>NC_133540.1:97056666-99515000 GCF_048773025.1 Camelus bactrianus
GGGTAGTTAATATGGTCAATATAGCCAAAACCTTTAAAGGCTTGTCTTAGTCTCATGAAAGATGGTATTTGTGGATTGCTTTACATTCTAAATTTTAAGGTAATATTGTAAATCATATTGTCTTTCTTATTTTTGGTTCGATACTTTCCCTGCCCCCACGTGGGAAGGTCAACTAGTTAAGCAGGAAATAAATTTGTAAAATGACCTTGAAAAGGCCATTGAGTTTGGAATCTGAGTACTTGTGTCCTTTAAAGTCACTATAAACCCTGTAAAATGCCTTTGGCCCAGTGACTTTGTTTTCATATTTTTCAACTGAGGATGGAAAACTTACCTCAAAGTGTTGCTTAAAGAATGCAATGGCCTAAAGTCTATAAAAGTGCACTATGACTGGGAAAGTTATTAGTCTAGACTATGGTAGGTACAGGCAGAGTGTTAATTAACCTGTTTCAGTTGCCTGTCATAGCACAGTATTCCTCTCTCCCTGCATGATTCCTGTGTCTGTCTCTCAGTTGGTTCCAATACCCCAATAAACGACGACATGAGCTCACATTGAACTAACAGTGGTACCAACTTTAGGATAGCAAGACCAATGCATTTAATTTAATTTACTATATTATAATAGATGATGATTAAACATATCTAGGACGATTATGATAACTTAGGTATATTTAAAGATACATAGTTATATGTAATTATTGCAGGCTGTTGCAATGTAGAAAATCTATATTGGCCAAGCAGATTTGAGAACAGATATATTCTCAATAGAGCTACCAAAGGACACTCTTATGGAGCTCAAAGTTAAGAAAAGATTGAAGTTGCTTTTTAAAATTTAATTTCTTTTTTTTTTTAGTTCTGCTATCTGCAGAGATGCCCTACCCTAAGAGACGATTTCTACCTACATTATTGAAAGATTTAGGAATAAATAGTCCTGTGAAGCTGAAGGCCACAGCCTGGACCCATAGTTACCAAAGAGCTTTCTTTCCCCTGTGAGCAGAAACGATATTTAAAATACCAGCCTGGCGTTGTACTGACCAACGCAAATGGAATCGTGGACCGATTTCAGAGTCCCAGTGCAGCCCCGCCTGTGAAGATGTGAACTGTTTGTGACTATTGGTGAGTACTGACGTCAAGCATTCAACTGGCCTCTTTTGACATTAGGTTTTTTAAATCACTACAAATCTTTTTTTACAGATTGTGTAAGAGTCACAAAGAAAACCAACATTGGCATGTTCTAACTCCAGTAAGTGGCTGCTAGAGAGGTACAGGCCCTATTGTCTTGAATATTTCTAACCTACACTAAAAACAAACAAAAAAGCTCTGAGAAATAATACTCTTCTGTATCATTATGTAAAAATGCATAGCAACTGGAAACTCTAATATTAAAATGAAGCTGATAAGCTCAAATCCATAGGAATGGAGGATAATGTGCTAAATAATTTTATTATTGTTTTTTCACTTTTGAATTTTACTATGAAGGTCGATAGTGGAATTTCAGGGTACCACTGTTATTTCATAAATTACTAAACTAGCAACTTTTTCTTGAATGTTATTATGTGCATTGTTCCATCTTTTTCTCTTTTGTGTCTATATATACTATTTAAGTTACACAACACTGAATTATGAACAAAACTAAACTTTGAAAACAAAGGAAATTGGGGATGGTACTTAACATAGTACACAGTATACACCATACTAATATTCTTATTGTTCAAACTCTTTTTCATATTGTTATATGTCCAATTTGGCCTTTTGTGCTATTTGGTATGTAATTTTACTGCAAATATGTAACTAATATGTCTATTTTGTTACCTTGGAGGAAGGAGGGTCTTTCTAACTATGATTCACAATATAGAACCATAAAATAAAAGATTTAGAAAATTAACTACAAAAAAACAAATATGGGAACCCTCCTACACTGTTGTTGGGAATGTAGATTGGTGCAGCCACTACGGAGGACAGTATGGATGTTCCTTAAAAACCAAAAATAGACTTACCATGTGATCCAGCAATCCTACTCCTGGGCATATATCCAGAGAAAAATAAAATTCAAAAAGACACATGCACCCCAGTTTTCACAGCAGCACTATTTACAATAGCCAAGACATGGAAAAAACCCAAATGTCCATCAACAGATGACTGGATAAAGAAGATGTGGTACATATATACAATAGAACACTACTCAGCCATAAAAAAGAATAAAATATGCCATTTGCAGCAATATGGATGGACCTGAAGACTGTCATTCAAAGTGAAGTGGGCCGGAAAGAGAAAGAAAAATGCCACATGACATCATTTATATAAAGAATCTAAAACATAATACAACAATAATGACACGAATGAACTAATTATTATTTTGATTTCTTAAATATGTGTAAACACATTTGACTGTCCTTTATGACTGGATTATTGCATTCTGTTGATTCTCATTTTGTACTTGGCTTTATTCCTTTGATAGTTATGCAAGTTTAAAAAGCTAAAGATCTAATCTGTTCTTAGAAACAATAATTAGTACATATATGAAAACTAAAAAAGTACAATATACTGTTTACATGTATTTATTTACATGCAATATAATGTGTATGTGTAGTTGAACTGTAATAATTCTATACAATAAAACCAGAAAAAAAAATAAATGTGTATGAGAAAATATCATAAGCAGAATCAAAAACCAAAGGGTGACAAATAAAAGCATATGTAATTCACAAAGCAGATGGTTAATTTCCCTAATAGACACAGAAATTCTGGAAATAGATGAGAAGACCAAAATCCAATAAAAATGAACAAAAGATTTAAAGATAATAGAATTTACAGGAAAATTAACACAAGCAACTTTTAAGCAAATAAAATATGCTCAACTTCATTTACTCACAATAAGAGAAATGCAAATTAAAACAAACTGACACTGTCTTCCCATTTATTAGATTGTTACAAATACGAACGTTTAATAACACATTGTTACCGGCCACACTAAGGGCAATTTGGAGGTTATATCTAAATTATAAATGTAATCCTTTGATCCAGGGATTTGACATCTAGCAATATACCTGTCACATATATTTGCACACATTCAAAAAGACGTATGCAAGATTATTCATTGCAGAGAGTTTGTAAAGGCAAAAGATTGGGAATACCCTAAATGTCCGTCAGTAGGACACTACCTAAATAAATTATGGTAGCTACGTAATGAAGCTTCAAAAGAGAACGTTCAAGCCCCTTGAATGTTGAAAAGAAAAGAATCTAAGGTAATACACTGTGCATTGTATGTTACCTTTTATATAAAAAGGTAGAAATATGAATATAGATTTGTATTTTCTTGCTTATGCATAAGGAAGTTCTGAAAACATAAAGAATAAATTATTTACAGAGGTAACTGATTAGGTGGATGTAGACAAGGACTGGAGGGCGATTTTTCACTGTTTATTACTTATAATGTATTTTTTAAAGTATATGTATATAGTCTGAGTGTTAATTCAAGATTTTCTTATTTTCCAGACTTAGTTCACTGTAAATGTAATCTTTAGTTGCATCGTCTAGACTCTGTGGCATGAAAGGAGGCAGGAGTAATAGCATAGATATCTAACAAGCCAATCCCAGGATAACGACAGAAACGCCAGAGGAAAAACATCACTACTTACCAACTCTTCTTCTCAGAATCATTTCCTGAATTTAGCAGGCAGAACCTCTGATTTAAAAATCCACAGACTTACAAAATTGAACTGAATCCACAGGGGCTCACCCCCATTACAGTCAGAGACAGAAGCGAGAAGATCCTGCGGGGGGGTGTTATGATGGTCATATTTGTGACATTCGAGGATACGATCATATCTTACATTTGAAAGAATTAGGATTATAACTGTCCTCATGCCTTTTTCTGAGCCTTTTTCTCCTGACACATTTACTATTAAGTTCGTAAGTATAGCTGAGGAGAATTCAAGAGAAATAACCCTAGACATAGCAAAATTGCTTCCTTTTATAACAGACATATATAACAAAAAATGGGGACAGAAAATCAACTTTTGTTACCTTCCAAAACCTAATGACGAATTTTGGAATGACCTAGTAACATGAAATACATACTTTCTATCTCCTTCTGGAGCCTTTGTCTCGTCTAGAAACTTGGCCAGTAGGAACTCTTTGATATAACAAGTCCACTCTCAAACTGATGGTTTCAAACTGCTCCTTTGTTCTTGAAACTGGCAATTATTTTGTCCCTGTGTGCTTGAGGTTTGGGTGGGAATGACTTCTGCAAACTATCAAGCACCACATGAATGAACCGGGGACTTCGTTTACTGGAAATAGACAGGAAGTGTGGGAATCTCGGCTGCACCTACTTCAGTGTTGTCCTACATAACGGGGTTTCTTTTTATCTGCAAGTGGTTTATAAATGTTAACACCACCCCAAAACAAACAGCCTGGTTCATAACAACATTTTGGGTGGTGTTTCAGTTTGTAATTTTCAGGGCCAAGCTTAATGTCTTCTGCTTGTGTTTCAAGTAAATGTTTAATTAAAGCTCAAACAAGGGTCTTCAGGGCCTTAACAGCAAACTATTATGTTAGAAAACTAGGTAATGAATTTTTAAAAATTAATCAAGCATGGCCTCCTTATGTCAAATGAAAGTCTGTGAAACTTTGCCTGATACTATGGATCTTCCATTCTGAAAATCTTGTGTAAGTACTGATGGAAAATCATATGTTATGAATTATATTGCCTATTTACTTATTTATTCCATTAACAGCAGATAACCCTAGGTGGGGGTCCCAGTGCTGCCACTTAGAAGCTACTTGACGTCTCTGAGCCTGGGTTTCTTCAACTGGAAAAGCGGGACATCACTTAGCTCCTGGTGTTGATGTGGAGTTTGAGAGAACATGTGGAAAACAGTGCACAGCACAGGTGAGATGTGATGAATCCTCCGTGTCCTTTCTCCTCCCATTCCAGTGCCACACTCACACTCACCAGACATCACACAGGTGTTCTTAGAAGCCAAGGGACTGGGCAAGAAAAAGTGTGCCTTAGGGGAGCAAGTGTCTTTCCTTCAGTGCCTGCATTTTCTACACAGGCTAAATCCAACTGGCAGGAAGTGGTTAATTATTCAGTTAAACAGAAGAGCCCTTAGTTCCCATGGCTCTTGAAGCTGCCCCTGAATATCTATAATACCCAGAAGAGACTGAACTTTCAACATGATTTTCTGTAATTCTTTAATCTGATCATCTTATTTAGCAAAGTGTGAAAACTTGCCAATTCACATTTTCAGTTCTCCCCTCAGAAAGGGGACATTGCTGGGTGAGGAAAGGACACATTTTACTATGGAATTCCCTTTTTTATAGGCCTAAGATTTTATTAGACTACATTTTACTTGAGGCAGGATCATGTGCTGTGCAGCAAAAAGCTTTGGAATCAGGTTTATATTTGAATCTTACACCCTCACGTGGTACTTGTGTGGTTACTATAAGCAAAAGATAGTCTGTGAGCATTGGTTTTTCATTTGGAAGATGGGCTGCCCACCTCATGGTGTTGTGAGGATTAGATGAGACAGTAAATGTAAAACTTCATCTCATTGACTTTGAATAGTAAGTACTCAAAGAAGTGAGCTGTTATTATCCTAAAGTATTCCAGACATTAGTTTCAGTCAGAATTTCCAGTTGTTGGCTATTCTTTGCCAGTGTTTAGCTTCCAACTAAAGCAAGAAGACCATTTAGTGAACGTTAAAATGTGAGAAGTCTGAAGGATGAAAGAGAAATAAAATAAAAAATTTATTTTTCAATAAAAACATAAAAAATTATAGAGATGCAGGAGAAATTATCCAGCTTGTACATGAATGTTCTCAATAGGACCAACACAACACAAAGGTGCTTATCACCAGCTTATCTAAACAAACACATTCCATTTCCAGACCATCCCAAGGTCAAGTTCAGAAAGTCAGCAGTGGGAGGTTGAGGTTGCAAGCTACATGTGAACATCAAGGATAAATCAAGTGCACTCACCTTTCTGAAAGCAGGCAGAGAAGTACAAGAGGTCTTTGTTAATCAGACAGGAAAATCATAGCCTGAAAATGCTGACAATGACATTTCAAAAGTCTCAATTACTTAGTAATAGGCAAGAACGGGTGAAGAAGGAGGGGAAAAAAGGCTCCCTGAAGTTTTAAAAAAGCCAAAAAGGATCAGATATCTGTTGTACGTGAGAACTTTATCCGGCGAGGTTACTTCAGTTCACATTTCCTAAATGAGGACACCTCTGCAGAGGGAACACAAGGCTCCTCTTGTGAGGTGCTGTGCTGGTAATTTGTGACAATGACAAATGCCATCTGATTGATGGCCCCGCCCATCCCACTTTAGGCAGTCAGAGACGCACTGAAGACAGAAAGTCATCCAGAGCCAAGTTCACTTATAAAACACCAAAGGGAACAGAACCTCCCATGCCCTCCAGCCCTCCTCTGCCTGGTGCTGGGCCCAGGGGAGAAGCATCTGCTCCCCTGGGCCCGGCTCAGCGATGGGAGACAGAGGGGCACCAGCGAGCTCCCCAGGCACCTCCCAGATGCAGAAGCAGATGGGACCACTGGCCTCGAGTAGTGATGTGGTGCCCTCTATCCCCACCCCACCTCCTTCTTTTTGAGCAGTCACATCTTCATTTTCCTACATCTGTGCACAAATAACTGAGTCCTTTGCCCTGAGAAATTCCTCCCATTTATCCACTGACCCTTTTTCCCAACCTCCCCACCCCTCCCCAACCTAGCCCCTTCCAGTGTCTCTCTGTCATTTTGGCATCTGGGGATTCAAACGTTTTAATACCACCTAAACTTAAACTGTGACCTCTTCAGACGATCAACATAAACTCCACTGTTCCAGTCATAATAAACCAGACTGTCAGAAAGGAGCATCAGATCTGTGGTCTTCAGTCTTAGAAAATGGGGGAAGTGATCAGGGAGTCCACCGGGGGATTTTGTCTCTCCCTGTTACAGTTGCCATAGACCTGCCATTGCTGCTGTTCCCATCTTTGTTTACTGCTGAAGGACTGGAGACATCTCCGCGCTGAGAAAAGGAGCAGGCACCTTCCCGCATCACTCACCCGACCCAGGCAAGAACACGGGGTCAACATAAGGAAGAACATGGCAGATGGCCCAGAAATGACTGTGAACTAGGGGGCAACAACCTTAGCATCACAAAGGATACATGCAGGGAGGAGCGACGACGTAGAGGTACGCAGGGAACTGGCACAGAAATGAACTTGGATCACGCAATGAAAAGAAAAAAAGAGGTAATCGTCTCAAGTTAAAAGCTCTTCTTTCTTTTGTTAAATTAAAAATCACAACTAAAAGCATGAAGGATTTATGGGCTTTTGTTTAAGGAAACTATCTTTTTTCCTTTAATGAGACAGTACCTTTACAGATGAATAGGACTGCAAATGAATTTTTTTTAAACCCAGAAGAGGCATTAAAAAAATCAGGAAGCAGTGTAAACATAAGTATTTTTGTCCAGTCATTTAAAATGTTTCAGCAAATGAATAAAGTGACCTTTAAGCTACTGTAATACAGCCAGAAAGGATCATTTTAGCAAAGGAAGGAGACTTACTGAGCTCCATGCAGATAATAAAAGTGTTTTAGAAATAGATACAGTTGTATCCACTTACAATAAAAATTGCTCTATGAATTGGGATGCACCTTGCCCAGAAAGTGCCATGGAGTTCTGGAACAAAGCTTCAGCTGGCAGTGGTCCTGGCTTAGCATCTCAGTGACTCTGAGAGAGCTGTTGAACCTCTCTGGGCTTCAGGCCCTCGTCAGTGAAAGGAGGGGGCCTGGGGCTTAGGTAGTGTCAAGGCCCTTCCTGCTCTAGAACTATGTCATTGTCAAGATTCATAGAGAAAGCATAGTTGGCCTAAAGTTTGGGCATTTATCCTGTCCCTTCACACAAAAGGATTCGTTGGCCCCTTTCTTAAAGATTACCAGCAAAACTTGTTAGTGGAGTTGGTACACTGTGGGCTTTGGATAGAGCGGGACCTGGGATGGGTCTCATCTCTGTCACCCACCAGCAGGGTAATAATGGACAAAGCACCATGCCTTTCTGAGCCTGTTTCCTCCTCAGTTACATATAGTCTTATCTCATAGGGTTAATGGGAAAAAAAGGCCATTAATCACATACAGAGCTTAGCATAGCACCAGGCACCAAATGAGAATGTAAGTGACATATTATAAACTGTATGTGGAAAATGTGCTGGAGAGATCAAATATGAAAAGTAGCTGACAGTCAGTGTGCTTTACAGGTAAGTGCATGTGCTCTGGGCTCTGGAGCCAGACTTCTTGGGTTCAAATTCCCCTCTGTCATTTCTTGTGGACTTGGGCAGATGACTTAAAATACCAGGGGCTCAATATTTCATTTGTAAACTGGGGATCATGATAGCAGTATTTAGCAAACTGGGTTGCTGGGAGGTGTAAATGAGTTAATGTTAAAATACTTAGAACAGCATCTAGCTCAGGGGAGATGCTAAATAAAATACTCAGATCAACTTTTAATTAGAGGCTGGAGCCCAGAATATATTTAAAGAAACAAAAAAAATTTTTAATTAGCAACTTACAGTGTAACTATGTTAGATGCCTCCTGCTTAAGCCCTTTCGCACAGGCATCAGGATTGTGGATGGGGACAGAGGTCTCTCCTTAGATATTTCATCCTCTAACGGAGTCAGTGGTACCTGGCTCTGAACTCCTGGCTGGTGAATTTTATCTCTGATTAGTATACATTCCTTCCAGCATGACATTAGAGACCATGAGATGAAATTAGCTGTCTTTGTGTTGCTCAAATAATAACTGAAATGTAATAGCAAATGAATTTCATGACATTTCACATATAGTCTTTGGGCTCAGGGCTTTTCTAATCAAGCTCTGCCCTTTCCCTTCTGTAGCTCTTCAGAAATGGCGTTTGATTTTCCATTTACTGGAAAATATGTGACTCACACAAGCCAGCAGAATGCTAGACCTCATTATCTGATCTTGTTTTATGGTTGAGTTAGAACAATGTGTTAGGTCTATTTCAGTACAATACAAGGCTCTTGGTGAAGAACATTAAATTCAAGTATCACTGATTAGTGAAATAAAAGAGATTTTAACTGTGATTTCAGGGAGATGGAGATTCACAGTATTGATTAAAAAGTTGAGTATCTTTTGTGCTATAACTTACTTGAATGCACTCATCCAAAGTTGTAGAAAGTGATATCAGACTCGTGAAAAATAGTTTCCAGTTAATGGACCAGGAAATGATGAGGTTTCATTTCTTGAATTGCAGGAGTATCCTGAAATCCACTGCTTTATGCCCCAAAGCAGATTTTACTCTGATAGTAATAAATGGGCAAAAATGCACTTTGCTAATGTATGCTCACAGTGTGTTTTCACAAGGGAAGACTGTCAATCATAATCAGTTACTTGATCTCAAAAGTTTTTTTTATCTGTAAGATTCTGACTCTGACTTTGAAACTCATACCATGTAAGGCACTGTACCCAATATTGGCTTTTATAGCAAATGTTGAAAGAGGCTCTGGAATTTCCCCCAGGGATCTTCCTCTACGCGAGAACGTACACACTCCCCCATCACTGGAGTATTCTCCGGGTAACCCCTTGTGCCTCCAAAGACGCATGACTCTTCTATTATGGAGTTGCTGCTGAAATTAAGATTTCTTGAGATGCTCAACTGCCAATCCTCCTAACACTCACAGATCTTGGGAGAGCCTCTTTCACTGAATCCTTTTCTTGTACCTACTTTATTATCAACCATCTAAAAATTCAGAAAGGTCCTGACATCATTCAGACTGTCAGATACAGGAAGTAGCTTGGTGGTTATTTTAAGAAGTATGAACCTTACCATGCTTGGCTCAGTAGTGCTCACAGAATAGTATTTGAGTGAGTACGTTAAAGTTTGACAGACCTAGGAATGAGTTTAGTAACAGGAGAAAAAAAATTACTGGACTAGGTCAAAGGGACCACTTGAGATACTATAGGAGGAGTATTCACAGCTAATGGTTGCCATGAAAGATACTCTTCAAATCAGACACATTTTAATAAAGAGGTTGTAGTTAATGTATATCCTAATTCTGCATAATTAGGTAAAAGGTGTTGAAAGTGAAAGTAGATGCTTTTGCTTTATAGATAAATGGGAGATTTTCATACGAATTTTGTATCCTTCATACATAAATCTTTGGGCTCAGTGTTTCTGAAAAGAAGCATACATCTGTTTTATTTCTAGAGAACATCTTAATTTTCACTCATATGAAATGCCCAGGATATTGTACTTTCTGGGATCCAAGGTGCAGTGACCATATTTCCATGATATCTGCTCAACAGAAGCTGAAATTCTAGGAATATTTCAAGAAGATTTTTGTTTTCTATTGATCAGCTATCCAAATTAAAAAAAAAAAAAGATAAACATGCAAATAGAATGGCAGTATTGCTTTCCCAGGCTTCCGCTCAGCACTATGTCTACAGTGCTACACCGAGGGCACAGTGCAGTCCCAAGGAGAGACTAAGAGCTCCAGCGGCAGCAGACGTCATAGCTGCGGATTTGGCCCAGCCATGTTGTAGGAGGCCTGGGTGTGTTAACTAACCATCCTGGGCCTCCACTTCTGTCTTCATAAATAGGAATAATACTTATATTATAGGGTTCTTTTACATGTTACCTAGCATACAGTAGTTTTTTTTTTTTTAAGATTTATTTATTCAGTGGAGGTTCTGAGGACTGAACTCAGGACCTCGTGCATGCTAGGCATGCACTTTATCACTGAGCTATTCCCCACTCCCCTGTGGTAGAATTTTAAAAACTTATTATTTTGAACTTATTTTAGACTTATAGAAAAATTGTCTAAATAGTACAGAGAGTTACCGTGTAAGTAGGTTTTTAACAAGTGTTAATTTCCTTCTCTTCCTATAGAACATAAATTTGGTCTATGTTTTCCTATTTTGAAAACAAAGTAAGAGCTTCATATATTTCCTTTCTTTGGTTTGGTCTCTCCAATAATCAAATATATACATTTTTTTTAAATCAATAGAATTTAGTTTTTAGGGCAGTTTTAGGTTCATAGCAAAATTGAGCAGAAAGTACAGAAAGTTCCCATATATTCCTGTCCCCACATATGCACAGCCTCTCCCAGTATCAATTCTCCCACCAGAGTGGTACGTTTGTTATAATCGATGAACCTACGCTGATAACATCATTATCACCCAAAGTCCGTAGTTTACATCAGGGTTCACTCTTGGTGTTGTGCGTTCTATGAGTTTTCACACGTATCTAATTATAGTATCAGACAGAGTAGTTCTGCTGCCCTAAAAATCTTTGTGCTCCACCTATTTATTCTTCTTTCCTCCCTACCCCTGGAAACCAGTGAACTTTTTTTTACTGCATCCATAGTTTTGCCTTTTTCAGAATGCCATATAGCTGCAATCATATATTACATACTCTTTTCAGATTTGCTTCCTTCACTTATTAATATGAATTTAAGGGCATCTTGGTTGTTTCCAAGTTTTGGCAATTACAAACAAAGCTGCTATAAACATCCATGCACAAATTTTTGTGGACATAAAAATTTTCAACTCGTTTGGGTAACTACCAAGGAGTATGATTCCTAGATTGTGTGATAAAAGTATGTTTAGTTTTGTAAGAATCTGCCAAAATGTCTTCCAAAGTGGCTGCACCATTTTGAATTCCCACCAGCAATGAATGAGAGTTCCTGTTGCTCCACATTCTTGCCAGCATATAGTGGTGTCATTGTTTTGGATTTTCAGTATAGTGGTGTCTCATTGTTTCAAACCTATATTGTGTTAAGTGCTTGAACTCTTGAGATGTCAGAGTTAAAGTCTTTTTTCTCCTGGAGGCCCCTGGGCTCTTACATAAATCACTGGCTCAAACTGATAAATTAAGGAGAGACCAAGGTTTCACTTAATGTTACTCAACAGAGTCACCTGAATACCAGATTCTGCTGGCCAAGAAAATCGGCTCCATAATGAACATCAACAACTGTCTCCTTCTAAAACCTAGTGTTTTAGAGTTAAGCTTAGCTACATAATATCTGATGGACTAGTTGCTTCTATGAGTATAATGCCATTTAAAAGCATGTGTGTGTTTATATGTCTTTTTTGTAGGGACAGTGATGTATTGTTAATGAATAATGGCAGCATAATTGTTTATCCATTTGGAGGAAAGTAAAATTAGACTCATATTTCCTACCATATACAAAAGTAAACACCAGATCAATTAAAAACTTAAATGGGAAAAAATAAGAGAATAAAAATCTTACAAGAAAATTTATGAGATTATATGTGTAATGCACAGGTTGAAAAGGAATTTTAAATCCAAGATAGGAAAATGAAACATGTATGACTATATAATAATAATTAAGAACTTTTGTACAGTGAGGATACAGTAACTGTTGAGGAAATACATTTGTAATTTACATCACAGGTAAAAGTTTTTATAATATACTATGAGCTCTTATGAATTAATAAGAAAAAGATAATAACTAAATTGAATAATGGACAAAAGATATATAAAATAGTTAGTTGAAGAAAAAATCCAAATGACCAAAAAACACATGTAAAGATGCTAAACTTCCTAAGTTGCAGGGAAATGGAAATTATAATAACAGTGTGGGAAGAGAGGCAAATAGGAGATGGAAGCTCAGAGAAAACCTGATCTTTCTATTACAGCCTTTAGTGAAAAACCCTGGTGATCCCAGGACAGAAGTGGATGATATTTACTTGGGCAATGCTAAAGTATTTTCTTAAGGGCATTTACTATATCCAGAAACTACATATGAACTTTGGAACCACTTCAGAGATCTGAGTTTGAATTCTTACTCCTCCTTTTATAAATACTGCAGCAAACAAGTTAATTAAATTCTCTAAACTATTTTGTCATTTAAAAATCAGAGCAAGTGTAGCTACTTCATGAGATTATACGAGTAAGTTCATAGGCTTAGGGTAGTATAAATGCTTACTGTATTTTTGATAATAATTTTCTTCTTATTAGTTAAAACTTACGAAAATTTATGAAATATTTATCAGAAATCTTGGTATGCAATTTATTTTGGTTTTTGCAGGACAGTTTTATGGGACATATGTACTGTTCTTGAATGTGTTGGGTTACTTTTCAAAATGTTCTGGAATATTAGAAATTTCATCTCAAACTTAAATAGAAGCAATTTCAGTTAAAATTGGGCTAGTGCAGGGATCAAACTAAATGGCTGGATGCTACAATGTAAGGCAACACAGTAGATAACAGCCTTGGTTGTGGTTCAATACACAGTCCATAAGCTAAGTCCAGCAGCCAGAAAGTGATTTAAAAATTTCCAAGATTGTATAGAAAGTACAGTTTGGGAAAAAATCAGCATAATCGTATTAACTTAACATTATGATGATATATCTACTCAGTTTTATGTCTCTTTCAACAACCTCCCCAATATGCTTAAAAGATTACACAATATGAAGGTAGAAAATTCTTTACCTAGTTTTAAATTTCTACATTAAAGCAAAATATATACTATTTCACGTGATGGGAAAACAAAGTTTGACTTAAGGGAGTTGGGTGACTGTGTCAATGATGTTTTCTTTTGGAGAAAAAGGAGCAACTAATATTTCCTGGATTCTTATTCTATAGAGACTTTCTCTGCCTCGAGAGTAATTTGGTTTTGAAACCCCCTTAATAGGACACAATATTATAAGTTAAAACCTTAATTACTTAATTAAAAAGTTACTATAAAATTTTTTCAATGCAATTCTGAGTCCCTAAACCAAAACCATTTATACTAGAAACACTATATTCCATGAAAGTGGAAAGAGGACACAGGGAAAGGTGGGGCAACCTTGAGGAACTGCAGGAGGCTGCTATTAACTGGAGGGTTGGAGGACGTTGGGAAGAGGTGTTTTACCGGCATGCAGCCCAGCAGCCTTAGCAGCTGGAACCCAGAGGAGATCTTACTGGAACGGTCACCTCCCTTTTTCTCCTCCTCTCACCTTTTAATCTGCCTTTACTGCCTTTCGGAGCCTGAAGAAGCCAGTTGGCAAGGGAGTCTGGGAAATAGCAGGGGTTAGGTTTCTGTGATGCAGAGCAGAGCTGGGGAGGGAAGGCAAATGGACCTGAGAGCAAATAGGTATGACTAGCATAGTCACAGAACAAAGCAGTTTCCCAGTTGAAACACATGAATTACACAATAGTCTGTCTCTTTAAACTTGACTCCCCCCCCCCCCCGGATTCCACATACAAGTGATACCATGCAGTATTTGTCTTTCTCTCTCTGGCTTATTTCACTTAACAGAATGCCTTCAAGACCCATCCATGCCATCACAAATGGCAGGATTTCCCTCTTTCTCATGGCTGAATAGTATTCCGTTGTGTATACCACAGCTTCTTTTTCCAGTAATCTTTTGATAGGAGGACATTTAGGTTGTTTCTGTACCCTGGCTATTGTGAATAACTTTGCACATGAGAGTGCAGATATCTCTGGATATCCTATTTTCATTACCTGTGGCTATATATATCCAGAAGTGGGATTGCTAGATCATATGGTAGAGTGGGGGAAATAGGGAGACGTTGGTAAAAGGGTACAAACTTTCAGCTATAAGATAAATAAGATCTGAGGATTCAATGTAAAACATGGTGACTATAGTTGGTAACACTGTACTGTCTAATTGAAATTTGCTGAGTGTAGAACTTAAACGCTCTTTCACACATACAAAAAATAAATGTGAGGTGAAGAATGTGTTAATAAACTAGACAAAGGGGATCCTTTCACAATGTATACATACATCAAATCATCACAGTGTGCACCTTAAGTATCTTACAATGTATTTGTCAATTAGACCTCAATAAAGCTGAAAAAATACAATAGTTCTCATAAATGGGAAAAAATGCTTACTAAGCCAGAGTAGGGGTATTCAGTGAAATACTTCATGAAGCAGAATTATCATAGCCCAACTGAGTATCTTCCAGGATTTTACTGTGTCAGATATCGAGTTGATTATATCTGCTAATTCTTTTAATCTCAGCAAGGATTTAGCCACTATTATTCATATAAAACAGAAAGTGTAAGGATCAGAAAGAATAAATAATTTTCCTGAAATTATTTAGTTAATTAAATGACAGAACTGAGATTTGAACCAGGCTCTCCCAGGCTCTCACACTCTTTTCACTACAGTAGCTATAAAAAAATTAAATAACCATTAAATAAATGAAATATGCCAATCAACATAAATAGGGGGCTATGAATTTATATATATAGTATACATATAATATATTTTGTATGTATACTAAATAATGAGTATTTGGGCGTTATCACTTTAAAGTGATAATTTGCTTAATCTAAACTAGACAAAACCAATATAAATTCATGTTTGCTCTCAAGTTCATGGTTTTTTACTGAACCACTATGTCTCAGCATGTTCTCTGAATCATTTGGGGACTTTGTTATGAAGTTAGCCAGACCTCACCTTAGTAAGGTTCTCTGGGAGCAACACCTGGAATCTGCATCTGAAACAAGCTCCGTAGTGGGTTCTTTGGCACACTGACCTTCGACAGTCCCATTAATAAGTCTGATTTGATAATACTAACTGTTATGAAGCATTATTTTACTCTCCCATGTAGGCCGCTTATAATTTCAGCACAGCTGAGGAGAGAGAGAGAATTTCTAGATGAGAGTCACAACTAGACTATTTCAGAAAAAGAAATCAAACAGCTTTGGAGGTGGGGTCGATAAAGTGAACTTTGAGAAACAGGAATGACAGATGCAAAGAAATAATCATCCCAACAATAGGCATTAGGGTCTGTGAACAAGAGTCATGAGAAGAAGAGGATTAGCAAAGCTCTGCAGAACAGTAAAAAACCAAAACCAATACCAAAACCCGACGACAGCAACTGTGTCTGTATATCTGGATCTGGATCCACCTCTGCATCCATGTCTACAACAGAGTCAGACACAGACAGAAACACATCTCTGTCCTAACCTTGGTCTCCAAGGATTCCTTCAGCATATGTATGATACAAGGTTAGAAATTAATAGGAGAACTACACTATATTCTTCGTGCTTTGTGTATATAATCTTTATAATGTAGGTATTATATATCCAAGGTTAACATAATATTTAGTTGCATAAAAGTCATGGCCATTGCAGCAGTTATTGGCTAATGGCCATTCTCATCTAATTTTTTTGTTTGTTTTTATAGTAACTTGAGTTAAAGAATGTCAGACTAATTAATGATAAACATTGGCTCTGGCTGGAGCTAACTGAATGTGGCAGGCCTACAAGCCGTGTTTACTGTTGGTGTATTAAGTACTTTATAAGCATTGACTTAAAGAAAATTTAGAGTGAATTCTCTCAATCTAAGCATCCAACACAACAAACAGCATCAACAAAACCCCTAAACTCCTTTCGTTACTGAGTCCAAACTCATTCTGCTCGCTGCACGGCAGGCTGATAAATGGGGAGACGAGGTGTTGGGGCTGGGAATAACGACTTTATTTGGAAAGCTGGCAGACTAATGTCCTGGAGAATAATCTTCCTCAAGTCAAAATTCATTCTCCTTTTATACTAAAAAGGGGAGGAGGAGTGATTGGTTGTTGCAAACTTCTTGGTGTCAGAATCCTTTGTTCTTGCAGCTGTCCAGGTAGGTCAGGGCATGGTGTCCCTCCAAACCTCCCACAAGATAAATGTTATTTTCTATTCTGCAACTTTTTATCTTTATAGGAATGGGAAAGTTTTATACCCTTGAAAGTCAGAGCCTTGAGAATGGGCTCTCCTGTATATTTCAGGCTGTAGGCAACATTGTTTTACAAAAGGTGCAGAACCAGCATGACTAAGCACCCAAAACAGAGCACAGGGTTAGAGCTAAAGGAACAGATCTAATATGGAGTCAGATTTCTTCTTCTCTATTACACTTTCTCAAAGGGTAGATTATTTTTAATTCCTTTCTTGGCATATACTTAGGCTTTAGCCCAAGAGTAGTCTTGAAAGCAAGTGAGCTCTTGTTAACATTTTGTACTTAGTTTCCATCTGTGAGAATGCTAAAGCAAGATCAGAATTTAAAAGATGCTGTGGAAGTTTGCTAGGCACTTTGGTGTAAGGGCTGCATGGTATCAGCAGGAACAATTTGATCTTCTGGATGGGTCTGACACAGCAACTCTTGGAATATATAATGAGAATTTCTGGGAAGTTTGTAAGCAACGCCTTGTAAATTATCTATGTTAACAATTTCAGTCTTGGCTCCAATCAGGAGCAGCCACTGAAATGATGACTCTTCTCCAGCGCCACCTGGAACTTCAGCAGCCTCAGCAGAGTCACAGGAGAAGGAATTTTCCTGCTTAGACAGGAACCCAATTTAGAGAAAGGAATGACAGCCAATAAACAGCATAAATTTATGTTATGTTATTACAAATAAACAGAAAATTCAAAGAGTAGGGGTCCACTTTTCTTTCTAGTCTTTACCTTTTTTAATAGATAAAGTCATTAAGTTTTATTCTAGCCTTGTCAAAAGATGAGTACTGATGAATTAAATAAGAAATAAAAGAAACAGCTACCACAAGCCTGGAATCATTCCATATCTTTTTCTCTCTGTGTGAATAAACAAAATCCTCGCTTATTGCCTAGTGCCCGAATAAACAAAATCCTCGCTTATTGCCTAGTGCCCAGTTAAGTATAACTTTGAACGCAATTCTGCCTCCATTCTGGCCAACCGTGCATTGACCTTTGGCAAAAGACAACTTTTCTGGTACTCCTTTTAGCAGCTAAAATGAATTTACAGCACAATCCTTTGACACTGAGTTGATGGTTTTAAAAGTGCTCAAGTTTTAGGGAAAATTGTGTTATATACATTTTATATTGTCAGGTTGTTCTTTGACAAAATATTATTTGGGGTAGACTCTTTTTGGAAATCATACTGAGTGCAAATACATTTTAGGAAAAATAAAACTGTATTAAGAAACTATAGTTTAAATCTTATGGTTACCGGGGAAAGGGGGTGAGAATGTTTGAGATTTACAAATGTTAGCCACTATATATAATAATTGGTTTTAAAAAAGTTTCTGCTGTATAACACAGGGAACTATGTTCAATATCTTGTAATAACTTTTAATGAAAAAGAATATGAAAACAAATATATCTATGTATATGCATGACTGGGACATTGTGCTGTACACCAGAAATTGACACATTGTAACTGACTGTACATCAATTAAAAAAAAGAAAAGAAACTATAGCTTACTTGTTACTGAATTGGTAAATGTGTATTGAGGACCTTCCAGGAGCTGAGCATGTTATTAGATACACCACTGTATTCAAACAATTATATGAGGTTTCTGCTAAAGAGGTGTATCTGTGGTGGTTAATAAAATGGGTTCTAAAATCGGGTGGATCTGGTTTTTAACTCAGGCTTCATCAGTTACCAGCTGTATATCCTAGAGCAGGACACAAACTGTTTAAGCCTCGCTTTGCTCATTTGTAAAGTGAGAATTAAAACTGCACTTGTCTCATCTGGTTATTGTGAGTCTTTGATGAGATAATACACGTGGCACAAAGATAGTAATTTAGATTTTATTTTCCTTATGGTAGAGAAATCAGCAGGAATGGGACTGTTACTGTTTTATTTCCTTCCTTTCTTCCTCCTCGCCTCCCCTTCCCCTTTCTCTTACCCTTTCTTCTTCTTCCTCTGCAAGGCAGCCTGAATCAAATTCCTCCATTTCATGGAGAGGGTGGGATGGGATTTGAGGACAATTTCCTTTTACGGTGACAGGGCTCAGAACATGCTGCCCCTAAATGTGGCACCTTGGCAGATTGAATATTTTAAGCTGAAAGAATTTGAGAGAAAGTCAGGTCATTCTAAATTCTCTCCAGCCCTTCTCCCCAGAAACAGGTCAGAGAACCCTCCTGTGAGAGGTACCCTTCCTGTACCTGGAGGAAGGTGCATCCTTATCTCCGAAGACAAAGGGATGCCAAGAAGAATCCGAACTAACAGGCCTTGCTAAGTTTCCCTCAGTTACTACACTTACTTCCTTAACTTTGCATACTCCTCCATGACCATCCACTCTTCATCAAACCCAGCACACTATATTCAGGTCTGACTGTTTCTCTGGGTCTTCATTTCCTTAGGAAGGCTCCCGTGTCAGGCAAAACGTATATTCAATAAATGTGTATGCTTTTCTCCTATTAATCTGTATTTGGCTTTTTTGTGTCTGTGTCAGCTTGAGCTCATTGCTGGAAATATACTAGAGGAAGGGAAAGAAGAGGAAGCAGGAAGGAGGAGAGAGTTTTTCCCAGGCTTGGAAGGGTCCCAGGAGGAGCAGGAACCTGAGCCCAGACCCACGGCTGTGGCCATGACCTTGATCAGCACTTCCATGGTGCTCCTTGTAGGCTGGACACAGGCACCCAGATTCCCAACCTGGAAACATCCTCACAACCACGCTGGCACAGAAGTGTTCAGACTGCCTGTTCAGCAATTTTAGGAGTGTATACATTAGCTGCAATAAAGGTAGACCAACGGACTGAGAGACTGTTTCCCATTTTCTGGAAATCACATAAACCTCACGTGCTTTGGGGGTGACCTCAGGCAAGTAATAATGATGGAGACAGAATTTCCTAGTGAGTTTGGCAGCATTGGATTTGGTCTATAATTTAATTTGATTTTAAGACTATAAAGGTGTATAACTTTTTAATACCAGGTTCATATATAGAGAGCATTCCACACAGTGCCCAGCAAATGGTAAGCACTCAGTAGGTGATACCTACTCTTATGGCATCTTTCATTTCTGTAGAAAACATTCTTACTACTTCAATCCTTCTAAAGAATTAGCTGTTTGGAAAGCTTGCTAAGCTTTCCGTGTGACACTAACTACCGATACCTGAGTGGTTTGTGTACTTTGATGTATTGCACAATGGATGTAATATCAAGGTTTAGCACAGCAGAAATGTACATTAAGACATGGGATGGGAATTGTCAAATATCCGGAGCTATCACCTCATTGTCAGCTAAGATTCCCGTTCACGTGCTGATGTTAAAGAGTCAAAATTCTTCAGAAACTTTCAGGGCAAAGCAGTTACGTGACCTGTATTTTTCCTGTCTCTCTGTCCATATAATTGAGCTTTGGGGCCCGATACTGAAACAAGTTATTATCTGGGGCAATGGAATCAATTCCCAGGGGTTCTAACCAAGTGCAGGTCTCACTGAGCTGCAGGAAGCTCACTTGCAGATCTTTGCATTAGCGTCTGACAAGCTCTTCCTCCCCGAGAACTGTGCTGTCAGCGCTCATCTGCCCCAGGTAGCCAAGAAACAGAAGCACAGAAGTGGAATGAAGTGGCTCCGGCGCTGCTGACATGGAATCGCCAACAGTTCAAACACCCAAATTCTCAAAAAGAAAAACTTAAAAGTTCTGTTCCCATTATTATTCAAATTACTATCTTTGAATAGTTTTTTCATCCCTTTATTGGACTTGATTAAAGTATACTAAGAAATGTTACTTTGCCAAGTGTTTCAAAATTAGTAAGTGTTCTGAAATGAACATTCAAAAAGCTTCACATTAAACTGAAATCTCCTCTTTCTGCCATAGAACTGCTCTTTAATTTAAGAAAGTCCAGCGTGGACAAATCTGAACTGAACAAACAGGTGGGAAAACACATGGAGGTAAGTCACTTGCCCGAGGTCATACGGTTAAGCCCTGCAAAGCTCACTGACTCCAAGCAGTCTTCTCTAGTGGACAGAGGATGATGAGGATGTGGAACTTTGTAGAAAGAAACCCAATCTTAGGAAGATCTATAGGAGACTAGAGGAGCATCAGCAGCTTGGTGGCTTGCCCTTGTCAGTTTACATTGCAGGGTTCCCTTTGATGAGGTTCAGGGTACGCCACCCCAAAATATGGCAACTTGACATGTCAAATATTTTAAGCTGAAGGAGTTAGAGAAAACAGCAGGAGCAGGAAGGTCACTCTGATCGGGCCCCCACCCTCTTCCCTGAAACGGATCATAAAACCCTTAATTACGTGAGAGGTACCCTCCCTAAATCTGAAGGAAAGGAACAGCCTTTGAAGACAAAAGGATGCCAAGAAGAATCTGAACAAACAGGCCTGGCAACTTTCCCCCAGTCTGCCTTACTCACTCATAATCCTTAACCTGTCATATTCCATGACCATCCACTCTTCATCAAAGCTAGCGTAAAAAACTCAGGTATAATTATTTCTTTGAGTTTACAATTCCTCATGAAGGCTCCCGAATCACCTAAAACTTGTAAGTGAATGTGTGTGCTTCTCTCCTGTTAATCTGTTTTTGTCAGTTTAATTTTCAGACGCAGCCAGAGACCCTTCTTAGGTCAAGGAAAACTTTTTCCTCCTCTCCACCGTGAGATCCTCCACACCTAAGCAGAGCTTTCTGAACTTGAAACTCCCCTAAGAGAAACAGCTCCTTCAACCCCTCCCCTTATCAAGAAAGACTGCTTCATCCAAACGAGCAGTGAGGGTACAGGCTTCATCCATGCTCCTCCCCTCTTTCCAAAGACACCATCAAAGGCAAGCGGACTGAGGGGAAGGGGGTGTTCTATTGTACTACCTTAGGCAGCTAAGTCAAAGTGATATCTGCAGGGGGAAAAAAGTATTTTCTTCTGTTTCTGTTATGCATCAGACTAAATCTTTTCCTATCAAGAATGAAGCTTGTCTTTGTGAAAACAGGATTCTTGCAATATAGCTAAGCTGGTGTGACCTTCAATGATCTGCCAGTGGATGTTTGTCTCATTTAACAAATTACTTGGCCTGAAGGCAAATATGTTACAGTATTATCCGCTCATGCTGGAAAGCAAATATAAAATGGGTGTCTCTGCATATGAAAAGAGAATAAAGGGAGGCTTTGACAAGGCAACTACTTTATCAAGCATTCAGTGCCACCTACCTATTTTGCATTTTTAGATGTAGAAATCTGGGTTACTATGGCTTCCAATAGCGTTAATAAAATATAAATTCTTGACGCATGTTTGCTTATAATAAAATAGAAATACTTATGCATATTTGCTTTAAGCACATTTGGAGTCAGGAGATCTTTCTATTTAGGTTCTGCTAACACTTGCAAACAGTAGCCCCCAAAATGCAACAAACTTCCCAGGCAGCTTGGCAAGATGGCTGGAAAATGGACATCCCTTCTCTGTTCACATCTTCTTGTTTCCTGTACCATTTTTGTGCTTCCTCATACGAACTTTGATTTTTCTAACTCAAATCGGGATTAAGGTTCTGACAAGATGCCAGCCTATGATGGACATTGCTGCACTAAAACTTCCCTGGAAATATAATGAAATAGAGAAAATGATATTCATCATACTCATCAGAATGATTCTTGCGGAGTGTTCTGTAAGCAACTGGAAGGAAAACTCTGCTATTGCACTCTCCAGGAGCCCTGCAGAGTTGCAGTGGCCAGGCTGCCTTTCAGAAAGGTGGTCCTGGTTGCATGCAGGATTTTATTGTGCCCAGTGAGGTGTGTTAGCTCGGGGCCAGAGTGGAATAGGTAAAGGTAATAAGAGAAAGGCCAGTCTGCAGCAGTGGTGCATTGCCACCTGTGCTCCATGTAGCATTTAGCATCACCTCGGCATGACTATCAATGACTATGAAAAACATATATACAACACAATAGAAATATGGGAAGAAGATACTGGATTGGCAGATCACAGGGAAACCAAATGGCAAATAAACATATGAAAAGATGGTCAGTTTCACTGGTCCTCAGAGAAGTGCCAACTATAACAAGAGATCATTATATCATCAAAAAGCTAAAAGCCCAATAAAATCAGGACACACAGAGGACATTATGTTCTTCTCTATAATTTGTGGTTTGTAAACTATTTCAACATAAATGGACTTGAAAAAAAAAAAAAAAGAACATTGATTTGAAGGAATTCCTGTGCTGTGTGCCAGCCTGGCTGCATGAACGCCGTGTCATCTGGCCTCACATCGCGTCACGAGAAACCCTCTGCCATGGCAGTTCTCTCCCAGAAACACTCCTGCTGAAACTCCTTCAGGCCCTGGCGTTTTAGGTTCCAGACATTTTGTAAGGAGCTGGGGGACTTTAGGCCGAAGATGCAGGTGCCAGAAATGGAAGGAAGCTCCCTATGTGGAACTAAATGCTTTCTTATTTTCTGTGAAATTTTAAAATGGAAAGTTAGAGATTTTATGTTGGGCTACCCATCTTCGTGATCCTTAATAATGAGGCCAGAATTGTTAGGAAATGTGCTTTGGACTTAAGTGACAAGCTAACTAGCCATATATTAAAGACCCAGGTAGGAAATTACTGCAGAGACAGCTCTATGTGTTCCCCTAATCATCTTGTTCTCCGTGTACACAGAGGACCACACTGTCAGCCTTCTCGCTCCTCCTTGTGAGCATGTGCCTGCGTTCTGGCTAAAGCAAAGTAAATGCAAGTGACTTTCACTACTTCACCTGGATAGCAGACGTCCTGTGCCATCTTCTACTCTGTCTGTCCCTGCCCGTATGTCTGGAAATGAAGGACTGTGAGATGGCAGAACAACGTCCACAACAAAAAGAATATTGATTGGAAGGGATTCCCCCAAGGCCCAGGGGTCTCTGTCTGGCTCTGCATCATGAGAGAATTCTGCATCTCCGAGTCATCACGTCGGGTGGAGCCTCCCAGGAAAGCCAGATGACGAGGAATGTCTGCACGGGGCCTATGTGTGAGTATAAGAAACACATCTCTTTGTGTTAAGCCACTGAGATTTTGGAGCTACCTTGGTCACAGACATTGGTCTATTTTGAGTTACCCAGTAATCTCTTAGAGTAAGATATATTTTCTTAAATGTCCCAGGAAGTCCTTCAAACATGCCAGCAGAGCTACCGTCTAACTTAGAATTACTTATTATCTAGACATTTAAAATACACGGCTTTGAAACAACCCAGTCTCTTTTCCTCTTGCCACTGTCACATAGGGGAGAGGCAATGCCGGGAATATGACGTGCTTTATGAAGCAGTGACAGAGAAGCTGGAGAGGAAACTAGATTTCTGAACTCCGCGGTGTACATCTCGGCTTTGATGTTAGTACAAGTGTCCTGTTTCCTTTCCTGCGTCCCGCACGGAGGATTCATTTCCAGCGGCAGGCAGGGCCCCGAGCCTGCTCTTTCTAGCAGGGTAGCTCCCCCAGATGCGTTCATTTGCCGAGCTGACCGGTGTGACTGCTTAGTCTTTATTGGTGTTTGGTCTTGGTCTACAGCTGTGACTAAGAGTTTGGGGTTTTAGTTGTGATTTATGTTGGAGGGTTTTTATTTTTCAAGAGGAGTAATACATAAGATTTGAGACATAGTGAGTTTTTGAGGACAGATGTGAGCAAATCATCCCCAAATTGAGACACTGAATGGAGCACAGGCCCCTTGAGACCAGACAGGACCGTGGCGTCTCCTACATGCTGAAGCCATGACTCACATGCCAGCTCCCTCCTCAGCCTCTCCCCACGAAGGCTCAAGAGTTATCTCAGAAGTTCCAAGTTCAAACAGGGTATCGGGCTCCCCTCCCACACCCTAGGAGAGGGTCACTCCATCCACCCCAACCTCATCCTTCACTCTTCTCTTTTCCTTCAGATCCAGTCTGTCAGAATAGTTCTGTGCTCCTTCTTTCAAAATAGATCCTCAATCCATTTTCTCTCCTGGATTACTTCATCATTTATGGACTGTTCCGCCCATTTCTGCCTTTGCTCTTGGTTTCGTGTGTCACTGGGATAAAGCCAACTCCTTGAGACGGCATCCAGGTTTGACGTTCCCTGTGCTTTTCTCTCCCCTCCACTGTCTCCTACCTCATCACCCATCCCTCACCCGAGCACTCATTTGTTCCAGCCACACCGACTTCCTTGATGTTTCTAGAATGGATCAGATGTGACCTACCTCAGGGCCTTGCATTTGCTGTTCCCTCTACTTGGAACACTTTTCCCTCATTTATCCATGTGGATTAAGTGTCATTCAAATGTCAGTGAGGACTTCCCTGACCAACTGCACCTAGCAAGTCTTTTCCTCCAAGGCCGCATCCTCTGCACCACAGGCTTCCTCCACCTCCCAGCGGAGGCTTCCAGGCTCTTCCTACAAGCTTTATTTTCCTCTGTAGCACTTACCACCATCAGATATTGTTATTTTTTGTCTCTTTTTGATTACCATCTTAACCACTTTTAAGTGGTTTCAGTAGTGTTAGGTAGATTCACATTGTTGTTACCACAGACACAGAAAAACAGAAAAGTTGTCTAGAACTTTTTCATTTTACAAAACTGAAACTCAATCCTCACTAAACATTACTTCCCCTCCCTCCAGCCCTTGGCAGCTACCCTTCTACTTTCCGCTTCGATGATTTTTGACTACTATAGATACTTCATATGAGTGAAATGATACAGTATTTGTCTGCTGTGACTATATTTTTATGCTTAGTGTAATGTCTTTGAGGTACATTCATGTTGTTACATGTGACAGGATTTCTTCCTTTTTAAAGGCTGCATGATATTCCATAGTATGTGGGCTGCTATCACGAAATATTATAGACTGGGGCTTGTAAATGACAGACATTTAGTTCTCATAGTTCTGGAGGCAGAAAGTCCAAGAAAAGCTGGCAGGCTTGATCTGGTGAGGGCCTGCTTCTTACGGCCTCCTGGTTCACATATAGCTAGCTGTCCTCTCGCTGTGTCCTCACACAGCAGAAGGGACAAGGGAGCTCTCTGGGGCCTGCTGCCATTCGTGAGGGCTCTGTCCTCATGACCTAGTCACCGCCCCAAGGCCCCACCTCCAAATACCATTACACTGAGGTTAGGATTTTAACATATGAATTTTGTGGGTCACATTCAGCCCACTGCAATCATTTTGGCAGGAATATTACCTAATTGGTATTGCATCTTTGGAGCATCCCATGAGGAGCACATAATGTTAGTTTGTTCTGAATTTAAAAATTAAATTAACCCCAGGCTCAGCAGGCACTCTGTAGGCACACATTTTGTCTATGTACACATTTTGCTAATGATGTACATATGATCAATTTTTAAAATTACATTTTAGGTAGCATATTTAACAAATAGATCTTTTCTCTCAGGAAAAAAAATAAGGTTGATTGTTTTCCTTCCCCGTCTGGTGAAGGAGAAGTGGAAAAGTTTGCCAAGCAGACCCTGTGAATGTTGGCTAAAAGAATTATAAATTTGAGATTCTGAACACTGCACCAATTCTTGCCATTTTTTGTCCTTGGACAAGTTATTTAGTTCTTGGTCACCTTGTTTCATCTTCAAAATAATGGAAAATCATGCTTGCTGCTCACCTAATCTCTCTCCCAAAGGCACTGATAGTCTAGGCCAACCAAAGGCTTCAAGGGATTACTGATTTTATAATTTAAATGAAAGACACACAGAGAGGCAACCCTCTAGCGTTATGCAGACTGTTTTCATAATGAGCTTAACAGCATTCCTTGGCAGCTGTCATTTCAACACATTGTACATTTACTGAAAAGTCAACAACAGATGAGACTAGAACAGGCGTATCCTCAAAGGAAGATGAAACAGTTATCTCCAAAATCTCCCCTACAATGAAAAACCTGCCATCTTAAATACAAGCTTGTAGTTGAAATGAAGCCCCTTTTTTATTAAGAAAAATTAATGAATCTTTTGGAAGACAATGGTTTATAAGATGAATAAATCCAAGTCTATTAAAGTAGATGGTCTCATAGTCAAGGCTTCAGGGGAAGGGTGGCATTGTAATTATTACAGTGGTATCAGTGTAGAAAACAGATACCATGTAGCTGAACAAAATCAACCATGTTTCAGCCAGTTACTTTTTAAAAAAAAATTTATTTTGGTTGGGGGTAATTAGGTCAGTCTGTCTGTCTGTCTATCTGTCTATCTATCTGAAGGTACTGGGGATTGAACCCAGGACCTCGTGCATGCTAAGCATGCACTCTACCACTGAGCTATACCCTCCCTGACTTAGCAAGTTACCTTTTGAGATGAGACCTATACATGTTTAAAAAATACACATAATTATTACAGTGCCCTTCCTCGGCCATCATCTTGTCTAGACTTTAGTTCCTGACAGAGCAGGCTCTACCACTGTGATGGCAGTGGCTGCAGCACTGCTGTTCCACTTCAAAGAGCAAAGCAAAGAACAAAAAGCATCAACAAAACTCGAGTGTCTTCATCTCTGCTTTCCCACCAGACCATCAGCCTCTCTTAGCCATCTGCCTTCCCAAGTCCATCTGCAGCTCACAGTTGATCATGAGAAACAATCTTTC
The DNA here is from genome assembly GCF_048773025.1 of Camelus bactrianus. Lineage (NCBI taxonomy): Eukaryota > Metazoa > Chordata > Mammalia > Artiodactyla > Camelidae > Camelus > Camelus bactrianus. The sequence continues at coordinate 97,083,905 of NC_133540.1, forward strand.
ACCTACACCTTTATTTGCTTGGCACACTTTTCTCCTGCTGTGCCCTCTCAGCAAAACCTCAACTCCAGAGAAATTCAGCAATCCATTTTTTCCACTCCTACAACAGCATGGCTGAGTACTGCAGGAGACAGTCACACCATTTGTCTGACTAATACCAGCAAATAGTCAGATTTCCATTCTCAAGTAGGCTGTTAGCATCTCCTGGAAGTTCTGGGTCAGAACCTCCTTGATCACCTCAACAATCTTTTCCAAATTCACCTGTTTCTACATGTTCTCTACTTAGCCTTTATCCCAATCTTAGCAGAAACTTAATTTCTTTTCAGAAAAACAAGAACCAAAAAAAAAAAAAAAAAAAAAAAAAAAAACCCAAAAAAACAAACAACAAAACCCAACTCTAGACAGAATCTCCCTCTAACTTCCTTTATAAAATTTTGGATAGTACTCAAGACAGACATGAGGTAGAAAAGCTGATTTTTCCCCTTTACATTTTCTCCTTTGTTTTTCTGAACTAAATTACAAATTAAGCTTGCGATTGAGTCCCCACTCATCAGAGTTGTGAGAAATTCAATTTCCTCCTTGTTGTGAAGTTGTACAAGGATCCAGGAAGCTTGTGTGGGGCCTGATATATGGAGAAAAGGCCTCTAGACTCCCTTATCTTATGAGACAATGTTGATACTAGGTTTCAAACCCGCGGGCCCACCCAAAGACTGGCAGTTTGACTATTTCGTGCCTGTCTTCTGCTTGTTCTTTCGGAGGTGGGGGGGTACCTCTCTGCCTGGTGTTCAGTGTACCTGTATGGCCCACATCTAATTCCTCTCTGAGTTTCCTCTCTAATTCCTCTCTTTGAGATGCTTTCAGAGATTGGAGACCCTGGTCTCTGCTTTTCCCAGGACTTGTCCAAATCTCCATGCCTTCCTGGTTGAAGGAAATTTTCTATCTTTTCTTCTCTATTTCAGTTTTTCGTCTTAAAGTTATTCAGCTCTTACCACACTCCCCAAAGGGATGACCTAGCGTAACTCCCTCAATGACTTTCAGCTTTCAAACACAAAAACCTGGGGAAGTCTGCCTTCAAGAAACTTCTGCTTGACAACCTATAAGAAATGGATAAATTCCTAGAAACGTACAATCTACCAAGACCATAAAGAAACAGACAATCTGAACAGACTAATTATTAATAAGGAAATGGAATCATTAATCAAAACCTCCCAACAAGTAGAAATCTAGGACTAGGTGACTTCACTAGTGAATTTTACCAAACATTCAGAAAAGAATTAATACCAATCCTTCTCAGACTCTTCCAAAAAATAAGAGGGAACACCTCCAAAGTTATTTACAAGGCCAATATTACCCTGATGCTAAAACCAGCCAAGGATACCACAAGAAAAGAAAATTACAGGCCAATATCCCTGATGAACATAGATGCAAAAATCCTCAACAAAATATTAGCAAACCAAATTCAGCAGTACATTAAAAGGATTGTATATCATGTTTAAATGGAATTTGTTTCAGGGATGCAAGGATGGTTTAAATTCACAGATCAATATCTATGACATTAACAAAATGAAGGATAAAAATCATAAAATCATCTGAATAGATGCAGAAAAATCATTTGACAAAGCTCAACGTCTGTTCATGATAAAAAACTCTCAACAAAGTGGGTATAAAGGGAATACACCTCAATGTAATAAAGGCCACTTATGACAAGCCCAAAGCTAACATCATATTCAGTGATGAAAAGCTGAAAGCTTTTCCTATAAGATCAAGAACAAGACAACAATGATGCCCACTCTTGCCACTTTATTCAACATAGTATTGGAAGTTCCAATGAGAGCAATTAGGGAAAAAAGAAAAAAAGAAATAAAAGGCATCTGAATTGGTATTTCCTCTTTGTTCCTTTCTTCTTCCTTTTGTGGTTTGGTAATCTTCCTTTGTATTATCATGGATTTTATTTAGTTTTTGTGACTCCCTTGTAAGTTTTTGGCTTGTGGTTACCCTTTTCTGTAAGTCTATTAGCCCATTACTATATCTCAAACTCATCCTACCGAAAACAAAAAATTTTAAAAAAAGAAAGAAAGAAAGAAAAATACTCTATACTGGAATTTGACACAACATTGTAAAATGATTATAAATCAATAAAAACTGTTTAAAAAAAAAGGCATCTGAATTGGAAAGGAAGAAATAAAACTATTACTATTTACAGATATTATATAAAGAAAAATCTTGAAAACTCCACCAAAAAAATATTAGAACTAATAAACATATTCAGTTAAGTTGCAGAATACAAAATCAACACACAAAAATCTGTTGTGATTTTATACACTAATAACAAACTGCCAGAAAGAGAAATTAAGAAAACAATCCCATTTACAATTGCATTAAAAGAATAAAACACCTAGTAATAAATTTAACCAAGGAGGTGGAAGGCTTGTACACTGAAAAGTATAAGAGATTGATGAAAGAAATTGAAGAAAACACAAATCAATGGAAAGACATTTCATGCTCATGGACTGGAAGAATCAATACTGTTAAAATGTCTGTACTACCCTCAGATATCTGTGGGTTCAGGGCAATACTGTTGGGCTGCATCCCAGAGGCCTATAAGCCCTATACTCACTTAGCTTCAAGACTGAAGAAAGATCCTGGAGTCAGGGACAGAGACATCAGTGGTTTAATGGATGGGGGAGCTTACTTGTCTGAAGCAAGGTCCTGGGGTGACTCTCCACTGTGTGCGGCTGAGATCGGGCAGGATGTGGTGGCAGTCGCTCCAGGGGCGGGGGAGGTTAGCAGTTACAGGGGAATTGATTTCAGGTTTGCTCATTGGTTATCAGGGAAACCAGCAGAGGGGCACACCCCTCACTGCCCCTTTGATAGGAACAATCACTAGCTGTGGCCTGAGACAAGTGTGTAGGAAGGTCAGTCTCATGAGTAGGGTGAAGGCGAAACAGGTGCTGGTTGAGCAGGAGATGTATAGGGAGCAAGAGAACAGCCATCTTGGGTGCTCTGAATTCCAATGGCATTTTCCTCAGAAATAGAAAAAACAATCCTAAAATTGATATAGAACCACAAAAGACCCCAAGTAGTGAAAGCAATCCTGAGAAAGCAAAACAAAGCTGTAGGCATTACACTTCCTGATTTCAAACTCTATTACGAAGCTACAGTAATCAAAACAGTATTGCATTGGCATTAAAATAAGACAAATAGATCAATGGAACAGAATAGAGAGCCCAGAAATAAACTCACATGTATATGGTCAATTAATTTATAACAAAGGAGCCAAGAATATACAATGGGGAAAGGACTGTCTTTTTAACAGACAGTGTTGGGAAAACTGGACAGCCACATGGAAAAAAATGAAACTGGACCACTATCTTACACTGTACACAAAAATTAACTAGAAATGGATTAAAGACTTACTATCAGACCTGAAACTGTAAAACTCCTAGAAGAAAACATAGGCTCCTTGACATTGGTCTTGACAATAATTTTCTAAATTTGACACCAAAAGCAAAGGCAACAAAAGCAAAAATAAACAAGTAGGATTATATCAAACCAAAATGCTTCTGCCCAGCAAAGGAAACCATCAACAAAAAGAAAAGGCAACCTACCAAATGGAAGAAAATATTTATAAATCTTATATCTGATAAGGACTTAATATCCAAAATATATAAAGAACTCATACAACTCAATGGAAAAAAAATACAATTAAAAACTGGGTGGTTGATCTGAATAGACATTTATCCAAAGAAGACATACAGATGGCCAACAGGCACATAAAAAGATGCTCAACATCACTATCATTATTATTGATAAAGAAGATGTGATATATATATTTACACACACACATGTACATACACAATGGAAATTTATTTAGCCGTAAGTAAGAAGGAAATCTTTTCATTTGCAACAACATGGATGGATCTTGAGGGCACTACTCTTGAAATAAGTGAGAGAAAGACAGATACCATATTATCTCACATTTGTGTGGGGAAAAAAACCCCAAAACAAAACCCGAACTCCTAAATACAAAGACCAGGTTGGTGTTGCCAGAGGCAGGGGGTAGGGAGTGGGTGAAATGGGTGAAGCGGGCAAAAGGTACAAACTTCCAGTTATAAAATAACTAAGACCTGGGGATGTAATGTACACCATGGTGACTATAGCTAATAATACTATATTGAATATTTAAAAGTTGCTTAGAGAAGAGATCTTAAAAGTTCTCATCATAAGAAAAAACATTTGTGACTATGTGCAGTAGTAGATGTTAACTAGACTTAATATGGTGATCATTTCACACATACAAATACTGGAACATTATGTTGTACACCTGAAACTAATATAATATTATATGCCAGTTATATCTCAATAAAAAAAGAAAGAGGGTTAGTGTGCCAGCTAGTTTGAGCTTCTCCACTTTAAGGCCTTTTTATGATCACATCTTAGCCCAAACCCTGACTAATCTATGTCATCCATTTATATGAATTATGTTTTAATAATTATAAGAGTTTAACTTACGAGCATTAGAAAAATACATTGTTGTCTATTCTTAGTTGCAAACTCATTGTGAGGCCACAAATTTATATTCCACTGTTATTCACCACATTGCACTGCTTTCTTAACAAGAATATTTCAAATTTCAAAATTATGAGAATTTCAGGAACAAAATAAATTATTTTCAAAGGGGAAAAATATATATACATAAAATTTCTGCTCTCTGCTTCCACTAAGCAAATGCCCCCAAGAAAGGGGACACGGATGCCTGGCCACCTCATTGGAAAGGAGAAACATTTAATAAGAACAAAACACAAACTTATAACTTATTGTTTATTTTGTCACTCTTAATTGTGTCTACATCCATCCTCCCTTTCTTTAGGTTTAAGGTAATTCCTTAACCCTGACTTTTATATCTTCCTTTTTTTCTCCTCTGATACCCTGATCAGGAATGACCTTTCTTCTTTAAAGAACCTCAACACCTCTCTCTCTTTCTTACTCAACTTAGAAACGTGCTTCCGTCTCTCATCTGCAAATTGCCCTGCAACCCGTGTCCCTCTTAGGTAGTGTCCATTTCTCTCCTTTCATAGCCAAACACCCTCAGAGTTAGTCTTCTTTGTCTTCTGTCCACTCCTCAAGCCCCAGCTAGTCATCTTCTGACCGAAATTTATTGAAAGCGCAGTTGCTAAGGTCACTTGTGACTTGCAGTTGTTAACGCCAGTGAAAAGATTTTAATTCTGATTTAATTAGACCACCTCACTGCATTTAACATTGTGAGTTAGCACTCTCTCTGGAAATAGTCTGTACTGTTTCTACTTATACCCACAACCTTCCTCTGACTCCTTTGAAGGCTTGTCTTCTTCTGGGGACCCTGAACATGTTGGTGCTTCCCAGGGACTGACCAGGAATCACCACTTTTCTTGTTGTACCTACCCTTCCTGGGTGATTTCATCCATCTTCATATTTCTTTTGAAATAGGTAAAAAAAAAAAAAAAAAAGTCTTAAAAATTTGTATCTGGTGTCTCCTAAATTAAAAGTTCCAACTCTGAGGTTTTTGCAAAGGCTCAGACTTTCATATCTCATGGTCTCCTGGGCATTTGTGCTGGGTAAGGAACAAACTCACTCTCAGTCTACATATATGGCAGATTCCTAGTGCCTTGTGATGATATTCATGTGTTGCTTCAAATATTGTCTCATAGATAGTGTGGAAGTCTACATGGGCTGAATATTTTAGACCTACACCAAACTTGCATAAACAGAGTACATGAGTTTAATGAACCCTATAAATTGTAACTTTTGGGACAGTGTCCTAAACTTAGTTCCTAAAGTGTCCCATGGGTCTCATGCATTCCAGATTCTTTGACACCATGTATTAAAAAAAAATGGTCAGTCAAACCTTATCTCTGGAAAAATATTACACTTGCCTCAGGTGAAGCTTTTTTATGAAGAGTACTTTTGGAGCAACAAAAAGGACAAAAGAGCCGAGACCTCATCATTCTTTTTTTTTTTTTTTAATTGAAATAAAGTTAATTTACATACAATGTTGTGTTAGTTTTGAGTGTACAGCAAAATGATTCAGTTTTACATATATATATATATTCTTTTTCAGATTCTTTTCCATTATAAGTTATTAGAAGATACTGAATATAGTTCCCTGTGCTATACAGCAGATGATTGTTATTTATCTATTTTATATATAGTAGTTTGTATCTGCTAATCCCAAGCCCCTAATTTATCCACCCCCTGCTCCCACTTTGGTAACCCTGGCTTGTTTTTATGCCTGTGAGTCTATTTCTGGTTTGTAAATAAGTTAATTTGTATCATTTTTTTAGATTCCACATGTAAGTGCTAACATATGGTATTTGTCTTTCTCTGTCTGAGTTAACACTATTTACAAAAGCCAAGACATAGTAGCAACCTAAATGTCCATTGACAGATGACTAGAAAAAGAAGATGTGGTATATATATACATATGTGAATATTACTAAGCCATAAAAAAGAATGAGATAATGGTATTGGCAGCAACATGGATGGACCTAGAGTTTATCATAGTAAGTGGAGTGAGACCTCATCATTCTTAAGGAACAGGTTGCATGACTGTTGTGCCGCTTTGCTCCTTGTGGCGGGTTGTATATTTCCCACAGAAAACTAAATGATCTTCTACCATGTGACCTTATCACCCTCCCATCAAGTTATGCGAGCTTGTTTCTTCTTCCTCTTGCATTTGGACAAGCCCTGTGGCTGCACTGCAGATAGAGTGTAGCAGAAATGACTCTGCCAGCCCTGGGAATGGCCCTTCACTGCCCTGATTCCAGCTGTCCTGCTGTGGGAAGCCCAGGCACAGAAAGAGGACATGCTCAGGTGATACAGCCCCAGCTGAGCTCCCAATCAAGAACCTATGAGTTGTACGTGACCAAAGTGACTTGGGGAGATGAGGCATTTTCCCCAGTACTAACAGGGCAAGAATTTCAAAGCTCAGGACCCAGATATTAGGCCTATGAAATGTGGTTTGTGGAATAGCAGAATTGTAGCTTCAAATGTTGCCATACGTTACTGGGTGCTGACATGGCTGAGTATAAGTCAGTCAGCCCATAGATCTGTCATTGTTTGGACCTGGTGGACAAATTGTTCACATACATTGCTAAGACTGCATTTACAATGTATCTCCTTAAGATAAAAGGGAGACAATGAGGAACTATGTCAGCCTTTTGCATCCCTATCTTTGCATTGCTTCTTTGCTGCCTCAGGAACAAGCCAAAGCAAAAGCAACCTTGAATGAGTCCAAATCCATATTCTCATCCATCCTGAAACCTGGACCGGGTGGCCCGGTACAGTATCTCCATCCCAAAGCCCCACAGGCATCTCAGATGCATTGTTTTCCTCGCTGAGCAGACGGTATTTCCTCCTGAACCTACCGCCTTTACCATCTTCTCTGTCTCCTCAGGTGTTAACCTCCATGCACCTGTTCACCGTATTTCTCCTCCCTCTTTCACCACACTCAGACAGCATCTGAGGCAGCTAATATGACTTCCCAGACGGGGTTTAGGAACCTTTTCCTAAAGCCATTTCAAGATTCTGGCCTTAATCACGTGTCATTTTGATGAACTGATTCGCCTCCCGGCCTCTAGTCCTGTCTGCCTAAAACCCCCCTTTACTCAGCTGGCAGAGAAAGCGAGCTGGAGGTAAATCTGACCGTGTCATTTCTTTGCCTCAAATCTGTTATTCTGAAAGCCACACGTGGCTCCCTTGCTCACCTCTGGTCTCATCTCCCATCACTGAAAGCCTTCTCACAAATCCAGAATGCTTGTCATACACCAAGCTCTTTCTTGCCCCAGTGCCTTTGCTCATGCGACTCTCTGCTTAACATACCTTCTCTCTGTGTCTGTCCCCACTTCCCAGTCCTCAGACTGGCTGATGTCTCCTCATTCTTTAGAACAGGAGAGCTTGAAAGAGTCCCTATCCCCAGGCAACACCCCAGGCCAATTACAACAGAATTTATGTGAGTGGCTCCCAGAAACGGCTTTTTTTTTTTTTTAAAGCTGCCCAGGTGATTTCCATGGTAGATAAGGCTGAGGACACTGCTTTAGAGTCATGGTGCTCCTCTTCCCTCCAGATTCCAATGCTTTTATGATTCCATAATGTTCTGTAACGTCTCTATTATTACACAGCCCGCAGTGCATTATAATGAGCTGCTTAAACGTTGGTCTCTCTGGAGCAAATGACTCCTTCAGGATAAGAACTGCAGTTTTTTTGTTTTTTTTTTTTTCAAATTTGTACTTTCAGTATTTAGCTTAGTGGCTGGTAGGTACGAGACAATCAATCACCCTTTATGAAAGAAAGAATGAATGAGAAAACAATTTAACTTATGCTAATAAACATTTTCAGAATATTCACATAAAAAGGAAGTGAAATGTCACCCTAATTTGCTCCAGCACTATTCATTTTTTGTTAAGTCCCGAAGCATACAGGCATGAGCAGGGTGGGAATACAGACAGTTTGCTTTATGATTTGACATGAGGATATTAAGAAACCAGGGCAAGCACTGCAGATTTTGAGGGGACAGGCCCAGGAATGTGACACGGGCTACTGAGCTGGCTATGAGATGTAAAGTCTTGCTACAGAGAGAAACAGAAAAGGGAAGCATTTAGGGCTTACTCAGTAACTTCACAGGAAAAAAAGAAAACCGTTTCTCCTTCATAAGAAACTCCAGTAGGTTGGGATAGGTAGAACATAAATGTGTACTTTTGAGAACTGAAAACACTGTAAAGAGGGAAATGAAAATTTTGAGCAGAATACTGAGTTATAGGAGAATGTTTGTCAACATTCTGGAACCACTTCAATTCACTAACCTGTTTCTGAGCATCCACATTTCAAGTCACTGTGAACTTGAACAACAGAGTCCCTGATACCAAGAAACTTGGTCTAATAATAATGGTAATGGGGCTAACAGTATAAATACATATTTTGAGCATCCACTGTGTGCCAGGCTTTGTCCAAAGGTCTTTATGCAGATAATGCCATCTAATCTATGGTTAACTTACTATTCTCACTTTTTTAGATGAAGAAACTGAGGCTTAGGGAAATGAAGTCATTTGCCCCAGGTTGATAAAGCTAGGATTTAAACTCGTATCTTTTGGGTTCTAACCCATTCTCTGCTTTCTTAATAGGGGAGATGAAACATGTGCACCAGGGATAAAAGTTCGAATGTGGTATGTTATAAGCAAACAGAAGGCCATAAGAGAATGACATACAAAGTTTTACTTCTCACTGGGAGCAGGTAAAAGCAGACATCGTAGGGAAGATACCTGAACCAGCTCTGATGTGAAGGGTAGAATTTTGTTGTTCTAAGTTTAGTAACTCTCCTTAATTTTTTTTTCAGTGGTTTTATTATAAAATGTATTTGGATTTCCAGAAGAGTTGCAAAGATATCACAGAGTTCCCCGTACCCTTCACCCAGCTTCCCCTCTGGTTAACATCTGACATACCCTTGGCACAATGATCAAAACTAGTAAATTAACACTGATACAAGACTATTCACTAAATGACAGGTTTTATTCAGAATTTCCCCACTGATGTCCTTTCTCTGTTCCAGCCTCAAGTAATAGAATTTTTATCAGGAGAAAATTGAAGAAGACGATATTCCAGAAAAGGGGAGGTCCCTGAACAGTGAAAACTAATTCTAAGTCCAGGGTACTTCTGTTAAGATGATCAGTGATGTTCACTGCATCTAAATTAGCCTATTAGCAAGTGGAGAATTCACCACTGCTGTTGACTTTCCTGTCAGTCAGCTCCGCCTGGTTGAACGTAAAGTGATAAATAAGAAGGGAAATCATTTGTGTGACTCCCTTGTTGCTCTGCCCTATTTCCCTTTTGCCTCAACAGGAACAGAAAATTAGGCTGTGTGCATTTCGGTGTTAATGCACTCTCAACGGCTTTGCTGTCTTGGTCTGACAGTTCTGGCCTCATTGCAACATACCACAGATCTGAGAAAAATATGCCAGTCTATGCTGTTTCCCCAAGTAAGTTTTTTCATTTTTCAGGGTAGAACCTTCTCTACCAAAAAGGATAAATAAAGCCTAGGTCTTCTTCTAAAAGGCTCTCAGAACAGGCATATTTAAAAGAACAACCACCATAAATCCCATAGAGCAATAATACACTAGGCATAAATTTCAAGAGTATGTTGCCATTAAAAACAACTGTCACAGAAACATTCACCTGAGTCTCTGGGGAAATATGAATGATAGGAAATCTTGAACCTTGCCAAGTGCTATGTGAAGAACCAAAAGAAAACTTTCTCAGAGGAATAGCAACAATGTCTCCAAGTTAATTTTCCTTTACTTTTCTTACTGGATTCGATGCATTTCAGCCACGTTTACCTACTTTTCCATCTTGCCCTGTAGATGGGTCACATTCATATATTATTTTATTTTCATACATCATTTTAAAGGTGTATCAAGAAAAGCTGTTGGATTTCTTTTCTTTCTTCCTTTTTTTTTTTTTTAAATAAAAGAGCTAATATCAACTTCCTTTCTTTGACTTTAAGATAAAACATGTGACATATTCTGGCTGATCCAGTGCAGAGGCAGGGCTGCAAGCTGGCTGTGCCCACATTATCATGGACGTGACTCAAAGGTCACCAGTCGTCAGTATTTCCTGTTGTTGATAGGACGGCAAAGTGGCACATTTTTAGTCACATTACTCATAACCACACTTTGGTTGTTTAAATTAGAAGGAATAATAATGAGAGTAATTTGTGGGCAATTAAGCCTCTCCTTTCTACCTGTCAGTTATGCAAACTAGAAGGAGATTAACAGCACAGTCATGTGTTGCTTCATTTAAGAACAATTTCATGGGGACTTTGAATAATGTGGGTAGTCTATTAAAATGTTAGAGGAAAAAGTTGAAATCTGCTATGCTTTAAAAAAGTTTTATTGAGATATATTTTACAGATTACAGAATTTATCCACTTTAAGTGTACAAGACAGTGAATTTTAGTCTATTAACAAAGTTACACAATCATCTACCGGAATTTAATTTTAAAACATCTCCATCGCTCTAAAAAGAAATTTACGCCCCTTTAGTCACTCTCTATTCCCACCTCCAGCCCTAGGCAACTACTCATTTTCTTTTTCTCTCTATATATTTGTCTTTTAGGTCATTTCATATAAATGGATCATACAATAGGTGTTCTGTGTCTGGCTTCTTTCACTGAGCACGTTTTTGAGGCTCATCCATGTTGTAGCCTGTATCAGTACTGCATTCCTTTTCATTGCTGAATAGTTATCCATTCCATGGACATACATTTTATTTACCTTTTCACCAGTTGATGGACATTGAGCTATTTTCACCTTTCGGGCTATAGTGTACAATGCTGCTATGATCATTTGCATTCACACTTCTGTGTGGGCATATATTTTTATTTCTCTTGGGCAAATACCTAAGAGTGGAATTTCTAGGTCACATGGTAAGTCTGTTTAACTTTTTAAAGCAACTGCCAAGCTGTTTTCCAATGTGGCTGCATCATTTTACATTCTCACCAGCGGTGAGAGTTCTGGTCTCTGCACATCTTTGGCAACACTTGTTATTATTTGCCTATTTTCTATACCCATTTTAGTCAGTAAGAAATGGTATCTCATTGTGGTTTTGATATACACTTCCCTAGTGAGTAATGATGTTGAGTATCTTTTCATGTTCCTGCTGGCTTATCGGTACTATTTATTGGCATTCGTTCTTTGGATAAATGTCTATTCACATCTTTTGTCCTTTTCTAATTGGGTTACTTGCTTCTTCTAGCTCCCTGTCTCCTGGAGGAAAGTATTTTCTCCAATTTTGGGGCCATTATTCCCTTGCACTAAAAAAATTGTTTTTATAATGTAGTGCATTAAAAAAATATTTTATCATGTATTCCTAAACAAAACATCATTTTGCTTCTTCTTGAGCTTTACAAAAATGGATTTATATTGTATGTGGTCTGCATCAATAGAATCTTGAATATTCTGAAAAATTTAATTTTCTTGTTGGGTAAAATCAATTGTTTTCCAACAGATCAAATCTTTAAGATTTAAAAAAAGCATATAAATGAGAACATGCTGCTGATGAGTCTAGTCTTTTGGAAAATTTAATGCAGTTTTGTAAATGGTGTATAAGGGTAACAAAAAGATGCCCTCAGAATTTATGAACATCAGTTTTCACACTAATCTGATATTAGAATGTAGAGCTATTTGCCTCTAAGTAATCCTATCCTGGGAATTTTTCAGTTTGTGAGACTAATTTGTATAACTTTCCTGTCTCTTCTTTTCTCTGAATCTGATAATTACATCTTTTATTTCTTTTACTGCTTTCAACAGGCTATTTTCTCTGGCAAAGATTTAGAAAACTGATAATCCTGAACTGTCATTAGAATTAGAGTGAATATTTACGTCCTGATTAAGGGCCTGAGGGATTCTTTTGGAGATGAGTTAATAAACTTTAGTGCATGGATTATGTGAAATGTATCTCAGTTGCAGAGGCCTTTTTTTTGTTTCCTTGTTTTTAGCTTTTTCTGAGCGGAGATGTAAGAGTGTGGGTTTGAAGACAGACAGATTTGGTGTTGAACCCTTGCTTTGCCACTTTATTGGCTATGAACAAAATACTCTGTATTACTTAGTCTCTAAATGGGGGGTAGGAATGCATTTATCACATACATAGTATGATATTACAAAGTAAGATGATCTCTCCAAAGCACCTAGCATCTCAATAATTTGTGGGTATTGTCTTTTTATAATATATAAAGAGGCTTATCAATATCAAGCTCTCAAATTGCTCTTTGGTGACATCCAAGAAGGGGAAAAATAAAAGCAGTGTAGTCACAAAGACTGTACTTCATAGATAAGGTACATAATGCTTGCTAGGATAAGAGAGGAAAGAATGGAGGACAAGTATGGGATGTGGGGGTGGGCGGTAGCGGTGGGAATGGTGTCAGGGAGAAAGCACCCAGGAAAGGCAGGTAAGAAGAGCCCCCACATTCCTAGCGGGACAAGTTGACGCCAGCAGGGCCGGACCATCAAGAAAGTCCTGAAAGGGGCCCTCAGCAGCACTCAGCTGAGCTCTCAAATTTTATCACCACTTAGATTTTCTTTCATTACTTTTTTCCCTCCACTGACTCCAGAGTTAATCTGTTGTTCACCAAGAGGTCTGATGTGCCAGCGAATTAACGAATGTGTGGGAGAACAGAGTCTGGAGAGGAGAAGGATTTCCCCCTCTTCTCCTCTCCAGAGAATGAAGAGGGGACAGGGTGGGGTTTCAGAGACTGTAAGACTGTGGTTGAGAGCAGGTGGACTCTTCCCTACCTCTCTATTGGGCTAGGGTACATGGCTCTGCCTGGGCTTTATACAAAGAAGCTCTTCTCCCTCCTTGTGTGCTGAGCCTTGCTTAGTCTAAGTGCAGTAAAAACTACAGGGGACATGAGCTTGTCAGCAACCCAAGGTCCTACAGCACTGGAAAGTCAAGGAGACAACTTCATGAGCTTGGCAGACATCCCTTGACAGAGTCTGCAACCAACGTGGTGGTATTTACAATCTTAGATGAATTTGCAGACAACAGACATCATCTAGTTGATAAGAGGGCAAAAATAGGATTTCACTGGTTTGTTGCATTTGTGTAACTCCCCAGGTATTTTCAGAAGTAACTATGGGAGAAATGATTAAGGAAATAGCTGATAGTTAGATCATGGTGATGAATCAGACAATTTTGGCTTAAATGGGCATGTAAAGTCATTTAAATCCACAGAGAGATGAGGTCTCAAGATTTTTGGATTATGTAAACAATAATTTACAAATTAAAACAAAAATAACCAAGTGTATTAATTTAGGAAAAAAATAATAATTGTTATAATTATATATTTTTTACTAATAATTATATAATGACAATAAAAGTCTTTAGAAATGTGATGTTTTAGCTAGCATTTGCATTTTCCTTCCTGCATAGGGTCCTTGCAGTTCATAGATCCTTTTCATGACATTCTAGAATCTCTAGGGATCTAGGGACCGTAAATTGGGAATGGTTCATCTTTTTTCCCATTCAGATAGGGGTAAATGGGGCCCGGAGTGACAAAGTTAGTATTAGAACTCAGCTCTCTTTTCTATCTGAGTGTTTGTCTATTCTTACCCTCTGTTCCTTCCGGTAACTTTTGATATCCATAGCCCATAGGCATGTGTTACAGGAAGGGAAATTAACAAACATACAGAGCACTGAATGACGTGTAGGGCTGTCAGATATGCTGGTAGCCCATTTCACCCATTTCACTCTAGAGATAAAGTACCTTGGTGTGTTGGGTGGAACCGGGGAGAGAAAGATGTCTCAGGCTTGTGGCAGAATGTCACCTTGGTTAATAATTGGGGAAAGCAAAAATACGAGGCTTATTTATTTAGCACTCCTTAAGAAGCCACAGTACGGACCTCAGGAGAAGAAAGAACAGCCTGGCAGCAAGTTGGAGCAGGAAGAGGAGAGGCGATAGCAACTGGCCTAGACTTTTGTGAGCTTAGGTGTCAAGAGGGAGAGTGGAGGGCAGCTGGCGTCTGGGTCCTACCGAGTCTCAGGGAGGCTGGTCATCTCAGCCTTTCCAGCAGAGGGCACTCACAGCTTGGTTTTTCTCAGGCCATCCACGCTTTCCCTCCCTGGGTTTCCCTGTCAGATCTGAGCTAACTTGGGGTCCCAAGCACAGGGTAGGGCAGCTTCCTCTCTTCTGCAGGGGAACCTTCTCCAGTCTATGGAAAGGGAAAGGGACTTCACTGAGGTCTCAAAATCTAGAGAGGACCTCGGTGGAAATCTCGCTACATTTCCCATGCAGGGTCCAGAACTGAGGGTCCAGCCACATGGATTTCCTTTCTGCTTCCCTGCTCCCAAATTTGATTAGCTGTCTCCTCAGAATATGTCTGTTCAGAATTCAATACGTTTTATACAAAGTCTTGACTAAAGTTATCATTGCTTAATTAAAAGTTTCTTGCAAGAGAGAAAATACATAGATGATTGAAGGTGGAAAAGCTAAAGTATTTAACAGATTGAAGAAATGTAAGAAGAAAAAATCCCCACCTAGTTAAGGGACTCAAACACTTGGAAGGCGGGTCCTTATATTCAAGGCATTATTATGCTAGTGATTCTTGGTAGTGAAGGGTAGTAGAACATGCCGCCTCAGAATGTGCCCTTTAGGAGGTGGATTGTTTTGAACTGTAGGCACCTGAAAAACAGCAAATGCAGGGAAAGGCTTTCTCTGAACTCCCCTTATCTGCCTAAAGACAGAGCCTCCAAAAGGAACTCAATTGTCATAAATCCCCTCCCCCAGGAGTTTCATTACAGAAGAGACTGTCTGACACACCTAAACTTTGTCACAAACTCTCGTAACTCCAGTCTGTTCTTCTAAGGGACCATTCTTCTTTTCTAAAAGTCATTTATTCTCCCCTAAAAGGTCTACATTCCCTTTCCCTTTTCCCTGTGAAGACGACTTAAGCCTGATTTCTAAGCCACGTCAGAGAGCTGCACGTCTTTCCCTGGGCTTCTCCTGTGTGTACATGAGGTATCCATGGGAATAAACCTCTACTCGTTTTCTCTTGTTAATCCATTTTTAGGGGTCTAGCTAAGGACTCAGAAAGGTAGAGGGAAGTTATTTTTCCTCCCCTATAATAATTTATTCAAATCCATGGTCTACAACTCTTTGTTAATTAACTCTGTATTTAAAAATTGAAAAATGGAATGCTATGCTATTCTTACTAACAACCAAGTCTTAGGTCATTATGTGGTGTAAATGATTTAAATTAATTGCTGTTTCTTTCTCTTCTTTTATTCAAATCTAGAATTCACAGTGTACTTTAGCCAAATTATTCAAACTATTTTTCTGTTCCTACAGGGAAGTTAATTCAATCCTTATCCAAGTAGCTTATCATAAAGTTTTACCTATTGCATTCTTTTTCTAAATTGAAGTATAGTTGATTAACAATGTTGTGTTACCTACTGCATTATTAATTGCATATAATTTTGCCGTACTTTCATGATGGATTTAAAGTTACTAGTACTAGGTAACTCCTTGGTTTCCAATTGTAATATAACTCAGTTTCAACATCTAATTCGTGTGTGTGTGTGTGTGTGTGTGTGTGTGTTGGTGAAGGGGTGTTTCCCAAGACCACCAAATAATTCTGGGACCCCAGCTGGTGACCTACAATTCAACTCAATTCTGACACTATTTATTGGAGATAGTGTCAGATCTCATAGGTTAAGGGCTTAAGGGCTGGGCCCTACAAGACTGCCTTACCCCCCACTTCAGGCACCAATTGCAAATTCAGATTGGCACCTGTGCTTCTGACCAAGTGGCTGTGGGTCAGAGGTTCCAATGACCCCTTCCTTGGGTTTGATTAATTTGCTAACATTATGCAAACAATAATTTGCTAACAAATACTAAGCAACATTTTACTTACTAGATTGCTTATTTATTATAAAGTGATATAACTCAGGAATAGCCAGATGGAAGAGATGCATAGGGCAAGGTATTAGGGAAAGGGTAAGAAGCTTCAATAACCGCTCTAATGCATTAATCTCCTTGAAAATCCATATAATCACCAACCTGGAAGCTCTCTGACTCTTACCTTTTTGGGTTTTATGGGAGCTTCATTACATAGGCATGACTGATTAAATCACTGGCTATTGGCCATTGATCTAGCTTCTGCCCCCTCTTGCTTCCCCTGAGAGAACCTCTAATCACGCAGTTAGCTCCCCTGGAAACCAGTCCCCATCCTTAGGTTTTGTCCAAAAGTCACCTCAGTTAGCATAACAAAAGACATCTAGCTCCCATCACTTAGGAAATTCTAACGCTATTATCTCTGTGCCAGAAACAGCATGAAGCCCAAATATAACTTCTTATTGTAGATCACAGTAATCCAATTAGAAACTTGAGTTCACAACCTACCTCCTAACTCTGACAATTCCTGACTCTAACAATTTCTTGGTTTAGAGATTCCCACTGATGGATTTATTTGGCAGAAACAAGTTTAAATACTTCCAGCTGGATATGAATATACAAATTTTCATTTTTTTAGAGGAAACATTTTGTTCATTCTTGAGAGAGTAAGTGAAATTATTTTCTGTACCCTTGAGCAGGAGAGAAAGGCCATTTTATTTCTAAGGACTGGGCCCTCCTTACCTTGGAAGGAAGGTGTGACAGGCTGAAGAATACATGCTCTAAAAATGGCTGCATCGATAACATTCATTCAACCCTGCATGCTTATCTTACAAGATGACTGACACTCCTCTCCTTGGAATTTATGTTCTTTCCCTGAAATCTGGGTTTTGACTAATGGAGTATCTCAGAAGTGATGCTATGTGATTTCTAATGCTAAGTCAACCAAAGATGCAGTTTCTGCCTCTTTCTCTCATCCTGGAGGAACACAGGGCTGTGTGCCCAGATGTCAGGGCACTGAGGGAGGAGTGGTGTTGATAGCTACACCCTCCCACATTTTTGAGGTGCCAACTTATACTAAAGGGCTCAGAGGCCTTGGATATTAATCCTAGTTATGTTATGGGAGCAGAAACTCTCTGAAATCTATAGATTGAATAATAGTCAAGAATGAAAAGAGGTTTGCTTCTCCCTCACCCTTTCAAACCAAACTGCGAGTTTTCATTTCAAAGACTCTCTAGTATCCCAAGAGTGGAAGTAGAGGCTGAGAAAGAAAAATGAACCCAGGCCACTACGTAGCCTTGCCTTTCTCCGTGACTAAGACATGCTGCACCAGGTGAGGTAAGCACCATGAGAGAGACCTGTGTAAGCTCTGACCGCTGAGTTCAAGGCTAGAAAGCAACTGTTGCCTTTCAACTTGAAAGGATAGGTTAGAGAGGTTTTGATGAATGGCATCACTTTTGATTTACTCCTGTTGCTTCTTGGCATCTCATTTTGACATTCATCAACAGGCAAGATGTGGACAGAGAGGAGCCCTGTGGTCTGAACCGGCTGCTAACAGGCACAGGTGTCTTCTATTACATGAGCACCGCCATTGAATGCTTCACACTGAGGTCCTGATGGCTGTGTGGGGATGCCCTGTCCCCCCACCCCCACCCCGGACTGTAATCCCTAGGGGCAGTCTGAGCACCTCAGGGTGAATTACAAACCGAGCACAGTGCGTTGTAGACATTCCTGTTTCACATAGTTTTGTGCTGACCCACATGACTTCTCCACTCTAGAATATCATGAGATTTATTGTTCTGTTAACAAACACTGAGCACTTGTAGACCATTTTTGTATCCTGCGCTGACATTTGGTACTCTTTGCTATGCTCGTGTTCCAGAGATCATAAACAATTTGATAACAGTGAATGGAAACAACGGGTCTCATATGTTTTATAGAAAAAAAAAGTATAATCTTAAAATTTATTTTGGGCCAGATGTACTTCCCTTAATTACTGGTTCCAAACATGATTTAGGGATTTTGGATAAAGGAGGTTCATTTCTATGTATCATGTCTCATCATATATCTCCTCATATTTTATATAATATACCATTTTTCTTTTCAATGTTCATTTACACAATTATTTTTCATGATACTCTCCACTTAAACCTGTTACATCTCACAAATTAATGGATGACTGAAATATGTACATTAAAATTTGCCAATATGGTGATATATGTCTAGTGACAAATAATTTGTGACATTATAATCCAAGATGCTATAAATATGCAGGGGTGCAAAATATACATTGTGACAGTCTATGCACTGTGTTTTCCTGTTTCCATCTTTTAACTGCCAGCTTGAACTCTGTAGGCAGGGTCAGAGTTTCATCTTCTAGGCTCCTATAGTAGCTGATAATACTCCATTGTGGCCCCTTTGCTATTGCTGTGTTTTGTGGTTTACATATCCGGGAACCTCTGAAGGGTTAGAGCTGGGGTCGTTCACATTTCTGACACCTGCATTGTCATATTTGTGCTTGCTGCAGGTGCTTAATTTATGTCTACCAAGTGAAAGAATGGTTCTTGGGATGTCATTTTGTTTACATCTATTATGGATTCTTGGATTAAGATTCTGGTTGACTTTTGACCTGGTGTAGACAAATTCTCCCAATTACAGTCAGAGCTGGTTATTATGCCCTGGAAAGTTCTCGGAAGGAGATATGATCTGTTCCTGACTTTTTAAAATTGAGAATTTATCTGCCAAGTCATCTGTGTCTGTGCTGATCTCTTGAGCATTTCTAATATTATTCTCAGAGAGGAAGTATTAATATACTGTGTCTGTATCTTCCTTTCCTTCTTTATCCACATCAGAAATGTTGATGGTTTCTGTTCTGTCACAGTATACCTCCTTGGAAGATAAGCCAAAAACCTTCTCAAAGTGAAATGATTATATCCCTTATGAATTCATAATTACTTTAAATGTCTCAGTCATCTTTAAATGAGCATTTCACCTTCAAGGAAAACAAGCAGCTGTACCAGGCCTTGGTTCTTCCACAAAGGAGGCAACCAATAAAAACTGACCCCTTCCAATAATTTTATTAATTATTTTAAAATATGCTCAAGGCTTGCTCATTTATTTTATGAGTTACATTTATAAAGTTCATAAATATTTAACTTAATAATGAATTATTAAAACATGCAAGAAGGTAGAAAGCGATCTCATTTGCTACGAGACAAGAAATAATTTTTAGTCAATTTGTATAACTACTTCAGACTGCACATAAAATAATGCCACCCAGATCTTTTATTTTCTGTCCAGAAAATGGTAAGTAGTTTTACATAGTTTCATTGAGTATTCTCCTTTTTTTTTTTGCAGTCTTTGCATAAAATTACTTCTTGTTACTGTGATTTGCATAGACTATGAATGGACATTTTGATACTTTAACCTGTTTTTTTCTTTCCTCCCATTATCCACACTATTTAGAGGAAATACACTTGAGTAAACCTTATTTTCTTCCAGAAGTAATGGTTCTTTTTTTTTTTTTTTTTTTTTGTATTCCACCCCGGGTTTGAGATTTATTACCTTATTAGTAATGCATTAAATAACTCTTTAGAAGCCTGAGTTACAAAAATTTTTTAAGGGCTAATAGAAAAATGAGTTAGGTCATAATGAGAAAACATTAGGTTTTAGTGAAGTAGTATCTGACATCTTGATAATCCCCCCCTTTTTTCTGTCACCAGCATTTTGTGTACAGTAAGGCATCTGTAGTGAACTATTCAGGTAAGCAGATGACAGCACTGAGCTCATGTGGGTTTTTCTTGGTGCTACCATTAACTAGCTATAT
Organism: Camelus bactrianus; assembly: GCF_048773025.1. Taxonomy (NCBI): domain Eukaryota; kingdom Metazoa; phylum Chordata; class Mammalia; order Artiodactyla; family Camelidae; genus Camelus; species Camelus bactrianus. The sequence goes on from NC_133540.1 coordinate 97,104,139, forward strand.
GCACTTAACCTTGCTGCATTTTATTGCATCTCTAAATTGCATTTCAGTTTTCATATGTAAAGTGGGAAGGATAATAATAATACATCGTAGAGTTATGTTGAAGAGTAATGAGGTAAGTGAATGGGAAACGCAGAATAATGGCTGGTATGTAGTAAACATTCAGTATACGTGAGCTACTATGATTAATAGTGCCAGCCTAGAAAAAATACTAAAATAATCATTTAAATAAATATACATTTAATTTTGAGCAAAGGACAAATAAAACTGATTGTCCCATTTTGTGAATGGAGAAGGTGAGGCATATAATTTCGTTAAATGTTTATCTTAAGCGCCCTGGGATAGGCACTAGTACCTGAAGACACCATATAACCGAGTGCCTATTTCACACCAGGAGGCTTCACCGTGATTGAAAACGACATTTTATCATACAGTAAAGAAACTCTTACGGTTACTAAAGGGGAAAGGGAGGGCACGGATAAACTAGGAATTTGGGATTTGCAGATACAAACTACTATATATAAAATAGATGAACAACAAGGTCCTATTGTACAGCACAGGGAACCATATTCAATACTTGTAATAAACTATAATGAAAAGAAATATAAAAAAGAATGTATATATAAATGTGTAACTGAATCACTATGTTGTACACCACAAACTAACACAACGTTGTATATCAATGACACTTCAATTAAAAAAAAGAAACTCTTACATGCATATGATCGACATTGTTTACAGCAACAAATAGCTTTCAAATTTTATGCAGTACTATCCCTAAAGGGAGATGAGAATGATAAACAAATAATACTGGAAGGCGAAGGGGCATAGCTGGAGGCAGCCAGCCAAAAGATAGAAATTTATCTGAAGTCCTGTGTTCTATCATCTAAGAATGGAGACTTTGTCCTTTGACTCCTCTGTAGGTCAAATTCTGGTAGGAAACAGATGGCATTTTCAAACTGGGTAAGTGAGGAGAATTTTATAAAGAGATCTACAAAGATGTAGGCAGGTTTTAGGGCAATCACAAAGCAGTAGTGTAGTACCATGGGTCTAGTGATGAGCTGGGGTCCAGGACATGACTCTCAGGCCTGAGAAGCCAAGGACCGGAGGACTAGCCAGGACCCAGCCTAATGAAGAAGCAGGGGTTCCGGTTCAAATAAGGGTGACACAGCCAACACAAGCCCCCCAGCGTGGCTGATAGGGGAAATAAATGCCTCGACCTTACTCTCTCTCCTCCGTGCCGCCCACCTCCAGCCAGCACGCGGAGAGGCTGAAAGCAGGTGGTGGCAGCATGGCAAGGGGGCCTGTGATCCCCGTCTATACAAATCAGCCTCCAAGTGCACCAAGCAGGATGAGCAAGGTGAAGAATGGACCGAGAATAGCCGACGGGAGACAGATACAACCACACACATCCATGTTCCCTTCAATATTAAAGCGACTCACGTACTTCCCATTAAAACTACCACCAGGTGTTTCAGGAAGATTGGCACTTTAGCGTGGAAGGGTTCCTGCACCCTGGTTTGGGTGGCACAGAAATCAGTAAATCCTTGACTGCACAGTGGATCTTTGGCAACTTCAAATCCCAAACTGAGGGGTGTATTAGTTTTCTATCGCTACACAACAAGTTACCAGAGACTGAGCAACATCAAACAGTACACATTTGTTACCTTATGGTTTCTGTAGGTCGGAAGTAAAAGTTCAGCGTATCCGGTTTCTCCTCCAGGCCCCGCCTGGCTGAAATCAAGGTGTTGGTCAGGGCGGCAGTTCTCACCTGAGTTTGGGGGTCCTCTTTTAAGCTCGCTGGTTGTTGGCAGAGTTCATTTCCCTGCAGTCATAGGGCTGAGTCGCTGTTTTCCTTCTAGTCTTCAGCTGGAGCCTTCTCTCCGTCCCTGGAGGATGTCCGCAGTCCCTGCCACGTGGATTCCACTCCTGGTTCAAAAGTAGATGCTTGCTTTCTCTCGGGCCAGATAGAGTGGGTTTCGCTGACTTCTGGAACCAGCTGGAGAAAAGTCTAGCTTTCAAAGGGCTCACATGATTAGGTCTGGCTCACACAGATAATCTGTCTGGTTCAAGGTCAACTGATTTGTGACCTGAATAATATTTATGAAATCACCTCACAGCAGTGATTGATTAAAGAACTGAGGAAACGTGTGTGTGTACCAGAGGCCGGGAATCTTCCTCAGAATTCTGCCTACCACGGTGGGGCTGCATAAATCAAAGTGGAATCACCTGGGACTCTCCCTCCACAAGCTGTAGAAGCTCTGATGTTGACGCTGACCTTCAAAAACTGTGGGAGCTTTGGGGCTTCTGGACTAGCAGCAGCCACAAATGCAGATGTTTTCAGGGGCCAAGCAGGTAGCATGGCTCTGTCACATGAACTTCCAGTATTTTCTGTCCACACAAAGCTTTATGTCAGGTGGCAAAGTCGTCACTAGTGACAGAGTCTATTTCAGTTTTGGGACCCCCCCCCCCCGATTCAGCAGGAAAGGCATTCAACTTGCAAATGCAATCTCAATTCAAATTTAAAATGCTTGGTCTCATGGAATAATCATTATTCTGCTTATACCTGAAAATTCTCTCCTTATCAGTCCCACAGACCCCCATGAAGAAGGGGGTTGTGATTTAGATTCTTGTTGCTTTCCACCCCTTAGAGATTCTATTTCTGCCAAATAATCTGGTTGAAGACCAGGGAGAGAGAGGAACGGAGATCAGGAAAGTATGTCAGTTGCTCTCTCTGACAAGGGTTTGTATCTAACCTGCTCTCAGGGACGTTCTGTGGATTCTTTAGGAAACCCTCCATCTACAGTCCTTCCGCCTGCCTTACGTGGACACGTGAACAGCTTCTGGGCATGCGTGCGGGTGGGTGTGTGCATGCGACATGCGCGCGCACGCACTCACACACTGATTCTCTGTGTCCCTCCCACACACACATCACCAGGGATCTCCAACTTGCAGGCCTTATAGTGCAGGTGAAGTACTCTCTTCCATCTCTTGGACGTAAAACTCCTAACTCAGCCCGCATGAATCTGGAAGGCCGCCTGCAACGGCATTCAGGCGTGGGGGATGGAGGTCTGTTAGTGGAGCTGAGCATATGTTCACATATTTATGACGCTTGCTTATACAGTTTGACAAACCTGTTTTCATCTTTTTGTAACTGATTTGTAGGTGTTCTTCCTATTTTTTCTAGATTCTAATATTTAGTCAGTTATATCACCTCCCTTTTAATTTGCATCTGGACTCATATCTAAGTTTTAAGTATTAGTGCAGTTAAAGTTACCAGATGTTTCCCTTTTTTCCCTCCTTTTTTGAATTGATCATTTTTAATTAGCATTTAACTTGATATTTAAAAAATCATATTTGAGGTGACAAAATTAAAAATCCGAATCTTTTCTTAATTCTTAAAGATCTGGTAACTAAGTGAATGTGTCATCCTTATGTTTTAAACAAAAAGGGAAATATGTTTAAAGTCACAATTTAGGTACATCATAGTCAGATTTAAAACATTCTTACTACTTTTCTAGATTTATTAAAAGTTTACTAAAGAGAAGAAAATGGCAAAATGCCAGTTTGGTTATAATAGAATGGTAAAATTCAAGCAAAGAACACAAAAATCAAAGGAGTAAGGGAAGGAACTAACATTTGTATTGCCTGTGTCATTTAATCCTCACAATTTTGCAAAAATTTATCCTCAATTTATGGATGAAAGCACTAATCCTCAAAATGATTAAGTGACTGGGCCATGGAATTATCTTTAATGCTGAAATTTGAACCCAGGTTTCTTTGGTTCTGAGCCTGGGTAATTACCACTATTTCTTTTTGAACATCCAGTTCATATGTTTCAAGTATCTACCACTGAGAAAAAAATCAACTGAAAAAAAATGTGCATTTATATATACCTCCCAAGGTTGAGACACTTATTGAAGTGCCCAGCAGAATGTCTAGCCTTTGGCCATTACCCTTTGGATTGACTTTAGGCAAAAAGAACACAGATAATAAGCAAATACTTTCCAACCCTTTAAGAAGTCTTATCTTGCTTCTAAACACCTGGGATATCTTTGACAATGACATTCTGCTTAGGTTTTGTTTTTTGTTTTTTGTTTTTTGTTTTTTAATGACAGACCAAGGTTCCCGTGCAGTTTGATTGAGATGTGTCAAGTGGAACTTAAAAAAAAAAACATCTGTAGGCATCCCTGAGATGCCAAAACTCCCACCAGAAATCTCTCTGAGCACTTTCAGCTTCCATTCTGATAATAAGAATGTCCACAATCTTAGTCCTCTATATTTAGAAAAACAGGCTATAGAACATTAAGATAATTCAAAGGGTCTAAAGAATTTAGAACTCTGTAACTTAGCTCACTGAGAGTCTAGAATAGTGTTGAGAAACATTAAACAACGTTGGTATTCATGAATTCATTAAAAACATGTGGTAGATCCAAAGTGATCCTATGTGGTTGACAAAAGGCAGGCCCTTCCCAAGAAATAAGAGGTATTTTGAGTTCACAATCAGTCCAGAGAAGCCGAATTACGATCAGGCTGCTCTTGCGTTTACTACTCAACATTAAAGACATAGGTGAGTGAGAAGAGTTGGCTGGAAGAGGCACCTAATGAGCTGAACGCCTGCTGGTGGGACATAAACAGCTGCAGGAGTAAGTCAAGCATCTCTGCCCTCTGGGGACCCGGGCATGACCTACCTTCTCGAACAGCATTTATATCTTTGGAAATGCGTGAAGCTTAATTTTGCCAAGAGTGAATGTCGAAGTATACAAGAGTTAGATCATGACAGCCCTTGGACATCATTTTAGGCTGAAATAGTGTGTATTTATATACACAGAATTGGTTGAGGGAGAGCATGGCCCTTGGATGTTTTGAAACAATCACTGTGTAAAGTTCATGAAAAATTCATCAAGTCATTTTTTGAAGATTTTGGGGTTCATAGATTTTATATCTATCCAACTCTACAGCTTTTTTGATGAATTGAACACAAATTCAAGAAGGCAAAAAGGACCTAATTATAGTGTTAGCTTTATTAATGGTTAAGCTGGATCAGAGGCCATAGCTGGCTCTTCCACCTTCTTTTAGGAACCTGTGACTTGTGTACCCAGGAATGGACAGACGAAGAAGCTGGTGCCACAGTGCAGCTCAGCTGGATGGCTGCAGGCAGAGGCAGCTAAGCCTGGGCATGAGACAATATAAGCTTGAATATAAGCGTCCACACTATCACAGAGATGTGCTCCATACCCCACCCCTTCCTGTATATCCATGAATGCCAACCTCTCATCACTATCACCAAGCAAAAGCAAAAGCAAAAGTTCACACTTGTACACACACACACACACACACACATATACACACCCCGCTGTGCCACCAACAGCAGGAAAAACCACTACCTCCGATGCCCTGCAGGCTTTGTTGATGCTATGGGAATTCTATTTCAATTAAAGGGAAAAACCCTTTCATTGTATATACTTTCAGCTCTTCTTGTAGATACCTGGCAAAAGTCTGTCACACTGAAATCAACCGATTCTAAGCATCTAGGGCTAAGAGAACAATTTTGTGGCAAACACAGTAACAACAAAAAACGAACACTGTAACTTTTCATCTGTATCACGTTTATTATGGAAAGTGAAATGCAAAAAAATTGTACTTAAAAGTTTTTCAAGGGTAAAACTAGATCATCAGTTGAATTTCGTTCATTCATCCATTCAGATATCAAATCCACAATGAGGATGGAAGTGTACATAATTTCCAAATCTTGATCTATCCTCATATAAATCATAATAGTTCATCCTTTATCTAGGAAATGAAATTTTATTGGCAGGTCGATTTCTGGAAGATGAGGACTTTCTTAAATAAATCATTTAATGACCTTTGTATATATACAACATGAAAAGACATAACTTTAGATTCTAATATTGATACATTCATAAATGGAATTTCATTTTAAATACTACCATTTCTTCAGTGATTTAACATCACACTACAGTTTTGCTCTTTCTCTGTTGAGTACTTACACACACAAATGATTCTTACATTGACATCTATAATTTTTCTGGATGGCATTTAAATTAATATGCATCTCTCAAAATAATTACATAAATCTGTCTTTTAAGCAACAGTAAATATTGACATCAAGATTTCATGTGTACTGCTCTTATAAAGAGTTTGTTTTTAGTCGTTAAAAAACACAGCTAGCTCTAGTTGTAATTGTAGCGTTCTTATGGTTGGTTAATCTTTTTATCTAAAATACAAAGATGGCACATTCAGTCTTTAAAACATGAATATGTATTAAATGGTATTACTAACTTTCTACTGAGAAGTGGTTATATTTGTACCTTGCCACACAGAATTCTCTATTAATTGGCAATTCTGGTATTTCCATTCATATCTTCAACCTAATATCCAGCCAACGTAATTTTCAGCGTCAAAGAATTGAGGTCAAATCATGTTAGGTTCTAGGAACCACATCACAGACTTTTTGATCGCTAACAGAGTATTTCCTTTTAAAAGAAATGAGAGAAACTAAAACAATGTCAACTCACCGATTGGAACTGTGGTAAGTTGACGTACCCAACGTTAGCATTCCCTGGCCAATGACTCTAATCTTATCTAGTCCCCACTGCAGCACCTGGCGTCAACATCGTAGTTTATGAGTCTATCTTAAGGAAATCCCAATTGCTATTACCCTATTCTTCTACCAGTGTAGCCTGTCATTTTAAAAAAAAATTTGCCTCTTTGACGTCTCTTTGGTGTTGCTAAACATTGTTTTGCTGATCTCAAGAGAAGAATTCCTGCAATCAGGTTTCACTTTGAGTGACTATATACTGTTTTGAAATTTAGAGCTATGTCTTTGAAAGAAAATGTAGGGCTTTTATCAGCCTGTGCAAATAAACATACTAATAAATGTACAAATGGAGTCTATAAAACATAATTGGTTTTCCCCAGTGTTTGTCATGTCCAGATAGAAAATTAGGTGCTAAAAGAACAGCATTAAGCCTTTGAAGATGCTCAGGTACCAGTCCGTGCCTCAGTAAGACACCAACTAGCTATGCATGGTCCAGTGGGCTGGGCTTTCTAAGCACCAAATCTGCTACCAGGGAGTAACACCATTTAATATGGAGCATCTGATCTGATATTACTATACATAAAACAGAACAGTCATGGAAGGATGCAGCTTTCAATTAGTTGTTTTAATTTGTGATTTATTTAAATATACCAGTATGAATAAAATGCATCTATGTGTGCATGTATAGGTGGGTAAGCTATTTACAATTATGTCATGTATACATTTTTATGTGTAGAAAATGAAAATACACATTGATTAGCCCTTCTGAGGCTTTTGAACAACTCTTTCTTTCTTTCCTGCAACTGCTTTGAAGATTTAGATAATTCATACAAGGTATGTACACAATCACACCCATAGTATGTACATCCTAGTCACACACTTAACACGGAGAAGATGTGTGAGGAATGTAAATCAACCCAGTGGTCAAAGAACTGACCTTACCTGTGACTAAGGACGTGGGGGATTAGCCCTGGCATATTTAGTAACATGCCCGTGTACTGACTAATGTGTTCAGCCTTTGTGATAATTATGTGATCTACTCTCAGAGAGGCTTAAAAAAAAAAACAACAAAACAGCCCTTTCTGACCTTCAAAAATGAAAGGACAAATTCTGTTACTGAACACGCACACACACGTCTGTTGGTTTTATTCACTTTCGAACATGCAGCCTCCTGATGACAGAACCTGGCCTTAAAATGGGATACAGCATGGTATTTTTTTCTACACATAAAAACAGAAAACCAGCCACTCACAGACATTACACACTTACAGGATGTACTGACATACCACGACCAGCTACAGTGTTACGCACGACATACTGTTCACACGTTAGTACAGCGAGATAAATACATTTAGAAATTTAGTAATTGTTACTGTATTTCCTTCTTGAGTTTTCAGGCCCTGTTGACCTCTCTCAACCTCAGAAAAAGGTATTTCCAGACGCCCTTAACACAAGAATTAGGCTCTCCTCCCTGCTAGAGATTGAGGAGCATGACTATTAATACTGTAATCTCCCGATGACCAACATCATCATAAGACATGCCAGAAAGCATTAATGAAGAATAATCTACTCAAAGATGTGGTTAAAATAAATGCTAAGACTACTGAAATCATTAAGAGACACGGATACACATGGATTAGCCCCTTCCGCGCATTTCTGTTTTGCTCTATACAGAATCTTTACATGATATTAAAAGCAATATGAACCAGAAAAATGTTGTTTAACTGCTTAAAAGTTCTGCCGAAGAATAGACAGTTTAATTTTTAAAGGAACAAAGAGTAACACTAGCAGCAATGCCAAAAAGCAAGCTCTCATTTTCACCCCAAAATAAGCAGATGACATCCCCCCATTTTAAGAGTTCAAGAAAGAAGTTAGTGTTTCACCCCCCACTGAGTTCTCTTTAACTCACTGAAATCCCTAGGGTATCTCTCATCATAACTATCTCCATGCTGGTCGATCATCAGTATCTTTTTTTGAAGTGTAAAATATGTCATTTTTATTCCAGCCAATCGATTTTGAGCTTGAACCCAAAAGGATACTTGAGGAAGAATTGGTTTTCAGAAACACCCATTGAGAACATCATTTTCAGTAAGGCATTATTTGAGGCCCGCTTTCAGATGAGTACTCACATTTTAGTTATTTTGCATTTGAGAACCCTTTTTTTTTTTCATAGCTAAGGCTGGTAATCCTCCAGGCAAAGTTACCTGAATTGCTTTCCTACAAGTGAGTGTCCAGGAATAGTAATTACCATACATTTAATCCTTCATTTCAACTAAGTTTCCGGTGTTGTCTTGAGTTTTAACTCAGTGACTCCTTTGGTCTTGGCTAGTGTTAAAACAGAGACGTTAACCATAAAATCTAACGCTCACTACTGCTGGACCTCTCAATGGCGCTCCTAAACAAGTTTTTCCAGCAAGAAAGCATAAAGTATGCCTTTGCTTATTTTAGCCTGTGGGTTACAGTCAGTCTTTATGGAGCAAGCCATAATTATACAATGGTGTGCCCATTACAGACGCACTTGCTGGTATAACTGCCTCTTTTTGGCACATTATTGCTTGGCTTTAATTTCATTATCAACAGTCTTTATTCTCATCGTGAGTATCTGAGATATCTGGGTCTTAAAAAAAAAAAACCACACACACGAAACTTGTGGATAACATCTTGGTGCATCATTCTGGCCTCCACAGTCATTTCACCCCCAGGCCCAAGGTTATTTAAATGTCCCTTGTAATGATCATCACTTTGATTTACCTAATAGCCAACAGTAATTTTTCAGGGTTTTTTGTTGTTTCTATCCACACATGTATACAGATGCATTGGATTTACTTTGAGAGAGGTTATTTGGTTGTGGCAAGTGAGTAGTTTAGCTGGTGAATGTTCACAGTTAAAAGTAGCCGTAATGACCTCTGGCAGATGTCACGGATTGTGAGACATGAGTTTTCCACTTCAATCCATCTTCATTTATGTCCTTGGTCACTGTAAAGCAAATTGATTTTATTTCTGTAGCCAAGATTTTTTTTTCTCCCAAGAGTAGGATGACGTTCATGGAAATCTTTTTCAGTATTTACAAGACTTTTTTCTCATTTGCAAAAATGTCTAAAATCTCGTTGACATCCGTAAGCCCAAGTGTCTGCACAGATGCCATTTATAATTACTTAGCTGGCTGCAGAATTTTGTTAAGAAGGATACAGTTACAAGGATGGACAGGAGATTCAGCACATCACCTGTTATTTGCCAGGTGGTAGCAGCTGACCCACACTGGGACAGATTCAACCGAAAGGGCCACATGTGGATTCAAAGGACGTCACTAACAGAAAACAAAATCCTCAAATAGGAACATAAAGTAGCAAGCACTGAGGCAGATGTGGGCAAGACTTCTGATTCACTATGGAGACAAAATGGGGGTGGGGACAAGATGGTCAGCTCATTTATCTAAGCTCCTGCTGAGTTCACTGTATTCTTATCACAAAGGGAAATTCACAGGCTTCATTTCTCAAATACCACTTAGGACCAAGCTGGAGAGTAAACAGCATCATCTCCATGGCAGCACTGTAGACAATTGGTAAGTCAGACAGGTAGAGGCCTGCACCAGGCTGCAGGTGCCCAATTTTCAGTAAAAACACATATACAAACCTTATCCTAATGTATGGTTTTTCTTTCGACTGAGTCTTAAAAAGTAGACAAGGGGTGTGGTGAGTTACATTTTTTAACACTTGCACAACATGTAGGAGGAAGAGAAGACAGCTTCTCACATTTTGGCAGCAAAACAGTAACGAAGCGGATACAGCAAAGGCCAAACAATTTACATCAACAGCATACTCATAGATGTCCTCTGTAAACAAACTGTAAAGTCACATCATAGTCTATTCTTCACGTGGTGTAGACAGGTATTCCCAGAATGATAGGAACTCCCAGAGATGAGAGGAAGAAGAGTAGAGTCAGCTAGGAACGATAAAACCTTACAACTCTGGGATGCAACCCAAAGTCGTTTTCCTCTTCTGCCTTCGACTTGAAGATGACGAGCTCTTATTAAGAATTTGGTTCCAAAATTCAATCTCTAGGGTATATGTTACACATGCATATTCAGTCCAATTTATTTTATGATATTTAACCTATAACATGGAGAATAATGGTACCCAAAATAATAAATATTAGACAATTCTTAAGATTCAAAAATCATCAAAAATCAAATAATATTCAATATAGCTGAACTTGCTATGGTAGGAAAACACAGCAGTATTTTTTACAAATATTTCATATTGGATGCAAACAAAAAGTTTTCTGGTTAACTTTGATCTAAAACAACGTTCAACTTCTGCCACTGATCCAAGACACAAAGGTTAATTAGGATTTCACTGTATGTGAAGTAGTTGGTCTGTGGCAACAAGGCCAAGAATCCAGAAAGACATCATTAGAAAAGCACTGAAGGTAAATATATGACAGCCGAAGTGATCACATTTTTCTTGCAGTCATAAAAAGTAGAAAAATCAATATTTAAATTGAAACTTCTAGTGTTAACTGGGTAAGCCGTATCACATCTTCACATTTTAAACATTTAGATGTTCTAACTTGTTTCTCTTTTGCTACTGGTTTAAAAAATATCTTATATATATATATCTACTTAATATAATATTTCCTCCACTTATTTCAACAACTAAAATGCATTAAAAAGGACCCAAACATAACTAAAAGAAGTCAAGGACAAAAACAAACAGCTTTCAACCCCGTGTGTGCCATGCAGGTAAGGAACAGCAGAGCAAGTTCAAAGAGTCTGCCAAGAATATTGTTTTGCAACGTCAGTTGCTAGATGAACCTAAGGAATGACAATGCTGTCCCGAATGTGTACGCTGGGTCACAGATCGAAGTGAAGGAACATTTTCACATCAAGGTTTTATCGTGAGAGTACTGAGGGTATCATAATGCAAAACACTGCCGTCTTGATTAGGCTCCTGTCTTATTTATCCATGTGATGAGCTATTTCTGTGACTGTTCTTAAAAGCTGTTCCTTCTATAAGATTCCGTAAGTGAGAAGGAAGCTTTTGTAAAGACGGATGTTAAAAGATCAAAGGTGTAAAAGTAAAGGTTAGTTCCAGTACCAAAGAAAACCAGTTAAGGTTACTACATCGAGCATTAAGTTTTAATTTGAGAGGCACAACTAGAACACCAAATTCAGGTTTAATTTATTTCATTTCATTAATTAATTTATTTTTAATGGGTAACGGAGGCCCACAGCTCTGTGGCCTCTGCTTCCTTTCACTATTTATAAACCACGTGGTTACTCCCAACTCATGACAACAAATATTATTACCAGACGCTGAATTCTTCCTTTTTTCCCATTTTAATGCAGGAACAGCCTGTTCTAGCCAGTTCAGAGCAGAGGATTACCTGGGGCCCACCCGCCTGGAGTGGGTACCGCTGACAGCTGCTACTGTGTACACAGGATATTCTCCATGTGTACACAGCACGTACGCCAGCGTGGGAGGGAGACAGCCAGTGGGCGAGAGACAGGAGGGAGATTACATCGTGGCAAAGGCATTTCCTACAGAAGTGGCACGGACACTACCACAAATGGGTATTTAAGGCCAAGGGGAGCGTTTTGGACTAAATTCATTAATAATAATTTGATTGCTCATTGGATGGTCATTTCTGCTTTAGATAGCATCCTTGACGGAGGCCCAATGGTAAGACGTGGAAACATGGGCTTTACTAAACTGCTCATTCTAAGTTCCAAGTATAACAAGTGTACTTGCCATTCAGAGCATGCTTGCTCTGAGAGTGCTGTGACCATGGCCCACGTATGCAGGCGTCACAGACAGTCCAACGGCTTTGAAAGAAATCAATGGCTCTTTACTAATTTAGGTTATGTCCAGTGTACTTGTGGTGTTAAAGTTTAGGTATGATTCCTCCCCTCCATAATGTTCAGAATCTGCAATAGAGAATTAAAATGAAAAAGCAAAAAAGCCAAAAGAGAAACTGTGAATTTACTGCCCAAATGGCATTTCTGAATCTCTGGAGAGAGAACACACAGCCAGATACTCTTTTCTGGCTCATCGAGGGCAATGAGATTAGAGAAAGCAACCAGCGCCCCTCCAACCAACAGTGACTCTCTAAATGCGAGGTGGAAACCAGCAACCTCCCTACCACGAGTCCAGGAGGGGAAGCCCTTTCGGGCCCTCACTCTCTCCCCTCTTGTCCGTCACCCCAACTCAAGCCACTCTTGGTCGTTCCAGCCCAGTGCCCTGCAGGACACTCATAAGCCCTAGGAATACACTCCTCTTAAGGAGACAGGTGAGGGCTCAGCTCAGACAGGTGCCTATGTTCTCAAGGACCAAGCCCACCCAAAGCTCAAAAACGTGTTTCAGTAAAGGTGGCTTCTTTTACTGGGTTTGAAGGGTGGTATTTTATGACGTTTTTCTCTTAAATCAATAGTCTTACAGAGGTTACCATTTTATCATAGATTAGACTCAAGCAATAAGATGATATTAGTCTACGTACAAAAACAGCGAGGAAGCTCATGTTCTAATCGGTGTGGACCACACTTTCTACTAGAAGCTACTGAACCAAGTCAAACAAAAACACAAACTCCATCCTGGTTACAGGAGTCTCATATGTGTTGTTTTGTTATTCAGGAGGCTTTCTTTTCTTTTTCTTTAACACCTAAAAATAGAGTGTTTGGTAATTGGCTATTTATAATTCCTTACCCGAACCGTGACGCTCTCAGTAGAATGTCATTGGAGAACACCTGTACAACATAAAATTGAGTATTATCAATAACCTGATGACTCTCTCCAAGAATTCAGTCACATGTACTTTCTCTAGGGTAAGGAAATATGAATTTAGTCTAGTCACAATCACAGAGATGAAACTTGCCTTCAGGGCAGGAAAAGGTGCATATATAAATTCATGTTTTATGTGGGCAATATTCATAGTCAAATGCTTCACTAATTTTTTTCCTAATATAACTTTCTTATATTAACAGGTATAACAAGGTTTATAAAAAGGGTTATCTGCAGATGTTTACAAATATGACTTCATATTTGGTATTTTATGCATTTAAATGCTTTTACTTATTATCTTCTGGCCTAAGGAGTCAAATTTGTTTCAATTTTTTATATGATAGTTCTTATCAACTACTTAAATTTTGTGGGGTAACAGCATTCTCACTGCAATGGACCAAAAAGTGTAACAGTATTTTTGCTATTTTTAATATAAAGCTGAGATTTTAATGGAAATACCATAGTGTGATAAATTGAGGCAGTTATACAAAATGATACATATGTAATGATAATGATAGTTCTGTAAGCAACAGCATATTAAAAAAACAGTGAATACTATTTCCTCTTAATTACAGTTGTAAACCTTCAGTGAAGCGTGCTTGTTTTCTTTCTTTCCAATTGAAATGATGTGTTTTTGTTTTTTTTTTTTAATGAAGACTCCAGCAAGGGACCCCACTAGCCTTCACAGCAATTTCCTGGAGTTAACACTTGCTTTCTCTTCCTGGTCTCTCAGGAAAAAAACAAGTAAGCTTTGACAGACGGACACCTATGAAGACCCCATGCAAGGGCTCCCTGCAGCTGTTTTCCTTTTCAGTCTAACACAGAGGAAGGGGCGGGGCGGACGCAGCAGTTGGGGCGTCGAAAGTTCTGCAGCAGGGACTGGAAAACACTGTGCTGCCTGCCTTTGAGCTTTTTATTGGAAGAAGTATCTGAAGAGATGGATCTCCGGGTCTGGCTGCTTTGAGCTTTGATTAATTTCTCGTGTTCCCTGATTTGTCTTTGTAGGTGGTTCTGGATGGCGATGCCCAGGGATTCCGGGTCCAGGGAAGCGCCGTACACCTCCCAGGTCATGCCCTGCTCGTCCCACACGACGTCCCTGACACGCTTGGACTGTTTCAACTGGAGCTTGGAGTCAGCACTGAGCTGCTTTTTCTTCTCTCCTGGAGTGAGTCCCACCTGAGCGGCGGCTGCTGTCACGTTCAGCTCCTTGAGGAACTCACTGACCCGGCTGGCCCGGCGGGGGCTGGCTTTGACCGAGCGAGAAGGGGTCCTCTTGCCAGAACCCGGACTGGACTCCCCCAGGGAATCGGAGGGCAGGCTTAGGCTGGTGGCTGTCTTGGTCTGTCTGTTTTCTTCTCCGGTGCCCTCCTGACTCTTTCTGACTGGAGAGGGGGTGGGACTGGCGGCTGATGCTGTGCCTCCACTTTCTTGAGATTTCGGGTTGAGAAGTAGGCTTTTGGCTTCTGCCCTTCCCTTTGCATCCAGAATATCAATGCCAGAGGATTCCTGCTCTTCCACGACGTGAGGAGACACACGCTTCCTCTCTCTTGCATTCCCTTGGTTGGTGAGATCTAAGCTCCCAGACTGGTCATCTTTGCTGGTGGGGCCACAAGAGCTGGAGAGTTGGTAATCCGGGTCTGCTCTGTGGCCATCTGTGGTTTCCACAGCAAACTCAGATGGCTGCATTTCACATGCCCCTAACCCATGGCTTGTTCCAGCTGGACGTCCTGTGCTGACAGAGGTCTGGTCACTGGGGCCAGCTTTCAGGGAGGTAGAACTAGCACCTGAAAGCTGCTTAGAGGAGAGCCCTTCCCTTGCTAGGGTCTTTCCTGCTGACCTCCCATTTTCTTTACACGTATCCTGAGCGTTACTGGATGCCACGTTGACTGCTGGGGTCATAAGGACTTCGCCTGGTGGGTTCACTGATTCCCTTTCCCCTTGGGAAGCTGTAGAAACTGCTGCAGCCGCCTGGATGTGCACCTCTGGCGTGATGCCCAGGCTCTGAGCCACCTGCTGGGGCCCATGGGTGTGGTCAGTCAGCTCCCACGTGTGGCTCACGCGGCCGCTGCCATGGGAGATGACACACAGCTGCTCTGGTTCGAACTGCTCCTGAGCAGGGGCTTCCTTTAAGAACGCAGTGAGGATGCTGGGGCTGGTGGACACGGCTCTGCTCTCGACACTGGCCACTGCCTGCACCTCGGCATCTTGCTGAGCCCTGGGGGGAGCTTCCTCGACCTCCTTTTCAGCCTGGCTGGTCATCGTGCCCACTTCTTTGAACCTTGACACCAGAGCATGTGCTGGCAGTGGCACCTTCTCCGGATCTGAAGGAAACGTTGACCCTTTGCTAGGGAGGTGGGATGGTTGAGGTGTCCCTGAAGTCACAGCCTGGGTGTCTGAGGTGGAGGCAGACTGTAGTATGTTCCCGGAACATCCATCATCTCTCGCAGGAGAGTCACAGGACCTTGTCTGGGAATCGCAAACAGCTTGCTGCCTTTCCCCTTCAGGTCCACCTACAGAAGTGGATGTGTTACCGAACACTCTGGCTGCTGTGTCTGCAGCTTGCACCATTCCCTGGGTTGTTTCTCGAGATGGAAAATCACAGGACACTTGATCTTTATTGCCACCACAGGTGTCCCCCACAGGACAACTTGACTTCTCGGGTGGCTCTACATCTGAAGTTCTCTGTGATTTCACCAGGGTATCTTCAGGTCCTGAGTAGAGGCCAGCATTGGGCTGGTCGCCTGGGATGGCCGGGTGGGCGTGCTGATTAGCTGGCATGGTAAATGTTGCGTGTGTAAGATCCTTTTCTGCTGCAGAACATGGGGCTGGTGCTGTGGGCTCCCTGCTCCCCGGCAGCTGGGTATCACCAGGAGAGTTGAGTGTGGGAGATGTTTTCCCCACTTCACGGACAACGCCAGGAGAAGACATGGCGGGCTGGGTGGTCTCATGCTCACCAGCCTGCATCAGGGCCTCAGCTGCTGTCCTGGGGCCGAAGGCTGGCTCTGCAGGAGTGCTGGAAAGGCCATTGGTGTTCTCACACAGGAGGGCTGGTCGAGGCTGAGGTGAGGCCGCCCGCACCTCTCCTAAATCCTCTTCTTTTCCAGAAGCTTCAATCAGGGAAGTTTTAGCTGATCTCAGAGGGTCAGGTACAGTCCCCATGGAATTTCCCTTTAGGAAAACCTCAGAGCGCTCCCCTGAGCAGTGCTTCCACTGGGATGCAGTTGTAGCTCAGAGTGAAGACGCCGTCAAGGACAATTCCGCTGCAGGGCCAACCTGGGAATCAAGGAAACAGCACCATTAATAGAGAACAGAATTTGAGGATGTGAAACTTGTTGTCACCTGTTTAAGATCTCATAAGAACATCAAACCTTTTCTTCCCATAGAAATAGATCTTGGGAAGAAAAATTTTGGAAAAATTCTTTTGATTATACAAGTACATTTTGATATATTAGTTCCGTTTGCATCCCATTGCTGTCCAGCAGATAGGTTTTTAATGTGTTTACCTACACACTCGATAACTGCCTCAAAAATCATTTGGGTAATCAGATTTACCAGATATCAGAAAGTCCTATCAAGCTACTGTAATCAAATCAGTAAGTACTGAAATAGGCCTAAACAGATATGTGGAATAGAATATCTAGAAACAGATCCAGATATAAATGAGGATTTACTATATGACAAAAGAGGCATTTCAGTGTAGTGGCAAAAGGATGAATTCTTTAATATAAGGGGTTGGCAAACTATCTATTCATCCAGAAGAAAAGAAAACTAGATCTTTATCTTACACCAATTTGAAAAATCAAATTCAGATGGATTTAGAGAGATTAAAGGTTAAACTGTAAAACAAATAATTAAGTTAAAAATCCTGTTAAGAAAATCTAGGATCATAAATATAATCTAGGAGCAGAGTGGGTAAGGTTTTTTTGGGGGCAAAGCAGAAAATACAAAAACTATAAGAGAAAAAACATCAACATAGATGACTAGAAAAATTACAAAACTTTTGCATGGCAAAAGATAATATGAACAAATACAAATGACTGGAAAAAATGTTTGCATCCCTATAGGACATAACTGTAACACAGCAGAAGCTCTTAAAAATTTACAAGGAGACAAAATAATCCATTGGAAAAATGGATAAAGAATATGAAAGCATAGTTTGCAAAAGAGGAAATCCAACAGCCAACAACCTTATGAAAAGATGATCAAATTCATTTGTAGTCAAAGAAATGCAAATAAAGTACCAATGAGATTTTACTCTATACCAATAGCACTTGCAAAAACTTTAAAAAAAAAAGTTATAACACCATGGTCTGGGGAAACCTAGTGAAAGGAAGTATTTTTAATTCTATGTGCAAATGTGTATAGTTGTAGCTTTCTTAGGGAAGTAGGTTAGCTTCTAAAACTAAAAATACATATGTCCTTGACCCAGTGATCTTATCAATAGAAATAAAATAGCAGCATATGTAGATACATGTTTATTGAAGTACTATTTGGAGACTTAAAACAAACTGCTCTATAAATAGGGGAATGGCAGAATAAATCATGATATAGCTCCCCTGTGAAGCATTATGCAACAATTAAAATAATTAAAACCACAGTGAGATATTGCCTCATACCTGTCAGAATGGCTATCACCAAGAAGAACACAAATAGCAAATGTTGGTGAGGATGTGGAGAAAAGGGACACCTCATACACTGTCGGTACAAATGTAAATTGGTGCAGCCACTATGGAAAACAGTATGGAGGTTCCTCAAAAAACTAAAAATAGATTTACCAAATGATCCAGCAATTCTCCTACTGGGTAGGTATCTGCAAAAACAAAACCACTAATTCAAAAAAGATACACACACCCCAGTGTTCATAGCAGCATTATTTACAACTGCCAAGATATGGAAGCAACCTAAGTGTTCATCGAAAGATGAATGCATAAAGATGTGGTATATCTATACAATGGAATACTACTCAGCATAAAAAAGAACGGAATTTTTCCATACACAGCAACATGGATGGGCTTGGAGGGCATTATGCTAAGTGAAGTAAGTCAGACAGAGAAAGACAAATACTATGTATCACTTACACGTGGAATCTAAAAAATATAACAAACTAGTGATATAACAAAAAAGGGGCAGATTCAGATATAGAAAACAAACTAGTGGTTGGTTACCAGTGGGGAGTGAGGGAGGGGCCATATAGGGGTGGGGGAGTGGGAGGTACAAACATTGGGTGTGAGACAGGCTTCAAGGACATATTGTATAACATGGGGAATGTAGCCAATATTTTGTACTAATTGTAAATGGAACATAACCTTGAAAAATTGTATTAAAAAATTAAAAACAAAACAAAGTAAAAACCCAATTAAGTAGGCTAGAACTTTTCACTTGGGAGAAATTTCCCCAAGGTATTGCTGGGAGAATAAATCAAGGAACAGAAAAGAATATATATGTTTTTATTTTTGTAAAACAATGATCTAAAACACTACATATGTGTTATGTGTGTGCGTGTGTAAAGATATGCTTGTGTGTGAGTATATAAATTCTAAAAATATATATAATGACACATAGCGGGTGGTAAATGGAGGGAGTGTAAGGACTCGGAACTATGGAAAAAGAGATAGAAGTTTCCAAAGGTATGAAAATTTTGAATTTTAAAAACTATATCTGAATTTTTTAAAGTATATATGAAAATTTACTTATATGTGTTTATACATAAACATTTTTTAGACAGGATAACCAGACTTTATGTGATATGGATCAAACAATGATTCAGAAATTAGTAGATGACTATTTTAATTTCACCTCTATTGCTCATAGACTCTCTGACCTTATGCTAATCATTTAATCTTTCTGCACCCCACATTAACTTACTGGCAAAATAAATTATATGATTTCTAAGGACCATTCCAGCTCCAAAATTCAAAGATCCTATTTCTTTGCATGTGATAGATAATAAGTCAAACAGCACCATCTTAACTCTGGCTTAAGGGTCAAAATTGTAGACAAAGGCAAATGTGGTTGGGCCAAGATTTTGAAAGAAAGAATTTGATATTTTGGTTCAATGTTATTTGGTTGATCTATATCATAAGAAATCTAACAATAAATCCAACTTATCTTCTTCCCTGAACCAGCTCTTCCTTCTAACTTCATTATTCATATTAATGGGTTAAATTTTTTCCCATCCTGGGTTTTGACTGCTTTTTGTTCATACAAATCATTCCCCAGGTTTATGTTCCATTTCTTCTTTTCTGGAGTCTTCTGTTGCAATCATTTGTTGTGCCCAAGCCCATCTTTCCTCTCCCTCTTTTGCCTCTGTCTCTATAATACCTTTAGTGCCACCCTCTGCCCTCCTCACCCTCAAAAAGCCTACCCATTCTTCAAAGCCCCACTTAAACCCCGTATCCTTCCTGAAGGCCTTCTAAGGCCTTTCAGGTCATAAAGTCTCTCTCTCTCTTTAAAATCCTACAGCTATGGTCCTCTGTGTCCCTTGAATTGTGCTTTTTATGTACGGTTGCTACTTGTGTTAATGCCTGATTTCTCCAAAAGTACTTCAGCCCCAGGAGGGAAGGGGACAAGCTTATTGATTCTTTTTTGTTCACTCTGCAGGACACAGTGCAGGGTCTTGTGCATAAAAAGGTGTTAATTGATCCCATTTCCCTCCAAAAATGGCCATTATTAAGCCCTGCCAAACTTCAAAATAATACAAAATTTCAACCTATGACATGAAATATTATTGAAAACACAATTTAAAAGAGTGCTATTTTTGGAAGTAAGTAAATGATTGTATCTCATTTATGAGACTTTATGTATCTGTAATCCAGATTTAGACCATTGAAAACAAGCACATTGGACATCTGCTACAAAAAAGGTGGAAGGTCTCATAAATTCAGGAGTAAAGAACATCTCTGTGTTATATGGCTGGAGCCAAGAAATCTGGCTTTCTAGAAAGGACTGTAAAACATGAACAACTCAAAGTTCAGCAACCGAAAGTTGAAAGACTTAGAAAAGCTGAGGGACTTCATAAAACTCTCAGAAGTCAGAATTTATCTCCATTTCCCACAGAGAGCTGATGGTACTAGTTCACCTTTGAAAGGATGTTTTCTTTTGTTTGCTTTGTTAACAGAGGATAAATTATCCATCAATTCAAGAATCAAGAAGAAAAGCCCTGATTGCTTGGATACGCTTGTAATTCAAAATCTCTTGATTCATGGGTAGACAGAAAATCAACACTACTCTGAAAAGATCTGCTATTGTAATTGTCACAGCATTTCCACGAGCCCAGGAGAGACTGCCTAAGCTCAGAAACAACCCTCCTCCCCGATTACCCCTACTCTTCTCCAACCAAATAATGGAAATCCATAGTCTCTAATAGGTTAGACAAATAGGTCATTTAAAAAATGTAATTACTTGATGGTTTAGAGTGAGGAGTAAAAATCTTTAAAATCAACAGGAGTCCATTGTGGTAAGATTTAATAACCTCTGAAAGTGAGGTTGCAAACAAGTGGTCCACAGACTGAATGAATTCCTTCTGCAGGTGTGTGTGTGTGTCCTGTGTGGTTTTTCCCTTCTCTGCTCTCCTTTCCCTTTCTCTTTCCCCCTCTCTTCTTCTCTTTCCCCTCTTCCCTCTCTTTTCTTTCCTTGTCCTTTGAATTAAAAAGATCTTTCGTAAAAATCCAGATTTCTCTTGCTTCTCTTAAAAAAAAAAAAAAAAACACCTCAGAAAGTATCCATTTCCAGATGGCAACATTACATGGTGCTGATAAGGGCCATCCCTCTAGAAGACAGGGACACTCCAGAACCCAGAACCCCCAGCCCTCACTTACCCTCCTTGTTTACCTTACTCACTTGGGTTCCTATGGGCAGCTAAGTTTGAGAGCTTTATTCTAAGAGTGCTGACACAGTAGACTTCTCAACCTAACTTTTAGTTTGCTGAGGGCAGTTCAGCACTGTGTTTAAGAACATGGACCCTGGGGCAACCCAGGACATATTTCACGGAACTAGAGCAAATCATAATAAAATTTATATGGAACCATCAAAGACCTAGAATTGCCAAAGCATTACTGAAGAGAAAGAAAGAGGCTGGACGAATAACTCTCCCAGACTTCAGACAATACTATAGAGCTACAGTCATCAAGACAGCATGGTATTGGTACAAAAACAGACATATAGACTAATGGAACAGAATAGAGAGCCCAGAAATGAACCCACAAACTTTTGGTCAACTCATCTTCGACAAAGGAGGCAAGAATATACAATGGAATAAAGACAGTCTCTTCAGCAAATGGTATTGGGAAAACTGGACAGCGGCATGTAAAACAATGAAGCTAGAACACTCCCTTACACCATACACAAAAATAAACTCAAAATGGATCAAAGACTTAAACATAAGACAAGATACAATAAACCTCCTAGAGGAAAATATAGGCAAAACATTATCTGACATACATCTCAAAAATTTTCTCCTAGAAGAAATAAAAGCAAGAATAAACAAATGGGACCTAGTGAAACTTACCAGCTTCTGCACAGCAAAGGAAACCATAAGTAAAACAAAAAGACAACTTACAGAATGGGAGAAAATTTTTGCAAATAAAACTGACAAAGGCTTGATCTCCAGAATATATAAGCAGCTCATACGACTCAATAAGAAAAAAATAAACAACCCAATCCAAAAATGGACAGAAGACCTAAACAAGCAATTCTCCAAGGAAGACATACAAATGATCAATAGACACATGAAAAAATGCTCAATATCACTAAATATCAGAGAAATGCAAATCAAAACTACAATGAGGTATCACCTCACACCAGTCAGAATGGCCGTCATTCAAAAATCCACAAATGACAAATGCCGGAGAGGCTGTGAAGAAAAGGGAACCCTCCTTCACTGCTGGTGGGAATGCAGTTTGGTGCAGCCACTGTGGAAAACAGTATGGAGATTCCTCAAAAGACTAGGAATACACTTACCATATGACCCAGGAATCCCACTCCTGGGCATATATCCAGAAGGAACCCTACTCCAAAATGACACCTGCACCCTAATGTTCATAGCAGCATTATTTACAATATCCAAGACATGGAAAGAGCCTAAATGTCCATCAACAGATGACTGGATAAAGAAGCGGTGGTATATTTATACAATGGAATACTACTCAACCATAAAAACCGACAACATAACGCCATTTGCAGCAACATGGATGCTCCTGGAGAATGTCATTCTAAGTGAAGTAAGCCAGAAAGAGAAAGAAAAATACCATATGAGATTGCTCATATGTGGAATCTAAAAAACAAACAAACAAACAAAGCATAAATACAAAACAGAAATAGACTCACAGACATAGAATACAAACTTGTGGTTGCCAAGGGGGCAGGGGGTGGGAAGAGATAGACTGGGATTTCAAAATTGTAGACTAGATAAACAAGATTATACTGTATAGCATGGGGAAATATATACAAGATCTTATGGTAGCTCACAGAGAAAAAAATGTGACAATGAATATATATATGGTCATGTATAACAGAAAAATTGTGCTGTACACTGGAATTTGACACAACATTGTAAAATGATTATAAATCAATAAAAAAATGTTAAAAAAAAAAAAAAAAAGAACATGGACCCTGGGGCAAGAATCCCTGGATTAGAATATGAGTTTCACTACCTAGCTCTAGGTTTGTGTGCTTAGGCAAGTAAGTTAACCTCTCAAAGCCCCAGTTTAATACATAAATTGAGGATAATAGTAACAGTACACAGCCTCATTGGGATGCTGTGAGGAACAGACTTAGCATTTAGAACAAATAGTGCCTCGGCACCTGTTAAACACCATATAAGTGTTAGCCTCTTTAAAAGAACCTCAATTTTAAATTTTGATCTGTGTTGGAGAAAAAAATTATTCTGACACTTGTTAAAATGATAAGGAAGACTTTATTCAGGACTATTGCAATAGGTGTCAATCCTATGGCAGGAGGAGAGAGAGACCGAGCTCAGCCCCAAATTCAACAAGAACAAGTGGGATTTATAAGCAAGGAGTGGGTTTGTAGGGGGAGGGGTGGTCAGTGGATGCAGAATTATTAAGAAGAGATGGCATGGATGGGGGAGTGTTGCTGAAGGTAGGTCAGGTGATCAGGTATTAACTGGGAGACGGTGAAGGATGAAGAATTTGATTGGAAACTGAGAATGATCAGATACCATGGGTGGGAATATTCTCTCTAAACTGGCTTAGTAGGATTCTTGCTAAAACTGGACTCTGCAAGGACAGACACGGAAGCCCAGGACTGAGGCCTAATTAAGAAGTGGGCTCAGAAGAGCCCGATTAAAGTTTGGTCAAGGAAGGAGTCCTTATCATCTCATCAGCACCAGCAAATACGGGTTTTCTTATAAGACTCTCTGGAGCATTTTGACTTCTTTCTGAAGCGGGCATGAATCACACAGAAGCTAATGGCATCTCTAGGTGAGTCTGTCTTTAAGTCTGATGGGAACTGGACTCATGATAGCAGGTCCCCTTGGTGCTCTGCCCTTAAAATTGAACTAAGATTTAAAGCCTTGTTCCAGCCATACAGCAAATCTGCAGGGAAGACCTTACTGACATTTTACAATGAAGGAAACTGAGGTCCAGAGACTAAGTAACTTACTCAAGGCTGAGTACATTGAATTCCTGTTGAACTGAATTGTAATGAATGGGAATGCCTGGGCCCCTTCTATGCCGCTTCCTTTTATCTGTAACTCTGGAAAAAAAAATGGAAAGAAAGAAAGAGAAAGTATCTATCTATCTATTGATCAATCTATCCATCTATCTTCAGAGGAGAGGGAAACTTCTTTTCGTAAATGGTTTGCAACTAAGCAGCAGCCTGGATGGTACTAACACCGACTACAATGACATTCACCACTGGTCACTTTATGAAAAGCCTGGCTTGCTGAAAGCTGCCACTGCCACCACTCATTCTGAAAAGAGTGGGTTCCACTGCTCTGCCAAACACTGCCTATTTTCATAACAGACACCCACGCTTAATAAGACAAGCAGCAGGGAATCTCAGCCCTTTGTGGCTCCAAAGCTGCTCTGGTGGGAAGAGCATTAGACGGAAGAATGGAGAGACCTGGCAGTCCTGGACCAGGAAGGTGCCGATATCCTGCTGGTCATGGCGATCATTCTGTGGGCAGCAATGACCTCTGCCCACTTCAGAACGGCCGCACGGCTAGAACAAGGGCTCCAGGAGGCCATCAAATCTCTTTAGTGACATTAGGAAAATGTTATAGGGACCTTGGCGTCCCTGCCTCCACCCATCTGACAGCAGCTTTCAGCCTTCAGAGGGAGATAAAAAGACCCTTAGAGGACAGGTAGGTGAGAGGTAAAGAGACTATTTCATCCTCACGCAAAGGATAAAGAAAAAAATGTCAGCTGGCATCTTATTCAATCCGATTTTATTTGCTCGCTTTAATCGGGAACCTTTGCCTAGATCATTTGCATTCTGAACCCTGCAGAGCCTGCCAGTGCACATTTTTAAGGAGCGGTGATTCAATCCCAGGAAACACCCACAGGCTAGGAAGAGCAGAGCCTTCTTTTCTTTAAAAAAAAATCATACCCTCTCACTAACAGCTGCCTCAAATGCACTCTTCAAAGGTACCAGCTGAAAAATTGGTTCTTCCCTTCGAACTGCGTCTAAAGCAAATCAGAAGGGCTGTGTTGCTTGGTGACACCAACCATGACAGGTGGACCTTCAGGTATAACGGCTCCTTTAATAAAGGCTCATGAGAAATGAGCGACATCTCTACCCTCTTCAGTTCGTCTTGTGTTCCACAGCGTTTTAGAAAAACATATGCATGGCTTGTTATCTCATTGAATTCCATGGTAAGCAGGGCGGGGCAAAAACTAAGAAGTATAAAAGGGCTTTAAGAAGCACGACGACCCCCAATATATCTTCCCTCTTTTGTCAAATACAATTTGAACAGATGGCTTCTAAATTCACACCCGATTAGAATCCTACAGTACAGCAAGCACTTACGTATCGCTTTCAATATTCCAAACACTGTGTGAACTTATTTTTTGTGTGAGCTTATTTAACCCTCAGAACAACTCTAGGAGGTTGGTCCTACTCTGAGTTCCACTTTGCAGAGCTGGAAACTGAGGCAAGTTCATGCAAGCAGTAAGTGGGAGAGACCAGGTTTCAATCCAGACCATCTGGCTCAGAGTCCACGTTGTTAACTAACTTTACACAGGCGAGAGATGAGCATTTTTTCTGGAGGCAAACCCAACGACCTGGGCAAGAAGCATCATCAGACAATAAGAGAAACAAGAGGAAACTCAGAAAACATAGTCTCGAAACCACTGTCCTAGTTCAAGCTAACAGAGGTAGACTAGGCAACACAGAAGTTCCTACTCTTCTTAACGATTAATCCAACTTACCAGCTTCTGAGAAGCTGGTAAAAACTGCGGACTCTCTAGAAACACACAACGTACACACACACATGCCTGTCTGCAGATAATTTTAGGGGGGTCGTGTCTGGAAACCCTTCCAGGACTGCTCATTAATGTCCTCTTGTCTAAGGCATCGGAAAAATGTCACAAAATGGAATTTACCTACCTCAAAGAGTTGTTACAGAGTTTAAGTGAAATACCCTGCGTGGTTTGTGGAGGATAACAGATACACCACCATGAATTATTATTATTACTTTAAAAATATTATTTTGGCATCATTTGCCTAAGAAGGCAAAAACTATGCAATCTATTTATAGAAAGTCTACCTTAAATGGTCCAACACTTGAAAAGTTGACTATATTTTCTCCCAAACCCCTGCCCAAAGACTATCATTTGAAGAGGAAAGTTTGATCCAACTTGAAAATAAACACAATAATGAGCTCTATTCTTTTTCGATAATGTTGAAAGGGGGCAGGACCCTGTCCCCACACCCACCCTCAACCCCTACCTCTTGTTTATAGAAAAGCTGAAGTCTCCAGGCCTCCCTGAGTCCTAGAAGATCAGGTTAAAACAGGTGATTAGGACAAGCCTGCAGGCACTGGGGGATGGCAACGACTCTGACCACCTATCTCAACAATTAACTGAGATTATTCCTTCATTTCCCTTTAAAACTTTCATGGCTGAACAGAATCCTTGGAGGCCTTTTTTAGGGGGGATGCTAGGTCCACCAGACTGCTGGCATTCTGATTAAAAGCAACCATCGTTTTTGTTACCAAGGCTGTTGCCCCCAGAATCACACCTCTGCCTCTCCCTCAAATAGAAACCAATTATTTTTATCTGAGTCTCAGGAGGCAATTGCAGAGAAGAAATAAGAGCTGGTTAGAACCCAGTCCAAGATGGTGGAGGAGGTGACTTCCAGTGGACCCTGAGCCTCGTGATATGCTCACTGTAATGTATTAACATGCTAAGTGACACACCCAACAGGGCCATGGCAGTTGACGACTACCAGGAGAACGACTGGGAAAGTCCATACAAGGACTGAAAGATTCCAACAAGGGCTGATTGGCTCCAGCACAGTGATGAAGGACATGATGGCAGAAGCCTTCCGCAGAAGTCTACGTGGCCCGACCCGGGCCGGAGCTGTCCCTACAGCCCATCTTGGCTGACGGCTCCCTGCTTGAGCGCCTCTTCCATGCTCGAGCGCTTTTCTTTCCTTCTCCTTGCTCCAGCACTTTCCTTCCCTTTCCTCTTTTGAGAAATAAAAGCAGTTTCTGCTCTGTCCCTCTGCCTCAGCTGTGAATTCTTCCCAGCCAGCAGGCAAGGAGCCACACTTTGGTGGGCCTCCCAATTTAGGGGTCTCACTATCGCCTAACAAGGTGGGAAATGTGAACTTTTGGGTTCTGTCTCAGCAAAATCAAGACTCAGGTCTTAGTAACCTTCAAAAATTAACACTTCAACAGCTCCACTTTCCTGCCTGTGGAGATAATTCATAGCTAAATATCAAACTGGCTGTTTAAAAAAATGCCTTAAAATGTATGTTTTTAAACTTGAACACTTCAAGGGAAAAGATGATTAAAATTTTTAAGTTTCGTTTTCTTTTTTTACCTTCCCTCATCAAGCTGTCTCTTACCATTTACTTGGTTTGCCTGATAGATGCTCAGATCTGAATGTTTTCCTCTTGCAACTTGGCTTTGAAGGACTTCAACTGCAAGTTTATTTTAATTGCAAAGAGAAGGCAACAGGGATCTCAGGGCTAAATGGTAGTTAAACAACCAGCTATTAGAAATCAACCTAGCAGTTCCGCATTTGCATTTTTTTGCATTTGCATTTTAAACTCCTGTTAGATAGGATCAAAGCTGCCCCACGTCCCAATTTTCTGCAAGATATATTTAGCGCCACTCAGCCTTACAAACAAGTTTTCTTGTCCTTGCCTAGTTCTCCCTGACCTTGCTGATCCAATGCCTCTCCCCATCCTCTCGCTGAGAACTTCCCCGACCCACACCAGGGGCCTCTCCTAAAACCCAGCCTCTGCTCCACCTGCTTCCTTTTGGCACAGTGCCTCCCCCATGTGTGTGGGTCTAAAGTGGGCGCTAAGCGGAGACCCATTAAAGCTGACTAGTGATTTCTGCTTTTAGCTCAGGTCAGACACTGGGAGGAGTCTCTCCTCTGGCCCCGACCCTGCGGCCTTCAATCCTGGTGAACCATGCGGAGGTGTCTGGTGGCAGCGTTTGCGGTGATGGACACAGATGTGAAAACGGGAGTGTGCACGGAGCTGGTCAGCCTGGCTCTGGACCCCTAGAGAACCCAGGCAGCGGGAGACCCGATTTAGCAAGGAGATCCATCTCTCAGGGCCCGGCACCTGGCCGTTCTGCTGTGCCTAAAGACCCCAGTGTCAGAGAGCATCTTTGAATAGTTTCTCTGCTGAGGTCAGAACGTGCTCTGGGTGTGCTCTGAGTGTGCTCTGAGTTGTAATTAAAGAAAAGAGAAAGGAAATCAAACAACCTGTCACTCTCCTGCTCTATAGTCTGTAAAGTGCTAAGTCAGGCCTCACGAGATCCTTAAAGTTTTAATGATTTTTGCCCCTAAGGAGATTTCAATCCATTTGAGGAGACAAGACAGATTCAATCAGAAGCTATAAATGAGCAAGACAGTATATAATTCAGTGACAAACGCTGTGGTAATAAAGTACACTTTCTGTAAGTTTAAGTCAGGGGGATGGCCCATGTTTCTTGTCCAATTGACACTTCCTGGTACAGTTCTTCTGTAGGCTAGAAAAAAATACCTAAGTCAAAAGAAAACTGGACATTTGAAATTAAGAGAAAGGTGGAGCAAGTAAGAGTGGAAAAAAAAAAAGGTCTGTAATTAAAAATAATCCCTTAAGTCACACTGAGACAATCAGAAAGTACTCTTAACATCCACTCATTCATTTAATAAGCTGAGTGTCTTCTTTGCACCAGATATTCAGGATACAAATAAAAATAAGGTACATTCATGTCTTTGAGGAGCTCACAGTTCCTATAAATCATTAATTTTAATATAATATAAATGTAAAAGAAACAAAAACCAAGAGTACCGTGGAACCATGGCGCACTCGTTATTTTACTTGGCTTTGACCTGAGATCACAGAGTCAAGGACACGTGGCTTTGTAAGATGTATGTATTATGACTGAGAGGAGGTAGACACAGGGTGGATTTTCTCCCCTCTGCACTGTGGACATTTTGGACCAGATAACTCTCTGTGGAGAGAGAAAGAGGGAGGGACCATCCTGTGCACATCAGGTTTTGCAGTATCTCAGACGTCTACCCACGACATTCCAGCAACACCTCTACCTCCCAGTGGTGATGATAAAAAAATGTCTCCAGGCATTGCCAAATGTCTCTGGAAGGCAAAACTGTCCCCAGGTGAGAACCACTAATCTGGGAGATGAACATATTCACCTTAAATAGAAAGAAACTTCTTTAGAACGACTACCTGTGACTTGATGTGAGAGACTCTGAACTTACTCCAGCTATATACGATAGTGCTTCAATACAATGGTATATTAACAGCCAAATCTAGTAATAATGAAACTCTTCATGTATTGATACGGAAGAGTCTCCAAAATATACTGGTAAGTAAAATGACAAAAAAAAGCAAGCAAAACACATTGATAGTTTAAAAAAACCCCAAGATCTAGAGCAGTATGTTTACTATGTTACTGATGCAGGAAAACAGATGTGGGGCACGAGAAGGGCCATGTCCCAGGCTTCAGTTGAGCCCCTGGGATGTGCCCAACAAGTGTGGGTCCTTGGCTTCGTGCAGGGAAGAATTCAAGAGCGAGCCACAGTTGAGTAAAGGTAGATTTATTCAGAGAGATATATGGAAAGGCAAGAGAAAGGCCACTAGGTGTTGGGGTTGGGTGCTCAGATTAAAAGTAGGTACACATTCCATAGATAGAATGTGGGCAGCCTCCGAAGAGAAAGAGAGAGAGAGAGAGAGAGAGAGAGAGCGCGCGAGAGCGAGAGCGAGCCTCGAGGTGCCTAGTTTTGTTGCTAGTTTTTATGGGCTTGGTGGCTTCATATGCTAATAAGTGGAAGGACCAGGCTAAGTAGCCTGGGGAAGGGGCTGGGATTCCCAGGAAATTGGCCATTTCCCACTCTTTGACCTTTTGTGGCTAGCCTTGGGACTGCCATGGTGCCTCTGGGTGTGTTATTTACCACGTTAATACATTACAATGAGAGTACAATGACGCTCAAGATCTACTAGAAGCTAAGTCTCTCATCACCTTGAGCCTCAAGGCCTGTTTCACCATTTTGATGTTAATTGCTGTAGCATTCCTTGAATGGCTGTGCCCTGCCTGCTTTCATCCTGTCTCACTGCCAATTATACTAAAAAGGGAAAAACAAATATCTTTACTTGTATGTACATAAAATATCTCTGCAAGGATAAGTACAAAATTACTATCAGAGGAGTGGACCTGGGTGCCTGGGGGATATGATGGGTAGAAGATTTTTCATTCTATATCCTTTCGTACTTTTTGAATTTTAAACTATATGGATGTATTACCTATTCAAAAATAATTAAATATTTAAAAGCTGGTGCTCCCCACCTAGGCAGAACTGAACAGGCCTGCACCCTGGTGCTTTTCTGTCAGTGATGATAGATTTACGCTGATCTGTCTTTCCACACTCTTTCTATCTGCTCTTTGCTCCGCGGGGAGATCAGCCCGGAATGCAACCAGTTAAAACAAAACCATCATTTCCTTATCCCTCCTGGTTATCTACAGGCTCCAAGCTAGGCGATGTGATTATTTCTCAAAGTCAACAGCTGAGAAATGCTTTTTAAAGTGATGTCTGTTGGGCCACAAAATAAAGTTTACTTAAGTTCCTTTTCCCAGACTCTCTGACTCCTGTTTATCAGTTGATTTTTTTCCCCCTTCCTTTCCTATTCCTGGTAGCGCTAGCAGTTGGTCCTCAAGTCATATATCCCTCAAACAATAAATCCATGATGACCTGAAGCCAAACTGTAGGAAACTGGGTCAAAACATCGAAGAAAATGATTAAGAAACATTTATTTATTTTGTTTATACTTTGAGAATTGACTAAATGTTAAGATATAAAATTTAGAAAATGTATTTTCATTGCCAGTTATCAAATCCACCTCTTCTGTTACTACCAGGCTTAACTGAATTTATCATCTCACAACAGTGCGATATCATATTACCTTGTCTCATTTAGCCAATTCTGAAACTGTACCCTCCACTTGCTGCTAATGTTATCTTTCTAAAACAAACATACTCTAAATCACTGTTCTGCACAAAATAATTTAATGGTTCTCCATTACCTACAAAATAAGATACCTGCTCCTTAGCACAGTTTAAAAAATATCCTTCACTATCTGATCCATTTCTCTTTAAACTGTGGTATCTTCTCTCATCATTTGTCAAACCTTATATGTTACTTAACTTGTTCTTCCAACAAACCTCAAAAAAGGATTACGGTCTTTGTTTTACAGATGAGAAAACTAGGGCTCAGAGAAATCCAACTCACCAAAGTGGCACATTCAGTAAGTTGGAATTCAAATCCAGGTGAGTCTGATTCTAAACTCTACCACCTCCAAGAGCACAAAGTGGAAGACAGAAGTGACTTCATGATGTATGCACGAGAAATGGAAGACAGCAAGAGGGGTAAATGTGCAAACCAATTTGGAAATATCATTTCTCCCTAAGACCTTGTCTGGTCCCATCAACCAGAAGCAATGGTCCCAGCTCTCGTCTCCTGTAGCTGTTTGTTCACTGTTTTACCAGTGACACTTTGCCCCTTTTACCTCATCCTTGGCTCTCCAGGCAGAGGGCACAACTAGTGCAAAGGCATGAGCCTGAGGGGAAGAGGGAAGAGCTAAGCAGGGCAGCTGGAGCTGAGTGGGAGGGGAGGAGAGTGAAATCAGGCGGAGGGATCTCACAGGGCTTCTGCAGGTCTTTGCCCACGTGTCACCTGCACAATGAGGTCCCTCCAGGCCAGCCTATTGTTAAGCTGCAAGTCCTCTGACTTCCACTCTCTGTCACTTCTGAAGTCCTACTAAGCTTCCTTATAATTCTACTTCTGGGAACCGAGCCTCAGGCAGTAAATAAAATGACTCGCAAGTGTTTGTGAACAATGAAGTTCACTGTCGGGTTATATGGTGAAAGCTCTCTAAATAACCTTCACCCAGCTCCCGAGCTTTCCCGTCTCAGTGTAGGAGGTACTGGTGAGGCCTGTGACTCCTGGAACCTTAGCAGCTGGTAGACCCCTCTCTGGCAGGCCCACCCGGTTCTGCTCCTGTCACTTACAGTCTATGATGACCTGGAACCAGCAGCTCTTCCTTAACTTGCTCAGGCCAGTTGCCCTCATTCTTGGCACCACATCATTTAACTACATCACAAAAAAGATATAACTTGAGTGCAAAAGTGTTTTTGTTTCTTGGAAACTAAGTTGAATGCTTTGGTAAGACTGGACAAAGGTGGGTTGCTGAAAAAAAAAAGGAGCTTTTAAATTAGGAATGGGTGAGACAGCTGTAAAAGGGGAAAATAATTGTAAACACTTAACATTCTTATTTTTAATTAGGAATGCTTTGCTTCACTCTAACAAAACTGAAGTAGAATATTGAGTCCACTAAGAGTTCATACAAGAAAGAAGATACAGAACTAGTGATTCTGTACTCAAAGAAAACATCTACCCTGTATCAAAAAGCTAGTGAATGATGCAAATTCAAATGTTTTACACTGGAAGGAAAATCTTAGGAACATACATATCATTTTCATATTTCCTCATTTTCTCTACTTTTTGATCAGTTTTATCAATAAGTTGTGATGCTATAGGCAGCAAGAAATTTATATCTAATATAATATGTAGAGAAAATACATAGGTAGAAAAAATTTTAGAAGGAAATGCAAAAAAATATTAGTGAGTGAATATATGGTAGGATTAAGGGTGATCTTTAAAACTCTACTCTGTTGTACTTTTAAAACCCTGGAAATGTAGTCTTATTTCAACTGTGTAAAATGTAGCAAAAAATGTAAGGAAGAATAAGAATGGAGAAACATGATTACTGCCAAGCTGAACTCCATAGTCCTGAGGTTTCCTATTTCATAACCCATGTGAAAAACTTGGGTTCCCCATTGCTAAGAATATTCATGGTATAAAAATGGGAAGGCTGTTTCTCTCTAACGCTGCACTTCTAGACCTTGTTCTATCTCAATGCACACTCGGGGTTTTTAGTTATTACACTAGCTCTTTACCAGCTCAGAACATGAGTCCCAAGTATATAATTAGACTCCACTAGGCACCTAGGAAGGAATCTGGGGACAAACCTGCCCAGTTGAAGTAGTCTTCTATGTTGCTGCCTTAGAAGGTTTGCAGTCACCCTGACATCGAGGCATGTGATGGCTATGGTTCCACAACATTAACACGCCTGTGCCAGGAGTTGCTTATCACCACCCGTCACTGGCCATTGACATTCCTTCCTCTCTGGGCTCCAGTCAGTCTCTGGCTTCCAGTCTAAGCCATTTCGATGCCACGGCTCTTACTTCTTGTTTTAAGAAGTATTACCTCTTCTTTCTGTTTTTTAATGCCTATAAGTGCTACATGAATTTGAGTCAGACCTTGAATGACTGGGAAGATTTCAACTGTACAAAGGGGAGGAATTCAGAGGAATCCACAAAAAGAAAGACACAGACTTGGGAAAATATACTAGTTATTCAAAGAAGAGTGGGTTGTCCTGTGAAGTTAAACCTACTGAACTTACATGCAGGGTATCACTAAAAATGCGTATCAGGTAGTACAGGCCTGCAGGTGCCTGGCTTACCAGATGGGGTGCTATTTGGAAAACAACCAATACTGGTATGTAGTTACACAAAACTGGCTATTGAGATGTTAGATCGGGTGAGGCCAGAAAGCCTTAATGGCTTTGTTAACGAATTTGGTTTTTTTTCCGGTAGGCAATAGGAAGCTACAAGAGTTTTTCCAACAAGCCAGTGAGACAACTTGTCAATTGGTTTACAAAGGACACAGATTTCAAATTGCACTGACTAGCGGAAAAGGATCCATACGTAGGGAGATCAAGTACAGGGTTACTGGCACACAAAGGCAGGGAGGAGTCCATCAACGCTGTCAACATAAAGACTACAGAGAGAACAGGGATGTGCAAACCATGGCACAGGTGGCACTGGCAGCATTTAATGACCAGTGCCATGTGGAAAGCAAGGCCAGGGAGGGAATTAAGAATGACTCCAAGATTTCGTATCACAGCGATGGGGTGGATGTTGGGAAGGTTGACAAGATGATTAAAGACCAGGGACCAAGGTTGGACTGGAAGACTTTTCATGGGTGGCTGTGCCAAGGGTGGGTGAATGGCATGAATTGGGGAGCTGTAGCTACTCCTCCACTGCCGTCTATGCCCTTCACTCACTCCAAACAAACATTTCATCATTAATTAACATCTCATGTTAATACACAGCCTCCCTTTCCAAATCCACAGGTCCTGCAACTCCCTTTTATATAGAAAATCCGGAGCCACTAGTGAGGCACATAAGTGGTGACAGAAGGGATAGCAGGTCTACAACCAGCAGTGTGCGGGAGCTGCCGCACACAGCTGACCTCCGTACTCGGTAACTCTGCAATCAGCAACAGCACAGAGCTTGCCATGGGGGCCCGTGGTGGGACTACTGACACCACAGAACCAGCAAACTACAAATCCGGGGGATGCTTTTCTCCCAGAGAGACAGTGGTTAAATATTTATACCTCTTGTGAGAAACAGGCTATGTCAGTAAGAAAATCAGTGAAGTCTGATACAAGCTCTTGGATGACTGTAAGGCAGAGCTGAAGGATATGGGTCGGAAGGAGGGAAGGGGTGAAGCATGTTTGAGGTTTGCTTTATATACATGCTATCACGGTTCAAGGAAGGTGGGATGGCAAAATTTATTTCCACCTGGAAGGACCCTCTACACCTTTCTAAGTTAGTAATTGGTTCCTTGAAGGGAACATTTCTTCTGATTTTTAAGACAATATTTAATACTCTGGTACAAATGATACTTGTCAGAGATGACCACCATAGGTGGTTCCTACTTCTCACCCTTCCTGCTGGGTTTCCTCTACAAATTTAGTTAATTATTCTACTGAGCAATAATGATTTTTTTTCCAGTAGACTAGCATGCTTCATGTGTGAAGCAGTTATTAAAAAGAGGGCAATTCACTAATAGTGTATCACTAAACATCTCTTTCAGGGCACGTTTCTGGAAGTAGGTCTGTATTAAAAAGTCTACCCCATCCCTCCACAACCCTATCTGCCTGGTCTTGCTCTTCCTTCCCCCAAAAGGCTAGTGCACTTTGTATCCACTCTTCTTATAGTGAATCATTTCTAAGGCTTAATCTCTCAACTAGGAAATTTATCACAGAAATTGTTAACCACAGCAGGCACGATACAAGAGGTGATTGTATCTAAATGAAATTTTGGTTGGATTATGGTCAAGATACCCATTACTTAGAACCATATTCTCCCATACAGGACAAAACACAGTTCTTCAAGCCTACTCAAGTGTTGAAAAAAACAAACAAACAAACTACAGATTGAACAACAGCAATTCCCGTTTCATTTTCAAGAAAATGATTAGACACTACCAAAGAATCCAATCTCTTATTATGTGGTCTGACACATAATTAGTGCTCAAAAATGTCTGTGGAGAGACAGGAATATTTTTCTGTAGCAGTAGGGTTCTCATTGCACTAAGCTTTAAGTCAAGTATTTGAGGAACCAAGACAATACATGTCCTTTTCACTTAAAATCTTGTGTTAGAACTGTCAGCTTAATTTAACCAATTGACAGCATGGAAATCTTGAGTATTTATTTATTCTTAGTCAGCTTGGGTATCTCTCATTCTCATTTGGGGAGAAATATTACCTGAAACCTGTTGATTAATTACTATTTCAAAGTTACCAAAGCAGAAGACATAGTGACACAAAAAAGTATAAAGGAAGTGAGGAAAGAGATGTGGTAAATTTATTTACCATAAAAAGGACAAAAGGAGTGGGAGAAACAGGGATACAGGGCTTCCCTTTATCTGATGGCCTTAGTACAGCTCCTCAGGGATGAAGAAGGTGGCTTCGCATTGCTAACCTCTGGGGTCAATATAAAATCTGGTGAGTAAGTCAGCCTCCCTGTAATTTGCTTTGACGCTAAGTAAACAAAGATCAGTTCATTATAATCAAATTAACTTATCAAAGTTGCCAGACAAATGTAGACCTCACTGTTTGGAAATACAAATGGTTCATCTATTTCTTAATCTTCCAAACATATTTTTTCTTATGTGTGTTGTACCACGTTTGGCATTTTTACTTTTTCATTTGCTATGACACCTGTTCTATAAATCTCATGCATCAAGATACACCTTGGAGAAACAATAATTAATCACATATACTGCTAAGGGCCGAGCGAATGACAGAAAACAAGATGCAGAAGCTGGACTGTGATGCAGCAGAGAAGGAGACGAATGCATTGTAAAAGTGGCGATTGAGGGAGAAGGCAAACATTCCCAGTGCTCAAGGAGAGGTGCAGTGCTGAGCCTGGGAATCAGGAGGCTGTGACAACACAAACACAGTCTGTCAGGCTAAGGAAAGTTGAGTATTGTTCTGAAGAATGTACATGCTGCCATAGAAGTTAACGATGTGCTATGATGTGGAAACATATTTTATTGAGCACCTACTATGCTCTAGTGTTCTTACGTCCTAAAGACTGCCGAAACATCACCTCATTTCAAACCTGCAATAACCCTATGAGGTAGTGCTCATTTAACTCACATTTTAGGGCTGATGAAACTGAAGCTCAGCAAATTTAATGAACTCACCCAACGTCAATAAATAGCTAATAAGCAATACTGCTGACTTACAGAGCTCAATTTTTTTTTTCAGCTCATCAAAGTGCTAGAAATAGGAATGAGGCACACTGGGTAGCAATGGCAGCATCAAAGACCAGTCGGCAGTACACGGGATATGTGGGGTATGCTGCAGGGAGTGCAGGAGACAGGATGGACAGGTGCTGAAAAGAGCAGTCTGGAGAGGCAGTGAGAAGGGAAGTGAAAAGAGGAAGACTTGGATGCAATACACCTTTTGAAGGAAGAATTTCCAGGACTTGAACTCTAACTGCTTAGAGAGGATGATGGAGAAAACAAGGACCTAGAGACTGGGTCTGCATGTTGGTGAGAAGGCTGTAAAAATTAGGTTTTTAACATGAGACTGCAGGAAGCAGGTGGAAAGGGGAAGGCAGTGAAGTCACAAAATGGCAACAGCTGGTGTTGGCATATTGAGACGGGTCATGCTTTACCACACTGCACATACCTCTGCCAATCATATAAGGAACCTCCTCTCAGAGTGTTACGGTCAGTCCTACCACTACGGTAGTCGCGATTGTCACAGCACTTACTACTTTAAGAGTTAGAAAAATAAAATCTTCTTTTCACGTTTTCAATTAGTCTTCGGGCGTTCAACTCAAACTTCCATTTCCCCTGATTTTGTTTGGTACTTTACCGATGGCATGTTTCTAATTGTTTTAAAACAATTGTGGTAAATGGGTTTTTTGCTTCAGTGGGAAAATTAAGATATCACTGAATTTCTCTGTCAATGTATTAGCTATACCAGTGGATTTCAAGCTGTTTTGACCCGATCCAGTGTAAAAAAATAATTACCTCACAACCCAGTACGCACATTTGTATTCAACTGTTTATCTAGTCCACTAACATAAAATGGTAGTAAAAACAATACTTTTGATATTTCTATTTAATTCCATTCCACTTAAAAATGCTGACTAAAACCTACCAAGTTGGTATCTATAGTGATCCAAAGATTGACAGAGAGCTTAACTTGGAATTCCAAATAAGAGGTAGCCACGTGTTCCACTTGGGCCTCTGGTGTCCAACACAGAATCCAACACGTAGAGCTTTAGAAATGTTGAAAATAAGACAGAGGGAGGGAATCACATCTTTTTGGTGGATCATTTATTTTTCTTAATGAGAAAGATTTGGTAAATTCACTACATGTCTCTGCAAGTTTAGTAAATTTGTTCCCAAGTCCCAGATAGTCCCGGTTATAGCATTAATCCAATAGCCATGACAAACTGGGCTTTAAATCTCCTGAAGATCATGAGGACAGGCATGGGAGCTGTAGATGTGGCCAGAGGAGCTTCAGCCTCTCTGACAAGCACCGTGTCCTGGTGGCTTCTACATTTTCCAGTAAGGGGCCAGGCAAATTGTGTGCGTGTGTGTGTGCTCACACGTGCATGTGTAGTGTACACGTGGGGGTGGCGGGGAGGAAAGCAACTAACCTAAGAGTAAAGCAGTGCCTTTGTCTGAGAAGAGAGCGCACATAGCAGGCAGGTCTGGCCCTGCAATTTGAGGATCAGAACAAAAGCTGCATACCTACTTTTCAATTTTTACCAGTGATGCCTACCTTTTACTATTCAAGATCTTCTCACCCATAATAAAGTAATAGCATCCTCCCTGCCCAGAGCCAGCATCCACTCAGTGCTGTATGGGGTTAGTATTTTCTTTGACCTTAGGTTGTATTTGAGTACCTTGGAATCAACAGAAAAAAAAGGAATTCAGAGATAAAAGACAAAAGGGTAGCTCTCCTCCCTTCTTCGGAACAGATTCGGATTTGCGGACAGTTGGATAAGATCCGCTCTGGCAGCTCTGTTGCCTGGGCTGACATGGGGATAATTGTGTCCACTCCTGAAGGAGGAGGCAAATGCAGCCCTCCTTCCTCCTCACTCATTTCCTGCCAGCCCTGCAAAGAGCTGCAGAAAAAAATGATTGTGCAACCCCTTCCTCGGCTGTTATTTATTTCTTCCTTAATGAAACAGACCTTTGTTTGCCTCCTTGTCCACGTCACCAGTAGTGACGGACTGTAATGTCGTCACCGTAATGCAATCTGGGATCCTAATCACTGGTTAATATTTGCCAACACATTTCATAAAGAAAAAAAGAAAAACAAACCCCCGATCTGCCTAACTGATCTTAACAGTGGGTCAGCTTCATGTGGCGCTCTCAGTTCCATAACAAGTAATGTCTACAAGTAACCTAGGCCAGGCAGACTTAATTTCAAGGGAAGGATCTGTGAGCCTTACCTGTCTTAAGAGACCTCAAATTCCAGGAAATTCTGACTTAAATTAGTAGAACAGGGATAAACAGGATGACCTGTCTCAAGCTATCTTGTCCATCTGCCATATAACAAGTAATAGAGTTTTTTTGGGATACTAACAATGAATTACCAACATTCTTTCATATATATTTAGTGATCATCTACTATGCACCAGGCATAATCATGTGTAATTGTATTTTATGTAATTTTTACTACCCTTATTTATTCTACCAACTGTGTATACACTGATCTTTTAAAAAATCAATTGATTTTATTGCCATATAGTTGACTTACAATATTGTATTAGTTTCAGGAATACAACAGTGATTTGATCATTTTTATAGCTTACACACCATACAAAGTTATTGCAATATTATTGGCTACATTCTCTGTGCTGTACATTACATTGCTATGACTTATTTATTTTAGAACTGGTAGTTTGAACCTCTTAATTCTCTTCACCTATTCCACCCATCCCCTGACCGCCTCTCCCCTAAGAGGGCAGCCACCACTTTGTTCTCTGTATTTGTCTGTTTCTTTTTGTTACATTTGTTTTGTCTTTTAGATTCCACATATAAGTGCAAATATGCACTGATCTTTAGGTCCCTTTCAGAATATTTAACTAAATTATTACAGTTTTACTAATGACATTCTAAGTCAATTTTTAATACAATCTTTCTTAATTATAGATCCCTTTCATTAATTACTATTGCACTAGTCATTTATTATTGCCTAGAATTTGGCTTTCCCTTTCCTTACTATTTACACATGTAGAGAGACTAGTTGAAAAAGATACCATCAGTATTTTGTTTCTTTAAAAAAAAATTATACAATAGAAATAGATATATTGATATAGTATCCTTTCTATAAGAACATATAAAAATGGAATGAGGGCCATGGTGGCCCATGAGAAGAAGGAAAGAAGTGGTGTAGAAAGATAAAGAGAAGTTAATTAATTACTTAATTAACTAAACAAGATGGGGTCCTTTACAGGCTAATGCTCATCAACTGAGTTGAGAAATACGATTAACTCAAACATCAACAATACAATATACAATATTCTAAGTTTTAGAATACAAAAAATTTAAAGAAGCTTTAAAAAATTCCTAATCTCACT
Organism: Camelus bactrianus; assembly: GCF_048773025.1. Lineage (NCBI taxonomy): Eukaryota > Metazoa > Chordata > Mammalia > Artiodactyla > Camelidae > Camelus > Camelus bactrianus. The sequence continues at coordinate 97,144,136 of NC_133540.1, forward strand.
CCAGAAGCACTATTAATCTTTATTCTAAATTAAGCCTTTATTTTTAAGAGCAGTTTAACATTTACAGCAAAAGTGATAGGAAGATATACAGATTTTTCATATCTCCCTGTCCCCAGACATGCACAGCCTCCCCCACTACCCACATCCCCCACCAGAATGGTACATTTGTTATAACAGATGAACCTACAGGAACACATCATTATCACCCAATGTCCATAGTTTACATTAGGGTTCATTCTTGGTGCTGTACATTCTATGGGTTTGGATAAACGTATAATGACAATGTATCCATCATTAGGTACCATTCAGAGTATTTTGTGTCCTATTTCACTCTGTGCTCCACCTAATCATTCCTTCTCTCCCTGCCCTTTTAACCCCTGGAAAACACTGATCTTTTTACTGTCTCCATAGTTCTATTTCCCAGAAAGTCATATGATTGGAATTATACAGTATGTAGCCTTTTCAGACTGGCTTATTTTATTTAGTAATATTCATTTAAGGTTCTTCCATGTCATTTCATTTCTTCTTAGCTCTAAATAATATTCCATTGTCTGGATATACCATAGCTTAGCTATACAATTATCTACTGAAAGACATCTTGGTTGCTTCCAGGTTTTGGTAATTATGAATAAAGCTGCTATAAACATGCATGTACAGGTTTTTGTATGAATATAAGTTTTCAGTTTATTTGGGTAAATACCAAGGAGTGCAACTGCTGGATTATACATTAAGATTATGTTTAGTTTCTTAAGAAATTGCCAAACTATCTTCCAAAGTATTTGTACTATTTTGCATTCCCACCAGCAATGAATGAGCGTTTCTGTTGCTCCACATCCTCATTAGCATTTGGTGTTATTATTTTGGATTTTGGTCATTCTAACTGGTGTGTTGTGGTATCTTGTTGTTGTTTTAATTTGCATTTTTCTGACAACATATGATGTGGAGCATCTTCTCATATGCTTATCTGCCATCTGTATATCTTCTTTGGTGAAGTGTCTGTTAAGATTTTTGGCCATTTTTAAAAATTTTATTTATTTTTTTAATTGAAGTATAGTCGATTTACAATGCTGTGTTAGTTTCTGGTGTACAGCATACTGACTCAGTTATAAACATATATATATTCTTTTTCATATTCTTTTCCATTATAGGTCATTACAAGGTATTGAATATAGTTTCCTGTGCTATACAGTCAAACCTTGTTGTTTATCTATTTTATATATAGTAGTTAGTATCTAAAATTCCAGACTCCCAATTTATACATCCCCACTCCCCTTCCCCTTTGGTAACCAAAAGTTTGCTTTTTATGTCTGTGAGTCTCTTTCTGTTTTATAAATATATTCATTTGTATCATATTTTAGATCCACATGTAAGTGATACTATATGATATTTGTCTTTCTCTTTCTGATTTAACTTTAGTTAGTAGGTCCATCCATGTTACTGCAAATGGCATTATTTCATTCTTTTTTATGGCTCAGTAGTATTCCATTGTGTGTATATATTCTACATCTTCTTTATCCATTCATCTGTCAATGGACATTTAGGTTGCTTCCATACCTTGGCTATCGTAAATAAGTCTATTCTATGAACACCAGGGTACATGTATCTTTATGAATTAGAGTTTTCTCCAGGTATATGCCCAGGAGTGGGATTGCTGGATCATATAGTAACTTTATTTTTAGTTTTTTTAGGAACCTCTATAATGTTCTCCATTGTGGCTGTACCAATTTGCACTCCCATCAACAGTGTAGGAGAGTTTCCTTTTGGCCATTTTTTAATCAGGTTGTTTTCTTACTGAGTTTTAAGAGTTTTTTTATGTTTTGAATAACTCCTTTTTTAGGTGTGTCTTTTGAAAATATTTTCTCCCATATTGTAGTTGGTCTTCTTATTCTCTTGATGTTGTTTTTCATAGAGCAGAAGTTTTTTATTTTGATGAAATCCAGCTTATCAATTCTTTCTTTCATGGATTATGCCTTTGGGGTTGTATCTAAAGGTCATCTTGGTTTTCTTCTATGTGATCTTCTAGGAGTTTCATAGTTTTGCATTTTACATTTAGGTCTATGATCCATCTTGAATTAATTTTTGTGAAGGGTGTAAGCTCTGTGTCTAGATTCATATTTTTGCATGTGTATGTCTAGTTGTTCCAGCACCATTTGTTGAAAAAGACTATCTTTGCTCCATTGCATTGCCTTTGCTCTTTTGTTGATGATCACTTGACTATATTTATGTGGGCCTATTTCTGGACTCTGATGACACATCAATGTTCCATTGATCTATTTGTCTATTCTTCACCAATACCAGACTGTCTTGACTACTATAACTTTATAGTAAGCTTTGAAGTTTGGTAGCATCAGTCCTTCAACTTTGTTCTCCTTTAATATTATGTTGGCTATTCTAGGACTTTTGCCTGTCCAAATAAACTATAGAATCAGTTTGTCAAGATCACAAATAAACTTGCTGGGATTTTAATTGGTATTGCATTAAATTTATAGATCAAGTTGGGAAGAACTGATATTTTGCTATTACTGAGGATTACTGAGTCTTCCTATCCATGAACATGGAGTATCTCTCCATTTATTTAGTTCTTTGATTTCATTTACCAGAGTCTTGTAGATTTCCTCACAGAACTTGTATGTATTTTGTTAGATAGATTTATACCTAAATATTTCACTTGGGGGATGTTAACATAAATGATGGTTAGTTTCTTTTGAAAAATCAGACATTGCTCTTATATTTCTCTATAGAAACAACAGGTAATCTGTTGTTACACAAGAGAAGTATATCCTCCCCTCACTCACCCCAAAGCCTCCAAAAGTAAAAAGAGAAGAAACACAAATGTATTAGAAGATAAGGTGAGTGCACTGCAATCTGTAAAGAAACAGGGGAAAAAATAGTTTTGGATTATTATTATTGTCCAGCATACTGGCACTGTTTCCCAGCCTCTTCCCTATCACCCCCATGATGGGAATTCAAAGGTCATGGTATCATATCTCCACCTCTCATTTGTAGAGTGGATATATGGCTGGGTGATGCTCTGCCTGCCAAGAATCCAGCAGCTTTAGTCTGAACTCATAATTAATATTCCCATGGTGAGGGGAGGGAGGAAATATACATGAAATGATAGCTTATAAGAATATGTGTCAAATATGCTTGTTTGGAAAGATCTAAATTTTAACAATTTTTAATGTCTTTTTTTTTTTCCTTTTCAACAGTTCATCCTGATACAAGAGCTCCTTAAACATTTTGGCAGGGGCCTTTAGCCCAAACAAAATTTTCTCCTAGAACCATTAAAGTGGGGGGGGGGGGGGTGTCATGACCTCAGAAGAGTCCGTTCGCCATCACAGTGGCTTTTGGGGCCACAGCTGAGTTCTCAAAAGTGTTCCCTCTATTTGTGGGCTAACCTCTCGGGAAAAGTGGTAGATTCTTTCTTTGTGGGGCTTATGTCTAGGTGGGAGGCAAGATGATCCCAGGAGAAGGCATGAGAGACCTGCAAGAGCAGAACATCTATCCCCAAGGGGCAGTCCACAAACTGGGGCATGCCAGCAGAGGGACCAGGAGCCCCAGGGACACAGGCAGAACTTCTTCCTACTTCAAACTACTGTGCTTTCTTGTGCTGACCCAGATGTTGCTCTGCATGGCTGACTGTCCATTATCTCTCCACTTGTCAGATCTACAACTTGACTTTGCCCCTTTTGTCCTGGGACCTTGGAGACTTAGTCCACAGTGCTGACCACCTGCCTGGCCTTAGTCATTCCAAACTCCTTTTTTTCCATCCTCTGCCCTTGGGTGTCTGAGGGATATATTGTCTTTTCACTAGCTGCTCATTATTTAACTCATAAAGCTCATGCAGCTTTCATCACTGCATTCCACCCAGCCTCATGCTATAATCACCATGACCTTGATGTGGATGAATCCCAAAGACTTTCTGCCTTCATCTGAGTTGACCTCTTAGGCACATTCAACACATGAATGTTTCTTCTTTGAAATATATGCCTCTCTCAGCCTCCATGACCCACAGTCTATTCATTTTCTTCTGTCTTTCTGTCCAGTCCAGCTTGGGTAGCTTTTCTTCCTTAGCTCTAAATGCCAGAGTTTGTTAGATTTATTCCTCAGCCTTTTTCACTATCCCCTTTTTATCCTTAAAAGGGGGAACTCATCTAATCCCATACATATTTATAACCCATCTTATCAGTTGTTTTTTGCTGCAATATTGCTATGTAACAAACTACCCCAGAATTCAATGTCAGACAGCAGTGAGCATTTTCTGTGTGAGGAAATTGAGACTCAGTGAGAAACATTACCTTCTTAGAGGGGACATAAGTGACATAGCCTCCAAATCTGATTCATGGGTCACTGCATTTTCCACTGTATTGTGAACTTAGAAAGAAAGGAATTATCATATCCACCTCATTTCTATCAACAGCCAATGTAGAGTTATCACATTTCAAAATGTTTTTTAAAAAATTCTCCCGTATTTTAGTTCTCTGAAATTCTGTACAAACATGCCATTAATGTCTCTTGTTAAGCTCCTTTATTTGATACTTGAATGAGAGCTTTCATCCATTTGCCACAACTATCCTAGCATATTCAAATTCTCCTTCTCTCTCCAAACCATTATAAATGGTCAGTCCCTATGAAAGTATTAATTACATCTAGACTTTCAGGTTCAATATAATAAAATGTTACTCATTTGGAATGAAGGAGGTATCCATCAGGATTCTTTGGTGGCACATAACAACAAATGATTCTAGCTAACTTACAGAGAGGGGGAGTTTACACAAATGAGAAATGCTGGAGAGGCTGTGGAGGAAAGGAAACCCTCCTTCACTGCTGGTGGGAATGCAGTTTGGTGCAGCCACTGTGGAAAACAGTATGGAGATTCCTCAAAAGACTAGGAATAAACTTACCGTATGACCCAGGAATCCCGCTCCTGGGCATATATCCAGAAGGAACCCTACTCCAAAATGACACCTGCACCCTAATGTTCATAGCAGCATTATTTACAATATCCAAGACATGGAAAGAGCCTAAATGTCCATCAACAGATGACTGGATAAAGAAGCGGTGGTATATTTATACAATGGAATACTACTCAACCATAAAAACCGACAACATAACGCCATTTGCAGCAACATGGATGCTCCTGGAGAATGTCATTCTAAGTGAAGTAAGCCAGAAAGAGAAAGAAAAATACCATATGAGATCACTTGTATGCGGAATCTAAAACAAACAAACAAACAAAAAATACAAAACAGAAACAGACTCATAGACATAGAATACAAACTTGTGGTTGCCAGGGGGACAGGAGGTGGGAAGGGACTGGGATTTCAAAATGTAAAATAGATAAACAAGATTGCATTGTGTAGCACAGGGAAATATATACAGGATCTTGTGGTGGCTCACAGGGAAAGAGAATGTGACAATGAATGTATGTATGTTCATGTATAACTGAAAAATTGTGCTCTACACTGGAATTTGACACAAAATTGTAAAATGACTATAACTCAATAAAAAATGCTTATATAAGAAATTTTTAAGAAAAGCAGGCATAGAAGGGGAGTTTATTGGAATAATAAACACCTGTAGCACTTACTTGGAGTAGGCACCACTCTAAGCATTAAATCCATTCATTCCTATTGAACCCTGTAGGTAGGCACCATTACTCATCCCACAAATGTGGAAATCAAGGCACAGAGAAGTGAAGCAGTAACTTGCTCCAGATCACCCAGTTAGGACGTGGCCAAACCTGGATTTGACCCCAAGCCATTCAGCTCAGAGTCTTTGGCACTCCAGCCTATCCAAGGATATGGGGTAGTCACAGAATTGAAGGGAAGGCTATAGAAGCAGGTTTAGAATAGGGCAGCAACCAGGGCATGGTAAACAACTGTCACTGGGATATATTATCTCTAACCACCCCCTGCCCACCCCCCAAACCCTTGTATCAGTCAAAGGCTCCAGATTCAAAGCCCTAGGAGAGTGGCTCAATTGGCCCTTGCCTATGAGAGGACAGGACACCTTGTCTGATGGGTCTACTGAGGTTGCACACATAGAGGAAGAATCAGTTCCCCAAGAGGAAATGGGAGTATTGTTTTAAAGGAAAGGGACTAGATTTGGGAAAGGTAGCCAGCAAAAACTGTCCATTCCGTGGAGAATGAGGGAAAGATTTTTACTCATACTAACAAGCTGTTCCCAATGGCAACCGTATGAGAAACCTTTCAATTGCCTGAAGAACATGTCCTCATAGGCACATTTATCTGGAAGAGATGTCCCTACACTTTTTGTAGCTTCCACCTCTGCCCCAAGGCCAGGCTGTAGAACTCACATTTTCCTACTTGAGTTGGACCACAGCATGCTCAAATCTCCATCATCAGGGAAAAACACTTCCCTTACCCCACATAGCTATTGATTGTAATAGATCTCTGATTCCCTCACAATCCAACTTCTTGAAAAGACAGTCTCCAATCCCTAAGTGCCTCCCTTTCTGCACGGCCACTCCCAAATCTACTGTCATCTTGTCTCTTCCTCTGTCATTCCTGTCATTCCACTGTAACTGCCCTTGCTAAAGCCACCAATTGATTGGATTTTGCCAAAACACTTTTCTCTCCTTATCTTTGCTCCCTTCTCCAAAGCAGCTGCCTTTCTGAGCACTCCTTCCTTCTGAAAATTCTCTTATCTGTGATACACTCACTGGGTTTTCCTCCTTCCTCTACAGAAGTCTCCTTAGTGCATTCTTTGGTTCTTTTTCCCTCAGTTAATTTCCTAAATGTTGGCACTTCCCAGACCTTCTGCTCTTCTCACTTTACACACTCCACTTGGGGGACACAATTACTTAGATGCTCATGAATCTCAAATCTCAAGCCAGAACTATCTATCCATCTCCTGAATAGCAGCTCTCCACTTAGAAGTGTTATTGATACCTCGAATTAGATAGGTCCAAAAACTCATCCACCTTTATCTCTAAGCATGTTCCTCCTTCTTAATTATCTCAGCAAATGTCACCTCCATCACCTCATGTAAGCCAGAAACTTCAAAGCCATCCTTGTCTCTCTCTTCTCATTCCTCACACCTAACTAGCCACCACATCTTGTAGCTCCTTCTTTTAAAAAGATCTCCTCTATCGACCACCTCCTCTCTAGTCTCCCTACTGCTGATGTAATGTAGGCGCGTATCATTTCTTGCCAGAATTATTTCAGGGACTTCCTATATAATCTCTCTGCTTCCAATCTGTACCTTCAATTCTCCACACTGTTGCCAGAGAGATTTTTCGAAAACGCAAATATGATCATGTAACTTCCAGAATTAAAATCCTATGACACCCACACATTTCATGAGGAAATTCAAATTCCTGAACTTGGCACACAAGACTCTGTGATGGGCCTCCTATTACTTCTTAGGCCTCATAACTTGTTAAGATCCCCAGAGCCTTTCAGTCCAACCATTAACAAGCATCCATGGTTGCTCATAGACATCAAGGTCTCCACGTGGCTTCATCCATGCTGCTTCCTGTTTCTTGAATGCCCTCTGTACTGGTTGAATACTGTCCCCTAAAATTCAGGTCCAACCAGAACCTGCGAATGTGAGCTTAACCCACAACTAGGTTCTTCATAAATATACTCAAGTTAGGATGAGGTCATACTGGGTTAGGATAGGCCCTAAATCCAACATGACTGGTGTCATAAGAGGCAGGAAATACGGACACAGACACAAATACAAGGGAGAAGGTCCCATGAGGAGACAGGAGCAGAGATTGGAGGGATGTGTTTACACACCAAGGATTGTTGGCAAACTCCAGAAGCTAGGAGAGGGCCATGGAACAGACTGTCCCTCAGAACCACTGAAGGGAACCAACCCTGCTGACACCTTGATCTCGGGCTCTAGCTTACAGAGCAGGGAGAGAATAGGTCCTGTGGTTTTAAGCCACCCAGTTTGTGGTATTTTGTTACGACAGATCTAGGAAACTCGTACTTGCTTCTAAACCTTTATTCCCATGTCAACCTCAATTCAGCTCAGCATCTCCTCTTCTGGGAAGCCTTCTTGGAACTTTCCCACTCCTAAGCCTTTCCCAACCCCTGATTTAGACACCTCCCCTCTGCTCTCTCACTGCATCTGTGCATGTCTCTATAATAATGCATTGCTGTGCTGTCAATCACTGGGGGTGTTTTCCTTTGTTTTTCTTTTTTAGATGGTAAGCTCTGAGAGAGTACAGAGAGGGGGCCTACCTGGCAGCCCCAGTATCCTGCATTGCCCTGGCAAGGGGGAAAAAGAAACATGTGCAGTTAACATGGGTGAATGTTAACACGCTTAAGAAGAAGTGTGATTTTATTTCCTTCAAATGAAATGTTATAAATTATCAAGTAGACTGGATATAAGTTAACGGGAAAAATAAGATCTCACATTAGACCAACAATGTGCAATGTATCGCCAACAAAATTGACATAAAAGAAGAGCTGCTTCCATTACTGAAGTTAATTTTATTTGTCTCTTATGTCCATGCTGTCTCAAACCATGAATTGTTTGCTCTGCATTTCTTTTTCCTGCTTTGACTAGCAGTTTGTAACAAAAATAAATAGCATATGAATATTTAGGTAATAGAAATACCCTTTTTAAATAAAATAAACAGCAGCCAGGAAAGTTTACATCATGCCTTGTCAGCCTGACTGTTGAGCATTTGCGATCTCTGTCTTGTTTCAGTAGTGTGTGTCCTTTATTGGGATAAACCCACAGGTTTATAAGAGTTCATTAAGAGAGGATCAATCCAAAGCGTGTAGGATGTTAGCCTGAGAAATTACTTGTCAGAAGTGTCAGCACTTTATTCATTAAAAAATGACCTCTTCGTGGCCTGAAGTGGCTTAGTGAGCTATTCCCACTTAGTTATCATGGGAATTATGAATTTACGTCAAAGACCTCACCAATCTGTAAAAATTTGCCTAATAAAGATGTAACAAGCTGGACTTGTTTACTTTAAAGAATGCATTAATCTGATTATTTGCCATACATGCAATTATACGACCCTCAGATGGTAATGGAGGCCATTTTTTTCTGAAAGTGATAAGAACATCATCCACATCTGTTCAGGCCTAAGAAGGCCACCTGTTACTAAGATTAACAAAGCTTGCCAAGCCTTGGTGTTGTGCTTGTAAAACCGCTTGCTTAATTGAAGGTTGTGAGATGAGATTAAAGCAGGGCCTTCACAGTGATTATCTTTTGTACTCACTCAGCTCTTACACAGCTAAATAAAGGGTCTGAAGTATTACACATGAAATACATGACTTTTTTTTTTTAGTTATCCCAAATTATTTAACATATACTAATGCTAGGCTTGTGTTAGGTACTAGAGAAACACAAAAATGAGCAAGACTCTATCCCTGCCTATAGAGGCTGGCATCTGCTGGGGAGAGAGGCAATTTCAGTGCCAGATTTCAACAGTAACTCAAGAGGAGAAAGACTCATTCCAATATGTGCAATCAAGGAAGGCTTCCTTGGAACCATTGGAGATTTGCTGCAATGCTGGGAAGCAAAAAGCATCAGAAACAGTATAAATAGCCACACAGATCATGGCACACACAAGGTGGACTCTATGAACAGCTCCAAGTTTAATGAGGAGTGAAGAGGAAAGAGAAATAGTAAAGCATCAGGCATGAAAGGTGGAAATAATGTTATTTATATGTATTTATATATGTGACATTAAAACATGTATATTAACTCATTAATTCATTCATCAAAGATTTATTGAGCTTTTGCTATGTCTCAGGTACTGAGAATAACATGATAAGTATACCAGTCCTTACCTTTAGGAAGTTCCTCTCTAGTGGGGGAGGCAGAAACATAAAGGGATGGTTGGAATACAAGGTAGTGAGCCCCTTTAAAGAGTGAGGCACAGGGCATCAGGGCAGCACACTGTTGGTGCAACTGAGAGAGTGGTTGCCCCCTAGGGATTCCGAGTGTACATGACAGCAAAACTGCCTTGAAAGTCAAGCAGGAATTCTGAACAAAATTATTAGCAAACTGAATCCAACAATATATGAAAAAGATCATACACCATAATCAAGATGGATTCATTCCAGGGATGCAAGGATAGTTCAATATTTGTAAATCAACCAGTGTGATATACCACATTAACAAAAGGAAGGGAAAAAAGTCCCATGAGCATCTTAATAGACACAGAAAAGGCATTTGATAAAATTCAACATTCATTCATGATAAAAGCTATCGTCAAAGTGGGTATAGAGGGAACATAACTCAACATAGTAAAGGCTGTATATAATAAGCCCACAACTAATGTCACACTCCACATTGAAAAGCTAAAAGTCTTTCCTTTAAATTCAGGAACAAGACAAGGATGCCCACTTTTGCGACTTCAATTTAACACAGTATTGGCAGTCCTAGTCACAGCAATTAGAAAGAAAATGAAATAAAAGTAATAATAAAAAAAATAAAATTTGGGTAAATTGGAAGGGGAGAAGTAAAACTGTTACTCTTTGCAGATGACATGATACTTTTTTTAGGAAACCCTAAAGTCTCCACCCAAAACTATTAGAACTAATAAATAAATTCAGCAAAGTTGCATGATACAAGATTAATATGCAGAGTCTGCAACTTTTCTATACACTATTAATGAACTATCAGAGAGAAAGTAAAAAAAAAAAAATCCTGTTTAAAATCACATAAAAAATAATAAAATACCTAGGAATGAACTTAACCAAGGAGGTAAAAGATCTATACTCTGAAAACTATAAAACACTGATGAAGGAAATTGAATATGATACAAAGAAATGGAAAGATTTCCTGTGCTCTTAGATTGGAAAAATTAGTATTGTTAAAATGTCCACACAACTCAGAGAAATCTAGAAATGTCATGCAATCCTTTTCAAAATACCCATATTTTTCACAGAACTAGAACAAATAATCCTAAAACTCACGTGGAACCACGGAAGACTGAATTGCCAAAGCAATCTTGAGAAAAAAGAAAGAAGATGGAGGTACCATGCTTTCAGATGTCAGCCTATACTACAAAGCTACAGAAGTCTGAACAGCATATTGCTGGCATAAAAACAGACACGTAGATCAATGGAACAGAATAAAGAGTCCAGAAATAAACCCACACACCTATGGTCAATTAATCTATGACAAAGGAGGCAAGAATATACCACAGAGGAAAGACAGGCTCTTCAATAAATGGTGTTGGGTAAACTGGACAGCTATATGTAAAACAATGAAATTAGAACATTTTCTCACACTATATACAAAAATAAACTCAAAATGGACTAAAGATCTAAATGTAAGACCAGAAACTATAAAACTCCTAAAAAAGAACAGAAGCAGAACACTCTTTAGCATAAATCACAGTAATTTATTTTTGGTTCTGTCTCTCCAAGGCTAAATAAATAAAAGCAAAAATAAACAAATGGGACCTAATTAAGCTTAAAAGTTTTTGCACAACAAAGGAAACTATCAACAAAACAAAAAGACAACCTATAGAATGGGACAAAATATTTGCCAATGATATTACCCATAAGAGGTTAATATGCAAATTGCATAAATAGTTCATACAATTCAATATCAAAAGAACCAAACAATCCAATGAAAAAATAGGCAGAAGACCTCAAAAGACATTTTTCCAAAGAAGACATATAGATGACTAAGAGGCACATGAAAAGGTGTTCAACATCACTAATTATCAGAGAAATGCAAACCAAAACCACAATGAGGCATCACCTCATGTCAGAAAGTCTACATCATCAAAAAGTCAACAAAAAACAAATGTTGGTGAAGATGTGGAGAAAAGGGAACTCTTGTGCACTATTGGTGGGAATGTAAATTGATGCAGCAATCATAGGAAAACAGTACGGAGGTTCCTCAGAAAACTAAAATAGAGCTACCATATGATCCTCCAATTCCACCCTGGGTATGTATCTCTAAAAAACAAAAACACAAATTCAAAAAGATATATGCACCCCAATGTTCACAGCAGCACTAGTTATAATAGTGAAGATATGGAAGCAACCCAAGTATTCATCAACAGATGATTGGATAAAGAAAACATGGTGTGTATGTATATATATATATATATATATATATATATATATATATATATATATATATATATATAATGGAACACTATTCAGCCATAAAAAGGAATGGAATTTTGCCATTTGTAGCAACGTGGATGAACTTAGAGAATATTATGCTGAGTGCAATAAGTCAGATAGAAAAAGACAAATACTGTATGACACCACATTTATGTGGAATCTAAAAAAATAAAACAAACTAATGTGAGTAGCAAAACAGAAACAGACGTACAGATATGGAAAACAAATGGGCAACCAGAAGGCAGAGGAAAGGGAGGAGGGTAAATTAGGGGTATGGGATTGAGACACAAACTATTATGTATAAAATAGATAAGCAGCAAGGATATATTGTACAGCACAGGGAATTATAGCCATTATCTTACAATAACTTTCAATGGAGTATAATCTGTAACAATACTGAATCATTATGCCATATACCTGAAACTAATACAATACTGTAAATCAACTATATTTCAATAAAAAAAAAAAAAGTTGAGCAGGAGTTACCAGTGAAGGGGAGATGGCATTTCATGTGCACGTGAACAACATGTGGACAGATGTACAGAAGTGAGAGACAGCTGGCTGGGAGAAGTGGTTGAGGGTGGGGCGGGGCTGGAACAACTGTAGTTGAGCGCAGCTGGAGCTCCAGGTGCAAGGCCGATAGTATAAAGCAGCCATCTGTCAAGAGATGACGCCAAACAGAGAGAAAGCAAGACTGCGCTGAGCCTGGTATGGCCCTTCCCCAGGTCACAGGCAGTCAGTAAGGGCTTGACCGGGTAGGTGTGTGGAGACTGGAGGCAGAAGGACCTCTCAGAAGGTGACTACAGGAGGTTCTGAGAGAACCAGGGCAGTGGTCACAGAAATAGAGAGGAAGGGATGAATCTAGAAATACTGGAGAGGTGAGATCTCCTATGCACCACGACTGACTGGATGTGCAGGATGAGATAGCGGGAGCATCCCAGGTTTCAAGAGGAGGCAGAAAGGTAACTGGATGCTATGGTAAATGTGATGATGGATGTACTCACAGGGTACCACAGAAGTCCGTGAGGGAAGGGACCCCACCCACCTTGAAGAGAGTTCTGGAAAGCTTTGCTAAGCAGGATGACTTCTGAGCTGAGACCTGAAAGATGACGAGTTAGCCATGTGAAGGAAATAACAGATGGAAAGAGGTCACACAAGGCAAAGGAAACAGCATGCGCAGAGGCAGGAGACTGGAAACGACACATCAGAGAACCACCAGCAGTTCAGAGGCACTATGTCCCTTGCCTTTGGGAAACATTTCTCTGTGTGAGGGGTTATATTAACCTGGTTGTGAAGACTGTGTTTCTAGAGTCAGAAGATTTTGATTCAAACCCAGTTGCCAGTTATGAACGGTGTGGCCTCAGGTAAATTACTTTAACTCTACAGTGCCTGAAGCTAATAACACAGAACACAGGGCTGGGAAGAGCATCCACCACAGGGGGCTTAGCCCTTAGAAGTGAGCTTGGCACACAGTGTCAGCAGCAGCCGCAGAGGTGGCACTAGTTAGTAACAGCAGAATGACGTGTACTTTCTGGCTAGTATAACACTCACTGCCAGGTGCCCTTCCAAGTCCACTGCGCCTTTCCTCCATCCACTCCGTAATCACAGAATAACCACAAGATCATGGTCCATAACTGGACATTGAAATTCTGAAAATGTGATGGCAACCTCAGGCTGCACTGCAAAGATCTCCGTTATTTACCCTGCCATCCCCAATTCACTTCTTTTTGCTTTTCTCAAATCTCACTATGTCCTTTCTCCACAACTATTCCTCAAAGAAATTACTCAAGATTCACCTGTACATAAACTGATGGGGAAAAGGCACATGAAGTAAATCAGTGTATCCAAGACCCGGCAGAGGACCAGGTATTTGGGCAGGAATCACTGTGAACAAGTGGCTTGCTAGAAGGTCCACTCTTCGCCTAAATCTATAACTCTGCTGCTCTAACTGTGTAATTTATCCTCAGTGGAAAAAAGGAATCATACGCTAGTTTTCCACGTAGACTAATCATTTTTCTAGCTTGACTTCAGCAAGTTGCTTATATTTTCAGTTCTCGCCCATTTTTTTTTTGCAAAGCATCTTTTTTCTTAACTTCTAGACATTTTCCTTTTTGTAGAGCTTGCTCATTCACACTAATTCTTTTTGAACAGAAGTAATACATTTTCCTTATGTATAAATACATAAAAATTAAGAGGACACAGTGCTTGAGTAGCTGTCATATTCTCTGAATGTTCTAACAAGCGCAGTGAAGGAAGGAAGTCAGGAAGAACATCAATTTGCAAAATATAAAAATGTTCATTTCAAAAGCCCAATGTGCTTCAACAAAAGTATGCCTTTTGATGACCACCTTGTTAAAGCTGTACAGATGATAGCATCAGGTCAGTGATGCTCATTGTAACTGCTGTATAATGATGATCCCCAACTTTTTGATTCCTCATGTTCTGTCTGGGGCTGGCCTCAGAGCAGCTTTGATAGTTCTCATTCAGGCAAATTCACCTTCCATTGGTGCCTTCCCATATTCTGTCTTTATCACATCAGATGTACTTTCTTTTCATCTGACAATCTACCTTATATTCGGAAAGCTGACTCGAAAAAAATACTATAGGTCTTTTGCCTTTTTTTCATGTTTTAAAAATGTGACTCCATTTTCAATGTATTTCCATTTCCTATGTACATCTCTTCTTATACATTAATTTCCTATATTTATTTTATTGCTTGTCATTGGTTCTGGGATTTCAGAATGAGAAGAAAACAAAAACCTCAAGGAAAAAATATCACCAAGTACTGACAAGGAAAGATGTGCTTTATCTCACTAATGAAAGATACCTTAAATATGATAAATATCTTCGATACAGTAAAGTCACTTTTAAAAAAAATCCAACTGTTAATCTTACAAGGATTTAAAAGGTAGAACCGTATCACAAAAATATGTACAAAACAAATGATTTTTCAAGATCTACTACTCAGTCTCAAATTCCTGAAGAATTCAGCACTGAACTCAATGCAAAACTGAACTGAATTCAATAAACATTTATTGAGGATTCCTATGTGTAGAGCACCATGCTAAGTTTTGAAGGGGCTTTATAAAGATATTAAAAAGCTGGCTGATATGATCCAAAATTAGAACATTTTAGGGCAGTTTACCCTAAAATCAGCGCTTGTGCTAGGCATGTAGAGTACTATGGAGCACAGGAGGGCAAAGTCCAGTGAACGTGAGAGTGAACTTCGAAGGCTCTTTGGAAGTGTTGGTAAAGATTTTTAAAAATACATACAATGTTATTTCCTTAAGCCTTGACGTTTTGGGGTTATACGTTATTAGAAGTTAGTCTACTGTGGCTAATACATCTAAACTGACTAAATTGGACTGTGTACTATCTCAAGCAGAGAGTAAAGATTTGAGTTGGGCTTTTAAAGCTCAAATTTGGGGGCAGAGCATAAGAAGGTTCAAAGATAGGAATTGGGGGAGGGTATAGATCAGCGGTAGAGGGCGTGCTTAGCATGCACGAGGTCCTGGGTCCAATCCCCAGTACCTCTGTTACAGAAAACAAATTTAAAAGAATAAACCTAGTTACACCCCTCCCCTCCAATTTTTTTAATTAAAAAAAAAAAAAAAAGACAGGAAATTATAGACCTACTGCAGTCCATTGTGCCTGGACCTTAAGAGTCTATGAAGGAGGAGAGCTGTGAGTGGTGTGTAAACGGGGTATGGGTTTGGAATATTCACTAGGAAACATAGCTCTAGGCCCAAGTCTATTATGCCAGGTTAAGAAATTAAATTTTATTCTAGAAATTATTTCAAAGTTCTATACTTGGAAAGAAGTTAAAAAAAAAAAGATTCCATTAACTAAAATGTGGAATGAAAGAGAAGAAAGAAATGCATGTGTTTAGAAATGTTCTTGAATATTAAGAAAATCACAACAAATCCTAAAGTTAAGAAAGACTAATGGGCTGATTATATGATAATACTGATTTTTGCTGATTACTAGAAATACAGAAGATAATTTGCTTTGGTTTCAGTGTTGGGTCAGTAAAATTATATCAAATGATGACCAGAAAAAGGTATTATCAATTCCCTTGAGAGTCCCCACAATTTTTTTAAATTAACATATAGTTGACATACAATATTATGTTAGTTCCAGGTGTACGACACAGGGATTTGACATTTGCATACACTATAAAATGATCAGAAGTCTACTAACCATCTGTTCCCAAAGTTATTACAATATTATTGACCATATTTCTTATGCTGTGTATTACATCCCTGTGGCTCATTTATTTTATAGCTGGAGGTTTGTACCTTTTAATCCCTTTAGCCTATTTCACACCCGTCAACCCCTCCCCTCTAGAGACCACCCATTTGTTCTCTGTATCTATGAGTCTGTTTTCATTTTGTTTTATTTGTTTGTTTTGGTTTTTAGAATCCCACATATAACGGAGATCATATGGTACTGGTCTTTCTCTGACTTTTTTCACTTAGCATAATACCCTCTAGATCTATCAATGTTGTTGAAAATGGCAATATCTCATTTTTCATAGCTGACTAATATTCCATTGTATATTCAGTTGACTCTTGAACAACATGGGTTTGAACTGCTTGAATTCACTTACATGCAGATTTTTTTCACTAAAAAGAGTACTACACAATCTGGGAAGGACCTCTGTGATTGGATATTCCTCCCATTTGTGGGTTGTAAGTCCAGGGATATGAGTCCTGACTGCACTGTGTGTCCACCCCTTCTACCTGAATTGCTATGGTTCTTTCTTTGTGTCTTTAGTTGTGAAAAAAACTTTTCTGTTAGTCTTCAGGTTGTTTTCATACACAGTTACTCTATAAGTAGCTGTAACTTTGGTGTGACCATGGGAAGAGGTGAGTTCAGGGTCTTCCAATTCTGCCATAACACATGGAATAATGTGCCGTTGAATATCAGACACACAGGAGATCACAGAATCCTGCTCCTTGCCATGGATGGTTTTCCCCAAAGTAACTGCAGATGTCCCTAAGCCTTTTCTGCTTTCTCACTATGTCTCCTTAATTGCATACATTTTCAAAGTGGCTGATTTGAGATGAGACACAAGATGTGATTCTGGAAGAGACGGGGGTTTTTTTGTTTTGTTTTTTTGTTTTATTTCTGTTTGAAAAGCAAACTGGCTTTCACCTGAATCAAAGCAGAGATGCTCAGCCTCTTAGATAAAAATTTAAAAAATCATCAATGTGGCACAAATAGACTTGATGATTGTTCTGTGCTGTCCTGGTTGTTTATTCAGAAGACAGTGTAAAAGTGTGCATATCAAACCAATATTCTTTTAATTTTTTCCCCTTCACTACTGATTTTCTGGGTCAACTAAGTTTATATTTTCACCGTCAGGACTGAGATTTAGGATTAATTCCATATAAAAGATATGTTCCACATTAGGACAGAGGGAAACAGATGAGCAAGGTCTTCTTACCCTGTGTACCTTTGCTGTGATTTAACCTCGGCAGGGATGGGAGAAATTTGTTCTTTTTTCACGCAGTACTGTCACGAGAGTTACTGAAAAACAATATGCTCCTGTCAGAATAGTACAGAGCTCTTCTTAAACTGGGATGGAACTATGTTTTACCCTTTAAAGGGAGACGTTACACAGCAAATTTAGCCTGTGATTTACTTTTTTCCAAAAGGAACATCATATACATACAAAAATCACGAGGTCTGAGTTACATTTTTAAAAATTCCCAAAGGATACTGAAAATGAGAATTAATTTCCCATAACAATACTAATAATATCTCCTATTTTAAAGCCTATGATGTCTAAGATATTGCACGAGGTACTGTCTCTTGTTTATTCTCCACAAGCCAGCAAGGAAGGTATACTTTTCTCAATTTTAAAATGAGGAAACTGAATTTTATTCCTCATCTGCCTTGAACTCCTGGGCATGGTTTTCACCACTGACCCCGTCTGCCTGACACTCTTCCTTGTCGACCATGTCCTTGGAAATCTCTTTGACACTTAGGATATCTAATGGTGCTGATCTAATGGCTGTATTTCAGGCACCACTTCCCCCTCACGTTCCTGTCCTCCTCCATTTTATAACTGTGGACCTGCACGTCATGCCAGTATCCCAAACTCAACATCCAACCCAGGATTCAACATCATTCTGCCAACACGAACTTTCCCGCCTGACAACTGTTTCTGTTCATGGCACCAATGGTCCCCCAGCCACGTTTGGCTTAAAGTCCTGGAGTGACTCTTGACAGCTTCTGCTCCCTCATTCCCTCTAATCATACAGTCAATTCCTGTCACATCTCTGCCAGGAATATTTGCAGCTTTCTTTCTGATAACTGAGATTCAAATAACAATACTTCTCACACTTACGCAGCTGTTTTAAGATATACAAAGCTTCCACAGATATTCTTTCTTATAATTTCCAAATTAACCTCATGGATACAAAGACTGAGGCTTCAGAAACTTAAGTGATTTGTCCCACAGCTTAGAAGCAGAGTTAGGATTTGATCCCAGGGCTTCTGACCCTTGCTTTCCAGGTCTGATCTTCCAACCACTGCCTTCTCCCAGTCATGCCTGAGCTGGCACAGGTGCCTCAGGCACGGTCTCTCTGCTTTGCTCCAACACCGCTTATATAATCACTAATGGTCCCTGTCTCATGATTACTGTCAAGTGACATCATTTTAAAACACAGACTGATCACATCACTCTCAGCTCAAAATCCTTCAGTGGCTTCCTCTCCTGAAAAATGTTCAAATTACTTAACGTGGCACTGAAGAACACCTCCAGTTTGATTTCAACAGAATTTTGGAACATTGCTTCCCACAAGCCCCCTAAACTCTAGCCAAACTGAACAACTCAGTTTCTCAAACATGCTTAAGCATTTGCCTGCCTTCCTGTGCTCAGACCACGTCTCCCTGCAGTGTGTTCTCTGCCTTTGAAAATAGTCTATCTTTTCTTTCTTTTGCTAATTATTTCCAAAACAAGGATGCATCAATATGTATCAGGGACAAGACGAGAGATGGGGGAAAACCAGTCTGTAAGACAGAAAGAATGAATTTCTCAGAGCTTAGGAACTAAGAATCTTAAAGTTCAGGACAAATGCCACAGTCTTCGCAAAATAAACCTTTCCTGATGTTCCTGGCAGGAAGTGATAGCTTCCGCCTCTCAGCAGTCATAGTACAGTGAGAAAACCTCTATTATAGGATTTATCATAATCTGATTGAGTTACCGTCATTGAGTCACATGTCCTATCTCTCACCCGACGTTGTAAGCTCCATTTCTGACAGAGACTCTAAGTAGCTCAACATTAGCACTCACAGCACGTAGTACAGTGCTTCTCATGTTATAAGACCTCAACAATATTGCAGTAAACAATTACTTTCACAGTCTGTGAACATGAGATCAGGGAGGGAAGGCGGCCCACCCCACTCACACACAGACAGTAGACGGCACAGCAAACTCACACTACCCTCACATACATCCACCATTGGTTAAAACAACATCATTTTAGGAGACAGAATTGTCAGATGATATTCAGGGTCCCGTGATACTTGCCTCTATCCATTTAAAGAGAGTTTTGAGATCTAAACTAACCCAAGATTTCTGGACAACGGAGCACAAATCTGTTCAGTTTGCACATTTTTCTGTGTCAATAAACAGAGAATAGGATTAGCATCTTCTCCATATGGCCTGCTTTTCTCATCTCGGAGCCAGGAGGATGCTAAACTCTGGACCATGATTCAAAGCTAAATTTATTTTTTAAGAATTAAAAAAATTCACATACAGTAATATTTACTTTTTTTGGTATACAGTTCTATGAGTTCTGACAAATGTATAGTCATATCACCACCACCACAATCAAGATGCAAAACAGCCCTGTCATCCCCTAAAGAAGTTCCTTGGGAATTGGCTATTCTTTTATAGCCAAACTCTCCCCCCCACTCTTAACCACTCCTGGTTTTGCTTTCTCCAGAGTATCATGTAAAGATAAAAGCACAGCGCTGTTTCGGGCTGGTTTCTTTACTTGACATAATATATTTGAAATTCATCTGCATCGTTGTGTGTATCGATCATTTGTTCCTTTCCACGGTTGGGTAGTATTCTATTGTGCAGGTATGCCACAGTTTGCTCATTCATTTTCTAGTCGAGGGATATTTTTGGTATCTCCTGTTTTTAGTGGTTATAAATAAAGCCACTCTAAATGGGTCTTTGTGTTACCATAGGTTTTTATTTCACTTAAGTAAATAGGAGTGGAATTGCCAGGTCATATGGTAAGTGGATGTTTAACTTAATAAGTACCTGCCAAAATACTTTTCCATAGTACCTGTACATTTTGTATTCCCAATGACACCATATGAGACATCCAGTTGCTTCACATCCTCGTCAACACTTATTATTGTCAGCTTTTTATTTTTGTTTTGTCTTTGTCATTCTAGATGTATAGTGTAGAAGAGAATTTTAAAATTCACCTTTTTAGAACCATAATATTATTAAGCCCACATTCAACACTTCCTCCTCTCTCTTCACTTGGATCTGTTTTCTCTCTCCCACTAGATTACAGGTTCATTTGTGAGTAGATATGTAAATCTTAGCCATCTTTGTATATATGATGCATGGTCACCCAACCCAAGTGCAGAGATTTGCAACAACAGGCAAATAACACATGCTGCTGAAATAAATGTGTCTATATCATCAGCTTAGATCAACACACACAATGATACAACTAATGCATCCAAAACTTAATAGAGTATTGCCTAATTTCATCAGTTGTTGTATACCAAAGGAATTTTAATGCATTTTCCTCCCTTTTCATGGATATTTCCATTTTTATTTACTTTTGTGGGTATTTGTGTAAATTATAGATTTCTGTTTTCTTGCTTTATTAAGCAGTAAATTAGAGAATATGGTCGGGATGGTAAAATATAGTCGAAATATAGCTGAGATAGATTGAGTCACAGATTTCTTGTGCCCATATGAAGACAAGATTTTTCTTCTCAGTACTTAAGAGATAATGGATTATTTACTTATACTGTATTTTATAAAGTCGATCACTTCCTTGCATTTTAATGTGCTTTTTTTGGGTAAAAGAGAAAAAGTTGGAATGAAAAGGGGGACCCACCTGTAAACATTATTTACCAAGTGAGTTGGGGCAAAAAAAGAGGTTGCGAGTCACTGATAAAGACTCAAAGAATCTCAAAAATGGAGTGAGACTCGGAAGCTCTGTGGGCAAATCTCCCAGTCTCTGCAGGAATTCTGGCTACAGCAGCTGGTTGACTGCTTCCACCATGAATAAGTTCACCACTTCATATGCATACATCCTTACAAGCAAAAGTATCTCAAAACAAAACAAAAAATAAGTAAGTAAAAGAAACATCAGGAAGGCAGCTCCTGTCTAAATGAATTTTTTGCTTTTCTGTACCATTACATTATACGAATCTTCTGGAGCACCTACGGAAATCTAAAAATGGAGTTTGGAATCTATTGTGGCAGAAAATATGTTCATTGTTACATCACCCAGCCATGTGCCGAGTTAATCTCATTAACTTTTATATTGCAAGATGATATATATATATACTGAAGAGACGAGCTCAGTGGCTTGAATGACATGAATCTTGGAACTTTTCAATAGATACTCCTTTAGAAGCTTTAGTTTTTGAGTAGAAATCAACCAACGACTTATAGTTGAATATAGAAGAAAATTTGTATAAATCTATAGCAGGAAACATCTTAAACATAATCCATGATCAGACTGGATTCTGAGCCCTTCAGCAGAAAGGATTCTTGCAGAACTCAAAAACAAGGGACTATCTGATCCTAGACATTTCTCTTTCTGTTGGGCAGTTCCTGCAATGGCTTTGTACTGTCAATTTAGCACAGGCGGATATCCATTCCCAGAATTCCCTTCTCCAAATGGTTCCTCATTACAGTTGGCTACAAGGGAAATCCAGGTGAGGACTGGAAGACGGAAATGAAGCAGCAGTGTTACGATGACCGGAAGGGCTTTGGGTGCTGGTCTCCCTGCTCACCCTGGTGATGTCAGGCAGCAGAAAGGCTGTGGTCCTTTGCCTCCCACCAGATTCCCTCCCATCTTCACCTTCTAGGCCAGGTGCACGAACAGCTTTACGGTGCAGAGAGCCAGCTCCCTCCACGGTTCTCCCAGGTCGCTGAGGTTGGAGGAGACAGGAATCCAGCGGTCTCGCAGGTTCCAGTCTGTCCTGGCTTGGCTCCACTTCACATCCAGCTTTTCTTTCCACTGCCAGCTCTGCTAACCTATGATGACTTCAAATTCAATACCAGATGCAAAAGCAACCACTTCTCATGAACTTTTTTATAAGCTCCCACAATTATGTAAGGTCTAAAATTTATAATAAATCCATTATTCCATATCACCATAGTGGTTCTGTTTTCCTAACTGATGTAGTTTCCATTAAATCATTTCTATTCAGAATATATACTTAGTTGCAAGTGTTCTTTTTGTGCATGGCTTTCTTTTTTTTTGAAATTTATGATAGTGTCAAATGCAAAAGTATTGATTTATTAAGCCTACATACATCATTTTATTTTACCTTGTCTTTGAGAAAGGGACTTGGAATATGCTGTTTTGCCCAATTCCTCTCAAAATTCCTGGGCTGGGGAATTAGGAATTTAGTCCATCACCAGAGAATACAGAAAAGCTAACAAAATTAATTTGAACTTTGGTGCAATTACTAAAGTGAAAAGCCATCTGTGCTAACTAGCTGTTTCTTCAAAATATGTTTCAATGTGACACTTGGAAAGTTCTATCTATCATGGTAAAACATAAACATTAAAATTTGGGAAACAATTTCAATTAATCCATTTTTATCACAATGCATATGCACTGAAAGTAGAAAATACTACCATGAGTGCTTCAACTTTCTTACTGTTTCTTCTCACTAAGACTTTACAGTCTTTAAAGGCAAGGATGCATTTTTCATCTTTATATCCTCCCACAGTGATTGCACACAGAGATGTCCTTACCAAACACCAATCAAACTGAATAAAGGACAAACTTCAGCTTCCTGTTTTTTACAGAAAAGAAAAGAGCAGAGTGCATGAACAAACAGCCACAACCAACTGCATCCTCTGCTGCTTCTCTCACTATTACATAGAAACTCCCACAGGAAACCACAGCTATATCCTTTTTACTAGTATAAGAAAATCTTATGAATTGCTGGCAAGCATAAAAGAGCTCCACTGACATTACACGGATGCTTGTGACAGTTTCTCCTCACCACACTCAGGTGCTTTACAACATTTTCCGGACATTTCTCAAGGACAAATTCCCCAAGAAAAATTATCATAATAATGGTTACACCTTAACCATGTGTGTGGGGGGGGGGTAAATTATATAGAAAACCAATAAACACCATTGAAACTTAATTCCTCCCTCAACGTAACTGTTAAAAATAAAAACCAAAAAAATTCTGATGTGTTAAAATTCCTCATCTCATTCAGACCTGAAAAATTTCTAACTGACCAACTGCATTGCCCTCGACTCAAAAATCGTGAAAGTACTATTTTTTCTCCCTTTGTGTTCAAAATGGCCTAAGCTTTAGACCGTTCTAGCTATGAAATGTAGAAAGCCTTTTTGTCCATTCCTTTTTATCCATTATTTGTATAATCCCATTCAGGATTTGCACAACACATGTTTTAAATTTGTAATATGAGCCTTGATAATGTGTTTTTATCAATGAAGGGACTTTCCATTGAGGATCTCTCAGCCATTCAGGAAGCACAAAAAAAAAAAAAAAAGATCATGGCAGAAGTCCAGGGCTTTCAAGGGCTTTAACTTCAATGGGAATCAAAGACACGGACTCATTGAAAACGGAAGTCAGAGGTATAGAATTCTGTTGCTTTCTTGCGTGCCCACATTACCTAGTGTGTAAGTTCTCCATAGAATGTTTGTTTCACGAACACATGCGGAAATAATGAGTGTTTGGAGGCGATGGCGGGGAGGCGGGGTTAAGAAGGGGATCTCTAAGTTCCAGAAAAGCCTGAAGAGATCTAAAATTCAGAAAACAGGCTCAAGAAAAAACAAATGGCAAGGCTGTTAAAAATAAAATTGGACATCAGAGCTAGAATTGATCTTAGGGTTTTCTGGACTGGCCTTCTCATTTCTAGAGAGAACCTCAGGTGCCTTGGGCAATGACATGATTTCCTGTACACTTTCACAGACTATGACACCTGTGAACCTCTTCCCTGATTTTTGCCTTATCTACTTTTCTAAACTACTTTTCACTTAATGTTTCTCATTCAACTGACTATACTGGATGCACTAGTTAAAAATATTAGCCTAGCCCTAAGAAATGATATCTGTAAAAATCACAGGCTTGATGCGCCAGTGACATATTTTTCATGTAGCATATTTTAAAATATATACTTTAAAATTTAAGTATTTTTATATTAAAATAAATTCATAACTATTAAATAAAGAGTAAAGCTGTATACTACCTCAGATCATCTTACAGGTCACTGACCGAACTCTCCTGCACTTTGAAAAGCTGTGTCTTCTACTGTGCCACCCCCTGGAACACAGAGTTTGGATTCTGAATCAATACAAAGTGCTGAAGACATTCCAGATTGATGACAAGAGGCCAGTAATAAGACTATTGCCTGTAGGGGACTGCTTTTATTTTATTTTTAACTGGAAAAAAGTCAATTGCTTATTAAGGAACTTTAAAAAATTAAGGCAGAAGTCATGACTTTAAAACAATCAGTGGATTTTCATGTTCAAAATGGACAAATACATGTATATTCATCCTTCTGTCAAGCACCATTAGTTTATTAGCAATAGGGTTTTTTTGTTTTAAATTGAAGTAGTCAGTTTACAATGTTGTGTCAATTTCTGGTGTACAGGATAATAGTTCAGTCATACACATACATATATTCGTTTTCAGAAATAGAGTTTTAAGAAGGAACTTTTCTCAAATGGGCCTCCTGTACATTGATTACCTTTTGTTCGGCCTTCAAGTTGCAAGCAGAACACTTAGCTGCAAGCTATAATAAGGAATTGCTCACTTTCATAAGTAAATGAATGTCTATGATTAAAACATCAATCACGGAAACACTAGTTCTATAAATAGCTCCTAGGTCCAAAGTCCATAGGTAAGGCTAACCGCAGACGCAGGCCTGGTTTTTCTCGTTACATGTGGTGTGTGTGCACGTGTGCGTACACGTGACTGTGAAATGTGTTCGGTTTTTCTTTCCAGAAACAAAGACATGTTGTTTGTAGAACATACGTGTCACCTGGATATTTTGAGAAAAAGTTTTGTTTTGAAATTTTACCACCTATACAAGGATTTATAACGTTTTAACCCGAAATGTTTGCCCTTGAACTCACCCTATTTGCTTAAAGGATGACTTATCACTGATTTAGAAGCTTTTCACACTTGCTTTTTAAACAACACAGAATGAAATCTGAGTTAGGAGAACACAGTCTGTAAATCCTGCCTATTCTTCATCTTTTGACCCAGTGTTCATGGGATTAATGTTACTAATGTGCACACACTGCAGTGTATGCAGCACAATGGTGAGGCGTGAAGCTTTTAACGTTAGACAGACAACTCTGGACTCTGACACAGCTCAGTCAATTACTACCAGAGGGACTTTGGGCAAGTTATCTGTTTCTTCCTCCTTAAAATGGGGGAAAATAATAGTACAAACCTCATAGATTTGTTTAAAGGAGAAATGAGTTTGGCAGAGAAGTCTAGAGAATGAAGTTTCCAAAAGAGTTGGAGGTCATTAATGATACAGATCTGTAGTTAACCCGCGTCTCGTCCTCACAGGGGAAAGCAGATGGAAAAAGAGCAACATTTTAGGTTCTCTCATGCCCTGGAACCAAGATGGCGAAGTGGCCTGAGTGGGTCCTTTGGTCTCTTGCTCCCATTTACCTTGCTTTACTTTCTCCTCCCTCATGTGTCTGGCTGATCTTTCCACTCATCATCATTAGTTCTGTAGTCCAGGTACCACTCCCCTGCCCCTTCTCCTATTTCCCCGGGGCCACTACCCTCTGGACAGCAAGGCTAGGAAGTTCTCCTCCCGGTGGGGGTACACAGAGATGGAATCATTCACTAGGCTTTGCAGAGACAAGAATCATCACCCGAACTTTCAGGGTCCTAACCCTGGAGAGGGAAACCAGGAAAAAGAGATGAGTGCCACCTTAGGGGGAAAAAGACAGCACACAGACATGGGGCATTTCACCGAGCAGCTATGAAAACAGCGGGGTATTTTCAACACCCTGAAATGGGTGCATCCCCCAATAATGATCTGATTCAAGATCATTCCCGCAGGGTACACGTGATCCCTGAGAGTCTAAGCAATAGTCTAAAACCATGACCTTTAAACAGGCTTAAAATACACTAGTGCATCACAAACTGTTTATGAGCAATGATAAAGTTCCAATGACAGCAAATGATTTATTAAAAGAATAATTTAGAGTAGTTTTCTCTAATGTCAGCTATGCTAGTCTTGCTAATAAAGTCATTTCTATGATAATGTCACTCTCAGTCATCTCACTTGCATTTGTAGATATTTTCTTGAATAGAAAAAAAGAGGGGGGAGGAAGTTACACTGAGTTTCTGCTATACTCACGTGGAGGAAATTTCGTCTAGTATTCAGACTGGCCAGCAGCAGAAACTTCGATTTCTGAATCTTATATCTGCCCCTTCTTGGTTACTCTTGCTACCCTCTGTTTCCTAGTTGTTTTTAGCTGAATAAAGGTGAAAATACATGTGTCTATGTTTTTATTTTTGATGGCATGAAGGAGGGGTAGAGTGGGAAAGCCCCATCTAGTTCTCAGGGTGGCCTGGCTGGGAAAGAAGCAATCCAGGTGTGGCAAGCAGGTGGTGAAGCTGTGAAGAGGGATGGAAATTGAGCTGAATCTCTAGGGCCTAAGGAAGGACGAGGGAGGCATGGGGGTGCTTGGCTGGGATGAGAAAGGAGCCTGGTTGTTAGCTGCTGGGGGAATTCCCCGAGACCCTGCTCAGGAAGAGAGCCTGCTGTAACTTTGCTGAGCCTCATTTATGAATAAATTTATCTAGTCCAGTCATCTGGGAATTATTTGAGAGTTCAGACTATGTTTTATTCAACATTGAATCCATAGCACATAGCACAGGGTCCAACATATATATTAACTACTCAACACCAATTTATTAAATGATCCAAGCATCCATCTTCCTTAAATCAGGGCCTTCTGCCAACCCTCTCTCACATTCTATACTTCATCTCCTAAATAAAATCCTGCTTCCAGTTGGAGGATGTTTTTCTGTGATTCACAGAGCAGAAGTTCTCCACCCAGTGCAGCTCAGATTGTTAACTTTTATCTTGGACGCACCACTCGAAAGCCACAAACCCCAGGGGGATGATCTTTAAAAACCCATCATTATCATTTTAAACATCACAACAACCACCAGGGGAAAAGGAGAATAGTTTCATAAAAGAGCATACAAGTTTCAGTGTAACTAAATTTAAGTTACTTAAAATGACGAAGAAAAAGTTAACTATATCCCTAAAGAATCTTAACACTTCTGGTCTTTTATATAGTATTAGTCCATTTCAGGTGACATGACACCTACTCCTTAAACACTTGGACATTATTCTATAAGGAAATACACTCTGTCGCAAGAAAGCCCGGCGTCGCTGCAGCACCGTGTCCTCTGTTGGCTTCCTATACTATTCTCAGCGCTGTCTTCTTGGAGTGAATCTGCTAAAGCACTGACACTTTAGGATTAATAATTAGGTGCGAGGATGTTTTTAGAAGTGAGGTGGGAGGCACGATGTGGGGGTGGCAGGCAGTGAGGTGTGCACGAGGAACGAGAGCGGCAGCGGGAGTTGGGGAAGTTTGAGAGATTCCAGAGAGCTGGTAAGAGCTTTCTCTACTTTAGAGACTTGCCTCTAAAGAGATTTTGGAGATTTCATCATCTCCAAAGGGCATTTGTCTTTATTTACAACAGGAATAAATCCGCTCTGACAGTCACCTCATTGTTAGCCATATGAACAGAGCAGTTGCAGTTGCGCACAAGCCAGCGGCCAGGCTGCGCGGCGAGCTGGCTGTGTGCAGCGACGGGCTGGAGGCACAGCCAGCTCCATCACGAGATGCGCCTTTCTCAGCTCTGCAGACACAGCCACAGACTGGGACATGAGTTGGTACCACTCCTGATGGTTTATCCTCCACTGCCAGGCCTCCCAAATAGAATGCACCATCGGTTGAAAGATCGAGATATGCTTTGGGCTTTCAGGAGGCTCTGCAAGTTTGGTGCTTATGTAAAGAGCTGTACATCAAATAAAGATATGGTGCATGTAAAAATATGTAAAGCAACCCAACGTAGAAATGTAGTTATTGGTCAAGTTAAAGAATAAATAAAGTTGTTAAAACTTTTTGTTTGTTTTATTTTTTTTGCAACGTGTGGTACAGGATAAAGCAAGCAAGCAAACAAAACTTCTCACTATCCTCTTATTAACAGACCAGGTCAACTAAGTTTGTATTCATTACCCTTTCACAGAGTCTACATATTTTGATGGTGAAAACTTTTTCGACTGTCACTGTAGTTTACGGGGGTTACCGACATTCAGAATGATGATCTCTCTAATTTGCAGAGTCACACCAACTTCATGAGGACACTCAGAACACTGCAGAGCTCAGTGGTACTGAGAAAACACCCAGTCCAGGCTTCGTGAACTCAGTATTTATGGCTTTTAGGAGGCGAACACAATTAAGTGAGGCTGCTGGAGTACAAGGGACTTACATGAAGTCTCATGTCAGAGAGACAATAGGGAGTAGTGGGGACTGAAGTGTAATAAAGAGGAAGAATATACTGTTATTCAGCTCTGGCTTAGAGAACGTGGGTTGGTGTTTCATTTTTTTATAATCCATCTTCTGATTTTTAAATATTGGCTTAATTAAAAATAAATACCTGCAGGCCAAATAAAACATGATTTTCCTGCTGGGCGCACAGACTGCCAGTTTTCAATTTCTGACCTGGTACATACATCCTGAAACCTGTCTGGGCAGTTTAAGTGACATGCACCGGGGCCCACTGATGCTCATGGCAAAGGATTCTTCTGCTCTGGGAATCTACATATGTAGACAAGAAATCATCCCCCATGCAAAAGGAGAATTCACAGGCATTTTTCACTCACTCACTCAGAGCTTCACCTCTGACCCTGACAGTGACAGGTTTTTGCTGACTGCTTTCAGAACTTGTTCAACGTGAAAACAAGACCAATCCTCCACACCCATTTGTCATAAGCAATTTTTACTCATTCAAGGATGCAGTGGGAAATGTACATCCTTTTATTAACCTTAGCTCTGATTAAAATTCTCATTAGCATTAAAATTCTAGTCACTTCAATTTTGCCTGCATATTTCAAGGAGAAATAATTTATAGGATTCAAAGAAAAAGGTATGCTTAGAGAACAACATAACGAGGGATAAATTAAAAATTCATGCCATGGATAAAACAGTAATTAGAAACAGGCTTTAAAAAGCATGGAGAATTTGCTGAAATAATTGAACTTTAAGCCATGTTTTGAGAAGATTGGGAAACTAATTTCAGATGAAGAAATAAGCATTCCAAAATGATGTAATGGCAAAGGCAAAGACCAAAGTCCAACAAAGTGGAACCCACAATGAATTAAATAGCTTTTGCATTTTTTGGAACAACAACCAATTTTTAAGGGTGAGACAGCACATTCACATCAGGGTGAAAAAAAACCACTTAAAATTTTTATATTATATTCAGCAGCCCTGTCCCACAGCTGTAATTCATAATAAAAACCCGGAGGCAATGCAAAATTCTGTATCCTGATGATACTTGCCATCTTGTCCTTATTAAGGCAGACACATAGGCAAAGGCTATTAGATTTTAGAAAAACTATCAACAAGAAACAAAAAGATGCTCTGATTATGCAGAAAATATACTGAACACAAACACTTAACTCCCTCAAGCATTTCATTTACCCAAAGTTTTACATTATGAAGAGAGAGGAGAGTCTCCTATAAACACAGTATGGTTATTTTAATTTGAGGCTACTTAGAAATCAATATTCTGAAAAAGCAATCAAGAATCTATCCACATAAAGCACCCTGACTATTCTGCCTAAACCAGATCTCCCACTTTGTTGGACCAGTTGCAATTTGGGCTTAAAAAAGGGATTCTCTGCCATGCCTTTCCCTCCAGAAAATTCATAGACGCAAATGGGATTTTTTCAGGAGCTCAGGAGCTCTCTGTCCAGCTGTCCGTTACTGAATTAGCAACAGCACCGAGGTCCCTCGAGGAGCCTGTGACTGGATTTTTACTCTCTAGCCTCGAGTTCTTTTCAGAGTTTGCTTGGTTCTGTAAGTGTCACTGGCTGTGACTACTGACTAAAGCAATCTTCTTAGGATTGGCTTGGGTATCCACTGGGTTTAGGACCCAAGAATTAATATTTTAAAATTGAATCCAGTGTGTAAGGCCAAGAAAGTGCCTGGCCTCAGATCACACAGCTGATCCCCACAATTTTTCTGCCACATCAGACCCTTGGGATGGAGATCACTGCATTGTCATTTAGAAAGGCTTACTGCATGGACTCCCAATTCTGGAAGAAGAACTGCAGGAGGAATTTGATTTCCCTGCCCCAACTGACCACTTAGGAGCTCTTCAGACCCTCACTTCAGGTCTGGCTCCTTCTCCCCTTAGTGGAGAATTAGGAAGAAGAGATCTAGATTTTCGCCCCAGTTCTGACAGCAATTTAGGACAATTTATTAACTTGTCTGGGGCTCATCTGTAATCTTCCTACTTCCCTGTAAATAAAGGCAGGACTAAACAGTGGTGTCCAAACCTGGCTCTTGAAATCCTTTTGGGACCATTAGAGAATGGAGGTTTCTCAGCCCCACCTACAAATTCAGATTCAGATTCAATAGGTCACAGCATTTAACCCCCCAGCGGAAGGTCAGTTATTATTGACTGGAAATAATAATTCGGGTCCTCAATTATGCTGCTAGCTTCAAAGCCCACACTCTAATTACAAACATGAAAAATTAGAAAGCTGTTACTGTATTGCCAACTCCAATACGCCCAGAGAAAAAGCTGTGACCATTTTTCTCACTGGCATTCAAGACAGTAAGTAATCTGAATCGTAAGAGTATATACGTTTTCCCCCAAGAAATTCAACAAACGTCTTTTCAATTCAAATGCAGCCTCTAAATGGTTTTATTATTCCAGACTTGACTCATGCAAAACAGTTAGATTATCACCAATTTACACATTCTGATGTGGACAAAGAAGATGAAAGAGGAGTCCAGGACCTCTTTACAAAAAAGTTAATTTCCATATTTGATTGCACTCTAAATCAACTAACTGAAGCACATGAGTCTCTATTTTAACTGGCATTGGTTCTTCTGGTTAAAGACCTAGCTTTATTCAAGGGGGTATCAATATCATAACATTGTGTTATTGCTTAGGAAAGACAGCAAGAGCTAAAAGAAGGTCACCAAGTTTTCAGACACACAAGTAAAGACTTTCTTCTCTGATTCTATCTCTTCAAAATAACTATCTAGCTACAGAAAAATACTCAGATGTTAATTTCTCAAAATGCATACCCACATATTTAAATATTTACCTAAAACGATGTGCAAGTCATAAAGCAACTGAAACAAAATCTGGCAGGCTCTGCCCTTCCTTTTGGGGTTATGAGTGCCAAGTGGTCCGATTCATCTCCACAGAGCCGCCATTGCCTAGCCCAGGGCTTTGCACCTACCCGGCGCTCAAGAAAGGAGACTTGTTGAAGAGAATAAAAGACTTTGCTCCATTGATGACAATCACTTGGTTACCCTCGCCCCTCTGTGCCAATGACTATACTTGTGTTCCAAATGAAACAATCATGCTACAATGTGGTATATCACCTAATTTCAACAGTTTAACCACTAAATTCATTTGAAACAAGGCTTAGCCAGGAAATCATCATAACAGAGATAAAAAGACAGCAGGAAATAACAGATTAGTGACTGACTGACGTTATGACCATTCTGCCTAGATTTTCTTAAAGTTACAGGATTAGGGAAGGAAATCTTAGATATGAAATAAATAACAATCTTGAGTAACATTTTAGTCTAAACAGAAATTCTGCTGTAATTCTCTTCCAACTTAATGTTCATTTTTTTTTCTTTTTTAAATGATTCTTAAAGAACTTCCTTACTTCACCTCCTTCTTTACTTCCTCCGTCTATATCACCACCCCTTCCTCACTGCCCCCCAGATCCATCCATCTTTTATAAACAAGCTCAAGTCCCACCTCCACTTTGACCTTTTTCTAGACTAATTCAGTCCCCAAGAATCTCCCTCTCCTCTGACTTTACCATCATAAACTTACTGGTAAGTGATCATGTCCTGCCTTTCTCAAGGAACTTGTGCTATTCAGAATATTGTGCAAATGCTGTGTACTAGATCTCTAGTTGACTGTCGGGGGCTGCAAACTGGGGCATCTCTTCTTTATATCACTTAAAGCAGTAGCCTTCAGACTTTCTGAAACATGATGCATAATAAGATATACTTATCATAATAGTCCAGTGTGCCTACACATATAAATATATATTTAAAAGTTCCAAGAACAGTACTTATTTACCCTTCTATTCTATTTTGTTCTATTTTATTTTTAAAATATAAAAGTGCTATCAGGCCCAGGAAACGGACCTCACAACGGGTGGTGACCAGTTCTGGATGGTCACGTGTTGATTACTTTGGGATTGCTGTATGCATTTCTCTCACTTAAAAAAAATAATTTTATAATTATCTGTGATCTTTGGGCTCTGACTTTTTCTGAGTTACTTTCTTCGCTTTTTGGAATCATCTGGGATAATTCAGTGTTTCGAATAGACAGAATTTCCATGCTTTTACCCTGAGTACTGCTGTCATAAAAATAAGATTTGCAACAAGTCAAAAGACTCAAATCTCCATTCCCTCGTTCTCTTTTATTTTCACAATACGCAGAGTAGGTGGTAGAGATTTTGTGGATGAAGAAATTGAGGGCCAGAGAATTATGACTTTCTCAAGGACACACCTCCCTTTTCATCGGGCGTTTGTAATTTAAGGTAAACATGGTTTTGGAAATATCTGAAAAATACAAACTTGGGTAATGTAAACAACATGGAGCCTCAACATGAATGTATTTACCTAACGTATCTGGATCAAATGGTTTATGGACCAGATGTGCTAGCAGCTCTTCTGGACTTCAGTTTGAGGATGGATCGACTTCCTTTTTGGCCCCTACCTTTCCATCTTTATCTCCTCACAGGTTTTCAACCACCTGGAGCTACTTGTTCTTCCTGAGCCTCTGTATATTTTGGTCCCTATACCAGGAATGCCCTTCTCTCTCCTCTTGATCAGACTCGTTCCTCACCAGTTCCCAGGGACCTCCCTGTCCTCTCCTCTCCTCCCCTACAACCTGGCTTCCCCGGAACCCTGTGCACTCCCCGTCAGAGCACTTAACCTGCTCTTCCTCCCTCCCTCCCAAGTTTTTCAGGCTATGACTCTCCTATTCCACAGTCTAGGACCATGTAGAGTTCAGGATAAAAATATGTTGATGGCATAAAGGAATCAATAAGTGAGTGCATGAAGGGCAGAAACAGCTGCCCCTGAAAAAGTGTGTGTGATCTGGGACTAGAATTGTGTGTCCTGACTCTCTGTAGCCAAGCTTTCATGATATTGTGATTCTGTGACCAATATTTTAGTGCTTCCCCGAAGGCTGCAGATTTTGTGACTGGAAATTCACAGCAAAGGATAGCTGCATCTAATACATTCTTTTCCATTTACTTGAGGCACAAGCAAGGATATGTTGCAGGGACAAATAATTAAGTGTATTAGGCAAGCGTACTGATGCAATTAAAAAAACACCTAGGTTTTAAAACTGCTTGTTGGAACCCAACCTGACCGCCAGATGAGACAGTTCTGGTTCACATCATGCCTCAGTCCTCTGTTTCCCATATGAAGCTATGCACTTGCCATTTTGACCTCATCATTTCAGAGACAACAGTTAGTGATTAGGTGAAGCCTCACCACACCAAAGCACACTCTACAAGGATCTCCATGAGTTCCTCTGCACTGTTTCCAAAATAAATTCCACTGATAGAACATCTAGACTTGCAATGGCCATTATCATTTTTTTCCTGTTTATGAATCAACAACCTATTCCGCCCCCCCATTAATGCACAAAAAAATCTTGAATGATTTTCTCCATGATTCTATTTCAAAAGACTATTCTCTCATACAAACTCCTGCCATTTGCAGATAGCAACAGAGAAGATTTCCTTCTTTCTGCTGTGACTCATGGATCTTTATTCCCACAGTTGTTACAGAGGGCAGGCCAATGGCGAACACAACGGAAAAGAAAGAATAGTTTATAACTGGAAAATAAGCACATTCGGGAGAAGTACACTCAAAGCATTATCGAAGTAAAATATGCAGCAGCACCAACAAGAGCAAACAAAAGCCCACGCAAGAGACGTGTAAATATTTCATGAAACTGAAGCCTTAATCAACTCTCTCTCCAAATCTTGCTGGTGTTGTAAACACTTCAGTTTCTTCCAGTCCCACCATGACCCAGATTTTTTGCAAAAACAAAATGAAAACATGGACCAATGGATCTTTAACAAACGTGCTGTGAAAAATCTTTAGATGGAGCATATCCAAGGTACTGCTTTAACAGGAAGAGGACACCTAATAAAAGGTGGTTGCTGCTTGGGGACCTTCAGAGCTCCGCTTCTCCCCTCCCCCTCCAAACCGTGGCCTTTTCCCCACTGCCTATGCTGCTCTCTGGACATTCACATCATCTTAACCTTGAACTACCTACATCCTAAGCGGAGATTTCTCCCAATACCCCCTCCAAAAAGCCCTTTAAACCTGACAGGGCTTTGCTGCCTTCCCACCAGGCAAAATTCACTTTCTGGTGTTGGAAGTACCTCTCTTTCTTCACCTTTTTTCACTGTCCATTGTTGCGTCTGAAATTTTGCCTGTATCTTGTAGGTCTGCCTGGATAGCATGAAGACCTGTGATGTGTATTGGTTGACAGTGTTCTTCAGTGATTTCTTTTCTAAAATCCATCTCCAAAGAACCGTTTATAGCCTCTAGTCTCTACCTGATATAATGTGGTTCCAAAGTTCACCTCTAGATACTGAACAGGTATTCCCTTTATCAACCTCTGCCTGCCCTTCTCTCTCCGCCCATCTCCTGAAAAAAAAAAACTATATATGTAAACATGTGTATACACACATGCACACAAACGCATGTATATTATATATTCCGATGGTGTTCTGACCTTAAAGGGAATGAGTGTAGGAAAATGAGAAAAATGCCGGTGTAGTATTGCCAACACACACACACACACACACACACACACACACACACACACACACCCTATTTGGGTATTCATAGTGTGCAGACCCCATTGATTATAAATCCCCCCGCCCAAGAACAGCAGGCGTCTTCTCCCGTTTACCTGCCAAGCCAGAGCCTAAGGGAGCAATGACCTTGTCGAGAAATTCATCACCTGTGAGAAAGACAGTCCCTCCTGGAGCGCAGGCTGGGTTGGGGACAAGAGCAACAGGCAAAAAGGGTCACCCGGCAAAATATGGGACCGAATCCATCCCCCATCAGTACCGAGCACACCGCAAAGCCCGGCTCCCCCAGAGGTGGGACGCCGCGCAGCGGTGGCGCCGGGGGCGTCTCCTGCCGCGGCCGCCGGTCGCCTACCTGCTGTTGCCCGGTTCTCCCCGGCGCGGCGCGGCCACTGCCTGCGCTGTGGCGGGGGCTTCCCGTCGCATATCCCGAGCAGCGGCTCTCGGCGCCACACCGATGGCTCAGGCGGGCTCGTAGCGGCGGTCCTTTTCAGACCTGTTCCGGGAGCGAGCCGGGTGCCAGCAGGAACTGAAATTACTATGCAAAGAGCAGAGGCGGCGCGCAGGAGCCGGGCGGAGACAGCGGGGGCCGCCCCCACCGCGGGGCTGCCGCCGCCGCCACCGGGCTCGGAGCCAAATTGGAGGTGGGAGTTCACGTGCCCGACTGCTCACTCGTCAGGCCGGGAATGCGCCCATCTGTCCTCGCGGGCAACGCTGCCCCGCCGGAGCATCCGAGGAAGGGGGCGGCAGAATCGCAGGCGGCGGCGGCGGCGGCGGCGGCAGCAGCGGCAGCAGCAGAGGCGGCGGGACGCCGAGCTCCGCCCCCATCGCGCCCCCGCCCAGCCTCCGCGTCCCGCGGGAAGGGGTTGCTGCGCCGCTGCCGCGAGCCGGTGGGGCAGCTGGGCAGGGGCTGGCGGTTCGCGGTTCTGCAGCAAGGAGACCGGCCGCAGATGGAAAGTTAAGAAGGGTCTTAAGGTAGGGCTGGCACCGACAGCGACTCAGCAGGAATTCTGGCCTTTGCTCCCTCCCACAGGTCACCAGACTCCATGGCTGTGTCTAGACTTCAGCAGACGGTTTCTAATAAAGCCGCGTGCAGTCCAGATCTGAAAGCAAGGAGATCACCCCACGTTTCCTACATGTTGCAAAATGTACTGTACCTACGTATTTGGAGATGGCATTGCTGACAGTGTTCCTGCCCCCTCCCCTCCATGGGCGTGGATAGCTTTGGAAATCGTCCACGCAGAGCGGCTCCGGCAATACTGAATGGATGCGTAGTATGGTTAGCAGCTGTAGATGGTGCAAATGATACAATGAAAAGAACTCTTAGTAACTGAGTATTTGTTAGCAAGCACTGTGCAAAATGCCTTATATGCAGCCTCTGCAATTCTCATAACAACCCAGTGAGGTGGGTATTATTCTCCACTTTATTGATTGAGAAAACTGAGACTTCGATGATTTAAACACCTTGCTTGAGTGCAGTAGTAACCTGCACAAGTAGGTTTCAAAATACTGCAGAATATATCCTCTCACCTAGCACACGGGACTCACCCAGGGATCTTGTTAAAATGTAGATTCTGACCCAGTAGGCCTGGGGTGGGCCTGAGGATCTGCATTTCTAACAAGTTCCCAGGTGGTGCCCATGCTGCTGGTCAAAGTCGGGGACTTGAAGTAAGTTTCTTCTTTCCTGCCAGCTCTAGGTGATAGACAGCAACTTCCTGAAGGCGAGTTAAGAAGGGTTCTAAGGCTGTCTTCGCTCCTGGGCAAAGAATGCTGCCATTCATCAGCCATATCAATCTGGTTGATGGAAGGAAGTTTGTAACAAGTGTGCCAGATGGCCATTCCCACAGGAGGCCATCTCTGAAATAACATGTTTGCTACTGGGGTGGTTATGCTGTAATATTTAAGGATGGATATCCTCACTCCAGTCCTCATCCTTATTAAGAAAACCCTAAGTCAAAGTTTTACACCTAACATTTGTATAACACAAAACAGTTTACAAAGCACTCACATGAGTAATTTTGTCTGCCTTCATAACAACACGGGAAGGCAAGTGTAATTTAACTTTACAGGGAAAGAAACCAAGATAGAGTGATGTTCTTGAGATCACTCAGTCAATAAGCATGTAATGGGGGCTGAGTGTGTGTCAGATCTCTAGCTCAGGGCTGTTTTTATTAGACCACTGTATTAGTTTCCTACTGCTGCTATAACAAATTACCATAAATTTAGTAGCCTAATACCACACAAATTTATTATTCTATAGTTTTCAAGGTCCAAAGTCTGAAAATACGCCTTATAGGGCTAAAATCAAAGGGTCATCAGGGCTATGCATTCCTTCTAGAGGCTCTGAGGGGAGAATCTCTTCCTTCCTTTTCTCTTCCAGCTCCTAGAGGCAGTCTGCATTTCTTAGCTTGTGACTACATCCCTCAGAACTCTATTTCTGTCCTCTGCTCTGACTCTGACCTCCTACATCCCTCTTATAAAGACTCTTGTGATTACATTGGGTCAACCCAGATAATCCAGAACAATCTCCCCATCTCAAAATGCTTAGTTTGTTCACATCTGCAAAGACTCTTCTGCATTACAAGGTAAAATATTCCTAGGTCCCAGAGATTAGGATATAGATATTTCACGAGGGTCATTATGTCCACCAAAACTTCACTTAGTACTTATCCTATAGTTTCTGCTATGTTTGACTCATCCTACTCTTCTGCTTGACTTCTCACACTGCTGGGAAGTTCTTTCAATGGAAAAATTCACTTGAAAGTCATTCAAGAGACAATATCAAGTAGGTATAGGCAAGAAATACCCCAAGGTCATGACAAAACCATGACAATGCCCAGTATTGTGGTCATGAAAAAGACATGTAGGATTAGGAGATGCTTATTGGTCTGAATGGCAGTGAGATAATCCTTAGGGGAAATCCTAACCACAGGTAAAGTCTCACTTTAGCAATAGAGAAATTTTTAAAGATTCTGCTTCTCAAAGGTACATGATTAATAAGGCAATTCAAAACTCGTACAAAAAACAGCAAATTCCAAAACTATCAGAGTGACGGTACGCATTAAACTAGTACGTCAAGCAAAGCCAATATATATTATTGAACACCTCAAGGAACTTATAGAAAGACCCTGACATACACAAGTTTAACATTTCACTGGGGACACAGAATTTATGGGGAATGAAAATAAGAAAGGATTTCAGCAAAAGAAACAATAGGAGAAGCAACGTGAGATGGTACATGATTAATTGCCAAGTGAATTAGACAAAGTGAAAGTTTTATTTGGAAGTTAGGTTTATGCACAGAAGTGGAGATAAAACTGGAAATGTAGGTTGGAAGGTTGTGTTGTGAATGATCTTAAATGTCAGGCTATGGGGATGATACTCAATCCGCAATAATAACAATGATAATAATAATGCCTTGTGTTCACATAGTGCCCAGTAATTTATCAAGGGCTTTTTCAGTCATTTGACTTCTTCCCCTCTCCCCCAGAGAAGCCGGCCAATGTGCTCACAAACAAACACAGGCACACCTCACGCAGCATGGAGAAGGAAATGCCAGCTTCTTACCAAAGAGGTGTTCTTAACCACTCTAGAGAGAATAGCAGCTCCGTCCCCTCTTACCTGCCATTTTTCTATCCTTCTTCCCCTGCTTTATGTTTTTCCATCAGACTTCCTACTGCATCCTGATAGAGTATATAGTGGTTTTCTGTCTACTGTCTATGAGGGCAAGGACTTTGTCTCTTGTTCGCTGTTGAATCCCTATCGTCTAAAATAGTGTGCACCATTTATGAAGGGCTCAGTAAGTTGAATGAATCATTATCCCCAATTTAGAAGTCAGGAATCAAAACCCCAGGTGTTTAAGTAACATTTGTGACGAATGAAGTAACATATAAGTGCCTCAAGACTGAAGTCTAGTGTCCAGCCTGATGCTTTTCTGGTAATCTGTTCTCTTCTGAGTGAAAGCTCTTCCTGGTGTTTAAACGGGGGCAGCACTGTATTTTAAAAATATAAGATTTTGACACTAGAATCTTCTTTAAATGTCAGATCTTTCCTATAAACGTCATCAGTTTAGCTGGATTGGCAAGAAGCATTGGTGGGATTGAGTCCCCAACAGGAGGTTCTGGAGGACTGCCACCAGTGCTGCACCAGTTGGCACTGAGTAATGCTGTAAGCTGTTTTGTAATTGTTCTCCAGTTAAGTCATGTGCCCATGTCTTGACACTTTGTATTACAGGCTTTTGGGCTCAGGGACTATAACTTCTACTTCTTGTATATCCACGCATTCTGCTCAGTGCTGGACTCTCAATAGATTTTATCACTGCATGGTTACAAGATGGCTTCCATTGCTTTAAAAATCATATCCTTACAAAACCACATTTAAGACAGTGTAGGGGATCCAATTATGCCACCATAAAATACGCCACTTTGGCATAAGGATTATTTTGAACTGGAGGCAACTGAGAATCAACAAATGCAAGAAGCAGCTTTCTTGGAGTTTCCCTTATCTGACTAAAAGCAGAAACTTCTGAGAAATGAGGATTACCCTAAATCCCCTCTCCTGGGGAAGTTTTGTGGTCATGAAGAAGACGGAAAGTCAGCACCAAGATAGGTCTGCAAACAAACCTTATTAAAATAATTCTTATCTTCCATTAGGTTTCCCCTATATATTTGCCTTCCCACAGTTCGCTGCCCCTAAAAGCCTAAACTCCTTTTTCCTTTGTCTTATCATTTCTATACAAGTTTATTTTTCTTTGTGAAGATGCTGTGTAAGCTCAAGTTCTAACCGCCCCTTTGAGTTACTCATCACTGAGTTTCTTCGGCATCTATGCCTGCTGTACGTGTCAATAAACTTTCTTTTTCTCTTGTTAATCTGTATTTTGACTGTCAGCAGAGCCCCAGTTAGAGAACCTAGGAGGAGAGAGGAATGAGATTTTTTTCCCTCCTCTATAACAGAAGAAAAGAATTCCAGTGGAAAAGGGAATCTCTTTTTTTTATGGAAGAAAAAAATATTTGCCAGAACCCACTCTCTTATTCCCAAGTCATTGGTCAGGATTCAGTCACCAAATCACCCAAGGAGGCTGTGCAAGTGAGCGCCTGCCTAGCCAAGAGGAACAGGCTGGCTTCAGTTTTTCTAGGCTAAATGTCCTAGTGCCCCAATCAAAACTGAGGTTCTGTTAGTAAGAGAGAAGGAAGGTAGGCTGTAGGTTCATCCCTTAGCAGTGTCTTTCACAGAGAATCAGTGTAGAAACTCACATTTAGGTACATTTGATGTCACCTGACTGCCTTTGGATTTCCGGAAGACTGGGGCAACCACATGTCAGCGTCCTACACATTTTCTTCCCTCTCTCCCTCCCTTCTCTCCTTCTCTCTCTCAATCTCTCTCTTGCCTGCCCTTCCTCTTTCTTTCATTTTCTTCTTTTTCTTTTCTTTTCTCTTCTCTCCTCTTCTCTTTCTTTCTCTCTCTTTTTCTTTCTTCTCTTTCCTTCCTTCCATCCTGTCCTCTTTCCTTCTCCTTCCCTCTCCTCTCTTCTGATACTAAACAGCCTTCTGCAGCATCATTTTTGGTCACATTTAGTATTCTGCTGTTTATTTAATCAATATCCTATTGTCAAATGCTTAGA
The DNA here is from genome assembly GCF_048773025.1 of Camelus bactrianus. Classification (NCBI taxonomy): domain Eukaryota; kingdom Metazoa; phylum Chordata; class Mammalia; order Artiodactyla; family Camelidae; genus Camelus; species Camelus bactrianus. The sequence goes on from NC_133540.1 coordinate 97,185,213, forward strand.
TTATTTCCATTTGAAATATTCTTATGATAGACTTGTTTAAATTGATAAAGAAACACTCAAATCACTGCCTGTTTTACCAGAGTCATCTCTTGCCACTCCCTAAACTCATTTTCCCTTCCTGCAATAGTAGTTTGTAAAACACACTAGTACACTGTTCCACGACTTTTCTTTGATTTGTGTCCTCCCGTCACTCCCGAAATGCCCTTTCCTCATAGACACTTACCAAATTCCTAGTCATTTGTGACAAAATCTAGTTATCTCCTCCTCCAGGAACCCTTGCTCAAACCACCCATTCCCTTATTTAATTGCTTCTTCCTCTGTGATACATCTATACCTGGTGTCAATCTTTGTTGTAGTTAAAACACTGTACATACTTTGTGTTTGTATTTGTTTTTCTCCTTTAATAAATGCTGTGTTCCCTGAGGACCAAGTCTTCGTATTATATGATTTTCTATTATCAGTCTTGGTACATTGCCCATTGATTGTTAATGTTTGTAGAATTTCAGGCCAATTTGAATTTTTAAAAGGGCTTATTCTGGTCTAATTGATGTGTTAGGCATTTTAAAATTCATTATTCAGTTTAATTAGAGTTAGAAAAGATGGAATGATCGTTTTATAACAAAAGATATCCAGGTAACTTTAAGATGAGGGAGGAGTCCTAAATTACTTTGGGCTCTGAAAACTGGTTGTGTCTAAACTGTCTTCATGGGTATGCAGCATGGCAGTGTTTGGTCTTTACTCTTGGCCATTTTAGCCCAGTACTCTTATAGATAACATCACCTTCTATTTAAAATTGCATGCCATATGTGTGAAAATCTACTTCATATAAGATCAATTTTCAAATACTTATTTTTTTCCAGGAAATGTTAGGCTATGAGGAGCAAAAAAAAAGAAAGAAAATAGAAAAAAAAAGTGCTGAGTTGTCATCAGCTACTGAGAATTTGTTTGAAAGACACAGGGAGGTAAGGACACACAGGGACCCATTTATGGAAGAGAGCTGCTGTTTCTGATTTCTAAGCTTCCATTTACCGCTTGCTGATGGTGACTGCATCTCAGTTTTCCATTGAGGAACCACAGCTCAGTCTATGTGATTAGGTGGGGCTACCCTTGATCCGCATGAACGGATGACCTAGGATAGAGCAATAGGAGAACCACTGTCCTTGGCCACAGTGATTGGTTCATGGATGGATTCAAGACTCAAAGTATTGCTTGGAACTCTTTTTAAAAATGGAGTCTTCTGACTAGTAGAATGTAGAACTGGGGCAGCTAGTGGAGACCCCTTGGAAGAAGTCTACATGAGGGAGGCATGAAGACAAAGGAAAAGAAAGTAGGGCTGGAAAGAGTTAGAAAGAGAGAAGGAGTGGAGCTCTATTTCTGGTGATATTTAAACCACTACATTCAGCCATCCTTGAATTCATTTCAAATTCTGATAGAATTTTACATTGTTCAATCATTTTCAAGGTGGGTTCGTTTCTTGCAATGAAGAGTTCTTATAGGTTCTTATAACAGCTGCACAGAAAGACTTCATATGTCACCCAGAATAGAGCAGCAGACCCAGTGATTGACAATGATGCTTCTGGTTCAACAAGAACCTCTCAGGTGAATTGGTCACCCTATTCCTTTAGAAGTAGCCATCTGCTATTGCTTCTTTTCCTGAAGCCTCCAAAGGACCTCGTAACTGTGTTTCTTTCTGCTTCTCTGCTGACACTCCTATTACTTGAACTCTTCTTTTTCTTTGCATGACTTGCATTCAAACTGCCCAGGAAAGAGAATCTGATTGACTGTTGGATACATTCCTTTAACTGTATGGAGTACTTTCTTGTAGGTTGTTCCTTCTGGCATGATTTCCTGCCCCATGTCTGTCCCCTCTTTTTGGCTAATGCCTGTGTATATCTGAAGTCTCAGGTAAAGCCTAAGACTATCTGCGATGCTGGGATTGGGGTCAGTCCTTCTCCTCTGTTTTCCTATAGCACTTGCCTGTTCATCACGTGGTGTTTCATTCCCTGTTTACCTGTCGGTCTTTTTACCACCACACCTAGACTGTAATTTCTTTGAGGACAGGAGTTTTTTTTTTCTTGGTTTATGCGTCACACTTGGCACAGGACCTAACGCATAGTAGATACAAAAAAATTAATGCAGGTTAACTACTGAATAAAATCATTATTGATGAGATTATGGTTGTAGCCCTAGTGTCTATCAAAAATAACATTGATCAAAACAGCAAGGGGTCTCCAGAGTTAGTTCACTCAGCGTGTTCAGGGTGTAACATCAGAGGAAAGGGGCTGGAATATAACTAATGTAAAGAAAACTGTGGAGTGTTGAAAATTCATATGCCCATTTAACTTATGTAACTATAAATACATAGTATTGGAGAGGGGTGGGGGAGAGATAACAATTCATATGGTACAGGAATTTGGACATGACCTTCCACCATGTAGCATCTGACCCAGGGTTAGCATGCAATAAGAACCAAAAACCTGCTGTTCCCTCTGTAGGGCTCTCATAGCAGGGTTCTCTGGACAGACTGGGGATGATTCTGGTGTTTAAAGATATTTTTTCCTCATAAAATGGAGCCCCTAAACGCAGTCAACCACCTCATTTGGTATTAGACCAAAGGTTCAGAAATCCGTTCCAAGCCCAGAAGAAAGGGTTCAAAAGAGGACTTAGTACTTTCTTCTAATGAGAAAAGTTGATAGATGATTGATAGACAGGTAGATAGATAAGCTAATGCTGAATACATCTTTTGATTGGAGAGGTTTGGAAGTCCCTGCCTTTCTCTTGCTCCATGTTGCTACAGAACTCAGGTTTTTAACCACATATGCTCAAGACTTTCAGTCCAAAGCCAATTCTGACCAAGACAAGCAGTAGATTAGCATCCTTCAGCTGGTGGAATATGGAAATAGTCTCACTGAATTTCCACATTTGAGTGTGGAATGACTGAGGTGGGCTCTCAGCCACTATGTCTGCAATGGTGATCAACCTTCATCTCTGTTCTCCACCATGTCTTCCTGGTTCATATGGTCCCAGGAATGCTTCATCTACTGGTATTTCATCCAGCCTGTTTAAGATCCTGACCCTTCTTATCCCTTGCCCATCTGTTTTTCTCCAAGGGCTAACGGTACCCAGGTGCAACTTTCTCCAGAGACTGGGTAAAGTTCAGCTTTAAATTGGATGGACCTCCTGGAAAGAGAATGCAATTGGCACACGGCTTCAAGCATAACCACTATCTAGAGACTGGCTGCCTTGCCTAAAACTGCTCTACCTTCTGAGGGAAGCAGACTTTGAAGACTGCTCCACCTTTCCCCCACCTTAAAGATGTTAGCTGTATGTCATAACATTTGCTATGTTCTTTCAGACACTATTACTTTTTTTTCCTGTGTCATGTTCATAAACCAAATTAGTTTCCATAGTCCAAATTTCCCTGGTTCTCCATCCTGTTGAGATCACCAGCATTTTCCATAAAAATATGAAAATTGTTCAACAATGTCCATCAACTGATAAATGGATACATAAAATGTGGTATATCCATACAATATTATTTGTCAATGAAAAGGATGAAATATTCATACGTGCTCCAATTAAAAAGCGGGCAAGAGATCTTAATAGACATTTCTCCAAAGATATACAGTCCATAAGCACATGAAAAGATGTTCAGTATCCTTAGCCATTAGGGGAATGCAAATCAAAAGCACAATGAGATGCTACCTCACACCCATTAGGTTGTCTACTAACAAGCAACAGAAAATAACAAGTGCTGGTGAGGTTGTGGAGGAAATAGAATGCTCACAATTACTGATGGGAATTGAATACGGTGCAGCTCCTTTGGAAAAGAGCTCATCAGTTCGCCCAAAAGTAAAACACAGAGTTATCATATGACCCAGCAATCCCATCCTAAGTATATACCCAAGAGAAAATGAAACATATGTCCACACAAAAGCTTGTATGTGAATGTTCACAGCAGCATTATTCATGGCAGCCAAAAAACAGTAACAACCCAGATAGCTATCAACTGAGGAAAGAATAAATAAAATGTAATGTATCCATAAAATATAATTTTATTCAGAAATAAAAAGTAACAAAGTATTGATACATCTTACAGCATGGATAAACCTAGAAAACATTATGCTAATTGAAAGAAACCAGCCACACAAGACCACATATTGTTGTGCACTATTGATAAAATGTCCAGGAAATGCAAATCTATAGAGACAGAAAGTAGATTAGTTGTTGCCGCAGGCCTAGGGCTGAGGGGAGGAGGGAGTGGGGAGTGACTGGTAATGGGTATGGGATTTCTTTTTGAGATAATGGAAATTTCTAAAATTAGGAGTGAATATACTAAAAAAAATTCAATAGTACCCTTTAAAAGGGTGAATTGTATGGCATGTGAATGATATCTCAATAAAATTGTTTTAAAATATTACTTTAACAACTAGTTTAACCCAATAGAATACATCTTGAGAATTCTTAACTCCCATTATTCTAAGGCTGAGCACACAAGCAACAGTTTCATCTCTAGTTCAGTTTCCTCAGTGCATTATCCTGATCCGTGTTACTTACCCTGCCAAGCTTGTTAACCTATGCAAATAAATTGATACTGTGGTTTGCATGCCTGTCTCTTGTGAGTTTTTCCAGTCCAAATAATCTCCCCAGAGTTTAATTCCACTTGGGATGAACTGATAGAATTGATTTTAGCAAACTGCGAAGCTAAACACCTGGCCTGTGTTAGCCTCACAAGTACTGAATCCCCAAGAGATCCTGCTTAAAATAGTTAGTCAACCAGCTGGCCTCTTGCTTTTTTCTTTTTGACAGGCTTAACCTACAATAAATTAGATGGAACATTGGTTTTCAATGCAGAATATAAAAATTCTTCTTGGAAATGTGCAGTATCACATCACAAAAGAAAAATTAACCAGAAATAAATGAAAAACAAGATATAGTTCCTGATTTTGTTTTCTGTAATGGATGTGAAACCATAGCAAGGATAAACAGTGATGTGGCATTCAGCATCACCACATCAGTCATTAAGAAGAACTGAATTAATAAATGAATAAACTCATGTCATAAGCAGGTTGTTTGCAGGTTGATGAATGTATTCCATTTGCTCCAGACTGGTTAAGTGTATCTAGTTATCATGAAATTGCATGACTCAAGGAGTTCAGCTTAACTTTGCTATATGTAAATGGTGTTTTCTGGATTTACATAAAGTGGAAAATCTGATTTATTTCATAGAATGGTAGGGAAACCTGGAACCTCAAAGAAAAAAAAAAATAGACTCCTCATAGTCTACCTTTCTTCTCACTTCACCCAAGGGCAGAGCTGTACCCGCTATCTCACTTTACTTTCTGAAACCTGAAGTCACCACGGCTATCATTATTGATGAGTCAGTGGGGTTGATGCCTACCTAGAGAAAATTAGGCTCTATTTTGTTTCTATGGTCTTACAGACTCACGTGCGTTCGTAACTATATTAATACTGTGGTACCCAGTTGGCTCCATTTTCTATGGCTGGTATTCACCATCATCATGGTAGCTGAGACATTACTGATGTTCAGGTGAGGATCCAAATAGAAATGGGACAAAGGCATTTTGTAAACACACATCCAGTTTGGCTGCCGTGTCTTAAGCCTGCTTTTTGGCATAGGTGAAGACAGAAGCCAACCTCTAATCAGTCCATGAAGTGCAAGTAACATAGTGGAACAGAAATTCTAAGACTTGATTCCCTACCCTGGAAGGCATGGCTATTAACCATGCCAAATGTGAAGATCTATTTGTGTGTGTATCACAGAAAATATATACATGCACATAAAATACATGATACACAAAGTCTAGATACATAGATAATGTTTTTTTTTTTTTATAGATTGAAGGTATCTCCGACAAGATTACATTTTTCTAAACATTACCAGATTTTCTGGAAGCTTTTTATATGAAAAATGAATGCAAAAACAACTTCCTAATTAAGAAAAGTACTTGATTTTCCTGATCACCTAATGGATTATTGTTTCTATTTATCATTTCGAGGATTAACTTGCTTCACTAATTATCCATGTACTATACAGAGTCTCCACATTTCTCTATAAGACATTCCTAGAAGTTATATCATAAAGCACCTCAGCGTGAGGTGTATCTTTTTTTTTCCTGGAGAAACAATGTTACTATTAGGCCTGGCTTCTCTGATCATGAATTCAACAACAAAATGATTCAGAGTTAAAAACTAACAAATACTAAAATCTCTACAGTCATTTAAAATAACATTATGTTCTTAATTCTGTAGAATGACATAAATAGAATGTGTATATCAATTATTCAAGGGATCTCAAGGTATTACAATGTTCATGTATAAGACAACTATTACAACTGTACTGTATCGTAATGACCTATTTAAAACAAGTAATCCAGCTCTAATAATCATTGCATTAATTACATATGATTCAAGGAACAGTTTTGTTTGCATTCTTACAGTTCAGAAGAAGCTGGGAGGAATAATGTTTTGCCAAATTCTTATTAAAACTGCTTAAGGAAGTTTGAGTGGATGAAATTTTTTTCTATTGATAAGTTTTCCTGCAGCAAGAAGTCTTCAAAATTATTGAAGAGTTCTGACTAGTGGACATTTGTTAAGATTCTCCCAGATGCCAGATATTATAGTAAGCAACGAAGACACAGAGTTAAATAATACACAGCCCTGCCCGGGAGGAATTCATTGTTCTGCAGAGGAGACAGACATGTGATTAGTTGATTTGTATACAGGCACAAGTTGTGCATGAGGCACTTTGGAGCACAGCGTAGCTAGATTTTTGGGTAAAGAGAGGATCCTTGAAATGAGTTAAACTCAAGATGGATAGGAATTAGTGGGATGATGAAGTGGAAGGAACAGGAGATATTTGTGAGAGATGGTATCCTGGGTTGGGCTCAAAATGGGTCATTAGAAAAACCAAGCCATTGCAGTATTTATGTATTTGAAGTCTTTATTAAGAAACATAGCTTGTTCAATAAAATGCTTACTGAGTTTTATCATACATTGGGCAATGTTCTAGGTGCTGCAAATACAGCAATTAACAAAACAGACAAAGGTCTCTAACTTTCAGGAGCTCACATTCTAATGAGAAAAACAGAAAAATGAAATGAACAAATAAATATATGTTATAATGTCAGATAGTGATGAATTACATAAAAAAAAAGCAGGGTAAGGGACTAGAGAGTGACAGGGTGTTATTTTAGATGGGGGTAGGTGTCAGGGAAATCCTCTCTGAAGAGGTGGTTGTGAGCAGAATGAAGTTAGAGGGAAAGCAGTGTGAATATCTAGTGGGAACAGCATTTCAGATACTAGGAACAGCCTGTACAAAGGTTCTGAGACAAGACCTTGACTTAGTGTATTTAAAGATTAATAAGGAGGCCAAAAAGGCTGGAGCACAGAAAATAAAGGGAAGGAAGCTAGGAAACGAGTTGGCAGAAGTGGCCAGAGGCCAGCTTACATAGAACACTTATTTTTATCAAAGTTGTTTTCTCTGTTTCCTACTTACAGAGCCACACTGAATTTCCCAGAATTCCTTGCCGTTGGGCACATGTAGCCATGTGAAAGAGTTCTGACCCCTGGGATGCGATAAAGATGCTGTATACCAGTTACAGGCTTGCATAAACATTCTGCATGATTTTCTCTTCTCTCTGATTTCTGGTCTCATGGAGGACCCCAAGGCCTTGAGCAGTCCTGGGTCTCAAACTTAGCATATGGAAGACCGTTCATTGACTAGGAACATTTGCTTTGTACTTTGTACAAACATAAAATACAGTTAGCTATGCTCAGCCACAAGATTTGGAATTATTCTCTTCCATCCTCTTCTCTCTTGTCCTTGGAAATCTTTCACATTTATGATGTCTGTCTAATAGTGTTGACCCTAATGGATGTAATTCCAGGCATTGCCAGCAGCCAGTGACTCTTAACAAAGCTTTTAGTTGGTGGGGGTTTGAAAAGAGGCATCTATTGATTCAATATTTGAGTTTATTTTCTTTTCTTCATTCTTTATTCTGTATCTCACCACCCCTCTTTGCGCCCCCCCCCATTAGAAGAACTTTAAAAAATCAAAGTGGTCATAGGTGATCAATATGAAGGCTTTTGTTTTAAAGAGAAGAAGGACAGCCACCTTTATCTTAGTGATGCTGAAAGGTAAGGACATGAACTTCGAGGCTTGTAGGAATCATCATCTTCAGCTTCCTCCCCACAGCAACCCCAACTGATTCATGATTCCCCAATTCTTTCCCTGCCCAGTTCCAAGAAGAATAGCAGGTGTGATCAGAAGTGCAGAAAAAGAAAAATATATAGTTATTTTCTAAGCAGAACTGAAGTTTGGACCGTCTCATTCATAAATTACATGAGAAAGATTACATGAGGAAAAAACACTTGCATATTGGAGAATTTGGCTGAATAATTTAAAAACTCACTTTATAATTTATATCATAATTCTCTCGTACATGCATCTTTTGGGTATAAACATGGCAAAGGTATAGTTGTTTTTATATTATAGTTTCCAACAGAATTTCTGAGCATTGTTTTCTCACCATAGAAATGTTCCTCTAAGCTTACTTTTAGTTCTCCTATTTTTGTGGAGTCACATGGTACCATTATGAACATTCGTAGTTTCATTATGTTTTTATTGAGCATATACTCTGTTTCTAGCACTGTTCTAAGTGTTAGGATATAAAACTTCCTGCTTTCATGGAGCACAGGGGAAAAAAAGATAAATTTGATTGTAACTTAGCTTGGTTTTACTTTTGGTGTTGGTTTCCATTTGCCATGGTAAGAAAGTACCACAAATTTAGTGGCTTAAAATCATACAAATTTATCTTCTTCCAGTTCTGCACTTCAGAGTTCTGAAATGAGACTTCTGGGGCTGAAATTAAGGTGTTGGCAGGGCTGGTTCTTTCTGGAGGCTGTGAGAGAGAATCTGTTCCTTGACTCTTCCAGCTTCTAGAGGTTGCCGGCATTCCCTGGCTTGTGGTCAAATCACTCCACCCTCTGCTTCTATCATCACACTTTCTTCTCTGTCTGATCTGCCTATGTCCTTCTTTTTACAACCCTTGTAATTTTATTGGGCCTACAAGCATAATCCAGGATAATCTCATCATCACAAGATCATGAATTTAATCACATCTACAACGTCTCTTTTGCCACATAAGGTACCATATTCACAGGTTCTGGGGATTAGGACATGAGTATCTTTGGGGGAGTGGGGAGCACACTTTTCACCCTGGCATACTCTTTTAATATGTAAGACCAAAGAACTTATTTCCAAGCTTCAGTTGGAGTGTCATAGAAGCTGTTTTTTATAAAAGAACGATTTCATTTGCTTTCTCACAATTTGAGGTAGGCTGCCATAACAAGGCACATGTGAGTTCTGTTTTACTTGTGAGCAGGGTGTTCAGAGACTTGGCCCCACCACTTTCTAGCCTGTGATCTTGAGCAAATTCCCCAGCCTCTGTGATCCTTATTATCTTCATCTCTCTAAAATGGTGATAATAGGAACTTTGTCAACTGTTGTCATCTGTTGTCTGAGGACCATCTGAGATAACTATGAAAGGCGTTTGGCTTATTGTAGGCAGTGTTTCTCAACTTCTGGTACACAGGCTTCTAGGGGATCCACAGATAAGATTCAGTGAATGTTTCATCCTCTGGATTTATATACAAAATTTTGTTTGTATAAACACACGTTTTGGGGGGAGGAATCTTATCTCTATTTTTCATTACACTTTCTAAGGGTCTATAAACTTGTTAAACACTAAAACCCATTGTGCTAGCTAATCATAATGGTATTTCCCTTTTTCTTCCAGTTTCTCCAGGAGTGGGATTGGTTCACTCCCTTCATCAAAACGACAAACTTGACATGTAGGCAAACTTCGGAGTGAATGCTCAGACGGGATGGCAGCACCAGTGGTGCCTCCTTTTCTCTTTTTATAATGGTGGTTCCTGGTACACAGAGCTCGTCCTGTTTAAAGTAGATGATATGCTGACCTATCATAAGGCAATACCTTTTCCTCTTAAAGGAATACGCATGGCTCCAGCTGCTAATAACAATTTAGCCTTGATCTGTCTGAATTTTTAAATCACCATTCCATCTACATGATTCAAAACTCGTTGAGCACTCCTATCTTCACTTTGCCCACACTCACTGGCAACTTGTCCAGCTTGCCCCTTTCAGCCCAGCTCACTGAACCATGAGCATGTTGTGTGGACAAATGTGATTTGAATGGAGGTCTTTTACTGAGCCCAGGTACATGGCTTCCTTATTTCAGGACACGGGACTTCCCTGAAGTTGTGGCTCCGTGAAATGATCTTATTGTATGATTGACTGTGAGTTTCTTGAGAGCAGAGCTCATATTTTGTCCATTTCCTTATCCCTTCTACATAATACCCCACCTAGATTATAGTAAGTGCTCAGGAAGTATTTGTCATATTAAAGCGAATGTTTATTAATACCCAACTCATTTTTTTCCATGAAATCTATCTTCCTTTCTATTTCCTTCTCTATTAATGGTATCAGTATGAAAACTGTGATTATATCAGGGGTCAGTCTATAGCCCTCAGGCCAAGTCCGGCTGCCACCTATTTTTGTAAATTGGAAGTTTAACTGGAACATGGCAGAGTTAAGTAGCTGTAAAAGACTGTAGACCACAAAGCCTGAAGATTTGCCATCTTACCCTTTACAGAAAATGTTTGCCAACTGCAGACTTAGGCAAAGATGCCCAGCAAAGTTCTCTCATGGGATAGAAAAGATTTCTGTCCATATTGCTTTCTTAAATATGGACTTTTCTCATTGATTCTTCTGCAACTCATCCTTAATCTCCACTTATGCTAAGGGCCACCTCATTGTTGAGCTCTTCATAAGTCAGGAATAATATGACCTCTGGAGGGTAGGAATTGCATCAAATCTATCTTGCATCCTTGACTGAACTCAGTAACTGTTGCTTGTGTGAAGTGTGATCTTCTCCAAATATGTGAGCAAATATCTCACTGTTTGTGACCATTTCTAGGCTTTCTTGTTGGTTTTTACATAGAGTATAAAGTTCTTTAGAAGAGGTTCACCTATTGCCTTTGATAATAAATGTGCCACTCCTACTGGGGTAGGTAAAGATGAGAGATTACTTCATCGCTAGAGTAGGAGAAAGGCGCTGGATTCAGGAATACTATTTTTGCACAAATTGAATATATAAACCAACTCAGTCATTAGTCTCACTGAAAACATGAAGCCTAAGCCTTCTTAGGCAATATCTCAATGTTACAAGCTTGTCAAATAGCTCTGGACAAGATTTAACTTTTATTTTAAGGGTAGGTCAATTTTTATTGCTGGGGGAGTCAACACAATTATGTAATATTTTACTAAAGTTAAGAGACAGTAATAAATCTCTGATCCTTTGAGTCTCTGTATATACCTTGTTCTGATCTAGAAACGACTCCTCTGCCAGCTCACGTTTAAATCTTATTAGGTATACACTTTAAATTATGCCAAAACTCCACCCCTGCCAACCACACTATCACCCGCATCACCTCCTACATTCCTTCTATCTTACTTAGTATTTCGAAAACCTTTTTAATCTTATTGTTTCCTTCTCCCACTCTGTCCCATAGTTAGTACTTATTTTTGCTCCACTTTTTTGGATTTGAATATTATTCTGATTAAGAAGTGTCAAGCTTCAATCTCCAAATTTTCCTTTGCTCAAACATCTCCTTCAACCCACTCAAATGCTTCTCTCACCAGGGTCCTCACATGCCCTGCTGAGTTGGAGAGTCTAGTAATGTGGATTTCGCTGTATTTCCTTATTTCCTATTGAAAATGGAGACCAAAATTTAAGTTAAAAGCACAACTGAAAGCAATGGTCTCATCTGGGGCTTCCCCAGTTCCTCTTTGTTCCTGAGACCTTAACCATGGAAAGCGAGCACGCCAGAGCAGGGGCAGTCTCCTGGAGTTTGGGCATCATTCCAAACCTTCAGTTTAGGTGTAATACAGCTAGAGGATGAAGATGGTAGACTAGAATGAAGTTAGACAAGAAGAAGGATTTGTAAAAAACACCTGAATCAGCTGAGACATAAGGGGGAAAATCTCTGTCCTTAACTTACCTGTTGGGAAGATTCTGGGCTTCTCAGACTTATCGCTGCAAAGGGAGCTTCGTAAGATCTATCTTGTATGTTGATCACGAGAATGGGGACAATGTATTTATTTAAGTGGGTAGCCCAGTACCTAACACATAAGTGGAACCCATTTACTGGCAGTTTTTGTTATTATTCTTCATTCCAGAGACAGCAGGGCTGGTAAATGAATTAAGAAAGAGTTAACATTTTCAAAGCCATGGTGGCAAACACACACACTTCTCCTGGAATAGCAAATAAATATGAGAGCGAGTCTAAAGGACTTGCCTGTGACAAGATTTGCCTTCACCCAATTAGAAAGTCATCCCTAATAAACCCACTCAATGCTTTCCTCACCAAGGTCCCAAATGACCTGCCAAGTCCGAGAGTCTAGCAATGTGATTTCAGTTCTTCCCTTTGAAAACGTAGACGATCAATATCTTAACTGCCATATCAATATGGCAGTTTTTGCTGTCATAACGAAAATACACCGTCCCTGATTTTACAATGGTTCACCTTGTAATTTTTTGACCTTAAGATAGTGGGAAAGCAGTATGCATTCAGTAGAAATTGTTCTCCAAATGTTGAATTTTGACCTTTTTCCCGGGCTAGCATTATGCAGTACGATATTCTGCAATACTGGGCAGTGGCCATGAGACCCAGCTCCCAGTCAGCCACACCATCATAAGGGTAAATGGCCAATACACTTACAATCATTCTGGACCCGCACAACCATTCTGTTTTTCACTTTCAGTAGTGTTCAATAAATTATATGAGAAATTCAACACTTTATTATAAAATATGCTTTGTGTTAGATGATTCTGCCCAACAATAGGCTAATGTAACTGTTCTGAGCACATTTGAGGTAGGCTAGGCTAAGCTATGATGTTCTGTAGACTAGGTGTATTAGATGCAGCTTTGACTTAATGATATTTTCAACTTACAACAGGTTTATCAGGACATAATCCCATCATAAGTGGAGAAAGATCTGTACCACAGACTAGCTGGCATGGACAACAAACATTTATTTCCCATAGTTCTGGAGGCTGGGAAGTCCAAGATTAACGTGCCAGCATATTTGATGTCTAGTGAGAGCCTGCTTCCTGGTTCACAGACAGTTGTCTTCTTGCTGTGTCCCCACATGGTGGAAAGAAGGCATGAGAGCTCTCTAGGGCCCCTTGCATTAGGGCACTAATCTTGTTTGTGAGGATGACCCAATTATTTTCCAAAGGCACCACTCAGTACCATCCCCTTGGGGTTAGGGTTTCAGCATCTGCCTCTTAGAGGGGAAACAAACATTCAATACATTGCAATATGTTAAGTAAAATGTGCAACTAAAAGCAATAGTCTCCTTTCATTCTATTAAGCACTACCCCTCCCCAAGACCTGTTCTCTCTTTTTTAGCTAAAAAGCGACATATTGGATCTATGATCTAATGGCACCTGATAATCTCTATTGACTGTTGGAGGACCCAGAATGTAATTATGATGTTCAGCCCCCAATTAGGATGGAAGATGGCTCTGTTCTTGATGCACAGCAAGAAGGAGAAGTGCAAGGCAGGTTAATGTGCTTCCTTTCAAAGGCCAGTTGCATGGCATCATTAACCTAAGGAATTTAGGAATGTCTTGAGGATCATCATTATTTCAGCCTTTGAAGTAGGTTTACTAACTCCATTTAGAGCAAGTCACTTACACAGGACTCATCTATGAGAGACAAAGAGTTAAAAGAGCCATTGAGGTCCCAGGAACTGGCTTTACTTTTCCAGGTCCCACTACAGAGAGCGTGTTGACATAAGGTGGTAGTGGGGGCCAGGGTTCTGACAATGCATATGACCTCAGACAAATGACAGTCTCTCTGGGTCTCATATTTTTATCTAGAAAATATGGGAGTTGGATGAGATGACTACATTCCTTTGGCCTTAATATCACATCAACATCATTATTTTGATTACTGTTCTGAGCTTTCGCATCCTCCAGGGACCCTGAATGCAGGAAATAAAAAATGAACAGGAAGTTAGAAGCCCTGCTGTCTTAATGGCTAGTGAGTGAGAATGGTCACTACTCTCTGGGCCTCAGCTTCCTCATCTGTAATGGGGTTCAGTGATGAGCAAACCAGGCATGTTCCTTGCACAGAGAGCAGAGCTGTGGGGTGGGAAAGACAGCACGGAGCAGGCGACATCAAGGTTCTTCCCACCTCTTAGGTTCATCTTAGCCACTGTCCACCATCACTAAAGCAAAGCTGAAATTGGAGGAGTCATGGAATCTAAATTACTGATTTTTGTTTTATATATATATACACACACACATATATATATGTAAAAAGACTGACTAGTAAGGAGACGAAAACAATTGCTAAAAATAATTTAAAAGTCCAGTCTTCTGAAACATAGAAGGACTTCTCATAAACTCAGGAATCAAAATAATTCATAGAAAAGCAGGATTTCACAAAATCGCTTTTTGAGTGTGTAGAGTGCATGAGTTTAATGAGCAATAATGGCTTAATATTAAACTCGTGCCCTTATGTATTAAGAAAAACAAACAGTAGGAAAATCCACATTGTGTTACTGTATATCATTAACCTTACATATTGCTATTTCTGAGAATTACAAAGATTAATCTTAATGATCAAAGAAAGGGAGTGCCTCACTCTTTATCATTGGGTAACTTGTCTGAGTGCAATTAACTGCCCTTCCCAGCTCAGAGAATCCTGGAGGTTAGAAAGGACACACCATTGTTTTTTTTTTGTTTAGTAGATGTAGATTGGTAAACCAGAAATCAGATTATTTTATGTTCACATTTCAATTAAGCAGCAAGGAAGATAAACAAATAAAACTAAATATAGCATTACAGGAAAAAAAAACTCTTTCCAGTTGTCTTCTTTAAAATTTCCCAAGCTCAGATGACCATAAGAAATAGGCCAGAATATTACTAGAATAGAAATATACTAGAATACTTTCTTCCAAGTTGTGTATATTGAGAGGCCAATGGCTCCCACTTTATAGATTACCCAGGATCAGTCAACTGAGTCATTAATGGATAAAGGCACTGTAGCTGCGTATGGGCAAATGAGTGAAAGAATACATAGATGAAACTTCCACGCTAGACTTTTAAAAATATAGTATTTCTTCCTTATGATTTCTCAACACAAGTTAAGCACAGACCCTAATGAATCCTTGCTGCTATCACTATGGTTATTTTCTTGGTTGACTTATGTAATATCAAAGTCCAAATAACTAGAAGTGTCTTTAAACAGTGTTTGGGTATTTTTAAAAAGTTAAATGAATAATTCAAATATTCAGGATTTTTTTCAAATATAGGATGATCTTTCCTACAACGTAACATTTCATATTAAGAGTATAATCCCAGAACATTATAAGAAATACAGACAAGACAAGAATGATTTCCTTGAGAGAGAAAGCTGGCTGGGATGCTTTAGTTATAAATGCTACTTTCCTTGACTGAAGAAAAGGATATGTTGCTTAAGATTTCCCCTTTATAAGATTCGTTTCTTTCTCTTGCGTGCTACCTTCAGAGATTCATGACTAAGTAATGCCTTGATTAATTCTCTTCGGAAGACACCAGAAGTCAGGTAAACAGAGAGGTGGAAGGAACGCCCTGCCAGGACCTAGGCTTCCTATTCATTGTCAGATCACAAGTGAGTTGTAAGTTTGGGACCTTGGTGTTTGGCCACGGCAGCATGAAAACATTACTAATCGACTTGTGAACCTTGAATAAGGGACCTTGAGAGAGCCTCCAAGGTGTCATCCCAAAGGCAGCAACATCCTTGAAAAAGCAGGCATGAGCTCATTTAGAATATCCTGAGCAGGTTCTGGAAAAATCAACTCGTGTGCACAGTAGCCCGTGTACTGCCAGACTGGAGCCCCGGGGCCACCGAGGTCTTGTGTGGTCACTGCAGTAGTGTTTCCTCGATTTCCCCATCCCCTTGCCGGAGCTCTCCCAGGAGCCCCGGCCCTCTGTCTTCCCTCCCTCACCTCACGGGTTCTGGGGGCATCACATTCTCCCGCAGCGGCCGCTGCGACCACCCGGCTGCGACCACCCACCTGGAAGTGCTGCTGCAGCGGCGGCTGCTCTTGCTCAGCCCTCTTGCTGCTCCTGCTCCCTAACGTTACCTTCCCTGGGTGTGAAAACCCCCGCTGTGTGTAACAGTGATGGAGAGAAGTCCCTGTCTCACCCACCAGCGCTTTCCCGGCCGGGATGACACAGTGAGGCCCGTGCTCCGTGAGCCTAGGATCTCTGCCTTCTCGTATGTTCTGTTTCAGAGGCCTCTCCTCCTACCCTCCCTCTCTGGGCGTGGGAAGGTGAGGCCCAGGCTTTCCTCCCCTCAAAACCCAGGAGACTCTGATAATAGATCTTTCGGTGTCACGGCCTGATTCCCTCGACTCTCCAAGGCAAACAGAGTGATCACAATCCAGGCTCATTTTCTACTGCTGCTCTAACAAATGACCACAAATGTAGTAACTTAAAACGACACGCATTTATTATCTTACAGTTTGCAGGTCCGAAGTCTGGTGTGAGTGTCAGCAGGCCAAAGTCAAGGTGCCAGCAGGCACCGACTTACTCAGGGTGTTGGCAGAATTCAGCTCCTTGGGGTTGTGTGAAGGAAAAGCTGGGCTGGTCTAACAAGATAACTCACAGGTCTAGGAATGTGAAGGAAAAGCTGGGCTGGGCTAACAAGATAACTCACAAGTCAAAATATTGGAATACTGATCTGAGTTCTGCTGGACTAACTTGTAAATCTAAGTTAATTAGTGTTGGTTTGCTGTTTATGTTTTTTTGCTAGCCAGCTGGATTTTCAAAGATACATATCTGGCTTTGGAATGTTGGTTTGCTGCCTCCCCGCCTCCACTTTTGTGATGATAATGCTGCTAAAGCTGTTCCATGCCTATTGGCCGAATACCCCAAGCTTGTACTTTACCCTATAAAATCTCATGCGCACGTCTTGGAGGTGCTCAGAGCTTCGGAGCAGAAGCCCCTCTGAGCCCGCCGGCGTAATACATCTGAGTACTCCAACCCTCCGAATGGTGCTTGTTTCTTGACTGGCCTGTCGTTTCCCTAACAGTTGTAGGGCTGAGGTCCTTGTTTTCTTGCTGCTTTCTGGGGGTCATTTCCAGCTTCTAGAGAACACTACTTTCTCTGGCTCACAGCCTGCTCTCTCCATCTTCCAAGCTAACAATGGCAGGTGGAGTCCTTTTCAGCTTAGATTCCTTCCTTATTCTCTTTCCATCTCATTTCTTGACCTTTCTTCTGCCTCCCTCATCTGCTTTTAAGATCTCACATGATTAGATCACGCCATCTAATCTCAAGGCCCTTATCTTTAATCACATCTGCAAAGATATTTTTTCTCGTAAGATAACATATTTTCAGGTTCTGGGAATTAGGATACATGTATCTTTATGGGAGGGGTTGTCATTATTTTGCTTACCATAGAATCTGCTCATTAATTCTTACTGTCTTAGTGTTTTCAAAACATGAGGAGCATCTAATATAAATTTACAGACTGAAATTATACTCTGTTAGGCTTCTTTTGATTGAATTAGGAAATTACACTAGAGGAGTGGGGGGGGAGATATTCATTAAATGATTAGATGAAGAAGTTCAGATGGCTTCAGGCACAAATGCATCCAAGAATTTCCCTTTCTTCCTCACATGACACTTCACTCCTCTGTGCAACTGCAAATTCAGGCAGGTTGTTTCTTTGTCTCTAGGCTTGTGCCTTATCATTCTAGCAAGGTCAGTAAAAAGAAATGTTCTTTCCCAAGAGTTCCAACAAAAGTTTGGAGGACAATTCTTGTTTACCCTGCTTAGTCATGTGATCATCTTAAAACCAGACACCCTGAAGTCTGGGTGACCCAGTGCTTTGATTGGATAGGCATGACTCATATGCCTAGCTCTGGAGTCAGGTGATGAGGTCAGGCCCCCCTTAATCACATGGACTGAAAGTGGATAGAGGTACTGTTACTTGAAGGAGGTGTGAAAGCTGAGCAGACAAAAACAACAGATATCTACCATTACTTCTCAGAATTTTGGGAAAATACTACAGAGAGATTTAATATCTAAAGATAAAAATGTAAGTTGCAAGAGTAAGGGAAACAGAAATAGATATAGCTTTTCTATAATGCACAATACAAAATATTCGTGTGAATAAATCAAAGTGACTTTTGTCTTTCATGCAAATATTGCACATTTGTGTGCATTCGTCCATTTATGTGTGATTTTAAGCAAATTACTTAATATGAAGTTTCTCATATGTGAAATAAAATAATAGTCCTTACCTTTCAGAGTTGTTGCTGGGACTAGAGATAATGCATGTGGAGAAACCACCATGGTGTCTGGCGTATGGCTGATGCTCAATGAAGGACAGACATCGTCATCATCATCATTATCATTATTTTAGTAAATCTCAACCTGGCTCACTGTTGGAAAAACAGTTTAAGTTACAGCACTTCTACATCAAAGTTTTCCTTGCTGGCAAGCAAGCTACTTGTAATGCTCTGCTTTAAATGTCAGGCATGAAATGAAATTTTGATCAATTTGTTCTGAAGCCATTAGGCCTTTTTATTGATTCTGCTCTGAGGAAAACCCCAATCGTTTTAAACATATTGATGCTGGCTGAAGTTAACTTTAATTTAACATAAACCAAAGGCGAAGTGAGGTCAGAATAGCAATGTGGCTAACAAGAAAACTGCATCCTTCCAAGCTGTTCTTTCCTTGCTGCTCTCCATTAAATCAAGTTTCATTTTATTAGCCAAGATGGATATATTCCTGGACCCATATCGCTCATCTCAATGCCTTTCTTCTCATAGAGGGTATGTCCTACTAGTAAGTAGGGTTCACTGCAAGCTCCTTAAGGACAAGGAATGTTTCTTATTCACTTGTCCAGAAGCCCTGTGCCCAGCCTACAATTGGATGCTAAGAACTTCTTGGATTGGTACTTGTTTAGAAATCAAGATGCCGAATATGTACGTATGTTTGTTTGTGGTTAAATTGTTACAAAATTGGCAGGAAGTATAAGTGACTGGGTTGGGAGAAAAGCATAAGAAAAATTAGAGAATAATAAAAAAGAAAATTCTCTTTAACTGACAACCAGGAATTCACTTGGAGTCCCTGGTCAGTTTCAGGGGTGACGTGAACCTCCTGAGATTCTCTGCAAAATTTCGAGCACAGGTTTGTATGTGTGTTTTCTGGGAGTGATTTTCATGAATGTCTAAGGAGGCTCCTATCCAGGAGGTGTTATTTTTCCAGTGTTATTGGGCAGAGTGCAAGAATTTTAGGTCAGAGAATCATCTTTACAAGTGTACTTCAGAGAATTTGTACTGTTATCCGGAATTTTTTTAAAGGTTAAAAGATGGAATGAAATTCTCCTGCACATCTAACGACCCTTCTCCCCCATTGATTCTAAAAAGGATAGATAATCCAGTGCTCCCTAAGGCTTGTAGGGATGTCCCAGCCCATGCTACCATCAGGAACCTAGAGCCATTAAGAGTTTACACTTTGACAATCAAACCCTGGGCTCAAGTTTCCAAACCTGAGAATTCAGATCAGTTCTGTTGTCCAGGCTCAGTCTTGTTAATGAGGAGCCTGGGGGAGCACATTACCTAAATCAGATGTATGGGCAGGCGGTGAACACAGGTGTTTGCCATAGATAGAAACTGGGTGTGGCTGAGCTGAGCAGACCCGGTGGGGGGGGGGGGGGGTCGGGGGTTGGGGGTGGAGGGAGCTGCGTGTGCAGGGAGAGAATTAATCTGATCCTACAAGCTGCAGCTGGGAAAAGGGGGTTGTTGAAAAATGCAAAACACAGAGCAAAGTTAGAACAATCACACTGGAAAAGATTGAAGGACATATTGAAGGACATATCCCAGAGATAAAACATGCAAACTATAGAAATTCCAGAAGAAAAAAGAAATACATGGAATGGTATAACTAACTGAGAAGTAGAGGAAAGTTTACCTAATCAAAAAAGAATTAAATGGGATTTAATTACTAAATATGATTGGCACAATTGACCTGCCACCTAAAAGATAACAGGTTTGGGGCTTTATCACATATGAAGCTCAAAACTGGATACCAGTTGAAATAAAGGTTAAAATGTAGGGGATTCCACATGTAAATGAGGAGGGGTAGGCAGAGAAGAGGAAACTTCCAAGGGGCAGGTGATAATAATAGCTAATATCTTGTGCAAGCTTATTATGAATTATACACAGTCATAAGAATTTTACATGTTCTGTCCATGTAATCCTTCCAAAGCTTTGTCTGGTAGGTTCTATTAATTCCCTATTTTGCAGTCAGGAGACTGAGGGCTGAGGGATTAAGTAATGTGCTCGAGGTCTCACAGCCAGCAGGCAGCAAGGTAGGACTTCAGCCCAGGCGGAGGGGCTCCATTGCCCACCCCCATCAGGACTACACGACCTACCTCAGTACCCACCTTGCCCAGCTCTAGCCCCTTCCCACAGCCGGCAGAAAGGGCCAAACACCAAACGTTTCAGCCTCTCTTGTGCCCCAAGTCAACAAAACCCAGCAATGAAGATGTAATTAACTTCCTTCTCTCTTGTTAATAAAGCCTGAAATGTCTGCTGTTCTCTCAAGCCACCCCACCAATCACACTGGAGGAACTTCATTTACCTGGTTCCCAGGTGAGTGTAGGCTGTGGCTTCACTCTGCTCCAGGTCCTATTGCAGATGGCTTTCTGCTGTTTTCCCTTCTGCCTTTGTTCTTTGCTTTTCTGTGGCTGAGTCCCTGTCCTAGACTCCACCTCCGTTAGCTGGGACTCTAAAACTCACCTCCTCCCTACTTAGCATCTTAACACTCCCTTCTCTGACGAAGTGATAATTTCTTATTGTGTAGCCTTAAAATACATCGCCCAAGACCTCACTGCATGATTGGCTAGAAGTCTCTGCAGATGTTCTGAGTCAGACTGCCTGGGCTCAAGCCCCAGCTGCGTAGCGTTAGTCAAAGTAATGATGCTCGTGAAGCCTCGGTTTTCTCACTTGTAAAATGAGGGTAATAAAATACCTCCTCATAGGCATTGCCATAAAGATTAAATAAGATAATGCATGGAAAGTCGCCACACAAACGGAGCACTCAAGGCAACTTTAGCTATTATTTATGTCCTTCTGCTAGACTAGATTTTTTTTTAAGTTTTAAAATTTTTATTGAAGTACAGTCAGTTACAATGTGTCAATTTCCCACTTACAGCGCAATGTCCCAGTCGTGCACATCTATACATATAGTCGTAGACTAGATCTTAAGAAGTTGCTCTCAGCCTTGTGGCTTAGGAAAGGATTTAGCATCTCTATTCTGCTTTGCTAAGACCCTGCTCTGTGTCAGCGTGTGGCCCTCCTTGCCGGGGTTGGGGGGGGTGCTGGGTTGGCACAAGTTACGGGTAGTCACGGTTCTGGAGCCTTGGTCAAGACAGGACCAGTAGGAGTCCAGATAGGAGCTCAGTATTCGGAAGAGGCCCACACAGATGGGGGAAGGAGGAGTGGATTGGAAGAGATGTGGCTTCAAGGGCCACAAAATCGCCATGTTGCTCCCCAGGGAGCCATTTATTGGGTCAGATTGATAGCACGATTTAATTCATGTTCCAATGGAGAGTGGAATGGAGAATTTTGGTACGTTTCTGGGCCTTCCCATGACGTTTTTAGGACCAGGGAAGAGCTTGGGCGTGCAGGGTATACTGCAGTATACACTGACTGTTCACTTCCTATTACTGCTGTAACAGACCACCACAAATTTAGTGGCTTAAAACAACACAAGTTCATCATCTTAAAGTTCAGGAGGTCAGTGTCTAAAACGGTCAGCAGGGCTATTTTCCTTCTGGAGGCTCTAGGGGAAAATCCACTTCCATGCTTTTTCCAGCTGTGTTCTTTGGCCCGTGGCCCCTTCCCTCATCTTCACAGTCAGCTGCGGAGCCTTTCCCTTTTTTAAATGATGCCTGTCTACTAGAAAAGGGGACTTCGTGTTGCATAAAACTTGCGAAATATAAAAAAATGAGTTAACCCTTTTTCTGTTTTTTGATATATAAAACATGTGCCTACCTTCAAATGCTAACAACTCTGGCACAAAAACGAAGTGTTGATATTTTATATAACAAACACACATACACACACTTATTTTTTAATAAAAATGATAGGGAAAAAATCCATCTCATATATAGACTCAGCAATTTAGTTCAAAGGTAGAAATACTAAATTCCCAGAGAAACATTACATTTCCAGAGAAAGGAAGATAAACCACAGAGAAAGACTAATTTGTACACAGAAATTGTCACTAGTCTCCAGGATCCACAGTGTGTGCTTAAGACCCCCAACAGGCGTCATCAGGGGTGTAGGCCCCATATTTTTAGGGTATTTCCCCTTAAAAAAAAGGCCCTTCGATGCCCAGAGGGGATGGGGAGATATGGGGAAAAACGTGGAAGAGATGGTATCAGAGGTGCGATGCTATTAGAAAACCTTTCATGAATGTCACGGTCATTTGTGAGCATAAAGAGAAACTTCTTCTCCACCCAGACCCCGGTTTAGGGCTGCGTGAGTTTGCTAAGGCCGCCTTAACAAAATACCAGACTGGGGTCTTGATCGACAGAGCTTTATTGGCTCACAGTTCTGGAGGCTGGAGGTCCCAGACCAAGGTATTAAAGTGTTAGTTTCTTCTGGTTGATTCACAGACAGAAGCCTTCTCACTGTGTCCTCCTGTTGTTCCTTCTGTCTATGTTGTCTGTGTCCCTATCTCCTCTTTTTGTAAGAACACCAGTCAGATTGGATTAGGGCCCACCATATGCCTTCATTTTAACCTAATTTACCTCTTTAAAGACCCTGGCTCCAAATGCATATTGTCTCCAAAGTCACATTGTAAGGCACTAGTGGTAGGACTTCAACATATGAATTTGGGGGATGCAATTTAGTCCATAACAAGGATCAACCGAATTTATTCCTTTCCATTATCTTTTGATGGAGTAGCTTGTTCCAGCTTCCTCTATCACTCTTTCTGGTGAGAGAAGGGTTAACACAGGGGTAAGCTTAATGGCCAGTCACCAGGTGATGTTTCCAAACCTGGCAGAATCACCAGTGTCACACTGAAACCAAAACAGGAGAAACCCATTCTGGGTCCAGGTCTCTGTCAAAATCCTCCAGAACCGTAGGGATTTCAAGGTTACCACAGAAAGTTATTTAAAACTATCCTTGCCATTATCTGTTGCTTTTTTTATTTCATATTAACTCACAATCTTTTTAGGACAGAGGGTTAAATTCCTTGACTTCTCTCTGTTTCAGTCATTTTCTTTTCATATGGAGTAGGGGTTATATAGAAAATCACCGCTTAGAAATGCAGAAATGTAATTTTATTTTCTGTAACTGAACTCAACTGGCATTGAAACCCTCAGTTTTGGTTAGAAATGGGGAAGAACTTTAAGTTGCTCATTCGAGACTTTTTTAGTCACTTTCAGTTTAAATCTTCCCCTTTTCCAGAATATGTCAGTGTTTCTGCCCCCTTCCCTGCCCCCAGGATGAGATCTCAATTCCTGGGAAAGGTCACAGGTCCCTGCTCTGTCATCCTGTCCTCCTTGGTCTTGCCTGAAGTATCTCATATGCAGAGTTGGATTTACTGTACTGTTACTAAAGCTTAAACTTTGGGGTTTCTTCTGAACCTTTGAAGGGGCAGCAGTGATGGGTCTACATGGTCATAGATTTTTTAACATTTACAGAAGTAAAATATTTTAGTAGCAGTTGATTAAGACCACTGTTGTTTGCCATTTGATTTCCACTCCACCAAAATTTCCCTCATATGAAGCCGCTTTGGGGTAGCTGTAGGAATTTGGGGGGATATGAGAAGGGGAAGTTGAGATGCGGATACATTCAGTTTGTATTTAGTGGGATTTATTTATGTGGTTTACAGTCACTTCCATGAATAGTTAAGTTGTAGGCTGGTGAACCTTGGGTAGAAATGGGTCCTAGAAATCGTCTGTCACCCGCTACAGCAGTGCAGAATTGTGGAGGGCTGGGGGCATATCTGGAAATAGTGCCTGGGATGCCTGGCACTAGCAGCATGTGGGGAGTGGAGGAGAAAAGGCTTGGGGAGAAGCCTATGATTCTTCCAGTTACCAGAGGGGTAACATTGTCAGCAGAAAATTTTGTTCTCACTGAAACCTGACGTAGGGATTTTTTAGGCCAGGTATACGCTCAACAATGCAGCATATGCAATTATAAGTGATACTTATATATATTTTTCTGATGGAAATGATGCAATAGAACTTACAATTCCTGTGTTTGCAGGGCACAGGCACTGACAGCTGATACATCTATTGTGAGGCCACATCATTTATGTTTTCTAACGATCAGTTATAAAAAAAAAAAGTAAATGTCAATCAATGATCCTTGAGGAAAACCTGAATTATCCAACTTTTTATTCTCTCTATAGAAAATATTACAAACAATTACCATATGAATAAATGATCAAAGGTTGTGCAGCCCAAAATCTATGAAAAATGCCTTATAGCAGTATAAACAAATAATTCTCCTTTTGCTCCTTGAGCTGAGAGCAGGGCTGATGTGTTGGGGGGCTGGACTCCAGCCCCAGTGCAGCAACTCTATGCTCTCCTTGTCCAGACCTCAGTGGTCTGCCAGATCTACGTTCCCTGAACAAGTGCATTTCAGCACACCTCACCCCGTTTCTGAACTCCAGGAGCACTTAATGCCCCAGTGACATTCAGGGCACCCCACTGGCATGCAGGAGCATGTAGGACAAGCGAAGCAAAGGGCCTGCTGCTGCAAGTCCTGCTTCTGAACAAATGCTCCACGCCAGTGTGTCTGCTGCTCCAGGACTGGTGTGTGTGTGTGGCAGGGGTGGGGATGGGAGTGGGGACCCTCTGTGAGGCCATTTTTACATAGCTTCCTTTGCTTTAGAATTTCAAAATCTGACTGGAGCTTTTGTTTATCTGCCCCCTCCAAGTGTTTGGGTTTCAGATCTTTCTTACCGATACTCTCCAAGCACCTCCTCCCAAGCCCAGGACCTGCTTTTACAGCACCACGGTGCAGTAGTTAAGAGCATAGACCAGAGCCAAATCACACAGGATCAAATATCAGGGCCATCAATTGTAAGCCTTGTAAGCTTGGATAAGTTACTTAACATCTCTGAGCATCAATTTCCTTATCTCTACAAATGTTGTAATGAGGATGAGTGAGTTAACGTGTCTAAAGGACTTGGAATACAAAATGCAGCTGTGTCAGCTGTTATACTCTCCTCGCTATATGTAGAGTAGGCACTTGTGCCGTATCCTGCACCTTTCCGGGTCTGTGGAGTATAGTAAAAACATGCTCTGGCAGTCAAGTTTGGTTCCTTGATATTTAAAGATAAGCTTTTGGATTTAGAACACATTTTTTTTTTTTTTAAATCACAAAGGCCCAGAATTACAAGGAAAATCCTGGGTTTCAGGACTATTGCTTCAGAGATGCACTTCTAATGCCTATTTTGCAAGTGAAGAAATGAACATAAATGTTTGTTTATGTTGCATCTCAGCTATAAAGATACCAAATTTCTTGGAAGCAATGAACACTTCTGGCCAATAAGGAGAAAAACATGAAAAAATATTTTTAAAAGTACAAATATTAAAGTAATAACATATTTTAGAATGCTATTATATACATATCAGTAAAGGAGAATCAACACTTTGAATTTCCTTTAATGGTGCCAGGTCCCAGGCCATGAAATTTATATATAGTGCATAATCTTTACAACAGCCTCTTATATAGATAGTTTTATTTCCATTTTACTCATGGGTAAACTGAGGTTTGCAAAATTTCAAGTTACTTGCCCAAACTATTTAGTGTATTAAGGGGTGAGCTATGATTCAAATTGACATTTTGCTTCCAAAAGACATGCTCTTCCCACTCGTTGCCCTTGGTGGCCCACTCGTGACTCCCTAGAACTTAATTCTCTGAAAGAAAAGCATCTGACTGGAAAAGAGCATTTTTCTGTAAAGGAGAGGTTTCCAACACCACCAGAGGCTTGTCAACTGTGGAGGGCATCTTCCTGAATCTTTAGAGCCTTCTTCCCATCAGAAGGATACCCTCAACTTAATAAAATAATCTAGGATACAGGTTCCATCTGCAAGTGTGACATCCATTATGAAAGTATAGCTCAGTGTGATGTGTAATCAATTCTAATTAACTCTCCTCTGCCAGTAAATTCTGCCAATACATTGATTCTATTAAAAAAAAAAAAAACTCGACCTGTCCTTGTGGAAAAAGCTCATTTCATCTCTCTCAGTTATTTGTTGCTTTGACTCTAAGCTTCATCTTTATTCTCATCACAAATTCCTTAGAAAAACTGTTCCTCTCATTCCCATAATAAATTAAATGGATAATGCTTAAGATAGTGACAAAGAAGTTTTGCTCTGAATTCAGAATAGGAATACAGAACAAATTTGTTACTCTGGCTAACACTGAAACTTAGCATTGTACAATTTGTCATATGTGTTTTCAGGTTTCAAGTTGATCCTAAGTGAAATCACGAGGAAGATAAAATTTGCTTTATGGGATCCATTTACTCCTTTCTTAGCAATTGCCACCTTGCCTTTATATCCCCCTCACAACACTGTATCTAATGGTTTCATTTCTTCTTTAAGATTAAAAGACCATCTTCTGAATTTTATTTTATTTTTTATTGAAGTATAATTTGACTTACAATATATTAGCTTCAAGTGTGCAACAATGATTGATATTTTTATAGATTACATACCATACAAAGTTATTACAATATTACTGACCACGTGATGCTGTGCATTACATCCCTGTGACACTGATTTTACAACTGGTAGTTTGTACCTCTTAGTTCACTTCACCCATTTTGCCCAACCCCACACCCTCCTCTCCTCTGGCAACCACTATTCTCTGTATTTGTGAATCTGTTTCTGTTTTGTTATGTTTGTTTACTTGTTTTGTTTTTTAGATTTCACTCATAAGTGAAAACATACAGGGTATGTCTTTCTCTGTGTGATGTATTTCATTTAGCATAATACCCTCTAGGCCAACCCATGTTGTCGAAAATGGCAAGATTTCATTCTTTTTTATGGCTGAGTACTATTCCTAGTGTGTGTGTGTGTGTGTGTGTGTGTGTGTTACCGCACATGTGTGTGTACACATCTTCTTTGTCATTCATCTATTGATGGGTACTTAGATTGGTTCCATATCTCAACTAATGTAACTAATGCTGCAATCAACATAGGGGTGCCTATATCTTTTTGAATTAGTGTTTTCATTTTTTAAATATATACCCAGTATTGGAATTGCTGGATTACATGGTAGTTCTATTTTTAATTTTTTGAAGAACCGCCATACTGTTTTCGATAGTCTCTGTACCAGTTTAGATTCCCACCAACAGTGCATGACAGTTTTTCTCTACATCCTCACCAGCACTTGTTATTTCTTGTCTTTTTGATAATAGCCATTCTGACAGGTGGTATCTCAATGAGGCGATATCTCATTGTGATTTTGATTTGCATTTCCCTGAATTATAGTGATGTTTAGCATCTTTTCACGTGCCTGTTTGTTCATCTGTTTGTCTTCTTTGGAAAATGCCTGTACAGGACCTTTGCCCACTTTTTGCTTAGATTTTTTTATGTTGAGTTGTATTTTTTTTAACATATTTTGGATATTAAACCCTTATCAGACATGAAATCTACAAGTATCTTTGCTCATTCAGTAATTTGCCTTTTTGTTTTGTTGATGATTTCCTTCACTATGCAAAAGCTTTTTAGTTCAATGTGTTCCCAATTGTCTATTTTTGCTTTTGTTGTCCTTGCCTGAAGAGACAGATCCAAAAAAATATTGCCAAGATCAATGTCTAAAAGCTTACTGCCAATGTTTTCTTCTCAGAGTTTTATGGTTTCAGGTCTTACATTTGAATTATTAATCCATTTTGAGTTTCATTCCAGTTTCATTCTTTTACATGTCGCTGTCCAGTGTTCCCAATACCACTTATTGAAGAGACTTTATTTTTTCTATTGTATATTCTTGCCTCCTTTGTCTTAGATTAAATGACAATATGTGCACGAGTTTATTTCTGAGCTCTCTACTTCCCATTGATCTGTATGTCTCTTTTTGTGGCAGTAACATATTGTTTTGATTGCTATAGCTTTGTAGTATAGTTTGAAGTCAGGGAGAATGATACCTCCTGCTTTTTTTTTTTTTAATTTATTTTATTTTTATTTTTAATAGACTTAATTTTTTTAGAGCAGTTTCAGGTTTACAGCAGAAATGAGCAGAAAATAGAGTTCCCACATAGCCCTCCCCACCCACACATTTATACTTCCCTACTCTCAACATTCCTCATCAGTGTGACATATTTGGTACAATTGATGAACCAACATGGACACATTTTATTAACCAAAGTCCATGGTTTACATTAGGGTTCACTCTTGATGTTGTACATTCTACAGGCTTTGACAAATGCATAATGACATGTAGCCACCACTATAGTATCATACAGAATAATTTCATTGCCCTAAAAATCCCTTGTGCTCCATCTACTCATTCTTCCCTCCCTCCCTCCCTCTCCCCAAACCCCTGGAAACCATGATTTTTTTATTCTTTCTGTAGCTGTGTCTTTTCCAGAATGTCATTTGGTTGGAATTGTACAATTTGTAGCCTTTTCAGACTGACTTCTTTCGTTTAGTAATATATCTTTTAAGTTTCTTCCATGTCTTTCATGGCTTGATAGCTCATTTTTTTTCACTGCACATATATTTTTAATTTACATATATGTACTGTTCATTGTTTCTAAGAATGTTCAGAGCTTTAGCTTTTTACCTCCTGCTTTGTTCTTTCTCAGGATTGCTTTGACTGTTCAGGATCTTTGTGGTTCTGTACAAATTTTAGAATTATTTGTTATCATTCTGTGAAAAAATTCCATGGGTGTTTAGATAGGGATCGTATTAAGTCTGCAGATTCCTTTGAATAGTGGGTAAATTTTAACAATATTAATTCTCCTAATCCATGAGCATGGTATATCTTTCCATTTATTTGTGTTGTTTACAGCTTCTTCCATCAATGTCTTATAGTTTTCAGAGTGCATTTCTTTTTACTTCCTTGATTAGTTTTATTTCTAGGTATTTTATTATTTTTGGTGTGATTGTAAGTGGGATTTTTTTTCTTCTGATAGTTTATTATTAGTGTATAGATGTAACAGATTTCTGTATATTAATTTTGTATCCTCAACTTATTTATTAGTTCTGATAGGCTTTTAAATTTTTAATTTTTTCTAATAGAGTCTTTAGGGTTTTCTATATATAGTATCATGTCATTTGTAAAAAGGGACAGTTTTACCTCTTCCTTTCCAATTTAGATGTTTTTTATTTATTTATTTTTTGTCTGATTGCTGTGGCTAGGACTACCAATACTATGATAAATGAGAGGGACAAGAGTGGGTATCCTTGTCTTGTTTCTGATCTTAGAGAAAAAGCTTTCATCTTTTGTTAGCTATGGGTTTGTCATAAATAGCTTATACCACTATAGCTCTATGCCACTTTTTGAGACTTTTTTTTATCATGGATAGATGTTGAATTCTGTCAAATGCTTTTTCTACTTCTATTAAAGGTTATCATGTGATTTTTATCCTTTTATTAATGTGATGTATCACATTGACTGGTTTGCAGACATTGAAATGATTTTGCATCCCTGGAATAAATCCTACTTGATCATGATTTATGGTCTTTTTAATGTATTGTTTAATTAGATTTGCTAATATTTTGTTGAAAATTTTTGTGTCTATGTCCATCATGGATATTGACCTATAACATCCTATTTTGTGGTATCTTTATCTGGTTTTTGTATTAGGGTGATGTTGGTCTTGTAGAATGAGTTGAACATGTTCCTTTCTCTTCAAATTTTTAGAATAGTTTGAGCAGGATAGGCATTAAATATTCTTTAAATATTTGATAGATTTCAATCATGAAGCCATCTGACCCTGGAGTTTTACTTGTTGGGATTTTTCAGATTATTGATTCAATTTCTATTTTCTATCTATTTCTATTGTTTGGAATTCTCTGTGATTCCTGAACCTGGATATCTGTTTCCTTCCCTAGGTTGGGCAAATTTTCTGCCATTGTTTTATCAAATAAATTTTCTGCTATTTTCTCTCTCTCTTCTCCTTCTGGGATCCCTATAATGTGAATATTAATATACTTGTCATTGTCTAATAGGTTCCTAATCTATTCTAATTTTTAAAAAATTCTTGTTTCTTTTTGCCTTTCTGATAGGTGATTTCCACTATTCTATCTTCTGGTTTAATTATGCATTCTTCTTATCACCTAATCTGCTATTAAGTCCTTCTAGTGTATTTTTCATTTTAGTTATTGTATCACTCAACTCTGAGTTGAACTCTAAAGTTAAACAAACAAACAAACAAACAAAAAAACTGAGAAAACCAAGTTTGGTGAAGATACGATACCACCAGTTTGGAAACCTGGCAGGTACTAAAGGATCATACAATACCCAAAGGCTCTGCAATCCTTCTCCTAGACATGAGAAATGTGTACATCTTTACAAAAGACTGGAATAAACATGTTAATAGAAGCCCCCTTTTAATAGCCAAAAACAATAGCAGCAGCAACAAAAAACCCCAAAATAATAACTAGAAATGAGTCAATTGTCCATCAACAGCAGAATGAAGACTATACCATGGGTAAACGAGAGTCTCTTCGAAATATGGTGTTGGGAAAACTGGATACACACATGCAAAAGAATGAAATCGGAGCCCTATATCACACCATTCACAAAAATCAGCTCAAAATGGACTAAAGACTTAAATGTAAGACCTGAAATAATAAAATTACTAAGAGAAACTATAGAGAAAAATCTTCATGACATTGGTCTTGGTAATTATTTCTTGAATATGACTTCAAAAGTACAGGCCACAAAAGCAAAAATAGATAAGTGGAACTATATCAAACTAAAAATCTTCTGCAAAGTAAAGAAAACAATCAACATAATGAAAAGGCAACCTTCTGAATAGGAGAAAATATTTGTAAACCACACATCTGATAAGGGTTTAATATCTGTAATATATAAAGAACTCCTACAACTCAATAGTAAAAAACAAATAACCCAATTAAAAAATGCGCAAAGGATTCTAATAGGCATGTTTCCACAGAAGACATACAAATGGCTAATAGGTAAATGAAAAGGGTGCTCAATATCACTAATCATCAGGAAATGTAAATCAAAACCACAATGACATATCCCCTCACACCTATTAGAATGGCAATCATCAAAAACAAACTAAAAATTACAAGTGTTGGTGATGATATGGAGAAATTGGCACCTTTGTGCAGTATTTGTGAGAATGTGAAATAGTGCAGCTGCTATGGAAAACAGTATGGGGGTACCTCAAAAAGTTAAAAATAGAAGTATCACATAGTCCAGAAATTCTAGTTCTAGGTATTTACCCAAAAGAATCAAAATCAGGATCTTGAAGAGATATGCACTCTTATGTTTACTGTAACAAGATTTGTAATAGCCAAGATGTGGAAGCAAACTAAATACCCATCAATGGATGAGTGGATAAAGAAAATTTAAATACACACAGTGGAATATTATTCAGACTTAAAAAATAAAGAAATCCTGTCTCATGCAACAACATGGATGAATCTTGAAGATGCAAGTTATGTAAAGTAAAGTAAGTCATTTACAAAAGGACAGATACTGCATGATTGCACTTATATGAGTTATCTAAAGTAATCAAACTCATACAAACAGGAAGTAAATGGTGGGTGCCATGAATTGCAGTTTGGAGGAAGTGCGTAATTGTTTTTCAATGTGTACAAAATTTTAGTTATGCAAGGTGAAAAATTTTTAGAAATTGGCTGCACAACATTGCGCTTTAGTTAACAATAATGTATCGTATACATAAAAATTGGCGAAGAGGATAGATTTCATGTTAGGTATTTTTAAACCACAATTTTAAAAATCCAGTAGAATGAATAATTAGTAACAGAAGATTATACATTACTCTACAGTAATGAAAACAAGTGAATTATTGCCACATGGTATGCATCAAGGATTACACAAGCACAATGTTGAGTGAATGAAACCAGACACAAAATTACATGTTTTATCATACTATTTGTACAGAGTTAAAATTAAGCAAAACCAACCTATGCTGATCAAAGTCAGAGTTGTGGTTCCCTTGGTGGGGATGGATAATGGGAGGGGCCACAGAGGAGGAGATTTTTAGAGTGCTGGGGAGGTTCTGTTCCCTACTTTTGATCTGGGCGGATATGCAGTTGTGTCTCACTATGAGAAGCCTCATCGAGTTGTACACTTATGAACTGTACACTTTATGTAGGTTATGCCTCAGTATAAGGTTTTCTTAGTGACAGTAATTAATAGCTGTCATTTATTGAACGTATTCGTTTTCAGACACTTCACATGTATTAGCTCACTTAACCTTCCCAGTTCTCTTCTGCAGTAGGTATTGTATTCTCTTTATTTTATAAGTGAGGAAACTG
Organism: Camelus bactrianus; assembly: GCF_048773025.1. NCBI lineage: Eukaryota > Metazoa > Chordata > Mammalia > Artiodactyla > Camelidae > Camelus > Camelus bactrianus. The sequence continues at coordinate 97,217,841 of NC_133540.1, forward strand.
GAACACTGTGCAGTCAGGTAACTTGCCCAGTGTCACACGGCTGACATATCAGGGAGTGACTAGGAATTCCATGGCAGGAGGATTGGCTTCCCAGCTCACTTTCTAACTACTATGCACAGACAGTCTAATATATTAGAGGAGGCACCAAGGGCTGTGCTTTCAATGATTAAATTTACCTGAGTGGAAAAATTCATAGACAGCTTCTGGGGATAGCTGATGGTTAAACAGGCTTGAAGGAAGGGCAGGTATTTTCCATGCACTGAAGGAAAGGAGGTATCCCAGGTTGAACACATAGCATATGCAAAGGTGACAGGCGTTGAACTTGAAAATGCCAGTAGTTTTGTGTGGCTCAAAAATAGTGTGAGTGAAGGCTTTCTAAGAGCCTGGGCATAGACAAGGAGCTTTCGATTTTATTCCTGATGAGAATGAAACTATTTTAAGCAGAATAATTATAGGATTACATTTAAAAATAGCATCCTGTGGGCAGTCTAGGGGATGGTTGGGAGGGGAGAAATCTGAGCCAGTGTGACCATTTCAGAGGTGACGTACTGGTAATGGTGAGGGGAAGAGGCTGAGGCAATCACCACTAAATACCTGGTTGGAAGGAAAAATGTTTCTCTCTCCTCAGAATTATGAAGAAAAATTCCTCGATTTTGGTCAGCAAAATGCTGCAATGGCCTTCATGTTTCTAAGAGACAGCAGCTTTCAGATGGTGACACCCAAATAAATATGCAGATAACCTTATTATAGTCCTTATTAGAAACATGTATGACTTTTGTAGTAGCAGGAGGAGTAATAATCCTAATAACTGAAGTCATTTTAATAGCAATGAATAATCTAGCTCTATCCCATTCATCCTTTGTCCTCTTATTCGGGACAAGGCGCATCTTTGATGGTCCTTGGACATAAAGGAAACTCCTTTGTTTATGGAAGGTTGAAACACCCAGGTTAGAAAGAATGGGTAGAAATGGGTCTAGGAATCTGTCTCAGCATCACCGTTGAATCAGCAGTCTGAAGTTATTTCTCAAGTATAGGAATTCCAGACTCCCAGCCCTTGGTATTACAGCTCCTTTTCCCTGATGCAGCAATCAAGGTCTGGGGTGACGGAGGGAAGTGAGGGGTGTGAATAGTTCCTTCTTTCCAAGGGAGCTGGGCTGTCTTCTGTCTGGCCTTGGTCCAGGTCCCCAGTGGATACCATGGGATGGTAGCTTCTCTGGGCCCCATCTCACCCCACTTCTCAGGCCCGTGCTTCCCTGGCTGTGGGCAGCAGATTTCTTCTGTTTGCACTGGTTCCATTTTAAGTTTGATAGCGGGCAGCTTGGACCCTTGACCCGATTGGCAATTAAGAAATGCTGCTGTCCAGCCTGTCCTACAGGTGTAAACAATATGCCACAGTTCAGCCTGGCCATCTGCCTGTGGTATCCAGATCTAGTTGTCACACAGGAAACTTGCCAACCCCTCCTGAAGCCATATGCTCAGGGCCACATCTTTTTAGACCACATCTTGTGAAAGTGTGTGGAATTCTGCAGTGAACCCCACGCTCAGCCCTCTCTATTTTCTTGGAGGCAGAAAGCCAGCTTTGAATTTCTGCCATCACAGTTGTAAAATGAAATGGGTACAGTTAGAAAGGAAGGTGATCCTTGACTGCATGTGCAAAATGGCTTTTTGTTGTGTCTCCCTTCAGTCATAAAATGGTCAGAAAAGTCAGCTGGAGTATTGCCAAGAAGGACCAAGTAGGAAGTAGTTTACTTTGTGTGTTGCTGAAAGAGAGGTGCAAGAGCCAGACTCAAAGACCTGAAACCATGAGACGTGAGACTTGCAGTGTCTCAAGGAGAAAGAAGAGCTTAAGCGCTATGACCACTGTTATCAGAATTGTGAACGGAACCCGAGCAAGGATTGAAGGCTGGAGTGGAATGGATGAGAAGGGGGGGGGGGGGGGAATGTGTCGGATGTTGCTTTAGTGGGATGCCTGCTTCATGCATCAGGTCAGGCTGAACCCAACTGCCATCAAACATATATCCTTCCTGTGCACACATGCTGTTTCTCTGTCTCTGTTTCTGTCTCTTGCTTTTAAAGGAGGATTTGAAAATCTCCATCAGAGATCCAGTTCTAGTCAAGGGTCCAGTTTTCTGGATCAAGTACCTTCACCAGTTTCCTGCTGTTTGCCTTCAATGGTGAGCTGGGTTGGTAATCCTAAAAAACTCTTAACTCTTTTCTTTCTTTGTTTTTAATTCTTATTTTTTTCTAATTGAAATGTAGTCGATTTGCAATGTTAGTTTCAGATGTACAGCAAAGAAATTCAGTTATACATATACATACATATATATTTTTTCAGCTTCTTTTCCATTATGGCTCATTACAAGAAGTTGAATATAATTCCCTGTGATATATAGTAGGTCCTTGTTGTTCATCTACTTTATATATAGTAATGTGTATTTGTTAATCCCAACTCTTATTTTCAACCTGGAATGATTACTGAAACAGTGATCTGTAGGCCACTTACATCTGAATCATCTGGGGTCATTGCTGAATACGAACTCTTTGTTCCATTCAAGACCCCCGAATCAGTATCTCTCAGGAGTAAGTTCTAAGGATCTGTATTTTAAATGAGTGCTCTTGGTAATCCTTAAGAATTCTAAACTAATGAGGAACTCTCCTAAGTGTTCTTTCTCAGCTCTTTTCTCCTCTCTTTATGTCTCTAGAGCTAAACATATTTTCTGGGGAAAGATACACCACTAACAAGAAAAGCCAAATAACAAATATGATCTTCTTAAAAATGTCAGACTGTGTTACTTTCAGGCTTTAAAACGTTCAGTGGCTTGCCAATGAGCTGGGAATAGGATATTTCCATGGCTGCATGCCCTTCCTGTCTGCTCTCATCCCCCGCTCCCTCATTCCTCCTGGCTCGCTAGCCTTTGGTTATGCTGGCATAAGTTCTGATTCTTGAGCTTGCCAAGGTTGTCTCTATCTGGGAGCCTTTGTGGTTACTCCCTCTCAGCAAGGAAAACATGTCCCGTGTCTTCCCATCCTTGACTGCGTCTCATCGTTGGGACCTCAGCCTCTGCTTTACCACCTCGAGAAGTTCTCCCTGGTTTCCCTGCCTAATGTGTGCACGCTCCCCACCTGCCACCTTTAGCACATCAACTTACTCCAGTTAAACTTTACTCTCTAGCATTGGTCACCCTCTGAAATCAGCCAATCCATTAATTAATCTTTCTCCTCTTCTTTGTTTTTACTTATCTGTCTCCCTTCCCTCCACCCTAATTGAATGGAAGAAGAATCTTCCTCTGTGTTAATCATTGCTTTATTTTCAGCGCCTACAACTATGCTTGGCATGTGGTGAATATTCAATAATTATTTAGTGAATAGTGAATTAAAAACACCAAAAGTGCAAGATATAAAAGATTTTAAAGTCCTCAAATCAACTCTTCAAATCCATGATGGCCTCAATTCTCCTAATGTTAAATTGCTTTTTTTCCTACCCAAGGAGCTACCTCCAGCATAACGATACCTGCGCCTAATTGTGTATGAGGGCAGAGCAAGGACAAAAACTTAGGTAATATAAGTTGTGATTCCTCTGCAGATGGGACCTTACTCTGTAGTATGAAAGCTAAAAGGCAAATCATCTTGGTTTCATTTTTTACATATAAAGTAAAAATATTGATCTTTTATTAAAGATATTGAGATCAATATTGAAGATATTAAAGATCAATATTGAACTAATTAATTAAATCCTCCAACAAGCATTTATTGCTATCCTAGGTACGTGGAGTATGTCAGTAAGCAAACCAATGATCCCTGCCCTCTGGGGCTTACTCATATTCCTACCTGCTACCTACGCCATTGGGTTCACTCAGGAGAATCTTCAAGATGTGGAGAGCTTGTCTCCATCCTGAATCATCATCTTCTTCGTTTGTAAAATAATAACAATAGGTTTAGAAACCTCAGCTCATCTGAAATATGCAAAAAAGCTGTTCTGAAACACGTATTTCTAAACGTCTTCAAAATATCATACATTATAAATTAAGTACATACCAATGTAGTTTCCGACAGGAAATCCTCTGTATAATAAGAAAGCTAAGAAAGTAGATGTGTTCAGGAGTGGATGACAGGGATTATTCGTTTAGAAACTACAAACATTTCTTTCTCCCAAAAGAGATGCCATTCAGTTACTAGGTCATTATTGTGTTTTCCTTGAAAATATCAACCTGCTCAACATTAATGTGAGAAAAAAATTACTAGAGCAAAACTCAAAATTTAACTTGCATTCCACAGAGAGGTATTTATGTACATAAAATGATCTTTTGAAAATTTATCTGAATTCTATATTGTTTTTTTTAACATTTTTTATTGATTTATAATCATTTTACAATGTTGTGTCAAATTCCAGTGTAGAGCACAATTTTTCAGTTATACATGAGTATATATATATTCATTGTCACATTTTTTTCTCTGTGAGTTACCACAAGATCTTGTATATATTTCCCTGTGCTATACAGTATAATCTTGTTTATCTATTCTACATTTTGAAATCCCAGTCTGTCCTTAATTCTATATTGTTTTTAAATCTGAGTAATTAGTTTAAAAAAAACCCTGAGATCATTCAAGATTAAAGATTTATTAAATAATTTTATCAGTATATCCAAGTACAGATAAAATAGTGATTTGAAATAAGCCAAAGCACCTTTCTTTTATACTTAAAGACACAATAAAGCTGTCACTACTTCTCTATTTAGAAGAAAGGACCACCCTTCTTCTTGCCGTCCTGTGTGTTCTCAGGAGACTCAAATATTGTCTTCATTCTGTTATAAAAAGGAGCATGCAAATGTGAACAGGCCCAACGTGTAGAAAAGTGGAAAATGTCACTGCTTCTTTTCCTAGGCACTGATGACTGAGTAGTTCACAGCTGTGTTCTTTCTATGAGGAACCCAGGATCTGGGGAGAGAGGTCACCAGGACTGACATAAAGCAGCATAAAGCCCGGTTTTATTGTGTGGGGGGACCGTGCTGACTGAGTCACACTTAAGAGGCTGCATTTCTTCCTCAACGTGGGTGCAGATGCTACTCTGCAAGAATGAATGCTTCTCTGTGGAAGAGCTGTTTAAGTCTGATTAAACTGATGTTCCTAGAAGACCAGAAAAACCTGGATTCCTCACTTTCCACTCAAGTGCACCAAAGCCCTTAGACTGTCTGCAACCTCCTCTTCTCAGCCTGGGGTTTACTTCATCTGCACTGAATAATCATGGTGCTGGGAGCTGTGTTGCCGGGGGATATCTGTCCTCTGATGGCACGGGCATTTTAAAAAGCAAGATCGACCTTGGGATAGGGAGCGTTTTCAGTGGTTTAGACACTCGCATGTAATCTGACCTTCTCTCTAATGCCGCACCTGAGGGTGGGGGAGCATGACTAGAGACTTACGCCAAAGAGCTAACTTAAAAGGCCAACTTTTTTCGAAGCTTATTTCTTTGACAACTAAAAAAAGATTGTACTCACATGAATAGTTAAAATTCTTTCCCTTTCAGGATTTGTAGATAATAGCTACTATATATAAAATAAACAACAAGGTCAGGGAATTATATTCAATACCTTGTAATTCAATATCTTGTAATTATATTCAATACCTTGTAAGGTCCTACTGTATAGCACAGGGAATTATATTCAATATCTATAATGAAAAAGAATATGAAAAGGAATATATATATATAACTGAATCACTATGCTGTACACCAGAAATTAACACAGTATTATAAACTGACTATACTTCAATTAAAAAAAAAACAAAAAAACCCCCAAAATCAACGTATTTATCTTAATCCTTCAGTGACTTCTGATACACCATTAACCTCTGCTGGTGATATAGAGGATGAAGGGACATGTCAGTAACCAACAGTGAGGCGCATCTCATATTTACCTCTCTACTGAAGTCCAGGCAGATCTCTTTATAGCCCAGGATTCAAGGCAGGCCCATCGGAGAATGATCTATGGTCCCAAATTGGTAAAAGAGGTGCTTGTGATCAGAGCATGTGATATGAATGAGCAGCTAGCTGGCAGAAAAACGGTTCAGGAACAAATATCAGGCACACCTCTTCCTTCCCCAGTTAAAGTAGAACAGAGTAACAATGGAAGAGAGAGGAGACTGATGGGCAGATCCCAGTTCAATGGAGGGAAAGAAAAAAGCTTCGAATTAAGACCTTTTAAGTCTAATACATTTTTAGTCTTTTCCAAAATTTGTGACTTTCTAGAATTGGATATCTTTTCTCATTTATCATGTTTTCACTTAAGACTAGCGGTAAGTGTTCAATCACATTAAGAGTGTTGTGCTAGGAAAAGGATCAATATTGATGCTCTGTAACAAAGGAGACAAGGAAGGTAGTACTTACTGTCACTCCAAGTGAAGTATGGCTGCCAGAGTAGTCAGTAAAAGAAAAGAACAGCAAAATAACAATTGACAGGGTGTCTCATGCAATAGCATGTAGTCTATTCAGAGGAATAATTATTATTGGTACAGTGGGTAAATTAGTAATATCATGCATGGCCAGTTCATTCTGAATTTTCCTAGAGTGTATTAAATGTGAGGGGTTTGATAACAGATTGATTTAATCTTGAATAGATCCCACTGCTCCAAAGGCAGTAGACACAATACAGAAAAGATGAAAAGAAATAATGCAACTTGGAGTCTGGAAGCTACGAAAGACAGTGGTTACAGAAGCAAGGAAGGCCTAGAACCAGACTGCCTGGGTTTGAATTCCAACGTCACCTAATCTCTCTAAGGTTAGTGTTCTTGTCCATAAAATGAGGATGAAATTTGTAACTACCACAAGAGGTTATTTTGAGTAAGACATTCACTTAAAAGTTATATTGCAAGTGTTTAATAATATTTTGAGATTATTAATATTAACACAGAAGGCATTTATTTGCCAGGATAAGGGTATCCAAGGAAAGAAAAATAAGAAGTGAATTCTCTATTAGAGTCACAAGGCCAAACCAAACGAACTCCTACTGCTTCATTAAAATTCTCCTACATTTTCTTCTCCCACTAGTCTTCTGCTAAAATCCTCTGCATAGGCAAAGCTAAATGAAATTAAGTATGTGTTCTAGTTTGTTAGGGTGGCCATAACAAAATACCAAAAATAGGGTGGCTTAAACTACAGACATTAATTGTCTCACAGTTCTGGAGACTAGAAGTCCAAGATCAAGGTGTCGGCGGCGTTGGTTTCTTCTGAGACCTCTCTCCTTGGCTTGTAGATGGTGCCTTCTCACTGTGACCTCACATGTCTTTCCTCAGGGCACATGCATCCCTGAAGTCTCTTCCTCTTCTCATAAGGACGCCACTCATACTGGCTTAAGGCCCCTACCTAATGGCCTCATTTTAGCTTAATCACCTCTTTAAAGATCTTATCTCCAAATATAGTTATATCCATTCTAAAGTGCTGAGAACTGGGGATTCAAAATATGAATTTTTGAGGGACCCAATTCAGCCCACAACAACAAGAATTTGTTTGTTACAGATAATCAAAGCATGAAATTTCTATTTGAACATTTTGTAAATTTTAATTACAAAGTAATTTGAAGTCATACATTCACATTGTAAAAAAGAGAAGCATACATGTAGAGTAAAACATTAAAGTTCCTTTTACTATTTGCCCTTTCACCCTTCTTGATCAGGGCATCTCTTGTGGCAATAGTTTGGTATGTTTCCCGAGAGAACTTTCCTAGATATCCATATGTGTATGTAATACATTATAAAATATACATGTATGTCATTGTCATGGCTGTATCATACAATTATATTACACGTATAATATAATTAAATTCTGTTATTCTTTTCTTAAGTTATAGAATTAGCCTAAATGAATTGTTCTATGATGTGCTTTTTTATTTTATTTTATTTGCTTTCTTCTTGATGACATTTGCATTTCATTACACATATACATAGCTCATTACTTTTACAAATAAGTTAGTTTATACATATAATTATATATATTTATGTATTTGCACTGTATAACTTAGTGTGGGTACTCTATCTCATCATATCCCTATTGGTGGGTATTCTGGATACTTATGAGTTTTCTTTATTTTAAACAATAATGCATACATAGCTTTGCATTTATGTGGGAAAACTGTTCTTGAACTATGCAAGGTTTGTGCAGTTTTAGTTTTGAAAAACCTTGCCAAATTACCACCCAGTTTTTGAGTCCCAACAATGACATAAGAAAGTATTTTTTCACACTCTGGCCAGCAGGCATGTGATGAGCAGTTTAAATTCTTTCAATCTAGTGTTGCTTTATTTTGGAGCATTTTCTTCTTTATTTTCTGGCCCTCTGTGTTTCTTTTTTCACAAATTGCCTCTTCATGTGCTTTACTTTTTTATTATATCATCCTTTTCTTTTAGAGGTGAAACTCTTTATATTCTGAAAGTTAATCTTTTTAAAAGATACATGTTGCAGATATTTTCTCCCAGGACCTATTTGTATTTTATTTGTAAGCTTGTGATGCTGTTTGCCGTTAGGACTTTTGGTTATTATGTCTTATTTAAGGAGGCCTACCCAACCCAATATTGGAAATTAGCTCTTATATTTTATTTCAGTATTTTGAACAGACAAAAGAAAGGTTTAGTTTAAATTTTTGGTTCTGCCATTTATTAGCTGTGTGACTTTGGGAAAGATGCTAAAATTTTTCAAAGTATTAATAATTTTATAATATCTTGCATTAACCTGTATTTAGACTTAATTACAAGTTTTACTGATTCATTTGTTCACTGTTTTAAAAATAAACTCAGTATTTGTTGAATTAATTATAAAATGCTTGACTATTATGAAACTTTTAAACATACAGAAAAATAAGGAGAAAAATGGAAAGCAGACTTGGGTAATGGTATACCAGTTTTATCAGATCTTAACACTTTGCTGTATTTTCTACACATATGAAAAAAAACTGCAGACACAGTTGAATCCTTCTGTGTACCCTACCCAGGTCTTAACACTTACTTCTCTCACTACTATGACTTATGAAATGGTGTTCATTATTCCCATGAATTTTAAACATTTGAATACACACACATCTACAGGTAAATATAATGGGTTTTTTTACTACATATATACAATTTTGCAGCTTGCTTTCTTTTGAGATTTCTTTATGTCCATACAAGTAGATCTGTTACCGAGTCCAAAACTCATTCTGCTTGCCGCACGACAGGCCAGTAAATTGGAAGACGAGAAGTCGGGGCAAGGAATAGCAACTTTATTCAGAAGGCCGGCAGACTGAGGAGAGAGCAAGACGAATGTTCTGGAGAGCTATCTTCCCCAAGTCAGAATTCAGGCTCCTGTAATACTAGAAAGGGGAAGGGGGTATGTTTACTTGTTGCAAGCTTCTTGGTATAGGAATTCTTTGTTCTTGGAATCCTTTGTTCTTGCAGCTGTCCACGTGGGTCACATCATGGTGTCCCTGTAAACCTTCAACAAAACAAATGTTATTTTCTGTTCTGCAACCTGTTATCTTTATATGAGTAGAAAAGTCTTGAGAATAGGCTCTCCTGTATATTTCAGGCTATAGGCAACATTCTTTTATAAAAGGTGCATAGCTAGCAAGACTATGCCTAGAAAACAGGGCACAAGGTTAAAGCCAAAGGAACAGATTTAAAGTGGAGTCAGATTTGTTCTTTTCTGTTACAGCTCTGGTTTATTTTTATACTTACTATCTGGTATTTCATTGATTATATTATAATTTATGAATATACCACAATTTCTTTATTCTCCTATTGATTGATGTTTATATTTTCTAATTTAATTTCATTTTATTTAGTTTTATTTTCTATATTTTGTTTGCTATTTAAATAACCCTGTGATGTGTTTTTGAGAATATGTGTTGGTTTTTCTGAAGTATATATCTAGACATAGAATTGCTGGATCTTAGGATATGCACACCTTCAACTTTATTGCTAGATATTAATAGATATGGCCAGATTGCTCTCCAAAGTGGTGGAGCCAATTCCACTCAAACCATGAGTGTATGGACCTTCCATTTTTTATATCCTCATTAACAAATATTTTCCATACAAGTTTACAGTTTTCATTTTCACATTTAGGTCTTTAATCCCCATGGGAATGATTTTATCTTTGTAAGAAATGAGCTAGAAGTCCTATTCCCATATGGCTAAAGAATGGTCCCGGCACTGTTTGCTGAGCATCCCGTTCTTCCTCCACTAATTGTCAGCACTTCAGATATATACAAAGTTTTGCTAAAGGTATCATTGTTTCTGGGCTCTCTACTAGCTTCCATAGCACTGTTTGTCTTTCCCTGTCCTAGACCACACTGTCTTAATTACTCTGGCTTATTATGTCTTGCTATCTGAGAAGGCAAGCCCTCCTCTTTTGTTTGTCTACAAAATTGTCTTGGTCCTTTGCTCTTTCGTGCAAATTTTGGGATCAATTTGACTCACTCTATTGACCAGAGTTGGTGCAATCATTCAAACTATACTCTAAAGTATTATTATGAAGAATAAGGCATTGAGTGTATATTTTTATTTCTCCCTATTTTCCTTTCCCCCTTCTCTGTCTGTGATTTCTGTACTTCTGCACAGAAACCCTTGGTCAATGGATGTTGGAATTCACAGATCTATATATATCTCTGTGCCTCATCTCTTAACGCTTCCCTCATACTTTTGATCAGTTAGCGTTTATTTGCATGGCATTCTGGGAAAGTATCTAGGATTGATTTTTCAGCTGCATTTCATTTTCTGTTCATCTCACTTATTGATCATGTTAGTAATTTCTTTCTTTTAGCAGCCTCATCCTTAATGGATGAGTTATCCTTTTGAATCTTTCAAAGGTTCCTACTTGTGCTTGTTTTCCAATGTTCCTTGGTTCCTCAGGGCATTAATTCTTTTGTTTATAGATTTCATTAGCTTTCCTTTATGTTGATTTTCCTCAAATGGTTACTGAATATTCATTGTCTGTTATATCTATAGTTGATATTTGAGATTGCTCTTGGCATCAGGAGAATATGTCAGTGTTCAAATGAAAGTTTATGTTGTCTTGGCAGGGAATATAGATTCAGACAATGAGACCTCACTCCTTGTTTGTGTGCATGTGTGTGAGTGTGTGTGCATGTAGCAAGAACATGGCCAGGCTGGCTTCCTTTTAGGGAATGCTCATTATGTATTTTCTATATTCTAGGGCTTTGTGTCCTTCATGGCTGCCCGAGATCACCTAGTGCACCTGCTTTTCTGTCCCCAGGCTCCCATTTTTAAAGGACTCTACTCATGGAAGGCAGTTGTTCAGAGTCAGCTTCTGAAAGCAAGGGACTAGAACAGCCAGCAAGGAGAACCATAGCTCACTTTTGTTCTAGGCTCCATTGCCTCTGAACTTAGTGTTACTTCATGATTCAGCTCTGTTGCATTTTTCCATCAGTTCATTCTCATCAGATATGCCTTTCTGTTCTGCTGTGCTGATGATACATTTTCTGGCTTGACAGAATTGCTGAGGATTTGTTTTTAATGTCATTTCAATGTGGTTTTTTGAAGGAAGAAAGATAAAGCCAGACATCTTGAACCAGAAGTGTTGAGTTAACAATTTGGAACTGAGGGATACATCATTTATGTTGTGTTGTGTGCTCTGATTAGAAGCGAAAAAAAAAAAAAAAGGATGCAAATGAAATTATTTACAAAACAGAGACAGTCTGAGAGACATAGAAAACAAATTTGTGGTTACCAGTGAGGAAAGGAGGTGGGGAGGGATAAATTGGGAGCTTGGGCTTTGCAAATAGTAACTAACATATAAAACAGATAAATAACAAGGACCTACTGTATAACACAGGGACTATATTCAATACTTTGTAATAGCCTGTAATGAAAAAAATATGAAAAGGAATATATATATATGTATGTGTATACATAACTGAATCACTATGCTGTACATCAGAAATTAACACAACATTGTACACTGACTATATGTCAATAAAAAAAGAAGCACATGAGAGAATAAGTTCTCTGCATTGAAAAATCATGTCATATATTTAACTGTATTTTCCATAGTAATTAGAACAGTAAATATTTTTACTATTGAATGATTAAGGCCACTTTTTCTCAAAATCAAATTCATTCCTCTAAAGTATCTAGGTAAATGTTCCTCAAATTTCCACTTATTCTTTTAAATTTACTTATATGGTGCTACTTTTTTTCTGAAATTCTCCATATAACATCTCTTTATTTCCCAAACTAAACGAAGAAAATATTTTCAGCTTTTTAATTTTAACGCAATATTTTTGCTATCCTCTTCTTTGAATGTCTAATGCCCATAGGGTAGACCAATTGTTATGCACTATATGATTGTGTCCCACCCAAACTCCTGTGATGAAACCCTAATTCCCAACGTGATGATACTTGGAGAATCTTTGGGTGGTAATTATGTTTAGATAAAGTCATGGGTGTAGAGGCCCCATAATGGGATTAGTGTATTTATAAGAAGAGGAAAAGACAGGAGAACGTCCTCTCTCCACTGTGTGAGGAGGCAGCAAGAAGACAGTTGCCCACAAGCCAAGAGAAAAGGCCTCAGAATGAAGCCAATCCTACTAGCACCTTTATCTTGGACTTTCCAGCCTCCAGAACTGTAAAAAAATACACTTCTGGTATTTCAGCCAACCAAACTATGGTATTTTGTATGGCAGCCCCTGCAGACTAAGACATCATAAACACAGAGAGTTCCTGGACTAGGATGTCCATAGTGGTACCTCGAGTATAAAGCTTCAAATGGAGACTTGGAGGTGATTAGTTCCATCAGCCTATAGTCAGCCCTTCCTCTCCTATTTTATTTGTAGTTTTGTGCTCCCGTAGGACAACAGACATGCCTTTATTCTAGAACCTCTTATTTCTCTTGTATTTAGACATGTGAGTACCTCATGGTGTTATGTGTCCATCCTTAATACTATAAGTAGAACAATTTCTGAGAAATAGCAGTTGCTCAATAATGTTCTCTAACTGAATGAATCATTTTTTAAAAAACATTTCTCTGCTCTATCAAATATAAAGGGCTCAAGAAAAAGGAAATTTTTTTAATCATTTTGAATCCAAACAAAAATTTAAACAGATCTAATAGCTTAGTATTCACATAGGAAGAATCTCTATTTCTGACAACTAAAAGTCTTGCTTAGGGGCTGGTGGTTAGCTAATTAACTCGACCTAATCGCATTAGTGAATTGTGTTTTCAGAACAAATCTCTGCCTCAGAGAATATTTTAATATGTTATTTTCTATTTTGACATGTATATTGAGCTTTGAGAAAATGCATTGGTTTTTTCTTTGCATTTTTTTGAATTGAAATAATAACAAGCAATTAAAATTTATGGCTGTGAGTGATGGAGAACTGGGAAAGCCTCCCTTTATTATATTTTCTTCCTAAGTATAAATCATTATAATTGCCTTGAAATAAACACAAATATGACTCAGCAGTCTTATCAACGATTGCTTCAACCCCAAAGATTTACAGCATGGCCCAATGAGAACCATAAGTAGCTAAGGAACTCACTTAAGAAATGACGACAACAAAATAACCTTTTGTGTCCCAGTGACATGGGCCTTGCTGTAGTTATTACAGAAAGCTATAGCAACTGCATTTGGATGGTGAATGCACTTCATTTATGCAAGCATTCTTTTATATAAGTCTTTGACAGAATTACTAGGGTTTAATTTTGTTTGAAATTTACTCATCAGATAATGGATGCTGTGGCTTGGCTGAGGTGGGCAGGAGTGACATTGCAGTTGCTTCCTGGTGGCTGCTGCAAACAGCATTGAGAAGTCTCTATTAGGGAAATGAGTCTCTACTGACAGCACTTAAAATTAGTATATAACTAGGGGGACATTTGTTTGAAGTGAAAAGGTCTCCAGGATATGATGATTTGTGAATCAACATTCTTGATAAGTATAAACTTTATGAATGGCTTTTTACACTTTTTATTTCTATCACCCTCCTTTCCTCCCACCTGTATCCCCCTCCCCACCAATAAGGCACGGCACGCCTTTGTGCTTGATACAGTTATTTCTCGTTGAATTGCAAGTACATCTTGGTGAGGAGGATTTTAGTCCCTTCCCAATTAAATGGGGACAGAAACACGTGGAGGAAGTCCAGTGATGATTTGCGTTTATATCCAATCTTAAATGTCAAAACTTCCCAGTAACATTGCACCTATTTTTTGTGATTTTCTCTCCAGCAAGCGATGCATGGTTCTATAAATTGCACTTCATCCAAGTAATGAGATGTGAATATAGACTAAGAATGCATCTTAAATCTATGATATTCCCATGATGCCCTATTTTCTCCACTTTAAGATAATAAGGACATTCATCATTTTTATTCTGTTATTCTGGTTTGCATTAGATAAAATTTCATACTTTCTCAGAACATCTTGATTTTATTTTATTTATTGCCAAGTGACAGGTTTACTTTCAGGAGCCTCCAGATGTGCTCTCTGAAAACTGGTGAATTAAAATTCTTGCCATTCTTTCCTGTGACTTTATCATTTTGGTGAGCCCTTGAAATTGGCAAGTCAGTAAACCAAACTCCCTTCTCTCCAAGCAAAGAATGCTTGTGCTACATAGAAAATCTGCAGACACAGATTCTAATCACAGCCCCACTTAATACTCACTAAGCTGTGTTTGTAAGTCATTAAACTACAGTATAGCTTCATTTATTAAATGGATTACTTCCTGACCTCAATGTGTTCTCTCTAAAATAAACCTGAGGTACTTTGTGCTTTGCAAGTAACATAACATGTTTGGCAATAAAACAGCACCATGCAAAAGAACTCCATTAAAATTGTATTACTAGAGGCAAATAATCAAAATTTTATAATTGTAGAAGAAGAAAAGTACTGAAAAATGGTATTGACTGATACTAAATGCTAAAGATTTGAAAACAAATGTGATAAAAGTTATGAAAAAAACCAAATTCAGGGTTCCATTTGTACTTTTTAATAAAATAATCCAGGTGTACTTAGAGATGCACACATTATATCCATTTTTGTAAGTGCACACATTCATAAGGTTGGAAGGGACTTCTGAAATGAATCCAAATTTCTCTGTCCCACTCTCACTGGATACTTGAATCCTTTTCCATGTTACCTTGACAAGAGATTATTTAGTATTAACTGAAATACTTCTCATGACACACTCACTGACTACATTTAGCTCCTTGAAAGTTCTCCCAAAGCCTGCTTTCTTAGAATTTCTACCCATTAATCTCTGTTTTGCTCTCTGAGGAAAGGGGAAGAAACCCAAACAAATCAAATCAAAACAATACAACTATATCTTTTTCATTAATGGCCTTCAAATATTTAATAATTATCCAAGTCCCAAATGTCTAATTTCTCAAGATTTTCCTATTCTTTGTGGCACCCCATGGCATCATTCTGTCTTTCCTCAGCCCTCACTGCTACCCAGGATCAGTTTTGCAGATATCCTTCTGAAAGTCTCCTGTCAGATTAACTTGGACTCCAGGAATGGTGGGAGTGGTTTAACGTGAGCAGAATTAGCCAATATCCTCCAGGCTTCATTATATTATGAACCAACAGGACTCCATCTGCCAAGACATAGGATGAAACAAAGGATGAAATTATCATCCTTTAATGTGTCTCTTTCATTCATTTATTCATTCATTCAAGAACTACATTTTGAGCATATACTAATTTTCAGGCATTTTCCTATGTGTTGGGGATAACAGAGTTGACATTTTCCCTTATGGAATATGTAGTCTAGAAGAAGAGAGAGGGGGAAAAAATGTTCCAATCTGGGACTTGCTAAGTAAAAAGTCAGATGCCAAAATAATTGGATTGTAGTAAAGGGAGAAATGTTCATTAAATTAGGTATCCACAAAGTCCTCTTTCGGGAGATGCCATTTCAGCTCAGTCCTAATGGGTGAGAAGAAGCAAGTCATTAACCAGGTATTTAGAGCTGCCCTGCCCCCCTTCACTTTGCAACTCCGCTGCCCTGTTGGTTGTGTTTTTGCCCCAGTGTGGCTGTCCACACCGGCAGGCCATCTCCTCTGGACCAACCAGAAGGGCTGCTGGCTTGCTCAGGCAATCTTCTACAGTAGGGGGCCTGTCTGCACTGCCCAAGCTCCAGCGGGGCTTCCTACCCAGGAGTAAAAAGTTTTCTCTACACTCTGTATTAGTTGTCTAGGGTTGCCATCATAAATTGCCACAAACTTGGATGATTTAAAGCAACATAATATATTGTCTCACGGTTCTAAAGGCTAGAGGCTCAAACTCAAGGTATCAGTAGGTCTGCGCTCTCTCTGAAGGCCCTAGGGAAAAATCATCCTTGACTCTCAGCTTCCAGGGATTGCTGGCCATCACCTTCCTTGTCTTATAGATGCATCACTCTTATCTCTGTCTCTATAGTCACAGGGTATTCTCTGTGTCTGTGTCCATATTGTCCCCTTCTTGGAAGGGCATCAGCCATCGGGTTTAGTACCCATCCTAATCCAGTACGATCTCAAATCGGTTACATCTGCAAAGACTCTATTTCCAAATAAGATCACACTCGTAGGTATGGAGGGTCAGGACTCAGACATATCTTTTTCGGGAGGGGGGACACAATTTAGCCCACAGCACACTGAAGTCTCCAAATGCATTTGAGTCTGCTCTTGTAGAGCTTCTTGCTGACCACCTATGTATGGGTCTTCTTTGTTCAACTAACTTTTCTTCCCCAAGTAGGGAAAACTTTCCCTTATTATGTTTAGGGAAGCACCTCCCAAACTAAACAAACAAACAAATAAACAAACTGAAGCCTTGCTTGGGCCACTAGTGATAGAACTATTTCTTTCATTGTTTTAACCACAATTCTTTTCTTCCCAAAGAGCAAATTCCCCCAGGACTCAGAAGTAGGGAGTGATGAAAGTAAGCCTCATGAGCACCCAAATCATCATTTCCTCCCGATTTCTAGCCCACAATATTAACATTTTATTTATTTATTTATTTATTTATTTATTTATTTATTTATTTATTTAGGTGATTTCTCTTTTAGTAACTCCTGTGTTTCTCCTGCTTTGCTCTCTTTCTCCCTGCGTTCATAGATCAGATACACTGTTCTATGTCTGCTCCCTGGAGGGTGGCATTTTTATTGTACAGGTCTCCTAAACCACACACAAATTTTTAGTTTTTTAGCAATGAAGGAAACTTGTGTTCCAAGAGAAGGAAGTGGACAGCTGGGGGGCATGGTATCAATTCCTGGTCTATTTAAGATACTTTGTTATATCTATAACACCAAGAATCTCTTGAGAGTGATATGAAAGATGAAAAACATCAAGACTAGGCACAGGGCTAGCTGTCCTCTCTGCTGAACTTGGTGACAGAGTGGGAATTTAGCTAATAAGCCAGAACAGCTTTAAGAAAGGACATATACAAAGACAAATGGTGGAGTGGACCATTGAATTAGGGCCTCAACAGGCTATTGAACTAAGCGAGGAAGAAAGAAAATTGATTTTTAAAATCTATCCTCAAATTTTTAGAACACTTTATATTGTGATATAAATATATACATATATGGGCAGATTAATGAGTCCAAACTCCTTCTGCTTGTCACATGACAGGCCAATAAATTGGGAGATGAGGTGTTGGGGCGAGGAATAGCAACTTTATTTGTAAGGCCAGCAGACTGAGAAGATGGGGGACTAATGCCCTAGAGAACCATCTTACCCAAGTCAAAATTCAGCCTCCTTTTATAATAAAAAGGGGAGAGGGTGTGGTTAGCTGTTGCAAACTTCTTGTTGTCAGAATCCTTTGTTCTTGCAGCTGTCCACATAGGTTGGGTCATGAAGTTCCTGTAAACTTCCAACAAGATAAATGTTAATTCTCTGTTCTGCAACAATTTATTTCTATATGAGTGGGAAAGTGTTATACCCTTAAAGGTCAGAGCCTTACGAATGGGCTATCCTGTACATTTCAGGCTGTAGGCAACATTCTTTTACAAAAGGTGCAGAACCGGCATGACTAAGCACAGAAAACAGAGCGCAGGGTTAGAGCTAAAGGAACAGATCTAATGTGGAGTCAGATTTGTTCTTCCATATTACAGGCATACATTTAAGTGTGTGTGTGTGTGTGTGTATATATGAAATTTATAGTGGATGCAAATTTTCTGATTATTGGGAAGATAAATTGCAGAGTGGAGCAGCAATTAGTCAAGAGGCTCAACTCTAGATTAATTTTTGCTCACTAAGAAGTTTTTCTACTACTAGTGTACATCATCAGTTATAAGATGTACACTTTAGTTATATTTTAATATCTCTAAATTCAGGATGTGTCTTGTAAATAATTGTGTCTTCCAACTATTACTGGTGGGGCCAGTGAGGACCTGATTGTCTTTGCCTTTAAATGCAGGAATGCGGAAATAGCTTTACGCATTTCACAGCCACTTAGTTATGTGCGTTATTAGTATCATGTATGTTGATTTTAATTGCTGTTTCAATCGCTTCAGAAAGAATCCAATATACTTTTACTTTACATTGAAAATTTATTGTGTATGAGGAAAAATAAAATAACTCAAAAATCATGTTTAAATAATGCTGAAAAGACTCTTTCAATAAGTGTGAGACAAATTTTCTACAAAAGGAAGCCTTGTGTCATAGTTTAATTGGGAACATTTTTTCCCTAGTAGTACTGTACATAAAATAATGTACATCTTCAATAAATGACATATTAGAGTCAAGGAAATGAAGTAATTTATTCCCTCAGGTGCAGAGAAACATGAAATATTCAAAACCTGGTTTTCCATAACTGTTTGGCTTCTAGACTAATTATACACTTACATCAGTATAACTCAGGAAAATAAACCTTTTGGTAGCAAATAAACAGCATCAGAGGACCCAGGGAAAAATCTAAAGATTGCTTTATGAATCCCATTACTACTATCCTGGTCCAAACCCCCATCATCTCCCATTAGAACTATTTCAACAGCTCCTTCAATGGCCTCCCTGCAAACTCTTTAGTGACTTCCCATTGAATTTAGAAGAAAATCTAAATTCTTTAGTGGTGCCTGCAAGTTCCACCTTCTTGAACTGCACTGGCCTTGCCCACCTCGCCTTTCTGCTACTCTGCCTTGCCAGGCATCTTCCCATTTTACTGCCTTCAGCTGGCTCTTGTCTCATCCTGCAATAGCCTCCTCCCAGTTCTGACTTACTGCCTCTTGTCATTCAACTCAAAGGTCACTGTCTCAGAGAGACCTTCCTTAGCCAGTCAATCTACCAGTCCTTTAACTGTTATCATAGCACATTGGTTTATTTTGTTTTTATGGCAAACATCACTCTCGGAAACTATCTTGTTTGTTCACTTCTTAGTTAACTGTCTTTCTCTTACTAAGATGTAACTGCACTAGAAAGAGGGCAGCAGGGGCTGGTGGGTCTGTTCAGTGTTATTTATTTCCTAACACTGTAACATTACTAACCATTTGCTGAATGAGTGAATGAATGAATAAACAAATTGTAATTGGCCCATCTGGTAGGAAGGAAAAAGTGCTTTAATGAGCTGGGGAGATCTGCAAAAGTCTGCTGACATATAAACATATATATGTATAAATGTGAAAATGTGACCAGATAAAACTCTATTTACATAAAAATGGACAAGTATTTCAGAAAGTATCAGAAGCTTAAAAACCAGAAAATGGAGCACGTGAAGAGGTGGAAGAAGCAAGGAGTGACAGACTCTGGCCATGATGGTAGTGACTTAGGCACAGATTAGAACCGGCCGTGGTGATGATGTGTAACAAATACTGATGATGGAGAGAAGAGACAGACAGCAGAGCAGCTTGAAAGTCTTGAGGTGGGGAGAGTGCACATGCTCCACCACAAAGCCCTTGTGGGAGTTCATGTGTTCCATAGCACGCTGCCAAGCAGCTGAGCTCAGTGGTCTCGGGCCGGGAGGTGGCATTAACTCTGTAGGGTGCTGTGGTTTTAATGAAACTCTACAAGACCAAAGTATTCCCAGCAAAGTTAAATACTTGTGAGGATCAGGGTAAGTCGTAGGAGAAGCAGGCGGTGGGCGAAGCTCGTACCCACTAAGAGGGCCAGCTGCTGACCCGTGGGAACGTGAGCCCAGCATCCTGAGATCTTTGGACTTTTCTAGCAGGCCAGATATCTGGATTTTTATATGAAATTTCCTAACACGTTGAAGTTGGCAACAAATCTACTTACAAAAACACACCGTGAGCCAAACAAACAGATCTGTAGTCTAAATCTAACCCATAGCTAACCAGGCTGCAGCCTCTTGTTTATAAGGATTTTCTCAGTATTATCCTTTTAGAAATGTCCAAGAATCTTATGAAAAGAATAGGTGGAAATTCAAAAGTTTTGATTATGGAATGAGCACATTCTTCTTTTAAAATAATTTGAAAGTAGAGGAAAGCAAAACATTTAGAAACAAGAAAGTCTATTGAGGCTCTTGTGTTCCTACATTAGAAAACATTCTAGTGTATTTTTTTCCTGCAGTTGGGACAAATGATCACTAATAAAATGCACGCCTATATGCACACACACACACACACACACTACCTACATATGCATAGGTAGCTAGGTAGCTTTAAGTCTCGCTGTTTCTTTCAATATCAGATTATAAATATAAAGCATTTTCTTGTTATTAAATATCTCATGAATATTATTTTAAAGGCTGTACACTACTCCATTGTAATTATGGATGATTATTTACTTGAAGTTTTTTTAATTTTAGATGTTCACATTACTTTACTTCCATTTTTTTTTTAACTCTGACAAGTAACCTAATAATGAACAACTTTATACCTAAATATTGGCTTGTATTTCACCTTATTTCATTAGATGTGATTGCTAGAAGTAGAACAGATGTTGCTGGTGAATGAAACCAAATTAATTTTTTAAATTTTGCCAAAAAATCACTTCCAAGAGCAATTTTGAAGGTATATAACGTATTCCTTTCTATCATTAAAAAAGGACAGAAAGGAGCTTAATTTCCACTTGATGCAAGTTTAATTACTACTAAGACTGATTATATTTTATATGACAATTAGCTTCTGTACCTATTGTTTCTTTTGAGTTATCTCATTTTCTTCTTTGGTTATTCTTTGAAAGTTGAGTCTACTAAATATATTAATCTTACTTCTCTTGTATAGGAAATATGACACTATTTTCCTGTTGGTGTTTTAATTCTGGTATGGTTCGGGGGACAGAAGCAGTTAGTGGCCTGCCAGTGACCTTTGGTGGAAAGAGGGATGCTCAGGGGCTTCAGGGCCATGTGATGACTTGGGAGGCTAGGTGGTCCCTTAGTGTGGCAATTCTAGTAAGAACTCCAAGGAGGCACTGGAGATGAGGAAGGATCCAAGTGGTTTGGTTAGTGGTCTGAGAGTGGTAAATTAGGGGGTAGCACTCACCTGAATATGACCAGCAAGCTATCAACCAAAGAAAGCAACTGAGAAAGAAAAAGTGCCATGACAAAGTCAGGGATGGGGGTCTCTCCAACATAATCAGTGTTGCAGCTAAGTGGGCTGGAGCCAGCCTGATTTTTGTGCCTTGTAGATAGACATTTCCCTCAGCTTGGTTGGGTGATTATTAACTTCTTTCTTCATCCCTGTAATTAAAGTAGCCAAAATATATCTATTTTTAAATCAATTTTCCATGAAACACGATGAAACCTTTCATTGTACCTTCTGATGCTTTTGTTCAGTTTAGCAAAAATTTGCTCTGTTTATAATTGTTGCATTTCCATTTACTCATATTTGTAGGTTGGCTCTCTATCTCTCTATTTTTTTCTCTCATCACCTTCTTTTCTCTATTAAGTTGATTCTTAGCATCATTTATTCAGTTAACCACAATTAACATTTGGTTTTCTGATTGACACCAATACAGATTTTAAATTTGCTGTTGTATTTGGAGATTTTTGTGTTTTTTAAAAATTTTATTCAATTCCTTTTTTGCCATTGTCTTCAATTTAAGCCTTTCTTTCCCTATGGATTCCATCTTCTTTCCATCCTCTCATCTCCCTCTGAATGCATTAAACACATGCTTCCTAAAAGCAATTGCATTTTACGGCTAATCTGGTTTTATGTCTCTGTCCTTTTAATGTGGGTAATTGTGTCTGAGAGAACGGAATACAAAGCACGCAGGCCCTGCACCACAAGACCATATTTCTGCTCACAGGAAACATGTTTTTCTCTCTTTTTCATTTCCAACATTTTCATCTCTTTTCATTTCCACAGTTTCTGTGTCAGTTCAGGAACTTTGGGAAGCAGATGCTGAGATGGAGTTAGGAATACAAGAGATTTGTAAGAGGTAATGCCTGTGAAAGGCAAAGAGGAGAGGGCGCAGGCGTAATGGCTGCAGATGGCAATCCAGGTCTAAATCCTGTGAAAGGAGAAGGCTCAGGGAAGAGGATGGGATGGAAAAGGTTCAGACTGAAGTCCAGGAGTGAGAGCGTCTTGGCCAGTCCTGTGAAGACTGCTCATTAGAGAAGGGCGACACAGAGTAGAAACAGCTGATCTCCGGTGTCCCCACTGTGAGTGTAATTGGCTAGGGATTGTCTGGGGAGAGAGTGGCCTCTGCAATGAACACTGAAGGCACAGCAGAAGGAGAAAAACTTGCAGCAGGTTCTCAAAGGAAGTTCCAAGGAAGTACCACCATGGCCGCAGCCAAAGGTAATACGAGAATCAATACTCTTCATTCTAAAAACATGTCCTTTTCTGACCTCAAGGTGTCATAGTTTCTAAAGATGTTTTTCTGGTTCTCATCTGGAAGGACTATTTCTTCTTATATAAAGAAACAGGAGTGTGTGATGGTCAGTACATTTGATAGGACTCAGCAGGCTCTATACTCTGTTGACAGTCCATTCTCTTCCCTGAACACTACACATTTTTGCATAAGCATGTCTGTTCCATGAAACTGTCCTTTCACTTGATTTGGGCCACTCTATTTCAGCTAATTCTTGAACCCTTTCTACTGTTGTTTTTGCACAACCTGCCAGCTCCCTGTTTTAATTTCCTCTTCTTCCAGGGTCTGCATTGACCTGAAACGGAGTACTGATTGCTGAGTATGTCCTCCTTTTGTGCTGTCTTCCTCCGAAGAGTTTAGCAGTTTCAAATCACACCAACTTACTCCTGGTTTAATGCCCTCCAATGGCACCCCAGTGCCTTTAAAATAGCCCCCGAACTTCTTACCATGGTCTATAGGATCTTGTGTGATCTTCTGCCAACCTCCTGACCTCATCTCCCATGGCTGTTTGCCCTTGATCACCATATTCTAAACACACTGACTTTCTTACAGTTCCCTGAATACCTGACACTCTATTTGGGCTCAGACTCTTCCCTCTGCTATTGCACCATGAAGTTCCTGCTCAAGTACCGGTGTTTCAGAAGCCTTCCTTGACTGCCCTACTTAGAGTACAACCACCCCAGTCACTCTCTAGTCCCTTCCCACACTTTCCCCTGTCGCTAACAATGCTGTCGTAAATCAGTTTTGCCCTGCATCTTACTGCTGCGTGGTGTCAGCATTTTCTTAGGCTTGGCATGTATACTCAGGATATTTGTGTATTGTTAGATGAGATGAGACTTAATCCATGCTACAGCCAGCGGGGAGACCTCAAGGCTTCTAGGGAATACAAAACAATGTTAGCCATTCTGGGCTGTGCCCAGGCCTTCACTATCTGGCTCCAACTCTCTACCCCACTGTTTGTCTGGAATTATATCATTTGCATGTTGTCTTATTTAATATCTATCTTCCCCAACTAGAAATAATTTTCCAGGATATCAAGGGTTTTGTTAGATACATAAATTCCTGTATGCCCTACCCTAGAACAGTGCCCGTAACACTGTGGGCTTTCCAATTTATATGTGTTCAGTAAAGGAGGGAGTGAGTGAATTCATGGATGACAGAAAGTCTTTCTGTGCAGAAACTATAATTTATATTCTCAGCACAGCTTCTCTGATCTCAACTCTGTGCATGATGGCTGTACTAGCCTGGGTTCTCCAGAGAAACAGAACCAATGGGAGATAGATAGATAGATAGATAGATAGATAGATAGATAGATAGATAGATAGAAGAGATTTATTATAAGGATTGGCTCACATGGTTATGGAGGCCAGAGTCCACAATCAGCTCTATGCAAGCTGGAGAGCTAGGAAAGGCAGTGTTGTGATTCAGTTTGAGTCCAAAGGCCAATGAACTGGTGGGCCAGTGCTGTAAGTCCTAGTCTGAGACCAGAAGCTGGAGAACCAGGAAGGCAGATGTGTAAGGGCAGGAGAAGATGCATGTCCTGGTTCAAGCCAAATTCACTCTTCCTCCATCTTTTTGTTCTATTCAGGCTGCATTGGTGAAGGCAGCCTCTACTCAGTCTGCAGATTCAAATGCTGCTATCCTCTGGTGGCACCCTCTTGGACACACCTAGAATTAATGTTTCACCAGCTATCTGGGTATTTCTTGGCCCAGTCAGGTTGACACATAAAATTAACCATCACAGTGACCATAAAAACTTTGACAGGGAGGACTTTGGGAAATATTCTGGAGGGTCTTGTGAGGTAAGGAATATCAGAACATGTATTGCCAAGTGAGGAATATCACCAACATCACTTCATATTAAGGAAGATAGACTAGGCATTCCATCAAGTAGCTAAGGCAGCTTGTCACCCTGCAGCCACATCTACAGATTTAGGAGCTGATCCTCCCAGGGCTGCTTATTTCCAGTCCCCTTCTCTGGCTCCCTGTAGCCTCAGGCCCTGTAGCCTGCCCTTTCTTTCCACCTTCACTATCTGACCTTTGGAGGAACAATTTTCTTCCTCTTGTTGGGACTCTGGCTCTGACTCTTTCTGTCTCCTGACTAAAAATGCCAGTTGGACTAAAGCTCACACTCTAGCATCTGTTTTGCTACCCCATGCAATTTGGAATTTTTAAAGCAACTGTTGTGGGTTTTTTATTTTTTATTTTTAATGCTGAGGACTTTTCAGAACCAACAGAATCAACATGCAGTTGATATCGGATTGACTTGTTCTCAGCACCACCACCTCTCAAAGCATACCTCTCACATTTGCTTTAAAACAGAGACAGCTTTGGTAATTTGTTTCTTATGAATTTCCCTCAAACATTATAAGCCTCTTAGAGAAGATGGGGGCATTTTTCTCTCACCATTTAAGAATATTTTCAACCCTGATGGTAATGTGCAATTCACTTCTGGTTACTCTGTGATGGGACATGATGCACGTGTATGGTTTATTTCTTGGGAATTTCATATTTGGAGATATTTAAAGAAGAAGAGCAGAAAGCCTGGAGATCATAGGTGGATTAGAAAAAAGTGCTGATTATTATCCTATTTAAAAGCTCTGTCACTGTAGGAAAATCTGATGGAGGGAGCACACTTATAGGTCTGTAATGACCCACGTCACAGAGGCCTGGCTCTGGTGCCCTCTCCACCGACTGGTGTGTCCAGATTACTTTCTGTCCAAGTGTGTAGGTAACACACTGCAAGCCGAGGGGATAGGACAGTGTAACATTGGCTAATCAGAGTCTGGAATTACAGGCATTTTGAAAACATGATTTGCAATTTTCACCCTGATACTGAGGGCTCTTCAATTTTTACAGAATCAAAATGAGCTTTATTATCCTACAGCTGCTCTGATTGAAGAACCTTCTCTTGTCTCTATTTCTGCTCTCTAATAAATTACCTCTGATTAATCTTGCAGATTTTTATATGAGCAGAAAAAATTGTGTTATCACAAAACAAGAAATCAGTTGTGAGTTGTTCATATTAATTGATTAAGCCACCCTATGTCCTTTTTGGAATCATAAGAAGGTAAATATTATAATTTGATGATTACATTGCCATTCTAGAGCTGTCAGGAAGTATTTTTTAACTGTAGAAATTTGTGGAACAAAGGTAATAATGTTTGCTTTACAGATAAGAAAAAAATAGCAGAAGTTATTCCACACAGTAGGAAAACGAAAGGAGTTACATGGCTTCGAAGGATAACAATGCTTTCTTCGATGTTGTTGGTAATAAGCGCAAGATACCTGATGCTTCATGCTCCAAAGCCTAGCCAGCGGCGGTGCCAGCCTTCCCAGTGAGCCTCTGGCAAATTACAAGGACAGCAGACAGACAGGCTTGTGGGGGCAGTGGGCTTAATCACTCCGGCATATATGAACTATAGTAATAGCATTTCTTGGTTCTTAAAAATGTAAAACCTGCTTGCTATATTTAGCCAAACATCTTTTGACTGATATCGTAATGAATATTTTGAGGAAAACTGTATTAGTATCTTTTAATGAAGATATATTTGGAGGCATTAGATTTGGTCTGATGGAGACTCCTTGTTTTGGAATTCTTTAGCTCATCTGAATTGTGCTGAATTGTAAAAAGAGGATAATAAAAGGTAACAACGCAAGGTTGTGTGAATTAAGTGATCTGAAGTATGTAAACTTCTTGGTTCAGTGTCTAGAATATAGAAAGCAATGAATTCACTCAACAGTGTTTACTGGGGACTTATTACGTACAGTCATTGTTCCAGACCTGAACTGTCTAATATGGTAGCCACTGACCACATGTGGCTATTGAGCACTTGAAAGCCGGCTAGTCCAAACTGAAGTGCGTTGGAAGTAAAAACATACATGCTGGATGTCGAAGCTTTGAAACAAATAAACAAACAAAAGAATGTAAACTATCAAGTTAATATTTTCATATTGATTAGACGTTTAAATAATATTTTGGATATATAAAAACAAACAATAACCAGAAAAAGCCTTCTCTATTATAGAGCTTAGGTATTAAGAAAAGGAGATAGATAATACAAAGTGAACAAATAAATATGATTGACCTTCATTATTCAAAGTTCTCTATTTGTGAGTTTGCCTACTTGCTAAAATGTATTTGTAAGCCCTGAAATCGATTGTTGCAGCACTTTTGCAATCATTCACAGACATATACTGTATAGCAGAAAATTTGAGTCGCCTTTTGTGCATGTTCTCAGCTGAAGTCCAACAAGGTGATGATCTTGTTTCTACTCTGATTCTGTAAACACATGTCCTTTTCATGGCCTACTTAATGCCATGGTTTTTACAATTTTTATGTGTTTTGAGGGGAGTGATTTTGCTATTTCCAGTGGCCCCAAGGGTAGTACTGGAATACTGTCTAGTTTTCCTAAGCTTAAGAAAGCTACGATGTGCCTGATGGAGAAAATATGCTTGTTAGATCAGCTTCATTCAGGCGTGAGCTATAGTGCTGTTGGCTGTGAGTTCAATGTTAACAAATCAACAGTTTGTATTAAATAAGGTGTCTTTGAACAGAAACACACATAAAACAACGTTCTATATTGATAGGTGATAAAAATGTGTCCTGAGGCTCACAGGAACCTAACCCAAAGTTTCCTTTAGGAGCAATGGTTCTGTCTTTGCTAATTCAGCAGTCACAGAGAATTTATAGAGCATAGCTGCCATAAATAACAAGTCATGCAGTGATAAGTGCTGTGTAGACTATAAGGATAGAGAAGGGTAAATGTGATGGGAGTGGAAGAATCGCTAATTTGGAGAGGACTGTTTCAGGCTATAGAATTTGAGAACAGCAGCAGAAGCTGAACTTGGAGGCATCTGGAAGCCAGATCCTACATGCCTGAGGCCATGGGAAAGACTTGAGATTCTATCCCATGTGTGATTGGAAGGCTTTGGAGGATTTCAAAGTGATGATAAGGTCCTATTACATTTTTTTATTAATTAATTAATTTTTTTGGAGTACATTTTAAAAGGTCACTTAGGCTTCTGTGAGGAGAATAAGTTGTCAGGGGGAGAAAAAGAGACACATGAGGTAAATAAAGCTGTAGTTCAAGTGAGAGGTGGTGTGGTGCCTTGGAGCCCAAACTGGCACTTATCACACTTCAACTCATTGCCTGTCATATTTGCACAGAGTTTAAGGCATATTTTGTCTCTTGGTTTCCTGTTGATCCTTTGTCTTAAGTTTTAATACTCTGTGAAGAACCGTTGTGCAGTTACTTGGCTGGAAGTGATCCCGCGTAGTCGGAGTGAGGCACAGGGACAGTGAGACAGGGTGGAAAGTACAGCCATGCCAGGTGTATCACTGGGCTGGTTCCTGCTATGAGTGACTGGCGCTCAGGCACCCTGGGGCCCTCCATGGAACCCTGAGAACGAGCCTTGGGGTTGCAGCTCCTTACCATAGGAGGCTGGGGCAGCCTCCATCCCAACTGACTCAGGACTGTCCTTGGGGACATTAACTTTGGGCTGCCCTGAGCAGGCTGAGTGAGCTCCTGGGGCTTCAGGGAAAGCCCCTGGGCCGCACAGTGGAGAGACGCAGTGAGCACATGAGACGGGATACTGGCAGCAAGTGTGGGGACTGGTCATCTCAGCACAGCTCAAATTTTAAGTGGGTCAAGGGGGGGGCCAAGGGACAAACAAACCTCTGTTCCACCCTCCAATTTCTTGAATTGAACCTTGGCATGCATAGGTCACCTTGGAAACCCATTTAGTACTTTCACTCCCGGGAAACTGGGTTCTGTACCAGATAAACCCCCAAGACCCTGATACCATCCTCACCCTGCTGCAGTGTGAGCACTGCTTCTTCCAAGACACTCACTTACGTATTTGCTACCATAGCTGACCCTGGTTGGGCATAATGATTTTAACTGCAGGCCAGCTTCTTTGTGCACCAGACCTATTGCTAGGGTAGTTCACATGCCAATACTTGCTAGATGCTGACATTGTGAGAGCCACATAATCTCTCTAAACCTCATTCTCTTTAATTAAAAAAAGGAATGAAAATAGGACGTCCGTTATAATATTGTTGTGGGAATTAAATGAAGTGATGGAAATAAAGGTCTTAGCTCAGCACCTGGTACGTAGTAAGGCTCAGTGCATGTTAGTGGCTATTGTTATCTCGAATGCCCCTACCTTTTTCCATTACCATGTTCCACTGAGTTTTTCTCTCCACTGGCCATGTTGTAAAGTTCTGAGTGCTTGCCAATTCTGGGAGTGGTACTACACTTGGATTTGCAAGTCTCTAAGGTGAGGATTCTGCTCCTAGTTTCTTCCTGACCAAGAATGTTAATCTTCAAGGACCCTCACCTATGATGCTCTCTCATGAATAAATCCTGAACTAAATTTCATTTGCCAGTCAGGATGTAGTCTATTTTATTTATAGATTTCTAATTCACATAAAGGATTTTGTCAGATTCTTATTGGTGATTTTTTTAATCAAGTTGGAGTGGTCGTTGCTATAGTCATTACTTCTACTGTTTCACATTTTAATTTTAATGAACAGTTTGTTTTGTCTTTGATCTTTTTCTTTAAAAGGGACAAGGAATAGCAGAGAAGGGACTAGTTCGGAGGATAAATAATGGGAGACTGGGTGCCTTCTATACTCTGATTATCTCTGCATAGGTCTTTCTACAAACCTAACAGAGATTGTCTCAGTCCTCAGTGGAGCCTTGCTCCAAAATTTACTTACTTAGGAAAGATTGATAGAGCAAGTAAAGCTTGTATCAGGATAATTTTGGAGACTCAGGCTATATTCCTTCTGCAAGAGAGCCATGATACTAGTTCTAATGAGAATCTGAGAGTATTCCTGGAAAAAAAGCCATGCTTTCTGTGCTAGCTTTGAGAATGTTTCAGGCTTTTAGGGGATGATTTCCTTGCTGAACTCTTTGACTTCCCTCTGTGGTGAAGCATGCCTAGCATTTGAATGAAAGGAGAGGGGCGCAAAGATGCATAAAATACAGCTTCTGCTCTCAAGAGGCTTTCAAACTAGAGGGGACAGTTAAGATAAATAGAATGTGGGGTGTTCTGAAAAGGTACAAAATATAATGGAGATATTTTTATTTCTGCTATTAGTAGAAGCGGTCATGGGAGAAGTCTCATTTGAGCAGTCTTTGTGGTTGGGTGGGATTTTGGTATAAGAAGTTACATAAAGTGAAAGGAGACCCATGGGCATTAGAGGGTGAAGAAATAGTCTGAGCAAAAGCAAAGGTATCAGAGGATATTGTGAGTTCAGAAAATGGCGAATAGACTAACTGCACTGAAATATAAACTGCCTGGGGGTATCATCTTGAAATTTCTTCCCTTCCATCTTCATGATATCTTTATTTATTGGAAAAGAAGTGTTAAATATCCTATAGTCCTAAAAAAATAAGCAAAGCATACACTTTATTCTTCAATGTAGATGGCAAAGAAGCATGCTATCACCTAATTTAAAGTACATTTTCAAGGGGGGAAGGATATAGCTGAGTGGAAGAGTGTGTGCTTAGCATGCATGAGGTCCTGGGTTCAATCCCCAGTACCTCTGTTTAAATAAACAAATAAACCTGACTACCCCCCCCAAAATAAAACAAAAGAAAATTAAAGTATGTTTTCTATTTATATATTCCCTTGACCCTTGTATTTTGCAGGTTGGGCAGAATTTTTTTCATGTATTTGGCCTTTCTGAAATTTTTAATAATATTCGTGGTGTGCTTTCATTGAATGGAAGGGTAGGAATGATTAATATTAAAGCTAAGTTCTATAAATGGCTTCTGAAATGAAAAATCACAGGCAATTGATTGATTAATGATCTACTTATTCTTCAATTTCCTACCCAAATTTATTGAGACACATTCTCATTAGTAACATTGCAGTATGAAAATTCAATCAGCTTGGATTAAATTCTACCTCTGCTATTCACCAGATGTATAACCTTGGCCACATTTCTCAACTGCTCTGCGCCTCTATTTATTTATGTGTAAAATGGGGATGACAAATACAGGGACATGGCAAGAGTTCAGTAGAATCTATTGAATGTTGCTACTCAGCTGTAAGTCAAATTCAAAACCACTAGGTGGCTTCCTTTTTGATCAGTTGTGCAAATACTTTAACGTCCCACTGAAAAAGAGACGCATTTTGCCGTGAGGAGACTAGTACAGATGCCCCTGGGTATGAACATAAGGCAGGGGAGCCTGGCTCCATGGGGCGCTCTGAATGCACTGGGTGGCGCTGTTCCTGATTGCCTTGACCCCGGCATTCTTAAAGCCGACTCACTGATACCCCTCCAAACACGTCGAAGTGCGTTCTTACCGTACATCTTAGTCCTCTCTGACTTTTTTGGTTTTTAATATAGTTTCCCCATCTCAGAGTCCTCACTGTTGCAGCAACCAATACCCGCTGCTTCCCATGCTTGATGTTGTCTGTTGTTCTACCTGGTGGTAACTTTTCTGCTTACAGCAGAGCAGGAAGCAGATGTGGTTGCAATAGATACAGCTCATTATCTGGCTCAAAATTTGACTTGGCAGCCATTCATCCTGGAGTTGCCAAGTCAAATGTACTACAGTGTATGTGATCTGATTAAATTAAATACCGAGTTTCCTTTGGCTGACCAGATTTCCTCATTTGGGGCAGCTGGGGCTCCAGGAGACTATGTGGGGCAGCAGAGACATCAGCATGATCACAGCAGAAGTCTTTTCAGAGTCTCTGTCCCTGCCCTCCAGCTGTCTCCTTCTCAAGTCCGCCTGAAGTTGCTCAGTTAGCCTGTTCCACACCAAACTCTTCATTTCCTCCTATAGGCTGTGGCTCCTCTCGTTTCTAGCTCTCACCAATAGTCCTCCACCCACAGTTTTAAATCAGAATCTTTGAAGTCACTCTTGATCCCTCCATCTTCTTTTTTTCTAAATATAATTTGCCACCAAGTTTAGTCTGTCTACTTTCAAAGTCATTCTCCCGTTTCCTCAACTATCGCTCCAGTCCCAGTCATAATCAGCTCTTACCTGGATACTAAAATCACCCCCTAACTGTCCTCCCTATGGTCCTTCTTAACCATCTGTCTCTATCTCCAACCCATTTGACACACCACATTGAGTGATCTTTAAAAAACTCAGTCCTGAGGTGAAGGTATAGCTCAGTGGTAGAGTGCATGCTTAGCATGTACGAGGTCCTGGGTTCAATCCCCAGTGCCTCCACTAATAAATCAATGAACAAATAAATAAATAAATCTAATAACCCCCCAAATTAAAAAAAAAACTTTAAAAAAGTTTAAAAAATCAGTCTTATCTGGTTCTTCTCCTGCTAAAAGCCCTTTAATAGCTTCACAGTGCATTTAGAATAAAACCCAAATTTCTTACCCTGCAAAACCCTGTATTACCACCACCTGCCTGTTCCTCCAGTTTCCTCTCCTCCCACTCCCCCCATTGCTCTCCGTCCCAGCCGTTCATGTGGTATCTCCTGCAGTTCCTTTAGCTCAGATCTTCCTTGTCCCCCACCGACCATAAGGTTCTTCCTCCACCTTGAAATAGATGGCTTCTCTGTATCATTCAGGTCTCAGATTAAACATAATCCGTCATGACTTATTTCACAGTAACCTGTGTTCCCTGTCGTCATTTTTTTCATAGCACCATAGTTCCCCCCCCCTTTCTTAGTATTTGTTTGTAATTTTATACACACACACACACACAATTATTTTTGCAGTTTACTTGTTTAATAGCTATATCCCATACCAGAGGGTAAAGCCCTTGAGAGCAAGTACAGAGCCCCTAGGACCGTGCACACATAGGTGCCTTGAGCATTTATTTTCAGTTGAGGAATGGATTGGATAGCAATGGGGAGCACTGAATTTTGAACAGGCGTGGAGCTAGAGGAATGCTCCGCCTCTATTTCACCACACACAGACATCACATTGATCTTTTCTTTGAATCCTTTTGTTTCATTTAACTGAAGCTTTCTGTCAGTAACAGGAGGGTGAGAGTATTTTCATTTTCACAGTCTTTAAGGAGCAGCATTGCTCCACAGAACTAGCTTAGTGGGGAGGATTGTCTCCAATGCCGGGATCTGAGTCTACCACTCTCCACATACCACTCAATCAGGAACAAGTGTCTTTGTCCTCTTGAGAATCACATAGTCGGTGAGCCAAAGTCCTTCCTTAATGTCTCAGCAATTACTGGGCCCCAATCCTGGGCTCCCCACTGGTGACTTTAGGGTCATAACTTTAGGGCGTCTCAGTACATAAGCTGGTCCTATCCAACTGATTTGAGAACTTTTTCCTGTTGGGAGCTCAGGAGAACCTTTTGTTTAGTTTAAGCAGGGACACCCTAAATTTAATAAGATTTAGTTTATAGAGTTTTGGCACATAATCTGAATTAATCATCTGAGCCACAGGGACTTAGTTCATAGGATGCTTTAAG
Organism: Camelus bactrianus; assembly: GCF_048773025.1. NCBI lineage: Eukaryota > Metazoa > Chordata > Mammalia > Artiodactyla > Camelidae > Camelus > Camelus bactrianus. Next base: position 97,250,972 of record NC_133540.1, read on the forward strand.
TACTCATTTTCCTGCGTCCAATGGACAATAAGTGGATACTGGATTGTGCCCAAGAGCAGAAGCAGAGTCTGATACAACATATTTACTTGTCACCTGTCCAGGGCTAGTGTCGCTCATCTATTAAGAATTATACAGTAAATCACCCAAGCTTCTTGATCTAGGTGTCCTGAGAAACCTGAGAGATTGTTCTCAAAGTGGCCATATTCTGGAAGTTATTCTTGTCAAAAAGATAGAAACACAGGTACCAATGATGCAAAGAGAGCAGAACTGAGGGAAAGCCAGACACAAGCTCAATCAATTCAAAGAAGCCAAAGAAATGGAGTCATGCAAATATTTAAAAAAAAAAAACTATCCCATGGCCGAAAGTTGCTAATGGAGAGGATGAGTATGTAGTAGCTTAAAAAAATTTTTTTGACTGTTGAATGCAAAAATTATTGCATTCCTAGGTAGGAAATGCAACAATTTTTAAGGCAATATTTACCTGTAGTGTGAATGAACTTTTCCCTTCCCTTCCCTTCCCTTCCTTTCCCTTCCCTTCCCTTCCATTACTTTCCCTTTCCTTCCTTCCCTTTTCTTTCTTTTCTCCACCCTGAACCCCTCCTTCGCAAAATAGCTGGGCTCAACCTACTGGGTTAATTTCTTGACATTTTGATGGGTGTTAACTTGCAGTTACCAAAACAAACAAACAAAAAAACATGAAAGAAAAAAAAGAAGCAACCTACCAGTAAACAAACAACCTTTGCTGTGGAACGCGCTGGAGGGTAACGGAGCCTCCCTCACAGTGTAATTGACAATGGTTCTGAACTTAAAGTGAACTTTGAGCAAGCACATCAGCAAAGACTTAGAATTTCCTGCAAGTAGTTCTAAGTGTCCTGAGGCAGGGAGTCTGAATGGTGTGAGAAGAGAGCAGTGTGGATCGCACATTAAGGGATTAATAGTGAACACAATAAGGAAGAAAAATGTATTGCACCAGAGCAAGTAGATGAGTGTAAATATCTTCCTTGGTGAGGAGTTAATATCAGAAGCCCATTTATTCTTTTGTTTGCTAATTCGACCAATTTTTTGAAAGGTTTTGACCCTAGGTGGGAACAAGACACACGTCGTGCCTCTAAGGAATTTATAGTGAATGTATTATTTGTGGTTTGATATATATGATATGACAATTAATATATAATAGTATGTAATATAACAATGGGCTGGAAGAAAGAAAAGCACATATAATTCATGTTCTACGTTCTAGCTTTTGTTGTTTTCAGTTAACCCTTCTTATTAGATGGTTTGAGTCCAGAGACAGAAGTGCTTCTTCAGGTGTTGTATGTAGATATTTAGATGACGTGGACACCAAGTCACAATTGTAGTCAAGATGCTGGTAGTTAAGAGTGGAGAGCTCTAGTAAATAAAACCTTTAAAGTAAGGTTAATTTAAAAGTAAATTTCTTTTTTGGAGTATTATGTATTCTGCTTGCACATATTAAATACATAATTTTAAAAGACAGTTTTCCTATAAGCTTTTCATACTAGTGTTGAGTTTTACAACACTGTTCAATTTAGAAATCTGTTAGACATTGCCTTTTATTGATTTTCAATTTGGTCAGTGTCTTGCCTACCCCCAACTAATTACGATCTCTTTAAAGATAGGATTTTATTTTCACTTTTTACATATTTCTTAAATGAGTTTGGGACACACAACAAACATTAAATAAAATGGTGGGCTCATCAACTGATTACTGTGGAAAATTGTTCCCCTTCCAGAGGTGAGCCAAGATCTGCATGAACGTAGGGTTAAGAAAATTCCATTTCTTCCTATGACAAATAGTTTCTTTGTTTTCTAAATAATCTGTACCTTGTTACTGGTTGTTGTTTCTGGTGCCGGAACGTACCCTCCAGTTGCTGTAGCTCCCTAGCAGCTGAAGTAGCAAAGAGTGTATGAAGTCTATGGTGTGAGGGCTTTAGAGCTGCCATCGTAAGTTACCACAAACTATGTGCCTTCAACAGTGCACATTTATTTTCTCACAGTTCTAAAAGCTAGCAGTCTGAAACCAAGCTGTCAGCCGAGTTGGCTTCCTCCGAGGGCAGTGAAGAAGAAATGACTCCCTTCCTGCCTCTTAGCTTCTAGGGGTTCTGTCAGTCTTTGGTGTTCCTTGGCTTGTGGGTGGCCCTCTTCTCCCTGTGTCTTCATATCATCTTCCCTCTCTGCACGTTTGTCTTTGTGTCCAAATTTCCCCTATTTGTAAGGACACAATCTTATCGGGTTAGGGTCCACCCTAACAACCTCATCTTACCTTGATCATCTATAAATAAGATCATATTCACAGTATGGGGTTAGGACTTCAACATCTTTTGTGGGGCACGAAATAGCCATTTTGAAGAGTCACATGATAAACAATTTCTGAGCAGTGCTGCATGCCCCTTGGGATTTTGTGGCCATACGGTACATTCAAACTCGGTAAGTGTGTGTTTTCTCCTGTTTGGTTGCAGGTTGAGACTTAATGGCTTAGTTGATTTTAATTAAAACTGGGATTTTGCCAAAGTAGGATGATACAGAGAGAAAAGAGAGAAATAGCATTTGGCAATAAATTATTTTCATGGTGGACCATGAACTCTTAAGTTCCAGCTAAAGAGGGAAGGGAGCACAGGAGGGAGGGTAATAGTGAAAAAGCTGTAGAATCTGTGGCCTGGGAGCTTTGATGGGGTAGAGTAGTTGAGGAGGGCTGCTAAATAGGAATACTGATAAAAAGGAAGTAGTTGGGCATTTTTTCATCTCTTTGCTGCATAATATTGAAATAAAACATCTGAGATACTGTGTGATCCTTTTCCTGTCAATATGGGAAAATAAGACATCTGGAGATGAGTTACCTGGCTAGGCATGTACATGACTAAAATTTTTTAATAATCCAGTAAGACATAATTTAAGATATCAATGCATTTTGGAGTGACAGACCTTTAAGAAGTGTGGGAAGCATTTTTCATTTTAATTTCCAGCCTGCAACCAAAACTCCTCATCAGCCATTCAGTTACACCTGAAATTTGGCCTTCTCCCAACTCTTGGGTTCTCTCTGTTAAGAATAGGAATAGAAAATCTTTTCAGCTGAAAAGATTCACAAACACTAAGTTTAAGTTTTGTCCCACACTGTTTTTCATATTGATTATAAGATTAGCATAAACATGAAGCCAAAAATACAGAAGGAGAAGTTTCTATCAGGAGCCTTGCCAGTATCATATGATGCAATTCAGTATTGTACTGTTACTTTCCCTCTTGGACTTACCTTGATTCAGAGTCTTTTGTCAGAAAGGGCACATTTTTATACAGACTGAGCTGAAATCAAGCTCTTTTTTAGTGCAAGGGTTAATATTATTCTCAGAGAGGACAGCCTTGGTAACCAGGAAACCCTCTGTTCTCAATGGATAAGTAGCTTCTCTATTATTTCTTCCATGGCTTTTAATAGAGCAGGAGGGAACTAGAATATGGCCAATCTGTCACCCAATGCCATATATTTCCAGAAAAACTGAACTCATTAAAAGTTATATCAAATCATAACTTAAAATGTAGATACAATTTTTTTGACTTTTTTAAAAGTCAGATTAACTCAAAAAAGTTTCTTAGAGGAAAAAAATTGAGAAGTGAAAATCTGGCAAGAGTCGTTTCTTCATGTGTCAGTCACTGGTAGACAAATTATTTTCCTTATTCTGCTGATTGTGAAAACCCAAGGCACAATCTCTATTTCTGGGCTGGTAACTTGAGAGCCAGATAGATTAGTTTCTCTGAACTTACATGGAGATTTCACACCAGCATGATATTATGAAGGAGTAATTGCATTTTCTACAGTGCTGGTGTTGAAGTCATTGAGCATGATGACTTCATAAATAATATTATCTCATATAAAGTGCTTCTTTGAGTTTTCCCATGTAAAGGAGAAGCTGCCTCATCAGACTATTTTCTTTTTCTATTTGCTTTAGCTTCCAAGAAATTTGAAGATTTTGATGTTTATCATTTCTAATTTCCCTAGTAAATTTGGGTCTCCCACCCTGATCCTGAAATTTTATGTTGTATCGGATATTTATATTTAATTTAAAAATGTAAACCATAAAACACCATTTTAGAAAATAGAATTGGAATTTCAGAATGTTAACGCTGACAAAAACTGAGAGCACAGTGTACTCTCCCTATATGTGTAAAGTAGGAAAGTGGGTTCCGAGATGTTGTGTAGATTATACAGCAAGCGGTTGGCAGAGTTAGTACTAGAAATAAGGGTTTCTCAATCTAAGTTTAGTGTCAAGTTTTGCTGTCTGTTTTAAACTTAGTGTTATTGCCTCTGAATTATTCCTTATGACTCCAAGCTCTTCTAGGGTAGGCCCTCTTTGGTCTTCCAATATTCAGTAAATGCTTAAATAAATAACAGGCTGGAACTGGTTTTTTTTCAATCAATTATTTATTATCAATGATAATATCCACCTTATTACTTTCCCTGGAATATGTTAGGCTTACCCTATTCTGAAATTCTAGAAATATTTGGAATTCTACGTGGTACTTTTAAACCACAAAATTATATTACTCTGCTTAATTGAAAACAGCACAGTATGGAGATTCCTCAAAAAACTAAAAATAGACTTACCATATGATCCAGCAATCCCACTCCTGGGCATATAGCCAGGGGGAACTCTAATTCAAAAAGATACATGCACCCCAATGTTCATAGTAGCACTATATATAATAGCCAAGACGTGGAAACAACTTAAATGTCCATCAACAGATGACTGGGTAAAGAAGCTGTGGTATTTTTATACAATGGAATACTACTCAGCCATAAAAAAAGAATAAAATAATGCCATTTACCACAACATGGATGGACCTGGAGATTGTCGTTTTAAGTGAAGTAAGCCAGAAAGAGAAAGAAAAATACCATATATCACTCATATGTGGAATCTAAAAAAATAAAAAAGAAACACTAATGAACTCATCTACAAAACAGAAACAGAATCACAGACGTAGTAAACAATCTTATGATTACTGGGGGAAAGTGGGTGGGAAGGGATAAATTTGGGAGCTTGAGATTTACAAATATTAACTACTATATATAAAAATAGATAAAAAGAAATTTCTTCTGTATAGCACAGGAAACTATGTTCAATATCTTGTAATAACCTTTAATGAAAAAGAATATGAAAACAAATATATGTATGTAGATGTGTGACTGGGACATTATACTGTACACCAGAAATTGACACATTATAACTGACTATACTTCAATTACAAAAAAAAAAAGAACACATTTCTTGTGCTCTAGCCCACCTGCCAAGTTCTCTGGCTCACACCAGCTACAGCTGTCCTCTCAAGGCAGTCCCAGTGAGGAGATCCCTGGGCCCCCCACCTGCAAATCACGATGTTGTACACCTGAAGTTAATATAATATTGTATGTCAATTGTACTTCAATAAAAAAGGAAACAAATACAAAACCCAGCACATTTGGTATTTACTCATAGATGCTATATAAAAACGACAAATTCTTTCCCTACCCCAACCTTGAAGTATATGCCCACACCACGGCATACACACATACACTGAACACAAAGTTTTAGCATGTAAAAGGTCTGAAGCCTAACTGGGATGATTGAAGATGTGGGAATTGTGTTCCTTGTGACACTCAGATTTTCTTATGCTAATTTGCCTGATGGCCTGTGGTGTTAGGATTTCTACTCTGCTGGATGGAAGGTCATTGCCTGTGCCCTGTTCAGCCTTTTCTTACAAATCATTTCTGTGATTTCCACCCTGCTATGTGACGCATTTCTGCTCCATTGCTCTATTGCAGTTATTTTTCTCGACAGTTAGAGCACCCTTTATTATATAGTGTTTTAAAGTGATCTTGTTAATACCTAAAATAGACTGCGTCATGTTCACTACTTTTCATTCTTTGCTCCTCAGTGCAGTAGGTGCTAATGGGAAGTGAAATAATGGTGAAGAACAAGCAGCAGGAATGAGGAAAATAAGGGAAAGATGTAGCTGAAGTAGAAACTGGATAATTGCCTCTTAACATGTAGTTCTTTTCTTGTCCGTTGTCCTAGTGAGTGAGAGGAAATAACCTTGGGTGATGAGGGGTGTGGTGGTGGCACAGTCTAGGGCTGAGTCTGCTGGCAACCAGAGACACCCTTCATTCAGCACTGGGCATAGTCTGAAAGGGTTTTAACGCATGTGCAGGAGATTTAAGGCTGGTGACAGGATGATAGTTAATTCAAGGCAAGCAAATGAAAGGCAATGAGAACAAATTGCAGTGGATTAGGGAAAGAAAAGAAGCAATTTACCTATATCATCCCATCTGATATGGAAAAACTCTCAGCTTAAGTTTTACTAGCTCCAGTTTACAGAAGATAAGACAGAGACATCAGTCAAATATAAGCCTAGTATTTGGTTTCAAAGCCATATTCATTCTCCTGTATGACAAGGCAGAAAGCCCAGGGTCATAGATTCAGAAGTCAAGACCAGAACATAATTTCAGCTAATGAAATCAAGAAGTATGGGATTAAGTATGAGGCAGTTCTGCAAATTTTAATCACAGTTTATAAATCTGCATTTTATGAATTCAATGTAGTCTGCCTCCTTTGGGTTTTGACTTTTAAGAGTCGTGCAGCATTAACATATGCAAAACTTTCAAATAGCTTCTATTTGACTTACTAGTGCTGTGTCTAATATTTTAGATATTAACAGTACTTTCAACAAAACAAAAACACAAATATGAGGGTTATATTTCTCCTCCATTCTCTGAGAAAGAGACAACTCAGAATAAAAGGAAAAGTAACAAATCCTCTATTTGGCTCAGTAGGGTAACTGCTGGCCTCACGAGTCTGTTGAGCACTTCAGGTGTGCCTAGTCCAAACTGACATGTAATTAAGTGTAAAATACACACCAGATTTTGAAGGTTTAGTTTGCAAAAAATATAAAATATCTCATTAATAATTTTGTTACTGCTTACATTCTGAAGTGTAATAATTTGGATATGTTCAGCTAAATCAATATCTCATTAAAATTAATGTACTTGTTTCTCTTTACATTTTTAGTGTGGCTACTAGAAAATTTAAAATGATGCATGTAGTTTGCATTTGTGGCTTGCATCATATTTCTATCGGATGGTATTGGTTTATATTGTCCCCAACTCTATTCCTCCAGGGCCATATTCCGTAATATATTCCAGCTTTCTAGGTATTTCCCAGTTCAGGAAATGCCTTGTTATGTATTATACACATAATATATTCCATGCTTTTCTCTCTCAAGATATACCTCAGCCTTTCATGTATTTCCCAGTCTAAGGAATGCCCAATTATGTCCAGTTATGCATCTCTATAGACTCCAATGTGATAATATCTGATACTTCCTGGCAAATTTACAAATAGTCTCCAAATTTTGAAGAGGAATTTTAATAAGAATATAGGTAAACAAAATAAGTCAAACAAGGCCAGTTGCTCCATGTAGGTAGATAATATTTTAACTTGATGGAAATTTTGTCTGGTGTTAATTTAGTCCTCTCTTCACTCATTCATTTATTCCACAGATGTTAATGAGGGCTTCCTGGGGAAGAAGCTTGTTATGTGAGACTGTCCCAGACCACAGGGGCTGAAGTTCAAGGAATGCAGGACACACTGTCAGCTATGGAAAATGTTTTGACATAGATTACTTATTATATTTAATCACTCTCAGCATAGACTTTGAGCATTCATTTATGTATTTGTTGAAATAAAGAAATGCCTGATTTTTTAATGTATCTTTATACAGGCTAGCAGATCTCTTAAAGAAGGAAATAGACCCTGGATTTAATTTTTCCATAAAGGGAAATGTTCCCTAGGCTTTAGAACAACAACAACAACAAAACTCCCTGCAATATTTTTGGCTCTGTTAAGGGTTCTGTAATATCTAAAAGGGATTGTTGCTGTTCATTCTAATGTTATATTGGGCTTCACTGTACCTTTGAAGCTCATCATCATAAATGATACATCAAGTAATAAGCTGAGATTGTCATAAATATAGATGATCTCTAATACCACACCAGGTTCTTTTACTGGATTAGGTTTCTGCCTATTCTCATGTTTGTATTCCCTCAATCTATTTAATAAGATAGTTTTTAAGTATTGTTTTGAAAAGAAGAGTAAAAAACTATTAAGTATGATGAAATGGGTAGAAAAAAAAATCCATGTGCCTAAATTCACTGTTGAGAAATAGTAAATTATTTTCTTTTAAAGGTTTGTTGTCAGAAAAATTTCAGGCCACCGTCCAAAATAATCAAAGCACAAATCAGTTAATACTAGTCATCCAAACATGACTAAAAATATACATATGTGATGCTTTCTTTGTATAGAGGAATAGATCCATTATGGGAAAATTTCCCTTGTCTTCATGGGCAACATTTTCAAGCACCCTGACCTCAGCCATGGTGGATGTCAAAGAAAATACTTCAAGACTAGAATGCCTACACAAGACACTCTGTTTTATTCTTCTTTCAGTGGCAGAAACATGTAATCAACACAAATTGTTCCATAACATTTGGACATGTAGATATATTTTTCTAAATAAAATTAAATCTAATACTGGCTCTATCTTTCTGGCCTTTGGAATTACTCAGGCACAGGCCTTCCTTCCTTCCTTCCTTCCTTCCTCCTATCCTTCCTTCTTTTCTTCTTCCCTTTCTTTCTCTCTTTCGTTCTCTTTTTTGTGGGGGATAAGTTACCCTCAAGTACTTATAAAAACCCCAGGGCCTCTTGAATTCAATAGGGTAAATGTTAGGCTAAAGTAATAAAAGACCTATAAATTCAGTGCCTTACACACACTAAAAACGTTTCTTTCTCACATAAAAGTCTGGGTAGATGACCAAGATTTGGTAGGATTGCCTTCTGCATTGTTGATTTGCTTTTTTTGACTCAGGGTGTTCAATTCTTGATCTAAAATGGTGTAATGCCCCTGTTCCAGCTAAGGGAAAATAAGAGGAGCGATCTGGACCTCTCCTTTTATGGGTCTGACCTTAAGATTGTACACATTATTTCTTCCTCAATGGCCAGAAGGTGGTCACAGGGCCATATCTAGCTGCACATGAACTTAGTAGTGACAGATGCTGATAGGGTGACCATGTTCCTCACTAAAAATTCTATCACCATGGGAATAGAGGGAACATAGAGGATAGTCAGAAGTTCCTGACACTTTTGTATTGAGAAAATTAGAAACTGGTCTCTAGACTGAAGCCCAGATTGGTCCCCACTGAAACAATTGTGGTTCTGATCTATCCATACAGTCAGCTCAGTTGTCTCCTGAAAATAATATGGTTCTAAGGCCAATAGAAGGGCTTTAGGCTCTGCCATTTGGAAACTTGCCTCCCCTGTGTCTCTCCATCTGGAGGAACAATGCATTTCTGGGTTTGTGCCACTTTCTTCTCTAAATCCTTCAAATTCCAACTTTTGTACCCTTGCATCATGATACAGTGCCATTCTATTCTTCATAAGCCCCTGAACTCTTAAAGAATAGCCACTGTTTCTTAACATTTTTTTCAGGAAATTTTTTTTAAAATGAATATTTAGTTCCGCCTAGAATTAAGATAATTACAGTCATTAAACTGGATGTCACAAACTGGCTGCTGTGGACAGACTAAGTCCACTAATGTGTTTTGTTTGGTTTGCAGGGTTTTTTGGTTTTTTTTGTTTGTTTGTTTGTTTTGTTTTCCAGTGAGGGGGGAGTGTTGTTGTAAATTGAATTACTTACCAATACTAAAGAAAAAAAAATATAATCCAGCAATCTCCATGATCCAGTAATCCCATTTCTGGGTATATATTCAAAGAAAATGAAAATAAGATAACAAAGAGATATCTGCACTATCATGTTCAATTGCAGCATTATTCACAGTAACCAAGATATAGAGACACCCTAAGTGTCCATCAATGCACAAGTGGATAAAGATGTGATCTATATCGATCTATATCTGTATCTATCACACACTGATAGATATCTATCTCATGGCATATTACTCAGCCATGAGAAAGAAGGAAATCCTGCCATTCATGACCACATGGATGGACCTCCTTGAGGGCATTATGCTAAGTGAAATAAGCCAGACAGAGATAGACAAATACTGCGTGGTATCACATTCATGTGGAGTCTGAAAAAAAAAGTCAAACTCATAGAAATAGTGAGTAGAAGTGTAGAAAAGGGGTTGGCGGGATAGGGGAAATAGAGTAATTTGGTAAAAAGGGACAAACTTCCAGCTATAAGATGAGGTCTGAGGATCTAATGAAAAAAATAGTGACTATAGTTGATAACACTGTGTTCTATCACTGAAACTTGCTAGGAGGGTAGAACTTAAATGTTCTCATCAAAAAAAAAAGATAAGTGAGGATATGTGAGGTGATGGATGTGTTAATTAACTAGTTGGGGGAATCCTGTCACAGTGTATGCATGTATCAAATTACCATGGTGTACACTTTAAATATCTTTTAATTTTAAATGACAATTATATCTCGATAAAGTTGAAATTATAAAACAAAAACAAACCCAAAGCTATTTCTGGCCCATCATGGAAAACTGGAAGATGTGGAATGTGGAAACTGGGCTAGATTCCTGCAGAGCTGGAACTGAAAAGCAGACATCCTGTTTAGAAAGAACGTGCCATTTCACTACTCAAGACACCTCTTCCACACTGTTCAGTTACACTGCCTGTCTAGCCATCATGAGCATTTTCTTTGATATACTGCTTAGAACAAAGAGAACTGGCTCTTGTGAAAAGGGAGGGGAAAAATCATTTTTATTTTCTCTCGAGTGCCTATAAAGCAAATATCAAGGTATGAATGAATAGCTCCCACATCCCCCACCAAAACACACACACACACACACACACACACACACACACAAACAAAAATCGACTTCAATAATATTTTGCTAATATTGTGGAAGTATATAAGAGATGTTAATATATAAAAAGCAAAAGAACAGTACAATAATCCAAGTATGATGAGAAGCTGCACCTCCCAGTCTAAGAAAACACTGCTACAAGAGACTAAAATTGAGAGATTGAACAAGACATCATTTTGTTTTCTGTTTGCTGAAAAATCAAAGGCCAGCAAGTAAAATTCCTATAAAATGCTGATTTTAATAATAGGGAAACATATAGAAAGAAGTTATTTTAAATTTTCACTTAGTAATAATGCAGAAGGAAAGTCTGCTATGGTTTACTCCTTATTTCTCGTAAGTGGAATCTCAGCAGGCTCTTCGCAACCAGGTGTCTGTTCTACCACTTCAGTTCTCTGTGATTTTATCATTATGTAAAGCAATAAGAAATATATATTGGAATCAATCCTTCTTACCACTTATCCCAAAAAATTATTTAACGTCTATGCCAGGCATGTTGTTTTGTTCTAGATATTCAGAGATGAATAAGACAAACAGCCTGAAGTTGTTCATATGGGTCAGTGAGTAACCCCCACCAAAAAAATCTTAAAAATTACAATACCATGGGATGTTTAATCTCTTATGTTCTGTCAACTGGGTATTGATAAGCTACCCATCAACAACGCCAAAAATCAAGAACAAATAAAGTAATTTGAGTTTTTAAAATTAACCTTTTAGCCATGGGAGACTCCAAGGTAGAAAATAGCTTACAATATGAAGAATCATGGATAAATTGGGCCAGAAGCAATCACAAATTGCAGAGGAGGATGTAACACGAAGTTTAAATGTTTGAGTGCTGGGAGTGTTTAGAGTTATAGAATGTTCTAGATGGGGAGGGGAAGTCAGGGTGTCACCAGGAAGAATTTCTATGTAAGCATTTCTGGTAAATTGCCTTAAAGAAATGTTAGAATATAAAGGTCTGAGTCTTCTAACATTTTCTTAGAGAGCCCAGTTCCTCCCCTCATTATACTAGTTTCAGGCCCTACAAAACCTGAACTTGCCCTGCATTATGGGCATCACAATTAGACTGGGATTAATGGAAAAGATCTAAATGTACAATTAGAGGAAATAAAAGTACATTAGAGGAAATTGTGTGTATGTTTGTTTAATGGGAAAGAACACAGAAACTTTGTGTGGAGATTTCCATACAAATTAAAAGAAATACATTGTCTTTTCTGGTGGAGATCAGCTTCCCAGGCTTCCTCAGGGTCCTGATCTGGGACACAGGTGCTGATGTGCAGTGAAGATATGTCAGGTAGCAGAATATGCCACCCTCAGATATGCCTCTTTGGCATTAGGATTATTTTGAGCAACAGCAGACAAAGGATAAGCTCTGGGGGAAAAAAGTAGAAGTTCCCTTTTTGTAAAGAAAATTTATATTTATAAAGGAAACCCCCATTTGTAAGGGTGTTTCCCTCTGTGTATCAGGAAGGGAAGGATGACTAAATCATGAGAGAATCTTATTAATGGAGAAGGCTCCAACTTAAATCTGCATAATAAACCTGACACTTATTTACTGGTGCTTTTCCTGGTAAACTCTTCATAACTGGCCTCTCCCAACACCTCTCTCTTTTTGTTTTTATTTGAAGATGGTGTTTAAGCTGGAGTTCCAAGCTACTTTGGAGGGTTACTCATTTTTCCCTGGGTATCTTTCATGTATACCTGAGGTACACATGTTAATAAACTTCTGTTTGTTTTTCTCTATGTTAATATCTCTTTTTATTATAGGAGTCTCAGTCAAGAATTCAGAAATAATTTCCCCCTTCCCTTGAGAAGACTCTCCTTTGCCATTTTCAGTCCCCAATTCATTGTTTCAGAGGACTCTGGTGAAGGGTCTGCCTGCTGGCCAGGTCCAAGCATAGAGAAAAACCCAGGGCATAGCTGAGTGCTCCTTCTGGAGCTAGGGGTGTGGGAAGTCCATTCTCAGGTATCCTGGATGTTCTACCATAACTGGGTGCCACATGTCTCTGAAGATCTGTGTCCTCAATCAATCCTAGGTGGTTTGGATTCTGAGATTTGTCTGAGGACCATACTAAAGAAGAAATTCTCTGCATTTTTTTCAGATGTAGTAAGACTGTTGTGCTGGAGATGAAGTTTTTTGAATACTTTAATGAGACCAGAAAAGGTGTTATTTTAAAACTACAAGCTGAATGGTAGCCTGTATGCTTATCTGTGATCTTTCTTCCTTCTCAGCTCCCTGCTTGGCTGACTTAAGGCTGGTTTAGTAGTGGAGCTGAAGCTGAGTTTAATTTCCTTAGCATCCTGAAGAGAAGAAATATATGTTGGGTCAAATTGTTTATATGATTAAAGAGACAATGGGAGTCCCTGAACTTTAGAGGAGACTTGCCTTTCCAGCAGAATCTGGGGGAAGGACTAGTAACATTCCAGAGGGGCCATCTAGCAAATGGGTGGCTTAATTCACTTCTGAAGCCAGAACAGAATTATTACTCTATAGAGTCATTCCTGGGGAAGGCCTAATAATCCTGGAGATGCTGGCAGCTTTACAGGGGCAATTGCATTGTTAAGTTAAACTGATCTTCTTTCATAGGATTACATGATAACTCATCCTTCATACCCAGAGTAACTTGAACATCACCTTCACACCTCAAGAGAGACCTCAGTTTGCCTACTTGTCTTTCCAATGGAAAATAAACTTTTACTTTAACTGCATTACCTGCAAATCCATTTCTGGATTCTTCACAGGTGTTGAAGTAACCATGTGCCCTGACATAATGAGGCAAAGAAATGGCCCAGATTTCTTAAGAGGCTAAATAACTTAATGGGGGAAGAGCAAACACACTATCAGGATAGAGGGCTGATACTAAAGCAGAATTAACAGGTTAAAGAAGCACACTGAGCTAAAGAAAGGGAAATTCTAAAGGAGGTAAGATTTCTGAGAGGAAACAAAAAGAACTTTTTGCAATTACAAAAACATAATGTCTTCACTTGACTTCTACGAAATCACACTCTCTTATTTATCCTTCTACTTTATTAACTTCTTTTTGTCTTTTTTGATGGATTCCTCTCTTCTCCCAGAGCTCAAACCTTTGTCTTATCCATCTAAACTTACTCTGCTATGTGACTCATCTATATTCCCTCTACTCTCAAATTTATATCCTCAGCCTAAACCTCGCTCCTGAATCCCAGATATATAAATAGTAAGATATATTCTGTAAGCAGAATAATGCCCTCCCAAAGATGTCCATGCCTTAATCTCAAGAACCTGTAAATATACTGCCTTACACAGCGAGAGGAACTTTGTGGATGTAATTAAGGTTAAGAACCTTCAGATGAGGAGATTATCCTGGATTGTCCAGGTGGGTTCAATGTAATTGCATGACTCCTTAGAAGTTTAAGAGGAAGGCAGAGGAAATATGTCAGAGAGACGAAGCGAAAGAAGGAAGAGGAAAGATTTCAGGAGTGGGAAGGACTCAACCCACCCTTGCTGGCTTTGAAGATGGAAGGAGGGAGAGATAACCCAAGGACTGTGACTGGCCTCTAGAAGTTGGAAATGACCCTCAGAAGACAGCCAGCAAGTAGACAGGAATTTCACTCCTACAACTGCAAGGAGCTGAATTCTGCCTACAACAAATCAGCAGAAAGCAGATTTTCACCTAGAGCCTCCAGAAAGAAAGACAGCCCTGCCAGTACCCTGATGTTAACCCTAGAAGACCCATGCTGGACTTCTGAGCTACAGAACTGTAAGAAAATATGTATGTGTTGTTTTAAACTACTAAGTTGTGGTAATTTGTTACAGCAGTGATAGAAGACTAGCATAATATTCAATTGCCAACTTGACATCTCCATTTAGATATTCAGTAGGCATTTTAAACTCAGTATGTCTAAAATTGAATTCTTGTTCTTCCCTAAAATGTATGCAGACTTTCACATCTTAGTTAACAACAACTTCATTTTTCTAATTGTTCAGGCCAAAAATCTTGGAGTCCTACCTGACTCCTCTCTTTCTCTCATACACTCCACAGTCAGTCTGCCAGGGCTTTGTGTGGGTTTTGTCTTTAGAATATATCCATGTCTCACCTTCGCCAGTGGTCCCAGTTCCCATCTTCTTTCATCCAAATTACTGAAATACCCTTCCTATGGGTCTCCCGCTTTCAATACCTGACTCCTTTTCCCTTTTCAACAGGGTAGACGGAGTGAGCCTGTTAAACACGTCATGTCATATGAGCCCTCCACTCAAAATCCTGCAATATCTTCCTGTTTCACTGAGAATAGAAGCCACCAGAGAGGGCTACAAGGTCTCAGATAATACACGACACTATCCACTATTCTTTTCTCCATTTTTTTCTAATTTCATTTCTTGTTACACTTCCCATTGCTTATTCTGCTCCAACCATATTGGAACCCACACTAGACACTGTCCCATCTTAAGTTCAAAGTCAGTTTACCTTTGTTCTCTTTGCCTACAAAGCTCTCCCCTGATATCAGTGTAGCTAACTACCTTACCTCCTTCACATCACTGCTCAACTATCACTCTCTCAATGAGGCCACTCTGCTTATTAAAAGAGCCATCTGCTCCCAGCTTCCTGCATTCATAACCTCCCTTACCCTACTTTATGCTTCCTTCTCTTCTATTGCATTTATCACTTTCTAATATGTTATATAATTAATTATTTTGTGTACTATTGATGTCAGTCTCTCCTCACTAAATTATAACCTCTGCATAGGTAGGGAGAGTTATCTGTTTTATGTCATTCATTCATAGGCCCCAAGGGCCTAGACTAGTGCCAGGACCACTATACATACTTAATACCTGCTGAATGCATATGTGATTAAAAAACAACAGAGAAAATCAAAAGAGAATGGACCTCGCTGAGGTGAAGTAATAATCTAGAAGATCAAATTGATGTACAACCTCATAATAGGGAGCAAAAATACCAAGAAATGGGAATCATGTTTAAAAGATAAAAGGTAGCTGGATTCCAGCATTTAATATGCAAACAGTAAGTTTAAAGGGAGAAAAAAGGGAACAGATGGAGGGGAAGCAATAACTCAAAAAAACAGCAGGAAGAAAAAAAATTCTGAGCTGAAAAAGTTTTGCATTTTTAGATCAAATGAGCTTAACAAGTACTTTTTATCTTTTGGGAGAATTTGAGAAACCAAATTCAATAGCCAAAGAATACATAAACATGTGTAGGAGAGGAAAAAATTTTCCTCAACCCCATTAGGGTTTCTGGCTAGGTCTGCAAATTAAACTGACAGAGATAGATTAACAGGAAAAGATGATATATATGTATTTAACATAAGTTTTATGTGACACATGAAGACCTAAAGAAACAGTTAGGTCTGGATATTTTTGTGCAAGATTTCATGAGGAGCAGGAGGTCATGTATGGAAACAACCTAAATGTCCATTGACAGATGACTAGATAAAGAGGTTGTGGTATATTTACACATTGGAATACTACTCGGCCATAAAAAAAAGAATGAGATAATGCCATTTGCAGCAACATGGATGGACCTGGAGATCATCATACTAAGTGAACTAAGTCAGACAGAGAAAAACAAATATCATATGATATCACTTGTATGTGGAATCTAAAAAAAATGGTACAAGTGAACTTATTTACAAAATGGAAATAGACTCACAGCCATAGGAAACAAACTTATGGTTACCAAACAGGAAAGGGAGGAGGGATAAATGAAGAGTTTGGAATAAGCAGATACTAACTACTATATATAAAATAGACAACAGGGACCTACTGTATAGCACAGGGAACTATATTCAATAACTTATGATAACCTATAACAAAAAAGCATATGAAAAAGAATTATAATGTATAGCTGAATCAGTATGCTGTACACCAGAAACTAACACATTGTAAATCAACTATACTTAAATTTTAAAAAGAGTAGAAGGTTATGGAGGAGTATGAGAGGTTAAGGAATGTGAGATAAGTGTGGTAAACTGGGGAAACTTAGCAAGGCCTGTTTGTGTGCATTCTTCTTGGCAGACCCCTGTCTTTGGAGATAAGGATGCTTCTTTCCTCTGGGTACAAGGAGGGCATCTCTCACATGACGATTTATGATCTGTGTCAGAGGAGAAGGGGTGAGTGGGTTGAGGGGGGAAGTCAGAGTAACCTTCCTGCTTCTGCTGTTTTCTCAAATCCCTTCAGCTTAAAATATTCAATATGCCACGATGCTGCATTTTAATCCCATCACCTATAAAGAATTTGAATACTAAAATGAACAGATTAATTATCCATATCCATGTCTATTTCTATACATGACAAACAGAGACTACAGGTTCTTTATGGCTTTTATGGCTTTGGGACATTTACAAAAATTACTCATGTCCTTGAAAACTACTAGAAGACTTTAATGAGGTGCTGGGGTAGTGGCCTGGGGTGGGGGGGAGCAGACATAGGAGTTGTGTCCTGGCTTGGGTCTGTCACTTTTGCTCACTTGCTATATAAACTCCTCCTCTCTAAGCCTTGGTTGATTGTGAAAATGGGATAAGACCTACTTGGCAGAAATGCTGCATGTGATAACGAGGAAATGCTTTATGCAAGACCTAGCATGATGCCCAGCACATTTTGGCATTTAGCAAATCGTAGTTACTGTTACTAATAACTGAGAATTGGGATAATATGGAACTTAGATAACGTGCAAGGAGATAGACTATAAAGCCTTTCTAGATTTCTCCTTCTATTGAGATAAACTTGCAAATAAATTCTACAGGTTCACAATGGAAGGCAGCAATGAAAGATGGTAAACAAGACCTAAGAAAGAGTATTTGAACTCATTAAAATAGTTAAGAACCATCACTGATGAGACAAACTTTAAAATACATGTTTTCTTGCACAGCATGCATTTCAAAATTACCTATCACTGACACGTTAGAATGTTTTATAAATGTATTAATTTCACATTATTGACACATTAGTGGCATTAGAAGATCGAATATTCTTCTCTAATAACTAACTGTCTGGCAGGAAGTGATTTGGGTGATGGGAAAACTCAGGTTGAAACTGTCTTTAAGAGTATTAAATATCCTTAGTTAAAGTACTTGAAGCTATATTAAATTGTTTCATAATTATTTAATAGTTCTAATCTGCTTTTTTTTAAATGGGTGAGTTTTAGTGCAGCTTATTGAAGTGAATTCTCAGTAATTAACACAGAGACAAAAGGTAAGATGGCTGAACAAGTCAGAGGATTTCAGGGAGACTGTGGCATCACAGTCATCCTCTTCTCTTTGTCCTAAGCAGTGAATCACCAGCACAGTCTGCTCGTTTTGGGGAAGGCAGGAAAAGCAGGGTAGGGTGGACGAGTTTATTGCTTTGCTTCCTTTGATATCTCCAGCACCAAGCACTGAATGAAGCACATTGTGGACGTGTTAGCGAAATACCTGCTAAAGGCATGAATAAATACAAGGACAAAGACTAGGCAAATCCTAAGGACACAGCTCCTAAGGTCGTGTCAGTAAACACGGAGCCCCTTCTCCACCTCTCTTCCCTTTTCCCATCAGCCAGGGGTTGAAGGTCCTCCTGCTGAATCTCACATCTCCATCAGCTGGGTCTCTGAAACTTGCTTCATAACTATTGTGATGCAAATTTTCTGTCCTCTTGCCACAAAAGTTTTTTTTTTCCCCTTGATCTTTACTCCAGACCTTTTCCCTGTTCTCTGCTGTTTGAGCTTCCCACGCAGAGAAAGTACCATCAGCATTTCAAACAGAGATATCAATATTAACCCAAAAGGGAGAATTACAGGATTTCTGTTTCCACATAGGATCGTTCAGGATCCTTAAGCAAGCTGCTGTACTAAGAAACTGAGAAGGCTGCCTTGCTAAAAATCACTCCTCCGTTGGTCACATTATTTGTTTATGGCGCCTGCCCCAAGTGGACAAGTAACTGAAGTTCCGACAAGAAACCTGACTGATGAAAGCCAGAGTTTCTCAGCATTGCTAAGAAATGCTCCTCTTTCATCTTCAGGCAAAGAAAGACAATCTATGAAAGAATATTCACTTTTACATGCTAGTTATTGATGTAAAATAATGTACAGTAATACAAATTGCTTCATAGAGTTAGTTGTCTGTAAGGATAACACCTTGGGGGATTTAAGGAGAAGTCTTGCAAATTGGCAGGCAAGTTGAGACAGTTCTCTCTCTCCCCAGCTTGGCTCAATCCTGATCCCACCAAGCAGCTGTCTTTCCTAAGCATCACCCACTTTGATTTGCCAAATGCCTTTCTTAATCATCTGGTGCCACCAGATGTCAGAATTCCCTGCTGCTATCTCAAGTACTGATAGTCTTTCACTTGTGGTAAATATAGCTCGTGTTGATTCAGTTGGCTTTTTCTCTGAACAGCTGGATTGGTAGCAGAGGGGCTTGGGAAAGAGGCTGAACAGGTACTGAGAGTCCTGAGAGACTTGGTCACAGATGGAAGAGGGGGCACCTGGAAGAGCCTGAACCACGACAAAGCTTGCATCTTAGGCAAAATTTCCCTGTAAGATGGAATCTTTCCCCCCACCCTCCATTTCCAGATATGTTTTGTCTCTGCTTGCAGGATGATACAGAAGTCTGATACTTAGCTACTGTGTCCCTTTATTGCAAATTACTACTATAAAGATGTCAATCACAAACCCTTACTTTCTTAGCAAGGTTTGCCTGGATTGTCTACTGCCCCAGTTTTCAGTGCCTGGTTCTTGGATGACCTAGATCAGCATCACCTGGGGCACCTGTGAAAAATGCAGTTTTCAGGGCTTTTTCCTGGTGATCTGAATCAGAATCCAAGTCCTGAGAGCCAACATTTTAAACAGGCTTCCTAAGTAATTCTAACGCACCTAAAATCTGAAACTACATGCTTAGATGAAGTTCTGTGAAGTTAGGATGCACGTCTGTTTTACTTCCTACACTATATTTGGCACATAACACAATATCTGGGAGGCAATTGTGTTTTATTTTATTTATCAAATAAAATATCCAGTGAAATCCCAAATACTGACTTCATTTTGCTTTTGAGAATCCTTCTAAATAACAGAAAAATAAATATACTATGTTCTTTAAAGCAAGAGAGATAATCTTGTTTCATAGATATATCCAACTTTTGCAAGATGGCTGCTGAGACTAGCTTATCTTGCCAGTTTTTGCAAGTGTTTTTCAATTTACATCACTGGGCAACTTTACAGCTGTCATGGCTTTGCTGTCATAATGTTACAAATTGATGGGACATTAGTGTTGGGTCTTCCCAAAGCAAGAGATGCTGGCTGGCCATCCTATGGAGCAAGGCTCTGGTGTCAGCCATAAAGGGACATGTGTGTAGTAAAGAATTCTATTGGGAGAATTAAAAGTTGAGACTTTCAACTCAGTCCTTCAGATAATTCAACAGCTCCTTCAGGTCTGTGTTTTATAGAAAAAATTAAGTTGAGGGGCAGGAATGTAGTTTCAACAAGAAATGCTTTGGTCATGATTTTAACCTTAACTGGCTGACCTCCAAGAAGAGTAATCAATCTAATCTCCAGATTTGTGATCTACGCAACTTGTTTATAGTTACTTTGTCTTTCAGCTCTAAACATGTAAAATACAGCTGAAGTGATAATGGTAAAATACTAAGGGCAAGGCTGGAAAAAAAAAAAAAACGAAAACAGAAGCTTGTGGGCATCCCTGGCTAGAGATTAATTTTGAACTGTTTTGTATGAATATTCTCGAAGTTTTTAAAGTAACTAAAATTAATTGAGGACTTACTTGCACCAGGCTCTGTTCTATGTGTGTTTTTGTGTGTGTTTAATTTTTTTTAATTGAGTTGTAGTCAGTTTACAATGTTGTGTCAATTTCTGGTGTACAGTACAATTCTTCAGTCATACATGAATATACATATATTTGTTTTAATATTCTTTTTCACTGTGAGCTAGTACAGGATATTGAATATATTTCCCTGTGCTGTACAATATAAAGTTGTTTGTCTATTTTATATATACCTGTCAGTATCTGCAAATCTCGAACCCCCAGTTTATCCCTTCCCACTCCCTCCCCTGTAGCAACCACAAGTCTGTATTCTATGTCTGTGAGTCTGTTTGTTTTATATATACGTTCATTTGTCTTCATTTTTTAATTTTTTTAGATTCCACATATGAGTGATATCATATGCTATTTTTCTTTCTCTTTCTGGCTTACTTCACTTAGAATGACATTCTCCAGGACCATCCATGTTGCTGCAAATGGCATTATGCTGTCACTTTTTAGAGCTGAGTACTGCCCTGGCTATTGAATGGGGCCTCCATTTTATTTTGTTGTTGTCCCTGCTCCTACCCCCGCCCTGCTGTGTGAACTCTGCTCACTGGTTCCAGAGGCCCTCTGGTCCCACCCCTGGTTTCTGCTGCTCCCAGTGCTGGTAGGTGGGTGGGTCGTGCCCATTCCCTACACAGCAGTCGGACTCATGCAAGGTAGGGGCGCGGGTAGCTCTCCCGCTCCGTGCAGATCCCCGGTCCAGGTCGGGTCCGTGCTCCTTAGGCAGCTCGGAGAAAACGGCCAACCAGCCCTCACCCCTGCTCTATGCCGGAACTCTGCTCCTTGTTCATTTGTCTTAGAGGTGAGAGTTCACAGAGGCACCAGGGCAGAATGTTCCTATCCGCCTGGGGCTGTAAACAAGGCTCAGTCCCGTCTATGAGGTTGCAGAGCCCCCAGGTACAGATTCAGGTTTTGACCCCACCTCCATCTGGGAGCTGCGGACAGGAGGATAAGGCGGCTGTGGTTGAGCCCTGCCTCTCTTCCCCAAGAACATGCCAGTAATGGTGCCATGGTCTGTGGAGATAAAGGCTATGGCGCCCCTCCCCCCAGGGCACACCAGCAGGGTTGCTTTGCTTTTTTTGTTGTTGTTGTTGTTGTGTTTTATGGGAGACCCAGGTTGTTCTGCTCTGTATACCCTCCCAGCAATGGCGCACGGCACACTGCAGTCCCCCAAGGTTGCTTCTGTACAGCCGGCCCAAGTCCTCAGCCCGGCTCGGGCAGTCTGTCCTGTCCCATACCTGCCAGTTCGCGGCCAGGGCTAGTAGTAGTGGGGACCCTTTATGCCCATTTAACTTAGTTCTGTTGGTCAAGGGCTATTCTGCAAGATCCGAGCCTCGGAAGTTCCCCCTCCATCCAGCTGACCTCTCTGTTGGAGAGGGGAAGACCCAGCGATCAAGCACTATTCCTCCTTTGCTGCTCCCTCCCCATGGGACGGGTCCTGCACTACTTTCCTTTTTCTTCCTTCTTTTCTCCTTTTCTCCTACCAGATTAGTGGTGTATTTTGTCTTTTGAGGAAGGTAATGTTCTGTCAAAGTTCAGCAGGTGCTCTGGTTTGATGAGTGGGTCTGTGGGTGTCACTCTTGGTGTACTTGTGGGCCAGGGTGAGCTACGAGCGTCCTTCTACTCTGCCATCTTGGCCCTTCTTTGTTCTATGTGTTTTATGAGTATTGATTTATTTAACTCTAACATACCTATGCAGAATGTTCTGCTCTTTTCAGATAGGGAGTAAAGGCAATGAGAGATTAAATCACATGCTCAGCATCATATGCCTTCTCTGTAGCCACGTGACCCAGCAGAGATTCCTCAGTTACTCCGAGTTCCAAGTTCCACCGCTCCAGCAAAGGACAGAGAAGGAGTCTCTTGGGAGGCATTTCCACTAACTAATCCTCTAGGAACCAAAATGAAGTCCTGCAGCTCATTTGCCTCATCCTCCTAAAATCAAATGTTACTCCAGCATGCTCTCATTTTTTTGGAGGCGGGCAGAGTTCCTCCACCAATTCCGCAATGAGCTTTCTGCAGTATTCCTTTCATTCTACCTACAACGTGTGGAGACAGCTTCTGGTCAGTACAGTCTTCCTCATTCCCTAAAATGGCCAGTGGTGCTTTCAGAAGCAGTCCTGTATGCTTGCAGAGTAGTCCTCTGTGCTGAACTAGAAAGCTAGGTCCCCAGAAGAAAAGCATTTAAACCTAATAGCCCTCAGAGTCAAGCCAAACTTGAGACATTTTGATGCCAAACCTTAATCTTAGTGGGCAACAAGGAATACTAAATTCAGCTCCTGCTCCCTCTTCCCTTCCTGCCTAATGGAAGGACAGGAGAATTATTTTGGCTTGACGTGGCTGCAGACCATTAATATATTATTTCTCCTAATTAGCCTATTTAGTTAGAGATTTACTAACTAAGAGAATTAGGGTTCCTAACAGTTGATATCCACAAGAAGTATGCCAAGGAGAATACAGCCAAGCAGAGAAGTCTGCCACCATCCCTCCTGCACATAAATCGGAGCTTTAAGATATAGTGATTACAAAATGTGCAACTGACAAACATTATACTTGCAGTCTAAGAGGTTTGGAAAAAAACCTCAGTTAGCTCCAATTTTAAACATGATTGCACTGATTTACATACATGTCTGGCATTTCCCATAC
The DNA here is from genome assembly GCF_048773025.1 of Camelus bactrianus. NCBI lineage: Eukaryota > Metazoa > Chordata > Mammalia > Artiodactyla > Camelidae > Camelus > Camelus bactrianus. The sequence goes on from NC_133540.1 coordinate 97,274,267, forward strand.
TCCCTAAGATGTATCTGAAAAAAATCTATTTTCCTAAGAAGGTTTGGTTTTCTGGAAAAACACAGTTCCACACACACTACAAAACTTTACTAAAATACCAATTGCACGCTTAAAGTCTTGATCTGGTAATCTGACTCTCCTAGAAGAATCTACTTACCATGTATATTTCTCATAACAATAGCCAACCATGTGTGTTTGAAAAGTAGCAAGCAGTTACCTCTGTTTGGAGGTGCTGTGCCTTTAGTTTCCTGAGAAGCCTAGGTACTACCTGGTAATAATGTGCTTGTAACTATGTTAAGTACCATTACAGAAATTTCAATCTGCTTTATACTGAGAATTGATTTTTAAATATCCTGCATAAGAAGTAGTAGTAGACACTCGAGAATTATGATGTAGCTTGCTTTAATCTATACTGAGTACCTACCATATACTAAGCATTGCATAATTTGCTGTGCTTCCTATACTAAACTGAGGTATATATAGTCTAGTCCCAGCTCCTAAAGAGTTCGTGGTTTAGCAAGGGAAACAGACCCATATAAATAAAGGGGTTTAAGAGGATATAAAGGAAAGCATCAGAGGATGCTGCACTTAAGTAGGGTTTTGAAGGATGAATTTGTGTTCTCTAGTTATACCTGAGGAAGAAAGAGGAGGGATCAAAACATACCAGGTAGAGGAATGGCCTGAGTCAGTCATGGTGATGGAGAGGAATCCCACAAAGCAAAGGCTGAGGAGACTCAGAAGGAATTCTTGGGGGTGGAAATCTAGAAGAGGAAACTTGAATGTCTTGAACTCCATGCTAACCAAGTTCAGACCTAACTTGGAGGCAATGGAGAAACACTGAAGGTTTGTACTTGGTAGAGTGACACGATCACATCAGGGTTTTAGAAGGATTACTCAGGTGGCAGTGGGCAGCGGGAATGCTGGTAGTTATTCCTGGAGACAAAATCAGCACTTAAGGGATTTTTGGAATAGCTTGTGGGGGAGACCATGTTGAACAGAAGCAAAGTGTGTGTAATGAGGATGGAAAGGAGAGGAGAAATTCGAGAGATGTTGAATTCCAGTCATGTAAATCAGTAGATTCTCAAGGTTTTTGTTTATTTTTTAAAGCATTTGAATCTGCCACTTCTCTAAGAAAACCATCTGAAATACTTATGTATAAAATATGAAAGTTGTATTTGGTTAATAAATGTAATATGTAAGTTCAAGTATGTATTTACTTGTAATAAACGCAATTACTGAAATCAATGTATTAGCTCATTAGTTAGGGCAAATTTGCTAATAAAATCTATTTACGGTTAAGAATCACTGCACTTTATCAGCAACAATGTACAACTTATTACATTTTTAGTTGTATATACTGGATTCATGAAAGTAAGTAGTTATAAGGGTAAATGATCATCATTAAAAAAGATTACTTTAAAATAGCAGATACTCCTCAGCTGAATTGATCTGGAAGTGTGAAATAGAAGTATCTGGTATATGTTTGTATCAAAATTATATCACCAATATATAATAATGTTTGCATTCCCTATAATGTGAACATCTGAAAAGGAACACCTAAAGTGTAAATGTATTAAGTTATCTATGACATTAAGGCATTGCATTGTGATATATTATGCATTCTTATTGCACAATTGATTTTTTTCTTGGCCAGGAGAACTACAGCCCCTAAGCTAGTGCTCCTAAATCTTGCCAGCATATGGTTGAGACTAGCACACACATGCTTTAGTAATGAACTCACTTACACAATTTTATGTGAGCAGACCTAAGCAGGTTTGATTTCCAGAAAAGGTACTTGTGTGTGTGTGTGTATGCATGTGCACAAGCACATGGTATGGCAGAAGTGCCACAAAAGGAATTCTAACCACCAACGTATCTTAATATATCAGTAATCACCAATATGTTAAAGTATGGCATATGGCGTATATAGAGCTATATAAAAATACAAGTTGACCCTTGAACAATGTAGGGGGGTTAATTTATAGCTGACCTCTGTAGTTCGCTCCACATCCGCAGATTCAACCAACCCTGAACGTTGTAGTATTGTAGTGCTTACTATTGAAAAATATCCTCATGTAAGTGGACCCGCACAGTTTCATCTTGAGTTGTTCAAGGGTCAACTGTATACAAATCATGGGATTTGTTTTAAACATTTCCCCTGAACACAATTTGAAAGCCATGGCCTAGATTATTCTATTTTATGATTAACCACATGTTGGCCATGATAACATTTGAAGAGCCTTTAATTTCTTTTTCCGCATCAGGTTAAATTGTTACCTAAAGTTTGTACTCTAGGAAAGAAATGATTTTTGTGTAAAACCCTTTGTGTAAAATGGCTTGAAATACATTTGCCTGTGAAGTTCCTGCTTTATTCTAGCTGGGGGAAAAGGAAAGTTACTTACTGAGCGTATCAGCTAGGATTCTTACATTTTGTAGAATGCGGATACTTCAAGGATCTGTAATGAGAACTTAGTGCTCAGTGGACAAACCTCATTCAGGAAAACACCGCTGGGTATCCTCTATGTTGGTGGTTCTCTATTTCGACTGACCACTGGATAATCCCGGAAAGCTTTTTTAAAAATCCCAATGCCCCAATGCCTGGCTTTCTCCCCTGCTCTGCAATTGTGACTTAATTTGTATGGGGTGAGTTTCGGGGATTGGTATTTTCAAAAAGTTCCTTGGGGAGTCTAACGTGAATTCAATGTTGGAAAGCCACGTCTATCTGGCAGGGCTTATTTTGGGTACCAGAAGAAGAAAGATTATTGATGTCTCCAATGGGAAAGGAAAATAAAGAATAATTTAACATACTGTGTTAAGTGCTAAAGAAGAGACAATATAGAAAGTACTATATGGAATTAATAAATAAGTAGTTGAATCTGATGCTGAGCTCCTTCTGATAGACGAATAGTAATTATAATGTTGGCAAAGTGTAGAGAGGCTTTCCGTGGCTTCCTGGAATTGATGATGGTTGAGTTGGAAGTAGGGTTCTCTCAGCAGGGAAAAAGTGATGTGAATAAAAGTGTAAGGCCTTGAGATATAGGGAGTCATCCTCTGCTTCTGACAGTGGACAAAGATGCTCAGGCAGTTTGGCGGTCACCTGACTCATTTCCTGATCCTGAGCACAACTTCCCAGAACAGATCCCTGATCTCCCTTTTGTGGTACCCTGTGTGTACTGGGAGGCCTGGGTCTTAGAAGTAAACTCGTATGCTGAGAGAGAGCATTAACCCTTTCAGATAATCATGCCCAAGGAGACATAATTTCATAAATGGAATTTATATAGCTTGAAAAGTTAATGCATCTTCCAAAGTGAGCATCTTAGTCACTTCTCAAGAGCAGGGTAAAACATAAAGCAGAGAATTCTTTCCCCCCACGAGGTCTGATAAAGCAAATCACCTACATGGAAAGACACTATTTTTGCCTGAGAGATTGGAGCACCTGATGAGTCATAAATCAATAAAAACATAGCCATAAGCTATTTAGTGATTCATTCGTTACTTATGTCTAAAATAAGCTTCCAGCAGAAGAGCATTTTACTTATACCCTCAGATTCTGCTCTAAGACGCACCCATAGAAAAACCTAGGGTCAAATCATGCCTTTGACTGCTAGGATAAAATTCCCATTGACGCAAAACCTCAGGAAATCTGTGGTTTGCAGAAGAAAGGTAACAATACCTATCTCACTGCTTCCATTTGAGAAAGCTTTTAGACTTTCTTTTCTGTAACTAAATGAAATTGGATTTTACTTTTCATACTTTTTTATTTTTGAAAAGAAGTTTACTAAGTGTGGCAAACTGTATTTTCCAAAAATGGCCAAAGCAGTATTCTCAGGATCAGCTGTTTGCCCTTTGCCATTTCCCCATCAAGAGGAAGAATCTATCTACTTCTCTTCCCTTTGAAACCTGGCAGACCTTTGTGACTGCCTAGATGAAAAGAATGTGTACAAGTGACTTTAGCGTGTCTGTTTCTCTTCTCCCTTGAACTTGGGTGGAACTTTGTGACTGCCCAAATGATTGCAATGCGTGGAAGTGATGCTTCTGAAGGTCAGTTATGAAAAGTGATACAGCTTCCATCTGGCTGCCTCTCTTTTGGAATGCTTGCCCTAAAAATCCAACCACCATATTGTCAGGAAGCCCGGGCCACATGGAGAGGCCCTGTGCAGAGGTCCTGGTAGGCAATCCCAGCTCAGGTCCCAGTCAACAGCTAGTGCCAAGTGACAGACATGGGTGTGAATGAATCTTTAGATGATTCCAGACCCCAGCCTTGGAGCCACCCCAGTTGGAGCTGAGTAGAGCAGGGTCAAGATGCCACCCCCCCCCATAAACTGCATATTTGGGAACAAAATTCATCAGTTTAAGTCACTAACTGTTGGCATTTTTTAACACCGTGGTAGATAACTGCAACAGTGAACAATAGTGAATGAGCAGATTTTTTTCATTTCAAGATGATTTTCAATATTTAATCAATGCCACTTGAATAATTTAAAAAGACTTATTAACCAATTAAGTCTATTGTAAAATAGAAGAAAGCAGAAAGAAGATTCAAGAACTACTGTAGAATGGAGGGAGAGGAATCTGTTTCAGAATTACCTCCCACTTCTGATTTCCTATTTTCCTCCATCACCTAAGTTGCTATGCAATAGCCAATTTATTTAGGGAAGACCAGAGCCAGGAAATTTAAGTAAGGATACCCAAACTTCTATCTGACTTACTTGCCTCAGGCATCCTATTTATTAATATGTAATAAATATTTCACCCAATAAGTGATGCAGATTACCTTCCTAGAATCCTCTCCTTCTTCTCATTGTGGACAGATACACAGCCTGCCCCTGGCGATCAGCTTTTCCAGTGCTTTTCTGCCCAGCATAACAGTAGTTGTCATCCCACATGCTGAACTCCCTCACCTACACCCTAGCCTTTTTTGGCCACGTCCTCTTGTGGCCAATCTTGAGCTACCACTCTCTCAGTTCTTTTCCTGTGGTCCCCAGTGCTGATGAGGGACATCATAGCTACATGAAGTCATTCTGTGCTTATTTCAAGTCAAGGTTCATGTTATTCAGCAAGACTTTTAACATTTCAGCCTTCTTAAATTGCACATAGTTTGGAAGTTAGCTGTCCCAGACTTTTTCAAAATGCCCTACTTAGACTCAATCCTTCTAATATATGACCTAAATCATTTTACACTAAGTTAGAGGTCATTGGAACTCAGTCCTTCTTCTGTGATCTGATATCTTTACATTTTAAAAGCTTTGTCCCTCAGCTCTAGTTTGGAGTGTGTGTGTGTCATCACTGCTATCCATTTCCTTCTGATGGGGAAAAACAATCTTGCCTTGGACCTCCTTCTGTTCCCCCAGCATATAGTCATGCTTTTCTGCCTGAATACAGCCTCCTTGGGCCAGCCTACTTCTCACCCAGCACTGACCTTGTGGTCTCTAATATACACATGTACACACACACTGTCACATATCTGAAGAAAAAAGTCACAAAAATACTCATAATTATCATGAGCATTGTATTCTCTTAAACATGATTCCATTTAATTATATTCTACATTTTAAAATGCTGGCCATGCCTGCTAGTAGTTTGAGGATCGCAGGGAAAGACTGGGTTACCAGTCTGCAGACAAGTATGAGCCAGACTGAGAAGGAAGAACTAAAGACCAAAGTTGGCATCAGGAATTTCTTAATAGAGAAGGGACAGCAGATAGCAAACCAAGTTCAAATAACAGACTTAAACAAATCAAGGTGGGACAGACAGAAAAAAAAATTCAAGAAGCAAGTACATTTAGATTTTTAAATGTGTATATTTAGAGACTGAAATCCAGTGAAAGGGTAAGTGGGCCCTAATTTTAAACACGGTGGGATTGGTGCCACATGGAGGAGACAGAGAAGAGCTCATTTCACATTCCCTGCTGGGCTGCTGGAGCATCCTGTTTTGCCTGAGAGATCTGCAGACGACTTGAGCAAATGCTTGTGGATAAGAAATCTAGAAAAGTTAGACTGGCAAATTCAGAAAGATTAGAAAGAAGGCAGATACACAGCCCCTCTGTTGAGGGAAATTTTAACAGTTGGAGCATCTCTGTGAATGAAGGTGGATACAAAGACCAGGGAAGGAAACTGCCTGGTTTAGAAAAAGCCTAAGGCTTATCGAATCCCATGTAGGATGCAGCATTTGAGGACAGAGACCAAACAAAGGCCTATTGTCTAAAGAACAAATGCAGAAAATTGTGCCAAAATTTCCTGGGTCTCTGATCCCGCACAGGTGGAAGGCAAGGGGACTTACAGTAGAAGGACCACTGGCCAAAATATGGAGGATTATTCTTAACTGTTCTGTGCCTCAGTTTCCCAAACTGTAAAATGTGGACCATAATAGAATCTCCCTCATAGGATAATTGGAAGGATTAAATGAAATGATATCTGTAAAGGGTTTAGAATAGGGCCTGCCATATGATAAGCATTAAGTAAGTGTTCCTGCTATAGTTATTTTTACTGCAAAATTCAAATAGTATCAAATCTTGATTCCAAAGGTTCTAGTTGCTTTGACTCTCTAAAGTTGCTGAATGACTTCATCAACTGAGGCTTCAGCTTGAATAGGATGGAGAAAGTTCCATGTTTTGGGAGAATCTCCATTTCTTTTCAGCTCCAGTGACATTCCTGGCCTCTTCCCAGCCCCTCATCACTGTTCCTGGGAAAGAGAAGTTGTTTGTTTATTGAGTTTGAAAAAACTGCTTAGAATGTGCCATTTTATATGTGTCCTCTTTCACTTTGGGTTGCAACTTGCCTGCCAGAAGTATTAATTTTCTACTTCTCCATGTTATAAACCTGCAAGATCAGGCCTATGATTGCCCAGAACTGCTTGTTACTGGCTGGAACATTTGTCTAATTCAAGGGTGAAGTAGAGGAGGCCTGTTGTGGCCATAAATCTAAGACAAGTCATGCCTTCCAATCAGAAATTTATTATAATAAAACATACCATACTATCTGAGCTCTGTGCCTTTGTCTCAGGTGGTTTTGAACCCAGGAAGGGAACGGAATGGTACTATTTTGTGACTTCTAAATCTTGGGAGAGAAAACTCATGCAAGGCATTAAAGTTTTAATTTCAAAGCAAGTAAGCACTTTATAAAAGGTATACTATTACATTTAGATGTTTATTTCTTTCCTGTGTTGATCTTTTTGGATACTCAAATTTTTATTTCCTCCTGACACTGTATAGCTGATTAAGCCATCAGCAACTTTAATAATGTATTCTATTTTCACAAAAGGATGTTTTCCTAACATGTGCTCTATCCATGCCCAATGAGTCCTTGGTAGCCACCCCAAATGGAAGCCATTTTCCATAGTGATAATTAATGACAAAAGTGCCATTCCTGTCACATTCAACCCTATGTCTCAATCAATATTCCCAACATATGGCAGCCTAATGAATCACTTGTATGTATTAGTAAAGTGCATCTGTCCAAAGCAGTCGTTCTCCACCAGTAGGGTATTTCTGATTCACTTTGGGAGCTTTCTTAAACTGCACAGTAACATCGTTCACTTCTCTAGCACAAGATTCTAGCCACCTTATGGTCATAAGTAATCTCCAGTTACATTGGAAAATAGACTGACAGGTTCTTAATTTGTCCTCTTCATTTATATTTTCTATGCTTGTGTGTCCTGATTTCTGAGTCTTTCAACCTTAGTTACTTCTTATTTTATTCTAACCTATGTCCTATTGTCAAGTTTACATCAAATTGGTCTTTTACTTGTTGGGGTTGATATTACTTAATGGCTCCGAGTGTGGAATTTTATGAAAATCTGGATTAAGGACTAGGGCCTGCCTCTGTGTAACTTTTCTTAATCAGTCTTAAGCCCCGATTTCCTTATCTATAAAACAGAGACCGAAGGAGTATCTATAGCATAAGGTTATTGTGAGGATTAAAAGACAAAATGAGCTGATGTATATAAAGTGCCTGGCAAAATGTGCAACCCAAATATATGAAAAATAGTAAGTGTTCAATAGTGTTGTTATTATCTTGTATTAATTTCAAGAGGAGAGATTTTCCCTTTAATCTTTGTCTAATAATCTTTTATTATTTCCTACTTTCTATTTTGCTTTCCATCTCAAGTGGCTTTACATGACAATTACCTGTTTTATTCAAGGGAATAAACTTACTACTTTATTAGCTTCAATTGGAATTAATTAAATAACCAAGCCAACTATACAGTAATGGACAATTTATCTCACATAATTCTTTTAATATATATTTTTGAGTGCCTGTCAATTGACTGGAGTCTGTAAGATTCCTTTCCTTAAACTGTATCATTTACTTTAAAATATTTTACTATTTCAGACTGGCCTTCCCCAATTATTCTGAATTAATTATGTGTGTCTATATAAGAAACAATAAACTGATCTCATTTGGTCTATAATGAACCATAGCATGGAAAACCTCAGTGCCAATTTATCCATCCAGTGATGAATATTCCCACATGAAGCGTCACCCCGTTCCATCTTCCATGCTTTACTAAGAATTAGAGCTGCCAGATGAAATGCAAGATGCCCAATTAAATTTGAATTTCAGACAAAAAAAAAAAAGAATATATGTCCCAACTGTTGCAGAGGGTATACTTCCACAGCACTATTCATTATTTAACTGAAATTCAAATTTAGCTGGCATTGCTAAATCTTGCTAAGGATGCTAGCAGAAATGAGAAAACTGAAATAAAGGTAATTCATTTAGTAAGACTGCTAAACTTAGAGATTGCTGGGCCATGCTCTTCTCTTGTGTTTCTATAAATATTTAACTTGATCAACCAGTTATTTGCTATAACTGAAGAAAAAGCTGCCTGTGTTCCCTCACTTTGTGGTTAGAGGGGACATAGCTCAATCTACAAATCCAGGACCAGAATGTTGTTGGCAGTCATGCTAGTCAGACTTAATGGATATAATATCAAAGGCCCAATTCAAGCCTGCTGTCTTTCCAGGGGCCCTAAGCCCCACCCTGCTTTTCTACCTTCCTGAATCCTGTCTGTGTACAATTCCTCCATTGATTTCTCAGGCTTCATCTGGAGTTCTACCTGGGTAGAGCTGGCAGGATCAGATTAACACATCAAACACAGAAAATAGCCCCATACATAGATTGGTGCGAAAAGGCTATGAGATCAGTACCTTACAGTGACTTTTGCCTATAATTTAGCTGTCAGCTTCAGTTCTTTGAGCTCAGACTTAATGACCAGGTAACACAAACCTCAGTTTTAGAAGGAATTAATTTGGCTATGGGCCTCTTTCTGTAAACTCCCTCTCTCTTTTCTGCAGTGCACAATTTTGACTTTCATTCTGTAAATATCCAGTCATCATTATTGTCTTTAAAGTATCTTTGCTTGGCCTCTGGTCTTGCCATGTACCCCGGTGACAGGGCCAAGGTAACTAAGTCGTGGAAACTGCATACTGAGCTGATAAGAAGAAAGGAAAAGGATCATCTGCTGAGTTCTGATTGTACTCTCAATCAGGAAAACTGCTGGAGCCTAAGATAATGGGCCGGCCGTTGCCTTTCTTCAATTAAGTGTGTGTTTCCTCTTCTACCTGGAAAAAAAAAGGCATAAAAACATTTTCTATTAGAGTAACTCTCCTGGAAATGTCTGCATTGTCTCCTAGAAAGGGGGCATCAGTTAACTACCCAGTGGTACATTCCTACAGGAAAAAAGAGCTATTGGCCTATCTATAGGGCATAACTCTCAATGATGAAGATAGTAAATTTGAAGGATTAGGTGGCTGGACCTGTTTCTACAGACTAACATTCATAGTTAAAGTTACAGGGTTATACTACAGTGGGGGAACAGTGATTAGCTTAGGTAGTACACATACACACACAAATATCTCAAACTTGCTATTTGCATTAAAGCAGGATTCTTCCAAAAAATAATTATAAAAAGAATCATTGATTATCAAAAATGGAGTATCATAAAAAACAAAGATTAATATACATATATGAATTGGATACTGGCTCATAAAAAGGGGAAGATGAAGATTACAATATATTTAAAATATATTTCATATTGTATAAATAGTTTAATGAAGACTGAACCCTAGAATAACATATACCTTTCTTCATGTGAATGACACGTTATATAACCCAAACATACACATGGCACTTTGCATAGACGTGTGTGGGTGTTCAAACAGTATATTTTCCTCTAAGATGGGGGTTAGTGAATTACAGCTCATAGAGTGGATGTTTGTTTTTGTAAAGGAAGTTTTATTAGAACACAGACACCCCGTCTGTTTATGTATTGTTCGTGGCTCCTTTCACACTACACAGTGGACGTGAGTAGTTCCAATAGTGATTATATGGCCCACAAAAAATTTTGGTAAGACACAAATATGTATCTGATCTTTTAAAGGAAAAAGCAAAGACATGGGTATGGTATCTGTAGCTATAAAAAAATCATGTCTGTTTTAACAATTTCATAACATGAAATTCAATTTAGCTCTTTAGTGTTGACAGAGGAATAAGAAAGAAAGCCAGCTACTGGGTAAAGATTTTAATGTGCATAGAGATGTGTAGAAGAAACTTCCCTAGATGTCCACTCCAAGTTTCCTCTTCTCTTTATAATTTTATTTATATTTCTCCCTGCTCATTTTTATTATTCTGTTTCTAGCTTCTTGTCATTTATCTCTGTTCTACCTGTTTCTACATTTTCCACATTTCCACCATTTTCCACTATATTTAAATTTAAATTTGGGATTCATGTAAAAGCATAAGGACTTTTTGCATAGATGATGTATTTACCCATATCTGTATGAGCAGTGTTGAAAACTTTTCACCTCTAATGAACTAAAAAGATAAACTGAGTAAGATGAATAGGCCTCTTGACAGTTTCCCTGACATTTGTTTGATGTTACGTAACAGTAAAGCACAGAAAATCCTATTTGGTTCAATATACTTGTAATAAGCTTTGGTGGTAACCGTGATAATTTTTCAGACTTTGGAGACTGAAAGGCAAATAAGATAGGTCCAGATTTCTTGTTGTTCTCTTTCATACATCTTGCACTTCCTTCTTAAAAAAAAATTTTTTTTAATCGAAGAATAGTCGGTTTACAATGTTGTGTTAATTTCTGGTGTATAGCATAGTGATTCGGTTATACATATCCATGTATTTCTTTCCATATTCTTTTTTATTATAGGTTATTGCAAGATATTGAATATAGTTCCCTGTGCTATACAGTAGAACCTTGTTGTTTACTTTGCACTTTCTTCTAAGCGGTTAGGATCATTTGTCCTTTGTGTGTGCAAGTGGGTGTGATTTAACTAGATCTTGCTCTAGATTCATCTCCATGAAGACCTGGAGGACATCTGTTGTGCTTACACTTTTATTCCCAGTGCCTATTGTATACTAGGTCCTCCAAGAATATTTATCGAACTGCTTGAATGAATGACAGAGGGTCATTGAAACATTTTAGTAATTAGAAGGACAAGCTCACTTAAGTCTTACCTAAGTGATTCTAGTAGTAGTTTAAAGTTTAGATTTATAGGCTGTCACTCTGAGACTGAGCTGGATCTTATAATATTCCAAGACAGAAAATTCAGAAAATTCTTTAATTAAAGAAACATTAATTGAACATGCTTTATAGGCTAGATATTGTTTTCAGTATTGGACAATCAAGACAAACTTGATTAAGACACAGTCTTTACAATTTAAGATGCCTATGAAATGTGTAGTGAATTCTGATTAGAAAACTCAAAGGAAAGTATTTAATGGAGAAGACGGCATTTGAGAAGGGCATTGAGGGATGAATAGGAGTCTGATTGGGAGAAAGAGAATTACAGGCTGTGGGAGTAAATAAAGCCAAAGACGGTAGAAGGCAATGCTTGCCACTGGCCGGCAAGCGGTCTACTGTGAGAGCAGCACTCAGGGAAAGTAACATCTTGAATTACCAGGGAAGGTGGCAACACTCTTACTCTGACAAAAAGTGAGCGGGAAGCACTGAAAGTTTCCCAGGGGGTATAACGTGATATAATTCATGTTTTAGGAAGAGAAGTTTGGTGGCTGTATCAGGAGTAGGCTACAGGTAAGAAATCTGGTAAGAAGCCCATGGGAATAGCTCCACATTTAGACAATAAAATACTGAACTAATGAATTCAGCATGGTGGAAGAGAGGAAGACCAAATACTAGGACACTGAGGAGAGAAGGATCAACAAATCTGGACATGGTGTGAGAGTTCAGGGTGAACTGAAGCTAGCACTGTTGGAAGATTCCAGTTCACTGGCATTTTCCAAATATGAAAGAGAGGATGGAACCTATTCAGGATGAAAGATAGCAGGACCCCCTTTTGGCTGCAAGAAATGTGGGTCATGGGTTAAAATACAGACTGGATAAGGTTGTTCTCTCAGAATGCACTTCAGTCTTCAAGTACTTCAAGATGAACCATTCTGAAGTCAGTGAGAGTCACTTTACGTGTTGTATAATACTTATCTTTACTCCACTTGACATTGAGAAGTTGCAGTGCTAAGAAGGGGAATCATGACAGTGATAAAAAGGAAAACTAAGTGTGTTGTTTGAATTGACAATTATGCCATAAAGTTAGCTGTTGAAGTCTTTTTTTTTCCCATCATTTTTGTTTCCACACTTGTTGAACCAGGGAATAGATTAAGTGCAATCAATGGGGTTTATTTTTTTACAGTAAGTTGATAAGCTGGCTATAATTGTATGAATTAGGATACCAAAACACTGATAGGATTCCCAAAATCAACAGCCATCTATTTTCTAAAGTTATAGGGGAAAAGTACTGAATAAAATGCACAGGTAATTTAAAATCATCATTTAAGCTAGTAATTGGAATGAATTTCTTTAATAAATTCTTTAACTGGGTAGCAAATAGGATTTAAACTTCATTTCTTCAACCATTAAACAATCATAATAACACCAGATTGTAGAAGAGGGAAGGAAAAAAAAAAGGTAACTGTTTACTTGATAGGATCTTAATAGTTACTTTTTTAATGTAAGGTAAAGAAATTTGGTCTTTCATGTGTAGGAAAACAAAATAAGATATTTATGTAATTCACCAGTTTGAGAGTATGAAAGGCATGAACCCGGAAATAAATACTTCTCCAAGCCAGTCTGGTTCTTTGCCCCATGATAGCTACCGCCCTTCCCAACCCCTCAGGTGTGCCTCTTACTTCTCGACTACTTGCCTGGATCCGATTTACCAGCCCAGCTTTGGTGGGATCTATGTGAGCAGCTCCCGTCTATTTTTGTGCTTTTTCCTCAGTCATGTAATTGGGATTCTTCATTGTTCTAGGAGCTATTCCTGTCAATTCACGTTAGGTGCTTTCAACATCATGACAGGTTCTAGGGATAAAATGATGAATAAGACAGCTGTCACAATTTATAAAGGGAGAAAAATGAAACATGAACAATAATATTGGATGATAATTGCACCCAGCTATGTACCCATTATAGAGGTGGCAGAGAGAAAAGAGTGATTATATAATATTGGATGATAATTGCACCCAGTTATGTACCCATTATAGAGGTGGTAGAGAGGAAAGAGTGATTATGCCTGTGTTATGGGCACTGAAAAGGCTTTATAGAGGAGGAGACATCAAGACTGTGTTTTCAAAGACTAATTCAAATTTTCAGATTCAACAGAAGGCAATATGGGGAGATTGGGAATAGGTATTCCAGGTGGAAGGACAAAAAAAAAAGGCATGAAAAAATTAAAATGTTTGCCACACTTTTTGTAACTAACCTCTGTTTTGGTTCCTCTTCCCATTTGCCATTCTTACAATTTGCGAAAGTCCCATTCTCCTCCAAAAGAACTGAGTTCTGCCCCTGAATAGCAATCCTTTTTGATTGTGGCCATTAGAATTCCCTGAAGCTGCCTTTCAGCCCCAGATCCTGATCTGAATGTCACCTACCCCAAATCCCCTATTTCTGCATCTATTTTCTAACTTGGATACCTACTTGCCTGAACTAAAATGCTGTGGCTGTGACTCGAATACTGAGCTTTGTCTCTGTTGTAGATCAAGTGCCCTTGATCTACAACATCAAGGGAACGTTTAGTTAAGGATTCAGGTGCAAGTGATTTAGAAAGGAGGGCTGCCTGGAGAAACAAGTGAGCAGATGGAGGAGAAGCAGCCAAGCAATGGTGTGATTTCAGGTGTATCTTCAGGCTCAGCCTGACCCCACAGGTAGCTCTGGAGTATGAATAAGCTTTCAGAGACTGTCTCATCTGGGGGAAAGGAGTGGGGATTTTGTTCCCACCTAGGAATCAGCCATTGGCTACAGGTAGACCTGGCAGTCTGTGTATGTGGGGACCTAACCTGCCAGGCACTTCTGGGCAAGGTAACTCCAATACACAAGGGTGAGCCTCTGAAAGTCACAGGCTCAGCTGTTAGCAGCACTGTAGTCAGAAGACGGTGAATGCTGGGAAAGAGGATCAGAGGGGAGCAGGGGAGGTGAGTGTCCACTGCAGCCTCACGCTGCATCTTCCTCGTGTTCAGTGTTCATGCCTCGGATGCCTATTGGGCAGGGATGCTTTGGCTGCCTGAATCTCCTCGGACTTTTCCTTCTTGCTAGAATTAGCTGGGCTCTCTCTGCTGGGCCAATTTAAAATGCCTGCATTCCTGGGAAGCTATAGACCTTTCAAAGACAACAAAAACTGAAGGTATTTTTACTTCTTAGGAGGCTAGTAAAATTTCAGAGGAGCGGAGAGCTTTTGGTTGCTATCAAAATACAGTTCTACGTTGAATACAGAATTTGAAACTTAAATAAGCACAAAATAAAGGTAAGATTGATCTTTGGATTTCAAAAGCATAGGCTGTTTCCTAATCAGTATCCAAAGCAAGGGAAAGTATTTCGAGGATATTTTGTATTCTGATTTATTATGCTCCAAATTCAATCTTTCTGATTAGAAAGTTTATTCTTGCTACAATATAAAAGCAAGTGTAGGACAAGGGTACACAGCTAAATAAATTTTTATAAATTCAATCAGAATTTAAAAATATTTTAAGCCATGAAACTTAATACTGTATGATTAGTATTTAGAAGTAATGTAGAAAATAGATGTGCCTTTTTCTCTATTATTCTTATGTGAGGATTATCCTAGTCATTTTCTCTCCTTTCTTCCTCTTTCTCTGAAATGAAATATTTTAAAAATCTCAAATTACAGGAGTTATAAAGATGTACATTTGTATATATCTATAAGAAAGACAAATAATGATGTACTTATGTGGCAGAAATTTGTTGAAATTAACAACTTTCAAGTCAAATTAGAAAGCTAGTATTGTATAAATATACCACAGATTTATCCACTCCTCTGTCAATGGACATTTAGGTTGTTTTCATGTCTTGGCTATTGTATATAGTGCTGCAATGAACATTGGGGTGCATGTATCTTTTCAAATTAGTTTATACAATGGAATACTACTCACCCATAAAAAGAGTAAAATAATGCCATTTGCAGCAACATAGATGGACCTGGAGATGATCATTCCAAGTGAAGTAAGCCAGAAAGAGAAAGAAAAATACCATACGATATCATTTACATATGGAACTTAAAAAAAAAAAGGAAGACACTAATGAACTTATCTGCAAAACAGAAACAGATTCATAGACATAGTAAACAAACTTATGGTTAGCAGGGAAAGCAGGTGGGAGGGGACAAATTGGGAGTTTGAGATTTGCAAATATTAACTACTATACATAAAATAGATAAATAAATTTCCTCTGTGTAGCACAGAGAACTATATTTAATATCTTACAGTAACCTATAGTGAAGAAATACGGAAATGAATATATGTATGTATATATATGACTAAAACATTATATTGTACATCAGAAATTGACACATTATAACTGACTATACTTCAATTTAAAAAAAAAAAAAGCTAGCATTGATTCAGCATAGTATCTAACAGCCTAAATTGTTATTCAGAATTACTAGCATGGCATAGTTACTGCTGTGAACCAAACGGGTTAATTTGTACTTACTATAGTTTAAATATATTCTGTTTTTACTCTATTTCTTGGAAAATTGGTGGTTTATGTACAATAATTCTTACCTAATGAGACTATCCAGTTATACAGTTTCCTGTCATTCTGAATAAATGGGCACTGGCTATATCTTTGTTTCCATCATACTATGTGGTGACGTCATACTCCAATTTTAAAGATAATTTTATTTATCACACCGGAATTGGCCAATGCCTGGAAAGGTTACATCTGTAAAGTAAACATAGAACACTAAGGAGCCAAGTGGAGCCCTGATGATTTGTTTACATTGAACATTGATTTTTTAAAACCTCATTTCCCTGTTTTGTTACCGATGGAAGTGGAAAAAACAATAGAATCTCTCAATGAAAAAAACTCCCAGATTACTTAGTTGTAAAAACAGGTCCTTGACATTCTTCCTGTTCATCTAGGGAGATACTGACATCCACTTTGTTACCTTTGCCTCTGGAGGTAGGAGGGAAGGTCATTCATGATATGATGCTTGGATGTTTCTTCAAACACAGCAGAGTAACAGATAAAAGGAAATGGCATGTGGAGTTGGCATGGATGGCAACTGTCAATGGGAGGAGAGATTACACCATACACATCTGTGATTATAGGTCATTTTCCTTCATATTCTAATATTTATAACTTTATTCAAATAGCAAGTAAACATTAGCATTTTCCTTTTGTTCCCAACAAGTGTTCCTGGTAATACTGTGACGACAAGGGTACTTTTTGATTCACCTTGGTTACCTTTGAATAATAATTAATGGAAATATAGATGACTAGTCAAATATTTTATTACTTACCTTAGAAATTGATAGTTTTACAACTTTACATTAGATAGAAGAGTACAAACAAGTTGTAGTCTTTCAAGAAATGTCTATGGAATTTTATCTCATAATCTTGGAATTGTCATTCCTGAGTTGAGTTCATCAAGTCATACTTGATTTAAATGGCCTATAAATTGAAAAATTAGAAAAACAGTCTTTTAACATGTTCCTGTTTAGTGGCTGGATCTTCTTTTGGTCTTTTAAGTAAAAGCTTAAAAAGAAGATGGATGATGCATTTTCCCAGTACTCTTGAAAAATGTATAATGATTTAAATTGAACAGAATTTCACAAAATATCAGATGCACTGTCTCCTTTTAGTAGACTCTAAATGTGGTACATAGGAGATACTCTTTTAGCAGCTACTACGGATATGAGATTGGATATTGATTTATCAATACTTTTTTTATTAAAGCCATATGTTTTATATGTTTATATACACAGCATATTCTAAAAGTGTTTATTGATATCAGGAGAGCAAGAATTTAAATTCTCTACCAAGTGGTATGTCAAAGTGAGTCCTTCTGGACCAGACTTCACTTCCCAATTACATTGGCAGTAACTTGAATTGCAAAAGCTCTGCTTAAATGATTGAGATATGATTCC
This sequence comes from Camelus bactrianus, assembly GCF_048773025.1. Lineage (NCBI taxonomy): Eukaryota > Metazoa > Chordata > Mammalia > Artiodactyla > Camelidae > Camelus > Camelus bactrianus. Next base: position 97,291,679 of record NC_133540.1, read on the forward strand.
TACAGAGGCAGGGATCCCTGATGGACTTTATGAGGTTTATTCATGGCTTCTTAAGAGGGCATTTACCTTGGAAAGTAGTTAATAGCACAGACTGTCATATCCAACTGCCAATTCCTCTTGGCTCAATCTGTAAAATATATCTGAAAACTTGTTACCATTCTGCCCCCACTCTTCCAGGACACCATCCCCTCTCACTTGGATTGTTGCCATAATCTAACTGATTTCCCTGTTACTATACTGCTCCCTCTAGGTTCAGTCTCAACACAGAAGCAAGAGCAATCCCTTGAAAACATGAGTCAGATAACGTTGTTCCTCAGCTTAAATCCTTCAGTGATAGCCCACACCACTGAGTGAAAGCATAAAGCATTATCACAGCCTTCACTGTTCTACAGAACCTGCTTCCCTCTCCCCATCAGCTCTGTGACCTCTTATCCCATAAACTGCCCCCCTCCCCTTTCCTCTAATCCCTCTTCTCAAGCCTCACTGGCCTCTTCAGTCTTCCTGCCTCAGAGCTGTCTCCTCTTCACCAAATATCTCCATTGTCTACCCTCTCATTGTTTTCAATTCTTTGTGCAAGTGTTTCACATGTTATGTTTTCAATGAGGCTACCCTTTACCCCCATCTTACTCCACTCTTCAGCCCTTTAACATGTTTTTTCCCCATTTACTTTTTTTTTATTAATTTTATTTTTTCTCGATATGTTTTTGATTTGCAGTGTTGTATTAGTTTCTGGTGTATAGTATAGTGATTCTTTTATATATATATTCTATTTCATTACAGGTTACTACAAGACATTGAGCATAGTTCTCCGTGCTATGCAGTAGGACCTTGTTGTTTATTCTTTACATAGTTTGTATCAGCCAATCCCAAACTCCCAAATTATCCCTCCCTCTCCCCTGTGCCCCCTAGTAACCATAAGTTTGTCTCCTGTATCCATGAGTTTCTTTCTATTTTGTAAGTAAGTTCGTTTGTGTCATTTTTTAATTTTTTTATTATTTTTTCTTTCACAACTGAGATTTTATTGGTTGTTTTGAGGATCAGTACAAACATTTCAATTTGTACACAATTCTTAACACACACACCAAAAATCATGTAGTTGTGACTCTTTTCCAAACAGTTATTCCAGTGACTTTCCAGCTGAAAATTTGAAAGCAAATTTTCCTTAACAGGGTATCAAGTACCAGTATCATCCAATGTTGATATGCTGTTACATCGTAAGTCCCACCAATTCACAATTTAATATCATATACACTACATACTAAAATTTTCAATCGTTCACAGCACATTAACAAAGTTACTAGGAAAACTGGACTACCACGACCAAAGATGTTACAGAGTACACAAAATTCCGATAGAGGAGAGCCAAGATCAAGGAGTGGTTTGCTTTAGGAAACAATTCTACCAAAAACAATATGGGAAGAGAAGTAATTTCAAGTGTTCAAGACATTAAATGCACAACTGACTCCATACTGCAATTTAATTATGCTCTGTATTATAGGATATAAAAACTAACCCCCTATCTGTGGAATGTTAAGCTGACACTGAAAACAATCAAAGCCTCCCATATTCAATATCCCACTATTTTCTGGTTGTATCAAAAAATAAACAACCAGCAAATTATTTCACCTCTTAAAAAAAAGCATTTACACTTAAAAAATGGGATGAGGTGGGATTCCCTCCTTCTGGAAAATGTTTCTAGAGCTACTAAAAAACTTGCATTTACAAAATAGTTGATAAAAATATTCCTCTGGATTGTACAAGAAGGGAGACAGGGACGACTGATAAAACCAGGTGTATGCTATTAATCAGACTTCGCTTCTTTCTCTCCTGCTTCATCTCATTTTTAGTTTCTCTCATTTTTAGTTTCTCCGTTTTCTGCAGGTAAATCTTTTGTCTCTTGGTTAGCCACTTCGGCCTGTTTTCCCTTTGCTCCCCTTTTCCCTTTTGTTTGCACTTCTTTGAAGATTTATCCTTTCCTGCCGCCTTTTTGGGCTTTGTTTCCACTTTCGCAGAAGCAGGTTTAGCGGACAACCTTGCTGATCTCTTGGGCTCCTCTTTCGCCGCCCCCTCGGCGGAACTGACCTTCCTCTTGGGCATCATGGCAGCGGGGCAGGCATGTGCCGGGTGCCTGCGGGCCGCGGCGCGCCGAGAGCCTTCGCGAAGCTGGGCTTAGTGGCCGCTGCCGCTCCTCCCACCACCCGAGCTGCTGGGATCCGCCTGTGTCATTTTTTAAGAGTCCACATTTAAGTGATATCATGTATTTATCTTTCTTTGACTTACTTCACTTAGTATGATAATCTCTAGGTCCATCCACGTTGCTGCAAATGATACTATTCCATTTCTTTTTATGGCTGAGTAGTATTCCAGTTTATATATATGTCACATTTTCTTTATCTAGTCATCTGTCAATGGACATTTAGGTTGCTTCCATATCTTGGCTATTGTAAATAGTGCTGCTGTGAACATTGGGGTGCATGTGTCTTTTTGGATTAGAGTTTTCTCTGGATGTATGCCCAGGAGTGGGATTTCTGGATCACATGGTAAATCTATTTTTAGTTTTTAAGAAACCTCCATACATATTATTTTTATATCTTCCTTTTTCTCTTTCATTAAAATATGAATTTCATAAAGAAAGGGATTTGACTGTTTTGTTCATTGATGTACCCTCAGGGCCTAGCACGTTATAGATGTTCAGCAGATATTTCTTAATGAATGACTGAATCCATTGCTATTTCATGACAGTGGCAGAAAAGAGTGCTTTGGTCACCATAACATGGGCCACTACCTTCTGCTGAAATGTGGTATCTTTGAGGGGGCACAAATAAACAGTTCCCCCGGCCTGGTCTAGGTCTAAACCAATTGATAAATAAAGCTAAGTTTCAGCAGAAAGAGGACAGAATATCAACTTGTTATTGAAAGGACCAGTGAAAGGACATGCTTATGTCTGTAAGCAAGTCAGTTACCTCAGACTGAATCCCCAAATTAGGCGCGTGTATCTACAAAGCAACACTGGACCACAGCAAACCTCTCCGAACAGGAGTGGAATGAGTTCCCAGGGAAGCAGAGAATTCTCACTCCCCAGAATAAGGAAAGAGGAAGGAGCTGGGCTAGTCATGCAGTTTCTCCTTCCAAATTCACAAATAACATATTTTTCTTCTTGGAGGTGAGTGGGAGGTAGAGCAGTTGATGGGATATAGTAGAGAAATGTGTGGTGAGAGGATGGAGCGGGTAGGAAGTTTTACCCTAAAAAGTATCTCTTCATACGGAAGAAAACATCAGGCATGGGGAAGAAGCACTGTCCTCTAATGATATCTGTACTGTTCTTCTCTTGATTTTTTTTTTTTTTAAGGTTAGAAGTAATAGATCTCACGTATTTGGAATTGTCACTTTTGCTTTCTGCAAACCCAGAGATTAATAGGGATTTGGGCTTCATCTGAAGGTTCAGGGAATGATGGAAGGAGTTTAGCAAGCTGGTGACATGATTAGATATGCTTTAGTAAGATCACTGGTGGGAGGGTGGAGAATGTTGGAGAGGAACAAGACTAATGCCATGTGGCCACTTGGAGGTTGTAGGTGTAATCAGATAAGAAGCAACTAGGGCCTGAATGAAGGAGAGACCAGGAGGAAAGCAACCAGATTCTGGAACTATTAAAGAGGTGGGGCCTCAGGACTCAGTAATCACTCTGTATGAGGAGAAAGAGAGGAAGCATCAAGGATGTCAGTGTTTCATTAGGGCAGTTTTAATGGAGTCCAAGCGGAGAAGCAGTGGGAGGTGACAGAGGAAACACTAAGGACCCTGTAAGAACCATCAGTGAATGGGTGGTGAGACTTTGAAGAGTGGCCAGAGGAAACCAGGGTGAAGAAGGGTTTTAGGATGGGAGCCTTATTAGCAAGTTAACGTGATGATGAGTGGAGAACAGAGAAGAGAGGCAAAGGGAGAAGGAAGAGAGAGGACAGGAGATGTCTGATAGAGTAAGGACTCGTGGAGGTAGGATGCGGAGTCCTCTATATACAGGCTGGATAGGAAAGAGGCAAATACAGGGAGGAATTCACAACTCTCTCCTCCTATGAAAGCAGCATCAGAGCAGTGATGAACAGATGCTGAGTGAATTAATGAATCAACGCATGAAAAGATGCATTACATGCTGGACACATTCAGGCAAGCCCCAAACAGCAGAACTCTAACAAAGGCGGGCATGTTCTCAAGATAGGTGGGGTGGACCTCTAGTGGCCAAAAAGGAAACCCAGAAATCTAATAGCCAAGAACAAAACTGGAATAAAACAGCTGGGAAAAATTTAATTACAAAAGAACAAACAGATAAAAGCCTTGCTCTACAATGCTGTCGATCTACTTGTATATAATTTTTGCTGTGTTGTTCCTTATCAGTAGGGTTAATGGCATATGCCTTAAGAATTCAGTTTTATAAATAACTACTTAGAGTGAATGGCTTATGGAAATGAAGCCAATAATCTTTTAATTATGATTAAAACTTTAAAAAAATACCTGCAGGAGGGGACTAATTACTTATGTGTGGAATTTCATGTACAAGCTAGATAAAATAAAAGTATTTATACATTTTCAAATAGAGAAAAGGGGAAGAGACAATGATAATCAAATGAGCCCTTGTATGCCAAAGTCTCAAATATGATGAAAACAGTGAATGTAAAGATACCAGCAGCAACAGGATTTTTTAATTAAAAATACAAAACTATAAAGAACGTTGAAAAAAACTTCAATCCTTTAAAGTTAATAATCATATCCTAATGTCAAGTTACTTTCAGTAAACTAGGGAACAATTATTTGTTAATGTAAACAATAATTCTTTTAGGAGCCTGAGTGTTTTCTAAAGGAGATCAAATTGAGTGTATGCACCGCCCAGGCCTGGGGGTGGAGGCTCACCCTGTCTCATAGACACATGACAGAGAGTGTACCTCTGCCCCCTGGGCCCAGGGGTGGAGGGGAAACCCATCTGCTCATAGACACATGACACAGGGTGACCCTCCACCCCCAGGCCTGGTGTCTGATTGCCTGATTAACAACTCAGATTCCCTGCACTCTAGTCGATTGAGCTCAGGTTTCTTGCATTCTGGATTTTTCCTTTTCCTTTCCCCTTCCTCTCCCTTTGCCCAATGCTCATTTCAATCTAAGCTACCAATGAGTCCCTCCTCTAGTCGTAAGACCCCAAATCTTGGGGACGTGGAGGGCGAGGACTGCTCTAGCTACTTCCTGCTCATCTGGGGTGATGATGGAGCTCGCTGGGGTCCCAGACTAGCTGGCTGTCCTTGGGCAGGATGTGAGTGAAGGGTCAGTGTTCATCGAGGGGCTTGTATCTAAGTGGTCTTGGCTGATTGCTTGATTACCTTTTGTTATATCATTATCTGAAGTTTATCTCTAGACAAGAAGAAACACTTTTCATAAGAAGTTTGAAAAGATAGAGGTCAAATATATAGAGCTAATCCTAGCCAAAGGACAAGAGGGACAAACAAGGGTCTTAAAAAACATTGATTTCTGTGCTTTCTGTTGGTTTAGGTTTTAGAAAGCAGATGTCGCAGTGAACTAAAGGAGGAGTCAAAAGGGGGACCCTAATGTCAGAGACATTTTCAATTAGTGTTTAAAAACAGTCTGGTGGGGGCCCTAAAAGAGAAAAGATTTGAACCAGGAGACATTTAAGAAAGAGGTTTATCTAACAGGGATCCATAGTCCCCTAGGGCGATGGAACAGTCTCACTGGAGTGTTGCTTGGAAAGCAGTCGCAGATCACTAAGAGGTTAACAAGAATAAGTGGCTCCCATCGGTGAACCAGATCTCATCAGGGTTTTCCAGGCCTTGGTCGCTGAGACCTGTTCTAGCTCCTAGAGAAATGGATGGGTCTCATGACATAGGTGAAAGGGAAGAGACTCCTCTGGTGATGGTAATAGTGTGTAGCTGGATTGAGTGTGCCACAAACAGAGACAGCGACATCTGGGTTTTCCAGTAATAATGCCTGATATTGAAGAAGCCGAGCATCTGAGAGCCAGAAATGTCCATTGCCATTTAAAGGTCAGAAACTTGATGGTTAGTGTATGCTTGTATAGGGGCCCCCAGAGTTAGCTTAAAAGCTTCCTCCAGGAGAGTGGAGAGGGCTCCCAACACTCTTAGGCAGGAAGGCCAGCCTCGAGCAGTGGGATCTAGCTGCATGGAGAGGTATCCCATAGGCTGTTGGGTAGGACCCAGCCATTGGGTGAGGACCCCCAAGGCTATTCCTCCTCTCTCATGAACATAGAACTGGACAGGCTTTGTGGGATCTGGAAGCCCCAAGGCCAGGGATCTTACTAGGAGATTTTTTTTTTTTTATCCTTCCATTGCTTCCTGTTGGGAAGGACCCCACTGGAGAGGTCTTCCCAATCATCTACCCCTACGGCCCCTTCTGGGCAGCTGGGGATCCAAGATCCCCATGAATCAGCTCATGGATCTGGTGTTTAACGTATTTAATAGAGACATGGCTAAAGAGGCAAAAAGGATTCAGGGACAACAGCGAAAGGCGCAATTCTCAGTGGCAGCCTTCATCTCTGCACCACCTCAGAGTTACCCTCCACCAAAACCCATGGCGAGGACAGGATCCAGGATGCCTGCATCAGAGCCACTGTCTCGCCTAAAAGGGACCTGCTTTAAGTAGTCAGAAGGGCCACTGGAAAAACAAATGCCCCATGTATGGGAAAAGTCCACCAGGACCCTGCCCCATATGCAAAAAGGCCACTGGAAGCAGGACTGCCCCCAGTCCCGAAGGGGGCTTGGGGCTCCCAAACCAATGACTGAGATACTAAAGACTGAGGGGGCCCGGGACCCTCCCTGGCTTCCCAGAGGACACCGGGTCATTTCTCCGGTGGAGCCTTGGGGAACCCTTGACGTGGCAGGTAAAAAAGTCGTCTTCTTATTAGATAAGGGAGCCACCTACGTGTGCTGACTGATTTCCCTGGACCCTTGTCCTCCCAATCCTGTGTAATAATGGGGATCAATAGAAGGCCCCAAACAAGATGCTTACTAAAAATTTACTTTTACACGGGAGTTTTTGCTGGTGGCTGTGCCCCATCCCCTCGTTTGGAAAGGACCTACTTGCTCAGTAAATCCCAAGAAATAATCCCATTCAAAGACCCTTACATGAAAGAAACGCACCAAAAAAAAAAAAAATCTATTCTTGGCTTTGGGAGCCTGCCTCAGTTCCAAGCCAGAACAGGTCTCCCTTCCACCCCATACTGATTCTCAAGTAAACCCTGCTGTCTGGGAAACTGAGGTCCCTGACAGAGCTACTATTGTCAGATTATCATCAGAAATGGGACCACGTGAGGCTACAGGCAAGCCTCTTCAGATCAAAGGCCAAACCAAGAGCCTAAATTAAAAAACTTCTCAAGCCCAGGAAGGCTCCTCAAAAGTGTTCATAAATAGATGGCCAAATGGGAGGCCATCGGTTGGACTAAATTGACCATAGCCAAAATTCGGAGCCTAATAAAATTTTATGGAAAACTCTCCCCTAAGCTAAATGAGAAAAAACAAAACTCTTTGTTTTACAAATCTAGTCTTTACAGGACCAGAGGTGTGGCTCCAAAAAGGATACAAAGCCCACCAACCCTTCCACCACTCCCAACACCTCCCCTATGTATTTATCTTAAATATTAAAAAAAAAAAAAAAAAAAAGAGAGAGAGAGAGGCTTTTTTTCCTGGCCTTTAAAAAACAGTCTTTCTAGGAGAAACTTGCCTTCCTATGCCTTTGAGATACAAATATTCTACCTTGCCTTCTCCAGGAACTCTGATCTCACCATCATTTTAAAATGCAAATTTCAAAAAAAAAAGGGAGGGGGAGAGGTAAATAATTTGGAACTTAATTGCTAAGGACAAGTAAAAATTTTATCTCTTTTTCATAAATATTAGTAAAAAGGCTTAGTCATCTAGATGGGCAACTTTGATTTGTTCTATCTGCCAAAAACCCCAGTTTGAATCCAACCTCTTCTGTAGCCAATGGGTTTTAATTTGTTGTATCTGACTCATGACTAAAATTTTAAAATGAAAACTATAAGGTGTCTGGTTTGTATGTCACAGATGTATGGTATTGGCACAATTAAATGGTAAAACAGCTCTTTAACTGGCTGAAAGGAAATTAAGTACTTCTATAAATACTCAAACATAGAGAAAATTGGCCAAAATAAATTTCAGGTTCACGTTATCTAAAAAGGATTCAGTACTGGTATCGGTATTGATACCGATAGCTTAAGCTTGTTGGTTTAATTAATATACACGTCTTTAGAGACCTCAGTGTTAAGTATGATAGTGCGGTTGGGCCCAGGCTTACTAGAGGGCAAGCAAAACTTTATTGTATCTGTTACAAAGTTGTCAACAAAAGAGGTAACTCAATGTAAAAAAACTTTTAAAAAGTAAACAAAATAACAGATTTGGGGTAAACTCTATAGGAGTTTTCTTTTGAAAGTATCTACCTAAAAGTGTCTCTCCAAATTTTGGTACTTAAAACTTAAAACTAAGTTAAAACGTTCACTGACTATCTGTGTCATTTATAAAATTTTAAAACATTAATTGCTGGGCAAATCTAAGTTTATCTACCTTTGGTTTAGGAAAGGGGAAAAAAAAAAAAAAACTAAAACATAAGTTTCCAGTCAGGAAATGGTTTCTGCCAGAGACTTAAGGTTTTTGAGGGTTACAATGATAATATATGTAATTAAAGCTCCTAAAATAAGTATTTCAGTATACAGTAGGAAAGAAAGATGTATGTTTGCAGTAAGAGTTTCATAAAAAAAAAACTATGAAAAAAAGTAAAAGGTTCCATGCATAGTCAGGATTTTAAATAGCTAACAAATTCAAAAAGTTCTTTGTAGCCCCAGCTAACTTTAAGATGCTTTAAAGAAAATCTGAGATATCTCGGATATTAAGGTAATTTTTCTAGGATTATTTAATTTGTTAAATATAATCAGCCCTAATTCTAGTAATTACAAACAAATCTCTATCAATTACAGATGTTCAACCAAGCCTGTTAAGTCTTTTTGTTGTTACAGACTGTCAAGTTGTTACAAAGGTGCTTCATCTTCAAAAAAATTCATCAGAAGTCTATGGAAACAGTGGATTACAACAGTCCCCAGGTCAAGTGATGGCTATGCAAAGATTCCAGCATACGCTCAGCTCTCTGGACCCAAAAACAAAAGGCTGTCCTGCCCCTGGGCCCCTAGATTAGGCATTCAGAGATTTTTTTACTCCTTGATAGGCAGGGCCAATGCCCCTACTCAGCCTGAAAGTAGTTTCAGAAGACAGACCATCCCCCACTACAACTCCATAAGACTATGGGAGTAAAATCTCTGAGAAGGGAATAAGACAGGAAGGGGGCAGGGCACAGCCATTCAAGGAATAACACAGCAATTGATACCAGAATGGTGAAAGATTCAATCCCCAGTAGGACTTGAGGCTCAAAATGGTAGGAGTTTTGACTTCTTGTAGACCATGAGTGTCATTATATGCCCATTGTAATATATTGGCATGGTGAATAACACGCCCACAGGCGCCATGACAGTCCCAAGGCTAGCCACAGAAGGTCAAAGAGTGGGAAATGGCCAATTTCCTGAGAATCCCAGCCCTTTCCCCAGATAAGTTAGACTGATCCTTCCACTTATTAACATATAAAGCAAGGGAGCCCATAAAAACTGGCAACAGGGAACCTCGCGGCCACCACCGCATCTCTCTCCCTCTTCAAAGATGGCCCCCACCCTGTCTATGGAGTGTGTACCTACTTTTACTCTAATCTGAGCACCCAAACCCCACAACTCATGGCCTTTCTCTTGCCTCTTGATGTATCTCTAAATAAATCTACCTTTAACTAACTAAGTAAGTAAATAAATAAATAAATAAATAAATGAAAGATAATTTGTCCCTCATATGAGCTGAGGTCTAAGTTAGGCCTGGAGGTGGATGTACACCTCTATAATATACATGCTTTATACATATATGTCTCATATAATACATGTGTATATATAACATAATATATGTATATATTACATTATATAGTATATGTTTATATACATGTATATATTATATAATATACATATCATACATATCCATACACAGACATGTGTATACGTAATACATATATTATACATATCCATACACTGACGTGTTCGGATACACACGTACCCAACATTATATATGTATATATGTATATATTATATTTGAATACATACATATATTATATAATATACATATTATATATATACATATACATACACAGACCAGTGTATTTATTTGTACACGTAAAACAGACCCAAAATACGGGTGCACATCCATCCCCAGACCTGTGTATGGATGTGCACCCCTTTAACAGACACATGATATGGGTGCACTTCACCTCCAACCCCAGGTCTGTGTATGGAGGGGCACCCGTTCTCAAAGAGACACATGATACAGGTGCACTTCATCTCCACCCTCAGGCCTGGGGGTGGAGGGGCACCCCATCTCATAGACACATGACACAGGGTGCCCCATGGGCAAAGAGTGGGAAGATAAATAATGGGAAAAACCTAATGAAATAAAGTTTCTTTCTAGATTCCTCAGGGGCCAATGAGACAGGAGGGAAGGGGGCAGGTCACAGCCACTCAAGGAATGACAGCAACCAAATTGGTGGAAGAGTCCCCTCCTAGTTGGCCTTGAGGATTAAGAGGTTTGACTTCTAATAGACCTTGAGCTTCATTATATGCTCACTGTAACAGCATGATCAAATAACATGCCCGCAGGCACCATGACAGCCCCAAGGCTAACCACAAAAGGCCAAAGAATGGGCGGTGGCCCAATCCCTGGGAATGCCAGCCCCTTCCCCAGGGCAGTTGGATTGATCCCACCTGTGGGCATGTGAAGCTATTGAGACCACAAAAAGTGACACCACCATGCCTGGTTGCCCTTTGTGCTCTCTCTCCCCTTTGGAGACGGCCCGCACTGTCTGTGGAGTGTGTACCTACTTTTACTTTAACCTAAGCACCCAATTCCAACACCTCTTTCCTTACCTTTCTCTTGCCTTACACTATGCAGTATGTATCTCTCTAAATAAATCTACCTTTACTCAATAGTGGCTCGCACTTGAATTCTTTCTTGCGCAAAGCCAAGGACCCACACTTGGCAGGGCACATCCCCAGGGCTCATCCGAGAACTGGGACTCGGCCCTCCTTACACCCCACATCCGATTTCCTGCATCACTATCTCTGGGCTGATGAGTCTAGAGCCATTTCCAATAAAGGAGAATGCATACCCCACCTTTAGGTAGAAAAAGAGAAAGGAAAGACAGCTATATCTTAACTGGCTTATCTCAAAATGATTTTTATTTCAAAGAGCCATATTATGGGTGACATAATCTGGTTTCCTTCAACAGTAAATGCTTAGATACCAATCAGTGTTCTAAATGCTTTATATAGAAAAAAACATTTAATCTTTTATAGCACTAAAAGTGGGTACCATTATTATCCCCCTGGTCAAGGTCACATGGAAATGGCGGAACTATGTTTGCAACACGGGCAGTCTGACTCCAGATCCAGTGCTCTTCACTGGCCCATCATAGCACTGAATTGTAATTGTCTACCTCCCCCCAGTAAACTGTATATTTTTGTGGTCAAGTACAATGTCTTCTTTGTTATTTGGTACCCAACCTTCAACACAGTGGGTGCCCAGTAATACTTTTGTTCAGATGAATCAGTTTTCTTGGGTTTGATTTTCTGTCAGAAAATGGGTGATAAAAACGCAAAAACTCACTCTGCCAACCTCCATTTAAACAACTCACAAACAGAGGACCCTCTCCTTTCTCTCTGAACAAATCCCACAGCAGATCAATCACTCAGTGGTTGTAGACAGACTTCTCTCTTGTAGACTATTTTCCATAAGTCAAGTTGTATTCTCACCAAAACTCAACTGTGTGTGTTCACAAGCCTGTTATGCGAGTCTCCAGTTTTATTTTAATTAAAAATGGAAAGAGAGCATAAACATAAATGTAAAAACATAAAGCTGTTTAGATGAGAATTGTGTCAAATGCTTTGGAAAGACTTGCTAAAAGACAAATCGATAAAAACAAAACAAAAATATCCTTGAATTAGGTGTAGGTGAAGCAACTGTAAATAATTCAGAAATTGTTTTTTTAATTGTATATTACCTTGTCGTGATAGTGTCTTAAAATTCTCACCATATCTTCAAAGGTACATTTTACTCCCCAGCAGATATTTAGACTGTCATTTTGGTTGTCATGATTGGGGAGCTGTTACTGGCATCTAGTGGATAAAGAACAGAGATGCTACTAAACATCCTACAATGCACAGGACAGCCTCAAACAGCAAAGAATTACTTCATCCAAAATATGAATGGGGTCGAGAAATCCCATTTTAAAGAAGCCAAAACAGGAAATCATAGGTGATTTATTTTGAGTATGATTTTTGCAGTGATAGCACACAGAACTCTAACTAGTTGAAACATTCAAAGGAAAGGTCTTGTGTCTTGTGTCAGTTAGGATTAAATTCAGTTGCAAGTAACAATGACTCAAAATAACAGCTAACAGCACTGCCCATCCTAGAATGTGGCCTTCATCCTCCTGGTCTGTATGATAAACATGAGAACTCCAGGCACCCAGCAGCAGGACGGAGAAATGGACAAAGAAGGATAAAAATTGGGAGAAGCAGAGGACAGGCACCAACTTTCTTTTAAAGGAGGTTCCCAGAGGCTACTGCACAATAATTCCACTTATATCCCACTGGTCAGTCCTTAATCACGTGGTCACACCTAGCTGCAAGAAAGGGTATCTTATAGTAGGTAGCATTCCAGCTGGCCACGTGCCCTGTCACTGTCTTACATCAAAAGATTGGCAATTTTTGTTTTCATTTCTATGTTTTAAGATAAAATGTTTAGGGTATATATTATTTTTTATTATCGTTTCCTTGCTTTAATTCACCTTTTCAATGAAATGACCAGTTACCGCTTGTCTCAGTCTCACTGGGATAAGAGGGCATCTACTCTCCTGTGAGAGCAGCCCTGGAACGCAGCATCTCAGTGAGCCTGGGGCAGCCAGAGCACATCAGGCTCCTAAATGGAGCACAGAGGACTGAACGGTGGATAGAAAGGGGGAAAAAAGAAAACTTTCCTTCAGAGTTTGGCCCATGGCCAGCCCTGCTTAGGTCTTTATAAATTGAGATAATATTAATAGGAATGTATATTTCATTAATTTAGAGTGCTAAACAGTTTACGGTGACTTACTGCAAAGTGACGAAAGGTGATCCCCATTTACTAAAACATTACACACACACACACACACACACACACACACACACACACACCAGAAATACAGCAGGCTGTGTATTTAACTTTCCATTAAAGTGGGACTCTGTACACCATGGTCTGCTCACTGTGACCAGTTCTAGTTTTGTCCCTGATGGTAGCTGTGGTTCTGAGCAAGACATATGACCTCTCTGGCCTCAATTCCATCAAATCTGAGAGTTGAGTTTCACTACGCCATATCAGTCTTAGGGCCACCATAATAAAGCCACAAACTGGGTGCCTTAAAAAACATAAATTTATCTTCTGACAGTTCCTGAGGCTAGAAGTCTAAACTCAAGGTGTGGCAGGGTTGGTTCCTTCCAAGGGGTGTGAGGGACAATCTATTTCATTCCTCTCTCCTACTCTCTGGTAGCCTCAGGCAATCCTTGGCTTGTAAACTGCGTTCTCTCTGTGTCTTCACATGATCTTCCCTCTGTGCATGACTCTGTGTCCAGATTTTCCCTTTTACAAAAAGGACACTAGTCATACTGGATTAGGGCCCACTCTACTGACCTCATTTTAACTCGATTATCTATATAAAGACCATCTTTCCTAATAAGGTCACGTTCTGAGGCACTGGGGGTTAGGACTCTAACATATCTGTGGGGCAGACACAACGAAGCCCATGACAACCCTTGAAGTCCAGTTCTGAACCTACTGCTTTCTTGAGCACTGCTGCTTAGATGCCAGTATCTTAAAAGTCCAGACAAGAAGACTAGATTCCCCAGTGCGTCTGGGCCTTATGCCAGGGACTGAGGTGGCAGGCAGCAGGATATTCACGTGGAGATGGTAGTGACGAGCAAATTATGAAGCTGGAGGATAGTCAAGTAGGTACGGTGGCATGTCCTGGACTTTCATTTAAAAGTCAGCCAGACTGAACCTTCTTCTGAGGTCCTTTTCTTCAAGCATGTATTGACCCATTGCTTCAACATTGCAGATTTTTACATTAGAAAAACCATTTTTTTGTGGAGAATAGAAATCATTCTGTAGGATGTTTCTAGGAAATCTAGGGAGACTTGGGTCTTTGTCCTCTCCTCAGCTATTTTGTGATGAGAATGCCTCAGGTTATTCTCCAATTTTGGTCTCCCTTTCTCTTTTCCAGCCAAATTGCAATCAGTATAAATTACCAGGATGTCCCAGAGACTTTAGCCCCATTTGTTGAAGTGACATGTCCACTTAACTCAGTGAGTGTACTCTGCATGAAAATCTGATAACATATTTTTTCTTCCTTTGTGTACTTATAAAATATGTCCTCTTTTCCTTCCTTCCAGTTTTATTGACATATAGCACTGTCTAAGTTTAAGGTGTACAGCATAATGATCCGATTTACACACATCAGGTAATATAATTTTACAGAGTAGACTAGCCAAATTTTCTTTAGTTCTTTTCTTGCATTACTTAAGAAGTAGTGACTCTTTTGTTGGATATAAGAATCAAATGTGACATAAGTAGTTCTGTTTTAATACTGATATCTAAAAAGACACAGAATCCTTCAGTGCTTTTTCTAGGTCAAAGTTAGAGAATGAGGTATGTAATTAATCAATTGTAGACCAGATAATTAACTGATGTTACTATCCAGGGATGGGAAGTTTCCCAAAATTAAGAATATATTAGAGGGGGAGAATATAGCTAAAGTGATACAGCGCATGCTTAGCATGCACAATGTGCTGGGTTCAATCCCAGTACCTCCTCTATAAATAAATAAATGAACCTAATTACCTCCCCCAAACCCCCCCCAAGAATATACTTAATAGCTAAACTGTGTGAAATAATAAATGTTCTTTTAAATTCAGAGGACATGTGTAGGTGACCCACACACCCTACACTACTAGTCAGAAAACAGGTCTTAATAAGCCTCCCTGGTAGAATGCTCAGTACAAGTGTATTATACCTGATGCCCTCCCATGTAGCACACCTGATCAGCTCAGATGACCGTGACTCCTCCTCCAGGTGAGCTGCTTTGTACTTCAGGGCTCCGCTCTCTGACCTCGGTCTTCAGTGAGTTACTAGGTCCTCTCTGAGTGACTCTTCGGGGATGACTCCCTGTGCCCTGGGGTGATGGAAACATAGTAGAGTTGGGCTTTCACCCTCACTGTTTCCTAGATTCAGCTTTAAAAATGCTTAAGTAAGCATCACCCTGGAAGAATCCAATGTATAATGACATGAGTCTGTTTAATACAAATAGTGGAACAGTTTCAATATGGCAGGTAACATTGTAATATGGTGGCCCTGAGCAGGCCACCCCCAAATGTGCCTCAACTGCATATTAATTATTTTGAATTAAAGTTACTTAAGACCAAGCCAATGCAAAAGGGACCCTGACTCTCCTCTCTGTTTGCCTGAAAGAAAGAAATTAATCTCTTGTGAAAGGTGCACTCCTTTCATCTGAAGGTAGGACAGTCTTATCACCAGAGATGGGGAATTCAGAACTGAAAAGCTTGGATAAACAAACCTTGTTACTTCGTTTATTTACTACCTGGAGCTGAAACTCTGTTGAGATTCTTTACTAATTAAGCACCCAAAAAAAAGTTTGTCTTGTCAATTCCTCACGATTTTATTGGTTTTTCATCTAAAAAGTATAAAAGCTGCCTGCTTTGGTCACTTACTAGGTCTCATTTCTAGGAGACCTCTGTGTACACGAATAAAAATTTGGTTCTTTTTCTCCTGTTAGCCTGTCTTGTGTCCATTTTATTATTAGTCTAGCCACAAGAATTCAAGAGAGTCGAGGGGGATATTTCTTCTACCCCAGCAGTTGGTGAGCCAGCCAGGAGACTGGCTGGAGCTCACTTTCCATCCTGAGGCTACTGCAGCTGAGAGTTCCTGGGACATCTGATAAAGACCAGCATAAGTTAAGATTTCTTACCACATCAGCGTCCTAGATCTCTGCCTGCAAGGTCTCGTGGAAGGTAAAGTGGAGAGAGTCCCTTTTCTCCCTCTCTAAATTTAGATTAGCAGGAGAAAACATTTGTTGAGCCAGTTCCTTAGACTTAGCAACTCTTGAGAATTCTTTTCTTCCTAGAGATGGTCACTGTTTTTCTTAGTCTCTTGTCTATCGTGTTGTTTGCCATAAGGAGGAAGAACCATAGGGCAGAATGCAGGCACAGGCCCTATAAACCTGCTGTCTGAGCCAGCCTCACAGACTAGCGAGTTGATGGTTCACACTAGACCTGTGTCTATTTAGACAAAGTTTGCTGTGGCTTTTCTATGTAAAAACCAGATGAGGTTCTTCCTTCCATTTTGTTTTATGTCTTGAGAGCTTGGCTTTGTGTCCAGTGAGAATATTCTCCCTGGTCTATGCCATTTGGAAGGTACATTTGGTAGCCTGTTGAATAGATTGGGATGCTTAGACACAAAGTTAGCACTCTGTTTGGCCATGCCAGCTCTCAGGGTGGTTGGTCTTAAGGGGTCCCAGTTCATAAGGAGCTGGTGTTGTCTCAAACTTTGCTGCCTTACTTTCTTTGACTGACCATGGGAGTGAACTTTCTGGATCATGTGAGGGCTATATACTCTTGTGAGATGCCTCTTGTGTCTTTGGTTAAGCCTTAAGAAAGGCTGATTGGTTTGGGTCACTATTTAAATTAATATTAAAGATCCTACTAGTCAATGGCCAGACAAAGAATCCTATTTAAATTGGCTATATTTAAGAGGAAAACACTTTTGAGAATTCTCATCATAAACAACTGTTGTATTGATACTTACCAGAAGACCAAATTGAAAGGAAAAAATAAAGTGTAAGACCAACATAAATTCCCCTTCTAAAAAAAAAAAATTGCCCATCTCCTCAGTAATTCTCCAAGCTTGCCTACAAATAAAGAGGAAACAGATCAGCTGGAAACCAATATTCAAGGGCTAACCAAAACAACTGTTTTTGCTTCCAAACCTCTACAAATCCAGAAACACAACAAACCAAAGCCCACTTATCTTTACCAATCCCCAAACCTTGCCTATTCCTCTCAAAATGCTTCTAGATATTATAAAAGATCAGAATATTGGAGCAAAATTATCCTATACTTTAAAAATTGTTTTAAAATAATAATTATCCTAAGGCTTATGATAATAGACAAATAAATATACTCCAAAACTCCTAGGAGAAAAGTTACATTTTCTTTCTCTGTCCCTTAAAGCTATAAATCTTATTATGTCTTTGAAATATCAACATAGCCGACCTTGCTTGAGACTGAGCCTAGATTAGCTGAATTGATAGAATTTGAAACCAAAAAGAAAAAAGAAAAAAAGGGAAAGGGGCCTTTTAAAACACAGACTGCTAAAAGGATTCTTTTGCCCAAATTCTAGGAAATTACAACCCCTCTACAACTGCTTGTCAAAGACATACAGATCTTAAGTCTTCTCCATAAATAATAAACGTTAGTCATCTGAACAAGTAAACTTGATTCATTCCAACTTTGTTTATACACTAGTGAGTTTTGTATTGTACCTGATTCATGACTGAAGTTTTTTGTTGTTTTTTCATGACTAAAGTTTTAAAACGAAAACCAAAAAAACTCTGGTTGTGTATATGTCTGTATGGCTATGCTATGGATGTTCTTCTGCCTCTAGATGGTACTGACAAAATTAACTTGTAGAAGAGCTCTATTTAATTGTTTTTTGTTTAAACAAATTGTTTGTTTACAAGAACTTACATTAAAATATAATAAAAACTAAACCAAATGTTTTTCAAGTTCTAGGATAATCTTTAGGAAATAAAAACTAATTTTGAGCTCGTTCATTTAATCAGTATTTGTATGTATTCAGAGTTATCAGTATTCAATATAATGCAGATAAAAAATATTGTTCTACTTGAGTTTACTTGTCTAGTGGATTTATGTTGTCTCTGTCACAAAGAAAGAAAACGGAAGGAAGGAAGGAAGGGAGAGAGAGAAAGAAATAAAGGAAAGAAAGGAAGAAAGAAAAGAAAGAAAGGAAGGAAGGAAGAAAGGAAGAGAGAGAAAGGAAGAAAGGAAGAAAAAGGAAGAAAAAGGAAGAAAAGAAAGAAAGAAAGAAAGAAAGAAAGAAAGAAAGAAAGAAAGAAAGAAAGAAAGAAAGAAAGAAAGAAAATCTTAAGATAATGACTGCTTTAATGACTCATGAAATTTTCATGAGTAATCTAAGTACGATTGTTAAGAACAAATGAATTAACTAGATGTAAATGAGGTAAGAGTTTTTAGCTGAGATTTTCAAAAACAATTGTCTTATGATTTGTATACTTAGTTTCCTAATTCTCTTTGGTAATTTAATTTACACCCTTAGAGTTTTGCTAAGTTACATTAAATGATGGGAATTCACTGGGTGTCTATATCATTTCCAAATAAGATAATTAAGTGGGAAGGTATAGCTCAGTGGTATAGCACAAGCTTAGCATGCACAAGGTCCTAGGTTCAATCCCCAGTTTCTCCATTAAATATAAATAAATAAACCTAGTTATCTCCCCCCCCCCAAAAAATCCCAAATAAGATAAAATACTGAAACATTAATCACTAAAACAAGTCTAAGTTTACCTACTTTTGATGTCTTATTACAGAGGAACTAAATATGTTTGGGTCTATTAGTACATATATTTTCCATTTTATTGAAAATATTACACTATAAAGTAACATATATTTCTAGAAATTATAACATGTGTTTATAAGTTCGCTAAGCCACAAAATGTTAATACAGTTCACAATTATTTACTTCTTTATTTCCCCCCAAATTAAGATTTTAAAAGATTAAGAATTCCAATTAATATATTAATTATACTAAAATTAAAAGTACTGGAAATAATAAAAGAAAGAAAATGTGTTTGGGGGTAAGTAAAGGTATGGAGGTGCTTTTGTTAAGGAAAAAGAAAATGATTTTGTCCTAAAGCTGGTTATTTCTAAATGGGAAAGAAAACAAGGGATGTATACGTATATGTATATGTATATGTATATGTATATGTATATGTATATGTATATGTATATGTATATGTATATGTATGTGTATGTGTATGTGTGTGCACACACACATACACATACACATAGAAAATTATAAAAAGGTT
The DNA here is from genome assembly GCF_048773025.1 of Camelus bactrianus. Classification (NCBI taxonomy): domain Eukaryota; kingdom Metazoa; phylum Chordata; class Mammalia; order Artiodactyla; family Camelidae; genus Camelus; species Camelus bactrianus. The sequence goes on from NC_133540.1 coordinate 97,311,006, forward strand.
TGTAAAAAAAGGACTCTTTAGAAAGGAATTTTATGTGGAATCAGGAATGGCTAAGTTTGGAATTTAATTAAGTAAATGAGTTTTAATATCAAAAGTAAGTTAATACAAAATTAAATTTGGTTTTTCTCTCTGTTCAAAGAACAAAACTTTCTTACATTGCTCTGGTCTTAATAAGAAATTATTTAAAAAAAAAGGTTTTCTTTACCTTTAATATAATCTGTCTAGAAAAACAAAGATTCTATATTTTGTCTTTATCAGGTTTTTGATCAGTTAGAAGACAAAACAAAGTCTTTTCAATACTAAAATAGCTAAGGCTTTTTATAACTATTCAACTTTCTGTATTTGCCAGGGAAATCTTTGTCACTTTGATTAAATGGACAGCTAAGTATTGTTTCACAGTGACCTATGATCCTATTTGACCAAGTGTTTTAAAAACTTCTGATATTTTTGACAAAATTCCCAAAAAAAGACTTACTGACCTGGAAATAACTTTGGAGTTTTCCAGAGGGCCCCTGGAACACCTCAAAAAAATTATTTTCTCTCATTTATAACAGAGATATTAAACTTATCAAGCTTATTTAGTAGGTTAAATTATAATGGGAAGCATTGTGAAATAAAGGATGATAAACCTTCTTATGTTATACTATGTGGGTAAGTATTATTAATATAAATGTTATAGAAAATACAAGAAATTCCTAGAATTTGGATATGTCCTAGCATAATGTTAGTCATAGTTCTAGTTATTATCTTAAAATGATGTGTCTCAGAGATAACCAAATTTCCTTATCAGTTCCATTATAATGAATCAAATCTTTAATAATGGACATTTTAAAGTCTTTTATCATTTATACACAGTTATTGTTTCATGCAGATGCTTTTACAAAAGCTTCCTGCAAAAAAGTGTTTTATCTTCAGGGAAATTCATGGAAAGGAATCTAACAAATATGCTAGAATATAAGTTTCTGATGACTTTCAAATCATACCTGGGTAAGAATTCACAGAACTCTAATGGAGAAACTGATGGCTTCATAAAATTTCTAACAAAAGATCAAGCGAAGCAAGAATTAATTACATATGACTAAATAAACTGAGAGAGATAATTATAATGTTTTATGATTTTTTAAAATTTGAAACATTGCTGTTCTCCTAAATGTTTTGTTTCTCCAGATTTAAGGAAAACACTTCTCTTTTCTCTTACACTTACTATGACTTAGAGCAGTTTGGTACAATATACTTTTGTAAGCAGAATTGAATCATTTATCTTTTTCTCTCTTCTGGATTCCTCCAGAATTCAGAAACTATCAGTGAGTATTCTTATTTTCTTGGCAATAGAGTTATTTGCGTACGTTTAGTAAGAATCTGTTCTCCTTATAACAGGACACAACTGGAAACACTGATCATATTATCAAAGCTTTGACTGGAATGTCATATTTGACAGAGATGCATAGACTCAGATATGACCAGACAGCTTTGAGAAACAAAGGTTGACTTTACAGAGTCAATAAAGCTCCTTAGAAAAACAGCTTTCAGGGCTCACAGCAGCCTTACTAGGTGAGTAAGGAAGGTTACTTCCTGGCAGGCCCAGGACACTGAGGATATTTTGGGGACCTCATGAAGAGAGGAATTCACCCAAATCTGTGCCTATTGCAGGCAAAGGCTGATGGTGAATGTGTGGCTTTGTTTCTTAGCCTTGAGAGGCTATTGAAAATATAATCTGAGATTCCTTATAAGAAGTTCCAGCAAAGCAGATTTAAAACAGCCTATATGGTCAATCGCTATTCTTACTGTACTTATGTAAACAACCAGGCCAAGTTTATTGAATCTAGACTTCTTTTGCAAACAGATTAGTCTAATTTGGCTACCTTTGGTAAAAACCGGGGGTAATTACAGAGAGAAAACTGTGTTTCGGCAGAAACTAAAATACACACTTGTAGATACCAGATCCTAGTTCTGTTCATTGTCTTTGAGGTTTTTGTTATTTACCTGTAAACTAGACTGTATCGTCAATTCTTCTAGTATTCTCTAGTGTCTAGCTATGACTCTCCAAACTAACTTTTCCAAACTTCTCCTATTCTTTTGATTTGGAATCACTGAGAACTAAAATTGCCCTTCTTTTCCTGAAGCTCTGCAAACTGAAGCTAGACAACTTGATACAAACTTAAGGGAAATTGCTGCAACAGCTCATATGTAAACAACCTTTGTGCCTGTTGCTGTATGAGCCAGAAAGTTTACCTAAACACCTGATGACATCATCAGATATTTCAAATTGCAAAAGATCCTTCAACTCTAACATCTAGAAATCTTAACTGACTGCCCTCTGGGCTCAGAAGTGGGTTTACAATCTGCTCCAATCATTAACTTCTGTTTTATTTTGTTTCCATAGATATGCTTCTTATTAAATACATGATTGCTTGCACCATAGGCCCGACTTTGGGAACCCATCTGCATTACCATCTCCAGAAATAAGTTTAACTGAACTGACCTATTGTCAAGTCTAAGAGACTGGTTCAATGAGATGGAAAACACTATCAGCTCAACTTTTAATATGTGAAACTTCCAGGGAAGTTTCAAAGGAAGTAACTGTTGAGGCCCAGGGAAGGGCACCCCAAAATATGCCTCAATGGCATATTAATTATTTTGAATTAAAGTTACTTAAGAAAGATCCAGTGCAAGAGGGACATTTTGACCCTCCTCTCTGTCTCCCTGAGAGCAGGAAATAAACCTCTCATAAGAAAGGTTCACTCCCTGCATCTGGAGGGAGGACACTCTTATCACCTAACAGAATTCAGAGCTGAAAAGCCTGTATAAACAAGCTTTGTTAGTTTAATTTACTACCCTGAGCCAAAACTCTGTTTAGATTCTTTACTAATTAAGCACCCAAAGCATAAGTTTCTTTCCCTGTCAATTCCTCACAGATTTATTGTTTCTTATTCTAAAAAGTATGAAGCTTGCCCGCTTTGGCCACTTACTAGGCCCCATTTCTACAAGACCTCTGTGTGCCATTATTAAAATTTCTTTTCCTCCTTTTAATCTGTTTTATGTCCATTTTATTATTAGTCCAGCCACAAAAACTCAGGAGGGGTAGAGGGGGAAATTTAATAATAAATGTGTTTTTATGGGGTTGTTCAATTTGCAGGGAAGATGGCCATGATATTAAAGTAATTTGAAGCGGACCAAGCTGACGGAGCAGCTTACAGAAGAGAAACTGGATAAAACACCTTCAACTGCACACTAGATGAACTTCATTTTCCCTTTCTCTCTTTTTCTGTGTTTCTTTGCATACAATTTGTTAACCCACATTTTCCACGGTGAGATGTGGGAGAAAGCCACAGGCAGTGACTAGTAAGTAAAACAACAAAAAATCCGTGTTTTTGGCTTTGGCCACTTGAGTTATTGTGAGGATGACCTGTGTTGGAATAAACTCAGCAATGTATCAATTATCACTGTTCCCTGTTGAATATCTGTTGTCACATGGCTCCTTTCCTCTGAGGCAAAGATGAATTTCACTAAGGGAGGAGTGGAGTCACTGTTGAGGGTAAGGTTTATTCCATTCCATCTCCCTGAATCTTGGATATTTAATGTATGTGTAACTGGTACAGGGTTCTGCACAGAGCAAATATTGGCCATCTGTGTTATGTTCTTTGGAGAAATGTCTATTCCAATTCTTTGCTCACTTTTTAATTATGATATTTGTCTTTTTTGTTGAGTTTTAAGAATTCTATATATATTCTAGACACAAGTCCCTTATCAAATATATGATTTGGAAATATTTTCTCTCTTTCTGTTTTCTCTTTTTGCTATATTGATAGTGTCCTTTGTCAAAAAAAAAATAATGTCCTTTGACTAATGAAAGTTTTTAATTTTGATGAAATCCAACTTACCAATTTTTTTTCCTGTCATTTATGGGTTTTGGTGCACACATAACATACCATTGCCAAATCCAAGGTCATGAAGATCTGCACCTCTTTTCTTCTAAGACTTATCATTTTAGCTCTTACATTTAGGTTTTTGATACACTTTGAATTAGTATTTGTATATGGTGTGATTTTGTTCTTTTGTTCACTTGGGATTTTTTGCACTAATTTTGATTTGCTAGAATATTACATTATTATATTATTCATTCTGATTGCTGGGTTTTTTGACACTCCTTACTTGCCTTACCTTAATCCTGCCCCTGCAAGGGCCTTGCTTTATAAAACCTTCTAGTGAAGGTTTTCTGGAAGGTTCACCTACTGCATTGTGAATAGGAATCAGTTTAGAAATTTTTCATATAACTTTTCAGGAACCCAGTTAGTTTATAACAAAAAGGTACACCTCTCCTCTATGTTCTTTCTTGGTGTTTTAAAGCCTGTAGATGCAACCAAGAGCCTCCAATAACATAGGGTTGGGTCTGCAACTCCAAGGCTACCATCGCTTCTCGCCCAGCTCCCAAACTCCCTCCCAGCCATTGGGATTTCTTCATTCTGAAGAGTACTTTGTTTAACCCTGAGTGAAAATTAAAGTTATATAAAAACAAAACAATTTTTATGTCTCCCTATTTTACTTTATTTTCATCCCAGCCCCTGTTATTTATTCAAAGTGCTTTTTTTTAAAAAAACAAACTGACAGAAATCGATACTGCAGGAAGTTGGAGCCCAAAACAAACAACTATATTTAAAAAAAAAAAAAAAAAAAAAAAAAAGCACCTAGGTCTAGCAAGGCCCTGGTACGCAGGACTCTGCTGGACCATGTCAGAGTATACTCACCCAAACGGCCAGGATTTGGCCTCTAGCCCCTGGTGCACATCCTGGGCCTCTGGCATTTTCCACCCTATATCTCCCAGAACCCAAGCTGGTTTGAGATACCACAGGGGTAACCTTTAAAACTAGCCCCATGTTGGGTCCAGAACACACCATCTAGACACAGAATCAGCCTGAGAGGTCAAGCTGCCTGGGGTTGGGCAGTGAAGCCTTGACAAGCACCAAGCTGGCTATTCCTCCCAAGGCAGAGCACACTGTACCCCTAGAGGCCAGGAGTTCAGTCCCCTGCTATTGGTTGACCTGTCGGATTAGCAGCTGCAAGTCGAGGGTACTCTGTACTTCCTCCAAATCAGCCACAGGTTTTGTGTATGGGTCTTGTCATGTATAAAACTGTTCACATGGTAAGGTCATAGGGTGTTCTTGCCCCTCCTGCTAATGCAGGAGACCAGCCCGAGAAATCATATATGTATGTGTAACAGTCGCTTAGCTGTATACCTGAACCTAACGTTGTAAATCAGCTACACTTCAATAAAAAATTAAATAAAATAAAATAAAATTCATTTTATTTTTTAAATTTAAATTTTTTTTAATTTTATTTTTTGGGGGAGGTCATTAGGTCTATTTATTCATTTATTATTAGGTTTTTTTTTTTGGAGGTACTGGGGATTGAATCCAGGACCTTTTGCATGGTAAACATGCATTCTATCATTTGAGCTATACCCTCCCCTGCAAATTTATTTTCTATTATGAAAAAAATGCAAAAAAAAAAAGACATGAAAAGGGTAAATAACTTTTTTTCATAAAGGTTCTGATGATTTCAGTTTAATCAATCAGCATTTTGAGTAGAAGTTCTAGAAACTAGCAAAATTAATCCACTTTACTAATACGGGTAACCCTGCAAAGTCAACATCTATATTCCAAAGATGTTAAGTTTTATACTTCATCACCTTCTTAAGGTGTAAGAAAAAAAGTTAATTTATCACAAGTAAATAAAGACTGCATGTATCATATGCTCTGAGTTTATATGAAATAATTAAAATGGATTTGCATTAATGATCTGTATAGCCATTTCATGTGCCCTCTTCTTAGTTCAGGTCAGAAGTACAGAGTCCAGAAAACAAAGAAAAGATAAATTCATATAACAAGAAACATGCTCTCATCTAATCAACAGAACATAGAAAAAATAGACCTAACACTTCAATTAAATTTACAGAAAATCCTAATTACTATTCTCCTCAAGGGACTGAGTATTCCAAGGACCCTAGCTGACTTCTTATCTCCCCCTAACACCTGTCAAAAACAGCGGAGGAGGATATAGGTCAGTGGTAGAGTGTGTGCTTAGGATGCATGAGGTCCTGGGTTCAATCCCCAGTATCTCCTCCAAATATAAATAAATAAATAAACCAAATTACCTCCCCCTCATAAAACAAAACAAAACAAAAAAAGCCTAATTACCCCCCTCACCCCCCACAAAAAAACCAGATCAGACCAAATAACATATACTGACTGTTGTAGTCACCAATCCATCCCCAAGCCAAATATACCAAGTACTTTTTGCTGAAATGATTAAGAATCTTTTCTGTACTAAGTTCTACCCTACCCCTCATGGTCAGTTTAAGTCTCTCCCATCTTTTCCTCTAGGCTCTGATATCCCACGTGAGAGATCTCTTCCTCCAACAGTGCTTATGATACTGGCATTTTGAATATGCTACATTACAATATTTATCACTCCTGTTTTGCAAAAATCATGAAGAGAAAATGTCATCAAGCATAAAAAAAGACATTTTTATACCCACTTTTCCAACGCAGTGCCAGAAGACCCAATGACTTTTGTTCTTAACAGCAAAAGCCTATGCAGCACCTCCAGCCAGAATGAGAATAATACACCAGCTGTTACAAGCTTAGTTACAGAAAAGAGGGACTGAACTGGCTAGGAATAATGACCTCTCCCTCTAACTCTACTTCTGGGGCTCTCCCCGCACCACTTTGTTGTTCAGTTTTTCCTGTCTCTCAAGGCCCATTACCTCTCAAATAAGGGGACAGTCACTACTCTGGACTACATGCTTCTTTACAATCACTCATGTAAAACTAGATTCTAAAATTATATCCTTGCTATGATTTTAACAACACTAAAAACATGCATATGTGAAAAGAAAGAGTACAATGAACCTAGAAAAATTAAAATAGCTGGTATGTTTGGGTGATTCTCTCATTATTTCTTATATTGTTGTGATAATGCAACAAATAATCAAGAGAAAAGTACTTTACATACTTTTCTTTTTATGACTCCTTACACTGTGAAAGAAAAAACTGGGGATTTCTGAAACAATATAACTATTTCTGGCTTGCTTCTCTTAGTAGTTCATCATATTTCTGCGTTCTCTGTTCCCAGCTATTAAATACCTACTATCTGAATAAGGATTAGGGTTTTGCATTACTTGCAAAAATGTATCTCTCCATTAGATAGAATAAATTAGTTGTTGATTGACGATGTTGGAAGTACACTGCTAAAAACATCTACTAATTTTTTTTTCTTTTTTTAAATTTCAAATCAATACCCTTATTTCACTTTTGTTACTTTATCAGAATTACTTGTCTTACCAGTTCTTCAACTTCTCCAACGAGCATGTTGAGCTGCAGCTTCTAAGTCTATAGGTGGAGCAACTTCCACAATTCTTTGAACAGATATCTGTTCATCCAAAGAATACAGCTGTTGTCTGACATCAAAATGGGAACTGAGAAAATACCTGAGTTCATAATCAGTTACAACTCAGTGATTTTGCTAGCACACTTCCCCATTTTCATTATCATGAAAGTCAACAAACACTAATCATTACAAGCGAAACACTCTATACCCATCACTACATAAAATACTATAAGGTATCCAAAAAAGGGATGAGACTAAGAATACTTTCTTTGTAGAACTTTTTGTTAAGTTTGAGGAAATGAGACTTATTGGTAAAATATTTAAAGCAGAACTTAAGAACTATAAGAAAGTTCTAATTTACAAATGTCCATTCAAATTTCAATGATCAATTTCATCCAAACTCTTTGAAACATTTCTCTAAAAACAATGTCAGGAGAGAAAACTAAAGAAAATGCATAGTCAAATACAAAAGTAAGTACAACATGGGTGGACCTTTAGGTTAGTATGCTGAGTAAAATAAGTCAGATGGAGAAAGATAAATAACACATGATTTCACTCATATGTGGAATCTTAAAAAAGCCAGAAAGCCCAAACCAACCAATGAACAGAAGAACAGAAAAATAAACCCACAGATATAAAAAATAGATTAGTGGTGACCAGAGGAGAAGGGGGTTGAGAAGTAGGCCAAACGAGTGAAGGTGGCCAATTGTATGGTGATGGATAGTAACTAGACTGTGGTGGTGATCACTCTGTTGTATATGCAGATATTAAACTGTATATGATGCTGTATTCCTGAAACATATCATTTTAAAAAGGGATTTTAAAAAAAAATAAAAATAAGAACTCTAACTCGAATGAGAGGGAGGATAATGACATCAATGACTAAAATAAGGAATGTATAAGAATTTCAATTTTAGGTTAAAATTATTCTATTCTGAGTATGTTAAAGGTAAGATGTGAATAAGTCATTCAAGTGAAAGTATTCAGCAAATGACTGATGACAACAAATGGAGCAAGGGTGAGCGATCAGAGCTAGTAGCGTGGATAAAGAAATCACATAGTGAAGCCCTAAGGAAGGATGGAGAATCTAAAAGAGTGTAGATGCATTGTTTATAAGGAATAGACACTTGTTCATGTGAGGGATGGGTAAGGAAATATATAATAAAGATACAAGTAGATATAAGTGCAAAAGGCATCTCTCCCCACACCATCACCCAGGAACAGCTGCATGGCTGGACTTGGTTTTTACTCTTATCTCCCTAGTAACTGACTCCCCCAACCTCACATCAATTTTCTGAGACAACGTGCATAGCCCAAATAATCATCAGCCTCCCAATTTGGCATCATCAGATCACCTCATAGGTTACTGGCCTGTCTATAGAGTGGCTAGCTTTGGGTCAAGGTCCACCCTGATTCAATCAACCATGGCCACCAATATTAGAAATTAGGTCCTATGGTGGAGAATACAAAACACAATCATCCCTGGAAAAGGTACAGCCTCAAGAATGATGGGGGCAATTTCCTTCAGTAGAGACTGTGAGCTAACAAGAAAGAAATTTCTCAAACCATTTAAGTCACCCACTGATATGTAAGAAGAATATGGAAGGCACTGTCTGTAAGATAAATAGCAATGGTTTTTATGGACCATTTATAATGAAAAATCTTTACAAAACTATGGACAAGTTTCATTCTCCCAGGAAGATGAACCATAGCTACTTGCCCTAAAATCAGTAGAAAGGTAGTACTTCATTAGAATGCTATCCTTTAAACAACTGACTATATGAATAGCTCATATTTATAGTATCTTCTATTGTGCCTGTTGTACAAGAAGTCATTTTACTGAAGTCACTGGTGATATTAAATGGTATCACATTCATATTGTTTGGGAAAGATCACTTGATGTTAATAGTGAAAAAACAAAATGTCACATCACAATAGCCAAAGCAACTATAGTCAATTAAAGTATAAACATCTAGTCATTTATTCTGTAACAAATATTAAGTGCAATGATTGTTCAAATAGAGTATTCTATCCTCAAGCAACCTGTGACATATGTTGAAAATAATTCTCTTTTGGCACAGATCAAATATTCTCTCTCCCTGAATATCACAGAATATAGGGATACCCCACAGAACATCTACTTGGCTATTGTTTCCTAATAAAACTCCTCTTGGTGTTTAATACTGAAACACCATAGAAGATAAAAATGTGTTTAATAGGGAAAATAGATAGGTACTCACATCCCCAAAACTCAACACTTTAACAAAACAGTGTTCAAGAAAGATTCACTTATACTCCAAGTACAATTGGTAGAGAATCTCAGAAGCATGTGTTGTTTGAAAAGGGAGAGAGGGTCATCCAAGAGAATGTGCATCCTGGAGATGGTGGGGCTCAAGGCATCATGTTAATATAAACAAAGCAACTGTCAGTTTCGTAAGAGGGGAAGTTATAGCATTTTATTCCTAACATAGTGGGATGTTAACTTTATTACTCAAAAGTTACTTTTCTTACCTATATGTAAAGCTTCTTATCGAGTTTTATTACAGTTTAATTAACTTCAAATTGGATGGGAATTTGGGTTGAAATACTATAACTTATTGTAACTTAACCTATTGAAAATCATGAGAAGACTAAGGAATCAAATTAACAGCACCATTAATGCAACAAATAACCATCATGTGCTTCCTGATAAAATGCACTGAGAGCAGAAAATTTACTGTTGCCAAAAGCAATCATTTGAATCTAACTATGAGGAAACATCAGACTAACCCAAACTGAGAAGCATTCTAAAAAAGTAACTGGCCTGTATTATTCAAAAACATCAAAGTAAAAAAAAACCAAAAAAAAGAAAAAAAAAACAGAAAAAGACTGAGAAACTGTTGTAGACTATAACTATGTAGATTATAAGAGATAAAAAAATGACATGAAAACTAAATGCAATATGTGATCTCATGGTGGATCCAGGAACAAAGAAATTTTTTTAAATTTTGCTATAAAAAATATCAGTAGGACAATCGGAAGAATTTGGATAAGGTCTTCAAATTAAATAAGATCATTGCATTAATATTAATTTCCTGATTTTGATGACTTAATGATTACATAAAAGAATGTTCTTCTATAAGCAACTTACCCTCAAATGTTTCAGAAAAAAAATATGTAGAGAAAGAAAAAGACAAAACATAGTATAAAGTTAACATTCAGGGAATCTAAGTGAAATGTATACATGAACTCTTTGTGTAACTTTTCCATAGGTCCAAAATACTTCAAATGTTAAAGTTAAATATTTAAATAATTAAGTGAGAAACCAGCTCTCATAGTAGCATACTTATATAGAACTTCTAATTTTCAAGAACAGAATAAGCAGGAAATCCTTGTACATGTTGCAGTGACTTTTAAAGCTTATTCAGTTTGGTCTAAAAAGCTACCTGACTACAATCCAACATGCCTCTTGCCACAAATCTTGGGGATTTCATCATCATCATCCTCATCATACTGCGTATCTGTAAAAACCACAAGTATTATTCTCACTTGCAGTAAAATGCTACTAGTTAACATCTTGTTTCTATGATAGGAAATACCAGAAACAAACTGGCATCTGCTAAATAAAACACAAACATTTTACTCCACTTCTCTAAAATTTCAATTACATTAACTGAATTGTAATGCAATAATATACATAGGTCTATGTCTACATCATATAGGTATTCTCTTAATACACAAAGGGGCCTCATGCCAAGTTCAGTTTAAGTTGTGTGAATTTTAAATATTCCATCTTCTCTAGAATGCTCATTAATAGCTAACTATAATGATAACTAGTAGCAAGCTCATAGTCCTCTGATCAACAGGTTCCTCAGGGACTAGAGTCAGAGATTAGAGTAAGAGGGAAGAGTCACCAAAGTATTCCAATTGCTGGGCAATACATTAAGGAGGGGTGTCTATTACAGGCAACTTTTCATACATGGACAGAGATGACAGTCTGTATTTTCCAAAGATGGCCAGAACCATCTCTTCCAGTTCACATGCTTCCTTATAAGAAAAGTGATCTTGACACTCCTGCTACCAAGATATAGGAGTCTGTTTCCTCCCCTTAAGTCTGGGTGGGTTTTTTCTCGCTTCTGTAATTAAGTGAATACAGCTGAAGCAACACTTCATGACTTTAGAAGCTAGGCCAGGAAATTTAATGCAGTTAGTTCCCCCTTGTTTGCTAAAACACTTACTTCTGGAGCCCTGAGCTACCATTAGGAAGTTCTACTACTGTGAAGGCTACTACTTAGGTGAGGAAGCCCAAACCATACGGAGAGACTGTTTATAGCTGCTCCAGTCAGCAATCCTAGTACTTGAGTCCATCCAGGTCAGGTGCCAGACATGTTAGTAAACACTCCAGATCACCTAGCCCCCAGCTGGCAACACCCAGCCTTTGAGTCTTCCCAGTTCAACCACTGACATCAGGCAGCAGACCAGCCATTCCTACTATGCTGTCCAAATTCCTGACCCACTGAATCCATGAATATATTACATTAACTTTTAAGCAGCCACATTTTGAGGTAGTTACGCAGCAATAGTATCTTAAATAACAGGTCATTTGAAAAATCGGTTTCCACTGGTCTTAAAATTAGTCTCATCTTCTTATAGAAAAGATTAAGTGTGGGGGGTTGGATATAGCTGCGTGGTAGAGTTCTTAGCATGCATGGCATCCTGGGTTCAATTCCCAGTACCTCCACTAAGAAACAAATAAATAAGTAAGCCTAAGCACCGCCCCCAAGAAAAATTTAAAAGTAATTTATTTAAAAATATTAAGTGTGCTGCATTTTTGTCTTTCTATTCTGACCTATATAGTCTATAAAATGTAAGATTTTGATTCAAAATTTTATATCCAAAATAAATTATTCAATAAATACTTCTTGAATGGACTGAAATTACCAATCCCTACACACGAGGGGAGGGGTAAGAAAGACAAAGGTATCTAAAATAGCTCAGTGATTTCTAACTCTGATGACAGACTAGAGGTTAATAACACAGCCACACAGCAGAAGGTGGGAAAAGGAGAGGAAATGATGAAGTCAGCTTTCAATAAAACTGTAGATTATTTATCCCTTTAAATACTTGCAAATGGATACAAATATGAAGGTCAAATAAGGAGTCTAAATTACCAAGAGTTCAGAATTATTAAGTAGTTGGTACAATAAGGAGAGTTAACATAAAGAATGAAGACTGAAGACAGGATATTAGGGAAAACCACTGTTAGTCATGTGCAGGAAAATGAATCTGCGGAGGCTCATTTATTCATTCATCCACTTATCAAATATTTATAGAATGTGATCATTTACTATGTCCCAGGCATTGGAGATGTTACCTTCAACAAGATTAAAAATGGCTGTATCCTCAGGTAGATTATCACCTACTGAGGAGATATGGACAAGATGAAGCCAATTAAAGGAAGAATAAAGTGAATGGACACTTCTAACCAGGACCTAAGGAGGTTGGGAAGACTTCCCAAAAGCTGAGTTATGCAGAGTAAGCCAGGCAAAAGGAGGGAGTGAGTGTGGGAGGGGGAGAGAAAGTATTCCAAACAGAAAACAAATAGTGCAAAACGCTCCACAATGAAAGATATACAAGGAACAAAAGAAAACCAGTCTAGCCAAAGCACAGAGTGTGAAGTTGGAGTGGTAAAAGATTGGGCTTTACCAATAGAGCTTCGAGCAACCATTCTAAGGTTTTAGCAGAATGGTCAGATTTTCATTTCTGAAAGATCACTATTGCCCCAGTGTGGAGAGGGGATCAGAAAGACAAGGAAACTGAAAGCACACAAACCAGTTAAGAGTCTGAGGACGTAATCCAGGCAAGAGATGGTGAACCAGAATTGCGGCAGAGGGGATGGAGAAGTGAATAGATTTTATATTTATGAGACAGAACCCTCAGTGCTTGCTGAGTCATTAGGCATAAGGCAAGAAAAGAGGAATCAAGAATGATGCCCAAGCTTCTGGCTTCAATAAAAGAGGGTGATACCATTCACCAAGATGGAGAACACAGGAGGAAGCAGCTTTGGAAGGGGCAGTGAGTTAAGGAAAATAGTCAACTGTTTGGGCAGTACAATGCTGAGGCACCCAGGAAGACATCTAAGTGAAGTTATCTAGTGGCATTTAGCTATGCAAGACGTCTAGATTGGAAATAAAGCTGTCCCTCGGTATTCATATGGAACTGGTGCGAGGATGCCCAATGGATACCCAAATTGGAGGTCGCTCAAATTCTTACGTAATATAGCATAGTATTTCCATATAACCAACATACATTCTCCCTTATATATTTTTTTTAATTTAAAAAAATTCTTTTCTCCCTTATAGTTTAAGTCATTTCTAGATCACTTACGATAACTAATGCAATGTAAATGCTACATCAGTAGTCGTAAATACAACGTAAATGCTTTTGTACAGGCGTACCTCGGAGATACAGGTTTAGTTCCAGACCACCCTGAGTTACGTGAATTTTTTGGCTTCCCAGAGCACATAAAAGTTATATTTCCACTACACTATAGTCTATTGAGTGTGCACTACACTGTATCTTAAAAAATGTACATACCTTAATTTAAAAATACTTTATTGCTAAAAAATGCTAACCATCATCTGAGCCTTCAGTGACTCACAGTAAAATCAAAGATCACTGATCACAGATCACCATAACAAATAATGAAAAAAGTTTGAAATACTGTGAGAATTACCAAAATGTGAGAGAGACATGAAGTAAACAAATGTTGTTAATAAAATGACATCAGTAGACCTGCTCAACACAGAATTGCCATAAATCTAAACTTGTAAAAAAAAAAAAAAAAGGCAATACTGTGAAGTACAAAAAAGGGGAGCAAAAAAAAAAAAAAAAAAAACAAGGCATGAACAGTTGTCAGCACAAGGCACATTCAAGTTGTCCTTTCTGGAACTTTCTGGAAATTTTTTCCAAATATTTTCCACCCAAGATTAGTTGAATCTCCACATGCAAAGCCCACAGATACGGAGGGCCAACTGTACTCAGAAGTCATCCACATACAGACTGTAACTGAAGCCATGGAGAATGGATGAAATCAACCCGAGTTAATGTAAACAGCAGAAAAGAATGATAAAGTCATAAAGATAAAAAGAATCAAATGAGACTGATGTGGCAGATGGAACCTGTGAGTTTCCCCAAGGAAGTCATCAACAATGTTGCCTACTACAGGGTTTAGAGAAGGTTTAAAAAAGGTCCATCTGATTTATCAATCGAGAAGTCTCTGATTTCCTAAAATATTGGGGGGGGGGGGGAAACAAAGCATTCAACTTATTTTCTTGAGGAAAAGAGAAATCTATTTCACAGAGAAAGAATCCAGCTGAAAAGGAGTGTTTAAAAACGAATGAGAGGCTATCTAATAATGATATCAAAGGACACAAGCAGGAGTAGAATGGAGACTCAATGCTGGAGCAGACTTGATAAATGAGGTAACATTAACTCCTTTCCCACAGGATTATTATATAGTTAATGATAATATCAATTAGCACAATCACTATGGTGGTCAATTGGCACCATCGAGCAAAATATTAATATTTTCTGTAACATTTGCATATCATTTGACCTGACAATTTTATACCTAGGAACTTATCCTACAGATATACTTGTATTAGACAAAATAACATGTACAAAATTACTCACTACAGCATTGTTTGAATCAGAAAAAGACTGGAAGTAACCCAAATATCAACCAAGAAGATACACTCTAAGTTATGGTATATCCACACAAACTAGCAGCTGTGAAAAAAAATTTACATGCTCTCCATATACTGATATGAAAATCTCCTGGATAGATACAAATATGTAACGCAAAAAATAAAAGTGCAACAAAGTATAAATGTTACTTTTTGTCTGTAAAAAGAGGGAAAACAGAATGCTATTTATACTTGCTTGAAAATGCTTAAAGCACCTGGAAAGATAAGAATCTAAGAACAGTGGTTACCTTCTGTGGAGAGGGCTCACACAGGACAGACGGTGGACAAGAATAAGACCTTACACTTAACATTTTTACATTTTCTAGCTTGTGAGCCATGAGAACCTATTACCTTCTCAGAAACATGAAGCTAAAATTTTTTCAACTTTCTTTCCGAGATAGGAGTTAAGAAAAAGAGAATGTAATGATGCCAGAACATTTCCAGACTCAAGATTAAAATGGGACGGAATTTTACGCAGTGGAGTTTAAGCTTTTGCTTCTATTATCTCCATGAAACAGCTGAGGGAATAAGAAGAAATGTGAGGGGTGGCCACGAGATTGGGAGCTAGAAGAAAACGAAGTCTGAAATAGCTGCGAAGAATGGAAGAGGGAGCATTAAAACATATAAAGAAAATACACTATACATGACTAGGATTCTGTATGTAAAAAGAAAAACAAGATACACTGGCTCTGTTCAGTAAAATACATACTATCTGAGAACTGTGTCACCTTGTGTAAAGAGGAAATGTAAAGGTCATCTTTTAAAACAATTTACTTAGGAATGCCAAACTAGACCAACCCTCTCCCCCGCCTCAACAACTTTATATTATTTGTCCCTGGTTTATTTCCAGAGCCTAGCACAATGCCTTGTACAGGTTGACGCTCAAAAATTCAACAAATCCACTAATTCTGGTTTAAAGGAAAATCGAGGAGTCCTTTGTTTCAGACAAAGTCAAAACAACACAATTTGTCGTACGGTTCTGCACGCTATTTCAGTACGCGGAGTGTCACATTTATCCAGCAGCGAACAGTGGAATAGAGTCACCGTGACGAGAAACATAAATGCTACGATCCCTGTACCCTCCACCCCTCAAAATCCTAGCTTCGTTCCCGGTCTGGAGGATGGGGGACACACGACTGCGGACACTTGTGCGACGGGCTCGGGGAAAGGCCGCAAATCCTCAATTCGTCCAGCTCCTCACGTCTCCCTCCTTAGATGGGTCGCTGCGGAGAGTTCTGAGTGGTCACCTACCCTCGTCCGCGTCATACAGGTTAGAAAACAGTTGACCAGCTCCGAACTCTAGAAATCACAAACAGACAAGCGCTCAAGCGAGTCCGACGACCAGTGTGGCGAAGTAATTTCCGTCTCCGGCGTTCCCAGAATACGCTGCGTCCCACGCGAAGCTCCGCCCTCAAAGACGCCCATATATCGTGTGCGCCTGCGCCAAGGGTGGGCTAAATTCGCGAAGGGTGAGTCGGCACATGCGCAGTTTGTGGGTTGAAGCCTCGTGGGGTTAACCGCGAGGACCACGCCTACACTCTGTGACTCAGATCTAGCCAATGAGTTCTGCCTTTTAATATTGTTGGGGAAATATTAACACCTGAAAAAAAAAAAAGCCAAGAAGATGTATTAATTATAGATTTTAATTGTGGCCATGAAAAAAAGCCAAATAAATATATTAATGGTCATGGTTTTAACCATGGCCATGTGTCTGGGATATTCGATGTTCAATTTTTTTCCAGCTCCAAAAACTAAAAAACGCAAAGCTTTTAAAAGTGTGATTTCTTAACGGCAGGTAGGGTAAGCTGCGGCGCGTTAAAGAAGCCTGAAAGTAAACACACTCTCATTAACTAGTCTAATTGTCTAACCCAGCTCAGTCTCTAAGTCCCTAGTACTTTTACCTCCATGTTAAGTGGATTTCCAGGCCACGGAGCTCTCATCGCGAGAACTCACGACATTAGCTTTAGGAGGAGGAGCGCTAGTGAGCCAACTGACAAATGACTGCTCTCAGGTTGTCCCGAGCTTTCCTCCAGTAATTAACGCGACTCTGGGGCCTCAGTGCGCGTGCGAACAGGTGGCTCCACCCCTTTGCCCGCTTTCGCGTTTCTCATGCTTCCCGAGCATCTCACTCCTAGGCTGTTCTGCAGGGTCCTGCGGCGATCCGCTCTCATAGTAAAGCCCCATGAACTCCCGGAGAAGCTCACGAGAGAAGATGCGCGGACGGCTGCTCCCAGCACCCATCGGATCTGGGTCGTGGGCCTCCCCGTGGCCCGACAGCGACTGGGGGTTACGAAGGAAGGGCTGACATGGAGAAGCATTTTCTGTTCCCCGAGTACGTCCCGGAGCCGGCTCCCGCACTGAGCCTCCAAGACCAGCTGCGGAAGCTGCAGCAGCAGCAGGAGGAGAAGGAGCGACAGATGCAACAGGGCAGGAGGAGCAGGGACAGCAGACGTTAAGTGCACCTGGTCGTGGGGCATCCGGACTCGACGGTGCAGCTCAGCCTCCTGAACTGTTCAGGTTTCGTGGAGGAGCTGCACAGGCAGACCGCGGACTGGAGCGGAAGGTGTGCCAGCGCTGCTGGCGGCTGATTCATCACCGGCGCGCCCTGCGTCTGCAGATGAGCCGCGAGCGGTACCTGGAGCTGGTGAGCGCCGCGCTGCGGCGGGCCGAGCCCTCCCTGGTACTCTACATGGTGGACCTCCTCGATCTGCCGGACAACCTGCTGCCTCACCTGCCCGCGTTGGTGGGCCCCAAGCAGCTGATCGTGCTAGGAAACAAGGTGGACCTCCTGCCCCAGGATACTGCTGGTTACCGGCAACGGCTCCAGGAGCGACTGTGGGACGACTGTGCCCGCGCCGGGATCCTGCCGCCCCCTGGCTACCGAGGGCCACAACACCCGAGCAGGGACCGGCCTCGGGACGCGGCGAATAATGTGAATCCTTCGACCAAAGTCCCGCACAGTGCTCAGGGACATGCGGCTCATCAGCGCCAAGACTGGCTATGGAGTCGAAGAATTGATCTCCGTGCTCCAGCGCTCCTGGCGCTACCGCGGCGCCGCCTGCTTGGTTGGCGCCAACAACGCTAGCAAGACCACTCTCTTCAACACGCTCCTGGAGTCCGATTACTGCATCGCCAAGGGTGCTGAGGCTATCGACAGGGCTACCGATTCCCCTTGGCCTGGTGAGTTTTAGGACTCTCATCCCCTTTGTTTTCTGAGGTGGAAGTCTCATTATGGTTCAGGCACGTAGTACTGTATCCTTCCTTAATGTCCACTAGAGGCTAGCAGAAGTCTTTCCTTTTAAAGGAAAAACTACTTTGGTCACATCTCTCTTTCGTGGCAGTTTAGTGCTTGGAAATTCAGTATTTGTTGTGGTAACTTTCCAATAGAAATAATTGAGTCCTTCTACGTTCCAGTCACTGTTCTGGCTGTATAGATGAACCAGGGGACACAGGAAGTTCCTGCTCTCTTGGAGGTTTCCCTTGTAGCTTTAGTTCTTTGCATGTTTCTCCAGAAAGTCCTTCATTTACTTTCTAAGCCTCTGTCCACCCCTCAGTCTTACCCCTTATGGCTTCAGTTTACTCATAAGAATACTAAACAGATTTAACATTGGAATAATTCACTAAGGCAATGTGATGTGTGGCTTTGTTGAGAAGAAATGTCAACTTTGTGACTTTAAGACACATCTATAGTAATTGTAAAATGGGTTCTTCTATAACCCTGTTTGTCTTTAACAGCTGGCAAAACTAACTACTTCGTTTGTTCCTTTGAAACCAGTCCTTAACTTTGAAAAGCTGTTTTTCCTGTAGCGGACTTTGGTTGAATTATACGCAGAAGTGCTTTAATACCAGTTAGTAGTACGGGGAAAATAGAAAGAAATCAGGCCTACAGATTTGGGATTCAACTCCTAGTTAATTAAGCCTGTGAGCCAGTCTCTGATCCTGTTTCCTAGTCTGTAAAGTAGGAATAATTTTGTAGAGAGCTGTCATGAAAGCTGAGTGAAATAACCACAGTACCCAAGATAGTGTAGCTCCTCCTAAATGTTAAGTTTCCTCTCCTTATTCTCTTTTCTTATACAATGTTTATAACAACGTATTTATTCTTTGCTGCTTCAAGTGCTATATTAAAACCTTCTCAAGTTTCCTATTTGTAATCCAACTCCTTACAGAATGTTTCAAAGGCAAAGAAGGCTTTAACAAGATGCAACTGAAGCGGTAGAATGGCAGGAACAAAATCAACTTACTCTCTTGAAAAAACATGGTTATGTAGTAGGTAAGCGCCTTCTATAGGAAACCTCTTGTTGGGTCTCTGCTAATATTCTGGGCTAGCCAGTTTTGGAGGAAGAAATTACTTAGTCATTTGGGAACATAGAGGTCCTTTAGAGGCAAGGCTGTTTGGAAACCCAGAGTTCATTGTGATGAGAAAATTGATACAGTAGATGCATGGAGAAATTAGGAAAGGAAACATGAATAACTGCTCATCTGGCCACTGTCAGCAGTAGAAATATTTTCACTAAGATACTAGCCATCTCCTTGCAAACCAGTATAGGTCTTTGATCTATTGCAGCTTTAAAGTAGATTGCCCTCCTTTCCTTGGTACCTCTTTTCATCTTCCTTTACTAAAAACAGTTTGATTTCCAACACTACCCACCCCTACATCCCCAACCTGAGCAATGTGCACAGCCAGCCACACACTTAATCATTAAAAGAGTCTGACTCCCACTGCCTTTGGAAATAAAGTATCATTGTAGTCTCATTCCATACTCCATACTTAGTAATTTGTTTGAGGCAAACATAAGAATTATATATCTTGAGTCAAAAGCTTTAAAGGAGAGACTACTAGCTTCAATATAAATTATTCTAGGAAGAATTAAAAGAACATTCTTGTATTCAGAAGGATGAAGCTTCTTTGAGTTTGATACTGATTCACTTGCCTCTGACATGGGAAACCAACTTGTTATGGTTGGAGATAAATCCACCAAACGAGTAGAATTAACCCCACAAGATGGGAAAGATGCCTACTGGTTTTACGACACCCCTGGAATTACAAAAGAAAATTGTGTATGTTTTTGATGTCTTTTAGAAACAATAACTTTCAGTTGCAAGTCTGTCTTAATTGGCAGAAAAGGAGGTATACTTTCATTTTAAACTAAATTCTGATTTCACTAATTAAAACAGCTCAGGGTTCAAGGAAAACCTATATGCCATCAAGTTCTATATGCCATTTGGTAGGCTTTACTGCTGATAACCTACTTATATCTTTGTGGTTTCCTTAGTGAGGGAGACATTTACAGAATCCTAGATTTTGGAGGTTGAAAGAAATCGTATCACTGCATCCAGTCACCTGTTTCATGCTTGAATTCCCTCTGTAACATATCCATCAAGAGGTGCACCCAGCTTGAACTGAAGTAAGGCATGACACATTCAGCTGAAGCAGTGTCACCACACCTTCCAAGGTCACCCCTTTGGTCTCTGACCTGCTCTTTGTGTTGAGCTGAGCAGTCTCCCTGTCACTTGTCTTGTTCCCCAAAGCTGTACAGAACAAATGTAATGCCTCTTTCCTTTGGCAGACTTTGAAGTATTTTAAAGTATAATGTCCTCTCTCTCCTTCATTCTACTCTTTTCTTCTCTTTCACTGGTTCATCCAGCAAAGATGGAATACTTACTGTGCTGATGTAATCCAGACAATTTGTCTTCGTTTCCTGTAGCTCTTCTCTCTGAAAGGCTAGTGATGAACACAGGCCCCTTGTCACAATGATTTCTAATTTGTTTTTGTTCTTAAAGTATGACATAAACAACTAAATTTCTTGTATAAGTGCCTCAGATGAGCCTAATTTGGAATAGGATTAGTTCTACCTATCTTGTTTTTACACATCTTTTTAATCCAATTGCAGAATCTCCTGGGAAACTTTGATTTTATCTTCAATTCAGCCTATATCCTACATGCTCATTAAATCTCACAACCTTTTATTCATTTGCAGTTTGGATCATCATCCAAGTCATCAGTTGAGTCAAGTGTGCATTTAGGACGCAGCCTTACAACAGATCCATTAATCAGCTTCCTCTGAATCTGGTTACTGACCAGGTTCTAATGTACCTAATTGTCTGTGTATGGCTCTGTGAAACAACATTAGATTCTTAAGAATTTTTCCTCCCTTTGCCATCAGAATCACTTATAGTTTCATTCTTCGAATTGTATCCCATCTGGTGTCCCCATATAGGTCTTTTAACCTTCTTTGCCCTCTACAACAATTGTTTGTGTCCAGTCTTTTCTTCTTTAGCAATACAGAACTTCAGAGCAACTGCACTGCTTCCTAGTAATGTTCTATCACTTTAACTTCACCAATTCATTCTTTCCTTTAGACTCAGGTCAGGGATAGCAGTTACTTGGTCATGTGTACTCTCTTGTCAATTAGTCAGAAAGGCAAGAACCCAGCAGTGAGACCTGCAAGGTTTTAGATATAAAAGTTCTTTCAGGCAGTAGGATTCAGTGCCAGTTTATTGATCTATTTATTTGATGCCTTCAACCAGTGTTTCCCAAACTGAACCAAATTATTAGGGTCTCTGGTATAAAAGACTTAAAAGGTTTCTTTACTGCAGGTGGCTTTTAATATGCTTTGTCAAACATAAATACTGAGAAAAACTACTTGCAGCCCCCTTATGTATTTTTTGTGAGCCTCACTGAATATCACACATTTTTTAATCTTTAATTTTAATTAATAAAATAATTTTATTTTCTCGCGAGAAGCAAGTGCTCAAAAGTTTATCTGTTTGTTTGCTTTTACTGTCTCTATTTTTTAATCAGATTTTTATTCCTTAAATCTTAGCAGAATCTTGTACTGCCTAGCTTTCCTTTCTATTTTCTCTAGTCTCTTTAGGAGCTCTTTATCCTTAGAAGCCGCAGGATTCATAACTTTCTCTCTCTCTCTCTCTCTTTTGTGCTGAGTATTTGGGAGAAATAAGGAAACCAAAGACTGGAATTTAGAAAAGGTTCTTCAAGCTCTTTACTTGCTCATAGAAGGGGGTGATCATTTTGCACCTAATGCATGCATACTTGCCACTAGAATAGAATGTAGGACATTGCCTGACTGTTAGCTGAAAACTGCTGCTCCCCAGAAGCCTTTGATGGAGACAACATGTTTTCTAGCTTGCAACTGAATCGTCAGTACTTTCAGTTCACACAAAATTTGACAGAATTTGGGGGATGCTGCTGTCTCACACTCCTATAAAGTTATATTGCCATTATTCAAGATTAAGTTGTAAAACAGAGTAGAGCCATTTGTAAAATGATTCATTTAAGCAGAAAGAATATATGAATTTCATGTGCAGCAAAATCTGAATTATATACTTTGCTTTATTGTGAAATCTGGAATATTTTATCATCACTTTTTATCTTAAAGGTAAATCACAATATATCATATGTTCATTGAAAGTAATTCTTTTAAAAATTTGCCCTTTGCTTTACAGATTTTAAATCATAACAGAAAAAGAAGTAAATATTGTTTTGCCAACACACTCCATTGTTCCAAGAACTTTTGTGCTTAAACCAGGAATGGTTCTATATTTGGGTACCACAGGCCATATAGATTTTCTGCAGGTGAGGAAAGTCTGTACCACTAAAAAATGACTTAGTATTGGGATTTACTTTAAGGAAGCAGATAGATGAACAAAACTGGCAAGATGTTGATAACTAGGTCTTCCCTTTGTAGGGCTGATATACTGTTCTTTTGTGTGTGTGTGTGTGTGTGTGTGTTTGAAAACATCTGTAATAAAAACTTAGGAAAAGGAAATGGGAAAAAAAAGTACTAGGTATTAAAACCTATATTTTCAATAGGAGGTTGAGTGCCCCATACACCTTGGCATTAAGAAAAGATACTTTCTGTCTCCTGTGGTATTGTTTTACATGGAAGTCAGAGGTCACAAGTTTAGGTACAGAGCTTATATGCATTAATTCAATTCTACACTTTTTATATCCCATGCTATGTATACTTTTATGTATTTTTTTTGTTTGGTATTCATTTACATAGCATCATTCAGGGATTTTAGAATATCTGTAGAATTGATTCCTGTTTTGCCAAAGTGAGGAGAAAAAGGAAAATGAAACATGGATATGTCCAACAGCACTGAATGTAATTTGCAGGCCATTGCCTAGAACAACTTCTTGGGTTTGTGTGGGTTTATAATTTGTTGGAAATTTGGCCTTACACACTTAAATCCTGTATGTATTCCCTTAGAGCTCATAGAATGTTAATATTATAAACCTAACTTTATACAGGGACAGTTAAAGTAGACAATATTTCCTTTTCCTTTTTATAACAGAAGCTGTTGTGGTTGTTTTTGTTTTTGTGTTTTTATTAAGTATCAGGAAGCCTATTAAAGGAATCATAGTTCGATGGACAGATGAAATGCACTGCTTCTGCCATATTTTGCCCCCCCCCCCTTTTTTTAGGCATTACTTTTATTACAGCTGCCATATCAGTATTTTTTTAAACACTTTTTTATTGAGTTATAGTCATTTTACAATGCCATATCAGTATTTTAAAAGGGAGTTTGATTTTTTTCAAATTGTACCTTGTAATGTACTAATTTTACAAGTTTTCCATTGTTTAAAATAAGTTCTTTCTTCCTTTCTTAAGGGAAATCAGTCAGCTTGGTTTATAGCTGTGGCTTCAGACTTCCTTCCCGTGCACATTACTTCCTTGGACAAGGCAGATACTCTGTATCAGAAGCGGGCGGGTCATACATTACTCAAGGTGAGAGGACAGGCTTTGACAGTTGCACAGTTAGGTTAACGTCCCCTGTGATAGTCCCACAGCCCTGTTAAGAAAGCCTTTGTTGGACAGAACCAACTTTGTTATACCATCAGCTAGCTCTCCCCTGACCTTGTTCACCTTGAGGATTTTGGCTATAAAGTGAGGTGGACTCTTACAAGAAAAGGGATGTTGGATTGGACTGATCCTGGAATAGTGACAGAGCTGGATTTTCTCTAGGTGACACTATCCAGTATGGTATCCATATGTGGCTATTTAAATAAACTGATTAAAAGTAAATAAAATTTAAAATTCAATTCTTCTGTTGTAGTGGCCACTTTTCAACTGCCCAGCAGCCACGTCATTGGAGAAAGTTGTATTGGATAGTGCTGAGTGAAGAGAAGTTACAGGTATTCTCACAACTTGGGGTGCTGCTGGCATCTAGAGGGGGAAGCCAGAGAGGATGCTGACCATCCTGCAGTGCACAGGACAGCCCCCACAGCCAAGACTTACCAGGTGCAAGACGTCAGAAGTGCCAAAATTGAGCAGCCATCGTTGGGGTGGAAAAGCTCTCCGCCCAGGTTCTTAATCCCAGACACAGAGTTTCGCACCTCTTCTCTCCTGCTCTGCTTGTTCCTAACTTCAGCCCATGAGTAGTGCGTTAAAATTTCTCCAGTCTTAGAAAGACAAGCATCGTATGATTGCATTATATGTATTTTAAAAAAAAAAGATACAAATGAGCTCATTTAGAAACCACAAATAGACTCATAGACAGAGAAAACAAACTATGGTTACCAAAGGGGAAAAGGGCTGGGGGGAGGGACAAATTAGGAATTTGGGATTAACAGATACACACTTACTATATATTAAAATGGATAAACAACAAGGACCTACTGTATAGCACAGGAAACTATATTCAATATCTTGTAATAATCTATAATGGAAAAGAATCCAAAAAGTATATATATATATGTATAACTGAATCACTTTGCTGTACACCTGAAACTGACATATCATAAATAAATAGTTTGTCTGCATAATACTGTAATTGATCTAAAATACAGTTATCTGTTAAATGAAATGTTAACTATTAGTCTCTCTGGTTACTAGGATTTGAGATAGTTTTTATTTTCGTGTATATGAATATTTTCCAAATTTTCCTCAAGAAACATACTGATTATATAATTGGTAGCAATAAACGTTATTTCACATGATTAAAAAAAATCTTCTGTGACCTTTAAAAAAACAAAACAAAACTCAGTGTTCTGCTCATTCCTTCTCTTCACAATCTAGCTTATTCCTGCTCCTCACATCCCATCCTCTGCAGTCTGTGTTTGGCCCTTTCTGTGCCACTGAAATTGTTCTTACTAAGTTCTCCATAGACTGAGTGGGGACTGTTCAGCTCTAACCAGACATGCTGTAGACACTGTTGGCTAGTGTATAACAGTTAAGATCATTGGAACCACTGGGTTCAAATCCCGCTCTGCTCCACCACTTAACAAAGCTGTGTGACTTTAGGCAAGTTTCCTTCACCTCTGTCCCTTGTACCTATGTCACAAGGTTGTGGAGAAGATTAAGTTCCAGGGCACTGTTGTAACTGCTATGTAAGTATCTCGGATGATGATGATGGGACGTATTTACTGCAAAAATAGCAGGTGCATCCAGTGCAGAGGTGATTTACCATTAACTAATGCTCATGCAACCAAAAATAAGTCAACATGCAAAATATACACACACCCTTCAATGAGGATAAAATCAACCTGACTTGAGGAGTAAATGCTGCTTTCTCTCTGGATTTCCTAAGGAAGCCAGAGTGAAATTAAAACTCTTTTGAAATAACTGCCCTAAAGTTAATACTCCAGAGACATGCAGGAGTTGCAGAGTAGTGAGCATATAAATGTAAGGAGCAATAAAGGATCTGTCCATTTTTCTACACTAAAAGACCTTAGTTCTGTTAGATTTGTTTTCTTTTTGGGTAAAACAATAACATACAAGTTGAAATGCAGATTGAGATTTCTAGGAAAGGAAACAGCCTTAATTTGTTTGGCTCTCATAAAAATGAACACTGTGGTGGTCTACCCTCATGCATCTATGTAGTTTTCAAAATGGACATCCCTGATACTTCTCAAAACAAGAATCCCAGGCTTCTCTCCCTCCCAGTGTAAGCACAAATGGTTTCTTGGGCTGCTCTGAAACTCATTCTTGCCTCCTAGTTTTCTTACCCATCTCCTAAGTCCAAGTCTGTCCTGCCTCCTAATATCCCTGAATCCAGCCTTGCACTTTAAGCAAGCTGCTTACACTAGGCTGTTTTTGATCCTTATTTTCTCAGCTTCCAGTTTTTACTGCCCTCCTCCTACCCTACCCCACTAGAGCTGTGGTTCTCAACCAGGGTTGACTCTTAGCCCAAGGGGCCATCTGGCAAAGCCTGGAGACACTTTTGGTTTCATAATTTAAGGGATGCTGAGCAGAAGCTCCTAAAATTTGTGCAATGCACAGGACAGCCTCCCCCTGACAAAGAATTATTCAGCCAAAAATGTCAACAGTATTGAGGTTGAGAAGCCCTGAACTAGGGAGATTTTTCCAAAATACGAAACAAGTCACAGTATTCTTTTTTTATCCTTACTTCTTTCCTACTTAAAATTCCTTGGTAGCTCCACAGTACTGAGAGAAGTCTCATAACTAATACACGTGTGCACACACACCCCCACAAATTAAACTACAGTTCCCTGAACTCATCTTCTTTTCAGTCTTGGTGTCTGTACATGATTCTAACCCAGAATACCTTTCCACTGAGTAACTTCAACCTGTTTTTCAAAATACTGCTCTTCATCAATGTTTTCCTTGACTGAAACACTTATTACTTCTTCCTCCACAACCATAGTATTTAATAGATGTCTCATTGCATTTTGTACCTTGTAATTTGTTTACATGTTATTTCCAGCTTCTGATCTACTTGGGAGCAGAAGCCATATTGTAACATCTGTCTTGGTGTCCTTACTGTAAAACAGAGAGATCTGTTAATAAATAGGTAAATTATTATCCAGTTACTTCCAATCCATGGAAACACCTGTAAATAGAAACTGAATCTTATCCATTATACATGGACCCTTGACTTGTAATGAGGTGGGGATTAATCTCAGTCCAGCCAGGCCCTTAAGAGCTAAGGTATTTGAAAGGGTGTTGCCTTAATTGCCCAATATTATGTCTGTAGAGCTGTAAAAATAGCTAATAAAGGAAGATTCTGTTATCTGGAAGTTACCACCAGATGGATGCCCACATGGGGGGGCCTTGACACTGGGAGTGTTTGGGGTTTTTTGTTTTTTGATTTTGATTTTGAGAGGGGAGGAGGTAATTAGGTTTCTTTTCTTTCTTTTTTTTTTTTAACTATAGGTACTGGGGATTGAACCCAGGACCTCATGCA
Organism: Camelus bactrianus; assembly: GCF_048773025.1. Lineage (NCBI taxonomy): Eukaryota > Metazoa > Chordata > Mammalia > Artiodactyla > Camelidae > Camelus > Camelus bactrianus. Next base: position 97,338,287 of record NC_133540.1, read on the forward strand.
TGCATGCTAAGCACACGTATTACCACTGAGCTGTATCCTCCCACTGGGAGTGTTTGAAATGTTTAAATGTTAAACAGTTTAATGTTTAAAAAGATTTTATTCTTGGTACCTTCCCAGAATTATCTTATCAGTGCTTTACTTAGAGTTATGAGGTGTTTAATGTGAACTTCCAAATATCTTCATTTTCTCCTCATGGAAAGAATGGCAGGATTTCCTCCTCTTGTTGCTGAAGACATTACATTAGACGAAGGACCTGGGGAATCTGAAGCAGTGGCTGATACCAAGTTCTCCTCTGCAGGTAATTTTACACCAAGCACTTTTTAAAAGGAAAATAAAGTAGCCTTACTAACTTATAGTACATTTTTATACAAATGTACCTTAAATGACATAGCAGAGTATTTTAAGAAATACATAGTAGTTTATTCATAAGATGCAAGCTACTCTGAAAATAAATTTGTACCTTTTCACAAATGCATTGTATGTTTTAAAAAAAAAAATGAGTGAAAGACAACAGCAGCCTCCTTTGGGTCTCCATTCTGAGCTGTGTTTGGTGTTTTTGGTAAGGTGGTTGCAAACAGCATTTGTGCTCTGCCCTGTGCCTGCATAGGCTGGGTCACAGTAACGCCTCAGTTTAAAGACAGACTGCACCTCTGAGGCTATACACCTCAAGGAACAGTACTGACGGTCCGGCCCCCGCTCTTACCACATATCGTCAACATCACAGGAGAGTGCATCCCAAGAAGCACGGCCTATAAAACCAAGAAGCCTCCTTCCCTTGTGTACAATCTGCAGAAAAAGAAAAGAAGATAAATATACGAAGCTGACCTTGTTCACATTGAAGATTAACCATATAGAACATACTACGTACGTTGAATTTTGTTAAATATCACCGTAATAAAGCAACCCCCACCTTCCCCTTTTTAAACTACTCTGGATGATGCCTCTCTTTAAAGTACTGAATTTCTAAACACAAGCTGCTTTTTTGTATAGTGCATATATGTGTTTGTCTGTGACCCAAATACACCTAGCAGAACTCTAAAAAGGAGTTCTGCTACATTCGGATTTCTCCCGCTACTTTTTTTTTTTTTTTTTACTATTATTATTTTTTAATAGACTTTATTCTTTTAGATCAGTTTCAGGTTCACAACAAAATTGAGCAGAAAATACAGAGTTTGCACATAGCGAACCCCATCCACACATATATACTCCCCTACCCTCAACATCCCTCATCAGTGTGGCATACTTGGTACAATTGATGAACCAACATGGGCACGTTATTATCAACCGAAGTCCATAGTTTACATTAGGGTTCACTCTTGATGTACTTCTGCTACTATTTTTAACTGAGACCAGATGGCATTTCTTATTTGGAGTCTAGTTGAGAGAGCAACTTAGCAGTTAGCATATGAAAGAATTGGCAGAAAAGCAGTTTTTCCAAAATACATTGGCTTAAATGAGATAGAATTAAGTGGCTTTGCTTCATGAAGTCACCTCAGGACCCAACAGGGGGAGCACTCCATGGCTTCCATCTCTGGCTCCACGGTGGTTGCTCAAGTTGTCATCTTTTGCAGCAAGTGGAAAGAGGAGAAGAGAATGAAGAGCACACAGCTCCCCTGTTTAAAAGAAGGGGGAAGCTGGAAGTTGCAGACATGACATCATCCATTGGTCAAGAGTTACATGGCCACAAGCCCCACAGGGAAGCTAGGGGAGTGGAGGGAAATGAGGATTTCAGATTTTTATTAAGAAGGGGCGAATAGATGATGGAGAACAATTAGAAGTTTACCTTACATAATCTAAAAGTACCTGAAAATCTTAAGACAAAAAAGGATTCAAGTTACATCTTCCTGAAATCTGAAGTCTATTCTCCAAGTATCAGAACACTAACCATTTTATCAACATTTGCCTGTAAACATGGCATAACGTTACGTCAGTCAGAAAATTGTGCTCTACACTGGAATTTGACACAACATTGTAAAATGATTATAAATCAATAAAAATTGTTAAAAAAAAGTTACATCAGTCACAAATCTTTTCATTTAGATACTCCTAGTTGAGTCAGTGGCACTATACCGTGGTACAATGAACAATTAATGAGTCAAGTCCCAGATCTCATTGTTGAGATAAATGCTTATAAAGTAAACTGGCCTGAAATGCAGATCCAGAAGCAACCTGTAGACTCAGGTTTAGCATGAACTGCTTGACAGTCCCTTGTTCTCTGTCACTGTGTACACTCTGGCCTCACTCAGTCACTCATCTTAGAATAAAGGGTTAATATTTTCATATGCAACTTGTGAAAACTTTGTAGATCTCACTTCCATCATGTTTCAAGGTGAAGACTATTGGTATCTTGGGGAAGGTAGTTCTTTGTGTATAAATTACATGTAAGTTTCTAGTATTCTTCATCCCTAGACACTAAATGCCAGTAGCAACTCTCCTGCCCCATCCCTCATTGCGACAATTGAGACATATCCCTGAAGTTTCCATACCCACCCTCTACAATCGGTGGCCTCCTAAGTAGGGAAAATTCACTGGTAGTTGATATATAGTTGTTTATTTTGGACAGAAATACCATTATTTTTACAAATTAAAATTGTGGCCATTATATTTCTATCTTCTGTTTACTGGAGCTTAGACCTAAATCTTTAGATTAAAATGAAGAAAATAAGGTAAACTTGGCATTTATGGAGAAATTCAGAACCCAAAAACGAATGTTGTCTCTACTCTGATAACTTATTAATATGTATATTAGAAGGCAAATCAGTTCTCCTTCCTTATCTTATCCTTAGGCTTTTTGGCCTCTTGACTAGCAAAAATTCAGTTTTTAAACATTCATAATTTATATTCTTAAAACTCTTTTACCTCTAAAATTTAATGGCTTTGTTTTATAAAGCTTGACTGAAGCATATCTAAAAATGTTCCAAGGTATATTGCTAGGAGTTTCAAATAGTGCAATTTACTAAGTAAGTTTTAGTTTTCCTGGTTATATTAATGTCTTTGGGTTTTAATTTTCTCATCTATAAAATGAGGGAATAACACTAGATATTTCTCAATCCTAATGTTTCATGATTCTCAGCAAAAACAGGCAAGAAAGCCAGGTAAATGGTGGTTACAGTACCTCAGACCGAAGAAGACTCTCTGTGCATAGACAGTGGAGAACCACCACTAGGATCTGCTATTAATTTACTCCACATTGGGCCAACCTAATGCAGCCCAGGATCGGGGCTGGTCTATCCAACTGGTCAACAGTGGATTTTGCAGTAAGAAAGTTTTTTTTTTACTGTGTTGGTTTCTAACCTTAAGTAAGTTTATGGATACTTCTTAATCCATTAATCTTAGTTTGAAGACTGCGCTTGATCCCTATCATTTACACTATGGCAGCAGGAATTACTAAAGTGGAGAAATTAATGGCAATGTGTCAGCACAGCCCCCTCACTGCCACAAAACAGAGGTTGTTTTGAGGGGCTAGAAAACCATTAAGCAAGTTTATAATAGTTTGTTTACTTGGATCTGCACCCTTGTGGTGTTCAGAATGTCACTGCTTTTGTATTCGTGATACATAAAGTAAGATTCATCAAAGGGCTTTTTGACTTCTGTGACATTAAATGCAGTTTTATTCATAAAAGTTCCATCATATCTCTTTCCCTCTCTTTAAAACAGCATTTTCTTCAACATTAGAGACAAAGTGAAGTTTAACATAGATCTTGTATTTTTTATCACTACAAAAGGCGAGCCCTACCAATCATTAGGCCTTATCTGCGTAGTTCCCCAGAGTCTAAATTTGTTTATGTTACTTGTGACACTTCCCATGATAACCAAGAAGTGGAGTACAGATGCAATCATGTGTGCTTGTGTTTCCTGATCATTCAGACACTTCTTGCAAAATGGAGATCAAGGTGAGTTTCCTACAGATGACTAACTTGGAGCTCCAGCTGTGCCAGACATGGCAGAGTGGTTACTGCTCCACTGCATAGGCACCCAGCACTCAAGCTAAGGTGAGCTGTTTTGTAGACCAGCCTCTGATCATTTACCCTGGCTTCCCTCCCACTTGGCTCTGTCTCGTGGAACAATACAATCATTTCCACTCCTTCTCAGACTGTTCCATTTTCTCTTGGCTGCTCTCCTCTTCCCAGGGGGATTGTTTTCTCACAACTGTCAAAGAGTAATGTTTAAACAATAAAAAACAAGACTTCAGACTCATGTGAATTGAACAGATAGCACCTCTACTTGCTCTTAATGTCTCTGTCACGTTGTCTGCCCATTGATATCCTGTAGTGGCTGGGAAACAGCTGAAGATTAATATTCCAACACCATGTAGGAATGATGCCTCACTTTTTCCCTTCATGTCAAAGACCATCAATAGTCTCTCATTTAGTACCAGAGTTTCATGATCTAAACACTCCTAAGTCTAGAGCATACTTAATATACCCATCACTTGGATCTCAGGTTCCTGTTTTTCAGAAGCTTCCTTTCAGTTATTGGATAATTCTCAGAATTTACCTTCTGAGTAATCACCTAGTGGATGAGTTTCTTTGGTCTCAATAGTCTCACTGGTAGGTGCAATAGGTATGATATTAATCACAGACACTGTCAGTATCTCTGATCAGTAGTGTTGGTAAATTTGAGAAAACTGAGGCCACACACTCAAAAAAGACACGCATGTACTAGAGACCACATCATCAGGTGATTTTGAAAGTGAGTGACTGCCAAGATCTCTTCTATGTTTTCAGTAAGCGCCTGGAAAATAGCAGGTAATCATTGCATGAGTGAATGAATTAGAACAAGGGAGGTTTTTGTTTGGTTGGTTTTTACCTTCCCTGAAAAACAGCAGACTTAATTTGCTTAGTAACACTGACACCTTTCTCAAGTTTTTTCCTTTCCTGCCTAAAGGAAAGTATCTCAGGATAATTGTATTTCAGAATATTCATGGCTGCTGTAATCATACGGTAGACCATATACCTTCTTTTTATTCCTTTACTTTCTTATAATAGTAGCTAGCCCTATTTGGCAGGTACAAGGGGCTGGGCACTGTTTTAAGCACTTTACATGTGTTACCTGAATCCTTAGAACAACCCCATGCAGGAGGTACATATGTTACTACTTCTATTTAGAGATGAGGAAGCCAAGGCACAAGTAACTTGCCCAGCATCACGCAACTAATGAGCAACAGAGCTTGATTCAAACAGACACAAGCCCCAGCACCCTGTGGGGCTGTTTAATTATACAGTAAAACTGACCGTTTTTTCTTTTCAATGTACAGTTTTATGAGTTTTAACATACGTATAGGTTCATTGAATAACAACCACAATCACAATGCAAAACGGTTCCACCAACACCCAGGTTTTCAACCACCGCACAATACTTCCTCTGTACACCAGAGCCCCTCCCAAGTCTAAAGGAAGGAACTTTTCAGCCTTACGAGGGAAACGTGTTATTTCAGAAAAGAAAGGCAACCTACTTTGAAGACCTGCAGAGGTAATGACACAATGTCCTTGGAGACACTGTCACTGCCTCTTAGTTCCCTTTCTAGCTTCCTTTGAATCCCCTCATATACAATTCCAGCCTGAGAAGAATATTTCTCAAAGCCAGTATGTACGTGTGTGTGCATGTGTGCGTGTGTCTGATGTGCTACATCCTTGCTGTCTTACTCCAGCAATGCTGCCCAAACCTAAACTAGGGTCCCAGGGTAATTTCCATGCTGTCTTACCATCTTAGGTAGTTTTAAATCAAATAAACCTGCTTTCATGGCCAGCTGGGAGTCTTTTCACATTGCTGGTGAGCTTTGCCAAGTACCACGGACAGATCACAGCATGGGTGGAGATCCTGACCCACAAAATTCTGATTAAGAAAATAGGAAATTACATACACAGTAAATTTGAAATGCAAACATCCAAAGAATTACACCATTAAACTATCTGAAAAAAGCTGTGATTCAAAATCCTGGCCCTATTAAGCGACAGAAAAACTGGAGGTCCCTATTTATTCACAAATCAAATAGCTTCAAAAACCAAATTTGAGACTCGCAGACATAGTAAACAATCTTATGGTTACCAGGGGGAAAAGGGGGTGGGAAGGGATAAATTTGGGGGTTAAATAAAGATTTGCAAATATTAACTACTATATATAGAAATAGATTTTAAAAAAACCAAGTTTCTTCTGTATAGCACAGGGAACTATACTCAGTATCTTATAATAACATTTAGTGAAAAAGTATATAAAAATGAATTGAATATATGTGTATGTATGACTGGGACATTATGCTGTACACCAGAGATTGACACATTGTACCTGACTATACTTCAATTAAAAATATATAAATAAATAAAATAGGGGGAAGAAATTTGGCGTGGACTTGTTTAAATGACTTGCCTTTTCTACTTGTATAGGAGTCCTCTTGTTTCCCGTTCCTTTTTGTATCTTACTTTCACTAAAATGGGATCCTGTTTGCCCAGTTAAAATCTTTTTAGTTATCTCTGTTTTCCTCAGCAATTAACGTCAGGCCTAAAATGATTCCTTAGAAACTCTGGTTAAATATTCAACAGGAAGGAAAATTAGAAAAATGGGTACTACTTTCCCTAAAATATCAGACAGAAGATGTATTTTATTGAAACACTAGCTAAAGAAAGTTATCTTTTTCTGTGCACAAGTAAGGCTATTAGGGAGAGGGAATTCTGAGGAATGTGTTGAAGATTTGTAACATGGGAATGTGGATGAGACTGGTCAACAAAGGAAAACAATGCTTAATGGTCCCATGCACCCACAAACTCCCCTGTTCAGCATGGCTTCAGTCTCTTCTACGTGTAGTTGCTCATTTGTCAATTGGAAATGCTTTTTTTAACTAGATTGAGGGCATAATTAGGTTTGTAGCCACATCTACTGCTGAGTAATTAACCACCCCAAAACTTAGTGGCTTGAGCTTACATTTGCTCCCACCCTTTAGTTTGGCAGTTTGATCTGGGGGTTCTTCTGCTCTATGGGGACATGCATTTGCATACCTCACTCCATGTCAGGAACTTCAGCTGGGATGTTCTTAGAGCTGGGAAACCTGGGTCTGTTTCCCTGGGTCACTCTCACCTATGATCTCCTCCTAAAGTGGGCCAGTTCAGGCTTGTGCACAAGGTGATCGCGCTCAGAAAGAGCATGAGAGTAGACACTGCAAGGCCTCTGGAGAGTGGAGCTCAGAAATCACGCAGTGTCACTCTGCTGCACTGTATTGGTCAAAGAAAGTCGCAACAGCAGCACACATTCAAGCTGACTGCAAAGAATCTGTGGCCACTTTTGTCCACCACAAGGTCTCAGCATGTTCATCACCTTGAGGAAGATGCAGAATAACATGCTATGTGTTCTGACCCATATGAAGAGACTCCACTGTCTATTTATCAAATGAGAAAATTGATGCCGACTTCAATTTATTTCAAGAGTCAAGATACATAGAGCAGCTACATGACTGCAGAAACAAGGGAGCATCAAGCTGTTGAATTTTGATTTTATCATACATCTTTTAGGAATGGTTTGTTCTTAACTGTGTATGTCTTACGCTCACAGATTTAAAATGAGAAAAAACCCATTCAGATGCAAATCTAGGCTATCTCCTCTCCCATCCAAACAACCCTCAAGGAGTACTCAGACTAGCAGAAAGCTACCTCGGGAAGTCAGTTACCTGCATGGTCTTGTTAGAGGAGGTAGTGTGAACACAGGTATGAAGGACCTTAACATCTCTAAATAGCATCCTATCACTCTCCAAGGAGAAAGGAGGTTTTAGACAGAATCCAAACTGACAACACTGAGGCCCTACAAACCCTTCCTTTTCCTGATTCTACAACCAAGGGGAGGGGCGGAGTGACCTGGGATGGAAAAGTCCCTCTCCTCACATTGGCCACCTATCAGCATTTCTCCATCTCTGATGCCAAACAAGCAGACAGAAACCCACATGGGCACGTTTGTTGCTCTTACCACTTCCTGCTGTCTAGAGTGGACAGCCTGTTGCTGTGTGTCTCCACCACTCCTAGTGGATTCTGGGAGACCGGGAGACAGGTACCTGCTGCCAAGGGTCTGCAACTTGAGTGACATTCTAATAAACAGATTAGATGGGATAAATATCAGGGTGTACAATACAGCAGGCTCACAGGGCCCAAGAACCAAGGATGTTTTAAAGTAAATCCAGTTCTTACCTTTAAATGATGATACGTTCTGACGTTTTTAAATAGCTACCCACATAATGAATATCACGGTGTATCTAAAAATGCCAGCTTATGCTTTATGTCAGAACCAGGCATCAATGGAATCAGGGAACAACTGTTTTACACTAGTTTTCTTTCACCTCAAAAAGGTAAAATTAATCTGACTACTGGTGGTAAGCTTCTTATGGTCTTCAGTAAATATAAACTAGCTAGATGTTACAATATAGAGGGGGGCCTGTTTAAAGAGTGCCCTCTATATCATGTTAATGTAATTAATACATTAACTTAGGCTGAAATCCCTTTGACCACCATCCTAATTGCTTCTTGTATTTATTACAGCACACATTTCCCCACATAACATTCTTCACTTACTCTGAAAGGCACTGTGATGCAGACCTGCCACTTCCTACTTGTGTGACATCAGGCAATTTGTCTGTAGGAAGCAAAGTGGGAATAACAATCTACTTCTTCGGGATGTTGACAGGATTAAGCGTTAATGTGATGTGCTTAGAAGAGTGCCTGGTACTTACAAAAGGATTACTAACTGAAGGTCCTATGCTTGTTACTGGGCAAACTTGCCTGTCAGTATCTTTAAGCTGTGCTATATTTCATCAGAAAAGTCTCTGTTATTCCATGCAAGTAAAACTCCTGCTGGATTCTCCACACTGGTCCACCAGACATGGCTAATTCCAGCAACCATTACAGCTTATGCTCTAGCAGGGACTTCTGTCTCATTAAATTGTAATCCCCTAATATACCAACATGTGGATAATTAATTCCCCTCAGTAATGTTAGCTGAGTGCCATGGGGCTAATCCCTACCCTATCAATGCTGAATGTTAAATGAACATGTTGTTCATCATTTAAGCAACACTAAATTAAACATCTTGAATATATACATCTTCTATGTCAAAAAAAAAAAAAAAAAAAAACCTTCAACATAAAGAGTACAAGACCTGATTACTACAGCAAATCTGAAACAACTTCTATCTTAAGAACACAAGCATAAACATAACTGTAAGGTTATCAGGTATTATGGGTCCCCTGAACCACTCACTTCACATGGTGTCCACTCTCAAAGTAATTCCAGAATGTTAACCAATTTTGGCAATAATTAAAGTGATTAAATCATATATATCCATACAATGAAACATTATGCAATAGTTATAAAGAATGGGAAAGGTCCTAAATACTGACAAAGATCTCCAAATTCTACTCATTGCAGAATGTCAATAATTCCAGTTATGTAAAAAGCATAGAAATCAAGCATTAATACCATACACATAAGGAGGTAAAGAGTTAGTATCAAGCAATTAACAGTAGTTAATTCTCTAGCCATCATTCAAGAGTCCATAAATAACAAATGCTGGAGAGGCTGTGGAGAAAAGGGAACCCTACTACACTGCTGGTGGGAAAGCAGTTTAGTGCAGCCACTGTGGAAAACAGTATGGAGATTCCTCAAAAGACTAGGAATAGACTTACCGTATGACCCAGGAATCCCGCTCCTGGGCATTTATCCAGAAGGAACCCTACTTCAAAAAGACACCTGCACTCCAATGTTCATAGCAGCACTATTTGCAATAGCCAAGAAATGGAAACAGCCTAAATGTCCATTGACAGATGACTGGATAAAGAAGAGGTGGTATATTTATACAATAGAATACAATTCAGCCATAAAAAATGACAACATTACGCCAATTGCAGCAACATGGATGTGACTGAAGAATGTCATTCTAAGTGAAGTAAGCCAGAAAGAGAAAGAAAAATACCGTATCATATGAGATCGCTCATATGTGGAATCTAAAAAAAAAAGAACATGAATACAAGAGAAACAGACTCACAGACATAGAATACAAACTTGTGTTGCCAAGGGGGTGGGGGGTGGGAAGGGATAGATTGGGATTTCAAAATTTGTAGACTGACAGGCATATGTAGAATAGATAAACAAGATTATATTGTATAGCACAGGGAAATATATACAAGATCTTGTGGTAGCTCACAGTGAAAAAAAAATGTGACAATGAATATATGTATGTTCATGTATAACTGAAAAATTGTGCTCTACACTGGAATTTGGCACAACATTGTAAAATGACTATGACTATAACTCAATAAAAAAAAAAAGTTTTAAAAAAATGTTAAAGGGAACTGTGATTGGGAAGGAATTACTATAGGTTGCTTCTTCCCTACCTCCACCCTCACCTTCCAGGAAGATTATAGGAAGACAGGTTTTGGACTACTACCTACTGGATTGCTACCCCAAACAAGGATTACCACAACCTTTCTATCTACTGTGGGTTATCTAGGGTAAAAGACTTCAAAAATTAACACACCTGAAATTCCAGCCAAATAAACTTGATGTCCTGGATACGTGATGTACCAATAATAAACAAAGGCATAAAATGCTTTTTAACACTTTATTTCAACATAACTATACTTATAATACACTCATACTGGTTAATAGAATGCAATTTAACTTATCCTACACAATTTGGACCAAAAACTTGGTACATGGTTTGCTTTAAAAAAAAAAAAAACCGATCTGCAATCTGGTTTATTTTTCATCTATTATAAATGTATAACTCCATCAAATGCTGCTAAAGCAAACAGCAAGAACCTTGAGAAATTAACCTTTGGTTTGTCTCTGAAACATAACATGTATTGCACTGTAGAAGCTTATAAAACTGGTGCAACAAAACATTATAACGTTTCAATGCCAGCTTACAAAGTTCAATAAACTAATGGATGCTGAGGAGTGGGAAGAGCCTATGTATATATACGAAAATGTAAAATCTATCCAATCTAGTTAATATTGCATGTAGATCACAAATCTACACAAACCAAGATTCAGATAATTTCTTAAATCTGAATAACACTATCAGTCCAGTTTATCTGCTGAGGTCAACAAGGTAACTGCACAATAGCTGTTTTCCTGATATGTGCAAAAAAAGAAAATGAAGTTCCTTCCAGCTTTTCAGTCAAGAACTGAAACTACAGGAAAGGTATTACTTCCATTGTCAACATTCATGGGGTGATACGTGATGACTTAAGCTTAAATCTGAATTAGCATTCATATGCAAAATAGTCCCCAGAGTTAAAGACCACTTGACTTTAGAAGTGACTCTATAAAGTAAAATGGCCCTTCTTGGAAGACTAGAGTAAAACACTGAACCATAGTTGTAAAAAAACCGTAACAAAAAATGCAGCCCTATGTGAATTACACCTCAATTTACCAAAAAAAAAAAAGAAAAGAAAAAGAAAAAAAAAAAGCAGTCCCATAGAAGCAGCCCTGAAAAGAGGAAAAATATAACTTAAAATATCTTGAAAAACCAATGTGAATACAGGTTCAGAAGACAGTTAAAATTGATATTTTTATATGGCTACCTAGGATGAGGCTTATAATGTATTCTAAGTATTTCAACTTTCTCTCTAGTACTAATCATTAATTTACAAATAACGTGTTTAGTTTTTATTCCTTTATCAAAAGGGAAAATTCTAGCTTCAATCCTATCCAGAAGGGGAAACTGAAAAAACAAAAAGATTCAAACAGTCCCATGCAAATACCACATTTTTCAAATGAACTCCCAACTAGACCAGAAGTTCGTATTACTAACATAATTTTCACTGAAACAATTTTTAATAAGTACAAATACATGGCATTAAGGTTCAGAACCTAATATAGGCCTGACAATCAAATCCTTATTTTCTGGAATCAAGGACTCAAGTCCACTCAATTTCCAGTAACAATATTTTCACGGATCACTTTAATAAAGGGTTGTAATTTCCTTCATACTTCTGCTTTGGGCATTCTAGTCTTAAAATCTAGATAAGAAAATTGGTCCAATTCCTCAGAAATCAAATCTTTTTCTTTTAAAGTATCAACAAATCCACAAAAACCTATTCCCCAAACTGATCTCCAATCTATAATTTGTACTTAGCATGAATCTTTTCATATATACTGTAAAAAGTAACTTACACAAAATGTACCCATGAACATTAAAACTAGTTGTTAGAAAGATTTAACTAGACTTATAATTTAAGATTTAAAACATAAATATTTGCAGCTTGATTTTATGTTGACAATGATTGTCGGAGCTGAGAATTCACCCAGAGTTCAACATCATTTACAAATCTCCATCATGCACACAAAACACACAAGCAAAATACAACTTACTCCTCATGTCTTGAGGGAATCTTCCGCTTCTTTAAATCTTTGGCCTCCCAATTCCAAATTCAAATGCCTTTTAGCTTAAACTTCAAACTTTCAGATTTTTAACAAGTTTTCCACCCACACTTCAATACTTTTCCTACTTTCATGTTGCATTGCCAAACTCTGAATCCTGCCTCAGAGATCACCAGACAAAAGAAAATAAATGAAATACAGAGTGGTTATTTCAGAATACAACATGGGAGGATCTAAACTGTTCAAGGTTCCCTACTGGGATCATACTTTATTGGATTACAATGAATAACTGCTATCAACAAGAAAAATTCTTTGTTAGACTCCTTCATAGTCTTTGATGACTGGCTAAAGAACCTACCAACAAAGCCTGGGAGTACATATTCCTCCATACAAAGTGTCCCCATAGGAACACCAGAACAGCTGCAATTCACTGAGGCCTCACCTGGAAAAAAGGCGGTCACAGGAACAGCCAGGACACCCACAAGTAGGTGGAGATCCCTGAGAAGTGTGATTTTTAATCTGGACTGTACTTAAGTTTCACCAGCCTTTTTCATTGTATTCATAGGAAGTTGCAGCTGGTCTACCAGCACTCACACTACCTTTCTTATCCTAGGTTTTCCATATAATTGCTATGGCTTTGGAATCTCACAAACATATTCTGTATAACCTGAAAGAGTAATTACGTCTCCTAATTCCAGGTTTGTATTTCCAAATATCATTTACAGTTCTTTATTCAGCTGAGTAGACAAATAAACACCAACCATCTGTGAAAAAAGATTTTCCTCAAGGATATAACCTAACAACTGTACATGTAGGAAGCAGCTATACTAAAACAGGCCAAAATTTTTTACTGATGGTTGGTATTTGGGATAAAAATCCATTCCACATAGAGCCTAGTGGTTCATTTATTGTAAAGTTCAAACAGCTGTGAATTCACAACATCCACTTAAAATAAATAACTTACATGAAATGCAGATTCTGGCATAGATGTGAATATCAGAATCAATGAATTGAACCTGCATGTTTCATTTGCTCACAAATTTGCACACACTAATAATCTGGAAAAAAAGAAAGTTGCAGCAAAGAAAAACAAAACAAAACATAACAAAAAACCTGCCCTTTTGCAAACAAGATTAAAAGCATCCCTCCAAAGAGGAAAAAAAATACAGGCAAATACATGTATAAAGTACTACTGTTCAACACAAATGCTATTTCTACAAAAAATGTAACTGCATAGATTTTTTAAATGTGCAACGTATTAAGCCATTAAAGCACCAAAATTAAAAAACACACCAAAATCAATGTTTTTTATGATGATTAACATATACACAAATAAGTACATTTGATCAAAACTCAAGAAGTAAATACCTGGACTGATACAATGTCCATTGTTGGGAGAATTTCTCTTCAATTTAAATGTCTCTTCTCATCACTAAAACAATTTTAAAGTGCTAACTTTATATAAAGCAGGCAAATACTCAAATTGCTTGAGTATGCCAATTTTTATAGAGCTAAACAAGGAACTAAGAATAAACAAAGTGAAAGAGGAAGACAGACATGGGAAAAAAACTGAGAAGTTGTATCTGGGCAAAGCAATAGAATATGTAGTATCACCTGGGCCTTACTGGTTCAATTAAATGCATAAGCTAACAGATTTAGGTATCTGCTGGTTTAGCACACTAACTCCCTTGGATTTACTAAAATTTACATATCAGTAGGTATACGGAGTCCTAAGAGTGCCATTTAAAACTCAAGACTGAACACTTATTAAAGCAATTTTAAAAACAAAAAGTTGTCTGCAACTACAAATGAAGATAAAATGTCATAGACCTTACAAATTAAGAACTGAAGCTTTCTCCAAAGTTTAACTACTCCTGCCCTTGAGCTGCCTTTTCAAGGAAGTACACATTAACCAAATGACGATTGAGGTGTTTGCTGTAATCTTTCTCCTTTCTAAAAGACCGATCACAGAAGATACAAACAAAATCTCCCTCAGTCACCTTGACTGCGGAGGCTTCCTTTGCATTCTTTCTACTAGCTTCTTGTGGAAGTTGCCGAGCCCCATTCAATCCAGAATCATCACTATCCTCTGACAAGTTGTCACTTAGGTCACTTCCGTCGTGACTGTGGATGCCTTCGTCTTCATCCATTTCCTGAGACTCATTTACTGCCATGGTGACAGGAGGTGATGCCACAGCAGTTTTGGACACTGCTTCATGTTTCTCCAGTGGAATAGGAAGAAGCGGTGGTGGAACTGGCTCTTCAACTGCCAAGTCTCTGCCAGAGGGATTCTCTGTTTTGTTCTCCTCAGTATCCACTTCCATTTCACAAAGCACAGTGTCAGCTTGATGTCCACCATCTAAAGTTTCACCCTCTGGCAAATTCAAGTTTTGTTCAGAGGATGAAATAGGGGCAGATTCCTTGGTAACAGCAGCAAGACCAACTAGACTCTTATCTGCCTCTTCTGCTTCCACTTTTTGAAGAGGGGCTTCTTTATCTCCTTCGTCTGCAGTGAATAATTTTTGGTCTTTTGTCTCCTCTTCCTTTACGTTTTCCTTTGGCAGAGGTGGTGACGGTGCTAAGAGATCCTGTGTACCGGCGCTTTCCTTTAGAAGCGGCCTATCTGCAACAGGCACTAAGCCAACTTCAATAAGGACCTGCTCTTTCTGTGCTACTTCACCCTGCATGTTGGACTTTTCCTTATTATCTTTTCGAGGAGACCTTTTGGGGATCAGCTCCGTGGGAGGAGGCGGCTCCATCTCAACAAGCCCCTTCTGAACAACCTCGACCTCAGCAGGCCCCATGGTTAGAGGAGGCTCCATGTGCACAGGCCCCTTCTGAACAAACTCGACCTCAGCAGGCCCCACGGGGGGAGTTGCTTCCGTCTGAACAGGCCGCCCCTGAGCAGATGCCGTGGGAGGCAGAGGCTCTGTCTGCGCAGGCCCCACCTGTGCAGGCTCCACCTGAGAAGGCCTCCTCTGAACAGTCTCCCTCTGAGCAGGCTTGCTGCTTTTTTTACATGGTTTATTTTTCAGAGTCTTCTTCTTCGTACCTTTTTTCATGTAAATATTTTGTTTTTTATTCTCATCTACTTTGCTGTCACCCTTTGGCACTTCCTGACTATTTTTGGATTTGCTTTCTGCCTTCTTTTTCTTTTTTGTCACAGGTTCCTCATCATTAACAGGATCTTGCAAGGAATGGGCTTCAGCTTCCATCTTCCTTTTGCTTTTCTTGGTTTTAAAGGTTTTTTCTGAGTTATTTCCTGTATGCACATCTACTTCTTTAGTTTCCGCGGCTGATTTGCGAGTTCTGGTAGCCACTTGGGTTGAGGCACTACTGCAAGGCTTTTTCTCTTTTGAAACATTATCTTTTTTCTCCACTTTTACAGACCTCTCATTTTTCTTCCCAGACACATCCCCCTTTACTTTCGTCTGCTCTGTTTCTGTTTTCTCATCAGTAATTTTGTTATCAGGCAAGTCAGCCTCTCGCTTTTTGGTTTTCTTCAGTTTCACTTTTGAGACATCCATTGTTTTATCAGGGCAAGTAGGATGCTTAGATTTGAAGTGATACTGCAGATTGCACTTCTTGGAAGCTGCATAGTCGCATACAGGGCAATTGAACTGCCGTGGATTCACATGTAGCTCTACGTGTTTTTTGAAATTACTTCTATCTGCTGTTTTGTAGTCACAGTGTGGGCAGTTAAGAGGTTTAGGCCCATTGTGAACCTGTCTTGCATGGCGGGTTACTTCGTGTTGATTAGAGGCCACATAACTGCACTGGTCACACTTAAATGGCTTCTCACCTGAAAGTAAACAAGAGATGTCACAGAAGACATACATGAAGAAATGAATTCAAGATCTAGTCAATTATACTTACAAGGAATTGGATACATGTTAAAAAAACAAACAAAAAACCATAAAAACTATTTCTTGAAGACTTTATCATGCAATTTACATTCACCATATTTATTTGTATATCTTTTCCCTATCCCTTGACATTGATTCTCACACCAAATGGAGGAATAATTATCTCAGTTAATCCTCATCTTCTAAAAAGGTCATCAAGCTAGGGCTCTTGAGTACTAGTAAAGAACACAGATTCATCAAGAAGTACACAACAATTATTGCCAAAGTTACTTGGGCTCCCCATATTAATTTTGGGGCAAGGACATTCAAAGAGAGAAGATAATTTTTAATTTTTTATGTTTAGCTAAAACAAATGTATAATGGAATAAAATATAAAATTTCCATACATTTAAGATAAACCTTGAGACTACAAAAGAAGTATCTTACATTCTAGGCTACACTCCCTTAGCTTCCATGTCAGAATTTTAAAACAATCCTTTGACCTCAAGGAGCAAATGGGAGCAAATGACTTTCTCTCTAAATTTAACTCTTTTGTCCATTGTGGCAAGAGCTGAGTCAAGTTTCACTCAGCAGACTTTTCCAGTGACAGAGTCGCTATTTTACAACAAACATAGACAAATCAGAAATCTGCTCTTGATTTTTTCCCCACCTTCTTCTAAAGAATGGGCAAAGAAACTAGGTAAATGAAAAGGGGCACACAAATAGATATGGTATGTAAAATAAGCAAAGAAAGTCATAATCACAGGTACATACAAGACCAGAAGCCCCCCACCCCCAAATTAAAGGCATAAAATTAACTCATTCTACCTGAATACATACCCATCTAGATCATACTCTAGTAAATATTACCAAAAGGTATCCATACCCCACTGGTCCAACGGAATGCATAGCAGAAAAATGGAAATTGACATTTATGAAAAAGTCATCTCTCAAACATTCTCATATTCATATCAAATCTTATTTCTTTCATAAAGCAATAATACTCAGACATTAAGTAAAACCATGTAGATAGTAAGCTTTACATGATTAGAAGATATCTGATAATAAAATACTCAATCACAGAAACAAAAATTTACCCAGGTATGACAGACTGAATATGAAGCTAACCGGACAACTCTTCTGCATTTGTCCACTAACAGATTCACAGAGGTTTCTAACAACATGCTATTATTACTCTATACTTGGCCCTACCTTGTCCTCTCCATTGAATGATTTCAGTGGAGACAAACATTTGCTTAACATAGACACAGAATGGGGAAAATATATGTGGAACAGATGTTAAGAACTTGTTCTACAGTAAGGATTTCTGGGGCGGCGGGGGGCAAATATGGGCTCTGCAACTTACTATGAGATCTTCAGCAAACTACTGAAAACTCCTTTATAAGGCTTGATTTCCTCATCTGTGAAACAATGTTAGGTGTTGTGGGCTATAATCTAATCCACATACAGCACTTAGCACAGAGTGGATAGCCAAGCAGTCACTATGCATTACCTGTAAATCATCACTTTTGGAATGAGCTGGTAATTTTCAATATGAGTAAACAAAATGGAAGATTTCATGTGTTTATCCTGCTTTACCAAATAAACCCTACCTCCGAGTAAGTAAATAGCTAGTGAATGGATTTTACATCTTTAGGAAAACATTTGCTCTCATAAAAAAAAAATTATAATGAAAATGTTGCCATTTTAAAAGCCCCAATGAATAATGGTATTTATAGAGCCAGCATCAAGCAAGGTACAAGCCTCCACCTATGAAATGCTCAGGGAATCGGAATTTGCAGGACTCTTTTAAACTATGATGGCATCATTTACTTGCTCCATTCATCCTGCCTCCATTTTTGTTTTATTGCCATTAAATCTTTCTTGTATTAAAAGATCTAGTCATCAAAAGTTTAGTTTATTAGTATCTAGCTGATTATAAATCTTTTTGCCCTGTACCAATAGTTTTAACTTAATTCTCTTTTCCAATTCTAGTAATATTTACCTGTTTTTCATCTTTATAAATGTGTCGGATGTCTATTTTATTCTTTCCAAATTAATGTATAGATGTCAGGCAAATTCAAAAGGAAAAATATTTTTACAAGCTTTACACATTCTTATTAAGAATAGCTCAGAAAAAATAGCAAGGGAACGTTTTAATTAAAGAGTAAGAGGGGCATATAATTGATTACTACTCAGCACTAAACACAAAGTTCTGATAATGCAGCATGGGATGAATCTCAAAAATATTTTACAGAAGAACACAATGTTTTTTGATGGAAGTCAGAGTATCAGGTGAGGGGAGCCTGGCAGTACTGTCAAGGAAGGGTAAGGAGGGAACTTTTTGAGGGTGGTAGAAACGTTTCATGTCTTCACCTAGGCAGTAGTCAAACAGGAAAAAAAACACATAAAAGTCACCGACCTATATACTTAATGTGTGCATTTTCATGTGTGTAGATTAAGCCACAATAAAATACTGCTTAAAAATTATTTCAAAATTCACAAGAAGATTCTCAAACCATGTTTCAAGTGGCCCAGCTTTTAAAATAGTGTCTCCATAATAATCATCAAATATTTGGTGACAGGAAAATAAATTTTTTTTGCTGAAAAAAAAAATCTTTTCTTTCCTTCTTAAAAAGAACAGTCAATGGAGGTGGAACTTGGCAAGCTGTTAATTCCCCTTAACGAATATCCATTTTGCTCATAATGGGAAAATATCCAAAATGAACTCCTATGCTACCTAATCGGGGGAATTATCCACACCCAGTGTGTTATCTACAAAAATATCAGAATGGCAAGTACAAACTGCATGTATTTCATCCAGGATGAAATGGTAGCATATCCTGAGAATATGAAAGGAAGAGCTGTGGATTACGTCAGGATCTCTAGACTATCCAAGTAAGATACCTTAAAACCATTATGTACGAACACCAATAAAATGCAGAGTAAGACTGGGACATTGCGCTGTACACCAGAAACTGACATGTTGTAACTAACTACTTCAATTAAAAAAAAAAATAAGTAAAATAAAACGCAGAGTAACACCTACTTTGGTGGGAGAAGACCTACTCTAACGGAAGTGCTCCAAGGAAATAACCAATGTAGTTTTGATTCATAAACCAATTTCTTTGTCATTTTAGCTAATCTCTTCCAGAAATAAGAGACTAACCACACACTTCTCTCCCCTAAAATACATTCACATGAACAGGAAACTCAATTCCTAATGTGACCTGTAAAGATCACAGGGAAGGCACCCAAGATATTCACTCCATGCAACCCAGTCAGAAAGATTACTTACCCAATTTGACCTCACTTAGCCTCAGTTGACTTGTACATGTCATCAGCAACTTATACTAAAATTATTAAAACACAATATTGGCTAGAAATAATTCGGCACACTCACACACAAAACAGACTGGCCATGCTTGCTTCCTCTTTGTGACTCACAAATTACTAGCATCCAATAAAAGACAAAGGCTCTGCTCTCTGTACTTTGCGATTCCAATTTCATTATGCTGTAGCTTCCTGAGCCATTTTCTGAGCCACAATGTCCTTTTAACACTGCTGATGACTGAAAATGAGGGTTGGGGAGTCCGAAGCCAAACCCTAACTCTTCTAACTTGGAGGAATGACAACCTTAGATAAAGCATTTATCTTCTCCAAGCTGCAGTTCTAATCTATAAACCAGGATTTAAGTATTCTAGTGGTACTAAGATTAGAAAAAACAAGTCCCAATTTTTCAGTACCCAGCATGCATACGATAAATACTACTATACATTATTAACACTTTTTAAATACTTACTACTTGAATACTGTACTGTAACAGCAACTACTAAAAATCACCTTTAAAATATAGCAAAGGAAGTTCAAGAGTAGGAAACATGCAGGCAATAATTACTGACTGGTGTGAAACACCATAGATAAACATTTATACAGTGACTAAAGTATTAGCAATTCAATTAAAAAGACACAAGTCTGTTGTCATTCTGATCCAGCGACACTAATAATAGGTCAATCAGAGATGACTTCAAGTGAGACATGTTATTAACTACAATACAAGTATTTAGATTTAATTTCCAGTGTACAAGGACACATAATACAAGGTACAGGGACAGAGAAAAAATGAAATGATGCCATGAGAAAGCAAGTAAGACAAATCCAGAAGAGGGGACATTCGGACAGGAAAATGGCATTTCTTCAATGCCTTAGTTTCCCCTTCTGTAAAATGAGGAAAGTAGAACTTATACACCATAAGATAGCTATGAAAACAAAAATGAGATAACTCATGAAAAGCACTTAAATATTTTTTTATTTAAGAGCTAGAGCATGACTATTAGTAGGACATGATGTCTACCCTCAACAAAGCATCCATGTTACCCGCAGGAAAAGCAAGCAGGAAGCACCCAAAAGTAATACTAAAATCAGGTTTCCAGTTAAGTGATGCAATTCAGTAGCTTTGGAGATTAAAAAGGAACACTCAACTTATATAACATGATAGGCATGTAAGGTCAAGAAAGGCCAGCAAGCATGCTGGGTCCCCTCACTGCTGCTCAATTTAGAATCCATACTGTAATCAAGTCTTACTCAACCAGTGACATAAAAATATCCACATCCAATAGAAATAAAATGCGAGCAACATACGTAACTTTAATTTGCCTAACGGTCACATTACAAAGATAAAAACAAAAACAGGTAACATTAATTTTACTACTTACTTAACCCAATATATTCAGTATCAGTATTCAGTAATTAATATTTAAAATATTTTGCATAATTTTCTTGATACTGTTTAAATTACGGTATATATTTTATACATCTCAATTCAAACCAGCCACCTTTTACAAGCCCAACAACCACATGTGGCTCCTGGCTATCTAATGAAACAATAGAACTGTTAACTTCAGATAACTGGTAATTGTTAACTTGAGGGGATTGGGTCTAGACAGACTTTGGTAAACAGCAAGATTTTTGCATACTTTCTCCACAGGGGTCTATACTGTAAATCCAGGAGACTACTCTGATCAGATGTGCCTCTTCACCAAGGGTCAGTGAGGCCAAAATGAAATAATTATCCATTCAAGACTATCTATGCTGCCTATGGCTTTTTACCTTTGCCACTCTACATATTTTGATAGAGGACCAGTTCTGCTTGGTGATCATGATAATTTCAGTCACTGGAGTGGATGAATCTCCCACTTATAGTCCTGCATTTTATCTATTATAGGTTAATAAACTGGGATCCTGGAATATCTATCATTCTTCAAAGTTTGGCTTTTGTAAATCAGTACTCAGAAGCCCTATCAACTCTCAAGACAACAAACCCAAATTTAAGGACCTAAGCAACTAAGAAGGAATCCCTGGAACCAGAACCACACACTATGAAACTTGGCGTTATACTGTGTTTGGGGGCATTGTGGGTTGGGGGGTGGAGAAGAGTCTGGCAGGAGTATGAGGAGGTAGAGGTTATTTTAAAAGGATAAGCCAGCCTTGGTCTATGATAGCTGTTCAACTTTTATTACGGTTGTGGAACTTGGTAAGATCTGGTAACAATTAAGGACCCTCCTCCCTTCTGGGTGCACACATACATTTACATTCAGTGTTAGAAATTCCACCTATGGACTTCTTGGTTAGGAATCTCCATTTAAATACAACTTCCACACTAGTAAATCCCTAATTTTTAACTCTGATTTCAATATTATATTAAAAATAAACCATAAATAAGGACCCAGTTCCAAGTCTAGAAGAACTTTCTTATAATGGTAGTTTACTAAAAATGACAGAAAAGTTTCATTTCTTACCAACCTGAATGAGTACGCATATGTCTGGTTAGGTGAGTCTTCTGAGAACTAGAGTAAGGACAAAGTTCACATTTATATGGGCGTTCGCCTGTAAAAATATAATAACTAGTGTTCATATATAATAAGGCAGATGCAATTCTCACTAACAATATACACATCATTCAGTACTGAACATTTTTTCACAAGAATTTTCCCCCCTATTCCTGGAAAAATGACCAATTTTTATCATGTATTAGAAAGGTAAGCAATTTAATTCAGAATACACATAACTAGTTATTTCAGCTTTGCTGACAAAAAAAAAATCATTGACTTTCTGAATCCACACAGCCCTTTTAATTTTCACAGTAATGCCATGTTACTACATTAAATATTAAGAACTGAAAAATTATCTTGATCAGGTATCAAGGAACTTTTTAAAAAATTAGAATTACTCTTAAAAAACAAAAACAAGCAAAAAAAAACTACTCAAATTCTACTCAAATTTTCTGATGCTATGGCTTGGATAATTTTTTTTGATCCTTGAAATGATACATCTCCACTGGAAACTGTTAGCTTAAAGCAAAAATATTTTTGAGTGGGGAGCCTGTTGTTTTAAGCTAAAAGTTTCAAGTGGTAGATAAAAGGTTTATGAAATAGTCAAGTCAGTGTTAAAGCAAATTATAATCATAAAGCCACAGGAAGGGACTGAGAGCAACTGAAGACAGGAGGCCAGTGATTTATTACTAAAGAATTTAAAACTCAAAAGCAGGAAAGGTGTATTTTTTGGACATGGGTTGTCACCACAAAACATTGAAAAAAATAGTCTGATAATTTGCTTTCATCTGTTCTTTGGCCACAAGATAGTAAGTATGACCTTGGGCAAGCTTCCTTATCTGTAAAAGTAATAATAGCACCTTCACTTCCTAGAATTGTGAAATTTTAAATCAAGATAATACGTGCAGAACACTTAACACAGTGTCTGGCACATAAAACCCTCAATAAATGTTACCATTTTGTCTATATATGAGTTGTAGTAATAGATGTGTCTTTAAAAAGGGGCAAGGAAAAAGACAGCGTGGAAAAACAAAAGCATGTGTTGATGAGTGTGAAATATGTTCCAAGACACTATTCAGCTGTTATTAGCCAGTAGTTACTGATAAGCTGTAAACAGAATGCCTACTTTGTTTGAATGCCTACTTTGACCCGGAAGAATTTTAAGACAGCTTAAAAAATGTTGAAAGTAAAAGAAAAAAGTTAAAAATATTTTTGTAAAGAAGATACACAAATGGCCAATAAGCACACAAAAAGATGCACAATATTATTAGCCATAAGGGAAATGCAAATCAAAACCACAGACACATGAAGACTTCACACCCAAGGATGATTACAACCAAAATGACAAATGTTTACAAGTATTTGTTATGATATGGAGAATTTGGAACCCTTGTACAGTACTGGTGGGATAGTAAAATAGTGCAACCACTTTGGGAAAAAGTGTCAGTTCCTCAAATGATTAAACATAATTACTATATGGCCTAGCAATTCCATTCCTACATGTATATTTACCCAAGAGAAATAGAAACATGTGACTAAACAAAACCTTGTATGTGAATGGTCACAGCGGTATTAGTCGTAACAGCCAAAAAGTAGAAATGATCCAAATATCTATTAACTGATAAACAGATGAACAAAATGTTACTTATCCATATAAGAGCATATTATTTGGCAATAAAAGGAAAACAAGTACTATATACATGACATGGATGAATCCTGAAACATTATACTAAGTGAAAGAAGATAGTTACCAAGGACCACATATTATATGATTCCATTTATATGAAATGACCAGAATAGGCCAATCCACAGTTAATTATATGGTATGTAAATTGCTATCAATTAAGTTATTACCAAAGAAAGTTAATGGAAGGAAAAAAAATAGCATTACAGATTAACATGAAGGATCAACTAAGGATAATTTACTTTTAAATTCTTTATAACAAAATAGATTGCTTCTATTTGTGCAATTCACCAAAATAGGCATAAATACTCTAGAAAAACTAGTAATTTTTCAATCACACATACAAAAATGTCACTTTTTAAAGCAGAAATTCTGAACTGGTTAACTATCAAAACCACAAAATAAAAAATCTCTTGATTGAAGACTCAAATGAAAATCCTCAGACTCCACCAAGATAATGACCCATAAAAAGTGATTTGGAACTTTCAATCTTAGTTGCATGTGACCTTGGGCAAATCACTTTAGGCGGAGGTTCTCTCATGAACACTTACCCTGTTTTTTTCACTAAATTGTTCTGAAGATAAGCATAGAGAAGAAATGACCTAACCCTGAGTACTCAATCAAGAACATAAGAAACCTACTAAGTGAATCTTACAGTAGGCTACCACCTAAGTGAGAAATGAGAAACATGTGATTTCCAATGATGATCATTTACCTCTGCTCTACAGCATTCAATGAATTTATTTTTCCATAAATACAATTTTCAGAACTGTGCAATTAACAGCAGTGACCCTCTCAGAATTTACTAATCAAAATATTATCCTTCTATTTATACACCAGCAAATTGTTTAAAAAAAAAAAACACTTTATACTGTATAGCATAGGGAACCATATTCATTATCTTATAGTAACTTATGGTTAAAAAGAATATGAAAATGAATGTATGTATGTTATGTTCCTATATGACTGAAGCATTGTGCTGCACACCAGAAATTGACATAACATTGTAAACTGACTATACTTCAATAAAAATATATTTTTAAAAAAACACAAGGTAATACCAGGAGGTGAAAGTTTTCTAAAAAGTATTAAACCAAGTAAGTTTAATGCTAAAACATGTAATGAGATATATAAAACCAATGTTAGCTATGTAAGTCATAACCTTACTGTGGAAACCTTAAATTAATGTAGAGCAAAAGTAATGGATGATGAAGTATATAAAATAAGCCATTAAAATTAGTCACCTAGACTGTAATTAAATTAAAATAAACCACTATCACAAAAAAAATTAAGAAATGGCAAAAAGTAAGAGTTCCTGTTTAAAAAAATTTTTTTACATAAAAAATTGAAATTACACACCAAAACTGAAATTTCTCCAATTCTCTCCATTTTCCTTTTTTTCTTCTAAAAAAAGTCCTTAAATCAAATAATTTAGATTTATTGTTGAAAATATTTTTAGGTTTTTGGAAAATTTTTTAAATTGTTCAGTGACTCAATAATTTTGAAATCATCAAAATATAACTGACCCCCCCCCAAATCAAAATTTAATGAGGCAAAGGAAATGGGATGGCTGGTAATATTCTTTATGTTGACTTGCATGGTGATTATGAACACAAATATTTGTAGTAATTCATCATTGTCAATTATACCTCAATCAAAAAAATTCATGAGGGTGTACACACAAAAGTCATGCACTTGACCTTATGTCATAGTTACCATCTTAAAGCTCTACAGATAACAGCCAATTCTAAATTAGTTCCCGAGGTTTTAAAAAACTGTTAAAAGAATATAAAGTACTTATGGCTAAAGTATATATGGTATCTGGGATATTGCAGGTAAGCTTAGTTAAATCTAGCAGTTTGTTTAACTAAAACTGTTAAGGGATTAATGGTCTAGATTCCCAACTTTCATTTCCTATGTCATGCAGTTTTGACATGTTTGAATTTTTTTTACTTTTGAAATAAAATGGTTTTAAAGCCTGGAGACAATTAATCACAGGCTACAACAAATTGCAAAGAGAATGCAAATTCTTTTACTTGACTAGATTTTAAAGCTCTAAATTACACAGAAGCCATCTGCTGGGGCTTAGAATCCTGCTGAAAATGTCTTTCTTGTAATGGAATTTCATCTACAAGTTTTATTATTTATGTCTACCATGTAAATCAACATCAATTCCCCTTCTCACTATGATCCACTTAGCCTGGGGTTCAGTCCCACAGAGTGATTAACTCCTGCAAAAGGGATCTGATGTAAACAGCATCCCACAGCCCCTTTTCACTTGTGATGCAAAGAATACAGTACCACATTACCCTATCCATTTCGCTCAGACCAGTAATCAGTCCTCAAAAGTACCAATTCATAACAGGAAAAAGTAATGTAAATAAGAAAATTAACTATAAATAGCTACAAATGTTTCTTTTAAATAAGGAGACTCCTGAATTGTAAAGATTTGAAAGTCAATTTAAAAGGAAATAATAAAGGGCTGATGGGAAGAAAAGGGAATGACCACTGATAGGGGTTCCTTCTTGGGGTGAGAATGTCCTAAAACTGATTGGGGTGTTGGCTGTATAATTCTGTGACTATACTAAAACCAATGCGTTCCAATTTTAAATGGATGAATTCTGAGGTAGTGGAGTACATCTTAATAAAGCTATTATGTTTAAAAAATGAATTGCCAAATGTGACAAAATACAGATAACTTAAGTATAGGTGATGGGTACCTGTGGGTGCAGTAGGGCATTCTGTTTACTTCTGAGGTGTTTGAAATTTCTCACATTTTTGAGACTGTTCCATTTTTTGGATAGAGAACACTTACAAAGGAGAAAGGTCCGCTTACCCGTATGAGTTCGAACATGCTGAACATAGTTGTTTTTTCTGTCTGAAAAATAGTTGCATTTTCCACATGTGTATACTTTCCTTGGAAAATGGTTTCTCAAGTGTTTCCTCCAGTGATATTCGCTTACTGTGGTGTACGTGCAAATGATGCACTTGTAGACTCGCTCATTATCCCCGGCTCTGGTGTGGTGTTTCAGGTGAGCGGTATAGTGATCATATCGATTGGTATTGTAGCCGCAGCGGTCACAGCGGATGGGGCCCTTGGAGAAATCTCCCTCTTCTGCAGTGGAAGAGCCGGATTCCCTGGCTTTTGCTTGCTTCTCTGCACTTTCTTCCACAAAAAATTTCTTGGCACTATGAACTCGGATGTGATGCACAAACTGTTCTTCAGATTCTGCTTCATATTGGCATGGTTTACAGCGAAAGGGTTTGGTCTTCAAGTTCTTGCATTTGTCCTCTGCTACAGGTGTTTCTGAAGGAAGATCTTCATTTGAGCTGTACGTTTCTGGGGCAGCTGATACCTCAAACACAGGCTGTGGTTCCACAACACTGAGTTCCAAACTCTCCAGTTCCATGTTTTCCAGTCCACTGTGTTCACCTTTCGCTTCAGGAGACTCCTCAAGTCCTTCTCCATCACTATCTGAAAAATTGTTATCCCCAACAGGCATCAATTCTGCCATCTGTCTTTCTTCGCCAACCAGGTAATCACAGCAGCTGCCATTTACTTCTCCAGTTAGGGCCACATTTGCCAACATGATGAGCTGAGGTGCAGCCAGTTCTGCTCTGGAGAGATCAGGCAAGTCGTACATGTCATTAGACAAGGCCATGCCAATGCTACCACTGCCGGGGAACAGCCCTCCTCCTCCGGAAGACTGTCCCATTACCTGGGTGGCCATAACTGTGTTCTGTATTCAAAACAAAACAAAAAAACACAAAAGCACCACTTTAAATTACAACTTTTACTGGTCTAAAACCAAAACATCACTGTAATTCTTTGTAACTTAAATACATTTTCAGATATACTCTTTAAACTCAATCAGCTTCATTACTGAAAATAAGCCTTTAAAATATATTTTAATTCCAAATTCTCTTTACTGTAGTCACTGAAAAAAATTCTACAACCCCTAAGAAAAATTCTTTCAATTGTCTGACATAACTCTTCCAGGTCTACTACAGGTGTGCCTTCCCTCAAGCACTTCTAATTTTTCTGGTAGAAAAATGTCACCTTCATTTTTAGTGTTAATTTAAATTATATTTTAAATTCCATACATGAATTCCATACATGCTATCCTCCCAACTCCTGCTTCAACAGTTTACTGGTCTGAATCAGAAAGGTGAAAAATCCAAGTCAACTCTGCATTTTATTAAGTACAGTCTGGAAAGTAGAACCCTGTAATAATTGGTCAATAGTTTAAACCTCATATGAACTCAATTAACCACAAAAGAATAAACTAGAGCTGATCCTTGAACAACAAAGGGTTTAGGGCACTGACTTCCTGGTTTAGTCCAAAATCTGAGAATAACTTTTTTCGGTTTTTATTTTTATTTTTTGGTTGGGGGTGGTAATTAGGTTTATTTACTTATTTTTAGAGGAGGTACTGGGGATTGAACTCATGACCCTGTGACTGCTAAGCATGCACTCTACCACTTGAGCTATATCCTTCCCACTTTGAGGATAACTTTTGACTCCACAAAAACTTAACTACCAATAGCCTACTGCTGACCAGAAGCCTTACCAATAACACAGCGGATTAACACATATTTTGCATGTTATATGTATTCTTACAACAAAGTAAGCTTAAGAAAATCATAAGAGAAAACACATTTACAGTACTATATTTAATGATACCATAAGTTTGTGTACAAGATGAATCATCAGTATCTACATCCATATTGTCTTCTATGATACAAAATACTGTAGATGTCAAAAAAAAGTACAAATACTAGATACCAAAAAAAAAGACAATGTGAAAAAGAAATTCATATTTATTTAGAGGTATAACAATTTATGCACTGATGTGAGCAGCAATATGATTGCTTCCTGGTAGCCTAGCATACATGCAAATGAATGAATCATTTTTAACATTTTTATGGCATACAGTATTACAGCCATATTCATAATACAGTGTTGTAAACACCGTTACACTAAAAAAAAAAAACTTACCTATGATGGCAGACTGATAAACAGATGACCAATTAAGAAAAAAGCATACTGTACAGTAATGTAATTATTTGAAAACAAAGTTATAAAACAGTAGGAAAACAAACTGTCAACTTTATATTAAATACCAATCATTTTATACCTATGTAAGGATAGGCTATCCACTTCAATACAAGTCTTGCAAACCTTGTTCTACACAATGAACACTCAGGAGATAAAGATGATGACAAAAACATTTCAGGGCTCTAGCCATAGTTACTAGATTTTCACAACACACACACACACACCAAGCAAGTGTATTAACTGTACAGCATGATGATTATTTGCTACTCATTACGTAGAAGTGGGTCATCATAAAGGTCTGTATCCTAGTGGTCTTCATTCACATGGAGGCTGAGGAGGAGGAAGAGGCTGGTCTTGCAGTCTCAGGGGTGGAAGAGGTGGATGGGAAGGCAGGAGAAGCAGGCATACTTGTATGACTTGACAAAAATACATCCTAATTTCTGCCTAACTTTTTTGCCTTAGCATTCCTCCCAAAGCGTTTCTACGTGGTACTAATTCTTCTTCTACCATTTGCTTTAGTTTCAGTGCCCATATCATAGAAGAGTCCACGTTATAGGTCAAAAACAATCTTGAATAATCGGAACCCTTCTGCCAGAATATCAATTTGTTTTCTGGTACTGCTTCTTCTACATCTTATTCTTCAAAGTCTGGCACTGGTTGGAAAAGTACTCATCTCCATCAAGGCATCTTAATTCCTCTGACGTATTTATTAGCTGCTGAATTTTCTCTGGATCCCTATCCCTATGTTGAAACACTTCACTTTTTTTTTTTTTTTTTTGCCGTATCTAGAATCTTTTTCCCATTTCTTTGATTGGCTCTGTCATAAATCATGTGAAGTCATACACAGTATCTGGAAGGTTTTCTATGGCAGGAATTTATTTTTTCAGGCTTAATGACGTTCACAGCTTTTTCTATAACAATGGCATCCTCAATGGTGCAATCCTTCCAGAATTTCATGATGTTCTATCTGGGTTCCATTCCATAGCACTGACAATCTTTCCACAGAATACTATGTGTAATGAGCCTCTTTAAAATGCTTAACATCCCCTGAGATCTACAGGCTGAATTAAAGACAGTGTGTTTGGGGGCAAGCAGACCATTCTGACAGCTTCAGTGTCAAACTCACAGGGTTCTGTATGGCCAGGGGTACTGCCCAAATCAAAATACTTTAAAAGGCAGTCCCTTACTGGCAATTTATTTCTTGACTTCAGAGACTAAGCATTGATGCAACCAATCCAGAAAAAAGGGTTCTCGTTGTTCAAGCCTTCTTACTGTAGCACAACCAAAAGACTGGCAGCTGGTGTTTATCTTTTCTCTTCAAGGCTTGGGGGCTAGCAGCTTTACAGATAAGTGCAGTCCTGATCATAAACCCCACTATAGTTGCACAAAACATTGAGTCAGCCTATCCTTTCCTGCCTTAAATCCTCGTGCTTGCTTCTCTTATTAATAAATATTCTTTGTGGCACTT
Organism: Camelus bactrianus; assembly: GCF_048773025.1. Lineage (NCBI taxonomy): Eukaryota > Metazoa > Chordata > Mammalia > Artiodactyla > Camelidae > Camelus > Camelus bactrianus. Next base: position 97,368,533 of record NC_133540.1, read on the forward strand.
TTTTCCCAGAATAGGGCACTTCTGTCTGCATGAAAAACCTGTTGAGGCTGATATTATTTCTCAATGATATTCTTCATGGTTTTTCTCAAATCATTTTACAGTCCATACATATGCCTTTCTTACAGCAATCCTGCACCCACATAAAAGCTACATTTTAATACAAGATAAAAAGTAATTTCCCAAAATGTGCAAGGTTTTCAGGCCTGCTGGCATAGCTGCAGTGATGACTTCACGAATTTTCTTTTTTTTTTTAAACATTGGTCCTTAGGGTGGAATCTTTTATCCTGAAGTAGTGGGCAACTTCAAGTGCAGACATCAACCTCTGCGTACATTATCAAGCAATTCAACTTTTTCTTAGTCGTAACTACTCTTTCTTTGGGAGCACTTCCAGCATTACTAGTGTCACTATGAGTCCTTGGTGTTATCCAAGGTTTTCAGTATTGCACTGAACAGGTTCACAATTTACTGGAGAGTCTGCTCACAAGGAAATGATTAGCATCACCCCATGTTTTAAGTAGTTACTTACAACCCTTGAGCTCACTGAATTATTAACAGGAAGTGGCCGCAAAATTATTACAATAGTACAGTACGAACTATAGTTAATTTTATGGCGTTATGAGTTAATATTGCATCTTTACATTTGTTTACATTTCTCTAGATTAGAAATGATGCCATGAGTAGTGTGTTTGGGTAAGTTTTGATCAATTTTAACTTTTTATTAGATTTGTATGTATTTAATGGTAGTAAATGATACAAATATTCCAGTACCTACATATACTTTATGCACTCATGATGCACCTTTTTCTTTTTGATATTTCTAGGCTATGTGTATTGTCTGTAAATTTTTTCAAAATGTTGCATATCTCCAAGAAATTTTCCAATATATTTATTGAAAAAAAAAATCTACAAATAGACCCATGCAGATCAAATTCCTCTTGTTCAAGGATCCACTGTGCTTTGAAAACTTAACAGTTTCTGTTTTTTTAACGACAATCTCTTTAAAATAAACAAAAATTATGGACTTTTTTCCTTTGAAAAGGTTAAGTTTGTATTCAAAACCTCACACATGAAAGTAAAGAAACTTTCAAACCCTATAATAAAGTAACTGGTCAACTCATCTTCACAATCAGCAACTTTCTTGCATTGTGCTTGACTTGGCCCAACTGCCTAGTGGAGCCATTACAAGATCACCCTGAAAACATGTTGGACTTTTTAATAGACTGCCTTAACCATGTTACTTTCCAATCTAAAAGGTGTTATTCTCAAATTAGGTCTTCTCTTGCAAATTGGAAAAAGCAAAATAATTGATAAGGACTAAAAAAATTACGTTAAACCCAAAAAAGTAATCCGTTTCACCGACTGTACAAACCCAAACCGGTTGAGTTTCACGTACCAACGAAAGTTGGAATCAAATGCCATCACACAAAGCAAAAGCTGTTCAAGTGCTTAACAGCCAGGCTACTCGGTAACTTACCCAAACATCGACTTTTTTCATACTCCCCAAACCCTAACTACCAACTCTAAAGGAATTTGCACGTTGGTCAGGAAGATCGTCCAAGCACAGCCCGGAAACCCAACGTGCTGCACGAATTCCTGCGTGCTGCTGCCACCAGCGCCTGCCTCGGCGGCGGCATTCCGGACTGAAATAGGCATTCGGCCATTTTCTCAAAATACGTACCAAACACAAAGCAGCTCTCTGCAAACTCGGGCGCTCTCGCTTCCTCTCGGCTCGGCCCACTCACTGCCACACACCGACACCCCAACTCGCCGAGTTCCCCAACTCTCGTCCTGAAGCTTTTCCTGGGCTCCCCAACACTAAAGAAGGCAAGATAGGCAAACTCGGGGAGCCGCTGGGCCGGACCCAGTCTTCCCCAGTTCAGGCTGCCCCCTCCCGGCCCAAGAGCCCGAGTCCAGGAAGAGGGAGAAAAGTTACCGCGTCGCGCCGTCCCGGCTCCTCACCGGCGCTGGGCTCGCCCTCAGCAGAGGGCCGGGGAGCCTCCGCGGGCGCCCTCCCAGGGCGCCGGGCCCCGAGAGCCGGAGGGGGCCCCAAGCGCGCCGGCCGCCCCCCGCGCCCCGGAAGTTTGCGGGCTCACTCCCCAACGGCGCCGCGGGGGACGCGCGCCCGGGCCCCGCCGTCCCAGCCCGCGAGGTGGCCCGGCGCCGAGGACCCGGCCGGCCGGGCGGCCGGAGCGCAGAAACCGCTGTCCAGCCCCATTGGCGGAACCGCCCGGGCCCCGGGCTGACTCAACCCGCCCGGCCGCACTCAACGGCGCCTTCCGGCGAAAGGGAGAGGCCGGAGGGAGGGGGACGGGAGGGCCGCCGGCAGGCGAGGGGCTGCGGCGGGACCCGGAGCCGGAGGACGACGAGAGGAAGTTTCAGGACTAGGGCCCCAAGCTGCTCCGCTCCTCGCCACAGGACCCAACTCCGAGGGACGCCCGGGCCCGCGCGGAGGCGGCGGCCAGGCCTCAGCTGGGGAGGGGGTCCTGGCGCCGAGCCGCTCTCCACGGACGCCCCCGGCCCAGCCCCCGGGCCGCGGCTGTGTAACCCGATCCCGCGCGGTTGCTCGCCCCCGCCTGCCCGGGCCGCCGCCGCCGGAGCCATAGTATCTGCAAATCAGCCCTGGACAGCGCCTCGCTCCGCGTCCTTCCGCGCCCTCCCCCTCCCCCTCCCGCCGCCGCCCGGACGGCCCTCCCGTCCTCTCCCCTCCCCGCCACCGTCCTCAGACCGCGTCGCGCTTACCGGCCTTCCCTGACGAGGAGGGGTGACGACCCGGCGTCGCAGCTCCTACACCGACTACTTTTCTTTGTTGCTGGAGTTTCGGGGGAGGGGAGAGGGAGGGTGGAAAAGTTGGACGCTGGGGCCGTCGAGGCCCGCGAAGACGCAGGAGTGGGGCTGCACAGAGTATTGAGGCCACCGGTTCTCGCCTGGCCGTCGCCGCCTCCGCCACCGCCGGGGTCTGGGGTCAGGGGCCTCGACGGCGCTTGCTGGGTCGCTGCGCCGCGAGCTCGCGGGAGCCACACATTCCAACACAGGAGGCTACGCCGCGCACCCGGCCCGCGCCGCCGCCGCAGCCGCCGCCGCCGCCGCCGCCCGCGGGACCCGCCCCCTCGCCGGCGCGCGCGCCTGGCCCGCCCCGCCCCGCCCCTGAGAGAAGGGGGTTGCTTTGGGCCCCGGCTGGGCTCGGGGCGCGCTTAGGCGGGGCTGCGCGTAATTCGCCCGGCCCCCTCACCTTAGCTCTTAGGTCAAAAAAGAGGCGAGCCCCGCTCCCTTTCTTCATTTCCTTCGTAAACAAACAACAAAAAAAGTTATCCTCCAGCCCTGGCTGAATGCATGAGAATAGACCTGTTAAAAGAAAAATGTACAGGCTTTGACGTCCTCTTTAGAAGCATTGTTATCCGCCCTTTTCAAGTCTAAAGCACTCGAAAATACCCTTCAGAATCTCTTCAAGTCTCCACTATAGCCACCCTTAACTAATTAGGCTTCGTTTTAAAGGTCTACGATTTAAAAATAGGTATACCTTCCAAATTTTAAACAGTAAGCTAGAAAAAGGCAAGCAGTTCCTGAGTTGTCAGAAAATGTTTCGGGAAGATCTGGGACTAAAGTTGAAAGAATGAGGAAAGAAGGGACAAGTACCTAGACGTGGCAGGTAGCAGGTCAATGCTTAGCCTTCAAAGCACGATTTCAGTGTAGCATTTACCCTCAGATTACAGAGGATAAAGAGAGTGGTGAGGACGTAGAGGCTGCTTCGTGAGCAAGTCTCCGAGAGTACCCTGCCTCCATATATTTATAAAGTAGGGTGACCATGCATGTTACCTGGCACATAGTATGTTGAGAGAAAGTAGTCTCATGCACTCCTTCCCTTCTGTTTACACCAGAAACGTCTTATTAGTCTGCCTTTGATAACCTTAAATCACAGCTGTCCTCAGAAAATGAATGGCTCCCTTTAAACCTCTTTGTATGCCATTCAAGGCCCTGACTAACCAGATCTGGAGAAGCTGGACTATCACTAGTATTATAATAAAGGCAGCAGCAAGTGCCAGGAGAATTCAGAGTAGGGAGATAGTTTCTAACTAAGTGGATCTAGAAAATTCTCACAGTAGGTGATTATCCAGTCTAGCCTTGGGGAATTAGGAGAATTTCAACAGGTGGAAAACTGAGAACGGAACATTATACAAGGTGAAAACAGCAAGCCTCAAAACTCATCTATTGAGACTTCCCTAATTCATCCTCCAGCCCCTTCAGTTCCTTCTCTTTCAACTTCCTTCACTTGTCTAGCTTATGAGAAAGCTTCCAGACGCCTTACTTTCTTGGTCTCTTCTTCAGTAAACCTGTTTTCCTAAACCTAGACAATATATTATTAATTTTCCAGTGTCAAATTCAAGATGGAATGAAAGCCCTAATATGTTTAACTACCAAAGGTATTAATATTTAATACTAAATGCAAGCCCTCCCTATGAATCAAACTTTTCATCAAGATAAAGAGGAAACGAAAGAAATGCAGAAAGGAAGGAAAAAGGAAAGAAAAAGAACATAGAAGAGAGGGAAAGAAAAAAAAATGAAAGAGAAGAATGGAGGAGGGAAGGAAAGAAAGAGAGAAGGAAGGAAAAAAGGGAGAAAAAACTTTTGTAGACCTGGTGCAAACTTTTCTACATTTTTTTTCAAACTTATTATTTCATTTTTTTAAACTAAAACCTAATTTGAGGTTGCATGGCTTTTTAGATGCTGTAGCCCAGAGAACAATTCTGGTCTCAAAGACAATCTCGAAGATATAGACGTTCTTTCCTTTTTTCTTGTACAAAAAGGCAAAAATGAAATGTCTCTTTTTAAACTTACTAGATAAATGTCCTTCAACTCCTCAGTCTGACTGCTTACTGGAAATGTTTTATTAATTGCAAATTTATTCCCACATATTGTGATGCAAATAAAAGAATGGAAAATCGGCAGCTGCATTCATTTAAAATTAGCAGAGGCCCTTGTTCAAGAGATGGCATATTCAGAGTGACCCAAATTATCATGACATGAAGGCCACAGGTCAAATTCAAGGCCAAGTTACAAATCAGTAGAAATTGTCCTTGAGGGAAGCTGTTGCTGTGAACTTGAATTCTTAATTGTTTATCAAGAGGCCATACTTTTCTGCATCCAAAATTTAAGATCTTCTGCAAGATAAAGGTGTTAAAATGTGAATGAGTGTTTGTTTTCTTATTTTGAGAATATGGATTATTTCCAACAAATTTAATTAATCATTTAAAAATTTTTAATTATCATATGTTCTTAGTAATATTTTTCTCTAGAGATTTATTTCACAAGTTTGGTTAAATACTGTTTTTTAAGCTTCTATGTGCTTTTTATTCCTAATCATGTTTCATTTTTCTCTCTAGAAAAGAGCTTAGTTTTACTTAACCCACATTAATGTCACACTGAAGTTCAATAATCTGCTTGAAATGTTATATCTTACCCAACGTTTGTGTTGATTAAAAATTAGGGTACAGTATCTCCATCCTGACGCTATTGGGTTTCAGGTTCACTCTTAACTGTCACTGGAGTGAGATGACTTTGGTCTGTCAGGGACTTATGTTTCAGGCATTTCTCCCATGTTCCTTACGTTACATTTCCAGTAGTACCTGTTACTGCTTGCACCTCCAGGGATCTCTTCCTGATATAACCAATCCTGTACAATTGAACTCTGACTCTAAAATTCTTGTTCTCTGAGTCAGGACAGTTTCTATTTCTCATTTAGTTAACAGTGAACTTACAACATAATTTAAAATAGTGCTTTCTGCTATCTACAACCTTATTCTGAAACTTTTGGTGAAGGTAAAGAAAGAAGTGGTGATAGACTAGAAAGCGCACTGGCCAGGTAGGCTAGAAAACTGTTTCTCCTTCCCTCTGTTGCTTTGAGAAATCACTTGAGTTTTGTCTGAAAAATGAAGAGGTTAGACCAGTGATACTTCAAATTCTCAGCAGCTTAGAAATCTAGAGTGCATTTTATTCTGTTAAAGCTTGAATCTTGCACAGGTATTGCCTACAAGTTGTATATCTTTTAGTTCAATATATCTGGGAACCCCAGGATCTTCTCTGTAGCTTCTTTTTTTTTAATATTATTTATTTATTACTTAATTTTTTTTTTTATTTTGGTGGGGAGGTAATTAGGTTTATTTATTTTTAGAGAAGGTACTGGGGATTGAACCCAGGACCTCATGCATGCTAAGCATGTGCTCTACCACTTGAGCTATACCCTTTCCCCCTCTGTAGCTTCTTTTGCCCTCTGTGGGGAGACCCACCAGTAGGCCTTGAGCCCCACTGGCTTCAAGACTGATAATGTCTGAAGACAGGGATTTAAGACCCTGGTCCAGTTCTGTTGATGGCACCTTTGTCTACCCTGCTGCCAGTTGGGCCCTGAGCTTTTGCTCTGGTTCAGGAAATGGAACACAGTGTCTGCAGCTTAAGCCACAGAGGTGCTCCCTAAATGCTGAGAGAAGGGAGGGAGGCGAGCCAGGGAGCCCCAGAATGAGCTGGGCTTCCTCCTGCCTTCTCGCAGAGCCCAGACCACATTCTGAACCACTTTCCCCTTGTTCCTTTTCCCTTCACCTCACTGGCCTCCTTGAACCCTGGCTACTCTCCCAGCTCAGGTCCCTTGTTCTGCTTTCTATTCCTTTTCTGAAAGACTATCCTGTACCTCTCTGTTCACGCTGCTCATCTCCTCCTCTCCTCAGTTCAGAGGTCACCTTCTCAGAGGCCACACTCTTTTGAATTTCAGCCCCTCCCCTTTGCATCCAATTCTGTTGTCCTTCCCTGCTTTGTTTTTCTTGCTACCATTTATCCCTAACAAACATGCCGTGCATTTTATTTATTTACCCTTTTATTGTTTACCTTTCTTACTAGAACCAAGCTCTGGAAGGGCAGAGAATTTGATCTTTATTTCCAGTGTCTATAACATGGTAGTTGCTCAACATATGTGTGTTAATTCATAGGATCCTAGCTTGGTATCAGAGTCTCTCAGAGTGGGGTCCTCCATACCCTCATCGGTATCCCAGTTCAGTCCCCATCAGACTTTTCTCATGATCAGTGCTGGTCTGCCTCTTTGAATGGCCCCTAAAATATCTCCTTTTCAATAAGTATTCACTGAATGGATAAATAAATACTCGTAGATCACTGGTCTCTGTGCGCTGCCTTCCTGTTGAAAATCTCACTTCCTGCTCTTCTGCATATTATATTCCTAACACACTCCTAGTTCCACACACCAATCTCTCCTTGGATTTTCCTTGGTGGAATTTAACAGTCTGTCTGGGCCTTAGGGGTCTGTCCATTTGCCCCTGTTTACATACAAGCCACACCCCCTCTCCCTGCACAGCCCATCATCTGCATTGCCCTGCCCCTCCCTTGTATTCCATCTCTCTGCTCTGGCCTTCCCTGTTGTCCTTCTTCCTAGAATTTCCCTCACTATGGTGTGCAGCCCACAAAATGTCACAACTGAAGAAGATCTCAGGGGTCCAAGGTCTTGCTTTATAGATGAAAGAAGACAGGCCTGCAAGCATTTGGCTTGTCCAGGTTTGTACAACTAGTTAGGGCATAGCTGGAAAGAGAACCCAGGGGCTCAGATTTCCAACCTGTCTGCTGCTCTTTCCACATCTCTCAAATTCTCCAGTCTTCCTCTGTTCTTGCCTGGTCCCAGCAGCATCCCTTTCTGAAAATATCTTTTATTTCCCTGGGCCTGAAGACCTACTTTGGTCAGTGGCTATACAGACAGGGTATTTGAGGTAAGAAGTCCCTTCAGATTCACGTTTTACTTACTCTTAAGAATTTTTTAATGTTAAGATTAATTACCTTCTGGCTAGGTGAGACGTTATTGAATTCCATCACTTTTTAAAATACTGAAGACCCAGGATTGACATTTTAACCTACAAAACTCATCACAGTTTAGGTGAAAGGGGACTTGACTCAAAAGATAACTTCCGGTAGCCTTTGTCTTCCTCCAGGAAAGAGGCAAAATCTTTCTAGTCTGTGTTCCCAAAGTGCCGTGGGAAGGGTACTTGTGTACATACTTTCTTTTCCGTGTCTGACTGTGAGGACCTGGAGATAAGGAACCATGTTATATTCTCCACATGATCTTATTCCTGACACAGTCAACAAAATTAAACATGCAACAAAGTGTATCAACCCAACTAAAGCTAAAACCAGGCACTGTTTTTATCAATCAATCAATGAACTGTATATTTTCCATATTTGTCTTCAAATTATCACTGAGCCTTCCAGACTGGCTAAAACAGTGGACAATATGAAGTGCTAATGAGGATGCTGAGCAAACTGGAACGTCATATATTGTTGATGGAAATGCAAACTGAGACAGCCATTTTGGAAACAGCCTTGAAGTTTCCTATAGAGACACTTAATACATTATCTAGATACACCATTCCAGGAATTAGCTGAACAGAATCAAACATTTATGCCATGTAAAGACCCTGTAGGAAAGTGTCCAAAAATTGGGAATAATCCAAAAGTCTATGTGGCAAATGGATAAACAAATTTTAATATACTCACACAATAGAATAAAGTGTCAGGGAGTTAAGACTTTTCCTGTACTCTCTTTAGTGATTGGGATCTTTTGAATTCAACTGACAAAAACAAATTAGCAAAAGATAATATTTAATCACCATATTTTTGTTGAAGTATGTAGATTGTGCACAGAAAAATGTGATTCAAAGAGAAGTTAGAATCTGGGGCTTATATATCATTTTAACAAAGGGAAGAGGAAGGAGAAAAAGACACTAATGGGAAAACAAATCATTTCTCAATAAGAGAAGGGGAAGGAGAAAGGGCACTCTTGGGAAAACAAATGAGTTTTTGGGAAGGTAATTGGGCCTCTGGAGGACAGACAGGAGATGTGATAGTTTTGTGACCATGTCTGTTTAGATGTGTGGAGACTTCATCACCCATGATAAGAGTCAGTCATCCCTGGTGGATCCCAGGGAAGGGGATTTATGACAACTGAAGTCTTTATAGTTCTCCTTTTAGGAAAATGAGATTTCAGGAACTCAAATGCCTTCTGCTAAAGATAATTTTTATGCCACAGTGAGTATGTATGACTGACCCCTGAAGTATTAAAAAGGAACTAGTTACTGATACATGTAACTACATAGATGGATCTCAAAAGCATTATGCTAAGTGAGACAAGCCAGGTACAAGGCCACTTACCTTAAGATTCCAATTAAATAGCATTCTGGGAAAGACAAGCTAAGAGGTACAAATGAGACCATTAGTTGCCAGGGGCTGGTGGTTGTGGGAAGTGGATTGACTATAAAAGGGCATAAGGAAATTTTGGGGGTGATGTGAAAGATCTATATCTTGGCTGTTGTGATAGCTACACAATTGCGTAAATTTCTCAAAATTCATAGACATGAACCACTTAAAATGGCAAATTACACTAAATACAAATTATATTTCAATAAACTTGAAACCTGAAAAATATAATTATAAACAATAGAAATTCATTTCATTTTCTTTGTGGCAGTATTTTGGTTATTTGCATTATTTTGGAATGTTCAAAATCACTTCACAAAATGTTATTTCTGAGAATGTTGGTTTTCCTCCTGATAGAGTCTCTACCAATTTATATTTAAAAAGTCACTTCCTATCCTTAAAACTGTTTTATTCAACAGGTGTTTATCAAACACCTTCTCTGTTTAAGGCATAAAGGTGGTGAGAGAGTGGAGGGCAAGTAAAGAAGTATAAAATAGGTTTTAAATTTCATCAGCTTGCAATCTAATTAGGGAAATAAAATTTACCCTACTTTAGTAAAAGTACAAACAGTAAGCGCTTTAAGAGTTTGGAGGAGAAAAGGCTTCTAGCTAGGTAAAGCTTCAAGGAAGAGGTAGAGTATGTATTTCAGGAAACCAAGCAGCCCATGGGTACAACTTACAAGGAAAGAGTTGAATGTCTAGGTATCAGTTACCTTAATCCCTAATGTGTCATCCCAAGAGGCAGGAAGGCTGCTCCTCTGCTGAAAGATGAAGAGGCAGGAGAAGGGATGCAGGAAAGTCAAGTAAAGCAGATTGGCCAACCAGCTGGGGTTGGAGCATATCAGGACTGAAGATGAAGTGCTTTGCATCCATCTAGAACAGACACCCTTTTAAGTATGGGCTTGGCTTTCTCCAGTGATGTCTTACATAAGTAGTGATGAAGTCTTTCTGAAAAATGAAACCAGAGCATTACAATCCAATTACAATTGTTGGGGGAGGGAATAGCTCAGTGGTGGAGCTCATGCTTAGTATGCATAAGGTCCTGGGTGAAAGAAAGAAAGAAAGAAAGAAAGAAAGAAAGAAAGAAAGAAAGAAACAAACAAACAAACAAACAAACAAACAAACAAAGAAACAAAGAAAGGAGGAAGGAAGGAAAGAAGGAAGAAAGGGAGGAAGGAAGGGAGGAAGGAAAGAAAAGGAGGAAGGAAGGAAGGAAAGAAAAGAAAGAAAGAAAGAAAGACAGAAAGAAAGAAAGAGAGAAAGAAAGAAAGAAAAAGGAAGGAAGGAAGGAAGATGGCCATGACAATGTAAAAATATGTGAGCATGTGGAAGAAAATATGTTTAGAAAATAATGCTAGAACATTGACATAAAGAGTGTCTCAGGATCCTATCAAGAAAATGTACCCATTTCTAAGTATTTAAAACAGGAAATCTGAGGCAAGGGATTCTTTGCAGAGGTGATGGGATTATTTAGAAGCCAAAAGGGCATCCAAAGAGTTAAGAGACACACAACAGAAGTTGGAATCACCATGGCCTGTTTAGTAGAACGTGGAGCCATGGAGGAGCCAGAGTGAAGGGGACATTACTGTCCTTGCTAAGATGCTTCCCAGGACAGAGGGAGAAATAAATACCTGAATTCCTTCCTGACCACTCCAGTGTCATGCCAGTACTTCCCATTAGCCAACCCAGCCAGCTGCTGGCTTACCAGAAGCCTAGGAAATAAAGCTGGCAAAGGCCAGGTGCCTTCAGATGCAGAAGAGCACAGGAGATTAGGGACTAGATCTGAGGCCACAACGAGAACTTTTGAAAATGTTTTTTTGCTGGTGTTCCATTGCTTTTTTCAGTTCTAGTAGAGGAAAACTGTACAGTAAATAAATTAATAATCCTCTTAAGAAATCTCTAAACAGTCTCATACATTGTAGGTTTCAGTGTAAATTGGTATCACCTCTTGGGAGGGTAATTTGCCTAGATTCTTGAAGACTTCATTGTGCATACCCTTTGTCCCAGCAATTCCACTTCTACAAATTTACTCTACAGAAATATTTGCAAAAATCCTTAAAGATATATATATATATCCATAGATAGATAGATAGATAGATAGATAGATAGATAGATGTCAATGGTAATTGCAGCAATATTTGCAATTGGGAAAAACTGGAAACAGTCCAAATGTCCATCAATAGGAACTGGTTTTGAATATAGTCATAGACATTTAGTTTCTAAAAGTAACAAAATAGTACTGTATATAATAAGATATCTAAGGCACATTGTGCAACTTTTAAAAAGCAGGTTTCAGTACAGATCACATAGTATGAGCCAGCTTTCAATTTTTTAAAGGGTATATATTGGTATGAAAAAATATCTGGAATAATATTTCAGACTATTTACATGATTTGGTAAGTGAGATGACAGGAGACTTCTGCTTTCAAGTAATAATTTTGAATTTTTCAAGTAATAAATTTGAATTTTTTATTATAATGAGTATAATTATTTGATAACCTGTAACACACATGGTCAATCCAGCAAATGCCTTAAATATCATATTTAAACTAAGTAACAGCACTATGCCAGTTAGCTTAGGTCAGAGTTTCTCAACCTTAGCACTGACATTTTTGGCTGGACAGTTCTTCATTGTGGGGGCACTGTTCTTGCATTCCAGAATGTTAGCAGCATCCTGGTTTCTACGTTCTCGATACTAGAAGCACCCTGTCCCTCCCAACTGTGACTCCAGACGTTGCAGATGTCTCCTAGTGATATGGTTGACTTGTACAGCAACCCAGTAAAATTTGAATTTCAGATAAACAGCAAATAATTCTTGATAAGTATGTTGCATGCAATATTTGTATGCTGTATTCAGTATTTTTATTTGCCTCTTCTGGCAACCCTACCTAGCAAGCAAATTGTTCTGGTTGAGACCCACTGGTGTTAGGTGTGACACTGCTTCATTGCTTTGACTTTTCTGAAGAGAAATCTTCATACAGAAAACTCTGCTTCTTTGCCCTCTCTTACTATGAAATAGGCACAGCCAGTGGGCTGATTGGGAGCCTGTAAAAAGCCAAGTCGCTTTCCTGTTCCATCTCTGGTACTGTCTGCCACCAAACAAGCAGTAGTATCTTGCAAAAATTTCCTCATCCAGACTAAGCCCCACAGTATTTTTCTTTTTCTTTTTTAATTCTTTTTTAGGTGGGAGGTAATTCGATTCATCTGTTTATTACTTTTGATAGAGGTACTGGGGATTGAACCCAGGACCTCGTGCATGCTGGGCATACACTTTACCACTGAGCTATACCTTCCCCCCACAGTATTTTTCTTTTTTGTTGTTGTTGGTTTTTTTTGGAGGGGGAGGTAATTAGATTTATTTATTTACTTACTTATTTAAGGGAGGAAGGTATACATCAGTGATAGAGTGCGTGGTTAGCACACACGAGATCTTTGGTTCAATCCCCAGAACCTCCATTAAAAATCAATAAATCAATAAATCTAATTACCTACCCCTCTCCTCAAAAAACACACTCACAAAAAATGTACTTATTTAATGGAGGTACTGGGGATTAAACTCAGGACCTCTTGCATGCTAAGCACATACTCTGTCACTGAGCTATACCCTCTCTGCCTCAGCAGTATTTTTCTGCAGTCAAATGCTCTACCCCTGAGCTATACCCCCTCAACAGTATTTTTCTGAATGAGTTCCCGGACCAAATAGTTTTGTGTAGGAAGTATAAAGCATGTCTTTCTGTTCTGGTATGATCATTTCTAAGCCTGATCAGCCATCCCCACAAAATTTATGCTCCAAGCTTTGAAAAAGGAATTATAAGATAAATTGACAAAAGTCTAATGAAAAGACTATAAGCACATTATGTCAACTTAATTCATACATTAAATGTCTTTATATATATATTTTTAATCTATAGGCTAAATTTTCTCACTTCCCAAGAAATCCTGAGTATGCAGAACAATTACTAAGAAATCATAGCTGATAAATTAGTTACCTATAGTCAAGTATTTTTAAGAGAAAAAATATTAAATTGCTACTCTTTTTATAATTTATCTAATACACATATATATATGTGAGTGCCTGTAAAGATGATTGGTAGGATGTGAGGTAAGGCCTTGAAAAGCAAAAGTACCTGATGCCCAGGAGACCTCGGCAGGTCTCGCCCAGAATTTCTTAGGAGTGACATAGATTGTTTACATATGCTGGGGAAAAAAGAAGAAAAAAACCTAAAATTGATTTTGGAAGATTACTATTTTGACCATATTGTCATCTCGTTCGTTGTAAAATAATTTCAATAATTGGATGGAGGGTGGGAAATACTTTAATTTTCTACTTTATGTGCTCCCAAATTGTTCTGAATCTTCTCAAAAGGATGTGTACTTTTATAATTTAGAAAATAAGAATTTTTAAAGTAAAAAAAAATAATCATAGACCATTTTACAACGCTATGTTTGGGGGACTGAAAATTGTTACAACTTTTTTGGAGAATGGGTTGGCCCTGCCAAAATAAACACACACACAGAGAAAGCTTTTGACCCAACATAACTGTCCACAGGACATAGTGATATATAAAAGGGTTCAGTCTAGTGTGATTAGTAAAGCTAGTGGTCAAAATATTAACCAGGATGATTTTATGGAATGGGCTTACGGGAGAGTACTTTCACTTTCTATAATATGCATTTCTATATTATGCTGCTTATAATGTTATATTTAAATGATATGGCTCAAATTTGCTTATGAACTGCTTCATTCACTCAACAATTATTTGGTACTTACAATGTGTCAGACTTACTCCTTTGAATCTTCCCTCATTAATGTAAGATTAGGGTGAAAAAATGATTTTTAAAAGGAGAGAAAATATGGAGATGACTAATTGAATGTTTTCTGGGACGAAGGAATCAATGTGATGCAGAAAGACTGGGTAAGAAGACAAAATAGAGGGCGCTGTTTGAAGAGTTCCTTGATCACTGTCCTCAGGAAGGTCTGCCACATCAGCCACTTTGGAAGTGAAACTAATAGCTAAAGCTAATTCCTTTAACTGAAGGTCAATAGGATTACTTCCCCATTTACCCACCTTCCATATAATTGTTTTAGTGAATATAAACTGTTATCTCTGCTTTCTACATTTGGAATCTATTGAATGAATAATAATCCCTGACTTAAATAATACAAACCCAGAACTTCAAGTTTATTTTTAACATGTAGTATAAATCATAAATAGACAACTATGTGGTCACCCTTGGTGGTTTTTGCAGACAGCTGTAATAATATTGATAACTCAATTTCAAGGAAGAGTTAAAAAAATAACGTTCAGTGACCAGGGAATGTAGGACCAACGCAGTCTCATTTTGTTCTCACAACAACCCCTTCATAAGAAATATTGATAAAGATAATTGGCATATGGGGACCCATAAAATGGAGACCACCCAGCAGCCCGGCCCAGGTAACAAATCTAAACCTAAGCCAGCCTGCATGTGCAGGAAATGCCTCACTGTTGAGGAACCCTAACACACACCAATCACAATCTTCCAACTCAGCTTTAGCTAGCTCACCTTACCCTGGAAAACAGGACCTGCTAGGCTTGTAAAGAAAACCCCCAACCTCTCAGCCAGTCATGCCCTTTTTCTTGTTGCCTATTCTAAGCTCTGTAAAAAAAAAAAAACTCACTTTTGCCCAAAATCCCTCAGGAAGAGTGATTTTCTGCTTGTGAGGCACTGTATTTCCCAATCCATGGATTGTTTTCCTTTGAATAGAGCACAAACTCATTGTTAGCTCGCATTATTTTTGTCATTTGATCTTATGGACTCCCATTTTACAGAAGATTCGAAGAGACCTTACGTGTCTTGCCCCAGGCAAATGCCATGGTGTCCGGCAATCTGGCATTATCTCTGACTCTGGCATTATCTCTGACTCTGGCAATCAGCCCAAATACCATTCAGCTGAGTCTACCAGGCTGGGACCCAGAGGGTGCCATGTGAGTATGGGAGCCTCGGGAAGCTCTGGAATGGTTTCCATTGCTACACTCAAGGCCTTGAATTTGTACCTATGCCCCAACAGTTTTAAAGCACTGCTTCTTATAAAACTGCTTATTATAACATTTTCAAACATACAAAGTAGAGACAATAGTGTAATTAAGTTCTTATAACAATAATTTAGTAAAGCACTGCTTTTTTTTAAAGTTCACAAACTTGCTGAGGCATATGAGGTGGTCCATGAAAAAAGGCAGAACAAGAAAAACGCACACTTGATTTGTAGTTCCAGCTCTGCTATGAATAAGCTGTGTAGCATTGAATAATACATGGTGCCACCCTGGGACTTGGTTTCCTTGTTGTCTGAGATATAAAATCTGGAACCTGGAAGGGATCTGTGGGAACTTTCCAGGCCTTATATCCTATACTTTGGTTCTAAAATTCCATCACTCAGTCTATCTACACCCATTAAGCCACTAGTACCTCTTGCCTTAGCTGATGTCCCTTTACCTATTCCTGCTTCGTTACATTCCATTCTTCATCCAGAAGCCTTAAAAAGTCAACTATAAAAATGTAAATAAGATCACCTGATCACATCGTTCCTCTGCTAAAATCCCCTCAGTGCCTTCACATTTCTTTTAGAGCCATGTTTGAGCTGCTTAACAAGTCCTGTAAGGTGCTTCCTGACCTGGGCTGCTACCTCTCCTCCCACCAGCTCCACCACACTGGCCATTTCCTGTCGCAGAAGACCTCCACGTGCTGTTCCAACCACCTGGAGGATCCTTCTGGGCCTCAGCACCGACCCCTGTCCCAACACAGACACACTCTGCTTGGGCAAATTGTTCTCATTCCTCAGGGATCTGCTTAAATGTCACATCCTCCAGGAAGCCTTCACCTGAACTGTTAAGTCCTGCTAAGCCAATAGGTGCTCGTTAGCACCTAGTACTTGGATTTTGTGGCTCCAAACACTATTTTAAATAAGTAGCTACTTGTGTATTTATTTAACAACTGATTTCCCTTAGCAGACTACAAATTCCATGTCAGTTTTACTGTTTTAGTCACCTTGTAATTGCAGCACCTAGCACAGTGCCTGGTAGAGAATGGGCATTCAAATAAATATTTCTGGGCAAATAACTGGTTCCTGACAGGCTTTAGGGATAAAAAGAAGCTCATGATTTAATGGGAGGGGAGAATTTGATGCAAATATTATAATGCATTTCTATAGTGCTAGAATGAGTGAATAAATATGGGGCAGTCAACAAAGTCTTTTTAAGGAGCACCTAACCCAGCCTGGGTCAAGATAGGCTTACTGAGGGAGACAGTGACTTCTTGGAGGAAATCCATTCAAGCAGCTTCCCACAGAGTTGTACATATGGGGAGCAATACAGTGAGGGAGGGAGGGAAATTCAGTTCTCAGTGACCTTTTAGAATATTCGGTTGCTGACCTTTCTATTTGATATTCCCTGAGACTAACTTGGCCTGCGGTCACGTGTCATCTGTCTTTTCCTCCTCATAGAATGGGTGGTGAGCAGAACAACTATCGGTGAGCTCTAAATTGGGCTGGCTTAATAAGGAATAGGAACTGGGTAAGCCATTCTTTTTTTAAAGCAGGAAGTGGAAATTATAATTAAGGAGGTAGACTTCTCAATTTAAGCTGCAAAATGTCAGCAAAATCTTTTTTTTCCCCCCAGAATAACCGCTTATTATTTGTCAGCAAGTGCAGGTTATCTTGAAATGGAAGTCCAAATAAAATGGGTCATTCACACCTAGAGAGAAGTTTTAATCTAATCATTGGCTATCATTTTATGATAATGCAACAATTTAGTTTTATTTTATTAGTTTCTATAAATATAGATTTAAATATTAAAGTACTATATACTTTATAAATATTAGACTCTAATTTTTTGTTATTTGCAATTAAACAAACTGGTAGAAAATGTCAAATATTTGGAGAAATGTACAATATGAAAGCTAAAATCTCACATATTACTCAAGAATAAATACTGTCAATAGTTGCATATGTGAGATTTTTTTCTTTTTTATATACAATATACATATAAACATATATTTTTAAACTAAAATTATTTCATTCTTTCCTGAAACTTTTTAAAAATATCTTAAACCTGTTATTATATGCAGAGTTGTCTAATAATTCTTTTTAATAACTTCCCAGTATTCCATTTAAAATTTTACAGCATTCCAAAAAACAAAAATAAATATTTTCATTCTGAAATTGTCTTCATTGTATTGCTTTTACTCAGTTGTGTCTCCTAGGAATATTCTGGCAAAATTTGCTCAGATATAAAACCTACCAAATATGGTTATATATAAAAAGACCTAATTGAATTTCTTGGAGGTAGTCTCCTCAAAGTAGGATTCTAGGAGGGTAGAAGGTTAGAAAAAGTCAGTGTGGAAGAAATAAAGAGGATGTTTCACAAACCTGCTTAGGAATATAATGAAAACAAATTTCCCATTTACAAGAGGGAGGTCTTTAATGGAGATAAGGGTTTGACAGAATAGATCAACTAAGAACATTGGTTTGTAAATGTTTGTAAATATCCCTTCAAAATGAACTTTAAGATTCCTTTGGGCCCAGGTTTAATCTGGAGAGGAAATTTTTTTGCCCCTTTAATCACTGTAATAAAAACCTGTTGCAAGAAAAATCACATTTTCTTTTCAGATTGACATTATTTTTACTGAAATTTCTTTAGTGTCTAGGGGCTTCTTTAAGTGTTTCTGGAGTTTGGAATTTTGTCTCTGCAAGGAGAAATAATAGAGGGTTTAAAGAAGGAGCAGGAGAATGACCAGGTCTGATTCTGTTTGCAGGTCACTTTGGCTGATGTGAGGAAATGGATTATCAAAAGAGTAGCAGCTTAAGTGAAGTTTTGTAAATAATGTATGAAGGTCAAGTCGTTCCTTGCTCAAAAGCCTTCATCTCAGGGTAAAACTAAAGGCTCTTCAGTACTCAGTTCCTTTCCCTATCTTCTTCCCTCTAGCACATGCCACAAATTGTGGGGCCTTCACTAGGACAGGGGTTTTATTATTTTGTTCTTAGCTATAGGGCCAGTGCTCAGCAGAGCTTCACATGGCCATGCTGACACTACTGGTTACTGAGTGAACAGTTCTTTGGTTTTAGGATAAATTTGAAAATTCTTAACCCAGTATCCAAGGCCTATCTGGGGCCTGCTGTCACAGCCTAATCTTATTGAGGTAGAGAATAACCTCTGTTTTGTTGGAGGTTTCCAGGGACACCATGACCTGGCCCACGGGGATGGCTGCAAGAACAAAGAATGCCTGCAGCAAGAAGATTGCAACAATCAACCACACCCTCTCCCTTGTTTTTTTCTGTAAAAGGAGCCGGTATTCTGACTAGAGCAGGATGGTTCTCCAAGACATTAGTCTGCCGTCCTCTTGGTCTGCTAGCTTTCCGAATAAATTTGCTATTCCTTGCCCCAACACCTCATCTCCCGATTTATTGGCCTGTCCTGGGGCGAGCAGAATGAGTTTGGACTGAGTCTGGACTCGGCAACATTATCATCTTTGCCCCAGGCTCTTAAATGTGGCAAAGCTGAGCTTGCTTTAACTTTCTCAGTCTTAGAATTCCCTTTGCCTCTCCTTTTCAAACTTGAAACCTTTTCTCACTACCTTTAGAGACTCTAAAAACAAACATCTAGTATTTTGTGTGTGTGTGTATGTGTGGTTTCTCTGGGATGTTTATTTATTTTTTTAAAATTTTTAATAGACTTTATTTTTTGAGAGCAGTTTCGGGTTCACAACAGAATTGAGCAGAAAATACAGAGTTCCCACACAGCCCTCCCCACCCACACACGTATCTCCCCTACCTTCAGCATCCCTCTTCAGTGTGGCATATTTGGTACAATCGATGAACCAACACGGGCACATTATTATCAACCAAAGTCCATAGTTTACCTTAGGGTTCACTCTTGATGTACATTCTATGGGTTTTGACAATTGCATAATGACATGTAGACACCACTATAGTATCATACAGAATAATTTCATTGCCCTAAAAATCCCTTGTACTCCATCTATTCATTCCTCTGTCCCTCTCCCCAAATCCCCGGAAACCACAACCTTTTTATTGTTTCTGTAGCTGTGCTTTTTCCAGAATGTCATTTGGTTGGAATCATACAGTTTGTAGCCTTTTCAGACTGGCTTCTTTCATTTAGTAATATGTCTTTTAAGTTTCTTCTATGACTTTCATGGCTTGATAAATCTTTTTTGTTTTACTGCACATATATTTTAAAATTTACGTGTATGTACTGTTCATTGTTTCTAAGAATGTTTAGAGCTTTAGCACTTTAAACTTACATAGTTATCAAAGGAATAGAGCCAGCCACAAAGTAAGAATTAACTCAAAAAGATACATACACCCTGCTATTAACAGCAATATTGTTTATAATTGCCCAGATATGGAAGCATCCTAAGTGTACATCAATAGTTGAATAGGTAATGGAGATGCAGCATTTTATATATATATATAATGGAATACAACTCACCCCAAAAAAAGGATATTTTGCCATTTGTGGCCCTTCATTCACTTTTTTTTTTCACTTCAAAAACCAGAATTTTATAACTGGCAGAGACATTTCCATTAAATCAAAAATAACAAAATACCTAGAAATAAACTTAACCAAAGAGGTTACCAATACTCTGAAAACCGAAGTGATACAAAGAAATGGAAAGATTTCTTGCACTCTTGGATTGGAAGAATCAACACTCAAAATGGCCACACTACCCAAAGCAGTCCACAGATCCAACACAATCCCCATCAAAATACTCGCAACATTCCTCAAAAACTAGAGCAAACAATTCCAAAATTTATAAGTAACCACAAAAGACCCTGAACAGCCAAAGCAATCTTTTGTAGATCTCTTTTTTTCTCTCTCTTTTCTTTTTGTTCTCTTTTCTTATGGTTTGATGACTGGAGAAGTTCCTTTAACATTTGTTGTAAAGCTGATTTGGTGGTGCTGAAATCTTTCAGCTTTTATCTGTGAAGCTTTTGATTTCTCCATCAAGTCTGAAGGAGAGCCTTGCTGGAACAAGTATTCTTGGCTGTAAGTTTCCCCCTTGCATCATTTTAAATATATCTTGCCACTCCCTTCTGGTCTGTAGAGTTTCTGCTGAAAAATCAGCCAATAACCTTATGGGAGTTCCCTTGTATGCTATCCATTGCTTTTCTTTTGCTAATTTTAATATTTTCTCCTTATCCTTAATTGTCAACTTGATGACTATTTGCCTTGGTGTGTTCCTCTTTGGGTTGACTCTGTGTGGTACTCTCTGCACTTCCAGGACTCGGGTGATTGTTTCCTTTCCCAAGGTGGGCAAGTTTTCGGTTATTATCTCTCTAAAAATTTTCTCAGGTCCTTTCTCTCTCTCTTCTCTTTCTGGGACCCCCTATAATGCGATTAGAGCACTTCATGTTGTCCCAGAGTTCTCTTAAACTATCCTCATTCCTTTTTTCTGTTCTGAAGTAGTGATTTCCACTAATCTGTCTTCTAGCTCACTGATCTGTTCTTTTGCTTCATTTAGTCTATCTTTGTTCCTTCTAGTGTATTGTTCATTTCAGTGATTTTATTCTTCAACTCTGTTTGGGTATTCTTTATATTTTCCAACTGTTTACTAAAAACTTCACTCTGTGCATCTCTACTCCTCTTGAGTTCTCTGAACATCTTGGCCATCATTACTTTAAACTGTTTCTCAGATAAATTACCTATCTCCTCGTCACTTATTTCTTCTTCAAGGATTTTATCTTGTGCCTTGGCCTGGGAGATACTCCTTTGTGGCCTCATACTGTCTTTCTATGAGTTTGTGGATTCCTTCCACGAGCTTTGGGATTATTGTTTTCTTATTTCTACTATCTGTCCCTGGTAGATGAGGCTGGACTAGGGGCTTATCCAGGTTTCCTGGCAGGAGGAGCCAGTGCCTGCCCACTGCTGGGTGAAGCATGGTCCTGGACCTCTGGTGGGTAGGGCCATGTCTAGAGGCCTCTGTGGCTTAAGAAGTCTGATAATGGATGTGGCTGTGTTCCCACCCTGTATATTGTTTGGCCTGAGGCTTCTCTACAGGCTGTTGGGTGGGACTAGATCTTGGTGCTAATGATCCAATCAAGTTGTCAGCTTCCAGGAAAACTCATGTAGATTAACACTCCCGGAATGTCTGCCACCAGTTTATGTCCCCTGAGTGAGCCGCAGCCATCCCCCATGTCCCCAGGAGACCCTCCAAATCCAGCAGGCAGGTCTGGCCCAGGTTCCTGTGAAATCACTGCCTCTGCCCTTGGACCTGGCGCACATGAGTTTCCGTGTAGGCTTCTCAAGTGAATGGAATCTCCATTTATCCCAGTCCTATGAGACTCCCAGAGTCAAGTATCCCTGGCCTTCAAAACCAGATGTCCTGGGGTCTCCTTCTTTTCCCAATGCCAGAAACTGAGCTGGGGAGACTGACGTGGGGCTTAGAGCTCTCACTCCTGTGGGAGGGCCTCTGTGACTTAACAAATCTTCAGCTTGTGGGTCACCCATCCGGGGGGTATGGGGCCCAATTATATCACAAGCATGCCCCTCCTACCTTCCTGCTGTGGTTCCCTCTTTATGTTTCCAGTTGCAGAAGATCTCTTTTGCTAGGTTCCAGTCTTTTTTCGATGGTTGTTTAGCATTCAGTTTCATTGTAGTCATAAGGAGAGGCGAGCTCATGGTCTTACTACCCCACCATCTTGACTGGAACTCAGCATCCAGTGTTTTACCTTCTCAGTGTTTATCATAAATAATTTTTGTTTTATTTACAGTGAAAACATTTACAATTTTTGAGACTTTATTTTTAGAACAGTTTTAGATTTACAGAAAAATTGAGCAGATAGTACAATATCCCATATACTTTCAGCCCAATGTAGTTTCCCCTATTATTATATTAAAATAGCACATTTGTTATAATTAATGAATCAATATGCAATTGTTACTTTTGATACATTAATATTAACTAAATTCCATAGTTTTTTCAGATTTCTGTAGTTTTTGCCTAATGTCCTTTCTCTGTTCCAGAGTCCCATCCAGGAGTATGTTTCATTGTTATGTCTCTAGGCGATGACAGTTCCTCAAACTTTCTTTATTTTTCATAACCTTGACAGTTTTGAGGATTCCTAGTCAGGTATATTGTCAGATGTTACCTTTAAGTAAACTATTTATTTACGTGCAATCTATTAATAGTAATTTAATTATCTTCATGCAATTAGTATTAGCCTTTCTCAGTACACTATAATCTCCACGAAGTTTGGGCCATCTCTGACTTACTCATATCTGTATCTCAGGAGTTAATATACAGCAGATACTGAATATAAATTGCTGATTGAATACATGATTTGCTAAGGAAACAATTCCTATAGGACGTTATCACTGGAAATTCCCTTTCTTAGGAATTCTTCTCAAGGTAAGGTTAAGTGTGGCCTCCTTAGTGTATCAGTACATATCCTGTTCCTTCTAGATGAATTTTAGATTTCTTCTTCCAATTAACTTTTCCATGTTATTTTACTTTACGATAAGTCTTCTTTTTATCAACATCTTTAGCTTTCATTTTCACCTATATATGGCCTTATTACAGTTAATCCTTACTGAGCATTGTTGAGCATATCCAAGGAGCTGTAACTTCAGCAAATGTATTAAGAAAGAAAACCTCCTTTTGAGATGCTTGCCTGAGGAAACTGGACATGTACATAAAGGTAAATAACACTAAATAAAACATTGGGTAAACTGGTAACTGAATGATATAAACTTGAGTTATTTGCCAGGTTTGGGGGAAGAGAAAACTCAGTAAGACTCAAGAGAGTAGGCTTTGACAAAAATCCAAAAATGAGGCTCAATCTTCAGAGTTCTAAGAGCATGGTCCTGGTAATGGATATTCCGTTGTCCGCCCTGAAAATCTCCATAGCACCCCTTCTAAATAAGAGGTATATATGAGCTTTGAAATCAAAATCCCAGCTCTGTCCATTTGTTATAAACTGTGTGCTCAAGAATAAAGTGTGTAAAACCTACAGCCAGCATAGTACTCAACGGTGAAAAACTCAAAAGCTTCCCACTAAAATCAGGGATAAGACAAGGATGCCCATTATCACCACTCCTATTCAACATAGTCCTGGAAGTCCCAGCCACAGCAATCAGGCAAGAGAAAGAAATAAAAGGGATCCAAATTGGAAAAGAAGAGGTAAAAGTGTCACTATATGCTGACGACATGTTACTATATATATAAAACCCTAAAAGGTCCACACAAAAGGTACTAGAGCTGATTGAAGAATTCAGCAAGGTAGCAGGTTACAAAATTAACGTTCAAAAATCAGTTGCATTTCTTTACACTAATGAATCAACAGAAAAAGAAAGTAAAGAAACAATCCCCTTTAAAATAGCACCCAAAGTAATAAAATATCTGGGAATAAATCTAACCAAGGAGGTGAAAGAATTATACACAGAAAACTATAAACCATTGATGAAGGAAATTAAAGAAGACTTTAAAAAATGGAAAGATATTCCATGCTCTTGGATTGGAAGAATCAATATTGTTAAAATGGTCACACTGCCCACGGCAATCTACAGATTTAATGCAATCCCTATCAAATTACCCAGGACATATTTCACAGAACTAGAACAAATCATAATAAGATTTATATGGAACCATCAAAGACCTAGAATTGCCAAAGCATTACTGAAGAGAAAGAAAGAGGCTGGAGGAATAACTCTCCCAGACTTCAGGCAATACTATAGAGCTACAGTCATCAAGACAGCATGGTATTGGTACAAAAACAGACATATAGACCAATGGAACAGAATAGAGAGCCCAGAAATGAACCCACAAACTTTTGGTCAACTAATCTTCGACAAAGGAGGCAAGACTATACAATGGAATAAAGACAGTCTCTTCAGCAAATGATGTTGGGAAAACTGGACAGCAGCATGTAAAACAATGAAGCTAGAACACTCCCTTACACCATACACAAAAATCAACACAAAATGGATCAAAGACTTAAACATAAGACAAGATACAATAAACCTCCTAGAGGAAAATATAGGCAAAACATTATCTGACATACATTTCAAAAATTTTCTCCTAGAAGAAATAAAAGCAAGAATAAACAAATGGGACCTAATGAAACTTACAAGCTTCTGCACAGCAAAGGAAACCAGAAGTAAAACAAGAAGACAACCTACGGAATGGGAGAAAATTTTTGCAAATGAAACCAACAAAGGCTTGATCTCCAGAATATATAAGCAGCTCATACAACTCAATAAGAAAAAAATAAACAACCCAATCCAAAAATGGGCAGAAGACCTAAACAAGCAATTCTCCAAGGAAGACATACAAATGATCAAAAGGCACATGAAAAAAATGCTCAATATCACTAATTATCAGAGAAATGCAAATCAAAACTACAATGAGGTATCACCTCACACCAGTCAGAATGGCCGTCATTCAAAATCCACAAATGACAAATGCTGGAGAGGCTGTGGAGAAAGGGGAACCCTCCTACACTGCTGGTGGGAATGCAGTTTGGTGCAGCCACTATGGAAAACAGTGTGGAAATTCCTCAAAAGACTAGGAATAGACTTACCATATGACCCAGGAATCCCACTCCTGGGCTTGCCAGAAGGAACCCTACTTCAGGATGACATCTGCACCCCAATGTTCATAGCAGCACTATTTACAATAGCCAAAACATGGAAACAGCCTAAATGTCCATCAACAGGTGACTGGATAAAGAAGAGGTTGTATATTTATACAATGGAATACTACTCAGCCATAAAAACCAACATAATGCCATTTGCAGCAACATGGATGCTCCTGGAGAATGTCATTCTAAGTGAAGTAAGCCAGAAAGAGAAAGAAAAATACCATATGAGATCGCTCATATGTGGAATCTAAAAAACAAAAACAAAAACAAACAAACAAACAAAAACAAAGCGTAAATACAGGACAGAAATAGACTCATAGACAGAGAATACAGACTTGTGGTTGCCAGGGGGGTGGAGGGTGGGAAGGGATAGACTGGGATTTCAAAATTGTAGAATAGATAAACAAGATTACACTGTATAGCACAGAGAAATATACACAAAATGTTATGATAACTCACAGAGAAAAAAATGTGACAATGAGTGTGTATATGTCCATGAATGACTGAAAAATTGTGCTGAACACTGGAATTTGACACAACATTGTAAAATGATTATAAATCAATAAAAAATGTTAAAAAAAAAGAATAAATTGTGTAAATATTCTGCATGTGTTAAGAAAAATTATCCCAAGGATGATTCAATTCTCTAAGGAAATGACAACTTTTGCTGTGCTACTTGATATTGTTTAGGCCCAGGCTCTGTGAAGGTACTTGTTAGCTTGTAGATTTTTGTTTGGTAGAGAGGCAACTGATTCCTCTCCAGCAGAAAGATACCACAAAGGGCTATTTAGAGTCTTTTTTTCCCTGTAGGACATTAATTAGCTGTGTCTCTCACCTAGCAAATTTATTTAGCGTGTCTTTCCTGGTCTCTATTTATCAAATGTTCTTTGAAACAGCTTTATCATCTGCTGGTTCCTTTACTGATAAGTTAGACAAATCTTTCAGGCACACACATACACACACATTTCTGTGGGAGCCATATTTTAACTTTGGATCAAGATTTATGGTTTTCTTTCATGGCCAGAGATTTGATTTTTAATTTTTTTTAACCTAATTTTTTCTTTGGGGGGGGGGGGAATTAGGTGTATTATTTATTTAGAGGAGATACTGGGGATTGAACCCAGGACCTTGTGCTTGCTAGGCATGCACTCTATCACTTGAGCCATATCCTACACCCCCATATTTTAACTTTGAACAACCAACTAAAAATATCATTTTCCTTACCCCTGAGTTTCTTCTTTGTAGTCAGTGTCATGTGGGAAAAGACCTTTTCTCTGGCAAAAGATTGGCCCAGTTGCCACAGCTTATGGGGCTTATTTTTTTCTGCTTATACATGACAATGAAGTTTAGTTTTGAACATATGAAGTTGAAAATGCCCATGGTACATCCCAGTGGAGATGTTAAAGAAGCTCTAAGCTTAGAGTTCAGGGGAGAGGCCTGGGCTGACGGTGTAAGTTTAGGAGGCATTTGTATCAACAAGAAGATATTTAAAGTCATGAGAATAGACGGGGATGGGAAAAGGAGTGGAGGAAAGAATGAGAGAAGAAATAAAGACAGACACAGAATAGTTGACATGATACAATCTCAAATTGGAACTCCAATATTTAGAGACCCATGGAGGAGAAGTAGCAAAGGAGACTGGAGAGGGAACAGATACATCAGAGAACAAAACAGTATAGTGTCAAAGAAACCAGAAGCCTAGGTCAAAAGCTGCTGAGAGGCTATGTCTAAGGAGTAGAATGTATATATTAGATATGGCAGCATGGAAGATAGCCATGACTTTGAAAAGGTCACTTTGGGTAGAGTGATGAGGACAGACAACTGGCTGGCTTTGTATGGGTTGAAGGCTGAACAGAAGCTGAAGATGTGAAGGCAGCACAAGTAGAAAACTTGTACTTTGTAGCTATATTTGTACCTGAGACTTCTGGGAGAAGAGATTAAGACTACAAGCATTTATTACATTCTTAGCATGATTCAGATGATTTAACCCAAGTGAAATCCAACAAAAACAGATACCCGCTACCACACTGTGCTATGTTATAGAACTACTGACAGAATACTTGGGAAGCTTCCACTCAAGTAGAATGTGGGTTCTAGAGCCTGACTGCCTGGGTTACTATCCCAGCTCTTTCACTAACTAGCCCAATGACCTTGGGCGATTACTACAACTCTGAGCCTCAGTTTCTTTATCTGTAACATGGGGGTGGATAGCAGCACCTACTTCATAAGGCTGTTGTAGAGATAAAAAGTGTTAGAATATGCCTACACAAAGTAAGTGCTCAATAAAGATTACCTTTATTATTACTTTTTCCAAGGAGGTATTTTAGGTGAGAAAATAGTTTAAACGATTTCTAAATGCAAGGTATTAAGTGTCATGATCAAAGCATGCATTAGGGTTATGAGAGCCCAGAGGAATTGCTTGGCCCAGTAAGGGCTCAGGAAACCTCCCCACTGGGGTGACTCAGATGCAGGAAAATGGATGTGGGACGTGAGGAGGGCCGTGCCCCAGGTCTTTGTGGAGCCCCTGGGCTGTGCCCCACCAGGTATGGGTCCTTGGCTTCATGCAGGAAAGAATTCAAGTGTGAGGCACAGTTGAGTAAAGGTAGGTTTATTTAGAGAGATACATACTGCATAGAGTGTAAGACAAGAGAAAGGCAAGGAAAAAGGTGTGGGAATTGGGTGCTCAAGTTAAAGTAAAAGTAGGTACACACTTCATAGACAGAGTGTGGGCCATCTCTGAAGAGGAGGGAGCGATAAAGGGCTGCCAGGTGTGCTGTTGCCAGTTTTTATGGGCTCAGTAGCTTCACATGCCTACACATGGGACCATTCCAGATACCCTGGGGAGGGGGCTGGGATTGCCAGGAATTTGGCCACCACCCACTCTTCGACCTTTTGTGGTTAGCCTTGGGACTGTCCTGGCACCTGTGGGCATGTTATTGATCACACTAATATGTTACAATGAGCATATAATGAAGCTCAAGTTCCACTAGAAGTCAAACCTCCCATCATCGCAATCCTCGAGGCCAACTGGGAGTTGAACCTTCCACCATTTTGGTGTTAACTGCTGTCATTCCTTAAAAAGCTGTGCCCTGCCCTCTTCCATCCTGTCTCAACTCGATCTCTGTCTGGACTATACAGTTTTTTCTCATGATGACCCTATGAGGATACACTGCAAAGATACCGAAGCTTAAAAAGAATCAGAAAAGATGTTGCAGTTTGTTATGGACAGGAAGCTTCTTTACAGAATTTTTCTTGTATTCTACAAAACTGTGAAGACCTGGGAGTTTGTAGCTTTGAGATCATATATATCTTGAGCAAAGACTGTATCTCTTAGCCTGTGCTTATGAAATTTCTCAACTTCCACTTAACTGTCAGGAGGTAGGGAGATAGTCAGGGAGAGATAAAGATTTTGCTAGGGCTTTGCTGCCATTATCTGACTATTTTCCCCAGCAGAGGCTTGTGTGTTGTTAATATAAACTCCTATTTAGTAAGAAAGGAGTGATAGTAAACCAATCTAATCAAGTTCCTCCTCATTAAAAGCCCATGGAAGGGAGGGTATGGCTCAGTGGTAGAGCTGCTGCTTAACATGCATGAGGCCCTGGGTTCAATCCCCAGTACCTCCATTTAAAAACATATAAAAATTTAAAATATATATATATATATATATATATATATATATATAT
The DNA here is from genome assembly GCF_048773025.1 of Camelus bactrianus. Classification (NCBI taxonomy): domain Eukaryota; kingdom Metazoa; phylum Chordata; class Mammalia; order Artiodactyla; family Camelidae; genus Camelus; species Camelus bactrianus. The sequence goes on from NC_133540.1 coordinate 97,397,086, forward strand.
ATATATATATATATATACACATATATATAATAAATAAATTTAAATTAACCTAACATTATTCCCCTCAAAACAAACAAACAAAAAATCAATGTTCCTTCATGGTAAAGCCCTCAGTAAGTCCTGGTTTAAGATAGTTTCTATTTGTATTCTTTTCATTCTTAAATTTCCCCTTATGAAAAGCCTTCCATTTAGTTCTTGCTTTTGAGACCTGGTCCCACTGAGTTTTAAGAATTCTGTGATCTGAAGTTTCACACAGAGTGTAGTACATCAATCAGCAACACAGTCATCACCTGAGAGCTTAGTAAAAATGCAGAATCTGAAGCCCAACCCAGACCTACTGAATCAGAAATTTTATTTTGACAAGCTGTCAGTGTACATTAAAACTTAAGAAGCACTGTTATGAAAGAGATAAAAGGAACTTAGGAAAACTTCAGGAATCCAAGAGCTTTTTTCTCAGAAGTAGAGAAAATCAAAACTACTATGGAAATGTTTTCCAAAATTGTTTTTTTCAAAATCAGATTTGACATTTGGTATATTCATTCAAGTGGCTTGCTACAGAGTTTAAGGTCCTTTTTAAGTACTCAACTCTTTTCAGAGAACTGAACATTCACATTGACAAGAAGGTCTTAAAAATGTGACAATGAATATATGTATACTCATGTATAATTGAAAAATTGTGCTCTACATTGGAATTTGACACAACATTGTAAAATGACTATAACTCAATAAAAAATGTTTCAAAAATTTTTTTAAAAAAGAGGAAATTTGTAGGGGAGAGACAAAGAACAAATTCTTCCTCACAGCCCTCAAAAGGAACCAACCTGCTGTCATCTTGCTTGCAGGCTTCTGGCCTCCAAAACTGTGAGACAATAAATTTCTGTTGTTTAAACCAAAAAAAAAAAGGTCTTAAATAATGACAATGGAAAGGACACATTCTTTATTTTAAACTCAGCCCTCAGACAAAGTCATCTCTAAGAATATGAGTCAAACAGAAGAAGTGAAATGGCTTCTATTGCCATATCTTCTTTTTTCCTTCCAGAATCAATAGTAGACACTTTAAAAACTCTTTTTCTATTTCTAAAAAACTCATCTTTCACTGCTTGTAGACGACCAAGTGTCCTCTATGACAATTTATTCTTATACTATTCCACACAGTCAAGAGTTTGACAATTTAAATTTCCTTTTTGTGAACTTCTTGGTTTCAAGGAATTCTTTGTAACCACTTCTACCTACAACTCTATTTTTCAGGCTTGCAAGTACATTTTAGTATCATTTATCAGGAACAGTTTGTCAATTTTAAATAATATTGGGACTGGGCTCATAAAGACATTGAGAAGTTCATGATGATGAGTATAATTTATCTTACTTGAGTATTTTTGTTTTTGCTTTATTTTCCCCACCCTTAACAGAGGCACTGGGGATTGAACCCAGGACCCTGTGCATGGCAAGCACTCAGTCTACCACTAAGCTATGCTCCCCTATCCCCCTACTTGGGCATATTTGAAATGTGACTAATTATGAAGGCAGCAGGAGCCCCAAGTAAAACTTTATCCAGTGTGGCTGGCCTTTTTTGCATACCTTTCCAGGAAGTGGCCAACAGTGGAAAGCTGGAAAGTTAGGATTTGAAAAAGGAGCTTCTGACTGTGACCAAATGCAAATGCAAGTACGTGTGCCTGATGCAGTGAGGCCAAATGAAACAAAACGTGGCCAAGCAAGGAGAATGAGGGCTTGTGCCTCAAACCCCAAACTCCCTGATGGGTTTTCTGGGAGAAGTTTTTATGGGCAAAATTTGGAGTGAGGGCTACAGGGTCTATGACTTTCTTCTCATTGGTTGGTGGCAAGGTAACAGGGCCGTGCTCCAACCTGAAGTTGCCATCTTCCACATGGGGGAGGGGTGGTCCTTAGTTCCTGCAGAAGAGCTCAAAGATACTGTTATGTATATTCCTTGAGGAGGAACAAGGACCCTGCCCCAAGGACGCAGGATTGTTTCTTGACTGCTCCTCCTTTGTTCCTGCATTCCCTTCCTTTCCTGATAAGCAACTCTTTGAATCCACCCTTTGGAATTCAGGGAAGGTCTAGGAGGCTGAATGAAGCGTATTTCCTATCAATAGAAACAGAAGACATGGAAAGGACTTGAATCCTGGAGGGCCACACAGGGTCCTGGCTCTGTTTCATGGTTCTTAACTAACCGTTGAGGTGTGATGGGCTGAGGATCAGGACACATACTAAATTGTTAAAAAGTTCATAATGAGGTACTTTCAATAGTCTTAAAGTTTCAGGTGTTTCCCCCAAATCAGGATGCATTAAAGGGGAGTATTTTGCTCCAATATAATTAAACTAATGTATTGGATTATACTATTTTATGCTCATCTCCATGAAGCCCTGTCCTGGTGTCATTTACTGAGCGTACTGCTCCAAATAAGCCAGTAATCTTGACTCCCATTCCCTACTCTCTCAAAGCTCCTAGTAGTAGAAAGAATGTGAATTTTAGAGTCAAGAGATCCAAGTTTATACCCTAAGAGAGCCCCATTTTTCTCATATGAAAAGGAAAGTGATAATACCTCTTACATACGGTAGGAATAAGACCGATCTGTTCAGCCAGTAGCCCATACTCATTACTCAGCAAATGTTAGTTCCTTTCTCTCTCTGGCAGCTCATAAAATATCTTGATCCTTCAAGAAAGATTGCTGGGTGCAGAAGGCAGAAATGGAAGACAGCCCCTAGGGCACTGTCATCACACTAGCCAGGACCCTCTCTTTTCTCTGTCTGTCCTCAGAATTCCCCAGCTGCAGGCTTGCAATATTAAGAGTCACTTTGCCTGTAACAGAGGCAGCTTGGGGATCCAATGGAGATCTGAGATGGAACTGCTGCCCAAAATCTTGTGACAATGGGCATACACTGTAGAGAAGAAAATCATGTATTTCAATGTGAGCAAACCCCTGGGATTTCCCTTAGTTCTCAGTGTGCCTTCAGCAGCGTCTGCAGCCTCTGGCTCCGTGGATACTTTCATTGAGGCAATAGTCTCCATTGTCACGAGCAGCCTCCCAGGGTAATTGTCAGTGACAAGGGTTAGGAGAGGGAGAAAAGCCACAGAACAGACATCAAAGGCAATTATAGCAAACCCCAGGTTGCTGTGAATGGAAGCAATCACTCAGAATGTCATTTTGGAAATAAATTCCCTGGATAGATTAAACATTTTGATAGTCACCAAAGTAAAAATGTGACCCCAGAGCTTTCTATGAAAAAGATGTTTTGACCAAAAACATACCAGCATCTGCTTCCTAGGGTTGAGTATTTCCTGATTTGCAAATGCACTCCTTCCTGGTACCTCAAAACCTATTTGGTTACGTTTCCAAAGTAGTCACATCTGTTTTACATTCGACAGTAAGTTCGTATATTCCTTCCTGCCAGTTTGCAACAGTTATGCAGCACCTACTAAGCGCAAAGCATTGCTCCAGGTAACATAAAAATTTGACCATAGATATGGGCAAGGGAGCACATTAATGCAAACCAGAGATCTTAGATTACTTATCACCTTGTCCATTACTTTTGTCAGTATGGCTCCAGGCCATCAGGAAAAATACCTCTCTATGTGGCCATTAAATCTGATAGATGTTTTGAAGGTCCCAGAGAATTAAGGTCCATTTTTCTTGTTCTTAATATTAGGAAATAGATCCCTAGTTCAAATGGTCTCTTTCTCTCTCTCTCTCTTTTTTTTTTTTTCAGTATTTTATATCCTTATATTTTAGTGTACTTCTCAACTTTCTCATTCTGGTAATACAGCTACATATCCTTAAAATTGAGATCTCTGTGCCTTATTATTTTGCAACTCCCATTTTTTTTTAACAATATACAGTTGACTCTTGAACCTTGCAGGTTATTGGCACTGACCCTCTATGCAGTCAAAATCCATTTATAACTTTACAGATGATTCTCTGTATCTATGTTTCCACATTAATGTATTCGAACAATCACAGAGTGTGTAGTACTGTAGTACATGTTCATTGAAAAATCCACATATAAGTGAACCCATGTTGTTTAAACTCACATTGTTCAAGGGTCAACCGTACTCTGAAGATCTTTTCATATCAATAAATATCTAAATTTGTATTTTTTCTTCATATCACATATCACTAGCTCAAATCAAACATTCTATTATGTTACTTATCCATCTTCTCCTTATTTCTATTGATTGTCATGTTCTCCCACCATAATGCATGTGGAGAACTTGCTGGATGCTCCCATGTCTGAAATAATGCCGGGCACATAGTGGGACTTTTACAGACCTTTGTTAAATGAATGATTGAATGAATAACAAAAATTTTATTTTAAATGATAAGATTAATACTATATTAAATTTTTACTATTTTACTTTTCTGAATTTGTAGTTTACTCTAAAAATAACATAGAAGATACATTCTTAAAAAGCATTAAAAATTTGAGTAATATAAAAATTGGGGAAAAATTATTTTAATACTTCAGGGGTATGGCTTAAAAAAACGTAAACAATCTCCAAATATAAATTTGGAAAAGTCGAGAATTTGATCTTAAATAAGCTGTTCTCAAAAGTTAACTGGAACAACTTGAAATCTAACTTTTTTTTTTTTTTTCCAGAAAATTGTGGGGCCAACTGGTGTAGTTCAAAGTCCAATGACCCCCATTCCTGTGCTGTTAGATATCTGCCTGCGATTCCTCAGAAGATAAAAGTACATTCTTTACTGGATAGCCTTGGGTAATGCCTAATCTTACAATAACTCAGGCTGGTTTGTTTCAGCCCACCTCATCAGAGTCATAAACCCCACCACCCTTTGAGGACCCGAAACTTTCCTCACCTACAGCCAATCAAAGAGCTGTGTGCAAGGTGATCGCACAGCCCCCTATCCACTGTGTTCACCAACTCCTCCCCCTGGTTAAAGGCCTCAGCAACTACCCCCCAGTGCCCACACAGACACCTCCCATCTGTGTGGCCCACTGTGGTCTACAGCAGCCTATCTATTAAACTTTTCTTTGTCTTTTAAACTTTTCTTTGTCTTTGGTAAATTCTTTTACTGCCTGCGACACTGGGCTGCCTTGTTCCCCAACAGAAATCATGGTAAATCTTCCCATGACTGAAATTCAAGGAACATTGAACACCTGAAATGACCAGAGGAATCACTGACTGAAGTATGGATGGATGAAAAAATTTGAGTATCACAGCTATATGCTCCATTCCATATTCACTCGCTCCTGCTGACTGCTTGCCTGAAGACATGAACTTCATTGTGCCTGTCTCACAACACTTCTTTGAGTACAGATATTGTGGAAACACGGAACTTGCAGGCTGCAAGGGGCTGAAGTTCTTGCTTCTTAAGAATGTGTTTATAGATCTCTCTAAATGAGAAACAGAGAATGGTATTCTTCTTTGTTCCTTTCCTGGAACAAATGAAGCTCAGAGTAGCATGCAAAAATCAGAGAGAAAATGGGACTCCACCACAATAATAAGAGCTCTGGATTATTCTGTGTTTGTTGATTATCATTAATGATATCTATGTATGGCTTCACAAAACAACAAATAAGAAAAAAGTCCTTCGGAGAGAAGAAAATTTCCCTTTGTAGTAACAAAGGTTTACTGTGGGTATTCCCAAGGTGCTGTGAGGAATTAAAAGACGTCCATGACCAGGTCGCTGCCCTAGGTTCCTGTCTTTGTAGTTTGGGGGAAGATAAGCCTAAAAATCAGGGACAGTATAAAATGAAAATATGGGGCTCCTTGTTAAAATATTTTTGCAAATTTCAAGACAATGACTGCAGAGCATTAAATCAAGCACAAGGCTCTTCTAATTGTGGGGCCCCATGTGATTGCACAGCTCACACATCCATGAAGCTGCCCCTGAAGAAAACAACAAATTATTCCATATGGAAAATAGTACAGAGGTTCCTCAAAAAATTAGAATTGAACTACCATATGATTCCACATCCACTTCTGAGTATTTATATGACAGAAACAAAAACACTCAAAAAAATATATGCATGTCCACTGCAGCATTATTTACAATATCCAAAACATGGAAACAACCTAAATATTCATCAGTGGAGTAATGGTCACTTATCCATAAAAGGAATGAAATCTTGCCATTAGCAACATCATTGTTGGACCTTGAGGGCGTTATGCTAAATGAGATAAATCAGGTAGAAAAAGAGTAATACTGTGTGATCTCATTTATATGTGGAACCTAAAACAAAAATAAAAACAAAAAATAAAAATATAAACTCATAAAAAATAATAAATCATTAAGACAAAATATAATGAAATAAACACTTGAGAAATATACAAGGTACTGATGGGGAAAAAAAAGGAAGAAACCATGAGGTATCCATGCTATAGAAAAGGGGCTGAAAGATGGTACACAAAAATGCCAACACCTCCTCTAAGGGAAGTGATGTGGGGCTGAGGAGCGTAGGGAGTTGATAGAGGGGGCTTTTCTTGTTCGATCTCTGTACTTCTGTATTATCTGAACCTTTTATAGTGAGTTTGTATTTTACATTTGTAATTCAAATAAGTGATTTACCAAAGAATCTTGGCTACTGTTGTTAATGTTTATCATATGATATACTCTGATGTTACTATTCTATTCCATTAAAAAAAATATTGGCCCTCTGAACCAGCACTTCACAAAAGAAGATATTCAAATAGTCAATAAACAAACGAAAATGTTCTCAACTTCATTAGTCATCAGAGAAATATAAATTTAAACCACAATGCAATGCCACTGTCTACCCAGTCAAATGGCTAAACTGAGAAAAACAATGCCAATCTTCAGCAAGGATATGGAGCAACTGGAACTCTCGTACATTATTTATGGGAGTATAAATTGACACAAGCTAAAAACAACTATTTAGCATTATCTACCAAAGCTCAGCATACATGTACACTTTGACCCGGTAGTTGAGCTCCAAGATACATACCTAACAGAAATGTATAGACGGTCATGAAAAATGACCAAAAATGGTCACAGAAGTAGATTGTATTTTCCAAAGATGGCTGTGACAATCTCACTTGTAGCATGTTTTCCTATAATATAGCCTAGAGATTCTTCCCTAGGAGAGATAGAATCGGTCTCCTCCCTTTGAACCCAGGCAAGCTTGTGACTCATTTGGAACAAGAAAATGTTGTGTAAGCGATGCCATGTGACTTCCAAAGTTAAGTCAGTGGAGGGTAGAAGGACATGCCACCCCATAATGTACCACTTTGACATTAGTATTCTTTGAACTGAAGGCAATTGAGAAAAAAAGCACATATCAGGAAAGCTCTCTGCCTTCCTCCTACTTGCCTAAATACAGGAGATAAATCTATGACGGTGTCTCCTGTCTCTCCTCTCTGCCAGGCAGAACAGAAGTTAATCACCAGAGATAACCATAGACCTATCAGGCCCAGCCCTTACCTCCCCATATATTATTTTACCACAATTTTCTGTCCTAAAAACTTGTGGTCCTTTTCTTTTGTCTTGTTACTTCTCTAAAAATTTTTGTTCTTTTGTTAAGATGCTCTAGAAGCCCATGTTCTAACTGCCCTTTGTGATACTCATCACTGAGGATTCCCATATATACTTCGATGCACATGTTAATAAACTTGTGTTTTTCTCTGTTAATCTGGCTTTTTGTCAGTCTAATTTACAGGGCTTAGGTTCAAATGAACCTAAGATGAGTAGAGGCAAAAGAGTTTTTCCTCCTTTACATTAGAAAAAGCCCTCAGCTTCTTCTTTCTTCCGGGGGCACTCATGCTTGGCATTCTGAGCTACCATGTAAGAAGTCCAGCTGCCCTGAGGCCACCATGCTGTGAGGAAGCCAAACGACCAGGAGAGTCCACATATAGGTGACCCAATTGGCAGTGCTCAGTCTTAGAGTCCTCTTGGCCCAGGTGCCAGATGTGTGCTGATGCCACTGTCATCTCACCCTCAACCACTGAGTCTTTTCAGCTGAGGCCCCAGACCTCACTGCAGCAAACATAAACCATTCCCACAATGCCCTTTCCAAACTCCTGGCTCATAGCATCTGTGAGCATGATAAAGTGGGCATTCTTTTTTTGTGGGGGGAGCAGAGGGGAGGTAATTAGGTATTTTTGCTTTTGTTTTTTTTTAACTGTTGAACCCAGGACCTCGTGCATGCATACACTTTACCACTGAGATGTACCCACCCAACTAAATAATATGTTGCAGTTATTCATGTAATGGAATATTCTATGGCAGTGAGAACTAATTGATACACAAAACAACATGGATGGATTTTACAAATACAATGCTGAGCAAAAGAAGCCAAATACAAAAGAATACATACCATATGATTTTATTTATATGAAATTCCAAAAGGACAAAACTTATATCTAGTGCTGGAAACCAGGGTAATGGTTAGCTCTGGAGGGAGGTAGTGACTGGGAGGGTGTGTAAGGAGGGTTTCTGAGATGCTAGCAATGTTCTGTTTCTTCGTGTCAGTCTGGCTGCACAGTTGTGGCTATTCTGTAAAAATCTGAGCTCAACTTTTGATGTATGCACTTTTCTGCTTTTAGGTTACACTTCAATAACATTTTTAAAGATGCCAACCATGACCCAGAGATTGATTTCCCAACCCACAGATTGCAATTTACAGTTCTATGTGAATGGTACCTGATGGGGCTGTGTAGGACAGTGGCTGGTGGTGATCTTGCCTCAGACAGCTGGATGGGTATCTCAGGTCAGCTGTTTGTGTAAAAGCGTCCTTAACATAAAGCTTCCTGCATACTAGAACCAACTGCTGGCTGCCTCCAACTCAAAGGCTCTGGGGAAGACTATTCTTTCCCTTCAGATCAATTGGAATGTGCCGGTAAAAGGGCAGAAATATCTTAGTGTTTAAGATCATAGACTTTGGGTGGGGGGAGGGTATAGCTCAGTGGTAGAGTGAGGCATGAATGAGGTCCTGGATTCAAGCTCCAGTAACTCCATTAAAAAAAAAAGAAGAAGAACATGGACTTGGGTATTTGATAGATGGGCTTTGAATGGTGTGCAGCAGGTTAACTTGACCTTTATAAAAACATTTCTTTAGCACTTACTCTGTGCTAGCATTTTACATGTACAATCTCATCTATTAAAAGAACAAACCTGTGAAGTAACTTAGTTACTAGGACTTTCCATTTATGAAGCTGAGGAAATTAAAAACTGGAGAAATTAGATAACCTGCTGGAGTTCCCAGTGTTTATAAATGTCTAAGGATGGAGCCTGACATATGACTGTATTTTTTTGAGTTGCCTGAATACATGGACAAACTTCAGATTGAAGGACTGGAAGGTATGACACTAGTCAGCCAAAAATGGAAAGAGAAGTTTACAGATGATGCTAAAGAGTCTTGACCAAGGGCAAAGTCAGGTTAGGAGTACGTAAATCCGGGGTTTGAGTTTCATCTCTCTGACTGATCTTTGGCTAAGCTGAATGATTTTAGTTTTTCTTTTCATATGGTGGTTATGTTTGTTTTTCTTCTACAGATGACTGCTTTCAGAGAAATGATTGAGTTCTTCGTCTCTTTAGATCTTTGTATTAGCTTCTTTGTATCATTCAGGTCTCTGGTCAAATGCCACCTCCTCAGAAAGCCCTTTGCTAACTACCTTGTCTAAAATATCCTCCCTGTCACTCTCACTTTATTCCTTCTTAGTTTTCTTTTTTTTTTTTTTTTTAATTTTTTATTTATTTTTAATGGGGGTACTGGGAACTGAACTCAGGACCTCATGCATGATAAGCATGCGCTCTACCACTGAGTTATATCTACCCCCTCCTTAGTTTTCTTCTAAGCAATTTTCAGTGCTGGAAACCATTTTATTTACTTGTTTATTGCCTGTCTCCTCCATTATAATGTGAGCTTCATGAGGGCAAAGATTTATCTGCTTTATTCATCTAAATCCCCAGTGCCTAGAACAGTGCCTGGAAGGAATGTCCTAGATGATCAATTAGTACTAGGGAAGGGAGAAAGAGAGGAAGGCAGGGGGGAAGCAGGGAGGAAGGAAAAAAGGAGACTGGTATACAGACATTTGAGGACTTTGAATTGGCTTTTTGTGTTTAAGCCTGTATTGGTAATACTAGCTCCTATAAGAGATATCTTCCCCCACCCCCCAAATCTCAGTAGCTCATCACAAAAACCTTATTTCTCATTCACAAAATCATCTAATGCAGATGTTCCTGGTTAGGGGGTTTTCCTCCAAGTAGTGATTCAGGGATCCAGGCTCCTTCCACATTCAAAATGTGGCTCCCAAGATTGCCCTGGGAGCCATCTCCCTCCCTGTCAGCTGGGAGGGTTCAAGGGCATGGAGGACAACACAGAGGAGATTTAATGGGCCAGACCTGGAAGTGCTATGTATCACTTTTGACCACATGCCACTTGGCACAGCTAAGTGTAAGGGAGGTTTGGAAATACAGTGTAAGTGTGTGCCCAGGAGAACAGAACACATCTGGTGAACAGCTAAACAATCCTTGCCACTGTGGTTGAGTGAGGTGGTCCCTGTTACACATCTATAAATAAAGAGTTCAGAGTAAAATCATTCATTACTGTATATTTGTGTTTTAAAAGTCTAGAAACCATTTGTTTCAGAGAATTTCCAAAGTCTCCCTCTATGATAAAACCATTACCTTTTCTTGAGAGCTGCCTTTTATATTCTCCAGGGAGAGGAAAGAAGAGAAACCTGAACTTGATTTTTGCAAAAATTTCATTTGTATCTAAATTGTTTCACAAGACTGTGACATGTTTACATATAAACTATATTTTTGACTAGATTACAAAACCTGCCACAGTTGCCCCCAAAGGCATGGATTTCCTAACAGGGTGGCTGTCAACACTGCAAAATGTATCTCTGAGGGTTTGAAATCTTACCACCTAGGAAGGAATAGATGTTTTGAAATTTCTAAATTTTAAGTGAGGCCCAGTTAAAGCTTGGTGTTTCCACTCAGATTACCTTATCACAATTTTTTCCCCCTAATTTAATACTAGTCAAGACTATAAGCTCCAGAAGAATGAGTTTCTGTCCATTGTCAGAGGGGTAGCAAGGTGATAACAGGAAAAACTAACATTTACTGAGGCTTATTTGTCAGGACTGTGCTAGGCACTGTGCCCATGAACTTGACTTCCCTTTTTTTTTTTTTTTTTTTAACATTTTTTATTGATTTATAATCATTTTACAATGTTGTGTCAAATTCCAGTGTTCAGCACAATTTTTCAGTCATTCATGGACATACACACACTCATTGGAACTTGACTTCCTTTAATCCTCGTATCAACACACCAAGGAAGGTAGTGTGATCCCAGTTTGATCAGTGAGGACACTTTGTCCCTCATCTGTTGTTCAGAGCAGCAAAGGACAAAGCTTGGATGTGAGCTGAGGTGTATCTGGCACCAAAGCCCACACTCCTGACCAGAGCAGACTAGGAAAGAGAATGAAAGTGAAGAACTTGGGAAATGGGCTAGAGACCAACACTGAGGAGTCTTGGAATTTGATTCCTCAGTCTTTTCTTTTCTAAGAAGTCCCTGCAGGTGATTCATGCCTTTGTCTGTTAGTTGCTAGCACTGTAGAAAGACTGAAGTTACATGTACGATTAGAGCTTCAGATCCTAGTACCAGCTCTCTGATGTTTCTGGTCACTTAATGAAATCACCTTGCAGGGAGTTTGTCCAAACCAGCTATCTGTGGGAGCAATCAAGTTCCAACCCCGATTTGACTGGGAAGATTTGGCTACCCTGATCATACCTCTCTGGGAAAAATGAAACTGACAGATTAAGGGAGCAATGCGAAGAATAAATTTGGCACCCAATTTAAGACTGGAAAATAATTTTCCTTCTTATTCAGGCACGGAAACTGCCTTAAGGACGGTAAAAGCCGGCAGGAGAGTCCAGCTGAAAGCCCTTTTCCCTCTTCGCCTCTGCCAGGGCTCAGGTCTGTGAAACAGATGAACTATTTGCTACCTTCCTGAGTTTGTACTCAGTTGCTTATAGCAGACCTAGAAATACGTACATCATCAAAGTAAAAACTTAAGCCAAATAGTAAGATTTCAGAGTGGGAGAAACAGTAGACTTTACAAGAATTAAACTAAAATTCCAGCCACATCTAGTAAGTCTTTGAACCATAAAGATTATATTTTGCAATATTAAATATATCATTTTTGGAAAACCCATTCCTTTAGAATCTTTTGGGGTTAACACTATTTTCAGATTTCTTTTTCACAGCCATTGCATGTAGTATAAAGGAGATAAAGGAAAAACTGTGCTAAAATGTATTTCCTCTAAATTGGTGTGGTCTCTGTGGAATATTGCTGAAGGATATATTATCAACATTTATCAAAATTACAATACAAAATTATAAACCCTCTGACTCAGAAATTTTACATCCAGGAATTTACATTATAGACATACTTGTACTGATATATGTACATGGTTATTCTGCACCATAGTTTATATAAAGGCAAAAGAATGGAGACAAGCTAAACATCAACAGAGGACTAACTGAATAAATCACAGTGCCTGTATATAGTGGAACAGTATGTAGCCATTGGAATGAATAAAGAAGCTAATATTTAATGTACTGATGTTTAATGATCTCCAGGATATATAGCTAAATGACAAAAGCCAGGTGTAGAACAGTGTGGGAAGTACAGACAAAAGGCAACTTGTATGGGCGGGGGGTGGGGGAGATGTACATGATTTTGCTTTATATGCAGAAACTATCTCTAGGACACAGAGAAACTTGTAATGTTGATTACTTCAAAGAGCTGAGTAGCTGGTAAGAAAGACTTTTCACTGTATGCTCTCTGTATCTTTTGAGTTCGGGACTATGTTAACAATTTAAAAGGATATTTACTTATTGAAGTATAGTTGATTTACAATGTTGTGTTAGTTTCTGGTGTACAAGAAGGTGATTGGAGATGACTGTGTCTGTCCTTGCCTGACACCTTGATTGGTGCCTTGTGATGGATGGTGAAGCAGAGGGCTCAGTGTTCTGACCCACAGACACTGTGAGATGATAGATGTATGCTGTTTTAAGTCACCGAATTTTAGGGTAATTTACTAGCAATAATTAGCTATAGATAACTAATAAATAAGATACATTTAAATAATAAATTAGTCATTGAAGTTTAAAAATTTAAAACAGGATAACCTAAGGAATACAAATACAAATATTAAGATCAAATACAAATATTAACAAATTAGAGAATTAAAAAGTGGTAGAACTAGTAAATCCAAGAACTGATTCTTTTAAAAGCAATAAACAACTAATTAACCTAAAAAATAAAAAAGAAAGCATAACACACAAAATAAGAAATGAGAAAGGAGAAATAAAGACAGATTTTTTTAAAATTAAGTGCTTGGTTCAACTATATGCATTTAAAAATCTTTAAAAGAAAATATTTCACATTTGATTCCCTTCTTTTTCCTATGAGGAAATGAGCTGATATAAATTTGTGATTTAAATTTGGGCTCTTGTCTTTATTCTGACCATTCCCTGTAATTCAGGATAAAACTGGGAAAGTCTTACAGAGCAGTATTTTTCAACCTGCATGTCACAACATATTGCATGGGTCATGAAATCCGTGTAGTGGATTTGACTAGAATTTTTAAATGACATATAATAGAATATGAAAATATGAGGGCATTGTGCATAGTGGGGGTGAGTATTTCTTTCATAAAACTTGTACTTCAGTTGTGTGTGTGTGTGTGTGTGTGTGTGTGTGTGTGTGTGTGTGTGCACATTAGCTACTGTGTAAAATTTATTTCTCTTTGTTCACATCAAGAGTTTGAAAGCGACTAGTGCACAGGACTCAAGGGATATGGAAAGTAATTCTGTACACACAGAAGGCTCCTGAGAGCATCTGTAATTGTGAACCCTAACACTGAAACAGAAAGGTACAACTTTTCTCCATTAAAATGTATGTCACAGCCTACAGGCTTCAAACTCTGACTCATTTTTTCCAGGGGTTAACTTCCCTCTCACTACCTGCTGCATAATATCATTGATGATTTCCATCTGTTCTAATGATCCTGTATCCCATGGCAACTCTTCAAATTCTTCAGTTTTATCCATTTTAAGATGATGCTTGCCTGTTTTTCATATTGAGAATTTATTCATTTCTTGCTACATGGTGGATTCCTGATCTTTGACTATGTTATTTTTCCTTTAGTTTTAAGCTATAATTTTTTTTTTCCATATTGAATCTGCTTAACATATAGAAAGACAAAAAAAGTTGAAGATCAAGCCTTTTCACCAGTCCTCTGGGTTGCCCTTGCCTCTTACTTTAATTCCTTCTTTCTGCTCTTCTCTACTCTCTTCCAAAATATTGCACTGAGGAGGTATTTACACTCCTCTCTATCTCAGCCTTCACTCTGGGGGAAGCTGGCTGCTGGTCTAAGTAGCCCTATGGAGAAGCCTGCATGGCCAGGAACGGGTGACTCTAACAGTCAGCAAAGACCAGAGGCCTGACAACAGCCACATGAGTGAGCTTGGAAGTGGATCCTCACCTGGTTGAGCCTTGAGATGACAATGCTCCTGGCTGACAACGTAATTGCTTCCTTGTAAGAGATCCTGAGCCAAAAGACCCAGCAACACCATATCCAAGTTCCTGTCCCAGAGAAACTGAGATGTTTGTTGTTTTAAGTTGCTATGACTTAGGGTAATTTGTTACACAGCAAAGATAACTAACACAGGGGCAAGTTATCCATTATTTGAGCTTTGGTTGAAGGCATGGCTTAGCCTCCATCATGGGTGTTGAAAGGAGCCAGACATGATCTGTCCTCAATTCCTCATGAGTATGGGCATATGTGGTCATATGTGGGCGCAGCCTATCCAGAAACGGCCTGGGATCTAGTGACTTAAAGATGTAGGGATAGTTGAGAAATGATTCTTCACAGTGGCTGCCCTGAGTGTCCTACAGCAGAGGTACCAATGACAGCTTCTTGATTAGACTGTTTCTGCAAGGAAAATTGAGGACCAGAGACTAAGATTCCCATCTATAAAAGGGAGATAATAACAGGTCCTATAATTCAGGGTTGTTGTGAGAATTACTTGGATTCAAATACAGAAAGTACTTAGGCTAGCACCTGGCATACAGTAAGTGCTTTTTTAGTGTTGACTTTTATTGTAGAAAGGTTATCTAAAATGGGGAGATGTTGATATTGAAGACAGATTCAATAGATGAGTTCTGAGTAGTAACACAGAGTCCTCCTTCACCACTGCCAAGTCACTCAGTCTCCCACACATAGGCGAGACTTCAGATGCCCAGTGTAGTTAGCTTCTTCAGGGTTGAGCTGCTGACACAACCTCATTTAGGAGTGGGTTCAGAGCATCCCCAGGTTTTCCCTGTGGGCTATCCCAAGTAGTGAACACTTCCTGAGGGCTGACTGTGTGACTGGCACTAGTCTACCAGCTTTTATGCATTAGCTCATTCCAGGAAACTTATGGGGCACAGAGAGATCAAGTAACTTACCCAAGGTCACACAGCTAGTGAGTAGCAGAGCTTTGGTTCTGGGCACTCTGGCTCCAGATTGTGCTCCTCAACACTGTTTCCCTGCGTTTCAGGTGAAGAGGTTCAGTCCTAACAACCTCAGTGGGGGCTCAACTCAAGAACCCAGTAACTACCTCAGTGGGGGCTCAACTCAAGAACCCAGTAACTACCTCAAATGCTGGTCACTGTCATATGCTGATTAACCCCTAGTCATATCAATGTCCTTAAGTCCAGAACCTGTGACTGTTACCTTATATGGCAAAAGGGACTTTGCCACTCTGCCTTCTGAGTGAGACAGAACGCACTCCGTCTATGGAGTATGGATCTACTAAGCACCCAACTCCCCACCTCGTGACCTTTCTCTTGCCTTCTGAAACGTCCTGAATTCTGTCTATGCAGGATGTATCTCTCTGGATAAATCTACAGTTACTCAACTGTGGCTCATTCTTGAATTCTTTCCTGCACAAAGCCAAGGACCCACACTTGGTGGGGTACGTCCCAGGGACTCAACTGAGACCTGGGACATGACCATCCTCTTGCCCCACATTCATTTTCCTGTATCACCTGCAACAATAGCACCTACCATACAGTAATGTTTACACGTTATCTCCAACTGCTCCTTGGGAATAGGACTGCCCGCTTTATACATCTTGGAGTTGTTAGCACCTTACAAAAATCTCCAGCATGCAGTAAGTCTTCATAACTATTTTCTGAATTAAGGAGTGTGAGTGGATGTGTTACAAAGTAACCACAGGAGTGAAGAAAAAGTCATTCATGAGGACTAGGGGTGCCTTTTGGAGAATATTGAATGTCAGACACACTTCATAGAAGGACCAAGGCTTCGCAGAGCTTCTACATGCTGGCAAACTGGAGCCAGGGTTTTGGAGACGAAGGTGAGCTTTGAAGGCGGGGAGGAGACTGAAGGAAGAAAGCTTACCCGGGTGAGGCAGAGCTTCAGGCAGGAAAGTTTCAAGAAAGCAAAGGCATTTAAAGCCACCTTGGTGAGGTCCAGGGGCCTTAATTATTAAGGTGTCAGAAAACTATTGAAAGGTTTCTTCGATGTATTGGACAGGTCATTACAGAAAGTAGAACATCACTGTCTAGAGACGTCTTAAAAGAGCCCCTTCTAAACATACCACCTCTGCCTGCGTAAATACCCATCCTGGAAGGAAGGAAAGAACTGGAACGGGTCTTCCTTTATTTGACCTGGGCTGCTTTAAAATGGCTGAGACTGCCCTGAGGAGGAAGACGGACCCACAGTGCCAGCAGAGGAGGGCTGGCCCAGGGCTATACGGTAGTTGACACCCCAGGAAACCGACATACCGGAGGCGTCCCTGAATCTCTAATGAGCTCCATGATTCTGTGCTCTGATAGGCCCTCTTAAATCATGAAGCAAAAAAAGCATCTTCATTGTGTGTCTAAAGCTAGTTTACTCCCTGGGGCTGGTTCTTTGATTGCTGTGCTTCCGAATATTTGCATAAGAATGAGACACAATGGCTCAATGGTTACACAAACCCCAGGTGGGCCGATTTCTGGATAGACTTGGAGGAGAATTGACCTTTAACTCTTCTGGGAATCTCTGGAGCAAGTTAAAGGACTACAAAACTTATTCCGAAGATGGGCTGGGTCAAGACTGATACAGGTTTTTCTTTTAATTGTTTTTAGGCCAAGGAGATAAGGGAGGATGAAATTTCTCTTTGGGTCCAGCATCCCCTCTCCCCTTCACTGTGACCCTGCACATGGCCACTTTACTCCACACCCGCTACGTGCTCCCACTCAAAGGTCAGCCCCCTTCCTCCAGTTGCCACCAAACATAGATTTTTCCAAATGTAGACTTTTCCAAGGGGCCAGAGTTTTTTGCTTGTTCCTGGTCTATGGTTATATCCTGATCCCAGCTCTCTTCCCTGCGTCTATATCGTAAAGTCTTCACCAACCCCATGAGTGTCACCTCACATGACATTTCTTCAAGCACGTTGTGTTGTCACCAAGGTCACTGCAGTGGGTGTGTTAGAGCAGGCAGATACTTAGATATGAGCAGAGAAAGGAGGACACAGATCAAATGGCAGGAATTGGGCAGAAAGGAGGGGCACAAGCCAAATGCAGGAAACCACACATCATGTAAGCACCAGGGGTCCCTGGGCAGAGAAAGAAAAGCAGGAAACTTGGGGCTGATAAGGGATCACACCTTTTGGGTGGCCTGGAAACAAAGAAAGGTGAGAAAAGGCAGGAATTTCCAGTGTCCAAATGTAACCTTTTGCTCATTATACCCTCATTTCAATAAAATTAACCTTGCAGATCAGAAGTACCCACCATACACCGACGCCATGACACTTCCAATCCAGACTAAGTAAGGAAAAAAATCCCTCTTTCCTTTGGGAAGGTGGAGTTGGGATGCTAATCAGGGAATATGACCCCAAACCCTTTCCTCCTCAATGAATATTCTGCCCATTCATTTTTACACCCTATGTAACTAACTTGCCAAAGAAACACAGGGCAGCCGCTCACCTGAGCCTGCCCACTCTCCCCTTGAGAGTGTACTGCCCATCTTTTAATAAATCCTTACCTTACTTTTTTTAACCTCTAAGTCTTGTCTCTGAGTTCTTTCTGGGATGGGACAAGAACCTGGAATACCGGTTGCATCCACCAGCAACAGGTGCTATGAGTGAGGTTGTGAATTTTTAGCCTAAAAATGAACCCCTTCCATGATGGAGAAATAAAGAATGCTTAAAGGTAGTTGCAAGGGGAATTGGGGACCATACACATCTTTCCTGAATTGGGCCTCATGTAAAAATGATTGCTCATCACTAATCCATGCTGGCTGCACTGCCTTCTCAAGGTCTCTATGTACTCAAGACTGTGACACTGAAGGAGGATTAATAAAATGGCCACACTTAGGCTAACAGATTGCTTATTCTTTAATTTTTGCTTTAGTTTTTTTTTGGGGGGGGGGAGGTAATTAGGTTTATTTACTTATTTCAGCTGAGGTACTTGGGACTGAACCCAGGACCTCCTGCATACTAAGCACACACTCTACCACTCAGCTATAGCCTCCCCCAGATTGCTTATTCTTATGCTTGCCCTTAGAACGGTCAACAAACCTGACCAACAGGTTGCTCCCCACAGCTCCAGGCCCGTTGTTAAAACTAAAGCTGTTGATCTTACTGTTTCTACTTTATTCCAGTAATTGAAAGGAATAATCATGCTTGGTCTTTGAGTCATTCTCCAAGGAGAAGGTCACAGGGCTGTAACCTTACAAAATAACCTGAATTACCAAGAAGACCACACCTTGGGTGTTCTTGTAAGATAAAGAGATGGAAACAGTGACAACCACTAGTCTTTACAGAACTGGTCGCCTGGAGGCATCATGATGCCACTCTAAGTCTTCTGATGAGAAAACGATTCTGTTGATTGTTATTGAAGACTTGGTGTTTGAGCTATGGTTATATGACCATTCTAACTCCCTCCCCAAGGTGGGTTCACAGTTTTGAAGGCACTAGCCTGCTGTGAGTCCCCTTTGCCCGGCAAAGCAATAAAATTGCCTTTTTCCTTCTAAGCTCCAAGACCTTGTCTCTGGGTTATTCGACTCATCAAGGACAGGGGCCAACAAGACCTTTGAAGCTTGAGGCTCTGTCACATTTATTCCTGGAGTGGCCACACAGCTGACATTCAGTAAACATGTTTGTTTATTTAGGAGAGAAGCTGTCTGTGTTCTGTGGGCGGACATCATCACATTCCTGCCTTTTTGCATGAATCTTAGACTCAGGCCTCATCCCTGCAAAACCAAACCAGTGTCCCCATAATCCACCCATTTTCTCTCACTTGCCCTTAACCGCGGCCTTGGCTACTGTTTTTTCTCTTTCTCCGAAAAGAGAGAGTGACTAGGTCCTCTTCTCCTACTCCCCAACATTGTAAAATCCCCAGCATTGTAAAAGCAGTTTCCTTTACTCACAGAAACTGTCCCAGCTGCATTCAGCAGGGGCCTTTTCGTTGAGAAACCAGCTGGGCCCCATTTTGTCCCTTCGCATGCGTGGCTGCTGATTCTGTCGCCTTGTCATGCTTCCATCCTGGCCTCCCCAACAACACACTGTGCCTCCGGGTCCCCAAGGACCCTCAGGCCACTTCTCCCCTTCCCCATATCAGATCCTCCCTTTAGCCCCCAAACATAAGTGCTGCTGAGGTTCTAATGCTGCTCTCCCCCCACCTCCCTCCCGTCTAGAACCTGCTCCTAAACAGGCTCCACCTGCACCAGCAGCACTGGCCTCACTGAGAGCCTGTTAGAAATGCAGAACCTTAGATCCTACCCTGCACTTCCTGCATCAGAATCTGCATTTTTATTAAGATCCCCAAGTGACTCATCTGCACATTAAAGTTGAAGAGGTGCTGGTCTACAGCAGCACCATACAACAGGAATACAGTGTGGCCCACACGTGTAATTTGAAATTTCTAGTAGCCACGTTAAAAACGTGACAAGAAACAAGTGAAATTCATTGTCATCATATTGTTCCTTTAACGCAATGTAAATCCAGACTCTTACAATTTCAGCGTGTAACCCATATGAAAATTACTGAAATAGTTTACGCTCCTTTTTTTGTAGTGAGTTTTTGAAATTCAGTGTATATCTTACCCTTCCAGCACACTTCACCACAGCCTCATTTCAAGTGTTCAGCAGCCACGCAGCTAGCGGCTACAGTATTAGACAGCGTAGCTCTGGAGTTTGGCAAGTAGATTAAGGTTCAAATGAACAAAATCTGTGTTTGAACCTCACTTCAGCACAGATCAGCTTTGTGATCTTGAGCAAATTACCCTTCTCTGGATTCCTTTCCACATGATGTGAACAGAGTAAGAGTAACCAATTCACAGGGTTGATGCAGATTACAGTGTCTGTAAAAGTATACAGTTAGCCCTTTATAAATGGTGACTATTAATACTCTCCTGTATTTTCTGGGCTTTATCTAATTATATGCAAAATTTGCCTTCTTAATAAGCAACCCATTAACTACCATTATTATTATTTGTAGAAAATTTTCTTACAACTTAATAGTTATTAAAAGACTGTTTTAGTGCTTCTCCGCATGGTTTTTAGCAATTGATTCAGATATAAACAGTTTAAATCCTTGCTTCCACAGTTAGATGATGGCATACACTCTGGAGCCAGGTTGCCTGGCTTCACGTCCAAGCTCTGTCACTTACCAGCGGTGCCTCAGTGTCCTCATCCAAAATAGGGCTAAGAACAGCCTCTATCTATGGAGTTGTAAAGATTAAAGGAATGAATAAATAGAAATTCCTTACACCAGTACCCGACCCATACTAGGCATTATGCAGGTAATAATAATGAACAAATCAATGATAACAAGTATCAAAAGTTTGGGGATATTAGAAATGCCTGTGTTAAAGTGTTAAACAGAACACAGAATGGTTCTTACAGTATGATCACAACTATATTAAAATCAAACTTGTAGAATTATGGTTAGGAGTAAGATGCCAAATGTTAATTTTGATTTTGTTTGGGAGAGAATTTTGAGTGATTTTCTTTTCCTTTTTGCTTTCCTAACTATGTATTAATTTTGTAATGAGGGAAACCAAATTAACTTTATTTTTAAAATTGCTCACTGGTTGAGAGCATGGGGTGTGGAATAATGCTCCCTGGGTCCCCCTGAGAGCACTGTGGTAAGTGAAATAAGTCAGACAGAGAAAGACAAATACTGGATGGTCTCACTTACCTGTGGAATCTGAAAAAAAAGCCAAACTCCTAGAAATAGAGACTAGAATGGGGATTTCCAGAGGCTGTGTGGGTAGAAGAAATGGGGAGTTGTTGGTCAAAGGATACAAACTTCCATTTACAAGATGAGCGAGTTCTGGGGATCTATTTATAACTCGGTGACTATAATGAACAGTGTATCATATACTTGAAGGTTGCCAAGAGAGTAGGTTTTAAATGTTCTCATCATACACACACAATCTGTAGTTATGTGAGGTGATGGATGTGTTAGCTCACTTTATTGTGGTAATCATTGCACATTATATATGTGTATCAAATCATCATATTGCACACTTAAACTTGCACAATGTTATATCTCAGTAAAGCTGGAAAACAAAATAAGAAATGAGGAAGAAAAGATTCACTTCACAGATTACAGAGAAGCAAATTTTAATTTTATTTTAATTAAGTCAAATATTAAAACAAAACCCCAAATTCCCTGGGCTCTATTCTGGCTATGCTGTTCACTAGCTGATGGCCTTGGATAAGTTAATTAACTCCTCTTTGCCTTGATTTCCTCATCTATGAAATGAAAATAATAATTTTACTTAACTCACAAGAGTTGTTGTTGAGAATTAAATTATATAATACTTGTAAAGGTCTTAGGAAAATGCCTGGCACATAGAATGCTGGTGATAATGAAGACGAAATAGGGGAAGGAGGAGGAGGGGGACGAGAAGAAGGCCTGTGTTAGTTATGTGTGCCTCCCCTTGGTTTGAATCCTGATTAGCTGTTGGAGTTAGGGCGTGTTTCTCAAGTTCTCTGAGCCTTAGCTTCCTTGTCTGTAAATGAAATAACAACACAGACAATATGCATGGGTCAGAAAGATTGATACTGGGAATAAATAAGATCATTCATGTATAGTGCCTGGACCACAGTAAGCTCAATAATGTTAAGTATTTCTTAAAAATTAAAACAAATTGGAATAACAATGTCTACTTCATAGGTTGCTGTGAAGATAAAATGCACTTGGAAAACTTAAGTACCATAAAAATGTCAACTCATTTCCACTAGATGGCAGCAGACGTCACCAAGTACAGTTTAGCCTAATTAAACACAGAGCTGAGGAAGAACACTAATACAAGACAGTTTTCCTGCAATTCCTTACTTCTGTGATTATACGGGAATGTGGTTGGACGGTATATATTATTTCAAAGGCGTGATCTACCTGCTTAGGCTTAGGAATATTTTTGTTTGATGTAGATTGTGAAAAAGGATTGTTTTTATTAGAGAGTCTGTTCTAGAGCCACATTCATCTTCTCCCTCAGTCCCGTCTTCAACTCTGGACATTCCCACATACACCTATGCTCTGGCCTAGCCCCTTGTTACTCAAGTGTGTAGTCCATGGACCACCAGCAGCAGCCTCACCTGGGAACTTGTAGAAATGCAGAATCTTGGCCTTGCCCTAGACTTACTGAATCTCAGTGATTCACAAGTATATCAAAGTCTGAGAAACACAGCTTTAGCCACAATGAACCTCTTAGAATTCTCTGAAGGAGTCATGAAAACTTTGCACCTGCTGGTCTTCCCAAACCAGAAACAACCCCTTCCCCATCTGACAGGCAAACTGGTCGTTTATTTACTCTTCCTATTTAACTTATTAGGGAGGCAAACAGCAGGTTGCTAAACTCAGTTCAAGGAGGATAGATGAAACTTGTAAAAAGTCTATAGAAAAAAGAATGTTCTGACAAAGCTGAAAATTAAATACAATGCTCTTTTAAGTCAACAGATCAATAAAACAATAACCTTTGGAATAATATTTTCTACCTGACAAAGACATTTGCAACTTATCATCTACAAGTTAAGATCCAACTATACAGAATCTAAGCCCTATCAGTAATAAATAATATGCCAAATAAGATAACATCCTCTAGCAAACTACTATATATAAATTAAACAAGTCCTACTGTATAGCACAGGAACTATATTCAACATCCTATAATAAACTATAATGGAAAAGAATATAAAAAATTATATATATATAAATTATATATATATATATGTAAAACTGAATCACTTTGCTGTATACCAGAAACTAACACAGCACTGTAAATCAACTATACGTCAATTAAAAACAAGAAAAAAAGATGACATCCTCTCAAACCTGATGACCTCCTTGCAGGCTTCTTAGACAATCCTCTAGTTTGGCTTTGCAGAAGCACATAGTGATATTTTGCTTTATTTCCAAGTTTTGGATGATTTTATTTAAAAGTTTAAATTTGATGACAAGAGACAACAGAAATACACGTGGCAACTTAGAAACTTGACTTGATAGAGTAGGATTCCCATTATGTTAGTGTCAGTGGAGGAAGTGAGTATCTACACCACGGAGCTGAATGGAAAGGAAAACAAGATTGAATTAGGCTTGAGTTTTATATCTTCCGGACCTTTTTAGCCCCACTACACTAACTATAAAATGGAGATAACATTTATTTCATTTGGCAATTAATCTCCAATATTTTGGTCCTGGAGTCCAAGATCAAATTTTCATACTCTTAAAAATTATTGAAGATCCTAAAGATTGTCTTCTGTCATGTCTATCAATGTTTAATAATATTTGAAATTAAAACTAAGAAATTTAGAAAATATTACCTCATTTAAAGTAATAATAATAAAACTCATTACTTTTTAACATTATGGTAACAAGTAATGAATTTTATTATCATTATTATTATTATTATTTATAACAAAATTTTTGTGAAAAATACTATATTTTCCAAAACCCCACAAAAGTTTGGTTTTGATTCAGAGGCCCCAGTTAAAGTTTTCCACAGTGTCTTTGGTGCTTCTGTAACTTTCATTTAGGTTAGATCAATAACATGCTGGCCCAAAATGGGCCTAGGGGTGACAGTATATATTTTTGGTTTTTGTATGGCCTGATTAACTATACCAATTAAATTTTTAAAAATTCTCTGATCCATAGGTTCTTTTTTATTTAAAAAATTATTTATTTGCTCATTTATTTATGTATTAATCTACAATATTATGTTAGTTTCAGGTGTACAACATAGTGATTCCATATTTGTATAGATTATACTCCATTTAAAGTTATTATAAAACATTGGCTATATTCCCTTTGCTGTACAATATACCCTTGTATCTTAATTTATTTTATATGTAGTAGTTTGTACCTCTTAATCCTCTTATCTTGCCCTCTCCCCATTCCTCCTCCACTGTAACCACTAATTTGTTCTCTATACCTAAGTCTGTTTCTGTTTTGTTTTATTTATTCATTAGTTTTATTTTTTAGATTTTTAGGTTTTTAAAAATTTTTTTATTGAAGTGTAGTTGATTGGATTTTTAGTTTTTTGATGAACCCCCATACTATTTTCTGTATGGCTGAACTAGTTTACATTTCCACTAGTAGTGTACAAATGTTCCCTTTTCTCCACATCATCGCCAAAGTTTGTTATTTGTGGACTTTTTGAAGATAGCCATTCTAACAAGTGTGAGGTGATATCTCATTGTGGTTTTGATTTGCATTTCCCTGATGATTAGTGATGCTGAGTAGCTTTGTTGGCCAACAGAATCTAAGCCCAATCAGTAAGAAATAATAAGCCTGTTGGCCATGTGTGTCTTTAGAAAAATGTCTTTTTAGGTCTTCTGCCCATTTTTGAATTGGAATGCTTATTTTTTTGATATTGAGTTGTATGAGCTGTTTATATTTTTGGTACTAACCTCTTATCGGACGTAGGATCTATTGGTCTTGTATAATCAATTAGGAGTAGGTTACGCATTGATTGTGATAATTATTTGTTTTTTGTTGCCGTTTTAATTGGGCTATTTATCACGGTAATATTACTAGAATGTAAGCTCTTTGAGGGCAGGGTTTTTAGTATGTTTTGTTCACTGTTAAATATGGTTTTATGGACAGTGCACATATAGCATTTTGTAAATATTTGTGAAATGGATGAATGGATAAAATAAATGCAACATCATATCTTCTGGGTAGTGGGGACAGTTTCATTCAAAGATGTTTATCTCAAAAATTTTTTTTCCTATAATTTCCAAATTGTGAAACCGCAGAGTCTCCAAAAAAAAAAAAAAAAGCTCTAAAAACAACTTTGTGTGAAGAATGATAAATACTTGAGAATTCTCTCCAAAGAAGTACAATTTAAATTTATTGATGATTAGTTTTTTTAAACATTCTGAGAACCAGGTGTGTAGTGAGTTAGCAAAAATATTTTTTGATAAATTCTCAGTTTTGATCACTATGTCTCTGTTTTCTCCCTCCTTCATAGGCTGCTTCTCCACGTCTGTGAAAGTTCTGCACATAGTAGTGCCGCAGGGCTCTGATCTTGGACCTCTGTCATACTCTCCCCCTGGGCATTGGGGTCCATGGTTTTCAATACCTTTGATATGCTGATGACTTCTGCATTTACATCTCCAGCTCCAAATTTGTAATTTCAACTACTTTGTCTACACATCCACTTGGATGTCTAATGTGCCTCCTCTGCAAATGTTCTTTATCACAGAAGTGGCATCAACACACATCCAGCTGTTCAGGATAAAAATCTCAGGAAGCATCCTTGGTTCTTCTCATCACTCCAATTGGTTCCACCTCCAAAATAAATCCTGAATCTGACCACTTCTCACCAGTCCCCTGCTACACACTAATTTAAGGCACCATCTGCTCTTGCCTGGATTACTGCAAAAGCCACCTAATTTGTCTCCCTGCCTCCACTCTTACCTATCTCCTGTCCATTCTTCATCCAATGTCTTAAAATGTAAGTCAGGTCAGGGGCAGTCCATTACTTAAAGTCCTCCACTGGCTTCCCACTGCAACCAGAACAAATCCAAAGCCCTTATCATGACCTACATCATCACGCACACTCTTGGCCTTGTGATTCCATCGCCCTCACCTTTCCCCCTCCTTCACCCAGGGCTTCAGCTGAACACACTGAACTGGCTCCTGCCTCCAGATCTCTGCTCTTGCTTTTCTGTGAGCCTGAAATGTTTGTCACCAAGGTCTTCACCAGGCTTCCCTCTCATCCTTCAGCTTTCAGGTTAAATGTCACCTCTGAAGGGCCTTTTCTGATCTTCCAATGGAAGTCTTTCCCTGCCCCCACCATTCTCTAGCACTTAATTTTAGGAAGTATTGTATTCACTTGTTTTGGAGTTCCCTGTGTCACCCCGTCCCTAGCACCTACACTAGAAAGCTTCTTGAGAGCAGTGACCTCCTTTGCTGAGTTCAGCCCCAAAACATTTCCTGGGACAGAGCAGACGCTCAGAAACTGAGGTTGACTGACAGAGCCATCCAGGGCTCTTACAAGGTTCTTGTTCGCTGCAGGGAGAGATGGTCCCCATAATCGTTTACTCCCGTCCTCCACGGGGCGAGGAGCTGAGGTCTAGCAACCACCTCTCCTCTAGCTTCCTGTCCCTCCTTCCTCCCTTCTGCCGCCCCGCCCCCCATCCTTTCCTGCTCCTCCCCCTCCTCCTACCTGCCTGGTTCATCTCCCCTCCGCCCCATCCTCCCTCCGCTTACCGCCCCTCCCTCGCCCCACCCTGTCGCGTGTCCGAACCAAGGGCGCCCTCCGTGTCGCGCGGGCGCCGAAGAGCTCGGTGACCGATGGCCGGCCGCGGAAGGAGGATGGGGCTCGCGGCGCTGCGTTTGGTGCCGTTGCTCCTGGTCTGGTGGGACTCGGCAGGTAATGCTCCCCATTCGGCCGGCTGCCCTAGGACCGGCCGGCCGAGGAGTAACCAAAATGGGGATCTCGCCGCAGCTGCCGCTCCCCGGAACCGGGCCTTGGCGTCGCTCGGCCGCACTCGTTACTGGCGGTTCCGGGCCGGCCCTGCGGTCCTCGAGGGACTCGAAGTTGGGAGTGTGGAGGGATGGCATTGTGCAGCCAGCAGCCCTCTTTAATTCTTGCTTGGGCTTCGTTCCCAGCATCTTCTTAGTGACACCTTGCTGTCTGCTCATTCTCCCCTCAAGCGGATTTTCTGGCGCCCACGATCCGGAGTTGGGTGTTTATGGACCCAGGAGCCGTACAGACCTCGGCAGGAGATGTACAGGAATCAGGAACTGTGAATGCTAAGCGTGCCAGGCACTCTGGGGCTCATGAAAAAGGGGCTTTTTAGTCCAGCCAGACTTGCCACCCATGTAAACTGTAGTTAAAATGGTTAACACCTAATGTTAAGTTTCATGTTTATCACTCTGAGCCGCAGAGGAAAAGAATATCGTGAATTAAGAGTTACTTCTCTGATTTTTGTTCCGCAGCTGTAAAGTCCTTCCCCAAGTAATCCTGTTAGGGTGGTCAGTTACGGAACCAGTACCAATGATTTCTGTGGGCCTGCTAGGAGGGGTGTCAGAACACAACTGAATATCCTTTTTTGGAGGGGGTGGGGAGGATGGCTTGAAAGAAGCTTGGTATCTGAGGGAAAGGGAGAAGGTGTGGCCTGTATAAATCACCAGCCGGATTTTTAAAATTCCTTATGAACAAGAATTAACTTTAATCTCATCCTTTAAAATGTCTGTTTCCTTCTTGCAGCCTCTCTGAACACTCAGTTTGGTGAAACTTCAGAATACAGAACGGTAAGTAGGAAACCACTTGTATTGTTTCTACTAACACAGTGAAGCCCACAACAGTTTGGGCTGGAGGCTGGTTTTCAGGTCTGACCTGCCACTTTTGAAACCACTGAGTGCTTCTCTAGCAACCAGATTCGCAGGCAGGGCTTTGGACACAGATCACAATGTAAATTTTGGTTGAAAATTAGGTCAGGCCTTGAAGGCCCCAGGGCTTTGTTTCCTTCAATATTTCCTTTAATGATTCAGAAGGTCCTAGGCCTAAAGATTATACTTTGTACTAGACATTTGATATATATTATCAAATTAAATTCTGTGGAACTAAAGGAAGACCAGCCAAATGAGAACAAGCAAAAGCTAGTTATAGAGCTAGATGGAACTAGTGAGTCAGCCAAGCCGCCTGCATTTGGGCTGAGATTCAAAGGCAGAGGAGCGGGAAAGCTTTACAATGGGGAAAAGGGAAGACTTCAGGTGTGCCCTGATTGAGGCTGTTGGCATGGGGAAGCTGCAGGTTGGTTAACTAGACGCAGGCATGCTATGTGATTGGTTGGGAGTGCGTATTTGGTTTTCTCTGATTGGTTGGAAGTTGGAAGTGGGGACAAAATTTAGGGAAGCTAATAGTTATTACTCAAGCCCTGGCCATTTTGGGCTGATTGTTACAGAGGTTATTGTGTGGCTTCCTGGACTTCACTTGAGGTAGCCATCTGACTCCTGCCACGTCCGACTTATAGCAGGTGGCTTCCTGGGCTGGTCATTCTAAATAATGAGTTGGTTTCCTGGGTGGGCTGCTGCAGGTTGTGGGTCAGAGTTCTATTTAAATATCTGGCCTGGCACTGTTCATTTTATATTCAGTCTCTCAATTCTCACGATGACCTTGTAAGATAGACAGATACTATTATTATACCTATAAGGATTTGACCTCAGTGGGTTAGGTAACTTTGAATATTCAATTCAGTGTAGACCTTTTCCAGGAAGCCTTCCCATCCTGTTTTCTTCCTCCAAAGCAGACATAAACACATTTTCTCTGTGCTTCCATTCAACTTATACAGCATCATCAAAATCACCATGTTAGTGTAGGGGAGGAAAAAAATCTTTCCTCTACCTTTCTAAGTTCTCAGCTGGGCCTGCATAACATAGGACAGATTAACAAGAGAAAAACAAACAGCCATTTATTAATAAGTGCTTGATGCATACATATGGGAGCACTCAGAGATGAGTAACTCAAAGAGGTGGCTTAGAATTCTGGCAAATATAGCATCTTTAACAAAGAGCACCTACAGTCAACTTATCTTTGACAAAGGAGGCAAGAATATACAATGGAGAAAAAGTCTCTTCAGCAAGTGGTGTTGGGAAAACTGGACAGCAGCATGTAAATCAGTCAAGTTAGAACACTCCCTCACACCATACACAAAAATAAACTCAAAATAACTTAAAGACTTAAATATAAGACAAGACACTATAAACCTCCTAAAAGAAAACATAGGCAAATCATTCTCTGACATAAATCTTAGCAATATTCTCCTAAGACAGTCTACCCAGGCAATAGAAATAAAGGCAAAAATAAACAAATGGGATCTAGTTAAACTTACAAGCTTTTTCACAGCAAAGGAAACCATAAGCAAAACAAAATGACAACCTACGAAATGGGAAAAAAATATTTGCAAATGATGCGACTGACAAAGGCTTAATCTCCAGAATATATAAACAGCTCATACAACTTAATAACAACCCCCCCCAGACAATCCAATCCGAAAATGGGCAGAAGACCTAAACAAGCAATTCTCCAATGGAAGACATATAAATGCCCAACAGGCACATGAAAAAAATGCTCAGTATCACTGATTATCAGAGAAATGCAAATCAAAACTACAATGAGGTGTCACCTCACACCAGTCAGAATGGCCATCATTCAAAAGTCCATGGATGATAAATGCTGGAGAGGGTGTGGAGAAAAGGGAACCCTCCTACACTACAGTGGGAATGTAGTATGGTGCAGCCATTATGGAAAATAGTATGGAGATTCCCCAAAAAGTTAAAAATAGACTTACCATATGATCCAGCAATCCCACTCCTGGGCATATATCCAGAGGGAACTCTAATTTGAAAAGACACACGCACCCCAATGTTCACAGCAACACTATATACAATAGCCAAGACATGGAAGCAACCTAAATGTCCACCAACAGATGACTGGATAAAGAAGCTGTGGTATATTTATACAAGAGAATACTACCCAGTAATGAAAAAGAATAAAATAATGCCATCTGCAGCAACATGGATGGATCTGGAGATCATCATCCTAAGTGAAGTAAGCCAGAAAGAGAAAAATGCCGTGTGATACCACTCATATGTGGAATCTAAAAAAAGAAAAAAAGAGGACACTAATGAAGTCTACAAAAATAGAAACAGACTTGTAGACATAGTAAACAATCTTATGGTTACTGGGGGAAAGGGGGTGGGAAGGGATAAATTTGGGAGTTTGAGATTTGCAAATGTTAACCACTATATATAAAAATAGATAAACAAATTTCCTCTGTATAGCACAGGGAACTATATTCAATATCTTGTAATAACTTTTAATGGAAAATATGAAAACAAATATATGTATATATATGCATGACTGGGACATAATGCTGTATACTAGAAACTGACACATTGTAATTGACTATACTTCAATAAAAAAAAAAGAGCAATACATTTGTAGAAAAATGACTGGACAAAGGAAAATGATTTTAGGCTTCCAAGGGTGGCCAACAGTGGGAAGATAATATATAGGAGGAAACTAATGGAGTATGATTTGTTTGCAGATTTCTCAGGTGCCATCTCTGGGCTGATAAGAGTCCAGAGTCATTTCCAGTAAAGGAGAATTTATATCCTGCCTTTAAACAGAAAAAGAAGCGATTAATCTGCTTCTTAACTGCCTTTAGCTCAGAATAATTTTTATGACATAGAGCCATATTTTCAGGGTGACATATACTGGTTTCCTTCAACGGTAAATACTTGTATACCATTTACTGTGTGCCAAGCACCATTCTAAATGCTTTATGTAGAATAACTCGTTTAATCTTTTAGAGCACTGTGAGGTAGTTACCATTGCTATCCCCTTGGTCAAAGTCGCATGGCAATGTGACCAGTAGGGGTTCATCCCAGGCATTCTGACCCCAGACCTGGTGCTCCTTACTAGCCCAGCATAGCACTGAATTGTAACTGCCCGTCTCCTCCTGGGCTATATACTCCTCAGTGTCATGGATGATGTCTTACTTGTTGTTTGCTGCCCAGTCTCCAGCACTTCATGGGTGCTCAATAATACTTTTGGTCATATGACTCAGTTTTCTTGAGTTTGAGTTTCTTTCAGAAAATGGGAATAATAACAGTAGAAACTCTATCAGCCACCCTCCATTTACGCAAGCTCACATACAACCTTCCCCTGTCTCTCTGAACAGTTCCTACAGCAGATCAATTACTCACTGGTTGTAGATGGACTACTGTCTTGTATGACTCCTCTCCTGGATGCCAGTAGAATGTATTTCTCATCAGTGGAGTTACGTTCTTACCAAGACTCATGTGTGTGTTCACAAGCCTGTTACGTGAGCCTCCACTCTTATTTTAATAAAAAATGTAGACAGCATAAACATGAGTGTGAAGAAATAAAGCAGTTTATATAAGAACTGTGTTGGATGCTTTTGAAAGACTTGCTAAAGGAGGAATTACTAAAAAAAAAATTGCTGTTGAATTAGGTGTAGGTAAAACAACTGTAAATAATTGGGAAAAGATTTTTTAGAATTGTATATTTCCTTGGTATGCCAGTGTCTTAAAAGTCTCACCATATTTTTAAATAGGGAGTTTTACTCCCCAGAAGACATTCAGATTGTCATTCTGGTTGTCATGACTGGGGAGCTGTTACTGGCATCTAGTGGATAAAGAACAGAGATGCTACTAAACATCCTACAATGCACAGGACAGCCTCACACAGCAAAGAATTACCTCGTCCAAAATATGAATGGGGTCGAGAAATCCCATTTTAAAGAAGCCAAAACAGGAAATCACAGGTGATTTATTCTGAGTATGATTTTTGCAGTGATAGCACACAGAACTCTAACTAGTTGAAACATTCAAAGGAAAGGTCTTGTGTCTTGTGTCAGTTAGGATTAAATTCAGCTGCAAGTAACAACAACTCAGAATAACAGCTAACAGCACTGCTCATCCTAGAATGTGGCCTTCATCCTCCTGGTCTGTAAGATAAAGGTGAGAACTCCAGGCACCCAGCAGCAAGACGGAGGAATGGACAAAGAAGGATAAAAACTGGAGGAAGCAGAGGACAGGCACCAACTTTCTTTTAAAGGAGGTTCCCAGAAGCTACTGCACAATAATTCCACCTATATCCCATTGGTCAGTCCTTAATCACATGGTCACACCTAGCTGCAAGAAAGGGTATCTTATAGTAGGTAGCATTCCAGCTGGCCACGTGCCCTGTCACTGTCTTACATCAAAAGATTGGCAATTTTTGTTTTCATTTCTATGTTTCAAGATAAAATGTTTAGGGTATATATTATTTTTTATTATTGTTTCCTTGCTTTAATTCACCTTTTCAATGAAATGACCAGTTACCGCTTGTCTCAGTCTCACTGGGATAAGAGGGCCTCTACTCCCCTGTGAGAGCAGCCCTGGAAGGCAGCATCTCAGTGAGCCTGGGGCAGCCAGAGCACATCAGGCTCCTAAGTGGAGCACAGAGGACTGAACGGTGGGTAGAAAGGGGCAAAAAAAAAAAAAGTTCCTTCAGAGTTTGGCCCATGGCCAGCCCTGCTCAGGTCTCTGTGAATCCAGATAATATCAATGGAAAGGTATATTTCATTTATTCAGAGTGCTAAACAGGGTGACTTACTCAGAAGTGAGAAAAGGTGATCACTATTTACTAAAACAAAACAGAAATACAGCAGGCCCTGTATTTCACCTTTTGTTACAGTGGGACTCTGCACACGATGGTCTGCTCACTGTGACCAGTTCTAGTCTTGGCCCTGCTGGAGACTGTGGTCCTGAGCAAGATGTATGACCCCTCTGGCCTCAATCCCATCAAATCTGAGGGTTGAGTTCCATGACCCAGTATCAGTTTCTTAGGGCTGCCGTATTACTACAAACTGGATGGTTTAAACCATAGAAATTGGATTATCTCCCAGTTCCTGAGGCTAGAAGTCTAAACTCAAGGTGTGGCAGGGTTGGTTCCTTCCAAGAGGTGCGAGGGACAATCTATTCCATCCCTCTCTCCTTCTCTCTGGTAGCCTCAGGCAATCCTTGGCTTGTAGATCACGTTCTCTCTGTGCATTCACATGATCTTCCCTCTGCGCATGACTCTGTGTCCAGATTTTCCCTTTTATAAGGACACTAGTCATACTGGATTAGGGCCCACCCTACTAACCTCATTTTAACTCAATTATCTATATAAAGACCCTCTTTCCTAATAAGGTCACGTTCTGAGGCACTGGGGGTTAGGACTTTAGCATATCTGTGGGGCAGACACAATGAAGCATATGACAACCCTTGAAGTCCAGTTCTGAACCTACTGCTTTCTTGAGCACTGCTGCTTAGATGCCAGTATCTTAAAAGTCCCGACAAGAAGACTAGATTCTCCAGTGCGTCTGGGCATTATGCCAGGGACTGAGGTGGCAGGCGGCAGGATATTCACGTGGAGATGGTAGTGACGAGCAAATTTTGAAGCTGGAGGATAGTCAAGTAGGTACGGTGGCATGTCCTGGACTTTCATTTGAAAATCAGCCAGACTGAACCTTCCTCTGAGGTCCTTTTCTTACAAGCATGTATTGATCCATTGCTTCAACATTGCACAGATTTTTACATTAGAAAAAACTTTTTTTTTTTTTTTTTTTGCGGAGAATAGAAACCTTTCTGTAGGATGTTTCTAGGAAATCCAGGAATACTTGGGTCTTTGTCCTCCCCTGAGCTATTTTGTGATGAGAATGTCTCAGGTTATTCTCCAATTTCTGTTTCCCTTTCTCTTTTCCAGCCAAATTGCTATCAGTATAAATTACCAGGATGTCCCAGAGACTTTAGCCCCGTGTGTGGAAGCGACATGTCCACTTACCCCAATGAGTGTACTCTGTGCATGAAAATCAGGTAACATAATTTTACAGTATAAATTAGCCAAGTTTTCTTCAATTCTTTTCTTGCATTTCGATTCCTTAGGAAGCTGTGACTCTTTTTTTGGACATAAGAATCAAATGTGACATAGTAGTTCTGTTTTCATACTGACACTTAAAAGGACACAGAATCCTTCAGTGTATTTTCTAGGTCAGTGTTAGAGAATGAGGTATGTGATTAATCAGATAATTAAGTGATGTTACTCTCCAGGGATGTGCTGTTTCCCCAAATGAAGACTATATTTAGTAGTCAAATTCTGCGGAACGGTAAATGTTCTTTTAAATTCAGAGGGCATATACAGGTGACCCACACACCCTGCACTACTGTTTGGAAAACAGGTCTTAATAAGTCTCCCTGGTAGAATGCTCAGTACAAGTGTATTACACCTGATGCCCTCCCACGTAACACACCTGACCAGCTCAGATGGCCATGACTCCTCCTCCAGGTGAGCTGCTTTGTATTTCAGGGCTCCGTTCTCTGACCTCGGTGAGTTACTAGGTCCTCTCTGAGTGATTCTTCGGGGGTAACTCCCTGTGCCCTGGGGTGATGGAACACATAGTAGAGTTGGGCTTTCGCCCTCATTGTTTCCTAGATTCAGCTTTAAAAATGATTAAGTAAGCGTCACCCTGGAAGAATCTAATGTATAATGCCGTGGGTCTTTCTAATACAAATAGTGGGATGGTTTCAAGATGGTTGGGAATAAATGTCTTTTTAATGGTTTCTTCAATTTGCAGGGAAGATGGTCATGATATAAAAATAATCCGAAGTGGACCATGCTGATGGAGCAGTTTACAGAAGACCACCTTTGTCCGCACACTAGATCAACTTCATTTTCCCTTTTTTTCTTTTCCTATGTTTCTTTGTGTGAAATTTGTTAACCCACATTTTCTGAGATGAAGTGTGGAAGAGAGCTATGGGCAGTGGCTGATAATTAAAACAAACAAAAAAATCTTTGTTTCTTGCCTTTTTTCCCTTGAGTTAAGCTCATTGCCCAGATAACTTATGTGTTACTTTATTTATCTGGAATAAAATCAGCAGTGTAACCAGTTACCACTGTTCTCTACTGAATACCTATTCCCACTCAGTAGACTCACGTGGCTCCTTTCCTGTGAGGCAAAGATGAATTTCACTAAGGGAGGAGTGGAGTCACTGTTGAGAGGGCAAAGTTTATTCTTCTTCTGCATTTCCCTGAATCTTGGATATTTAATGTATGTGTAGCTGGTATGGTGTTCTGCACAGGGCAAATAACTGTGAAATACTTGGAGCTGACTTTAGCCGGAGCTGGTAAAGTCAAAGAATCATGAGAGTAAAATATTCCATATCTCCTTTGAATACAGTTTTCCTTCAGGGTTAATGCAAGAATTTACCTTTTTCCTCCTTTTAGAGCAGTGGTTCTCAACCCTGGGTGATTTTTCCCCAGGGGACACCTGGGCGTACGTCTGGAGTCTAGAGGCATTTTTGGTGTGAAAATGGTGCCACTGATGACATCCAGCAGGTAGAAGACAGCGACGCTGCCAGACATCCTACGGCGCACAGGACAGCTCCCAGCAACCAAGCATTTCCAGTCAGTAGTGCTGAGGTTAAGTCACCCAGTTTTAGAGTTTGATACAACATAAAGAATAAACACAGCAATAACAAAAGTGACCAAAGGTTAATTTAGAAACACAATGCTTTCCAGGTAGAGGATTTTAGGTTAAGTCCTGCATTTAAGTGCATTCTGGCGCTAGGAAACTGTGAAACATAAGGCAAGAGGTGGCTGGGAGAGTGTTAAGTGAAAAGAATGGCTTTGGGGGTTGAGCGAAACCTGAGTTTGAGTTCTGATTCCAACACTTGTGCTTCCATTTTCTTATGTGGAAAATGGGGATAATGCTCAACTCATGGAACTGCCCTGAGGAAACTGCTTAGCACAGAGCTTGGCACATAGAAACCCTGAAATTCTATTCTATTACTTCAAATACTTCTCTTAGAGAGAAAGCAACTGAAGCCCACAGAGGCAGATCAACCTGCCCAAGGTTATGGAACACAGTTGAAACAGTCAGGACTAGCAGCCTGGTCTCCACATTCCCAGACCTCTGCTCTCACGTGGAACAGAGGCAATGATGTGGGAAGTTGTATAACATAAATGTGCCACAACTATATTTTGTCTTGTAATCATTTTTGGCTTAAAGGTTTTATAGAAGTCGTATATGCTTTTTGGAAAATTAAAAAATACACAAAAGTATATTAAAAGAGAAAGTCTTGATGCTCAACATTGCTAATTATTAAAGAACTCCAAATCAAAACCACAATGAACTCCTCCTGTAACGCCCAGATCTAAGCCATTATTTCTACATTCTCCACAGCTGGGGGGAAGCAACACATTTACACAACATTTAGAAATTTGACCAATCACATTTGAAAGCAGTCGCCACTGGCTGGGTCTTTAAGACTGCCAAACTACCCAAACTCCCGCAGGCCAACTCTAGAGCAAGGAGTTTTATTTTTCTGTCTTGAAAGTGAGATAACATTCAATTTAATGTGTCTAATAGCTGCATTCACTACAGTATGCTTAATCCATAGAATTGAAATTACAGGCAAAAGTTACGAGAGTCTATGATCTCAAGTGCTATCCTTTATGCTTCATATTTTTAAGACAAAAAAGCAACTGTTTTTTAGTATTCTAGCAAGTTCAAAAATCAGTTTTCTTCTTGTGGGATAAGAGATCATGTTTACATGACATTTATGATAAAATTAGATTTCATACTTCTGTGGCTGTTTTTTTTTTTTTCCTGTCCCCAAGTGAAATTAGTTTTCCTTTAACGGAGAAAGAAAAAAAAAAATTAGGGAGGAAATAGATCAAAAATTAACAAAATTAAATAATTTTATGCAATTTTTTCTTCAAGGAGGATACTACTTTTGCAATTATAATAAAATACGCCTTTAAAAATTCATCTTTTTAAAGAAGGAAGAAAGATAATTTAAAAAGCCATGAGATGAATGGAA
Organism: Camelus bactrianus; assembly: GCF_048773025.1. Lineage (NCBI taxonomy): Eukaryota > Metazoa > Chordata > Mammalia > Artiodactyla > Camelidae > Camelus > Camelus bactrianus. Next base: position 97,433,977 of record NC_133540.1, read on the forward strand.
ATCTTATTTGAACAAACAAATCAAAGAGCCAGAAACAGTGCATCAGTAATCTTTTACGGACTTCTGCCAAAGGTTCTCCCTGTCCTGGAATAATTCTTGGCGGGCGCTGAGACACAAGGGGGCAGTGGCTCCCTGGGAAATGCCGCATTCCGCTCAGCCTGAACCCAGCTCAACGGTTTCTCTAGTACACTGCCACTGCCCTGGGAGAGTCACGTTTCACTCACAAACTGCTTCTCAAAGGCTCTTGTGCTTTGATTCTTTGAAAACACCACTTCTATGAATAACACTGAATGAATGATCCAACTGAAGCTCACATGGGGTCAAGGACCCAGGCGAAATGACGACAAATAGAAACAGTTTTACCCCTGGAGTAGGGGTTAGGCAAACACTCTCAGATTGTGGCTGGAAAAGCTGGAATTTGAAAGGCTACTAGAAAAGGGTTCAAGCTTAGCTGACCTGAGCAAAAAGCTCTGACGCAACCAGCCTCAGAGGACACCACTCCTCTGTGATGGGCAGGTTTATGAAGAAGCTTCCAACCTTCCTTCTCCAGTTTTACTGCCTCCCTGTTCCCCTCTGGTTCATTGTCTTTCATCCTGACTAAAATTTCTGCTCTGGTGAGCACATTCATTAATTCAGAAAATCCATAATATCCAATATTTGCTTGGCCATTTACAGTTTCCAAAGTCTTTCATACTTTATCAAGCACTTCCATGTAGGTTTTTCACCCACAACGTGAAATGTTTTGACATTTGACTTCCACTTTAATGCGCGTCATTACTGGAAATGAGACTCCATCAGAGTGACCAAAGCTAATATAAAAAATCAGTGAAAGATTGGGGACCACGTGCCAAGGACATCGCATTGGCCTGGCCACACGGACCAAGCTGCAGGTTAAAGGGCGTGACATGGACAGAATGGAAGTGTTGAATCTGGGTTATGGAGCTCAGGACTGAATTCCTCTCTGAAGAGGAAGGGCAAAGTGCCACTGCAGAGCATTTACCGCTCAAAGACTTTCAGCGGCAACCATGCACAAGAAATTGGCAGTGAATACTTGTGAGATAGATGACTCTGATTTGCAATGTGCTACAATAGTCTTTGGAGGTGTGAAGAAGCCCTTGGTTTGCCATAGGGTGATTTATTAGGAAAACTTGTCCTCCTAAACTGTGTATTTCCATAGGCAGCAACAAGTCTAAGCCATGCAGAAGGATGTCACAGAAGAAGCATCTGCTACATAGTTTTTAGGGCTGTGTGGTTCTGTATACTAAATCAGTGCACATATATTTGAATTTTTTTGTTTTACTTTTTGTGATCCATGTTATAATTTTTGTGACAGAAAATAGCATTGTCCTAATAGGAAATCAAGGTTCATTCATGATGGCTTCTCTTTTGATTGTCAACCAGGAAGGATTTGGTTGTGAGGTGGGGGTGTTATTTCTCTAGGTTACGGTTTAGGAGAAAATCAGAAAAGGTTAAGTCACCTTGTCATGGTCACCTAAAGAGCACAGCAGATCTTCTGACTCTAAATCTGGGATTTAAAAAATATTTTATTTATTTATTATTGTACTATTTAATTATTTTACTTGGGGGGAGGAAAATTAGGTTTATTATTTTTAGAGGAGGTACTGGGAATTGAACCCCAGACCTCAGGCATGCTAAGCATATGCTCTACCACTTGAGCTGTACCCTCTTTCCCCTACCTCCTGCTCCTTTTTTTAAAAATCATTGTGCTCTGAAAATATCTAACTCTGTTAAGGAAATCCTTTCACCAGACCACCTGTGTTTCACCTCTCTGCAGTGGATTTGGTGGCTATTGTTCTGCATTTTGGAACATAAAGAAGATAGGCATCAAAAAATTTAGTGTTTTCAGTGCTGCTGACTGAGGAGCTTCTTACTTAGACTCTGTCAGGGAAAAAAGTTGGTTTCTAAGTAGGTGGCAGCACTTGGCTGGTTTATTGTTTGTTGAGCACCAAGGGTATGCTTGATCCAGCAGGAAAACAACACATGGTACCATCAGTGCCTTCTCTGAGCCCACACTCTCAGGCTTATTGGCTGATATCACAGACAGAGAATAAGATAAGCAACAGACCAATGGGTGTAAAAAAAAGTCTTGGAAAGTTGTTGTTGTTGTTAAATAAAAGCCATATTAGCAGCAAAGTAAGTCAAAGCACCCTGGACACAATTTATACATTTAATTGCAATTTAGAGTTAATATTAGGTCCATAAGATGGTAGTTTGTAAAGTTAGGATTAGCAACTTCCCTGCACACCACTTTCAACCTGATTCTCTTCTGAAACAGATCTTCCTTTCACTTTCTTCTGCTCTCTTTCTATGGTCTTCCCAAAATATATACCCACTGGCCTTCTACAAATGTCTGAACCTCCATTTATCATCAGGCTTTCCATACACTGCTGTCTTTCACCTTCTTCTTTTAATGTGCAAATATCCCATAGAAAGGTAATATATTAAATTCTTCACACAGGGAAGGCAAATTCTAGGCAAGGCTCCCAGCACACTCCCAGTCCCCGGCAGATGTTACTAATCACAGGGCTCCTTCTCATGGAGTCTGGAGTTAGAATCCTCAACACAGTGCTGCTGGCAGACTATCCAGGCTAATCAAAGTTGGCACAGGAGTTGAAGCCCATTTGGCACCCCTGTGGTAGCAGTGTAAACCGAATGAGTTGCTGATTCAATATTTGCCTGGTGGGTTCTAGGAGCAGGGAAACTGTGGATAATGAGGGCATGAGAGAAGCTATTAAGGTCAAGCTTGTTGTACATCACAGTTTCACCCCAGGCTCTTGGCCCAACACGACTTTAATGGCAGAAATAAATTAGGGTGTCTGATCTACAAAATAATACTTTTAGGAACCTTGACAACAGTGGAATATTTTCAGGCCTTCCAAAATGGATACCTATCCGTCTCCAAACAGCCCACACAGATATTCCTCTATCCCTACGCCAAGTGAAGCCGCACAGAGTGAGCCTGAAGTTGTTAAACGGAAAAATGTTGAGCAGCTACTGCCAAGGGGAGTTTGATGGTGTCACGCAGAAAAAAGCAATGAGGTCAATGTCTCCTGCACGCTGGGGGAGACTTGCCAGGTGCTGTGGTGTTGCTTAAAAAACTACCTTGAATTTGTTCTCTTCCTACCAAAAGTCAGTCTCCATGACCCTGGTAACTATAAGCAGAGCAAAAATCATACAGAGAGAAGTCTCTTTCAGAGAGCGGCAGCTGCAGCTGGCACATGACAGAAAGCACCTCAAAAGTGAAGGAAGCCCTTAGTTAATAACAAGAAAAGCAGTGAAGACTGTGAAGGTGCATTTGATTCTGTTCTTGGTCTGACATTTGACCTATTGCAGAGAGACAAAATTTTCGGTGGCTAGCATAAAAGTCTTAATTGTTCCTTCCAAAACAGGCTGATGTAGCCACAGAAGAGTACTAACGAAAAATACAGACTTAGTTAACAGAAAATTGAGGGTGGGTTGGGTTTATACGGGACCAAGGTAGAAGAAATATTTACACTAGCTTCACCTAACTAAGGTTTTGTTTATTCTTTAGTGATAAGTAGTCATATTTTATAGTATAGAAGTATCATATTTTTAAAACATATTTTACAGTATTTGTGTTTTTTCTGAGAATGACACACACATATATGGGTGTGTCATTCTCAGACACACCCATATATGTGTATTTTTAAAAATATTTTGCTTTATTCCTGAAAGTACTTAAAGCACCTGGATTTGCATATATCTATATGTGTTTTTGGATGGATGAATGGATAGATAGACGGATGGATGGATGTATATGTCTGACAGATCATTTAGGTCAGGTCAGTCAAAGCAACACTGTCCTGTACAAGACCTCTATGAAGTTTAGACAAGTCAGTCCTGACTACTAGAGAATATTCTGCGAGCTTTTTAACCATTTTGCCACACTCAGGGATATAGACTCACATAGATGTCCAAACACACTCTTCACTTGGCATGGGGTCCAGAGACCCTGTGGGAAAGAAGTGGAACCCACTAGAGTTGCAGTTCAGACGTGTAGAAACTGAACGTATGGACTGTGACCCTCGGGGAAAAGACTGAAAGGAGAGAAAGCAGGACCTTCTAGTAGAGCCAGCTAGACTGAGCATCGGGGCTTGACACTGTCCCAAGGAAGCAGTGTTTTAGGGGTGGCTGGTCTCAACCTTAGCTTCCAGCTCCTTCAGAGATAGCACGTGTTCTTGGGAAGAGGAGATCATGGTACAAAGGAAAGAAAAGAAAGAATCATGTTACCAAGCGCCACCAGCTCTGTCTTGGGAACCCTCTTCCCCTTGGTGGGGTGGCATGAAGTAATACAGTCCATTGAAACAGAAGGAAGGATTTTGCTGCAGGCTCTGATTAAAGGTGATTCAAACACCCCCTCAACCCCATGGGGATTTTTGAAACTTGGGTCACACTTGTCACATGAGTGTATATATGTTTGTTCAAGTTACTGATTCAACAATTCTGTGTTTGGGTCACTTCAAAGACCAGTTCATTTGTTCTCCAATTATCTCTCTTTTTTATAGAATAAAGAATAAAGTTACAAAGAAATCAAATTTAGTTATTGTAGTCTGTGATTCTTAAACTCCGACCTGCATCACAATCATCTGGAGGGCATATTAAAACAAAGGTTGCTGGACCTCACTACCAGAATTTCTGATTCTGTAGGTCTAGGATGGGCTCAAGAATCTGTGTTTCTAGTTAGTTCCTTGGAGATGCTGATGCTGCTAGTTAGGGACCACACTTTCAGAATCACTGGTGCAGATAATCTTCTGGACCTGGGAGTCCTTAGCTGAAAATATTCTGGAGATCAGATTATAACATGAGACAGTAGCCCCTTTTACAAGACAGTATCTTAACAAAGTGCATTCCTGGCCAACCAGACCTTCTAATATTTTCCAAGGGTTTTACATCTAATAATAACAGATCTAAGAAGTCTCCTTCTTATATCCTCCCTCAAATCCTTTGTTTGACTCAAACCCTTCCAAAATCATTTTTAAACAATATTTTCAGGACTGTCCCAGCTTTAAAATTGATCACAGTGAATAAGAACCAAGAACACTTGATATTTCTCCAATATCTGGTACTTGAAGCTTAGGGCAACTCATTCCTGGCACTATGAGTTTTTGGACCAAGAATATCAGTTTGAACATAGAATCAGAGTAAATGAAATTCATAATCTTATGGAAACTGCCACAGTGTCTGACCCCCAAATCTACATGCATTTTCTGATGCATGGTTTAAACACATTTTGAAAATATGGCAGAATGTTCAAAATTAGAACTCTTAACAATATCCTGGACGTATGATTGTCTTACATATGAGAGCTGTTCATTTACTCATTCTTTAATATATGTTCATTGAGTCTTATGCCAGGAATGAGGCTAGGTGCTGTGGATACAACAATAAATAAGGACTAGAAAGGATTGTGTCATGGTTGAAGCACATCCTGGAGCCATCTTGCCTGGATTCAAATCCCAACTTGGTTACTAATTAGCTTGATAACAACTACTTAACCACTTAATGCCTCAGTTTTCTCATCTATAAAATGGAAATAAAAATTGCAACTGTCTGATAAGAGAGATATGAGAATGAAGAGTTAATATTTGTAAAAACAGAGAACACTATCTGTTATATTATTTATATGTGTTTTATAAATATTGTCATAAATACACCTGTCCACATCTTTTAGAAGCTCACAGTACTGGGACATAAAGAAGCAAACATAATACAATGTAATAAATGCTAGAATGAAGATATGCGTGAAGTGCTGGACTTTCTTGCTGCAAGACGGAATACGGTAAACTCTCCAGGGTCTGGACTGCCTGTGCTTAGCACATATCGCTTCCCCCTGAGGAACCACACTGGAGGAAATCCAGCAAGTTTTTTAATCTTCCTTTAATGGCTGCTGCTATGAAAACAACCACCCATATACTAACATACAATTACCACAAATCGTTTTCAAAAACTCTTCCTATAAAATTTAAATGATAGTGAAACTCATTTAGGAGACCACCTGCTTCAACTTCATAGGGGGCAGGAGCAATTTGTGTGAAAATAGGATTGGGCAACTATTCCACAGTTTCTGCAGTTGAAACCCTGGGTGGAGCACCAGGTGAATTTGATGTGGCAATAACTCGTAGAAGCAGAGTAGCCAACTTATTCTAGTTTGCACGAGAATTTCCTAGTTTTAAAACTGAAGATCCCGCTTCCCAGGACCGGCCCATCTCGGTCAAGAGTTTAAAATCATTGCAACCATTTTGATAGGAAATGGTATCTTTAAAAAGAAAATATAAAATTAATATAGTATGTCAATTATATCTCAATCAAAACATAAATTAAAACCTGACTGTTGTAAAAGCACTGTCTCAGGCTTTATACAAAAAAAGAAAGAAAAGAAGGGAAAATATAATTACTGGGTCTGTGGGATTGAAGATAACTGGTTAGTACAGTAGAAATCAACGGATATTTACTGACCTTCTATTGGAGGGACACACACATAATCCCCAGCTCTTGATAGGCTACAATTTCATCTGTGAAGTAGGAAATTAACCAGTAAAAAATTAAATAAAAATACGTTTACATATCAGATAATAACAGAATTAATCTTATAAAATGGCTAACGGCCAATCATTCGTCCATTTTAGAATTGCTATGGAAACGGAGTTCAGAGGAAAGGAAGAGCCCTCACTGGCCTGGAGCTTTAATGAAAAGCTGGCACAAAGTGGTTCCCTTTACAGTGGTTCACAAGAACCGGTGGGGCTTCGATAGGCAGCGATGCCGGGAGGCGCCATTACGGGTGGCGGGCACAGCACAGGCGAACCCCAGGAGTGGGAGCCGCATGAGGCAAATCCAGGGGCAGGGAAGCCGCACTTACACAGGAGGTGGAGGAGGGAAGGAGACGAGCAATGAGATGAAGTCAGCGTTCCCACGAAGCTCTGCAGTAGCCACATTCTCTTAAGCTTAGGGCGGAAGACCGTTTGTCACAAGACCACTCTCTTTCCCTTGAGTGAAGAAATACTATCTTTCCCCTAAACCTTTCTATTTTCTACTACAGGATTTCCAAAGGCTTTCTATGTTCAAATTCTAAATATAATGGATACGGCAGCTCTTCATTTTGGTTACGCAGTGCTGGGTGACAAACCTCCCTAAAGCCTCCTGTGGGCTCCCTCAAACAGCCTGATGGTCTCAGGGTAATTGACCTTCCTCCTTGGTGGCTGGCTGCCCCCAGAGCATGGAGTGCAGAGTGTGGGAGCAGAAGCTTCCAGGCCTTCTTACATTCCAGGCCCCAGTCTGGCTCAGTGTCACTTCTGCCTCATTCTTTTGGTTAAAGCAGGTCACAGGGCCATGGAGATTCAGGGAGAGGGGACTACACAGAGTGTGAAGCCCAGGAGGCCCGGCTCCTCTGGGGTCACCATGCCACAGTCTCCTCCGCGGGCTTCTACTGCAAGGCTCTGCCATCAGATATCTCGTTCACAGCACAGAGGTTTCACTTAACATTCCATTTTATGAACCTCTGCTCAGAGAAGAAGGCAGCCAGCCATCTGCCCCCAGGGAGGACAGAACCTAAACAGGATGTCAGGTCTACTGAGTCCTAAAAGGGACAGCTGTGTAAAGACTGAACCAGGCCCTGAAACTGGGTGGGGGCCCAAGCCCAGGACAGAGTATCTGGAAAGGGAATCCAGTGTTTGGATTTGAGATATGAGGTCTGGTCAGTAGCCCGCATCCTTCCTGGAGGAGCACCATGGGGTTCTTGTTCACATCTGCAGGGAAAGGTACTGCAAGCTGAGAGTTTGCCTTAGTCATCCACAGGGCGCTGGCGGCTGCACTGCTGGACGATTGAGAGCTCCCTGAGTGAAGTCAGACTCTGGCAAGACTGGGAAGATTTTATTTTAAAATTGAAGTATAGTCAATTTACAATGTTGCATTAATTTCTGTTGTATGGCATAGTGAGTCATATATATATGTACATGTATATTCCTTTTCATATTCTTTTTCATTATAGGCCATTACAAGGTATTGAATATAGTTCCCTGTGCTATACAATTTAAACTTGTTGTTTACCTATTTTATACATAGTAGCTAGTATCTACAAATCGCAAACTCCCAATTTATCCCTTCTCATGCCCTTTCCCTGACTGGTAACCATAAGTTTGTTCTCTATGTCTGTGAGTCTGTCTCTGTTTTGTAGATAAGTTCATTTGTGTCATTTTTTTTTAAGATTCCACATATAAGTGATATCATATGGTATTTTTCTTTCTCTGTCTGACTTACTTCATTTAGAATGACGACCTCCAGGTCCATCCCTGTTGCTGCAAATGGCATTATTTTATTTTTTATGGTTGAGTAGTAGTATTCCATTATATATATACATACCACAACTTCTTTATCCATTCATCTGTCAATGGAGGTTTAGGTTGCTTCCATGTCTTGGCTATTGTAAATAGTGCTGCTATGAACATAGGGGTGCATGTCATCTTCAAATTAGAGTTTAAAACTGGGAAGATTTGAGCCTAGCAAGTGGTCATGGCTTCTTGGATCAGTTGATGCCAGATTAATTAATTAATTAATTAACTAATTTTTATTGAAGAATAATCAGTTTACAATGTTGAACAATTTCTGGTATACAGCATAATGTTTCATACCCATATATACATATGTTTGTTTTCATATTCTTTGTCATTATTGGTTACTACAAGATATTGAATATAGTCCCTGTGCTATACAGTATAAACTTGTTGTTTATCTATTTTTTATACAGTAGTTAGTATCTGCAAATCCCAAAATGTCAATTTATCCCTTCCCACCCCCTTTCCCATCCTGGTAACCGTAAGTTTGTTTTCTATGTCTGTGAATCTGTTTCTGTTTTGTAAATAAGTTCATTTGTGTCTTTTTTTTTTTTAATTTCACATATGAGTGATATCATACGATATTTTTCTTTCTGACTTATTTCACTTAGAATGACAATCTCCAGGTCCATCCATGCTGCTGCAAATGGCATTATTTTATTCTTTCTTATGGCTGAGTAGTATTCCATTATATAAATGTATCACAACTTCTTTAGAGGCCAGATGAATTTTATCCATGTGTCATCTTGCAGATTATTGACAACAACATTTCGTACTGCTTTCCCTTTGTCTTCCTCCTCTCTGTTCCCCACCTCACCCCCAATCTTTTTTTTTCTAAGACGGCAGGTGCAGAGTGAGGTGAACAAGCACCTATCTCATAATGCATTCACATCAACCGTCTGTGCCAGGCCCTTCTGTTTTGTAAATTTGTTATCCCCATTCACACCAGCCACCTATTTCCATTACCTGCCCCCTGCAGGCATTCCACTCAGATGTGATGGTGATGTGCTGTTGAATATACATACATCCTTGTAATATATGGAGTGTCGCTGTGTGTTTGTGCTCAATACACATAAGCAAGAAAGGGGAGGGGAAGTATCAAGGGGCCTGCCAGGTGAGCCCTTTCCCCTTTTTGAGGAGCTTTGCAAATGTCCTGCTCAACAATTTCTGCTTCTATCTTGTCAGCCAGAACTACCCACTCCTATCCACCCGAGAGGCTGGGAAAAGTAACTGACCACATTCACTGAACTGAACATACTGACTTTGTAGTAAAATACAGGTTAATTAGTGGGGAGGAAGGGGAAATGGCTGTGGGTATACATCGAGCTACTTCTGGCACCTGTAGGAATGAAGAAGGGACCCCGGAACAGATTTCCTGGTCTCGGGGTGCCTGTGCAGGGACAGAGGCAAGGAAACAGGAAGACTGGAGAAGGGAGGCTGGCTCGGCTCCATCCCATCTGCGTCCACTTTCTTAGGAACGGAAATCATAAAAAGTGACCACCAGGGACATTCACTATACATGTGTTTTCACCCTAGAGGGAACTTGGCTACTTGATCTTGGGATAATTTTAGAAGCAAGGGAAGAGCAGGGAAGGAGTAGAAATGGACGACTTGTGAACATGCACTACAAGGAGGGGGGAGTATGTTTCCCTTCACATATCACCTCCTGCCTTCCTTCCTTAAGGTGTGTGACTTACCATTGCTTGAAAAATCTCCCCTGCATGTTGTTGTTAAATGAAAATATTTATAAATCCAAATTTAAAGATAACGAAGACATTTTTGATGAATACTTTGTAAAAGTCACTATGTAAACCCACATGAAGGAGGATACAGCTAAACATTTCAAGGTGCTAAACTGAAAGAAAAAAAGAAAAATCCTCAGTTATTAAACATGCACTGTGTATGACACATTTAAAGGTTGTGATTGTGATGGTTAATTTTCTGTGTCCACTTGACTGGCCACAGTTGGCAGAGATTGGATATAATTTGGGGGAGTGTCCATAAGCGTGTTTCTGGATGAGATTAGCATCTAAATTGTGGACTCAATAAAGTAGATCACCCTCCCCAATGTGGATGAGCACCACCCAATCCACTGAGGGTCTGAATAGGACAAAACAAAGAGGAAGGGGGAATTCACCCCTCGCCCCGTTTTTCCTGCATCACCTATTGAGCTGGGACATCTCATTTCATCTTCTGTGGAGGCAAGCAACTTGGAGGCTTGGGTCTTCTGATGGGAAGATATGGCTGAATTAAATATGCTGCTGTCTGCAAGCTGGAGACCCAGGAAAGCTAGTGGTATAATTTAGTAATGTTTCGAAAGACACTTTAATTATAATCAATGACTGCATACTTGTTCATTTGTTTCTAAACTACACGGTACATCACTTGTTCAATAACTGGGACAGAAGCACGGCTAAGAAGAACTTGGAGAGAAACAGATCTTCTTCACCCCATTTGAGAAGACCTGATGAAATGAGAATGATGGGCTGCTCTGGCTGTCAATTTGTTTTAGGAAATTCTGGAATATTGGTACTGATTCTTTGCTGTGAGAACTGAGAACTACTTCCTGCAATAATTAGATCTAATTCAGCAGCATCTTTTCATCCTTATCTCCACACAATCCACCTGGCTTCAACAAATCCATCTTTTCCCATTGCTCTTGGCAGTTGGGCATATGTGCCTAATTTCTTCAAGCCAATTTCTATGCATTACAGTCTCATAATTACCTAGTTCTTTGCATCACAAGCCCAGGAAGCAATTTGGTGAGTTGGCGCACACCCCAGGGTTTACTTCTACTGTAGTCCAACTCAGCTCTCTTCTTCCTTAGCCAAGCGTCAAACAGTCCAAGACAGAAAACTGCTGTCAAGCCAGCCAGGATAATTCCCATAGTGCCAATGACGACCGTGAGGAAGGGACTACGGTGGCGGAAGCGTCTCCATTCTTTTGTCTCTGCCTTCCCAGATCCAGAACCAAATCCTATTTATGTACAGGTACAGTAGGTCCAAGGCAGAACTGCGAAGTCCACAAGGAATCTGCTCCCCCAGGCTTTTCTGTTCTTTTTTCTCTACCCATGGAGTCCCCTTCCCAATCTTCAGGTACCTGTTTCTCTCTTCTTCTCCACCTTATCACCTCTTATTTTAAAAGTTCCTTAACTCTTTTGATTACCCTGAGCACTGACAGCAACTCAAAATATTTTTTGTTCCAAATATGCCTCCATTTTAGCAGGGATCAAAATCTTAGGTTAAAGAAATGGAGCACTGACAATGGAAAACCAGGCATCACCCAGGAGGAGCAGTGAGAAGGATTTTTAGGGAGCTGCTTGGGTCCCTAAAATTGCATCATGGAGGCAAAGGTATAATCCCCTGGCCTCAATTCTGGTGGGATACTGGAAGGCTCCTGGAGGAGGGCTGGTCACCAGAAATGATTAGAAGCTAGGAATTTTCAGCCTCACCCTCATTCTTTTGAGAAAGAAGGGCTAAAAATGGAGTTAATGATCAATCATACCTACATGGGGAGGCCTCCAAAAAAAACCCCAATAGTATGGAGTTCAACAAGCTTCCAGGCTGGTGAACACATCCTCATACGGGGAGGGTGACACACCCCAACTCCACAGGGACAGAAGCTCCCGCCCTTGGGACCCTCTCAGAGCTCCTCACCCTATGTAGCTCTTCATCCTGTGTCCATCTGTATCTTTCATCACATCCTTTAATAAACTACTAAATGTAAGTAAATGTTTCCCTGAGTTCTGTGAGATGCTCTAGCAAATTCATTGAACCTGAGTGGGGGTCATGGGAACCTTCAATTTGTACGCAAATCAGGCAGAACTTATGTGTAACCTGGAGGCCTGCTACCTGTGACTGGCATCTGAAGTAGGGTGGGAGCAGTCCTGTGGGACTGAGCTCTTAACCTGAGGGATCTGACACCATCTCCAGGCTGTGTTAGAATTGAGCTAAATTGTAGGATACCTACCTGGTGTCACAGAGAATGGCTTGATGTGGGAAAGAACCATTATACATTTGGTGACTAGAAGTGAAATGTTTTGTGGGTGGTAAAGGAGACATACAGGAGGGAAAGACTAAGTTTTTCCAATTCAATATATCAAAATATGTTCCCGGTTCAAGATGTGAAAATACTAACTACTATATATAAAATAGAGAAAAACCAAATTTCTTCTGTATAGCACAGGCAACTACATTCAATATTTTGTAGTAACCTATAATGAAAAAGAATATGAAAATAATTTTATGTATGTACATGTATGACTGAAACATTATGCTGTACACCAGAAACTGACACGTGGTAACCAATGATACTTCAATAAAAAGTAAAAATAAATTTTTTTAAATGTTTAAAAAAGAAAAAAAAAGTATGCTCCTGTCTAAAATCTATGTTGTCAATGCTGTAACAGTAGTGAATCTGGCGCAATTGTAGGAGGAAGGACAAAATCTGCCTTTGAGAGTCAGGGAACGCTTTCACAGAAGACAGAATGCTTGGACATGGACGGCTTGTTGGCACTGCTGGCTAGACATCAGGTTAGGGCAGAGGGAAGAGAACATGCAAAGGCAGGGAGGCAGCCTAGCATATCTGAGAGTTAGAAGGAGTTTGGTATTCTTCAAGCATAAAATACAACAAGGAAGGATTTATGAAAGAGTGAAACTGGTGTAAGACAAGGCAGTTTAGATAGAGAGGGACCACGTTATATCGTCCTGGATAGGAATCCATTGAAAGTTAACAGAGAATCAACATACAGAGCTGCTTTGGAGGCACTATAGTTAGTGGCTATGGGACCAGGGGCTGGGTCTGAAGTCAGGGAGACCAGTAAACGAGACTATGTTTTGTCCATGAGAGAAGAGTTGAAAACTTGTTAAAAAAAAAAAAAGCAGCAACAATAGGAACAGAGAAGCAAAGGTAAATTTGAGAAGTATTTCTAGGGACTGAAGGAGAGGACTTGACTGTTTGGATATAGGGGCTGTGGGAGAAACAGGAATCTTGGGTATTTCCCAGTTTTCTGGTTTCAGAGTTGGAGTAGATAGTGTGACATCCATTGAGATGAGGAAAAATGAAGAAGAGCGGGTCTTCAGGGGAAGATGAGGCTCTCAGCTTTGGAGATGCTGATTTCCAGGAAACACTCAGTAGACAGTTGGACACACAGGTCTGGAGGTTCAGAGAGGTTGGATTGGAGATCAAAGCTGAAACTCATCTGCATATAGTTCGGAAGTGAAGATGTGGGAAAGAAAAATCTACCCAGAGGGAATGAATAGCATCAGAAATAGAAGGGGCCAAGAAAGGACCAACAGTTGCAAGATGCAGGAGGTACCTAGTAGACGAGAAACCTACAAAAGACTGAGAAGTGAGGAGAGAGATAGAAAGAGAACTGAAGTGAATGAGCAGTGATGTGGAAACCAGGGAGATAAAGAAGATACATTCCCACTATGGAGGAGCTCAAAATCCAGTGAACTAGTTAGACCAGGAAGAAAATGCATCTCTGATTACAAGGAGGGTTAGTCTGAGATAAAGAGTTAGAAGATCTAGAGGTTTCTTTCTTGTTTTTCTACTTTTGCACAACTCTTCTCTCAAAGTCTGAATTCTCTCTCTATAAAATAGACCCCTATGAGATTAGCTTATTATATATAATAATATAATTGCATATAGTAATTAGCAGGGTTATTTTCTTAGATGAATGAAGCTATGTCTACAGGATTCTCTGAAGTCATTGGGAAACTGGGCATTCTTATTTTTCCTCCTCATTATTTTTCCATCATCTGTAAAATTAATAGCTTTCAACATTTGTTACCTCCACTCTGGACTGAAAAACAAAACCAGATCTTAAATTTCTTGACCCCTAGAAATAGCCTCTGAGTAACACGCTTCAAATGACCACTATCATTCAGCCACTCATATCAAATGTGTTCAAATTATTTTTTCCATATTGAAATAGATAACCAAATTTTAGCAAATACAGTGCTAATGTCGATGTTTTAAATATGAGAAATCTATTCTATTCTTTGAATAGTTTTGTTTTTTTACTCTGAATTATCTAGAACTGACCTATTTTTAGAAAATGTTGCCACATGCTCAAAATGCTTTTCTTGCTACTAATAAAATATTTAGTATTATCATTTGCTTCAGCTTATTGAATTATTTAGCAGGTCCACCTAGAAATTTGGACATTGTCCTAAGGCATGGCGTATAAAACAGTTTCACCACCTTGCGAGGAAAATCCTGAGAAGCATTCAGGAACGAGAGACACACGTGTGTGTAGCTTCCCCCACCTCTCATTTTCCACCCAAGTTTAATATGATGCAAGGAGGTATTTATAAAGCACTTATCATAACACACTGGTCATTTATTTCTCTACGTCAGCTTGCATCACTTCTGTTATTCAAAGAGGCACTTAGTTTTCAAATGCATTGTATTATTTATAAACTGATTCTGCAATGGTATCACCACCTACATTTATGACCACTTATCAATAAGAAACTTCTATCAGGCCTCTCTGTGCAGAGATGTCACTATCATTCTCTATGTCTGGCATAACTCAAGGCCACGGTAACCTCATTAAGTAGTGCTGAAGTTAGGAGAAAAAAATCCTACCAACCTAGAGAGGGGTGAGTAGAATTAGACTCACTTTGAGAGTTTTAAGTGTTTGCTGAACCAAATGAATACAGCAGAGAAAATAATGTGTTTGAATACACTTTGTAAACTATGAAATGTTCTCTAACTGTTGCAGCAGTGACAGGGCAGCTAGGATTGAGTTTTTACCCTGTTTTGAGTGTTCTGAAGAGTGTCCGCCCTACCCTAAGTACGCACTGAATATTGTTGAGTGAATGGATGATGAAATGAATAGACATAAATTATCTTCCTTCAGACCTTGTGGATTGTGGCCCAGGAGGAGAAGGCCATTATGAGGACTAAGATAATGGGCCTGGGGATGAGGAGAGGGAGCTCACGGGCAGAAGGTGACCTGTCAGTAACACATGGTACTATACCCTTGATACCGCTTTTGGGTAATTAGAAATTGGCTATTCGGGTAAGTGGAGGTAAAATATTATCCTCTTGCCCTATGTTGCAGGAACATATTTTAGGTAAGATGGCCACACCATGTAACTGTTGCCTCAGTAATGACTCCCTTAGGCAGCGGTCAAATTGACTTGCCTTGTCAGGGGAAGGTATAGCTCAGTGGTAGAGTGTGTGCTTAGCACGCACGAGGTCCTGGGTTCCATCCCCGGTACCTCCATTAAAATTAATCAAAACCTAATTATTCCCCCCCCATAAAAAATGATTTATAAAATGGACTTGCCTTATAACAAATGCCATGTTGTAAGGTCAGATTAGAACAAAATTTTAATTTAAATCTAAGTGGACAATATATTCCATTCTACTACATTTACCTTTCATTCTACCCCTATATTTCTAGCTTAATATTTTCAAATTTCAAATGTATGTTTTTTCTTTCTTTTTTATACTTGCAAAACTTTTCATGCAATGTGTGCTCTTTCATAAGTAGCTTTGTTTAATTTAACTCTCAGTGTAAAAGAGAAGGACATGCCCTTTGGAGTTAAGCATAGAAGGAGGAAAGAGATCTCCCTGTCCCTAATTTCAGGCCTAAACTGTCCTGTGAAGGCTACGAGCTACACTGAGAACTACCCTGCTAAGAAAGTGATGGTACTTTGAGCTTGAACCTTATATACAGTTCCTAACAGATTTGAAATATCAAAAGGGAAACAATGAATAATTTACAACTTTAAGCAGATAAGAGATGAGTTAATTTTGCCTTTGGGATAAACTGTCCCTTTTTTCTAGTGAATTTCTTATATGACAACAGGCGCTCTCTCAGTGATCCACAGTTGCGTAACAATGCACTGAAAACATAGTGGTTTGGGGCCTATCAACCAGCTGCAATGGTCAGATAGTGGCACTGGCTGGAACCTTCAAGAAGGAGTCATTCATATGTCTGCAGCCTTGGCAGAGGTGACTGAAAGAAAGGGATCTCTATCTACGTGACCTCTCCTATGTGGTCTCTTTGGTAGGGTAGCCTGACTTACGTGGTGGCTCAAAGGTCACAAAAGTTTCAAAAGTAGAAGTTGCCTTGCCTTCTTTAGCCTTAGGCCTAGATCTGAAACAATGTCACTTTCCCATGTTCGATTGGATAAGTGAGCCAAGAGTCCAGCCCAGATTTTGTGTCAGAGAGGCCTTCACAAGGACTTAATACCAGGAGGTGTGGTTGTTTGAGGGCTGTCTTCAGCGACTGGCTACCACATCTTCTAGAATGGATGGATTTGATATGTGTGGCTCCAAGGAGCTACACTGCCCTGAACAATAATGTGTAAGGTATAGACAGTTTATTTCTTATTTTTGGTACAGGTATGCATGTGTATTACTATGCAAACAGGAGCTCAAACACAAGGCTCTGAAAAGAGTTAGAGAGTTGTTCTCTTGAATGAAAGGAGCTTGTGAAAACTAAACTGGATTGAATGCGCTATGCCTGACTTGGTGCTAGACTGTGATCCTGTAGAATACTGAATTACCGGGACCTCTTGAGAAACTGCCCAGTTGGGCAAGATTAGCCTTGTTGGTGGAGAACGGGACATTTCTGCTGTCAATCATTCTGGGGAAAGGTAGGTCCTAGAACATAAGACAAGGCTGCTGGAAGAGGGCTTTACACAGACGTGAACAGGCAATTGTATTCTCTACTTGAGCCTGAACTCTTGGATTCACTCATGGGTCTTCTCAGGGGAAAAGTGACATTTATTAGCCTCACTGTATGATTGCAGGTCAGGGTTTAACAAAAGCTGTGCCCAACAAGGGACTCCTGTGGAGAGTTCCAGTCCTGCGTTATAATTTTCTCTGTTAACCACTAGCTTCTAGAAAATCTTGCTAAACATACAGCCTGGTTTCCACTGGTGCTCTACAGAAATGAAGGAGGGGTCCGTGCCTGGTTGGGATGAAGCACTGTAAGGGAAAGCAACTGTAACCAACGGGATGACATTTTAGGGACCTCCAGGGAAGGGATTTGGAAGAACAACTGGTAGCCCACTCTCTCAGAGGTGACTGATCGCTGCTGAGGAGGCACGGGACAACCAGGATGGATTTCAGAAGAGGTAAGAATTTTCTAGGAACTTCTGTGACTCTTGGTGAGGAAAACATGTTAAAAAAGAAAAGAAAAGAAAAGAAAAACCTAGATATCCTAAAGGCAAGCAAAATAAGGGCTTACGCTAAAGTAATCTGGCAATGAGAGGGAAGTGTGGCAGTATTTGTAGCCTCTGCTGGGAAAGGCCGAGGCCTATGCATTTATTTTACAGTCTATTTAAGATATATGTGTGAATGTCCATCCATCTGTCTTTCTACCTGTGCATCAGGTGTACATGTGTGTTTCTGTGTGTGTGTAAAGGGGTTTAACAATTCCTACAATATTTTCTCATAGCAATCATTCCCTGGCATGATTCTCTTAAATTTTCCATGCAACAATTTGACAGCCAAGAGAGACTTTGATACAATCTAGTTAGCTTTTACCTTAGAGCCCTATGAATACGTATCTGTTGAATGCTGTAGTCAGAGTTAGCCCTAAAGATGGACCAAAAACCAACATACCATCTTGGATTTCTGGAGGTGAGCTCATCGAGCCCCAAATTTCCCCTCCAATCATGCTCTGGTCATAAGAGAAACTTACCCTGTTTCCATCTGCTAGCATCATCCTTTCTGTGCTCTGCTAGTACTGCACGTCAGTGAACACATGAGCTTTGCGTCTGGGCTTGTGCTGACATCTGAGCTCTGCTGGTTCATTTCATCCCATCATCTCACTGTATCTTTCCTGAGCTTTGTGTTCTGCTTTCATACAGGCAATTGCTTCATTAAGTTTTAAAATTCCATGAGCAAGTTCTAAAGACTGGTCTGCTGTTATTTGGGGGAAAATATCCTCCTGAATTAATAGAATCACCTGGAAGAGATCAGGGTTTTGAAAAATGTGTTCCATGGGATACTGTTCAAGTTCCTAGGTATGACTGAAAAGCAAAGGGAGGGAGTGGATTTCATGGACAAATAAGAAACACCATGTACTAGAGTCGCCCCTTTCAAGATTCACAAGGCACATAGCTCTGGGATGATGCTGCGATAGGGCGCATGGAGGAATGTAACACGCGTTAGCATCATGCAGTGTCTGATGCATTTACAGGAAAGTACCCCTCCCACACATGCAGGTAAATGTCTCAAGCGAAGATGAAAGAACTGGCAACCCTCCTCCCACAGAAGAAACTGCAGAACCATAACCATTAAGTCTGAGAATCCTGGGGTAACAAAGGGAGCTGCTACTCAGAAATACTCTCACGTCTCTGTTGTTCTGGTAAGCACAGCACTCACATGCTGGGGACATACACTATAACCCACTGAATCTACAACTGTATGAAAAGGTTATTCATTCCCCTTTACAGATGAGGAAAGAATTCTTGTCCACAGAATAAGGAAAGCGCTCCCCTCATGATAATAAGGACCTAGATGAGGAGAATTGTTGAATATGTCCTTTTTAGCATGGGTATAAATGTTACTAGTTTAATTTAATGTGTTCACTGGTAAAGAAACCAGCATGTATGCAGCTCACTCACAGGGACGGATTACTGAGAGAGCAAATCCTATAAGAAGAACATAGGTCTAGTGACTTTGGGATCTACAGGCCCCAGCTCCCTACCCCTTAATGCCCTTGATGTTCTGCAACAGAGACAAGGAGCATCATGTTAAAGCCAGTGAGTATGTGTGTGTGTGTGCGTGTGCGTGTGTGTGTGTGCGTGTGTGTGTGCAACACCAGCAAAACGGAAGGAGAGAAAGCAGGATTAGACAAAGGGAGAAATTGATTCATGATGATGACCCAGCAAAGGGTCAACCCCACTGGGAGATCCAGATCTGAAATGGTCCTGCAGAGTTGCCCTAAATTGAAGTGAGGGGCTTGGGCCTTTGAACCCCTATGTTGATCCGTCACCAAATGTGGGATACCCCTGGAAAGAGGTCAACTTTAGGCAAGGCAGTTTTTATCATTAGAAGCAGTCCCCAAAGAGGGCTGACAGCTGAGAGCTGTCTTCTAGCCACATTTCCAGCAGTAGGGGCAAGTCCTTCATTCTAGGCAGGTACCCAGGGGGTGCATTGCAGCATCCACACAAGGTGCATTTTGAAACAGGAAGTTTTCATACACTGAATGTGGACAGGTAAACCACACCACAAGTGAGCTCCCTCCTTGTAGTTAAAGCCTGAGTTTTCATAGGAATGAGCAGAGCTTTTAGAGTTTGGGGCAAAGAGTTTTAAAGGAGATTCTTGGAGAAAGGCACATCCTTGTCAACATTTCTTATAGTCTCTTAGATAAGGGTCATGCTCATGTGTGTGAATTGGTATCTTATTGTGGTTTTAATTTGCATTTTCCTAACAGGTAATGATGGTGAGCATCTTTTCATATGTTTGTTGGCCATTTGTGCATCTTCTTTGGAGAAATATTTATTCAAATCTTTTGCTCATTTTTAAATTGAGGTATTCATCTTTTTTGTTGTTGATTTGTAAGAATTCAATATATGTTTTAGACACAAGTTCCTTATCGGATATATAATTTGCAAATATTTTCTCCTGCTCTGTGTGTTTTCTTTTCACTTTATTGAAGGAATCCTTTGACTCATGAAAGTATTTAATTTTGAAGAAACCCAATTTATCTATTTTTCCTTTTGTCATTTGTGTTTTTGATGCCATATTTAAGAAAGCATTGTCAAATCTAAGGTCATGAAGATTTGCTTCTATTTTCTTCTAAGAGTTTCATAGTTTCAACTCTTACATTTAAGTCTGTGATAAATTTTGAATTAATATTTGTATATAGTGTGATTTTGGGGTCCAACTTAGTTCTTTTGCATGTGGATATCCATTTGTCTCAGCACCATTTGTTGAAGACTCTTCTATTCCCACTGAATTATCTTGGCACTCTTGTTGAAAATTGGTTTGCCATAAACTTAAGGGTTTATTTTTGGACTCCCAATTCAATTCCATTGATCTATAAATCTACCCTTATGTTCATATTGCATTGTCTAGATAACTGTAGCTTTGTAATAAATTTTTAAATCAGTGAGTCCTTCAGCTTTGTTCTTTTGCAAGGTTGTCTGGTTAGTCTGAGTTCCTTGAATTTCAATACCAATTTTAGGATCAGCATGTCAATTTCTACAAGAGACTTAGGATGCTGATAGGGAATGCACTGAATCTGCAGATCAATTTGGGGAATATTGCCGTCTTAACGATATTAAATGTTCTGATCCATGACTATGGATGTCTTTCCATTTATTTAGTTCTTTAATTTCTTTCCACAATGTTTTTTATAATTTTTAGTATACAAGTCTTGCACCTTTTTTGTTAATTTATTCCTAGATATTTTATCCTTTCTGGGGTTATTGTAAATAGAACTGTTTTCTTAATTTCCTTTTTGAATTGTTCTTGAGAGTGTATTGAAATACAATTGATTTTTATATATTGATCACATGTCCTCCCACCTTGTTGAACTTGTTTATTAGTCCTGTGTGTGTGTCTGTGTGCATTGAAGTAATGAGAGTGGACATCCTTGTTCCTGATCTTTCAATGAAAGCACTCAGTCCTTCACCGTTAAATATGTTAGTGGTGTGGTTTCTGTAGATACTTGAGTTATGTAGCTTCTGACTAAACAGAACAGAACACCCTGAGTAAACTCACTAAAACCATAAGGGATCTCACTGTGTCACTGCAGTGTAGTCCAGAATTAGGGTGGGCTCCAGAACAAGGTGGATCAGCTTCTCAATGATGTCTTCAAGAACTCTGGCTCTTTCCACTCCTCCACGGTCATTGGCTTCATCCTAAGGTTGATTTTCCTAAGGATTGTAAGTTACCTGCCATAATCATCAGGGCTACAGTGCATCCTTGTTGAGGCTTATCTGGAGAAATACAGAGGTTGAAGGCAGGGGGAAGAGGGAAAGAAAATGTCCCTCCCAATCATAGGCCCTTTATCCTCTGGCTCAGTGTGATTGGGCTGAATGCCCAGTCAGGTTTCACATCCACCCCTCTGTCAATAACAGTCATCAGGGGAAACAAGATGCCTCTCTTCTTCTCCCCAGTCCTCACTCCATTTAGTACACTAAAGAACAGGAAATAAAGCCAGGAGGTCAGGGAGGACTGAAACTACCATTTTTTCTCCCGTTAAAATCCTATCAAGTGTTGTGGTAGTGGAACCATTCTATGTCTTGATTGTGGTAGTGGTTACATGAATCTACATGTGATAAAATTGCATAGAACTACACATACATACCCAAGAATGTGGTATAACTGATAAAATCTAAATTAGCTCTGTGGTTTGTACCAATATCGATTTCATAGTTTTGATAAAGTATTAGCATCATGTTAGATGAAAACACTAGGGGAGGAAAGAGGAAGCGTGCATAGGACTTTCCTATTCAATTTTTTTGTAACTTCCTGTGAATCTATAACTTTAAATAAAAATTCTATAAAGTGGATTCATATTGGAGTTTTAGACAGTGATCAGCAGTATGGAAGAGAGATCCATGGCAGAGCTAAGAATAGGAGGGAAGACTTTTTTATACACAGTATCAGGTGGCTTGTCTCAAATGACTCATTAAAAACATCTATACACAGTAAAGTGCAAAGATCTAGTGTAGAGCTTGAATTTATACACACACACTCTTTACCACCTGAAGGATGCCACCTGAAGGTATCCATCATTCTGACTGCTATCACATAGGTTAATTTCATTGAATAGCCCATTTTTATTTATATTCACTAGCACTCTCAGTGCTAGCCTGCGAAAGAAAAAGAAAACAACCTATTGAGACTGCTGTTTGTGAAAACTCTGGTTAAAAAAACAAAGAAACCAAGGAAGAAATCAACCTAAGAAGTGGCACTCTTTCTTGAAGAAATCAGGACCTTCTTGCTTTGGAAGACCTGCTTTCAATCAGGCTGAGCTAATGGTGAAGCAGCTCGGACATCCCCGGCCCTGCACACCAGGTTTTCACATGCAGTATTGGATTCCACTGCTTCCCACTGCTGGCTGGTGCCCACAATCTCTGTGCCACATTGAATTTACCACTCCACTAATTTTGGTTTTTAATGTACCAGTGTCAAAGACTGATTGTACAGCTTCCTCAATCAGTGGGAAAGGTGGTACATGAGGGTGTTGGGGATGTCCTGGGAACCATTAGGAATGAGACACCAGGTTAAAGGTTCAGGAGGATGCAGGTGGTACCCCAGTGAGCACAGCAAGGCCCTCTGATCCTTTGGTATCCTCCTCACAGCTGCAGAGTTACAGAGCATCTTGTCTGGGGCCGGAAATGTCTGCTTTTCCCAGTGTTTTGGAACATGGAAGAAAGCTTAATTAGTAACACAGTTGCTGGAGCTGTATTTATTTAAGCTGACTGGGGCTTTCCTCTGTCAGTGGCAGGTGATTGGATGTTACCCTTGGGAATGAGGTCAAGATTCTCATTCTTGAATAAATATTTTAAATCCAAAGAGGCAGAAATGATGCCAATGGGAATTATCCAATTTTTAAACTTCCTGCAGCTCGCTCATTCACAGGTGCACTTGACTGTACACAGGATCTGAAGCCAAGAAACACCAGGCAGGGCTGCTTTATTCCCCAAGGGGAAAGGCAACTGTCAGAGCCAAGGGTCCTGAGGTTTGGATTGTGCTCCATCTTTGCTGGGTGACAGGCACCTACAACTTACATCATTCAGGGTTGATGCTCAGGGCTTAACATCACCAGGAGATCAAAAGAAGACGGAGGGAGGGAGAAGTTACAGAGCTCAGAGAGAGCAGCTGAGAAGAGGGACTGAGCACTGAGTCATTCACTAGAGGACAACAGATAATTCGAAGCCCAGCAGGAAGGGAGCCAGGGGAATAAATACCCCAACTCTTCTCTCCTTCCTGTATCTTCTGCTGTTGCCTCCCATTTCCTAACTCAACTCAAAGACAGAGGACAAGGGATCCTTGTTGGTACAGTTCATACAGCTCATCCTACCGAAGTACAGAGTGGGGCAGAAAGTGGATCTGGTGGGAAAGAATGGAAAATACCAGCACAATACTCTTTCATTATCACTGAAGAGTTGGTCGCCAGGGGAGCAGTGTCTGCCCAAGGAGGGGGACTTTCTACCCACTGGGCAAAAGGAAATGAAGAAAAAAGTAAATGTCAGTGGTACTTCTTGAGAATGTCAACCCAGGCTCCCACATATGGTCAAAGTGGTTTAACCTCCCATTTTATTTTCTATCTTTGCACCCCCTGGGCCCTCCCACTGCTCATCACACAGGGGCCCTGCAAGCAGGTTTAACGAAACAATTCTACTCTATTTCTGGTGCTTACTAGGATGCCACTGGTCATCAGCACCGTTGTCCAGCCCACGTGTCTCTTTGTGAGGGCCAGTGTAGACTTCAGCTGGAAGTCTGTCTCAGAGAGGCTTTTAAATTAATACAGGCAACAATGACAAAGACAGTAAGAACACGTGATAAAACCCACACACGTACAGTCATCGAACACATGAGCAGTCCAGAAAGTGTTTACATTCGGTGGAAACAAAAGGATGGGGTCACTTTTAGCCAGGTAGTGAGAGATGAGGGTATCATGGCAGTTGTTACCTGAAAATTTCTCTCCAGCCCTCAATCAGAGAAGTGAACTTACCTCCCCTTGAAGCAATTGCAGGTGCTTGAAACCTCGGAGAAGAAAGTGTCATGAATACAATGTAATCACCCATGACCAGCCCCACGTTCCGGGTTCACATGAAAGGTAGCTGGAAAAAAAAAAAAAAAAAGAAAGAAAGAAAGAGTCACGGACAGATTCTGACTTCATTTAAAATTTTGACAATTTGTTCATCATGGATTCTTTTCTATAATTTTGATTTGCTAGCATATTACATTATTATATTATTCATCCTGATTGCTGGGTTTTTTTGACACTCCTTACTTGCCTTACCTTAATCCTGCCCCTACAAGGGCTTTGCTTTATAAAACCTTCTAGTGAAGGTTCTCTGGAAGGTTCACCTACTGCATTGTGAATAGGAATCAGTTTTTAGAAATTTTTCATGTAACTTTTCAGGAACCCAGCTAGTTTATAACAAAAAGGCACACATCTCCTCTATGTTCTTTCTTGGTGTTTTAAAGCCTGTAGATGCAACCAAGAGCCTCCAATAACATAGGGTTGGGTCTGCAACTCCAAGGCTACCATCGCTTCTAGCCCAGCTCCCAAACTCCCTCCCAGCCATTGGGATTTCTTCATTCTGAAGAGTACTTTGTTTAACCCTGAGTGAAAATTAAATTCCAGTTATGTAAAAACAAAACTTATTTTAAGTCTCTCTGTTTAACTTTCATCCCAGCCTTTGGTATTTACTCAAATTGCTTTTATAGCAAACTGGTCTGACAGAAACTGATAACTGCAGGAAGCTGGAGCCCAAAACAAACAACCGTATTAAAAAAAAAAAAAATAGCACCTAGGTCTAGCCCCTGAAGAGTTGAACAGGCTCCTAGCAAGTAAAACCCAGTTCTTTGCAGTAAACCAGCTCTCCCTCCCCATTCTTATTACTAAAAGTCAAACCCTAGCAGTCAGCCCCTGACCATGCCCCTCCCCATGGCTTTCCATTGTAATGGTCTCTTCTACTTCAGTGCCAAACCCAGGGCTCCAGAGATGCCAGATTTCATTCTATGCTCCTTCTCCTTGGTGGCCTGAGTGTGAGCAGGGGCTTCACACTCACGGGGCAGAACAGAATGGTTAGGATGCCAGTTTGCCCCTTGGCTACTTGGGTGTTTGACGGAGGTGCGCTGGATTCTATTAAGCAACAGATTAGTAGGTAAGGCAGCAGGGAAAAAGACGATACCATAATTTGTACTTGCACTTTCTTAAAAGAAACAAAAACAAAGCTCAGCTTCTGCTCAGAGATCTCAAGACTTGCCTGGATTCTCAACCAAGGGTTAACAATGTTCAAGCCCATCCAGCCCTTCCAGCATCCCCTTTCTGCCCATAGCTCTCAGATTGTTTGATATGCTGGTGTTGTCAGCAAGGCCCTGGTACGGAGGACTCTGCTGGATCACGTCAGAGTGTATTCCCCCAAACGGCCAGGATTTGGCCTCTAGCCCCTGGTGTGCATCCTGGGCCTCTGGCATTTTCCATCCTATATCTCCCAGAACCCAATCTGGTTTGAGATACCATTGGGGTGACCTTTGAATCTGGCTGCACATTGGGTCTGGAACATACCATCCAGATGCAAAATCAGCCTGAGAGGTCAAGCTGCCTGGGGTTAGTTGACAAGGCACCAAACTGGCTATTCTTCCCAAGGCAGAGCACACTGCACCCCTGGAGGCCAGGAGTTGAGTACCGCGTTGTAGGCTGACCTGTCAGATTAACAGCTGCAAGTCGAGGGTACAAGGAGCCTCCTCTGTACTTCCTCTAAGTCAGCTGCAGGCTTTGTGTATGGGTCTTGTCATGTACAAAACTGTTCAAATGGTAAGGTTATAGGGTGTTCTTGCCCCTCCTGCTAATGCAGGAGCTTAGCCCCCTGAGAAGTCCTCCAAGCTCCTCTTCTTAAATAATTCTGAATGCCCACAGGGAGTTTCTCTTGGGTCCGTATGATTAAATCAGGTTAACTACAGTGTTATGTCCCTGGACTCTGCCGCCAGCATCCTGTGCTGCAGGGCAAAGCAGGAGAGCACCTCGGCCCCTCTTAAATATTTTACTCTGTTATCAGCGTGTAAGAGTCATGGAGTAAGCCAGCAAATGTCCCCCAAAAGATACCCACATCAAATGCCTGGAATCTGTGAATGTTCTCTTACTGGGAAAAAAAGTCTTTGCAGATGTGATTAAATTAAGGATCTTGAGAGGAGGTCCTAGGGGCCCTAAGTGCAACCATATGTGTCCTATCCTGCACTGTCCTAGTGGCCCTAAGTGCAACCATACGTGTCCTGATAACATAGACACACAGAGGAGAAGAGACAGATATACAGAGGAGAAGGTAACATGAAGACAGATTGGGAATGATGAGGCCACAAGCCCAGAGATGCCAGGGCGGCCATCAGAAGATGAAAGGCGCAAGGAATGGATTGTCCCCTAGGGCCTCGAGGGGAGCGCAGTCCTGCTGACATCTTGACTTCAGACTTCTGGCCTTCAGGAAGGTGACATGATAAAGTTCTGTTGTGTTAGTCTAACCACGAATGGTGATTTTGTAAAGCAGCCTCAGGAAGCAAATACAAACAGTGTTGCCTGTTTTCTTTTACTGCCTCACAGAGGTTTTCTGTTCTCCTTCTAACTGGGTGAGTCCTCTGTAACCCACGGCTCTTTCAGCGAGTGCTCCCAGAGCACCCAGACACGAACATACGGGGATCCTGGGCTGAGACACCAAGCCGTGTGGCAGCCACAAAACTTGGCTTGAGATCGCAAGTCTCTTCTGCACAAATTTTTTCTGTCTGTTTCCCTCTTCCTTTAGGAGGCATTCTCTCCAAGGGGTTCCTCAGCCCCTCATGGAAGTCATGGAAACGTCAGATGAACCACCCCATCAACTCACGTGGATGGCATGGAAGATCTTGATGATGGCGGGAGACTGAACTCACATGAAATCACATGGACCCACAGGCCTGCATACTCACAATGCACAAAACCTGTCTGCCAGGGTTCCTAACACACTCAAATGCACACGGAGAGCAGGAGAACTTTTCTTCTTAGAGGGCATGAAATGAAGTCTCATTACAAACTGTATCCCCATTGCCCTTCAGCTTCCTGAAATGGTCCTCACTGACTAAATCATTCTCCTCAACTTCAACCAGATGCTGAAGACTCAGTGAAAAATCTTTTTTTTGTTGACAATTTGTATTGTAATATGTTCTTCACCTGGAGAACCAGTTATCTCAGAGTGCAGGAATTTTTAAATAAAGGTGCCCTGAGTCAGAGTTTATGATAATGCACTTTTGGGTGCTGTAGAAAATTCCTAAATGAAAGATTGTAGTTAACACATGTGTTTGCACTGGGCAACGTGACCACTGTAAATTTACTCTTAAAAATAATTTTTAAAATACTATAAAAAAAGTTAATTTTTGAATAGGTAATACATTCAAATAATTCAATAGTAAAAATTATAAAATGGTGTAATGTGAAAATTTCCTCCCCTTTCTGTCCTCCACTCAGTCTCTCTCCCTATAGTATAGTTTGTTCATAGGAAACAGAGAGACAGTTTTTTTTTCCCATTGTACCTTCAGAGATGTTTTCTGTACAAATGTTGGCATCCTATGCATACCTTAAAAATTTTTAATTGAAGTATAACATAAAAAATTGTGTACACCTCAATTAATTTTCAGTCCCGGGACATATTTATGCCACTGGTACTGAGATCAAAAGATACATGTATATGTAGAATGAAATATTGCCATCTGCAGCAACGTGGATAAACCTAGAAAGTATCATACTAATTGAAGTAAGTCAGGCAGAGAAAGAGAAATATATCACTTATATGTGGAATCTAAAAAATAATGCAAATGAATCTATATACAAAACAGAAACATTCACAGACATGGAAAACAAACTTACGGTTACCAAAGGGGGAAGAGGCAGAGGAATAAATTAGAAATATGAGATTAACAGATGCCAACTACTATACGTAAAATAGATAAAAAACAAGGATTTGTTGGATAACACAGGGAACTATATTTAATATCTTGTAATAACCTATAATGGAAAGTAATCTGAAATATATATATATTCACATATATATATATATATGTGAATCACTTTGCTGTACATCTGAAACTAACACAATATTGTAAATAAACTATACTTCAATTTAAAAAAACAGAAATATCATTACCTAAGCCCCAGGGCTCTCCTCAATGTCCCTTCCAGTTACCACATCCCTCAAGAGTCTCCACTGTACTGATTTTAACAGCATATTTTTGCTGTCTTTATACTTTATAAAAATGGGGCAACCTTGGCTTTTAACAGAGTAGTTTACTTTCACAGACCATATACCTTATGTAAATGGAATTATTCCATAAGATTGTATCTGGTTTTCCTCTCAACATTATGTTTGTGAGATTCTTCCATGTGGACAGACGTAGTTGTAATGTATTCATTCTCATTGTTGCTTAATATTCCAATGATATACACACTGTTTTTGCAACTTGTTTCTGTTTTGCTTTGTTTTACAATGTATCTTGGAGAAATTTTTGCTTTAAGTATTTTGGGGTTTTTTTTGCAATTTTTTTTAATGGAGGTTTTGGGATTTGAACCCAGGACCTCTTCCATGCTCAGTATGCGCTCTACCACTGAACTCTACCCACCTCATCCTTGGAGAAATTTTTGTATCTGTATATTGAGTGTCCTTATACTTTCTTTGTGTTAGTATTAGTATTCCACTATGTGAACAACTTTTTCTTTTACTTGTCCCCTAAGATGGACATTTAGCAACAATATTTAAAACTAATGCTTCTAATCAAAGGACTAATTTCATGGAACTTACACTACATCAGTAAAATATTTTCTAATGAAAAAATTATTTTTTAAAGATATCTTCTTTTTAAAATATATATTTACTTACAATAATGAATTTGTTTTACAGAGAAACCAGATTTAGTAAACTTCCAAATGCCCCACCAGACAGGCTGGGAGAGCAGAGAAGAGGGTGAATGACCCCTGTGATCTGGGGGAAGAGTGGGTGGAGGGGGTGGTGCAGAGCCTGGAAAAACAAGTTAGTCCTTCTGATCCCACGACTGAACTATTATCCTGGACCAATTCCAAGGCCATTTGCCCTGCCTGCCAAGACTAATGGTTTTCAAGTTTCTGTCACTGAAAACTAGGAATAGAGAAATTTCTTTAAGCTACCTCCCGCTAATGAAGAAAAATTGAAATTCTTCTTCTGTAGTTGAGCCATAAACATTTCAGCGAGAACATGAAGTATAATTATCCTGGGTAACGTTGATAACATAGACTAATCCTTTGATGCCGGTGTGGGAAACTGAGTAATTTAATAGTGAGTTTATGCTTTAAGCGCAAAGGATGAATGTGGAATGAAATGTTCATGCCTGAATTTAGTTGTCAGTTGCTCTCAAAGTACTTGCTCTTCAAATTCATTAACAATGTGTTTTAAATTTTTTCTTGAAATTACACATTCACAGCTTGATTAAAATTAACTAAGTACTTCTCACCTACTATGTCTTTTATACATAAAAATAAGTCCTTAGTTCCAATACTCTTTGATCCTCTTTCCAGTTCATAGAAAAATGGTTTGTGATTTGATGTTTTTTTAATCAAATAAGAATGGATTTATAAAATACACTTTCAGTCTCCCTTTGATAGAAGATAGAAACATGAAAAGAAAAATCTTCCATTCCTGTGTCATCATGACTCCTCCTTAATCATCATCCATACATTTGTTTGGAGAAACTTATGATGTAGCAAATGGCTGAGACCCAGGCTTCCGACTTTAAGAGAATTCCTGGGTTTGGGTAAATCCTTAATTCCATCCTTCAAATTATGGGGATCAAATTATCCTAGCCCTGTCAGATTCAGAGCTGCTCTGCATGTTTTGAAAGTTGAGCTGTGATTTTTTTTATCCACTTATGTAAACTCAGTGAGTCTCCACAAGTAACAGAAATCCAGTTAACTAAAATGTTAGTCCTATAATGAGGCTAAGTAAAATGCTATGTGAAAGCAATCATCGAATTTTCACCATCCTTTAGATTGTTTGACTATTTCCAATTCTGAAATACTAAGTCTCTTTTTGTTGGGGTTTTCATCTCTTCCTAAGAGTGGTGCAAATCACATCAATGAGATGTGAATTTTTGGTTGTAAACTCATCTTCAGCCAAAATTGTTTTTGCTGTGAATTTCTCATGAGCCCTGGATAGTAGAATTATCTTTACTGAGAGGTTTCTTTTTTGATTTTGCAAGACCCTGGAGAGTTTAGATGGTCATGAGCAGTTTTTAGATTAATTTATTACCTTATATGCCTAGAGTTCCTGCAGCACATAGGTAGTGTAAAGCCCAGAATTGGGGCTTTGATTTCTCACCAGTGATGTGTACTTTTAATACTCAAAGTCTTGGACAGAAGGCAAGCTGCCATATCTACTTCCCCAGGCCAGTGGGAAGAGTTTTCTGGCTCATGGTTTATGGACAGGGCAGTTCTTTAATGTTCCAAGATTTATTCAGAGGCTAAATTCCAGTTCTCCTATTCCACCTGGGCAAAAGTCATCATATTTTCTGTCCCCAGCCTAGTTTTTAGAGTTCATAATTGAGCCTGAAATCCATCCAAATTTTGGATGGAAAGCAAGTAATAAGAAATAGTAAACTCAACAGAAACAAAGCAATTCTCTGATGGAGATACACAAATGGCTAATAGGCACATGAAAAAAATGTTCAGTATTGCTAATAATCAGAGAAATGCAAATCAAAACTACAATGAGGTATCACTTCACACCAGTCAGAATGGCCATCATTCAAGAGTCCACAAATGATAAATTGCTGGAGAGGGTATGGAGAAAGGGTAACCCTCCTACACTGTTGGTGGGAATGTAGTTTGGTGGAGTCATTATGGAAAACAGTATGGAGATTCCTCAAAGACTAAAAATAGACTTATCATATGATCCAGCAATCCCACTGCTGGGCATATATTCAGAGAAAATCTTAATTCAAAAAGATACAGGCACCTCAGTGTTCATAGCAGCACTATTTACAATAGCCAAGACATGGAAACAACCTAAATATCCATCGACAGATGACTGGATAAAGAGGTTGTGGTATATTTATACAATAGAATAGTACCCAGCCATAAAAAAGAATAAAATAATATCATTTGCAGCAACATGGATGGACCTGGAGATTGTCATTCTAAGTGAAGTAAGCCAGAGAGAGAAGAAAAATACCATATGACATTACCCATATGTGGAATCTAGAAAAACACACATGCACACAAATAAACTTATTTACAAAAGAGAAACAAACTCACAGACATAGGAAACAAACTTATGGTGACCGAGGGGAAGGGGTGGGAAGTGATAAATAGAGAGTTCGAGATTTGCAGATACTAATATATATAAAATAAACAAGAAGTTCATACTGTATAGCACAGGGAACTATATTCAATCTCTTGTAGTAACTGATGGTGAAAAAGAATATGAAAATGAATATGTAATGTTCATGTATGACTGAAGTATTATGCTGTACATCAGAAATTGACACAATATTGTAAAATGACTATCTTCAATAAAAATATATATACAAAAAAAGAAATAGTAAACTCAAAAGGAATATTAAAAGGGCTTTATTTTGTTTTGAATGCTAATTTTGAAGTGATATGTGAATTTGGGTCTGTTGGAGAGGTTGTTTCTCACATTGTCTCCCTATAAAAGACACCATGATATTGTCCATTACATATCATTTAAACATCCATGTTAAACATCCATATTTAACATTCATATAGGTAAGACCAGGGCCAATTTAGGGCGAAAGTTCATAAATTGAGGGGCTCCTGGACCTTGTTGGGGCAGGGATCAAGAAGCATGGCAGTGTGGTGAAGTGGAAAAAACTGACCTTGGTGCCAGGTACATCTGGGTTCAAGTCCTGTCTCTGGCATTTACTAGCTATATGACTTTGGGAACATCAATTAACCTTTCTGAGCCTAAGTTACTTTTCTACAAAATGAGGCTAATAGTGATTGCCTTTCAGTGTTGCTGACAGTATTAAATTATGTAAGTACCATAAGAGCTGTATCACACACACGATTAACTTACGTAAATTCAATACTTCCCTTTTTTCTCCTTTGCTCTCTTTTATATAATTAAACACCCTGAAATACTTTTTTGTTGTTGTTGTTTTCATCCCCCCCCCCCTTTTTTTTGGTGGGGGGGGAAGGGAATCAAGTTTTTTTTTAATGGAAGTACTTGGGATTGAACCCAGGAACTCATGCATGCCAGGCATGTGCTCTGCTCCTAAGCTATACCTTCCCCCTGAAATACTCTTTTTATTTATCATTTTTATCACATATGCAAGGTGTATGTTTTACATCAACATATACATGACTCTATGTATATGGTATTTTCTGAGGGATTTAAGGAATTTTCAAGATTCACTTTAACCCTATGCATTTTACTAAACATGCTTGCCTCTGAATCTCACTCACACATGAGATGAGTTTCCATTGTCCTCACAGGTGTTCAGCAATCTCTATTTTCCTCCTTTTGCCTTTATTTGGCTCTTTTTAGAGGGGGATAATTAGATTTATTTATTATTGTTTTTAATGGAGGTTCTAGGGATTGAACCCAGAATCTCATGCATGCTAAGCACACGCTCTACCACTGAGCTATACCCTCCATGCTATTTGCCTGTTTGTTTTAGGCTCTTACTAATATACTTGATGTTCTCATGCTGCCAGTCTCAAGTCTTGTGAAATGAAAGCATGCCTTTATGATAGGCAGTAAGAGAAGATTGGTTAATGCCTTCCTAGACTATCACTGCAGTGTGGGAGCGGGAGTTGAGTAGCAGAGATCAACCAAAAGGCATGTGTGGGAGATTATCAAGCATGAGTAGGAGAGGTATTTTGAAGTGAAGGTGGGCAGGGAGTTTCTCTGAGTCTCAGATTTGTCATTACCAGGCAACCACCAACTTTATCTCCACGTAAGTCAGCCCTGTGACTAGAGAAGCTTTATACTAATGATTCCACAGTGGACCTGGGAGACTTCCATGTCTGAGAATTTAGATACCCATGATCCTTTTTGCTGATTGCATTGTACAGATGTAGCATAATTTATTTAACCAATCCCCTCTTGATGGACATTTCAGTTACTTCCAGTGTTTCACCATTATAGACAATGCAGTGGTGACCATCCCAATAGACACGCCTCTGTGTCTCTGAACTCTTAGATCATTGGGGTAAATTCTTACAAGTTGAATTGCTGTCAAAAGATATGTGTATTTAAAATGTTGATGTATAGCAACAAATTATTTTCTAGAAAATTTGTAACAATTTAAGTATTTAATAAGAGAGAGTGTTTTTTCTTACATCCTTGCCTAGAGTGCACATTGACAGCTTCCCTCCCCGAGTTTTTTTCTTTATAGAGCCTGTAAAGTACGGTAGTTAAGAACACAAGCTATGGCTCCAAATTACCTAAGTTATAATCATGGCTCCACCACTTTCTAGCTGTGACCTTGAGCAAACTGTATAATCTCTCTGTGCCTCATTTCTATTACCTATAAAATGGGATCATAGTAGTACTTACCTTTGAGTTGTTGTACACTTTTAGTGAACTAATTTTGTAAAGTGCTTAGTAATAGAGCTGAATATCTCAGGTTGAGAAATTTGAAATGATCAATTTTAAGGTTCGAAAGCAGTGAAAAAAAATCAGCAGTAAATGTAAGCTAAAGTGAAATAAGTCAGGAAGGGAAAGGCAAATACTGTATGTTATCTCTTATATGTGGAATCTAAAAAAATAAAACAAACCAGTGAATATAACCAAAAAAAGAAGAAAACTCACAGATACAGAGAACAAACTAGTGGTTTCCAGTGAGGGGGGCGGTGGGCAGTACAGGGACAGGGGAATAAGAGGTACAAACTATTAGGTTTAAAATAAACTATAAGGATATATTGTACAACACAGGGAATATAGACAATATTTTGCAATAACTATAGATGGAATATAACCTTTAAAAATTGTGAATCACCATATTGTACACCTGTAACTTATATAATATTGTACAAGCAACTATACTTTAATAAAGAAGTAAGATATTATCTTTGTACAACTGATAGGAGACAAATAGTATGGTCTTTCGAATTTAATACAGCTGCTATCTAATTAAAACAGGTCAGTACTGAACCATGAATTGCCAAATCAATGCCTCAGGAAAGGGAACTCAGAAACCAGCCCCAAAACTGAAAGTTTAGGGTATGATAAAGGTGGCATTTCAAATCAGAAGAAACAAGGATTTTTTTAGTAAATAGTGCTGTGAAAATTGGCTGGCTATCTGGAGAAAAACAAAGCTAAGTCTCCAGTTAATGCTCTACACTGAAACAAATTTCAAATGGAGAAAAGATGCGAACCTAAAAAGTATAACCTATAAACTATTAGAAGAAAACATTGGAAAAATTATTTAAAATCCCAGAATGAGAAAAAGACATGTAACCTTGAATTCATAAAAAAGAATATTAAATTATCAAAAATTTCTGCCTGGAAAAAATACCTTTAACAAGGTAAAACCTCAGAAAAATACTTAAAACAATTATGCCAGACAAAATGCTAATTTCCTTTATATACAAAGAACTCTAACAAAACAATAAGAAAAATACCAACAACATAGAAAGAAAAAAATGGATGAAGGGTATGAATAGGCAGTTCACAGAAAAAGCTTTTCAACGTTGGAAGAGATGCTCAAATTCACTCATCATTAAAGAAGTGCAAATCAAAACAACATATTATTTTTCACCCAGCATATTGGCTAAGAGTTGTACTGCTTGATTCTTTTTATTGCTTGTATACTTCTTTTAATTAAATAATAGTAGTGTTTCAACAAAACAGCAGTTTAAGCCAATCTGCAAGCTAAAAATAATAACATGTAACAGTGAATTTTGAAACCAGAAATCAAAAACAAATTTTCTCCATTTATTTAGAGTTTACCAAAAATCTTGCTTTATTTCAACCTGTCTGAGATCATTAGGTAAATGAACTCTTCCTGCTGTAATTAAACCATGAGTATTATATAGTATATTCTTTAAGAGAGGCAAAGCACCCTTCTCCATCATCTTTCTCCTCTTCCCTGTGCTGCCCTCAAGAAGAAAGCTGGCATGGATTGTTCAAATTCTAGGACTCTTACTGGGTCAAATTTATGAATGCTCAATGTACATTAAAATGTCCCTCATTTTTATTTGTACATATTAACCACTATATATGAAAATAGATAAAAAGCAAATTTCTTCTGTATAGCACAGGGAACTATATTCAATATCTTGTAGTAAACTTTAATGAAAAAGAATATGAAAATGAATATATGTACATATATGCATGTTTGGGTCATTGTGCTGTACACCAGAAATTGACACATTGTAACTGACTGTACTTCAATTAAAAAAAAATGTCCCTCATTTTGAGTGTGGGAAGACTGAAACTCAGTACTCTCTTCTCTTTCCATGCTGCTGCAGAACTGGAGGGTGTCAGGGCCCACTCCTAGCTCTGTGTGTGTGTGTGAGTGTGTGTGTGTGTGTTTGCACATGTGAGAGAGAGAGAGAGAGACCCACGTGTGAGAGAGAGAGAAAGAGACCCATGTAGTAAGTGGACAAAGGGCCCACTTACCCCAGCTCTACCCAAGGCCAGCCCAGTCATGCTTCTGATACTTCTGCTCTTTTCTCCCTTCAATTTCTTTTTTTAAAAAAACTGATTAATTAATTTTTATTTTGGGGGTAGGGGAGGCAATTAAGTATGTATGTATGTATGTATGTATTTATTTATATGGAGGTACTGGGATTGAACCCAGCATCTCGTACATGCTAAGCACATGCTCTACCAGTGAGCTATATCCTTTCTCCTTCCCCCTTTGATCTCTGACAGACCAGAGTCTGTTCTTTTTCCTGGTTCCTTTCTTCACAGACACACCCAGTGCTCACTCCCCCAGCAACAGCGTAGGCCAGCTCAGCACTAGGCAATGAAAACAAGTACTCTCTATCTTGCCGCCCACATGCTTCTTTCTGGATACATTCTCTGTGTCCTGCTGGATGCGTCAGGTTGGCTTTTGGTCTGAAGTTTCTTAGTCCAGATTGGCCAAAAAGGACTGATCCACATGTTTACTCCAGATCACTCAAGTTCTCTTCATTGAGCATTAGACCCAAGCCCAGCCAGCAATGAAGGCACACCACCTACTCCTGGGAGTAAGTCATCAGTGCAACTTCCAGACATCTTGCTAAACGGGAAGGGGACTTGCTTAGAATTGGCTAAAGGGTCAAGAGCAGCTGGCCTGCAGTTGAGGGGACTGAGGAACATAGAAATGGACTTGAATTTTGACAGGTTGTTCAGTCCAGTGCCAGGGCATAGCAGGGGCTCAATAAATGTTGATTGTGGTGATGACTGAGATTGGGAAGACAAAAGACACACATAGGAAATCATTTTTTCCACAATGTCAGAATGTGTCATCAAATATTACATTATGAGACACAGTATCATGTAGGACAGTTAAAATTTTTTTTTAATTTCTACTTTTTTTGGAGGGGGAGGTAATTAGGTTTATTTATTTTTTCACGGAGGTGCTGGGGATTGAACCCAAGACCTCATGCATGCTAAGCACACACTCTACCACTGAGCTACACCCTCCCCCATTATGTAGGAGATTGTACTCGTTAGGATAAAGGCTATGCTACTGCAACAAAACCCCCCACACATTTGGCTGAAAGAGAATAGAAGTTTATTTCTCTGATATGACAACCATCGGTCTAGGCTGTCAAGACTGCACTACTCTGCGAAGTCATTCAGTCAATGCTTCTCCCACTGTTGCTTAGGATTGCCGCTCCCAAACTGTGCACCAGGTTGTCCCAAAGCGCCTCAGTGAACTCGCAGGACCACCACAGGATGTGTCAAATTTTTGAGGAAAAACAGTGATCCTCAATATCCAACAGACATCACATAAACTACTAGCTTGAGGTAGTTCAGTTTTAATGTTAGCACGGCTTTCCTTTTAATGACCTCATATCTTTGGGAAGCTAGATTTTTGGTGGCTGCTGTGATAAAAAGCAAGCAAATCCGTGTGGAACAGGGAATGGGGTGTCCGATCTGATTCCAAGGCTTGAGGAGCTGTGCAGCGTCCTGTAGTGTACACATCCCATCACTAAGTGACTGCAGTTGTTAAAAGGTAAAACATTTTCCCTTCAATTTACACATATCATTTGTTGCAGATGCCCATTAAATGGTGGGAGACAGTTCCCCATGGATCTCTCATGGTTTTGCATGTTTGAAGCAGAGGCACTGACTACCTTTAATCCAGGCAGTTTTTTCAAGGTAGTTTGTATAGCTAATAAGTTTGGGAGACAGGGATAGTGACTCTCTGGAACACAGAACAGGGCTACTGACTGTATAGTACAGTAGAAATATTGTCACCCTCCAGGGCAAAGGTCAGGCAGCCTTACTACCCATGATCAAAGATTCAGGTTGCCAAATCTCAGTAACCTATGATTCAGGTTACCTCTCCTGTAACACAGCCCATGGCACGTGCAGGTGTCACATCACCCTCTTTGCACAGCCCCATAGGAACTGGGGCTCAGGAAACCAGATCCCATGTTGACACTCTGACTATTGCCACTGCCATGAGTAATGCATTCCTTCATCTCTGACCCAGGAGTCTCATTTCTTCTGCCAACACCCATGAAACTGTGGCTGGCTAACTCATTAGTTTACAAATAGGATAAAATCTCAGACCCTTTACAGTTCTTGACACTAAGTGGTTAGGACACAAGCACTTATGAGGTTGTTTGGACAAAGTGATTTAAAAAACAGAACTATTTGTTCTTTCTTTTGGCCCAGGAGCACCATGGTAAAATTACTGAGACATATGAGTGCTATGCACTAGAAAGTTTAGGAACATCGGGCTGAGTGCCTTGTTCTCATCTACATGTTTAAAGGTGAGACCTGTCACTTTCCAGCTGGCAGGGAGGGAAAAGGAGAAAGTCCAGGGGAGCAATTTCTTTTAAAAAGCAAACCGATCACGAGTTACACACATCTCTCCTGCTCATGTACCATTGGTGAATGCAGTCACATGGCTACAGCCATCTGCAAAAGGAGGCTGGGAACTGGAATCTCTACACGAGTGCTCATATGTTTGGCCTAAAATCTGTGTCTATGGAAGAAGTGGAGATGGATTTTGGCAGACAACCAGCATTTTCCACCACAGAGATATTTCCCTATGGTTATTGTTGTTTGAGATAGTAGCGCAGGGTGAGATGTATAAACAATCTTTTAGTATCTTCACTGTGAGCTGGCTTGGGATGGCTTTTATCTGAGAGGCATTTGCCTTGGTAATCTCTGCAGATTTCTTCCTTCCTTAGCCTCTCTGGGCATCCTACCCTAATCCTTACTTTCAGGAACGTGTTAATGAGAATCGTTTATTGACAGACTCTGGCGAGACTTCTTGACCTGGGTGGGAGGCCCTGGGACTTGCAACGTGCATGGCTGGGCTTACAGCTCTTGGTGAAGGGGGCAGCAGTGAGTTGGGAAAGGATACTGGACTCATGTTTATAACATGGTGGACTAACAACATTTTGCACCAATCAGGCAGGGTGGATCCAGGCTTTGATGTGCCCAAAGCTTATACAATTTGGGGGCTCTTGTTAGAAAAATATGAAATTATAAATACAAAACTAAATAGGTATAAAGAACACACAAAAATATCTTAGAATGAAAAAATATATTATAGTAATTTTCTAATGTAAAAAGGCTGGCAAATATTACAAACATCAACAAATCTAAAAAAAAAAATTTTTTTTCATTAACTGTCCAACATGCTTCTATAAAATTTTGGGATCATTTTTATATCTCAGTAATTCTAAAAAACACATAAAATTAATCTGAAATTGAGGTATACAGAAGAGCAATTTTAAATTGCTTCTTGTATTGATCTATATAATTATGTAATCAAATTATTTTTATATTACTTATATTGACTTATTAATGAATACTTGTGGGACTTTTGATATAGGAACATTGCTTCTTCAGGCCATTTTGCTGTGTTTATGGCAATGCTGTTTGTTTTCATCAACCAACAGACCTTTTCAGCACAAGAAACATCAGATGTGCTAAGAGGTGATCTGATCTGATGCATAAAACATAAGACCTTATATAGAGATGTGCTTGCCATTGATAATACTGCTCCAGGTATATATCCTATAAACCTAGGAATTGTGATCAATTGTATTTTGCAAGATTCCCATCAAAAAAGAAAAAAATGTGATGCATTAACACTTGCATACACTGTACCATCAAGTATATTTTGGAAGTAGCAAACTTTTAAGTAGGTTTCCATGAGAACTGAGCCTTTCACATACAACTGTACACATCTGATAACTGTAAGAACTTTCTGAAGACTAGCTTTTGGTCCCCTACTTTCCAAACCTTATTTCTCCTCCATTACTAACAACTATTTCTGGTGCTGGGTACCATGGGACACGCTCTTGTCACAATTTCCCCTTGGCTCTGCACTTTCAAGTGATGGTGCCAGATGAGCTGGCATGGTAGGGTTAGGAGTATTCCTAGAAGCCACTTCTATACCAGGAGGCCTGGTAATAACATAACCAAACATGGAAGTGACTACAAACCACAGAAATGTAGGCCAGTCAATCCAAACTTTATATATCCTCAACTCAACTTCTCTTTAGCCAGATAACGAAAATGCCTGCAGACACTCATCGCTACTCAGTAGGAAAAGACTGAAAGTGAGAAAGTCGGAGAGGAAAGACATGGTGGTCTTAAGACCATTGTTGTTGAAATATCTTTATTTTCCAAACTTTATAAAGACATAACCATTGGAACACATTGTGAGGGCTGCTCAATGGGCCTTGGATGAGGCATGAACAAGTGAAGCTTAACTTCTCTTAGCTTCCTTTGGCTAGAGGTTGTGAGTGACCACAAGGAGATCCCTGTCAAAACAAATGCAATATCCTCAAAAACCAATTACCATTTTAAAGCACTTTACAGAACGTTCATACTCATCATTATATTTGATCCTCAGAGCAGCCTTTATGTTGCCAAAGCAGATACCAAAACCTTGGGAGGTAAAATGTTTTGCCCCAGGCAAGTGAAATCTCCTGGACTCAACACTGAGGTCTTTTATCTTCAGAATTCATACCCTTTCTACTCTACAGAAAAGACTCATACATTTTTGCATAACGTATATTAATTGCTTAGTAAATATTCATGGGACAAATGAAAGAAAAAAAAGTCAAGCAGGAGCCAGGAATCTTTTAAGCAATGAAAGAAAGACAATCCTTCAGCAGGAAGGAAAGTGGGCCAGAATCCCACCTTTCCAGTGGGGACAGATACGTTCCCTACATCTCTTCAAGGTGTCAACCTGTTTTACATGCCCCGTTGCCCCAGCCAGTGTTATAGAGAACAAAACACAGATGATTACTCTGTAAAAGGGCTCTGGGTCCACATGTTCTCATAAAGCAGTTTCTATTTTTCTGGGTTACAGGTGGGGAGTGGGTTGGATTGCCCTTTGTGGGTGGGGGTGGGGCAATGGGGAGCAGATGGGTGAGCCTTAATTAGGGCTAATTGTAGCTTTGGCACATAATGAAAATATGCCCAGATAGATTTTTGGTGAACGTGTCATTCGCCAGTTCAGTGGGTTGCCTAACTTTAGTTGTTAAGCAAGAGGAGGCAGGAAAGGAAATCTGCACTTTGAATGGAAAGAGCAGCTGGTTGATCTTTATTCCAGACGCAGTGAGATCGGTGATCCGCTCTGTGCTTCTCTTCTGCTTTGTCAGGCCTCAGACAGATGGGGCCTTTAACGCTGAATTCCAACACCTTAACAGCAGACAAACCGATGGAAACTTATGAAAGTTGACTTAACATGGCCCAGTCCTTTCAGGAATCTCGTGGGTCTCTGGAATTTCTGACAGCCCAATTTCTACTATTTAGCATGAAAGCAGAGAAAAGCTTATTTAAAACTAGGGCCCAGTAATTGGGGGAGTCGAATGGTCAGTGTAGGGAGGTCTTAGCTGAGGTGAGGTCTATTCAGAATCCTTTCCATCTACATTTAAAACTTGAAAGATTTCCTTACTCCCCTCAGGATAAAAGCCAGACTCTATGGTAACCCATCAGGACTTGTGAGTCCTGACCTCTTCCCTCTCTTCCACTCCCTGTCCTCCAGCCACAGTGGTGACCCTTTTGGGCCTCACACATGCCACCCGCTTTATGCCTTGTGGCCTTTGCATACATTGTTCCCCTGGAATTTCACAGATTTGGCTTCTTGTTATCTTTCAGGTCTCAGCTTAGATCACTGTCTCAGTGTGGCCATCTCTGACCACCTCCTCTCAAGCAGCAGCATAATGGCCTCCTGCCACCCCTACCTGCCATCACCTCACTGTTTGCCCCCTGGTACTTCTTAGTCTATAATGTTCTTTATTTAATGGTTTCCTTACTTATTTTCTGCTTCCTCCACTAGACTGTAAGCTCCATAAGGGCAGAGAACTTATTTCTCTTATTCACCAGCATTATCTCAGCTCCTAACACAGTGTCCAGTCTGTGGTAGGTGCTCTGTACCTATTTATTGACCAAAGATGGAAAGAATTGTTTCCCTTCAGGGCACTAGCCAATCTACTTATGGAAGGTTCATCTTAGCTCTCAGAGTGGTTTTCAAACTCTCAACATGTTTCATTGCTTTCCTGCCATTGGCTAAGCCTT
The DNA here is from genome assembly GCF_048773025.1 of Camelus bactrianus. NCBI lineage: Eukaryota > Metazoa > Chordata > Mammalia > Artiodactyla > Camelidae > Camelus > Camelus bactrianus. The sequence continues at coordinate 97,475,732 of NC_133540.1, forward strand.
TCATCCATCCCAAGACCAAACAAAGTCTTGACCTGGGTCTCTCTGAGGCCTCTCCCCTAGTACACTGTGCACTCTAAGGGTGTAGATGTTTTTGCAGGGGGTGAAACAACCTGTTTCCCAAGGATGTGCCCTCTCTCAGGTTGTACAGAACATGCCCTCGGAGCGTGCCAGGGCATCCTTCTCCACTAATGGTGGTGCTGTTCAAGCCCAACAGGCAGAGCTGCGGGAGCCTGGAAGCCAGAAGCATCCATGGGAGACCACTAGCAGGCTCAAGAGAGATGCACACGGGAAAACAAGTCTCTCGCCTAGGGGCCAGCTGAGGGCTGGAAAGTCCACTTTGAGTGAAATCCCAACAGTTAAGAGCCAAGAGAGTTGGAAAAAACAAGAAAACTCCCATCTACACATACATTTTCCACTGGAGCCATTCCATCTGTGTTTTTTTTCTCCAGGGCCTCGCCATGAGGACCTTGCTTGCATTGACCATCAAGAGCATTCAGTTCAGGGAGAAAAGGGAGAGGAAAGAGGAATGAAGACAGCAAGGCCCTGGACAAGGGAGAAGGGTCGTTGTGGAAATAATTCCTGACTCTAGAAGGTGATGATCTCCCGAGTTTCCCTGGGGTCTCCTCCAGATCCTTGGTCCCAGGGAGGAGGGAGTATGTGACAATAGGGAGAGTCGTGCCCCGATGGCCAGCAGCACTGGGTTCTACTGCTCCTGGCGGTACTACTTACTTTGCTGAGTGACCTTGGACAAGCCACTTCACCTTGAAACTCCAGTTCCTCTTCTATGAAATGAGAAATTGAACTTTTTAAAAAATTGAGATATAGTTGATTCACAACATTATGTAAATTTCAGGTGTACAACACAGTGATTCACAATTTTTAAAGATTATACTCCATTTACAGTTATTATAAAATATTGGCTCTATTCCTTGTGTTGTACTATATATCCATGTAGCTTATTTATTTTATGCATAGTAGTTTTTACCTCTTAATGCCCTACCCCATCTTGCCCTTTCCCCCTTCCCTCTCCCCACTGGTAACCACTAGCTTGTTCTCTACATTTGTGAGTCTGTTTCTTTTTTGTTATATTCACTAGTTTTATTTTTCAGATTTCACATATAAGTGGTAACATACAGTGTTTGTCTCTCCCTGTCAGACTTAAGAGAAATTGAACTTTTAAAAAAAATATGGTAAATACCTAGTAATAAACTTACTTAGGGAGGCAAAAGACTTCTACTCCAAAAACTTTAAGACACTGATGAAAGAAACTAAAGATGACACAAACAGATGGAAAGATATACTGTGTTCTTGGGTTGGAAGAATCAATACTGTTAAAATGTCTATCCTACCCAAGGCAAATACAGATTCAGTATGTTCTCTATCAAATTACCAATGACATTTTTCACACAACTGGAACAAAAAAAAATTTAAGTTATATGGAAACACAAAGACCCTGAATAGCCAAAACAATCTTGAGAAAGAAGAATGGAGCTAGAGGAATCACAATCTCTGACTTCAGACTATATTACAAGGCTATAGTAAGCAAAACAGTATGGTACTAGCACAAAAACAGACACATAAATCAATGGAAGAGGATGGAAAGCCCAGAAATAAACCTATGCACTTATGGTCATTTAAATAAAGGAGGCAAGGATATACAATGGAGAAAGAACAGTCTCTTCAATAAGTGGTGATGGGAAAACTGGACAGCTACATGTAAAAAGAATGAAATTAGGACATTTCTAACACCATATATAAAAATAAACTCAAAATGGATTAAAGACCTAAATGTAAGACTTATACTCTAAAACTCTTAGAGGAAAACATAGGCAGAATACTCTTTGACATAAATCACAGCAATATTTTTTTTGATCTGCCTCCTAGAGTAATGGAAATAAAAACAAAAATAAGCAATGGGATCTAATAAAACTTAAAAGCTTTTACATAGCAAAGGAAACCATAAATACATAAAATAAAAATACAGCCTATGGAATGGGAGAATATATTTTGCAAATGATGAGACTGACAAGTGATTCATTTCCAAAATAGACAAACAGCTTATACAGCTTAATATCAAAAAAACAAACAAACAAAAAAGCAACTCAATCAAAAAAATGGGCAGAAGACCTAAATAGACATTTCTCCAAAGAAGATACACAGATGGCCAACAGGCGCATGAAAAGATGTTCAATTTATTTATTAGAGAAATGCAAATCAGAACTACAATGAAGTATCACCTCACACCAGTCAGAGTGGCCATCATTAAAAAGCCTACAAATAATAAATGCTGGAGAGGGTGTGGAGAAAAAGGAATCCTCCTACACTGTTGGTGGGAATGTAAATTGATGCAGCCATTATGGAGGACAGTATGGAGTTTCCTCAAAAAAACTAAAACTACAGTTACCATATGACCCAGCAATCCCACTCCTGGGCACATATCTGAAGAAATGTATAACTTGGAAATACACATGCACCCCAATGTTCATAGCACCACTATTTACAATAGCTGAGACATGGAAACAACCTAAATATCCATCAACAGATGACTGGATAAAGAAGATATGATATGTGTGTGTGTATACACACACACACACAATGGAATATTACTCAGCCATAAAAAGAATGAAATAATGCCACTTGCGGCAACATGGGTGGACCTAGAGATTATCATATTAAGTGAAGTAAGTCAGACAGAGAAAGACAAACATCATATAATATCACTTATATATGCAATCTAAAAAAATGATACAAATGAATTTATTCACAACCTGTAAATAGACTCACAGACATAGAAAACAAACTATGATTACCAAAAGGGAAAGGGGTGGGGAGGAGGGATAAATTAAGAGTTTTGGATTAACAGATACTCGCTACTATATATAAAATAGATAAACAACAAGGACCCACGGTATAGCACAGGGAACCATATGCAATATCTTGTAATAACCTATAATGGGAAAGAATCTGAAAAAAGTACACACACACACACACACACATATATGTTATTCAGTTATATATACACATATATATAACTGAGTAACTTTGCTGTACACCTGAAACTAACACAACACTGTAAATCAACTATTCTTCAATAAAAATAAATTTTTAAAAAGGATACTTCAAACTAAAAAATGTGGCAAAATATATGGAACATAAAATTTCCCATTTTAAACATTTTTAAGTGTATATAGTTCAGTGGCATTAAATATATTCATGCTGTTATGCAATCATTACATTATCCATCTCTAGAACTTTTTCATCTTCCCTAATTGAAATTTCATACATGTTAAACACTAACACCTCATTCCTCCCTCCCTCCCTCAAGCCCCTGGCACCTACCATTCTATTTTCTGTCTCCATAAATTTGCCTATTCTAGGTAAATCATTTAAGTGGAATCATACAATATTTGGTCTTTTGTGACTGACTTATTTCACTTGGTATAGTGTTGTCAAGGTTCATCTATGTTGTAGAATGTGTCAGAATTACTTTTTAAGTCTGAACAATATTCCATTATATGCATATACCACATTTTGTTTATCCATCTATCCATTGATTGGATTGCTTCCACCTTTTGGCAATTATGAATGATGCTACTGTGAACATGGGTGTGCAAGTATTTGTTTGAGTCCTTGCTTTCACTTTTTTTGGCTATGTACCCAGAAGTGGAATTGCTGGATCATATGATAATTTTATGTTTAATTTCTTGAGGAACCACCAAACCGTTTTCCATAGCGGCTCCACAGTTTTCCATTCCCATCAGCAATGCACAAGGCTTCCAATAAAAAATTGAACTTTTATTAGTCAAAGAATCCATTTTTCAGAGGAAATGTTCCAGGATGCTCTATGTGCAAAAGACATTAGAGTGGAATGCTCCAGAAACAGTGGGGGCGAGGAGCCCAATAACCCCAGAAGCATCTCTGTGGAACAAAATGAAAACTGGGTAAGATGTTCTCTAAGGCTCCTTCACATGTCAAGCATCGATTAGTCCGCATTTACGTGACATAGCGAACAGCCAGTAGGTGTAAGGCATATTTGATTTACTTATGCATTACCTGTTCCAGAAAGGATTTGAGGAGATTTGCAAAAACTCATACAATATAAGGGAGAAAATACATAGTTAAGAGTATCAGGGCCGAGAAGGGTGGGAGGGATGCCTTTCAGATGTATGAGCAGACACTGCCTCTGCCCACTGGCTCTTTCATCGTGAGTACTGTAGGTGAAGGAAGTCAGAGAAATCCAGGGGGAAACCGCTGTATGAACATGTGGAATCTCCAGAGGCAAAGGAAGGCAAGATTGTCTATGTTATACATTCCTTCACCCAAAGCCACGTTGCAAGACTCAGAGTATAAAGAGGGCAAGAATCTCATTTTGAGCAGAACAAAGCATGTTGAGGAAGCAAATTAGTGCATCTAAGAATGGACCTAAGTCATAAACCCAAGGTTTACATCCTAGCTCCACTACCTGCCAATCCAGGGCAGAAAACTTAACCTCTTTAAGCCTCTGTTTTCCCATCTGTAAATGAGGACGATGTGAGGGATTGCTGTGAGGATTAATGCAGGCAATGCAAGTCCAGGGCCTGGAATAGTAAGCTATCAGCACATGGTAGCTACTCTTACTGGAATTATACTTTGGAAGTTCCCGTACCTTGTCTTTCTTGTCCATCCCTCCATCCCCAGCACTTAGCAGAGTGCTGGTCATAGTAGGTGTTGAATGGATGTTTGTAGACTTGCACTGATACAGATGTTTTTCCTGTTTGACGTGCTCTGTGCCGCACGCCTTCTGACACTGATAGGTGACAGGGTTGAAAAGCATGAGGTCAGGCTAGTTAAAGGTGTTGCCCACTGGGTAACACCCAGAGACTAAAAGCTCATGGGTTTGATGAAATTCAGGCTATGGAATGTACCTGACCCAGGTCAAGGGTGTGCTTTCCCTCACACCCTCCCTCTTCAAAGGAATGCATTTCGCTTATTGCCATGGAAGATGTAAAATAAACTGGATAATAAATTAGGGCAAGAGAGAGCTCAGTCCTGCAAACTTCTTTTCAATTCAACAACTATTTGTTGAATGTTGAACATTTAGCATTTAAAGCTCTTTACTGGGCACTACTGGATATTTGAAGGTTAGCAAGAAAACATCTCTTCTCTCAAAACACGTACTTTCCAATAGACGGGTGGTAGAGAGAGATGCTAGTGTAAGAAAAATGCCATAAAGATGATCAAATGGGAAATGAAAGAAGGGAGAAATTACTTTCAGTTATAATCGTCTGGGTATGTTTCTCATGGGAGGTACCTTTTCAGGTGGCCTTTGAATTTGGAGTAGGGGTGGAAAGCAGATTAGAGGCAGGAGAATGATGGGAGCAGAGGAGTGTAGACTGCTTGGCAATGAGTCCGCTGTCTTAGACGGATCATACATGTAGAAGAATATGTCTAGAAAGAGGGTTTTGAGGGTCTTGAAGGTTAGATGAAGATTTATAGGGAAAGGGGAGCAACAGAGATTTTGAGTAGGGAAGAGGTGTGATCAGGCTGGTAATGGGGAAAATTAAACTGGTGGTGCTGTGTAAAATGGATTGAGGGGGAGAAAGACAGGAAGTAGGGGATGACTTAGGGAGCAGTTGCAGTGGCTCTGGGAAGAAATTACACACGAGGGTGTTGACAGCAAGAATGGATGAAAAGGGGGAGGTATAGTTCAAGTAGTAGAGTGCATGCTTAGCAAGCACGAGGTCTTGGGTTCAATCTCCAGTACCTCCTCTAAAAATAATAAATAAATAAACCTAATTACCTCTCCCCACCAAAAAAAGAAAAAGAAAAGAAAAAAAGAATGGATGAGAGGGACCTATTAGAGAGGCTTTGCTGAAGTAATAATTACAGGAGTTAAGAGTCAGTGCCCTGTTTTACTCTGAGAGAAAATGAAGTTTGGGTACTTAATCTTTCCCAAATCAGCTCTCACAATCTTCCCAGACCCAGGCTTGGAAGCAAAAAGTGGACCCCAGGTCTGTTGGTTGGCAGAGGGGCTTGGAGAGCTGGAAGCATCTCTCATTCCCCCTTGTTCTCCACATGCTTTACCCAAATTCAGCCTCAGAGGAAAGAGCTAGGTGAGCAAGATCTGAGAAGAAAGCTTCCCTGCCACTCCCCAGGTTCTCAGTTCTGCTGGGACTGCCCACTCATCACAAGATGAGTCTTGGCAACCTTGTTTGTGATAATAAGGACATAGCACAGCACTCACGCATCTCTTGGGATGTGACAATGACGAGGATTATTAGCTTATGTGTTCCTGGCCCACTGATCTTTCTCCCCTCCATCCCCCCATCACCAGCTAAACAGAATTTTCTCTGTACTGCTTAGCTTCTCCCTCTCTCCTGCTCTCCAAGAAGAATTCTGTCAATTCTCTTGTTTCTCTCATAATATAGAGATAGGGAGAGAGAAACCAGACTGGACAGTTAGGAAAAGGAGTAAAATTCTTGATGGCTTGGTCTGTTCCAGGATTACCCTTTGGTCTGTAAAATTCAGGCCATGGGCTAAATTGACTAGATACTAATGAATGAAGTCAAAAGACCAAATCAGCCTATATAATAAGGAGCTAAGAGAGAAGTAGGGAAAAAAGAAAATGGAAAAATGTGGGCTAGGTTTCAGGGAACATTTACAGGGAAGAGTTGGCAAATGAGAGGTTCTGGGAGCTATATGGTATGGGTTGAATCTCTTCTAATTCTAATTAAATATTGGAATTTTGGTTTGGTGTGCTCAATGTTTTTAATGTTTTGTTTTAATGGCTTTTCATCCTTGGGCTGGACAGCACTGTATTCCAGCTTATACTCAGGTTACAAAATAGTCAACACAGCACAATGGTCAACAGCAGGAATTCTTCAGCCAAACTCTTGGATCTCAAATCCCATTTCTACTACTTAATAACTTTGTGACTTTTGGCAAGATACTTAATTCTTTGCAACTCAGTTGCTTTGTCTGTAAAGTGAGTTAACAAGAGTATCTGCTTCAAAGAGCTGTTTTGAAGATTAAATGCGGTCATATCTGTAAAGCTTATGTAAAGCTCACGTGAAACCTGCTGCAGTCAGCACTGTATGAGCGCTAGCTACTACTCACACTGGTAAATCGGAGGTCACGGGACTCTTCTGCCTTGGTCCAACCAAGATGGTGAAGATGACTGTCAGAGAAGAGTTATTCTCAGCAAAACAGATCCTAACTTCTGGGAAAGAATGGAGGTTTTAGGCAGATTTCTAAAATGAACCCCAGTGATTCTCACCATGGGGACCCGATGATTACCCTTGTGTAACCCACCCGCCTCGAGTGTGGGCTGGACCTGGTGACCTGTGGGTAACTCAGAATGACGGAATGTCACCTTCACAGTTAGATTACCAAAGGTTATCACTTCAGTCCTGCTAGCAGATTCTTTTGTTGGCTTTGATGATGCAAGCTGCCTTGCCAGAGAGGCCCTTATCCCAGGGAACTGAGGGACACCAGTGGCCAACAGCGTGTAAAGAATTGAGACCCTCAAACCAACAGCCCATGAGGAACTGCCAACAACCAATGAGTGAGTTGGAAATAGACCCTGTCTCAGTTGAAACTTAACTGCAGCCTTCTGAGAGACCCTGAGGCAGAGATCCCAGTTAAGCCATGCCCAGATTCCTAACCTAGAAACTGTGAGTTGGTAAATGCATGTGGTTTTAAACCACTAAGTTTTAGAGTAATTTGATATGTGACAATAGACAACTAATAAAGTACCAAAGTAGGAACTTGGGAACTGAATTAAGGGAAGCGATCCAGCTCTGGGGCATGAGGGTGGAAGTCCAGGAGGGCTTCCTGGTGAGTCACAGCATAAGGAGCATCTTATGGTCGCACTGGGGAACCACGCCCTGGTCTGCGCGGGGCAGAGATCAACTCAGGCTGAGCTCTTCAGGATGAGGTGGTGGAGGCTGCCCCAGGGCTTCCTGTTCAAGTGCAGATCAGTCAGGGAACACTTAGTTCTCATCTTGCGTCACTGACCTCTTTGCAGCATTTGAGTGTGTACTCTTCTGGAAATGCCTCCTTATCTTCATGACACCACTCCACTCATTTGTTTATTCATTCATGCAACAACTATGAGCTGGACATGTCTACTTGGTCTGCATACATTACAAACGAGGAGAAGTGGCCCTCACAGTTTATCATTTCTTGTGGCTTTCTCCCTATCCTTTTAACTGCTCCTTTATGTCCTTCCCTGGGGTGACATTTGTTTCACATACCCCTTAAAGTCTGGTATTCCCCATGGTGTTGTCCTTGTCCCTCTTTCCTTCTCAGCTAGCATGCCCCCACCAGATGACTCAGGCTGTGTCGATCGTGTGTGTACTGATGACCCTAATCTATGTCTCCAGCTCAGAACTCAGTGCCAGACAGCGCCTCCAACGGTGTGTGCTACTTACATCCCACAGATACTTCAAGCTCAAAATGACCAAAATTAAACTCATTTTCTCTACCCCTCCCCTCTCCTGTCCCACTCAAACCTTCCTTTTCTCCAACATTTCCTCTCCCAAATAACAGCGCCATCACCCGCCCAAACAGAATACAGGAGTCACCCAAATTCTTTTCTCCTGGCCTCCCCCTTTCCTCCTCCAAGCTCACTAAATCTTACAGATTTTATCTCCTAACTACCCATTTCCTGGTCCTCATTTCTTTCACAGGCCCATTTATATCTTTTTTTTTTTAAACAAAGGCTGATGCAGCAACTTTTACACTGATTTCCCTGTCTCTCTGCTCACTCCCTCTGCTTCACCCTTCACACTGGTGCCAGTGTGATGCTTCTAGTTGCTGGACTGTAGAGTCCTGGCTCACACCCTACAGTGGCCCCCCGCGGTCCACAGGATGAAGTCCATGTTCATTAGCTTGGTGCTTGTAGCCCTTCGTGACCTGACTTTGACTGCTTCTCAGCCACATCCTCAGCTCCTTCTGCAAACAAATTCACTGCTCCAGCCACACAAGCTGCACTCTTCCTGCCTTGCTATGGTTTGTTCTCTTTTGCTTGGAAGGCCCTCCCCCAATCATGTCTACCAGGTGAATTCCAAGTCATCCTTCAAGACTCAGCCTCAAAAATTTCTTTGCTTTCCTCAGGTGACATTGATGCCCCCATACTGTCCTTGGATTCCTTTTCTGATAGTTCTTTTCACACCTCATTTACATTCAATTGTTGCATGTCAGTGTTTCCTGCTTGCCTGTGAGCTCCTTGAAGGCAGCCACTCTGTGTTTTCATCTTTAATTTCAGTCCTTGGCCTTCACTAGGCAGCCAGTGAAAGTTTGCTAAATAAATAAGTGGATAAATGAACAAATGAATCAACTGGTCAGCACAGAGCTGAGTCTGCAGGTGGGGAGGTAAATGGGCCCAGCTGTTGGGAGTTCTAGAAGGATAACAGGGGGAGTGGAACTATTCATTCCTTTCCATTCTCAGGGCCTACAGCCCAGGATTTTTTTCCATCATTTTATACAGATACACCTGCCACAAGCCTTCTAATTTAGTGAAGTCGGGCCATAGTTATAAATCACATAAAGTCAAAATTAGCCCCTTGAGAATCCTTTAAAATGCTTTTAAAGTACAGTATATGCAGATATACCAGTTCTCAACTTGGTACATCCGGTTTTCTCTCTGGCCTGGAAAGAGAGCTACTTCCTTAGTTGAGAACCAGATGAAGTAGTTGGCTGGCATTCAGGGGCCCTGCTGCAAGTCAAATCATTATCACACTCATCATGGTGAGATGCTACTCACTGTGAGGAGGAGGAGGAGGAAGCAGATTGAACGAGACCAGCTGACTCTCGTCTACTAGGCCTCACTCCACTCAGGGCTGTGTGCACTTGGTAAGGCCCCAACCCCTCCCCTACTCCAGTCACTCAAATCCCAAGCCCACTTCTTAACTTCAAAACCCCCTGCCTAAGCCTGGCCCCTCCTTACCAATCCACCACACCTCCTGCTCTTAAGAGGTACTCTCTGCTCAGGTGAGGTCAGCTTCCTTCCTGGTCTCTGCTCCAAGCTCTTTCCCACCTATCTGTCCTTGCTTGATCTGTGCACTCTGACAGGATGTCTTCCTCGTTCCCCTTCCTTTACTCAGATCCCACTAATGGGTCAAGGCCCTGCACATTTCACCCTCTCCGAAAGTTTGTATCTCTCCATGTCCACGCTGGTGTCTCCCATTTCTGAGTTCCTGTTGCCCTTAGGGTCAGGACTAAGCTCTTAAGTTCAGCCTTTAACTGTTGGTCTATGGAAACTTTCCCATGGCTGGGAGTTTTGGTCCACTAGCAAATATCTTGTAGAAGGGTATTTGACAAATCAAGAAGAGTAGGGAATTAGAAGAACTGACAAACCCTATTGTTGGCAAGCCTGTGTGGCCAATGAAACTCTCATATACCGCTGGTAGGAGTGAAAACTGTTTGGCAATACCCTTTAAAACTAAATATTTATCTGTACTTTGACTCAGCAACTCCACTTTTGTTTGTACTTGTTTTTTGTTTTTGTTTTTGTTTTTGGCAGGGGGTGGGAGGTAATTAGGTTTATTTACTTACTTTTAGAGGAGGTACAGGGGATTGGACCCAGGACCTTGTGCATGCTAAGCATGGACTCTACCACTTGAGCTATACCCTCCCCCCAGCAACTCCACTCTTGGGTCAAGATAAAAAAGTGCATATGTCTGCCAAAAGATAGTGACAAACATGTTCATGCCAGCTTTAGCCATAATAACCAAAAACTGGTAACAATTCAAATGCCTATCAACGGTAGATTAGGATAGTATTTTATACAATAGAATGTTATGCAGCAATGAAAAAGAATATACTACTGCTGTATATAACAACACAGATGAATCTCACAGACATAATATTGAGTGAAAGAAGCCAAACACAAAAGAACATGTACTGTCTGATTGCATTTGTATGAAGTTCAAGCACAGGCAAGATAATCTATGGTGTCTACACCCCTTTTGCAGAGCTATCTTTGCAGAATTATGACTGGGAAGGAGAACAGGGGAAACTCTGAGGATTCTGAAAATATTTAAATGTTGAATTGGGTGGTGATTACCCAAGCATGTATGTAAAAAGTTATCAAAGCTGTACATTTTAGATTGGTACATTTCACTAAGTCATATCAATAAAAAGTCAAAAAGAGGAGTATGTTGTAGGTAGCTGTTGCTCTTGTTATCCAGCTCTCGTTTATCCCTTTCTTAAAGTAATTTAACCCTGATTTACCACTGGCCTTTACCTTTAGGGGGTGTAGAAAAGCTGATATATATATGTCATATGATCTAGGACTGGCCAGAGTTTTCCACACCCTGGCCACAGTAATTGGTTCAGGGATGGACATGTGATTTAAACCAAAGCAATGGGATTCAAACCCAGAACTTTAAAACAAATCCTAAACTTCTGTGTATATTTACAAGAAGATGGGAGGTTCTATGGACGTATGTCAGCTCCCTGTTAGAGCTAGCTCCTCAGAGGGAAAAGAACAGAAAAAAAAGTCCTCCTAATCCTCACGGCCCCCTTACTGAGAAACAGCTCCCTTCTATGTCCATCCCTCACTTGCGTGGAGGCTGTAGTCTCCCTGGTGATGTGGACATGAGTAAGAGTATGGTTTGGGATTTGTCAGATATCTTCCATACAGACTCAAGGATCACATGATCACAATCTAGCTGCAAGAGAGACTGGCAATGTAAGAGTGCTGAAACAAACACATTCGGGGGCCCACTTCCCATCCCCCTGGCCACCTCTGACCTCAGCCATGGCTACAGCAGACAGTCGTCTTACACGAGCCCAGATGCTAGTTGCCCTGACAGCATCCCTCTTCTAGTGGCCTTCAGTGCTCTGCCCCTGGGCCTTCTCCAACACCCTAGGATCCTGCTCAGCCTACAGGTAATAGTACCCAAAAGTACAGGGGTATTAATGTCCCTCTTGGCAACTTCCAACCACTGGGGGATGGAAGCTAGTGGATAAATTCTCTCATCTTCAGATGAATGGTTGTAGGAGGCCTTCTGTACTGTCTCACCTCAATAACATACTTTCCTTCCTGACATCACACTCCCTGATACCCAACTCCTGCTTCAGGTGAGCCCTCCTTAGGAAACGACCTGGACTCAGTCCTTCTGTCAGACTCTGCTTTGTGGGGAACTCAAACTCAGACAAGAACTCACGTAGAATAGGGGAGCACTAACTGTTCTCAGACGCAGTCTGTGGGGCTTTATCTGTCAGCTTAAGGTAAGAAAAGGTTTGGAGTTGCAAGAACCTATTGGAAAACTCCACAAAAAAAAAAAAAAAAAAGTTTCAGGGGGTTTGCAGAGCCCTTGGGAGAGGCAATGGTATCGGAACATCTTTGCCTTGCTCCTTTGTGGCTCCATCTTGGATTTTACTCCAAGTCATTTCCGATTCCCATTTGTTACCTTAATGGCTTATGTTAGAGCAGAGTTTTGCTGAGAGGGTTGTCTAGGGCTTAATTCCTTTGTGTAAATGGCAGCGGCTTGCTGTAATTCTGTTGCTTCTCTTTTCTGATGAGATGATGTGATTGTGGCTTTAATTTTTACATAAAATTATGCCCTCATTTCAGCCCCTGTGGCCAACTCTGGTTGACACATGTAAGTTGAATAATTATTAGGTTCTAACTTTGCTGAGGCATGCCTCCAAGGTAATTTAGGTCCCATAAGTATCTGATTGGGCCTAGATATTTCTGGGCTTTAGTGAGTACATTTGTATATTTAGACCCAACCAAATCAGTGATGGTCAAATAGGGGTTTCAGAGTTTCTTTGATTAAAAAACACACAGACTGTGCTTTTACTCAGTGCCAGTCCCGGTCACCATTGCTAATCCCTACAACACTCTGGCAAGGTGGTAGTCACAATCTCCCCTTTACAGCTGAAAAAGCAGGGAACTCAGAGAACCACAGTGACATCATAGGCTCAAAGTCATACAACAAGTGCATTGGCATAGCCGAGGTTTAAATATAGATCCAGCTGATGCCAGATTTCTAGCTCCTCCCTCTGTATGTCACACTGGTAAATATCTACATAGGAGAGTGTAGGGAATGAGAAAGGGAAGGAGAATTCTGCAAATGAATCAGAGAGTCTCCTATTTGGAAGGAAACTTAGAGGCCATCTCATCTACACCCATGGACAGGACACATAAGTCTCTCTTGCAGAGGTGAGACCAGGTCAAAGATCAGGGGAAGGGGCCTGGCCAGGGTTTGGGGCCGGGCCTATGTCCTGGGCAGGTGGTGGTGAGGTGGGGGAGTAATTGTGCAATAAAAGAACACACTGTGTCTCCTTTCCTTGCTTTTTTCACAGCCTTGAGTCGTGTGTGTATATGTGTGTGTGTGTGTGTGTCTATAAAATTCACATAGCATAAAACTCACCATTTCAACCATTTTAAAGTTTACAATTCAGTGGCATTTGGTACATTCACAATGTTGTACAACCATCACTACAATCTAGTCCCAGAACATTTCCATCATCCCTAAAGGAAACCTTATACCCATTAAAAATCTATTGTGCAGCCTCCCTTCCCCCAACCCTAGCAACCACTGCTTTCTCTCTATGGACATTTCATAGAAGTGGACTCATACCATATGTAACCTTTCTTGCCTGGCTCTTTTCACTTGGACTAATATTTTCAAGATTCACCAATATAGTATGTATCAGTAGTTCATTTCTTTTTATGTCCACAGCCTTGTCTTTATATTGGTTTCTTGAACACACTTTCATTATAGCCTTAGAATATTAACTACTCGCCATTTGAAAGACCTCTCTTTCTGAGAATGTAATCAAAGGGCACAATTACTTTCCTGAGACCATGTAGCCACCCTTCTCCTAGATATAGGGTCATCTAGTCCAGGCTCCCTGACAGAAGGAAGATTTCTGTTTCATTACAAAAGTATATACAAAGAAAACTATAAAACTTTATTGAGAGTTGTGAAGGACTTAGAAATGATAAAACAAAAAAAATTTTCCTAGATCAAAATATTAAATAAAGATGTTAATTCTTCTTAAATAAATTTGTAAGTTTAAAGCACTTCCAATCAACATCAAAATAAGAAGTTTTTTGTGCAGGGAGGGGTAATATAGGGGTAGGGGATTTTAAATGAGGGTTATTTTATTATGGGATTATATGAAATCATGGTGTGGAACTTTTGAAAATTGTAAAACACTAAAGAATTTAAAGAATCTTTTGTTCAATAAAAAGAAGATTTAAAAAAAGAATTTTTGACACCCCAATGTTCATAGCAGCACTATTTACAATAGCCAAGACATGGGAACAGCCTAAATGTCCAGATGACTGGATAAAGAAGATGTGGTATATTTATACAATGGAATACTATTCAGCCATAAAAACCGACAACATAACACCATTTGCAGCAACTTGGATGTTCCTGGAGGATGTCATTCTAAGTGAAGTAAGCCAGAAAGAGAAAGAAAAATACCATATGAGAGTGCTTATATGTGGAATCTAAAAAACAAAATAAAATAAAACATAAATACAAAACAGAAACAGACCCATAGACATAGAATACAAATTTGTGGTTGCCAAAGGGGTGGGGGGTGGGAAGGGACAGACTGGGATTTCAAAATGTAGAATAGATAAACAAGATTATACTGTATAGCACAGGGAAATATACACAAGATCTTGTGGTAGCTCACAGCGAAAAAAAAGTGACAATACATACATGTATGTTCATGTATAATTGAAAAATTGTGCTCTACACTGGAATTTGACACAACATTGTAAAATGACTATAACTCAATAAAAAATGTTAAAAAAAAAAAAGAAGAATTTTTGTAACTTGACATTATTTTAAAATTAACTGGAAGAGTAAACATTTTAGAATGTCAAAGAGGATGACATGATACTATATATAGAAACCCCTAAAGAAGCAACCAGAAAACTATGAGAGTTCATCAATGAATCTGGTAAAGTTGCAGGATACAAAACTAATATAGAAAAATCAGTTGCATATCTATACACTAACAACAAAATAGCAGAAAAAGAAATTAAGAAAACAAATACATTTACCATCACATCAAAAAGAATAAAATACCAAGGAATAAATCTACCCAAGGAGGCAAAACACCTGTACTCCAAAACCTGTAAGACACTGATGAAATAAATTGAAGATGACATAAACAAATGGAAAGATATACCATGTTCTTGGATTGGAAGAATCAATATTGTTAAAATGGCCACACTACCCAAGGCAATATATAGATTCAATGTAATTGCTATCAAATTACAGATGACATTTTTCACAGAGCTGAAACAAAAAATGTTAAAATTTGTATGAAAACACAAAAAACCCCAAATAGCAAAAACAGTCTTGAAAAAGGAGAACAGAGCTAGAGGAATCATGCTCCCTGACTTCAGACTATACTACAAAACTACAGTAATCAAGACAGTATGGTACTGACACAAGAACAGACACATAGACCAATGGAACAGGATAGAAAGTCCAGAAATAAACCTACATACTTATGGCCAATTAATCTATGACAAAGGAGGCGAGAATATACAATGGAGAAAAGACAGTCTCTTCAATTAGTGGTGCTGGGAAAACTGGACAGTTTCCTGTAAAAGACTGAAATTAAAACATTCTATAACACCATGTATAAAAATAAACTCAAAATAGATTAAAGACCTAAATGTAAGACCAGATACTATAAAACTCCTAGAGGAAAACATAGGCAGAACACTCTGACATAAATCACAGGAATGTTTTTTTTTTTCGAACCAGCTCCTAAAGTAATGGAAATAAAGGCAAAAATAGAATTTCAAAGAAAGTTCTGGAAAAAGAATCCTGAAGAGGCTAGGCATTTTAAAGGGTTAAACTATTTTATCATTACAGTGATGAAAACAGTACATTAATAATTCTGGAATAAACAGGTAGTTCAGTGGAACCATCTAGAGAAGAAACTGTCAAACTCAATGTCCATTTTCTCAGCACAATCTCCTCTCCTTCCATCTGTCTCCTTTAGTTTTCCTTGTGGACCTGTTTCTTCAACCTTACCAAAACCTTGAATCCCTGAACCCTCTGCTTCTTCCTGTCTTTCCCCATTTATTCATCTCTTGTCTCTTTGCTTCCTTCCCTCTTCTCTGATAGAGACTCCATGTTTCATCATCTCAACAATTCTTTGCTCATACTTTCAACTTCCTTTCTCCATTTCCCTTCCATTATACCCTGTGGCAAAACCCCAAAACAAACAAACAAACAAACTTGCATCTAGTGACTGGAAAGAGACACAAACTGGGTAAACTAGGTTGAATAGTGTACTCCTCAAATTTATGCTCACCCAGCACCTCAAAATTTCCCTTGTTTGAAAATAGGGTCTTTGAATATGTAATTAGTTAAAATAATTTCATACTGGATGAGGGTGGGTCCTAAATCCAACAAGTGGTGTCATTACAAGAAGGCTATGTGAAGACAGAGAGACACAGAAATGCAGGCAAACACAGAGGGAAGAAGACCGTGAGAAATGGAGGCAGAAATTGGGGTTTTGCAGCTACAAGCCAAAGAGCCGCAGGGATTGCTGCTAGGAAAAGGCAAGGTGCCCCTTAGAGCAGACACCTTGATTTCAGTTCTAGCCTCCAAACTGCAAGAGGGTAGGTTTCTATTGTTTTAAGCCACTCGGCTGCTTGTTTTAGCAGTTCTAGGAAACTAATATAGGGAGTTCTAGGGTGCTGGGTATGCAAGTGCCTTCTCTGTGAGTTCATTAAGCTATATATGATGTATTCAATCAGTAGTTTAAAAACAATTACAAAGAAAACAAAATAAAGCATTACTTTTCCTTACCTGAGCCCACACCTGCGCCGTTCAGGGCTGCTGGAGAAAACCTCCCAACCTCAGGGAGTGGTGCCCGTCTCTGCTCTAGTGGTGCCCATCCATCTCCCCATATGTCCCTGGAGAGGGCTTTCCCTTGCTCTCCATGGGGCCACTGCAGAGTTCTCTTCTCAAAGTTCATTCCACTTGAGCATTTCCTCTTTCACGCTCATCAAATGACTTTGCTTCCAACTTGTCAGTGAAAAAGACACCACTTGAAGGCAACTCGAGTGTCCTGCTATTCCTCCTCCACACCGCCCACTTTTCCTCTCCCCTTCCTTCCTCCTGCCAAGAATCATTCTGTTCTCTGAATCCTATCTCTTCTAGCCTCTGAAAAGATCCCACTCTTTTGCAATGTTCTCATATTTATAAATAAATCCACACTCCCTTTGGCTAAATAGAAAGATTTCACTAATCCCTTCTCACCCCACTCCCTGGAGATTGTGAAACATTTTCCCTAGCAAGGTGTGCTCTGGTGCCCTTTGAGAGTCCCTCCATCTTCTCTGTCCTCATCAGGCAAGAAGAGCCTGTGGAGCATCACTCTGGATCGTTCACATCGTGTAAATGTTAGGTACACGTTGTATATTATTTTCTGAATGTGCCGGGGTCATATATTGTCCCAGCATTTCCTGTTTAGCCTTTCCCTGCCCCACATTTAGGCAGCTGGGCATTTTGTTTTGTCGTCTCGGGGAAGGGGTGACACAGCAGAATGTGGATAACAAAAGAGGCTCATTTTTGGCTTTGGAGTGGCAAAGTCCCAGGCCTCAGGGCAAACACAGTGAGTTAGGGAAAATATAAAAAAGCCAGGCTATCCCCACAGATTAGATAATGCTGAGTGAAGAGTTCGAGCAACCAAAGGCAAAAAGAAAGCTCAAAGGCCAGTTGGCCATGGTTGGGGATGCTGTGGAAGCTGCCCACATCCCACTTTGGGACTGAAACTCACCCCCCTGCCCAGCTTCTGGGAGGGCTGACTGCTGACGGCTCTCACTTGGGGCCCTCCCCGGGAATTACAGAAGGCTGCCTCCCGCAAGCTGATGCCCCCTCTCTAGGGACAACCAGTAATAACAATTCTTCCATGCGGAAGAACAGAGGTCCAGGCCCCTTATTTCAACTCAGAATAACTCAGAGAGGCCATCCCGTGTCAGAGCTTCCTGAGGAATTGGCGGGGGCTCCTGCTATCCCTGCACCCCAGTTCCATCTCTCCCTCTTCCTGAACACAGCTGCTGTTCTTGAAAGTCTCCCCACTCCCACCCCTACTCGCTTCCTGCATGTGAATATTTATCTACCAAAAATAGTTGCTCCGATGGGTCCTGCCACGTCTAGGAAGACACAGCTGAAAATTGAGGAATGGAAGTCACTTGGAGAGGCCCCCAGAGCTCCAGAAGCTCAGCCTAGTGCAGGAGAGGAGAAGGGACGTGACCTGTGTCTTATGTGTGTTAAGAAGGCCCCAGTCAGTCTCGGCATTTCCCACAGACCCGAGCTTCTGCAAGACCAGTGTAGGATCACTGACCCAGTTAAGAGGGTCCCAGATGTGGCACTGGCAGACGACAGACCTGAAAAGGCCTCAGGGTTGGGACCTGCATGGACCCACAACTCATGACCAGATGGGAATTAGGGCACCTCAGAAGGTGCCGCCATGATGAGCAGTGATACTGAATACCACATCCTGGTCCTACTCCTCAAAGTCTTGATGCTATCCACACCCCTGAACTTCCACAAGAAAAGGAACTCAGGCCAGAAATAGGCAAAAATCTATTTTACATAGGCTATGAAATCATGTTTATCCAACCTCCATGTGACCTCCAAGCCAAAAGTCAAAACAAAAAGTCAACAATAGATTGGGGAAAATATTCAGCAAATATGAAGACAAAAGCTTACCATTTTAAATATGAGGAGTCCTTACAGATGGACAGGAAAAACACAAAGAACCCAAGTGGGGAGAGGGAGAGGAGAAACAGGTATCAGACTGTTGTAGCTGAATACTTTGGATTGTGCAGGTGAAATATTGGGAGATTTTCACATTTCTGTAGTGTTCAAGTTATTACAAACTGTAAAAATCCAGTAATAATAAGAGCCAGTATTTTATTGTTTGCCGCCAGACATTATACTCAGTTATTTGCATGCATTTCCTCATTCAGCCATCTCAATCATCTTTTTAAGCAAGTTCTGACATTTTCCCTGCCTGAGGAAATGAGGCACAGGAGAAGATGAGCATCACCCAGTGGTGGAGTTAGGATTCAAACCCAGAGCCTGACTCTGTAGCCACAGTCCTGATCAGCAGGTTGTGTGTGTTTGTGTGTGTGTGTGTGTGTGTGTGTGTGTATTTGCAGTTGAAATATTTATGAAGACAATTACAAGCATTAAAAATGCCAATGAGACAATGTTACCTGAAAGGTGACCTCTACAAAATAGGTGTACACTGTGATTTATGATTTTCCATGTACATTAACATGTATCTCTGAAGAGGCTGCAGTCATGGTATGCATGATAGAGATCTTTTTACTTGTCAAAGTGCAAAAAAGTAAGTATCAAATACAAGCTGAAAGTTGAACTTATTCTTACACAGCTCAGGTGTGTAGGCTGGACCAACTCTTTCTCCTTCCTACTCCATCATGCTGACTCATCGATCATTGTCAGCATCATTGTTTGCCTCCCCAAACACCACTAAGAATTCAGGAGGGAACTGGGGATCAGAGAGGTGAAGTGTTTTTGCCAAGGCTGTATAGCTGGGAAGAAGCCAAGTATGGACTTGAACCCAAGGTTCTCCACATTTGACTTTAGTTTTTTCTGACTTCTATCATAGTTGCTATTTCAATTTCATCCTTCTACTTCCTTCTCTATTTAGGAATTGAAGACTATTTTTAAAATATACTTTTTATTTTGGAATAAATTTAGACCTAAGGAAAAATTGCAAAGATAGTACAGAGTTG
Organism: Camelus bactrianus; assembly: GCF_048773025.1. Taxonomy (NCBI): domain Eukaryota; kingdom Metazoa; phylum Chordata; class Mammalia; order Artiodactyla; family Camelidae; genus Camelus; species Camelus bactrianus. The sequence goes on from NC_133540.1 coordinate 97,495,479, forward strand.
TGTATGCTCTTCACCAGTTTGCCCTAATGTTAACTTCTTTCATAACTGTGGTACACTTGTTAAAATTAAGAAATTGGTATTACGGGTATTATTAACCAAACTCCAGACTTTATTCAGATTTTACCAGTTTTCTTACCAATCTCCTTTTTCTGTTCCAGGATCCAAGACACTACATTTAGTTGAAATTCATTTTTCTTTCATACACTAAAAACATCAAAACCTACTCTTTAATTCCAGTGGAAAAAACTGCACGGTTCTGGCTGTGGTTTTCCAAGTCTGCACAAACAACTTCTTTGTTTTTTCAATGACCATCTTCAGGACTATACAGGCCAGTCAGCTTTTTTGAATGCAAGGAACAGAGAGCTCCCCAAACTAACTTAAGTAAGGCCAAGGAGCGAGTCTGTGGGAACTCTCGGACAGGAAGCAAGGAATCAAGGACAGGAACGGGAAGAGCTGTCAGGAATGGATGTTCTTCTCTCCAGCTTATCTGAGTTCCTCTCCTGCCTTTGCTCACCTTGCACTTCTCTTTTCTCTCCTCTGATCTGGTTTCCCTGTTTACTTGTCCCACACATGCCCACATTGGCCACTAATATTAGCCCACAATCCACATAGTTTAGTGTGTGCCACCAACTACAAGTTCATTCTGCTTAAAACCCACCTCATGTATTTAGCGAACCCCTAAATCATACAGGTGTTAGTCAATGGATGGTGGTAAAAATTGTGTCTATTATGGTTACTGGGGGTAAAGGGGGTGGGAAGGTATCAATTTGGGAGTTCAAGATTTGCAAATATTAACTACTATGTATAAAAATAAATTAAAGAACAAATTTATTCTGTATAGCACAGAGAACTATATTCAATATCTTGTAATAACCTTTAATGAAAAAGAATATGAAAATGAAAATATGTATGTATATGCATGACTGGGACATTATGCTGTACACCAGGGACTGACACATTGTAACTGACTATAGTTCAATTAAAAAAAAATTGGGTCTATTTTCCCAATCCAACTTGAAATACATATTTATATATATATAATTTATTATCTAGACAATCTTTTGTTATTGTGGCAGAAAAATCAATTTATCTATGATGCAAGTTATCAAAGACTTTATGACAATAGCATTATTAGAATCCACTCATAAGAAATTGGAGGAAAGAGATCACTAAAACTGAATTTTTAGTTGAGGGGGAAGTAGAAGTGAATAAAATCTCTAGGGATTATTAAACACAGGACTGCAGGGACTGTGTATCAAAGATTTTCAGACAAATAGTATGGGCTTCAAACAGAATTTTGAATTTCCCAGAATTTCAGCTAATGCCCTAGGAAAGTACACAGCTAATCCAAATCTGCTAATTAATCTAATAGAACACGTTGGCTCTTTTTGGCTTTCTCCTTTGGGAGAGGAAAAAAATAACCCTGCTTATAAACTGATGGTTCTTAAAACAGACATTAAAACTTATTGCAGTTCTTCAGGGATTTTAGGCTTCAATAAACCAATGGGAAATGTTGGGCCAACTGACGTCCTTCAGAGTCCGATGACCCCCATTTCTGGGCTCTCAGATGTCTGGCTGTGATCTCTCAACAGATGAAGTACATTGTTTACTGGGCGTGTTTCCCCTAACAATCTAATAGCCCTAGGCCATGCCTAATCTCCCAATAGCTCAGGCTGGCTTGTTTCAGCCCACCTTACCAGAGTCATAAATCCCACCACCCTTCACAGACCCTAAACCTCTTACCTCACCTACAACCAATCAGAGACTTGTGCCGATCAGGCACCTTGTGACCTGAGCTTATAAAACACCCCAACAACCGGCCTCAGTGCTCATGCAGGCACCCCTCGCCTGTGCAGCCTGCTATTGTCTGACAGCATACCCTAATAAACTCGTCTGTTCTTATACTCAATCTCTGGTAAATTCTTCTACCAACCCACGTTGTCATTGGCTCACTGAATGGCCACCTCATTGTGCCCACAACAGGAAAGTACTTTCTTGAATGCATACACACACCTTGTTCCCCCATTAACATTTTCTACCCTTCCCCTCTCTCTCCCTCCTCCCCCTCCCTCCCTTCCCTCATTCCTACTACAAATACCTATGGAACACCTACCGCGTGCCGCATACAGTTAGGCCGCAGTGAAACAGCAGTGAACAATAGGGAAGGGGTTTAGAGCACGCCACCCCAAAATATGCCACTTTGGCATGCTGCTTCTTTCCAGCTAAAGGCACTTGAAAAACAGGTGTGAAAGGCACTCTGACCTCCCTTTTTCTTCCTGAAAACAGAGGATGAATCTCCCAAGTGAAAGACGCCCTCCTTATACCAGGAGGAAAAGAGACGGAGAGTCCCGGCTGAGAGACACCAATACAGACAGACCTTGTTAAACTAACTCTTATCTTTCTTACATTTTAGTTACTTTTCCATATATTTTAGTTGCCTTTCCACAACTGTCACTCTTTGTTAAACTCAGTCTATAAGCACTTAGGCCTACACATTTCTTTGGGGCTTCATTTTCCTGTGAGGACTCCCATATAAAATGTCAAATTTTATTACAATAAAAGTTTTATGTTTTTCTCCTGTTAATCTCTTAAGACAGTCCCAGGTGGAAACCCTAAGAGGGTAGAGGAGAAATTTTACCTCCCTTACAATAGTAAAAAAAATAAAATAGAATGTTAGGTGTGTAATATGCTTTAGGGGAAATAGAAAGCAAAGGAGGGGTCAGAGGGAGCTGGTGAGGGGCGCCACGATTTTAAATAAAGTCTCAGGGAAGCCTTATTATGAAGCTAATATTTGAGCAAAGGCCAAAGCAGGTGCAGGAGGGAGCTTTGCAGATATGTGGGACAAAAGCAAATGGAAAAGTGCTGCTGATGGAGAGAGCTGGAAGTTTGAGAGCAATAAGGATCAGGGCTGGGGACTGGGGGGAGGCGAGGTGTGCAAATGCAGGGGTGGATCCTGTCTTTCTTCCAAATATTTATATTTTGTGTATCATGGATTTTTTTTTTTGCATTACTTTTGATATTACATTAAAAACATTATTTCTCTTGATTACTGAGGGTTTTGGCATCTCAAGGCTAGTGCCTCACAAACTTCACTCCAGTCCAGGCCCTGGAGTTGATGGAGGGGGTGAAGGGGTGACAGAGAGGAGGAGGAAATGATGCCAGAGAGAAGGGGCGGTGGGGAGTCTGTGGAGTTTGGCTTTTACTCGGAAGTCACCGAGGCCTGTATTTGTTTTCTATTGCTGTGGTAACAAATTACCGCAAACCGAGTGGCTTAAGCAACACAAATTTGTACCTTACAGTTCTATCGATCAGAACTCCGACACAGGTCTTGCCAGGCTGAAATCTAGCTGATGGCTGGGCAGCATTTTTCACTGGAAGCTCTAGGGGAGAATCCTTTTTCTTGCTCGTTTGGTTTGTTGGCAGAATTCAGTTCCATGCAGATGTAGGACTGAGGACTTTCCCCCCCGTTCTTTCTTTTTTTTCTACTGTGGGCTGCGGCCCCTTCCTCCACTTTCAAAGCCAGCAGTAGAGGGCCAAGTCCATCTCACTGCAGATCTCTCTGATTTCACTCTTCTGCCTCCCTCTTCCACTTTTAAGAACTCCTGTGATTAGACAGGGCCCACCTGGTAATCCAGAGTCCTCTCTCTAACCCAAGGTCCATGCCCTAAGCACATCCTCATTGCCTTGTGAGATAACATATTCACAGGTTCTGGGGATTAGGACATGACATCTTTGGGAAACCTTGATTCCACCCACAATGAGGGCTTTGAGCCATGGGGTAATGATCACTCTAGCTGCTCTGTTGAGAACAGTTGTGGGGAGGGGCAGGGAAGACAAGAGAAGAAACAGGGAAACAGGTGAGGAGGCTAAAGCAGTAATTCAGGGTAGAAGTGATGGTGGTCTGAATCAAGGGAGGGGCTGCGGAGGAGAGAGCTGAGGTTGAATAAGTGATGGTAGGTTTTATGGGTCAGCTTGGCTAGGCTACAGTCCCCAGTTATTCAATCAAATGCTCATTTGGGGGTTGCTGTGAAGATACTTTGCAGATGTCAATAAAGTCTCTAATCAGTTGACTTTAAGTAAGGGAAATTATCCTAGGTTCAGGGGGGCCTGATTCAACCAGCTGAAAGGCCTTATGAGCAGAGCTGAGGTTCCTTGATGAAGAAGAAGACGTACCTGTGGACAGCAGCTTCAGCTCGTGCCTGCAAGTTCCCTCCTGTCTTTCCTGATGGCCACCCTGTAGACTGCAGACTCACCTAACCAGCCTCCGCAATTATGAAAGCTGATTCCTTGAAATACATCTCCTTCTGGTTCTGTTTCTGTTGTTGAACCATATGTAGGGACAGATACTGAATACATGTTGTGATGTAGATGGTTATAGACGTAGAGACTGACTGATACATTTTGATACTGAATGCATTTTGAATGCGGAGCCAACACCATATGCTGGTGGCTAGAAGTGGGATTGAGGAAGAAAGGAGTCAAGGATGATTCCAAATTTCTCACCCTGAGCAGCTGGAAAAGTGGCTCACTTGTCTCCTTCTAAGGTAGGAATCACTCTACCATGAAAGCCACCCGAAAGAGCCCATTCAAGTGACATGAAGGAAGATGCCCCATTTCCCCCCACGGAAGCCCCTCTCAGAGGGAAGTCACCACAGGCAGGGATGGGCAGATGAGCCCGGCCAGCCCTGAGGTGGGCAGGCTCCAATCCAAGGGGGAAAATTGGGAATAAAGTTACCCCTGTGTTCCCTGCCTCTCATCCAGAAAGTGTGGTTTTTCACTGTATTCTGGAAGAGCAGATATTTTCACAGTTCTCTAGCGTGAACCCCACCTCCCCTGCTGGTCTGCACTCTGTGGGAACCCGCTAGCTGCACCCTGAGCCAAAAACGAGCAAGGAGCGCTGAATAGAGACTTTATGAGTAAATGGTGCTCTGCGGGCTTCTTTTTAACTTGTGAAGGAACAGGGTGTGCTCGAAAGTAGCAAGTGACCTGGGTTTTTGCTTTTGTTGTTTTAAAAAATCTTCCTGGAAGGCAAAGAAGAAAAAGCAAAAAAAAAAAGAAAGCCCAGCATTTGTTTGTCACTCGTATCACTCTGGTTAACACAGTGTTTGGGCCGCTGACCCCTCTCTAGGCCTCCCAACCTGGCACTGAATAAAACAGAAGAAATCAAAGGGACCTTTCCAGGAGTCTGGCAGCTCAGACAGATGCTGAGGTGGCAGAGCTGCGAGGTACCGGCCCACACATGGAGGCCTCCGTTTCCAGAATGCACCAAGCACAGCTCCACAGACCTGCAGGCCCATCCAGGCAAACCTCAAGTGCACATCAGCCCTTCCCAGAGAACTGCAGGGCCGGGGCGGGCTACTCAGTCCCTAGCCTCGTCGCTGCCAGTAGAAGCATTTGAAGGGCTTTCTGGTAAATAAATCAATAGAGCATTTTTAATCTGCAGGGGCCAGATACTGTGCGTCTTCATTCTCACACAAACGGCCAAAGATTTCATACCAGGAAGCTCTTCGTTAAACCAGCTAGTTTCCAGAGCCTTCTCCCCACCCTGCCCCATTCTGCATCGGGTCTCCAGGGAGAGCTCAGATCCTTCGACCCAGAGAAGTATCAGGTTTTTCCTTCAAAAACCAAGTCCTGAGATTTCAGGTGATTTCTGCAGGGTCTTTGCTTTCTCTCCACCTGCAAGACTCATGGCTGAGGTAAAATTGGACGAGATCCTAATCACCTCAGGTCTCTGTTGCAAAGAAAGTGAAATATTTTTGTCCCCCCTCCCTCTGCCCTTGGTCTCTACAGGAAATGGGAAAAGCCCTGAGGGGTCTGGTGCAGAATAAGAACACGCACCCTACAAGATTTTTGTGAGGATTAAACAACTTGGGCCAAAGTATTTTGGAAGCTGCCAGGGGCTGTCCAGATGAGATATATAGAAATGTTGGCTGAAGGCTGACCTAGATTGACAAGCATGATGCAGACGTAAGAAGCTGAAACGGCCTCTGCAGTTCTAGGGGGCGGCAGCCAGACAAGGATGGGAAAAGGAGTCTCCCACGAGAAGACACGAATTCTTGGCTCCACAGAAAAAAGCTGAAGAGGGGGAGAAATGGCAGGTAGCAAAGTGAAAAACGCTAGTGATGTAAGAGAGCTTGTGGGGTTTTCCCGCTTCTAGTCCCTAGGGCCATAGACGTATGAGGGACGCACTCAGTGCCAAGGGCCCACCCCAGGGGCCTGTGGGAAACCAACCCTGGGAGTCCTTGCCACCCCTGTCTCAGTGCAGGGGTGAAGGACAACCAGAGCGTGGGATCTGGGGAGCGTAGGGAATTTTGGCTTCTATATGGTGTTTCCAGACAACATATTTGCTACTTTCTGTTAGTGAAGCTTCTTTGCTGATAATCTGGCGGTATGCATGCTAGCAAGAGGGCTGAGCTGGCCACGTCTGTCCCACATTTCAGCTGTTCCCAGAAGGGCTTGGCAAAGGAAAACGTGGGTGGGAAGTGTGACATCAAAATGCCTCGGAAACGTGCAGAAGGGCACACTGATGGGAGATGAAAACAGGCTCGTGTAAACTAGTTGATGACTTGCTATGGGCCAGGCGCTCTTTTAAGTTCTGTGCATGGATTTGCTCATTCGATCCTCAGTGCAATCCTATGAGGCAGGATGATTTTTTTTTCTAGGTTAGATTAGCTTTATTCTTTTTTATTTTCCTATTTTTAAATTGAAGTATGGTCAGTTTACAATGTTGTGTTAATTTCTGGTATACAGGATAGTGATTCAGTTATACATATATATATATTCCTTTTCATATTCTTTTTCATTATAGGCTATTAAAAGGTATTGAATGCAGTTCCCTGTGCTACATAGCAGTAGGACCTTGCTATTTATCTATTTTATATACAATAGTGTGTATCTGCAAATCCCAAACTCCCAATTTATCCCTCACTCCCCCCACCTTCCCCTGACCCCAGTAATAACAATTTAGTTTTCTTTGTCTGTGAGTCTGTTTCTGCTTTGTAAATAAGTTCATTTATATCATTTAAAAAATATTCCACTTATAAGTGATATCATATGGTATTTTTCTTTCTCTTTCTGGCTTACTTCAATTAGTATGACGATCTTCAGGTCCATTCATGTTGCTGCAAATGATATTATTATATTCTTTTTATGGCTGAGTATAAATTCCATTGTATAAATATACCACAACTTCTTTATCCAGTCATCTATTGATGGACATTTAGGTGAGGCAGGATTATTATTGTCCCCATTTAATGGATAAGGAAACTGAGGCATAGAGAAGTCAAACAGGCGAAGCCAGATTTTGAACACAGCTTACTAACTGCATAATATTTCATTAAGTGGATATAGCATGTTTCTCTAAGCTGTCTCCAATCAGAAAATAGGGAAATAATATGTCAGCAAGGGCAAGACATAGGGTGGACTATAAAGATACAGCATTACAGCTTACAATGTTAAAATATTTTTGGACACTGCATCACTAAGGATGATTTTGGCTACAAGTAGCAGAATGTCTAACTGAAAGTAATTATACAATAGAGATATTTATTCTTTCACATAGTAGTAAATCTGGATTCAGTCCAACTTTAAAAGATTAAATCAATGATGTCTTCAAAGATCCATATATTTTCCATCTCCTGGCTCTGCCTTTCGTGGTATCTCAACCATGTCTTCTCCTACTAACGAGATGGCTACAGCAGTTCCAGGCACCCCATGTTAACAAGATCGTACCCAGTGAAGAAGGAGTTTCCCATAAGACCCTCAGTAGACTTCACAGGTCACCTGGAGTAAACTGGGTCTCATGTCTGCAGCCTCGCTGTAAGGGAATCTGAGGATGTGTGTAGCTAGAGTTCACAGCTCTACTGAAAGGACAAGGTCCTCCAGCAGGTAAGAAGGGGGTGGGATGAGAGGTGTCGTGCCCCTGATTTGACCACCCACTTAGTGTTTTTAGGTTTAACTTTTATCTTAAGGTGTAGATACACAAAGGACAGATCAAGGTCATGACTTAATGCAAATTGCTAAACCATAACCCATAGCCAGCTCTAGACATGTTTCTGACCTGAAGCTGGGCTCAAAATCTGCACAGCTTGAAACACCCACTTCTGATGCTGCTACATGGTTCTCTGAAGAGACTGTGCCAACCATGAAACTCTACCTGCCCCAGTGTCCCAGGGTGTCATGGGCAGGGGCAGCCTAGAGCCCCCAAGTTTAGTCCTGTTCTGCCTCCTCCCACCTATTTAGAAAGAATCTATATCTGTTTCTCTCTCTCTTTAGTCTTCAATCTCATATCTTCCTGCTCACTTGAAAGAGAGGGCTGAACAATGTGGGAGAGATTTAAACTGGGTCATTCTCTTTTAACAGAATTTCTGCAAAATACTAGAAATGAAGTTCCTAATGGCCACCAGACAGAAGTGCCGCCACATCCGGCACCAGAGTGACAGGAATCGTGCCTGTTAGAATCAAGTTCAGCTGCAACAGGGACATTAAACATGGCTTAAATATGACTGGGGTGATGCACTTATGGTTGATTAATCTACGACAAAGCAGGCAAGAATATACAATGGAGAAAAGACAGTCTTTTCAATAAGTGGTGCTAGGAAAACTGGACAGCTACATGTAACAGAATGAAACTAGAACATTCTCTAATACCATACACAAAAATAAACTCTAAAAACCTAAATGTAAGACCAGATACTCTAAAACTCCTAGAAGAAAACAGGCAGAACACTCTTCGGCATAAGTCACAGCAATATTTTTTTCAACCAGCTCCTAGAGTGATGGAAATAAAAGCAGAAATAAATGAATGTGACCTAACTAAACTTAAAAGCTTTTGCACAGCAAAGGAAATCATAAACAAAATAAAAAGAACAACCTACAGAATGGGAGAAAATATTTGCAATGATGAGTCCAACAAGGGACTAATTTCCAAAATATACAAACAGCTCATACAGCTTAATATCCAAAAAAAAAAAAAAAAAAAAAAAAAAGCAACTCAACCAAAAAATGGGCAAAAAACCAAAATAGACATTTCTTCAAAGAAGACATCCAGACGGCCATTAAGCACATGAAAAGATGCTCAATTTCACTAATTATTAGGAATTGCAAATCAAAACTACAATAAGGTATCATCTCACACCAGTCAGAATGGCCATCATTAAAAAGTCCACAAATAATAAATGCTGGATAGAGTGTTGAGAAAAAGGAACCCTCCTACACTGTTGGTGGGAATGTAAACTGATGCAGCCGCTATGGAGGACAGTATGGAGGTTCCTTAAAAAGCTAAAAATAGACTTACCTTATGATCCAGCAATCCCAATCCTGGGCACATAGCTGGAGAAAACTATAATTTGAAAAAACACATGCACCCCAATGTTCATAGCAGCACTATTTACAATAGCCAAGACATGGAAACAACCTAAATGTCTGTTGACAGATGACTGGATAAAGAAAATGTGGTATATATTATATAATAGAATATTACTCAGCCATAAAAAAGAATGAAATAATGCCATTTGCAGCAACATAGATGGACCAAGAGATCATTGTATTAAGTGAAATAAGTCAGAAAAAAACAAATATCACATGATGTCACTTACATGCAGAATCTAAAATTTTAAAAAATACAAACTGTATTTACAAACCAGAAAAAGACTCACAGACATAGAAAACAAACTGTGGTTACCAGGGGGGAAAGTGGGGAGGGACAGATTAGGACTTTGGGATTAACAGATATACATTACCATATACAAAATAGATAAACAACAAAGACCTACTGTATAGCACAGGGAACTATATTCAATTTCTTGTAATCAGCCATAATGGAAAAGGAACTGAAAAATATATATGTATGTATGTATGTATGTATATGTAAAACTGAATTGCTTTGCTGTACACCTGAAATTAACATTGTAATTCTACTACACTTCAGTAAAAAATAAGAATTAGAAAATATGATGGGGTAAGCCAGAAAGAGATAGAAAAATGCCATATGATATCGCTTATATGTGGAATCTAAAAACAAGAACACAAATGAACTTATCTATAAAACAGAAATAGACTCACAGACATAGAGAACAAACGTATGGTTACTATAGGGTAAAGGGGGTGGGAAGGGATAAATTAGGAATTTGAAAATTGCGCCTCTTGGGGAGTGATGGAAATGTTCACTATCTTGATTGTGGTAGTGGTTTCATTGGTGTTACATCTATCAAAATTCATTAAATTGTACATTTGAAATATACGTAGTTCACTGTACAGGAATCATACCACAATAAAGATGTTAAAAAATATGATGGGGATGTATGTCTGTCTTATGTAAAAGTCCTGATTTAGTAGCTCAGGGCTGGTCAGAGGGCTCCACAGCCAGGGCATGATCCTCTTACCTCACAGAATTGTCATTCAGATTAAATAAGGTCATTTATACAGTGTCTAGTGCATCACAAACCCTCTCTTGTTTGATCATGAAAGTAATAATAACTCATGTTAATTGAACTTTACCTATGAGTCAAGCCCTGGGTAAGGGCTCTCTATATATTAATTCCTTTAATCCTCGCAGTAGCCCTATGAAGAAGGGACGGTCATTATCCTCCTTTTACATATGGGGACACTGAGAGATTAGGAGTCTTAATAAGATTGCCTCGTTAGTTAGTTAGTGCAGAGCTGTGATTCAAACCCAGCTTATCTGATTTCTGAGCCCAAGAGCCCAACCATCAGCCTGCACCACTCCCTCCCCATGTCAGAGCCCTCCCACCATCCCCCTCCTTCCTCCTCTGGCTGTAAGACAGTCACAGTGTAACTGGGGAAATGGAGCAGATGGGAATGAAAAGCTACTCTGTAATATAAGGCAGTGGGGGCTAAGTGTTGAAGGAGCAGTCTGATTTCGATAAGGCAGAGGCTCCGTTCCCTGCAGTGAGCAGGGAAGGTGTCACAGCGGGAAGGGGCTGAGTTGGGCTGTGATGGATGTACAGGATTTAGAAGATGGCGGAGGGTGTGCCAGGCATGGGGAATGATGTGGGTCAAGATTTGGAGGTAGGGAAGGAAATAGCATGGTTAAGGAATAACAAGGAAACAATCCTAGCTAAATCATAGGATTCTTATAGAGGAGTCCTGAGGGAACAGTTTGGAAATGAAGACTGGCATCAGGTTAAGAAACTTGAATGTCATTCTAGAGAGCTGAACTGTATTCCGTAGACACTGGAGGGTGTTGAAATCACATGATGGAAGCGGTATCTTTAGGAATAATGCGATGGCTGTGGGAGAGGTGACTTAGAGACAAGGAGGCTGGGAGACTAGCTAAGAGGCTCTTGAAATGATCTAGACATGAGGTAATGAGAACTTGAAATGGAGTGTTAGCAAAAGGCATGAATGGAATGGAAGTGATGTGAGAGGCATCACTTGTGCAGAATGGAGGGGACTGGTGACAGTTGCTGGGAGCGAGGGAACAGGAGGGGTCGGGGATGACTGCCAGGTGTTAAGCCTGGGAGATGGGCGAATCCTGTTGTAAACAGAAGCTCTGACTCTCCTAGACAGAGAGCAACTCTGTTTGCCTCTATCTTCTGTGAGGTCTCTGTATCCACTGAGCATTTTCACATACTAAGCATTCACCAAAGGTACCTGCACCAGTTGGTTGTCTTCTCTTTCTTCTTTGCTGCAAAGGACCACATCCTCCAGAAAAGAATCTAGGGCGCAGGGGAAAACATGGACTTTGGGTCAAACAGATAGGAATTTAAATCGTCTCTGTCTGTCACCAGCACAGTAACGTTGGGCATACTCAGAGACGAAGAAACGAGGCCTAGAGAAGCCACAGAACTCACTAAGGTCCCAGGGACAACGTGAGGCTGAACCAGGGCTTGAACCCTGAGCAGTCCAGCTTCAGAGTCTGTATTCTTCATCACTACCTTGTCCTTATGTTAATAAGCAAAGCTATCATTTGCACTAAAAGGAGGAAAGAATAGCAAAAAAAAGATTCCCTTTAAGGGGGATATTAAAATACATAACCAGAATGGCTAGGCCACCTGTCTGAGAGGACGGTTACTGGTCATAGCTCAGAGCTGGTCGTTTAGGGCCTCTTTGGTTGCTGGGTCCTAGAGAAGGTGCAAGAGGGAGTGGTCCCTGGGGAGGGGCAGATTTAAGTGGCTGTGGCAGGTCCTTGAGAGGCTCCGGGCAGTGACTTAGCACAATTCACACAGAGCAATGTCAACACCTTCACCTTCCAGTATGGAGGGATAGGTGTGTTCCAGCAAAATATCAAAACTGGTTATCCCTTACCAGTGTTCACTCCTCAACCTGTGGACAAGACAAATAATGACTTTTCAAGGACATTTTCAGGGTTGAACATCATACTGGTTTTTGAAGTGTATTTTATTTATTATTAATACCATACTTAAATTATTAAGAAAAAAGATTTGAAATACCTTGTAGTAAAAACAACTCTTTGAAAATAAAATCATTAAGGTTGGATAATAAACAAACACTGTGGAAATAATGATTTTTATACCTGAAAACCTAAACTAAGAATATGTAATGAAACTGAGCACTAAATTTGGCTCTGAGACTCCCAGCAGCCAATGTGAAATGGAAGTAGGATGAATTTCCTAGTATTGATTGATTATGAAAATAGACCTAAAAACTTAGATCCCTGTGTTTAGAGCTTAGGGGTGCAGGACCATCAAAGATGGCACTTCGATATGAAAATGAGAAACCTCAATTTATATTCTTGTTCATAAAGAAGTCCACGTCATGTGCTACTACTCCACATGAGAATCATATAATCAAAGTGAAACTTACCTTGGTAGCTTCTGCCCAGAATAAGTCAGTCACAGCTTCAAAGTAAACGACTAAAGATAAACGCAGGGAAAAGTTAAGTTTGGTACCTCAGGAGAGGAGAATGTGATTTGGACTGGCCTTTCCTTCAATGATCTGTCTAAGGGGAAAATGCTGGTCTGGGAGGCATCTTGACTTATCTTAAACAAGATAATTTTCATGCTGTTGATTTCCCTCCACTCAAGTACAGGACGTGCCAATTACATGCAATCTTTCCTCACCAGAGAAATAACTGAGAACTTTGCAAAGACTAGAGGGCATTAAGGTGCCTACTCCTTTTTTTCCTGGGGAGGCAGCCACATAAGACATTTGGGATTCTTTCCTGCAGCACTGATCCTTGAATTAAGGAGAAAGGTTTCTGTTATTGTTTATTGGCTTAAGACTAGACCAAAGTATTTTAGGGGACTTGTTTCTAATAGAGCCTATGATCAAGAAAAATTAGTTTCCTAGGACTAAAAGGAATACTTTTCGTATCTTTTCCTTTATTATCACATGACCTGAATTTCCCAGATCTTACCACCCAGTAAGTACAAAAGAGATTGCAATGGGATGCCCACCTGCTGACTCAAGGCTTTATATTCCAAAGCTTCCCCTTAAGACTTCTGTGACTCTCCAGGGGGTGTTTTACAAACACTAATAACAAGCCTGCTCCCAGAAGGTATCTGCTAGGCACCTCCTTGTTTGCTGGCCATCTGCTAACTCCTGCCTTTCCTGCTGCCCCTCCAATGACAGCAGAGCAAATGGGAAAGTGGGCGTTTGGCTTCTGGGAAGAGAAGAGAAGGATGTGGTCATGAAGGTTTGCACAGGACTTTCTGAAATGGCAGACACCTGGATCTACACCTGATTTGTTATCTCACCTTGCACAGGTCACCTTGGTGATTTTGGCTTCGATTTCCTCTACTAAAAATGACAGGAATTCCCACATCTTACACAGATGTAGTGGGAATTGGCTATTTAATGATTGGACCATATTTTGAAAACATCAAATGCAAGGCAAGCGCTAGGTCAGGAAAGCCAAAGGTTTGTGGTTTCCCTAATGAGGCAGCGGATGTGCCTGTCTTTTTCCTTTTTGCTTTAGACATCCAAAAGAAATAAATGTTTAAACATCTGCATAATATTGAGAGAGAACAATCTTGAATCTCCAAAGTCAATAAATTGCTCCTTAAGTCTCCTTAAATGAACTAAGTTGCTGTATAGGTGAGGCCCAGGCTACAAGTCTTGAAGCATCCTATGCAGTATGAAGTTACACAACTAGGGCATTAAGACGATAGAAAATTTGGGAGGGAATGAGTCCCCATAACCAACATTTGATAATTACATTTTAACAAAAGCAACATTTAATCTTATAATACTCTAATGGCTTAATGAAAACCTCTACTTAAAATTTAAGGAAGGTGTTTAGGAGAGAAGGGAGAATGGCAAGGGTCATGGAAAGGAGAAGATAGATATAAAATTTGAAAACTTTACCTGAGATTGGGCCCTGCTCTCCCCTTTACACTCTCAGAAACCACGTCAAAAACAGCTCCTTCTTTCAAAAAATAAGAGACATGTTATAGGTTGAATTGTGTCCCCCTAAATAGGGTCACGTAAATAGGGTCATTGCAGATATAATTAGTTAAGAGGAAACCTTACTGGAGCAGGGTGGGCCCCTAATCCAGTATGACTGGTATTCTTATAAAAAGGGGAAATTTGGACAAGATACATGCATGTGGGAGAACGCCGTGTGAAGATGAAGGCAGAGGTTGGAGTGACGCCTCTACAAGACCAGGAAGACCAAAGATGACTGGCAACTCACCAGAAGCTAGGGGAGAGGCAGGGCCCAATTTTTCTGTTGTTGCCCTTAGGAGGAATCAACCTCACTGACACCTTAATCTCAGACTTTCAGCCTCGAGAACTGTGAGACAATAAATTCCTATTTGTTTAAGTCACCCAGTTTGTGGTATTTTGTTATGGCAGCCCTAGCAAACTAATACAGCACATCACACCCAACTGTTCTACCCTCAAGAATCAGAGATGATGTAGTGAAGAAGAGACTGAAGACAGTTAAGAAGAGAATGAAGGTTCTTCAATACTTATGCTACTAATACAGAGATTTCATTGGGTTAACATTACTTTCTTAAAATACAAAAATTTCTTTTCAAGGTTATGGTTGTCAGTTATTTTTACCTTCTGGATATTGTACTTTCCAAAGATAGCCACCATGTCTCCCAGCCCACATTGCTTTTCAAGAACCTTGCCGTTTCTCCATTAAGCAGTAAGTCTAATTCCTCCTTGAATCTAGGTGGGCTTGTCATTGACTTGCAAGCACTGGAATGTGGTAGAAGTGATGCCAATGACTTCTGAGGCCATGTTGTAAAAGTTGATGCAGCTGCTGCCCAGGGAGCAAAAATACTTGCACTGAAGCCCTGAACTGCCCTGGGGCTGCCATGTTGTGAGGAAGCGCAAACCAGCTCTTTTGGGGAGACCACATGGAGAGGCCCCAAGACTGCATGAAAAGAGAGCGAGACACCCAGCCAGACAGTAGCTCCCCCAGTCCCTCTGCTGTTTTAGCTCCAGCCGCTGACTGACTGCAACCACATAAGCGACCCCAGGACAGAATCTCCACTGAGCCCTCCCTGAATTCCCGAGCACAAAAACTGGGGGAGGTAATAAAATGACAATAGAATCGCTGATTTCAGTCACTGAGCTTTAGGGTGATTTATTATGCAGCAGTGGTTCATGGGCATGCCTGAGTGCATTACTCTGATAATCAAATTTCTTGACTTTTAAAGTAACTGCTTCAGAATTTAATTTTCTTTGGAAAAGGGTGAGAAGCACAGGGGAAAAGATGATTTGGAAAGCCAAAAACATCTACTTTGCAGATTTCTCCAGAGTCTGGGCAGTTTTGTGTGCCCCTAAAGCCAACAGAGTTGCTCTCCTTGGCACTCTGCCCAGCCGTTACTTTAACACGGAAATGTGAAGGAGGTGCCATAGGATTTGAAATCTCAGATCACGTTAATGATTAAGTCAATCAGTAAATTCCTGATTGGAGGGTCCTTTTATTCTCTCTACTCCCAAAGGTGTCCTAAAGATGCAGAATTGCCACTGGTGCCAGAGTCTTGCATGTTGAATTTTCCAACTTTCGAAGACTTCTCTTTTCAGTCAGAACCTGGCATTAATCCTAATGATTCTTACTTCATTTATGATGGGGCTGGGAGGGCCAGAATGGTGAAGATGTTTGCACTTTGCATAATCCCAGCCCCCGGCATCTTCCTCATAAGAGCCCCCTCCTGTCCTTAGCGCCCTCGATGGAGCTCTGCTCAATTAATGCAGGACCGTTTACCCTAGTCATTCCCTTCAATTCAGAAAAAGCTTGGATCCCTTTGACACCTTGATGTTCCAAATACTCCCTATCAGCCTGTGGCTTGTTTTCTATAGTGTCTTTGATTAAGGCCTTTTTTCCATCACCACATTTGAATAATCTCCCCCGCCTCTCTTCTGTTATCCGAGTTCTTGCTCGCTGCTTCTGGTCTCCAAGACAGCCCTCAGCCTTCACTGCCAGAGCTTAAGATGCCTGTGAAATCCACACTGGTGCTGCAAATGCCTTGCAACGGATTCCTTTGAGAACATTGACTTCTTTTCCTTTCTCAATCCTGAAACAGTAGTTACCGGGAAATAGTCATCCAGAACGTGGCTAATAGTTAAGAAACTCTGCAGACAATAGCCGAGGGGCAACAGAGAAGATGGAAAGAAAAGGCTTCGTAATCTCTTGTTTGTGACTCCCAAGTGGTAGCTGCTAAAAGTGACTTCTGCGAGCAGGCAGCTGCTTCTGCTGTTTACACTTAATCAGATAATCACGGGGCTGCGAGAGCCCGTAACCCACCCTTCTGCATTAGCCAGGGCCTGCCAAGGCTTTCTGAAGACTGTTCCAGAAACTTCCAGTGTTGTCCTCACACATACACTTGGGAAAGTAAAAACACTTGGAGAGAGGAGACGTCTATTCCTTCTTGGAAAAGAGGCTGAAAGACGTTGTTTTTGTCCCCCAAGCCTCTCTTCTTCCTGCACAATCTTTGTATGGACATCACCCCTAGCCCTCAAATACCATGTAAGGTTGTTATCATTATCCTCATTTCACAGATGGGAAACTACAGTTCAAAGAGGTTAGATTACTGGCTCTGGAGTGGGAGAACTAGGGTAGGTGAGCAACCATCCCAGTTTGCATAGGACGGGGGTTTTCTGGGACAGATGGGGCATCTACTGGCAGCACCAGGAAGGATGCAGAGTTCAGAGAACAAAGTTGGGGTGTCAGCTTTGGGGGTTCAACTCAGGACACCAGGCCCTCTTGCAGGCTATTCAGAACCACTGAAAATATGGGTCCAAGAGCTGACTCTCCAGAGAGGTGAAAGCCAGGTGCAGGAGTGCACACCATCGTTTGTGCAGTTGGCCACATCAGAGGACACTTTACCAGTGACCTCAAATCCTTGCCCACTGCACTGCTCGGCCTCATGACAGAATCTCAGAGAGGCCACAGAGGAGTCAGGTTTTTGCTGAAATGCACAGAGCAGAATTGTACTGAACTAGTTAACAAAATCAGACCACATCATATTTTGACCAAAAGCAGAAATTAAGACCTTCAAACATTCTTTCAGGGATGATCCACAGTCCCTTCTTTCCTTTCTTCTTTCCTCTGACCCCCACCACTGGGGTTTTCTCTTTCAAGATGTCTCCCTAGCTGAGGGAGGGTGTAGCTCAAGTGCTAGAGCACGTGCTCAGCATGCACAAGGTCCTGGGTTCAGTCCCCAGCACCTCCTCTAAAATAAACAGATAAACCTGATTACCTCCCCACTCAATAAAAGATATTTTTAAAATTTGTTAAAAGATGTCTCCCTGGACTGCAGGGGGAAGCCAGGCATGGACTACACTTGTAGTGGAAGTGTTGTCACTGGAGCAGAGTCCTGGTTGGTCCTCCCACCACACACACACACACACACACACACACACACACACACACACACACACTGTGCTGGGTGTTACCCTCTAGTTGTTGGCTCCTAGGAGGTCTGGGGAGGCCTGGGTTGTTGAGGGAGAGCCTCAGGGGGTGGCTACTTACCAGTGATAAAGGAGTGGGGTGGGGGTTTCAATGTCATAACAGGTGGCGAAGTTGTACCTGGGCATTGGGTTTTTCCCTCAGCCCTAAGTGGAGGGAACCATCCTCCCGCTATAGCTCCTGTGAACAAAACATATTGCCGGCCATATCAGTAAACAAAGAATGCTGTGGCCATCGAGTCATCAGCTGTTACCCTGCCAGTGAGCAGAAGAAACACAGGATGCAGAGAGCAGGCAACCTGGCCTCTGCAGCCACCCCCAGAAGTGTACCTGGAGGGGACTCAGGACGGGAAGCACCGAAGACTGGCCCCAGGTAGTTAAGGTGCACATCAGAGGAATGGTTTCAAGGAGCCCAGACCTTTGCACCTTCACATACATAGAAAAGTGCTAAATTCCTTAACTTGAGATATCTGGTTTTCTTTAATTAACAGTAATCTTTTGATGTTCTGACTACCTGATCTTTGCTGTAAAAACTCCTATATATCCTGGTTCCTCCCCTACCTCTTCCAAGCATTTCCTCAGAGCTATCTGACAGGCTGTCTTCCTGGGCTTAAGTCCTCAGAATTGTCCACCGAATAAAACATAACTCTTAACTTTAAGGTTGTGCATTTATTTCAGTCAACACTCCTCTCCATTCACCCACCTCTGACTCTGTCCCCTTGGAGGACAGATTAAAACAAAAGGGCTTCAGAGAGATCATCTCGTTTGATTCCCTCCTTACCCAGATGGGGGCTGAGGCTGGAGAGGAGATGAGAGCTTGCAAAGTCCCGTTGGGTGCCTCCAGGGTGGAGACGAGGAGGCAGGAAGAAAAAGGTCTGCAGCTTCTAATCAAAACTTTTCTCTCCCTTCAGCTGATCCAGAATTTTAGCCCAAATTATTTTCAACTCTTTCTCCACTGTGTCAAACATGCCAAACTTGTCTTGTTTTGTCATCAAACTTGGTATTTTTGTCAGTTCAGTCCTCCTTTCTGCTCCCTGACTGTTTCCAAGTGAAATCATTCACAACGCCTTAACTAGATGGCGCACAGACTTGGGGGGACCCTGGGGAGGAGGAGATGGGGCCTGCTCTTCCTCTCCTGCCAGGGGCTCCGTGAGTCACGGTCAGGGGCGGCCGTCAGGTCAGGAGTGCCACACGCAGTGGTCAGGAGCAGGGACCAGGCCTGGGTTGGACGCTCAGTCAACAAGTTTTTACCAAAGGATTTTGTTTTTCTTTACTCCAGCTCCCCACCCCTTGCTTTCTAAAAGCACAGGGCCCATCCCTGAAATTTCAACAGTGGGTGTGGGGCCTCCTTTTCTCACCTAGTGTGTTAGGGGATTATAGCCAAGCAGAGGTGGCCCCGACCTGCACCATCTTCCCATTATTCACGGAAGGGGCAGTCTCTCAGGTGAGGCTCCACCCCCACCCCTCTTGAGAATGTCACCATGCCGCTTCTCTTGCAGCTCCCGCCAGCAGCGGTAAGTCCTAGCGCTGAGGGAGTCAAGGTGAAGCAAGGCATTTGTGGGTGAAGAAAGATGCCCCCCTCCACCTTCCTTCCACAGCCAGAGTGATGGTCCCTTTGACCAGGGGCCTTCTCCTCCTTGGACCATTAGCGTGAATGGGATTTCGAAGGAATGCTCATGCCCTCCCATTTCATTAGACTCTGGATGAAACTAAACAGAATGAGAAGAAAAGGCAGCATGGGCCACGCCGGATGCAACAGGCTTACCCAGGCCCCTTGTGAACAGGCACTGCTTGTAGGCTGCAGCATCTTAACCCCCAGTCATCAAGTGACTCAGGACTCCAGAAGGACCACAGATGGGCCAGGTGAGATGATGGAATCCACACTTACACCAAAATGCACACAGTTCACCGAAAGGATGACCTAACCATGACTAGGTATACAATGAACTATGAAGAGCACAGTGTGACTGTGTCATAACCTCCAGTCCCTCTTCACCAGGGAGCTTGTGAAACTCTCTGCCAGGAGCAGCCAAGGGAAGCGCCTCCAACCCAGGCCTGCTGGTCCTCTTCTGCTTCCCACACTGTTCCGTGGCCCCGTCAGGCTGGGCCGGGAAGGGCACTCTGGGAGTCAGAACTTCCAGACCGTCTGCAGAGAATTCTCGGTCTCTCTGTCTGCAAGTTCATACTTTGGGGGCCGCACTTTCAGGAAGTATCCCTCGATCTTCTGGTGACCCTTTTCCCCATTTGCTTCTGTACAAGTGAGATTTGGCCCTTGGGAGGTTTATAGCCTTCACAGTGGATTTTCTTCTATGCCTTTGGTAGTTTTCTGTCCCCAAGGCATGGCTTTTCTCTCTGCACTATTATTGCTCCTTTCCATATGCTCCCCAATCATAAGGCCACTTTCCGCTCTTTGGTGAGCTCTAGCTTTGGGCAGGAAGAGAGCAGTTACCCTCACTGTCAATATATCACTGCCTTCGATGTGGCTCTACTAAACACCTCTGTTTGCTGTAGCACTTGGGGGTCTTAGGTTTAAATACTTTGTGCCCACCATGTGTGGGCTCCACAAGGAAGACTGAGGAAAATCTGGTGTCCTGTTTTAAGTATTAGCAGTAGCAACTATTTATTGATCATATACTATGTTCTAGGCATTATCTAAGCACTTTGCCTGTAATATCTCTAGTCCTTAAAAGCAAACCTCTTAGATAAGCATCATTAGTCCCATTTTATAGATGAGAAAACTGAGTCCAAGGGAAGTTACATAACTTTCCCTGGATCACATGGATGGTAAGTGGCAATCCAAGTCTGCAGGATTCATAAGTCTATACTCTTTCCTTTCCACCATTCTTCCAGTCACCGAGCAAAAACTTATTGAGCAATTACCAACCTCCAGACCTTGTCTTTCCTTGTGGAGTGTCACGTCTAGCTCACCTCATCCTTTATCCTACTTCTCTTGATCTGTGACAATAGAGAAGAGAATTCCTGAAACCCATCACAAGGTCTAGAACAGCGAAGAGAAGGGAAATAATTACCTACCTGCAGGTGTTAATTTGAAGTCTGTTAACCACCAGAAGAAAAAGAACTGTGTGAGAATTACTGTATCCACCATTAGTTCTAGGTCACACATCCCAGGCAGTAGCTGGAAATTTCAAGCAGAGACAGATGCAAACGTGAGAGATTACGGAATCCACTGAATAACAGGAAAGAGAAGCAGGAAAATGAGCCTTAAATCCCTACAGCCTGCCCTGCAATCCTCTTTATAATTAGTAGCAGTATTGGACTTAATGTTTCTAAGAAATCAACAGCATCATCAATCCACGTGACACAGGAGAATATGAGAGCCTGATTGATTGTGTGCTATTCCTTGGAAGTGTGGTAAATCAGTGGTGATATAAAGACCTAGGATCTAAACCTATAGAAAAAAATCACTGTGGCCAGCTACTTCCCTTATTTGTGGGTTGTTGAAAGAGTTTTAATTTTGCTGAGAGCCAAAGCAAGATTTTCTCATTAAAAAAAAAAAAAGCAAACAGAAATTGAGAATTGATATTGTAAAACCCAATTTTCGTGGACTGGACATGTGCCCAAGCACTAAAGCAGTTTAGATTATCATACTAAGGACTTATTGGATTGACAGAACTGTTGGTAGCACTTTTCTACTATCTCACTAGTAACTGAACTCTGATTTTGTTTAGATATCAGGGAAATTTTTCTAGGGAACATAGGTCCTTCCCTTGGGCCCTTGAGATGAACCATGATCAGTGTGATTCATTTCCTCTTTGCAGACAAGGGAATGTGGTGGTCATCTGATCCACTTCTCAGCAAGGAGACATAACTGGAAGTCTGCTAATGGCTTCTGTATGGAAGTTCCTCTCTAACAAAGAGAGATACTAAAAAGAAAGCCCAAGTCCTTCCTACTGTCTTTGAATGTTTTAGTATTTAGTTTAAGTATCAGAGTTAACAAACTACTAAACAACCTTGCCACCATGAGGGGAAGCAACACTATCACTCTGAGGGCTACAAAATGAAAGACAGAAAAAGCCTGGGCTCAAGATGTGGAAACAACCTAAACGTCCACTCATAGATCATCAGATAAAGAAGTTGCCGTATATATACACAATGGAATAGTACTCAGCCATAAAAAAGAATAAAATAATGCCATTTGCAACAACAGAGATGGACCTGGAGATTATCATACTAAATGTAGTAAGTCAGACAGAGAAAGACAAATATATGACATCACTTATATATGGAATCTAAAGAAATGACACAAATGAACTTGTTTACAAAACAGAAACATTCACAGACATAGAAAACAAACTTATGGTTACCAGGGGAGAAAGGGCATGGAGAGGGATAAACTGGGAGTTCAGGATTTGTAGATACAAACTACTACATACGAAATAGATAAAGGTCCTACTGTATAGCACAGGAAACTATAATCAATATCTTGTAATAACCTATAATGAAAAAGAATATGAAAAGGAATATATATATGTATAACTGAATTGCTATGCTGTACACCAGAAACTGACACAACATTGTAAATCAACTATATTTCAATAGGAGAAAAAGAAACAGAAAAGAAAAAGAAAAAGTCTAGGCTCTTGGTGACCTCGTTGCACCACTGGACAATGTGAAACCACACACCTGTAGAGTTCTTAATTGATGTAAAACTGCTCTATGGTTTCAGCCACGTTTCATTTCATCTCCATGATACAATGGATAAAGAGAAATAGCTTGGAGTCAATATATTATTCAAGGGCAGAAGAAATGTGTCTGCAGCCAGATGAGACTGCTGATGTCAGACTCACAGCCTTCAGAGGAATTTAGAAACTGAGCAAACAGCACATATTTACTGACCAAGCACCTACTATGTGCCCTACACTGTGCTGGGTGCTGGGGTTACAAGAGTGGATAAGCAGGCAAGGTCATTAGGGTCATGGAAATCACATTCTGGAAGATGGATGAAAACTGCACAAAGAAATAAGAACAGGTGAAAATATTCTTAGGCAACTTTTAAAATATTGTTTCAAATCAGTCCTGAGAAGGGGGGAGGGTACAGCTCAGTGGTAGAGTCATACTTAGCATGCATGAGGTCCTGGGTTTAATTCCCAGTACCTCCATTAAAATATGTAAATAAATAAACCCAATTACCCACTCCCTACCCACCCCCCAAAAAAAGTTGGTCCTGAGTATAAATCCAGACTCTGGAACCAGATAGATGTGAACTCAAAGTCTACCTCTATCTCTTGCTGTGACGTTGGGGAAGTCGTTTTGTCTTTCTTACTTATCCGTTTCCCCATCTATAAAATGATGATAATAAAAAACTAATGCATAGAGTTGTGAGGATTAAATAAATTCTCTGTAAAGTATTTTACAGAGATCCTGGCACATAGTCAGTTTCTCTAGATTCTAGATGATGAATCAACATCATCATCGTCATCGTCATCCCCACTGTCATTGTCATAATAATTTGTGCCAGACACTGTGGGTGTCAAAAGATGAGCAAGACACACACCCTGCATTCGGGTAATCTGGGAGGCAAGAATCCAGATTCAGCCATAGAACCGTCAAGAGTTAGGCAATGAATTAGGCAGAAACAAAAGAATTCCTCTGGTAACCAGGGTTGGGGACAGCTAGGCCCCCTGTCTCTACCTTTCTCCCACACATTTTATAGCCACTCTCCCCTTTTCCAAGAGGGAAAGAGATATTCTGAATGATTGCTGCTCTTCTTTCACATACAGCCACTGTTCCCAAGAGAATCAAATGGGCCTTTTCTTTCTCCAGTGGAGTGAAAAATACAGGACGTGTCTATCTGGGTGGCATTTACCAGTGTGTGCCACATACCAGCAAACACGCACAGATACTCCGGTAAATGATCGAACCAAGCCCCATCTCCATTCCTTCATCCTCTCAAAATCGTATCCACTTAATGGGTTTAGTGTTCTGCAATTGACTATTAACGGCTGTATCTAGCTGTGAAATCCAGATAAACATCAATTAGCCGGGTCCCCACACCCACACACATACCCTCACCCTTAAGAACATTTCCTCTGATGATCACACAAACTCGCACTCGGGTGCATCTTCCCACAGCCTTGCTCACACACTAGCTTTTTATTTGAGCTCTCCCATGGGGAAGCCTGTAACCCTCAGATAGGAATTTCATTAACAAAGGAAGGGGAGGGGCCATCAAGAGGAAAGTCCAGATGCAGAGGGAAAGAAATTAAAATAGCTTTTCAAGGGGACCTAAAATTGTATCATCCTAGCCTCATCCTCCCTTATAACTGTATTTGTACATTCCGTGCCTGGGGGAAAAAAAAAAAATCCCACAAGTTTTCATTGATTGGGCGGTTGTCCAGGCTCTTAGTTTGGCGTCCAGCCCACAGAGCTGCAAAATCAACCTCAGCAAGTCTCTGCTTTGAAACACAGTGGCATCTAACTGGAAGCTTAGGCAAAATAAGGAGCTCAGCGCAGGGGTCCAGGGTCCTGTGCTTCTTCCTTCTTCTCTCAGCCGCACCCCTCTTATCCGATCTTGGTGAAGAGTCTTCCTTGGCTCAAAAAGAGGTCAGGGACAAGAAAGTAGTGCCAAGAAAGTTCCACGAGACTCTCAGAAGTCACCGCCTGAACACCAAACCTGAATAACCGGGAGAGATGGAACTCTTAGGTGTTATGCCCACGCTGCAGGTTTTTCAGGTCCCTGCTTGAGTGTGCACTCACAGGCGTAAATAAACGTGCTCTCCACCGCCTGCGTCAGCCAACCCAGCTATTTAAGCAGGCTGGCATCACCCGACTCAGCTTCCAAATCCAGGGCTTGCCTTTGCCACTTTCACGTAAGTAACTTTCAGAGGTTTGCTTTTCATGCAGAGGAATGAACTTGTGTGGAAACTGGACTGAAATGCTCTAGTTACCACGTTTGCTAGCCTGATGGGAGGAGGGAGACGTGAACAGGAGAATGAAAGTTAAGAGCTGGCGCCAAGCAGGGAGCCTGAGAATGCTTGCAAATGTGTGTGCGGTCAATGTGGATTTGGAGCAGGGGGCAGTCGGGTTGGTCTTTTGGTGGGCAGATGAGATGTTTTTCTTGCTCACTTCTATCTCGGAAAGACACAGTGAAATCAGAGTTTGTATGACTGTGCCAGATGCATGTGAATTCTGTCACTTAGAAGGTGATATTGTTAGTCTACATCTTACTTGAAAGTCAGACATAATATCACTCTAAAATATTTTTTGACCCAACGGGAGTCAAACCTCCCAAAAGGGGGGGTGTCTGTGGATTGAGTAGTGGTGTTTCCATGCTGACTTTGCAGTGCTATTCACTGTTATTTCATAATGCTTATCAGTTAGAACAATGAAAACATTGATCTCGTTTAAGATGAAAAGGAATCTCGCGCTCTGGGGTTTTGAGAAAATGTAAGTTTGTGATATGTGAACACCAGGTATCCAGGTAAACTGTTAAGTAAAGTGGAATCAGAATCGTTAAATTAAAAGGCACAACATACCGCATAACTTAGGTGAGAAGGTCTTAAAGAGAAGAGGAATGCAGAAAGTCCCCATGAGGGAACACGGTCACAGACAGGGCCCTGGAGTGGGTTTGGGTAAATAGGGTTAAATATAACCCGAGCCCAAACAAAGGGACCTGGGACTGGGGAAGGAAGGAGCTGGGGAAGCAGATAGTAGAGGATTATAATTAGATATCATATTTATAAAATGCATGTAGGAATATTATAAGGAATAAAGCATGGCATTGATTCCATAGTTCCTCCCTTTGGGTCAAGAATCTGGCAATTAAGAATCTGGGGAAAGCCAAGAGCTTTTCCCAGGTGGTCCCCCCACCCCTGGCCCCCAACACATATCTTGATGGTCATTTTCTGGACCCCTAGAAATCCATGACTCTAAATGAAGACTCCTGGTTTAAACAAATGCATTATTTTTCAACCGAGCTGAAGCTGCTGACTAGGAACCTACAGAGAAATGGCAGGGTTGGGGGCGGTCGAAACCATTAATATGGCAGGCACTTCTTGGCCACCAAACTGGAGCTCAGTTGTAGGGTCATGAAGGTTTGATTTCCATCGAGCAGGTTTAAGGGGTTTCTCTGAGCAAAGATAAGTTGAGGGCCGGGAAGAAGAGAAAAGAAGTAAAAGGTGGCTCCTGTTCTTAAAGAGCTTGAAATCTGAAGGACAAGGACGTAAGTAATGAGAAGTCAGGCAAGAAACAGTACACACCATATGGTATGAAATGATAGGACGTGCAAACGAATCTACAGTGACAGAAAGCAGTCACTGGTTACCAGGGGAAGGAGGGCAGGAGAAGAGGGTGGATGCAACATACTGAAGATGAAAATTGAGTACTTTTGGAAAAAAAAAATTCAATAAATAAAGTGGAAGACCAGCCCCTCAGGACTGTGGACTTTCATAGAATTGGGAGGGTCCCAGAGATCATCAAAGTCAGTGGTTGAACACCTGGAGAACTGTTCTTGAAAATACCCTGGGCTGAGCCTCACCTCCGCCAATTAAATCAGAATCCCTGGGTGGGTGGCCCTGGTGCTGTTGTATAAAGCTCCTCAGGTGATTCTAAGGTGCTGCAGCCAGGGATGAGAACCAGTGAAACCCAAAGCCCTCACTTGACACCTGAGGATAGGGAGGCTCAGAGAGAGGGCAGGGTCTGCCCTTGACCACATGACCCCCGAGCACCGTGTTCACGGGCCCAGGGAGGACAGCAACAGGACCTCAGGGGACAAGGGACCTCCAAGACCGTTGCTTCTGGGTCCTCAACACCACACTTCCAACTCTAGCTGGGATAGGGTATCTGGCGCATTTCAAGCAAATTCTTGGAACCCAGACATGCCCCGGGCAGCAAGCAGGAGGAATTAGTCAGAGCCTCAAAGGTGCATTATTTAAGGATTGTGCTAACGTGTGAGAAGGGATGTTTCAAAACTAAAGCTTCCTTTTGTTCCCCACATAATATCTGGCCTAAGCCAGAGGATTATAATTATTGAAAAGAGTCGCGGCCGACACACCAGGCACTCTGCTCTTGGGGGACAGCCAAGTCGTGCTTTCAGGCGCTAGCCCGAGTTCTCTGCATTGGGATGAGTCTGCTTGGCACCACAAGGTCTTTTCGTTGTGATTTCCAGCTCAGGCCCGGGCAGCAGTGTGAGTGGAGTGAAGTTTGTCTTTGCGGCTTCTGCTCCTCCTGTCTGTCCCTCACCGTGGCACCTGTGCCCGTGCAGGGGTGGGCGTAGGGCTGTCCACGGGGCCGCCACACCTCACCTGTGCTGCCTGGGCCAGTGGGCCACGTTTCAGGTGGTTTCCCATCTCTCGTCCAAGCCCAAAAATTTCAGGGTCCCATCCCCTTAGGGCTTTGCTTACCCAGCTCTGGAACACTAATTAAAGTTATCATGTTAATAGACAATAATTGTTTAATGAGTTATGTCCCTCCCTGGTATATTAAATAGGATCCAACAAGATCACATATCTGGGAATTCTTTAAAATGTTATATAAATGTAATTACCACTTGAGGTAATCAGGGGAATCAAAGCTTTTAGCAAAATGTATATTCCCTACTAGTCAGAATTTCAAGCAACTTGCTGGGGGAAAATATACCAAGATTGGGAGTTTTCAGTAGAAGTCTCCAAGTCACATCCCATAGGAAGCTCCCCACAGACTGTGGGCCCTGAGAGATGTCTTTTATTGAATCAGTCTACTATTTGTTAAATGTATTTGTCTTCATTGGAGATGGCTGCATTTCATTTATCTTTCTGAAAAATGGAGAGTCACCTTAAGGTCATTACAGTAGAGATAGAAAGTCAATACATTCTGTTCACAGGGCCTTATAAATATTACCTGCTTCCTTCACCAGAGCAGAAGGCTGGCACTGTCCCAGCCTTAGTGACAAAGGGTCTCCTTCCTGGGGACCTAGTCCTGCAGCCCGGAGCAAGAGGCCCCTAAGTTCCCGTGACCCTCACAGCCCCTTCTTCCATTTGGAAAGCTGAGATCACTGCAGCTCATGCTGGCAAGTGGCAGCTGCACTTGGTTGGTCCAGCCTCTGCATAGGGGTGTGGTCAGGGTGAACTCAGCCTCCCTCTGGGGATGCGGAGTCTGCAGGCTGCAGGGAGCCAACAGCACAGAATCTTCACTGGTGAGAACAGCAGCGAGGACAGGAGGGGAGGGTGAGTGCTGTCCTGAGCCCCAAGGGACCAGGAGACAGGGGACCCAAGATCCCAAGATCTGGGGGGAAGGATTAGGCTGCTGGCATCAGGGCAGTACCCAACACTGAAAATGCTGCTGTTTGGAGGCTGAATGTTTCTTCTTCTGGACATTGAGAGTTCCACAAAAAAGAAAAAAATTTTTTTCATAAGTGATAGGTTCACACAGCTGATGAAATAGGTTTGTTTTACAGTGACAGAGTTTCTGCCTTCTCTGGATGACTTTTCTTTGAACATTTCCCCCTCATCTTTGCTTCCAAATTCTCTCAATGTGGAATGGCTTAGTTCACTTGGACATTTTTAAGGCTATGTCATGACCTAACCCAGATTAATTTTTAGAAGTTGATGGCTTCCTCCCACTTTAAAAAAGCCAGGTGAATGGGGATGGTGAACAGGGCTATGCAATGATGAAATTATTGGCAGAAGGGTGGCCTGTGGCCTGGAGTGATTTATGAAGTACCAGCCTGCCCATTAAAAACCAACACCTGAGGATCCCAAGACAGCCCTTGGACCACACCCAGCCTGTCCACAGGCCTTGGGCCAGTGGAGAACACGTCTGAGGCTGCAAATAAAAGACACTGTCCTGACACAGGGGGTGCATGCATCTGCTCTCTTGCTGGCCCCTGACCTTCAATGACCTTGATGTGGATTTGGAGTTCCAGTGTTGTTAATTCTGAACACAGGTAGGGTTTGGGTTGTGTGAGTGCCTGACCAAGCAGATGCAGGTCAGGCTGTCCTTTTTTCTTTGGCTGGGAAAGTGCCTTCATTGATCTTTGGGTGATATGGTGAACACTCTTCCACAGAACTCCAGTGTAGACTGGTCCTGACAGAAGACAGCCTAGCCCAGGGAGCAGAGTACAAGTTTTGGTGGTCAGGAACCCTGGTTATTTTCAGCTCTAATTCAGCTGTAATGGAATTCTAAAGCAAGAGGGAAAAGCCTGAATGTCAAGTGTCCCAGTGGATTATTAATAGTGTCCCCTTTCATTCTCAAACATACCTGGCCTTGAGCAATAAACTATATAGTCACCTATGAACACAGTATATGAAGGTACAAGAGAATAAAGTGAGCTGCTCTGTGTCTTAAAATTAGTTGGTGCTGAGCTGATTCTGGAACCCAGGCCTCCCCACGCCTTCCCTCTGGCCTCTCTGCCAAGTCACTCACTCCCCCTGTGACTCAGGTTCCCTGTGGGAAGCATTGTATCCATCCTGCCCAGACGGAGAGCTGGTATGTTTATATTGGCTCACCAAAAAGAAGTTTGATGTGAATGCTGAGGGTTCAAGGAATTGTTCATCACAAGGTCAGGTTACTCTGGCATTGCTTCAGGCTCTTGTTAGCTTACGGCCCTGTTTGAGTAGTGATGGAAGCTCTTTTGAAAGGAGAGAAGTTAATTTTTACCCATCCTCATGTAATTTCTTGTAATTTACTTTCAATGGTTTTGATAAAATGTGACCAGATCTTTCCCGAATGAACTGTTTCTATCTTTACATGTTAAAGAAAAAACCAAAACAAAATCATAAACATCGTAAGGCATTGATGAGCTCTAATCTCTTAGTGTACACGGAGCAGGAAACGAATGGTACTCATTCCAGCCATTAGATCTGGATGGATCACGATGGAAGTTTCCTGTAATTCTTACAGGCATGACATAGTCTAGTCTTTGTTGCTGTATTTCCACTTCCTTCCTGTGTGGTTTCTCCCTGAGGAAATTTACATAAATAATCCTCTCTCCCTAGGGCTTATAGTCCCTCCCTCCTTTCCAAACTTCTAGTCTACTGGTGCAGGCGCAAAATCTGTTTCATAAAAAACTTTAATTCAATAATTTATGCCAAGAAATGTCTATCACTCTGTTATATATTCTTTACACTCTTTGTGGATAGTAAAATAGCGTCCTTTGGAGATGACTAGAACTGAGGTTTACAGAGCAGGAGTGAAGAAAGGGGGAGGCCATGACTCTCCCGCTTTCATTAGCATGGTACCCGATTCAGGGTTCCACAATTTAAAAGGCGGGAGAGTCCTTTGAACTAGCTCAAAAGAGCTCCTAGATGACTAAATAATAAAAAAGATCAAGTCAGTAAAGAGTGGCAAAAGGACCAGATGTTATTTAAATTGGATAAGAGAAGGCCAGAAAGCCATTTGATGCTGGTGTTGAAAAGCATGGAGCATGGTCAGGGAGGTCAATGACCGGCTAGTCACCTTGATCTTTGGGGGAAAAAACCAAGCCCAAGGACCCCAAGGATTGGAATAGGCTGGAGCATGAAGGGGATGAGGTGAGGCATGAAGTATTCCCTCATTATGCAAAAAATACATTAGACAGAATTATACAGGCAAGCTCTGAAAGGCAGGGCAGTCCAACAATCTTTTAATTTTTAAAGTTTTTTTTTCTTTAGGCTCACATTAACATATTACTGAATTCGTAGTACACACAAGACCCTTCCTACGTTTTACATCTCATTCTATTTCTTCTACTGTCCTGCTCTCCCTCTTTCTTGCTCTGTCTTTGAACTCAACACCATATTTTTATGATCTGCCTATGTGACTGATTATACTTCTAATATTTCCAATGCATTACTTCTAACTCCTTTTAATTTATTTTATTTTATTTTACTTCTTTTTTAAAAATATTTTTTATTGATTTATATTCTAACTCCTTTTTAATAGTCTGCTATTTATACACACTATTGGCTTATCTAATCCTCTAGTTTTTTTTTTTTTTTTTGGAGGGGGGTAGGTAATGAAGTTTATTTTTTAATGGAGGTATTGGGGATTTTACCCATAATCCTGTAATGTTGACCATTTCTTCTGCCTCCAGTTCTCACAAATGATGCCATAATGAATATCCTAATATGTATGTATACTCAACCACCCTGTAGATCTCGTTGGTGGGAGACAGGGGTAGGGAGAGGGGTAGGCTAGATGGCTTATGTTTTCCTTAAGCAATGTGGAATATTAAATCGTCTGTAAGAAATGGAGACACATGATATCACAAGTTCTAGTCTAGTATTTCAAACATTTAGAAGCTTCTCTGAGTTCCTTAGGACTTTACTAAGCCTTTAATAAGTAACTGAAATAATTTTCTGGAACTTAAAGAGTATAATTTTCAGCAATTTCCCCCTCTCAATATCATTTTCTTAAACTTGGGCTAGTCAGTTCTAGAACTACTTCATTTCTCTGTATTAGTGGTTTATTACTGGACAAAGCAAATGAAATGTTTTAAGAAATCTTGTTAGGCATAAGGTTGAGTGAAGTTTCTACAATGTTTTGCTGCTTTAATGATTGCAAAACCTGATATCATTCAGTTGCTCAACATTATACCCTGAATCACTGGGAAAGCTGGATTAGAACCTTAATAATGGTATCTTGTATCTCTATAGTGTTTATAATTTATAGTGCTATTCATAAACTTAATCCATCTCATTGAATCCTACAACAGCCGTGTGAGACAGGTGGGGTAGGACTGTAGCTTCAATTATAGATGAAGAAACAAAGGTTCAAAGCAATTAAGTGAGTTGTCCAAAGTCACTTGGAGATTTAAGTGGTTCTGGTGGAAGGAGAGTGCAGATCTTCTGAGCCTCCCCATCCAGCCTCTTTCTGCAATATGACGTCTGATGCTCAGAGGAATGATCTACTGTAGGTTCAGAGCTAGCTTTCTGGTGTATCTGTCCTTTTCAATTATTTCATGATGGCAATGAGTAGGCTAGAACTGCACGTCCTCTGTTTATCCCATTAGCTGAACACCTGTTCATAAAAACCACTCAGTTGGGGAAGGGAGGAAATAAGGCCCATGTAACTGAGTATCATGGCAACAAGCAGCATGCATGGTTGGACTTTGACATAATTTGGAGCTCTACAAAGAACCAGGTGTGTGTCATTTTATCCACTACCAAAAGTACAGTCATAAAATCAGAATGGTAGTTGGACCATAAAAAATAATGATTGATTCAAGTATATTTGTGCAAAGAGATAATTCCATTCTATCAAAGAGTCTTTTTGGCAAACGCACAAACAACCTGAGGAAGTTATGCGTTTTATTAGGCAGGTTTCAACGGACTGTGAACGGGCAGCCTAAACATCTATGGGTCACGCATGTGCAACCCATGAAGGTCCCTAACTACCATTCCTTACTAGGCAGTTAGGGCTTAGGCAGCAACATCGTAGAACCCGGAATACATTTTCGAAAACAATAAATCATGATGACATGTTCTCAGAATTACAAATGAACAGCCCTTTTCAGACTCAAGCCCTGGGAATGAAAACATTTTCAGAAAGAAACTCTAATCTTTTAACATTCTAAAGTGACCAAATGGTTTATTGCTACTAGATTTTTAAAATACCAGACGGATTTCCATCAACAGCATTATCAACATTTAAGTTTTTGACCATTCCTCCTTTTCTTATTTTTTACTGAAATATAGTTGATTTGCAATGTTGTATTAGTTTCAGGTATACAGCAAAGTGATTCAGTTATATATATATATATGTATATACATTCTTTTTCATTACAGCTCATTAGAAGATATTGAATATAGTTTCCTGTGCTATACAGTAGGACTTTGTTCTTTATCTATTTTACATATAGTAGTTTGTATCTGTTAATCCTAAACTCCTAATTTATCCCTCTCCCCTTTCCCTTTTGATAACCATAA
Organism: Camelus bactrianus; assembly: GCF_048773025.1. Lineage (NCBI taxonomy): Eukaryota > Metazoa > Chordata > Mammalia > Artiodactyla > Camelidae > Camelus > Camelus bactrianus. Next base: position 97,528,169 of record NC_133540.1, read on the forward strand.
GTTTGTTTTCCATATCTGTGAGTCTGTTTCTGTTTTGTAAATAAGTTCATTTGTATAGCATTTCTCCTTTTCTATGCAAAAAACACACACATCTCACTACTGACTTAATTAATCTAATTAATGTTCTCCTAAATAAAACATAATTAGGAAGCTAAATGGGTGACAAAAATTAATAACATACTCTAAAACATAAAAAGAATATTTGTCTGCCATTTTGACTTATTTGTGCCGTTTTTCCTCGCCATAAACTATTTAGTAAGTTGATCTCTTTGTTACTTGCTTCTAAGCTTAATGGTGCAAATTTCTCTTTATGTTTAATGGTTTTCTTTAGAAATATTGAGACCCTCCCCATAACAGAACTCTACTTGTCTAATTTCTTGGCATATTAGGGCATCAGACATTTTTAAAGATGAGATTTGATGATCCAACTTAATTCACAAGTCTCACGCCTCCTGTATTATCTGGTTGGAAAAGCCCTGGGCACGTGGCTGTGCTCCGTGGAAATCTCTAGTACAAGCCATTTTTGTTCTTTTGTTTATATTTGATCACAGGACCAAATTCTGTTTGAGATGTAATGGATAGTCACAATTACTAAGCATTGACACCACTATACTAACAATACCCAAAGCAGGCAGAGGTCCAAGGGCTATTCACCCTCCTAGATACACCTCTTTTATACGTATTCAAACTGCAATAGAAGTGAAAGATCAGCAAATTTGAAGTTATAGTATATCCTCTTACCTTTAACCACAGAGCTGCAGCAGTATGCTTTCTTAAGAGCAAGAAGCAGCCTCCTGTTCAACACTTCGGTTAGGTTTCTATCCTCTAAGGTCCAAACAGACCTGCATTTTACTAATCCATAACAGCAGCTCAGATGCCTAAGTTCAACAGGACTTTACTATCCCGCACCCAAGTGAGAAATTCAACATTTTACATATAAAAAGGGGATCAGATGTCTAGGTCTGCCTGAGACATTTCTGATACAAGCCGGTTGTTCTGATGTAATTATTCATAGCGCATACTTTACACTGGTGTTCCAGATTGGATGACAAATTATATGGTCATGATAATCTAACAGATAGGCTGAATATTAAACAGCACCGTGGTTCCAAATGTTTCATGAGCTTCGCAGTTGTCCTCTGAAGTAGAAACTAGGCACCAAGTGTTCAGCAAATCAGGGGTGCAGCCTAGAACAGGCCACTGTACTCCCCTTTCTCAGGTCAACGACATCAGTGAACTGTTGACGAGGACTAACGTGATAAAGTGAAACCCAGGCCATTCTGATCATAGCGATTTTAGAAGGGAAATGATCTCAGAGGTTTGGGCTCAGTAGCTTCACTTTTCTGGATGAAGAAATAATCATAACACTCCCAGAAATGTGTACGTTATTTTACAGTTTTCCAAGTTGTTTCACAAGCATAATAATCTCACTGATTGCAACTGAAGTAAATAGGCAAGGAAGGGTGTTTTTAGTCATATTTTACATAGAAGAGAACTAAGTTTCAAATAAGTTAATAAACAAACAAACAAACAAACAAACAAACAAACAAACAAACCAAACAACCAACCAACCAACCAACCTCAGCCAAGGTCATATGACTTTAAGCAGAGGAGTGAAAGCTGAAATCCAGGTCTGACCCCTTGCCCAGTCCCAGTGCTCTTTTCATTATTCCACACCACTCTAGTATTTTCACTTATTAATGAGGATCTAACATGTATCCCCTACATATAATTTATCTATTAAAGATGCACAGATGTTCCCTCTGTAACTCATGCTAGCTACTGAAAAGAACTTTATTTCTGCTTCTCTTTCTCTTCCCATCTACAAAGAGCTCCGGCAGCAATGAAACTGTTCTTGCCTGACAGCGCCACTTAGAGGCTGACTCAGGAAACACGAGGTACAAAATCTTGCCTATCCCCTTCTTCCTTGTCCCCTGGGTAGAAGGTGAGGAGGAGAGGGCCATGCAAAGTAACTCCTGGTTTTTTCTTTATCGTTCACCATTCATATCATTAATCATCTCTCAGATGACCTACTTTTCACATCAACACTTCTCAACATGCCTTTCTTTTCTTCCTCTTTCCCCCTCCTTATTTCATCTATGACAAATGCAGCTTTAATTATTATGCCTTTATAGCAAGATAAAGAAAAGTCATCCTTCTTGAAATGAAAATAGAGTTCAATCAACATACATTCAACAAGTACTCACTGCACACCTAACAATGTGTCAGGACTGTTCTAAATACTTGGAATACATCAGAGTTGTGCTACAAACCTCTAATAGCCTCAAAAGTTCCCTGAAAACCCCTTTAGTATCTGCACCAAAACCTCATCTCATTAAGCCAAATTTTAATTAAAACAACTTTTTTTAAGCATTTGCTTTCAAAATGAATAAATTATTTCTTATTATATTTCACAAGGATATTTCCACAGAATTATTTTCTATATTTTTTCCAATTAGAAACATATAACAATTCAGTTAACCCTCCCTTTTGTGAGTTAGCCTGGGCTTTGATGCACAATTTATAGTGTTTTTACTGGAGAAAATATTTTCTGAATTCATAACAATCACTGTGGAGATAGACCTTTGGAAAAGTAAGCTGTTTACAAAATGGAGATCTCCCCTAAGGAGATTATGGAAATGGGATTGCCCTCTTTCATTTGCCCATGTATTTTAAGGAGGTAGACTAAATGCTCCACTTACTCACAGAAGAAGCCTAAGGTTTCATTGTTGTCTTTCACCGTTTTTCCATGTTTTCACATACCAATCTTTGGATTAGAACATGATAAGCTGGGCTATCAGCGAAAAGGACTCAATGTGCATACAAAGAGTTGTAGGTCCAGGGTTAATTAATGATTAATTCACTGCTGGAAGTCATTCACAGACACCCTCCCTTCCAATAGCTCTTTTCATAATATCTTGCTAGTTTCCCTAAGTGGCTGTAGAAAGGCTGGACCGCGGAGGGACTTGTTCCAACAATAGTTTCAGGAGGTTCCTTAATCAAGTCAACAAAACTCTGTACATGTAGAGATTAAGGAGCAGCACTAGTCATAAGATCTAGCTGGTCTGGTTGAAGCCAATCTTTCTATTCCATTCTATCTGATGCTGTAACTTCTCCTCATTTGTATACAGTATTACTCACATAATGTCATCTTTCAATTTTGTCTGTACCAATGAAAGAAAAGTATGTGGGAAAAGAAAGCTAACCTGGCTGGTGGTGCTGGTGGTATTAACTGAAATCACTAGCTAATCCATTTAGCTAGGTCAGAGCTATGTCTGGTCACCAAGGTTGAGAAATGTGTCCCAGGGAGGGAAGCACTGCTCCCAGGCTAGCCCCGCCTCCCCAGGACACCAGAGCGGATGGAGGACACCACCTCAGGCCTGTCCCAGGTGCACCACTCAGCTTTACTGCCCCTCTTTCCACAACCACCTACCAAGGCACTTCTTTCTTCATAGCTACTCAGTACACAGAGGAAATGCAGTGTAGTGGTTAAAAACATGGATACAGAAGATGGACTTTCTAGGTTTTGATCCCTGCTCTGCCACTCCCTTGATCTGTGATTTGGGAAAGGTTTCCATCGATATCAGTTTACATGTGTGTAAAATGGAGACAGTATGAGTACCTATCACATAGTGTTACTATTCCTTTAAGGATTAAATGAGTTAATACATCTAAGACATTTAGGGCTGTGCCTGGCACAAAGCAATTACTAAAGAAATATGTTGCTGTTGTTGTTAGAACAGGTGAGATTTCTGTACCCAATTCAAAAATACGGATCAACTCTGTGTTTTGGCGGCAGTGAAGACCAACAGATATTAGGAGGCTAGAACGTTATTTTTTCCAATGTTCTGTTTTGGTTTTGAACATGGCAGGTCCTGGTTGTTGAAAACACAGAGCACTGTCTTCCTAACTTATGTCCTAAATCAAGTCATGCCAGATGCAACTGGTTGAGTTCAGTTCAACATACATACAATGAGCACCGGTTAAGTGTCAGACACTCCTAATGAAGGCTAGAGATACATAAATGTATGAGAAATGACATATCTGCCATAGGAGAGCATATAACTTGCTGGGGAAGACAAGCCATAAACAGGTTATTTGAAAACAACTTCAGTTTGGTCATTATTCTCACAAACCAAGAGAGCCTGAAAAAAATCTACTCAACAATTCATAGAGTATTTGTTCCTGCTTGTTAGTGACTTCCTCACTGCTCATCTTCTGTCCTATTAATGCTTCCACATTAATAGATGAAAGAAAAGTAGACGTTGAGGAGTGGTGATGAGGAATGAGCAAAGAAACTAGTATTTTGGTGAAAATACCAACAATTAAGTTCAAATCAATGTACAATGCATAGAGGGGCTAATGAAAAAACCAGCCCACCCCCACCCTGTTAGTCTTGAGACGCTCCAGCCAGTGATACATTTTACAATGAAGCAACATATACAGCATTTGATTTTTTTTTTAAAGGTTCTGATTTCAACCATAGTGCTTTACCATTTCAGAAAGATTTTAAAAAGGGATTAAAGCCCAGAAAAAGTGACACTTATAAGTGATTCTTACTAGTTTCCCACCCGGAAGACACCCTACTGAACACCTTGCTCACAGTCATATAAAGAACAATAGTAGCTTCCATAAGCAAGCACTTCACACTTTAGAAACAGGTCTTCTCCAATGATGTCATATGAGCCTTACAGCAGAGCTGCGAGCTCGACTCGGGGGTGTATTATTATATCCTCTTTCCACATGAAAGAAATGGAGGCTCAGCAAAGTGATGTTTCAAATGATTAGAACTCGGGATTTCTATTTGATCTTTTTACTACATTAACTCAAATTTCATTTTGCTCTTAATTCTGCTGGGTTTCCTGAAACAGAGGAGCTTCTAAGGCAAGAGGAAAGCAAATCAAAAGAGGAGGACCTGGAAATTACTAAGCTGAATTAGCAGCTACACAGAGCACAGAGACAAGTACGCATCCGATATGCAGCACCTAGAAGAAGGCACTTCATATTTTTAAGCCTTGGCTTAACTACTAAAAGATATGCCATCCAAGAGCAGGGCTGAAATATTGAAAACCAAACCTTGATAACATCTTTGCCTGACAAATCTTGGGGAATAAGAGGTACTTGGGATGGGATGGTCACTGGCGACCAGCTGGAATGTCATGAATTCAAGCACTGGTTGGCATCTCCGTCTTCCTGTCCCACAGAGTTAAGTGCAGCGTGTTCTATGAGAACAGCGTGCTTGTCGTTGTGAACTGGCTGGTGGCTCTGCATGTGCCTGTGGCTGTGACACTGGGTCAAAAGTTAAGAGCGCAGATCTTACTTGACAAACGTGAATAAATCTTCCTAGTTCATCTGTACCTCAAAATGTGGGCTCAGAACAAATTTGAAAGGGGCGTTTCCATTCTCTCTGTTGCCTTGGTGTCAAGTAGACCCTAGGACTTTCCCAGGAGATTGAGGAGGTCTTCAGGAGGGCTGCAGCAGGCGCTAAGGGAAGGAGGCTGGAGAGACCACAGTGGGTCAGCAATGGCCTGGCTGCCCCAGTCCCATTTCTTCACTAAAATTAGAGCTCAAAGGTCCAAATGGGCAACTCGGTGATCCCTTAGAATTTCTGACATCAATAGAGCATAGAGGAAGACAGTTTGGAAGTATACATCAATCTTAATGCTCATGACATTACGAACTGCCTTGACTGCTGTGGCCAGAATAAACGGTAGAATTCTGAGCCTACTTCTGATGCTGTAGACCAGTTAGCCTTTCTCGACTACAAAACAGGACTAATTCCATTCTGATTTCTAAGAGAGGATTGTGAGAGAAACTAAAAGAGCTAACACCAACCTGCCTTTGAACAGGAGCTGGGCACCCCATGATCACGGTATTGCGGTCGAGATACTGAGCACATTATTTGATTTCACATGTTTATATACTGTTTTGAGCCCACAGTCTAATAGTCTCTCTCTTTTACACTTCCTGTCTATCCCTACATCCTTTTTTCTTCCTTATTCAGTCATTTTACACACACCTTGGTAGTTTTCAATTGGAGACTTTGATATTTGCTTTGGGGGAGGGAGGAATAAATTGATATGGTTAACATATTTTTTAAAATGTAGAGTCAAGTCCTGACTCCCAGGAGCGCTGTAGAAGGGATGATAGTAACATTTTTAGCATTATACAGACAAAAGGTCTACTGTAATTAGTTTTCCATACATCTGTCATATTGTTCCTGGTAACCAGTGGAAATAACAAGCGAGATTTGAGATAGTCTAAACTCTCCAAAAATACCTCAAATCTCCTCTGAGCTGGAACAGGAAATACTTTTACCCAGTAAATAGTAAACATATGGAACCTTTTAGCCTCAAGAAGTTGAGTAGGCTGGAAACATAAATAGCTTCAAGAAGGTTTAGATATTATTCATGGAAAAAAGAATATATAACAATTTGGGGGAAAGTTTAGAAGTTTGACAAGTGTTGATGAGGATATAGAGCAAAGGAAACGCTATATACTGCTGGTGGGAGTATGATTTGTTCAAAACTTTGGAAAAGAAGTTGGTATTACATTGTAAAGCTACTAGTCACATTCCTTATGACCAGTTCCACTTCTAAAGAAACCATCTGAGATGTGCTTCAGAGGACATATACAAAAATGTTCAGAGACGCAACACTTATCATAGGAAAACACTGGAAACAACCCAAATATCCACCGACAGGCAAAGACCTAAACAAATGGTAGTATATTCACTACATGGAAGCAGCACTAAATATCAATGAATTTCTCTACACGCAGAAATATGGATGAATCTTGGAAATGTGTTGATGAACAAAGCAATTCACAGAAGAATTATATTTAGAATGATACCATTTTATCTCAAAAATATAAAACCCCCCAAAAAAGTTCTCATAGGGATCCATACATATGTGATAGAACTAATTTTAAAAAGCAAAGGAATAATTTTTAAGAAAAAAATTAAATTTTCTAATTTCAAGGTAATAAATGTGAAAAAACAGAAAAATATCAAGAAAAAAATTTAGGTCATCTGTAGTCCCACAATATAGATATAAACACTGTTAATATTTTGTTGTATTTTCCTCCAGTTTTTGTAATATGTAAAACTGGAATCAATATAGCATTTTAAAAATGTATTTTCCTGTTTAGATTTGGAATCTTATTTCCCTGAAGACAGCAGTGATGCTAGGTGTATATGGTACATTCATAATCTAATGTTCAGTTTTAAGTTGTATTATGTAAATCTATAAGAATGATAACTTAAACTTTAGCATTTCCCTCCCTGAAGCTGAAGAATTTAGAGAAGGACAATCACTTGTCACGGTTGCCAGATGTCTTCCACTGTAATCTTTGGCTTCCAAATCAACGATGGAAATTTGTATGATGAGGTGAAAGGAATTTTCCCTCTGATGGCCTGCTTGCTTAAACTATGATCTCAACACAAAGGGATCTGTATTATTTCTGAATTTTTGAAAGCATGAGGAAGTTTCTCTTAGTAGTTCATAATTTTAAAGACTGTTTCCACTTTCCTGGCCATATATACAAAAGGTAAACAGCATAATATCTAAATTTCCTCTCCAATGTGTATTTTTAAAAGCCTATTCTTTTAAAAGTACCTCAAACTACTGTCTACTCCAGTGTTGAGATGATATAGAGAATCAGTTAGAAGGTATTTTAAAGCATTTTCATGGTATAAGGTATAAGAAGTTCTAAACACTTATTGTTGATTTTAATGATTAAGTTGCAAAATCTTGTGAGAGCTGAAATACTATTTGTGTCTCCCCATGCTGGATTCCTACAATGTGGTTCAGGAGGTCTGCAGTAGGTCTGGACATTTCTACAGGTGATTCTGAGGCCCAGCCAGGCATGAGAACCACTGTTCTAAGCTTAAGGACATTAACCACCAGGTTCATATTTTAAAAACAAATAAAAACAGAAACAAAAACTCCTTTCTTTTAAACCCAGCCTTGTGTTAGCCTGGGGAAGCAGATCCGTATTCCACTTCTATTTGTCGCTTTCTGGGAGACGCTGACATCTTGGGAGATTCCCTCCTTGCACTCCATCCAGAGTAGTTCAGTAAGTGACAAGTGAGGAAATGCTGTCCCCTTCCAAAGACCCACCACTTCTCTTGGGGAAATGGTAGCACTTTATTTTTCTCTCTTAAGAAAATACAGAATGCTTTAAGAGCCCTTTGTTTCCAGAAAGTCCGTGAACATAAAGGAGATTCAGGCTAAAGGAAAGTGGGAGACAGCCCTACAGAATGATCCCTCTGCTTTCTTTACTTTTGGCCAGCTCACCACGGAGCTGCTGCTGAAGACCATCTACCATTGATAACCTTTTCTGCTATCAGTGGCATTACAGAGAGGTCAGAAAGGCTGGGAGAGGGAGGAGAAGATGGAAAATGTGAGCCCAAAGTGATTTCTGCAGGTTCCAGTTTGTGGCACTCTTCATGAGCTGGTTCGTGTAGGTCGATACTTTAAACGTCTACAGGATTAGGGGACAAAGGTAAGGCTGTCAGATCTGAACAACTGTCTACCCAGGCATCAGAATTTAGAAAACAGCCAGCAGTTTTCATTTAACATTTTGAAAAGGTTTGTGCATGTTCTTTCCCCAACCACAAAAGAAAACACAACCACAGGGCAGATTACTCTTTGAATGTTTCATAAGGTATTAATAACCACAGCAACAGTAGAACTTGTGCTCAAAGTTTAAGAAGCTTTAAAATATCTTTAGTTCTTTTCATCTGACATTGTTTAGACTACCTTCAGAGATAGTTTTCAACAGTTTCCTTACTGGAAAGAGTTGAGAAGTTTTATAAGGCCAGGGTTTACTAGGGTGACTTGATTTATAAGTTTCCTTTGAAAGAACGAGAGGGAGAGAAGAAATGGAGCAGTAGTAGCAAACACTCATCCCAACCAAAGAGAGCTGAAATAGCAGACTGCGTTTTATGGAGAAATAACAGGTAGATCTGACCACCATAGTTAGACCTTTCATGTTCATTTCTAGAAATCAAGTTTGTTTGTTTGTTTGGTGTACCTTAGAGAAGTAGGTACTTTCAAATGGTCCTCCCACAAGTCTCCTTGGCAGCCAGCCAAGTCCACTGGACCTCAACCAGCTACCCTAAGGAGTACTTTAAAGTCAAGTGAAACCTATCCACGAAGCCTCATACAAAGTCCTGTAACAGGAAGCCACAAAAATATAGTAAGAGAAAATGCACCTGATTAAGTGTAATAAATGTAAGCATATGAGTCACACTTGAATTATATAATAGCAATGAAAAAAACAGAAAGAGGGGAAGAAGTACATTTAGAACAGTCCTTGAATCTGAGTCCAGTTTAGAAAAACGCATGTTTGATGAAGATTTCTGAAGGAGTGGGGAGTTTACAAAGAAGCAGCAAAAATGTTCACAGAAGAGCCAGCAGATCTGTGTCACTGGAATTAGATGGAAACTTTCAAGGGCAAGGAATAAAATCAGAAGCAGCCGTTTCCCTCTCCTGTGTTCTTTCAGGCAAAATGAGCAGTGGTGGGTAGTTCCAGTGGGCAGCTTTGGCTGGAATTGGTATCTTACAAGGACAGTCAGTGCCCATTCAAAATAGTGACAAGCCCCTGCCTGCATTTAATTTAGACTGTTGCACTCCTGAATTTTTTTTTTTAACAAACTAAAGAGAATGACCTGCTGAGAAGGGTTTAGCAAAGCACAGGCCTGAAACTGAAACTAAGGCTTTCCATTCTACGGTGCTGGTCACTAAGTTCTTTTCAGCTCTGAAGTTCTCTGTCAAAGAAAGGGGGAGATAGGTGCTAACAGTAGAAGAGGTATTTACAGCCTGGCTTGATCCCATCCTGCTTCGGCACTGACAGGAATCACTGGGACAGACTTTTAAGTGGGGGAACACAGAACTCTCTAAAAACACAAGGAGATTTCACCATGACCTGACAACTGGCTCGAGCCCAAGAATTTCTCACAGTAGAATGGCTTCTTGTCTTACCTGGAAAGCCTCTTCAGGTGACCAAGAGGAGAGGGAAAGACATTTATTTAGGGAGGACAGGATGCAGGTCACAGTAGAATAGGTCTTAACAGCATCAGGGACGTTATGCAGACAGGTTGGTGAAGTGTGGCTCATCTCCAGGCACAAACCACATCAAAACCTATTCAGGACTGTGCTGGATGATTTTGCAATTGTTTGTTAAAACAACAAACCAACCTGATTCCCACACTTGTGCTTGTCTTTTACTGTCAGAAATGGCAGGTCCTGACCTGCCTGTGCCAAGTCCTCAGCCAAGAACCTGAAGACTTTTCCTATACTTCAGTACAACTTAAATTTGTGGGGGGAGATGGGGGGGGTCCACATCTGTCATTGTTTTTGCCCCAGTCCAGGGTTCAGAGAGATGCAGCAGGAAGTCATGTTGCCCAAAATCTGCCAGAGAAATGTTTGGCTGTAAAGTAAGGAAATACAAGTGACCTTGATGCTGGAAATGGACCCATTCTCTTGACTTTACAGTTAATTTTAATATAATCACAAAGGATGTCTGATTTAAAAGACAACTGCTGTAGACCCTCCTCGGCTGGAAGTCCTCATCTAGGGAGGCACATACTGTACCCTGTGCAACAACGTCCAGGCCACGGTGGGCAGTGAACAGCCGGTTGACTGGAGGCGTCCGACTCACTGACTTAGTTAGAAAAACTGGAGGTGGAGAGACGGAGGAGGAGGCTGCAAACTGCAGAGTGACTCACACAAGCCCTCAGGTGGAAATTTCTCCTGATGCTCAGTTCTCGGCCCGAGGAACTGCAGGGGGTAAATAGCGTCTCTGGGGACCTATCTCCACCTCTAAAGGGGAGAGAATAACCAGCCTGATTCCCACACTTGTGCTTGTCTTTTACAAGCACAAGAATAAAAGCGCCGCCCCCATTTTCCCAATTTTGTGAAGTAACTTCTGTCCTGTGGGTCATTTCTTGGAAGAAGGTGTGGGGTGTGCAGGCCTCCCTGGCGAGGGCGGCAAAGTGCTAAACTGTTTTAGAGGCAGCACGGTGCGTATGGGCGGGGCGTCCCCGCCGCGGATCGCGGGAGCCCAGCCACGCCATCTGTCAGGACTGTCCCCAGGGCAGCTCCCTCTCCCCCAGGGAAGCCTTGAAGGCGGTTTTTCAAAATCATCGCCGCGCTTCCTCCGCTCCTTCCTTGGAGCCTCACGGCCGAGAGGGCTCGCGCCGTCATCTTCCTCCTGGCACCCCAGACCAGGGGCCCTCGGGGAAAGTTGCAGTAAAAATTCGGAGCAGGACGGAGGCCCGAGGACGCGCAGCTCAGCGGTGGGACCCCTAGGTGCGCCCCCGGAAGGCGCCTGGGCGGGCTCCCGCCCCAGCCTGCAGCCGCGGACCCGCGCGCGGTGCGACCGCGAGCAGGGACAGCCCCGCGGGCTGAGGGAGCCTGGCCGCGCCCGGGATCGCAGTCCCTCCAGCGTCCCGCCCGCCCGCCCTCCTCACTCACCACCGCCGCTTCTTCTCCCGCAGCAGTGCCGGGACCATGTCGGCGGAGACCGCGAGCGGCCCCACTGAGGACCAGGTGGAGATCCTGGAGTACAACTTCAACAAGGTCAACAAGCACCCGGACCCCACCACGCTGTGCCTGATCGCGGCCGAGGCCGGCCTTTCGGAGGAGGAGACCCAGGTGAGCCCCTGCACGCGCCCTGCCCGCCCCGACCCCTGCCTGCCCGCACCGCCGCGCCCGCCCTCGCCTGGGCCATCTCGAGAAACTGCCCTTGCCTCCGTCTCCTGCTTGGCCTCCCTCCCCGTGATCTTTCATTGATTCTGCCCGCACCCTGGGAGCCCGGACCTGCATCGCTCCCACCGCAGCATCCCAGCTTCCCGGCTCCACGGGCGCAGGATCTGCCCCTCTACCCCAGCCCGGTGGCTCCCGCAGGAGCTGCTTAGAAATCTCACGCCCACCCCGGCTTCACCTTGCTTTTCCACTCTCCCCTACAGCCCAGGATACACGCTTTCTCCTCCCTCCGGCTTGGGAGCAGCGTGCCTTGGCCCACTTGTCTCGCTTTTCCGGGGTTCTGTTTCTCCTCTGGGCTGTGAGCGAAACCTCTGGGAGAGGTGCCGTGTGCGCCCTCTGAGCCCAGTGCCCTCAAATCTATTATCGGCGGGAATGTCAGAACTGGAAGGAATCTCAGCGATCAGCTGTAAATTCAGTCCTCAGGTTTGGTAAACGAGGAAAAGGAGGTTCAGAGAGAGGGACTTGCCAACGGGTCGTTGGGCATGCTCTTTCCACTACATCACGCTGCAGCTTCCGCTGAGCTGCGGAGCTAAAATTGCACGGAGCCAGGGAGATTTGGTCCCGATTTTTTTAAATTCCACAGCCCTAAGCTTTACGGTCTTTTTCTGGAGTTTTCTGAGAAGGCAGACATCCGATTTTACAGCTGGAGGGCATGGAAGCAGATGTCACCTAAGTGCATTGATTGATTGATTTTTTAACTCCTATCCTGAAAATTGTTTAGGGTAGTGAATGCAACACTGCCCGTGATTTTTAACCACCAGGTGCAGTGTTCGCTCCTTCCACTGATTTTTTTTTTTTAATCCTGCCTAAATTCTGACTTCTGTCTTCCCTTTGGTCATGGAAAGGCAATTCGTTATGCATGATACTACTACTTGGAACTCCTCTAGCATCTCTCCCATGGGAGCCCAAAGCACTTCACACCTCTAGTCTCAAGTCTAAACAGAGACTTTTTAAATCACTTTTTATAGACCAGAGAAAGCATCAGACATTTTGTCCTCTCCTCACCACGAATCATAGTTGAGGCTTAAAAGCTTGTAATGGGTGCTCCTATAGATCCCGAAACCAAGACCCCAAGATCCATTTTAGATCTCAAGTCCCAAATGATTTCTACTAATCAAGCCTTTGGAGAACTTGCCCATAGAAAACCCTCCCACTCCTAGGTCAAACAGAAAGTCAAATGTATTTGTTTTTAGCAAAGGGAACAGCTGTCTGGCTCACCAGAACCAGAACTTAATGGAAGGTGATTTACTGTAATACAAGTCTAACAGCTCGTGTTTCTTAGAACCCTCTCTCCCCTGCAGGAGGCAGCCTGCTGACCTTTTGTCATTTAAAATCCCATGCTATATTTAGAAAAGAGGAGTGATCACAGAGACAATAATTCATCTTTTTAAAAAGAAGACTATGGGTTTACTGTGGGTCAGTATCAGCCTCGAATTCTCCCTTGGCAAGATTCTGTCATTTCTTTACCTGTAAAGCAGAATAATTATGGATGATACTTGCCACCTATTAAATGACCTGTTGTTCCAGGTACTCTCCAAGTGGTCAACCATTTATTCATACCAAAAGGTTAAGTAACTTGCCCACAACCACAACTGGGAAGTAGCAGAGATGGGATCTGAACCCTGGCAGTTTGGCTCCACAATCCAGACTCTTAACCACCAGGCTGTTTTGTCTCCACAAAAAAAAAAGAATGGAAACAACTAGGTAGGGATGGGAAGGAAGGACTGAAAATTCAATGTATTTTCTATTTCTTCCTGGAAAAAAAAAAACCCATTCAGTAAATGACAGTCATCCCAGACTATATGCGATCTTTCCTCAAGATTCACCTTATATGATAGAACTGAACTGAAATCAGGTCAGGGACAGGAAGAAAGGGCACCTTTCTGTAACTGAGGTCAGCCCAACTCAGACCCCTACACAGCAGGGTCATCTGCCCCCCTCAGGCCACCCTTCAGCCATCTCCCCTTTTCTCCCATCCACAAATGAGCAAACAGTGGACCCAGCCCCGAAGTGAGTGTACTGGGGGATGAGTCAGCCTCACAGCAGGGCCCCTGGCTTCCTTTTCCTGCCATGAAGCCAACACCTTCTTCCTCCCTGAGACTGCCACAGCTCGTCTCTCCCCTCTGTCTTCCAGGCCTTGACCACAGGGAAGCATCTGAGACCCCAGAGCTCAGAAAGAGGCAACATTTGGCAAGTTTGGGGAAAGAGGCTTCTTTGGCAACCCTCTGTCATCTCCTACTGGGTGGGATCTCATCTTCCAACTTCCCATCTTCCCAGCCTTCCTTAACCCCTCCCTGTGTGCACTGGTGGGTGAGAATGGGTCTCTGTAGGGACCCTTTAAATAACTCACGGAGGCCAGGGGCTGCCGGGTCTCCATATAAGCAGTGTCTGGTATCAACACTTCCCCTGTTTCTTTTCTTTGTTAGTGTTACCCCTTTCCATGAGAAAAGGTCATCAAAGCTAAAATAATATTTATTTCATACACCTGATCCCTTATCCCTACCACCACCCACTTGCAGAATTGGATTCATACTCATTTCCCTAGAACAAGTAACACTAGGAGAATAAAAAGAAGCATGCAATGCTCCTGTAAGATAGTTCACTAGAGCTGATTCACATTGCTGATACTTTGGCAGGGGCAAGAGGAACCAAAAGTTCGAAACATTCTCTGACCGGAGGCTTTGACCTCTTTATACTGTTCCACAGTAGGACAGTGTTCTCTGCTTGGGGACAGGGGACACCTATGGGAACCCAGGGTGAGGTGAAGGGTGTTCTGATGGAAATAACTTTTTAAGGGGCATTTGCTAGGGCCCTAGAATGGTTTTTTTCTGATGACAGTAATTAGATATCTCCTATATTTAAATTAGATAAACTTTACAGAATCCCAACCCCTATGTCTTTCATTTTGAAGTCAGTGTGAAAAGGGGCTGGGAATGCTCTCATCATCCCCTAGGGAGGTTGGGATGATCTGCCATTTTCTATTATCACCAATTCAGTCCCAGTGTAGCTGGCATTGGTTCTTAAGAGAGGTTTCCAGGATTTTTATCTCCTCTGATGTCCTGGGTTTTACTTGTTGTTCTATCAGTGGAATAAAAAACTCTAAAGGTTTCCTCTGAAAGGAATGAAATGTTAGTTACTAGAGAAAAGGACAGGAATAATGTTATTTTGCCTCAACCCCTCCCCATCATAGTGTCTAATTATCATCTGTTCCCTCGGAGGAAATAAATCTCCATCCATGGGCATGACTAATGAGGGCATCCATTTATAAGCAAGAGAGGGGTGAATGTCTTTCCCAGGGGATGACTGAAACAAAGAAGAGGAGGAAAGCCAGAAGGAAAATTAATATTGATGTAAGTGAGATGTGGTAATTTTCAACCCTAGAGGGGAAAAAAAACAAGCAAGGTGTTTAATGGGTTTTGTTGGAGAGCAACTGTTTTGCTAAATTATCATATACACACTTGATTTCAAATATTTTATCTTCAGAAAATAGTTGAGCTTTTCTTCCCGTCCCTCAATGCTAGGGTTCAACTTGTGAAGCACTTGGATGCCAACTCACCGGTTCACAAATGTGGTCATTGCTGAAGTTATTTTCAGCTGTGCATTAATATTCTGCTTCATTACTAGTGTAAAGATGTGGGTGGCTCTTCTGAATGAAGCCAGCTCAATCATTTTGTCTTCAGTGAATCCTGATAGAAAACGAGCCTTTCCTCCTCCAAGTTTTAATTAGTCAGTCTTTAAAACTCTGCCATTTATTCAGCTCTAGTAACTGGAAATTCTGTTTAATCAGACCTTCTAGGTTCAAAACCCCTGCAGAGCTACCTCATTAATGAAACTGGAACCGTGCTACCCTCACGTCAGATTCCAGAGTTAACTAAACACATGCATGATCACAGAAGCAAACAGGCCCACGTTAAGCAGCAGAACTTTGGTTAAAGCCACCGAAGTTACGTGTGCTCTGTCTCCTCCTTAAGGTCAGAGATACCAGGGAGTGAAATATGGCACCTGGAGAACGACCTCCAAAGAGAAGGCTTCCCTAAGGGTAGTCTGCTGGCCCTGGCTTTAGATTACTTTCTCTGCTGCCACCCTGCCCTACAGAGTGTATAAGACAATGGATCTTGATGGCTGTGTAAGGCACCTGAGTGTGTAAACTCTCAGTTAGGGTGAGTTACAGGCGTGGCCCCTTGCTGTTCAGCCAGCTGAGCCCCAGTGCAGAGCCCCAGACGATCCCGTGGCCTCGCTCCCTTCTCGCTCTACAGGTGTTGAATCTAAGAAGCACTCTTTCCCCTGTGGTTCTCACCCTTTCTTCTGATCTTGGGCTTAGGCTGAACTAAATGCCTTTTGACTCCTTAGATCTCTGCAGGGACAAGGTCTTCCCCAGCATGGCCCTAGAGCCCACCATTTGTTCTGAGGCTGAAACCACATCTGGCTGTGCTAAGTCAGAGCCCACCACACCAACTCCGTCAGCATGCCCCAGGTCTGGCTGGCATCCATCCCACAGCTATGTTCTTTCTGCTACTTTTCTGTCCCCTCATCTACTGATCCCTAGAATAGGTAAATTTGAGCAACCCAGCAAAGGACAGTGGAGACCCTGTAAGCTTACCTCTTCATTTCCAGTTGAGCTGACTGGCGCTCTATTTTTAGGGACTTCCTCAAGTTCTCAGAGCCAGTTGTTTATAATAGAGCTTCTTGTTGGCAGAGCCCAGGACTGCAGGGCCCCTGGCAGTCACCTCCCCAAGCAGTGTGACATGAAAATATCATCATTCTCAAAGTGTGCCCTGATGTGTGAAAGGTTAGGAAGCACAGGAGAATAAAGCCTGGAGGTCTTGCCTTCCCACAGAGCCCTCCAACTCATCCTCTCCATGTGGATCAATGCTTGCTGCTTCTATTTCTTCACTACTTTCTCTTGTGTTGTTTTTTTTTTTTAAACTTCAGTTTCCTCCTGGCCAACCTGGATCATACCCGAGACTGCTCCCCAACAGGGGTCTCCTTATCTCTCCTTTGCAGATTTCCCCACCCCTTGGTGGTATAATAAAGGCGGATTTATGTTTCAGCCCTCACATGGTACTATGTCTAGAAGTATCCCTTCTGGGACGTTCCCTAAATCCGTGGTTACTTATGCGAGGTATGAATATTTGGGACACACAGAGCTAGAAGATTTTGAGTCAACTGGGTGTCCCATTCTATCTTTTCTCACTGCTCAGTGGTCCTGGAGCAGGAAAGATTGGGCTAGCCTATTCCATGAACCCCCAAAAAGGAGTGCCTCAAGGTTGTCCCATGCTCAGTTTTCCATTCATTTTCTTCAGGGAATTTTTACTAAGCACTGCTGATGAGCAAGGCCCTTGATGAGATCAGCACACATTGATGAGATACAGCAGCCATACAGATTTATCTGGGGGCATCAAGGAGATGTTTCCATTTATTTTATTCACTCAACAAACATTGACTAATTTCTGTTAAACCCTTGTGCTAGGGGCTAAGGATGCAATGATGATAAGATGGATACAAGTCTCTGCTCTCATGGATCTTTATTTCTAGAAGGAAATGTAGATTAAAAACAAGTGAATGTACAAATGAATTAATTACAGATATTAAAAGTTCTGTGATAGTAACAAAATACTAAAATAGAAAACAAGAAGATCGGTAGAGATTCTACTTTATATAAAGTGGTTAGGGAAGGCTTCATTGAGAAGGTTCTATTTAAGCCAAGCCCTGAGGATGAGACTGAGATCATCAGATAAATAATGAAGTCTGAGCATGGGAAATAGTATGTGCAAAGGTCCTGAGGCAGGAAAGGTAAGTATCACAGTGAGAAGAACCATCCCCATGGACACAGTTCTTGCTTTCCTCCTTTCCAGCTGGGCCGCAGAGGCGACTTTTAGAAAGGGAACAGACATTTCAGTTTTTCAGTATGTGACAGGTAATTTTGCACATTTCTCCCCTCCAGAAATGGTTCAAGCAGCGCCTGGCCCAGTGGCGGCAGTCAGAAGGCCTACCCTCAGAGTGCAGATCCGTCACGGACTAGGGAGATGGTGGGCATTGGCGGCTTCCCTCCATGAAGACCATCTGCTGTTTCTCTTGTCAGCTTAACCAAGCTATTTTGGTTTCTCAGTGTAATGTCATATGTTCCACTGTTAGCTGTCCTGCTACTTAACACAACATTGTATTTTTTTAATGTACATAACTAGAAAAGAAAATAACAATAGGAAGCTATGTGCAGCTTCTGTGGAAAGCAGTAGCTTGGCTGGAAAGTGGTGTGGCTTGCATTTTCCTTCGGGTCACGATGACAGATGGTGTGAAAACCATCTAAGTTTTCTTATGACCATCACCTCCCAGTAACAGTTTACTTTCACCATCGATTTCAGAGCAGGCAAAGCCTCTGTTAAAAAGATAACATGACCAAGAAGAAGACATTTCCTTCCAATTCTACTTCCCTAAGTCACTTTCCTTGTGTTTCATTTAATACATGGAGATTGAGTGAGAATATAGGGGGATATTTGAGTCATTCAGATTTCATAAAGCAGTTCCTTGGATTATAGCTGCATTCACTTGGAAAGCACCCAGTGAGGCTGGAAGACAGAAACTCCAACTGGCAGAAAAATCAAGTAACGAAGGGAAAAAAATCCACAAAAGTCTTGAATTTACCTTATTTAAATGCATTTGTTAAATGTATTTTGCTTAACAAAATGAACTGCTTTTTGTTTCTAAAATGATATTCTAAATAAAACCTTCACGTTTTGTTGAAAATGCATTGAGTGAGTCCTCTACAGACTTTTTTTAACTGAATAATCAGCATATCAAAGAAAAACAGAATAGCTCAACAGAGGAGCAGCCTGACAAAAGAGCTGTCATTTTCTAAATCTTTGCTCCTTACAGTGTGGTCCAGGGCTGGCATCATCAGCATTAGCTGCAAGCTTGTGAGAAGTGCAGAATCCCAGACTCCAAACCAGACCTACTGAATCAGAATCTGCATTTTTAACAAGCTTTCCAAGTGGTGGAAATGCACATGAAAGCCTGAGCAGCACTGTTCTAAAGGACTCTACAGTTGATTTGTACACATTTTCTATCACAGCACATTAAATGTCCTAGCAGCCTATCAGTTAAGATTGTTTGACTGCGTGGAACAGTAAGTTGAGTACAACAGGTTAACCAAATAGGCTTTTTGTCTGTTTGTTTAACTGATTAATTGATTGATTTTACATAAGGCATCAGCAGGCAGGTTGCTCCCTAGGGTTGCCAAGGACCTGCGGTCATTTTATCTTCCTACTTTCCTATTTTTAGCATGTGGCTCTTATGTTCATGGAGACAAGATGGATGCATTTCACGTGAAAAAGGAAAAAGCAAAGGGCAAATGCCAGCTAAGACTCTCCCCTTTAAAACAGGCTTCCTGGAGGTCCCCACCTAACAACTTCCATCTACATCTCATTGGCCAGAATTGGGTCACATGGCCACTCTTAAGTGCAAGGCAGTCTGGGAAGGTGAGCCTTTTTAATTGGGCATAGTACTGCCTTGAGCAAAACTCAGGTTCTGTTGGTAAGAAAGAAGGGGAGGATGGATATTGGAAAGGCCACAGGTAGTGTCTGCCAACCCAGCCCAGGATGATGCAGGCGTACACTTCTGAACTCTTACCTACAATGCAGGCCCAGTCTTTTCAGTTCTTTAAAATAAAGAGCCCAGAATAAGAAACATTAACAGTTATTCACAAAACAAATGTTTACAAGATCACATTAAACATCCTTGGCAAGCTTCCTCTTCCTCTACCTTAAAACATTCCTTCTTTAAACAATACACAGTGAACCAGGGGCTGAACAGAACAGCCTCATCTGTCATGCTCTTCTGCAGCCTAATTAGCAGTGGTCTGAGCATCTGTCAGCACAGGGCTGGATGCTGACATCACTTTCTGGAAAGAAAGGAGGGAGAAGGTGTGGATGAGGCAGGAATGTGTGTACATCATAAATACCTGCATGGAGAGAGCATTCTTTACCTTTCAAAGCGTGTCCATAGAAACAGGCTAACAGGGAAAAAATGTGCTGCTAAGATGACTGTGGGCAAAGCAGATCCAGACAGAGCATGGAGATTTGCCCATGCCCGGCAATGAGAGAGATGCTAAACCAGGTCTAAGCCCCAGGTCAGAGGTCTTTCCAACACACCAGAGATATGATTCAAGAACAAGCTATGCAGGACAAGAAGAGTTAACCAGCTGGGCAGAGAATGTGCCTTTAGCTTGGAGCTGAGAAGCACATTTATGACACAAGGATCACTTCCTGTGCTTATCAGGCCCAAGAGTCAAGAGTCCTTGAATGGCAGGTGCTGGGAGGGAATAAGGATTGAGTGTTTTAATTGAATGAGGATTAACTCTTTTAATTAACTAATTATATGTATTTAACTAGACCCGAGTTTTGTATTTGTTCATTTCCTACAATTGAAGTCCTCGGCCTGAGAGTCTTTGCCATAGCCCTTAGCCTCCACACAACTGCAACCGACCACTTTGCTGGGTTTTCCTCTCTGTCAGTTTTACGGAGGCAGGCCCATTCCCCTACTTTCTTGTTGTCATCAGCGTTAATGAGGTTGAAACGGTGTTCAGCAGGTGGAGCGAAATCCTGAATGTACCTGAGCCTCCGCCTCTGCACTGCGGGGCAGGGAAATAGTCAGTGCCCTTTTAAATGTGAATTTGTTATCAAATTAACCTTGAGTTTACTTTTTCAACTGTAATACAAGGACAGCAACACTCTACCAAAAAAAAAAAAGCACTTTGTAAATAGTGATGATAATTACTATTGCTAATACTGTCAAATGCCTTAACTCTAGATCAGTATCTTTTTAGAGCCCCTCTAACTCTAGGTCAGCTCTCTCTAGGGCTTGCAGTGCAGTCCAGCTTGGTAGCCACTAGCCGCCTGTGGCTGGTGAACACTTGAAATGTGGCTAGTCCAAACTGAGATGTGTTGTAAATGCAAAATACAGATATCAGAGCCTTATGAAAAAAGAAAATCTAAGATACTGCATTAATAATTTTTCTATTGATTGCATGTTGAAATCATAGTATTTTGGCTATATGGGGTAAATAAAACATATTACTGAAATTAAAAAAAAAATTACTATTGCCACAAAGTACTAATGAAGATGGGGCAAGGTTATTTTGACAGCAGAGAGAAATCTTAACGAGAACCCAGAGCTCTAAGTTATATTGTCAGGAGTCTCTTCTGGACCCCCAGGGTCACAGAGCAAAGTGTAACACCACACCAGACTGAGAACACTCTGCACGGCCCCCTCTGTTTTCACTGTGTCTTAGTTCTGCTGCGGACACTGTTGGTTGCTCAGCCTGATAATTATTCCCAACCCCTCTCTCTGTTGCCTCTCTCTACTGAGGCTGGAAAACCGAACTACTACTCCCTTTTCCATCCCCACGTCAGGCTCTGGTGGTCACGTGACACAGTCTGGCCAATGAGTTTAGGTTGAAGCAGGGGGGGTGGGGGGTGGCTCAGGGGTAGAAGACTTTGGGGAAGAGTTTTGTTTCTTGCTAAAAGGTACGGAGGCAGCAGGCTCTCTCCTTTTCTCCTTCAGTGGCACCACTTTCATTGGTTAATTGTAGAAACAGAGGTAAGCAAAAACCAACCAAACAAAACACAATAAAAACAACAAAACCCATAAAAATTAACCATGCTCCCACCATGCTGAGGTAACCCTAATATTAACCTTAATATTATTGGGGGAGGCATGTTTTCAGTGCATAAATACACACAGAATAGGCAGAAGAAACCATGTTAGCAGGTAGCTGCAGTTTGAACCATTGCTCTGAGAGGATGTGTAAGGCAAAAATTCTTATTTTTCTCTACTACCAGACTCTACTCAGAATATTTCACTTCTGACACCGGATATGCGGCATTTTTCCCACACACACAGCAATTCTGTGACACCCGTTGGGTGCCCTACAATTCAGCTCAGCTCTGACACTGTCTCCCTGGAGTCAGCATCAGATCCCACAGGTTAAGGGCTCTGTCCCATCAGATTGCCCCCTTCTGCAGATGCCCATTGCAAGCCCAGGCTGTTACCTACATTTCTGATTGATTGGCCGTAAACCGGAGGTTTCCATGACCCTCTTCTCGGGCGGGGCTGATTTGCCAGAGCAGCTCACAGAACTCGGGAAAACAGTTTACTTACCACACTACCAGTTTATTAAAAAGGATGTAACACAGGAACAGCCAGATGGAACAGATGCACGGGGCAAGGTATGGGGGAAGGATGTGGAGCTTCCACGCCCTCTCTGAGCGCACCACCCTCCCAGCACCTCCATGTGTTCACCAACCCAGAAGCTCTCTGAACCCTGTACTAAGGGGTTTTTTATGGAGGCCTCATTATGTAGGCACAGCTGATTAAACCGTTGGCCATTTACGATTAAACGCAATCCCCAGCCCCTCTCCCCTTCCTGGTGGTGGGGGGTGGAGAGGTGGGGCTAAAAGTTTCAACTTCCTAATCGCTGGTTCCCCTGGCAACCAGCCTCCATCCTGTGGTTATCTAGGGGCTTTCCAAAAACCACGGCCTCAACACAAACTCAGGTGTGATTGCTGTGAATAACAAGACACTCCCTTCACCTTTATCACTCTGGCGCTATTTCAGGAATTGGAGCTATTTGAGGACAAAAGACCAAATACTATAACAAAAGATGCTCATGTTATTCTTATCACTTAGAAAATTACAAGGGTTTTAGGAGCTGCAAGCCAGGAGCAAGATGAAGATCAAATATATATTTCTTATTATAAGTCACAATATCACAACATTCTTAGAAGGGTTCTTCCTAGGGAGAGAATTTGCTCTTTTGTTTATGAAAACACCTTGATGAATTTTCTTGGCTATGAAATGTAGGCCTAGAAGGAGAAAAAAAAGGAAGAATTCAGTGGCTGTGCATAAGAAAGTAGCAGGAATTTAGGACCATGTCTTATGGATGCCCAGGTAGGAGGCTACCTGGGCCCCTCAGGCACTGGGAGGAGAGGTGGAGGAGAATGATGTGGTGAGGGCGCTGGCTCCAGCAGCTTGTCAGCTGACCTAGAAGGCTGGTGGAGTTGCCTCAGGGAGTTTAAAATATGAAATATTCAGGAAGGAGAGTATAGCTCAGTGGTGGAGCGCCTGCTTAGCAGGCATGAGGTCCTGGGTTCAACTCCCAGTACCTCCATTTAAAAAAATAATAATAATAATGATAAAAAAAAAAAACCTTTCTGTGAAAGCCATCATGGAGTTCAGGTCTTTAAAATAAAATAGAATGTCAAATAATTAACACCTGTCTGGTGCCGGGCCTGCTGTCGCCATCCTGTCACTGCTCTTGGTTAGCCTCTGTCTTTAGGAAAGCGCTTTTGCCCAAAATGGCCTTGCACTGGCGACGCTTCGGGGCCAGGGAAGCAGCTGCTTGAGCTGTTTGTGTCACACAGTGGATGCAGCAGCGCTTGTTTCTGTCCGCTCTCTTCTTGTAGGGGGGTAACAGCACCCCTCTACATTTGGGAAACCCCTCCCACTTCACATGGTCCCAGTAGAGCAGTTAACCACAATGTCCCAGATTCCCCCTCCTACGCAGAGGACCCAGGCTGGCCAATCACTGAGCCATGTACGTTCCCACACAGGGACTGAACCAAGGTATGGGACCTTGACCTAAGCTGGGCCAATCAAAGTCCCTCACCAGAGTTTTCCCAGTTGGACCTGGAAGGGTAGTTCTCCATTATCCTTGCGCATGGAGAGTGGTGAGGATGGAGGCCTGGGGTTGCAGGCAGCCGTCCACCAGCCACATAGAGAAGGGTACTCTTCGATACGAGAGAATGAAGCCAGGCAGAGATGGAAGTTAGAAAGAGAGAGAGAGAGAGAGAGAGGGAGGCCAGGTCCATTCTTCCCTTGGGTGACCCGACCCTTCCCAGCTCTGTGAACTACTGAATTCCCTTCTTGGTGTGATCTGTCATTTACAGCAAGAGTCCTGACTAATGGCAAAGTAAAGAAAGGAAGAGAGGAGTGCATGGACAGAGGAATATTGGCCACTAGGGGAATTAAGAATCCAGGAATTAGAGTAAAAGAGCCAGGAATCCACAAGCCAACAGACCTTGAAAATAACTGGACAGAGTACCAGACATTTCTCAGTTGATGGGGACTTGAGAAAAAGATTATTTTTACATATTAAAGGGAAAGATGACCGCTGACAAGTAGATAATTTAAGGACATTAAGTACATTTTTTTTTGAATTAAGTCCAAATGTAGGGTAGATATGATTTGTTACCTTCTTGGGGACATTTTGCTACTCAACCCCGTCCATCTCCGTGTAGAAATCTTGTTCCACATAGTCCACTGCCCACTAAATGGTCATTTTCAAAACCTCACACCAACTGTTTCAAATGTATCCCTGCCCACACTCAATGCCAAAGTAACCAGCAAAAATAATGGCAGTAAGAAGAATAATTGAAAAGTTCATACTCTTTTCCCACAGTGAACATACTAAGAGGTAGAGTGACGTGCACATAAGTCAGGCAGGGATGTGGGACATTGGCCACTGCCTGGATTGACAAGGCAGGAGAAGATTTCTTGGTTTTATGAAGCCTGGTGCTTCAGTGGTGTGGTCTCTATGGACAACTGTGGGCATGAGGAAGCAGAGGTTTCTAGAGAGCTTCTCCCTTCGCCTTCATGATCAGCTGTGTTCTTACAAACATTCCCACACTGCTGCATGGGGAATGTACTTCTGTAAGCAGAAATTTCAGTGTGCCTTCTAGTAAGAGTTTACCACTTAAACTTAGAAAGCTATGAGAAACATTGGGCTTGAATCTCAGTTTATGTAACTCATCCAACTACTTAACTACGATGACAATCTGACTCATAGTTCATATGACTCATCTTTGGAGTTCCAGATTCGCCATGCAGAAGGATTTTCTTTCTTCCAGATGGAAGCTCCCTCTCTCCATTCCTTTTTTAAAAAGCGTTTTGCTTGGAAATTTGGCATTGTCTGGGGGTAGGGAAGGCAAGTTTCTGGGGAGAGTGACACTAAGGATAAGAAACCTTAGGGCATAGCCGAGGAGCCACAATCCAGAAGCAGAGTCTTTTCAGGATGCGGAATGTGTGCTCATGGATGAGAAGAAGATGCCACGTGCATGTTTATGTCCCCTTTCCCAGAGGGGAGGGCTGGGGCAGGGAACCCTGGATGTCTCCTGAGCCCTTCTCTCCTGCTTCATGTAGTTTTATCTGAGGAGAGTGGCCTCCCCGCTAAAGACTAAATTTTCTCACCTCTCATAGAGTTAAGTTTTAGCCAGCCTCCAGTGAGCTCTGCCTCCTGGCATTCACACATTTGCAGAGGCCCTTCACACCCTGAACCAGAGTCGGTCTGACCAGTAAAAAAGCAGAAATGATGATGTGTCACTTCTGAAGCTAGTTTCTAAAAGACACGGTAGCTTCTCTCTCTCTGTCTCTCTCTCTCTCTCTCTCTCTCTGTCTCTCTCTCTCTCTCTCTCTCTCTCTCTCTCTCTCTCTCTCTCTCTCTCTGGGATCAGTTGCTCTAGGGAAAGGCAGCTGCCAGGTGAAGCAGCCCTGTGTAGAGACCCACATGGCAAGGAACCAAAGTCTTCTGACAGCAGCCAGTGAGGACAGAGTTTTGCCAACAACCATGCAAGTGAGTTGGGAAGTATATCCTCCAGCCCCTGTCTAGTGTCAGATAACTGCAGCCCCTGAGCCACAACTGGTGAACTAAGCTGCTGCTGGAATGGTTTGCTAGAATAGATGTCTGTTGTTTTAATCTGCTAAGCTTTGGGATAACTTCTCGTGCAGCAATAGATAACTAAAACCCTAGACGTAGCCAGTGAAGTGATGTGTGCTACTTCCGGGTCACGCTCCTAAAAAGAGTAAGTGTGCTTTCCTGTGTCTCCTTCCCACTTCCCTGAAGCTAGAATGTGACTGTGGTAATGAGACATCACAGATCATGTAGGTGACAACAACCCCTTAGGCTCTGGAGGGCAACAAAACAGAAAGAGCCTGAGTTTCTATATTAGTCAGGAAATGTCAGGTTTAGCTGCACTAACAACCAGCGTCCAATCTCAGTGGCTTAAAAGCAATGCTTTATTTCTCACTTCCACAAATACGCTGCAGCTCTGAAAAACTTTTCAGGACGGGTGTCCATCATATCAATAGCACTTCCACAAATTTCAGTGAAAGAGAAAACGAGAGCAAGAGAGCCCTGCATTGGCAACTAAATACTTCTGCGACACATCTCACACTCATTTCACTGACCAAAGCAAATTGCAAGACCACATCTAACCCCGAAGGGGCAGAGAAACACATTTCTTCCTTATTTCCAGAGGAAGAAAACTGGAAATACTTTTTCAGCAGAACTAATACCTAACAAAGCATTCAACACCATCAAGTCATTACACCAGCCCTGGACTTCTATACAGGAAGAGAACTGACACAGAAATAAACTTCCATATTGATTAAGTCACAGTATTGGCAGGGGGCTGGGGGGGGGGGTTGTAGCTCAAGTGGTAGAGCGCATGCTTAGCATGCACGAGGTCCTGAGTTCAATCCCCAGTGCCTCCTCTAAAAATAAACAACCTACTTACCTCCCCTCATCAACACAAAATAAGTAATACAAAAATAAATAAATAAAATACTAAGAAATGTTTTAAAAAGTCACAGTATTGGGGATCTCTCATTGTAGAGCCTAGCTTGTATCCTAAGCAATCAAGACACACAGATTAAAGAATGAATCTAGGATCTACCTACTTAGCAACTGGTTCTAAAGTTATTGACAAGGAAAATGAAGGCACACAGATGGATAGTCCTATTTTCCCTTCCATATTCACTCTCCACCCTTTTCTACTCTACTTTGTGGCCAAGGAGAATGACATTACAGATACCTCAACCATGCTCCCTTGCCCTCAAAGTTCTGCTGGGGTTTAGCCAATGACAGTCACTAGCAGAAGATCAGAGGATAAGAGTAGAGAAAGGTCAGGGCATTTTTTTCTAGTTTACGTCCATCCGGAGTCATGGTTTGACATGACTATTTTCTTCTAGCCAAGGCCACAGCTTCTGTCAGGAGGCTCTTTCCACAGCTGCAAGTCTCTCCAGCTTCCAGTAACCTCTCCCTCTCCTTGACCCACTCTAATCCTAGAGGTGGGAACCATTTAGTCCCAATGTTTCACTATCTCTTGTTGGTTTCCCTTAATACTCCTCACTTCTTTGTAAAGTCCTTTCATTAAACTGTCCTAATTACCGCTGCCACCTATCTCTTGTCAGTAGCCTGACCAATATGATTTTTTTCCTCAACTTACAGCTATTAGTCAAAATAACCAATGACATAAGAAATGGGCAGAGACGAGAAGTCCCGAAAGGATGATGATAATCTTTTAGATCAACAATGTAATAATCAGAGCAAACAGGCATTAGCACCCAAATCTCACAGGGAGTGAGAAAAATATCCCCTGTACTGGCATCAAGATGGTGAGAAGCCAAGTGGCATCTTAAATATTTGCAACTTTATGCCAAATCATTCCAGCAAAAGCTATCTGACATACTCATTCCAAAATTAAAGCTTATCCCCAAATATCTCCATTATTCATTTCAAATATCACTGGCTTACTGACTTAATTCCTTTTAGCTGGAGTTCCACTGAGTTCAGCCAGGAAGCTTTGAATTAGAACATGGGGTTTGCCAGGTTTCTGGTTTGAACAAGTTTCAGGGAGCCTCCAACACTCTTACAGGTCACAAAGAGTACAGCTCACAGCCCAACGCATCTGCAGTGAAAGAAGGAAAGAAAAAGAAAGAGAGGGAGAATGAGGGTGTGAAAGAGAGAGAGAGAAAGGGAGGCAGGGAGTTGAGGGAGGCAGGGAGGAATGAACCTCCCTATGAAGTTCGTAGAAACAAAGACAATTCTTCAAATGAGAAGCTGTCTCTCCTACATTAACCCCCCCCCCCCATTTTGGAGCGCTCCCCAAGGGGCACACAGCTAGGGGGCCCAGAAGGGAATGTGACTTTGCTGCCAAACACGTCAACTTCCAGTTAGGGGATCTGCAGTAGCCAAAGGAGGAGACAGATCAAGGAAGAGGGCTTTTCCCATAAAGATGCCTGGGATATAAATTCCTCTATGATCAAATAACACAGCTGAGAAGAAAATGAAAAATATCAGATTCTTCATCCATTTACTAAAGTATTCACTTATTCTAATCCAAAATAAGCAACGCCAACAAAATTATACATATTTGCTAGGATGCTTTTGGCTACAAGTAATTGAACACCCAACTGAAATTGTCTTATCCAGGCTTTCTATTTGCTCATATGAGAAAGGTAGGTGATTCCAGGTTTGGCTAATTTGGCCACCTAACTAGGCCAGAGTGCTGGGTCATCCTCTCTGAAATTCTCTTCTTTTTCTCCTCATGGTCACAAGATTACCGCCCCAGTTCCAAGCATCACATCCCACATGACACCATCCAGATGAAGGAAGGAAAACCCGTGCTTTTTCTTCACGTAATTTTCATCTCTTTTTTTTTTAGGGAGGAAAAGCCTTTACCAGAAGCCCCCCAGCAATCTTCCCCTTACCCCTCATTGTCTATAGTTGGGCTATGTGCCTACCCCATGCTTATAACTGGCAAAGACAGCACTTTGAACAGACTGGCACAGAGGGGCACATAAAATATTTGCCAAGTGAGTGAAAGGTGAGCTATTACTACCACGGTTGCCTTAGACTAATTACAGTCCGTTTCCCAGAATCCATTTTCCTAGAACACACTGTTGCTTGATGGCTGAAGAAAACCTGCATTTTCTTATCAAAGAAGGCAGGCAGGAAAGGCTTTTGAGCAGTCAGCCACCAGTGCATGCCATGTTATGCCATTTCTTCTTAAAGCAGAGAACACGAGTAACCTAGGAAATGGCTTATTATTTTCTAATGGTTACTTTGGGGAAGAAAAAGTTTTTTGGATTTAAATAAATTGTTCATTAGGGGCCAAGTTACCATATTCTGGAAGGAAATGAACATTTTTTTCCTGTCCCAGCTTAGGCATCGGATCCTTTAGGATATTCCCTCTGCCCACACCCAGTCTGGGTTAGGTGTCCTTCTTGTCTATTATCAAGCACACTTTACCTCCCCGGACGACAGCACTTTTCACAGCAGATTACACCTCCCTGTTTACCCCTGCAGTAGACCATTTGTTCACTAAACTCTGTCCTTTCTCTTCTGTGTACTCAGCTATGTTTTCCAACTTCCTCTGTAGTTAGGTGTGGCCACATGACTCAGCCTGGTCAATGCAACGTGGGTAAAGTGAAGCCTGCCACTTCCAGGCTTGCCCTGATCGTGAGAACTGCCTGTGCAGTCTCGTATCTCTCTTTCCAATCTGCTGGCTGAATGGAAAGGGCTCTGTGGGCATAAAAGAATGAGAAGGAGTGAGGCCCCGAATGACCAGATGGAGCAGAACATCTCTCCTCTTACCAATCCAAATCAGACTGAGACGAAATCTGTGAAGAATCCATTTTTCATTGTGCTAAGCTACTGAGAATTAGATGTTTGTGTGTTTTTGTGAGAGAAGGTATCCCACCCTGACTAATACAGTTCCCCATTAGAATGAAACCCTCTTGAAAACAGAAATCTCCTCTGTCTTTTCTACCATGGTAGTCCTTGCTTTAGCATCATGCCTGTCACATAATTGGCACTAAATATATTTTTTAATGAAATAAATATAATCCCCTCAACATGCATCAAGTACCTACTATGTGCTGAAATAATTTTAACTTTGCAGTGCTGTATCAGTAATTTTTGAGATCTCCTCACTGCTTCAATATTGACACTTACAGTAAGTCCTTTTAAAAGGGGGCTAGGGTTACATATGGTGATGATCCTCCTTGGTAATGAGGGAAGGGAGGAAAGAAGCCACCTCTCACTTTTAAACCCTGTTTTACTGGGAAGAAGAACCCCAGGGGGCAAAGTGAATGGTAGAAGCTTTCTCCCAATGTTGATGTGTTTAAAAGGATACACAACGGAACATTTAAGGGTCAAAAAGGTCAGTGTCAACAAGGTGATATGATGGAAAGTGAGACAGGAATATTCGTGCTGTTAACCCCAGCACACATCATGTGAAAACCTTGCTGAAACTCTGAGCAATGTTTCAGAGCCATTTTCGTGTTTTGGTTTTTGGTTTTTATACTTTGGAGTAGTTTTTGGAACACCAATGCTCGGGTATCGCTTTGAAAATGCAGATTCTGTATTTTTAATCAGCTCTCCTGCCCAGTAAACATGAGAAACATTGCTACTTGCCTTGCTTTTTTTTTTTTGGTATTACTGTTTTCCAACAGGTTAATTAGAAACAACTTCAGTATCTCCCATTCTGTCAAATCCCTTTCCTTTTTAACTAGCTAATGTCCATGCTAGGAAACTACCCCAAAACAGCTACAGGGTTTCCTTCCTGCTGGCACTGGCTGGGGTGGGACAGTTACAGGTGCCCTCCCCAGCCTCTGTTTTTACTGTTTTTCTTTCGTCACTCAGCTGGGCAGCACTGCTAGTTCATATCCCACAGGTCCTTGCAAATTTTATGCTGCCAGGAACTTGGCCCAGGTTAAGGTATTTGCTGACTTTCTTTTCATCTCAAAACCACCACTGGAGTCCTCACTGTTAGTGAAAGTGTAAAACAATACAACAACCTCTGCAAAACTGTTTGGCAGTATCTACTGAAGTTAAAGATATACCTACCCTATGATCCAGAAATTCCAGTCCTAGGTACATCCCCAGGAAAAATGAATGCGTATGTCTATGAAAAGACATGTACCCCAATCTTCATAACAGCTTTATCTGTAATAGCCCCAAACTGTAAACAACCCAAATGTCCATCAACAGAGGAACGGATAAGCATTATGGCGTATTTATATGCTGAAATACTACTCAGCAATAATAACAGAACAAACTACTGATACACATAACAATATGGATGGATCTCAAAAACATGCCATGCAAAAAAGCTACACACAAATGCTGTATGACTCATATGAAGTTCAAGAACAGGCAAAAATAATTGACAGTGACATAAATAAGAACAGGGGCTACTTCTGAGTGAGGAAAGGCAAGAGAGAATTTTCTGGGAAGATGAAAATGTTCTTTAAATACTGATTTGGTTGGTGGTTTCAAAGGTATATATATGTAAAAATTTGTTGAGCTTATACTTAAGCCTTGTGCTTTCTACTTTGTGTAATCCTAGGAAGATAGCTGGTTTCCACTAGTCACAAGGGGCAGATACACATGCCTCTGCTTGTTACTTCCCTGTCCTTTCTTGTCAGGGCTTCCTCCATTCCACAGACCTATGAGATTTTTTGTATCCTTACTTACCTGAAGTTTTCTGCAGTTGCCAGTCTCCACTCAGTCTCTCTGCTAGAGTTTTCTCTCAGCAATGCTGTAAGTGGTGCCAGAGCTGATCCTGTGTATAGTTATTCCTTGGAGGATTGGTTCCAAGACCCCTGCAGATAACAAAATGCTTGGATGCTCAAGTTCCTCATAGAAAATAGCATCGTATTTGCATATAGTCTATGCACATCCCCCATATATTTTATATTATCTCTAGATTACTTATAATACCTAATACAATGTAAATACTGTGTAAATAGTTGCTAGAGCACTGGACAAATTCAAGTTTTGCTTTTGAGAACTTTCCAAAAATTTTTTTCCAAATATCTTTTGACCCATGATTGGTTGAATCTGCGGATACAGAACTCCCGCGTACAGAGCACCAACTGTATTTACTCCCATCACCTACCACCAGGGTGGGTTACTAGCTAGAACCTCATCGGCCCTTCTGTAGCCGAAAGGAGCTGTTGCTGATCCTTCATGGCTCTTTCTATTTTTTCACCCATTTCTACCTTTTTCACAAATTGGCTTCAGCTTCTGGGATAAATGAAAAAAAAGTTAGTACTTTGGTTGGTGGATTTAACTAGGACCACTGTGGTTTGGGACCCAAGACGACAAAGGTTTGCCAAACAGAGTGAAAGCCGCACAAAAGCAACATGGTGAGCTGCTGGCAACGTAGGACTTAGAGCAGCAGACTAAGGCTCTGGGAGGCCAAGAGTGAAGACATTAAATGAACTATGAAGTATCACAGTTAGAGGATCAATACCAAAGACAGTAAGCACTCAGGCCCAGCGAAAAAGTCCTCACATTTCTAGCTCCTTGTATCTTTATTTGCTCAGAACTTCACAAACTATAAAATCCAGGTTTTTCAGGACAAAAGTGCAAACCCATTTGGACAAAAGCCAACTTTTGTTCCAAAGTGGAACATATGATCTCTGCCCACAGTTGAATCACAGCAACCGAACACAAAATGAAAAAAAAAAAGTATAAAGCAGAAAATATTCCCTCTTTCAACCACTGAACACTCTGAGTCACCCACAGAAAGGAAAGTAGTGCAAACTAGGAGAAATGGAGGAGTCATCCTGACTCAGATAAGGAGCCTGAACTTGGGACCATGCAGCTTTCTTTGCTGATTACTGTTAATGGAAAGAAGATAGACAGGGCGTGAGAGTGGTCACTGCTGCAGGGAACCCAACTTGCTAAGGAGTTATGGTGCTTCGGGCTGGTGGTTCTCATCCTTGGCTGCACCCTGAAATTACATGGGGGCCCTAAAACTGACTGAGATTTGGATCCTACCCCAGAGATTTTGACTTAACTGGCCTGGGCATCAGGATTTTTAAGAGCTCCCACGTGATTTTAATGTGCCATCAAGGTTGAAAACCACTGACCTAAGTTCTAGAACCCCGACTCAGCAGGGTACTTGGCAGGCTACAGAATATTCAATAAATACTTATTGCTGTTGGTCATAGTAATCTAAACAAAGTTTTTTTAAATTGAGATATAATTCACATAACATAAAATTCACCATTTTAAAGTGTACAATTCAGTGGATTTTAGTGTATTCACAGAGTTGTGCAACCAGCACTACTATATAATTTCAGAACATTTCCATCACCTTGAAAAGAGATCCTGTATCTACTAGCAGTCTCTACTCCCCCTTCCTCCAAGCCCCTGGCAACCATTAATCTATTTTCTATCTATAGATTTACCTACTCCAGACATTTCATATAAATGGAATCATATCATATATGGCCTCTTATGTCAGGTTTTCTCAGTGAGCATGATTTTCAAGGTTCATTCATGCTGTAGCATGTATCAGTGCTTCATTCCTTTTTATGGCTGAATAACATTCCATGGATATACTACATTTTGTTTTTCCACTTATCAGTTGATGGTATTTGTATTATTTGCACTTCTTGGCTATTGTGAATAATGCTGCCATGCTCATTCATGTACAAGTATTTTTGTGCATGTGTATTTTCATTCCTCTTGTGTCTACACCTAGGAGTGGCACTCTTGGGTCACATGGTAACTATATATTTAACTTTTAGAGGAACTGCCAAACTGTTCCCTGTGGCTGCACCATTTTACACCAGCAATGTGTGAGAATTCCCATTTTTCCATATTGTTGTCAACATTTGTTATTCTCTACTTTTAAAAAATATACTGTATACACTTGAAACTAACACAGTATTATAAATCAATTATACTTGAATAAAAATTTTAATTAAAAAATAAAAGTAAAAAATAAAAATATAGTGTATATGAAGTGGTACTCATTGTGATTTTGATCTGCGTTTTCCTAATGACTAATGATGTCGAGCATCTTTTCATGTACTTGTGGGCCACTTGTATACTTTCTTTAGAGAAATGTCTATGTAAATCCCTCACCTATTTTTAAATTGGGTTGTTAGTCTTTTCACTGTTGAGTTGTAAGAGCTTTTTATATATTTTGGATACTGGACTGTTATTACATATATGGTTTGCTAATATTTCCTCCCACTCTGTGGGTTGTCTTCACTTTTTCTAAGTTTATTTTTTTTTATTTTTTATTAAAGTGTAGTTGATTTACAATGTTAGCTTCAGGTGTACAGCAAAGCTATTCAATTACACATACATGTACTTTTTTTTTTAGATTCTTTTCCATTATATGTTATTATAAGAGATTGAATATAATTCCCTGTGCTATACATAGGCCCTTGTTGTTTATCTATTTTATGTATAGTAATGTGTATCTGTTAATTCCAAACTCCTAATTTATCCCTCCTCTGCCCTTTCCCCTTTGGTAACATAGTTCTTCTATGTCCGTGTCTTCACTTTCTTGATAGTGTTCTTTGATGCACATAAGTCTTTCAATGACATCTAATCTACCTATTTTTTTTTTATTGCTTGTGTATGTGGTGTCATATCTAGGTCATATTAATTTTGATAAATAAAATGGTCACTCTCCCCTCTTTAGCTGTAGTAGGCAGCATCTAAAATGCCTCCAAATCTCTACACCTTATATTCAGGCTCTTGTGGCATCCCCTCCCTTTGCCTGGGCTACACCCTATGACAAAGGGATGAGATGTCACTTCCAAGATTAGGTTACAAAAAGACTATGACTTCTGTCTTACTCTCTTCTGCTCACTCTCTTACTTACTCCGAGGGAGCCTGCTGCCATGTTGAGAGCTGCCCTCTGGAGAGGCCCACATGTCAAAGAACTGAGCGAAGTTTCCAGTCACCAGCCAGCAAGGAGCTAAAGCAGCCACCTACGCTGCACCCAGACTCCAGATCCACAGAAACTGAGATAATAAATGCTTAAAGTTTTAAGCCATTGAGTTGCAGGGTAGTTTATTACACAGCAATAGATAACTCATATAACGGCTTTCAGCAAAGGCAAAATGAGGAAAAATAATAAACTAGACTAAAGCTTAGCAGCAAAGGAAGCACTCTTGCCTTTAAAGTAAGGCAACTGGAATTTGGCTGCTTAAACAAATGATACTCACTAAGCCATGAAGTACAAGTTGCTTGATTTACTAAAGGGACTCCCAATCAAATATATATAATTAATATTTAATGTAACACCTGATATATTAACAAATTAATATATCAAACTTAAACTATTTGAATTTATTAATATATGCACATATATAAATGCATTATATATTAATAATACATTAAATTTAATATAATATAGAAATAGACATATATTAAGTTATATAATAGAAATATAAATTATAAATAACTAATTTTAGATCAGTAGCACTTGTACTGCTGAAACATTCAGAACTGAACGAGTTTTTCTTATCCCTACTTTCTCTTACCCACAACTGTCTGCAGTACCTTCAAATTGGTGTGAGGTTATAGAATACAAGTAGTTATCATATCTGTCTAAGCAAAACAAGGTTGGGAAAATGACTTAGTTATCCAAATAATATGCAATACACATTAAGTGACCAAAAACCGCCGCCAGGACAGTTGATTTCAAATATCCTTTTTCACAGTCCAAATGTGTCCTGTCTCTAAAATAGGTAAACAAGGTTCTACTGTATAGCACAGGGAACTATATTCAATATCTTACAGTAACCTACAATGAAAAGGAATATAGGTATGTATATGTATGACTGAAAAATTATGCTGTACACCAGACACTGACACAACATTGCAAACTGACGATACTTCAATTTTTTTTAAATGGGGGAAAAATGTGTCCTGTCTGGGTTTCAGAAAACAGTTTGCCACATATACACCACAAGGTCAAAGAGCAACCATTTGGAATCTTTTGCAAGTTTAGACAACTCAATTCCATTTCAACTAAGTTATTCCATGTGCACCAAGATGTGGGAGCTGTGAGGGTTAATGAGTTAGTGAACCAAGAATCTGAGGTTCTCCAATTAATAAATAAGCCCTAGACCACCTTCAAAGCCCAAAAGTTCCAGAACAATGGCAGCAACCTAAGAGGTCCTGTTTATGAGTTTAGCTGAGTCTAAACAGGGATAATAAGCAGGGAAATTGCCTTACACAGTCTGAAAGCCACAGCAGGGTCAGGTCTAACACAAACTTCAGACGGGTGGTTTTGCTCCAAGGAGCTGAGCAGCTGGCTGGAGGGAAGAGAGCCTTCGGTATTTTTCCCTGGCCAACGCGGTCATTCCTTTAATCTTCTCTCAGGAATCCACTTTGTTGTCCAGTCCTGGTACAAAATACTTATTCCATAAAAGCACATGAGTGTCTGGTCTGAAGCTAAGAAGGGGCCTTTCCCTTCACTTTCTACTCCTTTGCATAGTGCACTCCTTGGTGCTTAGGGGGTTGTGGAGAGAGGGGCGTGCAGAGCAACTGGAAAAGCAAAGACAAGGAATTAGGATCTCCTGAGCCACTTTATAAAACCAATTTATCTATTTTTTAGATAAATCGAGACTTACTTGGGGATATTAAAAAGCTTGGTGAGGTAGACCCAAATTCCACAGACCTGCACTAAACGCAGTTTCATTTCAGTTTAGTTAACGTTGAGTGAGTGACTCTGAGGTGGCAGACACGGGGCTGGGCGCAGGGGTCCGGGGGAGAATGAGGCCTGGACCCGCTCTCACTAGACAGGCTGCTCAGCACCTAGCCTCGTTATGTTGTATACCTGAAACTAATAGAATGTTAGATGTCAATTATTCAATTACATCTGAATTTTAATTGATATATCTGAAAACAACAACAAAAACAACAACAAAGAGTTAATGGCCTGGACAAGGTGAGGGGCGCGAGGGGCGCGGGGCGTTAAGGACCCGGTCAGTCCCGGGCGGGGGAAGCAGGAGCGGACAGGTGGTTGGAGCGGAGAGCTTATTCGCGCTCCTCCATCCGCGTGCTGCTTCCCAGTGGTGAGCCTCCCAGGGCCGTGGGACTCCAGCCCACACAGCGCAAACCCCAAGGAACTGAACCTCGCAGCTCCCTACGCAGTTGAAAGGAGAAAGAATCAAGGTCTCAACCGACAACCCACAAAAAAGAAAGCGGACGGGCTCACCCCTTCCGCAGATGTAGAGCATACCCACCCTGAACAAAATGATAAATTATTGGACTGGTTTCTGAGCCCCTTTCGTATTCCATTTCTCATCCTAGTCTCCCACAGGAGGCTGTGGCTTTTTCTTTTCCCCACCCCCACCTTCTTCTATCCAAACTTAACAGGTCCTGTGTCTCATTCCTTCAAGGTTTATGCCCTGCTGAGTAACCAAGGTCACCTAAAATCACCTAATAGCACGTTTACATTTTAAGATAGGTCTTCAGTGCCTCAGCTTAGAGTATGTGATGTGAGAATTCCGGAGAAGCCCTGTGGCATTTAGGGGTCGGAGACTCAAAGTATTAAGGTTTCTTGCCCCTCCCTCCCCCTCCTGCCAAGTAATATGGTCAATGCATTCAGCATCCTCTTAATGATTTGGACCAAAGCCTCTCCATTTGATGAAAACCAGTTCTGACATTTCACCTATTCTGGTTAACTGTGTTCAGACGTATCCAATGTCTCCAAAGGCGGCCGAAGATGTAATAGTTGGCAACACCTGGGAAGGGAAGTCTTAGGATTTAGCAGCAGGGATGCCACCATCGTGAACCCACAAAAGCGCTCCAGGGCTCTCCTCACAGCTGGCCAAGGCTTAAGGAAGAACCACCAGAGACTGTCAGGGGCGTACCTGGTCTCACTCCACAGGTGCTGGGGAAAACAACTCACACTGTCAGACAGCCTATGAGAGAGAGAAGGCCTCCATACAAATAAAACACATGGCCAAATAATATTCTGAAATACGGACTTCTTCCTTTTTCTCTCTGTAGGACTCCTTTCCCTTCCTTCCATCCCAGCAGGCTCTGGCTTCATTGCCCTGAGGAAGGGATGTACAAGGGAGAAAACAGATATAGTTTGAAAGTATTTTTGCTTTTTGTTCCAGAAGCCAAAGCCCTTAGGGAATCCTAGGGTGGGACCTCGTGGAAAAGATTAAAGAAAGAGAATCTGTGTCATCCCCAGACTGGAAAGAGTTTTTTTTACAGGTGAGAGTCAAGAGGAAAAAATGAGAGGCTGTGGATTCCAGGAGCAGAAAAGATCTGTGCCTGGCTTGGCACAGTTACTACTACAGGAAAAAATCCCAGAGAGAGAATGTGCCGAGGCAGATAGCATCAAAGGCAGCCCTGCCAAGGACTCCCACACGCCAGTCACGGAGGAAAGCAGCAGACAGGGGGAGGACCTGCAGGGAACAGGCAGACAGAGATGACACGTCCTAGCAGTAGCCTGCATGGACCAAGGCCCAGAGGATCATCCCCACCCCACCTCCAAGCCCCACCACTCAATATCTTGGCACTCGGACGGAGGCTCTTGGAACCCCAGAAAGATGCGAGGCTGTTTTCCCAGCAGCTCAGTGGAGTAAGGCTTGAGGACTGATATCAAGCCGAGTTAGAATAAAGACATGTTATTCATAGACCTGAGATTATGTCCACGATTGAAGGTGGTGAACGGCAAGAGGGGAAGGATGTAAACGGCCCCAGGGCTAGAGGAAACTGGGGTCTGATCGTGAGCTCAAGTTTGAATTCTCCACCGCAGAGAAGAGGTCACAGACCTGGTTCTCTGCCTAGGCAAAAGCAAAAACAAAAACAAAAAAACTGACAAAGTTAAATGTGTGATTACTGATCAACAAGATACTAACAATAAAGCCCTTCGTTAAACACCTTCATATATGTTTGTTGACACGGTGAATCCTGTAGTGATAATTGCTAAGATAGTGTTTACTTACTAAATAAATTGAAGAAGATTTAGAAATTTTCCTATGAAGGGTGAAATTTATTCCTCTGAGTAGACTGATTTAATGTTCATGATAGTCAACCAAGTGAGAAAGCTTATTTTGGCAACAGGTACAAGACATTCTATTGCTCTCATTTTGTTCTTAATCCTTATGCCCTTGCAAAATAAACAATGCACCTTTATGCAGAGTAAACAAAAGACCGAAACCGAAAGCATGTTTTAACCAGATTTGTGTTGGATGATTCAAGATTTCCCCAAGAATGTATCATGCAACAATCTCCTCAACCACTAATTTACCTTTTTTCCTAATTAATAGACTTTATAATTGGGGGAAAGTTTTAGGTTTTCAGAAAAATTGAGTGGACAGTACAGAGTTCCCATATATCTCCTCCCCTCTCATTTTCTCCCACTATTAATATGTTGTATTAGGGTGGTACAATTGTTATCATTGATGAGCCAATATCAATACATTATTATTAACTAACATCCATAGTTTACATTAGGATTCACTCTGTGTTGTACAGTCTGTGGATCTGGACAAGTGCATAATGCCACACATCTACCATTAACATACCATACAGAATAATTTCATTCCCCTAAAAATCTCCTGTGCTCCACAGATTCATCTTTCCTCTCTTCCCCTCCCAAACCTGACAACCACTCCAATTTGCTTTTTTTCTTTTAATTTTTATTTCTTTATTTTTTATTTTGAGGGGAGGTAATTAGGTTTTTATTTATATATTTTTAATGGAGGTACTGGGGTTGAACCCAGGACCTTGTGCCTGCTAGGCATATACTCTACCCCTGAGCTATACTCTCCCCTCTTTCAACTTGCTCTTATTATTAACACAAACAACTCTGGAGAAAATGATGGCCCAATGAATATAAGCAATATTTACATAGGTTTAAATTAAGTCCCCATCTTTATCAGTAGACAGGCTTTTATTTTGTCTATAGCTGTAATAACTGTACTGCTTTGAATTCAAATTGTTTTCAATCAGCATTATCTCATAGATCTTATTCCATGTACAGCACGGTTCACATACTTGTCACCTCTAATCTTGCCATAATTTTTAAGGATGAATTACCTTATAGTTGCCATGATTTTGCAGGATTAATTGCCCTACAGTTTTGAGATGTTTGTTCAAATTTCAGCTCTTCTACGTAAACAACTGCCACTGAATTACAATTTGATCCTTTACTCATGAACTAAATAGTGTCTAGCTTTTGTCCACCCTCTTTTACAGAGGTCATATTTTACTCAAATAACAAGTTTTTGGAAGATCTCTCATAAATTAAGATTCATTTTCCCAAAGGAATAAATAAAGACTACGAGGGATGTATTCCTGGAGTACAAAAATCTGTAACTATTAGAGCATATTTTTTCTTTAACGCTGCTTTTAATTTTAGGCACTATTTTTAAATTGCCCCACAGGGTTATCTCTTTAATAGCACAGCATTAGTTTGGTTAATTGGCCTTACTCACACCATTTTATCATATCTAACTTTGATTTTGAACTTTTTGATTTATGGTTGCATTTTTCAAGCCCTAGTTTTAGCAATATCATAACTTGAATAATATTTTATACGATTTGTAAAATCCTATAAAAATCTTTTAAATTATAGTAATAGCATATGTCAGAATAACAATGTAATAAATGCTAAAATCACAGGTAGAATTTGAGATGTCTTCAAATAACCATAGTTCTGACACTGAAAGTGAAGAGAATTACAGTTTGCTAGCTAAAGAGACATGGCCAGATGCCAGGCAGCACCAGAGAACAGTTTATAAGTCATTTCCTTATGCAGCAAGACAGTATTTCCACATCATACTACTGTTGTGGGGACCAAGAGTTGATATGAAGATTATTTTAAGCTGAAGACATTTGAGATTCAGCAGATGCGGAAAGAAGTCTCAGAACTTCCCTTATCTGACTAAAAGCAGCAAACTCTGGGAAACGAGGCTGCCATAAATCCCATCTGGGGAGTTCCACAGCTCGGAAGGCAGAAAGACCACTGCACCTGCATAAACATTCTCACAAACCTTCTTCTCTCCCATTTGTTCTCCTAAAAACCCATTTGTCTTTCCTGAAGAAACCTATTTGTCTTCCCGTAGAGCCTTTTTCTTCCCTCCCTCGTCCTTACTAAGTTAGGTCTATAAACCTCTCTAACGTCACCCATTTAAAGAGCCAGCTACTTCTTTTGTTGGCTTTCATATGCATACGAATAAACCTTTTTACCCCATTAATCTCCCTCTTGTCAGTTTAATTCACAGGCCCAAGGACACTAAACCTAACAGGGTAAAGGAAAAGTTTTTCCTTTCT
The DNA here is from genome assembly GCF_048773025.1 of Camelus bactrianus. Taxonomy (NCBI): domain Eukaryota; kingdom Metazoa; phylum Chordata; class Mammalia; order Artiodactyla; family Camelidae; genus Camelus; species Camelus bactrianus. Next base: position 97,568,834 of record NC_133540.1, read on the forward strand.
AACGTTTTAGACTCACAAAGTGCTTATTTTCAAGCCCCAACCCAGACCTGCTGAATCAGAATCTCTGGGGAGTGAAACTCCAGAATCTGTGTTGTAACAAGTCCTCTGAGTGATTTCTTGTGCAGGGAAAGTCTGAGTAGCACTTATCTAGAGCAGTGGTTCTCAAGCTGTGCAGCAGTACCACTTGGGCAACTTTTGAAAGAGTGGTTCCTGGGCCTCACCTTAACATTTCGGTTCAGCTGGTGGAGGGCTGGATGGTCAGGGGTTGCAATGGCAGACCTGGTTTAGGTATTCTTCTAAAGCTCCCCTGGTGACTCTAAGGTACAGCCAGGGTTGAGCTCCCCAGGTCCAGAGCCTGTTGGCATGCTGCAGATAACTGCCAGAGAGATGACTGAGCACAGGTCCTCTGAGGTGAACTGAAGCAGCTTACAAACTCCCCGACCTAAGGAGCTTCACCGGCAGTGTGTGATTTCAAGAACAAACCAGATTCCTTCTCTCGAGATAAGCAAGCATCCCTCTTCCACCTGCAAATCCCCCGCTCCTTTCTGTCACTGGGTGTGACGGTTAATTCGATGCACCAACTTGAATGGCCAGGGGGCACCCAGACTAAATATCATTTCTAGATGCGTCTGCGAGGGTGTTTCCAGGTAAGATTAATTATTTGCCCTGGTGGACTCAGTGGATGGCCCTCGTCCATGTGGGTGGGCATCACCTAATCTGTTGAGGGCCTGAATAGAACAAAAAGCAGAAGATGGAATTTGCCTCTTTTTTTAAATTGCCTTATTGTTAGAGCTAGGACATATCATCTCAGGCGCTCAGACTGGAATTTATATCATCAGATCCCCTGGGTCTCAGGCCTTCAGACTCCAACTGAATTATACCCCTGGCTTTGCTGGATCTCCAGCTTGCAGACAGCAGATCATGGGTCTTCTCAGCCTCCATAATCTCATTAGCCAATTCCTCATAATAAATCCCAGATAGACAGACAGGTGGATAGGAAGGAAGGAAGGGAGGGAGGAAGGAAGATACCCTCACGCTGCTTCTGTCTCTCTGGTGAACCCCGGGCAAGCACAAACACCGAGGAGGTAAGAACATCTTAAAAGACTGGAGCAGCCTGACGCACCAGATTGAAAGGGAGAAATTCAGGGGCTCGGGATCCAGTGCAGTTTGTTGTCCTTTAGTCTTGCTGGAATTGTGCATGTGCAAGGCAAGGCCCCTTCAGAATAGCTTAAGGATGTATGGGGCTATTTCTCCTAAGGGGTTAGTACAGCTTATATTCTCAGCTTCTAGGATTTTATAAACTCTGACATGCTGAGGTATAAATGGCTGATTTGGTTTCTGTCTGTGTTTGCATTTTGAAAAAGGGATAAAGCCTCAGGTTATGGGAAAACAATTCTGGAGGTGGAATTTGATGCACTAGCAAACTTGCAGGAGAAATGGGGGCTGGATGAGAAAATAACACAGTAATGATAACAGTCATTGAGTATTGACCATGAGGCGTGCCTACACTCAGGGCACTCACCCATGTCTCATTTAATCTTCAAACAATGCTGGAGGTAAGCTGGAGAACTTGAACCCAAACCATATGCACCCACACAGTTCACAGTCTGCATTCACATGACTTTTACCCACCACCTTCAGTAATATACCTTAGGAAACTCTTACACACAATTTGTATTATCCTGAAGGCACTCCACTGGCCTCATCAATTCTCAAAGGCTCCTTCAGAAATCCTCACCTTGCTGTATCTGTCAAGCTCTTGCCCAATTCTAATCAAGCCTGAAACTCATAAATATCCCACCACTGCCCTTTCTTTATTTCATGCTGTTAAGACTCTGTCAAGGTCAGGATCTCCCTTATCTCACTGAGCTATAAACTCAGCTCTGCTTGGTCCACCAGCTCCTTGGTGGTGCTTTGGGGAGCAGCATTTGACAGTATTATTTTTATCTCCGTTTTGCAAATGGGGAAACTGAGGCCCAGAGGAGTTAGTAAATTTATTCAAAGACATAGAGATAGTAAGTGGTGAGCCCAGGGTTCAAATTCTGTCATTCTGATTCCAGAAAATACACTCCCAGCCATGTCTACACTGCCTCCCTATAAATTTGACATCAGACAACACAGTCACTTATTCTTTCTCCACCAATGATAAGGGAAGCAGGAAATGGCTCCCTGACCCAGGCTACCCTGACCCAAGCTTTAAGCTTGTGGAAGCCAGGGCTGTGGTACTTTCAAACTATTCAAGCCCCAGGGCACTTCTGTCTGCTTAGACGATTACAGAAACCATGGTGTGTTACCTGGGGTCTGTTATTGCTTTCCTTTGATGTGCATCTGCTCAAGCCACAGCCACCCTCACCCTGTTCACAGAGCAGCTGCCTGCCCCCCACCATCGTGTCCCTAGTATCCTGGGGCAGATTCACTCCCCACTTCACACTGAAGACCAGCTGCTTCTTTCTGCTCCCCTGCTCCCCACAGCCACCTTTCTCTGTCTCCAGCCTTCTGCCTGCCCTGTCTTGCACTCCAGCCTAAGATGCCCAACATCCTGGAAGTTCTAGCAGACCATGCCTTGGCAACAGCGAGCAGGCAGGCAGGCAGATGCATGCAGCTATGGGTGGGGAAGCTTTCCCACCTGGCAGTCCCTCCCAGATGGAGAAGAAAAACCAACACAAACTGTGAAAGAACACGTGACTTCAGGCTCCTTGTCCTTACTGCCTGGGCTAGGTCTCTGCTGCCAATGGTGGCATGGATAGAGTGCATTCTGTCTGCTCTGGGGGATGGAGCAGAACTGCCGAGAGATTCAGTCCAATTCAAGAGGAGAAATCCATTAGAAATTAGAAATCCATTTGGTCCACCAAAATCACATTCTCCAAACAGCATTATAGGTAGTATATGAATTATTCTGAATTCCATCTGCCCAGGTTTCTCAATAGTTTCTGGACTCCGGCAGGGAACGGATGGGTATAATTTATCAGAAACTTCCATATCTCAGTAGCAAACACTATTAGCCCCTTTTCATTGAAAAGCTAAGTAATTTGTACAAGATTGTATCACTAATACTTGGTGGAGCCTTATTACAGAATCAGCCTCCTTGACCAGAAGTAGAGCTGCCTTCACTTCCTCTCCCCTTGACTGCGAAAGCCATGTAACATTTATGCCCCCATTTTTTTCCATCAACCAAATCCAGGTTAACAAACAAGTCTTAAAAACCTTCTCTGTTCCCACTTATTCTTTACATCTGGTGTGTCAAGCATTGCAGCCCAGAGGTCAACAGAGGCATCCTGACCTTTGAAAATTCAATTAGAATTGACTTGAAACCTCTCCCCCATGTAAGTGTGGTGAAAGTCCCGAGTCCCTCCCATGCCCCTGGATTCGCGGTGGGAGCAGGGGTTTGTCTTATTATTCCTAGTGGGTATTCCTCATGATCCCACTTCCACCAAGTTATGAATTCTCACCTTTTGTATGTGCTATTTCTCCCCCACACTAACCCCAGGCACGGAGTGCAAACACCTTACCTTGGTTCCACTTTAAACAGCCTCTATACCAAACACGTGGGAGTAAAGCAGACTGACTGGCATGCAGAGTGCTGGGGGAGTTTCACATTGCTCAGGCCCCTGAAGCCTCTGCTGAGACCTGTAACCGTCCATCTTGCTCCCCTCCTACCTTGCACTTTATTATGTAAAACTTCAAACATATCTAATAGAAGAGAGAATATTACAATGAACCCTATGCCAATCACTTAGTTTCAACAATCCTCAACTCACAACAAAGAGTTACTTCATCTATACCCTCATCCGCTACCCCGCTGGGATTATTGCAAAGCAAACTCCAGATATCACTTTATTCACAAATGTTTCAGCTTGCATCTCTAAAAGAATTTCTTTTAAAACCACAACCAATACCCTCCTAAATATAATTAATAGCAATTCTCTAACATCAGCAAATATCAAGTCACGGTTCCCCCTCACCTGGTCCCACCTCTCACCTCCTGGCTCCAACCACAGCTAACCGGGATGCCGTGCACATGTGTATCTCCAGGAGATCTCAGGTCTCAGTGCTGCAACACAGACTCATGTAAGGACTGCCTGCCTGAACCTGGCCAATTGCTCCACTGGGCACAGTAGGCCTGCTGCCTACAGCCCACAATATTTTTAGGAGCTTACAAAAATGTTTTAGTTATTTTTATATGAGAAGGGAAAAATGAACTTTTAGTAACAAAACAGCCTTAATATAAAATATTAACATGTTCATCTTTATACTAATGCAGTCATAAAATATAATTTTTAATATTATTTTAAGGAACAAAGGACGCAGACAGGCAAAAGTGCCTAGGGTCCATCAGCCCTGCCCCTGCCATCCCCTTTTCGATGTCTCAAAGGCATCCTCTAACCTAAGTGTCCAGAACTGAGCCCACGCTTCTCCACTCTTTTGGTCATCTCCCTGTCAGTCAAAGGGTAACTATTGTGGAAATAAAGGAAGATCAGCTAAATGAGAACACATCCAGGCTATTTACTCAGAGATTGCTATGCCAAGGGAGTCAGCCGCCACCACTTGCATTTGGCAGAGACTCAAAGGCAGAGGAGTGGGCCAGTTTTATAGCTGCGGGCAGGGGACAAAGGCTTTGGGAACGCTCTGTTAGACACTGTTGGCATGGGGAATTTGGAGATCAGCTAACTTAGAAACTGGGCATCATATGTGAGTCACTTATGGAATATATTTGGCTTTCTCTGGTTGATAATGAGTTGGGAGTGGAGGCCAAAAGTAGGCACCAAGAGGGACCATTGACCAGATCCTGACCATTCTAGGCTGGCTGCTACAGAGGTTGTGGTTTGGATTCCTAACCTGGTTGCTACAGAGGTTGTGGGTCAGAGTTCTGTTGTCATATACGGCCTGGCCATTGTCCATCTGTATATTCAGAGTCTCACTATCTATCCTGTTTCAGAAACTAGAAATCAAGAATTATCTTGAATGCTTTTCTCTCCCCTACCCCATATCCAATTCATCACTAAATCCTGTGAGAACTCACCTCCTCAACTACCTCTCAATTCTGTCACTTCTTCCCATCTCCATCACGGTACCACCAAGCTATTCACACCCTTCATCTGATCTACTAAGTAGCCTCCTAACTTGTCTGCCAATCGCCACTGCCCCCTCCCCAATTTATCTGTCAAGGTAATTTCTTCAAAAGGCAACCATGATTACATTATCCGTATGCTTAAATTATTTCAACAGCTCCCACTGGCTTCAGGATAAAGACTGAAATCTTAAACATGGCCTCCAGGGCCCGGTACAGCCTGGCTTCCATCCTCTGCCTCCTCATTGATCACACAACGTCTTTTTACTTCCTATCTGAGCCACATTGGCCGTTCAGTCCCACATCTACCACAGGCGGTTTACTGGAAGGCTGTGCACAGCTCCTCTGTCAAAGGAATAGGTGAAGGGCCATGGGAGGGCCAGGGCAGCTCCAGGGACACAGCAGGAGGAGCAAAATGAAGCCTCATCAGGTCGCCATTACTGGGAAGTACTGGCTCCAGCCACCCCTGCCACTTGCACCACTCTGCCCTGGAGGAGAGATCAGCGAGCCTGGCTGGCTCAGGCCACGTGACCAGGCCTGGGCCAGGGCACCTGGAATAAAAGCCCCAATAATCCTCTATCAGTGAAGAGAAAGTAATTCCCTAAGAGAAAACTGGGAGTTCTTACCAGAAGAGGCAGGAATGGGTGCAGTGTGGCCCCCAAATCAACAGACGGCCACTAAACACGTGTTCTCACTACCTGGACTGACTTCTTGTCCCCTCTTTGTTAGTTAACCCCACTCAGTTTTTAGAGTTCAGCCCAAACGTCCCTTCATTAAAGACGCTTTCCCTCACCTTCCCGAGGGAGTCAAAGTTCTCTAATCCGTCACCTCATAGCACTATAACCTCTCCTCGTAGCACTTGCCACTGCTGTAATTTTACACTTATTTGTGAATGTCTGAATAGCATCCATCTCTCCCAAATGACTAAACAGCGCAAGAGAGCAGAGCCCATATCTGTTCAGCTCACTATGATAGCTCCAGTGCCCAGCACAGTACCTGGCAAAGAAAGATATTCAATGAACATTCATTTAATGTATGAATCAAGCCACAAATATATTTATTTTCCTGGTGATATGAATTATGCCACCCCCACAGACGGCAAAAGGAGCTGAATTTTTAAACAACTTTTCCCTATTCATACCTTATTACATACTTTTATTTAATCTTTAAAATAGTGCAGTAGGAACTCACTTTACACATAAAGAAACTGAGGCACAGGGAGTTAGGGAATTTGTTCAAAATCACATACCTGGTAAATGATCCATGTGGGATACAAACCCAGGTCTGTCTGATTCTAAAACTCAAGTTCAAAATTCCCAAATGGTGTTATATACCAATTTCACCTCAATTTAAAAAAAAGAAGTGGTTGAGGTCAAATTTAAAATGTATATGTATAAAAAAAGTATACATATATTGCATGTATATAATTTTTCCTTCTGGTTTCCAAAGAAGCTATTTAGAATAATGAATAATAAAATAATAATTTAAAAATAATTAAAATTAGCTACTAATTTTTAAAACAATCTGGAGAGAGTATTCAATATGTCTAGTCTGTCTTTCAGACAAAAATCCAAAGTACAGAACATTTCATAAATTGTTCAAAAAAGGCAGAAAATCCATGGTTAAATATAATGAGACAACACCAGGAGGATTCAGTTTATCACTTTTTTCCCCATAGTTTAGCACTGTTAAAGTTAAATAAAGGTACATAACATCTCGTTGTTTTTCAGTAAGAAATATAAACAAGGTAGAATCATGTCTTCTCTATCTCTTCTTACAGTATAACTGAAGGTAAACTAGTAATATTTGGGAATTAAAGAAATTAAAATTACTACTTAAATGTGAGGTACTTCTTTGCTATTACTTTTCAATTACAACTACCAGAATAATAGTGGTCAATTAACACTCATTAGTACACCATTTAAGTTTAGTCAACAATACCCATTCTCTTTTCAATATTTAGATGAATAAATTTAATTTTCCTACTGTTCAAAAAAATCAAAACATATTTTATATCAACATTTTAATGAGCTTTTCTTTAATAATTAATTCAATGTGAAGTTAGTCAACACTTAACTGAGTTACGAAAATAGACTATTCAGATGTTGAGCTGGGGCACAATGATAGTCAAGTTCAGCAAAAATCCTGTTTAACCTGATCTAATGGGAACTTTCAATTAAGGTTTCATTTTGTTTGTTTTGGAGAATCAGAGGAGGAAAGGAGGGAATATTATAATGTAGAACAGGATAAAACAGTTTTAACCTTTATTATTTGTCCAGAGAAATTCTGGGCCTTCCTTAACTAGTAGCTTTTTGAAAAAAATCCTTTGACACTTCAGGTAGACCATGAATAGTCTGATTGATGCTGTATTCCAAAATGGACAATCTTAACTTTCCTAAATTTCACGTATCTAATAAGGAGAAAATCACATTCTCCACCTTTCTCCTTCTAACAGGGAGCTGAAAATCACTCCAAGGCCTGACAGTTAACTCCTACTATTTGGGAATAAAAGCTGCGGAAACATAGACATTCACAGCTATTACCCTTGAAAGTGAAAAGGGGTGAGAACACATTCGAGCCTCTTAGTGAAATTATCATAACACTCGGTAGTTCATTACAGGCCTCTGTAACATTCCTCAGTGAGACTATTTAATTATAACTTAACCACTTCTTTAAAGGATTTAGGAAGTTTTCAGTTTACACATAAACACATACTAAAGACAGGCACACATGCATATGAACAGGCACACATATACACACTCCATGGAGCAAGTAAAAACAAATTCAGATTAAAGCACAAGAAACCAGGTAGAAGAGGGGCATGAGGAAATGGCCCTTCCCGGGGTGGTGGTGGAGGTGATATTGCTGGTAGCTGCTACTGATGCCACACTGATGATAATGAGGATGGTGCCTACCAATTTTTGATTTCCTACTGTGACTAGTCACAATGCTAGGAATTTTACTTACTGAGGGGCTCACAATGTTTGAACATGATGCTCATTAGGTTCTAAGATTCTTGTATCCAAGTCAAAGGGAGTAGGCAAAAGGTGAACATAATTTAGGAATTTTAAAACAGAACTTGGAATTTGTGGTAAGAAACAACAGTCTGCCTAAATGTGGTTCGAATATCACAGACTCTCACCTTTCTTACTGAATTTTCATAGATATTTGCTGTTTGTCCTTGGGACCGTTTCCAGAAGCTTTAATTAAAAAAAAAATTAATGTTCACAAGTTTCACTGGGGAGTGTGGTCACTGGAGTTCCTCTTGCAGCCTTGCCAGAAGTCCATCTTTTCAGAGTACTTCTTAATATATACATTTCACCGTGTTCTGAAATGTACAAACATTGAAGGTATCTCAGAAATGTACTTGAGTTTTATAAATGTCATGATTTATCCTAGACCCAGATAAATTCTAGTTGGGCTTCAGTTATCAATTCACATATCAGGCTTAATGTGTGATTCAGGTGATTTGTTCCTAAAGTACAGAAAAAACATTTGCTCTGCAATCTAAGGAGGGCCAAACCTCCTACCACAAACCTATCTCAGCACTGACCATGGAAAGGAACACTCTCTCTTTGTTGGATTCAAATCCAGTAGCTCTTGGCTTATTTTAATTCGAGCTAGGGAAAGAACTGAGCTTCCACATTTCATTTTAATCAATAAACCCAGCTTTTTTTCTATGTTAAAAAAAAAAAAAAACAACCCAAACAGAAGCAAAACAAAAAACCACCAAAACTACTGCCTCTCTATAACAGTAGCTAGCCCCTTAACATACAGGCCTTAGAGACAGAACTCATTCATGTGTAAACAAGTTCATTTTCATATAAAGCTAGATATGCCATAAAGGTTAGTTTCATTTGTAAAATACTGCTCCATGGAGAGAATAAACCAAAATGAAAAACTCTGGGCAGATGCAATTTGACAAAGCATTATAACACTTACCCAATGCCTTGTTTTTTTCTGTCCTTCATGATAACACTTCATGACACTGAGCATGGAAAAAAAAGCAGCTTGATGGAGATGTGATCACTTACGGTAAACTGTTCCCTAAATTTCATCTACAGATGATAAATATTGACTTATCCACAAAGGCTTCACCATGTCAGTGTTATTTCTCAGTTATGAGGGGACGTTGGAAAAATAACACAGAATGATTTCAGTTCTCAGGACTTATTAGAGAAGGCGCTGATGTGAGATCAGCTCCTGCAGAACACAGATCTCACTGGGAAAAGAAAAGCAAAACCAGCAAAGATAAGGAAGAGTGTTTCTTCCAGGTTAGTCCCAGCAATGAGACAGCCAAGATACGCTTGAGGAGATGGCAAGGATAATGAGGCAGGCTATCATTTTCTCTTTTATTGCATGCTGGAGTCCCCAAACCTGCTAAAGACGTGACTCCAGGCAGCAGCAGTGATTGCTATTCGATAGTCACAGCGATGTTCCCTGGAGGTCTCGTGTGTTTTGAGGGGGTGGAGGATACAACTGATAGTACCAGACCAGGGAACTAAATCATCTGTCTTCCAGAAACATAACTAGAGTTTGACTGATGCGGCTTTTCTGCACTTAACGCCTAACAGGTTCTGCCAGCTCACGGATCCTTGGAGAACATTGTGTTTTCAGAGCAGCTGGCTTGACTTTAAAGACTTCTGGATCGTAATATATAATATGCATAGGAGTCCTGAAATGGAAAAAAGGATTAAACCTGAAGTAAGATGAACAGGAAAAGAACTAACATTCCTCAGGCATCCACAATGTGGTAGGCACTGTGATATTATCCTATTTTGATTTTCATAAGCACGCCACACCTTCACTGCACAGATAAGGAATTGAAGGCCCAGGGAAGTTGTAAGAATGATCTGTGATCAAATCTAGATCTGTGTATGTGTCAGATTTTAAAGCCTTGGCTCTCTCCACAGAAAGTAAATTCTGGAAATTTCTCAATAATTTAGCAATGTTAAAAACAAGCCAGACAGTCCTCTGGTGAACTTAAAGAAATCAGTTTTTTTAAGTTTCCACCCTTAACACCTTAACCACCAGATAATAATTTTGCTACCAGGATAGAACCTTGAGCTCTTGATCGTACTTTTCCCTTTCCTTTGTCAGTGTACAGAGAATGCGTGTCATTTCATTTGATGTTGAACTTTTTTTTTTAAGGAAAACCAAGTTATAAAAATTTTTTAAATATTTTATTATATAAGACCTAAAATATTTCCTGTTCTTGAGCTCAAGACTATGACAACTTTTTCAGTTAGGTTTTCCTGATGATGCTTTAAAAAGAGGATCAGGTATTATCCCTTGAAGGGAACCAAATGAGCTGAGGTTCAGGCAAGTTAAGAGGTTTTCTAAAAAATGAACAGGAATTAGAGGCAATTTCTTCTCTGTTGAGTATATTTTCTGATTTACTGGAAATAGTTCATACATGTACATGATGCAAAAACATTAAAAAATACAAAAGCCTATGTGGTGAAAAATAAGTCTCCCTCCCATCCCAGCTCCCAAGGCCCCCAAAGTAACTATCACCACTAGCTTCTTGTTTACTTCTCTGAGTTACTATATTGCACATACTTACTTTTTTCTTATGCAAATTGCAACATACTATGCTTCTGTTCTGTAACTTGTTTCACTTAACAATATATGTTAGATAAATAATCCTGTATCCATAATGACAGAGTTGTCTCCTAGGTCTAAAGTTCAATTCTGGCCCACTAACTCTTTAACTGTAGCCTTCTATTTATGGTAGGAAGATCATAGATAAATCTATATCACAGCAAATGTAACAAGTGAGATGTTTTTAAAATTTTCTTCTATTTTGACAATTCTTTCCACTGTCCTGATGAGGTCAACTTTCCCCTTTCCCTACCACCCCCAGCCTTTCCTGTCCCATCTTACCCTTAAAGTGACGTACCTCGTATTTGGATTAGCTAGTTCTTGGATTCTGGGAGATATTTTGGAATGGATAGCAGCATAAGATACTGGCCAGGAGGCATCCCGGGGAGGTAAGTAGTCTTGATGAAGAGGTCTGGCCTTAGCTAGAGCTACTATTCGAGGGCTAGGTTTGGCTAGCAAGGCAGCACAGGATATCTAGAGTGGAAACAAAAAGACACAAAATACATCTCCAATTTCGTGCCTCCCTCTCTTTACAGCTATACCCCTAATGAGTCTCCATCATTTCTCTCCTGGGTTGCTGCAACAGACTCTCCACACTGGCTTCCTGCTTCCATTCTGGCCCCTCTGCAATCCAGCCTTCATGTCACAGTTACTGAGGGAGAGAAAAAGCATTTTAACTCGTGTGTTCCATGAGCCAGATGGAGTTCTAAGTGATTTGCCGCCATCATTCCTCTGCAATCATCGTAACAACTCCAGGAGGGAAGGACTTTCTGAGGCCCAGGTAAGATCATGTCACTCTCAGGATTTAAAACCTTCTAGTAGCTTTCCATTTTGCTAAGAATAACATTTAGGCTCCTTACTGTGGCCTAGATGGCCCTCCATGATCTGGCCGCTGCCCCTCCTCTGGCCTCCCCTTCCACCCCTCCCCGCCTCCATCACTGTGATTCCCACCACACAAGGCCCCCCGGCCCAGCTCTTCCCATCTCAGGTCCTTTGCACTTGCTAGTTCTGCTTGAAATCCTCTTTCTTGTATCTTGTCATGGTGGCCTCTTTGTTGTTCGTCTCCAGACGCAAAAATCACATCCTCAAGGAGTTCTTCCCGGACCACCCAAGAGAAATCATTGTTTCTAATTACCCTCTTCCACAGTACTTATTTAATCTTCTTCACAGCACTTACCAACACCTGACTTAGCTCATCCATTTCATTGCTGGTATGTTTATTGTCTGCTTCTCCCCATTAGAATACAAGCTGCTTAAGAGAAGTACTTGTTTCTGGACTAGGCTCTGGTGCATAATTGGTGCTAAATAAATATATCTTGACTGACTGACTGATTAACTCCTTTTGGTCTTACTTTGAAAACTATGTCTACAAGGAGGCCTTTCTATTATGTTGCTTTATTGGTAAAATACGAAGGATGACGTGTAGCTACTATTCTCTCAGGTGCTCATTCAAAAGAATTAGGATGACAGCAAATGCCTCTCAGAAGCCCTGAAATGGTTCTGTGTTGCACTGGTACAGATTACTTTGGGTTCTAAGAGTATGATTACTGTGGTGGTATCACTTTTTTAAGACTTAAAAAAAAAATTCAAACAATCCTAGCAACTAAAGATGCCTATAGTTTCCATTTTACATAACAAACAAACCTGCGAATCAAGTGACTTGTCCATGGATCACAAGGCAAGTCACTTTAGCAAACTCAAGACACTTTACCAAGAGTTTTTGATTCCCTAACAGGGAATTTCCTAACAGAATTCCCTATCAAATCCTCAGGTTCCTATAAGGAGGATGAAATTGGTCTGACCTCCTTTGGCAACATGAACATTAGATATTTATTGAAAACTCAACTGGGATTGGGGGCTAAGTGGCCATTACAATAAATGGAGGGGAGCGTCAGGGAGGAAGAGGGAGAGAAGCCACTGAATGTGCCAGGCTCTGAGCTGAACACCTGCCTCATCTGTTATCACAAGTCCTAAGTCCTAAAGCTGGAAACTTATCTTGACAATCCCCTTGCTCACCCAGCTCCACCCAGCGTCAAGGTCATCCCAACTTTAGGACTTTGGCATGTGCTCTTCCTTTTACTAGAATATTCTCTTTGCAGATCTTCACTTAGCTGATTCCTTCTCATTATTCAGGTTTCAGCTTAAATATCCCTTCCTTAGAGAGGCTTTCCCTGACTACCATATGGAAAGACACTCATTCCCCACCCTCAGCCATAGTTACACACTTCCTATTCTGTTTTCTTCATAGCACTTATCACTACCTGACATTATCTTATTTGTTTACTTCTTTGTTTTTTGTCTCCCTCCATCTTGTTCACTGGGCAGATGCCTGGCACACAGCAGGCCTTCAAATTCTTTTCAATAAATAAGGCTCAGGAAGGTTGTTAAAAATCACAGAGATAGGAGTGGTGAGGTGAGAATTTGAACCCAGATCTTACTGACTCCAAAGCCCATGTTCTCCACCTCTGCCCCCAGCCTCTCTCCCTGTCTTGCAGCTAGGTCTTCCTTCTTGCCACAGACCACTCTTTGAAGGTTCTCTTTTCCAGTGACGTTGGTCTATGCCCTATAGAGGCAAAATACCACCCTAGGAACAATTGGAAAGTGAACCAAAGGATGCCAAGGCAGTGATGGCTTACAGGATGGATGGGCATTTCACTCCTTTCTCTTTCAAAGCACAGACCCTCTATCTTGATCCTTGGATGGGAAAGCTCTACAATCCTTGGAGTTGCAACAGCAGTCAGGGCAGACATTGAAATCTTGGTTTCAATCTAGGGGATAAAACAAAAATAGTACCTTCAAGTATCAAACAATAAACACCATCTCAGTCAAGGTTACAAAGTAGTGTCTGACCTCTGGAGCAGATTTCTCAGCAAACCTAGGAGAAAGGAGGAAAATCCTGCAGTAACCTATGATCATAGTGGCAAGGATCAATATCCATCCTTTTCAAACTAGGTTGAATGGATTCCAACCGAGCTTTTTAGGAACTTACTATTAAACTAAAGATGGGGAGGAAATGGTAATTACACATATTGACTATGAGATAAATGGCAACACTGATTTTGGAATGATAAACTCAGACAAGACGGAAGGCCAGCCCTACCACATAAGAACACTGTAAGGGGGAAAGCTCTACTTTGTTCTTAATTATTTTGCTCTTTGGAAATCAGGAATCATTATCACAAATCCTCATGCTTAAAATGAATGTAAGTGGCTCTTTTCTTAAGTGGAACAAATAAGAAAAAGAAACCAAAGCCAAGAGGAAGAAAGGCCAAACCATATACCTCCATAGACAATGTTGTACTAGTCCCCCAAGACACTCCTCACTACCTTAACTGTGGAAGTGTGTTCAAATTACATGGTCTTCTGTTTAAAGCACTTGTATTCAAACTCAATACTTACAAGACTTTGAGAGGATAATACGATCAATAACAGGAAATAAAACAGGGTTTTAACTGTGGGTGGAAAAAATTATAGATGATCTAAATAAAGAGAGATAAAATATTCATGGATTAGAAGAGTTACTATTACTAAGATGTTAATTCTCTAAGTTGCTTTACATATTCAAGACAATCCTAATCAAAATCACAACAGACATTTTTGTAGAAACTGACACATTGATTCTAAAATTCATGTGAAAATGGAAAAGATCTAGAAGAACCAAAAATAAACTGAAAAAGGAGAACAAAATAGGAGGACTTATACTATTTTATTTCAAGACTTATAAATCTACAGTAATCATGACAGTAAAGTATTGACATGTGAATAGGTAAGTAAACAATTACAACAGAATTGGGAAGTCCACGAATAGACCCAAGGCCATTCAACAGGGAGAAGAAAGCCTTCCATCAAATGGTACTAGAAAAATTGGATTTCGGTATGGAAAAAAACAAACCTCAATCCCTACCTCACAGCTACCAAAAAACTAATTCAAGGTGGATAATATATATAAATATAAAATCAAAAATTACAAAGCTTCTATAGGAAAATCTACAACACCTTCACAACCTGGGGGAAGACAAAGATGTCTTAGTTGAGACGCCAAAAGCATTAACTATAAAAGAAAAAACTGACAAATTGAACATCTTTTTCTTTAGAGAAGATACAATTAGGAAAATTAATAGAGAGAACATATGCACAAATACATAACCCTGACAAAGGAAATGTGCCAGAATAAATACATTTTACAAATCATTGATAAAAGGAAAATAACCCATTTTTTTAAATGGGTAAAAGCTTCATAAGACAAGCCAACTCTTCATTAACACAAAATGTGATTCTGTAGGTAGAAAATCCAAAAGAATGTTTCACAAAATCTACTAACTAAATGACAGAAGAAGACATACAAATGCCAACAGGCACATGACAAGTGCTCAACATGAACAGCCATCCTAGACATGTAAATTAAAACCACAGCAAGATGCCACTATACACTCACTAAAATGGCTACATATTTTAGAAGCTGACAATACCAATGTTGTAAAGTCTGTACAGCATCTAGATCACTCATACACTGCTGGTGAGATTAAAACTGCACACGCATTTTGGAAAATACTTGAGCAGTTTCTCCTGAAACTAAATATACACATACCTTATGGCCAGTTGGGTCATAGGATAGAAGAGCTGATTCTACTCCTAGGTATTTATACAAGAGAAATAAAAATGTATGTCCACAAAAATATCTGTACAGGAATATTCACAGCAACTTTATTCAAAATAACCCCAAACTGGAAACATCCCAAATGTCCACCAAAAGTGAATGAATAAACAAACTGTGATATACTTATACAATGAAATAATACTTGTCAATAAAAAGGAAAAATCTATTAATATTCTTAATAACATGCATGAATCTCAAAAATACTGTGTCAAGCAATAGAAGCCAAGCTGTAAAGAGTATATACTGTATGATTCTATTTATATCAAGTCCAAGAACAGGCAAAAAGAGTCTATGATGATAGGAATCTGAAAGTGGTTCCCTCTGAGGCAGGGGGTGGAGCGGGAACTGACTGGAAACAGTCATGAGGAAACTTTTTAGGATAATGTTTGCATCTTGATTGGGGTGGTTATTGCATGGGTATATACATTTGTTAAAACCTTATTAAACTATACAATTTAAGATCTATGCATTTTTAATTTTATATATATTACAATTTAAATATATATTATTATTATATAAATTATAACCCCAAACTTTTAAGTTACAAGCTAGGAAAAATATTTACTTCATATATAACAGATGAAGAATTAATATCCTTAAGATGAAAAGAACTTCATGAATCAATAAAAAATGTATAGACCAGTAGAAAAATAAAGCCATGAATAGACAAATTTACAAAAGAATTACACATGGTAAATAAATGTGGAGAGCTATTTGACTTTATTAATAATCAGAGAAATGAAAGTATTTTAATGAGGTATCACTTTATTATACAGTTAATACTTTATAAAATATATAATTAATATATTATTGCAGTAAAAAAGGCAGCACAAATATGTAAATCAAAATCACTTCTGTTGAAACACATTTTGGGATTTATATGAATCACCTCAAAATGTTCATACTCTTGATCCATTAATTATACTGTGAGAATTTTTATTCTCAGAAAATAATCAGAGATTGAGAATGATTGGGGAGGGACATGTTGGTAGAATGACCTCATAAATTAGGACAGCAAGTGAGACAAAGCATCGTAAAAATGCAGAGTACAAGTGCGTAATTTTCAAAGGTATCTGCCAGATAGAAAAGAAGAGTATTAAAAGTCAAAATGTATCAAGAGTCAAAGATTTAAAATACCTAACCAAGCTGATTAGTCTGAGTAGCAGCTGTGGACATCTTTAAGTAAAGAGAGAACGATGGTTATGGACTAAGTGAGCTACGAAACAACCCCTTTCTTTCTAAGTTTCGTAGTCCTAATAAAGCTACTACAAAAAAAAAAAAAAAAGATTTGGAATGACATTCATAGTAAAAGGACTTCCCATAGTGTATCCACCCAAAGTCTCTGGTGGCAAGTATCCTCAGACAGCTGTGACAGTACCTGGACTTCTTTTGTGGGCATGTGTTATCTTTAAACTCTAAGATTTAGAATTAACTGTAAAAAAGCTGAGAGAATCACAATCATAGAATTAATACTTTGTCTTAAGAATAAATATGTGCAAGAACTGATGAAACTGAACATGGACTATAGACCAAATATAATATTATATTAATGTTAAATTTCATGATCTTGGTAACAGTATGTTACATAAGATAGTGTCCTGTTCTTGGGAAATATACACTGAAGTATTGAGGAAAATGGAGTATATTATGTCTGTATCTCTCAAAAATGATTCAGGGAAAAATTTAAATACACACACACACACACACCACAGAGGAGAGAGAATGATAAAGTCAGTGGACCAAAATGTTCATTTTTGCAGATTTTCAGTAAATCTGAAATTATTATTAAAACAAAAAGTGAGGTATCACCTCACACCAGTCAGAATGGCCATCATTAAAAAGTCCACAAACAATAAATGCTGGAGAAGGTATGGAGAAAAGGGAACCCTCCTACACTGTTGGTGGGAATGTAGTTTGTAGGAAAACAGTATGGAGATTCCTCAAAAAACTAAAAATAGACTTAATCTGTGATCCAGCAATCCCATTCCTGAGCATATATCCAGAGAAAACTATAATTTGAAAAAATACATACACCTCAGTGTCAATAGGAGCACTATATACAACAGCCAAGACATGGAAACAAGCTAAATGTCCATCGACAGATGACTGGATAAAGAAGTTGTGGTATATTTATACAATGGAATACTACTAAGCCATAAAAAGAATAAAATAATGCCATTTGCAGTAACATGGATGGACCTAGCGATCATCATACTAAGTGAAATAAGCCAGAAAGAGAAAGAAAAATACCATATGATATCACTCATATATGGAATCTAAAAAAAAAAACCAGATAAACGAACTTATTTATAAAACAGAAACAGACTCACAGACACAGAAAACAAACTTATGGTTACCAGAGGGGTAAGAGGGTGATAAGGGATAAATTGGGAGTTCAAGATTTGCAGATACTAACTACTATATATAAAACAGATAAACAACAAGTTTCTTCTGTATAGCACAGGGAACTATATTCAATATCTTGTAGTAACTTATAATGAAAAAGGATATGAAAACAAATATCTGTATGTATATGTATGACTGAAACATTAAGCTATACACCAGAAATTGACACATTATAAACTGACTCTATTTCAATAAAATAAAGATGAAAAACTAAAACAAAAAGTATATACTATTTAAATAAAAAGTAGGTACATGTTTTAAGAGAGTTTGACCCATCAGTGATACCCTTACAACTGCAATCTGAATGTATAATTAAGTAACTGATTTAGAATCATGACATTAAGTTGATGTCATTCTTACAACGTCAAAACCTTCAGGTTCACTATATCTGTTTACTATATTCAATTTTTACATAGTCATTTAATATTTGAGAAGGTTTTATTAATGGAGATGGCTGAAGTAAGAAGCTCAAAAAAGAAACCAAATTTAATATATTTATAAATACAGTTTAAAGTATTTGGAAGTATATAAGTTTGGAAACCAAATCAAACATTATTCCAGACTCTTAAAAGTCACTGTCAAAAGCTGCTAGAATTGTCATTAGAATAACCTTCCAAACTATACTTATAACCCTAAGAAAGAAATCGATTTTTTAATTTGAAATTTAAAAAGATGACTATTAATTATTTAAATCAAGAATATACCTCTGAACAGCCTTTTCTGCCTACAAAAACCATGCGCAAGGATACCAAAAGACTCACATCATTGGGTGTGGCAGTTTTCTTTTCTTAAGTTCCTATAAATTCTTTGCCACTTCTCTCATTGAGAGGTGGGGTTTGTGTCCCTGCCCCCTTGAATTTGGCCAGACTTGTACCTGCATCAATCGACAGAGGATGACTCCAGTGACATAATGCGACTTCCGAGGCCAAGTCATAAAAAAAAAAACCATGTAGCTTCCACCTAGTTCTTTTGGAATGCTTATCCTTGGGGCACTCCATTTTAGGGTATTCCTTCTCAGAACACAGCTGCCATGCTGAGGGAGGGCCAAGCCACACAGAGAGGCCATACAAAGGTGCCCCCGCATATATTCCTAACTAAGTCTAGCCTTCAAGTCAGCCCCACGTAGGTACCGTCAAAAGGTGCTGTTACGGACTGAATGCCTGTCTTCCCCACACCCCCGCCAAATTCATAGTCCTAACCCCTCAATGCAACGGTGCTAGGAGGTGGGGCCTCTGAGAGGCAGGTAATTTGCTTTATATGAGGACACAAGGATAGAACCTCCATAACGAGATTAGTGCGCTTATAAGACAAGGAAGAGAGAGCAGAACTCTGTGCACAAAGCATAGGTCATGTGACACACAGCAAGAGGGTGGCTGTCTACAACCAGGAAGAGGGCTCTCACCAAGAAAAGAATCTACTGGCACCTTGATCTTGGGTTTCTCAGCCCCCAGAACTGTGAGAAATAAATGTTTGTTGTTAAAGCCGCCCAGTCTAGGGTGCTACAGCGGCCCAAGCTGAGGCAGGTGTGAAGGAGACTTCCGCTGGTTCCGGCCCCTTACCAGTTCACACACCCAAGCCATTAGAAGTACCCCAGTTGAGGCCCCAGACATTCCTGGAGCAGACACAAGCCATACCTGCTTGCCCTATCAGAACTTCTGACTCATAAAAGCCTTGAGCATGATACAATGGCTGCTGTTGTACATCACTAAGTCTGGGGGCAGTTCAGCATAAAGTTAACCAAATCAGAACTTTAAGGACGAGTTCTCTGTTCAGGCATATCTCGCTTTATTTGCACTTCTCTTTATTGCACTTTGCAGATACTGCGTTTTTTTTTTTACAAATTGAAGGTTTGTGGCAACTCTGCATCAAGCAAGTCTATCAGCACCATTTTCCCAACAGCATTTGCTCACTTTGTGCCTCTGTGTCACATCTGGGTAATTCTCACAATATTTCAAACTTTTCCATTATTATTATATTATGCTGATCTGTGGTCAGTGATCTTTGACGCTACTATTGCAAAAAGATTACAACTCACTGAAGGCTCAGTTGATGGTTAGTAATTTTTGCAGTAAAATACTTTTTAATTTTTATTTTATTTTGGGGGAATGCTTTAATATGTAATATTCATTAATATAATCATATTTGCACTGATATAGTCATAAAATATTAAATGTATATTTGATGAAGGAAGTGGCCTACAAAACCAAGTGAGTAAGCAGACATAGAAAACTGATGGTTACCGCAGGGGAAAGGGGGTGGGGAGAGCCAAACCGGGAGTTCAAGATCTGCAAATACCAACCACTACACATAAAATAGATAAACAGTAAGTTTATACTGTATAGCACAGGGAACCATACTCAACATCCTGCAGCAACCTATTATGAAAAAGAATATGAAAACAAATGTATGCATGCATATGCACGACTGAAACACTATGCTGCACACCAGAAACCAACACTACATTGTAAACTGACTGTACTTCAACAAAAAAATAGGAAAAAAAACTCCAAAACCAAGTGAGTAGGGACCATAAAAGTCACCCATGAAAGTCACAATGTGGTCTTGGGGACAGGGACCCCAGCAAGTCTCTAAGGGATTTGGGAAGCACCTAGAAAATTGATCAAAATGTAGACTCCTGGGCCCAGATTCCTGGCAGTCAGATGCAGCTTGTGGTGAGCCCAGGAATCTGCGTAAAGTATTTTTTAAATTAAGGTATGTACATTGTTTTTTCAGACAAACTGCTATTGCACACTTAAAAGACTACAGTAGTGTAAACATAACTTTTGTATGTTATGTTTATAATATATAACCAAAAAATTCGTGTAACTTGCTTTATTGTAATTTTTGCTTTCTTGGGGTGGTCTAGGACCAAACCCACAATATCTCCAAGGTATACCTGTATTGGTTCTAGACTATCTAGAATTTGTTTTCTCAGTTGATTAGATTTAAAGGTATTAATGATCTTATTGCCAGTGGTTTAAAAAAAAGTTAAAAAGACCTGGTAGTCCATGGCATGCACTGGCAAAACAGAAAGCAAGATTTGGGTGGCGACAGCTGCTAACAGAGATCATTTTAGTGAAATAAAGTAGTGGGATTGGCTCACTGCTTCTAATGCACTAGAGAACTTGAGGAAAGAAATAATCAGCTCAGGCCTTTAAATTTTCACCTTAAAGTACAGTTAAGGGACCAGAAAGTTTGTGTGACTTACCCAGAAGAAACTCTTATCTTCTGTGGTCACAGGACTGAAAATTCTGAAAACCAAACTCAAAATCTAATTTTGTGAGTAGCAAATTATAGCGCAAATTGAATTCCCAAACTTACATAGTCTCCTATATTAAACTTAGAGCAATGAATGGGAAGGAATGGGACCCTGAAAATTGGACCAGGAACATACAGGCAATGAAGCTGGGTACTTTAAACTCCTGCTTACTGCCGAGCCTTCCTTACCGATAAAATCAGCCCTTCCTCCCCTTCCTGAGGAGGCTAGACACCCCTTTCCTAAAGAACCTATAACGGCTTCCCCTGAAGTAAATACCTTCCAGGGAACTGCTGACCTACCCTACTCTCTCTCATTGCTTCTAGTTCTATGACCAGACCCAAGTCCCAGCTGCCATAACAGTTTTCCAAAGACATCTCCATCAGCTCCCACGATTGCCTAAGGCTAAATCTACATTACTCATACTGGCTCTGCTTCTCTCATAAAATCCTGACAGATACCTTAGGCACAGGGGAGAGAGTTTTAAAAACTTCATTTGATGAGAGGGGAAAATAAAAACAAAGAAAAGGAAAATACACACCTAGGAGTAAGAGGGAGCACGTTACAATTACATACTCATTACATGTTACAAAGTCTATCAGGAATTTTTTCTTTCACAGGGGCCCACTTACCTTTTTTGGAGGAACATAGTCTGGATTTGTGCCTTTGGCTATTGAGAGTCGTAATATCCGGGGAGAAGGGTCAGAGATTTGAAGAGAATTTATTGTTGAGTAATCACTGAAGGGTCTATATGCAAATGAAACATGAAATATTATAATCATTGGAGGAACAATAACTACTTTCTTCATTCTTATAATCAACCTCCAATCAATTATACAAATTGTTTCTATCTTAGGAACTTCTTTTCCCATAATCATTAGTGCTCTTTCTACCTACCAGACTGGTGTTTCTCAAAGTTGTTTCACTATGACCCAAGGTAAGAAGCACATTTTATATTGTGATACAGTGTATGTAAGTCTGTGCATATATCTGAAACAAAATGATCATGGAACAATGCTTTCCCTAGGCAATGCATTCTGATTTTTAAAATTTCATTTGATAAAAACAAAACAAAACAAAAAAACGGAATTGATTTCATGATCCACTAATGGATTGAGACTTCCAGTTTAAAAAATATTTTACTTCCTACTCAAACCTCATATCAAAACCCTGATACAAGAATTCCAGTCATTACCAAGGACCCTTCTGTGATGGCCAGTATCCTCTGCAGTGCAGTTTGAAATACTGCTGGTCATAACTCCCAGCAACTCGGTTGATTTTCCCACATAGTCCTTTCCCGGAACAGAAACCTATCAACCAACAAACCTACAAACAAACCTAATATGGAAAAAAGTTTTTCGCGAATGAATCTGACTACCCTCTAGGGGTAGTCTGTTAGTTTTTTTAATTGATTTATAGTTGACATACCATAGGATTTACCTTTTAAAAGTGTACAATTCAGTGGTTTCTAGAATACACTCAAAATTGTGCGACTATTACCACTATCTAAATTCAGAACGTTTTCAACAGCCTGAAGAGATATCCCATACCTATTACCTGTCCCTCTCTCCCCCACCCCTAGGAACTACTAATTGACTTTCTGTCTCTATGGATTTGCCTATTCTGGAAATTTCAAATAAACAGAGTCATCCAAATATGTAGCCTTTTGTGTCTGGCTTCCTCCACACAGCATATTTTCAAGATTCATGTATCAGTATGTCATTCCTTTTATGGCTGAATTCCATTATTTAAATTTGCCACAGTTTGTTTATCCATGCATCCACTGATGAACATTTGAGTTGTTTCTACTTTTTGGCTATTATGGAATGTTACTGTCAATATCTATGTACAAGTTTTTGTGTGAACTTATGTTTACATTATGTTTTGAATTCAATAGGGTACATGCCTGGGAGTGGAACTGCTGACCATATGATGACTCTATGTTTAAAATTTGAGAAACTGGAAAACTATTTTCCACATAAGCTGCACCATTTTACATTCCCAACAGAAATGTATGAGGGTTTCAATTTCTCCACATCCTCTGCAACACAAGTTACTTTTTGTTTATTAATTATTATTATTACTGCCATTCTAGAGGTAAGTAGTAGAGCTTATGGTTTTAATGTGCAATTCCAAGATGACTAATGATAGTTAGCATCTTTTCATGTGCTTCTTCTTGTGTATGAATTTGACTTGGTAGTCTGGTATGATTTGAGTTGGTGCTGTGTATAAGTAGAATCATACAGTGTTTTTGTGTGACTGACTTATTTCATTTAGCATAATGTACTCAAGGTTCATCCATGTTGTAGCATGTGTCAGGATTTTCCTTTTTAAAGGCTGAGTAATACTCCATTGCATGTATTGTTTCATTCTTTTTGATGTTACTGCAAATGGGATTGTTTCTAAATTTCTTTTTTTTTTTTGAAATATAGTCAGTTTACAATGTTGTATCAATTTCTGGTATGCCACAAATGTTTCAGTCATACACAAACATACATATATTCATTTTCATATTCTTTTTCATTATAGGTTACTATAAGATATTGAATATAGTTACCTGTGCTATACAGAAGAAACTTGTTGTCTACCTATTTTATATACAGCAGTTCATATCTGCAAATCTCGAACTCCAATTTATCCCTTCCCACCCTCTTTCCCCCCCGGTAACCATAAGTTTGTTTTCTATGTCTGTGTCTGTTTCTGTTTTGTAAATAAGTTTGTGTCCTTTTATTTTTTTTAAGATTCCACATATGAATGATATCACATGGTATTCTTCTTTCTCTTTCTGGCTTACTTCACTTAGAACGACAATCTCCAGGTCCATCCATGTTGCTGCAAATGGCATTATTTTATTCTTTTTATGGCTGAGTAGTATTCCACTGTATAAATATATCATAACTTCTTTATCCAGTCATGTTTCTTAATTTAATTTTCAGATTGTTTTTAGTGGATAGATACACAATTGATTTCTGTATATTGATCTTAGAGTCTGTGCGTTCCTGAACTCATTTATTAGCTCTAATAGTTTTAATGTTAATTCCCTGAGATTTTCTATATATAAGATCCTGTCACCTATGAGTAGAGATAGTTTTACTTTTTCCTTTCCAACCTCAATACCTTTTATTTCTTTTATTGCCTAATTGTCCTGACTCAAATCTCCAGTAGGATGTTGAATGGAAGTGGTGAGAACTGATGTTCTTGTCTTATTCCTGATCTTAGGGTGAAAGCATTCAGTCTTTTACCATCAATTATGATGTTAGCTGTGGGGTTTTTGTAGATGTCCCTTATCAAGTTGAGTAAGTTCACTTCTATATATAGTTTGTTGAGCATGGTGTGTGTTAAATTTTGTCAAATGCTTTTTCTGAGTCTATTCAGATAATCACGTGGTTTTGGTTTTTTTATTCTATTGATTTGGTGTATTACCTTGACTTTAGTATGTTGAACCAATCCAATACAGAATACAATATTTCTGTATTCCTGGGAGAAATCCAACTTGGTCATGGTGTATAATTATTTTTATATGTAGTTGGACTTGCTTTGCTAGTATTTTGGTGCGATTGTTGCCTAGATATTTGAACTTGAAATGTAGCATTTTCATATGAATTGTTACATATATATTCATAAGAGATACTGTCTGTCATTTTCTTCTCTTGTATGACCTTTTCTGGTTTTGGTATCAGGTAATATGGACCTCATGGAATGAGTTGAGAAGTGACCTATTTTTTTAAAGAATCTGAAGGATTGGTGTTAGTTCTTCTCTAAACATATCATTGAACTCATCAATGAAGACATCTGGTCTTGAGCCATTCATAGGAAGTTTTTGTAAATTATTAATTAAATCTCTTGTTATAGGTTTGCTGAGATTTTCTATTATTTTGTCAGTTTCAGTAGTTTGTCTTTCTAGGGATTTGTCCATTCCACTTATGTTATCTAATCTGTTGCTCTTACAACTGCTCATAGTAATCCCATATAATCCTTTTTTATTTCTATAAAGTAAATAGCAATAACCCTTCTTTTGCAAATGAATCCTTAGAAAGGTCCCTTCTTTCTTTCATGATTTTAGTAATTTGAGTCTTCCGTCTTTTTGTCTTCATAAGTCTAGCCGAAGTCTTGTTTTTTGATTTTTTTTCAAAGAGCCAACTTCTGGCTTTGTTGATTTTCTCTGTTTTTCTAGTTTCTATTTAATTTATTTTCACTCTAATCTTTATTATTTCCTTCTTTCTGCTTGTTTTGAATTAGTTTGCTTTTCCACTTGTAATCTCTTAAAATGGAAGATTAGGTTATGATTTGTGATCTTTTTTACTTTTTAATGTAGGCATTTACAGTTAAAATTTCCCACTAATCACTACTTCAGCTGCATCTCATAAGTTTTGGTATGTTGTGTTTTCATTTAATAAAATATCAAAGTGGTTTCTTCTTTGACTCATTGTTTAGGAGTGTATTTAATTTCACATATTTAAAATTTTTCTTCTGCTATTGGTTTCTAATTTCATTTCACTGTGATCAGAGAACTAGTTTTGTATGTATTCAATTCTTTTAAATTTATTGACACTTGCTTTATGATCTAATATATTACTATCCTAGAGAACATTTCAGTTGAGAAGAACAAGTGTTCTGCTTATTGTTGGGTGTACTGTTGTATAAGTGTCAGTTAGGTATTGTTGGTTTAGTGTTGTTCCAGCCTTCTATTTCCTTGTTGATCTGTGTGTTGTTCTTCTTATTATTTAAAGTGGAATACTGAAAAACTCAACTAGTATTGAATTATCTCTTTCTCTCTTCAGTTCTACCAGGTTTTGTTTCATCTGCTTTGGGGTCCTGTTGTTAGATGTATACAATGTTTGTCTTAAAGTCTATATTGTCTGATATAAGTATAGCCACTCACTGTGGCTGGTTTTCATCGTGTATCTTTTTCTATCCTTTTACTTTCAGACTTCAGCCTACTTGTTTCTTTGAATCTAAAGGATGTGTCTCATAGAGAGCATATTATTGAGTACATGTTTTTTTTAATCCATTCTGTCAATCCCTGCATTTTGATTAGAGTGTTCAATTCATTTGCCAATCCCTGCCTTTTGATTAGAGTGTTCAATTCATTTGCATTTAATATATTACTCACAACATAGAATTTCTGCCTGTAATTTTCTGTTTTTCGTATGTTACATCTTTTTTGTTCCTCTACTCAACCATTCCTCTCTTCTTCCATGTTAGATTTTTTTCTAGTGTACCATTTTAATTCCCTTGTTATTTTAAAAACTATTTTCTTAGTTGTTGCCCTGTATGTCTTAACTTATAACATTCTAATTCAAGTTAATATCACTCCATTCCCTCCCTGTTTTTTTAAATACATTATATGCCCAACAACACAGATTTATAATTATTGTTTTATGCAGTTGTCTTTTAAATCAGGTAGAAGAATAAAAGAGCTATAAAAAGAAAAACACAATTATCCTGTCTTTCATATTTACCTGTGTAATTAACTCTATTGATGCCCTTTATTTCTTCATGTAGATTTGAGTTATTGTCTAGCGTCTTTTCACTTTAGCCCAAAGGAATCCCTTTAGTATTTACTGTAAAACAAGCCTGCTGGTGATGAATTTTCTCAGTTTTTGTTTATCTGGAAATGTCTTAATTTCTTTATTTTTGAAGTATGGTTTTGTTAGATAGAATATTCTCAGCCAATAGTATTTTTCTTTCAGTGCTTTAACTGTGTCATGCCTCTGCCTTCTGGCCTCCATGGTTTCTGACAAGAAGTCATCTGTTAATCTTACTGCAGATCCTTTGTATATGGTGAGTTACTTCTCTTGCTTTCAAGATTTTCTCTTTGTCTCTGGTTGTGGACAATTTGATTATGTTGTGTCAGGTTGTGGATCTTTTTGAGTTTATCATACTTGGAGTTTGTTAAGTTTCTTGGATATGTAGCTTAATGTTTTTCCATCTAACCTAGGAAACTTTGGGCCATTATTTCTTCAAACATTCCTTCTGCTCCTCTATCTCTTGACTCTCTTTATGAAATTCCCATTATGGATATGTTGATACTCTTGATGGTATCCCATAGGGCTATGAGGATTTGTTTATTTCATTCTTTTTTCTTTCTGTTTCTCAGACTTTATCATCTCAACTGACCTATCCTTAAGTGTGCTAATGCTTTCTTCTGACTACTCAAATCTGCTGTTGAGTCCTCCTGGTGAATCAGCTAAAATATATGTCACAAAGTCCAAGTTCATGTAATATACTTAATGGAGAGCACTGTCTTCACTAAGACCTGCATTTTCCCCTCACAAAATTCTAATGAGCTTGGTTATCTATTTCCAGCACACAGAAGATCAGAAAAGAGACTGCTTAGAGACTATTCCCCCAATAAAAAGACAAATGACAGGAAAACTATGATATGTGAATATCATAATTTAAAGAGGCCAGGCCACTTAACCTAAGAAATGTGCTTCATAATTAAACATTTTCTGAGAGGTTTTCTAAATTAAAGTATTACGTGATAGCTCATGTTCATCATAAAGATCTCAAGCTAATGAAAAAGGTTACATGTATGTTCAGTATCAGAAGAATCTGCTTAGGAAAGCAGGGAAATGAACTTTCAAACATACAAAAAGTTTTAGCATTCAAGGGGGTTTCACTTATATGAAAAATCAAACTTAGCTGTTTCAAAAAGTGGTGACAGTTAAATAAAGTATTATTTTAGTTTATAGATCTAGATCTATAACTACCAAATTTACATGCATATTTTAACTAAATTAGCAGATTTTGTTGAATGATAAATAAGCAAATGAAAAAATTCTGTGGAGGAATTGGGCCTCTTTTGCTGGATTCTATGATGGAAAAACACTCAAGCTGTCCAGTTCAACCTTTCTCTGAATGCTGGAATCTTTTCTAAAATTCATGTAAAGTCATCATTCCAGTTTGTGCTTGAATATTTTTATGGATTTGGTGGAGACTGCAGTTGACTTTTCCAGATAAACATTTTCATTACTGAACAGCTATCAGAAAGATTTTTCTACACTTAGCTGACATCAGCTGCTCTATAAATTCCTTGTTCTACTTCTAGTTCTAGGATCAAGATTCAGTAATTTTACTCTCACTTCTCCTTCTTTCAGATGCTAAGCCTTTAAACATTTGGTCACAGCTATCACTGCTTCCTTGGTGTCTTCTCTAAGCTAAACACATTCTTTCTCTTAACTATTTTTCATATAACATAGTTTCCAGAAGACTCAACAACTCATTCATCACCTTCTGAATAGTGTCAAATTTATCAACAGTTTCTTAGGGTACAACACCTGTAAGTGGACACATACACCTAATGTGTTCTGATTAATGTAGAGTACAGTGGTACTGTCACATTCCTGTAATTGTATACTGTACATATTCCAATAATGCAACCTAACATTTTTCCAACAACTTCATCACAATCTTAGCTCCCATGTGAAAGGTATCACTTAAGCTATTTTTTAAAGACAAGGAGAAATTCAACATTTAAAGCAAAAGGAAGAGCATTTGCAAAGTCACAGAGGCATAAGACAACATCAAGTTCTGTGAACTGCAAAAACCTGCAATGCTTCATTTGCATATTTTTAATTGGCTGATAATGGTAAGTTTAGTGTGAATTTTAGCTTCACTACAATTTGAGTCAAATGTAATTATTGATGATGATCTTCTGATTACCTACAATTGCTGCAAATACTTGATTTTTCCCCTTGATCCTTTGAAAAACAAGTGGACTTCTATTTTATGAAAATGCATACACTAAAATAATAACAATATTGTGACATTTCACCAAATTACAGGAGAATTTATGGAGATTCTCAAGGTACTTTACCTATTTATTAGATACTCTTTCTTGAATCTGTTGGGCTGTGACAGCTTCTGGATCCTTTTGGAAGGTGGGCAAAACAGTGTAGGAGAAGGGATCTCCCAGATTACAGACTCTCTACCGCAACTATAGTAATATTGAGCCCTGAAAGTTGTAGAAGAAGAAAGAAATGAGTGAAACAAGTATGAATTCAAATTATCATAGAAATTTCCAACATTGACACCCCTCCTCGCAGGTCTAAGGAAGCAGGTACGACAGTTGATTCCTGCTGCTGAGCTATTTTCTACATAGTGAGAAATTAGAAATGGTTATAACTATCAAGTTTTCAGCTGGCTTCTAATATCCTATTTCAAAACATAAAATTTCCTGTAACAAATAAAGTTCATTTTCTATATAGACCAGGTAAATAGTTGTGATATGTGCTATGAAGGCACTGACTATGCACCAGAGGTGGAGGCTTTCAGAGTAGGTTTGTGAGGGGGTGGAAAGTTATGTGGAGGACAGTAGTCAGGGAAAGTCTCTCTAGAACTGACACCTATGCTGAGACTTAAAGGACCAAAAAGACTTCATCACTGTAGGCTCTGTAGACAGAGGGAGAATTTTATGCATAAGGTCTTGAGATGGGAAAGGTCTTGGTGTGTTTGAGAAATAAGCATTCTTTAAATAAACATATCATAAATACAGTTTTATATTTAAGTTTTTCCACTAAGTATTACAGCACAAGCATTTCCAAAGGTAATGAAATATAATACTCTTTTAAGAAATAAATTACTTTGGTGAATTTAAACACTTGGTAGAGACTTCCACTTTCAGACAAAATGGAAACATTAGGAACTAGGTTTTCCCACAGACTAAATTAAGTTTCAGTACCATCTTTTTTTCAACTTAGAAGAAATCTTCAAAAATGGGCAAAAGATTTGAATAGACATTTCCCCAAAGAAGCTATACAAGTGGCCGATAAGTACATGAAAAGATGCTCAACATCAAAAGTCATTAAGAAAGTGCAAATGAAAAATACAATGAGTACTACTTCACCGGCACTAGGATGACTATCAAAAAGAGAGGCAATAACAAGTGTTGGCAAGGATGTGGCAAAGATATTGGAACCCTACACACTGCTAGTGGGATTGTAAAATGGCACAGTCACTTTAGAAAACAGTCTGGCAGTTCCCAAAAAAGTTAAACATACGATTACCATATGAACCAATAATTCCATTCTTGCTATATACCCAAAAGAAATGAAAACATACCTCTACACAAAAACCTGTACAAAAATGTTCATAGCAGCATTATCAGTTACCAAAAAAGCAGAAATAATCCAAATGTCCAGTAACTGATGAATGGATAAATAAAGTGTGACAAATCTATACAGCAGAAATAAATCCAGCCATAAAAAGGAATGAAGTACTAATATGTCATACCACATACATAAACTTTGAAAAAACATTTTGCCAAGTAAAAGAAGCCAATTGCAAAGGACAACATATTGTATAATTCCACTGAAATGAAATGTCCAGAATAGGCAAATTTCTAGAGGCAGGAAGTAGATTAATGGCTGCTTAGGGCTTGGGAAAGAAGTTAAAAGGAAGTAGGGATTGACTGCTAATGGGTTCAGTGTTTCTTTTAGGGAAGACCAAAAAGTTCTAAGATTAAATTTTGGTGATGGTTACACACCCTGTGAATACGCTACAAAACACTTTACTGTAGACTTTAAATGAGTGAATTGTATGGTATATCTCAGTAAAGCTTTTTTTTTTTTTAAAGAAAGCCTGAAAGGATCAAAGCACTTATAAATAATGGAATGATGACAAAGTTACAAAGCTCAAGAATATTACAGGAGTAGAAAAATATGCAGGAGCTAGCAAAGTAAAATTTATAGTGTCTGGTACCTAATAAAAAATCATCAGGTATACAAAGAAGCAGTAAATTATGACTGATCATGAGAAAAATCAATCCCTAGAAATAGACCCAGAAATGACATATTACAGAATTAGTAGGCAAGGACATTAAAAGATGGAGCACACTAAATAGAGATAAGATATAAAAATACCCAAATTGAACTTCTAGAGATAAAAACTATGTTGTATGAAAAAAAAAACCAAACCCTGTATAGGATTAACAGTAAGTACATTATACACTAGAGAGAAAAAGGTTTGTGAAAACATGGAGAGAAATAAAACAGAAAGAGAAAGAAAGAGAACAGATTCAATGAACTGTAGGACAACTTCGAGCAGCCTAATAAGTGTGTAATTGGAGCCCACAAAGAAGTAATAAATACCAATTCTATACATTTTCCAATTGATTGTATGAGGACAGCATTACCATAAACAAACAATGACACCACAAGAAACAAAGACATTACAAGACAACTACAGACCAATATCCCTCATGAACATAGATACAAAAATTTTTAAATGTTATTGGAACAAAGGCACACTCAGTTTACAAAAGTCTATGGCTGCTTTCCCAGCATTGCGTAGTTGGAATAGAGACTTTGTGGCCAACTTTATACCTGGCCCCTTCCAGGAAAAGTTTGCAGACTTCTGACTAAAGTTGTATACAGAAAGAGGTAGAGACATGGCCACCTCAATTATCTTGGAAACCAAACTTCAGATAAATAATAGTATCTTCAATTTTTTCCTTACTTTAATGTCCTTCACTGTCTGTACCCTTCCCCCATCCTCCCTCTACACTCTTTCCTCAAAGAGCCAACCAGCAGAAAGCCCAGTCATTCAACAAATATGCACTAAAAACAAATTGACAGTGGGCATCAAAAGCCTTAACAACATTTTTCCCTTCAGATGCCCTAATTAACTCATGGTAATTAAGCTAAGGGTGGTAAACAAAATGCGTCGTTTCATGCACAGATAAGTTCATCCACAACAGTGGTATATGGTACATATCCTTGCATAATACCCTAATTGTATTTAAAAAATCAAAATCCTGATAAACCAAAACACTGTAAGATGTAATGTAAGTGTGCAAGAGCTAAACAACAGATGTTGCTCTGGAAAAGTTTTCCTATAGCATCAGACTGGAAACAGATATACAATCCCTAATCCTCAATAAATTCTGTGTTCATGATAACACACAACCTAGTAACACATAAACACTGACCTGTTAGGTACATATCGGTAGGAGACTTCCTTAGGCTGGGCAAGGTTCTCCAGTCTTTTGGTCAGTTGAGCTGTCAAAGCACTTCGGGAAACAGGACGAATAGGATCTTGATTTCCCCAAAACAGTTTTCTGTTGAAAAGCAGAAAAACAAAATGGTAAGAAATTCACTGCTGGTGGACATCTTAGAAATAGCTCTTGACGATTTTTCTACTGATTTTACTTCATTTCAAGAACTATCTCTATTACAGAATTTTACAATTATCAGGCATCAGAAGTAGATATACTACTTCTGGAAATTAAAATAAGAATAAAATAAGACTTTTATCAACTGTCTTAAAAGGTGGTAACCAAAAATGAACCTATTAATAAAATCATTCCCTTAATTTTCCTACTGGTTTCAAAGAGGGATGGGGTGGAAGGGAGTGTTCTAAGATTATTGACAGTTTTGGCAATATTCATAAGACATTTCATCGATGTATACCTCTCATCAATGTATATGTGTATGAATCCATCAATGAAAAAAAGAATTTAAAGCATATTACATTTTTAATGTTTAAAACCAAGACTTTTAAAAATTCTTTTTAGATTATAGTTGTGAGATATGACATTAATAAACAAAAGTATACTGATTTCTTATATACTAGCATTAACATTTTGAATTTGAAATTAAAAATATAACACTATTAACATTAGCACCACAAAATACACAGATATAAATCTAACAACATATGGACAAGATTTATATAAAGAGAACAATAAAATTCCAATGAAAGAAATAAAAGAACTAAATAAATGGAGAGACATTTCATGTTCATGGATAGGAAAACTCAATAATGTCAAGATGTCAGTTCATCCCAACTTGACCTATAGACCTGATGCAATCCCAATCAAAATCCTAACAAGTTACTTTGGAATATTAAAAAACTAACTCTAAGGTTTATATGGGCAGGCAAAACACCTAGAACAGCCAACACAATACTGAAGGAAGGGAAGAAAATTAGAGGACTGACACTACCAGATTTCAAGACTTAGGATAAAGCTACAGTAGTCAAGACAATGTGGTGTTGGTGAAATAACAGACAAATAGATCAAAGGGAAAGAATATAGATCCTAGAAATAGACCCACACAAACATAGTTAATTGATCTTTGACAAAGGAGTGAAGGCAATCCAATAGAGAAAGAAGAGCCTTTTCAACAAATGGTGCAGGAAAAACTGGACATTCACATGCAAAAAGAAGGAAAAGAATCTAGACACAGGCTTTACACCTTTCACAAAAATTAACTTGAGATGTATCATAGATTTAAATGTTAAAATGCAAAACTATAAAACTTACAGAAGATAATATAAGAAAAAAATCTAAGTGACCTTGGATTTAATGATGCATGTGTAAATGACACCAAAAGTATGACCCATGAAAGAAAAAACTAATAAGCTGGACTTCATTAAAATTAAAAACTTGCTCAACAAAAGACACAACTACAAGAATGAAGAGATAAGCCACAGACTGGGAGAAGATATTTGCAAAATATATATTTGGTATCTTAGTCCATTTGGGCTGCTATAACAACACCATAGATGGGGTGGCTTATAAACAACAGAAATTAATATCTGGTAGTTCTGAAGTTTGAAAAGTCCAAGATCAAGCTACCAGCAGATTCAGCATCTGGTAAAGGCCTACTTCCTGCTTCAGAGAGGGGAATCTTCTTTCTGTGTCCTCACATAGTGGAAGGGACAAGGGAGCTCTCTGGGGTCTCTTTTATAAGGGCACTAATCCCATTCAAGGTGGCCTCACCCTTATGGCCTCCCAGAGGCTCCACCTCCATCACAAATCCCATCACATTGGGAGTTAGGATTTCAACATATGAATTTTGGGGGGAGACAGCATTCAGTCTATAGCATCTGATAGTGTATTGTTATTCCAAATATACAAAGAACTCTTCAAGTTCAACAATAAGAAAACAAATAACCCAAATAAAAAGTGGGCAAAAGATCTGAATAGACACTTTACAAAAGACAATATACAGATGGCAAATAAGCGTGTGAAATATGCTCTACATCATGTCATTAGGGAACTGCAAATTAAAACAATGAACCACTATATATCTATTAGAATGGCTAAAATACAAAACACTGACAACACCAAGTGCTGATGAGGATGTGGAGCAACAGGAACTCTCATTCATTGCTGGTGGGAATGGAACACACTTTGGAAGACAGTTTTGCAGTTTCTCACAAAGCTAAACATATTCTTACCATGTGATCCAGTAATTGCACTCCCAGGTACCTACCCAAATGAGTTGAAAACTTCTATCTACACAAAAACCTGCATATGAATATTTATAGCAGCTTTATTCATAATTGCCAAAAATTGGAAGCAACCAACATGTCCTTCACTAGGTGAATAGATAAACCACGGTACAGCCAGACTATGGAATATCACTCAATGCTAAAAAGAAATGCACAGAGGAAGGGTATAGCTCAAACGGTAGAGTGTATGCTTAGCATGCACGAGGTCCTGGGTTCAATCCCCAGTACTTCCTCCTCTATAAATAAATAATTAAGCATGATTATCTCCTCCCCACCAAAAAAAATAAACAAACAAAATCTATAATTAAAAAAATAAAAAAGCACCTACTCAGGAGCCGAAAAAGAAAAGGAAGAAAAAGGAAAGGAGGAATCCTGAGAC
This sequence comes from Camelus bactrianus, assembly GCF_048773025.1. NCBI lineage: Eukaryota > Metazoa > Chordata > Mammalia > Artiodactyla > Camelidae > Camelus > Camelus bactrianus. Next base: position 97,603,446 of record NC_133540.1, read on the forward strand.
CAAGGGTGAAAAGACAGCAGGTCTGGAGATCTAGAAAACAGGTGTGCTCTAGGCAGAGGATTAGGGACAGCAGGACCAGATGTTAGAAGCAGACAAGCTGAACTCGGAGGATGGACACAAGTCTTTCAAAAGAGTGTGGCGTAACACCCTGGGACAGTGTGTCTCAAACCTGTTTGCCTATTAGAATCATCTGGGGACCTTTCAACACTCCTGAAGCCTAGGCTGCACCCTAGACCAATTAAGGATTTCTGGGCTTGGGACCAAAACATCAGTCAATGTTTAAATTTTCCAGGTGATTCCAGTGTGCAGACAAATTTGAGAACCACTGACCTAGGGTTTGCTTCCCTTGTGTTGACTCAACTGAAGTGACAATATTGGTTCAACGGATCCAGTGGAGTAGAGAGGTGCTGGGATGCAGCATTAGTGGGCAGGTAAGAATAACACTTACCTATTTATTGTAAGGAATACATCATTACCAAGACTATATAAAATTGCCTTACCTGTCTGGGGCTCCCCATTGTTTCTTAGGCCTAGAAAGATCTTGAATTCTCTTCCTAGAAAAAAAACTAATAAATACCAGCTGATTAATTCAAAGAGAATGACTAACAAGTATGATTACATTAGATGGCTCCTACCAAAACAAATCCCATCTGAAGGAGAAAACAAAACAAAACACCAAAGTAGTATGTGCTCAGTAAACGTTGAGTTCAACTGAATTGATATTTAATTGTTTAAAATATAAACTTAGTTTAAGCATCGCATAAGGGGGATTCATGGAACTATCAGTAAGCTGGGTAAGGCAATACATTTCAGACGGCTTGAACTGTGTTATCGCTCAAAGAGGCTCCTAAATAAAATACAGGTTCGAAGGTAGGAAGAGAAGTATCCCACCTCCTGACCCTTTTCCCTCAGTGTCTCATATTCTGGATTCTTCTAACTACCCCGTTTCCTACTGCAACAAACCTATCTGCATTTTATCTGCTGCTTAATTCAAGGGTTCCCAGTCTAAAGCTCCCAAATCCTTAGGGGATCTATGAAGACAATGATGGGAGTCTCCAAACTTTAGAACATTTCCAAAGGCAAACGGAATCCTACCCCACCCACAATCAGGTTGCAGATGACACCCAAAATAACAGATTTGTTTCAGAATTATATCATCTCCATATGTTACTTCATGCTGACGGATTAATACTAAAACATGTCCTTAATTTAAAAAAAAATAACAAATATGATTTGTTTTGTGAACAATGACAACAACAAATCTTTCTAAACGTGAGAATGTGGTGGTGGTTTGTGATAACCAAAAGATTCTTCGGTGGTGAAATGTTTGCAATCTGCTATGTAAATGGATACAATGCAACTCCCAAGCCATGTCTGTTACTACCTAGAAGCAATGAAGGTACTGTCTGTACCAGGACAAAAAAATCCACATCCTTACTCAACAAAAGAATGATTTTGCCCTGGAGGTACTGCATGAGCCCTGCTGAGAAAGCCTGCACCAACTTTCCAGGGAGGGTGGCTAGGTGGGGGAGAAAGCAAGCCATCAGCAGACAGAGTATCTTATTGTGTATCAATCTTTTCAAGCAAGTTAGCTTCTGGCTTCCTTCATCACCTCCAAGCCAAGATTTTCCCTCCACCTTTTCTTCACCAACTAAACAGTGTTCCTTTAATGTATCATTTTATACAAGACTATCCACAGTTTCCTAGTTTATTCCTGTAGATACTTAAATTGGGTTGTTACTTCAACTGGAAATGATCTTATTAACATTTGCTAATTCTGTGTGGAGAGCTGACCAATACCTCTGCTTTTCATTCACTTATTGTGCGTTATGTCACCATAGCTACATCTCTTCATCTTAACACAGGCTTCCCTTCTTGCTCGTGTATTACATTACCTCACAATGTCTAGTCATGAGCCTGTGCAGAAACAAAAGAATGTGGTTGAAGGATTTTAACTCTTGAAGGCAGGTGTGTTTTTTGGGTTTTTTTTTAAATTACCTTGTTGTTCCATGTCTTCATTGATAATTAGTCTTCTACAGTTTGCTAAGAGCTGAGCAAGTTTTGGAAATCCTTACCTTGGCTGCAGAGCAGTATGTGTATGTTTATTTAGCAACAATTACAGAAATGATTTCAGGTCTGGATTGATGAAGTAATTCAAAAAATTCTTTCAGTCAAATTGCTCTTTTACATTTAACTATTTTGCTTATATTCAGAAAATATTTTCTTTCATAACAATCAGGCACAGCACATTTGCTTAACAAGATTATTTTAGAGGACTGGAACGGGGATGGATAACAGAGAGAGAACAATTTCCCCATAGAGTCAAACCAAGTTAGCCATTCAAACAAAAGCAAGAAGCAGTAATAACAACTGCAAGGACAAAAACTTTTAAAAACACTTTCTTCACAGTCTCCTTAAGTCTAAAAACTTACCAGGTGTAAACGATTTCATTCCCTATTTAGCCACAGCAGATACTTACTTGGCATAGGTTTATTTGAAGTAATTTGGTATTTTAAGTGAACATTTAGTAAAACTCTGTGAATGTTAGTTCTATCAGATCTCCTACTCGGCCATCATACAACCTTGGGAAAGTGACATCCTTTCTCTGAATTTCATTTTCTCTCAGTAAAATCTGTTTTATTATACCCACCCTATCGACTTCTCAGGATTCTCAGGAGAAGAAAAAATTTTTTAAACTGCAAAGCATCACATAAACATAAGGTAGTAGTATTTGCTGCCTAGAAGATGTGAGGGGAAAAAAACCTGGAACTACAGTAAATTGAAAATGCAAAATAAGTCTAAATAATAACAATAAATGTAAATGTTAAATAATAACAATTAATATGAATGGTTTTAATCCACTTATTAAAAGAGTGGATAAAAATAAAATCTGATATTATTTTCTCAAATTCATCTATATATGAACCCTTGGTATTTTCTCTTTAATGATTCTGTTCTGTTACCTCTTCTAACTACATCTCAGCCAAACCAAGAGTATGCATCTATTTTCAGGAGGCATCTAGTTTGTACACTGTATGTACACACACACACACACTTTTTTTTTTTTTCATAGAGGGCGCGTTCTTGAAATTTCATTAGCTACTGCACTTGAATTAGAGGCAAGAGAAGGTTGGGACACATTAACCTGGAGCTTCACAAAATCTAAGACATGAGATTGTCCATGCAGAATCCCAAGTCCCTTAAAGGTTCAGCTCTGTTATGTGCCACACACAGTACTGAGCAAACAAGTAAGCACTGAATGACTGTAAGGAGAGTTCTCCTACATCTCCACCTTAATCACTTTAGCTCTCTTCTTTCCTCTTCCCACAGGAGCTGTCATTAGAAAAGGGCCTCACGACAAGGGGGAAGCACGGAATCTTCTCAAACCCCCAGGACAGGCTTTCACTTCGGATGGCACAGACTGAGCGTGCCATCCAGCTAAGCTGGCCCTTCGTTAAGTCTGGGAGAACAGCACTGTATCTGTGTTCTTACCGTTTCCTTATAAAGTCACAGGGAACAGGATCTGCAAAAAGAGAAGTAAACACAAAAATTAGATTCAATAAGAATCAAAGATATGATAAAGATAGCCATCACAAATCAGTAAAGAAAGGAGCTGGGAAAAATAACTATTTAGAGGGGCAAGGCCAAATTAAATATGTCACACCACGTACCAAAGTAAACCACAGATAAGTTGAGGAGTTAAACTTTTTTTTTTAAAAAAAGTTGAATTAGAGCAAAACTAAAACAATACCTACTTAATCACTGGATTTTAATCTGCATTACAGGTGACAAAAGATGTAGAGGAAAAATACAGTTTAAAATATTTAGAACCTAAAACTGTCAAAAAAAATTAGAGAGGAAATCAAAATTTGGTGAAATATTTGGTAACAAAATGATAAAGGTTTAAAAGTCTTAATATTTGAAGAGTACAAAAGTATAGACAAATAAGAAAAACACTTAGGTAGGTGTCAAAAGTTAAATGGACAAAGAAGAAGAACTGAATTCATATATGAAGACATATAACGGGCTAATAAACATAAGAAAAAGTTAAAATTTGTAATCAAAATAATGCAAATAAAAATGAGATTTTTTAAAACTATCAAATTAGCACAAAGTTTTTACAAAGGCTAATAATGCTGGAAGGGTGACATGAGATGAGTACTCGCATGCTGCTGGTGGACATTTAAATTAGTATACTTCATGAAAAATAATTTGGTAGTAAGTCAGTAATGCTTCTGTTCCTTAAATCCAGTTCTATTTCTAAAAATGTACCTTGAAGAAATAATTCCAAGTGTGGGCCAAGATTTACACACAAAAATGTTCATGGCAATATCTTTTATAGTAGAAAATTGGATACACCTGAAATATCCAAAATACATGAAATGGTTAAGTAAGTTAAAAATCACGTTTAAAAGTGTTTTTTTTTTTTGCTGAACACTGGAATTTGACACAATATTGTAAAATGATTATAAATCAATAATTAATAAATAAATAAATAAATAAATAAATAAATAAATAAATAAATAAATAAATAAAAACTTTATAGAGGGACGATTGACAGTCAAAAAAAAAAAAGTTTTATTTTAATGTGGGAAAACAGAGGAGATCAAACAGGCCAAATTATCAAAAGGCCTATTATATATAGTAAGCCTCATTATGACAGATCGTTTCAGACAGTTTCTTCTTGCAAATTGTAAATCACACCTGGGACTTCTGAAATATTTTCTGCCTTCTGGAGTGTTTGGGGTGAAGGAAGGTGGGTGTGGTCAGGCATCAGACAGACATGGCTCAAATCCCAGTTGTGTTACTCAGCTGTCCAATCTTGGGTTAATTATTTAAGTTCTCTGATACTCAGTTTCCCCTTCTCAGACAGGAGGATAGTGGGTAGGTGTGTGTAAAGGTTAGCGACATGCATGTAAAACACTGTATGTAGTATATGCAGACAGTAGGTGAGTGGAGTCAGAATCATTAGTCACAACTTAAGCGCATCGATGGAGGCGCACTGTAGAGAAACAGCAATCACCTAATTGACTGGGTCTCCGTTACACGCAGCATGGCGCCAGTGTTGAGCGCACAAAAATTAGTAAGATACAGTTTCTTTTTTCAAAGAGTTGACAGCCTACTAAAAGGTAGGCTATGCCCTTAAAAAAAAAAAGAAAAAGCAAATGGTATTTTTGAATGCAGGTATTTTCTACTACTCTACTTTTTAAGGCTAAACTGACTCAGATCTAAGGAAAAGGGGAAAGTTGTCTACAAAAGCTCCCTTGCGCCCAGTCCTGCTGTCACCCGTGAAAGACACAGCACTTGTTCTGTGGACTTTGATGTATCACCAAGCTTGGTTTCCAGCGTTATAAACACAGGCCAGAGAGTCTATAGGACACTGAGTCCATCCTAAAATAACTTCTACAAACGCTGGTTAATATGAATTTTCCTATTGCCCTTTCATGCTATAATTTCTCCCACAGGTAGGGCTTTCACGCTTTATCTTAGAACCATGTTTGATGTTATCTCATCAGTTGGCAGGATGGAATAGCTCCCAGGTGGCCATTGTTAGCTAATGTCCCAAGGGAGCAGTATTACGCTGGTTCCCAAACTTGTCTGCACCTTACAATATCTGGGGAATCTGAAAAATTTCAGGTCCCAGGCCCACAACCTTTGTGGTGGAACAAGCACTGCCATTTTTTGAAGCCAACAGGTTTGGGGAATACAACAGTGCTGTCTAATGGATAAGACCACTGGCTCTGGCATCAGTGCCTGGAACCAAACCCTGGCTCTAATTTCTGATCTTGGGCAACACTTAAGCTCTCTGTACATTATCTGTTTAAAGATGAAAAATTTGAGGAAAGAGGTAGAAAAATAGTGGAGGGAGAAGGGAAAGGAAAATGAAATGAAGAATGTCATTATTATACTGAACAAAATTTACAGTTATTCTTTAATACCATCTAATACCTGACAAATATTTAAGCTTCCTTAATTGTCTCAAAAGTGTGTTTTTACAGTTGGTTTGTTTGAATTAGGCCTCACACAAGGGCCACGCATCGTCTTTTCTCTACTGCTCTTCAACACTAGCCCTGATCCTCTCTCCATATATGTTGTTTTGTTTGTTATTCTAACAAATAAAAGATGTTTTTACAGCACCTTTTATTTGTTAGAAAAGTTGGGTAAAATCCCCATATTCTGAATTTTTAATTTTACAGGCATAACTAAATTAGCACAATTCTAAATGAACATTTATCTATTCTACCTTTGTTCCTAAAAGTTTATCTATTCAAATCGGCTAGGATTTTTTCAAATTTCCTTATATTCAAGAATATACAGTAATCCCACTTTGGCAGCATCTTGTTATATCAAATCAAGCAACAGTGTTAAGATACAGACTCTCAGTACTAGAAGTGTCCATAGAGAGTGCCTAGTCTACTCACCTCATTTCACTAGAAGGAAACAGACATGCAGCTATGATGAAACCCCAAGTCTCCTACTTCTTAGTTCAGTGCTCTTTCCAGTAGCATTAAGCTCCCTTTACTAACTATGTGCTCAAACTGACATCCTCAGGATGTGGCTGGAGCCATGACTTGGGCACAGCAGCGTTCAAGCACTCACATTTCTTTGGGGGCGGGGGCAGGATTTCACACATCCAATCCCTTCTTAGCAGCAGATCTTCCTGAGTACAACTCCAGTATGACTCCCTGTCCCCAAAATATTTCCCAGCTCCTTTCTCCTAGAGAGTAACTTCAGTACTTCTTCCCTCCCACTCTCCATTCTTTTCTCCCACTGACCCAGTGTCTAGCCACTGCAGTATTTCATGTGCTTTGGATCAAACGATGGAGCTTTGAATGCTGGCCCCACCCACGACATGCCCTCAGACAAAGCAGAGTCTCAGATTCCTCATCTGTAAATTGAGGACAAAAATACTTTGCAGAGTGATCCAAGAATGGGAGAGAATTTTATGTAGAGGGTCTGGTTATGGATGGACTTTAGGCCCACATCACTCATCTGGGCTCTGATTACAGATTTTGTTTTACTTATGTCATTATTATTATTACCTCCATAAGCCTGTAAACACTTTGGAAAGATTGCTTTATTTTGTACTCCTCACAGCACATGATGTACACAGCTGAACAGACAGGATAGACAAATGTTTATTTCCCTGACTGTAACAGGCCCACTAGGTACTATTTACTAAACACTGTAATATTTATAGAGCACTAACAACGTGCCAAGCACTGCGCTGCACTCCTTCCCTTCATTATTTCCCTTACCTCCCCTCTCTGTCACCCACAGCATCCAGCACAGGCAGAAGAGTGTGAGGGTGAAGTGGGGCAGGCTGTGGGACTGCCTGTCTGGGCTCAATCTCTGCTCTGTTACTGTGTGTGTGGCCTTTGGCAAGTCCCTTACCTCCTCTCTGCCTCAGTTTCCTTATCTGCAAAGTGGGGACACAAATAGTACTTACTCCGAAGGGTTGTTTTAAAGCTAAAATCAGATGATGTTAAGTATGTAGGACACTCAATGGACATAAGTTACTGCGAGCTCAGTAACGACTGGGTGAATGTAGGCAATGTCCACATGAATGACTTTCATGTGGAATTCATCCATTGGTTCTAAGCTTCGGACTAGAGAAGGGTGGAGATAAAGTTCCTGTCCTACTCTGATGCAGCTTGCCTTTCAGGTGGACAAACAGACCATAGGCAAGTGAACTATTTCAGACGATGGTAAGTACCAGGAAGAAGATAAACCAGCATGATGTTCTGTATGCAGTAGGCAGGCGGCACCTAGTTTAGGGAGACAATCAGGGAAGTGTCTTTGGAGGAAGTGACACTGTAGCTGTGGAAATGAAAGACAAGAAGGTGCCAGATATATTATGACCTGAGGGGAGAAAGTGGGATGAGGGAGGAAGAGCGTTTCACGCCGAGGAAACGGCAACTGTAAAGGCCCTGAGGTGGAATCAAGAGAAAGGCAGATCAAGACAGTGGTCAGGGTGGATGGAGGGAAGGGAGCCAGGGAAAGGATTTGTGGTGGGGCCAGATCACCACCAGCCCTGGAGGAGTCTCGCCCTTATTCCACGGCCAACAGGAAGAAGCCCCAAAAGATTCTGAGCAAGATAATGAGTAGCATCTCCCTCCAGGAGATCATCAGAACTTACGATAAACACAAGGTCCTCTGTACAGCACAGGGAACTATACTCAATACCTTGTAATAACCTATAATGAAAAATACGAAAAAGAATATTTGTATAATTGAATCACCATGCTCTATACCAGAAACTAACACAACATTGTAAATCAAAAATACTTCGATTTAAAAAAAAGAACATTATGGCTGCATTATGCCCTTTAAATGTTTGTGTTTTATTCCATAGCACACAAGCCACACTGCTCAGGCTGCCCTTGGAGCTAACAAAACTGACGATCAGGCTTGTGCTCCGAACCGTCTGCTGGGGAAGGCTGCCATCTGCTGGCAGGAGCCACAATTAAAAGGCTGCCCTTCCAGATGGGGACTAAGGCACAGGGATTCCACTGCACCTACAAGTAAAGCCTTCTGTAACATGATCAAGATGAAGCTGGGACAAGTATGGGGCAGGCCTTTCAGAGGAACAGAAAAGAAGCCAGTGTGACTGGGGCAGAGTGAGCAGGAGGGACAGAGGTAGGGGGCGAGGTCAGGGAGCCCGTGGGGCTCTAGAGACCCCTACGAAAAGCTTGGGTTTATCCTGGGAGCAACGGGAAGCCCCTGGAGGACAACACAGTACGGGTGAAATGTGATCCAATTCGGTTTTTCAAATACCCACTCTGGCTGAGGTAGTAGAGAGCTTGCAGGGCACAAGGACAGAAGCAGCGAGACCACTCAGGACGCTAACGTAGAATCCAGGTGAGAGATGACTGTGCATGGCATGACGGTGTTAGCAGAGAAAATGAGTGAAATGGTCTGAAGAGGAAACTAACAGAACTCGGATTGGATTTGAGGGTGAAGAAAGAGGAATCAGGGAGAAATGGTAGTTTGAGGTGTTAGGGTTTTTTGTTTGTTTTTGCGGTGGGAGGTGAGGCTTCAGCAACTGGATACTATTTTCTGGAAGCATCCAATTGGAAGATTGAGGGAGGAACAAAGATTGAGAAGAAAAATCAAGACTTCTGTCTCAAAGTATATTCCATTTGAGAAGCCTATGATATATCCAAATGGAGAGAGAGGAGCTGAAGTATACAAATTTAGGAGGCAGCAGCATAAAGATGCTATTCAAAGCCAGGAGTGTAGATATGACCACTTGGGAGAGGGGAGGGGAACAGTGTAAATAAAGAGAAAAAGGGTCAGGCTGGAGCCCTTTAGAGTTCAGGAAAACAGGGAGGATTCACCAAATGCAAGAAGCAGCAAGCAGTCAGGCTGGTGATAAACTGGGAGATTGTGGTGTCATAGAGGCCAGGAGAAGGAGGTATATGTTTCAAAAAGGGAGTGGTTGATTGTATTAAATGCTGCTGCTAAGAGGTCAAATAAGACACGACTAATAATGGCCAACACCTACTGAGGACTTACTGTAGTTGTGGTACCTGGTATGGCAAGTCCTCAGTAGGTGTTAGCCATTATTAGTCGTATCTTATTTGATCTCTGAGCAGTATTTAAGGATAGAAGAAAAAAACACTGGATTTGGTGACACAGAGGCTGAATGAAGAGATCTTTCATTCAATAATAACTGCTAGCTTCTGGCTTATTCCAGGCACTGCTTGAGGAACTGAGGATGAAACAGTGGAGAAGACAAAGCTTCTGCCCTCTGAGAGCTTAATGTAAACAGTAAACAAATAGATACTTGATGCAGTCAGAGAAACACCTTAAAGAACATGAGCAGGACAAAGAGGGTCTTTTGGACAGTGATCTGGTACACCTTTACAAGGAGGTGACAAATCCTTGAGGGAAGAGTGTCCTGGGAGAGGAAAAAGCAAGTGAAGTAATTGTGAGGTGGGAACAAGGAGGTCCACGTGGCTGGAGAGCAGAGACAGGAGGCTGGAGGCAGGCTGGAGGCAGGCTGGAGCATGTGAGGCCTTATAGGCCTGCTTAGGGCTTTAGATTACAAACTATGTGAGATGAGAATCCCCTCTGGAGAGTGAGAGCAGGAGAGGTGCACATAATTTATGTCCTAAGGGATCCCTGTGACTGCTAAATGAGCATGAACTGGTGGGAATGGGGCAGGGGGAGGGAAGGGGGCAAGAGTGGAAGCTATTGCAGCAGACCATAAGATGATAGTGGCTTACAAAGATGATGAAGGTTTAGATGTTATGAAATGGTCATCATCATGATATATTTCAAAATTAGGGCTTGCTAATGGTTTCGAGGCAGATTTTGAGGAAAAACAGGAGTCAAGAATGACTCCAAGGTTTCTGACCCAAGCCACCTGGATGAATCAAGGGTGGTGGGTCAAGGGTTATTTTGAAACAGAAGATTCTAGAGTATATGTGTATGCTCATGGAACTGACTCATTAAAAGGGACAAAAGGATGCTGTAGGAGAGAGGGGATAACCTGCAGGAACAAATTTCTTCAGGAGACAAGAGTGGAATCCAAAGCACAAGTGGAGGATTTTGCCTTTCACAGAAAAGAGGCACAATTCTTCCCTGAAATATGAGAAAAGACAGAATCCATGGGTGTGGATTTGAGTAAGGCAATAGATTAGCGGTAAGAAAATAAGGGAGTTCATGACAGTGCTTCTGTTTTCTCAAGTGTGAGGCAAAGTCTTCAGCTGTTTCAGGGTCAAAGGTGTAAAGATTGGAAGAGAGTCAGGAAGGCATTTAGTCATCTTCTCAAAGATTAGAAGAATTAACTTACTAGGTGAATAAAGTAGGCTTGCTAGGCAGTGCCAAGTGACCAGTTGAGATTTGTTGTCATGAAACTGAAATAAAAGCCGTCAGTAAGATTGTGTGATTTTGTACAGGAAGAGTCAGCGGCTCAGGTATAGGCAGAGGGTAGGTGATTGGTTTTGCCAGGAGAAGTTTGACGGATAGCCAAAAAATCAGTGGGGTGGTGGAAGATGTTGTAAGTGAGCAACTGAAATGACAGCCCATAGAATCGATGCTGATAGATGAGTCAAGGAGATGACATATAACGTGGTTAGCCAAGGGACTGGGAGCCCAATGTGGACAAGGAATTTTTCTGGGTGGGGTCAGCAGTGAGAGGTCATAAGTGAGCTGCTGTTGTCAGAGCAAAGGATGTTTATACCCAAGTCCCATGGGCTTTGCTATCTTATGAATTCCGTAAAGACAGAGCATACAGTAAGCATTTAGCAAATGCAGTCTTCGAATTCTTGCTCGATAAGTGTTTTGTTACCACATCTTTAACAATGTAATAGCATTTGTTGAACGCCCCCAAGTGCCAAACACTAACAAAAATATCCTCCCTTCAATGATCCCTCCCCTTAATTGAAGAGAAAGATGATAGAATATAAAATCTTAAGTGCTGTAACAGAGGTATGTTCAAAGTGGCAACCCAGAGGACTACAAGGACTAATTGTACAGAAGACTTAATTAAGAAGGGCTTCAAAAAGAAGTGACAGCGATAAATTAAGGACAGCTAGGAGGTCATCAGGTGGGCAGAGGGGAGAGGGAAGAGATGCAGTTTCATTGCCAGTCTCAACTTCTATCAGAGTTCCTTGGGGTCCAAAGACAGAACACCGCAAAGCAGCAAGTAAACACACAAGTGTTAATCTTCCTTTAAAACAAAATAGGCCCTTGCAGGCAAACCTTTCCATTAGAATCCCCTGTTTTTGATGGGGTGGGAGTGCCCCAGAGGCCCCAGAACCTACCGCTCAGGGAAGATGGCGGAATCTGTGGCGGGAATCTGGTTATCAGAGATGGGGAGATCATCACACCGGCTCTGGGAAGCAACTCGGCTTCATGGAGCTTGCGGTACTCTTGGGAAGCATGGGGCCCTTGGTGCTTACGGGGTTCGCGAGGCTTGCGGGGCTCACGGGGTGCATGAGGCTCGTACGGTGCCTGGGGCTTGTGGGGCTCATAGGGTTCGTGGGGCTTGGGGATCTCGTTGGACCCTTCAGAGTCCTCGGACTCGTCCCGCTGGTCTTGCTCGTCCGCCTCCTGGGACTCCTCGGGTAAGCCCGGCTCCTCAGACTCCTCAGGCCTGGTGTGCATGTCGAATATCCTGACTACAAAAGGCTTCGGAAGGGCTTCGGAGCGAGCGGATATTTCTGTCGTGTCACGCCCATCAGACAGCACAGAAGAACCCGAAAACTCTTGGCTCTCCATTGATGCCCAGAAGCTCCCGCGGGGCAACGGCCGGGTTTGTTCACTTTCCGTGGGATGGGGGCGGGATGGGCGGGCCGCCCGCGCCCGCCGCAGCGCGCCCCTCCTGGACACAGCCTGTGCCCGACAAGCCCCGCCTCTGGACCCCCCCCCCCCGCACGTTCTCCCGTTGCCAAGGGGACGCGCGGCGCTGCAGGGGCCCGCGGTGGCCTTGTCCTCTGAGAAGAGCCATAGGCAGTCCGCCGAGAAAAGGGGCGGGCTCTTGATCTGAGCTGTTTTTGCTTCGCTTATTTTAACACTATTTTTAAGCACATTCACGTTTAGGATCATTATATCTTCCTGGAGAGTTGACCCCTTTATCATTGGTATTCCCGTGTTTTTAAAAATTACAATATTTTATTTTTTCCAGTTTTATTGAGAAATAATTGATATACATCGCTGTATAAGTTTAAGGTGTACAACATCTTGGCTTGACTTACATATATGGTAAAATGGTTTACCACAAAAGGCTTAGTTAACATCCATCATCTAGTGATACAATAAAAAGAACAGAAAAAAATTTCTCCTTGTGGTGAGAACCCTTAGGATCTACTCTCTTCTTTCCTATGTATCATACAGACGTGGTAACTGTAGTTATTATGTTGTATGGTCCATCCCTAGTACTTATTTATCTTATAACTGTAAGTTTGTATCTTTTGACCACCTTCCTCTAATCACACCCCCGCATGTAACCACAAATCTGATTTATTTTTCTTGAGTTTGGTGTTCATTTAAATTCCATATTTTACTAAGATCATACAGTATTTTTTGTCTGACTTATTTTACTTAGCATAATGCCTTCAAGGTCCACCCACGTTGTGGCAAATGATAGGCTTTCCTTATTTGTTTGTTTTTTTTTAATGGCTGAATCATGTTCTATTGTATGTATGTGTATACTACAAATTCTTTATCCATTTATCCATCAATGGACATGTCAGTTGTTTCCACGTCTTGGCTATTGTAAATTACTAGGAACATGGTGGTGCAGACAGCTTTTTGAGTCAGTGTTTTCATCTCCTTTGGATATATTCTCAGAAGTGGAATTGCTGGATCATATGGTAGTTCTAGTTTTAATTTTTCGAGTAACCTCTATACTGTTTTCCATACTGCCTGTACCAATTCACAATCCCACCAACAGTACGCAAAGTTTCCCTTTTCTCTACATCCAGGCTGGCATTAGTTATCTCTTGTCTTTTTGATGATGGCCTTTCTAATAGGCATGAGGGGACACCTCATCGTTGTTTCAATCTGAATTTCCCTATAGATAAGTGATGTTGAGTATCTTTTCATGCATGCACTTGTTGGCCATACACATATCTTCTTTGGAAGAAATGTCTATTCAGGTCCATTGCCCATTTTTTAATTGTTTGTTTTTGCTATTGGGTTGTATAAGTTCATTATATATTTTGAATATTAACCCCTTATCAGATATATGGTCTGCAAATATTTTTCCCATTCCGTTGGTTCTTTTTTCATTTCGTTGATGGTTTCTTTTGCTGTATAGCTTTTTAGGTTGATGTAGTCTCACTTGTTTTTTATTTTGTAGCTTGTGCATTAGGTGTAATTCCTCTCCTTATCCTTGATAACTTCCCTTACTCTGAAGTCTTCTCTGTCTGAAATTAATATAGCTATTCCTGCTTTCTTTTGATTAGTGTTAGCATTAGTGTCTCCATTCATTTGGTTTTAATCTAATGTCTTTTTATATTTAAAGTGAGTTTCTCGTAGGCAACATATAGTTGGATCTTTGATCCAGTCTGACAAATCTCTTAATTGGTGCCTTTAGACCACTGACCTTCAAAGTTATTATTGATTTAGTTGGATTAATAGCTATCATATTTGTTACTGTTTTCTATTTGTTGTCTTTGTTCTTTGTTTATTTTTATCTTCTACTCTTTGTCTACCTTTTGTGGTTTTAACTGAGCATTTTACTTGATTCCATTTCCTTTCCTTTCTTTGCTTATCAGTTATAATTTCTTTTATTTTCTTAGTGGTTGTCCTAGAGTTTGCAATATATATTAACAACAAATCCAAGTCTACCTTCAAACAACACTATATCATTTCATGGATAGTGACACTGCCTTATAGTAACAGAATAATCCTAATTCTTCCGTCTCATCCCTTGTATTATTGCTATCATATCATTGATATGCATATATGCATGCATAACATATAGTCAAATATAGTTTCTATTATTATTTTGAACAGACTGTAATCTGTTAGCTCAATTAAGAATAAGAAAAATAAAAGCTTTAATTTTACCTTCACTTCTTCCTTTCTTTATGTAGATCCAAATTTCTGACCTACATCATTATTTCTTTAGAGGAACTTCTTTTTAACATTTCTTGCAAAGCAGAAGTACCGGCAACAAATTCCCTCAATTTTTGTTTGTCTAAGAAAGTCTTTCTCCTTCACTTTTGAAGGATTTCACAGGATACAGAAGTCTAAGTTGATGGGTTTTTCTCTCAACACTATAAATAATTTGCTCCACTCTCTTCTTGCTTGCATGGTTTCTGAGAAGTCTAATGTAATTCTTTTTGATCCTCTACAGGTAAGGTGTTTTTTTTCCTCTGGCTTCTTTCAGGATTTTCCCTTCATTTTTGATTTTCTGTAGCTTAAAAATGATATGCCTATGGGCAGTTTGGGGGCATTTATCCTGTTTGGTGTTTTCTGAGCTTCTGGGGTCTGTGGTTTGGTGTCTGACATTAATTTGGAGAAATTCTCAGTCATTATTGTTTCAAATATTTATTCTGTTCCTTTCTTTCCTCTCTTTCTGGTTTCCCATTACACACATGTTGCAACTTTTGTAGTTGTCCCACAGTCCTTGGATATTCTGTCCTGTTTTTTCCAGCGCCTTTGTTCTCTTTGATTTTCAGTTTTGGAGGTTTCTATTGAGATAACCTCAAGCTCAGAGATTTTTTTCCTTAGCTATATTAATAAGCCCATCAAACACATTCTTCATTTCTGTACAGTGCTTGCTCTATCTCGTTTGTGTTTTTTGCCTTTTAGTATGTCTTGTAATTTTTCTTGATAGCCAGGCATGATGTACAGTGAAAAAGAACTGCTGTAAAACAAACCTTTAGTAATGCAGTGGTGAGGTGTGGCAGGAGGGGAGCGCTCTATAGTCCTAAGATTAGGTCTCAGTCTTTTAGTGACTCTGTGCCTCTGGACTGCAAATTTCACACTTCTGTCTTAGTTTTCTCCATCTTTAGGTGGGACAGGATGGCTAGAGTGGGCTGGAGTTGGCTATTTCCCTTCCGCCAGGTCAGTTAGGCTCTGGTAATATCCCAGCAGGCTAGCTTCTGGTTAACTAGTTTCCTCTGAGGGCAGACCTTGTTACGGACAGAGTGATTTGATGTATTTAAAAAAAATTTTTTTTTCTCTCGCTTGGAAGCACCAGGGGATTTTCCTCTAATATTTACTGCAGGTATCTGGTTGAGATCCTAGAGGTAAATCTCACAAAATTTGGGACCCACTTATGACCAGGTTCCCCTGAATTTTTTCTCTTTTTTTAATGGATGTACTGAGGACTGAACCCAAGATTTTGTGCACTGAGCTATACCCTCCCAATCCCCTGGAGTTTTTAATCTTCAAAGTAATCAACTTTGATCATCCAGCAATTCGTCACTTACAGTCCTGGTGTTTATACTCTGGCATTGCTTCCCACTGGCAGTTTCCTGTTATGGGTCTCTGGTCTGGTAAATTGTTATTCTCTGTATTCTCCTGTTGGTCTCTCCAATGTTGATTGTTCAGTCTATTCAGCTTTTTACTTGTTAGGATGAAATGGTGGCTTCCAAGCTACTTACATGCTGGACCAGAAGTCTTTAAAAAAAAAAAAAAATCAAGACAAGACACTAAGATTAAAAGTTGGATTTATAGCATGGCTGTAGGTAAATAGAGTTATCACCCTTACAAAGTATTTCTAGTAAAGAAAGCTTATCCATATAAAAAAACAAAATGTCAAGAATTTAAAAAAATAAATCCCCACAGTGTTCCTCATTTAGTGTAACAGTTTCTTTAAAAAGAAGCCTTTCCTAAATTTTTCTGAATGCCATTCATGTATACTTCTATACGGGTGTGAAAGTATTTACTTTTCTCATTGCCCTATCCTAATATTTCTTTCCCTATAATGTTAAATGGACCCACTTAAAGGAAAGATAGGATTTTTACTTGAGAAGAGGAGTTTATTAAAATATTTTAATATAAATCCCATGTCACTGAAAAAACTACAAATGGGATAAATGCTTGCTAATGTTCACTTTAATTTTATTGATTAAAAATCCAATCCCCCCAAATACATTATTTTACCAATATTTTTAAAGTTCAAAATCTAAATAAAGTGATGCTCTTAATTAACATTATTTTATATATGTATATATGCCACACATTGAGAAAATAGTAAATGGCTTATTTTTTATTTGAAAGTGGAAACATTTGGCTTCCAGATGGCCACTCCTTGGTGACATTCAAATCATGAGCCTCGCAGTGGGCCTGGGCCTGATCACTGCATGTCTGCAGCCAGCTGTGCAATCAGGTCTTTGGCATCTTGCATGACAGAGGGTATCTCTGAGCCATTCTCAGTCACCTGGGTTCCAAACAAGAACATCTTCCTGTCATTTCCCACCTCAGATAATGCCAAAGCTTCATGAATATCTGTAATGTGATAGGCTGCTTCAAGATCCTTCACCAAGAGTGGGAAAAGAATTGAGAAAAAGTTGGTCATTTTGCAATCTTTTTGGATAAATACATTTACTACTCTCCTTTATTGCTCTCAATGATCCCACTCCCATTGTAATATGGAGGATATTGTAACCCCATTATTATGATTCTAGTGGTTGTTTGAATATAAGGATTTTCATCAGAATTATACCAGCATTTATGAGTTACCATCAAAAAAGTATTTTCTGAAATAAAGTTAAGCTGATACAATACCTTAATCAATTTCCTAAACAGAGCAGTCAAACTGCTTCTAATTTTGTTTTTCCATTTTGTCTTTATTTTCCCAAGATCATTCTCAAAAGGATCAATTACTTTTAATTTGTCTTTAACAATAGAAATTTGATTCATTAATTGGTTTGTGTCCATATTTTTTGCCAAATGTGAGTTTTCTTTTGTGACCATTATTTCCACTGAACAAAAAATTATGGATCAAATTTGGAGGGGTAGAGGAAGACGGAGACAGGATCAGGGAGGCAGTGAATTTAGAAAGTGGACTAGTGGGTGACGGAGACCAAAAGAGGAGGAACAGGTGGAGAGAACGAGGACAAGAGGGAGAAGTGGGAAAGGCTTAAAGGAGGAAAATCCACAGGGAGAGGCAGAGAGAAGAGAGATTAAAATGAGGAGAAAGGAAACGTGTGCTTATGCTGCATGCCAAGGTCAAAACCTACTTGAGGTCAAAATGCTAAGGTCAAAACATATTTCTTTGCCTCTTACACAACAAGAATTATTTACGCAAATAACCTCTGATATTCCATTTCCTAAATATACACACAGATTCAGTTATAATTTTTAAGTCTTTTGCAAAAGTTTAAGCATTTTCGTTCTTAAAATTGCATTTGTAATTGGCCTTTTGTTGTTTTATAGTGTTCTCCCTAAGTTTTAAAGGATCATTTAAAAATCTCTGGAAGTGTTCCAATATTGTGTTATTTTTTCTTGTACCACTATGAACCTATCAAATTCCATCACTTGGAGCCTGTGAGGCTTTTCCTGATGTGTTATAACTTTCTGGTCATCCTAATATATTACCTGTATGAAACCTGAATTCATTTAGTCCTAGAGCCTGCAGTGAATTTCACAACTGTGCTCATGAATCCAGTAACATGTGGACAATGTCTCAAGCCTAAAAAATTCACTGAGGGAATTCGAGAAGACAATAGGAGAGAAAGGGTGTTGGATGGGAGGAGGGGCTCTCTGTAATGATAAAAGCACATCAGGGATAAGTATCAGGTATAGCCCACCCTTACATAACTGTGCCTTAATAGAGGTCATCACTCAAAGAGTAAAGATAGTAAGATGACTTTTAAAAAATACTTATAACTTAAACCAGTGAGTCATCTAAAAGCATAGATTACTTTGGCCAAGGAGTATCAGTAAATATAGATTACCCTTAAACTAGAGTATTCAAACCTTTCATTATTAAACCCAGTAAAAGTTATAAACTTGACACTGAATGGCTCTGTTTATTTCATTTGATGAAGAGATATAAACCACAAAGGAAAGTATTGACAAATCTGATTATTAAAAATGAAAACCTATGTATAAAAATGGGAACCATAAACAAAGTACAATGATAAACCAACAGGTTGCTGGACAAGATATTTGTAATGTATGTAACTGACAAAGGATTGTTTTTCCAAAAGATATGAGACTCCCTACAGCTCAAATGAGGAAAGATAAACACCCTAATAGGAATTTGGGGAAAGATATTAAAAAAACAATTTACAGATATGGAAATTCATTTCAAAGAATAAAACTCATTTAAAACTAATAACCAGTGAACATCTCAAAAAATGTTCAAGCTCACAAATAATTAAGGAAATGCAAATTAGAATGAGGTAAAATTTTAACTCCATGAGACTGGCAAAAATGAAAAAGTTTGACAATACCAAGTATTGACGAATTGTGCCTGTACAATGCTATAGATGTTGAATGGGGGTTTTTTAAACTTTTTTTTACTGTGGTCAAATACACATAACTAAATTTGTCATATGAACCATTTTTAAGTGTACAGTTCAGTGCACAGTTAAGTACATTCACACTGTTGTACAACCATCCATTTCCAAACAACTTGTAAAACTGAAACTCTGTACGCATCAAACAATAACTCTCCATTTTCCTTTCCCCCTGCCCCTGGCAACCACAATTCTACTTTTTGTCTCTATGAATTTGACTACTCTAGGTACCTCATGAAAGTATAATCATACAGTATTTGTCCTTTTGTGACTGGCTTATTTCACTTAGCATAACGTCCACAAGGTTCATCCATGTTGTAGCATGTGTCAGAATTTCCTTCTTTTTTAAGGCTGAATAATATCCCATTGTATGTATAGACCACATTTTGTTTCTGTTCATCTGTGGATAGACACTAGGGTTGTTTCTACTTTTTGGCTACTGTGAATACTTCTGCTATGAACATGGGTATACAAATAACTGTTTGAGTGCCTACTTTGAATTCTACTGGTTATACAGCCAAAAGTGGAATTGCTGGACCATACGAAAATTTTATTTTTGATTTTTTTTAAGCAATTGCCATCCTGTTTTTCATAGTGGCTGTACCATCTAGTATTCTCACCAACACTACACAAGGGTTTCAATTTCTCCATGAATGTTTAGTAATTTTAATGCATGTGTGTGAAATAAATTTAGATCAGGCTAATTGATCTAAAACTACTTTTTTATTCATGGTAGGCATTCAAAAATTTTTTTGAAATCAGTTCAACAATCCGTAAATGTTTATTGAATTAAATTCAACACAAATTTGTTGAATTCTTATTATGCACAAGGCCATATACTAGTTATTATATGGGACACAAAGGTTATTGACAGTCTCTGTTCTCAAGGAGTTTACAGCTGTCCCTCGGTATCTGAGGGGAATTGGTTGCAAGACCCCTGAAGATACCAAAATCTGAGGATGCTCAAGTTCCTTACATAAAATGGCATAGTATTTGCATAAAACCTATGCACATCCTCCTATACAGTTAAATCCAGATTATTTATAATACATAGTACAATGTAAATGATATGTAAATAGTTGTAAATACAATATAAATGCTATATAAATATTTCCCTATGTGTGGCAAATACAAGTTTTGCTTTTTGGAACTTTCTGGAATTTTTTCCCCCTGATCCAGGTTGGTTGAATCCACAGATACGAAGGGCTGACTGTATAATCAAGCAGATCTAATTAGTATAAATTGAACTGAACAGATAGCGTATTATTGAATATTTAGCTATTAAAAGTACAGACATTTCTAATTCTTGTATTAACAATGTAACTGTTGAGTACAATTTATATTTGCACAACTTTTTTACCTGTTTGTTTGCAAACACAACCAGAGGAAGGATTGGGTTTGTTTCAATTAGTTGATGAAGGTGTTTCTTGGCTTCAGGTAGTCTGTTGTGATCTGCTGAATCCACCACAAAGATCAGCAGCAACCCCTTGGACAGGTACATTTCCCAATAGGAACGGAAAGGTTCGCTGCCGCCAACTACAAAGAACAGTAGAGAAGGAAGACATACGCAGAAATCTCAGAAGTGTCCACTGAGGGGGCAGGAAAGGCACAATTAGGTAATTTCTGAACACTGGACAGGTGTTCTGATGAAAGACCTCTGTGAGACTGTACCCAGTTCTGAGAACAACCAGAGAGATGTTACTGGGGAAATGATTGGTGGGAATATTTACCCTCTATAAGTGGGTCATTCATTCTGTAGCACAAAGAATCAGCATAAAGATCTTAAATATGTACTACAGCGGATGCCTCCTGACCTGCTATACACAGCAGTACAGCCAGCAAGTTGGAGTAGGCTACTAAAGTAACTTAGAGTGGTAGGTTAAAACACGTGTTTCTCTAAAATAAGTTTTAAATGGACTGATTTAAGTTTCATTGGCTAGCCTCACTTGCATAACTTTCTTCCTTTGTCAAAATCCTAGAACTAATTTCCCCTCTTAATCTTGCACTAAGAGTTAATATGATCCAGTGGACATTCAAGAATACTTGCCTCAGGAAAAAATGCCTTTGGGATCTTTCATTCTGCTGATTCTTCCCAGAAGAAACTTTTGGGGAATGATAATAATACATACACAATGAATTCAGTTACTTTTCTCCTCGGACGGAGGTTGACAAACGATGACCCACAGTCTAAATCTGGTTCACTGCCTATTTTTTGTACAGCCCACAAAGAAAGATTTTTACACTTTTAAATGTTTGGGGGCGGGAAAAAAAGAATAATATTTCATGGCACATGAACATTATATCACATTTGGATTTCAATACAAAGGATCAGAACACAGACATGCAGTGGAGGGGGTAAGGTACAGCTCAGTGGTAGAGCGCATGCTTAGCATGCACAAGATCCTGGGTTTGATCCCCAGTACCTCCATTAAAATAAATAAATAAATCTAATTACCCACCCACCCCCACCCCAGGAAAAAATTAAAAGAAAAAAAAAGAACACAGACATGTGATTGTCCACATATGGCCTCTGGCTGCTTTCACAGTACAACAGGGCTGAGCAGCTGCACAGAGACCATGTGGCCCACAAAGTCTACATTAGCTACTCTTCAGCCCTTAACAAAAAAGTTTATAGACTCTTGTTTTGGGAACTTGACAGAAACATTTTAAAAAACAGTAATATAGGGTCTTTATTTGCCTTTCCTTGTTTTCTTTGTGTAGAGCCAGGCTAGTCATTCTTTGAAGTATTTTTATTTTTTTTTAAAGAATGTTATATAATCTAAGTAATTCATATGGTTTTAATGTATGTAGTTTAAACATGAATGAACATTTAGGTTGTCCCCCATTTTTTGGCAACACCATGACATTTCACCAGCAGAGGGATTGTAATCATTTAGTTATTAACTTCTAATTTAACTGCAACATAGCCAGACAACATGGTTTGTATGATGCCTCTTCTTTGAAAAATTTATTAAGACTTGCTGAATGGCCCAGTAAGTGGTCAATTTTGGAACTGTTCTGTGAGTGTTTGAGAAAAATGTGAATTTTAAATTTTGGATGTGGCTAAAATTGTTTAATTTTATATTTGATTGTGTTCAATTTTTGTGTCTCTATAGATTTGTTTTCTCCTTGATCCTATAAACAATTGATGAAGAGATGTTGAAATCCCTCATTCCAGCTGTAGATCTGTCCATTTCTCCCTGTAATTGGATTCTTCCTTTCTTTTCTTTTTCCTTACTTCATTTTTTCATTTCCGTCCGTTCCCTTCCCTTTTCCTCCCTTCCCTTCCACTTTTTATATTTTGAGACTATTTGCTTAGCTATCTACTTTGTTAAAATTATTATTACTTCCGTAGCTTCTGGGCAAACTGACACCTGTAGTCCTAATAATACTTTTACCTTAATGATTTGCCTACAGTTTTACCATTTTCTCTGCTCACCATTTTCTCTTCACAACTGGATGAAAACAAAAATTCATATCGTTTTACTTGTGGGTGGGAGGTGGGGGTACAATAGAGGGTACAGAAAATTCCCAGTTTTCTGGCTTGAGTAACTTGCTGGGTGAGGAGTCACTTACTGACAGTGGATTACAGGGAAAGGAATAGATATGGAGATATAGTAAATATTTTGTTCTGACCATGTTAGATTTGAGAGGCCAATGAAAAACCAGGTAGAGATGTCAGGGGACATCTGGATATGTTTGGGCTAGACAGATAAATCGGGGAGTTATTAGCATATAGATAGTATTTAATGTCAAGAGGATGGATGAAATCATCCTAGGAGAGAGTGTAAACAGAAGACAAGAGGATCTGATGCGACTTCGGGGAACAGCAATATTTTGAGAGATGGTGACTCCAGAATTACTATAGACTAGGGGCTTCTGAGTTGCCACCTGGTTACAAGAGGTTGGGGGCTTGTCTATATTTGCACTGGCAGAGAAGGAAGCACACTGTATTTAGACTGCATGTTTATCTGACGAAGTAAGGGAGGAGAGAGGCTGTTATAAGAGGGGGTGCCAAAGCCTTCCTCTCAACTCCCCTTTATCCCCACCACTGCAAAAAGGGGAA
Organism: Camelus bactrianus; assembly: GCF_048773025.1. Taxonomy (NCBI): domain Eukaryota; kingdom Metazoa; phylum Chordata; class Mammalia; order Artiodactyla; family Camelidae; genus Camelus; species Camelus bactrianus. The sequence continues at coordinate 97,626,447 of NC_133540.1, forward strand.
AATAAAAAGAGCAGAAAGTGATTTCCGCCCCCACTGCACCCTAGCATTAAACTACACAAGCATTCTAGAAGTCTAGGAAAATCTGACCCAGTGCTTCTTTTCACAAGAACCCAATGTTGATAACATTACATCTGGCTTAAGTTGTAACAGTAATGTGGCTACAAGCTGTAGGCTATTCCCAGAACCACTGAGAAAGAGGGCTTACTCTCCAGGAACTCCATTTGGCTGTCTTCAGTACTGATGCACACAGCATTGAAACCTTGGGTGGGTGCCATGCTGTGCTGGACTCTGTTTAAAGCTAGAGAGTGGAGAACACTGGTTTTTCCTGCTCCATCCAGGCCCAACACTAGGATCTGCTTATTTTTCTCCTGCAAAACAAAAAATAAGTCAATAAAGCTATGCCATCATATAAATAAATAAAGCTAGGGCCTTGTTTTCCTGGCTCCTGGTAATGTTCTTGCCAATAATATTTCGGAATTGTAAAACAGAGCAAAACTTCACAAAAAATTTAATACGTCTAGAACAAACTGTCCCAGTCAGTTTGTATTGTACAATCAGCCACTGGTTATGTGATATTAATCACACATCCCTTCTTCATCTCCCAAATTCTAGTCAATCTATCAAATAAATACTTAATATCGATCTATATCTATCTATCTATCTATCTATCTATCTATCTATCTATCTATCTATCTATCTATCTATCTATCTATTTATCTATCTGATTACTTATGGGAGATGCCATATTTTCAGGGCTAATTTTCAGACTTCTGTTTACTTCCTGAGCTCACTGGAGATTGCACCAGAATTCAATTTATTGTTTGGGGTCTTGTACTGATGATCCATGTATTGATTCTGCCATTTAGTTTGTAAGCATCTAAGGTCTCATATTCTCAATCTGTCTTGTCTTCCCAATTGGATCACTAGATTAAAAGCACTCAGGGCAAGGTTCCCCTTTTATATATTTTAAGTATAAATATCATAATTGAATGAAAAGGCCAAGATTATAGGTAATCAAACCAGCTCTAATCATAAATGAGTATTTTTAAATCTGATGCTAAAACCTGATGAAATAGATGTAAACTTTAGGAAGAAGCATTCCACCAACATACAAGCCTTAGAAATGTTTATGACAAGTGGCTGAGGGGCAAGAAGGGCAAGCTGGGATGGAGGCAGAAATAGAAAATTTAGAGTACTCAGCAAGGTGGCTTTAAGGGTACAAATTTTAATGTAAAGAGTAATAAATGAGCAACAATCCAGCCAGACTGCTCACAGGAATTCAACCCTATTTCCCAAACAGCCTACTGAAAGGGTTTCTCATGCACAAAAAACACTAGTAAATGTCTTCAATGGCACTGTTTAAAAATAATAATCTTATACATCTCTGCTTGAACATTAAACGCTGACATAGACTTAGATTGGATTTCTGGTAAAAAAGTGATTCTAAACAGCGTTAGAATGTCTATCCCACCTCCCATCTCTTTTTTCCCCCCTCCTAGTAAGATCTACATGCAAATGAGATGTTTTAAGGCTGGTCTAATAGAGACTTGTGTACAGAGCATGATTTACAAACCCTGTCTAGTGAATAACAGAAATTTTAAAAGTACATTTTTGTTTTGGGAATGAATTCTTGATGGCTCTTATAGGAATTGGTATTTCCATCGATGTTCCCTATCTCCATCTCCATTTACTCCCCATTCCCTCCCATCTGCATCTAAATATCAGAGTGTCATTCTGAGACTGTGATGGTAAAGAAGAGGAACTTGACGCACAGAGAAGACTTCACTGGATGGTTTTAAGTGGCATGCTTTAAAGCAATGGTGGCACCAAGAAATGGCTATAAGATGTGGATTCTGTCCACAATTAACACCACCAATAGCCCCATACAGGCTACCCCAACATATTTCATCAATTCCAAGATTTTTTTTTTCTCATTTAACATTTCTGAAATGAGGACTTTACAATCTATGGTATATCATATTTTGATTGGCAGCATTTTTTTTCTTTCTTTTTGGTACCTAAAATAATGGCATTTTAGAGCCTAAGAACCATTGTGAATAAAAACAGTTCCTTATTTCCTTTCCAGCCACATCGCTACCTCTAAGCACATCTTATCTAGAAATTCTGTAGTCACTGCTGCCTTACAGTTTTCTTCTTTTTTAGTCTAAAACACAAGCTTCCTTATGTTTATAATCTCTCAAGAAAAGCTGGGATTACTGTAAACCAAGAGTTCTGACACAAAATGTGATTCTGAACACAACTGTTCCTTGTAAAAAGTTATTCCTTTAACTATATATGAATCTATTTGTCTGTTTTACCAGAGATCAAATCCTTGTTAATAATTCACATTGTTTAGAACCAGAAAGCAGCTCTGAGCCCAGGAACTCCAGAAGCACCGAGATCACTAAGCTAATCCAAATAATGTCTGTTTTTTCTTTTTTTCTCCCTCAATTTTTAAACTGTGGTAAAATACATAAAATTTACCATCTTTACCATTTTCAAACATACAGTTCAGTGATATTAAATACATTCATAATGTGCAACCATCACCACCATCCATCTTCATAATATAACCCTTTTCATCTTGTGAAACTGAAACTGTACTCATTAAACACTAACTCCCCACTGTCCTTTCCCCCAAGCCTTGGCAACCACCATTCCATTCTCTGACTCTGTGATTTTGACTATTCTGTGTACATTATATACGTGGAATCATACGGATTTGTCTTTTTGTGACTACAATGCCTGGTTTCTGAGGCTTCTCAAACCTCTATGACGGCCCCCTTTGGGCGCTGGTGGTCTGCAAAGAATGGAAGCAGTAACCACAGCGCCCACAGAAAAGACCCAGACAGTCCCCAAACACATCCTGCACACATTCAGGTACCCTGCACCCTCCCACAAAGAACCCATTAAACAGAAAAGGCCGGGACAGAGATCCTGCGGGCGGCGAGTGTTTGGAGCTGAGTTCAGTGTTGTGGGCGGTCAGGGAGCTAGGGTTGAGCGCTGGACAGAGATGGGGCTGGAAAAAGAGTGTTCCCCGCGCCCCCGTGAAGACCAGCTAAGACCTCTTCTTCAACACTAGACATGACGAGGGCTGGACGCGGGGACGGGGTTAGGGGTGAAGCCGGGCAGGAGGCCGCGGGAAAGGGACTAGCGACGGGTCGTTAGAAGACTGGAGCCCCTTCCACCCGCAGATAAAAAGCCCGCGGACGAGACCAGATTCCCTCCGGCGCGGGCCGGGGCCTCGCACGTAACAGAGCCGGCGCTCCGCCCTGAACGCCGGACAATGGCCTCGGGTGAGGGTCCGAGGCGCCGGTCTCTTACCGGCGGCTCCAGGGGGGGCTTTGTCAATGTGCTGTCGTTGTCCTTCTCTTTCTCTTCTTTTTCCTTGAACTGTTCCTTCTCTTTGTCCGTCTCTTGCTCTTGCCTGTTTTCCTCCTCTTTACTCTTAGTTTTCTCCTCCTTCCCCTTTTCTTTTTCCTTAATTTTCTCCTTCTCCACTTCCTTCTTTTTATCTTTCTCCTCCTTTCCTTTTCCCCGAGTTTTCTCTTTCTCCGGCCCCTTTCCCTTCTCTCTCTTCACTTTCCACCTCTCCATCCCCACAGCCCCGGCCTCCTTCCCTGCTCCTCCTGCGCGCCCGCACGCTGGAGCCGCGGTGCGGGGTCTCAGCAGGCGTGGCCCCCGCGGGGAGCGCACGGCGGAGACGTAGGTCCCTGCGCCGTACGCCGCCTCCGAGGTCACGGCGGACGCCGCCGCCGGTTCCCGGGTTGCCGCCAGGCATCTGACGCTCGCCCGCGGGGCACTGCGCGCAGCAGATTTGCCGAAGCCGGCGGGGCGGGGGAGCTAGAGGAGGGGTCGAGTCTAGCCAAGGGGATTCGGGAGGCCCGGGCTCGGGAGTTGGGAAAGACCTGAGGGGCAGGAAGAGTGTCCTTGGGGGGTGGGCAGGGGATGGCGGTGCGCACCGTGGCGAGATTCCTTCGGGCTGGGAAGGGTGTCTCAGAAAGGCCTTTAACGCTCGCCCAGATCTCAGCGCCTCACCTCTCCCGCCTCATCCCGGAGCCCGCCCGGCGGACGGGTCTCCGACTCGGAGAATGCTCGAGACGCCGGGGTCCTGAGGGTCTCCAGAGGATTCCCCGCCTTCCCCTAGCTAGTAATCACAAGCCTGGAGAGTGAAGTTGGGTATCTCCTCGCCCTCCGTCCTGTGTAAGTCTACCAGCACCGTCTAGACTCTATCCAGGATGTTGAATAAAAACAACAGAGGTACCTGAACGGTTCACTTATTTAAAATTTGTTACATTTCTCTTAATAAAAAATTCTCTGGAGATACTCTGCCAGGATCACAGCTACTGGCAATAACGGGTGTTAAAACAACAAAACAAAATCGTCTAGTCGCCCCCACAATGATCTAACATGTAGCATATAAGGTACCCACAGGGCTTTTCAAATGTGGTGTAACGTTGCTTAAACTGGTTGAGAAGTATGTGGATGGTTCTTTTATTTTATTAAATTGGATTTAGTGTATTTCATCGTGTAACAAAATTATCTTAATGCAAAAAACTGACCTTCCTTCATCAGATCTACATTTCAAATAGGTTTATAAGGAACAATGAATGAATGGCAGGTTCCAGGAAGGCCTGAGTTATCCAACAGTTTTTAAGTAGTTTTTAATGTTAGCTGTTTCCAAGTAGTCTTGAAAATATTGTTTAATGACTTAAAACATGTTTTCTCCTCAACTTGTTTATATACAGATTTCAACATGATGAATTTTCAGTGAAGTTGAAACTAGGTTTCAAGGTTCTCTCAATCCCATTAGTTTTGTTTTCTGGTTTTGCTGGGAAGGGCAGGGGACAATTTTTGATAACTCAGTTTAAAAAGTTCTTAGATATACTACTAACAGGAAGTCCTCCATAAAATGCTAACACCCAAAACACTTTAATCCATACTCACTGCTAGATTATTTTATTTTAAAATGTGCCACAGTGAATGGATGTATCTATATTGGTTTTTATAAATGTACACACACACACACACATATATATACACAAAGTATATATGTCATTCATTAAAGAACTGTCCAAAAAAAGAAATAATTACTAGAAAGTTAATGTAGGTGTTTACACTTCATTTGACAATTACAACTTATCTGAACTGAGGTTTCCACTGCTTAGTAATGACTGATAATAACAATGACTAGCAATTACAATGACAAAATAGCTGTAAATTTCACTGTTGTGCCTTGGTCAAAATTTTCATTGATGGATAATTTTCACCAAAATTCTGTACTTTAGTTAACCTAAAAAATGATTATTCTTCACCGCAGAAATTTAATGGAATCCTAAATCACAAATTTACTAACAATTCCTGAAATAGGGTATATATTCAAGAGGAATAAATATCTGTCACTCTTAGCAAAAGACTATTCTGAGAGCTCAAAAAGTATAATGCCATAGTAAATCATTCGTATACAAGGGTCTCTTGTTTAGATGCCACCATAGATTGATTATTCTAAACAGAAAGGCAGCACCACATTTCTTACTCTTATAAAGGAGGAAAAAGCCTTTTTAAAAAACTCTTTGAAGAAGTTTCAGTAGATATATTGAGTCAAACACAGCAGCACTTTATTAACAAGGACAGAGAAATATGACCACAAGGAAATACTCTTAAGTCTAAGGTGAATGCTATCCTGGGCAGCATAAAATGAAAACTAAGAAAGGTGGGCATCCCAGTATGTGTCTCATAGCTGTTCAATGGGAAAGAAAACAAGGCAAGACAAGAGCGACAGTGACATCACAGGCTGACTACAATACTTCATTACTTTGAGAAGGGTAATGAATGGTCATACCCCCAACTAGAAAGAAGAGTCATTTGAGACATAATAACTGGGCCAGTTTTGTTAAGTTTTAACACTGCCTACTCCTGAACTCTGGTATTGATTTCCTCTCTATGTAGGAAGTTAACACTTAATGCTCTTGATAGAGGCCATTTAAATCTTTCTGACTGAAGCAGTCCAAATCCATCTGACCTCAGAACACTGGGTCTAAGAGTCAACTTCTTGCAACACTGATATATTTTCTTTGAAATCTTTGATGGTGCTAAGTCGGCATAATGGTACCATAATTTGAAAATGAAATGGGGGCACAAAGAAGTCCTAATTTACATATATGTGCTATATATTATATATATATAATATATATAGCATTCCATATTCCAGTATCATATGACAGAATTTACAGTCGGAATAATCAAGACATTTACTTTAGTTTTCCTGTGGCCACTCATGTAATGAAGTGAAGAACACCAGTGTATTAATAAGGTCCCTTTTTATCGCATGCTATTTCCAAGCAGGTGTTTGGAATGCTCAGAAGACTCCACTTTGTCCCCTAAGGCCTCCTAAAACATAATTTAATTGAAACTTGATAGAATAAGTATCTTCAGACTCTAGTTGAAGCAGAAGTAGTTTCTGTTTATATCCTAGGAAACCTTGGATAACATGCCTTGTTCGTGAAATTGAAAAAAAACACCAGATCAGCACACAAAGAGGATACAATAGTTATCAAAGTGACTAAATGCCCAATTATTTTGAGTCATCATCTGTGCAAAGCAAGTGGTACCAAGTAGGCCAAATCTGACTAGGTAAGAGTTCCAGGAAGATGTTTTCCTGTTTGATGCACAAAAAAATAATTTTATGAAAATGTGGGGATGGGAGAGGGAGCAGCTCTGTGCTTCTTGCTGTGTTACCTTTATTATGTCCCTAGTATTACTGAGACTAGTTTAAAAATAGCCTACAACAAGAATGTTCTAATCACCAGCCACCTTTTCCACCTTTCTTCTTTTTCTGTTGCTGCTTCTTCTTTGTCGCTGGAGCCCCTGCAGGTTTCTGGTGTCTTGGGGGTATGATATTACTTGTAGATGTAGATGCTGTTGCTGCACTGCCAGGTCTTGGGGAGGTGGGTGGGCTGCTCACAGTTTTACTGGCATCCCTGAAATCATCAGATCAGCACAGTGTTGGTCATTCATATATTCAACAAAAAGCTATAAAAATTTCTGTACATGGATTTCACTTTCCACACCTCACAATCTCCTACACATAGTCTATTTCTTTTAAGGTGGGTTCCCCAACTCCCTATCCATTTTTCTTTTGAATAAAATTTTTACTGCTTTATAATTTTTAAAAAAGTAATAGACTGCACGTGCCAATTTTTGGAAAGCTTAGAAAATAAAGAAAATTTTAATGACCTACAATCTTACCATTAGAAATAAGTTATTTAGAAAATTTTAAATTCTGCTTTCTAGTCACATTATTTATTTATATCTGTTTACCTAGATATTTAGTTAGTTGAATGACTCCACGTATTTAGTTTCCTTCTGAAAGTACTGTAGTCCTAATATTTACAATACAATCTTCTAATTCTAGTATTTACAATATAACCAAACCAGAAACAATACATTTTCTTTCCTTTACATAATAAGCATGCTACAAAACATTTATTAAAGATAATCTGACTATACTTCTCATACTGAAAATGTGTTTTAAAAATTCTTACTAATGACCCTGAGTCAATCTCAGAAAGCAGTCTACGCACTGAGGGACTTCAACTGGGGAGCAATGTCTTACAGTTCAGATGAAGCTCCTGCAGTCGCTCCCTGGGTCCCTTTTCCAATCTGATCCTTCTTTTTACCCTTCTTTCTTCCCCGGTAGTAAGAACGTTCACGCATTGGTAGCCATCTTTCTGGATCTGGGGTCACTTTTGGGTCATAATTCTTAGGCAGTTTTCCTGTGTAACAATTAATTGATAAAGAAATGAGAGGTCTGCCCATAATGCTTCTAAGACAGTCTGTTTAAACACTGTGCCCAAGCCTGGGAATAAAAAAACATTAAAAGTGAAATAAGTTTCTCTGAGAAAGTTTTATTTGTATAATTTTACCCACTTTTGCCCTGGATTAAGACAGCCTAAACCTATGAATGCATGGCATTCCCATGGTTAGTGATTCATGGCCGGACACTGACCTATGTTGGCCCAATCAGATTAATGGGAAAGGCTTGCCAAGTGCAGAAAGGCTCTCTATGTCCTGATGGATGGAAATGACAAGTAGGTGGCCCTGTTTCCAACAAACATCTGATTACCGTAATGGGTCCAGTTTTGAGCAAAGTAGAACAAAGAGATACAACTACCGGATAAACCGACCTTGATGCTAACCTTCCTCTACACTGCCAGTTTCATAAACAATAAATTTTCTTAAGCTAGTCTCATGGAGTTCTATGATACTTGTAGCCAAAAGCTCCCTAATGTATAAAGGCTTATGGTGTGCCAGGCACTGTTCTAAGAGCTTTACATGTAATAACTTATTTAATCCTATGAGGTATACACCATCATATTCCACTTCACAGCTGAAAAACTCAGGCAGGTATGTTACAGACCTGTTCACAGTCCCAGCAAAAGAGCAATGTTACTAGAGCAACAATTTGAATTCAGGCACTCAAACTTCAGAACTGCACTCTTTAAAGTTACAAAATTAAATAAATGTTAGCTATAATCGAGACAAAGTTCAGTATTCATAGATACAAGAGGACAGTATATTTATGTCTAAAGATTTCTACGTAGGACTAAATTCAAGTTTTTATCTTATAGAAAAGAATCTAAAGACTTAAAAAAAAGTCTTACCCTTCTTTTTTTTCTTCTTTTTTTTCAAATCTCCCTGTCTACAAAGAGAATAAAAATCATTACCATCACTGTGATAAAATATTTATACAGCATGAAGCATGTTCAAAAGAGTGAGCTGGGCACTTCATCATAAAGGGGTTTAAGATTTGGTGCCACCTCACCAAAGCTGTTAACTAGTTGGGATATCAATTCAGATTCAATTTAAGCAAGCTTCATACACTACAGTTTTTAGAAGGTGGTTTAGAAAAGAGGGGTGACAACTGTTTTCAGAAAATAGATACCATTTACACTGGCACATATTAAGTCTATGCAAAAAGGTAAGAAATCTGTACAAGCACGAAAATCCACAGTTCTATGGTAAGTTACCTTATATTTGGCAAAACTAGAAAATAATTGTAATTCTTTGTCAGAAGAACATGTATAGGTGGAATACATGCAAAGAATATTTCTTGGAGGATATGCAAGACAAGTAATACTGGATTTATGGCCTTGGGAGGGAAGAGGGCAGACAGGGTGAGAAGAAAGAATTTATACTCTGTACTTTATTATCTTTCAAGTTTTGAAATTTGTGAGTTTATTGAATTTTTTTAAAGTAAAATCTTTATTAAATACACTGAAAAAAAAGGTACTGGAAGAGCATAAAAAAATCAAGAAAACACTTGAAAATAACTGTTAAGTACTCTGAGAGCTACAGTAGGAAAGATGAAGACGTAACAAGTATCTCAGGACATACTCATATGTGATATACCTCTATGGGAACTACGAAGCAGCAAACTAAAAGATGAGACAATAATTTCTGCCCGAACTCCATTCTACCAAGTCTTTCAACAGTGACAGTTCTTTCGGGGTACCCTGAAGAGTAAGAAATGCAACATACAGTGTCTTACTTCGGAGCTTCATCTCTCTTTTCAATAGTCTTCTGAATCGTCTCCTAGTAAATCATACTCCACAGCAGTACTTACAATTTCCCGAAGATTCTCTGCCATTTCTTACTTCTTTGCTTTGCTCACACTTTGCCTACCTCATCCTCATCTTCTCTAGAGTCAACACAATCCTCTCCTCCCTGAAGCCTTTCCTAACCTTCCACTGTCCCCAGGAAGGACTTTTCCCTCTGGTACACTCCTCTATGCCTGCACAGTCGTAGCACATGCAACCTTTATTTCAATTAATGCTTAAATATATTTCCTTCCTGCTAGATTGAGAGTTTTTTTGAGGGCAAGGACAATGAATTTTCTTTTGTCAACAATATAGTATGTCTTCAAAAGAAACTAAATCTTTGTATTCAGAAGTCAGCGTAAAAGGCACTAATAATGCCTAATGAAAATACAGTGCTAAAACTGAGAAGCTTTAAAGTCAATCTACGTCTTAATAATCTGTCTAAGGGAAAGGGAAAGAAGATTAAAGGATTAAAAAAGAACTGTATGTTCTTACTAATTATCCAGCCCTGTACTGGAAGAGGGGAAAAAATACTGAAAATATTTAAATAGGCATTATTTGAAAATTCTCTTAAGATCTGGCTTGAATTTATTATTTTGGGGTTCTTGATAAAGCTTGAAATTGAGATCATGATGAAATGGAATCCAGACCAATACAGTATCTCTGAGACGCCAATCCCTTATTTACCTTTTTAAAATCTATTAGGATAATACATTTTTACCAAACACAGAGTTCATAATGAAATCAATCATATACTATCACTGATACATTTTTCAAGTTAGGAAAAATTAGATTTCACAAGTCATTAAAAAAGGGAAAAATAGTGAAAAATTATTAAAGTCACAAAGCTGGGGAAGTGTTCTCTCTCTTTCAGTCTCTATTCATCCTGAGTCAAAAACAGAATCCTGAAATATTTTATTTAGTAGGCCTCTGTTGTTTTTGAGACAGCAATGTAGGGAGAACAAGGAAAGAATCAGAATTTGACTTCTTCTAAGTTACCAAAGCTGGCTAACTTTTCCTCCCGATCAGCAAAATAAACCTCACCTGAACTCTGGTTTAGAATGTTAAATGACGTACTAAAGGTACGTCAATAACGCACAGGTGAAGTAGGGCATATCTAGCCTGTGGAATACTATGCAAAAAAAGAGTACGTCTACATTGAGAATATGGAAAAATCTCTCAGACTTAGTAAATGAAAGAAAGTTCAAAAACAGTTAAATACAGTACAATCCCGTTTCTGTAAAAAATAAAAAATAATCTAATCTAAAAATATTTCTAAATCAGCTGTGTGTAAACACAAAGAAAAAGATCTGGAAGTATCTACACTAAATTAGTACTGGAGGTTAATTCTGAGTAGGGAGGAAGGGGGGAAACAAGGACAAAAAGCTGAGCACAGAAAGAGAAGGGAAAAGTAGCAAAGGGGACTTAAACTTTATTCACATGGAATTTTTATGAGAATGCATTTTTTAAATTTCTTATATAACTTAAAATCAGCACTGGTGGATGTTACAATGAAAAACATTACCCTTGCTCCTTTGGTTGACTATCTCCAGCAACTTTTCCACCCTTCTTCCGAATGTACGTAGCACCAGGAGAATTTTCAAGAGCCTCAACATCTACTTTGAGAGACATACTATCTGACGAGGGCAAATGTTTACTAAGACTGGGATAATACAGGAGTTTAGGAACACATTATATATACATATATACGTCTACCAATATACTCATGACAAAAGAAAAACAGTCTTTTTTGGGTGCCTTTCATCAAAAGCAAAAAAAGGTTCTTAAATCTTCTATAGAATAATAAATCAGCAGGTCATAAGGTCAATTATAGATCATGTATCATGAAAGAAGAATTTGAGAAAAGAGTCATAATCTAATCATCCATTCCTTAGTTCAGTGATGTACTTCAAGGTGGTGGCTTAATGAAAACTCCACTGCAAAACAACTATCAAGCTTACAAAACACAGACTTGCTCAATGCAGAAGCTTTTGACTTGTGGCTGCTTAGCATCCACCATCTCACCTTAGTTTTGGGAACACCAAGGAAATTTGGAGTAGCACACATGGTCCAAACTCAGCCAATCAGGGCACCAAATCCCCTCCTACCATCAGTAATTGTTTGAGATGTGACCTAAGACTGTTCAATCAGAATGACATTTCAGAATCATGTACAACTACCTAAATAAAATATGCGTTTTCTTCTTTTTTCTTTGCTGCTCTGCTTGAACCTGGAGAGATACAAGCTGCATTCCTGTTGATTTCATTTTTGCTTGTGGATGAAACTGTACCCCAAGTTGGATCTATCACTATATTTTCAGCCACATTGATCAATAAATTCTCATTTTTGCTTTTACTACTTAAAGGAAGGGTTTTGTTTGCTGAAATTTAGAAATGGCCATGGTCAAAACAGGTAAGGGACGATATCTAGTGTGCACTTGGGAGTTATCTGGAACAATCAAAAGGATACGCTTTTGCCTTCTCAGGATCTACGAGTGAGTACGCAGAAATAAGCTGTGCCAAGGTGTGAATATCTTTTGGATTCTGTCTAAAAGAAGAAATAAGAAAGTTACTGAACAGTTTATAAAACTGGAGAAAGTAACATAAACAAGGAAAATAACTCCCTCATATCAAAGAAGAGCAATAAAACTTGGATTTCTACACCTCCACCTTCCAGAGCTTACTTCCATAGCTGTTCTAGGTCACTAATTGCCTCCTTCTTCCGCCCATATTTGAGTTTGAAGTTCGCAGCTTCCCTTACCAAGGACAAATGAGCAGGAGATTTGGGCTATACGTTTAATAAAAAGAGAGGAAAAAAAGTTACAAGCTAAATATCTAGCAAGTCAATGTCACTAGGTCTTTAAAATGGACCAATCCATTAAATTTCTCATCTTAAGTTTTACTGAATGCATTAAACAACAAAAAACAAATTCACACACACAGAGAGAGCTGGATAGACAAATTATTACAAATGTTGATCAATTTATGAGTTTGGAATGCAACCTATCTCTACTTAGACTATCTGGTCTAAAACTAGAAATATTCCCCCATAATCAAGTTTTAAAGTTATGTCACCGTATTTCTCAAACATTAATTTAACATACTTCCCAGAACACTGGTATTTCCTCACAGCTAATAGTGCTAACAGTATAAATGCTACCTGTGTATATGTATATCTAAAAGCTGAATATTGCCTATGCAGAGACCTATACTGGAAAAAATAAAGATGTTCCTATTAGATGGAGATATAATACACAATTATTCTATGTACTGCTGTTCTACCAATTACTATCATCCATGACATCACTTATATGCAATCATGTACAATTATTCTTATTTCTTGAGATTACACATACAAACACCTGTACACACACACAACAGAGGAAGGAGCTTCAGAAAACATAACTGAGCATATTTTTTTCATTTTGCAGCTATTTCTTACTTCTAATAACTTTATTGGGATCTGGTATACTTAAAAACTGAAAGACGGTCTAATAGCATGCCATCTTTTAAAGAGTTGCAATGTTTCAATCTCATTAATTTTGAGTTCACTACTACAGCTTTTTATTTTTATGTAAAAACATGCCCTCAACATTTTTACCTGACGGTTTTGATACCACTGGATAGCTTGTGTGAAGACTTCAATGGCACTGTCAATATCTTCCTCATGGCTATACATCGTCACTAATGCAGACACCTATCCAGCCAAAGGTATAAATTAGTAAATAGCATTCCTCCTTCCCTCTCAGGATAAGCTTTTTGAAAATGAAAAACATTGAATAGCAAAAAAAGGTCATTAGGCTCTCGACTAGTGCTTAATTCATAAAAATTGCTAGAGCACAATGACTAGAAATACCATAAACAACAATGGTGTTTATCTATAAAAAATACCTTTCCCCTTAAGCAGTGCCAGTTCACAGTCTGTTAACCAGTCCACAACAAGTACAGAAGTTTATAATAAATGCTTAGAAAATCAGTTTATATAATAAGACATTGCTGAGACATCCAAGATGTGATCACTGAGGTGAACTAGCATGGCTGAACTCCCATGCTGAGCTCCATGTGGCCTCAGCTACAGAAAGCCAGTGAAAGCTTGCCTAGTGTGTCAGAGGGACAGTAACAAGGCCTATGTGGCTGGAGTGGAGCAAGAAGGGGAGGAGCAACAGGAAATAAGGACAAAAAGGGAAACAGAAACAAAAAGCTGGATCATTGAGAAAAATCAATAAAATTAATAAACCAGACTAAGTAGGAAAAGAAGAGAACAAATAATAACAGGAACAAAATGTTCTACAAGTACTAAAAGAATAAATAGGGAATATCTGAGTGACTTTTACATCAATAAATCCGACAACCAAGATGAAACATTTTCAGCCATATGGTATATTTGATTCTAACATAATGTAATTATAGCCCGAAAGCACTACCATAACACTATTACACATTTACCAAGTGTCAACTGTAGACAAGCTAGAGGGTAAAACAGTCCCTGTACATAAATGCACATACCACCACTACAGAATCAGTCTTTACTTGGAAACAGATGTGTTCACAGCTTTATTAGTGATCTAAGCCTGTGATGCTTGAATAATCAGAGAACTAAAAATTAAATTCATTGGCCACTTTTACTAAATTGTTTTAGCTCAAAAAAATCATACTAAAGACATGATAAAATAATTTAGGCTGAGAAATTCACTATATATGTCTTAGTTTATTTAAGGGTGGCTTTCAGTGGTAATATAAGGCCCAAGTAGTGCCTGTAGCGCCTGACACATTTGACTAAATAATCAATGCAAAGCAGAGCATAAAATGAAATTAAACTTACACCAGAAAATTGTTACTATCCTACCTACTGCTACTACGTTATGAGTATATAAAAAATGCAGAAGAAATTAAAGTGAAAACAAAAAAATGTCACACATATCAATGGACTATTAACTCCATGACATTTCAGTCTTACAATATTTTAGTTATAAACTCACCATGCCTGGTTTATGCTTTAACTCCTCTATGCTTCTCAATATTAGACATGCTTTGGAAATATTACCTTATGAGATTAAAAACAAAATCAACATCACACTGAAGAAAAAGACAAGAAATTTAAGAGTCAAATTTTGTAACATCTCTAAATACTCAAGCTTTGGGACCTTGGGAATAATGTATTCTATTTACTCATTTTACAAATAAAGGAAATTGAGTCCTAAAGAAACACTATACCTTGCTTATGCCCACAAAGTTAATGGCAGAGCTGCTACCAGAAAAGAAGTCTCCCGATTCACAGTCTATTGAGTTCTATTTCTCCTTCTTCAGACTGTAACTTAAAGGTAGGAGTCCTTCCCTAAAGGCCTTGAAATACGTTACTGTAGATATGAGTGCAATGGAAAATTTCCTACAGTGTTAAAATTCTGATTTTCCACTCATTGCAGACCTCAATAACTTAACCCTTCCAAAGTCTTTAAAGACAAAACAAAACAAACAAAAACCATTACAGACTCACTCTCCATAATTTTAATATGATAAATAATCCTCGCAAAAATAAACTGAAAACTGGATGAGAAAAGATAAAGTGGAAAACAAGAAAAAGAAGAAAGCAAGGTGGGAAAAGAAAAGAGAAACAAAGGAGGGAGGTAAGAAATGTGAAAACAGGGTAGGCTGGTCTCAATCTGGTTTCCATTACTAACCTACTAAGGAGCCTTTTTACACATTTTTCCCCCTAATTGCCAACTCCCCTCTACCGTATCCATGAAATTTTCACTTCAGTCATCATAATATCTAAGATTTTTTCCACCCCCTGCTCCCACCAAACCAATCACCCCTATTGAGAATGCATGGCCGATAACAGCTGTGTGACAGAACTTTCTGTGACAATGGAAACATCTGTTTCTATGCTGTCCAACCAGTCACAAGTGGCTATAAAACTTCTGAAATGTTGCCAGCACAACTGAGGCACTGAATTTTAAATTTCAGTTAATTTTAATTTAACTTAAAATAGCTACATATGGATAGTGGCTACCAAATACGTACAGCACAGCTCTAGATACTCAGGGCTGGTGCAAAAATGCTAGCAGTTTTCTGTAAGATTCAAAAATGTCAGTTCTCATTAAATTTCCTTGCCTCTTCTCTACCAAAGATATGGATTGTAAAGTATAAATGAAGAATAAACAGCAAAGAAATATTGACTACTAGGATGCAAAGTAACCCTTATTTCATGCAAATACTACCAGGTGACATGACACACCCAGGAAACTTAAGCATGGAACAGAGGCATTCTTTTCCTTCTAAAAGCTTTCAAGGAACAGATTTAGAAACAGTCTACACAGGGATAACCCAAGAAAAAGGCTTACTAACTCACTACAAAATGTGCTGGAGCTCACGCAATCTAGCTTCATGTTTGAAACAGCAATAATTATACTTTACTATTATGCAAAGGTTTTACAAATCATAGTTCACAATTACTTCAGAATCATTCCAACCGTATGTTTCCATTAAAATATTTTAATCATGATGAAATAATCATGAATACCTTGGGAAATTTTCAGCTGTGCCATGGTCAGCTTAATTTCAGCAGCATTTTCTGGATGCTGATCTGAAAATTCCTAAAATTTTTTTAGTTGGGGGAAAAAAAAATCACATTTAATTTATACAACTAAATGCACGCATTCTAATTACTTATCTCGGCCTCAGCTTCATTAAATTTTAAATCCAGTTTTAAAATATTAAACTTCTGGTTTCAGGTCAAAATTTTAACTTTGGAAAAATTTTATTCAACATCCACTTTGCTTTAAAATTATGCTCTGAAAGTAAGTGCAATGATGTCAAGTTTCTAGGAAGTCATCAGTAGAGAAATAATAATTGAGATTACTACATAGATTTTTTTTTTTTTAAAGAAAGATACTCAAATAAATGATGACTCCTTACTAAGGGTCCCCCGCTAGGCAACTTTGCCCTCAAGATGGTCCTAATTTTACACTGTCCAACTTATTCTACCAATGTATTCTACCAATGTATTCACTTCCAATGTATTCTACCCTCAGGAAATTCAAACATGTGATTTAACAGCTGGTCTGGATAAAAACCAAGTCAGTATCTCTGTAACTGTCTGAGGTTTTGAACTGGGACTTAGAGAATACATTAGTGAAAAGGGGGTAAAGTTTGTTCTAGTATTTTAAATCTAAAGCAAACCCTTAACTTCATGTTAAATCAATCTCCAAATGAAAAGCATTCTTCGGGGTTTATGGCAAATATTTACTAATGCAAATTTATATAAACAAAAGCTGCAGCCCAAGAATTGACTACAGCGCTACTCTGGGATTCGTCTAGTGGTATACACATTACCTATTAGTTGTCCCATGAAATTTACAAACTTCTATGTACACTGTTGTAACATAATGAAAATGAAGCAAGGTTGCAACTACCTGACATCTCATTTAAAATTCAAGTAATTGTTTTACCTGGAGCAGCTCTATTGCTTTCATATGCTGCTTTTCACGGCAGAGCTGGGCAGCTTGGATTAACACAGGAAGGAGATGTTCAGGACTTTGGGACTGTAAACTGGCAGATATTTTGCGGCATTGTTCTGCCTAAAAAACAATATCCACCCCCCACCACAAAAATAAGCTGGTTAATGAAGTCATTATGTGAATGACCAAAAATAAAAGAAGGATGGGGGAGGTGAAAGGAAATCAGTTGGAACAAAACAGCAAGTGAAGAACTGCCTAGGATAACAGAAGTGGTTTATAGCATCTATTCTCAATTTTACCCTATAAGAAAAATATTTCCATTTAAGTTTTGAGTTTTGAATGTAAGTTATGAGTTCTAAAAGCATTTAGGAAAGGACAAATCCTAAACATTCATTTGGATGCTTAAATTCCAGAATTTTGTTAAAAAAGAAACCAACACATCAAGTGTCAGCCTTTGTTTCAAAACAACAAAATGTACAAGTATTTCTCGCTAAAGCATTTAAGAAAAACTTGACTCAGTTCTAAATAACAGTACTGCCTGTCAGTCCCTCACTGAAAACCTCTGCCCTAGAACAGTAGGAAATCATATTTTAATTAGAATTTATCCGTAGCAGAGTTATAATCTACCTCCTTAACATTTATAACTTGATGAGATTATGCACAAACTAAAATGAAAGATGGATCTTAAATCCATAATCAGGATCTGCATTTTTGATGATTTTTATTTTAGTCTGGAGAGATTAGAAATAAGAGTATGAGAAAAATTATCTCATTTACAGCTGTGAATAGTGTTTTCTACTTAAAAGCCACCAACTGCACACCTTTACAAAAAATTGGGAAAATTACTTATTTAACAAATACATGACACTTTGAAGTATACATGGGTTTAAGACAAAATATAAATGAAAATATAAATAGACTGGACTGATAAACTCATTATGCCTCACGTGCCATATTCCAAAAGACTTAGCCAGGGAAGCCAGAGGTCTGTTACCTACCTGGTTTGTGTACATAGCGAGTAACGCTTTGTTAAATTCTATAGCTTGCAGCTGTTTCTTGGAAAGCTTAAACTCTACTCCTTCCGCATTGGTTAATTTCACCTTCTTCTTTGAGTCAAAGACATTTTGGTCCTGACAAAGTAAAGTTAATCCACCATTAATGGCACTCTCAGACTTCAACTCTTTTTAACATTCCAAGGCCTTATTCCTCTTCCATTTAGTTATTTTATTCCTCTTCCATTTAGTTATTTTATGTAAACACAGCAAAAGAGCTTGGAAGCTAATATACCTACCTGGCCTGTACTCCTAAGATACATATAAATTTGGCTTGGGTTCTTCATTTTCTTTTATCTTTCTACTATTTAACTTTATTTTTAGCTTTCTGAAGAAAAGTACATAGGGATTAAACAAATCTTATTGTGGAAATCAGAACTATAAAGATATCTAAATTTGCAATTTCTACAAACCATCTTTAGAATTTAGATGACAAATGAGGAAAGTAATTTATTCCTCTCTGACATATTGTCTATATATAAGCAAATGGAATGGAATAAGAGTAGAAGACAATTAAGTCACGCTACATCCTGTAAAGGACAAACTGGGCATCTGAGTGTTTATTATGTGCACAATATTCTAGCTTTGCTAAATGATAAATATATTTGCAAATAAGTGTTACCTCTGTGCTTTTTAAACCAGGTCTTCCACTAGTTTAAAGACCAAAAGGAGGTAAAGAAGAAATCTAAAATAAATTCTTTTTCTGAGTTGAAGCTCCAAACCAATGTGAAATTATTTTAATGTATAGCAAGGAACTGGCTTTCATATAAATCAACCCTCAAGATATCATATTTATAGTTGGAACTCCTATGTCACTATTTTAATACTTCAATTCACCACACACGCTACTACCAGACTTCTTTTAAACTTTGCTACCATGGCACTTACCAAAAATTTTTATCTTTTAAGGCTTCCCACACCTTGATTATCACTCAATCTAACCTATTTTTTTAAACTAGCCAACATGGATGTATCCTCTTATCTTCTGTTCTCTCACTTTCCCCCCACAAGACATAAATATTTTGTCATATGTTTATTTGCTTATGCTGTTGCTTAACCTTTCAAACCATGCCCCTTCTTCAAGGGTCAGCTCAAATTTGCCAACCCAGTCATCTTTTCTTTCATCAAATACTGCAGTTACAAAGTATATGACAAGAATTTACTTTTAAAACTTTTTTAGTGGGGAGGTAACCAGGTTTGTTTGTTTTTAAGGGAGGTACTAGGGATTGATCCTAGGACCTTGTACATGCTAAGCCTGAGCTGTACCCTTTCCCTCTACAAGAATTTAAACATACACAAATTTTTTCCAGCAGCAGAATGAGATTTTTTTAACTACATAATTATTAAGACCATGTCTCATATTTATTCTGCATTACCTAATGCATCCAGCACTGTATTGAATAAAAAGTCATAAATAAATATTTGTTGACTGAAGAAAGTTCAATGTATAAATACATTTAGATTGAGCTATTTAGTACTTCACACACTCTCTTTCCCACAAATTATATCCCAGATAAAAAGAATTTGTCCTCACTGACATTTCAAATTATCCATAAACAAGGCAGGTATATGTTGCTGCTAAGAGTCAAATGCCAGCGTCAATTTTTAGAAACCTACACTATGTCAATGGCCTGCAACATCCTATAACTATTACCTCTCTTAATGCCATTATCCCACATAAGAGAATCCTCTGAATTTCTGCCACAGGAGAGAGATATCACAAAGGCCTACAGGGAGAGCACTTTGGAGTCAGAGACAGGAACCTGAATCCAAGTTCTACCTCTTACTGGCTGTGACCTTATACAAATTACTTAACTCCTATAATCAGCCTCAGACTATACTTCTATAAATTGGAGACAAGTACTTACTGCTAACTAAAAAGATAATTGTGAGGATAAAATAAAATGGCACTTGGAAAATCACATGGCCTATCAAAAGAAACCCAATGTTAATTTTTCTAATTGCCTATTGACTTGAATTTCAAATCTGAACTGGAAATGTTTTCCAATTAAAACAATGTTCCAAACAGTAGTTAATTTGACTAGTACAGTACTTTTTTTTTTTTAACTTTTTTTTTAATTGAAGTATAGTTGATTTACAATGTGTGTTAAGTTTCTGGTATACAGCAGAGTGATTCAGTAATACATAAATATGTTCTTCAAATTCTCTTTAGAGATTATCACAAGATATTGAATGCAGTTCTTTGTGTAATACAGTAGGACCTTGTTATTTAAGTTCAGTACTCTTTAGGATTGTTGATATACATGCTTGTAATATTTCATACATGGGTTGCAGGGGCAGGGTAGGGGGCATAGGGGGCAGAGAAAGAGAGAACCAGCCCATGTCTCCCCACCTACCAAATAAAAACCACTGGAAAGAAAAAACTATATATAGAAAACCTGCATTCAGACTTACTGTATGAAAAAAGTCAAAGTCCAAACAATTTACTACTCTAACAAATAGACATTCTCCATATAATAAAAATAATGGGAAATGATATTATAATTATATATTACAATGATACAACTGTATAGAATAATAATTTTTAAAAATAATGGGAAAAGGGTAACTTTAAAGTCCAGTCCTATAACAAAAAACAAGTTTGATTACTTGAATACACCTTGTAGAATCATCATCATTGTGAGAGTTAAATAACAATCTCTATTGTGATTTTGCTGCGTCTGGACTTAGTCATGGTAAAACTTATCCTAGAAGAAGGCTGGGGTAATATGCTTCCAGCATAAAATACAAGTGTAGGAAAGCCTTGGATATTCCATACCTTGTTAATGGTAATGATGTTATTTGCAATCACAGCTAGCAATGCCACATCTGTTGGCCTGGGAACAAAAAGCAATAGTCAAAAAGGAACAAACCTTTAAAAAGAAACCTCATCCCACATAAAAGATACTCATTGTTAATAACTCACTCACTTTAGTTTTATTATCTGGTTGTAGAGTTGCAAAGCCTCCTCTGTACGACCCTGAAGCTGCAGAATATAGGCCATCTGCCCATGAATGATGGCCAGTTCTGCCTGTGGGTCTTCCTCAGTCCCATCCTAAGGAGAAGAAACATTTTTTTTTTTCTATAAATTCTCTAAATTGATTCACATATTTATCTAGTGATTCAAACATTCAAAAGAGATACAACCCTAAAGATATATAATTTTCAGTAATTTTCCCATTGAGTCAGTTTGCTAAAATTTAGGAATTGCCACCAAAAGAGGGAAGTTTAAATGAGAATGGCAAAAAGACAGATTCTGGAAGAACACGGTGACAAGATCAGGAATATCACTCATTGATCACTTTTATTTTCTAAAATCTAAGAATGAGAAAAAGTAAAACCCAGCATGCAAGTTTAACTTTCTACAACAATGCCACTAAATTTTGGAAACAATCTTCTCACAGAAATAATTTTTTAAATGCTTCACTCTTAAATAATTCTAATCCAAAGATTACAAAATTTAACTAGTAATTATCACCATACAAAAAACTTCAAAAGCTGCAACTAATTTTGTAATTAAAACAGAAGCTCTCTTAACTAACACTCCAGATTAATCTATAGTTTACATTCTTCCTGAGACTGACTGATGCCCACATACAGGGAATGCTCAAGGCTAGGAGGCTGCTCTTTTTGGCCATACTGGGCACTCCCACTCTCACCTAGTAAGCGTATGCTGACCAGGAGTCAGATGTGTTTGTTTCCAATCCCACTGTGCCAGTGTGTTTCATAAGGAAATGATAAAATTTAATTACCATAAGAACTGAGTGTGAAGAGAGACTTGTTTCAATGAAAACTATGCTGAATACTCAGAAATATTTGATAAAAGTGAGTTCCTAAAGAAAATTATCTAATTAGGTATAAGAAAGAAAATGCTAATATGTTAGTGAAAAAAGGACTCTGTAATGAAACTAATTCACAACTGTCTTTAAGATACTAATGCACTTAAAAACAAAACAAAACTGGAGATCATGACTGTTGGATTATATGTAGATTATGTAAGAAACATGCATGAATTCCCATGAATAGACTCTTACTCAAAGACCTGGGCCCTACATCTAAAAACGGGAGAATGAATTTATACTTGCATGCCTTTAAAATGAAAAGTGTAATGCATATAAGATTTTTGTATTGTAATTTCTTACCCTAAGGGGTTCCATCAGATAACTGATCAAGAGAGGTTCTACTGTGATTCCTATTTAATCAATCAACATGTACTCCAAAAAGTCATAAATACTACAATGAAGTCTCCTAAAATTTTTATTATCCAGAAGTGTAAAATTTGGGTTTAACGACAGTAGAATACTTACAGAGTCTTCTGATAAAGAACGGCGGCAAAGATCTGTAGGGAAAAATAGTTTTAAAATTAACATTGCTGGTTAACTCTCATTTGTTTCACATTCCAAAGAGCAAGAACTAAATCCTCAAGCAGAAGATTTAAGATAATCTAATAACAAGCAAATTTAGAATTTATCATTAGCATCAAATACATTACATAAATATCAGTTCCTGATTATTCTAGTTCTTTGGCATTTTCTTTCACTTTGTAATCCCTAAGATAAAAAAATTTTTATGAGAATTTTAAAAATATAAATGCTACAAATGTTGACTGCAAAAAATCAATTACAGAGAAGTATAAAAATAAAGACAATAATCCTACTGGTTTAATCCTCAGTACCTCCATTAAAATAAATCTAATTACTTCCCCTCCAACAAAAAAACAAACAAAATATTCTTGAAAAAATATATATATTGCAGACATCTTTATAATACATATCACCTACTCCACATTATTATTTTTAATGTGATAATTGTTCATGACCACATGGTACTCTATTTTGTGGTGTAACACTTGACCAATCCTCTAATAGGATAGAAACTCATGTTTCTAGATTTTTGTTTTTATGAACATCCCTTCAGTTAACATCCATACAGATACATATGTGAATTTATCTTATTTCCTTATTTACTTACTTCCTTAAAATAAATTTCTAACATCAAAGGGTATGTAAACCTCAAAATCCGCGACCCTGCACCAAACTGCCCACTGCGAAGCCTGTACTGTTTTTACATTCCAACTTGCAGTGTATGAGGCTAGCCTTCTCCCATGCCACTGTCAACACTGGGTATGATCCAGACATTGTAATTCCCAAACATATTTTTCTTCTCATTATGCTCTAACCTCTGCTCTTATTTTAACCATCAAAATTTAAAAATAAAACAGATCTTGTTTCACCTTTTTTTCCTCCCCATCATTCACTGCAGTCCCTACATCACTTTTACAGCTTCCAAGGAAAAGAAGAAAGTCTAAATGTTTCAGGAGTTGAGACCAGACATAAGCCCTCTAAAAAATTATTTTTTCTCTTAATTAAAAGCTTCAAAGCATGTAGATATTGTATATGGAAACATACTAAATGAACTTAGAATGTGCTTGAATAGTGTTATCAATGAATAAATGTAGTGTGTGTGCAGACGTGCACACACAGGCAAATCATATTATTACATACTTGTGTGTTTAGTAGCAATAATGATAATATTTACCAAATGCTTATTAACTCACTTGATTTACATTTAACAGTCAAAGTTACCTGTTTAAAAACCTACTCATTAAAGTTCAAACTTAAGGTTTGGTGTGATTGAAAATGGGTAAGTAGACTGGCTTAGGGATTAGACAGCAAGAGAGGAGAGATACAGTCCAGAACCCAAGACAAACGCTAGATGGACTTTGGGAAATTCCCACTGCATCAATAATTTCCATTTAAAAACTCCCCAAAAGTCGGAGATGGAAATGTTAGGTATCTTGATTGTGGTGGTGGTTTCATAGGTATATACAGCTATCAAAATTCATCAAATTGTACATCTGAAATATGTGTAGTTTACTGTACAGAGATTATACAATAAAGTTTTAAAAAACAAAAACAAAACAAAACTTCCCAAAAGTCAAATGTGATGTTTGAAAATATTTCGCAAAGTTACATGCATATTACATTTACATGTAATTTTAACAAACTTCCAACCTTCAGCTTTTTGTAGGATTTTCATTGCCTGGTTCAGCTGGCCTTGTCCTATCAGTGCACATGCAGCATTGTAGCACAGTTCGTGTGTGCCTTCCTGGAGGCCCAAGTTCTCCTGTCACAGAGCAAAAACCAGTCAAACACTAGACAGAAATATTATTTCATGGCTGTGTGGGTACACAGGGATACTCACTGGAACCACTTTTTCCCAGTTGCTTTGAGCTGCAACAACTGCTGAAAGGTTTGTTTTTCTCTCCTCATCATAATCGTCCTGGGAGTTTCGGACAAGATCTCTATACACAGCTAGGCACTCATCATAGCGTTCTAACCGGTATAACTGAAGAGATAAACAGCAAGCAAAAAGTCAGAGAAGACAAATACTGTGTTACATCCCTAACACCATACAAACCCTTTCTGGAACCACTACATAAGAAACCTAATTCAGCATAACATGGACAATCAACTGTTTCTCTGCTATAATTTTTCAATTAGTTCTGTATGCTATAATACTTTTGAAAAGTTACTTGCAATGAATCCCTATTATATTGCATACTTGTAGGCATGATCCAGCTAGAAAAGCTATTGTACTGTCTCCATCTCGAGGTTAGGTTAAGTGCCTAAGTGCGTTGTGAAAGAAAACCATTCCATAGAAACTAACCCTGTTACTTAAATCTGACTTACAACAAGAAAAATTTCCCACAGGATTACTATGTCTTGATAAACAGGAACTAAACCAGATGTTAACAGAAGGACTTAATATTTCCTAGGAGATCATTATATTCAATCTTCATTTCTCTTTCCCAGAAACCAACAATCACCCCTTGATAGGGTAGTATCAAGTATACATAACATAATTCTTGCTTTTTTCATTCAAATTGTTCTCACAGGGCAGTAAGAACTGCCACTCCAGGTCAATTAGTCTACCATGTATGACAGAGATGGGTGCCCTTCATCAGTCTCAAAATGCTGGAATTTAAGCCAACCCAGCTTACAGGAATTCTTTTTAGATCTACAATCCATAAATTTGCCTTAATCTTTGTTAAACTCACACTACCTTTTAGGAACAATACACTCAATATAACATTGCTGTATTATTGTTGTTGACATTTTAAAAAATTTTAAGAGGGTTTTGCTAGTTTTAATGTAACACTTTTGCCCTCTCATCATAAATAGCCCTATTTTACAGTAGGCTTAATTGCGTGTCTCAAAACTCTTTTAGAATAAGCTATTTCCAGGGATTCCATGAACTATCTGAATTTAGCCAAATTCTTAGTCATCATGATTTTTTTTTATTTTAAACCTAGAAAAAACACCAGCTAAAAACTAGAAGTACTATTTCAAAACTGTGTAAATATATAAGCTTACTAGCCTTCATCTTTCCAACTAAAATGTCCAAATTTTATAGGATAGTTCTCAATTTTTAAATTACCTTGAGAAAGTCATTTGTTCATAGAACACAGTATATGCAATTGTTCAAATGAAGATCAAGAAGAGGGAATATGTTCAAACCCCAAGAACTGGTTTGTGGAGCATCAGGATGGGCTGCGGTTCCACATCCCTGCTCCTTACCATAGGTAGTGTCATGCTTACTCAGGATGATTGTCAATAGGGATTTTAAAGCAGTAATTACCACTTGTCCATAAAGCTCCTTTAGTTTGTCTGTCTGCTGGTTTGCACTTTCTATTGTCTTCAAGGCATTCTCAATTCTGTTTAGCCTGTACTCACAATATGCCTTCTCAAAGGAAAGAGAGTTACTGAAAAAGGAAAAATCAGTATCTGATTATTAGCTAACAATACAGAGCACCAACATATGCTAGATACTGCTCTAAGTACATTTGATACATATTTAGTTATTTAATCCCCATTAACAACAGATGACAAAGGTTAGTGACTTTTCTGAAAATCAGATGCCTCATAAGTGACAGAAAATACTACATCCATTTCCCTAGGCTCTCTTGCTTTTATGGATATTCTTACTAGAATTATTGATCTTTTGAAACAAATATATAAGAATGAAATCATGAATCAGTTAAATAACTGTTTTAGACACAAAGGCAATCAGAACATTGTTTTGAATGGGTTGTTATATTAGTTTCTTAAATCTATTAATCAAGTAATAAGCCATATAATGCTTTTAACTTGTTCAAGATGCAAATAATTAGCAAAGAAAAAGTAGCTAGAAATCTTAAAAGAACCTAGTACTTATAACAAAACTGGTAAACACACAACTACAAAAACACTACTTACATATATAGACTTAAAAATTCATCCACATTGGTGTCACATATGAAACTCATTTTGAAGTTTCAACCATAATTCATGAGGAAAAATAATTATCAAAGCAAATGGCAGTATCTTTTATTTACTTGACTAACAAAAAATTATTTTAAAATTTCCCTATGTCACAAAATGGCCAAAATTCAAAATACTGAATTTTAGCATAAACATGTTTACTAGTAAAAAGCAGTGTCCTGTTTATTATCCTTTTATTTTTAATAATGTTCAAAAATTAGTTTTTATCTATAATACATGCATTTGCCCCCACAAAAAGGTATACACTGAAAGGTTTTACTCCATTATTCAAATCTACCCTAGTCTCCTCACCTCCTGTGAGTGACTATCTTTATTCATTGTTTCTCCATATAGTGTTTGTCTTTGCAAAAACAAAAAAAAACACACGTAGAAATTCTTATATCCTCCTTTTCTTATACAAAAGGAAGTATAGGATACACTGTTCTGTACCTTATAAATATTAAAGAATAAATATGCTGCAAACTTCATTTCAATACACATTTCTTTTGGGGCTTAGGCATAACTGTAAAGAAAAATGAAATTACAGTAACAATTCAGAATATAAGTTCACATTTCATAAAATGGCAATTGAAATAAATAAATGAAAAAGATTAACAACAACAACAAAAACTGCTACATATTCTAAAGACTGCTAAAGAACTCTGATACTAAAAGATCTTGGTCTAAAATCACACTCACCTAAACAATTCTCAAAGGAGGTAGGCACAAAAGTCAGGCTAAGACTGCCGTGCCATCCTAGAGGCCTCTATTCATACATCCCTGCCCTAGATGTCCTGCATTCTCTGCCTTTTTTTTTTTTAATTAAACTTCCGTTGGGGTGTTCTCCTTATGTCCTCTAAGAACTCTTGTTACTCTTGTTTATGCCCCCAAATCCCTCCACAGTTTACCTTCTTCTGAATGGTTCAAAGGGAAGACAGAGTAAAGAAAAGCCTCCTTAAGGCAGAAAAGAACAAAAGTTACTATTGTTTCTTCCAGTTTCAGGAACACTACCAGCAAGCAAAAGGAAAAATGAAGGAAGGAAAGAAAAAGGTCAAAAATTACTGACTAGTAGAGGAAAAAAACGTGGAAATGGTTATAGCTACAGTAAACGTGTCTGATAACTGCACAAAAAAACTAATTAAATCACTTACTTGGCTAACACTTTGGTGTGAGTATTGATGACATTCAAGGCTTCCTTGAAACTTCCATTCTGGATAAGGCATACCACTTTACAGTGTAAGGCAGTTACATCATCCTTGTTTATCTGTAGTACTAGAGAGCAAATTTAGGAAAGCAGTTTTAAAATCCATTCCCTTCCCATATTTTTACTAAAATGTTTCACTTCCTGACGCAGGAAACTACATTTCCAATTTCATGGCAGCAGAAATGATCAGTCAGAACATTTTTTGAAATGGCTATTCTTTACTTTTAACTTAAGAAGTGGCAACAAGGAGAGTTATAATTTAGTAAGTTAGACTTTTCAATGAGATAGATTCCCAAGATGCATGTACCAAAAAAATAAAGTGAATAAATAAGCAAGAATGAAGCTGTTTTCTATAGCTTTTTCCATCTTGAGACGCATGCTACATCCTACATATTTCATTACTTCACAGAGAAAGAAAACAGTTCCCGTAGAACTTGGAAGCAAATGACTTAGGATTGAGTACAGGCTTGTCACTATATGCCTTGAGGTCTTAGACAAGTCACCTGACTGCCAAATCTCAATTTTCTGATTCATAAAATGAGTATTAAAGCATTACCTATTTTGCAAAGTAACTAAGATTAAATGACAATATTTTGGAAAAATCTATAAGCTGTAAATTATACAAACAACTTATCTTGCTGGCAGTATTTCCAAAAACCATTCAAAATTTTCCTTTTCACCTAAGATAACTAAAGAGAGGTATAAGGAAGGGCTCAGGTGGTCAAGTTTCAATGCTGAACAGCTGTTCAGTGTCAAAACGACCAGGATCACTCCCCCTGCTCCTGGGCAACTATAGGAATTCACTTCTCAGTCTAAGAATCAAAATTACTTCTGCCAATTAAGAATATAATATATATGAATAAACTGACAGCCCTTGCTAATTAAAGAATTCCTGCAAAATACTTACTACACCGCTGAGTAGTACTGGTGGCAGGCCCACTCAAATGCCAACGTTAATTCAAAACAAGTTTAAGAATCAAATAATTCTAATTAGTAGCTATTTTCCTCAATGTCTGAAATCACCAAATGTGCACTGTGGGCACAATCACTTCTTTTCACATTAAACCAGCAATAGGTTGTTGAAAATTCATACTTCTATGTTACAGATACACCTTGTATGCTATTACTGCTTTGAACAGCCAAACCCTGCCTGGTAATTACATTTCCAAATCTAACAATTACAGACAAAATCTTCAGTAAAGAATTTAGCACGACAGGGAGCATTAAAAGACACGGCCACATTACAGTTACGTAGTAAAGGATAAAAGAATATACTGAGTTGAACATCACACTGAAGATAGTTTACTCGAAATGATCAGTTACTGGGCAAAAAACAGGATAAATTTTTGCTCTTTTCAACGTTATTTCAAACGTCGGTGCTTTCACACATTTTTCTCGTCTGAAGACACCAGGCAGAGTCTACCTGTGGGAATGACAGGCCTGATACCCAGATCTAGCCCTTCCCTCTACCCTTAAGTTCCACCTCGTCAGCATCAGCTTTCAAACTACGTGTCCCAAGCAGGTTCCTCTCCGCGCTGAGGCCCAAGAGAAAAAGCTCCCTCAGCAATACTGTCTCGATCGCTCCGTTAAAAGGGCGAAGAAAAGGAGATACCGCGGAGTATTTGCGAAATAAGGCGTAAAAACAGCGGAGTTAAATAAGAAAACAGTTTGAAGCGCAGGACGCTGCGGGCTCTTTAAATCCCTCCCTCGCTTCCCGCGGTGGGTAAAGAGGAAAGTCCACGTGGCTCTAAGCCACCCAGGACCCAGGGCTGGCCAGAAGCAGCAGAGGGGCTGCGACCTGTGCCGCTGGGCGTTCGGGCCCTAGCGCCGGACGGCTGGGGTCTCCCGTCCAGCGCCTGTTCGGAGGCGGTCGCGCGCGCCGGAAGGAGGCCGCGTCCTCCCATCCGCCCGGGCCCGCCCCCGCCCCGGCGCCCGCCCGGACACCTACTCTTGTTGATGGTTTTGAGAGCGCGCGTGAAGTCGCCGTTCTGGCCATAACGGTTCACCTCACTCCAGAGCGCAGGCACCGAAACACCCCCACTGCCGCTGCTCGCCATCTTGGAGGAGACGAGGGGAGGGGCGGGACGACCTGTGTCCCGGAAGAGGATCTCGGAGGTGGCCAAGCGGAGGAGGAAGCCGGTGGTTGCTAAGCGTTTCGAGTCGGAAGCGTCTTTGTCCCTGAGTCAGTGTCAGACACCTCAGTCTTAGCTCTCGTAGGTACAAGTTTGCATAGATAGAGTCGACATACCTTATTTGAAACGGGTTTGGAGGAACGAGGCTTCGGACCCCAGGAAGTGGTCAAGAAAGGATTCAGCACAGATTCGGCTCAAAGCAGCGTGCGTTTCCAGGGCGACCGCTGCGGCTAACCAGTGTGCTGGTCCCTCGAGGCGGAGCTGGGCGACAGTCTGTGGAAGAAAAAAGGTCTACGGCGTGCTAAATACCAACTGGAAACAGTAGGGAGTCGTTTGAAGGAGAAGGGGAGAGCAACGGCTTCTTGCTGTTTGGGGAAACTTATTAGAGTAATTGGTATTTGAAGGGGATTTTGATAGGTGATTAGGAAAACCTGGGGTTGGTTCTGGGTAAAGTTCTGGCAGAGACGCGAATATGAGAAAAGGCACAGAAGAAGAAAAGAATCTTCAAGTGCAAAGCATGTTTGGTGAGAACTCCTCGGCTGCCCTTTGGGCTCCAGTTCAGGGCATTCTTTGGGGTGAGAATTCCCAGGTTCAGTTCCTGGCTTTGCGACTCAGTGGAGATCTGACTGAACGTGTTATCAGAGTCCCAGTTTTCTCGACTGTAAAATAGGGATAATATATAATCGTTCTAGGGATAGAAGATAATCCATGCATCCTGGCATAGTAAGCACTCAGGTAACACATAGACATGGGGGTTTAGAGTTTTTGTAAGATCTTAAACACCAAAATATGTTTGAATGTCAGAACTCTTGATGAGAATGACAGGACATTTTATTGAACGCCTACTCTGCAGACTCATTTCTTTTCACAATCCTACCAACTCCTGCCACTTCCCCCTTCCTCTGTTTCTCAGCAACCTAGCTAACTCCCTTTAATCCTTTAAATATTTCTGTATCCTGGTTCCAGGTTAAAAGTTACTTCTTCGACTTTGCCTACTACGCAAGGTTCCCCATTACACTCTCTTATGGGGCTCTCTACTTCTGAGTACTACTCTTAATTAGGGCCTATCTCTCTCCACATGGACTGTAATTTCCATGAGGCCAAGGACTGTATTTGCCTTGTATCACCCCAGTATCTCTAGGATCTAGCACACTGCCTGGCAAATGGTTGGTACTCAACTTTTTAACTGAATGAGTTTTTGCTTATTTCTCCCCTAATCTGTAAGTTCTTTGAGGGCAGTAACTATGTCCAGCTCATGGTTATATCGTATGGTGCCTGGCACATTTCACGTCTGGTTAATACGTACAGTGCCAAAACAGCACTAATGGTTGAGTGAACTCTAGCTCGGGAGGATATAATCTCTGTGCATTAGTAAACATCATGAGAAGAACTGTGGACTTTTACTTGCTGTGGAACTGTCACATATTTCAAGCCAATCATACCTGGATTTCAGAGAGGGTTAAGGGAGTTCTGGATGAAATTTGGTATACCCAAAACTATGGGAATTTTTCTGAGGAAAGGTTTTGTAGCTTCCATCAGATTCTCATCAAGTGTTTATGCCAACTCCCCACCCCAACCACAACACACACAAAGGTTATTGAGAACCACTGCCTTAGTAGTGCTTTTCTAAAATTTCAGAACATTGATGTTATGTAAGGATTCACAATTTTGGTTTCCATATCAGTCTGATCCCATATACTTTGTAGCTTCTAGAAATTTCCTCAGAATTCTTCTCCTGTGGATTCCTATGTTTCTGTTTCTTCTGTCATTTTTAATGGTGTTTTGTGGCAAACAGGATATAAATTAAAATGTACGGCTTTAATCTACCATTTCTGAAACGGGTCTTCCAAACCAGAGTGAATGTTTTTAAGTATATACTTGATGTTACTTTTCTACCTTCAGGCTAAAATCCAAACAACAAAATCTAACATGTTTTGTGATCTGGCTTCTGCTTGCCGCCTCCCTAACCCACATAGGTCTTTTGTTACTCCCTCCTCCCCTTGCTTGTGATATGTCTCTAAGATTTAGTTATGTGTGGTTCCATGTTGCCATATCTATGGGAATTTGCACACATATTCATTCAACAAATATTTGAGTTCCTTATAAGTACCAGTGTCAGACATTATACTAGTTGCTAGGTTTACAATTACCAACATAAAGACAACCCAGTGTACTCATGGAATTTAGTTTTTAGCTGAGAGAGAGAGGCAATAAACAAATACATACTGTTTGGTGGTAATAAATTCTGTGAAGAAAATTAAGGAAAGGTAAGAGGGATTGAGAATAGAGCGCAGGGGTTGGAGTCCCCCCTTTTCACTCACAGCATACACTTGTTCTTTAGATCTCCCCCTCCTGTTGTACTCAGAATACCCTATCCTTTATTCCATATGAAGATAATGTAGTAGTTTGAAATTGTCTGCCCCAGAAGACTCCAAAACTGAGGGCAGAAATGGGACCTTGTTCATTGTTGCATCCCTAGGGCCTTGCACACAGTAGGTACTCAAAAATGTACCATAATGGATTTAGCTATTTATCATTTCTGAGAAGCTCCCATATACAATATCTTACCATTTTAACCACTCTGTGAGGCAGGCAGAAGAAATAATTTAGTCCCACTTAATAAATGGGAACTGAAGCTCAAAATGTGCCCAAGGGAATCTTTTAATTTCCATTCTACTGCTATTTTCACTGTACCACAATGCTAGGTTAACACCACCACCCCAAGTGTTTGAGGTTGCGGGAAGTTAAAGGCAAAAAACAGCCATCAAAAGCAAGCGTTTCGAGGGTGAAGGTTATGGCTCGGTGGCAGGGCATGTGCTTGGCATGCCCCAGTGCCCCTTTAAGGAAAAAAAAAGTGTTTCCATTGTCTTTCTGAGGACTGCTGTGCTGAAGAGGGCAGGGAGACTGTGGATGTTCCGTGGTGCATAATGCTTTATTTAAGTCACGTTATGCTGACTCTGCCCGTTTTACCTTTGCTGTTTTCAGAAATTAAATCAGCTGAAGGGATTATCAAATTCAAGGAAGTTTTCATGGAATTCATTCTACTCATTGTATACTGTACAGTCTGCCAAATGGATTTTTATATAATGTAGTCACATGCTGGGATATGCTTTCTATACGCTGTCTCATAAAATTCTCACAACCACCATGAGGTAGGTAATATTAGTCCCACTTTACACATGAGGAAATTGAGGCACAAAAATTCTTTAAATAACTTGGCGAAGATCACATCTCTCAACTGGGCTACAGTGGCCTCTTAACCAATCTCTTTGCTTCTCTTCTAGTCCATACAATAGCCAGAGAATACTATAAAATATGTTGAATACATCATGTCATTCCCCTGCTCAAGCTTCCCAGCTGTTTTTCTGTCACACTTCAGTGTGGTCCACAGGCCCTAAGTGATCAGCCATTGCTTACCTCAGCATCTCCTTCCACTCGTACCCTTGCTCAGAGCTCCAGCAATACTGGCATGTTTCCAGGTCCTCAAAAAGGCAAAGCTGTTTTACTTTGTTCCCTTAGTCTGGAAAACTACTTCCCTGTATCTTTTCATGGCTTGCTCTTTCACATCATTGCCTGCTCTCCTCAAAAACCATCCCCTAACCCCATCACTTTCCTCTCACCTCGGTTATTATTCACATGCACTTAGACTTCCCTCAATCTATCCAGTTTATCTTTTATGGTTTGTCATCTCCAATCAAAGATACATTTTGGAAGGGGGAGGGCCTTGTCTTTGTTCAGTGTTGCTTTCCTAGAGCCTAGAATAAAATCAGGTAAAATGTATTTCACATAGGGATGAAAGAATAAAGCTTCACATAGAGCTTATCTTTATCTTTTATTTGGCTGCATTGTTTAAATTTCAGAAGGCATTAAAGTTAACAGCAATTCTGAATGTGGCTTTAAGATATGAAGTTTAAGAACCACATTATTTGGACACAATTTTTTCTCCTCTTTTTAACTACAAGCCCATAGAAAGTATAAACTTCCAAAGACAGGTTTAAGTTACTTTTTGTAACATAGTCAAAATATTTTTAAACAAGTATTTACTTTAGCACTGATGAACTGTACTACTGAGGATATATGCACTCAATATTAAGAAACTAATAGTGAAATAATGATCATTGATAAAAGTCAGTCCTATCCACCAGTCTAAATCAACGTTTGAAATTTTTATGTACTGCACAGAAATAGGTGGATCTTTTGCTAGGTAGGAATAGAAGAGCTGAAATGTCAGCCATTGACTATTCAGAGGCCATGAAACCGAAGTTCAGAAATGTTAAAATCAAATCTTTTTAACTGTTCTTGTAATCTAAAATTAAGATAGAAAATTAAACAGTACATGATTTTTATAATTCCCCCATTTCTGGCAGACAGTTAAGCATAGGACATCAGAGCATAAGCAATGTAAGGGAAATAAAGTGTAGAATTATATTTTCTCCTCTTTGGGAGCTCACAATTCAGACAAAGTCCTTGTAGCCATTGTAGCTAGAGGAAGGTTTATTAGGGAAGGTTTCATGGAAACAGTAAAAGATGAAGCTCTAGTAATTAACAAAGGTATTAAAGACAGAAATGAGGAAATTCTAAGAATTAAAGGTACAGATATGTGACAGTCTGAAAGTTATGGGGCAACCAAGTTCCCTTGATAGGTTACATTAGCGATTCTTAACCTACAATGCATAAGTTTCAAGGGAACCCAAGAACCAATGGAATGTATTGGTAAGTTTTATGTGTAATTTTCTAGGGAGAGGGTCAATGGCATTCATACGTTCAAAGGAGTCTGTGTTGCAAAAGAGATTTATTTAAGAGTCGATGTTGTAAGTCCTTGGACAGTCAACTTCAAAAAGGTTGGGTTGAGAATGAAGACTTTCTAGATCAGGCTGATAGAATAGAATTTGACCCTTGCTTGAGGTCTTTGTAGAGGATGGGTAAACAGTAAATTCAAGACCTGGTGTTGAGTTAGAGATGAAAAGTCAGAGAAAAACATCAAGGATAAAAAACAAGCTTCGTACTTGGTACAGTGAGTGTAGCCGGCTTTAGGCTTGGTGGAAGATGAACTAAGTTTGGAGCATTTACAGGGAAATGGACACTTGAAAAAACAAGTCTACAGACAAAAGCTGGGAGTCACTATGCTAGTTTTAGCTAAAAGAATTAAGATTACTCTACCACTATTTGTAAACAATGAACTGAATATTAGGAAACGTCAATATTTAAGGGGAAAGAGTACTATATGAGAAGCGATCGAGGCTGGAACAGCTTGGGGTCTAGCCCCAAAAACGAATAGCTACATCAGTCATACCCCACAGAAATCAGGTGGAAGAAGTGATGAGATGCTCGCTTGTTAGCAGTTGAGAGGGAGGTGAAAAGGCGTAGACAAGTGCAGGCCAGTGGCAAGTCTTATCAAGATTTCATCTGCAGCAGATTCTTAACATTTTTGAGGACACAGATCTTTTGGTAAAAACTGTCCCCTTTTCATAAAATTGAACATATACATAAAATTTTACACTTAAGATTAACGGACTCATGGGCACTCTGACTAAAGTTTAATGATCTATAAAACCTTCAAGGCTGCATAATATAACAATGATTTCCAAATATGGTTTACAGACTGATGATGAACTGTGTACCTCTCAGTAACAACTGCTCCTATAGAAGTGAATTTTATTGGGTATACTCCCAGACTTAATACTATTACAAGAAACAAACTAGTTACGGTTATTAATGGAAGGTTCCAGTTTCTGAAAATGATGGTAGGCTGGGAATTGTTAGTCTGGCTAAAATATGTATAATCAGAATTAAAAGAATTTTGACCTACAGATCCACAAAATCTTTCATTTGGAATGGCAAAGGGGACTGTACTTTTTTTCCCATTGGAAATTGCCCTGACACCCAACAGAGAAGTTCCCAAAAGTCTCTCCATGGCTTCCACATTGCCCTTCATCTTGTTTCATGCCTTTCCTACCCCTACCATCAATCTCAGCTTCTCTTAAAAAAGTAAAATCAAAACCATCATCATTATCTATAGCTAGAGATAAATACATCATTTTCTGATATACTGACTGAAAATAAACTGTGCCTTTAGAATTTTGTAAAGATCATAATATAAAAGAGGACTACGTTGCTGTTAACTACCCTCTCTAAGATACTACCATTTTAACTTTCTAAAACTTATGGATTGAGATGTAGGAAGTCCAGTAGTAACTTTAGAGCTCTATAAGATGTTATTAGCATTTAAGAAATATAATTATACTGCCTACCTAATAATGATCATATAGTAAAAGATTAATTTTAAAATGTACTTATAGTAATTTCACTACTGATAAAGAAATATCAGTACACACATATTTCACTAACTGATGAATCTAGAAGCATTTATTCACTTATAAATTTTGTTTTCTCTGATTGATTTTAAATGTTTTGTCTTGATTTTTTTTTCTGCAGCTAAACCAGAGATTTACAGTTTTTCTTCTTAAAAATGTGATGATGTTGTTTCTTATAAATTGCCCTTTCTGATTTTCTTGTCAGCCTGCTTCAAGGAAATCCATGTGTTCAATACACTTGCTCGCAGCTTGGCCCATACCAAATGGTTGTTTAATCCAAATATCTGAGCAGCAAACTGAGCTGATCCTTCTGGAGAAAGTATGGTTGAACAGCCAAGACCTATTGGTTCAGAAAAGAAAAGACAGAAAATTGACGAAATACCACTTAACAAACTATTTTATACTCTTGGAAGCCCTGCTAGCTACAAACAATAAAAGCTACTATATTATCCTTGTCTAAAGTAGGATCTGTGGAAGGAATTTCCATCTTTACTATTAGAGTGATAAAGTAATTATAAGAGGATAAGTAATATTTATCCACCGGGAACAGATATTTTATATACATTAACTATCACTCTCCTCACTGAATCCACTTGCAAGGAAATTTACTTTTTTCAAAGTTCTTTTCACATGGACTATCCCTTTAAATATCTGATGAAAGGCAACAGAAATAAAACAAAGAACGAGGTAAGTGGGTAGAAGCGAAGCATCTGTTCTTAGACAAACCTGAGGTACGTTAATTGTTCTGGTAATTTTCTAGTTATTCCTTTTGTCTCTGCACTTGAAGTATTCTAACATTTTTAAGCAGTGAAAAAGTCAAATCCATAAAATAATTCTAAGAATCAGGTTATAAATAAATTCAATAATAATAATTCAGTAATAAGATCTAAAAAAAAAGAAAGTAACTTCTTGGGCACCACGGGTTTGCTCAGGCAGAGCTTCTTGAGGTGGTACCATTACGTCTTTGTCCCTAGAGTCAAGGACTAGCTAGCTTAGAATTCATTCCAAAAGCTATATTTTCCCCAAACTCTTGGAATTCATCAGGCTTTCTGACTCTTACTATCCCCAGTAAGAACGGACTAAAGCAGAAATCACAAGGTTTATTTAATTTGTATTAATAAATCAATTTACATATAGCTGTACCACTTACTATGTAACTAACATCAGCCAAATTACTTAATTTTAGTATCCCTATCTGTAACATGGGAGTGATAACTAGTAGCTACCTTTTGTGAGGATTCAGTGAGTTACTGTATAAACAGAGTAAGTGCGAGGCACAGTGCCTGGCACACAGAGTAAGTACTCAGTGAATGTCAACCATCAGTAGTATACTGGGTAGAGTGTTCCACTCTAGCAACTGAAATACCTGTGCCTGCTGCCCAGGACTCCCTTTCTGATATTAAGAAAGCTTAATTAGAAAAAAAATGAAGTTATCTGGGGAGCATGCCATACGAGAAAGTTTTTAGGATTTTATATAGCCACTGTAAAACTGTTCCTCAAAAGATTATCCCCAATTCTACTGACCAGAATGTACAAATCTTCTAGATTCTGTCTCCCCTTGGATATTACTAGGTAAAAACTGCCAAATTTTTGCTCACCACATTCCTTTCTCTAAGCTCCATGGATAATAATACCTATGCCATTCGTCTGGCATAAATTTGGGTATAGCTTCATTTATAGTTATGATTTTTAACTTGCTGAAGCTGATATAATCAGATCTATCTAGTTAAAGATGGATTAGTCAAAAGATGTTTCTCTGAAACCTATAAAAACAACAGTAAAGGGAATAAAGGAAATAGACAAACACACGAACAAGAGATAACAGCAATGACGTGGCAAATCGAGTAGTAACTAACTTAGCAAACCAAGAAAATTTAAACCTAAACTAGAAGCAGGGAAGATGAAAAGCTACCTGACATTAGAGAACTCACTCAAAGGTTGAGGAATTGGTGATACCAGATACTTTTGAGGGGAAGAGTGAGGGTGAAAATGGGGCTAAAAAGAAGACTGAGTAGAAGTTGAACAGTAAGGCCATCAGATCCCCTTCCCTACTCTATGTACCTTAGCAGTGGCCCATTCTGCACCATGGCAGTTTTAAATTTTTCTGGAGGCAAAACACTTTAGTCCAGACTTCTGTGCCAACCAGGCACAATTGAGGCAAGGAGTGCTACAGTGAAAACATGGGATTAAGTTTGCACACATTTGTTAAGATCGCCAGCTTCCAGAATGCTGGCAGCCAAGTTCACTTCCCCAGGCAGAGACTGAGACTAGAAAGGTTCTCTGGGTAGTTCTGGCCAATACATGAGAAAAGACTGAAGACACTGATGTGGGGGGTTATTCAAAGAACAACCCTACAAGATCACCCCACAGTCGAGGCCACTTGTGACAAGCCCCACCCACTTGTAGAGCTTCCAGTTGGTTTTTACTATGCCCATTCTTTAAGAGCAAACAGCCAAGGCTCAGCAAACAGCTAAGGAAAGGAACCAATATGAAAGAAATAATAATAACCTCAGATTACTGAGAGGTTATTGCAAAGATTAAACAAGAAAAGGATGTCTGGGAGGGATGAGTAAGAAATTAAAAATACTGTACCCAATGAAAACTCAATGGAAGGGTTGGAATGTAAAGCTGAGGAAATATTCCAGGAGGTATAGCAACAGGAATAAGAAAACAAAATAGAAATGAAGGAAGTTCAAATGTGAAAAATAAATTCAAAAATGAGAGAAGAAAGAAAATGGAGGGGGAAGGAAATTATTAAGGAATTCAAGAAAATTTCCCAGGACTAAAGAATTGATGTTCCAGATTAAAAGAGCCAACTAAAATGCCAGGATGAAAACGGACTTACCAAGACACATCTTTGTGAGATTTAAGGACAATTGGATTGAAAAGATCCTAAAAGCTTCCAGAAAGAAACACAATGCATAAAACAACCCAGAATCACCTATAGTGGAAGGGGACTGGAGTTTTCAATAACTCTGGAAGCTAGA
Source organism: Camelus bactrianus (assembly GCF_048773025.1). Lineage (NCBI taxonomy): Eukaryota > Metazoa > Chordata > Mammalia > Artiodactyla > Camelidae > Camelus > Camelus bactrianus. Next base: position 97,665,494 of record NC_133540.1, read on the forward strand.
AGACAGTGGAGTAAGCCCTCAAAATTCTGACAAAATAATTTTCAACCTTGAATTCGATTCCTAAATTATCAAATCAGTGTGAGCTACGATACAAACATTTTAGATATACAAGGTCTCAGGAAGTTTATCTTCTATACCCTTTCCTCAGGGAGTTCACTAAGAATGCTTTCCAACAAAAAGTAAGCCAAGGAAGGCGAAGACATGGGACCTAGGACACAAGAGATCCAATACTAGAGAAAGGCAAAATGAACATCCATGATGCTGACTGAGAGCAGTGCAGCAGGCCTGGAGAGAAGCCAGTCCATATGGGAACAGGTCAGGGGGCATAGGTACATAACATACTCCACACATGAGCAGATTTACACTTACACGACTGAGAGAGAAGTTGGAGGTTTAAGTAATAAGCAAATCAACTTTTACTAAAGTAAAACAGTCATGACTCTTAGGACTTGTAGATCAGATCATTATCTTGGACTATGATGAGCATACCACAATATTGTTATTTTATGAGACTCTGCTCAGGCAGCCAACTGATGAAACTTCCTTGTGTTTTAATTATTCTAACCCCTAATTTTTTAAAAATTTCATTTCCTCTACAAAAGTAATACCACATTTACTTAAAAAAAAAAAAACTCAATATAATGAATGATGTATTCTTGGGTTGAAAAAAAGAAATCTGAACTTGAAATAACTACAGATCTTACCAGTAGTTTACAGAACATATAGGGGATGGATGAGCATAGTAAACAACACCCAGGAATATAACCAACTAAATCCAAAATGTGGAAGATTCTATAGGACAAATGAAAGGAAAAAAAGGAGGGGGATTAAAAGAGACTTAAGAGATTTATCAATTAAATGCAGGGTAGGGACTGTGTTGGATCTTAATTTGAACAAGCCAACTGTAAAAACAAATGAGATGACTGGAAAAATTTGAACCCTAACTGGAATTAAGTGATTTTAAGAAATTACCATTAATTTTTCTTACAGTATCCTGATTATGATTTTAAAACTATAAAGTATCACTTAGAAAAGCATACTTAAATATCTAAGTATAAAATGCTATACTGTCTCAGATCTGCTTTAAAATAATCCAGCAGGGAACTGGCTCTGTTGCACAATGGACAGTGTGTTAGGCTTCTAAAATAATCCAGCAGGAGAGGGCTACAGATGCAACAAGATGTTAACTGCTGAAGCTGGGTAATGGGTACATGAGATTTCATTGTTATATTCTCTCTACTATTGTGCTTCTTTGAAACTTTTTAATAATTTTTAGAAAGTCAGTGTATCTTACCACTGGGTAATCGAAGAGAAGACCACACATCTTGAGCTCCCCAGTCTGCAGTGAGGGGAGGACAGCTGATAACTGGATATGCAGTGTTACCAGACATCACTGGTCCTAAACCATTGCTTCTGCCTGCCACTGCCACAAATACAGTAGGAATGCCATCCCCTAGGGAAATTACAGGTTTATTATTAGGCTAAACATTCAAAAGAGATTTAAAGACAGGTTAAAAAAGGGGGGGACCCATATGCAGTAACTCCTTGACTTCCTTTAATAGCAGTCTGTAGAAAAAGCACTATATTAAGATAATATTGTTAGATATACATTCAAAATACAAGGTTCATTCTGCCACTTACTGTATGTATATCAAGTAATGAAGTAGCAAGAATAGGTTTGGCCATTTTTTGAGATCTATACTATAAAGAGGGTACCAAGGTGCTAGTGAGGAAATGGCTCAAAGGCCCCTTCACTGCTGCTGCTTACGCTCACTGAAGCAAAGAATGACACCACCTGAACCAGCATCTGTCCTCGTGTCCTTCAACCTACAGGGTATGGGAGACAAGTTAATAGAGACTAGAGGTTTGGGGACACTTCTTGAAACAAGAATTGAAGAAATGAATTCAATAATATAGTACTCAAATATTTAAGGCCCTTTTATATATATATATATATATTTTTTTAACATCTCATAAACATTTCATTCTTTCATAAATTATTTGTTTCCTACAGCAGAGATTCCTAACTGAGAATCCAAAATTTTATGTATCTGTATTTTTCTGTAGAAATAGTTCTGGCTTTTACTAGCTTATCACAGGGATCTGAGACCCACCCACCCACCCCTGCCCTGTGTCAGCCAACAAAACAAAACAAACCCAAACTCAATAATTATACTCCTATAGTAACTATCTTAAGAAGGAATACTCAACCAACATTTTTTTCCAGTGGAGAAACTTGGTTGTGTCTCCAGGGCTCCATTATTTTCGATCTATGCTATCCCATCAAGCCACTTCTTTTATGAATTAAATTCTGCAATTATTCCTTAATTTCATGTTTGACTGCCTCCCAGAAAAGGACAGCCATTCAAGGTACTTCAGAGGATCTGCTGCTTCAACCTCAGGTCTCCTGTAACTGACGTGGGGCCCATTTTCTGTTGAAGAGTATTTGAAACAATGCTTGACGGGCTTCTTACTAGGTAAAGACTAATTCTAACTCTTTTATAAGCTCCAACAGCACCTTAAAGTTTTTGTAGGCAAATATCAGGAAAGTCTAGAATATCACATTTTTTTCCCTTGGAAATGGGGCAAAGCTATTTTTCAGCATTATTAGTCTAAATATATAATTTGGAGGCAAAATCAGGAGAACTTCCTGAAATGCTCTAGTTATTCGACATTCACCTTCATACTGAGCTTTAATCCTCAGAGTTTCATCTGGTCCTTTATGGGCAGATGTTACCCTAAGTTCACATGGAATGCCAAAACTTCCGCAAGCCTTCTTAATTTTTTCACAGTGACTGAGATCAGAAGTTGAGCCCATCAATACTACAACTCTGCACTGACTTTCTGGTTTCAGAAGCAACTGGAAGAGAAAAACATGAATATGCAAAAGATGGTAAGGACAAATTTGGATAAATACAGGAATAAGTACCATAAAAATAGTCCGTTTACAGAGTTATAATTTATAGTAAAATTATAACTTGACAGAGTATTTTCTTTCTATTAAGACCAAATTTAAGAAAGAGACAAGCAGAATAAAATGATAGGTTTTATTTTTCAAAATAACCTCCATATATAAAGGAAAGTGGTCTTCATAATTAAGACCCCTAAAGAGTAAGATTTTAAATCAGATAAATTATGTTTACTATTAACAAAAAGTATGTTTACTAAATTATATTTACTATTAACAGAAAATATGTTTACTATTAATAAAAAGCAATGATAAACACTCAAAACTTTTAATTAGTGTTCAGGAAGTTATAATATATTTTATCTAAGATTTTTAGTACATTCTGTTTAACAGAAGTTTTAAGGCATAATCAGCCAAAATAAAGGTCATGTTATAAATCTTTGTAAGCTAGTTGCTTGGAATTCAAAAGGCATGTTCCCATGGAAATGATGTCCTAAAAAGTAGTTACTACCTTGGATAACCACAAACCCCATTCAATTTCCATGAGATTATAGTAATAATAATAATACCATAAATTTTAAACTGACATTTTAATGTTGCATGGAGTTCCAATTCTGAACTCTGCTAATGGAACTCTGAGTAGCAGCGGACAGGTAGGTAGGAAATGTAAGGCTTCTCCTGCAAGGGGTAAGGAGAAAAGGATTCCAGGTTTCCCTAAAAGAACTTAGGAGAAGTGGCCTGGCCCATTTCACAAGAGGGTTCCAGGATGCCAGTGAGACTAGTTCAGCTGGTACATTTCTTAAAGGTGCTCCTTTAAAGTTATTGGAAAAAAGAAAAGCACAGCACCATCTCACTTCTTCTCTTTTTGAAGCAAGATTTTCTTAGAGAAAAACACAATACAATATGGATTTATTACAAGGTTTACCTCTACTCTTTCTGCAACCCACTCAAAATTTTTCTTTACCATCTGCAGCCCTTCAGGAGTTACTTCCTTGAGGTCACGATATGACTAGAAAATAAAATAGAAAGTTTAGAATACTTCATGTGCATGACTTCTCCAGCCCCACCAAAAAAAAAAAACCAACCAGGTCTAATAAGCAGAGATGACTGATATGAGCCATTGCTATAGAGACTCACTACCTCTCATCCAATTCCCAGACCTCAGTCAGTTTCTGACTAAAAAAGATATTGGGTATTCTGTTAGTAATATTTTTGCTATCTGAAGTTAATTTCATTTTTGAGTTTTAGGTATAAATTATGAAGAGGTGGCCTAGCAAAAGATCTATCTGTAAATATACCTGAGTCAGAAAATGTATTAATTTCCTGAATTAGACAACAGAAAGTTCAGATAGTAATGTATAGTTACATTTCCATTTAAGGATAAGTGCTTTATACGCTAGCAACTACAGTTAACTGCCCTGACAATTCTCATATATTAAGTAGAGAGGGTCTTGCCCTAATCTTGTTTTCCATAGGAAAGAGCAGAAATGGAACCTCATAAGATCTGCACGACTTGAGATAGGGTTCCAGATCTGCCACTTACTTATACAATCATGAAGATTTTTATCCTCTAAGAGCCTTAGTTTTCAATTAGCCCAACAAGGATAATACTGGCTCTGCGTAAGAGTCTGTTAAAATAAGCGAGAAATGTGCTTTGTAAAGTATTATTCCTATCTCTTTTTTCAGGATACAGGAAACATGAGAAATACATGTTTAAAATTACACAGCAATCAACAATTCAGGTTCATATCATAAGGAACAACAACTGCCTTTTCTTTTCCTCCCGTCTTCCCTTTCTCCTCTATCCCAGCCTGATCTTACAAAGGATAAAAAAGAAAGAAAGAAAAAAAAAAACCTGAAGCATTACCTACCTGTTTGTCTTTTTGTTGGCTTCGATCTCCTGATGGCCAGAGTCTCCAGGAATCATTATCAATAACATCAGCAAGAACAATTTCTTTGGTGGTTATATCAACACCAAATTCAATCTAGAAACAGTACATCACCACAAGAGGTTTTCAAAACTATACTACTAAAGCCATTTCTCAGTTATAATCTTTACTTTCAAGTCTCCATTTTATTTGTACCTTCATATCAACCAGCGTACAGTTCTGGGGCAACCAGGACTTCTCCAGTATTTCAAAGATAGCCTGTGTAGCATGACTCATGATATCCACTTCAGTCTGGCCTATAACAAGGCCAGCAAAGCAAAAATTTGCAGCGATTAGCTGTTCCTCAGACCACTGTGGATCATTATTGGCATCATCCTGAGAAAAAAGTATAGGAGGACAATTAATCTAAATATAAAAATTTTGAGCTTCACGGATAAATTGAATTGAGCATGAATTTCTCAGAGATATTCATCTTCTCTAAAAATTTAATTTTAAAAAATATATACTTTAATTCAAAGAAATCATTTTTTTAACTTTTCTACTTTCAATAGCTACCTTAAAATTTAAAATATTTAGGTAACTTATTCTAGGTCATAAATTAGAATTTGCTGTCTCTATATAAATCATCATTTAAATACAAATTTGAAATTTTTATTTTTCCTTAATCAAAGTCAATAGAGTTGGTAAGGCAAAAACACATTTTAGTCCACCAAAATCTTTCCAGAATGCAACTTTCATAATCCCCTGACCTTATTTTTTATAAGTATTTATACAAGACTACAAGTCTTCAGGGACATTACTTGACAATTCAAGAGAAAAATAAAGAGATTGGTGAGAAAATAAAAAACTTTTACTTTATTCTAAGTACTGTCCCAGTGAAAATTTTCTTTTATGGATTCTTTTTTTTTTAAATAAATGACCTTCTTAAATTTTTTTTTACATATTTATTTATTTTAATGAAAGTACTGGGGATTGAACTCAGGACCTTGTGCAAGCTAAGAACATGCTCTACCACTGAGCTACACTCACCCACTTTTATGGATTCTTTTTTTTTTTAATTGAAGTATAGTTAGTTAATGTGTCAATTTCTGGTGTACAGCATGATGCTTCAGTCATATAGGAACATACATATATTCGTTTTCATATTCTTTTTCACCATAGGTTACTACAAGATATTGAATACAGTTCTCTGTGCTATACAGCATAAACTTGTTTATCTATGGATTCTTGATTTGACATTGCTTCTGAGATAGAAGAAATATGCCTAATATCATAAACAAAGATGAACAGATAAAAGCAGTTTCAATAAAAATCAATACAAATTTGTAACTGTTGACTCCTATTTCCTTTATTATACTTTACTATGTTTTTGCTTATAAGAGACATTAATACAGTTTCCTGTATTAGAATATAAAAAGATCCCTCATATTAGCCTTCACTTCAAATTCTTCAACAGATTTTAAAATTTATTGAATCGTTACTTTCCTTCCTAGTAACTGCTAATTTTAATTTGTTTTTTGTTAGTCATCTTGGTTCAAAGAAAGATAAGATTTTCACAGACGTTTTCTTTTAAAAATCTAAATTATCATTGCTAATGAAAGTAAACTTTTTTGACATATATTTCTGGAATGACAATTGCACTATCAAAAGCTTTAATAATGTTTAAATCTTTTGACTTTTTACTAAACTGGTTGCTATGTTATAGTAAGACAGGGAGGCATAAAATAATTACCAAATAATTACCTTGAAAAACATCTCCACTTTAGGTGGGTAGAACTTATATCCTTCCTTGACACCAGGATTTCTTTTGAGAAAAGAACCAGTTGCTATTCTTCTACAAACCCATTCAATTGGAATCATTTCACACCTAGGTGCAATGAAAGCTGTCTCCCCACATATTCTGGTGAAAGCAGTTTTGATACCTACATATTGATGACAAAAAGAAAAAAAAATTTTAAAGGTAGATCCGAGGCATAATAAAAGTCCACCCTTAAAACAAAACAGAAACCCTACCTAGCCAAATGCATTATCCTTAAACAGCACTACCAAAAAAAAAAAAAAAAAAAAAAGGTAGAAGTAAGAAAACAAAATTATTAATATGGCTTTCTACTGCTTATCAAAATATTCAGGAATATTTCATTTCAATGTTGCATGGCAAAGTATACACTGGACCAAAAAAATCTGTATCCCAGTGTCTTTACCATCATTCATCCATTGAAAAAATACTGAGTACCTCCTCTGCCAATGTACACATAACTTTGCACAAGGCGTATAACTAAGTGGCACCCAATTACCTCTGAATCAGACCTGGCTGCAGGATTCTCATATTCTATGGTCCCAGCATTATATGGGCCTTATAAAATATTAATCTACTTATCACAATCAGATACAGCCCTAAATTTTGGATAGCCCTTTTCTCTGAATATTTAAAGAAAATAATCCTTGAAAAAAGCATTCAATAGGTAGCAGCAGGAACAGTGGCCAATTTGGCCAAGAGCAAAGAAAATATTTGTCCTTCCTCTCTCTTCTTACTTAAAATATTACTGAAAAACTGAGATAAAGAGCCGCCTTGTGATGTTTAGGATGGGAGCTATTTTATATGGTAGTCCTGGAAAATAATAATCTCTCTAATAATAGTTACAATGTATCATAAACCATATGACCCAGCAATTCCACTTCTAGGTATATATACAAAATTGAAAGCAGGGACTCAAACAGATATTTGTACATCATTGTTCACAGCAGCATCATTCATAATAGCCAAAAGAGGGAAACAACCAAAGTGTCCAACAACAGATGAGCAGAGTAGATAGACAAAATGTAGTAAATACATACAATGATTATTCAGTCATAAAAAAAGAAATTCTGATACAGGCTACAGCATGGATGGTCCATGAAAACCTTATGCTAAGTGAAATAAAGGTTAAAAATTGTGTAATTTGACTTATACAAGGTACCTACAATAGACAAATTCATAGAGCCAGAAAGTAGAACAGAGGTTACCAGAAGAGTTACTGTTTAATGGGTCAGAGTTTCTGTTTGGGAGGATGAAAAAGTTCTGGAAATTGAGAATGGTGATTGATGGTTGCACAACACTGTCAACGTACTTAAATGACACTGAATCATACATTTAAAAATGCTTAAAATGGTAAATTTTATGTATGTATATTTTACCACAATTTGCAAGACCTACTTTAAGGCATTGTAAATTCATTTTCTTTTTGTTTAATCCTATTTATTTATGTTTGTTTGTAATACCTGATAAGATATGATAGTAATCCAACGAAATAGGTAAGAACAGAGACACAGTAGTTATGTCAGTAAGGATTAGGGAAAGCAGGGTTTCCAACCCACACTGTCTGAACTCTGTAGGCTGCTGACTTAACCACTATGCTATACTGTCTCTCCTAGAGGTGTTAATACATTACAGTACAAATACTATAGCATAAACATGGATTAAAATATCTTCTGGAAACCTGCATGGGCTTAACATATTAATGCCCATCTTCAGACTAAAATGTTAGTACCTCCGATCCCAATCTAATCCTCTAATAAGATCAATTTTTTTTTTTAAATCAGGAAAGGATTGAAGATCTTTGATCTTCTGTGTACCCACACATAATGGGAACCTACATGTATGGAAACGTTGCTTCATGCTAAGTGTTCTACATGTTACCTTATTTAATCAAACATAAAATTTTTGAGGTAAGTACTATTATTTACATTTTGTAGTGAAAGAAATAGAGGCTCAAAGAAGTTAAGTAATTTAACAAGTTAGGTCATGCTGTCAATCAGTAAGAGAGCCTGGACCTGAAATGCACTATCTGGTTCTAAAACGTGTACTGTTTTCTCTGCATTCCCTCTGGGAATGTTAAAAACCTTTAGGTAAAATATTTAGGCCATTTTAACCTTTAATGAATGATTGGGCTCATGGGCAGACAGGAGATTTAAATCAATCCTTAATTTGAGGTGCTAACTACATGCCTGGCTTTAAGAGTGCTTCTTTTTTAGGACTGTTAATAGTCGTATCTGCTCACTTGTCTACCAAGCTCGACAGACTAGTATCCAAGTTTATTGGTGAACTCTCTCCATTTTTCTCACTTGTTTACAAAATTCAAAACTTCTATCAAAGAGTGAAAATGTAAAAAAAAAAAAAAAAAAAAAAGAGTGAAAATGTGTCACTTCATATTCTGAATTACAATGGCTGACAGTGACAGCTCATCAGCCCAGTTACCCCTGAGGCCGTCCCTGTATTAAGGTTGCCTAGCTCCCCATCTGTGGTTTAACACCTACAGGACTGTCAGTCATATCACTACCACCACAGCTAAATGTAATTAGAGTTGGTTTCTGTGTGGGAGGGCACTGAGACTTAAAAAGCTAAATTCTGATTTTTAACTATTGAGAATAAATCCAGGAACTTCAAAATTCAGGTACAGTATGTATATTATTTCCATGGAAAACAGTATTATCTATACCTGCTATCTGTATAGTCTTTTACAGTTTGCTCATGAGTGACAAAGAAAATTTGAATTCTGGTATATTGATTCTCATTCTGGTACTCTCCCCATTCAAATTTCTAGAAACACTTTCATTAGGAACACACCCCTGGTTATAAAGAAAGCTGTCTTAAATAGTCCACTGATGGTCAAGACATAGCATTTAACTATTAGCAAGTAAAAATTACATGAGGCTTAATAGGACTCTTAATTGTATCATAAAATACTCTAAGAATTTTTTAAAAAACTTAAGTTTTCCTTAATTTCACAGTATATAAAACCTGGAAAACATCTTTCAACACTTCCTATGAACCAAGTAAGTTTTAGCTATGTTAAGTGTGCCAAATAAAGATAATCGCTGGAGAATTTCACTTGGGTAACCAACTTTCTCAGCTGAACGAAGGACTTTCAGAGTCAAAACTGGGAAAGTCCTGGACAGAGACAACTTGGATCATCCTAATTCACTTGTTCTTAAGCCCCAGCAAGTACACTGAATAAGTGCCTTATTAAATAAGCAAATAAAAACTTAAGCCTATATTTACCTTCCATTACTTGAAAGTGTATATAATTTTATTTTTTAATAAATATATTTATTATTTTATATATATATATATATACATATATAAAGCCCCATAGCTATGTATTACTATGAGAACACAAAAGATAATTTTTGTATTGTTCACTTACAGTGTTAAACAACTAAAAAAAAATTAATGTGTATGGGGAGGAGATAACTTGTGAGGTTAACAAATGGATCAGTTGTATCTGTACTGCAAAAGAAAGCTAAAATTAGTTTGATGCTCTCTCTAGAAATCTCCTCGGTCATTGGGAAACTACCAATCCAGAAAGCCTTAAAGCAAAATCCTGTATAGTATTACTTAGGTACTGTGAGAAGTGCTTTAAATTTATAGCAATATATTTATCTTCAATGCATAGAGGAATTTATGATGTGGATGATAATTTAGGTTGGCAATTAAACATTTTTTTTCATATTAATTTAAAAATGTGAAACAGGGTACTTTGGAAAAGGCAAAACTATTCAAGAACCCATTCTGTACTGACAAAATGGATTTAACTTGAACTACCTCGTTCTTTTGTGGAAAGCAGATACATCTATCTTGACTGGAAACAAAGGTATTAAATTCCCCTTTGGATTTAAAAAAGATTAATTCTTACTGGAAGATCTAGGAAATGAGAGGACAACTGGAGATACTGGAAGTAAAAGGAGATGAAGTTATTAAATTATAAAATTAGATCTGGGATGATAAAGAACAAAGCTTTTATTTTACAGATGAGCAACTGGAGGCTTCAAAGGTTGAGTGACCTAAGGCACAAGGTCTCTTACAGTGGACAGGGAGCTGAAATCTTTTGCTGGCTGAGATTTTACATACTGCAGACCAATCAGCTTTTGACTAAATCCCTGCAGAAAAATGGTTATCCTAATTCTCCTTTCACTCCAAGTACCCTCCACAAAATATTCTGATCTGAATTTCATCTTTCAAATAGATTTCTCTATTGGAAACAGTCTTCATTCAGTTTTAGAGTAGGAGGTAACCCTGGACATCTTTGATCTAGCCCAAATCCCTCACTTGGAGAATGGCAGGATGAGCAGATGTGATCTTCAACGACTTTTCAGGGCTTTCAAGTGGAAGAGGGATTTGAAATTCTGTATTATCTCCAAGGGGGTGGAGCAAATTTATATAGAATTATAGAGACTAAATTTCAATTCATCAATTAGAGCTGCCTAACACCAGAGTGTGCTTCCTTCCTGCATGGGTAAGTCTCTCCTAGGAAGATGTCTCCTAGGAAGACTACAGCAAACTGTTAAGATTCCTTTTAATTAACCAAATGATACAACTTAATAACTCCAAATCAAATAAAGTGTCACAGTGAAGTTTGAGTTCCTGGTTTGATTTAAATAAGCTTAGTATGAGAGACATCCCCAAACATGTTGTTAATCCAAACAGTACCATCTCCCCATTAAAGAGATCAGAGCGGCGTATGCGAAAGGGAGGAGGCTGTAGGGGGAGCCACTCACCTGATTCCTGTAACAACTGAAAAATACAACTGGTAATTTTATTTGAGATTGCAGCTTTTCCTTCAAGGTGATTCTTTCTGGCTGCATTTCCTGCTGTAATCTGGTCCTTGGACTGCAGGAGGACTTTTCCTGGACTATCCAACAATTCATAGACTTCTTTTGTTTTGCCCTCATAGAGTTTTTTACCAACGTTCAAAACTGAAAATAACATGGAAACATCAGATTTTGGAAAGAAATTTCCTAAAGTTAATTTAGGAGACTAAGTTATCTGAAATGATGAATCAGTGAACATACAGAATAATTAAATAATTTTAATAAAAATTAACTTATCTGCATAGAACCTTATACTCTACAAAGTATTTTCAATGCATCATCACATTTCATTCACATAATTTTGTGAAAAATTATAATTATGTAAATAATTATAGAGATTAGGAAACTAAGAGTCAAAAAGGTGGAGGTCACACGGTTAGGAAATGGCAGGACTAGGAAAAGCCCTAAATCTGGTATCTAATTCTGTGCTCTTCCCACTATCAACCTGCCTCATAGCAGAACTGAAGTAGAATTAGCTAAGATACATTAAAATTAATATAACTACACTAGTATTTTCATATATATACAGTATACTCACAATACAATAACTAAACTAACTTGCTAGGGGAAAAAATGCTGTATTTTTTCAGACTTTGGCTTTCCATGGCAGGCAAAATGGCAAAGTTCAGCCAGAAGGGTTTCTTTCTTTTGGGGGAGGGTGGGGGTAATTAAGCTTATTTATTTATTTTTAATGGACATACTGGGGAATGAGCCCAGGACCTCGTGCATGCTAGGCATGCACTCTACCATGAAATGGGTTTCTTGATTTCCAGTTAATGTGCAAGAGGAGACACCTCCACTCACTGAAGTTAGACCATTTGGAAGCCCTTCTGTTTTTCTAATCATGCTTTCTTACCCCCTACCCTTCATCTCCTCTCCTCACTCAGTTACAGAAAACCATGAGAAGAGAACCTAATTTTGATGCAGGTCATGAGACGGGAAAAGTCGACCCTAGTCATTAGAAAGAATGATTTAGACGAAGATCAGAGATAATAGGAGTTTAGGAACTTGACATAAAATTTCCAAAAGGAGAAATTACCCCTCATGCTCCCAGAGTATTGACTCATTCTCAGAATGTTTTAGTGCCCATGTGCCAGGTACTAGGGATGTACCAATAAATAAGACCCAGTTCCTGCTCTTAAGTGACCTGAGTCTGAGGGAAGCTGAAATTTAACAAGATATCATAGCAAGTATAACGTGAGAAGTACACAGACTTTGGGATCACAGGTTCATAGCAGGACCACTTAACCTAACCTCTGATGTCTAGACATCAGAGAAGGAAGTCTAGAACTAAGTGAGGATTAGGTTGAGATGTGAAGAATGATCAAAATTTAGCCAGAAGAGGGAAAGGGGTAGGTACTGGTGGTGAAAAAAGACCATGGGGTTAAAGAGTACATGACAGAACTTCAGTATGTGTGGAGCACTGTCTATGTGTATACACTGTGTTGGGAAGGGAAGGGAGGGCAGGGGCACCAGCTAAGGAGAAGAAAGGAAGGCCAGGAGATAACACTGAAGGACTGGGCAGGGGTCATATCACCAGTTAGTGAAGGTAACCATTAAACACAACAGTTACAATTCAGTTTGATAGTTGCCACTGCAGGGTACCTTATTTACAGGATAAATCCCCATCCCCCTTGACTCACTGACACTGTTTTGAAGGTCCTTCAAAGATACAGGCTTGGCTTAGTGCTCCAAACTAAGATTTCTCTATTCCCTTCCTAGAACCCCAACTTCGTAACTGAACCTCTATTTCCCCCTCCTGCTTAGGCTTCCCGACATGCTCTTCCCTGGGCCTGGGGCACTGTTTCCTTCCCTTCCATTTCACTACTCATCCTTCAGGTCTCATAAGCCGCCACGTTAAGACCTAAGTTTAGACTTTATCATAATAACAGGCTTTTAAGCATGTCAATAAAATGACAGGTTTCTATATTAGAAAGATCATTATAGCTACTTTGTGGAGAATGAAATGAGGAAAAGGTGAAGTGGAAGAAAACTAGAGACTGTGAGGACAGTTAGGCTGCTGTGGCAGCAATCCACGCAAGAAATATCCTGGTCTAAGGAAAAAGCAGTGAAATAGGACAAGATACTTAAAAGGTAAAAGTTTTCATAACAGTTGATTCAATATGGTGGACTGGGGAAGGGAAAGTCAAGGATGTTGCCTAGGTCAGATGAAAGGAAAAAGAAAGTTTGTACCAACGGCCCCTCCCTCCCAGTTTAGCTGATAGGTATTTATTACCTAGTCATTAAAGAGGGCAGGAATTTCAACTAATGGACAGAAATAACATAAGATAATATCATAGGAGACATATGCTACAAGTGCCAAAATGCCTGCTACAAAATTACAGATGAATTCAGAAGAGATCTATGAGAACTGAGAAAATTCATGGAACTGAAATTTACAAGTACTTTTCAGTACTTAATTTCCCCACGTAAGAGTTAAGAACATCTAGGGCTGTGCTGTCCAATATGGTAGCCACTAGCCACATGTGACCATGAAATACTTGAAATGTGGCTACTCCAAACTGAGATGTAAGTTAAGTCACAACACACAATGGATTTCAATGTGAAGAAAAAGCCTGCAAAAATCACAAATTTTTTTTATAGTGATTACATGTTGAAATACTATTTTGGATACACTGGGTTAAATAAAATAACATTGAAATTCATTTCACCTGTTTCTTTTTACATTTTAAAATGTGGCTACTAGAAAACACAGTTACATATAGTGTCACATTATATTCCTACTAGACAGCATTGTTCTAGAAGAAACAGCATAAAGAAACATAGAAGAGTAAACATGGTTAATTAACCTGACTGGAAGGTAGGCTTAGGTAGGATTCACAAGAGAGAAAAATCAAAGTTAGAGTTGAAGAGGTAGAAAGCAGTACACAGGATGTGAATGAAAGATTCTTCAGACTGGATTTTAATAACTTTTGAGTTGCCAGCGAACATTTTTGGGCAAGGAAGTGCTACTGAGAAACCATAAACGTGACAGTTCTGAAAAATTAGCCTGCCCCAAAAATTTTACATGGAAGGAATGGAAGAGCAAAGATTTTAGAGGTCTACAAGTTTAGGGGTACGGCAAAGAAAATTCTGGTCTAACGTCTTGACTTTATGGAGCTGTTACTTATCATCAGGATCTTTTTATTTAGTCTATAGTTTTCTACCTAAATTCAATTTTTCTATGTGTAAGAGAATGTACTGACCAGCCAACACAAGGAATTTGGTTCACCATAAATTTTAAAATAGGGTATTGGGGGGAAAAAACCCAACTTTTTTCAGCAAAAATACCACAAGCGACCTCTCCCGCGGATCCTAATCACTCGTGGACAAAAATGATTATTTAAATATGTGATATGATAAATACAAAGTGAAGCAAGAACACATTTTTGCCTAGTAGTTTTGAAACTCTCTAAAGCCATCACTGGCATCAAAAGACTGAAAAACACACACAAAATTTTGACAGAAAATAGCAAAGTTTTCAGAAGAGTCAATTATTAACTTTCTAGGATAGTAGGTTATTATTAACGTAACGGGAAAAAGCAAGACTTTGGTTTGAAGAGTAAACACCAGAAGTTCCTGTGATTGTTTTGCAATATCTATTGATTGCAAATGCGATTTCCAGGCACCTCTCCAACCCCTGGACATTTCTCGTTCTAATTACCCTTTGCTCCTTTTCCCCATCCCAAAGGCAGTTTAGGGTGTTTCGGAAAGTTCGGATGCCCGAGAGCGCTTTGTTTCCAACGCACGGCTCAGCAACGCCTGGGGCACTTGCCAGCCCGCCCAGCAGCCTAGAAGGGCGGGGTGCAGGGAAACCGGGGAAGGCCGCCGTCGGGGCAGCAGAGCGCGCACGTGTCCACGTCTAGCCCGCGAGCTCAAGGCTGCGGGAGGGAAGACCGTGGAGGGCAGGGAGTCCCCGGCGGACTCCGGGGGACGCCTCTACTCACCCTGAGCGGTCGCCATTGTCCGGAGTGGGCTGGGGGCGGCGGCCGCGCTCGGAACAGAGGCGGGACTCTGGAAAAGAGGAGTGATCAGAGAGGCTCACGGGGCGGGGAAGGGAGGTGCGGCCCACAGACACGCCCCCGGCGGGCTGCGTGGCCCAGAGCGCCCCCTCGCAGCCTCGTTGAGCACCACCTCAGCGACGGAACCGCGGGGGTCTCTGCGGACCTTGAGGAACTTCGACTCAAGGAGCAAGCGACTCGCCCGAGGCTTCCCGCCGCGCAGGCGCAGCGACGCGGACCGTGCCCCTCCCCGCGCGGGCGCTGTTCCAGCAGAAAGGAAAAGTGGCGCGCACTGGCGGCCCCTCCCCACCCTGCGGCAGCTCGCTGACCAGCCCCCTCCTCTGCAACGAGAGCGGTTCATAGGTTGGAGTATACCAAGTAGTGACGGCTGGGGAAAGTATGTGCGGAGGGGACATACAAAGTTCACATCCTCTGGGAGAGAAATGACTTTAACTCCAGTAGTCTCATCACCCAGTCTTGGGTGCTGGAATATAACGAAGATTTCCACGTGCAGAAAAATTAGCTGCCCGCAGGGACAGGTGGAGGCCTAGCTCCACCCCCACAGAACCTTGACCCCGCCCCTCAGCCGCGGAGCCTCTCCCTGCATCCTTGCTCATTGGTGGGCTCGCGGGGGCGGGGCAGGGGGCGGGGGGCGAGCTAATCGCTCTTACTTCGGGAAAGCAAGCGCCGCCGCAGTCGCGGGGGTCCTACCGCCGTAGAGGGAGCGGCTGCAGCTGGCGCAAGTGTCTGAGGCTTACAGGCCGAGAGGGCAGCTGGTTGGTGCTTAGACCCCTGCCGCCGCGGCGGGTCCCTCCACGTGCTTTCGGCGGCGACATGGAGCTGGAAGAGTCGGGGATCCGAGAGGAATGTGGCGTGTTCGGGTGCATCGCCTCAGGAGAGTGGCCCACGCAGCTGGATGTACCCCATGTGATCACTCTGGGACTCGTGGGGCTGCAGCACCGGTGAGCAGCTGGGCGAGGGGTGGGGATGGCGGCACGTGTGCTTCTCTGCCTGAGCCGCTTCCCGCGGCCCGAGTTGGTGATCTCGCGGATGCCTGAGGACCGGAGGCCGGACCTCTCTTTCTTTCCTGGACCGGCATCTGCTTGTGGCATCCACCAGGTTGTCAAGGCTTGCGCGGGTGCTTCCTTGTCCCCCTAGACTTCACTGGGTTTCCCGCAACCCTTAATGCTCTTTAAGGGCTCTCCCCTCTCCTCCAGGGTTGCGTACCCTTCTTGGGTCTAACCAGTTTGTAAGGCTTCTGTTCGCTTGGGCTAGTCCGATTGGGTTCCTCCCCGGCTGCTTGCGGGTTTTAATTTCCCAGAGCCTGGAGATGCTGTTGTGATAGGATTGTGTGGAGTGACTGCTGGTCCGGGACCTACAGGACCCTCAGGTTTCGCGCGGAGCCTCCAACCACCACAAGCTTTTGTTTGCCAGGGCAGAGCTATTGAGCAGATTGTGTATTTGAACGTTGTCGCAGCTATGGGAACTTAGGTATTCGAACCCGGGGAAACAGGGTTAGTTGGTGTTCAAGAGGAACTACCCGCTACAGCTCTCATTTGAATTAACTGAGAACAATCCAATCACAAGGAATAGTGCATGTGCAAAAGATTCATTGGTAAACGTTTTAGATAGTGAATAAAAAGGCTGGTAGTAAGAAAACGCCAAAATAACTTTCTTCTTTACAAGAAAGAGAGGAGGGCAGTTCTTATATGGCAAGATACACATTGATTTTGAAAAACTCATAGATCCCTTTGAGTTAAAAAGTAACTTTGCTTCTGTAATCTTTCCAATTCTTACTAACTATAGGTTGATATAAACACTCTGATTAAGGAATATAAACCTAGGTTTAACATTTATCAGTGAACGTATTACAAAATTTCTATAAGGCAATATCTCAGCAACAACTTCTAGAACAGTTAAGAAACTTGGCAGTAACACTTAGCAGCAGTATGGGAGCGATAAGTATGCATTCCAAATGATTAGCTTTCCCTCACCAAACGTAAAATAGAAGTAGTGTTTTTGCTTAACTATTTATTTTTTAGCTAAATAACTCAAAAGTTCATCCTAAGCTCTCTTCTTTAAATTTGTGCATGAAGAAAAGGGATGATTTTTTGGGTTTTTTGGGGTTTTTTTTTTTAATGAATACAACTTTCTTCCTAGTTACATACACTTTCCTACAGTTGCTTTTAAGTGAAAGAATTACAAGCTAAGGGCAATAAAATAAAATAAAAATGTGATTACTTTATGAATAGAGAAAATTAAATGGATTCTATCAGGCTGCTTATTTGACCAAACAACTATTTGTTAAACTGTGGTATTGAAAATTGACCTTGTGATATTTTCAGTAACAACGGCAAGAAATCGGTAGCTTTGGGGGAACAAAGGTATTAATGGAAAACAGATTTTCCTTGTGTAGACATAGAATCATTAAGGTTCACTGAGAGGTCTGGTTCTTGCTCATAATCTTTTCCAGTTCAAAACTGTAAAATTAGCAAAAGTCCTCTCCCTTTAGGGGAACAGATTCTGATTCTAAGAACGTTAAACTTCCTTATGTCTGGAAGATAAAATCTTCTGCTACTCTAAACCGGTAGGTAAGGATCAAAGATTAAGAAGTAATGTTTTTATATGGCATTGAATGAAGGACGGTCAAAACTGGAGGCCTAGATAGGTTGTCACAACTTAATATAGTTATATACAGTGTACTGTCCAGTGGTGGTCCTTTGCAGAAGACTCTTTACCACCTTAACCCAATCCACTCAATGGTTAGTTTTAAAACAAGATTCTGTTGATTTCCCCTCCCTTTTTGATGAAAGAATTTATCACTTATACATTATCTTCCTAAACATGGGATCTAGAAGATGAAATTTCTGTCACTTTTGCATTGTATTTGGTTCTGTCTTTATCTTAGCCATAATCTGACCTAAACAAATTTAGTCTTAGGGATAACAGAGTAGCTGAAAATTGTAATATGTATTTTATATATGAAAGCAAATGGAGTATCAGTTGCTATACAGTCATGCACTGGACAATTAATACAGATGGGCTCACCCAGAAGTACTTCTTTTTAGTAGTCTGGCTATTTGCAAGTTTATTCCATAGCTCTACTTACTGTCAGGAGGAATTTTCAGTTTTAAACTAACTAGTTGTTGTATTCAGCTGTGAGCTGTGTGTGCAGGCTTGTTCACACCAGATTCATATAATCACCAAGTGGTTTTTCTGTTCAGAAAACATTAGTTCATTGGTTTGCAGGATTCTGGACAAACCACACCACCCACCTTCCCTAGATCAGAAATCTTCATCTTTAAACCACAGTGACATTTTATGGAGACTAGAATGACATGGACGTATTTGAAGACTCCCTAAAAGGAATTACTAAAATTTCATAGATTTATCCCATGAACCAACTAGTTAGCCTTTCCTTGGTTAGTTAGGAGATGAAAATGTCCTTCAGTGTATTATCACTTCCTTGGGTGAGGAACTGAACCCTACAACTAACTGATAACCATTTTCATACCTCTTTTAAAAATTTATGAGATTTACCTGATGAAGTCGGGTCATGTAGGGGTTTTCCTGTCTGCAAAAACATCCTGTAGAATCTTTTGGTTCTGTTGTTCTTTGAGGAAACCGATTTGCAGTGATCTCAGGAGCAGTTTTCTTGGGAGATACAGACTCTGGTTCTGCAAACAGAGTATATAAAATTATCACAGGAAAGCAGTTGTGAGACTCACCAACCTATGGAATTAGTTCCCAGTGATCTTCATTTAGTTTGTTAGAGAACACATGAGTAGCTTATCAGAGAACTTGCTTTGAGTTGCTAAATTAAGGCTGGGGTTAACTTTTTGGACTTTTATCTCTTAGAAATAATGACCAAACATGTTACATTCCTATAGTGTTTTGCATTCCCTTGGTTGGAAAAGTGACTTATCCCCAAGAGTCTCAAAGTACTCCTGCTTTGTCATTCTGGTCAGCACTGGGAACAGCTCTTTCACATAGGACTTGAAATCTAGTGCCAAGATTCCTAGTAACATCAGTTTGATCTTGGGGAAGTCTTCTAATTTCTGAGTCTGTTTTCTCACCTGCTGGGCTAGACATATATTTAAAGGTCCAGTGCACAGAGTCAGTGGATTGGGAGTGATCATTTTTGTGATTAATCTGTAGCAATTTCCCTTTGCAGTGGCATAGATAATAAAGAGCATTAAGACAAAGCAAAGATGGGGCAACTCATTTGTAATTAGTGTCCAAAAATGGAGAAAATTTTTCAGCTCACTTGAGATATAAGGGTTGTCAGATAGGGTTGAGGGGCAGTGGATTCCTGCTATTCTCTAATACTTAACTCAAAAAAGATTTGTTGAGCTCCTGCTGTGTATGTGCAAGGTGCCGTGGTAGACACTAGGAATTCTGTACCACACAGGGCTGATGTGGTCCCTGCCTATCACAGAGAGGCACTGAAGCAACTGTTTTGACAGCATAGACTTCTTAATGCCTCCATTTCCTCCTTTTTAAACTGAGGATAATGACAGCACGTATCTCATAGAGTTGTGGTGGAGATTAAATGCATTAATATATGTAAAGTGCTTAAAACAGTAGCTGAATATATGCATACCCCATGACCCAGCATCCCTCTCCTGGGTGTCTACTCAACAAAGATGCATACATATGTTTATTGGAAGACATGCACAGGAATTTTTATAGCAGCATTATTCATCGTGGCCCCAATCTGGAAGCATGGGAAATGTCCAGCAGTGGAGTGGATAAAGGATGTACGTTCCTATAATGGAATATTCTACAGCAATAAAAAAGAACGAACTCCTTCTACAAGTAAAATCATGGATGAATCTTACAATGCTATGTGAAAGAATCTTGACATTAAAAAGTACATACTAAAGAAAAAAACATTGTATGATTCTAAAGCTAATCTGTGGTGACAGAAGTCAGAATATGGATAACCTTTATGGGGGCCAGAAGGATGATTAATGACTGGGAGGCCTCGAGGGTGCTGGTTATGTTTCAGTTCTTGAGTTGAGTGGTGGTTACACAGGTGTCTTCACTTTGTAAAAGTTGAGCTCTTCAACTATTGATGTGAATACAAAACAATTCGATAAATTATATTATAGATCTATAAAATGCTAAAGTTGGATTATCTTAGAGGTCCAGAGAGATGCAGTCAAGATGCTGCGTGTTGAGTTTTTTGGGTCAGTGAGAGACTAGAACTCAGGTTTTCTGATTACTGAGTTGAGTGCTTTTTCTTATATTCTACATTTTTCTTTATGCTACATTATATTACCTTTTCTGATGCTTATAATGGGTCAGTTGAGAATTTCAGCTCACATAATTAGTTGGCTTCTGAGTTTGGCTTATTTCTAGAATTATTAAAATGTTACACCCATTGCTAACTACCTTTGGAGAAAACCAAATTCAGAACTTACTAGCTTGTGGGGATTTTTCCTTTTACATCCTAGTCTTCTGATAGCAGTCTCTGAAAAGTGTAATTTAAAGGCTCATGATAAATGGATAGTTGTGCAGAAATTTCTGATCTGGGAAAGTTTCCATTTACTTTGTTACTTTTCAATCTTAATGAACTAGGGAAGAAATCATTTTTCAGCATTTTTGGCTTTCACACAGCTCATAAACAGTAAAGTCTAATTTGTCAAGGACAGCAATAAACGTCTCTGTTATCAGGAAAAAGCTACAGAAATTTTTCTCAATATGGAAAAACTTGGCATTTCTCAGACTCTTACCATCTTCATGTGCTTTTCTTTTGATGCTCAAAGTTCTTGAGTTTTTGGTATGACCTTCAAATAATTCTTAAATAAAAGAACATAGGAATCATTATATGACATCATCTAAAATACATTAGTCTTCAAGCATTCAAGTACACTAAAGTTAGAACACTTAAGCAATTGGACAGATGAAAAATGAGTTTAAGAGTTAGGAATATTTTGGTACAAGGTTTGAAAAGAAATTGAAATTCTTGATTGTATTAGCTATGTGATTTATAATAATTTGGGGGATCATTTGAACATAAAATAGTGTTAGGAATTTATTATTGAAGAATTTCTTGCTAAGTTAAATGCAAAGAGAGAAGTTCATAGAATTTTTATTTAAAAAGGTTAATTCCAGAGTTACCATGTTTCCATTTGGTAGTTCTGAGAGATGATCGTCTTAGGAGGCCATCAACTTCTTCATAAAATCTCATTTTTCCTTGAGGGTTGCCGTTTTTCTTTTGTAAAACTCTGTACTCATATTTTAAATTTTTGTATTTGGTACGACATTGTTTCCAGTCTCTGTCTATTCCAAACTGCATTAATCTTCTGGCAATTTCCTCAAATATTTGTCTGTTTCTTGTGGCCCCTTCAAGCATTTGCTTAATTTTTTCATCAGACCATATGTGTATGAGTGCTCTGACCTCATTGTCACACCAGTGTCTTCCAGCCTCTGTGTCACTCACTGTTATAATCTGTAAACGACTTTTAGCATCTTCTAAAGGAATATGACTACCTGTAAACCAACGTTATTTACAATTATTCAGATTTAGAGATACATCTTAGAGATTATTTAGACTTAGAAATGCATCTTAGAGGTATTTGAACATCATTCATTAAAACAACCTGAACTGACGTAAAGCACTGAGAATTACAATCATTTCAATATGAGGGTCAAATTTTTTCCCATACATTCATATTCAAATAAAATAAATATGTATTTAAACTGTAAGGCAGACTAGTCCCCAGTATTAGTGGGAATAGTTTAGCTGCTTTTTATTAATATGTACTCTGCACTGGATATTTATGAATACAGAGTCTTGGTATTTACTAAATTTTTTTTTTTTTATAAGAAATAGAAATAGACAGTTTCTTTCCTCCCCTACCACATTCTCTACCAACTCAGTTATAATGAGGCATTTGGGATAATACATAATAGAGATCTTTCCTATAACTATTTATACTGGTGTATGTTAGACTTTAAACATCACCAGAGCATTAAAAATAGAACAATTTAGACCCGTTACCTGACCCAGTGATACTCTGTGGTGCTATGGGGCCGCCTGCCTCTTCTGAGGCAGTACTTACAGTGTCTTCCTCTGTCAAAAAACAAAGAGAAAATCAATTTAAATTTGTTGTTCATAGAAGCCTAACCTACTTTTGTGATTGAAGATTATGCTGAAAAAAGTAGTAAGACTGGATCCCAAGATCAAAACTGTAACCTCAAAGCCAAGAACATTTGCCATCTCGAACCAGATTTTAAATGGCATTGTAGGATTCACTACCAACCAAAATATTGGAAGTACTCTGCCATTAAAGTGATGAGACCATATGCTCTATTTGGGAGTATGAAAGTACTTTGTGACCCATTTTGGTAACATCTTTCATTGTTACATTTTAATGCTTGACAGAGAGCTCTTAGAACTCCTTTTTCATTTGATCCCCATTGTAACTAATTACTGCAATACATACAAAGGAATAAAAGACCCTGAGATTAAATGGTCTGAGCAGTTTTCACATTGAGATGTTAACAGCAGACAGATGATAAACATTTTAAGGAACTTAAAATGGCTAACCTGGCAAATATAACAGTGCTTTATTCTAGTGGAGCAGTATATGAATAGAATGTCAGCTGTCTGTAATTTGGGGAAAGCACCTCCTCTTATGCATATGTTGGATTGCTGTGTTGAAGTATAGCAGTGCTGTGACAGTCTTCTTTTATCTCAGCTGTACTTTCCTATACACTGGGACTTCTAAAAAAAAATCCTGTTACTAAATATAGGTGTCTACGCAGTTGCCTGTAATGATTGTTGTAAAATTAGACAATGGTTTGTACTAATAGACGTGTGAAGCAAAAGGTGGTTAGAGGGCAGTAAGCATATGCAGCAATGAGTGTGGAGATTTACGTCAAGATAGGACCAGATCTTCTTATTGAGGACGTGTTTGGACCATGAGACTAGGCTGAAGTTTAGCCCCCTAGCAATGTCAAGATCTCAAATGACAGGTTGTATTCTGGAGCCACCTAACAAGCTACTTTTTTTTTTTATTGAAAGTTTTATTGAGATAAGTGTAGATTTCACATGCAGTTGTAAGAAATAATAGATATCCTTTCTACACTTTGCCTAGTTTTTTCCGATGGTAACATTTTATAAAACCATGTATACTATTAAATCAAGGATACTGGAATTGGTACAATCCACCACTCTGATTCAGATTTCCCCAGGCTTCCTTGTACTCTTTTGTGAACGTGTGTGTGTGTGCTTGCATGTGTGTATTAAGTTCTGTAATAATTTTGTCACTTGTGTAGTTATGTGTCTTTTTTTTTTTTTTTAATGGAGGTACTGGGGATTGAACACAGGATCTCATGCATGCTAAGCATGTGCTCTACCACTGAGCTATATCCACCCTGTGCTATGTGTCTTTACCATCAAGGTCAAGATACTCAACAGTTCCAACATCATAAGGATCCCTCTGGTTGCCCTTTTATAACTACACCCACCACCTCCTTCTGTGCCCAAACCCCTCCCAAACCCTTGTCCTGCTGGCTACTTTTTAGAGAGGACAAGTCCAAGGTAAACTTTAAACTCAAATCTCATTTCAGCAAAATATGAGTTTGTAACATTTTACTTAAGTGACTAAAACTGTCACTTCTTAGGCTCAGGCACATGCCCTACTTCTGGGAAATAGGAACATTTAGGGAGATATTAGGTATTATGTAGAAATTTTGAGTAATTAGTCCTGGAAAATAAGATGTCGTAGGAGGGGGCAGAAATCCCTAAATTTAGTAGCTTTTAAGGAAAGAGGAGCTTTTAGTCTCTTATGTTTCCACCCCAACTTTGTGCACAGCAATTCAATCTGACACTAACCCAGAGTTAACATCAGATTCCGAAGCTTTCGAAGCTTTAAGGGCTGACTGGCTTCAAATTCAGGAGGGGCCATGACTTTCTCAGGTTTGATAATTTGCCAGAACAACTCATAGAATTTAAGAAAGTGCTGTATTTAGGATTACAGTTTCATTGTAAAAGACAGAACTCAGAAACTGCCAAATGAAGAGATGCCTAGGGCAAGGTCTAGGAGGGTCTCAGGTGCAGGGTGTGTCACCCTCCCAGCACATCAATGTGTTCAACCAGGAAACTCCTCTGAGCCAGAGTTTTTATCGACATGATCGATTATGGCATGATTAGTTAAATCATTGGCCACATGATTGAACTCAGTCTCCAAACTCACTCCCCTGCTGGAGATCAGGCTGACCCCAAATTCCAGCTCTAATCACAAGAGTGGTTTTTCTGGTGACCATCCTGAAGCTATCTAGAAACCCACCTTGAATCACCTCATTAGAATAAATTAACAAGTTGCCTATATTTAAATTTATCTGCATACCTATGTCTGAGCTTTTCTTAATTTATAATATTTTTAAAAGTTCTAACATTGTGTTTCATTTGACTACATTAGTTTGTCTAATAACTTTACTGTGAAGATTATCCAAATTGTTTGCAAAATATACAGAAGTGTTTATTAAATACTCCACTTTAAAGAAAACTTTCTATCTTCCGTCTATGAATTGGAGAACACAAAATGCCTGGCATACCTTCTTAGATACTAACAATAGATACTTTAATGCCCTCTGCTGGCCATCACATTGCTAATTTTTGTTAAATTGCCAGGATAGTGTATCTTTTAATTTTGGAAACACAATTTACTATAGCCAAAAGGAAAATAGTTTTAACATTATCCTTAAAAGAACAATGTAGTCTTTCACTTGTAATTTTTAGGCTGATGATAAGCGTGGCCTCCAGTAAGATATATGTGCCTGTCTCCACCCCTCTGAGCCTCTGACTGTCCTGTACTAGAAAGCAGTGACTTGCAATAACCGAGGTACTGAGAAATTCCACCTCATTTAAATAACAGCTGGTGTTGGAGATGAATTAAGGCAGTTTAGTTTCTCCTACTCAGAAAAGACACGTAGCTGATAAGATTGTGCATCACAGATTTCTCTCTAGGCGACAGTCCGTTATCCTCTGGTAACTTTCTGATTCCTTTTATCCTCTTTTGCCTTTGCATCAGAAAGGGAGAAAAATTAATTATTTTACATCCAAAGAAGTAGTTATTCAGTTTTCATGGGCCATTTCTTTTTACTGAAATGTGTAAGTAATAGGCATAGCCTAAGAGTTCTATGATTCTTCCCAGTGATTATCTTCTTTATTGCAATGGTCATTCATCCTTTAAGCAATTTTTCAGAATTAGCTAATTTTCTCCTCTAAATGGACTCAAATATGTAGTACTCTCTTCAGACCTCTGCTGGTCTTATTCTCTAAACATGACAACCCGCCTATGCTTGGCGATCTTCTCCCAAACTGCAAATGCCTGAACCCACTCTACAACATATACTAAACCAAAATCTCCAGGAGTTCTAAGTTGGGAACCAGAATACAAGGGTCCACGGCTCAAATGGATTTTTATTTGAAAGAAGAAAATGCTTGTGGCGTATGTTTAAGATAGGAAAGATACTGCTTTTGGGAGATCAGTTTTAGGACCAAGTGTCAAGGTTAACAATATGGAGCAATAGCATGTCTGACAGTATTTTTCCTAAAGATAAATATCCATGTCTTTAAAAAAAAAAAAATCCATGTCTTTAACCTCAACAGAACAATCTTCTAAATAGTGGAGTGGTGATTTGAGCATCAAGAGGTATATATTGCAAGTGTGCCTAAAATTACTTGCTATTTAAATTTTTTTCATGTACTTAGCTGCAGGGATCCATGTGGGTTAATACCTTTCTTGGTTTATTTTCATTTTAAAGTTTAAAATAACATAATTTCTAGAAGAACTGTAAATATATCCTGTTTCATATTTTCTAAATATATTCCATACTAATGTGTAAACATACCAAGCAGTTTTTTTTAAAACCTACCCGTTTACATCTGGCTTAATATTTTCCTTTTACATATAGAAAAGTATAAAGAGGTGTAGTACTTTAGTGAGTTTTCCAGAGGACTAATAAGCTAAAATCTTCTGAATGCTAAAGTTTTTTAACTTTTTCCATGGAAATCTTTCTATCTGATTAAACATTATATGTAGTAATCTGATTTTAACTCTTAATGACACAGGTCATTGTGATGATACCTTAAGAAATCTAAGAGCACAGAGCTTTGTTTACATTTGTTGTCATGCCCCTAGTCATCTGCAGGTTAGTTAGCCTATCAAGTTAGTCTCCGTAATTTCTCTTTATTTTCACCTATCAGTGTTCTAGCTTTCCCTTCTCCCATTAAGCTTTTAATCTGAAGTTTGCCAAGAGTGTGAGGAATTTGATTGCCTGATTATTTTAATCAGCATTGGTCTTTATACTTTACAAGGCTGTATGCAGCTTTGAACTCAAAGACTGTGTGCTAGGTCTCTGACTGCAAGGCTTCTGCTTCGGGGCTCAGTGATCCCCTCTTCCCCCAATTTTGGTTTGTGTAAAAGACAAACCATCAGATTGGAAACAGTCCATCACTTTAGTACCCTGTGCCACAGGGCTGTCGTTCTCAGACTTGAGCATGTATCAGAATCACCTGAAGAACTTGACAGATTGCTGGGCCCCAACCCGAGTTTCTGATTCTCGATGGGGCCCAAGAATTTACATTTTGAGTAAGTTCCCAGATAATCCTGATCAGATATAGGCAACTTTACTGTTGTTAATAATTTCCACCTTCCATTTCTGTATTTTGGAAATGTATCATCCAACGATCCTTCACATAATGTTGTAACATTCTATTCTTGTATATATTCTTACAACTTAATACCATCCTAGATATTGTAGCTATAGTATAATATACATAATATGTAATATTTTAAAGGCTACCTTTATGACCTCTTCTAAACTCAATTGTTTCCTAAAAGCCCCATCTCCAAATGCTATTACAGTAGAGGTTAGGGGTTTAACATGAATTTCAGGTTGACACAGTTCAGTCTGTAGCAACATCTTATAATCGTATTTTGTCACACACAAAAACAACAAAGAGTATTTTTTTTACCTGTGCCAGGGCTTTGTTTCCTATCTGTCTCTCTTAGGTCTACTGGCGTATTACTGACCAAGTCATCTTCAGCTGCATCTCCAGCAATGACTGTGTGAACATGGTAGGAGGCATGGTGGTTTGTTTCTTACTCACTTTCAGAACTGAGTTTTAAACTCTAATGTATTATTTTCCCTTTTAGAGTGAATCTAACACTAAAGACTGGTTGTTTGCTTTTCTGTAGTTTAGGTTCCCCACCCTTAAACATCTTTTAGTCTTGGGTCACTATAAATATCTGGTGTTGTAAGTCCCTAACTAGGTCTTCTGACATAACCGGTGGGGTCATCGTCAGCTGAACCTCCAGCAATGACTGTGTGAACATAATCATGCCACTGCTGTTGGGCTGCTTTATTGCTAGTCGTTTTAGATTTTAATTTTAGTGGGGGAGATGTCTGGTTCCCCAGTAGGCCAGTTTCTTTCTTGTCAACCAGTAACACATGTTAGGACTTCTCTCCACTATTCCCAATCCTAACTCTATCATTTCCCTGTTTTTCCTAGATGCATACTCTTACTAGGACTGCATCATTTAAGGTGGACGTGAAGATCTAGAAACATCATGGGTAGTGCAGGCCTTTAAGAATATCTTGTCCAGTCCCCCATTTTACAGAGTCAGGTCTAGAGGAGACGGTTTAAAGTTCCACAGAGTCTGAGTTAGAACTTGGATTTCCTGACTCCTGGTTTAGAACTCAGTTTATTTCATGCTGTAACGTCTTTGTGTTAATTGTATCTCAATCCTTTGGGTTAAACTCGTTTTAAAGAACTTTCTGAAGGGTCCCAGAACTTAAACTTCAAAGGCTTTGTATTTTTGTAAGTTTTTCAGTGCCCTTTTTCTGCTTACTCACAATTTATCACATTTGATATGAAAACTTGCTTTAAGTTCTGCCATCTAGAGTTGCATTTTTTCTTTATTAAAATTGGTCTCTTTAAACTTCTGGAAATCCAATTTTATTTCCTTCTTTTGTGTAATTTTTGTACTATTCTCCACCATCTGGGGGAGATCAAATATATATGAAATCTGTTTTATAATAAACTGAATAATTAGCTTGTTGAACAGATTTTAATGAAATCCATGTAACTTAGACTATATTCATGTTACTGGCTTTTTTTGTACGGTTACATAGTGTTAAGATTACTTTTCTTTTTGCCTTCCTACCTGGCTGGTCCTCTTCTGCTTTCATGTGGGCATATCCTGTGGCTTGCTCTTCATCTTGGGATTTCTGTCCTTGTGATTTTTCTGTTTTATTGTGTCCCAGAATAGAATCCAGCTCGGTAAAAAACTTCATACTCCTGGTCATGCCTAGGTCTTGAGCCATTTTTACAGTCTTGTACTCATGTTTTAAGTTTTTGTACTTTGTCCTGCACTGCTTCCAATCTCTGTCGATTCCAAGTTTCTGAAGCTTGGCAGCAATTTGTTCAAATATCCTTTTATTTCTCACTGTTCTCTCTAGTTGTTGTTGTATGCCTCTGTCAGACCAGATGCCTATTAGAGCCCTGACTTCTGGCACAGTCCAGTGCTTTCCTCCTTCATTTGCTACAGTTGGAATAAAAGTTGGATTATTTGGGGGTTCCATTATTGGTGTAGAGTTACCTGGATCAGATGAGGAGGGAGAGAGAGAGAGAGATATATATATATATATATGGGGTACTTACATCACACAAGATAAATAATGGGATGCAAGATTAGTAAAGAAAGTAATTTTCTCCATAGGAGATGGACTACAAATCATGGTTTAGTTTTTCTCAAACTATTTGGGAAATGGAAGTACAGAGCCTGAATCTATTCCTTATTATAACAGTGACTGGCTTTAATAAAGTTGTGTTTTTAATTAGTTACATTTTGATCATCTTTCTTCTCCATCATTTCTTTCTCTTCCATCCCACTCCTTCAGTATGTGGAGTGTCTGTCAGTATATGATCAAAGTTGAATATGTAATTTTGTAGTATTTACTTGTAGAAAGCAATAAAATTATGTAAGAAAATGGCTCATTGAAGACAATTTTTTTGTGGTATGTGTGAGCAATTCATTTTCTTTGCATTCTTTTTCTTTATCTAATGGTTTCCATTTGCTACATATCAGAACCTCCTGGGGAGCTTTTATAAACTGCTGCCCTCACCCTTCATCCCCAGATTGTGATTCTAGCATGCAGTTCACGGTTGAGAGCCAAGACTACTTGTGGGTAAAGGGCTTGGAAGAGGCACATTGATAATTGGTGCTTCTTACTCTGTGTGAAAATATTTTACTTTGTGAAAATAAAAATTGTCTCACTGGTTAAAGACCTAATGCCATTTTAAGTGAAATATTATGTTCCTTTAATGCAAGGAAATGTGCCAGAAATTTCATGTCTTAGGCAGGATATCTCCACTTAGTTATAAATCCTTTAATATAACATAGTGCCTTTGTGTTTGATCTCTGGCACAGTTTTGCAACTCGTTTTATGGTAACATTATTTGACATTATATTGGTTATTTAACAACCATATTATCTTGCTTTTCTCAGATTTCATGTTTAATAAAACAGTAGTTCAGACTTTATCTATAATGTAAGTCATTAAAAAACACTATAGCCTTTCCCTGAGGTAGGAAGTTGTTTTTATTTTGTGGTGTATTTAATATCTTTGTTTTGAGATGCTTTTCAATGTTTTTTCTTACTTGGATTAGCCTTCAGTAAGAATTTAGAAGCAAGAAGGGTATTTACTTTGACTTTTCAGGCGAATAAAATCATCCTTGACCTCATTATGGATTTGATATTATTTGCTTTCAAATGTAAAATTCTGTTTGTCTTAGACCCCAGGAATGCTAAAGTCATGCTCATTAAATATTAAGCACCCACTATGTGTAATTTTGGCCGTCAGATTCCTTAACTATATTTAAGGAATAGACATTAGAAATTTGAAGGCTAATATTTCCAGGCAATTTACATTTTGTTAAAGAAATCATTTGTTTTAGAAATGATTTTTTTGTATTTTTTATATAATTTTAAAGGTTACTTTCCATTTACAGTTATTACAAAATATTGGCTATATTCCCCATATTGTACAATACATCCCCCCCCCCTTTTATTTTTGCAGGGAGGGGTAGGGGAGAGGTGATCGGAGTGAGTTAGTTAGTTAGTTAAGGTACTGGGGATTGAACCCAGGACCTCATGCATGCTAGGCATGCACTCTACACTGAGCTGTACCCTCCCCTTCTAGAAATGATTTTGTTTAGTATAGGTTGGTAAAAAAGAGGGAAACATAAATTAATCCTAAGTGTTTCTATCAGGAAAAAATCATCCATTTTCTCAGATTTGAAACCAGCCTTACTTTCCAGTTTGAAATTGGATCAATTTCATTATATTTGGCCCACCATACTATACCTACCCAGTTCCATTGGTCTGATATGAGAAACCAAAAGTAAAGGATTTTCTGATATGTCTTCTTTGTCTGCTAATGTAACTGACATTTTGCCTGGAAAGAGAGAAGTCATTTTAAAAATAAGTACCAAGGAAAATTAAAATTGGATTAGTAACTGATCATGCTAATACTTTGAGCTGAATTTGATCATACTCATGAAGGATTATGGATTTATGGTAAACATTTGGTAATAAAGTGATATAATACAGTTTAAATATTTATATATATGAAGAGAAATCAAATTTCTTCCCATTGACATTTTGAATTTCCACTAGAATTGTCTGTCAATTTTATAAGTTTCTAGAGATGATTGTAGTTAGTTTGAGGTATTTTCTTTATATCTGTATTTTAGGTGCTTTAACATAGCAAGCAGTGTAAGTGATACTAGTAATGTGAAAAGAGAAATCCTGCAATGAGATAATCAGAAAATCTTGCTTTATTGGCATATATGGTCAAGTAGCTAAGAGTTTATATGTATCTTATGTAATTAGTTGATTGATACATACTAAACTTTACAAAAATTAATCTAACTTTTGCTTAAATGGACCAAGGAACGTCATTTAAAAGAACCACACCAGCCTTGAAAAATGAAGGCGTCCCTCCTTGATCTCCTATATCATTTCCACATATGTTTTTCTAATTTTGTTTTACTGAGTGGCAGAAATAGCATTATATTCTACATTAGGAGATCAAATGTTAGGTATGATTTCAAAGACATAAACATTCATTTAAAATCAAAGTAAAAATTGTCAAATTTTAAGTCAGGTTTCATAATTATTTGAGGCTAAATTGCAGTTCGGGAATGTTTTGGGTTTAGTTAGAAACATGGAAAATAAAAATCTGAAGTTAATTAAGAATTCTCTTTAGAGAGAAGAACGAAGGACACTGATATACCCAGGTAATTTAACACCCAAGCCTGATGATGAGAATAGTAAGGAAAGGTAGGGTTTGCTAGTCTGTTACCTGCTTTAGGGCCTACTTTTGTTTGTTGAGAAGGTTCTGGAGCTGAAAATACAGGTGTGGGCAAAAAAGAAAAGTTCTCTTTCCAGGGATTTTTGTTTTTTTCTGAAGTTGATCATTCCTAGCATGAATCTCAAAATTGTATGCAGGGCCTCATGCCCTGGAGATTTTAAACTGAAACTCTGAAATCATTACTCCTAATGTGCATTTGTATAAAGTAACAGGAGGGAAATAGAGTGGAAGCTTGATCACTGAGGGAAGCGGCAGTAGGCCAACGGTATTCTGAGGTTGAGGGTGATTATAATTTCCAGAACATGAAGCCTCTTAGAGTTTGTATTTGAGTCCTTTGCCAAGACTCGGTCAGGCTACCTGCTGCCTAACAGGGGACTGGATTCTTTGTCCTTAGACACTTACATGAATTAGGTTGAGCCCAACAGTGGAAAAGGCACATTCATTTTCTTCCCTTCTTCATTTTACCATACACTAATAAACATTCTGCTGGTTCCACCACGGAAAAACCAGAAGACATTATAAATGAATCAGACCTGGAGAAAGGAGGGCTTCCTAAGCCTTAGAAAATAAACTATTTGATTATGTTAAAACTGTTGACTTTTGTAGATCAAAGAAAAATCAGCCAAAATTGTAAGGCCAAAGAGGTCATGCAAGTTTTCTAAGACCTCCGCTGACATGAACAGTCAATTCATAAAACTGATTAAATACGTAGAAAAATGTTCCACAGCACTAATAATTAAACAGATGCAAAGTAAAAAGTTATTGATTGCATATACCACTATACATAGCTTGTACTTATTAAATTAGCATACTCCACTATTTATTAAATTAGCGAAGTGTCTCCTCCCTTCAACTTCACCCCATAATATTGTATTACAGGGTTCTGTAAAAGGGACACTGTTAATATAGTTTTTTTAAAGCAATTATTTTAGCAATATGTTTCAAAGTAATCATACCCCTCTTGACCAGAAATTTAACTTGATAGTCTATCCTAAAGTAATAATGTTAAATATGCTCAGAAGATATTGTAGTGTCATTTCTATGAGGGGGCAAAGACCTAAACTCTTGTACATGCACTCAAATACAATGGAACCATTAAGTAACTATTAATCCTAGATTATGATTAATTCTGGGTATAATTTAAAGATTATTTTTAATATGACAAAATGCTAATGTTTTTGTAATTTTATAATTTAAAAAATTTTATAAACAACAACCAGTAGCATTGTAAAGGATATGTGGGAAGAGGTAAGAAGTTATCTTAATATTCCATGTAATAGATGATGAAGTTTTGGATGGTGGTAATGAGAATGGAGCAGAGAGATAAATTTATTAAATATGTCAGTAGATTTTTTTTTTTTTAAGGATTTCATGGTTGACCAAAAGTCAAGGATATCTTAAACATTTCTATTTTTTAACTGAGGGGAAATACAGTGATTGTAAGGTGGAAGCATTTTGTAGGAGGATCAATTTTGATGGGGTAAGAGAGTTTGGTTTTAGACCTGGGGTTTGAGATGCCTTAAATATACACGGTTAGTTTATAATTATGGGCCCTCTGTTCACGAGTAAATTGGGGAGTTTGGAGCCATGGGAGTAGCTGAAAGGGCTAGAAGATCCTGTTTGGAAGTGGAGATACTAGCACCGCATCTTCATTACACCAAGCTTCATTGTACCATAAAATGAGGGCTTCTCCCAAGCTGAGTGATTTACTTAGTGTTACTCAATATTTAAAGCATTTTAGATGAGGAGTGCAGGGTGATTAATTGAATAAAATAATGTAGTTACTGTTTAATTTGATAATGACTGCAAAGCTTTCTCAGAATTTGGTGTAGTATCAGAAGTGTAAAGGGAGTATGTAAGTGGGGTATATTTTTTACCAAAGAATTTATTATTGAGTTTTAAACAGGAAGTTCAGATAACCCAGGTTCTCTGTAATCCCTGTCACTTTTAACCCCCTTCTCATTTGGTACCTTGATTTTACCACTTTGTCTTGGGTTACATTTATCTACAGTTCCCTCCTTGCTGAGTTACATTGATGAGCGCATGTAACTTAGGGCTTTGCACATGGTGTACACAGACAGTAGGTATTACAGATTTTGAACTGAACAACTCTGCTCTTAAAAATAGCAACTGTGATTACCATACAGAAATTATACCATAAGTTGTTTTTTTAAAAAAAAGAAAGAAAACAAACCATAATTGAATGTAAAATACTGAACACATAAGACCCTAATTTAGTTTTATTTTTGAATATGTGATACAAGCATTAAAGATGGTTTAACGCAAAAAAAAAAGCAACTGTGAGATTTTGGCTATGGGAGGAATGTCATTACTGCCATTGATTTCCCCACCTTGCCTAGTGATGCATTCGGCTTCCATAGGCACTGAGCAAATTCTACATAAATAGTAGAATAGTAGAATCTTCACAACACAGCAGGTCAGGAACCTTGTTTTAATAAGGCATACCTCCTTTCATTGCCCTTTGCAGGTATTGCGGGGGAGTTTTTGTTTTTGTTTTTCACAAATTAAAGGTTTGTGGCATCCCTGTGTCAAGCAAGCCTATCAGCGCCATTTTTCTAACAGCATTTGCTCACTTTGGGTCTCTGTGTCACATTTTGGTAATTCGTGATATTTCAAACCATTTAATTGTATTATGCTGATCTGTGGTCAGTGATCTTTGATGTTACTACTGCAACTCCCTGAAGGCTCAGACGATAGTTAGCATTTGTCTAGCAATGACGTATTTTTAAATTAAGGTATGTACGTTTTTCAGGCATAATGCTGTTGCATACTTAATAGACTACAGTATGGTGTAAACATTTAAATGCACTGGGAAACCAAAAAATTTGCTTTATTGCAGTATTTGCTTTATTGCAGAGGTCTAGCACCAAACCTGCAGTACCCTGAGGTATGCCTGTTTTTAAATCATTTAATCATAAATCATTTAATCTGTCAAATCTATTTGTTTTACTTCCTGTTAAAATTGAGCTGTTCTTCCAAAGAAGTAATGAAGTTCTCTATCAGTTATTAGTATCTTAGTGCCTTTATTTATACATTTAGGAAAATGGGAACATTAACATAGAGCAGAGAGGGGAGGATATAGCTCAGTGGCAGAGCCCATGCCTAGCATGCACGAGGTCCTGGGTTCAATCCTCAGTGCCTTCATTAAAATCAATCAATCGATCGATCGATCTAATTACCTCCTCCTTCCTCAAAAAAATAAATAAATAAAAGACAGGAAATATTAAAACAAAGCAAAAAACCATAGAGCAGAAAGTTGTCTTGTTTGGAGCTGTGGGAAAACAACAGTTGAGCAATATTTTTTTTTTCACCACTCTTATAAAATTAAAACTTAAGTTGTTTTCAGAACCCAATCCATTTTCCAAAAACCATATCAGACATGGGTAAGGAGCAGTTGGCAGTAGCAATTAGTGGCATTTTAATGTGTTTTTCCTGTATTTTACAGATTTTTTTAAATGGTGGTATTTAAACTTTTTAAAATTAATTTTTACCTTGTGCAAAATAGCATATACATAAAGGTCGGTTGTTTTTCTCAACCTTGATATTTCAGGCTATATTTATCATATGGACTCAGAAGTCTGGTTCTCTTACAGTTTGTTAGGTAAAAACAAAAGAATGGTACTTTTTCTTTTTACCTTCAATGGTCTCTGGGGCTGGACTTTGGCTCAGCGTTGCCAGGCACCTGCTATTTGCATCTTCCTCTGTTAATTGTGTGGCAGGTTCATACTGCAGGATCGCATCCAAATCGTGGAAGAACTTCATAGTTTTAGAGCTGTCTCCAGAGTTGTGGGCGTATTTAACAGTTCTGTATTCATATTTAAGATTTTTGTACTTTGCCCGGCACTGTTTCCAGTCCCTGTGTACTCCTAGAGCTTGCAGCCTTTTAGCGATATAAAGAAATATTCCTTTATTTCTCAGTGTTCCATAAAGTTGTTTTCGTACATTTTTTTCTGCCCAGACACTTAGCAGAGCTTTAACCTCTTCCTCAGTCCAGTGCTTTCCTGCTCCACTCTCCATGTTGAAAGTGACCTGGAAATGATTCACTATTTCTAGCCAAGGTTTTGTTTCCTAGGAAACCAGACGGCTGGTTGTCAATAAGCTCTGAAGAGCTGAAAGGATCTAGTTTAACTGGTTCAAGCTGCCTGAGGGGAGTAACTTGAGAAACTGCCAAATAAGCAGGCTTTGTGATTAAAGAAGCCTGGACCAAAATGATTCCTGTTGTTATTCATTTCAGCTTCAAGGAAAAATGACCCTTGACACAAAAGGGAAAGAAAACCTTTATTGGTTTATGTCTTTTCTTATATAATTCACTCTAGTTTACTATATGATTTTTTTAAGTTGTTATGGAAATGATGAGCAGAGGTTCTTTCTGCCCTAAAGTTTATGGCTAATGTTATTTTTTTTCCCTCTGATATGAATCACTTAGTCTTTTAATGTTGGTTAACCAAAGACCACATCAGTTCATTAAATAAATCCTTATGTTATCACTTATATGTGGAATAAAAAAAAAGACACAAATGAACTTATTTACAGAACAGAAAAAGACTCACAGACATAGAAAACAAACTTATGGTTACCAGGGGGAAAAGGAGGAGGGGAGGGATAAATTAGGAGTTTGGAATTTGCAGATACTAACTACTATATATAAAATGGATAAAAAACAACAAGGTCCTATTGTATAGCACAGGGAAGTATATTCACTATCTTGTAGTAACCTATAATGAAAAAGAATATATATATGTGTGTGTATAACTGAATCACCATGCTGTACACCAGAGACTAACACAGCATTGTAAATTGACTATATTTCAATTTAAAAAAAGAAAAAGAAGTCCTAAATCACAAATTATTCAGGGTGTATATTATTATACGTATCTGGTCAGCATAATAGGTCATAGTATTTGACACATTGATAATTTAATAAAATCACTTCAATTTAAATTTTTTAGATTTTTACTATGCAAGTACATTAATGTAGTTTTTCATGTTATTAAAATGCCTTAATATAATTTTGGAAAAGATTGTTTTTACCAAATAAATATATGTATAAATTTTACATATATGATAGAGGTTTACTTTTTATTTCTACCCTGATATATATTCTTTGAAACAAAATGTGTTAATAAACATCTAGTATTTATAGCACTTGTTCAGAAACATTAAAAATTGTTGAGCAATTAATACCTTTATTTTTATCTTTTGAGTGTATTGAGTGGTGCAGATCTAGGTTTTACCAACGTGTTGCCCAACCTAGCTAGAAGCTAGTTACCCTGCCCTACCTAGCTGGAAGCCTAGCTTCTGGCTTTTTTATCTGTATCATCTAAAAATACTAATGTAGCAAATTAGATCCAGAGTTCCTGATCAGCTTCGGGTTTTTTTTGAAGCAGCATTTATTATTTTATGATAAAAAATAGTGATAAATATTTGTAAGAGAAAATTTGGAGAGTGCAAAAAGCAAAACAAGAAAACTAAAGAATAAATTTTGTTCATAATAATGTTTCCCACAACTAAGCATTTTACCTATTTTATTTAGAGATTTTCATTTAGATCTACATACTCAACCTTATTTATAGGTCACATAACTACAGAGGTTAGAAGCCCAGGTTCTGAAGTCAGATTGTCTGTATTGAAATCCTGGCCATGTCACTGTTCTCCGATCATTCTCTGTGTGACACTGGACAAGTTACTTCCATTTCTTTAGTGTTGTCCCTGTCTATAAAATGTGAATGGTAATCACAGAACCTGCTTCATAGGATTGTTTTGAAGGAATAATAGATTAGATTGATGCAGGAAAAATGGATGTGGGGCATGAGGAGGGCTGTGTCCCAGGTCTCAGTTTTTTGAGTCCCTGGGACGTGCCCTGCCAGGTGTGGGTCCTTAGCTTCACACAGGAAAGAATTCAAGAGTGAACCAGTTGAGTAAAGGTAGATTTATTTAGAGAGATGCATACTGCATAAAGTGTAGGCTGTTTCAAAAGGCAAGAGAAAAGCTATGAGGTGTGGGGGTTGGGTGCTTAGATTAGAGTAAAAGTAGTTACACACTCCATAGACGGGGTGGCCGTCTCCAAAGAGGAGGGAGCCAGAAGTGGCCACGAGGTGCTGTGTTACCAGTTTTTATGGGCTCAGTAGCTTCATATGCTAACAAGTGGGAGGACTACCTTGGGGAAGGGGCTGGGATTCCCAGGAAGTTGGCCATTGCCCACTCTTTGACCTTTTATGTTTAGTCTTGGAATTGTCATGGCGCCTGTGGGCATGTTATTCATATTACAATGGGCACGTAATGAAGCTCAAGGTCTACTAGAAGTCAAATCTCCCACCATCTTGAGCCTCAAGGCCTCCTGGGGGTTGATCTTCCACCATTTTGATGTTAATTGTCATTCCTTGAGTGGCTGTGCCCTGCCCCCTTCCTTCCTGTCTCAAGATCATTCCCGTAAATGCTTAGGACAGTGCCTGGTATTTTAGAACTCAGTCTCATCTGCTGCTTTTGCTAATCTTGTCATTATAACATCATGCATAGAAGTGACACTAGTAGTAGTGGCATTTAAGAGTTGTCAGACTCAGTTCATGGATGCTGTCGAGAAAAGTATGTTTCACAAAATTCATTAAGAAGCTATCAGTGGGGTAAATTTAATAGTTGGTACCTTTTTATATTCACAGGGGTCAGGAGAGTGCTGGTATTGTGACCAGTGATGGGAATTGGATGCCAACATTCAAAACACACAAGGTATATTTAAACATTACAAAATATTGGTTATAAAGATAACAATAGCCAGAAGATCACTAGTATATGGGGGCTGGGGAAGGAAATTTGAATAAAGAATAATTTGTATTTAGAAGTATGGTTGACCCTTGAACAACAAGAGTTACGGCTACTGACCTTCGAAAATCCGCATATATCTTTTGACTCCCCCAAAACTTAATTGCCTACTGTTGACAGAAAGCCTTACCTATACATAAACAGTTGATTAACACATATTTTGTGTGTCGTATTTATTATACTATATTCTTACAGTAAAGTAAGCTAGAGAAAAGAAACTATTAAAATCATAAAGAGAAATTACATTTACAGCACAGTACTGTATTTAATCCAGACAGTAAGCTTCCATTGTCTTTTTTACAAGATGCATGTGAATCTGTCGGTACCTACAGTACCTACGTTAATGTAGTCTTACATGATACAAAACAGTGTAGATGTTATGTGTGCTACTAACACGTGACATCAAAAATGAAAAGACAATGTGAAAAAGCAATTCATATTCACAGGTATAATGATTCATGCGTTGATAACGAAGAAGCAGCAATATGACTGCTTTATGGTAGCCTCTACAATAATGAATGAATTGTTATAAAATATCACTCACTTTATGCCTGTATAAGGATGGACTGTCCACTTTGATAGCAGACTTGCACATGATGTTCTACAGGATGACTACTTAGGCATTGATGATGGTGGCATAGAAACATTGTACAGGTACTTGGTTTTCACATGGGGACACTCACACACATACACAGCAAAGTTTATTAACGACATGATGATGACTTACTGTTCATTAAGTGGAAGTGGGTCATCATAAAGGTCTTCATCCTAGTAGCCTTCGTTCACATTGAGTAGGCTGAGGAAGAGGAGGGGTGGATCTTGCTGTCTGGGGGGGGAGGGGGAGGCAGGCAAGGCGAGCACACTGGGTGTAGCTTGATGGAAATACATTCTGATTTCTGTCTTGACTTTTGCTTTCTCATTTCTCTAAAAATGTTTGTGAAGTACCAGTCCTTCTTCCACTGTTTGCTTCAGTTTCAGTGCCCATTTCATAGAAGAGCCCATGTTGTGAAAGAAGTCAAAAGCAGTCTTGTATAATCAGAACCCTTCTGCCAGACTGTCCAGCGTCAGTTTGTTTTCTGGTACTGCTGCTTCTACATCCTCTTCCTTATCATCTAGCGCTGATTCAGAAGCTTTCATCTCCCTCACGTCATGTTCTGTTAATTCCTCTGAAGAATTTAGCTCTTGAATTTCTCCAAGGTGCCCTTGACCCTTCCCCACCTTTTTTTTTCTTTTTTTTTCCTTTTTTTTTTCCTTTTTCCCCCCATATCCAGAATCTCTTTCGTGGTTTCCTTGATAGGTTCTGTCATAAATCTGCACAACATCTGGTCACAGTTTTCTCCAGCAGGAATTTATAGTTTCAGGCTTGATGGCTCTTACAGCTTTTTCTATAACAACGAAGGCACCTTCAGTGGTGTAGTCCTTCCAGACTTTCATGATGTTCTATCAGAATTCCTTTCTGTAGCATTGACAGTCTTTCCATAGAGTACCATGTATAATGAGCCTTAAAGATACTTAAGACCCCCTGATCTGGAGGCTAAATTAGAGATGTTGTGTTTGGGGGCACGTAGGCCCACTATTCACGCCTTCAGTGTTGAACTTATAGGGTTCTGGGTGCCAGGGTATTGTCCAATATCAAAAGAACTTTAAAAGGCAGTCCTTTACTGGCGAGGTACTTCCTGACTTCAGGGACAAAGCGATGATGGAACCAATCCAGTAAAGGGGTTCTCATTGTCCAGGCTTTCTAGTACAAACGAAAGACTGGCAGCTGGTATTTGTCTTTTCCCTTCAAGGCTCGGGGTTAGCAGCTTTATAGATGAGGGCAGTCCTGATCATAAAGCCCATGGCGTTTGTGCAAAACAGAGAGTTAGCCTATCTATTCCTGCCTTAAATCCTGGTGCTTGCTTCACTTCCTTATTAGTAAATGTCCTTTGTGGCTTCCCCCTCCGCTCCAGAATAGGGCACTTTTGTCTAAGTTAAAAACCTGTTCAGTCAGATATCCTTTCTCCTCAATGATTTTCTTAATGGTGTCTGGGAACTTGTCCGCTGCCTTGGTCAGCAGAAGTTGCTTCCCCTGTTATCTTGACATTGTTTTAAGCCAAATACCTTCCTAAAAGTATCAAACCATCCTTTGCTGGCATTAAATTCTCCAGCTGTAGATCCTTCACTGTCCTTTTGCATTTAGTTGTCATATAATGACTTCACTTTTTCTTGAATCATATTACAGTCAATAGATATGTATACGTTTCTTATAGCAATCCAGCACTCACATAAAAGCAGCATTTTTGATATGAGATAAAAAGGTATTTTGCAAAAAATGTAAGGTTTTTGTGCCTGTTGATGTAGGCACAGCAACGGCTTCATGTATTTTCTTTTGCTTTACAATGGTCCTTATGCTGGATTTATTTATCTTGAAATGGTAGCCAACCACAGCTGCAGACCTCAATCTACAGTACGCATCAAGCAATTCAGCTTTTTCTTATAACGGCATGACTTTTCTCTGTTTCTTGGGATCATTTCCAGAATCACTAACAGCACTTTATATGGGTCCCATGATGTTACTCAAGGTGTACGGTATTGATGCTAAACACTATGAAAAATACACAGGAACTGGGAGAGGTGACTTTTTACTGTGATAACCAATTTAATGGAGAGGTGAACTGCTCACTTGGAGATAATTGGTGTCACATGGTGTTTTAAGTGGATACTTGTAACACTTGAGCTCACCCCAATATTAACAGGAGGTGGCAACGAAATTATTACAGTAGTGCTGTATGCAATACAGTTCATTTTAGGCAGTTAAGATTTAATACTCCACTTTAATGTTTGTTTACATTTCTCACAACTACAGATAGTGCTATTTACAGTCTGTAAGTGTTTGTGTGCGTAAGTTTTGATTAACTCACTACATTTTATAGTAGGTTTGTGTATATTTTATGGTAGTAAATGATTAAATAGAATAGCATCTACACATATTTTATACATTCATGACACTCCTAATTTTTTCTTAATTTTTTCGGTTACTCTAGGCTACACGGTTCGTCTGCCAGTTTTTTTAAATTGTCGCAAATCTGCCCAAAAATTCTTCTGATACATTTATTGAAAAAAATCCATGAATATGTGGACTTGCCCAGTTCAAGCCCATGTTGTTCAAGGGTCAACTGTAATACTCTTTGGATCAGCTGTTTCTATTTGTCAAACTAGGATGCATTTCTGTCCCAGTGATAGTTTGCTAGACTGACTCAAATAGGTCATTTATTTGAATACTTTAACATGCTTTGAATTTAAAATTGCAAATAATTTAGTTTATTGTATATGACAAATTTTATCACTTAGTACATCTGTTCCTCAATGTTTCATTAAAAAGTGTCTTATAAAACAAGCACTTCATTGTTGTGAATACATTAAATGCTACCAAATCATTCACTTAAAAATGGTTAATTTTATGTCATGTGAGTTTCACCTAGAATTATTTTTTTAGTGCTTCACAGTTCTCACAATTAGCACTAGTCTCTTTTTTTTTAAGATTAGAATTCTGAAGCACAGAAAAATTAAGTCAACTGCATTTTCTAATTTGAGATTGAGCAGAGGCTTATAAAAGTGTTACTAGTGGTTTTTTTTCATAAGATGAGCTCTTGCTTTGAATTTGCAAGGGAATGGGTCTTGTAAATCACGTCTTTACTGAGGACAATTTGAAGAAATTATATACTTCAAATCTTGGAATTGGACACACGAGGTACGCCACTACAGGAAACTGTGAATTAGAAAATTGCCAGCCTTTTGTCGTTGAAACACTTCATGGGAAAATAGCTGTGGCACATAATGGCGAATTGGTAAATGCTGCTCGCTTAAGGAAAAAGGTAAGTTTTTTTTTTTTAATGCTTTTTTTATTATTGTGATAAATTAATGAAAAGAAGTTACTGAGGAATTTGGTAAAGGACATTATCCTGTTACCTAACTGCAGAGAACAACTGTATTGGGGGGTAGGGTATAGCTCAGTGGTAGAGCATGTGCTTAGCATGCATGAGGTCCTGGGTTCAATCCCCATTAAAAATAAATAAATAAACCTAATTAAGTCCTCCCCCAACCTCCTCCCCTCCAAAAAACCCCCAACTGTATCAGAATTACATGGACTTCTTCTTATAATTACAAATTCTAAGGTATCACCCCAGAGTCTGGGGTGGGAGATTGCTG
The DNA here is from genome assembly GCF_048773025.1 of Camelus bactrianus. NCBI lineage: Eukaryota > Metazoa > Chordata > Mammalia > Artiodactyla > Camelidae > Camelus > Camelus bactrianus. Next base: position 97,708,345 of record NC_133540.1, read on the forward strand.
AGTCTGCATTTTAATATGCTCCTAAGGTAATTCTAATGCACTGTTTTGGATTAGATATTTGGAAAATTGATTTAATTATTTCCCAGAGCGTTGTCCTGCTCTCTTCTTAGATGCTGGGATTATTATAATGACAATAATAAGTTTCATTTGGGAGTTTTTTTGCTCCCAAATGAAAAATTAAAAATTTTTTCAATCAAAAAAGTATAAATATGAAGTAAAAATTATTCATAAAACTCACTGCTCAGAGTTAACCACTAAAAGTTCAATTCCAGACAATACGTAGCTCATTATTTCTAAACTGAACCCCTTACCCAGATGCTAGACTTTACGCCTACACATTTTGCTGCTACTGAAAATGCTCTGTAGTGTTAAACTCAGCCTGTGCGTGTTAGTGGTGATGCCCTTGTCCAAGTCAGTCTTGCTCAGAACCTCGTAATCATAGTGCACTCAACCAAGTTTTAGTACATCTTCTACACTTAATTGCTCAGTACAGTCGATTCCTTCTATTCTGCCAGGGACAATCAGTGAGGATGGGTAGCCACCATTACTACAACCATCAAATCTAGGTTGAGAGTCCCCCACTGCAGTGTGCCACTCTTATGGGAATGTTTCCTGTTCGTCAGGAGTGTCCAGGGCTGAAAAAGTTAGAACGGCAATCCCAAATCCTCATGCCTTCTCCGCCCCACCTCAACCACCCACCCATTGCAGGTCTACATTCCTTCAAACTTAGTTTTCAAAAGCTGTCCTACATACCTCCTAAAGCACTTTTTTGTTCCTTTTTGAGAAGCTTCAGAGACTTCCCGTTGCCTCCAGCAGCAGTTCTCCATTATTATATACACATACCTTCCATTGGTAGAATGCAGGATTTTGATACCCGAGCACAATGCCTGATCTCTTTCTGTGCTGGCAGGCAATTGGGCAAGGGGTGAGGTGAAGTTTCTTCCTTTTCTAATGATTACAACCTTTCTCCTTTCTAAATAGCTTCTGCGTCATGGTATTGGTCTGTCAACAAGTTCTGATAGTGAAATGATCACCCAGTTACTGGCATATACCCCTCCCCAGGAACAAGATGACACCCCAGACTGGGTCGCAAGGTAATTATAAAATTAGGCTGAGCCTGCAGGTCTGGTAATGAGAGCTTTGCCTTGCACGTGTTTATAACTGAAATTATTCATTCAATTATTTAATTAATTCCAGGATTAAAAACTTAATGAAGGAGGCACCCACAGCATACTCCCTGATTATAATGCACAGGGATGTTATTTATGCAGTTCGAGATCCTTATGGAAATCGTCCTCTATGCATTGGTCGTCTTATTCCTGTATCTGATATAAATGATAAAGGTAATGAACTTCAAAGGGAATATAATTTCATAATGCTTTTCCGGGTCGTTGTCTTACTGTTGGCACACCCGGAAACCTTGAGGTATAGAAAACTTATTGAGTAAAAAGCTAGGTAAAAAAAAAAAATATGGTACTTAGTTTTTAAAGTACATTTCCTTGAATGTTTCTGAGGATAAGCCAGTTTTAATATATTTAATGGGATTTCCCATTTTGTCCTGTCTGAATGGCGTATTTTATATCCTTTATTTATCTCCTTTGCCCAGCTTTTTATTTATGTAGTATGATGTCAGTGATTTTCTTTTTGACTTGTCAGGTATCTTATTCAAGCCATGAAATCATAATATTTGGAGGAATCTTAGGATTGTTAATTTTATCTTTGGTTCTAGTCAAACAAGGAGCCATGTGCTCTTAAGGTCATAGTAATGGATATTCTCTGAGCTCTTTTATTTATCTATTTTTCATTTAACTGTTCTCTTTAAATAGATAAGCCTCTTTTAAAATTTCTTGAATTGATTGACTGAACCTATTGTCTTGTGATTTGCAGGAAAAAAATCTTCAGAAACAGAAGGATGGGTGGTGTCTTCAGAATCTTGTAGCTTTTTATCTATTGGTGCAAGGTAAGTTTTATCTCACTCAGCAGATCAATTTTTTGCCACATCAGTAAAAAAATTTTTATTATAATATGAAAGTTCTGTTTCTGATGTCTGCAAGAATACGTATTTATAAATGCAGTTTCTTTTGTACATTGTACTCAGCAGTTGCACTGACTTTAATGTTCCAACAATAACCTTCTAATCCTGGACCTGGCCTCTTGTTTTCAAAACACCATGAGCCTTATTTTAGAAAGGAAAAAAATCTCCTCATCAAGGATCAAAAAATTTAAACTAGGACAAAAATGTTCTCTTTAGTCTTCATTCTTCCAGTAATAAATAAAACATAGGGCTTTTATTTTTTTTTAATTCTAAGTTTGAATTTAGGGGTAACAGATTTATAAAGATTATTACTGGAGGAATATTACTTTTTTATTTTTTAAGCCATTTTTAGACTTTCCTCTAAGGGAAGGGACTCTGTACTTTCTAATTGACAGTTAGCCTTAAGGACTGGTTTACTTAAAGTCTTCTTTAACATTGTTTCCCAAGATATTACCGTGAAGTCTTGCCTGGAGAAATTGTGGAAATATCCAGACATAATGTCCAAACTCTTGATATTATACCAAGGTCTGAAGGAAACCCAATGGCCTTCTGTATCTTTGAATATGTTTATTTTGCAAGACCAGATAGTATATTTGAAGGTAAGTAAAATATCTTGATAACAATTAATAAAAGTCTGTTGTTTATCCCATCGAAGTATGGCAGTTCTGGGGCCCAAAGGCTTACCTGGCTCTGTGAAGGCACATAGTTATACGTTGTGGATTTGGGACTGAGCCTACAAGTCATAAGATGACTATTTTTCCTTTTCATCTGACTCCTGGATTTTGTTTTCCTTTTAGGAGTAAGGATTTTGATTTTCAGATATGTATTAAAGTTAATTTTTTTTAAAATAGTAAATTCCCCCAGTTTACATATTTCCACTTTAGTGGGGTTTTTTTTTATGTCTTACTTTTCTTTTTGTGCTCAAATCTATAGGGTTCTAACAAGCTAGTTTTTAGAATAGTGATATTCTGCTGAGCTATATTATACTACATAAAAATAATTTATTTCCTTTTCCAAACATTCCAGACCAAATGGTTTACACAGTAAGATACCGTTGTGGTCAGCAGCTGGCCATGGAAGCACCTGTGGATGCAGATTTGGTTAGCACGGTTCCGGAATCTGCTACGCCTGCTGCTCTTGGTTATGCAGCAAAGGTATTTTCTCTTAATTAACACACAGTGAATTGTTCATCTAGCACTGAAATTAGAAATCCATGTATATAAAGAGAAACTCATCAATTTATTGCAAAGAAAGAAAAAATGTTGGTTTCTTTATAAGAGTTAGTTTCCAGCCTCTTCATTCAGCGGCACTATGTTTTTTAGCAGAGTCCACAAAAAGTTCAGCCAAAGACATAGGAAAATGATCCTCTTCATTTTAAAAAGATAACATCATGAATATATGTAGAATTTAAAGGTATATTTACTTACTAGGAAGTATCCTCACAAGCCACTGGTATATTTGTTCCCGATTAAGTATGGGTGATGATGAGCTGTTTGCATTAATTCTCTTTAATGTTCTTAGTACTATGCTTTATTTCACTGTTTGTAACCAGGTAGATTATATAATTATAGTGATCCTAGGTGTAATCCCCGCGTTCATTATATTTGAATGTTTAGTGTATGAATTTTTAAAAGAAATAATATGCAACATTTTAGAGGAGGTACCTTAGTAAGAGGATAAAGCACTTCCTGTCCCCCAGAGAGCATCTCCTTAGCCTACTGGTTTTAATTCATTTCTTGCTGATAATTTTATTTGGATTTTTCTGACAGTGATTTATTCTTTGTCATGTGTTCACATTCTTAATATTCTCTTCCAAGATAGAGAAATAATATTTATTTAAGAGAGCAGCATTACAAATTCTAGCAAAATGAGTGGGTTTTCCCACTAAGTTGAGGACTTTCAGTGATTTTTCTTTTTGCCTTTTTCCCCTTTAAATAGTGAAGTAAAATTGTAATCTGATGATGGAGAGTTCAGAATAACAACCACATTTAAAAATTTTACATACATGCTACAAGGGGAGCATGACCTGGAGAAAATAGGAGCTTAGAGTTCTCTGTACATTTGCTGCTCATTGTCCTTTTCTTCCTTCTCTGTCAGTGTGGGCTTCCATATGTGGAGGTGCTATGTAAAAACCGGTATGTAGGAAGAACCTTCATTCAGCCAAACATGAGGTTAAGACAGCTTGGTGTTGCAAAAAAATTTGGAGTTTTGTCGGACAACTTCAAAGGCAAAAGAATTGTTCTTGTAGATGATTCAATTGTGAGAGGCAATACCATCTCACCCATAATCAAATTGCTCAAAGAATCTGGTGCAAAAGAGGTAAGTAATATTAGAACATACCCTAAAGCACCAATAATTAACAATATGATAAAAACTGTTTTCATGTTGTGTAAATTTTATGTTAACGGTTTTATAAAATTAGTTTTAAAACTAACAAAAATCACAAAATAAAATACTTCTTAAATTTGTATTGATTACTTTTTCTTTTTGAAGATGTATAGTCAATCCTAGTGTCATAGATTTGACACATTAGGTTATGTTTTCAAATCTCAAAGTTTTTTCTAACTGAATATTTCAGTAATTCAAATTACAGAAGTGAGATGTCATTTACAGGTAATAGTTGAACATATTTAGAAATAAAATCTATTGTGGAGAAAAACGGTATAGAAAGCAGTATGATAGTCTATTTGGAAAGCTTCTAAGGTAATTATGATTATGATTTTCCAGCCCTTTTTTATGACTTATTGTGATTATGGGAATCTCTGTGGCATTCTATGAAAACCAAGTAATAAAAATGAAATGTAAAGTCAATTCAGCATCCATTACAATAATAAAAAAGAGTAGACATAAATAAGTAAACGAACAAACTGGAAATGGCTACCTACTAGCATGTATCTACCAGAGGGAAATAGTTTAGGAAATTGATACATCAGTATGATGAAATATCATGCAGCCACTAAAAACTATAATTATGAAGACTGCATAACGTGGGGAAATCGTTGCTGTTATAACAAAGGTAGAAAGTAAATGTGGACACCAGTTACAGCCATGTAAACGTACCTGACAAAAGGCAGGAAATAATGATAGACAAAATAGTAGAGAAAAATAGCTTTTTGGGTGGAGAGGGTACAGCTCAAGTGGCAGAGCACATGCTTAGCATGCGTAAGGTCCTGGGTTCCATCCCCAGTACTTCCTCTAAACATAAATAAATAAACCTACTTATCTCCCCCCTCCCCCAGATAGCTCTTTGTAGTGGTCAGGTTTTTATTATATCCTGGAAGATTGTATTTTTTCTTTTTAAAATGGTAAAATAAGAGGTAGGCAAAAGTGCCATTCAAGTGTTACAACAAAAAATGAAGGTGATCCTAGGAATATAAAGTCATGCAGTGAGAAATGGGAGATCAGAAGAAAGAACTGTCCATGTTAATAGGTGATGCAAGGAAACAACAGGCAGCTCTGTAAAAACCCTTTACAAGTGGCTGACGTTTTGAAATTCTTATTTAGCACGCTTTGGAGTCTAGAGCAGAGTTGCTCAAGTAGGATTCTTGTAAATGAGTGAATTATAAAAGTAGTTCTAACTGAACACCAGAGTTCTGTACGTATATCACATGATTTTCTAGGATTCATTTTCACCTATTACTGTGGAAGAAATTTTGTAGTGTGCTTTATTTATTACTCATATGTTGTTAATATATTCCGTTAAACAATTTTTTATGTTGCATTTGCCAATGACAGAATTTTGCATAGTTGTTCTTACAGTGAATGTCAAACTAACGAAATGTCCGAAATGATTTCTTTCCAAGGTACACATTCGCGTAGCTTCACCCCCAATTAAATATCCATGCTTCATGGGAATAAACATACCAACAAAAGAAGAGCTTATTGCTAATAAACCAGAATTTGAGCATATTTCAGATTATCTAGGTAGGTATTAAAATTTCTATAAATTATCTTTTATTCATCTAATAACAGAAAATCCAAAGCTTAGATATTTTAATAAAAAATAGTGTTCAATATTTGTTGAAAGTAGATGGTGTATATGTTAAGCAGATATTGGACACTGTTCTGAAAAGTGAGAATACCTCATGTGGATGGACCATAGTCAGTGCCGTGGTAGAGAGCAAGGCCAAGGTGGGACCAGAGGATAAGGAAGAAAGGCTTTCCCAGTAGAAAGAACTACATATCAGTTAAAGCCTCCCAGAGGTCAGACCACAAGAAAAACAAAAGCAATTTCACTGTAGAGTCTAATAGAATAATTTTGATGTCAGTACAGATCAAAAAGTGAAAAGCTTATGTAGGCTTGTCTTTAATAATGAGGTCAGAAGACTTGGAGATGGAGGTCATTCTTGATAAGACATTTGCCTTTCAAAGTCAGGTGAAGTATAAACTCTAAATGTCACATACATGTTCAGCCAGGTATGGTACCTCCAACACTGTTTGTATATGGCTGGTGTTTCTCTTGACTGGTCATGCCTAGAGGTTACCAGTTAAACATTTCGAATATGACCCAACTGACATATTATGAGCAATTGCTCTTTGCCAGGAACATGTCTTTTTTATTGTAATAACAGCACAAAAATGTCACAATTAGGTAATGTTTCCCTTATCTGGTAGATGAAAAAATAGACTTAGGAAATAAGTAAGTGACCTTGAGCTTAAAGTTGAACCCAGATTTTCCTGACTTCAAAATCTGTTAATCAAGAAAATTACTCCTGAAGCCTTCCAGATCTATTCTACTTGAATCCTCCACTGCTATTTTAAATTATGTTATCCCTTAAATTCCAATTTAAAATTAAGAAAATAATAATAAAAGCCTGAGTTGCACTGATCCCCTAGTTGATGCCACCACCACCCCCTTTTTTAAGAGAGGCTAAAGGAGAAATTTTTATTCTGGCTTATGTTTTTCTGTTTTTAACTATTCTCTGTTAAGGCAGGTCTTCCTTTCCAGATGAAATCTCATGGCTTTTTTTTTTTTTTTTTTTTTTTTTTTTTTCCTCTTTGCCCTGTAGGAGCAAACAGTGTTGTGTATCTGTCAGTTGAAGGACTGGTTTCATCTGTGCAAGAAGGGATAATATTTAAAAAACAGAAAGTGAAAAAGCAAGATATTATGGTTCAAGAAAATGGAAATGGTCTGGAATGTTTTGAAAAGAACGGTCATTGTACAAAGCAAGATATTATGGTTCAAGAAAATGGGAATGGTCTAGAAAGTTTTGAAAAGAATGATCATTGTACAGCTTGTCTGACTGGAAAATACCCTGTGGAATTGGAATGGTAGCTGCTAGGGGTAGATGTGATGTTTCAAGATACAAAGTCCGTGGAGAAGTTGTAGTGGTTACACTTTATCCATTTACTGTTACTCAGTTGGTACAATGTAAAATGCCACATGCTTGTGTTATACCTTTTGAAATTTTTTTCTAAAAAGGGTACCAAAGTGCTATACTTTCTTTTATAACCCTAGATAAATATTTTGGTGTTATCTAGGAACTTGGATGACCCTTTCAGTTTTATTTAGTAGTTTAGTACTTTAAGGCTACCAATTGTGAGACCATATACATTTAATTTCAGATCATCAACAGTAATGCAAAGAACTGGTAAATTTCTGTTTCAGAGAGGATTGCCAAGTACTGTACATCTCCACAGATTCTTAGAGAATTTTGTGGAGGGTTTCTTGAGAATTATTGAAAATCAGTTATGGAATATTTTTAAAATTAACCTTGTTAATCACATATAATACAATGTTATATGGTATTCATTTTTTAACTCAAGCATTGGCTAGCCTTTTGCACCTGGTCGGAGAAGGCAGGTGGTTAAGTGGCATTTGCCAGGTCCATATTTTTAACAGTTTGCAGGAGGTTAGACTAAGGTGGTGTAGTACAAACAGGACATGTGAGTCAAGTATAACATTTCACGCAAACCTTGAATCTGTTATACCCCAAAGTTATCTAGTGTCTAGGGTTCTGATTATAGTTAGGACCTTGGCTTCTCTTAAAGAAAAACAAAAACAAATACAACTTTTGGTGCTTCACTTTCCCAATCTGTGCAATGCGGTGCTTACATTATTAAATAACTAACAGCAGTTATTTTTAGTGGCTAGAGCCATCATTCCTCCTTCAGTTTTAAGACAGTGCATGATTATTATTAGCTTTTGAAATGTTGACTGTTGGTCTGCAATTCAGATTTCAAAAGGAAGACACACAGCTTAGCAGTGATTTGCCACCTGTCTTTGAGATGCCCTAACAATGACGGCAAAGACGTGTCTTTTAAAAAATTTTCCTACATTTGACTAGAAAGTATGATCCATACTGCTTATACCTTATAGTATAAGCCCAGCAAGTAACCTCGTACGTTTGAAGTAAAAACTAAATATTTAGATTCTAACAAATCTTCTATCCTTAATTTGGTTATATGCTTTTTTAATGAAGTGCTTGATCACTTGCAAACATATGTGTATATACACATAAAGATCATTGCAATGAGATGAGCAAGTAGAAACATTGTAGGGGCCAAATTTGTTCAAGGATCAAGGAGACAGCGACTTTTTTCGGTTAGCATGCTCGTCTAATTCTGAGCATCAACATCACTTTTTCCAATTTGTTTTATTGGGAATCTAATGAAGTAGATTTTTTTTAAGTATTTTTTGGTTAACATCTGAGATTTAAAACTTTAAGGTGACTTGCCCCCAACCCTTGTTTTATGTAAGATTTTAAAACATGAAAGTGTTTGTTTCTGTGTTATTGTTACCATAATTTGATGTATGTAGTGTCCAAATCCATCTAGAAATGTAGTATTTATTAATAACTGTAATCTTTTGTCTTCATTTGGTATTCAGCCTCACGTGTTATATTATGGTAGGCCAAGGCAAAATGGTGACAGCTCTTTAAGCCCACCTGCAGCAGGCAGCAGTGGGTCAGATATCTCTGTGGTGGTGACACAAGCCAACCAGCATTTGGATAAAGCCCTGGGACCATATGAGTGTATAACCTCTTGTCTTAAATGTATTCCTCATAGCAGCGTGGAGGAGGCAAGACCTATGGGTCAATGTTGAACCAGCCTTATATTTGATTTTTTCAAAACAAGAGACTCAGGGAAAGTACTAAACCAAAATCTCTGATTTGATTTCTGTTGTTTTCCATAGTTTTTATCTTGTTTTATTGAGGTGCTTTTATAAAGGAAAATGGTACTGTGACAGTTTGATAATTCCACAGATTTCTTACTGTTTCTCCATCATGGCCTTTTATTTCACAGGTTTCTAAAGTGTGGATTACAATTTTATACCAGCTTCATCTCAAATGTTGTTTAACTGCTTTAAATTTCTATACTTGTTGTAAACAGCAGAGAAAATCATGTTTTCACGGGATCTATATTACTGTGAACTAAACCTACCTTTTTGTGACCTCCTTGTGATGCATTGGTGACAAATATATGTAATGAGTATGTTTAAATGTGTGTTTACTGTTTTTTAATAGTGACTTTTAGTGAGTGTGTTATATGGTGAGCAGTACAGTGATGGTCACATCCAGGATCCATACTCTGCATCAGCGAGGCTGATCTCATTACTCTGATCCAGGTGTTTCAATAAATAGGCCATCTCTTATGAACCAAGCAAAACTGCAGGTTTTGGACAAATAGGAGGGACAAATAAAGTAACGAGAAGTGCAGTGTTAAGTAAGCACTACAGTAAAGGCACGTTCCATGGGGACACTAGCAAGAACAGGGAGGGTGTCACAGAAGAGGAGGCTTAGATTCCCAAACTGTGTGTGTGTGTGTTGGGGAGGAGTACTATTTAAAATCAAAATAAAGTAGGTAGATGAATAAACTGGTACATCCAGCCAATGGAATATTATTCAATCCTAAAAGGAGATGAGCTGTCAAACTATGAAAAGACATGGAGGGGACTTAAGTGGCTATGACCAAGTGAGCAAACAAAGCCTGTCTGAAAAGAGTACATACTGTATGGTTCCAACTATATACCTTCTGGAAAAGGTAAAACTATGGAGACAGTAAAAAAAGTCAGTGGTTGCTAGGAGTTGGTGAGGAGAGAGGGCTGAGCAGGTGAAGCGCAGGGGATTTTAGGGCAGTGAAACTACTGTTACCATGATGGCAGATACATGTCATATATTTGTCCAAACTTATAGAATGTACGACACCAAGAATGAACCCTAATGTAAACTATAAATTTGGGGTGATAATGATGTGTCGGTGTGGTTCATCAATCATAACAAATGGGCCACTGAGGGGTGGGGGAGATATTGATAAAACAGAGGAGGTTATTATATCGGGGGTAGGGGGCAAATGGGAACTCTGTACCTTCTGCTCAATTTGCTATGTACCTAAAACTGCTTTTTAAAAGTCTGTTTAAAAATAGATACCAGGGTCCTACCTCAAAAAAAAAAAAAAAAAATCAAACTGCATGCATTTTTAACTAGATGTTAAAAATGAAGAAAACAAAGAGGTCAGTGCCCCCTCCAGCCCTCTGTAGTGCACCCACATTTAAATATTTCTTAATCTCTATGTTTTAAATATTACTTCTTACTGTACCTATTTTAGACATTACCTCTATTCTTTCCTGGGATCTAGCAAAGTTTGCTTTCACAGGTAGACTTAATCCACTTAATCATATCTTGTCCTAGAGCATCCTTTGAGTTCCCAATGCCTTCTTTAGGTTTCAAGTACAGTGTAGTCAACACCTCTAAGGAAAATTGCCCTCATGTTTCATAAAGAGGTCAGAGTGAAAATGCAGGACTCAGAAAAAAACTGCACACTCCTTAGACATTTTAGAGTAAGCAGCAGTATGCAATATAAATTTATGCTTTTGTGTGCAGAAATTGTCTTCTCATGTAGCTGAGAAGTTGTTGGATGGCAGGAACCAATGCTTTTAACCTTTCTGGAATTTCTCACTGCTGCACTATGGCAAATAGAAAATGATTACACAAAGGAGACCCAAGTGGGTCCTTGCACTCTTTCTCAATCATTGAATTTGCTTCCTCAATCGTTGAAAAGTGCTTGTTTGGCTTCAGTGATGGTTCTGTTAGATGTGACGGTTAATTTTATGTTTCAGTTTGTCTAATTGTGCAAAGTTGTGTGTTCAAACACCAGTCTAGATGTTGCTGTGAAGGTAGTTTTTAAATGTGATGAACCTTTAAATAGACTGTGAGTAAAGTGGATTACCTTCCATAATGTGGGTGGGCCCCATCCAGTCAGCTGAAGGCCTTAAGAACAAAGACTGAGGTTTCCTGAAGAAGATAGAATTCTCAACACTGCACCCACCTAGAAACCCTCCCCGAGTTTCCAACCTGTTTCAAGACTGCAACCTCAACTCTTAATTGAATTTCTAGACTACTGGCCTGCCCTAGGTTTCAGACTGCCAGCCCTCACAATCGTGTGAGCCAGTTTCTTAAGCTCTATTTATCCTATTGGTTCTGTTTCTCTAGAGAACTCTCTTGCAAACAGCCTGACTTCCCTCACCTCTCCATTCTTCCACAGTCACCTGACAAAGATGCCAAGCCTGAATGAACCCAACCACCCATCTTCCCTCTGCCTTCACCTGGGCAGCTAAGCTCCCTTAGACTAAATCACACACCATTGTCCCAAATGTGATAATGGGCTCTGACACTACGAGAGCACATTACAGGGACCTAACCATGTCTTGGGGTAGGGTCAGGGATTTTCAAAATTATTTTTGAAATCATTTTTATTTTTGAAAGAAACAGTGACACAGCTGAGAGCTGAGTTAGGAAGTAGGTGAGGAGAAGCAGTGAAATGAGAATGGACCAATAAATGTGCAAAAAGAATCAGCAAGGTACTGGGGTAGACACTTGATACTTCCCGGGAATTGGAACAATGTAGTATAGTAGATGGAGAAGAGTAAAACGATAGTTCAGGAAACAGGTGCAGAACGCATGAATCTCTGCTGTCAGGAAGGAATTAAATGAAGTCAGACTTGGAAATAATGCAGCTGTTACAGGTTCTGTGAGAAGTGTAAGTCACCGTTTAGGAAAGGTCTAGGCCTGTACCCTACTTAAAAGCTAACAAGCTACCCTGTTGCTGTTTCATGTCAGGGGATGTGAGATTCCTGAGTCAAAGACAGAGAACTTTATTACTCATGGCAAAAGCAGTAGCCAGAGCCTCAAGTCTGTCAATTCCCCATGCCTCCCAAGTCTCCCTCGGGTGACTGAGGTGGATGTAGATGGGCGTCTGCACACTAAATGGATTGCATTATAGGAAAGGAATACTAAGTTTGGGGGGACTCATTACTTTTACAGTAAGTGGGAACCAGCTTGCTACTTGGGGAAGCCATTACCTCAGCTCTGAAGACTATCCCAAACAACCCTGAAAAATGACCTGGATAAAAAGCAGTCAGTACCTTGCATTCTTTGCATACCCAGCAAGAATTTGCAGGGACACTCAAGGTCCATGGCTAATGGCTCCTCCCAACAATATGCTAGGTTCATGGGATGGGGGTTGGAGGAGGATGAGTAAATTCACATGCAAGGCTTGAAGAAGGCATTGAGGAGGTGATGTTTAAGCTGTGTCTTCATAAGAGGAGTAAGTGTTCATCAAGTAGGCGTTGGGAGAAAGGGTTTTTCAGCTTGTGACCCAGCCAAAGCACAGGTGTGGAAACTTGATAAGGGTTTGGTAGGCTCAGAAGACTTACTAGGGTCTTATTTTAGCTGGATCTTACAGCACCAGGTGTGGGGAATGTGGAGCATGGAGTGGGGAAGCAGTGGCCAACTGTGAGAGATTAGGCTAGAAGGATAATGAGCTATCTTTTTTACCTTGCTAAAGAGTCTGAATGTCATAGTGCAAGCAGTGAGGGACCACTGAAGCTTCTTAAAGCAGGAGACTGCTATGACCGATCTGGTGTATCTTGTAGAATGATCACTCCAGACTACCAGGTGAAAATAGAACATAGTCTTCTACATTTGCTTCCTCTTAAGACCCCTTGAAAATGACAGTAAAGAGATTTTTAGAGTCATAAACTCCCAAGAGTAGAGGGAAAGAGAAAAAAAAATCTGAAATCAAAAGCAAAGGGCTCAGCTGATTTGGAAAAGCTGAAGTCTAAACCAGCAGTGAGAAAAGCCAATAAGCAATTCTACTTATATCATAGAATGTCCTAAATACTCAGAAACTGGCTTCTGGAAAATAGGGGTAAAGAGGTAACTAAAAGGATTGGAAGTTCATTTAGTAATGAGCTATACACTTACCCTTACTTATGCACCCATTATCCCCAAAGCCTAATTCTGAAGGCCATTTTGTCTGGGAGAGAGTGAAACAGGATCTTTGTATTGGAGGACATCAAGCACCTGGAATAGAATTAAGTGAAAAAAATTTATACTGAATTCTGAGGCCCTTCCCTCTTCCCTTTGCAGCCCTTTTCTCTCACTTGATTTTCAAAAAACTTGTCCCGCAGGCTCAGAGCATCCAATCAGCTTTTAAATGCCCCGTTTTAAAATATGAGCAGATAATCAAGGATTACCAGACATCCGTGAAAGCCTCTTATATGAAACACAGATTCCAAAACTAAAAGAAGAAATAGAGGCTGGGGGGGGGGGGGGAATCCTCAAAAATGCTATTATTAATAGCAGAATTGAACGATGATATTTAAATAATGAAACAGACATCATCCTGACAGCAATTCAGAGTCTACTGGAGCCAAGCAAGACTGGAAAGGTTTTAGGGAAAAGCTGACCAAGATTTTTCATGCATCATTGTTAACACGAGGCTACCTTCTCAGTCCTTCCCTAGCCAAAACAAAAACCAAAACCCTGATCGTTTTTAACTGAGCAAGGGGTCATGTGCCTCCGACACAGAAAGCCAAAGTCTTTGACAGCGGGTGCTTGCAGCAAAGTAAGTATTTATTTGCAGGGCACCAAGCAAGGGATTGGGAGACAGATCTCAAATCCACCCCATCTTGGTGTTTGACTTACGGTGTTTTAAAGGGGAAGAACAAAAAAAACTGGGATTAAACACCATTTTGTTTTGTTTTGTTTTGTTTTTTGACATTTCTTAATCAAGGTTTTAGGAGTCAGGATGTCTCTGGTTTACGATTCTCTGGAAGGTGATCCAAGTCAGTGAGCTCATCTTGCCCTGGAGAAACAACCTGAGTTTGTATGTCAATGTATACCTACCACAGCAATTTTAGTACGTTAACAATGTTATCAACAGCAGCAATCTTAGTCATCTGACTCTGGTTCATCAGAGTTCAGTTAGCAAAGGATTGAGGTCAGAGGGGACAAAACAGGGGATAAAGTTATGGAGGGAGAGATTAAACAGAAACTCATTAGGGGAACTCGGTTTTAGGGGGACTCAAGTTTCAATTTCCTCCCGCACAGTAGCTTTACAAGTAACACTACTATTGCTTTTGACAGTTAAAATAATTAATTTACATGCCTTCAAACACAACTCTCTTAAAAACAGATTTTTAAACTCAAGTGAATAGCTTAAGTAACTCTCTCCCCATCAGACCTGTTCTATTTTCTTTACAGTTCCTACCAAAAAGATGACATTTTCTTAGTTATTTAAATTCATCTCTTCCAATTAAAACGTCAGCCTATTTATAACACGGACTTCGTTTGCAAGTTTCATTGTTACAGTCACAGTCCGTGCAGTGTAGGGCAGGAGGCTATAACAAAAAGTCCAGGGGATTAAGCCCAGTCACCCTCTTATTTCAGGATTTCATCAACCATCCGGAATATCTTTACCCCTACGTTGGGAACGGAGACATCGGCTTGGAATTAAAGCTTCTTGCCCAGAGTTTCTTGGCAAGTAAGAAAGGGCACGGCTCCAAGCGGGTGAGCTTCAAAGCCCTTGCAAACCCTGTCCAAAACCCAGAGCGACTAGATCCAGTAACTGAAACGAGAGCGGCCCGGAAACACGCCGCCAACTCTTCTCTCCAGTTGGCGCCGCAGCTTCCGGAAGGGGCGGGGCAGCGCAACGCAGCCTGCCCCGGGTCGCTCTTGCTTACGTCAGTAAAGCGACGGGGAATATTTACAGGTGAGCCCTCGTCGTTGATTTCCCGGCTGGCTGCGCGGTTGGACTTCTTTAACTCCTGGGTGTAGTGAATGGCTTATTCTCTGTGTGTGAAGAGCGTCACGGTTGGACTGTCTTTAGAAGGCCTGGATGGGCTCTGACCTTTTCACTGCACCCTCACTCCTAGGCCTTCTGAGTGGGTTCGGCTGGAGGCGGTGTCTGGTGGGGCATGTGTGAGGGAGGCGAAGTACGACGACACCTGGGGCTGGCTGCGCACAGGTTTGCTTAGTTGGGGGCCACCGCCTGGCCTCGGATTTAAGTTAATGGTGTCTGGCGGGGTGGAGTGGTGCAAAGACTAAACTTGACCTGTGTGCTTTCTCCAGAGTCACCTTGCGTTAGACTCTCTGCGCCTTCTTTCAAATGGTTAAATAAGTGTACCCCGTCTTGCTAGCGTGTTGGGAAAAAATGTATTGGAAGAGATAAAGTGCATTGTTATTAAACACAGTCACATAATGTAAGTTAAGAAACCGGTGGATACGGGGAAAATTAGGTTTCTAGATTATTTATCAGTCTTTAAAATGGCCAATAACCTAGGGTGAGTCCCCAGAGCAATAGAGTTTGTTGACATTCTTAAGATTAAATGACTAAATAGCCTCTACAGTTTGTAAATAAAGTAGCAAATACCTTAAAACTTGATGATCCCATTACATATATAATCTGTTTACCGGATTTTGCTTTTTTTTTTCTTCTTGCATGGCCCCAGAAATCCAGCAAGTATGCTGTTCTCTAATGGGGCGAATATATTTATGATTTTCATTCTGTTAATGAAAATAAAATTTTAGACAACAAGGATAAATTTTGCAGTAATTCTCTCTAGCAACCACTGGGAAACTGTCAATTAAGAGTGTAAAAATATCTTAATTATGTGGGTATGTGTGGTGAGTGTAGTAATTTGTCATAAAAAATGGCATTTTCTTTTTTAAGAATATATTTTGTAATCTTGCCCCTTACTTTGATGTCAACTAATTTTAGAGCATAATATATTAATCAGATTGTCCTCATGTGGAAAATTAACTGCTATATGTGTTTTTGAGTTAAAACTGCATTATTTTTGCACATAGACTATAACTTTTTGTTAAAAATGCCTTAGTTATAATACATTCTGTAATGTAGGTGATTTGTTATTCATTTGGAGAGAGGGTAGCAGAAAGTTCCCTTCTGCACTAACTGAATCTTGTGAAGTGGACTCATTCCCATAATTTTAGTACATGCTAAGGAAAGCCTTCCTTATGTTTATATAATGGTCATTTGTGTGTATGAGGAAAGCTTAAAATTTTTATCTTGTACATCACAAAAAGCTGATATTTACAGAAATGCTTATTAAAAGTACTGTAAGTACTAGAGTTATATTTAAAAATTTTTTATTTAGAAATCATAGCATTTCCAAATCTTATGGGTGTCAGCAATTATTGGTTCATTTTGCTCTCTTTAGGAATGTTTTATTTTCTCTAATTGATTTTTTTTCTTTTTTTTTCTAATTGATATTGATTAAATAACGTGGATGAATCAATAGGTAAATGAGTTCAACTAAGTATATATATATAAATAATTATAATTATTAATAATTAAAATAGACTGTTAAATCTTACTTGCTTTGAAATCTGGAAAATAAAGTTTACAGAGGGGAAAATAAACATCACTTTACCTTTGAGGAAATACTAGCATTTGTGAGGGGTTTTTTGTTCAGTCATCCCTAAAGTTTCTCCAATGAAATCCTGTTTCAGATCTCCTTTTTATATCATATGCATTGAGAAGCCCTGAGAACATTGTGTTTATATAATAGTTTATTGAGTTTTAATGCTATATTTGGAGACTAAATTTAATGAATTTGTTGGCAATTTAAAAATCAAACTAAAGTATGAAGAGCTTTTTGACAATTGTAAAAGTGACTTGCTGTGACCTCTGTTAAGTATTACATAGTTAGAAGCACAGTTTATATATAGGGAACTGAAACTGATGGATCTAGGTAGTTTTTTCTCTATCAAAGGTTGATTTTGCTTTCACCTAAGTTCAGTTCCTAAAAGCAGACTTTGTTTGCATTAGTCTTTTCAAAGTCATCATACAGGATTTTAACTGCTGTATTTTAATCAATCTGTAACAACTGAAGAAAAATGAAAAAATTAAGCATGTGGTGCCTTAAATTTGATTTTACTGGTTAATTTTTAAATGTTATAATCTATTTCTTTTTTACATTGTGGTATGTTGAGAGAGAATTCTACATTTTTAGTTTCATCCTCATCAATGTGTACCATCCCCCTCCCAGATTTCTTCCAGCTCTGGCAGGAAGTTAGTTTGACTGTATCAAAATTTCAACCTCATTGTTCAGCAACATTCTCAGCAAAGTTCTCAGCAAAGTTACCATAGACAGTTCATAGTTCAGAGATTCTTTAGTTGTGTGTCTTTGATATAGTTATTTTTGTGAGGAGTGATTATATAAAAAGTTTTTCTCTCTCCCCCTCCAACAAACTCCCTGAAACTCCTTGTCTCCCTTATATTTCTGAATATAGGTAGAGTTCTCTGCTCAGTGATGTTCAGATAAACTTCAGTAAAATGACTCTTCAGGAATTGGTACATCAGGCTGCCTCCCTTTATTCGGATAAAACAGCTGTATGTTTTGATGAATGTAACAACCAGCCTCCGGTTTATTACACCTTCAAGACTGTGGTTAACACTGCTTCAGAACTGTCACATTTTCTGCTGTTACACTGTGACTTTCAAGGAATTCGGGAAATTGGTCTCTACTGTCAACCTGGGATAAACTTACCCTCTTGGATTTTAG
This sequence comes from Camelus bactrianus, assembly GCF_048773025.1. NCBI lineage: Eukaryota > Metazoa > Chordata > Mammalia > Artiodactyla > Camelidae > Camelus > Camelus bactrianus. Next base: position 97,726,188 of record NC_133540.1, read on the forward strand.
GGTAATATTTTTTAGAACTAAAAATTCGGTATCTTAAAAGTAAGATTGCTTTCAACAGCTATTCTATGCTGACTCTGTACTTTGTTTCTTTAGAATTCTCCAGGTCCCTGCTGCTTATGCACCTATTGATCCAGATTCACCACCAGCATTATCAGTTCATTTTATTAAAAAATGTGATCTAAAGTATGTCCTTGTTGAAAAACAGCAAATTAATGTAAGTGTGGGTATTTAAATTGTTTTTAATGTGTTATACTTACCTTTCAGTTGAAGGGGTCCCATCCCCTGTCTTGATTTCCAGATTCACTAACTTGGTGCAGTTTCTCAGTCTCAGCACTGTTGACATTTTGGGTTGGGTAATTGTTGTGAAAAGTGTTCTGTACATTATAGGATGTTTAGCAACACCCGTGGCCTCCACTTAATAGTTGCCAGTAGTACATCCCAGTTATAACATCCAAAATTATTTTCAGACATTGCTAGATGTCTTCTAGAGGCACCCTCCAACCTGCATGCTCCATTCATTGCGAACCACTGCTCAATGGCATCAACATGTCTTCTAGCCTCGTAATAACGTATTGTGCATTGTTTTGAATTTCTCTTTCCAAAGTAGTTCCTATAGTAGGAAACTTTTGTAATACTTGATACTTTTATCTTTGTGTATTTATGGCAATTTACAGTGGTCAGCAACATTAAAGAATTATTTCCAAGCTTAGATTTGAAAAAGAGATTGACACTTAGACCTTTCTGGAAAGCTAAATTTATTACTTCCTTACTTTTAAGTGACTGCCAACCAAAGATCTAGCCAAGAAACACTGCTTAAGGGGCAAGAGTTGATGTTATGTGTTAAGCAAGAAACAGCACATGTTTCATTATTATTTCTTTGTTCCCTGTTTATGAAATACTGTTTTAACCAAAGAGAAGACACTATAGAAGGTATTTTCAATTTAGCCTGTTATTACCCATTTCTTGTATGAACCATATAGGTAACTTAAATGCATTCCACCTATGTGTGTATATGTGTGTGCATCTATATCTATATGTAGTAAGATGATTCAAGAACTTGAGATACATGGAGGACTTCCTAGAGAATCATGGATTTTAGAGGAAGGCCTCTGGAAAGGGACAACTAAAGTATTAACTAATAAATATTTTCTAAATACACATATATTAGTATCTGGCCACAGTTTTCTTTCCCTTAGATTGGTTATTTGTTGACAAGTAAGCAAAACTAAAAAGGGGATGTGATATTCATTTTTTAAACAACCTTGGTGAAATTTTTATAGTCAAGGTGGTTAGGTGTGAGAATTAATTAATCAAGCTATTCTTTATAACTTCATATAGGAAGGAGTTGGATACATAGCAAACCCCACAGAAAGTATGTTGCTTCCTATTCCGTGACTTCGATGATGGTATAGGTGTTCTTCCTTCACTTAACACAGAAACAATCAGGAAGTATTTGTTGAGCATCTACTGTATGCTCAAGATCCACTAGAGCAATGGTTCCCAGCTGGGCGTGATTTTGCCTCATAGGAGACATTTGCATTGTCTGGAGGTAATTTTTATTGTCATGACGGAAAAAGGGTGCTGCTGGCATCTAAAAGGTAGAGGTCAGGGATGCTGGTAAAAATCAGCAGACAGTCCCCACAAAGATTTATCTCATCCAAAATGTCAGTAGTGTTGAGACTGAGAAACCCTGCATCAGTGACAGGGTGTTTGGGAAGGCACTGGTATGTGAAAGTAACCTAAGACATGTTTTTTGCCCTCCATTTGCTTATGTAGTTGGAGAGAGAAGGTAGTATTCCTAAGTCTACATAGTGTGATATTCCCCTAAGAGAAATATATGCAATCTAGTAGATAGGGGAAAATTTTAATGGAGGAGAATGGTTTTTGAGCCATGTCTTAAGAATATGTGAGCCCTTAATTTTTTTGACATTACGGGACATACCACACCCTTCACTTGATACACACAGAACAAATACAAAACCCTGCTGGCTCCTGGAGTTTGACCTTTTCCTCTCATTTATACTTATTTCTTTATTGTGAATTCTTTTTATGTTTCATTAAGTTGCTGCTTATCAACCTAAAAAGATATATTCAAAGGAAAGTTCTGTATTAATCTTTCCATCCATTAGATAACTGAGCCAGAAACTCAGCAGTCTTCTTAGGCTCACTCCTTACCCAGAAGTCATCAAGCTTTGTTGATTCTTTGTTCATAGAACCTTTCTGTCCGCTTCTGTTGCAGTGGACTAGTTCAGGCCCATAGAGCGTATCTGGGTTGTTAGGAAAGTTTCATTTAAGGTGCTCAGTTTTTAGAGTCTTGCATATCAGTTTCTCCTTGATAGGCAAAGTTTAGTTTATGCCATTGCCACCTTCAGTTGGATCCCATCACTTACAGGTTAAGGTCTAAACTCCTTACTTAGTGTTGACTGTGCAGTTATTAAGGATTAGCATCTCATCTCCAATCAATAACATGACTCACCTCTCTCTCCTCGAGTTCTGCAGCTTACTATTTTCCATAACACCAGCTTTGTCAGGTCAGATACTGTGTGTGATGGTTTGTCTAAAGTACCCCTCTTCTTTGTTTGGAGAATAGCTACTTAAAACAAACATTACACATGAAGAATCAGTCTCTGACTTTCAGGTGGAGTTAAGTTTAGCCTTCTCTGTCCCCATTCACATTTAAAGCATATTTCATTATTGCACTTACACATTGCACTGTAGATGTTTGTTTTTATGTCTCTTTATTTTAAAGATGGGTCTGAAAATAATGACAGCACTTTGCTCTTGGAGGTTTCTCACTTCTCTTTTTATCCCTGGATACACAGCAAGTACAGTTGACCCTTGCACAACATGGGGGTTAGGGGTGCGGACTCCTAAGCAATGGAAAATCCACCTATAACTTTACAGACAGCCCCTGGTATGCGGAGTGCTACATCCCCAGATTCATCCAGCCTCGGATCAGGTAGTACGTGCTTATTGAGAAAAACCCACATGTAAGTGGACCTGTGCCATTCAAACCCATGTTCAAAGGTCAACTGAACTGTACTAAAAAACAAAAAAGCCATGTTGAATGAGTAAATGAATACTTCATATCCTGTATAAAAAAGAATCTCTTTTAACAAATTAATATTGTGAACTTTGTTCCCTGTTTCACATAGAAATTCAGATCTTCCTTTGAAACATTATTAAACTATGATACGTTTACAGTAGAACATAGTGACCTAGTACTCTTCAGACTTCACTGGGAAAATGACGAAGTGTGCTTGATGCTAAATGATAGAAAAGAGAAATATGAAAAAGGAAAAATGACGAAGAGCATGAATTCTGAGAACCGCATGGAAGAGAAGTCAGACGAGCACATGGATGTGAGGCTCCAGCACTGCTTGGCCTATGTTCTCCACACATCGGGCACAACAGGGACACCTAAGATTGTCCGAGTCCCTCATGCATGTATCGTGCCAAACATCCAGCATTTTCGGTAAGTTCTGTCCTTAGAATTCTTCTTCAGAACTTGTATTTTAAAGTGAAAAAAGAATTTAGAAACATCTTTCTTTATAACTCTTGTTCCTGAATTGATAGTGCCGAGTAATGAGTCTCTTGTTTCAGCTGCGTCTGAACTTTAGTTCTCAACAGAACAGGGCTTTCTTTACCTGTTTGATCCAAACCTGGAGCCAAACAACAAACAAATGATAAAGTTGGAAGCTTTGCTTCTTAATTATTAATAAGAAGGGAAGAAACATTCCTGGCAGAGGTACCAGCAGAAGTGTGGGAGAAAGAAGGAGTTCGGCCTCCTAGTGTGCATTGAGGCTGAGCTGCAGCGTGGAAGGGTGGGGGTCCTATGACCTGAGGGGGCAGGAGCCTGCTATGCCCTGTTGAAGAGTTTGGACTTCATCCAAAAGATGACAAGGAACATTAAAAAAATTTGCATTTCATTAAGTTTACTCCTGTAGCATTGTTGACTTTGCTTTTGCTCTTACAGTTGGAAGATGAGACGTCTCTATAAAGTTGAAATTCTCAACTTTCAAAGAAAGAAGGAAATAGAGGAGGAAGGAAACCAGAGGAGAGTAGCCTTAGGAAATCAAAGGAGGAAACAAATAGAAACCTCATGAGACACATGTAATGTTATGTCATTGTAGGTTTTTTGTAATTAAAAATTTTATAGTTACCATATTTAAAAAGTGAAATTAACTTTAACAAAATATCTTATTCTGTATACCTAAAATATTTTAATATGTAATCAGTATAAAAATTATTATGCCCAGGGCTGAAGACATTACAGACTAGAGATAGAGAATAATAAGAGATAAGGAAATGGAGATTTAAAAAATGTGAAGTGTTGTTTTCTAGAAAGAAGTTTTAATGGAAGAGAAAGAATTCTGGGAGGGTGTAGTTTTTTACTTTTGTTTTTAGATGGGAGAGGTTTATAGGCTAAGGGTAGAGAATTGGTAGAGAGGATTGGTTTGAAAAATCAGGTAGTAATGTGGTAAAGGAGGAACATATTTTGAGATGGGAGGAGATGATATTTATAATACTGGGTGGGAATACCTCTTTAGAGAGCCTTGGAAAGATGAGGCTGTCATCTTTTTATAATAAATTACATAAATTCTTTATGATTAACAAAAAAAGTATTCATATACATATGGAAACTAACAAAAGAAATAGCTAGCTCATTATAAGGGAAGCAAACTTTTACCTTTGTTGAAGAAAATTCAATTAATAATTGATTTAAGAAGAAAATTTAATAATCAAGTTAAGAAGAAAAGAGGGAATTTTATTTGAGCCAAACTAAAGAATATAACTTGGGAGATAGATTCTCAGAAAGCTCTGAGATCTATTCCACCTGTTAGAAGTCAAAGGCACATTCATACACATTTTCAAGACAAAGGATTGTACATCAAAATGACATACATGTGAAAAGGAATATGTGCATATGTTTGACTGAAACATTATGCTGTACACCAGAAACTGACACAACATTATAAACTGACTATACTTCAACAACAACAAAAAGACATGCTGTTACTTTGCATAAAGTTCACCAAAGTCCAGGTAAGCATGTACAAAGTGAGCAGCAAATCATTACGACTCCCTACAGAGTGGGGAAAGAATGCTATTCCTTTAAGAAGTTACATTGCTAGAGTCAGAGAAAGGGGGAAAAATGATCCTTAATGGTGGAGCAGGCACTCCTGTCTTTGAGGAGGTTTGGTTAGTGTGTAGTGCAGATGCACACTGCACGTTAGGGGAAGGGGGGACAGCCCAGATGGGCAGAATTTTATGTTTAAATTTTCTTGTCCTGCCTTACAATGTAAATTTTATTTCATCACCTTTTACCCTCTTAGGGTTCTTTTTGGCTAGGCCTGAGAATTAGATTGACAAAAGAAAGATCAGCAAGAGAAAAGCATACAAATTTATGTAATACAAGTTTTATGTGATTCAGGATCCTTCATAAGGAATGAAGACCAAAGAAATGTCAAGGCTTGATATTAGGTTAAACAGAAGCAGTTGTGGAAAAGTGACTAAACTTAATGTGGGGAGGCTAAAGGAAGATAAGAATTATTTTAACAAGGTCTGTTTGTATAGAATTCTCTTGGTTTCACATTCTTATCCTTGATGATAAGAACATCGTCCTTCTGGGTAAAGGGAAGACATTCCTATGGGAATTTCGTCTGCTTTTATGAAAAAAGAAAGATCAGAGTGTTTTTCTTGTATTTGTTTTTCAAGTGCCTTTAACTCAAAATAGTCTAGATGCCAGAGCATATTTTGGGGTGGCATGTTCTGAATTGCATTATTAAATGGTTCAAGTTAGGGGCTTATCTACCTAACTTAGTAGGGGAAAGGGAAGGGAAGAAAAGGCTTCTGTGAGAAATCAAATAAGTTTCTTTAGGAAAGACAGAAGGAGATAAGAAACTCATAATGTTGGTCTACGCAGGTGAGAAGAGTTTTCTTCATGTCTTCAGGGCCATAAAAATCCCCTGTAGAGGGAACTTATGGTAGGTTAACTCTTGATGTACTTTCTGGGAGTAAAAGTCACTCTGAAGACGGAATTTATGACAGTCTCATTCCCCAGAAGTTTCTGCTATCAGTCAGATAAGGGAATCTCCAAGAAGACTTCTTTCTGCATCTGTTAAATCCAAAATGTTTTCAGCTTAAAATAATCTTACCAACCCTGGATTTCCAAGTGGGTCCCCACATGACCATACTTGGAGATATTTTGAAGTTAAGGTAATCCCTGCTTTTAGATAGAGTAGGGTTTGTGTCTTTAAACTGAAGCAGTGACATTGGCTCAACACTGACCATTTGTGCTCTATAAATTCTAACCACATATATTCTGTTCTGCTCTTTGTTGAGATCCTGAGAGAAAATGTCAAATGGTGGGAAAAGGGAGTCAGAGGTCTATATTAAGCATCATTAAATAAGTAGTATAGAATAATTCAAGATTCTACCAGAAAAACAGAACCAGGAGGCTACATCAGGGATTTATTACAAGGAATTGGCTTACACTTGTCAGGGCTGGCTAAGCAAAACTGAAGTCCATTGGGTAGACGATCAGGAAGAGATCATCATGAACAGACTGGAGCTCCCCTGAGCATATGCTTGTCCACAGGCAAGTCAGGAAAGAGGATCGGAGGAAGAGGGAGTAATTGCTAATCCAGCTGCTGTTGGGAGTCTCTTTAGAGAAAGCCTGAACACTCTGAAAGGCCTTCCAGCTAAGTAAATCCAGCCAACCCAGGATAACCTCCTTTTTGATTAAAGTCAGCTAATTAGGGACTTCAGTCACATCTACAAAATCCCTTCACAGCAGCACCTAAATTAGTGTTTGATTGAATAACTGGGAGAAGGCATGTGTGCTACAGAATGACAGCTGCCCCTCTTCTGTCCTCCAGCTGTCAAGAGAGAATATCCTTGTCTTCTACCCTAACAGAAACATACTAGAAAGGAAACTAGAGACTGTAGTTCAGGCCGGCCAAGTTGACATATCAGAAGACCATCAAGTATAAAATATAAAATGGTAAAAAAAAAAAAAGTGGATATTGCTTTAAATGGCTTTTAATCCTTACATTTAGGGAGTAGAGTTCTAGATTTAATAGCACCATTTTGGTTAATCTAAGAACAATAAAATTTGGCTAACATCTGGAAACTTAATGGCCATAAATTTTTTTTAGGATTATTTGTTTACTAAATGTTAAGCATTTCTCATAATTACATTCTGTTTTGGTCTTAGGGTGCTGTTTGAAATCACACACGAAGATGATTTGTTTCTGGCTTCACCTCTGACTTTTGATCCTTCTGTTGTGGAAATATTTGTTGCTCTATCAAGTGGTGCCTCTCTGCTTATTGTACCAACTTCTGTCAAAGTGCTCCCGTCAAAGTTAGCTGCTGTTCTCTTTTCCCATCACAGAGTGACTATTTTGCAGGTACATTTTATGAACAAATGAAGCATTTTGTCTTTTATTGTTCAACATGTTAAGTGTGTTAGAGAATATTTTATATTCTTATAATTTTTTAATGGATTAGTGATAATCTAGTTAGATTATCAAGGGCTGTCTCCTGGAGATGTCACTTTTTGTTTGAGAATGAAAAAAATCAGTTCATTCTGTCTAGAAAATTCTTCTACTGTGCATTTTGTACATACTGTAATAACTAAAGGAACTTGACTTTTACCCAGATCTGTTGGGATATGCCTCTCCTTTGTTAAGTTTTAAGTTCATTGCATTTCCCCCTAAAGGCTGGTTTAAGTAAGTTAAATTATAATTGAGTTAGAAATTTAGATTTTCTGATTTTTATATTAGTATATTTTATGTTAACCTACAAAAACAAGTATTTTTTATGTTTGGCATTTTTAAAGATTTAAAAAATGTGTATCTGAAAGTATGTGATTGATACACAGGCTTTAAGATACTACATTGCAAGTGGTTATTAATACTAGAGAGAGTTAATAAAATTATATGCATATCATGATAAGTTTAAAATATCAGATTTTTAAGTGGTATAATGAGACTTGAGAGGATGTTAAATTTCTGCCCCAGAGAGAAAATTTGATGCAACTGACTTTCTTTTTAGGCAATGTGTTTTTCATCCTATAAAAAACTCTGTGTGTGTGTGTGTGTGTGTGTGTGTGTGTGTGTGTGTGTGTGTGTGTTTATCTATGTATATGTATATGTAAATAAAATGTGTATAGGAGTGTGTCTTCCTGGGTATCAGTGGTATAAATTCTCATCTGTTGGTGAAGTATTCTGTGAATCTGGCTAAGATTTTAATATAAGTTTTACTTTCTTATAAAATTCAGGAAATATTTGCAAAGTACCTAGATTTGAGTGATGGTTACTAAAGGAAAAGAGACTTTCCTTCTATGTCAGATTAGTGAATTATACCTCTCTAAGTCTGATCTCCTTGCTTAATGTTTTAGCACAATCTCAAGCAGGTGTTCCTGTGTCTTCTAAGGAGGTCTGGTTAATGTAGAATGCAGGTGCACATTACACACTAAAAGGGGTGGGTATTGGAGCCAAAATGGGCAGAGAGTGAATTTTATGTTTAAAAAATTTTTTTCTTTTTGTCCTTAAAAATAGTTTTATTTCATCAAATGTGAGTAAGTGGGATTTGTCCCAGGAATGCACATTTGATTTAACATCCAAAAATCCATTGATGCTATACACTACATGAAGAATAATGGACAAAAAATATGTAATTATGTCAACAAATGCAGAAAAATTATTTTGTGTAATCCAACATCAGTGATTAAAAAAACTCAACAAACCACGAATAGAAGGGAACTTCCCCAATATGATGAAGGACATCTACAAAAAGGCCACAGCTAACATCATTATTGGATGAAAGACTGAATGCTTTCACCCTAAGATTAGGAACAAGGCAAGGATGTTCGCTTTTTCACTTCTCTTCAACATTATTCTGGTTGTTCCAGCCAGTGCAGTAAGGCAAAAAGGAAGAAAGAAATTAAGCATCCACATTGGACAGGAAAAAGTAAAAATCTCTATTTGCAGACAACATGGGGGAGCTACTAGAACTAATAAACAAGTTTTAGCAAGGTTGGAGGATACAAGAGCAATATGCAAAATCAACTATATTTCTACATAATGGGAAAAAACAAAAATGAAATTAAGAAAATAGTTATATTCACAATAGTATCTAAAATAGGAATAAATTTAAAGATGAACGAGGCTTGTACAATGAAAGCCTACAGGGCATTGTTGATAGAAATTAAAGAGCTAAATAAATGAAGACACATTTCATGTTTATTAATTGGAAGTCTCAATATTGTCAAGATTGCAGTTCTCCTCAAATTGGTCTATAAATTAAACATAGTCCCTATCAAAATCCTGGTAGACTTTTTTGGAGCAGAAATTGACAAGGTGATCCTAAATTTTACATGGGAATGCAAAAGCTAGTCCTGATCTGTACAATGGAATAAAAAGTCCTATGGTCTGAGTGTTTATGTCCTCCCAAAATTCATATGGGTCCTTTGGGAATGCTTAGGTCATGAGATTGGAGCCCTCATGAATGGGATTTAGTGCCCTTGTAAAAAAGGAGCCCACAGAGATCCTTAGCCTCTTCCACCCTGTGAAGACACAGCAAGAAATCTGAAGCCTGGCACCCCAGTCTTGGACCTCCGTCCTCTAAGAACTGTGAGGAATACATTTCTGTTGTCTATAACCTACCTAGTCTATAGTGTTTTCTTTTAGTAGCCTGAACAGACTAGGACAAAGAAGAGTGAGCTATTGATACGTACAACATGAACCATAAAGTATTTTTACTCAGCATAGAGTAAAAGAAGCCAGGTCAAAACAGGATACATATTGTATGATTCTATTCTTATAAAATTGTAGAAAATGTCAGCTGATCATTAGTGACAGAAAATAGATCAGTGGTTGTCTAGAGAAGGGGTCCAGTTGGAGAGAAGAAGTACAAATAGTACATAAGTGATTTTAGGGTTGAAGGATACATACATTATCTGGATTGAGGGGATGGTTTCACCAATCTTATATCTCAAAATTTGCATTGTACACTCTTAAGTATTTGTAGTTTATTGTGTATCAATTATATTATCTCGATAGAGGTTTTTTTTTAAATCTTTATTCACTTTGTTTTGTTTAGGCACTTTTTTTAACCCTTTTATATACTTTGTTTACATAGAAATAATGGAAAAGGAAATGTAAATTGATTTATGGATTTTGTCCTTTTGATCTTTAAGTTTCTTTGTCTAAACTATAATGAAACAATATTTTGCTTAAGTTTTTTGCTAAAGCAAAATTTATATCCACATTAAAAAGATAATGCTGCTTCAGTAGTTTTTCAAATATGATTTGCCATTTAGTAAACACAGCCTTAATTTCCATGTGAACTCTCATTGTTAAGCTTTGAACTAATCATTACATTGTTCATTTTTTTAAAGAAGTGAAGAGAAAGAAATAATTTGTTTTTAATATATCTGTAGGCAACACCGACACTGCTTAGAAGATTTGGATCTCAGCTTATCAAGTCAACTGTTTTATCAGCCAATACTTCCCTTCGAGTATTAGCCCTTGGTGGTGAAGCATTTCCATCGTTAACTGCTCTCAAAAGCTGGAGAGAAGTAGGCAATAAAACTCAAATTTTTAATGTTTATGGTATTACAGAGGTGTCAAGTTGGGCAACTTTTTACAGAATTCCAGAGAAGATTCTTAACTCTACTTTGAAGTAAGTAAGGGTTTCAGTTACTAAATTAGGTAGAGAGAAACTGTATTTTTCTAGTATCTTAATACAAATATTGTTTTTTATAGGGACTGGGGTAATTATTTTAGAAACACAAATATTTTATCTTGAATTTTAAGCTGGGAATTCAGAACCTTCCTTATAACTGGTGCTACAGATCCTGCTAGAACTTTTTGTAACTAAACAGCAATAAATAACACGATAGCCTTTCCACCTAACCTTTAACTCTTAGCAGTCTTTGAATTGTAGCATAGCAAAACATTTTTTTTTCTTTATTTGGTTCAGTGTGATTTAAATACATTGGGAAATACTCTATTCAAATGAAAAATTTTAAATCTGGTTTGGGTTGTTGTGTTTTCATAGATGTGAATTGCCTGTACAGCTGGGATTTCCACTGCTTGGAACAGTAATTGAAGTCAGAGATACTAATGGTTTCACAATTCAAGAAGGCATTGGCCAAGTATTTTTAGGTTGTTATATATTTGTTGACTGGGAATAATTTTTTTTTGAAGAAAAAAGATCTGATGGGTTAATTTTATTCTTTCCCCAATTTTTCTTAAGTCTAGTATTCTTTTTGGCGATGGTAGTTTTTAATCTCATTCTTATAGTCATGAAACATTTAATGTTACCTTAATTATTTCAGATAACAATGTCTAATACACTGAGGAAAAATGTAAAAGTAATTTAGAAACTGTAACTTGGATCTTTATATTTCTATTTATAGCCAAAATTCTATTTAATTAGTATTCTAATGTTTTTAATCACATATATGTTTTTAGAAATAAATTTTGTATTATCTCTTTGCAGTTTTACCAAGGTTACTATTACGTGTAATTTTATTAGATAACATTTAAAAGTGAGTCCCCTTTTTTATATAACTATTCAAACTTTGAACCTTAGTAACTGAACTTTTGGAGATGTTTTGATTTGATGATTTTATTATATTTTCTGTGAATTTTTTATTATTTTTTTATTGCTGGTTATATCTTGTGAAGGTGGCAGATATAGAGTGTGTTTTCTCGATGATGAAGTGACAGTACCACTTGGCACAATGCGGGCTACAGGAGACTTTGTGACTGTGAAAGATGGAGAGATATTTTTCTTGGGACGAAAGGACAGTCAGATCAAACGTCATGGCAAACGTCTTAATGTTGAACTTGTGCAACAGGTAGAACTATTTAAATATTAAATATCTATTAATATCTGTAGATTTTTGAGGCAGCTATCACTAGTTTTCTGTGCCAGGGTTCTCTATAAGTATCTATAAATATTGTTTAAACCATGATTTTTGTTTTAGTGATCAATTACAATAGAAGATATGGATAATTCATTTTGCACTTCATTCTCAACATGAAGAGAGAGTTGTCTTTGAAATAAGTAACAAAATAGATTTTGATAACTGTGAAAATAAATTGGTTTATTTTGCTGTAGGGTCTATTATTTTGGAAAACATTAAGAACCCTGTGTGCTGGTAATAGTGATAGCAGCAGACAGTTCTTTTAAAAAGTCTCTAGTGTATTCCAGAATTTAATTTGACTGTGTTGATTTCAGACATGGTAAGTTTGAGCATTTAGGAAGTTTGTTTTTAAAAATGTCCTCACTGGCAAATTGGGATAATCTCTTTTATAGATTGCTGAAGGTCTTCCAGAAGTGGAGTCTTGTGCAGTTACATGGTATAATCAGGAAAAATTAATTCTGTTCATGGTGTCCAAAAAGGATTTAGTGAAGGATTGTATCTTTAAAGAACTGCAGAAGTATCTTCCAAGTCATGCAATCCCGGATGAGCTTGTGTTGATTGATTCTCTACCACTTACATCTCACGGTAAAATAGTTTGATGCAGCTGTTTCGGTGCCAAATGATACTAACTGTATTCATAACTAGTTTAAAGGCTACTTAAGTCCTTATAAGTAATGCTAATATGTATTGTGGTAGGCCTTCTGTCAAATGCTTTGTATAACTAATTTTATCTCCAGAAAATCCTGTGAATAGGTGGTATTATTCCCATTTACTGATGTGAAAATAAGGCATAAGAAGTTAATAAATTTCCCCAAATCACATTGCTAGTTAGTAGTAGAGTTGGAATTCTGTCTAGGACTGTGTGACTTCAAAACACGTGCTCTTAATCACCATATTCTGATCGCTTCTCGGCCTTTTGGCTAAGATCAAGTGTAATCACCATATTCTGTTACCTTCCCAATTTCATCTTTATTTAATATTTATTTCAAGATGCCGTACTTGCTCAGTTAATAGTACCATTTTTGTAACTCTTTAAATGAGATCAATGTTAGCCTCTGCTTTCTTATCTGTTACCCACTACATTCTCGGTAGCATGGCACTGCTTTCTGTATTAGTGATTGTCTGAGACAAACTATTCTGTAGTATTTCTAACCTTTACAGTGAGAAATGTGTGCATTGTGACTAACGAAGATATGAAGGGTTCAAGTTGAAATTTTAAAATTGTTATTTTTTTTAATTTTAAGGCAAAATTGATGTTTCTGAGTTAAATAAGTTTTATTTTAACTACATAAACTTAAAGTCTGAATGGAAGCTCAATGGCAAAGATGAACTGTGGGAAAAATTACAGCATTTGTGGAAGGTACAACTTTTTTTATTTTTTGGGGGGTAGGGGCCGGGGAGGTAATTTATTAATTTTTAGAGGAGGTACCAGGGATTGAACTCAGGACCTCATGCATGCTAAGCATGCGCTCTACCGCTTGAGCTGTACCCTCCCCCAAGGTACAACTTCTAAGATACAAATTTGTTATTATAAGGAGGTCATTGTGTATTTTCAGGGAATGATAGCATCCTAATAAGCCTGATAAAATTTTCTAAGAATGTTACTGCTGTCCAGATGTTAAGTAGTATAGCTTCATTTATTCAATTTGTATTAAAGTAAGAGTTAGTTTCTCTACTGTATAATTAGATTAAGCTCCCCGTATAGAAATTTATTGGAAGTGAGGTAGTCATAAAAGGCACAAGTAGACAAAACCTATCTTGACATAACTTTTCCCTAAGAGGAGCAGTGGAGTGCAGTAGCACTTGTCAGAGTTAAGAAAATATGCCACATCTTGCTATACCACTGTCCGTGGAATAGTCTTAACACCATTATTCCAGAAGAACTGTCAATAACAGCACATATGTTTCTGCTTAAGGGAATTGAGATATGTATATACATACATACATATATATGTATAATTGATATATGTACAACAATTTATATATAATTAAAATTTATTTCGAAATATATATTTTTTATTATCTATGGTTGATAGGTTCAATATAATTTTTCTTTGATAAAATACGGAATTTTCTAAAGTATTCTAAAAAGAGGATGTAATTATATAGTCTCATCTGAAAATAGAGGATATCTAGATAAAAGTCTTACCTACTTCTTTTTTAGATTCTTGGAAATAATTTTGATTTATGTGAAGTTGATGATGATAATTGTTCCCATATTATAGAAATATCAGATATTAGCATCTTGTAGGCTTTATAATTAGTAAATCAGATGTCTTTATAATTCCACTCCCAATTGTATGGGTAAAAAAATTGCTCAAAAGGAAAGTATAGTTTGCAATTCTGGGGTAAGTTTGTGACAAAATTGGTAGCATAATGATGGTCTTCTTTACTATACAGAAAATAATTTTAAAGTTTATTTTAATTATTAAAAATATTTATTTTGTGTGTCTTATGTTCATCTCATTAATGTAGGTACTGTCATCTATATATTATCTGTAAATGCTGAATTCTTCTGGTTTTAGGCCTTTAACTTCACCATATTTCTTCTCTAATCCGTAGTCTGTTCTGAATTTCTCAGAAGATCCTCTGAAAGTTCCTAATGAGTCACTCTTCTTAAATAGTGGTGGAGATTCCTTGAAGTCCATACGGCTCCTCAGTGAGATTGAAAACCTTGTTGGCACATCAGTACCTGGGCTTCTGGAAATTATTCTTAGCAGTTCTGTTTTAGAGATTTACAATCACATCCTTCAGACAGTGTTTCCAGATGAAGATCTGACATTTAGCAAGAATTATGCTACAAAAAGAAAACTGAATGATGTTAATCAAGAGGAAAACAATGGAAAATCTTTACGTCAGGAATCTGTCATGTCTTTAAATTGTGACAGTGAGATAAATGCTTTTATGGCACTAAGCAGAGGGAGTCAAATTTTTTCTCTGAATACTACTAGGTTTTTAACTACGTTGGAACATTGCCCTTCAGCCTATTCTTCTGATTTAATTTCACAAACTAATATTCAAAATATGAAAAGCTTAAATCCTCCAGCTCTTATTGGGACATCAAAAGATCCATCCTGTATTGCAGACGTTCCTGAAGAGGAAACACCTGTGATGGGGGCTGAGAAAATGGAGTTTCGTGTGAGGTGGAGGTCAGACACAGGCAAATGTGTGGATGCTTCTCCTCTGGTTGTAATACCAGCTGTTGATAAGTCATCTGCGACTGTGTACATTGGCTCCCATTCTCACAGAATGATGGCAGTTGACCTTTACTCTGGGAAAGTGAAATGGGAACAGACTTTGGGAGATCGAATTGAATCCTCAGCATGTGTATCTAAGTGTGGAAACTTTGTTGTAGTGGGTAAGTTTCTGAATTTGAGGTTTATAGAGTTAAATTTAATTACCATGTGAAAATGCTAGTAGGACCAATTTAAATTAAACCTATGTATGGTAGGTTTGGTTGCTGTCAAGGAATAATAGTTAACTGTATGCTGATTCACGATGTGAGCCTTGGGTCACAGTTTCTGGATTTGGCCCTAACTTCAAAGCCATTACCAGCTCTGTGACTTTCAATAAGTTGCTTAACTTCTTGGAACTTCATTTCTCTCATGAGGATATGGGCATAATATATAAAAGATGGTGCTGCTTCACAAATTATCCCCAAACTTAATAGCATAAAGTATTAAACATTTATTATCTCAGTATCTGTGGGTCAGGAATTCAGGAGGAGCTTAGCTGAAAGTTCTGGCTCAGGGTCTCTCATGTGGCTGCAACTGTCTAAAGGCTTGACTTGAGCTGGAAAAATCTGCTTCCAAGATGGCTCACTCACATTGGTGCTAACAGAAGACTTCAGCTCTTTGCTGGTTCTTGGGAGGAAGCTTCAGTGTCTTGCCATGTGGCCTTCTCCATAGGCTGCTTGAATGCACTCACAACGTGGCAGGTAACTTTCCTGAGAGGGAGTGATCTCAGAGAGTAAGTAAGGAGGAATGCAGTACTTTTATGACTTAGTGTCCAAAATTGTATGCTGTCACTTCTGCTTTATTCTGTTAAGGCTGGCCCACACCTAAGGGGAGGGGAATTAGGCTCCACCTCTTGAAAGGAAGAATATCAAAGAATTTGTGGACGTATTTTAAAACCACCACAATAATCATAGAGCTTTTGAGAGGATTAAATGAGATAATTGCTTACGAATCCTTTAATACATTGCTAGACACAGACTAAGGGCTCATTAAGTGTTAGCTACTGCCTGCTACTCAGTTTTGTTAAGGTGTAGATGACTTTTTACTTTACAGAGATATGGGGGTCCAGGTATAATTTCTCCTTGACTACCACTCTCCTTTTGCCCTTCAAACTACATTAAGCTTCACTTGAGTGTTCATGGAATCTGTTCACCAAAGCTTTTCAGACGAAGTGCTTAGAAATGTATCTCTCTACTTATGTTATCCTGGCTGAGATCTACTTGAATCTGAGTTTGATCCTTCCCTATTGAACACCTACACTTTGAAAATTATAGTACAGGAAACTTTCAATTACATATGTGAGTAATCATGAGTAATCCCTATCCATGAAAGTCAGCTCATTGAGATTACTGTTTGCATCCCAGGTGTCTAGACCCAAAGCCTGTGGTACATGATGGTCACTTATATTAATAAAA
This sequence comes from Camelus bactrianus, assembly GCF_048773025.1. Taxonomy (NCBI): domain Eukaryota; kingdom Metazoa; phylum Chordata; class Mammalia; order Artiodactyla; family Camelidae; genus Camelus; species Camelus bactrianus. The sequence continues at coordinate 97,742,780 of NC_133540.1, forward strand.
AATTTAAAAATTTTAATTTATATACAGTAAAAGTCACCCTTTTTAGTATACAGTTGACTCTGTTTTGACAGATGCATACTGTCATGTTACCACTACAACAATCAGGAGTTCATTAATCCAAAAAATTCCTGTGCTTTATAGTCATTCCAATTCTTACTCCTTCCCCCAACCACTGATCTATTTTCTGTCCCTATAATTTTACTCTTTCCAAAAAGTCATATAAATGAAATCATGCGGTATGTAGCTTTGAGTCTGACTTCATTTACTTAGTATACTATGTTGGAGATTCATTCCATTTTATTGCATGCATCAGTAGTTTATTTTGCTGAGTATTCCATTGTGTGGATGTACCACAGTTTATTTATCCACTTACATTTGGGTTATTTCTGGGGTTTGGTAATTATGAGTAAGACTGCTATCTGTTAGTAGGATTTTGTGTGAATGTAAGTATTTATTTCACTTAGCTCAATATCTAGGAAAGGGAGGTTGTATGTTAAGTGTAGGTTTAACTATAAGAAATAGCCAAACTGTTTTCCAAAGTAGGTGAACTACTTTGCATTCCACCATCAATGTATGAGAGGTCCAGTTGCTCCACAGCCTTGTCAGCACTTTGTATTGTCAGTTAAATTTTTAAAAGATTTTAACTATTTAGTTATGGAGTAGTATCTCATTGTGGTTTTAATTTTATTTCCCTGGTGACTAGTGATGTTTTACCTCTTTTTATGAGCTTATTTGCCATCTGTACATCTTTTATGAAGTGTCTGTTCAGATCTTTTGCCCTTTTTTTATTGTTATGTTTCTTTTCTTACTGAGTTTTGAGAATTCTTTATGTATTCTGGATACAAGTGCTTTATCAGATGTATGTTTTGCACGCTTTCTTCTAGTTTGTGGCTTGTTTTTTAATTCTCTTAACAGTGTATTATGAAGAGTTTTTTTTTTTTTATTTCATCGAGGTCCACTTTATTTTTTTCTTTTATGGATCATGCTTTTGATGTCATATTTGAGAAATCTTGGCCTAACCCAAAGTCACAAAGATTTTTCTTCTGGAGCTGAACTGAAAGAAGTTTTTCGTTACCCAGTTGAGTGCTGGTGTGCTGCACTATGTAGGACATTTGTCTTCACCATCACTAAGTAGACGCTGTCTTGCTACTAAGCAGTAACTGCCAGAAAAAAGCACAGAACGTATTCTGGAAATGGGGCCTCAAGTGAGCAGCACTGGTTATAATCATAGGCAGAGCTGCCTAGAGTGGTGGCCCAATGCCCAAATCCCACTTCCCCAGATTTACATGCAGTCCAGAAACTTGAGTGGTCTTTACTTTGTAGATTTTGACCACTCCTACTTGTATGTGGGTTATTTTGGCTACACCACGTCAGCGGCTCCCACCCTGTCTTCTCATGCATAGCAGCAGTTTAGAAAAACCAGTCTGGTATAGTTGTTTGGAGAATAGGCTCTGGAGCTTGACTTCTCAGACTCAAATCCTGGCTCTGCCACTCATTAGCTGAGTAGTTTTGCCCTTAACCCTCTTGTAGCTTAACTCTCTGTGCTTCAGTTTTATCATCTATAAAATGTGCATACAGTAGCACTTCACTGTGAGGATTACATGAGTTAATACATATCAGATTCTTAGAGTAGTTACCCTTCACGAGATGAAAGGTCAATAAACATTGGCTCCTGTTAATGTTAGCATTTCTTGAACACCTTTTATGTGCTAGGCATTTATCCCAATTATCACAATAACCCTGGATGTAGATGTACCCACATTCAGCAGAAAAATAATCTGAGGCCCAGTGATGCTGGGTAATTTGCTCAAAGGATGTCTATGAGGAGATCTGACTCTAGGTCTGTTAAATCCTCTTTCTGCTGCATCATGCTTTCTGTTCATTGTTTTCTCAATAGTGAAGCGCTTTATAGTACTTTTAAAATTTAGGTTATACCTGCTAAATAGGTTTCTACACAATTGATTACTGTTCAATTTCTGCTTTGCTGAAATGCAAATCTGAGCCAAACAGAGCCCAAGTACACGTGAAGAACATCGAATATATATATTACCATGATTTAGGCCAAAGAATTATTTTCCAGTGACATATCTATATCTCATCTTTTATATTTTATTTCCCAACAGGCTGTTACAATGGGCTAGTTTATGTTTTGAAAAGTAATAGTGGAGAACAATACTGGATGTTTACTACTGAGGATGCTGTCAAAAGCTCAGCAACTATGGATCCAACCACAGGACTTCTTTACATTGGATCTCATGACCAGCATGCATATGCTTTGGATATTTATGTAAGAAATCACTTCATCAATTTCATACCATAAATGTTGATAGAAGAGTGTGAGACTGTCAGGTGGTGTTGACTAGGGAGCAAGTATTAACTTTCCCAAGTTTGTCACATGGAAAGATTAAGACATATCTTAAGACCCCTCAAAGTCGTAAGATATTTTTAACTTTCTTACCAAATTTTCAAAGATAAATTTACTACTCATAGAGTCTTGAAATATAAAGAACTCAGAATTTACCATCTTGACAATTGAGAGGTATCACAAAGAAAACTATCAGTAAGACCTGATTACATAAAATTTAAGAATTATAAAATTAAAAAGAAGTAAGTTGGGGAAAACTTTTGTAAGAAATGTGACAGTTAAAACTCATATTTTTAAATGTACATGAAATTAAGATCAAATACAAATTAATAAGAAAAATATAAAGGCCCAGAGAGAAAAATAAGTGAGGGATATAAATGCACAGGACCTCAGAGAAGAAATGGCTAGTAAATGTTTAAATGTTTCATGCCTTTAAGAATCAAAGGAATGAAAATTTAAAACTTTGAGATAGAGAAGCAAATGATAATTAGATTAGAATGATAACATTAAATGCTGATGAGAGCAGTGGGAGGTAAGCCTCTGAGGAAAACAGTTTGACTTTACATAGCAGTTTCTTATCCTTTGATTTAGTAAAATTCTTCTTCCAGGAATCTATCCTGGCAAAATAATAAGAAACATGGACAAATATATGCACCAGTATGTCTATTTCCAAGTTGTTTATAATACAAGAAATTAGTTCCAAACAATTTTCAATGATAAGGTGGAGAGAGAAATTATTTTATGTTCCTACGGGATTAATATTTAAAGAGTTTTACAAAATAAGTGAGGTAAATTAGATACAAAGTATATTCAGAATGATCGCAAGTATATTAAACTGTGTGTGTGTGTGTGTGTGTACACACACTAAAAAGATCACAAGGGAAAATGCTAAAATATTAACAGTGGTTATTTCTGGGTGGTGGTCTTTGTCAATTCCTTTATACTAACTTGATTCTCCACAGTGAGTATGTTTTTTATACTAAAAATAAAAATCATATTAACTAAATAGACATAAGATCAGGAAGGACAGGATATGTGGATATGTTAACCACCAGCAGAAGCCCAGTAATTTGCTTTTTTTTTTTTAATTTACTTTCTTATTTGCAGAAAAAGAAGTGTGTTTGGAAGTTGAAATGCGGAGGAACGGTTTTTTCTTCTCCTTGTTTGAGCCTGATTCCACACCATTTGTATTTTGCTACACTGGGAGGACTTTTACTGGCTATAAATCCTGTAGGCATAAAGTAGTGGTTATTGATATTATTAGTTATTTTCTTTAATATTTTTAAATTTTTGCTTTGAATTCTGAAAATTTGAAGCAGATTTCAATTAGATATAGTTCATATGTTACTGAATCAGAATTCATTAAAAATGATTGACATGAAGTCTAAAAAGATGAGAAAATCTAAGTTCTGTGTATGTCTTTTATCAATTTTTTAATTGACAGAATGTTCTCAGTCCCATCAAGAACTTTGTGTCCATTGTAAGGACAGAGTTTATGTGCTATTTATTTCTTTCCTGGTTGTATTGTTGTTTTTATCTGAGCTCTCATAAATGATACTTATTAATTTTATAGCTGTGTATATGTGTACTAGCTTTATTTATAATGTCAGCATGCCATTGTAGCATTTTCTGATGTTTCTAGCTTTACCACTAGGAGATTTATGAGGGTTTTTTTTATAAAGAGTAATTGATTAATAGAATGATTTAAATGCTATTAATTGCTTTTTGCCCGTGACAGGCTACTGGGAACAGAGTTTGGGAATATTCATGTGGAAAGCCACTCTTTTCTTCCCCACGGTGTTGCCTACAGTATATTTGCATTGGCTGTGTAGATGGGAATTTACTCTGCTTTACTCACTTTGGAGAACAGGTAAGAATTTCTGTTTCTGTTTTACTTATCTTTCTCAAAGGTGTAGTATGTGGTAACAACTGAAGTAAAATTTTAAACATCATTCAGCTCGTATTGAAAACTAGTTCTGTTTTCATTGTCAAGCCATGGGTTTCTTAATTTTTAAATGATGCTATACCAGATATAAAAGATTCTATCCAAACATTGTTTTACTTTTGCCATCCTCGTTCCCCAATTTGAAAATGTTACCAGTTTTTAGCCAACTCTATTATAACTTCTATTCTGGTTATGAAAATTGAAAGAAACCCCTGCTTTTTCTATAAAAACATGATCTGTTACATAACCCAATTTCCACTGTATAGAGGTTCCAGCTTGAGCTTCTTGATCGGCAGGGTAGGCTCCATCTGGGATATATTAGGTCTTTTGTTGGGGTCATAGTCTCTATTTTTTAAGTATCCACAAGTGACTATGGCACAGCTTCTACTGTGTTTTTGATTTGGGGGATTATTTTGTGGACTTGAGAGTGTACTAGCTCTAACATAAGTTGGCCCATTGTAGCCTGGCAGTTTCTTTTGCTCTGTGTGACATTTACTTTGTGGTGAAATCTTTAAGTTCATTTAATATTTTTTATTTATAAAATAATTTGAATATATTCTCATCTTTGGATTTCTAAAATGTAAGAAGAGGCAACTGCTATTACCCATCTCCTTTTATTTTCTGTATGAACCAAAAAAAAAAAGTTGATTTTGTCTAAATCAGGGACAGAATTGAGGTTACAAGTCTTATTTCATGAATATGCCCACTCTTTATTTGATTTTATTTTTTTATTATACTGCTATTAGTATGGATTTGTAAACACTACTTTAGACTTATGCCTTTTCTTCCTTGTGTGTTTTCTTCTAAATATTGGCTGACAGGTTTATCAGTAGTTGCTTTGAAATAAGCAAATAGTACATATCTACAGAGTAGACACACAAGCTTTTTTATTTAAAGCTTTAATTTAAATTGTTGCACATAAACTTTTCCTCTCAGTGTACTTCTTTCCTTCTTCCTACTTTAGGAAACTAGAATAAGACACAATTTTTAACAAGGTACATTGAAAACTCAGTGCAGTTTTATCTTTGAACTCAGTGTCTCTGAACATATTAGTAATAACTTTTGAATGGGTTCAAAATGAATTTTACTTCATAATATGCATGGCAGTAATAATAGTAAGACATGTAATAATGACACTCTAGTACATTTTATGCTAGATTGTACTACTGGAACAGAGGTCTAATCTGAGTGTGCTACTTTTCAGAGAAAGCCATTATTTTCTTTATGTATAGCTACCATTCAATAGCCTACATCTCTCACATTTTATTAAGAATTTTATAAAAATTTATTCTACAGAATTGTTGAGATGAATGAATTACTTCTGCCTTTATCACCCTTCAGGTATGGAAATTCTCTACCAATGAACCAATATTTTCATCTCCATGTACCTCAGCATCAGAGCAAGAAATATTTTTTGGTTCCCATGATTGCTTTATCTACTGTTGTAGTATGAAAGGTCACCTCCAGTGGAAATTTGAAACTACTTCAAGGGTGTATTCAACACCATTTGCTTTCCATAACCACAATCGTAGCAATGAAATGTTGCTGGCAGCAGCATCTACTGATGGGAAACTATGGATCTTGGAATCTAAGAGTGGACAGTTGCAAAGTGTGTATCAACTTCCTGGAGAAGTTTTCTCTTCTCCTGTGGTCTGGGAATCAATGCTTATTATTGGATGTAGAAATAATTATGTTTACTGTCTGGATTTATTGAGTGGCAAACAAAAATAGTGCACTCCTTACTAGAATATATCTGTGAGATGTTTGAAAATATTTTATGTTATAGAGGATGCAAATAGTCTTATTTTATGTTAAAGATTATATTTTGTTTAAGAAACTTGTCTGTTATGCTTTCTTGGAAAATAACCCTATTTTACTTCCTATAGGAGCAACAGATGCTTTTAAAAGGAATTATAGAACAAAACACATCAACATATTAAGTAAGACTTTTTAAATTAGGCTATAGATGTTCTACTTTGGTTTTGTTATAAAAGACCTCAGGGAAAAATGATCTGAATATACTTGCTGGGTTAAAAATTTAGTCTGTGAGGTAATCCACCATTCACTCATTTATACTGAGATTCATAACAAACGGTTTTCAAAGATAGGATTTATTTATCAAATTAGGTTCCTTAATTTAATATTTTTAAATGAACAAAGTACTAATGTGGAATAACATATACACGGTATAGTTTCAAGTGGACACACTTTTCTCAATTTTTGATATATGAACTTGGATGGTGAATATTTTTACACCTGTGTTTTTCAATTTATTAGATTTTATTGTTGTAACACTCTTTTTTGTTGTTCAGTGGCTTGAAGATAGGGAACACGGAAAAAACTAGGAAAGAGAAAAACTGTATATACTTCTAAGTATCATGTTATCTCATAATGCTTTATGTTGCTTCTTTAGTCCCATAGCACTTTGCTTATACTTCCATTTACCTGGTAGTAAATTGCCCCCAGGGAACTGTATCTCCTCTGCTAGTCATGCCCTTTTTGCAGCCCCCTTCTCTTACGCCTGGGCTTGATCTATGATTTGCTTTAACCAACAGAATGCAGTGATGGTGACACTGTGCCACTTGTGAGCCTAAACTTCAAGAAGGCCTGGCATCTTCTGCTTTTATAGCCTAGGGAGCCCTGAGCTGCTACATCAGTCTGGCTGTCTGCTGGAGAAGCCATGGGGTGAGGGAGCCACAAGCTAAGACTACACTGAGAAGAGCCACAGGAGCCAGTGAACAGTGACAGCCAAGGATATGTCCCCCAGCATTCCAGCCAACCCCAGCTATACTCTGTTGCTGACCTTTCCCCTAATTGTACAGTCAGCTGCAGTATCATTTCATTTGTCCATTTATTCACCAGTAGAATCTCAATTATCAGACCTGCCAGAGTTCTTGGTTACAAGCAGTAGAAGTCAATTTGGGCTATTTTAAGCAGGATTTGTTTGTTTGTTTGTTTGTTTATTTATTTATATTGAAGTATAGTTAATGTATAATATGTAAGTTATGACATAGTGATTCACAAGTTTTAAAGGTTATACTCCATTTATTGTTATTATAAAATATTGGCTATATTCCATGTGTTGTACAATATATCCTTGTAGCTTATTTATTTTACATGTAATAGTGTGTATCTCTTAATCCCTTACCACTATCTTGTCCCTTCTCCCTTATTTCTCCCCACTGGTAACCACTAGTTTGTTCTCTATATCTGTGAGTGTATTTCCTTTTTCTTGTATTCACTACTTTTATATTTTTAGATTCCACATATCAGTGATATCATACAGTACTTGTCTTTATCTGTCTGACTTATTTCACTTAGCATAATACTTCCAAGTCCAGCCATGTTGTTGCAAATATCAGAATTTCGTTCTTTTTTATGGTTGAGTAGTATTTCATCAAATACATATACCACATCTTCTTTATCCATTCATCTGTTGGTGGGCACTTAGGTTGCTTCTGTATCTTGGCAATTGTAAATAATGCTGCTATGAAGATTGGGGTGCATATATCTTTTTGAATTAGTGTCTTTGTTTTTTATTGGATATATACCCAGGAGTGGAATTGCTGGGTCATATGGTAGATCTGTTTTCAGTTTTCTGAGAAACCTCCATACTGTTTTTTATAATGGCTACGTCAGTTCCCATCACCACCAACAGTGTACGAGTTTCTCTTTTCTCCACATCCTCGCCAACATTTGTTATTCATGTTCCTTTTAATGATAGCCACTCTGATAGATGTGAGGTGATATCTCATTAAGGTTTTGATTTGCATTTCCCTGATGATTAGCAATGTTAAGGATCTTTTCATCAGCCATCTGCATTTCCTCTTTGGAAAAGTTCCTGTTCAGGCCTTCTGCCCATTTTTTTTTTAATTGAAGTATAGTCAGTTATGTTGTGTCAGTTTCTAATATACAACATAATGGCCCAGTCATGCATATATATAGATGCACATATGTTTGTTTACATATTCTTTTTCATTAAAGGTTATTATAAGATACTGAATATAGCTTCCTGTGCTATACAGAAGAAAAAATTTTCATCTATCTATATAGTGGTTAACATTTGCAAGTCTCAGACTCCCAAATTTATCCCTTCTCACCCCCTTTTCCCAGTGGCCAAAAGATTATGAGTCTGTTTCTGTTTTGTAGATGAGTTCATAGTGTCTGTCCTTTTTTTTTTAGATTTCACATATGAGTGATATGATATTTTTCTCTCTCTTTCTGGTGGTGTCTTTATGATTTTCTGTGTATAGTATCATGTCATCTGCAGTGACAGTTGTATCTCTTCCTTTCCAACTTGGATTCCTTTTATTGTCTGATTGCTGTGGCTAGAGCCTCCAATACTATGTTGAGTTGAAGTAGTGAGCGTGGGCATCCTTGTCTTGTTCCTGAACTTAGAAGAAATGCTTTCAGCTTTTCACCATTGAGTATGATGTTAGCCATGGGTTTGTCGTAAATGGCCTTTATTATGTTGAAGTATGTTCCTACTCTCTGGACAGTTTTTATCACAAATGAATATTGAATTTTGTCAAAAGCTTTTTCCATTGTCTATTGAGATGATCATGTGGTTTTTATTGTTCAATTTGTTAATGTGGTCTATCACATTGATTTGCAGATACTGAAAAATTTTTGCATCCCTGGGATAAATCTTACTTGATCATGGTGTAAGATACTTTTAATGTATTGCTGGATTCAGATTGCTAATATTTTGTTGAGGATTTTTGCATCTATGTTCATTAGTGATATTGGGTTGTCATTTTCTTTCTTTGTGATATCTGTCTGGTTTTGGTATCACAGTGATTCTGGCTTTGTAAAATGTGTTCATAAGCCTCCCTTCCTCTGAATTTTTTTTTTAATATTTTGACAAGAATAGGTGTTAATTCTTCTTTAAATGTTTTGTTGAATTCACTTGTGAAGGTATGTGGTCTTGGATTTTGTTTGTTGGGAGTTTTAAAATTACTGATTCAGTTTTGTTGCTGGTGATTGATCTGTTCATATTTTCTATTTCTTCCTGGTTGAGTCTTGTGAGATTGTACATTTCTAAGAATTTTTCCATTTCTTCTAGGTTGTCTATTTTATTGGCATATAGTTCTTAGTAGTCTCTTATGATCTTGCATATTTCTGTAGTGTCAGTTGTAACTTCTCCTTTTTCATTTCTGATTTTATTGATTTGGGCCTTCTTTCCTTTTTTCTTGATGAGTCTGAACTAATGAGTCAATTTTTTTATCTTTTCAAAGAAACAGCTTTTAGTCTCATTGATCTTTTCCATTGTTTTTCTTAGTTTCTTTCATTTATTTCTGCTCTGATCTTTCTTTCCTTCTACTACAGGTTTTATTTGTCCTTCTTTTTCTAGTTTCAGTATAAGTTTAGGTTATTTGTTTGAGATTTCTCTCATTTCCTGAGGTAAGTTTGTATTGCCATAAACTTCCCTCTTAGAACTGCTTTTGCTGTGTCCCATAGACTTTGGATCATTGTTCATTTTCATTTGTTCCCAGGTTTGTTTGTTTTTTTTCTCTTTGATTTCTTCAGTGATCCATTGGTTGTTTAGTAGCATATTTTTTCATCTCCATATGTTTGTATTTTTTGCAGTTATTTTCTTGTCTCATAGCACTGTGGTTAGAAAAGATGCTTGATATGATTTAAATTTTCTCAAATTTACTGAGGCTTGTGGCCTGAAATGTGATCTATCCTGGAGAATGTTCCTTGTGCACTTGAAAGGAACGTGTATTCTTCTGCTTTTGCATGGAGTGTTCTAAATATATCCATTAAGTGCATATAGTCTGATACGTCATTTAAGGCTGATGTTTCCTTACGATTTTCTGTCTGGGTGATCTTCCATTGACATAAGTGGGGTGTTAAAGTCCCCTACTATTATTGTGTTACTGTTGATCTCTCTCTTTATGTCTGTTAGTATTTGCTTTATGTATTTTGGTGCTCCTATGTTGGTGCTTATATATATTACAATATCTTCTTCTTGGATTGATCCACAGTATAATGAGTAGTGGCCTTCTTTGTCTCTTGTAACAGTCTTTATATTAATGTCTATTTTGTTAGGTATGAGTATTGCCACTTCACCTTTCTTTGATTTCCATTTGCATGGAATACCTTTTCCATCCTTTCACTTTCAGTCTGTATGTCTTTAGATGTGAAGTGAGTCGTCTGTAGGCAGGATATATTTGGGTTTTGTTTTTGTATCCGTTCAGCCACTCTGTGTCTTTTGATTACAGCATTTAGTCTATTTACATTTAAAGTAACTACTGATAATGTATGTTCTTATTGCTATTTTGCTCATTGTTTTGGGGTTGTTTTTGTAGGTGTTTTTTGTTCATTTTTTCTTCTTTTCTCTTCTCTTGTGTTTTGATAACTGTCTTTAGTGTTATATTTGGATTCCTTTTTTTGTATGTATTTATTACAGATTTTTGGCTTGTAGGAAGTTTTGTGGTTTACCATTAAGTTTTTATATGATTGTTTTAAGTTGCTGTTATCTTAATTTCAAATGCATTTGAACAATCCTGCATTTGTATTCTCCTCTCCTCACAGTAGTTTTTTGATATCATGTTTTACCTCTAGTTGTTTTGTGTGTCCCTTAACTTCTTATTGTAGATGTAGATGACTTCACTACTTTTGTCTTTTAACCTCCCTACTAGCTTTGTGTGTAGATGATTTCCTACCTTTACTATATGTTTGCCTTTACCAATGAGCTTTTTCTTTTTGTAGTTGTGGCCTTTTCTTTTTCATTAAGAGAAGTTCCTTTAACATCTCTTATAAAGCTGGTTTGATGGTTCTGAATTCTTTCAGCTTTTTCTTGTCTGTAAAGCTTTTGATCTCTCCATCAAATCTGAACAAGAGCCTTGTTGCATAGAGTATTTTTCATTGTAGGTTTTTTCCTTTCATCACTTAAAATACATTGTGCCACTTCCTTCTGGCCTGTAGAGTTTCTGCTGAAAAAATAAGCTGATAGATAGCCTTATGGGAGTCCCCTTGTATGTTATTAGTTGCTTTTCCTTTGCTGCTTTTAATATTCTCTTTGTCTTTAATTTTTGCCATTTTAATTACAATGTATTTTCATGTGTTCCTCTTTGGGTCAATCCTGTATAGGACTCTCTGTGCTTCCTGGATTTGGATGCCTGTTTCCTTTCCCAGATTAGGGAAGTTTTGAGCTATTATGTCTTCAAATATAGTCTCAGCCCCTTTCTCTCTTCCTTCTGGGACCCCTATAATGAAAATATTAGTGCACTTGATGTTGTCCTAGAGGTCTCTTATATTGTCCACGTTTCTTTTCATTCTTTTTTCTGTTCAGCATGTGATTTCCACTACTCTGTATTCCAGCTCACTGATCCATTTCTCTGTATCATTTGGTCTACTGTTGATTCCTTCTAGTGTATGTTTAATTTCAGTTATTGTATTCTTCATCTCTGTTTGCTTCTTTATATTTTCTAATTCTTTGTTTAGAACTTTTAACTTCTCACTCTGTATCCATTCTTTTCGCAAGTTCTCTGACCATCTGTACCATCACTACCGTAAACTCTTTCTTGGATATTTGCCTATCTCACTTCACCTAGTTCTTCTAGGGTTTTATCTTGTTCTTTCATCTGGAACATGTTCCTCTGTTGCCACATTTTGCCTAAGTTGCTGGGGGGTTTTTGTGGGGTTTTGTTTTTGTTTTGTTTTGTTTTTTTTTGATGAATCTAGTAGGTTGATAATGTTTCCTGACCTTGGACAAGTAGCATTCTGTGGGAAACATCCTTTGTGTCCCAGCAGTGCCCTCCCCTCTCATCACCTGAGCTATATGCTCTAGGAGGTCCCACTGTGAGTGCTGTGTGGGTCTTTCTGTTGTGCTGGGCTAACTCTGTAGGCTGTCTAGGCTTGGTTGGCCCCTAGTCTAGTTGGTTGCCAAGCCCTGCCCTTTGCAGAGGCTGCTGACTGCAAAACCTCATGGGTCCCAGGGCTAGTGTTGGCTCATTGGTGGGCAGAATCAGGGTCTAGAATACTCCAAGGCTGTTATTCCCCCCCTTGGTGGGCAAAGCCAAGTCCTGAGGTTAGTGCTGGTCTACTGGCAGGCAGAGCTGAGTCCTAGAGTCTGGTTGCTGGGCCCAAGAGTTCCAGAGCTGGTGCCAGATTGCTGGTGTGGAGGTGGGGCTGGTTCCCAACACAGTTGCATAAGGGGTCCAGGATGTCCCAAAGCTTGTGTTAGTAGGCATGGCCAGTCCTGGGCCTGGGCCCGGCTGGTTGATCCTGTGTGGAACTGTGCACTTCCTGGACTTGGGTGACTGTTTCTTTTCCCAAGTTAGGGGCATTTTTGGTTATGTTCTTTTCAAAAATTTTCTCAGGTCCCTTCTCTTTCTCTCCTCTTTCTGGGACCCCTGTGATTATTAGTGTGATTATTAGTGTCCCAGAGTTCTCTTAAACTATTATCATTTCTTTTCATTCTTTTTTCTTTTTTCTGAAGTAGTGATTTCCACTAATCTGTCTTCTAGCTCATTGATCCGTTCTTCTGCCTCATTTAGTCTGTTCTTGTTTCTTTCTAGTGTGTTATTCATTTCAGTGATTTTTTTCTTCAACTCTGTTTGGGTATTCTTTATACTTTCCAACTCTTTGCTAAAAACTTTGCTTTGTGCATCTACACTCCTCTTGAGTTTTCTGAAAATCTTCGCTATCATTACTCTAAACTCTTCCTTGGATAAATTGCCTATCTCCTCATCACTTCTTCTGGTATTTTATCTTGTGCCTTGGCCTGGAAGATATTCCTCTGCCACCTCATATTGTCTATCTTGCTATTTGTATTTTTAGGTTGGTTAGTTATGTTTCTCAGCCTTGAAGAAGTGGCTCTCTGTGGGAGATGTCCTATGAGTTCTAGCAGTACACTCCTGTCACCCAACGGCCGGCATCCAGCTGGTCCCAGGGTACAGTCTGACCTGTGTTTGTGGATTCCTTCCACAGGCTTTGGGATTGTTTTATTTCTGGTATCTGCCCCCTGGTGGATGAGGCTGGACTAGAGGCTTATGCAGGTTTCCTGGCAGGAGGAGTCAGTGCCTGCTCACTGCTAGGTGAAGCTTGGTCCTGGACCTCTGGTGGATAGGGCTGTGTCTAGAGGCATTTTGGCTCAGGAAGTCTGCTGATGGGTAGGACTGTGTCCCCATCCAGTAGGTTGTCTGGCCTGAGGCTTCCCAGCCCTTAATCCTACAGGCTGTTGGGTGGGTCTATGTCTTGGTGCTACTGATCCAATCAAGATGGCAGCCACCAGGAAAGCTCATGTAGATGAAGACTCCTGGCACTAGCTTTTATGTCCCCTCCTTCCTCAGGAGACCTTCCAAAACCAACAGGTAGGTATGGCCCAGGTTCCTATGAAATCACTGCCTCTGCCCTTGCACCTGGTGCACACGAGATTCTGTGTCTGCTTCCCAAGAGAATGAAGTCTCTGTTTCTCCTAGTCCCATGAGGCTCTTGAAGTTAAGCTCCACAGGCCTTCAAAACCAGATGTCCTGGGGTCTCCTCCTCCCAGTAGTGGAACCCTGGGCTGGGGAGCCTAATGTGGAGCTCAGAACTCTCACTCCTGTCGGAGGGCCTCTGTGACTTAATTATTCTTCAGCTTGTGGGTTGCCTACCTGGGCAGGTATGGGGCCTGATTATATCATGAGCACGCTCCTCCTACCATCCCACTGTTGTTCCCCCTTTAAGCTTCCGGTTGAAGGAGATCTTTTTTGCAAAGCCCCCGTCTATTTTTCGATGGTTGGTTAGCAGTCAGTTGTGGTTCTTTCGTAGCTGTGAGAAGAGGCAAGATCATGGTCCTACTACTCTGCCATCTTGACTGGAAAATTGATAAGATACCCTATAAAATGCCTTGAGATTTTTCTCTTGACAAAATCTGTGTAAGCATGAGCTTGGTATAAATGGTCATTGAAAAGGAAACTCCATCAGTGCCAAAGATCTTGTGGGTATTTTTTATTGAAAGGTCTTTTTCCTTCAATAGTGAACATTTTACATTAAAACTTTATACAACCAAAATCTCAAAATAATATTAAAATCACACTAAGGTATTTTCATTGTTAAGTCTCTACTTCATTTTATTATTGATAAAAATATTGCAAGACACTTGTAACTCTAATGTTTCTGCTTTAAAATAAGCAATTAAAACTAAACGTCACAAGAAGAGACAATACATACTACAATTTGCTAATAACTGGCTAAAATGATAATTTAATAGTAATTAATGTTGTATAAGAAACAATTGCACTTGAAAAATTAAAAAAGTAAACATAAAAACTCTAGTTTTGTATATATAAGTCTTATGAACAGAGGTTAATCATCTATAACCTTGCCAGAAATGTATATGTTTAAAAAAAAAAAACTAAGCTTGCGTATTTAACATAGCAATCATTCATGTTTTTTAAGTCTTGTATTTTTTATATGCTTTACAGAACTTCCCCCATAGTTTGTTGATCAGAAAAGACTGCAACACAGCTAAAGCAAAATAACACTTCATTGGTATTTAGTGCAAATTTGGAGTAATTTTTGCATGAAATATTAAACATGTAGCCTTTAGAAGTTTTTGGAAGTTAAGTGCTGTGACTGTCATTTCCTCAGTACACTCTTAAAGATTCTGATGGAAGTTTTTTAACTGAGGTATTTCTCCTTGTATGGGCTCAGTGGTAGGTAAGCCAGTACAGTTAACTTGTGTACCACTCTTTGTTAATGATCTGATTTCTTCACCTGTTTTCTACCATTACTGTGATATTAGTCAGAGCTGATAGGATGAAAGAAAAAGTCCATTCAGAATAATTAATGTAGCACTGTATTTCCAGGGCTCTAAGTGGAAAGATTCCTATTAAAAGTGTTAGTGAAGAAATCATTGAAACTAACAAATGCCTACATATCTGATTTAGAAATGAACATGAGTGTGGAAAACGTGCAGTGGAATATTAATTGCTTCTCATAGCCATAGAAATTTAAAGTTCCATTGAGTCTTAACAGTCTGAAGGACCACTATATATAGTATTAACTCCACCTTGCAAAAAGTACAACTGTGCGCTTCACCACACGTGCCAGCTGCTACCAGGAGGCTGAGCCATCGTTTCCAGAAAGAAAATGCCTTCTGTAAGGTAAATAACTGCTGTCATCCTTTAAATAGTAGAATAACAGCACACTCTATTGAATAAGCATAAAGGAAAATGACACTAATAAAATGTGTTTTTGTAGGAGAGGATAAAAGGATGTAATTCCTTCCCTTGTACTAGGCAGAGGATTTGTACTTAGATTTTGAAGTCAGAATCTAAGAAAAGGGGAAGATGCCCAACACCATGAAATGTAAGTTACTACTAACAACGTGTGAGTCTGCTGTATGTGTTTCATGTAAAGCAAATTTAGGGAACATAAAAGTGAATATATGTGGCTTTCAAGTTGCCAAGTCCCTTCTTTGTAGCACATGTGTATAAAACAAGGCCACTTAAAACTCTGAGATGTTTTTAAAGGTAGCAAGGTGAATGCTCTACATTATAAATGTTATTGAACATTTGACTTTAAATATGAATTACTTGACTGTGGTAAAGAAACTTCCCACAGGAAATCCTTAGTACAAAGGTTTCAAATCTTATCTTACTGTTAACTTTCCCTAAAGACCTAAAGAATTTTCAGAGACAGGTAATGTCAATAGCTTCTTGTGCCTTATAATAAATGGCTGGTTTGGGGGGTTGTTTTATTATTTTTCCTTATCATCTTTGCTGATTTGGATGAAGTGAGCCTCCCCTTCGGAGTTTTAAAAACTAGATTACACTAGAAGCAGTGTATCCTAAGGTTCTCAAACTTTCTGATATGCCAGAATTTATCTGAATAGTTTCTGCCAGAGTATACACATCTGGTCCCATCCTCACAGGATCTCTGATTGAGTAAGTCTGGGATGGAGCCTGGACATCTTAAGAACAACTACACTAGATGGGGATGCTCAGAGACAGAGAATTTGTAGCTTCCTTTTATTTTTATTTTTATTTTAATCACTTGAAATAAAAATATTCCCTAGAAGCCAGCTGGGCCACATGGTTAACATGTTCTTAAGGAGAGTTCTGGTCTAACAGGGCCTGCAGCTCAGCAGAGGGGTAGAAGTGTGGTGGACTCACTCTCTATGTCACAGGGTCCGGCTGCGGACAAGTCATGAAAAGTGGACATGGGCACAGAGCCAGGAGCCAGACTTGTACTTGCAATTTCCAGTTGCTTACTGCAGTCAGGAGAATGGGCATTCTTGTTTCTTTCTGTATATGACCCTTTCACTATTACTATGGAAAAAGGTAGGAATCCCCAAAGATATGGTAAATGGTTTGGATAAAAGAAGCTGGAGTAAAGAATTAAAAAACCATTACAGAGAATGGCATAAGTACCCGTTCTGAATGGTGTGTGGGTGTGCATGTGTGGAAGGGCCACAGAATGGGTACAGCAGGCTCTTGTGAGGAATTCTTAGTCTGGAGACTTTGCTTCGTGTGGTCCCTTGGACGGAATTTTTCTCTTCAGAACTAGGAGGAGCTCAAGGCACCAGGACCTAGGGTTGTGCAAATACACTTTTTACAAGGAACACCACCAGTTCAGCTTCTAAACATTATTTTAGAGCCTATAAAACATGCTTCTTTTCCCTAGCTTGGTTTCTTTACCTCATATAAAAAATAAATAAATAAAAAGGGCAAGAGAAGAGCCAGTAACTGGCAAAAGAAATGGATAAGAGTCATTCTTTACTTAATAATCTGTGGACAGTCGCTCCAGGCCTTGGCTTTCCTCTTGGCCAAAGCCAGCCAGGCCGGTTCTGTTGACACGGGTGCAGCGTCTGGCGTAGAGAACCTCTTTGTGACTTCCTTCACAAGGGGGGCTGGGGGAGCCGAATCGGAGATCTCCACTAGATTGCATTTTGAGGGAAGAGCAGAAAGCAACAAGTCAGAGCCACGTTTAGATTTATCAAAGGATGAGAAGGGAAAACCCAGTGAAACACTGGGGCATCTTTGGGGAGCAGAATTAGGGAAAGAAAGCTATGGGATCATAACTGTTTCATACAGAACTCCAGTGAGCACAGTGCAGTCAACCCTCATTTCTGAGAATTCCTAGAAGCCTAATTTTTTCTGTGCACAGAAGCCATGCCTGCATGATAATAACAAGTAAAGGTAAGTTCTGTGATTCTAGTCACACAACCAGTTTCATGAGGCAAAAGATCAAACGAGCAGTCTGAACTTAGTAGTTGGTGAGGTCCAAAGTTACCTCCTCTACCAAGCGTACTCTGGGTGCCTCCACCCTCTGAGGCCCATGGATCTGCCAGCTCTTATGACTCAGTCTTTTCTACCAGTTCCTGCACATCCTATCCTATTTACTAGAACTTGGAGGCTTCATAAGCTGAGGGGTCCCATCTTATCCTTTCATACTTAGTGCCTGTGGCACAAACATGCAGAATTCAGGAAATATTGAAAAGACAGAAACTTCAGAAGGCTTGCTTTACTAAGGTGCAGCCACTCTTAACTGCATTAACCCTTCGGTGCTTCCAAGAAATCAAACAGAGAAAGGTTGATTTCTTTGACTTTGGAGCTTTCACTATTCTGAAAGAATTTTCTCTTGACACACCCATATAATGAATGTTTAGAACCCTTAACTCCTGGGTATAAGATCAAATGAAATAATGCCCATGGAGGGTCCTAAGAAACTGTACACTGCTCCAAAGTGGTTTTCAAAATACAAAGTTTTTTTTTTTCCCTCTTCACCAAATAGTAAATGTAGCTTTAATAGTGAAACGTCTTTACATTTCCAGACTTCAGCTAGTAGGTATCCAAGGCATAAAAGAATCCTGGGTCTAGAGGTTGGGTGTGAGGACCAGAGTTGCCTAGCGGGGGAAACAGATGCCCTAATAACAACCTCTGGGAGGAAGCTCTCTCAGACTCTCCATCCTCCAAGGGATATATAACGAGGAAATAGCTGTAAATGTTACGGGATCATTTTATCTCTTAACAGAATAAAGAAGTTTTTTTAAAATGTGCATATGTCTCTTATGTGGCATGAACCTATACACTGCTGTTGTTAATTAACATCAAGGACTTAGAGCAGAACAACCTTGCACTCTAAAGTCACACCTGGGTCAGCTGTCTGAAATCACATCAGTGAGAAGGGACCGCCCCACTTTTGCCCGGAGCATCGGAGCCACTTAAATCACCATGATTCAGAGAAACAGCTTCTATTTCCAACCAGAGCAGAGCTCCAGGTAGGGGTTTTTAGATACAGCTTCTGCACATTTATCTTAAGAAGGGAAACAGGGCCTTTTCCTGCTTTTCAGCTCAGAGTTGATGTCAGCTGCCTTGCTTTGAGCCTATCAAAGCACTGCTCCATTTAAATTTTACCTAAATTTCACCCTTTCCCCCAAACCCTAATATAAGATTAGAAGGTTCTTATGGTATTCAGTCTTCCTTGCTACAAGAAGTTAATAAACCTTTTTTGATCAACTACAGACAGTGGAGTTGGAGAAGGCTCGTATCACCTTGTTAAAAATTCAAGAATTTAATAAGCCACTTGATATTACATTGGTAACTTGAAATTGGCTATGGGGGCCATATTTACACCACGGAAAATGGCAAATAGTACAAATCAGTTTCTCCGTTCCCCGAAGAGCTGAATGTTAAATGTTCATCATCACACCATTGACAGTGGAGGAGTTTCTGATCCTCTTTATCAGACGAGCTTTATCAGTGTCAGTGTTCATGAATGGGGTTGTGAGCCTATGTTTTGAAATGCCTGAAGTGCTAGTTACTACACTAGAGAAATAAAACATGCCCTAAAGAGAAAAACCTTAAAGTACAGTTAAATAGGAATGGACCTGCTCCCTTACCTGTCACAGATGTAGGGAGAGTGTTGGCCTTTTTCAGCTGTTCCCTGCGCTCGAGCCTGGACACTGCCGTCTCTGGCTTCTTTTCTTCTGGCTGAGCGGTGGACTTGTGCAGGGAACTGCCTCTGCTGACACTGCTGCTTCCCGGCAGCGGGCTGCCACTGACCTGGGTGGGCAGAGAAAGTCACGGAAAGCCTGTTTTCAACCCAAGGACAGGGAAAGACGGACTGTGCAAGGCCTTGGAGGCTTCCACCTGCCAGCCCCCATCCTCTGCTCCCAGAGGGAGAGCTGGACCGCGTGGGGGAGCAGCGTGCGCTCAACCCTGGCCCCAGCTGTGGAGCAGCTCAGTGCAAATGTCACAAACGGGACACTATGTACTTTGTACTTTCCTAGAAGAGCCCCACTGGACTAGCTATACAATCAGGGCCACGGAGCAAGGCTCCTAATTTCCTCTCAACTCATTGCTCAAATAAAATCATTTTCATATTTCTTATATCAGGGTTGTGTGCATGGATTCTGCTGAATCTGGTTAACCTAGGAGCATCAGGAAATCAAATCAAATTTCTAACTGAAAATGCCTCCTTGGTTTAACAGTGGTCAACTTATTTATTGCTCTATTTTCTACGTATTCTCCACCACTCCCAGCTAGCCACCCCCACCCACCGACATTTAAAAAGAAATCCTGTGAACTCAGAGAGCCAAGCTCAGGAAGACACAGTTAAAGCTGAAGACCAGGCTACTCACGTTTTCTTTGGAGAGCTTTTCTGCCTGTTTGGCCTCCCTAGCTTGCTTCCTCTCCTCTCGAGTCGCTTGCTGCTCCCGAAATCCTTTCTGCTTTTGCAGCGCCAACGTTATCCACAGTGGCTGCGGGGTTTCAACTTTCTCCACAAGTTTGGAGCCATCTAGAGAGTGTCTGCTCTGAAGCACTGGCTTTTCTGTGGGGAAAAAGAGACTATGATATTGTGATACACAGTAAGAAATACATATTTGGCACAGAACTCCTAAAATCCTTGCAATTTCCTAAATGATGAGAGCATAAAGGTGTCTTTTGTTCTGTTAATGAGTGATTTTTGGAAAGCACCTCAAGATGGAGGCTGGCTGCCAGTGGAGCCAATCACCTGATTAGAGAGGGTTTAGAACTTTTAGTCCCACCTCTACCTCCGGGGAGGAGCGAGGCGCTGGAGTTTGAGTTCCATCAGCAGTTCTTGATGACTTAATTGATCATGACTATGTAATGAGGCCTCCATACAAAAAAAGGACTGGTTTGTAGAGCTGGGTTGGGAACACGGGGAGGTGCTGGGAGAGTGACTTGCCTGGAAGGCAAGGAAGCTCTAGGCCCCTTTCACATACTTTTCCCTGTGCACCTCTTTCAGCTGGCTGTGTGAGTTATACCCTTTTATAATAAGTTGATAATCTAACAAGTAAAATATTTCCCCGAGTTGTGTA
The DNA here is from genome assembly GCF_048773025.1 of Camelus bactrianus. NCBI lineage: Eukaryota > Metazoa > Chordata > Mammalia > Artiodactyla > Camelidae > Camelus > Camelus bactrianus. The sequence goes on from NC_133540.1 coordinate 97,763,372, forward strand.
AGCTGCTCTAGTAAATTAACAGCCCGGATTTGTGATTGGCATCTAGATTAGATGCAGCCTGGTAGGACTGAGCCCTTAACCTGTGGGATCTGATGCTATCTCCGGGCAGAAAATGTCAGAACTAAATTGAACTGACACCAGCTGGTGTCAGAACTGCTTGGTGGTGTGAGAACCCAGCGGCCACTCCCTTTCAACATGCTGAAATTGAGATCATAATCAGTAAAGACAAAAGCAGGTGTGCAGTGAAACCAACTGCTCACTCAGCTCAGTCCCTCACTTCTTAAAACTTGTGACATATTAATCAGCCCATGAAATAGTCAACTATCCCTTTCTAATGCACGCTGTACTGATGCCTGAGTGACTCCACTGGGTGGGAAAATAACATCTTCAATCAACAGAAAAAGAAAACAAGCATTCCTCTTCCCTCAAAATGGAAGAAAAAATAGTCTTCAATGTCAAAACCCTCAGGCCTACAGAGGCAGTTATTTCATTAATTGTTGTTCTTTTTTAATTGCTTTTTAATTTTTTCAGTGGGACCTTCTTCCCTCCACCAAACAAGTGGAATACCAGTATTTCAAGGAGGAAAGCGGGGCACTGCTCTGCGTAGAGGGGCTGCCGAGGACAGCAGGACTCTAAGGAGCACAGTGGGAAATGGTCCAGGGCCTCTTTGGATAGATGTGAGTACTTGGGTCCACAGCCAAGAGCAGCGCCCAGAGTCACCCAGCACTTAGTGCTGGGGCTCAAACCTGAATCTAGGACTTCGGACTCCCGGTCTGGGCTTTTCTCCTGGTGGGCTGTCTCGCCTGTGCAACTGGCGGCAACAGACTTCCCAGGTGGATGCGATCAGAGGTTGTAATTGACTCTGGAATTGAGCAGACCTGGGTTTGACGTCAGAAATGCTACTTCCCTAAGCTTTCGTTTTCTAATCCATACAATGGAGATGAGAATGTCGCATGCCTCATCAAGCTGCTGTGAAGATTAAAAGAGGTCCTGGGTATAAGAACATTTAGAACAGTGCTTGGCATAAAGTGACCACTCCACAAAGGCAAGTGCTCTTGTTACTTATGTCTGTGAGACAATGATCTCTGACTAAAGGGATCCCAGGTGAAAATTACGTACTTTTAGAGATAACTGTTCTGACACTGAATCCTTCACTGTCTCCAAGGGAAAGGGCTCGCTCTAAGTCTTGTTCTTTTGAAACCAAACAAAAGTTTACACTTTGATGATACACCTGTTACCAATCAGGGCTCCAAGTTAACTGAACTTCATATCGAGAACCACCAAACCAGGAATTCAAGCATAAAAAAGGGCAGATTCCTCTTAATTTTCTACAACTTTTAGATCTATAATGCTGTACAAGGAGAATTCCTATTTATAATGAGTCTTGGGCATTTGCAATATTCCTAATCATCAAATAAAGATTTGGTTACGATCTAACAAAGGAAAGAAAAGCAACACATTTCAGAAGTTTTTTTTAAAACTCAAACTGAAAGGAGTTTTTGATTAATCTTCAGTTAACCAGAAAATTAAAAATATTTACCACTTAAATCATTGTGCTTAACTGAGACACCTGACATACACAGGAACTAAATGAGTTTCTTTTTTTTTTTTTTTTTTCAACTCAAGGGCTGGGTAACACCTGTTTGTAAAATGTCTAAAACCCAAATTGCCCAGATCTGATTTCCACTTAAAGCAGTTATGTAAGAGGGAATCGTACTTGAACTTGCTTGGGAAGGTCCTTCAAGCAACGGGCGAGTTTCCTGCCAACAACTTGGACTGGGTTTATCACAAAGGCCCAAATATCTTTAAAGCATAATTATTTACAGTTATAGTTGACTAAAATAACTTGAAAAGGTAAATCTCTAGCCAGGTTTTTATCTTCTTAGATCTGTAGCACATCCTGGAGTTACGGACCAGACTTTTAAAAAGGCTATAATGTAGTATGTGTAAAGGGCCTAACAGGTCTGGATGTAGTTGGGGATCAATAAACAGAAAACAGGATGTTAAAATGGGACTCCTGTCTGAGTTTCAGCCAGGGAAGCCCCAGGACGTCTGTAACAAATAATCAATGGCACCAGCTCCCTCATTCTGAGCAGATGTGCTCAACCACCTACTCAGGACTGGCCTATGAGGTGGCCAAACAGCCACCTTAAGGTCATAGAAATATCAGAGCTGAGGCAAAAGCAGCCAGAGAATTTCTTTGGAAAAGACTGTTGGAGCATGGTGTGTTCCCACATCCTCTCCCCTAGAGAGGGAAGGGGGCTAAGCCAAGGGAGAAGGTCCTCAATGAGACCACTCAGACGAACTGATGGGTCTCCTGGAGTCTGTGGGGCAAACTGCACACCTGAGGTTCTGTTCACACCTGGACAAGTTCAAAGGCAAGGACAGTGTCTGCCAGGGGCCTGGAAAAGAGGCCCTTGTGCTGGGACGACACTTGTTGAGTGCTGCATGAGGTTCAGGTGCGGGCCAAGTGGGTGGCAGAGAGAGGGGCAGGGCTGCCTGGAGGAGGCACCACTGAAATAGGGGAATTGCAGGAAGAGAAAGTGGCAGGTGAGGGGTCTGAGGAACACACAGAAGAATCAGCACTGTATCCCCCAAATGCAGCAAACTTCATTGCTTTACCCCTCCCCCTTCCTTCACCCCAGCTGTGGAGCCAGTTTCTGGGCTGGAAGGAAGGGCAGAAGTGGACTGTGTCTGCGTCCCCACTATAAGCATTTCAGCCCAAAGCACGCCAAATTACAAGGGAGACACTTAGTCTGAAATATAGCTTGGAGTTTTGATTATGACACTGGAGGCAACAGATTAATTACTAACATGAGAGAGTTATCACTAAAGGTGCCTAGAGGATTTTTTACTATTAAAAGGGACTGAAAAAATATAGAAAGAACTCCTACAAATCAGCAACAACAAAACCCAATTAAAAAATGGACAAAGGATTTAAATAGATGTTTCTCCTAAGACGACATATAAATGACCCACAGCATGTGAAAAGGTGCTCATTAATCAAAACCACAATGAGCTATCACCTCACACCTGTTAGAATGTATATTATTAAAAAAAAACAAACCCACAAATAGCAAGTGTTGGTGAGGATGTGGAGAAATTGGAACCCTTGAGTGACACTGGTAGGAATATAAAATGGTGCAGCCACTATGGAAAATAATCGAGTGGTTTCTCAAAAAATTAAAAATAGATTACCATATGATCCAGAAATTCCACTTCTGGGTTATTTATCCAAAATAATTGAAAGTAAAATCTAAAAAAGATATTTGCATACTCATGTTCACAGCAGCATGATTCACAATAACCAAGAGATGGAAGCAACCCAAATGTCCATCAATAGGCTTGAGAGGAACTCTGATGATACCATGGAAGCTAGTAACACAGACACTAATGTCAAAACTAAACATGGGGGTTCCGGTTCAAGACGGTGACATCAGAGGATCCTGAACTCCCCTCCTTCCACAGACACACTGAATTTACAGCCACACACAGGACAATTCCTTCTAAAACAAATCCACAAACTAGATGAGTGACTCCTCCACATCAGGTGTACAGAAAAAAACCCACAAGGAAATGGGTAGCAGAGGCCGAGACACACACTCGCCATAAACCACATTCCCGGCACAGTGACCCACATCCAGGAGGGTTTTGGAATCAGAAAAATTGGGGTTCATATCCTAGCTCTGCTACTTAGGAGCTGCTGTTCGATCTTGAGCAAGCTGCCTAAACATGGTTACCTTCGGTTTTCTCATCTGTGAGAATAAGAAAATAGCAGTTACCTTACTGAACTGTACTGAGGAGGTACACTGAGGTAATGAATGTCAAGCTCACGGCAGGCTGCTTGGTTTACAGTTAAGGCAGGCAGCACCTTCCTAGGGTAGACACCTACTGCTCCTAAGAATTGGTACAAACTTTTCAACATAGTGAGAACCCTTTCATGATTGGCAGTGGTATTTCTCAGCACACCCCATCTCATTCTAAACTCTTGCAATGCTGAACTGTTTCAAGTTCTCCAGAAGGCATCACACACTTTCTGGCTTCCAGATATTTGCCTGTAACATCCTTGCTTGTCATCGCTTGGCAAACCCCTACTTCTCTCTCATGTCATAGTTTAAACAGAGGTTCTTCCAGAAAGTATTCCCTGACCATTGCCCTCTCCCACACCTGGGATGAATAATATTTTTGTTTCATTTCACAGCCCCTGCACTTGGCTGAATTTCTGTTATCACACTGAATTGTAACTGTGTCTAGAAGAAGGTACAAGAGCAGGTAACACTGTGTCATGTTACCTGTTGTATCTCCAGTGCCAGCCACCATTTCTGACTCTGAAGGGGCAAACAACAAACAAACAAGAAATAAAGTGTCACTATGCCCCACTGTCTCCTTATTTAAAAAAAAAAAAAAGAGAGAGAGAGAGAGAAGGCTTAAAGCTGCCCTTAAAAAACCTAAGGGGAGAATTTCTCTGAGAAATGTAACTTCCTGGGCTACTACCCACACCTGACCAACTAATCTGCAAAACAGAAAAGAAAAAGTATCAGATGAATGTTCTCAGGGGCACCAAAGCCAATCTAAGTGATGGCCGAGCTGCCCCAAACACGCAGTATGAAGAAACACGAGGGGCAGCCAGGAGTAAAGGTTGCTCTACCATGTTGTTATCGGAGGGCATCACGGTGGAAAGCTGATGCGTGGGGGATGCACAGGCAGAATGTTGTGCATAAAAGTGAGACCAAGCTGATTATGCACACCTAGGCTCCCTGGGCGGATACAGCCATCAACAGCCCCCTAACTTCCCACCTCGGTGCAGCTACTGCCAAGAGACAGCACAGACACTGGTCTAGGAAACTCCAGTCTTTACGTAACTGCATGGACCCCTCATCAAGATTAATGACATCTGCATTGATCCAGACCACATTTCAACTTCCATTGTCAAGTGAAAGCGTATCATTCTGTGTTACTACTTGTGTAAGGAAGGATCATTAATGGGAGTCGGCCACTTAAGAGAGTCAGTCCACAGCTGTAAAGAGAAGTAAAGCTTTTCCCTATGACTCACAAGTGAGGGCCCTTGGGGAATGGCGCACCAGCCTCTAATGAAGGGAAGTGCCCCAACATCAGCTCTGTGGGCTACTCCCAGGCCTGGGCAGCTCTGGCTTTAGCTGTGACACAGACAACCGGCTGAATAGAAGCAGAATTTTGCAACCTACAGCTACGCACCTTTCCTCCCGGCTTCAGGGGTCAGAGAAGGCTTCTCTTGCCGGGCTGCAGTAGGAGCCAGGGAAGCTGGTCTCCTCTCTGTTTCCATCTCTTCCTCCTCATCCCACTTCTGCCGCTTCCTCTCCTCAGGGGGTGGGGGAGACAGTGGCCGGGGGTCACTGCTGTCCTGGCCCTCCTTGCATGGCTCATTGGGCTCTGGGTCTGGCTTCCCGATCCGGCGAGCCAGCAGCTCTACCAAGTAGGGCCGGCTCACTTTGGAGAGTGGGGAGGACGGTGGGGTCTGACCTGTGGGCTTTGGAGCCAGGGCTGGTTTCTGGGCCAAGGGCATTCTGTTCGCTGCCTTGTCGTGCTCTGGAGCTGGCGGCTGGCTGCTGGCTGGTGGGGGCCGGGGCTGGCCTGCAGGAGGGGAATGGCTGGAAGGGCTTTCAGTGAGGTCCTTCCAGGTGGATGGGGCTTGCTTCCTCTCCAGGGGGAAGGACGGGCCATGCCTGAGGGCCGCAGCCTCTCTCTCCTTCTCTTCATTTGTGCCCCCCGGGGCCGGTGGCGCCCCATCGATATTGTCCCCCATGCTGCTGTGCCTTTTCTTCTTCTTTTGTTCTGTCTGCTGGTCACAGTGGAAGCGCAAGGAGTAGTTGGTCCTTCTCAATTTTATTCCAAAAGGGGAGGCTTTTTCCTCTCCACCTGGCATCACGGGGTCTGGCTTTCCTACACCACCTGTGGTCTCACTGTCCGAAGTGGTCACGGGCTCTGCCTGGGCCACTACTTTCTGCGGAGGGTAAGGAAGGCTTGGAACAAGGAAAGAGGGAAGGTCTTTGGCAAATTTGTACCCCTCTGTGGTATCCGTTGGCTCCTGGCGCGCCCCCGGTTTCCCTGCAGCCTTCAAGGGCTCATGAGTGTCAGCAGCAGGGGGCTGGGGCGCCGCCTCTTCGCTGGGTCCCGGCACCAATTTTTTTTTTATGCTTTCCGGTTCTGTGTTCTGTTTGGAGGCCTCCGCGCCCCCATCAGGGAATTTCTGCCAGGCAGGCTTAATGGAGAACTTCGCGTTTACCGGCGGGGTCCTCCGGAGGTTCCCGCGGGAATCACATCGGCCCCTGGGAAGGTACTCATCACCGGGCCGGGCCTGGTCTCTCTCGCTGCGATGGTCACCCTCTGCGTTCTTCAGGATTCTGGACCGAATGGAAGCCCATTCAGCAAGTGCGGCCACACTGCTCGGAGATTCCTGCGGGGGCCTGGCCTTCCCACCACCTGCCCGGGGGTCGCCGGGGGCTCGAGGTGGGTTCTCCAGGGCGGGGACATCCACGTGCTTCTTTTCTTCTGACAAGCCCAGGAGAGACTTGCAAGCTGTGTCCTTGATCTGGCTCAAGTTGACAGCTGGCCCACAGAGCTGTGCTCCCGTGACCAGAATGGCCGTGTGGGGGATGCTCAGGGAGGAGGGCAGGGAGTGGGAGGCCGGGCTGGCTTTGGGCGCTTTTGGCTCTTGGGGAGTGGAGGCGAGTCCTGCATCTTTCATCGGCGTCACCGGGCTCAGATTGACTTTGGGGAAGAGAATTTGCTTCCCTCCTGACGACACCTGGAAAGTGTAGGGTCTGGGCATGGTCTGCCTCTCATCCACTTCCTGCCATCTGAGTTCCTCCATCTTTCTGTCTGTTTCTGGAGCAGCAGCTTCTTTCTTCTCCCGTGGAGCCAGCGTCTCTTCCAACTGTGCCTCTTGTCTCTGTGGAGGCTGTGCGTTGGTTTCTTCTCTCTTTTCCTGATGTCCGCAACGATCATCCCCGGGAACATCGCCCTGCTTTCCCTGCTGCTCTCCAGATGGCTCGGCGGCCACTGGGCTCTGCTTCTCGCAAATACTTGGTTCCTCAGGGTTTTCTCTTGGCTTCTTGAGTTTCAGGTGTTTGTGTTCTTCTAGCTTCTCTGCAAAGTCGCTCTGAAATGGGCTCCTCAAGCCCCTTTTGTGGTCCAGCTGCGGCGGATGCTCCTCTTCCCCTCTCGGTGCTTCCCGAAGCTTCTTTTCCGCTTCCTGCCTCCTCTTTGCCTCCATGTCCTCCCACTTCCTCAGCTCTTCCCTCCTCTTCGCCTCCTCCTCTTCCTGCCGCCTCTGCAGCTCCAGTTCTTCCTGCCTTCTGAGGTCCTCCATTCGTTTTTCCTCTGCCTCCTGCCGCCTCTGCTCTTCCTCCTCCTCCCGCCGCCGCTGCTCCTCCTCCTCCCGCCGCCTCTGCTCCTGCTTCTCCTCCTCCTGCCGCCTGAGCTCCTCCAACTCCTGCCGCCTGAGCTCCTCCAGCCTCTTCTCCTCTTCCAGCCGCTGCTTCTCGGCCTCCTGCTGTCTCTGCTCCTCCAGCTCCTCCAGTCTTCTGAGTTCCTTCAACTCTCTTTCCTCCTCTTCCAGCGACTGCCTCGGGGCCTCCCCCGGGCTCAGTGCCTCCGGCTCCTCCTGATGCGCCTCTTCCTCCGGACGCCTCGGCTCCCCGGCCTCCGCGCGCCTTCCTTCTTCCTGCTCCCTCCGCTCTGGGCCTCGGCAGCCCGGCTCTTCCGGGCTCGGCCTCTCCGCTTCACGCTGCCTCTTTTCTACCTCCTCCTGGACATCCCTCTCCTCCTCTCCCTCCCCTTCCTCCTCCAGGAGCTCTTGCTGACGGTTCTCCTCCCACAGCCTCCTCTCCAGGGCCTGGAGTCTCTGTTCTTCCAGGCGTCGCCTCTCCGCAGCTTCGGCTTTCTGCCGTTTGCACTTGGCCTCAAGCTCTCGCCAGTATTCTTCTTGGCGTCGCCTCTCTTCCTCCGAGTCCAGCAGCTCTGGCTCCTCTTCATGCCAAATGGGCTTTTCTTCTCCGGGGTGTCCGTTCTGGTCCAGGGACAGCTGACGTGGAAGGCCACCATGCTCGTTCTGTCGATCCTAACATTGGGAAAGGGGACAGAGTTAGCTTGCCTTATGCACAAGCTACCATTACAATCCTAGTCACAATGTGGGGGGCCCTCCTCATCTCAAAAGGATGGGCAACCTGTCTAAGCAGAGACCCCTAACCTTGGGCATCTCTCACACCAAGAATAAACTGCGGGGGGGGGGGGGGGAGCACTTCATTTTTGTTTCCTCTCTCTATGTCATCCTCAGATTCCTTTTTCTTAATACACATGAGTAATCACCGGTAGTCCAGCATGAGGAATATGAGGGGAAAATGAGATTTGCACTTCATCAATGTCCCCTGAAACTTGGGACTCAGAAGTCTGCTCTAATCAAACCGAAGAACCTTTGGCTAAGCTGTGGCAGAAGAAAGTGGGCCATCTGTCTGCTGCAAAGCAAATGCAGTGTCTGGAGCCCCCGGGAAGGCAGGCCCCTCTCTCTGAGGTCCACCAGCCCCCGGAGGACGAGTCAGAAAGGGTGGTGGGAAGGAAATGGACAATTCACCCTTGTTCCCTGCAATAGGGCTACATCCTTGGAAGGGAGAAACCTTGTTCCTCCCATAGGCCCCTCACAGCACCACCCTGCTAGGCAGCATTAGTGCCCAGCCAACAAGGGCATCTTCCTGGGCAGCCAGGACATACGTACCCCGATAAGTCGCCTGTGCTTCTTTGACACCCTCTGGTTTTTTGGCTTAACGGACAGTTTGTGCTTGGCAGCACTGTTGTCCAGGCGAGCGATGGCCAGGGGGATGGCATCTAGGTTGACACTTTCGATGGTGCCAGCAGAAGAGAAGTGCCTTTTTGGCCGAGACGGTTTTAATGGAGCAACCTACAGTGGAGATGGAAATAACGCCGTCAGCTCGCCCAGCCCGGACCTATCCAGGCGATGCTGGCCAGCAGGGGGCGCCCACGGGCATAGTGAAATGAGCACTGCTTATCAAAAGACGTTGAGTATTTGTTTTGTTGGTGACAATTTGTATTAACTTGTAAAGGCCATTTAATCTTTCAGGGACTAGTTTTCCTCCTCTCAGTGATATGGGGGTTAGATTAGATCAGGAGTCAATAAGACATACCTAGAGGGTCCAATTATGCCCAAAGCCTGTTTGGGTAAGGAAAGTTTTGCTGGTACACAGCCACATCATTGTTCTTGGCTGCTTCTGCACTACAAAGGAAGCGCAGAACAAAGGAGAGTCTGCTAGTTGCAACGTTGTAGCCCCAAGGTCTAAAATAAGTAGCAGTTTGCTGTGCCCTGGACTAGCTCATCTGTATGCTAAGAACTCTTAAGTGCCTTCCACTGCCTCAGACATCGTGTGTACATTCCTCAGCTCCTACCTTAGCCTCTTTAGGACAGGGAATATTTCATTTTCACATCTGTATCAGTCTTCTTTACGCCCAAGTAGCACATTTCACTTGGTAAGTGCTCAATAAATATTTGTTGAAAGAATGAAGGAACAATAAAGTATAACCTCTGTGCCTAGGGCATAAAATTCCTAAGCAGCAAAAATGTTTTTGCACAATCACTCCAAAGTCACCGAGCACTGAAGCTCACCTAGAAGGGAAAAGGAGGAAGCCTGGGTGAGGACATGAAGGGCAGAAATGTGCCACACACAGGGGAGGGGCAATTCTTCAAAGGATGGACTGCACCATGCTTGCAGGTCTATAATACAGATGGGGTCACTTAAAAACCACAACCTCGGATCAACTATGCACATTTAGTTAGGTCAGAGGGACTGTGGCTCAGAAGCCACACTGAATCAGATGGTAAGAAGCTATGCCTGTAACTACAGAGAATTCATAGGCCAGCAGCAAAGGCAAGGGCTCCTGGCAACACCACGCACTGTGCAGCAGAGGGCGCTCTTGGCAGCTCAGACACAGGTGCAGCACCCACTGAGGCCAAGGTTCATCTGTGAGTGCAGGGTCATTGGGGTTGAGCCGATGGCTTTGCTTTTTGCAGTTACCTTCCCTATTTATGCACAAAGTAAAAGGACCCAGCTAGCTGCAGGAATGAAATGAGTGCTCAGTAAACATTAATTTATGACAAGAAGCATGGAGGTAAGGAAAAATAATTCCAGGCTTAGGTCTCCTAAGCCTTTATTTATTTATGGTTATCTTTATAATAGGTGTCAAATTCTGAACTACTGTTGATGAGAAATGAATTAAACATTTATTTCCATCCCCTAATGGATGCGTGAGTAAAAGGAGTTAGAGCCAAATGTGATAGATTGAAGACACAGACAGAACAACTGAAGCTGAGATTCATATGCAATATTCTGCTTCTAGTTAGTCAAGCCGGGCCTCTTCGTCATCTAGGTGGTGGAATTGTCTTGAGCCACCCCCTTCAGAAGACTTGGGGACAGGACCTGTCCCCAGACTATCTGTCAATCCCCAGGAGGACACCTGGACCCCAGTGCAGGTGACAAATCCTCATGAGAGTGGACCGGCCTCTGCAGAAAAGGTGCACGTGATCTCCACAGGGCGCCCTAGACTCCTGCAGGTCAAGTCCAGGTTTCAATGCAATGTTAAAAACCAAAAATACAGACAAGGAGAGAAATGCCAAGTTCTTTTTTTTTTTTTTTGCATCTCTAAATAAGAGACCCTTTACCTTCAGGTGTTCTGGAATGTCTTTTTTTAATGGCTTACCAGTGTCTTGAAGTACAAGATATATTGAGGAAAACTACCAATACCTGAGACTCCAAACACAGGCATGCCGGGAGTGTGGCTATTTTTCTGAGCTGGGTTCAGTTCCAGCAGTTGCATCGCCGTGGAAACAGACACTCCAACATCTACCACTGGTTGCATTTTGAAGGAATTTAAAGAAGTGGATAAAGACAGCATTTATGAATGGAAAAATGAGGCAGAAGATCACCCAAAAAAAGGAAAAATGGAAGTTAAAGTAAGGACGCTAAATACATAAGTTCAAATCATATTACCTTCTCTTCCATCTCACTTCTGGCTCCAGGCAGGTTCAGAGGACTCGGAGAACTTGGCGTCTCACTGGTCTGGAACAGTAGAGAGAGCGCTCCAGTCACAAGCTAGGACAGGAAGTGCCGGGCGGGTAACCAGGCACTCAGTGTCTGTGCTGGCAAGGGCCGCCCCTCCCCCACGCAGGGGACTCTGCTGATGTCCAGACTCCACTGGGGCTCCTGAGGCTCAGTGTGCAAGCCCCTCTTCCCCGAGCCAACACGTTTCCCAGCCAGGTGGCCTCCAACTGCCGCCCTTGAGGTGTTTCCCCACTGCTGAGAGAATCTGGGGTGCTTCCCTGCCGCCACCCTACCTGGGAAGTCGGCTCCAACCTCAGAGCTTCCAGCTTTGCTGGCTGCCTCCCACCCCCTTCATCTGCCAGACCTTTTCTCCATGAGAAGGAAAGAGGGCCATTTCAATGGTACACAGGGGCTGGGCTGAGAAGGTGGCTGACCAGAGGAGGCGAGAAAGCCCAGGAAGGAAGGAACGGAAGGAAGGAAGGAAAAGAAAAAGGGCGACAATTCACACCCCATGCACCTTGCCTGCCCTGGGTACACACACCTCATGTCATCTGCACCAGCGACACCTTCTGTCTTGCATCACCCATTTTTACAAAAGGGTCTCATGGTCCATTCCAGAGCCCTAACATCAGCATGCTCTACCTCAATTCATTTTCTACATCACACTTAGTTGCATCTTTAGAAAACACAAATCAGATTATGTTGCTACCCTGATTAAAATTACTATTACTTTTTGAACAGAATGCACCCCTTCTCCAGTGGTCTACACAATCCAGCCTCCATATTGTGCTCTACCCACCCCTGCCCTCGTCCACACTGGCCTGCTTTCTGTTCCTCCTTCAGGACAAGCCCACCTCATCTCTGGGCCTATGAACTTGCTCTTCCTTCAGCCTAGAACACCCCTCACCCCCGCTCCCCCAGATCTGCTTACGCAGTTCTGACCTCCTTATCTAAGGAAGCAGCCTGTCTCCAACCACATCACTCACTTTTCAGTTATCCTGCTTTACTTCCTATGTAGCATTTTTATTAATCCAAAACCGTGCGATGTCTTTATTTGTTGACTTGCTTGTTGTCTGACTCTCCTCTTATTAGAATGCAAACTACCTGGAGGCAGCCCCTGGCCTAATCCTGCTTATCTCTGTGGGACCCACAGCCAGGGTATCGGGGTATCGCCTGCTGAACCAAGGATCCTCCTTCTCCCCCAGGCCACAGTGTCCTGCCCTTATTAGGTCTTCGGTAACAGGAAAGACATTTGCTTTGGCCCGTAGGAAATCCCTGAATCAAGGCTGGTGGCCATCGCTGCTGCCTAGCACCCGAGTTGGAGGGAGCATTTCTGTGATGATGACTCAGGGAGAGAGATGGGCCCCGTACCTGCTTCCCCCGCCACCCCACCCACCACCTACATGTGTGGGCGCCAGGAGTCAGCAGGGTCCGGCCCAGGCAGAGACGGCCCACAGGGGAGACTGTCCTTTTTTCTCCTTCCTTTGCTCTACAAGTCGCTTATCTTTCTTACTACTCCTACGACATATTAGCTGATAAGAAGCATGACCTCCTCCAGGGACATTTTAATAACACCCAGCATCATCTCAGGCACCATGGTAGGCTCAGCACAGAGAACGCTTTCCTCTACGAACGGAAGGCTCCGAGCCTCACTGGGAGAACAGTTTATCTAGCTGCTGGTAGGACTTCTCTTCCTTTTCCCAGAGAGGCCTGAGGGCATCCTTTCTGCTGCTCGGAGTCTTATTTCAGGATACGCTCACTGGGTTTCTTCCAAAGTGTCAAAAGACCACATTCAGAGAGGACGGTGCTGGACCAATGTGAATTTCTTTCCACACTAAGCAGACTTCAAGCTGGTCTGTGTGATATGTTCTATCTTATTGAGCACATACTTCTTTCTTTCCTCATTTCCCTTTAAATTAGTCCAACTTGACAAGTAATTATTCAGTGCTCCTAAGTAAGCAGTAGCTACATCCTGGGGAGACAGATGTGTAAGATCCAGTCTGTCCTCAAGGAACTCAACATTTTGAGATGGGGAGAAAACAGTTCCATGGGCACAGATGTAGATAGAGAACAAATGTGTAAGAGGCACTAAGGATGCACAGCGAAGGCACAGAGGGGACAGGACAGCTTGTGGGTGAGGCCAGGCAAGGCTCCCAGAAGAGGTGGGCTAACCCAAGAGGAAGACACTGAGAAGAGTGTGTGGAAAGGGCACGTCTCCCCTGCCTCCCCCTCTTCCACGCTGGCTCCACTGCAGGGCAGGCACTCACCCAGGACGTGCCCCTCTAGCCCTGGGCTACTCATCGGGAACCCTCCCCCTTACGCCCCTCACTGCAGACCTTGTGTTACTGATGCTCCTGTCCACTGCCCAACATCCTCCCGGGCTTATTAGCATCCGAGTCATTCCCTGGAGGAGCCTTACTTTGTTCTCGGGGTCAGAGAGGATGCTGTCCTGCTGAGTCACAGTTTCCATGGGACTGGTCAGGAATGGATCCTCTTCCAAGCGGGCCTCGCCACTGTCTGCCTTCTTCGTGGGAATGGCGGTGGGTGGTGGCTGCCCAAACTTGATGTTCTTGCCCAGCTGTCGCTGGAGAGAAACGAAAGAAAGATGTTCTGAAGCAGTGAAGCGGCTCCCAATAACCACGACCTGGCTCCCCAGCATGCCCAGCAGGCCCTGAGGCGTACTCAGTACAGGGCTAGTTTCTAGACTAGACAACACGCCAGCAAACCCTGATGCCGCCCGCAGTGACCGATCCTGTCTAACAACTTCTCCTTCTCTTTCCCACCTTCGAGCCATGAGCTTTTCCATCCAGCCACCTCTTTCCTGGAGATGCCAACATTTCCAGGAGGGTAGAGAGACTGTATTTCTGAACCGAAAGTTGGGTATGACAAAAACTTTTTGATTAACCTATAAATTAATTTATATCTAAGTCTTTTAAAGGTACAAAAACTGTATAGAAAATAGTTTCATGAAATGCAGGAACCACTGGGGGAAATCAAGACCCTTGTGGCTGCACAGACAAGGGAACCCTCCAGCCTCTTCTGGACACACTCCTCTTGAATACTTATGTTTCATCTACTTCCGTCACCAGCCCCTAGCTTGAACATCATGTCTGGGTCACAGTGGGTACTGCTGGCAAGGGGAAGAAGGCCCCAGGGTCCGCAAGTCTTTCCATGATCGATGCTGAATTCACAGAAAAGAGGACAGCAGTCTTGAGGAGAGGGCATGGTTCAGTGGTACAGTGAATGTTTAGCATGCACGAGGTCCTGGGTTCAATCCCTAGTACCTCCACTAAAAATAAAAATAAAAAGGTGAGCGCAGTCTTGTCCTGCCACTAGGACGTCACCTTCGCGTTGCGGCAGCTACCTACTGTGACCTACGGGCCAGAAGGAGCCAAGTGGAGGAAGGGCCAAAGAGGGGCTGATCCCTGGTGGGAGAGCACTGAATGGCTAGGGAGAAAGGAGAAAACACAGGGGATAGAAATTAGGAAGGTAAATAGTATTTAGAATTAGAGGAAAGCCAGACCTAAAAGGAAATGAATTCTCTGGGGAAAAATATATAAACATAATAGCTTATGAAGGGGCAAGGTATTTCATGGGCTAGATACATGAGATATAAAATATTTAATGGGTAGAGAAAACAAATGACTCTGGAAGAAAAAGAGGGATGTCCTGGTCGTCTGAAAGGCTACTGAATTGAATGTATTATATGAACTACTGCCTTTCTCTACCTCAGGGCTCAGCACTGTTGACATTTCTGGCCAGATGATTCTTTGCTGTGGGGAGCTGTCCTGTGCGCTATAGGGTGTTTCGCGTCACCCCTGGCCTCTGGACACCAGATGCCAGTAGCAACCTCTCCTCACTCTACACAACCAAACATGCCTCCAGGCGTTGTCCAATATCCCCTTGAGGGTGAAACTGCCTCTGGCTGAAAACTACTGTTCTAGATCGAGGTACTTGGGTTTCATAGTCTTTTTATGTTTCAAAGGAAAAAAAAAAAGAATACATGATCTGATATTTCTCTTTAATGTGGCTAATATTTAATCCCACAAAGCTGCAAAACGCCTTAGCAATCACATCGTCCAGTGTCCTCACTTCACAAAAAACGTCAGAGGTCCAGCGGAGAGAGGTGACTGGCCCAAGCTTATGGAAAGAATGAGTGGCCCCCAAAGGGATTTGAATCTACGTCTTCTAAAAACAGCATTCGGTGTTATTTTTCTTGTACTCCACTGGTTCTCATAAATTTCACATCGTACTTCCTTCGTCTTACTGGGGCAGAGAGAAAGAGTAGCAGCATTTTTACTACCTTACTGAAGTTCCCCAGCAGAGGAACCCCTTGAGGGAAATGCCCCTTTTCCCCCTGAACTCAAGGGTATGGAATCCACCCACCTTCACCCAGCTCCCCCTCGGCCTTGCATGGTGGGCAGTGAGGCTGCAGAGACATGAAAGAGACGAGCCCCAGGCTCCCCTCCCCGCGCCCCCCGGCACCCCGGCATGCCAAGTCAGGAGCACAGAGAGACAAGGACTTGTATTGGGTCTGCTGGTATCTCAGCTGGAGCCTGGCCCCCTGGCACCACAGGGAGGGAGCACACATCCACGGCCCGAGTTCAGCCAGTGAAGGACAGCTTGAGCAACCTAAAAGGGTTTGGGGAGGAGAAGGCTGTGGAAGGGCAACTTCTAAAAACAAGTTTAGCAGGAAGCAGCAGTTAGTATCTACTCTAAGCAGATCAGTAAGCAGGCACGGTTAGGACAGCCGATGGTGTTAGACAAGAGGACAAGGTGTAACAAAGCCTGGCCCGCCTCACTTGCTGCCCTGTGGGGGAGGGACGGGGACCTGGGCAGGAGAAGGGGGACAAGTCCCTGCATCCCAGTGACAGTCCGAGCAGGAGTTCCTTCTGCAACTCCCAGCCCAGCCTTTGGTTGACCAGTTATCTCTTCTCTAGGCGTGTTGGCTAAGAGGTAAAAATTGTTGCGAATTTCCTTAAACTGAGACCTCCTGTTGTCAGGGTCTGACATCTACCCGTGCTCTTGAATGACTAAGATGAGGGTATTTCTTCTACTTATAATGGAAAGAGTAATTCTTTAATGGGCTTCTAAGGAAAACCTGGCTTAATACCCTAAGGCCATTTAGTTAGGATTTCTGCCACCACCACAAAAAAGAATGAACATGCTGATATTTTTCTTCATTAGCACATGTTTTAGAGTACTGATGTTGGTCCAACCTGACACTCAGGACACACACACACACACACACACACACAGGCAAAATCTAATCACAGGCCAGACTGAAATAAACTCCTAAGACGGGATGGCTATCAAGACTACAAATGGAAAATGAAAGAGAAAATGAGGGGAAACCTAGATGCAATAAAAACAGGTGAAATAAGGCACACGGGACTAAGCTGGGAAATGGAGAGTGATGTTAACAAATGAAGCGGAGGGTCAAAGAGGCAAACTGAGGGGAGGGTGCAGGGGGCAGCGAAGAGGCACAGGGAGGAGCTGCAGCCCGGATGGCAGGTGCAACCGCTGGAGGGGGCAGGGAGGGGGGTCGGAAGGAGGAAGGAGGAGAGGGCGAGAGGGAATGAGAACGTGTGCATATCAGAGCGGTGATTTACGTCAGGGATCTGCTCATCCTGCAAAAGAAACACAATGCTGTTGCCTTTGAGGATGACGATGTGCACCTCCAGAAGGCAACTGATTGCAAATCCCTCTTAAGAAAACAGCTCCAGGCTGCTGGCTAGGGAGCTCGGGAGGAGGGGGGACCCAGGTCACTAAAATGATGGCCTCCATCTCGGGATAGGGCTGCTGCCTCTCTGTGCAGACGAGGGGCTGTCTTCCTGACACAGCCTGCAGTGGTCAGGGACGAGACAGCGGAACAGGCCAGGCAGGACTGAAGGTCCAAGGCCATGGTGACTGATGCTCAGGCTCTCAAGGCCAAGGCTTCTGCACCTGCACGAGTTCCCCACCTTGTGGTTCCTGCTCCGAACGCTTCCTTCAGCTGACTCAAAGGAGACAGGGCTGTCGGGTACTTTGTGTGGTTTACTGACAGCTAAAAGGTGACTGCTAAATCCTATTTGGTAATCGCAGGTGTTGGGTGAATTGAATATAAAGCTAAATGTGGCTTTTTGGTGATTTTTATTCTGCCCACTACTCACTGTCATGAGAAGAACTGTGATACCAGAAATCACTGAAAACCAGACTGTTAAGATGAGCTTGCCCTTAAGTTTTCAGAGAAATAAACTATTACCACTCCCTCCACATATAGATATTTCTTTGGACACCCATGGATTCTTTATACGCACTGAGATTAGAACTCGAGGAGAGAGTGGAAGCACTGTGCCTAGACTGAGTCCATGTTATTTGTGGCTATGAATGGAGTTACTGTTAGGGTGGAATGCGTGCAAAAAGCTGTATTTTATTCATTCAAATTGGGCCATTTTGGTGGAATATGGAATGTTGGAGAATGATGTTACAAGAATGCACATCCATATTTATGAGGCTTTTTCCCTCTGGTGTGGAAATTCCAAGCACATCATATTCTGCAGCTCTCACACTGCCAGTTTAGATTTCTCCAGATTTTTCACAGCCAGCCTTCAGACCACTTCTGTAAGAACAAAGCCAAGGGAAAATAAAGTTGCTGTCCTCTTGAGCGAACTACGGATCCTCCCATAATTAAAACGGATTTAAAAGAATAAGAAAAAGCGAAAGCACAGAGATTTAAAGACGTCGGCTCTGTGCAGAAGGGGCCAAGAGCACGTATTTATTCTTTGTGTCCTTGACAGCTGCGTGAGGTGCCAGAATCCTCAAAGGAAAGACTCTTTGGCATTTTAAAGTGAAATCCAGCTCAGCAGGAGACGGCAGCTGCTGAAGATGGAGGTTCTCCCTCCTGAGGTAAACAGTCCGTGGACTAACAGACTGAGCACTTTCTCACAAAGGGGTGGTCTAATTCTAAAAATCACCTGCAGGCTTAGACTGTGACGTTTCTGAGTTTTATCATCAGTAGGTACACACAGACTTCACAGCCTCGTTTGATCTGAAATAAACAGGCACCCAGAGCTGATCCATGCTCTGGGCAGCTGCAGGGAACATCAAGGTCATTGTGGTCCAAATGCAACGAAATGCAGCGCTTACAAAGCCACCTCGTGCTATAGCAGGTGAATGGTGATCTTCTATTGATGGCAGATTTTAAGAACAGGAGGGGCCCTTCAGATCATCCATCACATGCATCCACTTGTTTTTCGGATGGGGAAAATGAGGGTGAGAAGTTAAATGGCTTCCCCTGAGGCCACACAGCCAGATGGTGGCGGAGGTCTGGCGTGGGCTTTATATTTCCCCCACTGGCCATAGAACAACTAACTGTTATGTATAGGGTCCTCAAAAAGGACACCATTGTGGCTTTTGTCCCTATAACTGTCCCATATATTCAAATTTGTTCTCACTATGCACATGTATTATTTTTACACTCAGGGGGAAAAAAGGTACTTTTTCTTTTAAAGGTTCAGTTGCTTGCCACAGAAATTTTGGCAGGTGGTAGATTCACTTTATTCAGAAAAGTGTAGGCTGATTTATGCTGTATTCAGTCATTCTGTACTCAGGAGACAGATACTAACCACCACCGGTACCACACAGAACAGTCCTAGCTGAGACGACTACATGTGGACACTAGGGGGCAACCTTTCCAAATGCAGTCATTACAGGCGCAGTTCTTTCCAAGGGCTAGTAAGTTTAAGCCAGAGGAAAAGTTTTTTTTTTTTTTAATGGCATTCCAGTAGAAATCGCATTTCAAAAGAATCTCTTAATAGTGGTGGCTTATCAGCTTGCTAGGACATTTACTGTCAAATAGGTGTTATCCATGACTTCTGTCTCTCTCTCTCTTTTTTAATAAACATACACATACACAAAGACAATTTCAGACGTGAAAAACATACATGCCTCTGACGTAACTAGACACCCTCATTCCATGCTGGAGTCTCTGCTGCTTACTGAGCATCAATACCAGCATAACGTTTCCATGGAAAAATGCAAAGCATCCATGCAAGGGAATAAAATTAACTACAATTGCTACGACTTACCAGGAACATACTGCTTAGTCGACTGAAAAATAAAGCACAGTCTTTTGGGGGTGATACAGTTACATCTTATGTCACTCCAAAAAAATCACATTTGCTACAAAAATGGTCCCCATTTCCCTCCTCAAAGAGCAAAGTCTCTTATTTTACTGTTTAAAAACATGTAACTCTAGAGCTATAAGGAAGCTGTGAATCCACGCAGCAGAAGCAAAATTAGGCAGACCCAAGCAGTTATTGTCCAAAGGAGAGCACTCCGATTAGCACTCAGATAGCTTCACCCATATTTCTCCTCCTGTGTTAACAGAATTGTCACTTCAGGGAGGTCGGCTGCTTTCCATTTTATTCATTACGAAATCAGATCCTTTAAACTTATGCCTTATATCATTAATACGAACAACAGGCATTTACATATTTTAACTGAGCTTCTCTATTTTCATTACTGCAGAATTATCCATTTTTTACAACTCCAGATCCATTTCTTGGGGTGGCAGTGGCCATGTGGTGTGACGTTACAAAGCAGATACCGTTTTAAGACAATAGGCCATTATCTAATTTTTAAAGACCTCCTTGAAAGGCCCTTGTAAAATACAGCTGTTTAGGAGATGGAAATCTGTAAGTCATCCCCCTTAGAAAGGGGATGATTTGAGGGTTCAGAACTTCTTAGGAATAATATCCCAGGACTCAAAAGACTTCAAGAGGGAAAAACAAGAGTGGGGGAGGTGAAGGTTTTCTTTGGCCATCACCACCCATCTCTCTTCTCCAACTAATGAGAGGTGACAGCTTACTTTTTCTTCTGAAGCTATAAAATGGGGCAATGCAACCAGCAAGAACCAAGAATGGGCCCTCAGTGCCCTAGTTAGGAAACGCTGAAATTTGAAGGCAGTGCCTAGGTTAGTTCTGAGGGCAGGACTCTGGCCCGGGGCTGCGGTGCAGTGGATGTAAAGATCGAGGCAAGTCCGGGTATGGTTCCAGGGTGTTGGCTATTCCCCAGCTGGCCATATGCTAGATTCAGCTGAGTGTGTGTGGAATGTGTAACCAAACACAGATCACAAAACACTCAGCAAATAGTCAGTAGAAACAAGAACATTACAAGAAAATAGAAAATTTCCTTTGAGTTCAGTGCTTCATTGTGTCAGCAGCTCAAACCAGCTGTTCCCTTTATCCTTTTTGTTTTGCTCATTCATTCATTTATTCATTCATTGTTGGAGACTCAGAGACAGATGGACACCAGCAAACCAGAGTGCCTCCCATTCATAATTTGGGTCGCCTCCAAACACCCCCAGCTCAGAGAAGGCCTTTCTGTTGGGTGAATGGATTCTACTCAGCATTCAGGCAAACCTGGAAGAGTCAGATTCCAGGTGTCTTTGCTCCCCTTGCTTTTTTCCTGGATTCCCCACTATTTCAATTGCATTTAGTGAAGAATTATTTTCTTATATTTTCATTATTAAGGAGTTACCACCTGAGTCAATTTCATGTAGGAAAACCTCCCAGCTCTGCAGTGTGGACAAGAGGCGGGTGAGAGAGCTTCATGACATCCCTCTGAGACAGGGTTGCCCAGGGGAGCCAGATTTACAAACACAACAGGATGATAAAGTGTCTCACCATCCACTGTTCAAGTATGGAGACTTGGAAAGGGAACACCTGCTGTGCACCGTCAGCTCACAGTCAACCCTGTGCTCAGGGATCACGGCCAACACTTAGTCAGGAGCTCTTTCCTCCCACCCAAGTCCTGCAGCTTCTCGTGGGTACTTGTCCCATGAAGTCCAGTTAAAAACAAGGGAGCAACTTGGGAGAAAAGGAGACGGGGTGTTACGTAGGTGGGTACAGTGGTGACAGTGTACTTCTCACAGGTGGACAGAGAGAGGCTTCCAGAAAACTGAGTCAGGTTTGAGAAAGCAAATTTTCTCAGCAGGAGCTGCCCCTGGACCTCCCAGTCCATTACTCAAGGCCAAGTTCGGAACTTTTCCCACTTCCCTCCGTAGCTGGGCCCCTTCCTATGGCTCAGACCTTCAATCGCAAGCTGTCTTACCTGAAGAGTTTTGACTTTGCCCAGGATGTTGTCCTGTGACATTGCTTGAACTGTCTGCTCACTTTCTGCTCCCCCATCAGGGATAAAAATACTGTCATGGGAAAACGCCCGGGTTCCCAAAGAATAGTTGAAGGACCTGGAATGCAAATCATGTGCTTCATTTTATTAGGATGATAAGATTCCTTCTGGCAATTCAGTTTCTTGCTCCTCCTGATTTAGGGGACTCCACCCACATGCACTGTCTCATTCAGAAAGCACTTCCAGCAATGGGGTCCTTTTCTGATAGGGGTCAGCCAAGGAGCTGGGTAGACAGAAGGGTCCCACAGGAATAAGGGAGCATGTCTCCAACACAACAATGTTTCAGAGCCACTCACTGGGAGAACTCAAAGATTGCTACAGGAATTTTAACTGCAGGGGACTTTCTCCTGATGGGCTGTCACTATCAGCTTTACTCTCGTAAGTCTTCCAGCCAGTACTTTTTAAGTAACATGCAGATCTAGAAGTAAGAGGTAAGAGCTTCTTTCAGATTGCAATCAAATTGGAAGAAAGATACATGCATCTCAAATAAGGACTTGACAAGGACTCGAATTGCTGACCAGGACTATGGGAATAGTCTCTCTGTCGAGACTCTTTAGAAATTCAGAGAAAGGGGGAGAAATGTGTGTTAGGAAGATTCCGATGGGCTTCATGCACTGAGCAGCTTTTGGTGGTATGTATCCAGCAATAAACATTTTTCAGTTGAAGGGCTGGACTTCAAGGAAGTCTGGACTTCTACCTGACTGGGAATACAGGTTGGGTGAACTGCAGAAGCCAGCCGTTCCTTACTTGATCTTGGAAATTAAGTTATCTCTGGGAAGGAAAACACAGGGGCAGGCAGATTCACACACCCTCCGTAAGGCAAGGCAGGCACACTCCTCGAAGCCAGGCACACAGGCAGTTCTCCTGGGGTGATAGTACCCCACCTCACTCTCTCTCCTCCCCAGAAAGCGGTCCCACCTGGAGGTTTTATCAGTGACCAACGGCAGGAAGGAAGAGCCAGCACTGGGGGAAAGGGGTCTCTGGCTGGTACTTCTGAACTGAACTACAGAAAGACAGCGGGCAGGGTCCCAACCAGGTCCAGACCTACCTGGGGAGACTCAGTACCAAATCATATCATCAAATTTGCCAAATAACAAGCAGCATGGTAACAAAGCACATGAGGTTTAGAAGCAAATGCTTGGATGTGAGCCTCCTGGCTGTGTGATCTTTGGTAATCATCATCATCATCATCATCATCATCATCATCATCGTCATCATCACCATCATCACCACCACCTGCTCTTACTTTGGTGACAACACCATGCGGAAAGTTTTACTTTCATTATCTCATCACCAAAACTTGCTGCGAATAAAACTCAGGGTGTAAATAACCTTATTTAAAGTCACCCACGTACAAGTGGCCGTGGGAGAAACTGAATTCAGATCTACTGAATACAGTCTCATGCCAGGCAGCTGCCGTGTTTCAGAGTGGTGGAAGGGCTCCAGTATTCCTTCCCATGAGTGAGATGGAGTTTGGGCGGATCAGTGGGAGAGGAAGACAGGATGCTAGTGCCCCGTGGGCTGCAATATGGGAGCGTTGGAGATGCTAAATAGCTGGAATGATGGGTAAGCCTTCACTGTGCAGCAGCAACCCACTTGATGAAGTATGAGGCTTTGTTTTAGGATATGAATGTGAATGTGAAAGGAAATGAGACATGTCACGATCTCCCTGTCCTCAGAGACTTTGTGACCTATGCTACAAAATGAACTTCCAAGTTCACCTAAAGATGCTATGAGATAAACTTTTCATTCAAAGTAATGGAATCAGACCTTTTAATACCCCGTCTAAACTTTTTTCTCAGATCCCTAGGCTATGATTCAGATGAAAGAAGAGGTAACTGGTGTCATTTTCTAGAAAGCGTTTTTATAAATGGTTTATATACACACACAGGCTCTCAGCTGTTCTTACAGACACACACATGCACAAGTCCATGTCAGATGCTTAACAAGCATTGACTAATGTCTCACAGTTGCATGTACACGATACACCAGCACTAGGCCAAGCTCTCTTATAGTTTCTAAGTCAATCTTTTGACTGAATCATGAAGTTTAACTCCTGTTCTCATTCTTTTTCCAGGAAGGCTAAGAACGGACACTCTCCTGCTCACTGCGTTGCCCCAGATGTTCCTTGTTGCCAGCCAGGATTTGATGTCCCCACTTCTAGATGGTCATATTGAAAAATAGAGAAAATGAAGAGTAGGAATAGTGGTAGTAATAATTGTAATAATAGTGGTAGTCACAGTGGAAGTACTAAAACTGGCTAAATTTTACTGAGCACTTGCTATGTCCCCTGCATATGTGCTAGCTTCTTTAATACACACCAGAATCCTTTTGATAGATAATATTTAAACCTTATGTGGTAGGCACTCTCATTAAACCTATTTATAGATGAGGAAACTAAGGCTTGAAGACGGTGAGTCACCTGCCATAAATTAAGTGACTGTGTACGTGTGAATCCGTTTCTGGCCTGTGTTCCATGGGTCTGTCTGTTTTCACAGCAATAATCCCGCACTGTCTTCGTTACCATCGATTTTTAATGAGTCTTGATATATAGCAGTTTATATTCCCCAGCTTTTTTTTTTTTTCCCAGATGGCTATTCTTGTCTCTGCATTTCTACATAAACTTACACACACACATTCTCTAACACACTCCTAGGACTACTTCTGTGATGGCATTAGATCCATATATAAATTTTGGGATAACTGACATCTTTACAAGTCAATTTTTTAATCCATGAACATTGGATATCCCTTCGTTTACTTAGATCCTCTTTACTTTCTCTCAATATTGTTCTGTAGTTTTCTGTGTAGAAATCTTACACATATTTGATGTTTCTGAATCTACTATAAATGGTATAAGTTAAAATTTTTATTTTTTAATTGTTTATTGGTAGAATATTAAAATGTCACTTGGTTTTTTATTATTGATCTTATAACTAGGCTAAATTTATTAATTAATCATAATATGATTGTTGTGTCTTTTGGATTTTCTGTGTATACAATCAGGTTGTCTATGGCAAAAGACAGTTTAATTTTTTCATTTTCAATGTTACTTTTCCCTCCCTCCCTCCCTCTCTCTGTTTCTGCCATACTGCATTATCTAGGATCTTCACACAAACTTACATACAAGTGGTGATGATAGACTTTGTCATGTTTCCTAATTGAGCAGAAAAGCATTCAAGATTTTACCTTAAGTTATGACATGAGCTATAGAGTTTTTGCCAATGCACTATATTACTGCTTCTTTGAAAAGACACACAGTGTCTTATTTATAGCTGATTTTAAGATTTTTCTTTGGTTTTCTGAGTTTTACTCTATTGTGGCTAGATGTGAATTCATCTAGCTTGTGGTACATAATGTCCCTTAAACTTGTGGCTTGGTATCTTTCATCAATTTGGAAAAATTCTCAGCCATTCTTTCTTCAAATACTGCTTCTGCCCTATTTTTCCTCTACTCCCCCCGAGTCTCCAGTGTTTGAACTTTTCCACATGAGCTACATGTCTTTCATGCTCTTTTCTGTATCTGTCATTCTTTTCACCCAATATGATTCAGTCTAGATTTTCCTACTGACCTACCTCTTTCAGCTCATTAATCTTTAGTGGTGTCCAGTTTGCTGTTAAAAATTACCTACTGAGTTCCTACTATCAGTAGCATTTTTCAGATTTAGAATTTCCATTAGATTCTTTTCATTTCTACTTTTTTTTTGGGGGGGTGTAATTAGGTTCATTTATTTATTCATTTTTTAAATGGAGGCACTGGGGATTGAACCCAGGACCTTGTGCATGCTAAGCATGTGCTCTACCATTGAGCTACACCCTCTCCCACTCCATCTGATTTTTTTAATAGATTCCAGTTCTCTAGTGAAATTCTCCATCTTGTCAACTATTTTGTTGAATATATGAATCACAATTTTAAAAGGCTCTATCTGAAACTGCAGTATCTTAGTCCTCATAGGGTCTATTATCATGTTTTCTCCATAGTCTGTTTCTTAACTGCCTGGTAATTTTTTTTTTTTAATTGAATTCTACACATAATGCCTGAAAAATTGTAGAGGGTAGGTTTTCTCCTTCTAGAGAGGATCTGCTGGCTTCTCTCACAGGCAGCAAAGGAGCAGTTCACCTCAATCCCATGAGGGACCAAGCTAATCATGGCTGGTCAGCAATCTTTGTAAGGTTCAGACTACCTCTGCTTTGTCCCACTTCTAGGGGACAGGCCTCCTGGAGTCTCAACTAAGAACCAGGTTACTTCCTAAGCCCCTTCTCCTTGGTGGGTCTCATTCTCCAATTTCTGTCTCTCCATCACCACAGGCTGCCAAAAACTCTGCCTTGATTTTTCAGCCGCTATCCTTGTGCAGCTTTATCAACAGGTGCCTTAAAAGGAAAACTGCTGCCCAGATTTAGGTTCATTCTTCTGAGCTTTTCTTCTCCTGGGGAACTTAGTCCCTCAAGTCCTGGCTGTCTCGGACTCTAATCTTTGTGTTCCCAGCCCCCTGAGATTGCCTACAGCTCTGCTGCCTTCTCCTCCTCTTGGCAGCCACCCTGCACCTTTTTGATCCCTTGACCTGCACCCAGGAGAAAACTAATGCCCACAGGAGAGAAGCAATATGCAGGAAGCTGGGCTCAACTCCATGGGGCTTCCCTTTTCTCCAAGGTTTCACTGCTTCAGTCTGGTGCCTTAGCAGCAACCTGACACCTTCAGACAAATGTCTTTGTTTTACCATTCTATATGTATTTCTAGTTGTTCTTGGTGGGAGCCGTGGTTTGCTTCATCACAGCCAGAAGTGAAAGTAACTAAATAACTTTTTGATATTTATTAAGTTTCTACCCATGTCAGAAACTACTTATTGATATGGCCGTTGCTCTTAAGAGGATTACTTTTCAAAGTGATGAAAAATATTTGTACCTTTTTCTTCTTATATTGGGCTTCGTCCCACTTTAAAGCTCTGAGAAGAAACACTGGAGGAGAATGGTCATTGTTTATTAGTTTCATGAATGAACACTCTTTGAAATAATTGTTTCTGTAATGCAAGTTAACATTACATGCTTGGCAATTTGCGTAACTTTAAATCTTTGGTGATCATGGTTACCAACTTCGGCTCCAAACAACTCTGCCATATAGATGATTTCCTTTTCTCTGAAGAGGAAGCTGAGACAAAGAGGGGGTAAGAACATTGCCCAGCATTGCTCTGAGATTGCCTACAGCTCGGCTGCCTTCTCCTCCTCTTGGCAGCCGCCCTGAGCCTTTTTGATCCCTTGACCTGCACCCAATGTTCCAGATTTTAAGTCAGGGCTGGAATGGAAACTGAATAGCCCACCTGTGGAGATCTCAGCTTGAAACTATGTTCTAAGGAACAAGGAGCTTGGTGGGACCATTGTCCTTAACCAGCTGGGAACTACGAATTACAGGATTGGGAGGTGAAGGGCCAATTTACCACAAACTGCACCTTAGCAGAGTTCATCTGGACTTTTTTATTCTTGACATTTAAAGACCTTTTACAACTGGCTGTGAAACAGGCCAATCCCTGTCCGCCTTCTGTTCATTAGGAATGAGCCAAGAGGGGAGGGGCCACTGAGCCTCAATGATCCAACGCTCCCCCTGGAATATCTGCTCACGGAAGACACAGGACTAGCTGTGGGGGAACTTTCTCTTGTGATGCTTGGCTGTGAGATGAATAGAAGACCTCTAAAATCCCCCAGATTTTTAACTGAAGGATCGTCAATACAGTCACTTGCAGTCATTTTAATTTAAACAAGATCTGAAGTTAAAAACAAAGCACATGTAGGAAAAAGCAAACTCTGGAAGGAATGAAGAGAGGCCCATTTGGGAAATTTAGGAGAACACTGGGCTCTGAGCTTAGAGAAGACCCACAGAGCCATGACTTATAGATGTCAGAAAAATGGTCCGTTTGGACTTGGACGTCCAAAGAGCAGAAATGACTGGGGTCTTATGGACAGACAGAGGCACAGCTGACATGTCGTAAGTCTCATTTCCATATTTCTGTCCTGGCTTTGCTGTTGTTGTTGTCACTGGTAATATAGTTACTGGCAGAGAGGTTCGGATTCCAAACATCTAATCAGAGGCATTGAGTCAGCCCATGGAAACCAGCTTTTCGTCCTCTCAACTCTTCACTGACTCCTCCGGTTATCCTTCTAAAGGCAGAGAGGGTAGGAGAGCCTGAGTCTACTACCTTCTGGGCTGTAACAATCACTTTTAATAGCTGTCTATCTAATTCCACTATGACCCTCTCTTCTACCCACGGGTCTCCGGCTACACAATGGACCCTGCTGCCTGGCTATTCCCACTGTCTCTGCAAACTCAACACGGACAACATCAAACTCATCAGGTGTTTCCCACAAAACCACAATCTTTCGTATTTCTTTGCTCCTCTCATCCCTCACGCTATGTGCTATAATATTTTGTAAGTGAGGTCAGCTCCAGGTTAGAGGAAAGGAAGAGGGCAAAAGTCTTTAATGAGTAACAGCAACCGTCCTTTCACATGCAGATATCCTTCAAAATTAACACAGAAATCAAATCTGTGCAAATCCTGGACCTGGAATCCTGAGCTCCTGGACCCATTTTAAGCCTGCACTCGGTTCTTCCTGACACACTCCTCCACGACGGCGCCTGGAGGCCCAGAGAGCTGCTCACCACACCTCAAGCGGGTCTGGGAAGGAAGCCAGCAGTAAAAGAGCTAGGCACTAACCCAGGGCAGCGTCAGCTCCGACAGATGGCAGTCCTCACACAGCCAGCAGTCACTGCTGACTCTGATCACGGAGGCCACAACTAGAATCCTTTCGGACAAAGAAGGTGAGGCCCCAGGGAGGTGAAGAGAAAGACCGGATCAAGACAGAACTGCAGCCAGGGGACAGTGACAGTAAGACACTCATTGGCCCTTCAACTGCCCTCGGCGGATCCTCTGCTTATTTCGGTATTATCATTGACATCTGCAAATCGTCTCCAACCAGAGTCCTCTTCAACTCCACTTCCCCGCAAACCCTACCATAATCTTCAAGCAGTTAATCTGCCAGCTCAGAAACCTCCAGTGGTTCCTTTTTGCCAAAATCCTCCCAGATGAAGCTACAGTGATGGCTTGGCATTTGAGGCTCTTCACGTTGGCATTTAAGGACCCTAAACCACCCTGGCTCCATGAAATGGAGTCATGTAGTGGAGGGATTTAGCGCTCCGACTCAAGCCAGTGCGCCTGCCTCTGAAACCTGCTTCCACTACTTACCAGCTGTGTGGCCTCGGGCGTCACTAAACCTCCATGTGCCTCAGTTTCCTTATCTGTAGATGAGGATGAGAACAGGACCTACCTCACGGAGCTTCTGATAGGATTAGATGAGTTACCGTATGCAAAAAACTTAAAATGATGTAAGTGCTTACATAAGTGTTAGCCATTATCATCAAATGCTACCCTACTTCAAACACCCTGCAAGGTCAACCCAACCACTCAGTTCCCCACATCTCCTCTCTGGGCTCTTCGCTGCACAGGCTCTTCCTCTCCATGGACTGACTGCCCAAGGCCAATTTCTCAGTTCAGCTCCTATTCATCCTTCAAGGTCCAGCTCACATCTTCTCACCCCCACACAGCCTTTCCTGCTTCCTTGGAAGAAGTGGGTCTTTTTTCCCGTTTGAAAGCCCTATGCATGTATCTCGTTACTTACATGTTTATGTTATGGTTATTATAATCATGCCTTAAATGAGAGGGAACGTAGAAGTCCTTTGCATAATATGAAGTGCTACACAGACATGATTCCGGTAATGATAATGGTCTCACCTTGCCTCCACCACAGTACTGGGAACTGCATGAGGGCAGGGGTCACATCTAGGATCTTTGTTTCTCCCACAGGGCTTTACAAAATAAAGTTTGTGAGTGAATTTTCTCAGTGGATGAGTAAAGGATTAATGCTGTAGGGTAGTTCGTTTATCAGATGAGTTTCCCATAAAGAAGTTACTGAGGGAGAGGAAAGCACACTGCAGATGCAAACATACTGATGGGAGGAGGGGAGTATTTTCAGATGGTGGGTATTTCTCAGGGAGGGCAGGCCTACATAGGAGGCCATGGTGGAAAGTTCTGAGAAGCCAAAGGGTGAGCAAGTCAGGATGTTCAGCACCTTTAAAGTCACGTCTAGGCCTCCTTTTCAACTCAAAACAGGGAACTGCACCAGGTTTTGTTTCCCACCTGCGATTTCATACCTTCTCTCTCATCAAGTTTTCCAGGTTTCACTCCATGTCAATTATAGTTCTTAGCTGCAAGCAACAGGCACTAACTTTGTCTCACTCAACCGAAAGAAAATCTCCTGGGAGAAGAGTGAAGGTGTAACCAAGCAGGACCATCCGCGGCCTTCCTGGCACAGACCCTTCCCCCCATGTCCTCTGCCTGCCTCCAGAAAAGCTGGAGTCTCCCAGGCCTCCCCTGAGTCACAAAAGCCTGGCTCAAGAATTGTTGAAAGGGTGTGAATACGTAGTGACAAAAATAGTTGGGCCAGGAGGACTGGCAAGAATCTAAACAGTCACAGAATCTTTAGTTCCTCCCTGAAGTACCCAGATAACAGTATCTAGTGCACATTTCCTGAGTTGTTTTACAGATGCTAAACCCCCACCAAATGGAAGACGTTAATTACTTGATGGCCATGAGCATGCAGCCCCCAGACCTACTGGAGCCTGAAGATAGATATTGTTAACCCCTGTGACACCGCTCTGTTACCTCACCATCAACCAATCAGAGAATTGTGCATGAGCTGATCACACACCCTGCAACTCTCCTCCCTCACCTTGCCTTTAAAAATGCTTCCCTGAAATCCATCGGGGAGTTTGGGTCTTCAGAGCATGAGCCACACCGTTCTCTTTGCTTGGCCCTGCCCTGCAATAAACCTTTCCCTGCTCCAAATTCAAGACATTTGGGTTTGTTTGGCCTCACTGTGCATTGGGCACACGAACTTGGGTTCGACAACAAGGGTTCGAAGAACAACAAAAGCTAGTGTCAAGGCTCGCAGAAAGACAGGCGTAGAGAGCTCTGCTGCTCTAGGCATCAGGAACCGCAGCAGCTGTCACACTGTGGGAAAAGGCCAGTTACAGGCTGCTCCTGTCATGCGTCCTTACCTCCTGGACCCACCTGCCAAGTCAAAGCCCTAGGAGACAAAGACTGATGGGCCCAGCTCATGCCAGGCTGCAGTGGGAGGCCAAGTAGAAGATCTGGCCCTTTAGCACAGTACACAAACTTATGGTTACCCGGGGAAAGGGAGTGGGACGGGACAAACCAGGAGTTGGAGGTTCACAAATATTAACTACTATATATAAAATAGACAGGAAACCAAATTTCTTCTGTATAGCACAGGGAACTATATTCAGTATTCTGTAATAATCTATAATGAAAAAGAATACGAAAATGAACATCTGTATGTATACGCATGACTGAAACATTATGCTGTAAACCAGAAATCGACACATTGTAACTGACTATACTTCAATTAAAAGAACAAGACCTGGTCCTTTTGGCGTCTGTGATAGGAAGCAGACACTAGGTCCTGTCAGAAGTGCACAGAGGGAGGTAAAGTTGATTCCCTGGAAGGAAATGTGGGTGCTCCTGAGAAAAGGAACTAGATGCTAGCCCCTAAATTACCAAAACAGCCACTGCACTATGCTTTTGGATTTCCTTTTAATTCTCCTTTCCCACTGAGCCCATCTGGATGGACAGCTCATTTGAAGACTCTCTGGTGTTGATTCTACTTCTCCTCCAAGAGGCTGCCTTTCTTTCTTGGTGGCACGTGCTGCTGCCTGAGAGCGAAGGGTGCCATGCCCCATGCTACTAGGATGTCCAAGCCCAGGTCCAGTGCCCTGTGCCCATGGTTTTCTGCAGAAGATTGGATAGAGGGTGCACGATGGGCCTATGGCCTGGTGCTTAGGCACTAGGAGGTGACAGCAGAGAGAGAAGGTGAGCAGGAAAGCAAAGCAAACTAAGTTAGCCCTGTAGTCTTGCTATTCCACCCCTCTCCCACTGTGCACTCAGTGCTAAGGAGAGTAGGGAGGAGTCAAATAGAGCCATCTTCATTTTCAGTTCTGTTGTCTGGAACTACTGTTTGCAGTGGGGTCTTGTGTGAAAGGAACAATGAAAAGGGAGGAAGAGTTTGCTGGGGGAGATGTTTCTGGGAATGGGAATTCTCTCCATTCATAAAACATGACAGAAGACAAGGATCATCCCCCTTCTGTCCCTGGCCTTTGTCATCTGCATGTGACACCTGGAACTGTGGCAGCCATCTTGGGGCTATGAGAAAAGAAGCCTGAGGACAAGAGCTTACTCCCTGAAAATGCCAGAGAGAAAAAGGAATCAGACTGGATCTTGATGCTGCTGCTGGGTTGCTTCATTAATGGACTTTGGAACTTGGAAAGTCTTCCAGACTATCAGGAATCAGATAATATATTTCATTACTGTTGAAGATTAGACTAGTTGGTTTTCTGTTACAGCCGAAATCACCCTACCTGATACAGCCTTCTAGCCACTACTATAAACTCTGGGCACATCTAAGACCCACTGACATCATCTGACCTTGGAGTAGGAGCCTACAAAGGGGAAGTCCCCCCCCCCCCCCCAAAAAGGAGAAGGTTCTCTGCAGCTGCACAGTTAACACACGTCTCAGGCCAGCCCTCCTACTCCTTCTCCTTTGTCTTTTCTGGACAAGCACCATGTAATTTGGGACCATAGATATTGGGTAATTACCATGGCAATGATTAGGGATTCACTTCACGAATAAGGAAATATAATTATAGTCCAATTGCAGCTCGTTTCCATGACAACAGGGGCAATTGTAATTGATCAGCAGTTTTCCTCCTAAACAGATCCGTGAGTCTCATTCAAATGAAATGCTAAAGAGCAATTAACTATCCTCATCAAACAAACTAGAGTTGCTGGAAGAGACTGAAGTCAGACTATATTTTGTGTAGCATCTTGGAGGTTCATCCCACACTCTGGTTGTCTATGAAAATATATGGTCCTCAATGGGCTACAGAGTACCAAATTACCTAATAATTACGACAGAAACAGGATACGTCATAAAAAATTCAAGGGGAATTTGGAATCAATTTAGTTTTGGTCTATGCTCTGGAAATAGAAAACTAGTTATCTCAGTCATCTCTCTCCTCTTCATCTCAGTAATAATATTACCCTGGGTTTGTAAAGTGCTTTTTTGTAGCAGATAGTGTAATGTTATGCGCATTTTTTTGTCCTCGTAATAATCCTGGAAGATACCATATCCATGGACAGATAAAGAGGCTGGCTTGGTTAAGGTCACACAGCTCTTGAGTGAAAGCACCTGGATTCACAAGAGGACTCCTGGCCTCTGATCTGTTCCTCTCCCACATCTTCTGTCTCCAATAATGACCCTAACTGATTCATCAGCCTTCTTCCCCCAGATTTACTCAGCCCAGCTCAATTAATTCTCTTGCTTAGTTTCTTTTTTTTTTTTTTTTGAAGTATAGCCAATTTACAATGTTGTGTTAATTTCCACTGTACAGCAGAGTGATTCCTTTTCCTTATACACTCCTTTTCATATTCTTTTTCATTATAAGCTATTACAAAGTATGGAGTATAGTTTCCTGTGCTGTAAAGTAGGATCTTGTTGTTTATCTCCTGCTTAGTTCTAATTTTCATGCATTTAATGCTTTTAGTACCTCTTCTCTACTCCCTTTTCAATTTCAGCACATCCTAGGTTTCTATGGTTGCAGTATAAATGATCAAGTAATATAAGTCTTTTCTGATTTCATCCTCTGAAAAGCAGCAAGGCCAGGGGACCTAAGGCACACTCGGTAATGAGGGAGCCGAGCTTCACTGTCGTTTCATCGGTGACATGCTGTCTCACTACAGCAACCATGTGATTTTCCTTTTCCAGCAGGTCAGAGGGAGAGATACTCTTTACCACAGGGGGGAAACTGAAGGATGAATTAGACAAACGTTGACTGGTACAGTAGGAAGAGTCAGTATGATAAGAAGGGCAGGATTCATGTAGTCATTCATTGAATCAATCATTATAATGCCTGCTATGTGCCAGGCACTGTGCTAGAGGCTGGAAATACAATGAAAGACAAGCCATGCAGGCGTACTCATATGGAAAAGTAAAGGAAGTTGTGAGAACAATGGCAGAGAGTCCTGACCTAGGCTTAGGGGACAAAGTTTGTTCCCCTGAGGAAGGTGAGTTTGTGCAGAAAACTGAAGGATGTAGAGGAATGAACTCGGTGAAGGAGGTGGAGGTAGGGGGTGGGGCTGTTCCAGACAAAAGGATGATCATGTGCAAAATCAGCTGGCTTGAATTCTGGTCTTATCTCTAACACGAATAGCACTTGTAAAGTGAAGGTACTGGATCAGGACTAAAAATTACCTTAAACCTTTAATATGTTCGTGGGAGAGGGGTCAAGGAGAGATACTAATGAATAAGGGTATCATATAAGAGGAGCAGAATTTCCATTAGTTTTTGGACAAGGGAGGCAGGGGTCATGGGGTCAACGAGAGGCAAACATTTTAGGTAGCTAGTCCCAAACATGCCCTGAATCTGTCCCCACATCTGTCCTCTCTCCTGTCAAGATGACCATGTACCCCAATGCAGGGTACAAAACCCTTTAGCAAACGGGAGAAGCTTATCTGTCCAAGCTAGCCTGCTATACTCTGCAATTATGCCCTACTTCAAAATTATCCCTTTCTGTTCTGTCCCAAATTTCTACCACCTGTTTTAGGGTTTCAGAGGAGGCAAATAAGCCCCTTCTCTCCCCTGCCAACATGAACTTACCACCTCAGCTAGGTATGACCTCATCAGTGCTACATTCATCCTTTTTTTTAAACATCTTTATTGAGATGTAATTCACATACCATAAAATTCTTCCTTTTAAAGAGTATATTTCAATGATTTTTTTTGTATATTCACAAAACTGGGCAACAATCTCTACCACCTAAGTTTAGAAGATTTTTTTAATTCCCAAAGAAATCCTGTATCCATTAGCCGTCACCCACTACCCTTCTGTGCACCTGGCAATCACTAATCCTTCCATCTCTGTGGATTTGCCTATTTGGAACACTGGATATAAATGGAATCATATAATGGTGATACGTTTTAACTGGCTTCCCTCACTTAACATAATGTTTTTAGATAAGTACGTTTATACTGTATAGCACAGGGAACTATATTCAATATCCTGTAGTAACCGATAGTGAAGGAGAATATGGTAACGAATATATGAATGTTCCTATGACTGAACTATGGTGCTATACATCAGACATTGACACAACAGTGTAAACTGACTATACTTCAAGAAAAATATATTTAAAAAAATGTAATGTTTTTAAAGTTTATCCATGTCATACCATGCATATCAGTACTACATTTTTAAAATTCCCCCCAAATATTCCATTGTATGGATATACACCACACTGTATTTATCTATTCATCTTTTGATAGACACTTGGATGGTTCCAACTTTTTGGATATTATGAACAATGCTGCTGTGAGCATTTGTGCACAAATTTTTGTGTGAATGTATGTTTTCATTTCTCTTGGGTATATACTTAGGAGTGGAGTTGCTGGGTCATATGGTAACTCTATGTTTAACATTTTGAGGAACTGGCAAACTGTTTTCAAAGGTGGCTGCACCATTTCACATTATCAGCAACATATGAGGGCTCCAAATTCTCCACATCCTCACCAACACTTAGTATTGTCTGTTTTTTTCTATTATAGCCTTCCTAATGGGTGTGAAGACCTGTGCCACAGGGAGGGTACTCAGAGGAAAATGGAGATTACAAGGGAAGAGATCCTCCCTGGGGAGTGAGGGGTTCAAGCTACATATTGGGCACCCCAGTCCTAGGGTCCATCCAACACAGGGAAGACGAGCCCCCCGGCTGGCTGGAGGGCAGGTGGGACTAAAAGGAGGGCTGTGGGAAGCCTGGACTCTTCTCAGGAGCAGCAAACACACTGAAATACAAAAGCCCCAATCTTGAATTCTGCAGTCTTACCCAATCTTATTTATTAGCCAAATAGTTTATTTTGTGGATTCCTTGGGATTTTCTCCATGTAAGATCATGGCATCTGCAAATAGATAGCTCTTTTTCCTCCTTTCCAAAATTGGTGCCTTTTCTTTCTTTTCCTTGCCTAACTGTCCTAACTATAACTTACGGTACAGTACTGTGTTCAACAGACATTCTTGTCTTTTTCCTGATCCCAAGGGCACTGGGATCATTCTTTCACCATTAAGTACGATGTAAACTGCAGATTTTCATAGATGGTCTTTTATCAAGTTGGAGAAAATCCTTTCTATCTCTAGCTTTGAGTGTTTTTACTACTAAAGGTGTTTGATTTCTTCAAATACTTTTTCTGCTTGTATTGGGATGATCATGTGGTTTTTGTCCTTTCTTTTATTAACAGAGTATGTTATACTGATTAATTTTTCCATGTTAAATGGAAAACCCTGTACTCCTGAGATAAATCCCATTTGGCCATGGTCCTTTTTCTATGTTGCTAGATTTAGTTTGCTAGTCTTTTGTTTGGGATTTTTATGTCTTTATTCATAAAAGATATTGGTCCGTAGTTTTCTGTTTTGTGTGATGTCACTGCCTGGTTTTGGTATTAGGATATCACTGGCCTCACAGAGTGAGTTGGAAAGCTTCCTTCTCTTCTACTATTTGCCATAGTCATTCTTGTGTGGAAGTCTCTACTCATGCCATCCTGATCTGGAACATCCGTGCCTCTCAGCCAGTCCAAGTCCTGACCATTGCTGGGAGACAGCTGCAGGCCTCCTCATTCTGGAGCCCCTTCCTGTCTGCTCCAGTCCCAGAGTGAGCCCCCGCTCCATGGAGCCCCTTCAGTTCTCACCATGCTTACAGCTGGCACTTACTATAGCGTGCCGTAGCTGAGCATGATGCAGTAAATGCTGGGTGTCAGGCAGAAACTGGAAGTAGGGCAAGTCGTGTCCCAGCAGTGCCTCTGTCAGGCAGCTGAAGGCAGGAAGAGACCTGAGGACCAGCAGGACAGCTCAGGACCATGTGATCAGCTCCCTAGTAAGGCCGCAGCAGAATAGAGAGGCAGAACAGTGGATGCTTATGAATGCACTCATCACTGCTTGGCGGCTCAGCAACTCACCAGCAAGTCATTCTCTAGCCCTGGTTTTCTCATCTTTGAAATGGGAGTAATAATGTCAACCTCAGAGAGTCATGGTAAATATTACAAGAGTTCACCTATTCAAAACACACTGTGTTAAGTTTAGTAAGTGGCAGCTTTAATGTGCACCAATGGGTATTCTCTGTGGAAAAAAAAAAGATTTGTGGTTAAAGGAATCTTGGAAAAGCTTCCAAGTACATCTCTCTTCTTGGAGATTCCCAGAGCACACTGGCATAGTAAAAGCTCTGAAAAGTCCTATGTAAAGGAACCTATTTAATTCATTTTGGTCCAGAATTTCCCAAACCTATTTGTCAAAATGACCCTCTCCCCCTTTTTAAATATAACACTTTGGGAAACATAATATTAGCTGTATTTAGTTAATAAAGGAAGTCATATTAAGTTGTTAAAATTGATCATGTTTTACTATTTTGCTTTTCCCACAGGCATGTATAACTTAAAAGCAGCAGCCTAGGAGAAATAAAGGCTTCTAACCTAGAGAAAGAACAGAATGCTTGAAAACCCAAAGGAAATGAGAGAAATTCAGGCAGAAGGAACAGATCGATAATGAGCTATTTTTGACCACGGAGACATTTCTAGAATTACAGATTCTTAGAGTCTGACAGCCTGTTAAAGTTCAGCTTCTTTAAACGCCCACCCAGTGCAGAAATGCCCCTTCATCAGTCCCAATCCCTTTGGCACACACCCAGCTTCCCCATGTCTAGGCAACTCTGGTAATGAGGAAATTCTCTCTCACAATGGGCTGAAATCTGCCTCCTGGGAACCTCCACCCAAAATCATGTCCATGAAATCGCGAGTTTGGTGTTTAAGTGAGAGCTGCCCATTTTGGAGATAGCAAATAAATCAGACATTTTTTGAATCCTTACACAACGTAATGTAACATGTCTGTTAACTGAGCAGTGAGCTGACAGTAAGAATTGTTGGAAACAACATTTTTCATTTTCTCCATCTGTAAATAGGGTGAATAATCAGAAGTTCAGCTACACCGTAAGCAATGCATGTAATACTTACTTCATGGGTGGAACTATTTTGCAATTGAAAATTTCTGAGAAAAAAAAGGGAATATATATTTTAATTGACTTCTATTTGCCTATCTTTTTTCATTTTAAAAACACATAAAGAGCCATTTTAAAACTCATCATCCAAAGTTTACCCTTCCGGCCTCCTATTTATACAAATAAATGTTGAATAATTAAAATATAGCATGTCTCATAAATATAGGTTTAACAGTAAGTCAATATTAAGAACAGGTAGCATTACCTATATTTAATAGAAATGCAGCTGTTTGATCCAATGCAGATTTCCCCAAGGCTTTATAAAATTTAAAACCTTAAGGAAAACCCCAAGAGGTAAATGGAATATAACTTCAATGGGAAGAGAACCAGGGTCCAGGCTCCTCTAGGAGTCCAATCAGAGACTTGACAAAACCATAACCTGCTGTAAAAAGGATGGGTTGTGTCTTTAAAGGACAGTCCTTCCAAAGGAGAACTATCCAGGCTTGATCTCATTTTGCATTAAACTGCTACTTGGTCACATTTTAGTATGTATACCTCATTCTGATGCTGTGAGGCAAAAAAAGGTTCACATCCTTATTTTGCAAGGGAAGAAACTGAAGTAAAATCAAACCCGATTCATGCTGGACAATCCTCAACTCTACATCCATACTGACATTCCAACAATTGGGTTAGTTTGGTGCTAGCTGTGTTCTCCTTTCAGTGAAATAGTTTCCTTCGGTTAAATTCAATAGTTTTCTTACTAAAGACAATGTTAAATAAACACAGGCCTTTGGAGGAAAGGAATCAGCATTACTTAGGACTAACAAATGCTGTTGTGGATATTGTAAAGCTTAATGTGCCCAGCTTGCCTGAGGATTCTGTAATCTGAGCTCAAGTGTAGTTGACACAGACAGCCCACCGAGGGTGTTTTTATCTTTGTCCTTGAAACACAGTAGGGTCACAAATTACATCATCTATGGCTTCAACATGTACTAGGGCAACTTAATGCCGTGCCAGGCAGTCACAGGAAACACTTTTTGAGCACCTACAATGAGGCTGAATAAAACCTGGTCCCTGACTTTGTGGGCCTGGCAGCTGAGTGAGAGAGACAGACAAGCCAATCAATCATTTCCACAGAAAGCGCTAAGTTCTTTGCAGGAACCAGGCTCGCGATGCTGGGGAAAAGCAATCAAGGGCCAGCAAATCAGACCAGGTGGTGGAAAAGGGCTTCTCAGAGGAGCCCACTTCTGAGCTGTCAGTAGCAGCGCTTAACAGTCTCTGACTCTGACTTCAATTCCCAGCACTCAGGTGAGAAAGTACCTCCTGACCCTGCTTGAGTTCTCGACACTGTCACAGCCAGACTTAGTGCCTGTGCTCTAAGAGGGAGAGAGAGAGAAAAAGGAGAGAGAGGAGAGGGGGAGAGAGAGAGGAGGCGGGAGGAGAGGGGAGAGGAGGAGGAGGTAGGAGAGGGGAGAGGAAGAGAGGGAAGTTGGGGAACAAGGAGCAGAAACTGAAAGCTGCATGGCAAGCAGGTTCCAGAAGCTGCTAGAGATGGCCAGGGGTATGAAGGGTGACACCTGGTGCCTGAACAGTCTGCAGGAGTAAAACCTAGTGTATGAAGCACCCTTTCTCCCTGCCGGGCAACCGGAGAAAGGACATTATCTCCTTCAGTCCAAGGAAGCTTGCTGAGCCGAGGCAGTGAGGTGCTGCCTTCCTCCACCAGTGAGGGCAGCAAAATGAAGGCGCAGGTCCCTGTGCTCTCCCAGCAAGTGAGGCCAGCCTCGTGTGTCAACTCCCCGAGGTGGCGCCTCCGCACAGGACGCACCACGTCCCCCAGTCCACCCTCCCGGAGGTGGAACCCATCCGGGCTGCTGCCCCCTGCCTCCTTCGGGACCCCGCTCCCACCCCGGAACTCCGCCAAAGATCTGAAAACAAAGTGCAAAGAGTTCTTACCTCAGACTGTCCTCCAGGATCTCCTCGTCGGAAGACAAGGTCCCATTGCTGACACTCGGGGGAGAGCGACTCTTCTGTCCCGCAGACCCCTCCCGGGACACCGACGTGCCTTTCTTTTTCCTTCTGCCAAACAACTTCTTAAAAGGCTGGAATTTGCCTCCCTTCTTCTTGTCTGTGGATCACAAGATAAACACACGCCGCAGTTTGACAGGGCTGCACCTGTGAGCCGAAGAGCGAATTACAGCCGAGCTGCGCTGCAAGCTGGGGGCAAAGGGCGGCCGTGGGAGCGAGGAGCCACCGGGGCCCGCGCCAGCGCCCACGGGCAGCGGGTCCGCGCGGCAGCATCGGGCGAGGCCGGCCCAGGACACCCGGCCTCTGCCCTCCCGCTCTCAACCAGCCTCATGGTGGCCGGCTCGGCACCCCCTGCACAAAGGTGGTGCCTGCTTGCCTTGACAAAGCAGATGGCCAGGGCCCCTCTCCACGGAAGAGGATGAGAAAAACAGCGACGTCAGACAGGTGTTTAAAAGATTTATATTATATACAATATAAATCTCCCCTGAGAATCACTCTCTTTCACACTTTGTTAGATTACAGAAGATAACTGCCAACACTTGGTGTAAGTTTTGCCCGCAATTCCCTCCATCCCCATATATTTCTAGTTAATTCCTCCTGTACCCTTTTAAGATCTCCCACGAAGAGCCCCAAAGGACTTGCTATGAACATCTTTCCACATATTACTTGATCCAGTCGGGACCCAGGCTCACTGCCAGCACTTCCTACAGATATTTTAGGTAATGCTTTTCAGTTCTGCTCCTTAAGATACAAATTCTTCCAAATGACTCCATGTTTCCCCGAGAAAAGAAAGTACAAATCACCCTCTATTAGAAGGAGCATCTTCTCAGATCTTTCCTTTTCTTTAAGAAGCTTAGAGTCATTTATCCAGTGGTCAATCTTTTTTTTTTTTTTTTTTTTTTTGGTGGAGGGGAGGTAATTAAGTTTATGTATTTATTTATTTTTTAAAGGAGATACTGGGGATTGAACCCAGGACCTCATGCATGCCAAGCATGTGCTTTACCACTTGAGCTATACCCTCCCCCCTCTTTTTTTTTTAAACCCTTACTATGCATGACTGCTCAAAGAACTCTACAGATATTAACTCAGTTATCCTCAAAACAACCCTGGGAGATACATACTACTAACATCCCTATTTCACAGATGAGGAACCTGATGCCCAGAGAGATGAAATTACTTGTCTGTCATGGGAAACATATCTTTGAAGCGGGAGCCAGGAGCTCTGAGGGAAAAGGAAAGATGGAAGCACATTGGTGTATGGAAAAGTACCTGCAAAAAACACACAGGTACGAGCCCCCAACTGAGTATCAGAGTCCCCAGATCTCTGCTGGCCAAAGTCTACGGAGAGATCTGGGTATAAAGATCCAGGTTAATGATGTTCAAGGCAGTCATCTCATTTCCTCTGGTGACCTGCAGTTCTGGCCTCACTAAGAGTTCACACAGAAAATGTGATGTGAGGAAGGGAGAACACAGAAAGAATAATCACCAATTACAATAGACAACAGTCTGGGATCCTTAGTACAGGTGCAAACACACTTTCAAACTTCATCAATCCCCAAAACAATGTTTTATCTCACCCTTTAAAGTAAAAGAGATTTAAGACTCACAAACATAGAAAACAAACTGTGGTTACCAAAAGGGAAAGGGGTAGGGGGCAGGGATAAATTAGGAGTTTGGGATTAACATATACACACTACTATATATAAAACAGACAAACAACAAGGACCTACTGTATAGCACAGGGAACTAACTATATTTAATATCTTGTAATAACCTATAATGGAAAAAATCTGAAAAAGAATATATATATATGTACATGTATAACTGAATCACTTTGCTATACACTTGAAACTAACACAACATTGTAAATCAATTATACTTCAATAAAAAACAAAATAAAATAAAAAAATAATAAAAGGAAAGGAGATTTATAACACAGCAGATGCCCCACATACATAAGGCATTGTGCTAGGCATGCAGTCCTCAAAGAGTTAAATTATTTTCACTGTGCATTACTGAAAAGGCAAGAGAATGTGCAATATAACTGAGATCATATCATTTAAAAATGGTAAAAAGTAAAAAAACTGGAGGATTTGATTTCAGAATGTTTATATATTTTCAGTGGTTATTTATTCAGGAGTATAGACCAGAGATTTTTATGAAACCTACTTTTGGTTCCCATCAGTAAAATGTCCAACAGAGAATTTAAAAAATTATAGTCAGTAGTTGTTGAAGACCATCAAAGCACATTAGGCAAGTGTTAGAAGAACTGACTCTATATAAAATGAGTCAACTGAAAAAATTTTAATAAAACAATTCTAGAAGGCACCACAGGTATCATTACATTATTATATAATTGGTCTTGGGCACCAACTGGTGAAATAAGTGAATGCTTTCACTACGACTGTCCAAGGTTCAAAATATGTAAGTGACATCTGATTTCTAGGTTTGATAGCATCACAGTAAATGGTCAAACATGTACTTTATGTTACACTTCATTTATTTCTGAAGTAAATTCTTTTTTTCTTTTATGTCAATTGTTTTTTCCCTACTGTAGAAATACCTAACCCCAAATTCTCTAATCAGAAATATTCTAAAAGAGCACAGCAAAATTCTAAAAGTATCAGTTATGACGTCATTACCCCCAGCCTGGATCCATACACCTAGCTTTCAAACTAAGTAGAGAATTTTAGATTGTTCGAATTTAGTGTCGGGAAAAAGGAGTCATCACTTGCTCTAAAGTCTCAGGAAAAAGGAGTCATCACTTGCTCTGAAGTCGGGGTAGATTTGGTGGGGTTCAGCTGAGCTGGAACCAAGGGAAGTAACTATAACTAAAGACAAATTATAGCTCCTTGAATGAGTTACTTGTGTATTTAACTGATGGGCAACTTGGTCTACATGGTCAGCCAAGAAGGCTGATGAGGGCCTTTGTACTGCCTCACTGTCTTAAATGGTGGCAGCCACCATATACAATATTTGCTGCATTGGTCATATTGTTGGGCAGTGGGGGTGCAGACAGAAAGTGAACAGACAGTCTTGGAGAGGACACCAGGAGATGGAAGCCTCAGCTTGGAGAACTTGGTGGCTTCATGCAAGCAGAAAATGGTCTCTGTCAGGCGATCTGCAGAGCTGGCCACTTGAGAATTGCTTGTGAACCAGGCAATCTGGCACATTATGCTGCAGGTTATGTAGGCAATCACTTGGCGTGAGTCCACAGACATCATCCTGGAAGACGTGCCAAAGTCCAGATGTCAGACAGCACCCTTCTCATAAACTATCGGGAAAGGCTGTTTCATCAATGCCTTACTTATTACTGGGAAGGTAAAGAAACAGTAAAACCTACTTGAACTCTCCATCCAACAACCAATCCTTACCATGAGAAAACAAAAAATTCTAACCCCTAACACCAATCTTTCCTCGAAGGAGGAGTCAGAACACAGACACTGTTGTTAGAAGTCTGCCTCAAAGTCTTAGTCTTTGGTGACATCTCAGTTATAAAAAAAAAATCCCCATGCTCACTTGCAAAATGAATTACACATTCCTTTCAGAAGTATCTTTAAATTTCAAATAAAATTGAAAAGCTTATTTTTACAATTATTTTATTATTGACTGTGGCAATTAATTTTCCAGGATTAACTTTGGAAACAACTCAGTAATTGCAATTAGGCCCATCCAACATTCAGACAGCAAACGGTGATTAAGCAACTTAATAGGGAATGAAATTTTATATATCAGGAAAGAAGTTACACACTTATTTACTTGACTCCCCAGTTTGATTCTCAATGTATAGGTCTAAGATCTTTCATATCAAAAAACCAAGTACCTAAATTTTATGAAGCTTTTGCAATTCTATGCCACAACCATCATCATGAAAACCTGAGCTTGTGGTCTACACATATCCATTCAATAAATTATTTTATGATCAACTTATGATTTGGGGACTGTATTAACAGTCTGTCTCCACATAATCAACTGGGTTAAGTACATGGTCATCACTAACTGCTATTCTCTTGACTAATAATGCCAACTGTTACTGTCAGTATTTTTGTACAGATGGAGCCTGAAAGATTAAAGCAATTTTCACAATGTAGTAAAACAGAGCACTTCTGCAATGCTATTGTGAAATATTCCAAAATACAATGGTCATGTAGAGAGAGTATGGTTTAGCAAAGTAGCTTCCGACATCAAAGTATTTAGGATGGCATTTTAGAATCTTACAACAGAAATTTACTTTTGTTAGGTAGTTGGGGCAGTGGGGAGAGGGGAAGTGGAGAAGAAAGAAATATAATTTCTACTAAGGTTTTTTTTTACTAACTGCAGCTCAAGTTAGGGGTTAAGTGTATGTGACAAGAGTAGTTGACCCGAATCCTGATCCCATGTCTTACTAGCTGTGTAACATCTGCTTACCAGCCTCTGTGGAAATCCGCCATCTTAATTGAATTTATAGGAGAAAAAGCAGTGGGTGCCACATTTATTTAATATTTTAGCATTTTTTGGCTGTAATTTTTCACATGAAAGAACCTGTATCTGCATATACATTGCTTCAGGGATCACAGTAATTTTCCTTCTTTAAGTACTGAAT
This sequence comes from Camelus bactrianus, assembly GCF_048773025.1. Taxonomy (NCBI): domain Eukaryota; kingdom Metazoa; phylum Chordata; class Mammalia; order Artiodactyla; family Camelidae; genus Camelus; species Camelus bactrianus. Next base: position 97,807,386 of record NC_133540.1, read on the forward strand.
TAAATTAATTTATTTTCATCATCCAATAATTACTTTAGGGATTTTTTTTTCATTTAAAAAAGTGCTCACAATCCATTATTTCATGGGTATAATTACATACCATTTGATGGCTGCATCATCGTAATTGCTAGTTTATACAGAAGATTCTACAAATTAAAAATCAACGGGCAAGTCAAGCAAATCTGATTCATTTTCCATTTGTCATAAGGATGCAATTCTTACATTTTCATTTCTAAACCTAAAATAATAAAAGCATACAATTTCTCAGCACTGGATTTATATGGTACACTTCCAAATGAGAAGCAGAATTTCCTCTCACAGTTCATTTGGAACATCATCAATGTCTTAGGCTAGAGTTTCTCAGGATATGCTCTGTGGGGGCAGCACCAGGTTCTCATTCAAAGATCAGTACATTTGAGAATCCACATAAAACAAAGTTAAGTATGCTTCTTTACTATGGGATCTTTCAGAGTCTTTGATATGCTGATATCATTACTGTGCTCCAAAAGATCAGAGACTAGGCAGTGCTGCCCAAACTTGTCTGGCCGTGGAAACGACTTTCTGGATATTCACCGTGACTAGTGTTCCTTTGCACATACTCTGGGAAACAATGTCTTCATTATTTCTTTCAAACACCTTTCAGTTTCTTTAGGTACCATATCTTTTACACACACACCTCCCTGAATCCTGGAGCACACCGCTCAGTAAACATGAGTGAGTCAACTGAAACATGTGGGGTCTTACTGGTTAAATAAACCTAATGTGGCCAAGTTGTGATTTCAAACACGCGTGTAAATAGCATATATTAGGACACGGTACGCAGCAATTGCCTGAATCCTATAATTTTACTAATCTAAGAGGAATTTTGCAGGGCTTTTCTTAGCTCTGGAACACCAGAATACTTTTAAGAAGAAACTGTTCAGTTAAAAAAAGATAGCAGAAGTACATTCTGATGCACAAGTACTTGGTGGCTGGCACATCTTTAAGGGACCACATGGTCTCAGTATATTTCAGTTCAGACTCAGGTGCTGGCAACATGTCAAATGGGCCATGCTCTCTGGTGCCACCACAACAAGACTGAGGACTGAGATGCTACTTCCGGAGAGGAAGGAAGGGGCGTGGTGGCACCTATCAGGTCACATGGGGGGAGAAGGAACAGCTGTCTCCTCTTCCGGGGAAGCATAGAGGGAGAAAGATATTTTGCTGTTTTGCTGTTGCAGAAAATGAAGATACAGCATCAATAAAACTCTTTTAAAAGAGGGCAGGGGTCCCTGGAACAAATGGTGAGAAGTTCCAGGTGGGTAGACACTGTGGTTCTCACAAGTCAGGGGTCAAAGGCAGAGATGGTGGTAACCAACCCACAGCAGGGAATGGCAGGTCCTGGACACTTGGGTGGAAGGGTCATGGCACATGCTGAGGTCCTGCAAGGCAGGCCCAGCACTTGGACTGGCTTTGACCCCTGGGCCAGAAATGTCATTTCTTCCTTCCCAATATGATGAAATTCTAGTCATTCTTCAAGATCTATGTCCTTGAAGCTTTTCCCAAATCCCCAAGCCCAGTGATAATTAAGCACACCTTCCTCTGGCTTCTGTCCACTTTGCTCATACTTCTGTTGTGCCACACCGTGTGTTATGAGCTGAACTGTGTCTGCCCAAAGTCATATGTGGAAGTCCTAACCCGACAAGTACCTCAGAATGTGACTGTATTTGGAGACAAGGTCTTTAAAGAGGTAACTAAGATAAAAAGGTCATTAAGGTGGTCCCTAACCCAACATGACTGGTATCTTTAAAAGAAGAGATTAGGGCACAGGCACACATGGAGGGAAGACCCTGTGAGGACACAGAGAAAAGACAAGCCATCTACAAGCCAAGGAAAGAAGCCTCAGAAGAAACCAACACCAATGACACCTTGATCTTGGACATCTCGCCTGCAGAATAATGAGAAAATAAATTGTGCTAAGCCACTGGGTCAGTGGTACTTTGTTATGGAAGCCCTAGTGAACTGACATACCACATTGTGGTTGTGTGATATCAAAAAAGGATCACTCTGGATCTGTTTTGGGACTCTGTGCCTTCAACTTTTACAGATGTTCTTCTTCTCCCTGAAATGCCTTTCTCCCTTTGCCTCGAGAACTCCTAACTATCCCCCCAAACAGTCCAGGAGTCACATACTCTGGAAGGCCTTCCTTGAACACTCTGGCCAGAAAGATCGACTCCCTCCTCTGTTCTCCATCTGTGCATATGCAGACATCTATTACACTGCCACGAAGCACACCACAGCTCCTGGATGCAACTTCCCTGGCCACAGGGATTGCACCTTGTTCATTCTCTACCTGCAGCCCCTATCACAATGCCTGACACAAAGCAGACACTCAATATTCGGATCAACCGTTCCCTATTTCCTTGGGGCCAGATGTGTTTTAGGAATCAGAATTTTTCAGATTGCATAGAGGCATATTTAGATCCCAGTGGGGTCTGTGACAGGCATTTATAATCAAATACAGTGTTTCTGGAAAGCATTTATTTACCTTAATTTTTGCTAACAAACAAATTTGTGCCAAACTTACAAAGAACTTTTGGGATTTTGAAAGTACAGGTAAAAAGGATGGTGATCTCTTTGAGCAATACAATCAGTTCCGCAATCACACTTGTTTTGAAAATGCAAATTTGTTCCAATGTGATTAATATATGCTGTCTCATCCATGAGAAACACTAGGTGAGTGCAGAACACTGCACCCTGCTGAATGGAGGTGCATAGGAATACACACAACACACACACACACACACCCCTCAAATGTCTACCAGTTTCCCCACACTGCCACTTGTGTTATGAGATTAACCCATGCACATGTGGGGTTACAGCTTTCTGTCTGATGTCAGAAAACCCCCCTTCCACCGCCTCACAATAATGTACAAGGTGCAGCCCTCCTCCGATGCTCTGGTCCACAAGCAAACTTCAGGTCTTGTTCAAGGTAAAGTACCGTACTTATTGTAGTACTGATTTACTTCATTACCATTCAACATGTGTAAAACTGTGCTGCATCTTTTGTTAGGTTCCTACTGTTTTAAATATCTCACTGGTAATTTTTTGTGTGTTGTGCTGCTATCCCATTTTTCCCATTAGCCCTTGGTTTTCATTTTGTGATTTTGCATAGCTCATTGACTTTTAGCAACACACATGTCACGTGACAGGAGAATTGACTGTACGTACTGAACAGAACCTACTGAAATAGGTTTGTACTGCACTTGCTAGATCTAGGTAAGGACCTACCAATGAAAATGATAACTACTTGGATGTTTCTTGGGCCCTACGTTACTCAAAATCACATCCATTTTTAATTTTTCTAGTTTTTCCCATTGGTTTATCTCAGAACCCCCTTTTAAGAACGTTTCACAACAATTCACAAGAGAATCCAAATAATACTGAGAAACAGTAACAGAGGCAGATATGATTTTTAACGGGAAGCCTCAGTATTTGGCCACATCTCTCCCACTACGAGGAAATGTATGGGTGGCAGTTCTTTTCACTGCCAATTTCTTTCACTTGAGTTTCAGAGGGTGCTGTGAATCAATACCTGACTCTGAGTGGAAAACAATGGCAGGGGGAGCTGCCTGCGACCTTGCCCTGCATACTTAGTACAGTAGCAAACAGCCTCAACAGAGGATACCGCTACACAAAGGCTGAACACCTTAAACTCATCTCAGTTCAACACATATTACTGAACACCCAATAGCTTATAAGATCAGTGCAGGGGCCCAGCTGGCAGCACTGATGGTTCAAACAAAAGCTTTTAGGGACATCTGAGGCTGTATCAGGGTTTAATCAGAGAAACAGAACCAGCAGGAGGTGTTTTGCGTCCGTGCGTGCCTGCGTGTGTGCATGTAAGATATATTGAGATTCATTGCCAGGAGTTGGCATCTGCCAGGTGGGGGCTGGCTAAACAAGTCTGAAACCCACAGGGCAAGACCTCAGGAAGGGCAGGCTGGAATTTGCTGCTGGTTCACAGGTGGAATTTCTTCTCTCAGGGAAGCCTCAATCCTGTTTTTAAGGCCTTTCGATTTATAGAATCAGGCCCACCCAGATTATGCTGAATAATCTCCCTTGCTTATAGTCAACTGATTATGTACTTTAACTTCAAACAAAATCCCTTCACACCAACAGCTCAATTAAACAGTATTTGTGTTTGATTAAATAACTGGGGAGTATATCCTAGCCAAGCTGACACATCAAAATGGCCATCACACTCCACCCTCTGTCAACTTGGCACTCGTGCACAGCTCCTTAAACCATACTTCCTTTCCAAATAGAGTCCACGACAAAGTCATACTTCCACTGACATGATACAACTATCCTGTCTACATCTGAAAACACACTAAGCCATCCCCCAGAAAGAGATGCAAAGTCCTTGGATGATGCTCACACTTCTGCAATTTATATACTGAGATATAAAGTTATTATTAATACATCTCATGTTAATGTTAAGGAGATAAGAGAGAAAGCAAAAACATTTGGTTAACATATACAAATGTATTCATAACAAAATAAGGAAGAATTGCCTATAACTATTATGGGTTGTTTCTGCAATGGCCATGTGGTTGTTGCTGGTCTTTATAGCGATCTCCGTTCACTACCCATTCCATATTTCTTTTGCCCTAAGCAAGGACCTCAGCTGATTATGGTTCTTCGCCTGGTTAGATGACTCAAACCTGCATTCTTGAAGAACCTGGTCCGTTAGCTGCCCTGAACTGGGCTGTTGTAGTTTTGATTCCCTCACAGGACACAAGAATACCAGGAGATGCCCTAAAGGATCTCCTGTATTCCAGACATACTCTTCCTGACCTCCATTATACAGCAGTGGTGAATTTTCCCTTGGTAATCAGAGTCCATCACTCCAACCCATACAGTGGCCCACTTCTTTGCCTGCTGATTGAGAGATGGGAGTAGCCCCTCTAGTAGGCTGTGTGACAGTCTCAAGAATTTCAACAGAATCACTGTGGTGTTTCCTGGTGGAAGCATTCCTCCCACTGGAACTAAGAACCCTAGACAAGCAGAACCTAAGGTGAAGGAGACAGGAAGAAAAATTTTCTGACTAGATCACTAGGAGTGACAGAGAATGGAGCCTCTCCCATATCCACACCTTGATTCCTGGACCCATGAAGCCTGGCTATGAGAGAAACAGCACCTCACATATTGGACACTGACTTAGAACACCCACTGCATCCTAGAAGACAGTGCTCCAGTCTCACAAAGCATTGCTACCTCGCTGGCACTGTAACCAAGTCTTCCAAAGGCCATTCTGCCACTGTACCAGGCCAGCTGCTACAGAATGATGGGGAGCATGGCAAGACCAGTGAATTCCATGAGCAAGGACCTATCAAGTTCCTTGATCAGAAGTGATGCTGTGTGAACTTCCATTATAGTAGATACAATAGTCTGTAAGTGCATGGATGATAGTTTTGACAGAAGCACTGCGTGCAGAGAAGGCAAATCTGTATCCAGAGTACCTGTTCTAATAAGAACAAAGCGCTGCTGTTCCCATGATGGAAGCAGTCCAATTTAATGAACTTGAAACTGGTAGCTAGCTGATCGACTGAGGGAATGGTGTCATACTGGGGACTCAATGGTGGTCTCGGGCCTTGGTGAGTGGAAGTCAGAGTTGCTGAGCCCGTCCATAACCTCCATCCCTGAACACCATGGCCATTTTGTTCATAAGCCCACTGGACAATGACAGTGTGGCTGGGAAAAGAGGCTGACAGGTATCCGCAGAATGGGTCATCCTATCCCTTGACTGTTAAAATCCTCCTCAGGTCACCCTTTGGAGAGCATTTAAGACACAAATATCTTAAAATGCTTTGCCCACTCAGAGAGGTCTATCAACCCACCTCTTGCCCAGATCTCTTTGTCATCCATCTTCCAATCATATTCCTTCCAAGTATTCCTTCCGACCAGCCAAACCACTGGCCACAACCTATGACTTGTTACAGACTTAAACCTTTGACCATTTCTCCTAACAAAAAACATCAACAACCAGATGCACTGATTGAAGTTCTGCCCACTGGAAGGATTCCCACTCACCACTGTCCTTTAGGGCTGTCCTAGGATGGGGCTAGAATGTGACAGCTTTCAAGTGGTGCCTGAATATCATGCAAAACCATCCCTAAGCCAGGTCCGAATTTTCTCTTCCTCAGTCAACTAGTCGTAGGGAACTCCCCATGGGGCCACAGGTGCAGGCTGGGAGAGAGAAGGCAGTGGGCAGGAGTGGGGGCCAGGGGCATTCGGGCCACTTCTTCCTGTAACTTACTTGTGCCTTCAGAGCCTGCATGAACCTGATCTCATATATAGCACTTCCCTTAATGATGGAGGGCTGCTGTGCATGCCTAGCTTTATGGCCTGGTGGGTCAGACAACACCCAGGTCATGAAGGGCAGCTCAGGTCATACGGTAACTTGGTGGCCTGCAGTTAAGCGTTCAGTCTCTGCTAACACCTACCACAGGCAAGCAAAACACTGTATCTCAAAAGGAGAGAGTTTTCTACAGAAGATGGCAGGGTTTTGCTCCAAAACCCTAAGGGTATGTGTTGTGATTCACCTACAGGGGCCTCCAAAGGCCCCAGACAGCGTCCCCATCCACCACTGCCACTTCAAGCACCTCTGGATCTGCTGGGTCCCATGGATCAAAGGGCAGAGCAGTCTGCACGGCAGCCTGGACCTACTGCAGAACTTTCTCTTGCTCTGGGCACTACTCCAAATGAACAGCTTTTCGAGTCGCTTGGTAAATGGGCCAGAGAAGCAGACCAAATGAGGAATATGCTGCCTCCAAAACCCACCAGGCAGTGGACGTCTGGTGGCAGGAGGGGTCAGATACAACAACTTAGCCTTCTCCTTAGGAGGGATTATCATGACATGCCCCAGACTACTAGACCCCTAGACATTTTATTAATGTGAAAATCCCCTGAATTTCAGTGGAATTTATTTCCCATCCTCTGTCACAAAAATGTCTGGCCAGTATGTCTAGAGTGATTGCTGCCTCCTGCTCACCGGGTCCAATCACCACGTTTGCAAGGTTGTAGCCTCTGTGACATCATTATGTGTCACTTATTTCTTTTAAAAACAAACTGATTTTTAAAAGATTCAGTGGTCTCAGTCTGATATTCTTTCAATCCTGAACTGTTAACAATTTCAAAATCTTTATGTTTGTACATTGGTACCTTCATTAAATTGAGAGCTGAGTGGTACTGATACACCAGAGAAGAGCCCTGAACAATGTCAATGTTTACTGAGGCTTGTTGAATGGAGGATTTTCTGTTAACTTATGTGACTATCACAAGTTTAATGCGAAATGAGCTAAATGGTTAGACAGTTGAAAATTATAAGAAAAACTGTAGTAATTATTGACAATACAAGATTCAATTAAGGTTAGCTAAATAATAAGTTACAGATTTCAGAATGATTTGATTGACTAATACTTTTTTTTTTTAACTTAGGGGCAGGTGCAATTTTAGTTCCTTCTAGATAAAAGATGACTTGAGGGTCAAATTCTGGAACCACACCTTTGTAAAATTCTTAGAGATGTGACAGAAGTCACTAGGTTCTATTATGTGAGCATCAGTTATTGATAAATTTAGCAGGGATTCTAGATGGTACTAGTTGAAAGTGAATCAAGGTCAAAGTGACACTCCTGGACCCATAGGGCAAAGTGCTTGTTGCTTGCTGAGTACATGACCCAGGAAATACAGAACCAAGTGGTAACAGAATGAAACCATTAGTGTTCACATGGTCTAGGAAAGGAGTAAGACCTCACCTGGTCCTCTGTGACTACCAAAGGGTAGAGCTATCATTTCTGAAAACAGAAAAAAAAAAAACCAAAAAAACCTAAAACTATTTTAAAAGATTTCCCAATAAAATTCTATAGTCTCAGTATTCCAGATTGTGTCAGGTGGTCCTGCCAGGCTATTCTTTGAGCCAAACCCCATTTTTCCCCCCTAATAGCACGTTTATTTTTTTTGGCTCCTTACTCTCTTCTCACTGGAGAGCACTCTGTGGGGATGAAGCCATCCTTCGAGAATCACTGCCCTCCCACCAGCTCTCTCATTCCCAGAGTCAATCTCAGACAACAGCTCAGACAGGGAACAGATTCACGCTGGCAATGTCCTATTCTGGAGAGACACAAAAAGACACATCCACTACCTGTTTTGTCGAACTTTTCCATTAATTCGTGTACCATGTACTGGTGGAATAAATGATAATCCAATTCTGAGACTCTAAGGGTCCATGATCTAAATTTCCACCCGCATCTTAGATGTGTTACCTCTTTGACTAGTACCCACTGGGTTTGTGTGATGTGGAAGCAGGGAAAAAACCCAAAGCTATCCTTTGTCCTTTTATCGTTGGGAATCATTTCTGTGAGGTAATCTAGGTTCTGAGGTGACAAGTGTCTTAGGAATGAAAATTTCTGCCACACAACTCACTGTCCAAGCCTTCAAGGAGAGTCACAGGAGCTCCACAACGAACATCAGGAAACCTCACAAAGGAAACCTCACTCCTGGACCACAAAACTTCATGGTTCGAATTTTATTACCTCAGCCCTCAGGGCAAATATTGCTGCCTTTTGATTTGTTTGTTTTAGCATCACTGAGTCCAATAGCGGCTAAAACTGTGATTTTCTGCGACCTATTTCTCAACAATAAGGAGATACGCTCTTCATCTCAAGAAGTCATGTGAAGGTGGGGAAACAAACCTCAGAATCTTGAAGACCTGGGTTTATTTAGTCACTGCTGCCATTTTCTAGATTCTTAGGACCTCAGTTTCCAAATCTGTAAAATGAAGCAACTAAACTATATACTATCTAAGGTCCCCTCCCTGTTCTAAAATTCTATAAACTGTTTCTTTAAAAAGCTAGGGAAGTTTAGAATATATTCTGGCTTATAAGACCTGTAACTCTTTTCATAAATTATCTATTAATTATATTCATTATATTTTCTCCATTCCTGGTTTGTCTCCTAATTACAATGGCTTTGCTACCACTGTGCTTCTTTTGCAAAATTAAGGACTTTCAGGGCTTGGAAGCAGCAATAACATAGTCTACAAGCCAGCAAAGAGAGCCAAGTCATTCCATCTCTTTGTATCAGGATCCAGGGTCCCACTCCTAAGAATGAGAATGCTGATGGAGAAGGAATAGTGTCACAGTCCTAGAACTTGCACCCCTACCCCCATTACCCCACTGACATCCTGGGGTCTGAATCACTGAAGTTTCTAAGAAAAGTGATTAACATGAATGGCAAATCTGGGAAAAACACGTGGACCTGCCTTCAGATACACCTCTAAGATATCAGGGATTACATTAGGCACTCAGGGTTCTTTTAAGTCCGAAAGGCAAAGTCAGATGGGTCCCAGACAGCCTGAGACTTCTGGGTCAATGATACAAATGGAGACAGCTTTAGTTGCTGGCCAATTCTGCCTCAGTATATTCAGATTTTGCTAGCCCTGCATTTGCCTGTCTGCTTTTCTTGGTGTCTTACATATTCAGGAATATACGCCCTACCTGGGTTCTTACTTCACCTAATAATCCTACAACTTAATGTCCTGTCTTCTAAACTCAGCCCACCTATGGAGAAGCAATGCTATTCCATCCAGCACAGGTCAGCGCTAACCCTGCAAGAGCCCTGTGTCCATGGTGATCAGTGCAGATCTGGGGTGATGACTGACCAACACATACTTACTGCAGTCCTACTGGGTACAGAGCACTGAGCTAGCACTGGCATATCCCAGGAATTCTTGAGTTCCCGACACCAGCTAATACTCAAAACTTAAGAGGAGAGTAAGTTGTTTTTTCAAGATTCACAAAGTTTTCAACATTCTGGCCTCCTATGAGAAAAAATTGAAGTCTTCCTGGGGAAAACCCCCCTGGTAGCAGCTGATAGGGCTCCCTCTACCCGAGGGTCCAAAGGCTTTAGTGCTGGTGACGATGGTGGCATGTGTGTGTACTGGAGGTAGGCTGAAAAGAAGATGTAAAGTCTTCCTTCGAGGACACGTGAAGCCCAGGGAGGTATGAACTAAGGGGAACCCTAAAGCCACTGTCCTTCAAGTGGTGAGTGACAGCTCACTTAGTGGACACTGCTATCAATTTAGTGGGCCAGGACCAAGAACTCTTTAAAACTAAGAAAAGAAGAGAAGAGAGTGGAATAAAAAACAGGGTCAGTACGATTTCATGAAACTTTGGTTTCTAGTTTATATGTGTGTGTTTATGTATACGGGTACACACAACTTTATATGCACATATGTTCGGATATAAGACATATTTCATGCTCTAGATCAAGTCAAAAACATTTGAGAAATGCTAATCAAGAAAAATTAACAGACTTGCTAGTGAGCTAGGCATGCACTGCGACACAAGAGTCAACAACTATTTATCAACACAAGCCACTGCATATGTGACAGTCACTCTGACTAAATGAGAGAAAGTGATGCATGCAAAACGGGCTGGGAGCTGCCAAAGCGATTAAATAAGCTCCCTGACACTGCCAAAGCCAGAGCTGATGCTCATGCTGTGGAATCTCTACTTTGGCTTTGATCATTCTGCTTCTCAAACAGCAAAACTCTCTTTCAGAGTTGAATAAAAAAATCTTCCACTTCTTCATTAAAGAAGGAAGAAAGGTTTATTAAACTTGAGTCTTTGTGGCTGTTGAGCTTGGTTTTGGAGCCTAAGTTAAAAACTCCTAATTTGGGGCATAATTTTAATAATAAAAAAAAAGTCTTCTGCTTTACCTTTTGTATATGCTTTAACATTAGTATAAAATTCCTTCAGTATAAAATTTCATGCAGGGAATCAAATCTGCTCCACCAGATTCATTTCTGCTGAATCACATCACTTTACTTTTCAAGTGCCTTTCACATAGCAATTTCAAGGAGTTGGGAGTGATGGTTAACTCACTACTCGCTTTCCACATTGGACTAGAGAAGCTACATTAGCTGAACAAGGTCAGATGCCAAGTGAGTGAAGAAAACAGGTCTGTGGATTCTAAGTCTGATCTCCAGCTGTCTAGCCAGGCCAGAAGACAGACTGTTGAGGAATATTCCATTCCTCTCCATCACTTTTTCAAGAATTCCTTTCCTAGATCAGTATCCAAAGTATTGATGAAGCACCAGGGTATTGGACAAAAAGACTGAAAATCACTCTGGAACTGTTAAATGGAAGTACTGTATCAATCTCCTTCACAAATCATGTGGGAAATTTTAGAACTTGTTACTAATGCCCAGAACCACATAGGTTGAAGACATGAAAGGATGAAAGGCATCTTCAGACTCATTCATGATAAATTCCCAATGGTTATGGAGGACACTTAAAAGATATTTCAAAATATGTTTGTAAAAATTAAATGAAGTTGACGGCAGAAGGGGTAAATGCTGTTTTTTCTCATAAATAATAATACCAATAAACTTTGTTAAGCCTTGGATAGGTCAGGCTTAAAAGTTTTACGGGTAGTATCTTCAAACCACTCTGTAAGTTCTTATTTTTCACATTTCAATAGGTGAGGAGACAGGCTCAGAGAGGTGAAATGATCTGCCCAGTGTTACACGGCTACTAAGTGGCAATGCTGATTCAAACCAAGACTGTCTAATTCCAAATACCACGCTCTTAACCGTTTTGCTGCATTCTGAAAGCGTGTGCTGGTGACACTACATGACTGGGAGCTAACTCTACATGCGACTCATGCTCTGGAGTCAGATCCTGGGTCTGAGTCTCATTTCACTTACTAGTTACAAGACTCTGGACAAGTTCCATAATCTCTTAAGTTTCTGTTCTCTTCTGTAGCATATGATAATAATAATACAAAGCTTATTGACTTGTAAGGATTAAATGTAATACTGCATATAAAGAACTTTGCAGAATGTCAGCATACGGTGAATACTAAAACAAACATTAGCGATTATAGTGCTAGTTAGTATTAAGAAATTCACTGATCACCTCACACCAGTCAGAATGGCCATTATCAAAAAGTCTGCAAATAATAAATGCTAGAGAGGATGTGGAGAAAAGGGAACCCTCCTGCCCCGTTGGTGGGAATGTAAATTGGTGCAGCCACTATGGAAAACAGTGTGGAGGTTCCTTAAAAAACTAAAAATATAGTTACCATATGATCCAGCAATCCTACTCCTGGGCATATAACCAGAAAAGAAGAAAACTATAAACAAAAATACACACGCACCCCAATGTGCACAGCAGTACTATTTACAATAGCCAAGACATGGAGACAACCTGTCCGTCAACAGCAAAATGTCCATCAACAGATGAAAGGATAAAGAAATGTGGTATGTATGTATATTACTCAGCCATAAAAAGAATGAAATAACATCACTTGCAGCAACATGGGTGGACTATCATACTAAGTAAAGTAAGTCAGACAGAGAAAGACAAATATCATGTATCACTTTATGAGAAAAAAAGCTTAAAAGCTTTAGATATTTCTCAGAGTAATTCAGATTGCCTCAAAAGATGTAAATAAAGGTTTCTTTATCTTGTTTCACCCCAATCCAAAAACATATTAAATCTCACTGGCATGTATTCTAGATAGTGAAAAAATAATGTTGCCCCTCTTTCAAGCTGCCTACAATTCTAGACAAACACATAAATAAGTAATATTTATAATATATCAGATATACAGGCAATTACAGGTGCACATACAATTTGAAATTAGAGTTCAAATAACCATGAGATGAGGCATTCTCTTTTTCTAGGAGGGCTAGAAACCAACCTATATCTTGATAATAGCTCTGAACTCTGCGGGTCACTGCCAGGCTCTGGGGTAAAAGGCAAAGACACATTCTAAGAGGAATCCTCCTCCTCCTCCTCCCCCCTCCAACACGGTCCAAGAGGACTCTGTGGAAATGGAGGCTTTAGCAGACTCCGAAAGACAACTGTTAAGGTAGATACCTGGTGTTTCAGTGAAATTCAGCATATCTAAATAATGCACTGAGACTTGATTGCATCTTAATTTTTAAAAATCCACGCTGCTGTTCTCTCTCCAAGCAGACTGTAAGCCGCATAAGCACAGTGTCCTCTGCTTCCTTGGACCCCTAATGTGACCCAATGAATTGCAGTGGGAGCAAAGAGGCATTTGATAAGTATCTCGTGGCTGAACTGTAGTTCTAGTTCATTGAAAGTGAAAGATTAATTACCGAAAGTTTAAAACACAGAATCTTCCATGTGTGAGCAACACTAGGTCCCTCAAATGTGCAGTTTTCCTAGTAACATGCCAGCTCTGACTCAGGATGACTTACTTCGAGAAATATTTTCTAATAACTTGAATGGAGGAAGCTCTCTGTAAACAAATGGCACTGTGTCATCCTCCACAACGCTCCTGACTTTTCAGTGGGAAACAAATCATGCTCCTCGTCTGTCTGCGAGGAGAGCGTGTATGAGGAGGATAAACTGAATACTCTCTAATGGGATCCCACAGCCCTGCCCCCTGAGAGATTCATTCCACACCTGGGCCTGCTGTGAGGTTTTATTCATTTACTTATTTATCTGGGGGGAGGGATACCATATAGCATTATCCTCAGCCTCACGGAATCCACTCTCACATATTATTTATCTTGATAAAATACTGTGGGATGCTGTAAGTATGAAGCCTCCCATGCAAAATCCCCTTCCAAATACCACAGCAGAACTCTGCTGAGCTTCCCTCTCCCGATTATTAATTGGAAGGCTCCCAGCTATGGGGGAGAGAGGAAGGACGTGGAGATCCCTCATGGAACTCTGAAAACCCAGATGGGCTTTTCTTTAGATGCCCGAGTTATCATCAGCTGCCACTCAACAACTGGCAGATCACAGAGCTGGAAAAGTGGCTGATACATTATCACTCACAGCACAGAAGTAGAGCCAGGTGAGAAAAGGCCATCAGAAGAGCGTTTCATCCCGCAGGACTGAACTAGCAAGAGAGACTTAAGAGCTTCAGAAGATACTGACTACATCTGAGCCCTGACTCTTAGCTAATCAAACAGAAAGAAGAGGCACAGTTGGCAAGAGGGTCTCAAGCCACAGTGGTTTTCAGTCTTACTTTTCCACAGTCCCCATGACAGATGATGGTCACAGAGCACAGAGCTTGAATTATGGATAACTCTCTGTCCCAGCGATAATGCATCCTTTTCTCTCCCATGCAACAAAGTTTATTAAAATGAAGGCTAGCAGGGAGGGTATAGCTCAGTGGTTGAGCATGAGCTTGGCATGCACGAAGTCCTGGGTTCAATCCCCAGTACACTGCTCCATTAAAATAAATAAACAAATAAATAAACAAACCTAATTACCCCCCCCACATAAATAAAATAAAGGCAAGTGGGAATGATTCACAGAGGGCTAACACTGAACGCACCCGAACATTTTTGAGAACTGAGGTCCCTCACTAATAATACGAGTCCTTGCGGGTTACAGCATTGTAGAAGCCCCACTACCAGGGAGACCAGAAGCTGGAGGCCATGCTCTGACATCATTAAGGATGACAACCGTTTGCCTATTTTCTTCCCCATTTCCCAATTTCAGAGGGCAAGTCTAGGGCCTTTTCTTCACATTCTACACACTTACGTTCTGGGCTGACTGAAGTGTCCCCATCAAATAAATGATACTCTCCCAGCTGGCAAGTTATCCCAGTCAGAGACATCGCAACAGGGGGGATGCATGGCCCAGCAGGGCACTCGGTACGTTACGATCACAACTCCCACAGCACAACTCAGGTTAGGTTCAGGTACAGTTGGGTTGGCTTTTGACATAGTTCTAATTCCAGTAAGAAGAAAACGGCCAACAGAATATTCAACTCAAGATTCTGCTCCTGACAGTTGCTCCAAGAAACACTTCATGAAACGGCAGAACTGCCCTCCATGGTACTGTGCCTGCTTCCTTCCTGACTCTGAAGTTATCTCTACGTCAACTAACTTCACTCCCCTTCAGCGCCCACATACGGCCCCAGCTGAAAATATATCATCTCCTCATTAAAAGATACCAAGAAAAAATAAGGGAGTTGAGAGGGAAGAGATGAGATACTTCAGTTCCATTCAGCATTTCCTAGTTTCAGAGAATAGGAAAACGGCATCTCAAGGAAGTTTCATTTCCCCTCTCTGGCAAAATAAAGATTTTCTGAGCATTGAAGAAAAGAGATGTGGCTGGGTGCTCGGGCCAGGAGGTTGGGACTGGACATCACAGCCTTAGGTACCCTGCAGGCCTCTGTCAATGCCCCCTGTCCATCCTCCACTCCATCATATCTACCCAGAGCAAATGCCAGACACGGCTTCTGGGCAAAACAGACTGAGGCATCATTACATGAGAAACACACCATGGCCTACATTTTATCTCAATCTTATTTAAAAGAAGAGAGGGGAAAAAATAAAAGGATTTAAATACATGAAAATATATCAATGACCTTTAGTGCAAATTATTTGCTACCTCCACCAAACACTGGAAATTTGATTTTTACTTCACTTCTGTGAAGGGCAATAGGAGAGTGTGTTTGAGAGAGATTATAGGTAGCAAGGCACCATTAGGTATTCTGCTCTTGTATCTGACTTCCGGAAACACTTTGTCCCAGCCAAAGCAATGACTCTTCACTGTTGCCAATGTCACAATAGGAGCCTGATTTGCTGCAGCAGAGCAAACAGTGTAACCCTCCTTAGAAGAAAGGCTCTGCTCTAGCATTTCTGAGAGATAAATTTAAGTCAATGTAGAAAATGGAAAATTACTATCACCCTTTTACTATTAAAGAGGGATGATGAAAACAACTTGAAAATATCAAAAGCCTTCGTTCAGAAAATCAGCAAACATTTCTTCATCTGTTTGTTTTTTGTTATTGCTGTTTTATTTTGGGGCTTGGGGGGCATGTAATGAAACATAGAAATCAGGCACAGAGAGATCTGGAGAGAATCTGAGATTACACTACATAGATACTCTAAAGAAACGATGAAAAGTGCTAGCAACTATATACCAGTGGTACTTGGTAGAGAGTCCTTAAATTTAGATTCATACTCTCATTCACTCAACAATTGCTGTTGCCTATCCACTATGAAAAAGACCTTATAGAAAGTACTAAGATATCACTAATGTAAGATAGGAAATGATATGTTACATGGGAAGGGGATGGTTATTTCAAGGAGGAAATTATCATTTCTAGATAAAGAAGACTTTCTGGTAGAAGGGGGAAATGAACTGGCCTTGAAGGATGAATAAAACATAGACTGCTCAGAAATCAGAGAAGTCTTTCTGAATAGTGAGCCCAAAGAGATGAAGGTGAGAAAATGCAGGCAGCCAGGGAGCAGAGAGTAGTTCTGATTGCTGGAGGCAGAGGAGACTTAGAGAGGAGTGGTACCAACAGATTTATGGAAGGTCAGGACACAGACTAAGCACACGGATATGTGGGAAATGCGTTTGGCCTTCATGAGCTATAAGCAGCAGTTAAATAAGAACTTTTAACAGTAAGAGCAGACAGGACAGATACAGGGCTGGGACAGGCCACTTCTGGGCGAGATGTTAACCCTTCTGTTGCTGCAAATAGGATTGAATGGGTTAGGACAGGAAGGGTTAGGACAGCTCGGGTGTGGGAAGGGGTGACCTTGTGGGGTTTGGAAGAGGCGCTATTTACCAACGAGTACCGAGTATTTCAGAATTTTAGCAACCAGTACAGCCCCGGAGCCAAATATGCTAGCTGAATTTCAGTTCTGTCTAAGGTAGGGATGTATGAATGAATGAGTGAATGAATGAATGAATGAATTTTTTAAATACCCAAAGCTACCTAAAGCTTTTGTTTTTCAGATCCATGGAAAAGACCTCTACTTGGATGTCCCATAGATACCCCAAAGACAGTAAATCTAAATAAAACTAAACCCATCACATGCTTTCCTAAATGTGTAACATCTATGATTACTTCAGGAAACAGCATCACAAACTACTCAAGCACTCAGGTCAGAAATTTGGGAATCATGATCAGACCTATAACATCATGGCCAGCATATGCAGCACATGAACCTTCTTCCGAGTTTTGGGGAACCATCATTGCGTGAATTTTGCTGGGAGCCAGGGCTACTCTCTCTTTCACAGTCTTTGCTTCTGCTTTCAGAACCTGCTGAAGTTTCCAGAACATATCAAATATAAGGTGGTCCTGAATCTCAGGTAGGTAATCTCACGTTTTTCCAATAAGAAGACTATCTTCCTATCCTTGACTTTTTGATCAATTTACATACATAATATCTTAGAGATGTAGCTAAAATACAGTCAAATGTGTTCTTAAAAATATTACATTAGTTTAATTATGCCTATATTAAATTAAATTAATATAGTAATCCGGAAATACTGTATTATTCAACTCTGACATTTTATAAATCAATAATAAATTATTTTTGCTTATTTCTTGAATATTCTTCCTCATTATTTTGTCTTCCCACTCTTCCTGAAATTCATATTAGTAAACATTGGGCTTACTGAAATACTGTCCATTTTTCTTATTTTTTCTCACCATTGCCCATCCTTTTGTTTCCTTTCTTTTACTTTCTGGGAAATTTCTGTAATCTCATCTTCCAACCCTTTTACTGAACTATCTACTTTGTAAATGATTAACCTCCAAGAGTTCTTTTTAACTCTCTGAATGACGAGCATTCTACTCCTTCTTTCATGTCAGCAGTATCTTTTCTTATCTCTCTGAGGATTTAACCATGTTTCCTTTGAAGTTTTCTGCTGCTCCCTGCCCTGCATTGCCTCTCATTCCTTTGAGTTCCCTTTCCTTGCTTCTTCACTCTGGTTTCAGCCGCTCATGCTAGATGCTTTAATCAAATGTCTAGTGATTCTTAGCTATCTATTCATATCTAATAATGAAGTGTGAGGAAGCTATTTTGAAGCTAGCACATGATATGAACTGGTAGGCTTCACTATAAAGTATTTGAGCAAAACTCCAGGATGGTTTCTGTTTTTGGTTTTTTTTTTTTTTTGAAATATACATAGTGTATTAGTTAAGTTACAGGCTAAGCTGCTACAACAAAGAGGTCCCCAAATACAATGGCTCATATAAGGTAGGCGGTCACTTCTTTCTCTCTTAACACGCCACAGTTGATGGGTGGTGCAGGACAAGCTGCTGCTGCTGCTCTTTCTATTCTGTTTTGCTGCTGTATGTCCCCCCAAGGCCTGGTCCGCCTGGCTGAGGCTGCCTCCCCAGCACCACATCCACATCCCACCTTTGAAAGGACTGAGAGGAAGGGGAGGACAAGAGAGTGAAGTAGAGGCTGCTCCCAGGGCTCAAGAATTTAGTTTGTGGTGGTCACATCGCACTGCAAGGGAGCCTGGGAAATGTAGTCTCTGCCTAGGCAGCCCTGTTCCTTGCCGAAACTTGAGGGTATTCTATTAGTAAAAAGGATGAAAGGGAGAATAGATCGTGGGGGACACTTGGGTCATCTCCAAGTTAGGGACTCCCAGGTGTCAGTATTTCCAGGTTTTGCTCTGAGGTAGTTCATTTTCTCTAGAGGTGGATCCTCTAGCCTGTCCCCTGGGCTGTCCAGGCTGCTGGTGTTCACTGTCAAGTGTACAGACTAGGGCTCCTCACTCCTACCTCCTCTGTGCCTGATGTCGGAGTCTGATGGTCCTCTGGTTTACCTTCCCCAGGGAATAAACTTCTGATTTTATGTGAAGGGTGTGGGGGAGAAATCTGGTTTCCTGTCCATGTGAAATTTGGGTGGGGAACTGGGGTGCAATGGCTCCTTGGACAGACTTTCTTCTAAAACCCCTATTCTCGGCCTCCCACCCTGTGCATCTCCTGTGGTCCCCGATGCTTTATTTCCAAGCTTTTCAGGGGTTCTTTGGATGCCTGTATTGTGGGAACTTGAGTTTGACCTTGTTCTCTTACCATTCCTCTGCCACTTTTCAGTCTTCAAAAATTCTAGTTCAGGGTTACATACATCTCCTAACATCATCAAAGGTGAAGTCTGAGTTCCTGTTTCTTGTTCACTTTATCATTTGGGGGAACTGAAAAAGGAGAAGGATGTGAAAATGGCTTCCCTTTACTATCTTGAAACTGGAAATATATTTTTTCATCTGTACATGATGTTATCACTGGAAATTTTATCTCAAGCCACAAATATCCATATGCTTAAAATAAGAACAGTTTTATTTTTCCTTTCATCCTGTGGGTGTATACTCATGATCTCCACAAAGTAACCACTAATTGTGTTTCATTTTAAAGTGATCTTTAAAAGGCTTATTTGCAATGATATCCAAGAATTGCAGTTGTGAAGTCATTCCCCATCCCTGCCCCGGCCCCCAAATACTTACTAAATCTATATTGAATTTCTTTGTCTCTTTGTCAAATGACCTCTATAAGCATACAAACCAGCAGTGACATAGATAGTTCTGGGCTATTGTGTTTCTCCTAAACAATTCTTTTGTGGTTTAAAAAAAAGTGATTGAGAGAGTGCCCTATAATGTAAAAGGGTTTAAAAGACCTGAATATAAGGCAAGTCTCTTTACCCTGAAAGATAATTTTTGGGAACAAAACGTGATATAAAAACATTATAATTTGGCATGAAAGAACCTGACTCTCTTTTACTTTCCTGTTTTGGCCTATGTTAGATTATGAACACGGTACACCCTCTTCAGCTTCTTCCTCTGGCTAACTCATCCTTCTAGAACGCATGTCAGGTGTCGGCTCCTACAAGAAGCCTTCCTTGACTGCCTCCTAGTCCTCTTCCAAAGGCTGACCAGGTGCTGCACCTGTGTTTCCACAGCACCCAGTATTCCCCTAAATAGCTGTGCTGTATTTTTACTGTATTGCAATCCCTGGTTTACTGGTCATTCTTTCCCACTAAACTGTGAGCTCCTGGAGGACAAGGTCCATGTCTTATTTAACGTCACATTCCTAGTGCCTATAAACCATGGCTGGAACACAGCACTTGCTGGTTATATATTCACTTACTGAATGAATAAGAGAAATGCTGATTTCCAGTTGGAAATAAAAGTCCCCCACTGAACTGAAGGGCAGAGAAGTGGGAGGAATCACTCACTTTGGTTATTTTCATTCACTCATTCCCTCAATGGCTCAAAATTAACTGAGCCAAGCAGAGGAAACATCTTCTACAAGACTCAACTCAATGGAATTTCGGGAACAGAAATTTACCTGGGAGAATTAAGCCACTGGATGGCTGGTCAGATAAAAAGATGCATAAACTTAGGCTTTGAATATTTTATTAGTCAAGGCCCTTTGGTTGCAATGGACAGAAACCCATCCAGGTTAAAAAGAGGGGAGTTAACAGACCCGGAAAAAAACAAAAGCCCTATAATGTGCAGTCATTGGAAAGAAGAGCTATAAAGAGCAGGAAAATGTCATGAGCACTCTAGGTTAGTCTGCCCTTTTCCATATGTCAACCAGATACAGGGAAGAAGAGGGCACCTGCTCTAAGCATGGACTTTGACTGGTAGGCTGAACAGATGACTGGGAAATCTGAGCTCCCCTATCTCTCTCATCCTCCCCCCCCCCCCGCCCTGATGCAGGCCTGTCCATCATGCTGACAGTGCAGCAGAATGTCTCCCAAGCTGTGGTGGATGTGCAGACAGACAGAGTCACGGCTGCACTAATGGAACTCTCGGGATGGGGGTGGGGGCAGGCAACGTAAGAGTAAGTTTCTGAGATGTACAGGAATGGGCCGAAAGAGCAGCAGATACAACCTACGAATCTTCTTTTTCACGATCAGGCATGCAGCTGGCTAAATGCAAGAGCAGCTCTATGACTGAGCCCAGCTACTTACACCCTGCTTAAAATTGTGGCTGGTCTTCTAGGACCAAGTGAGCAAGGAAAGAGGCAAACAGAGCAAAATATGAAGCACATACACTCAGCTAAACTGTGTTGATAATTTCTGTGTAACCTATTTATTCCTCCGGGGAATCTCTCTTGGGGGTGCCCCACTCCCCTACCCGAGTCTGTGCTAGATGCTCCCCTCCCAACCACCATGTGCTCTCTCTCTCTCAGGGTATTTCTTGTCTGCATCCTCGTCAATCTTCCCCACTTCTTGAGGTTGGGAATGATATCATTCATACACCTTTTGGAAGAAGAACAGTATACATTTTTACTAACAAAATAGTTTATCTTTTTGTTTGTTTGTCTGGGGAGAGGTAATTAGGTTTATTTATTTACTTATTTATTTAATGGAGGTACCAGGGATTGAACCCAGGACCTCATGCATGCTGAGCACGCGCTCTACTTCTGAGTTATACATTCCCCCGTCATTTTAATAAATGAATCTTATGTCATAGAGCTCTGTATTCTTGGAGCCTAGGATACACCTGGATCATGTTAGATGATAAACAATAAGAAAGACATGAATAAAATTAAAATACCTGGAATTTTATTGCTCTTTAAAAGTTCTAGAGTAAGAGTCATAGATTTAATACTTTCTCACGGCTTCTGTCTGAGTTCATACATTAACATCAGCAGAGCAGACGTCCCTCTGTCCTTTAAGAAGAGTTTCTATCCCAGAAGTCTACAGGTTTTGAGGTAATTATAAGGCAAATCTTTTTATTATGGTCCAGTGTTCTTGTGTTCTTAACATGGAGGGGACTAGGGCAGGGAGTGGGGGTGGGGGCCAAGACATCCTGGAGCTGAGGGCTAACTGACTCGGATGATGGCGGACTTTGTTTTCATAATGGTCAATCTGACCTGACAATATTCATCTCATCTCTATATTTAGACCCCCTTTTTTTTTTTCAGGGGCAAAGATGACCTGAATTTGCTATAGGTCCAGTCCTTAAATGCACTTGGATGGGAGTTAGGCCCTTGTTCATTTCAACTGAACTTGGGGGAAAGGGAGGTTTTGATGGTTCTCTTTACTATTCTTTGATGAAAACAGAGAGTAGATGTTGATGTTTTACATGAAAGGTCAGTTTCCACATCTGTAAACGGAACTTGACACCCATCCTCCAAGGCCCGGGTGAGGGATAAATAAGATGTCAGCTCACCATAGTGCCTGGGACACTGCAGTTTCCTGGTACATGTCTGTGGCTCTGAATCAATTTAATTAAACAAGGATTCTAGTTCAAAGATGCTTCTATCTATTTTTTTTTTCCTCATGGAAGGCAACTTTTCTTACAAGGACTTTCTTTCTTAGAGGATGCAACAGAGAAAATAGAAAGTTCTGATAAAACAGAGGGGAATAAAAAGGCTGCAAAACAGAGGATTTCGATGCTGTTCCCATTTCCCTCTAAGCTGCTCCAACCGCCCTCAATTATCTTCTGTTGAGAAACCCTAGGCCTTCATCATGCTACTTCTCCTCTGCTTCAGGAAGTGGGGAGAAGCCAAAGAGGAGTCAGAAAGCATGCCAGAAGGGGTCTTCCCTCCCTTGCCCGCTGGAGCATCAAATCAGAAAACTACGGTTCGCTCTGGACAGCCTCAGCACCATGACCACACTGACGTTGCTCTGACACTTACCGGATGGATTCGGAAGAGACCCTGTCAGGAAAGCCCAAGCCCCCGGGGCCCCGGGATGTGGACCGAACCACAGACGGCGCTGAAATGTGGAGCAGAAGTCCAGTAACCCCTACCTGAAAATACTCATCACATTTTGGCCCAGCTGCCATCAGCACCCTTGTCCAAGACACTCTCATTTTTGCTCGGACGACTGCAATCCATTTATATGCTTACCGACTCCAGCCCTTTCTCTGCACAGTAGCCAAGGAATCTTTTAACAAAGTAGGTCAAGTAAGGGCCAGAATCCTTACTGTTGGCTCACCTGCTCTGGCCCTGGCTGCCTCTCCAGCTCCATCTTTGCCTGCTCCCCTGGGGCACACCAAGATCCTATCAGTTCTTCAAACACCCAAGTCCTCTCCTTTCTGTGGGTCCTTGCCTCCTCAGTGAAAACCCTTCCCCTAACTCTTGCTTCCATGTCTCCCACTCCTCTCTCAGGGTTCAGGTGAAGTGTCACTTCCTTGGTGATATTTAAGTAGTAGCCCCCGTATGCGATGCTTCCTGCACCCTGCACCGTTCCTTCACAACGCTCATGGCAACTTAGAATTTTGTATTTGTTTCTGTGGCTATCTGTTTAACGTCCATCGCTATCAGCAGAGGACAAGCTGCCTGAGGACAGAGAGTCTGTTTTACAAACCACTATGTACCCAGGACCCAATACAGTGCTTGACTCACTAAGTGGAAGCAAAAACGCAATTTGTCACCCACGTACTCTTTAGTTGGGGATGCACTTTAGAGTAGTACTGAAACCTTTTCTAAGAGATATTACGTAGGTAGGATCTTTTTTATAGAGACAGAGCTCCTTGTTACAGAATTTCTACCGAGATATTATTTTCAACCCACTACAGTTCCAAACGATGAATTACTTTCAATCACTGCCACATCCAACCAGTGTTTACTATCAAATGTGAATTTATGAAACTTGTAACTTGGGACTCTGTGACTCAGTTTCCCTATCAGTGAAAAGAGGAAGTTTCAAGAAACTGCTAAGACTCTAATTAAAAATTTCAGATATTACACAAATACCATATGATATCATTTACATATGCAATCTTTAAAAATGATACAAATGAACTTACTTACAAAACAGAAACAGATTCACAGACATAGAAAATAAACTTATGGTTACCAAAGGGGAAGGCGGAGTTTGGGATTAGCAGATACAAACTACTATATATAAAATAGATAAATAACAAGGTCCCATGGTATAGCACAGGGAACTATATTCAATAGCTTGTAATAGCCTATAATAAAAAAGAATATGAAAAAGAAAATATATATGTATAACTGACTCACTATGCTGTACACCAGAACCTAACACAACACTGTAAATCTACTATAATAAAAAAATTTCAGATAGTATGACTATCTTATTATTTATATAAAAGATGTGAACAGACAGCTCACAAAATAAATAAAAACGGCCAATACACTTCAGTAGTAATGAAAAAGTAAACTTAAAAAATGAGACACTATCTTTGCTGATCAGATTAGCAAAGATGAAAAATAATAATACCCTTGGTTTAGCATTTCCTTTTTCAAAATAATCATTTTCATCACTATACAATATCTGAAGTGGCTGTTTGGCACTGTGTGTTCAAAAGTCTTAAAAATGTATGCAGCAGATTATATTTAAAGATGGTCACACCAATACAGTCCACCATCCCACGTGTTCTTCCTACAATGTGGTGCTGATGCACCTCTACTGAGATGTGGGGGTCTGTGTGTCCTCCCCATCTTGCGCTGGCCTGTACACTGGAAGTGATGTCGCACGGATTCCAAGGCTAAGTGAGAAAAGGCCACATCATCTCTACCGGTACTCTGCTGGGACACAAGTCTCTGCGGCCCGGAGCTGCCATGTGAGAAGTCGAGCTACTGGGAAGTGGACACACTAAAAAGACCACGGACAGTGAGAAAAATGCCCAGGGAGTCCCAGCTGTTCCAACTTCCAGCCGTCTGACTCTCCCCAGCCTAGCACCAGCCATGAGAGGGAAACCTTCAGAAGATTCCAGCCTCCTCAGCCAATGTCAAATGGAGCAGAAATAAGCCATCCTAACTGAGCCCTGTCCAGACTGCAAATTCAAATGTTGTTGTTTGAAGTACTAAGTTTTGGATAGGTTGCTATATAGCACTAGGTAACTAAAACATTATATATACTGCTGGGTTAAAAGATACCCATATATGTGTGTGTGTGTGTGTGTGTGTGTGTATATGTGTGTGGAGAGTGTTCTGGAGTAGTTTGTTTTATGAGACACCTAGAACATTATATAGTATATGTTAATATATTATAATTTACCACTACATATAATATATTGCTGCATTTAAAGATCTCTATATACTTTATAACTACTTATATAACTATATATCTATATACATCTGTATTTAGATGTCAGTCTATCTATATACATATAGATATATGTAGATATCTTTTAACCTAGTAATTTCAGTCCCAAAAAAATACTTGGAAAGTATATAAAAATGGTTACATAGCATTATCTATAAAACTAAATATTTTGAAACCATCTAAAATGTTCAGCAACAGGCAACTGATTAAATATACTGCTTTATACTCAAATGATCAATTACTAGGCAGCGACCAAAAAAGTGATTATGTGAAACTGCATTTACTAACAAGATAGTGAGTCATGAGTCAAAAATTATAATTAATCAAATTCTTTGCACCTGTGGTCCATTTTTCTTACCACTTTTTTATAGGAGCTTACGTGAAAATAAATGGACCTTAGGTATAAAAACTTACATTAATCATATTCATCAGTGGTTCATGCCTGGCTCTCTTTAAATTATTTATTCACACAAAGGTATTAAAGTATATTTCCCCGCACCTTTACCAGCAACTAACTTTCTCTCTCTCTCTCTAATGGGGAGAAAACAGTCTCAATGTTATGCACTTTTTATATATCTAGAATGTAAACCACTTGTCTTATGTTGCAAATACTTTTCCTCTCTGCTTTTAAACTATTTTCATGGTATATTTTGTAGCACAAAAGTTACAATATGGTCAGACTTCCTATGGTCAAATCTATCAATCTTTTTCCTTTATAGTTGCTTAGACCTTTGTTTTAAAAGCTAAGTACACTGTTAATGATTAGCACTAGTGGGTGTGGGAGTGGCTGAATAGACTCAGGACAGGACTGTCCTTTCTACACTGAGCACTTGAAGTATGACCTTCAGTTAGTACTTTGCTGCCACTGTTCAGAGAGGCTGTATACTCGTGTGATTACGAGTTCTAGACAAGTGGTTTGTCTTGATACCTTTGTTCAGAAAGAGCAATTCCATTCCTCAATGAACTTAGCTTTACTGATAGGGACGTGAACTGGTATTTAATGAGTCTAGAGCACTACAAAGCATGCTAATCTATTCTTGTTCCTCCAAATAATTTTTTTTTAAAAACCTTCAAAATAATCTTTCCACAGACATCTCACAAAATTCAAGTTTCTAGTTCTATAACTTTTCAGAGTTCCTAAACATAATCCTTCAATTGTTAATGTAAATCCAGGCAGCTCCAGCTTTAGATGTCTTATCTGCTTTTGATGAAACCCTTGGCTTGACAAATACCCTAAGATTTATTGTTTTATGGCATCTGGTCAGATAGGAGTTAGTAAGAGATTATATAATTCTTCCCCTGCTCCCACTGTATCTTTTCAGGCACATAATCTTGCATTTTTACCTGTCAAATGAAAACAGGGTGAGACATTTTAATTATTGTAAAATCCACAGTATGAAGACACCTTAAAAGTCAATTTTATCACAAGTCTACAATGCCAATGAATTGTTGAAAACATGCCCTAAAACACAATAGGATGCTACCCTATGAATAAGAGTGGAGGGTGGAGTAGAGGCAGTAGGTGCTTAATTCCCCGTTAATGCCTGGGAAAGATCAGAGAGCTCCCTTGGCCCTAATAGTACCACTATGGTAATTTCTAAGTCTGTTATTTTCAGCCTTAATCTTCCATCTAAGCTCCAATTGTCTACCCAAACTTTCCCACTTGTCATATATATAAGGATGTCACGTGAAAGCAAATCAATTAACATCCCTACCATTTCCCAAAGTCTGTCTGTTGTACCACTAAGACTTGAAACATCGTAGTCACCTTTGTCCCTACCTTTCATTCACCCTATCAAATCCTGTTGACTTTTTAACCATTTAGTCATTCAGTAAACATTTATTGCATAGCTACTATTTTTTATTGTGGTGAAATATACTAACATAAAACTCACCATTTTAACCCCATTTCTAAGTGTACAGTTTAGTGGCACTAAATACATTCCCCACCATCCACCTCCAGAACTTCTTCTCATCTCAAACTGAAACTCTGTACCCTTTAAACTGTAACTCCCTACTCCCCCCACCCCTAGGTCCTGGCAACCACCATTCTTCCTGTCTTTAGGAATTTGACTATTCTAGGTGTATCAAGTAAGTGGAGTCATACCATATTTGTCCTTTTATGGCTGGCTTCTTTCACTTAATGTTTTCAAGGTTCATTCACATTGCAGCATGCGTCAGAATTTTCTTCCTTTTAAAGACTAAGTAACATACCATTATATGTATATCCCAAATTTTGTTCATCCATTCATCTGTCAATGCTGTGAGGTAATGTCCAACTTCATTTTTGCATGTGGATATCTCGTCTTCCTACACCATTTGCTTGGAAAGATTGTCCTCTCCCCATTGAATGTCCTTTCCCCTCCGTTAAAAATCATCTGACCACTTATGTGAGGGCTTGTCTATAAATCTGTCTCCATGGCAGTACCACACAGTTTTGATTACTGTAGCTTTGTAGTAAGTTCTGGAATCAGCAAGTGTGAGAACTCCAACTTTGTTCTTTTCAAAGATTGTTTTGGCTATTTCGAGTCTCTTGATATTCCATATGAATTTTAGGGTGGATTTTTCTGTTTCTTCAAAAAAGTTGTTGGGGTGGCCCCTCTACCACAATGCAGGCAGTGTTACTTGCACTTATTCCTTCCTTTTCACTTTCACTAGTCACCTTATGAATCTGTTACAGTTGCCTTCTTGCTGGTATTCCTCTCGCAAACTCTCCACATTTTAATACATTCTACATACTGCTATAGGTAAATATCCTTAAAGCATCACATTTATTATACTACTCTTTGGATTAAAGATCATAGTCTTCCTACTGCCCCTTCCTACACCTCTGCTTGCCATTTAAGACCCTCTGTCATTCACCCTTGATCTGCTTATAATCTTTATTTTCTACCACTTCCTGGCACCAAACCTTGGCTCCAGACAGTCTTTTTTCCTTTCCTCATGCTCTCCTATCATCTGAAATAACCCCCACCACCCAACTTTATGTTTTTATACAACCTGACCCATCCGATAAGGCCTATTTCTTAATTGAATCTTTAGTGACAATACTATCTCACCATGATCACTTCTTCTCTAATCCTTTTTTCCCACTATTTTCCCTTTATACAAAAATAACACTTTTATTGTAACAAACCGAGTTTAAAATCTGCGGAATCGCCACACAAAAACTTGTATACAAATGTTCACAGCAGCATTATGGATAACAGTTTAAAGGTAGAACCAATCCAAAGTCCATCAACTGATGAACGAATAAACAAAATGTGGTATATTTTCATACAATTCAATATTATTCAGCCACGAAAAGGAATGAAGTACTTATTCATGCTACAAAATATGGATGAGCCTTAAAACATGTTAAGTGAAATAAGCCAGTGATAAAAGGCCACATATTGTATTATCCCATTTATGTGACATTCTGGAAAAGACAAGAGTAGAGGACCAAAACAGCCAGAAGCTATTGGGAGGGGAGGATTGGGGAGTGATGGCTAACAGGTATTGATTTGTTTTCTGGGTAATGAAGATGTTCCTAAAATTAGATAGCAGTAATGGCTGCATGACATTTTAAATGTACTAAGAAACACTGAATTGCACACTTTAAAAGAGTGAACTTTCTAGTATGTAAATTATACTTCAATAAAACTTGTGAAAAATTATGGAATCTACAAATAAGTTACTAGAACTAGTAAATGAGTCTAACAAGATGGCAGCATACAAGATCAATATATTAAAATTGATTATATTTCTATATGATAGCAACAATAGGAAGTTAAAATTAGGAAATAATACAACCTATAAAATATAACATTCTTAAGATCAATCTGACAAAAGATGTGAAAAACCTATATACAGAAAAACTACAAACATTGATAAGAGAAATTAAAGATGACCTAAGCAACTGGTAAGATATACCATATCTATGGATTGGAAGACCCAATTCAGTTCCTCCCCAAACTGGCCTATAGATTCAACACAATCCCAGTCAAATTCTCATTAGATTTTTTTGTTGAAATTGACTGATTCTAAAATTCATATGGAGTTGCAAAGAATCTAAAGATGAATAAAATTGGAGAATTAATACCGCCTGATTTCAAGAATTATAAAGGTGCAGTAATCAAGACAGTGTGGTATCAGCATAAAGAGATAAAAAATAAACAAAAAGATAAAAAAAAAGATTTAAAAAAAAAACAGAATAGAGTCCAGCCCATGTTAACAATGACAATTGATTTTTGACAAAAGTTTAAGAGCAATTTAGTGAAAAAATGTTAGTCTTTTCAACAAATGGTGCTAGAAACTTGGATATTCATTATGCAAAAGAGAAAAATTTTGATCCACATCTCACACCATACACGAAAATGAACCAAAAATGGAATATGGACCTAACTATAAAACCTAAAACTATAAAGCTTCTAGAAGAAAACATAGGAGAAAACCTTTGAGAACTTGGATTAAGCAAAGATGTCACAGACATGTGATATAGCCATTCAGGTCATGTCTTAGACATGACATCAAAAGCATGATCTATATAAAAGAGCAAACTGATAAACTGGACCTGATCAAAACTAAAAACTGTTCTTCAAAAGACACCATTAAGAGAATAAAATGATAAGCCACTGACTGGAAGAAAATATGTCCACATCATACATCTCGTAAACAAACGAGTCCAAAATATATAAACAATTCTTGCAACTAAATAATAAGATAACAAGTTACCCAATCAAAAAATGGGAAAACGTCTGAACAGTCACTTTACCAAAATAAATATACAATGGTAACTAAGCACATGAAAAGAAATTCAACAAAATTAGTTATTAGAGATATGCCTATTTTAAGCCACAGTGAGGTACTGCTACACACCTACTATATCAACTAAAATTAAAAGGTTTGAACATACCAATTGTTGGCAAAGATATGGAGGAACTGTGACTCATATACTGCTAGTGAGAATACAACTTTGGAAAACATTTCAGCAATTTCTTTAAAAGATAAGCAGTTAAGCATACATCTACCATATGATCAGCCATTTCACTCCTGGGAATTTCCCCAAGAGAAGTGAAAATAAACCCAAGAGAAATGAAAGACTTACACTAGAACATTTAATCACAGCAGCCCCAACCTAAAAGTCCATCAACAAGTGAACAGATAAACAAATAGCCCATACAATGGAAAACTACTTGACAATGAAAAGGAATGAAGTATTTATACATGCTATAACATAGATGAATCTGAGTTGTTCAAAATAATTACACTGAGTTAAGAAGCCAGACAAAAAGGAGAATGAACATACTGCACAGTTCTGTTATATAAAATTCTAGAAAATGTAAACTCATATAATAGGACAGAAAGCAGATTAGAGGTTGCCTGGAGGTGGGAGTTGGGCAACAGGAATAGGAATGGGAATGGAGGAAGGGGCAGGAAGGAGGGATTACATATGCCTCTACTGTTGGAGATGTGTTGTTTTCATTTTTCTCCACGCTTATAAACTTACCATAACTGCCATAAATACAATTATTCACCATAAGTATTCTTTTATGATGCACAGTGTGTATTCAATACATGCTCTTTAGTGAATTAATCATTGGAGGATCAACTGTATAGCTGCTTGAATGTAAAGTCTGAAAAACTAAATAGCTAGGTCAAAGAATAGGCAGATTTTAATATTTTTTACACAATGGTAAATTTTACTCCAGAAAGATGCCAATTGTTAAGAGGGTCTGTGTGTATCTATACCATATCATAATTCATCCACGTGAACCAAGCTGCTGACATGTAGATGAAAATGTTCACTCTTCATTTATTTGCAATTATTTATTTATTAATGAGCTTGAAATTTTTATTGTTTTACTTATTAGCCATTTTTATTCCTTCTTCTAGCCCCTATTGCATCAAATCTGTATAGCACAAAATTAGCACTCTATTATGTATTTTTATTTGTATTGAGTAATTTGGCACTTTATCATCTTAACATACAATGCAGTTATATACGTTACTGTTGTCCTTTATAAAGCATTGGTAGAGGCTTGATAGGGCCTCTTATGAGATGCCACTGATGGTCTTCTAATCCCAGCATACAATATTATTATTCACTAATTGTTTTTCGCCTGTGTATATGGAGTATATTTTTCTTTTTATCCCGTTTTTTCTCTACATATTTTTAAATAGATTTTAAATTAACTGATAAAGGGACCATACCAATTAAAAGGCAGATTATGTAATCCAGTTATGTATAATTAGTGGATGATCTGATTCAAAATATAAAAGACTCTCAAAGGACAGAATAAAGTGTTGATCTGATATGATTCCAACTGTAGTTCTTGCAGCACTATTTTTAAGTGATTTAGAGTACATTCCTTCATCTGCAGTTTTCCCCTGTATAAAATGTGTGCAAACTCAGGATGAGGGTATCAACTTGACAGAACATCATAAATAAAACACCAGAATAACCACCAGGAGCCTGGGACAGTGCCCCTATTCACACATCTTCCTTGTATGGACTACACATTCCATTCACTTAACAAGCACTTGCGTACCGACCAGGTGCTGAGGATATGACAGTGAGCAAGCTAGACCATGTTCCTGACCCAGGAAGCTTAAGGTCTGCTGGGGAGAAAAGAAAAATAGACAATTATAATATAGTGTGATAAGTGCTGCAATGGGGAACTACAGAGTGATATCAGAGCATATCCAGGGGGTGCCTTAATAAACAGATGCAGAAGAGATTCAATCCTACTTTTTTAAGTGGAATAGGATCAAATCCTTAAAAGTACTTAACAGTGCTTTACTATTGTATTGGATCACCTATAATTTAGAAAACTGCAGGGGTTCCTTCAATATTTTAAACTGAAGTATAATATACACGTAGAAAGTACATCTATCTTAAGCGTACAGCTTGATGAGGTTTTGCAAGCTGACACAATCATGTAGCACCCAGGTCAAGAAATTCAGCAGTGCCAGCATCCAGAAGTCCTCCCCATGCTCCCTGAACTGGCTTCTAATAGCACAGACTGGTTTTTCCTGCATTTTTAAATGGAATCACTTAGCATGTACTCTTTTGTGTCTGGCTTTGTGTCCAGTTGTGGACTGTTCATTATCACTGCTGTTTTGTATTCCTTGTGTGAATCCACATATTTATCTCAATGTATGTTCATAGGCAGCTGGGTAGTTTCTAGTTTAGGGCTATTATTAGGACTCCTCCTATAACATTCTAAAACTTACCTTTCAGTGAATATACGTATATGTTTCTGCTGGGTATTCACTCGGGAGTGGAGCTGCTGGACCTTATGGTGTGCATATATTCAGCTTTGAAAAATAGGCAACCGGAGCTTTTAATATCACACAATATGCAGAAATATAACTTGTACATTTGCTTGGGATTAATTTATTTAATTATTATTTTTAAAATATTTTATTTATTTTTTGTTTGTTTTTTTGTTTTGGGAAGAGGTAATTAAGTTTATTTATTTTACTTATTTATTTTAATGGAGGTACCGGGGGTTGAACCCAGGACCTCGTGCATGCTAAGCACACACTTTGCCACTGAGCTATACCCCCACCCCGGGATTAATGTAAATAATCTGATTAGTTACTATTTGTTGAGCATCTCCTGTTGGCCAGGCACTGTGCAAGTGTTGGTTATACACTGGCTTTTGCCTTGTAGCCCTTAGGAAAGCATTCTTGCTCTAAGATTAACTAGAGAGCCAGGATATAAACCGTGTATGTCTATATACTCAAAACTATGTTAAAATATCATGGTATACAGGAAAATAACCTGGAAGGAAAATAAATCAGAAATGTCAGAATGACTGTCTTTATTAAATGTAGGACTTATTAGCAATTTTTTCTACTTTTCTGTATTTTCTAGGACTACCAGCCATGTAAAATTTCACATACGACTTGATTGGAATCCATAGAAAACCTAACTGAAGACAGTATGATGTCCAGAAGCTATTCTCCAATCTGCAAGGAATTTAGTGAAAGCTGAATGACTGATAGAGAATTCTGTCACATACTTAGCACATGTTTCTATATTTCTTATATTTTGTTGCAAGGTCCTAGACTCACAGAAAATCAGAATTGGAAGAGATGTTAGGACTCATTTGGTCACTTGCTTTCAAATATTTTAGCTGTGGAAGAGTTTATTTGAAATTATATGAAAATCAAATATAAAAGTGGAGCATTTGGAAGAAGCCCTATTTGCACACCCCTCTAAGGCAAAAGGTGCTAAGCATCAAGTCTCTTTGAGAGAGACTGTTTGAAACGACTGATCCACAACAAGGTCCTACTGTACAGCACAGGGAACTATATTCTGTATCTTGTAATAATCTACAATGAAAAAGAATATGAAAAGGAATACATATGTGTGTATATTATATTTGTATAACTGAATCACTATGTTGTACACCAGAAACTAATACAACATTGTAAATCAATTAAAAAACAAATTAAAACTTTGTTTAATTAAAAAACAAAACAATTAAAAAACAAAAACATTGATCCAATTCAATCCATTCATTTTCTAGAAAAAGAGGACGAAACAAGACCATAAGCAAGACAGCTGCAGATCTTCTGACTTGGAGCCTAATCCTTTTCAACACACCACTGCTTTTCAAGTGGCTCTACACTCTCCAATCATACGAGCAATGCTTTATGCCTCTGGGTCTCCATCCAGGCCAGCAGAGACAGCAGTGCTCAGAATATATTTTTTAATCAAACAGTTGATATATACCTGCTATTCACCACTCCAAGTAGATTATATATAGGAAAAGCAATGCATTTTTTAAAATTGAAGTACAGTCAGTTACAGCGTGTCAGTTTCTGGGGTACAGCACAATGTCCTCGTCATGCATATGTATTACAAAGGAGCTAAAAGGCTCATTTCAGTCTCCATACCTAACCTGCCCCGCGGCACCAAGGACATTTCCCAAGACCAGTAAGAAGAGGATGGAAGTTAAATAATAAAGCAGCTGGGGTTATATAATGGATTTAAAACCAAAAGCAGGAAGACCTATATTGAAGAAACTCCTTCCAGCCCAGAGCAATTAATGTGGTGAACAGATGGGCAGGGAAGTGGACTATTTTCAAGCTTTAAAGGGAAGATAAACGACACAAAGAAATAATAAGCAGTAAGCCCTACAGTGCAGGGGCAAACACGAGGGCATGTTTTTCTTTTTTTTCCAAAAGATATTTTTATTGCTAGGCAGTAACGTTTGCTCCAAGTTTTGCTCCTGTTAGTTGTTTTTCCATCAATAAAGAAGGTGAGTACTGGAGAGATCGAATAACACACCTACAGAAAAACTGCAGAGCAGAGACATCAATGGAAGCAATGAAAATAAGCTCCTGAATTCTAGTGTATGTCTTCTAGTTGAGTTTATGAAAGGGCAATCTTCCCTTTCTTTAGAAGATAGCACAGAGAACTTTTAGGATTGGAGCTTATAATGATGATTACGAGGTGGCAATGTGCATCAGCAATGAAGCATCAGGGTATACATTCGATGAAGTTTTACTGTGGATTTTTTTTTACTGCGTTTGAGTTATTTCTCCATTGGTAATCCATACACGGCACAGTACAGGTCCTCTTCCGTGATTCACGTGCTACTGAAACAAGCTTGTCAACTATGTCTCGCTTCATTACAAATTTCTGTTGCTCAGACCTGTAAGTACACTCTTCTTACATCAGCACTCTTAGAATATGATTGCAACTTCTGGCATTTGTTGAGAACGTTATGATGTTCAAAATACTCACATCTATTTTTTTTCATTTTACCCTCATAACATTGCTGTAATATGTACTTGCCATTTAACAGACTAGGAAACTTAGGCTTCAGGATGGTAAGTGATGACTCTAAAGTCTCAGAGTTAATAAATGGCAGAGCTGAAACAGGCACCTTGAACTTCTGGTGTTGAGTCCATCATTCTTCCGTAACTACTTTACACTAAACTACATTAAACACCATCAGATGTTCTCCACTGTCCTCTTGATAAACTCCTCAGCCTCAGCATGGCTTTCCAGTCCCTCCCCATCCAGGACCTTCCTCGTCTAACCTTCTCTCCACTTCTCTCCCACACCCTCTAGCTGCTTGCTCATAACAACACCCTCCCTGAATGTCCTCCTTTCTTCATTTCACCAAACTCTACACAGCCTTTAAGGCCCAGCATAAGTGTCTAGTAGATATAATCTTCCACCAAAAGCAATTTACATCTGAATCACACATTTTGGCAATTCATTATATTCAATATAATTAGTAGTGAGCCACAGTTGTTAAATCATTTGTTACACCGTTAAATTATTTTATATCTAATTGTTTAACATGCTGAAGTCCTGTTTCTGCTAAAGACCAAATCCTTTGGCTGTACAAGGTGGTATCATAGCGTTTACTCATGAACATGTACCAGTGCCTAGCACAGGGCAGGCACTCAATAAATAGAAGTCAATGATTTCTGGTTTTGTTTCAATAAAATGCCGAGCGTTGTATGAGGACATAGTCACTGCAATGACTGAGGTTAGGAGGACAAGACAGAATTTCAGTCTTAACAGAACTGGGGTACCAGGAGGCCTCCAAGGCAGGGATCCAAGACCTGGAACTGGATACACAGTGAAGCAGAACAAGCAGCAAGGCTGACTTGATGCTCCATAAATATGGGTCAGGACTGAACTACAGGTGGAGGTTAAGTAGCTACTAAGAGAGAGTAGGAGAGGAAGAGAGAAAAGGAGAAAGAGAGAAGGTGATGCAGTAGACTATTGGTGGGCTGCATCCTGCTGTTACACAGTCTGTATGATAGAGGACACACCTGCTGCTGATCATGGGCAGTAGCATTCATTTCAAACACCCAGGTAATTCTCTACAACAAGGTCCAGCCTACACTGCTTCTGTAAGTAAAGTTTTATTGGGACACAGCCACACCCATATGTTTGAGCACTGCCTTTGGCTATTTATGCACGAAGAGGATGGAGCTGAGGAGCTGCAGCTTAACAGATTTTCCATCTGGTCCTGGATGGAAGTTTGCCGACCTCTGCTGTAAAATCTGCTTCTGTTTTTTAATAAGGAATCACAAAGCAATTTTTGGCAAAGGAGATCCAGACGCTGTCAGCAGATTTAGAAAGGTCAGAAAGTTTCCTTCCTTACAATCCATCACTCTGGTCTCTGACCCCCTCACTTGACCACTCTGTCCAACTGTGTCTGTTTGTGAAGCTGAGGTTATTGTACCCACTCTTGTGCCTTGGACCTGAAGTTTTCTAGCACTGGTGGACTGTGTCTAACTACGGGATTATTCCCTAATGCTCACGTTCATTGGAAATGTTAGGGTAGAAAAAGAATGAGTTGTTTATACAATAGTCAGTAGAAGTAGTATGTCAACAACTTGCTTTATATAACCATAAAGAAGTAGCAGATTTTTTTGAGTTAACAGAAGTATACCCTCAGGGAATTCTAATTCGAAAAGATACGTGCACCTCAATGTTCATAGCAGCACTATATACAATAGCCAAGACATGGAAGCAACTTAAATGTCCATCGACAGATGACTGGATAAAGAAGTTGTGGTATATTTATACAATGGAATACTATTCACTGATAAAAATAAAACAGTGCCATTTGCAGCAACATGGATGGACATGGAGATCACTATTCTAAGTGAAGTAAGCCAGAAAGAAAAAGAAAAATACCATATGATAAACACTCATATATGGAATCTAAAAAAAAAAAAAGAAAGAAAGAAAGAAAAAGAAGAAAGAGGACACTAGTGAACTCATCTACAAAACAGAAATAGACTCAGACATAGTAAACAATCTTATGGTTACCAGGGGAAAGGGGGTGGGAAGGGATAAATCTGAGAGTTTGAGATTTGCAAATATTAAAATTTTATCTATATATAAAAGTAGATAAAAAACAAATTTCTTCTGTACAGCACAGGGAACTATATTCAATATCTTATAATAACCTTTTTTTTAAAAAAAATTCTTTTTGGTTTGCATTTTTGAGGGTGGAGGGGAGGTAATTAGGTTTATTTATTTATTTAATGGAGGTACTGGAGATTGAACCCAGGACCCTGTGCATGCTAGGCATGCACTCTACCACTGAGCTATCTCCCTCCTCTCTAATAACCTTTAATGAAAAAGAATATGAAAATGAATATATGTACATATATGCATGAGTGGGACATTGTGCTGTACATCAGAATTTGACACATTATAACTGACTATATTTCAACTTAAAAAAAAAAAAAAGGAAGAAGTATCCTCTCCGTAGGAGGATACAGCTCAGTGGTAGAGCACATGCCTAGCATGCACAGGGTCCTGGGTTCAATCCCCAGTACCTCCATTAAATAAATGAATGAATGCATGCATGAATGAATAAATAAATAAATACATAAATCTAATTACCTCCCCCAAAACAAAATAAAACAAAAAAGTATATTTTTCACAATATTTTTACAACTTTTAATAGAATCCTTTCTTATATGATTTTCATAATTTTCTATTAGCAACACAGTATAGAAAATATAGTTTAACCTTTTTTTTTGCTGACTCAGACTCATCATAATGAGATTTGCTACATGGTAGCCCTCCGGGGCCACCAAGGAAGGGAGGTTAATTGAGCTAACAAAAAAATCGGGGAAAACTGACTTCATAGTTTTCTTATCTACTTTTCTCCTTCTCTCATTCTCAGAAGTCATCCTACACTGGATGCCAGGATTGGAAGGTGATCTAGGTCAACCACCAATCTCATGCCGAAATTCCTAGATCAAAAAAAAAAAAGTGCCTATCCAATGGGCTGGTCTTTGTCTTAGTCCACATAGGCTGCTATAACAAAATCCCACAGACTGGGTTGGAGGGAGGCTATAAACAACAGAACTTTGATTCTCATAGTTCTGGAGGCTGGAAGTCTGAGATCAGGGTGTGAGCACGCTTGGGTGAGGGCCCCCTTCCAGGTATCTTCACATGGCCAAGGGGCCAGGGAGCTCTCTGGACTCCCTGCTCTAAAGGCTCTAATCCCATTCGTGAAGGTTCTGCCCTCGTGACTGATCAACTCCCTGAGGCCCCACCTCCTAATACCATCACACTGGGCATGAACATTTCAACAAGTGAATTTGGGGGGGACATAAACATTGAAACCACAGCTATCCTGTCTAGTTTAGTTCACCAAATCACCAAATATTTACAATATGCCTCCTCTGGGTCAGTCATAGTCTTAAATTCAAAGATAATTAAGACATGGCTTCTGCCCTTATAAGATACCAACCTTGGTAGAAAGCCCAGTGTTCTCATGTAAGATTGTATGTGGGTAAGAAGGCCCCATTTCTTATAGCTTCATATTTTGCTATTTTGTTCATTTAATGTTATCTGATAAAGCCTAGTATTTTCTTTCAGGGCCCCACTCACACATTTACTCTATTTTCTGATGATGGTGAATAATGTCTAAATGGATAAGGAGAAAGTTCATAAGCAGTCAGAGCACTTGCTTTCCATAGTCAGGATTTTGCCCCACAACAAGAGCTTTAAGATGTGGTTTCCAAGAATAAGATCTGTCTAAAAATGGAGATTTCTCTGTATTACACAAGTATATCTCAAAGAATCGTTTTACAATGACTAATGTTCTGACTTTGAATTACTTACTCCCTAAAGGTCTAAGAGCCATCAGAGAGACTCCAACACCAGGCTCCTGCTGCAGTGACCTGTCATTCCTGCCTCAGTTTCACAATGAAGAGCTCAAAGAAAGTCCTAAATATTCTTACCTAATAGAGCATGGTAAGTCCAGTTATAAGATTTCTTCTCTGTAAGAAGAATTTAACCATGCCAAGACTCAAAATCAAATATAATACAAAGAATAAGGGGGAACCGAGGAAAGAGAAAGATGGAAAACAGAGAAGAGAGAAATAAACAAAAGAAAGTTAAGAAGAAAAGGGTCCAGGGAGGCAGAGGGACATGGAGGCAAAAGAAAAGAAGATTAAAAAGAGC
Organism: Camelus bactrianus; assembly: GCF_048773025.1. NCBI lineage: Eukaryota > Metazoa > Chordata > Mammalia > Artiodactyla > Camelidae > Camelus > Camelus bactrianus. The sequence continues at coordinate 97,846,157 of NC_133540.1, forward strand.
AATACATAGAAGAGGAAGATTCAGTCGCGATGTCTTTAGCTAAATGATACAAATGAACTTATTTACAAAACAGAAACAGACTCACAGGCATAGAAAACAAACTCATGGTTACCAAAAGGGGAAGGGTCGAGAAGGGATAAATTAGGAGTTTGGGATTAGCAGGTACACAGTACTATATACAGAATAGATAAACAACAAGGTCCTACTGTATAGCACAGGGAATTATATTCAATAGCTTGTAATAAACTATAATGAAAAAGAATACACATGTATAACTGAATCTCTATGCTGGACACCAGAAACTAACACAGCATTGTCAATCAATTATACTTCAATTAAAAAAAAAAAAGATGTCTTTATTCAAAAAATTACAGTGTCATTGGGGTGGGGAGTATAGCTCAGTGGAAGAGCACATGCTTAGCATGCACAAGGTCCTGGGTTCAATCCCCAGCACCTCTGTTTAAAAAAAAAATTACAGTCTTGAGAGAAGATCACAAGTGAAGAGCTATTTACCTAATTTTCTTACAAGAATAGGGTGTAAAGAGCCTGCTGTTTAGATGGAGAGGCACGGCCCAGGGCTTGTATCCTTTGACACCCGACTCTCACCAGACCTGATACCAGTCGGTCATACCTGGCACCCAGCTCTAGGGCAAAGGAGGCCATCGTGTCATCTGCTGCCAGGGAGTGCTGGAAGAGTCAGATTCAAGCCAAAGCAAATATGCAGTAAAAAAAAAAATAGTACAAGCAACTGAGGAAAGAACAGGTTTGAACCAGGATTAAGTAAGCGAAAGGTTTAGCCAACACAGTAGAAAAGGGTTAGATGAATGAAAGCTTGGAATAGAGGTGGTTTAAACCATCACTGTTTACAGCCCATATGATGAAAACCCCAAGAAAGTCAACTGAAAAACTACTAAAACAGAAGAGAATTTCCAAATCTGATGGAGAATGGCTCAATGGCTTTCATAAACAACAAACAGAGGGTATAATGGGTGAGAAGTTGTCACCTATAATAACAGCCAAAACAAAAAAAATCTAGGAATAAACTTAAGAACAATGTGAAGGACTATATGAAGAACACTTCCAGACACTTCTAAGGGACAGATAAGTGATCAAATGGAAAGGTTCGTGGGAAGGAAAACCTGACATCATAAAGACATCATTCTTCCTAACTTAACCTAGAAGTCAAATGCAATTCCAATAAAAAAGAAGAGTGAGCAAGGCTCTGAAAAAGAAGGGTGATAAGGGGACACAAGCTCTACCAGACAGTAAGGTGTTTTATAGACCCTCGGTCATCAACCCAGTATGAAACTACTGCATGAAGACACAGATGGATCAATGGAACAGAACAGAAACCCAGAAAATGACCCAAATAACATTTGGGGATTTAATATATGATAAAAGTGGCATCTTAAAGCAGTGGGGAAAGAGAGACCATTCCATAAATGTTGCTGGAATGACCGGTTAACCAACTGGAAAAAGATAAATTTGGAGCCATACCCACACCATACATCAAGATAAACTCCAAGTACGGCAAAGATGAAAATATTAAAAATGAAACCATGAAAGTACAAGAAGCCACAAAAAAAAAGAGAGAAAACCTGATACTGTCTGCCCCCCTTGGAAGAACATACCACCTATGAAATAGTCTTTGGAAAAACAGTGGTATCCTGGGGAGGGGGAAACGGACGTGAGACATGGGATGTGAAGAGTTCACCTTACACCTTTTAAACTTTCATATTTTTAACATATGGAAATTCATTGCATATTTAAAAATTAAATTAAAGAAAGAAAACTTTAAAAATCCAATGAAGTTAACAAAAAAGCAGCAGCTCTTAACCTTGTAATGACCATGATAAAAGCTTCTTAGTAGAAGCTTCTGAAAAGGCTGACAGTAGTCTGTTGTTCTTGCTTTGCTCAATGGGGATGCTGCAATAGTTTCCAAATTCATTTTCCTGACTGTGGTTTGGAGCCTTCTGATCCATGCTCCATGTGGCTGTCAGGATGATCTTCCTGTTTAAAAACTTCCAGAGTCTCTCTCACCTACAGGATCAAGTTCAGCTCCCTAGCATGGCACATTCGACATCTTTCATAATCAAGCCTTAACCTACTGCCTTTCCAGGCGTCTGCCCTGTCCCTCCTCACTACAAACCCTAAGCCTCAAGCACACTGAATTACTGGGCTAGATTCTGAATACATCAAGCATTTTCTTCTTTGTCCATGGTTATCTATCTGCCTGGACCTTCTTTTCATTTTCTACACGTCCTTAAAGACCATCTTAAAGACCCAGCTAAAATGCGACATCCTTTAGGAAGCCTGCCCTCACTTCCTCCAAGCAAGACTTCTACGGATTATGCTCCCCTTCCACTATTTCCCCACTTCACTAAGGTGCACAGAGTCCTTTGTTCAAACTTCCAGTATAGTATGTGTCACAGTGTGGCGTAACTACCATTTGTTCTAGCCAGTATTTAATAAATGGATAATCATGCCTTACAGCCAACCCAGTTCCTTCTCCAAGGGTCCTAAGCTCAAAGAACAGGATTCTCGCCCCCCCCTCCTTAAAAAAACCAAAACCCAGGCTTGCAAGAAAAAAAAATCACTACACTGAAATGAATTTATTGGCTTGTCCTCATTCTAGATGGTCCTGAAAGCAACATCCCGCAGATTCACACAGCACACCAAGAACTGCAGTGAGGCGTGTGCCCTTCCTCCAACAGGCTCCAGCAGGCTACTCAACTCCTTCAAACAAGGTCACTTTTCCCTTAGGCACATGCCAACTAAAATCCCACATCTCATTTCTTAGGGAGCAGAGTGAAGTTCAGAGAGCTTGTCTATGGAGAGCTAAGTGTTGATCACAAGAGCAGAGACTCGAAATGACAGGTCCTCCTAATTAGACCCCTGTGCTAATCTCCTAGAAAGCAAAGGAAGCCTGCAATCATACCACTGTTTGCTCTTGCATGTTTAGGATATTTGAGATTATGGGGAAAGTAAATATTTGGCTTCAGAAATATACTGGAGTGGTAATAAAAATATGGGTGTGACTGCGGATCAAAGGGCGAGAGTAGAGGAGGCTCCTCAGAATGGTGGCTGCCTACCACACCTGTAGGTAGGTTTCTGAGAGCTTTTACTCCTCCTTTTTTTTCTTTCACTCACATATAATCTTTTGGTCTTCTTTCTCATATTTCTTACAGCTGAATTTCCCCAACTCGTTTCCCCATTTTGCCCCCTTGCAGTGTAAGCCTCAATGCACCTGGTACTTTATGTTTTCACAGATGATGTTGAATCTCTGACCCAACACTTTGGAGGCTTCGCCAAGCACGACATCTTAGCACTGAGCTAAATCATTGCTATCAAACTGCTGCTTCTTGTGCACCAGTGACCCTGGAATCGCAGGCTTTTAAGCCAGGAGGTATCCGAGAGATCCCCTGTAATGATCCAATGCCCACTCTGTACAGTCAGCAAACAGAAAGGTGGATTTACTTGTCCAAGGTCATGTTAGTTAACTGGAAAACCTTGACCAGAGTCTGTTTTCCTAATATCCAGTTCTCTGTTATTTCTATCACAATCAACTCACCTTCATTTCTTCCATTTTATTTCCTTAATCTTAGATTTTATTTTCAAATTTCTGTTTCATAGCAATCTGTGATCGAGCCCACCAGAATCCTCAAATGAAGAAATTTCCTGATACTAGGAACATCTTCTTGAATTATATCCAAACTCCCATTTGCAACAGGGAGCAGAAGTGGTGGGGAAGGAAAGAACTGGGGCTGGGGGAGACTCATGTTATTCAGCTTCAATTAGAAGAACTCACCTTCAGTTCACCTACCAGTTAGAAGGTTCTGAGGTGACCTGCTATTCTCAATTCTTTCACAACATCTTGCATCCAGTAAGTTGTACTGAGGGCAGTGAAGGTCAAATGGCAAGCTAGGCTCCACTGCCAACTACTTGGCCAAATATCAGGAAAGATGGTAGATTTAATTGCTCTGCATTGTAGCCCAAAATAAATACGAGGAACAATATCATTATAAAATAAATAATTCTTATGAGAGTCTTCCTATAATTATCCTATAATTATAAAATAATTATAATTATTTTTTGGGTAAAATTATTTATAGCTATTATAAGAAGAAAATTTCTGCATATTCAAGTAGACATCTGTTGCGAGTTGAACGGTGCCCTCTCCAGACAAGATACGTTCGAGTCCTAACCCCTAGTACCTCAGAATGTGCCCTTATTTGGAGAAAGGGTCTTTACAGAAGTAATCAAGTTAAAATGAGGTCATTAGGATGGGCCCCAATCCAAATGACTGATGTCCTAATAAAAAGGGGAAACCTGGACAGAGACACCCATAGAGGGAAGATGGTGTGAAGACATGGAGAGAACATCACGTACAAGCCAAGGAACACCCGAAGCCACCAGGAGCTAGGAGAGAGGAATACACAGATTTTCCTTCCCAGCGCTCGGAAGGAATCAACCCTGCCAGCACCTTGATCTTGGACTTCTAGCCTGCAGAACACAGAGAGCGGAACAACCAATTCCTGCTGTATAAGCCACTCGGCAGCCGAAGGAACTAACACAACATCTGATGACCGATGGGTGACCAGTGACCACCTGCCAATGCTGGCAGGAATCAGCTTCAGGTTGATAGAGTGACTCCCTCTAAATGTTAGCAAAGAAATACTGCAGAAAATAAATCCAAGAGTTTTCCCACTTTAGAATGTATATTTTACATATTTATGCAAAGGCCACTATTAAGTGATGCTTCTCTGTAAATATGGCATTGCTACTTTTGCCAAGCCGGGAAACAGAAAGTGGTCTCTCTCTCTCTCTCTCTCTCTCTCTCTCTCTCTCACACACACACACACACACACACACACACAGAGTATATTCCTATATTTGGCCCTGAATAGATTGAAAGTTCCCACAGTTGCTGGGATGATGATTCCAACGATTCCTGTCAGTTTAGTAGATGAGATTGGAGCAGCTGCATCTTCAATACACACCACTGTCTTAAAAAAAATGCTTAGAGTGAATTACAATTAAATTACAGAGCTGTCAAAAAGGGTTATAATTATAGCATTTATTCACCACGTTTACAAGGCCAGACATACACAAAAGGAACTGAAAGCTAAAGAAAAAAAAACAAAAAACAAAAAACCCACTCCATATTCCTTACCTCAGCAGGAAATCTGGTTGAGGGGAGGGGGAAAATGAGTGAGTTATCATGCAAAGAGCCCACTTCCTGCAACAACGATGCTTCCTGCTTCCAGAGGGTCTTCCATTCTGGAAGTCAGAGGCACTTGAAGACATCTGGTGGCAACTCATCTATCTTTTACAATTGGAAAAAGGAGGGCAGCAAGGTTGCCATGACTCACCCACAGTTACAGACATGCAAGGGAGGGACTAGGACCCGAACCAAGAGCAAAGTGACTCCTGCCAGTGGGCTGCCCGAGGAAAGCAAAACCAGGACAGCCAGATCTGGCCCCTTGTTTTGCTCTCATCTAGAAAAGGATATGAATTTATCCAGCAGTAATTTATCATGCAGCTTTTGGAGAACCTTGAAAACTGTCCTCCACCTCTCCTGCCAAAACAACACACGGTAAAAGAGAGGAAGAAAATCCTCTGCTGCCATTTATGCTAGTCAATTCTGCTACCAATCAATAATGCATTCGGAGCCCCAGGAAGAATGGTACAATTCATTTAATCACCTTCAACCTCAGCATCCGAAAGACAAATCGAGGTAGTAACACTCATGCAGTGAGCAAATTCCTTGAATACAAAAGAAAAACAAACTGCAAACTAGAACACCATTCATGGTTTCAATCCAGCAACCAACAAATATCTATTGCACTTTCTCTGTTGTTTAAGATGTGTGCTAGAGACACTGGGGACACAGGGAGATGTCCCAAGTAGACCCGTTTCTTAAGAGCTCACAGTCTGGTTGATGAGACAAAACACATACAAAGATAAAGCAAAACAAGGAAGTACACACACAGTATTTGAAACCACCAAGTCAGTCATACAAACAAGTTCCGAGCAAGAAGAAAATTAACTGATTCTTACTAGTCTGTTTCTCACCCTTTCTTCCCTGAATATGATCGCACAGTGGTGGCTTTCTTAGCACCTTCAGGTTTACCTGAGTGTTCTAAAACTTGATTTTAATTGGTCATTCAATTGAACCTACCTTTCCACTAGTCAGTGATATTTACATTATATATAAAGCCCCAATTCCATTGCTCAATTTAAACCCTTGCTTGGTGGCTATGGAATGAATCATTGGGGAAAAAAGGAAACACCTCTAACGTGCTACCAACAACAAAAATCTATGACTTTATAAGAGCTGTTCTCTGAATTAAGACTAATATAGCAAATACATAACATTATTCTCCTATCTGGGCCCAGGGCAGGTATCACTTATTGATCATGTAATCATTTTCCGGATCAGTGCAAATATAGTCCTACAATCCTGCTTACCATGCCACAGGCAGCCACTGGCATGCGATCAACATCGACTGGTGACATGGAAGCCATTTGCAATTAATGTCAGATTTTGTGCCTATCTTCTTAATAAGCTAATTATGTCATGTAACATTTGGTGCTCTGGGTTCAAAATGTGATGAGCAGAATGATCTCAGAGGTACCTGTGACAAAGACTGACAGCTGTCCTCCAGTGTGCACTCTCCCTTTCTTCAATGGCCTTAAACTCCAAGATTTTCAGCTAGGTACCTGGCCACCCACTACAGAGTTTATGGCTAAGGTCTGGCTAATGGGATATAGGCAACTTCCAGGACTGTGCTTAAAGGGAAGGCATACGCTGTTTTTCTTTCCCTTCCTCCGTCCTGGTGCCGAGAACATGGACATGGTAGCAGGCCATCTAGGGCCACACTGGTGAGGAACACACACTAAGGATGGCCAAGTAACAAGGGAGAAGGAACTTAGGTCCCAGATGTCCTTATGGAGCAGAGCCACCATATTGTCCTTGAGCTGTTACAAGAAGATAAATTTCCAACATATCACTGTTGGGGTCCTGCTCTTCATGGTCAGGCTTATATTCTAACTAGTAAAATGAGCACATATTAATTCACAGTAACCTAGGGGTCCAATTCTGTTATCAGTAACAAAGCAATATGGAAGAGTAAAAGAAAGTTTTGCTTTCAGATAAAAATCAAAGAAAATATTCTTCTAGTCTGCCTTAAATATTTTTAATGAAGGGAATCTCATATTCCTATAAATTCTGTATTTATCTAGAGAAATGGTGAGTAGGAATACATGCACACCTAGTTTATATCTCTGTTTACAAATCTGTTCATATAGAATATCTCTAAGTTCACAGGTACAATACTAAGCGATGGGAGTACCTAAATCTGATTCAAAACCACAGACCCTGAATTACCACCATCAGAAATAGCAAACAAATCTGGAACAAACCCGAGGCTCTAAGCAAGTAAATGAGGGGAAGTATTTTTTTCTATAATGAGTACTGGACTTTTAGTTTCCAAGCCTCTCCCCAACACACACACACATACATTTAAACAAATTATAAAAGAATTTAGAAAAGTGGATAGGGGCTCAGTCTCTTTTAGATGATTTCATCATTTAAAGTACATCCCCAGTCCCTGTCCCAACTCAATCCATTCCTCGGCAATACTGCAGTCTCTGCAATCTGAACACCAGGCTAGATGGTCCGGGAGCAACTCAGCACGGCTCTTCTGGGACTCAACTACAATTGCGTGGGAGGAACATATGCAGGGTTTTAAAAGCCAGTATGAACAGATTCCACCTTCCATAACTCTTTCTGAGTGCACACGTTATTTATTTTTGATGGGTGTGGGAAAGGAAGGGAATCTGATGTCCTTTTAATTTTTAATGTCAGAACCGAGTTTAAAAAACCCTTCTCAAGAACCTGGCTTCACCTGTTCTTTTCTTCCCTCAGTTCTCACCTTTCCCCGGCTTACTCTCAGGCAAAGCTAGACAGGAATTAGAAAATACTATAAAGATTATAATAGTTCATTTCTCTCTTTTATATTTCATTCATTTCTTTTCTTTGTTTAAACATATATCATTCTAAGAGTGAGACCAAAACTCCTGCCAACTTAGAACAGAAAGATGGATGAAGAGGCTAGTGGATCTGATTGCCTGCCACTGAGGAAACTAGCGAAGCTAGGTAGATGGATCCCAATAATAGAAGGTTTTTAATCATAAGAAAAGGAATTTTAAAAATAAGTGAGCAAAGGGAAGAGGGTATCGCTCAATTGTAGAGCGCATGCTTGGCATGCACAAGGTTCTGGGTTCAGTCCCCAGTACCTCCATTAAAATAAATAGGTAAATAAATAAACCTAATTACCCCCAAACAACAACAACAACAAATAAGTGAGCAAAAACCAACCAACAGAAAGGACAAAGAGTTACAGCCTAGAGTGTAAACCCGAAAAGCCTAGGGACTCAGGGACTCCAAATCAAGGGATTTGGATGGTCATGCGGGAACAGTAAGGAGAAAGGACAGTCTAGCCTATTGATCTTGTCACTCTGTGACAAGCGAGCAGCCAGGTTGTTCCCTGGGCAAGGCAACTGTGTAGGATTATGCAGGCTGTTCCTTGCACGAGGATGCCCAGCCAAGGATGCTAGAGGAGAATGAAATCCAGCTTGCCTGCCACTCACCCAGGGCCCAGCTAGGTGCCCCAGCACAAGGCTGTGTCTGCAGGAAGAAAGGGCAGTCTTCTTTGAATATGCACAAGGTGTCAATCAAGAGCTCACGGGGCTGCATCTGCCCAGAAAGGACAACACAGGACAGCAGAAAATGCCGTCCCAGGATATGCCACCCCAAAATATGCCACTTAAGCATAAGGTAACTGAGAAGCAGATACAAGAAAAGCCCTCTTCTCTCCCTCTATTTGCCCAAAAGCAGGACATAAATTTACAAAAATGTTCTTCCACCTACATCTTCTAGCAGAAAGGACAAAACTTAACCACCAGAGACAACTTTAGACTCATGTTGGCCCAGCGATGGCACCAGAGGTACCTACATAACAAACCTTACTAACTAGCTCTTATTTCTTATCCACTAGTTCCTCATACATTTGCCTTTCTAACAATTTGTTGCACCACAAACTCAAAGTCCTTTTCCTTTGTCTTGTCACTTCTCTAAAAATGTACTGTTCCTTGACTAAGATGCTTTTTAAGCCCAAGTTCTACCAGCCCTCAGAATGACTCATCTCTGGGTACGCCCTTGGCTGAGTGTTTTGTACATGTTAATAAATGTTTGCTTGTTTCTCCCCTGATAATCTGTCTGTTAGTGTAATTTACAGGGCCCAGGTGGAGTGCCAAGGAGGGCAGGAGGAAAAGGATGTCTTCCCTGCCCTACAATACCGGTCCTCCTCAAAGAGCAGTTCTGTCCTAAGGATCAGAAGGCTGGCAACCCCATACAGACGTTAAGTACTAGATGAACTCAAAAAAGGAAAGGAGGAACTGGGATACGATCTATGTGCCTCTCAGTAACAGGACACCTCTGGTCAGGAGGCGAGGGTGAGGTGAGGAGAGCCAGTTTCGTGGACATGCAACCTGCAGTTCCAAAGGCCCCCCACCTGTTGTAATGCTTTGCTTGCACTGTCTTAAAATTCTTAACTTTTAGACAAGGGGCCCACGTTTTTGTTCTTCACTGGACCCTGCAAATTATGTGCCATCCTTACAGTGAAGATGGCACAGTAAAGCGCTGAGGGGTTAGAAATTACTCAATGCTCTAGCCTCTGGGAGCACAGCTCAGTATGCAATTCTGAACTTGGGGGTGAAGGGGGTAAGGGACCTCAAGAAGCTACTGACCAGACCTGCTTGTGATGTATGGACAGATCATGAGGGAGGAATCGGGGCCCATCACGCAAAGGGGAAACTTAAGTAACACTGCCAGGGGTGAGCAGCTTAGGGTGGTGAACTCTGTAACCCAAACTCTCCTCCTACAAGTATAAGTGTATTCGTGAGGATTCGAGTCCCTCAGAGAATTACACTCTGGGTACCAAATGACACAAGTACTCAGGTCACTGATGGTCCTTTCCACTCTCGCCAGCTCCTCCAAGATTGCTGGTTGGCTGCCAGCACTAACAGCAGGAGGGGAGAAACAAGGGGAAATTTCTTTACTGGCTGGTTTGATCACAGACACTTCTACGCCCTTCTCTAACAGTGTGAAAATGTAGGATTTGACTGTCTGTCCTCCTACCCACCTTCTTTTACTGTTCAGCATTTTTGTCCTTCTCTTTTAATTCGGATTACAACATGCAGTCTTACCAAAGCCAGTTTTCTGTAGGAAGCATTCAGGAAACTTCATTGTGATTGTATGAATCCCCCCTCAAATTCAGCCACTGGACAAGTGATTAGGGTGAAGCATGCTCTCATTGTGAAAAATAAAAATCTTTTTCAAATTTCAAATTGATAGCACAGATGAGGTTTTAAGATTTAGCCTACTATCATCTCTAGGTGACAGAATTATAGGTAATTTTTATTATCTTCTTCGTACTCTTATTTTTTTTCAAAGTGTTTTATAATGATTAGATTTTACTTTTATGATTAGAAAAAAATTAAAATTATTTTAAAGACTTAACCTGGGTAAAAACTATTTCCATCTACTTTAGAAGTATCTTTTCCCATATACACTGCTGATATACCAATTAGAAATCAATTTTAGCTATTTATTAAAGCCTGTTCCTTAAGGAGTTCCACCTGGCAATACTTCCAGCCTGGCTCAAACTGCTGCACCCTTTCATCTGTGACAGCCTTATGAATGTCACTTAATTTTCCAAATTTGGGGTTTGAAAAACACAAGGAAAAAGAAAGTAAAAATCACTCATAATCCAATCAATTGAAAAAATCATGTAAAATAAAAGGCAAAATATCCTCCAACCCTAGTTTTCCTACACATAAACAGACTACTTACAAATACACTTTTTTTAAAAATAAAAGGGTGTATATAATATTTCCACTTTTTCACATGCACATCTGCACTGAGCAGTACTTATACATGTACCTACCTTGTCCTTTTTATTGGCTGTCTGAACCATAATTTATTTAGCCAATTTTCCTTCTGCTGAGCAACAGATTGTTTCCAATTTCTTGTTACTGCAAGTATGGCTTCAATGAACATCTCTGTACATATATTTTTATGTATAATGATATTACTTCTGCAAAATTCTTAAGAGTGCTATTCTTCAATCAAAGATGGTAGACATTTTAAATCTTAATAAAAGCTATCAAACTAGCCTCTTAAAAGGTTGAATGATTACACTCACAGCATGTAAGTACCTCATTTCCCATGTCCTTTATTGCGCTTAACATTATCCATTTTTTTCAATTGTTCTTAATCTGATTCCAGAAAAAGTGTTTCAGTCACATCCCCAGAGGATCTTTTCATATTTTTTTTGTCATTTTTGTAACTTCTGTAAATGTGTTCAGATCCACTGTCCATGTTTCCACTGACTGTCTTTCTCTTATCATTCACACTTACATGTTTATTGTCCAGTCCCCTATCAATGCTAGTTGACATCACTCCTTCCCAATGCCCAGCACCATATCTGACGTTAGTCTGACGGGACCCCACCATCTAAGGACATTCCAGCTTTATTAAATTAGTTAAGCTTTTAAGGATTTCACACTGAAGCACAAAGGAATAAAAGATATCTTTCCACAACTAATGATCAAAAGTCTAAAGCTTTAACAGTGCTCTGGATGCTCAAATACTAAGCGAAATGGCTTAAAAGAGAGCATCACACCACAGCATACACAGCCATGAAGTTTTTCTTCACTTGAATAATTTCATGTGTACACACAGCAGTAAGAGTCACGGCACACTTCATCACGCTGGGAGCAGTTTAAAGAGACAAAGCCATCTACTCTCAAAAGAAAAAAATTTAAATAATGACACAGAACACTCTCATCATTCTTTGTAAAATGTATCTCAATGTTAAAAAAAATCTAAAATAAAATGCACCAAAAAAGACAAGCATTTAGTTAGGGCTTGTCAAACTGGTGAATTTGAAGGATATTTTTTTCTCCTTTCAATTATCTAAATGGTATTTTTAATTCCATCATTTAAAAGTAAATTTTCATTCTGAACTTAGAGTGGTGACAGTTGCACAACTCCATGAAGATAGTAAGAAACACAGAATTGTACACTTCAAAAAGGTAAAATTTATGATATGTATATAATATCTCAATAAAGTTTTTTGTGTAAATAGAATTTTTAAGTTAAGATACTGCACTGACTTATTTTGCTCTGAACCTAAAACTAATCTAAAAAATAAAGTGTACTAAAAAACAAGCAAACAAACCAACCTAAAGAGTATTCTCTGTAAAGTTTCCACTAATTTTATGTTGAAAATTCTGGAAGGCAGTAGGATACATAAAAGCTATAGCATCACAAGCCTCTTTGCAACCCCTTGTTCTTGGCAATGATTTGTGATGAGCAGGTGGAAGTCGCTTCTTGCAGAATCAGTGAAATGGGTGTCAGCACATTCAAAACTTCTGGGTGACTGTTATCCTTGGGCAACTTACAGACCCTGAGGAGAGTGACCCATGCGCCCACTACACTTACTAGAAATAACGGTATTAATACCGGGAGGGAGAGAGCCACCCCTCTTCTTTCTATTCTGGCGCAGCTCCTGGGGTTCCAGCTGGTGATTAATGAAAATGTACTGCATAGAACTATTTCACAGGAGAAAATTGAGTTCTAGGTTAATTAAAAAGCAACAGAGAATAAATTAATTTCATTTATCACTAGCATAATGTAATGAATGAGAGTATTCGGGGGACTGGCTATTCCTTCAGAACTTTCTATATGAATGCTAAGCCAGAAAGAAAGGAAGAACCTGCAACAAAGGGCGCGTCTAGGAGGCTAAACGAGAAGCCAGCAATCATCAAGGGACAAGTGAAACTGTTTTAATGAATCCAATAAAAATAGGCTTCTGCATGTTTTCAAGTTTCTACTCTTTGAAAGGAAATGATAAAAATAAAATCCATTTGTTGTCCCAAATCATGAATGGGAATAAAAGAATATTTCTGTGTTAGGGTGGTCTGGTCTATGGGAAGGTCCACTACCCCCAACTTGGGAGTCAGAAATTTAAATCAACTTTCGGTGATGTGAAATCTGTCCTTGGAAGTTCAGGGAAGAGAACACTTCTTTCTGGAAGGAAACTTGAGAAGTTCTTAGAGAGTGGGGCATAAATCACACCAATATTGGTTAGACTTCAAACTAAGGGCATAAAGAAATGTTAGGTTCTCTCAAACCAGGCCTGTCCCCCATATCTAAATTAACACACCACCCAAAGCATGAAAAAGGGGAGGAGGGTATAGTTCAGTGGTAGAGCATATGTCTGGCATGCACAAGGTCATGGGTTTGATCCCCAGTACCTCTGTTAAATAAAAAATAATAAAACAAACAAACCTAATTACCCATCCTCAAAAAAAAAAAAAAAAAAAGCATCTAACAAATTGAAACATTATTTGCCACAGAATTTTGACATTTCCTCTACTTTCGGTTTGCCACCTTGACAGTATGTTTTTGGACTCTATCTCATTCCGGTGGCTGTTTTTTCAGATTATCTTCCCATGACAGGAGTATGTGGGGCTGGGGACACCTTTCTTTAGGCTCTGTCTTGCCTATTATTCTTCAGGCTGTGGGGGCTGACCTGCCTAAAATGCCCCTCCACTCTGAGAAGCTGAGAAGGAGCCCACCCACCAAAACACAAACAAAACCCTGAAGCTGGTAAAATACAAGGGATTCCACTTGGTGAATGGAAAACATAGGAAAATTCTGACTGAACCTAAGTGATCTGTGTGGCTGCTTAGGTTTTACTAAATTTATTTTTTTGTTCTTATTTACTTATTTTTTAATGCAGGCACTGGGGATTGAACCCAGGACCTCGTGCATGCTAAACATGTGCTCTAGCACTGAACTATACCCACCTCACCCAGTTTTACTAAATCTGAATCACCAATCACCAGCATTAAAAACTAGTACCCTAAGGCGACACTTTGGTCTCATTTTAAAGTATATTATTTTCTCTATGCTATTAATTTTCCCCTTCAACTTTGAGGGCACCAATTTTCTATTCTGCTTTTTTTTTTTTTTAAGTCAGCATGGGAAAGGAACAAATTTTCTTTTCCTGTCCTATGGACACTATAGCCATAGCTCTAAGAAAAAATGATTCTTGTGAAGAAGTAACAGAGAACCCAGTGCCTGGACACAGTAGGTAATATAAAACTTCCATATGTATAGAACAAGAGCTCTGTTTATGAAGGTTTTATGTATCTACTTCTTAACAGATACTAAGCAGTTCAGCAAATACCTTCTTTTTTTTCCCCCTTCCTATTTCTGTATTAAATACTACCCCTTACCCCATCCAAGGAATAGATAGATAGAAATATCTTGCTGTATTACAGGAGAGTAGTAATGAGGTCATTATGGGTCTGTTTCTTTCCCAATTAAAGGCTAGAGCCAACTTTTAAATGTCAAAGATCCATGATAACACAAATTCCCTCAAGAGAAATTGCCTTCTCCTGTTGTCCTCTTCTTCTTTTTATTTTTTTGAGTAGAGAAAGGTTTACTACAGGACCAAACAAGGAGAATGGGTGGCTTGTGCTCAAAACAACAACAACAACAACAACAACAACAACAACAACAACAACAACAACAACAACAACAACAACAGCCAAACCTGAACTCCTACTGAGGTACTGAGGTTCATGGTCAATGAGCTGCACAATTTCTCATATCTCAAAGATATGACAGTTTAAAATAGATGGCAGGTGTACTGCCATTATACATATGGCAGTATATATACATTTTGTTTTCTAATCCAAACATGGAATCTGGTTTATCTGGGGTTGAGATAAGAGAAACTTGAGAAAACCAACAGTTTTATACCCAAATAACAACAAATAATTGTAGGTCAATCGCACAGCAAAGTGCAATTGGGATTGCTAATGAGGAAAGATAAGAAATCATGTTGTCAAGGGAGTCATTTATTTAAGAAAAATAAAACACATTTCCTAAAAAAATTTTACCCTCCACAATAAGGAAATAGGGAGGTCCAGTAGACTTTGTAACCTCCCTAGAAATGTAATAAAAGCTTCACAGTATGAGTCACAGAAAGCTATTCCCAGGACAGGCTTTCACAAACACCCTGTAATGTCACATTGGCCCAAGGGTGTGTGTGTTGGTGAGGTGGGGACAAAGAGGGAGGAAGAGAAGTCTAGTGCAGGCACAACGCAGAATGTTTTCCAAGGCTCACTTACCCTAATTTAGATTTCTACTGTCTCAAAGAAAAAAGCGTATAAAACCCAAATAAGCTATTTCTGACCTATCTTTTTTTAAAGGGAGAGAAATTCTGCTCTGGATAAAACAGAAACATATAACACCCAGGAAATTAACCAGCCAGAATGAACTAGCATACACGTATCCTTTTTGATCTCTGCCAAGAGAGGTGGGGTCAATCTAATTGTTGCTAATTTCCATGTAATCCATTTGAAGGAATTTTGAGGGAGGAAAAAAAAAAAAGAAATTGAAATGGGAGTTAAAAATCAGAATGTTCTGATTATTAGTAATAAAAATAGACGTATTTTAGGCTTCATCCATGTGATATAATTCTTATTTCTATGGTATTATTGCAGGAAGAAGTTAACTAAATGTTATCCCTATCAGTATCAAAATTTTTTAAAATGAAAGCATTTTGAACAGAAATTTTTCTGTAATGGATTACACACTGAATAGAATATAAACTGTTCTTGATGTCTCAGGGGTATTCCTATTACACTGAGATGCAATAAAATGATACTGTGAAGAGAACCTAAAGTAGACAGGATGGTCTGTCCCTATCAATGGTCCTCCTACCTTCAAACATTTTTTTGTGCTTATTTTAAAATAAGTACTCTGCCTCCTTCTCTCACATGTTTAATTGTCATTTCTTATTAGGTTGGTGAGTTTCACTCTCATAATTTCCTCTCCTTTCTAATGTATTGCTTCTTGTGCTTGTGAGATAGGAAATTCGATAATCAAGCATGACAGAATTGTATGTAAAGAGAGGATCACTGGGTGCCTATGGAAAACCAAGAAGCTCCCGTAGGAGTTTAGGGGATGAAAGGCATCTGTTTTAGCTGCCTTTGCTTTGCTTACATATGGGTGCTTCTTTGGGTCCCAGACAGTCGAGGTTATTGTACAGGTTAATTGTGGTTAAATCCACTAACAACAACAGGGAAAAGATGGCTTCTGTCTCTTTAATTTGCAACTCAGAGTAGCCACTTTGTACCATACCTGAAACGTCAGCACTCAGAGACTCATGGACATTCTGTGTAAGTTTAATTTCCTCCATGGCCATGGTTTTGTTAAATGTTACTGAAATACAAAGTACAGCATATAATCTATGAGCACAAAGCTTACAAAACTGGAAAAAAAAAAAAAAAAAGAGGGCCCACTCTTATCAGTTCCGTCCTACGTCCTCCACTTCACTGAAAGAAAACATTACTTTTTATCATGTGGATGCACATAATATGTAATAAAATGGAAGAGATGGGGGAGACAAAGATCCCTGTAATAAAGCACTGAAATTATTATTGCATTTCACAGTCTACAAAACTGCACACTCACTGAATTACAGTCTCCATCAAATCGCTGACCCCTGCCCCAGGAGAGAAATTTACTGTATTCCTCCTGAAAAGGAAAGGCAGGATTAGTTCAAGGATGCTTTCCTTTTTAGTAGTAATAAAAGTTTATTTATACTGGGTAAAATGACATAATTTCCAAACTATGCATAAAAAAATGTATCTTGCCAAATCTATAACCCTCTCATATCTCATCTCTTCTGTTTCAAAATGCTTTCTAATACCCAAGATTTGTATTCTGTTATTACAGCCTAATGTCTCATAATATTTTTAAGATACGAGAATAGGTTTATAAAACATCATCATCACCGTCATCATCGTGTTTTCTTTCACTCCTGTATTATTTTCCAAGTCACTCAAAATTGTTTGCAAATATCCATCCTCACAGAGGTTATCAGAGAAAAAATTATCCTGGATTGACAAACTAAGGTAAAAATAATTTTTGAAACACTTACATTGATAATAAGGTCAATTTTTATCCTCCTGCTTTGCCAGATATAACACACTTCCGTTTTAAGTTCTGTTTCTTTAGAAAAATTAAATTCCATGAGATTTTCTAGCTTATGCCCATAGGTTCCTTTGGCATCCATCTTCCCACTTGATATAAGTCATCACCTAAATTGTCTTAATACCATAATGTCATATATATATATATATATATATATATTTTTTTTACCTTTCTTTTTCAAATACCAATCACATTTTTGAAGCATTCATTTCTCTGCATTTCCATAAACTTTCAACTGTGGATCTACAATTTGTAGTTTGTATGTTTTTATCAGCGGTTTCTTATCACATTTTGCTATGAAGTATTCATGCATCTTTCCCCTACAAATTTATAGCCATGCTTTGACCATGCTTCCTTCTATGCTTTGAAACTCCCATATCCCAGCACAGCGGCTGTATTAAGCAAGTCACATATCCTCCCTACTTCTGTATCACAGAATGAAGTATTTCCTTAAACTCAAAATAGCCTTTTCATGGCTATTTCATCACCCATGAAAAATCTCAAGCAGAAAGATGAAACTGAAAACTTTTCTTCCACCTTTTATTAAAAACATTACAACAGAAGTCTCTAAAGTTATTACTTCCATCCCTCTCTCTTACGGTTACTGAATTTATCAGTATGATAATTTACAGTCTCAACATAAATGTTATCTCCCTATTTAGACTTGTCCAGATTTATCCAAGATGGTCAAACCACTGGAGAAGGTTAATCCACTGTCAGAGAATTATCCCTATTTCCCATGGTTTTTACTTTTCACTTCGCTTATCACTGAAACATAAGGTATAATATTAACAGTTCCTTATTCAATTTTGATTCCTTTTATATATCTCTTAGCTGCTTCCTCAGCTTCATTACTCTGTCAGTGGTAACCTTAAATTCTGTCATCACTGAAGAAGTGGACGTTTTGACATTTTGACGCGTTACACTACTATTTGTTAGTTACCACTGTCATACTGCTGTGAATACCACAATGTTGCTTCTGAATGCAGTTTCCTGGGGCTGACTTACAAATGTCCTCTGTTAGACCCACCTGAAATCAGTTACATGTTTTCCTTTGTAGGACCTATTGCCATTGTACACTGCAAAGCACCACCTGTCAATTTATCTTTTATAATCTACCCATCTGATTGTAGAATGTTAAATAAAGAACTGGGAAAATAGGTCAATATAGTACACTGCATGTGCCAATGTGTTTCTAAATCATTCTATGCTACCCACACCGACCTTTACAGTGCTCATATTGGTATATTTTTCCATTTAATCCAAGTCCTCTACTACTTACTGAGTGCCCATGAAGCCCACAATATTGAACTACACAAATTGGGGGTAGAAAAAAGAAGCATAAGAAGTCACATTCTGTCCTCAGCAAATTTACCATCTCAACAGAGGCAGGCTAGAGAATGCTCCAGTATTGGAATACAAAAAAATATATAAACTCTTCTTCCTAATCTTCTAAATAAAACATAGTCACCTATAAGCATTCTTTGATTTAGCACTTGCCAACTCGATTACTTGCAAAGTGATTCCCTGAGATTATGCACACAAGAGTGGGCATACAAGAAACAATATGCAATTTAGTTGATGAATGATTCTCATAACCCAATATCAACATCTGAATCTCAATATACTTTTGTTGTTCTCTACTGATAACTGCATTTTTGGGGGGGTGGGGGTGGAAAATTTTAGTGTAACTGTAGTGAAATGAACAATCTGGGAATGAAAAAAATCTCTAGACATGTCATTTGAAAATCTCAACAGACCATACTCTATTTCTTTTCTCATACACCCCTTCTCTTGTCAGTTATTTAAAACATAATTTCTCCCAAATGAATCAATATGCAGGAAGGGACTAACTTTACAATCATTTTACTTGGTGATCAAGAAACATTATGACAATAGGCCACACTACGCGCGAGGGCTGGGGACTCAAGGATTAATCAGGCCTTGTCCCGGCCCTGGAGGAACTGTCTTTTGAGATAGTATAGTCTGTGCAGAGTGAAGGGAGGCTAGTATTATTCAGTTTTATACTGCTCCCCCTTAATGTCTGATATGATGATTCTATGTGGAATTTCCAAGATCTTTCATGCCTGTATTTTGTAAGAAGTCCAATTTTTTGACACTAGTGGAAAAGTCCTCTCATTCTACTTATTTGAACTCAAATAGTTTCCTTAGATTCCTTGGTTTCCTCTGCCCAGGACGGTAGGTATGGGTTTTTCCCCCAAAGTCTTCTAAAACATGACATACGATAGGCTTCAATTCATGTTTCTATCTCTCGGTCAGCTTTCTTTTCATCTCTAGTTTTATTTTTCTGTTCTTCCTCATGGTCAACCTTTTCCCACAAGTCTTCAAACATTATTAACCTTCTCATATACCATGTTCCTATTTTAACATTTGTATCATGCCCTACTCAGTGACGACAGTATCAGACAGATGTTGCTGAAGTCTACGGGGCAGTGGGCAGGACACGGTTAAAATTAAGACTGCCAGCCCAGTGTACCTTGCTGAACAAAGAGTAAATTCATTGTAAAATGATGTATAATTGGTTCATGTTTATATACAGTTTAAAAGGTCTTGAAAAACTCTAAGGAAAAAAGATCCTAGTGGGTAGTTCAATCACAAAATTTGTCTGATGTACTGTGAAAACAAGGGCTACCTACCTGGACTGTGAGAGAAGGATTTAAGCAGATTTGGGTGCAAGAAGGCCATTAGCAATCTTTATTGTCATAACTGCTGAGGGCCCTACACAAAGAGTTCACAGTTTCTCCATGATTGTGTATCACAGATGTGAATTTGTTTTATATCACAACTCCAAATTCATCTTCCCTTAGAAATAATGTCTAAGGTGGTGGTGGCTATCCCACCCAGTTCTCCATCGAGGACCGAAGGGCTTATTCCCCGAACAACCGCAGTGCTGCTGCAGGACGTGTCCCGGGGCAGGCAGACTAACGGCCCCCAGAGATGGCCACTTTCTAATCCCTGGAACCCGTGAATACATTACCTTCCGTGGCAAAGAAACTTTGCAGAGGTGATTAAGTTAAGAATGTTGAGATGGGAAGATTAGCCTGGATTTTCCAGGTGGGCCCAATGCAATCACAACCACCCTTTTAAGAAGGAGGCAAGAGTGGCAGGGGTCACAGGAAGAGATGTGATGACAGAAGCAGGGGTCAGAAAGAGAGAGAGAGAGAGGAAGAGAGAGACTGAGATTAGAAGATGCTACTGAAGAGGAGAATGTGCCACCCTAAAACATGCCATTTTGGCATACCGGCTATCCTGAATTCAAGTTACTTGGGATACAGCTAGTGCAAGCAGGATGCTCTGATCCTCCTGTGTCCCCACTAAAAGTGGGAAATAGGTCTCCCATGTGAAAGGTACCCTGTCTCTGTACCAGCAGGGTGAAAGGCATCATTATCCCAGAGAGAGAATTTAGAGCCAAGAAGGCTGTACAAACAAATCTTGTTACTTCTTCACTAATGTATTACTCCAAGCCCAAACTTCTTTGTTTTTTCAACTCGTCACAAATTTATTGTATCTTTGTCCAAGAGGTATAAAAGCTTTCTACTTTGGTTATTTCTTTGAGTCTCATACTTTTATGGGATTCCCATATATATAAAATTAAATCTGTTTTTCTCCTGTTAATCTGTCTCCTGGCAACTTAATTATTAGACTAGCCAGAGAACCTAGACGGGAAAAAGGGAAAATTTTTCACTCCTCCACTACATGGCTGGCTTCGAAGACGGAGGAAGAGGCCACAAGCCAAGGAAGGCAGGACGTCTCTAGAAGCTAGAAAAGGCAAGGAAAAGGGATTCTCCCCTCAGGTGTCCAGGAGCAACACAGACTTGTTGCCTCATTTTAGACTTCAGAAACTACAACTCCATTCCAATGCCTACAATCTGAGAAGTCCTACAATAAGAATCGTTTAACTTTGTTTAGAATTTTCCAAAAGTATTTAACCATAGACATTTTAAGGATTTTTTTTTTAACATTCTTCAGAATTACTGTTCATGGAACTTACTTTGGGAAACAACAGTTTAAGGGTTTAGGCCATGGATGATGGCATCTGGAATGGATGCGGTCATTCTTGGTACATTTATCTAGAAATTCCATCCACTGACTCCATTCAGGGAATTATCATCAAGTATCTGGTATGGCTTTATGTCGAGATAGGTACTGGGATGAAGGAGAAGGGGATGAGATATAAAGACATAAAGAAAATATCACTGACTCCAAGGGAAGGATCACAGTAGGAGATATGAGATAGTTATCAAAAAATACAATCCAGGTAGAAAATGTTAGGTTCTGTGTGCATACATGGGTGGAGGAGAAAGGGGGAAGCAGAGGTGACAGCGGTGAGCTGCTGTAGATGTTTGCAGGGGGGAAAAAAACCACTTCTGGGAAGAGGGGGCAGGTGTCAGAATGAACTATGAAGATCTGGCGTTTGAATTTTAAGTCTTTTAAGGACAGCAGGGCTGACGATGGGAAGAGAGAGAAGAGGGGGAGTCTGGGGGAGCAACCTTACCTATTACGGGTGCTACTCAACTCAAGAACTAAGTTGTTTCTAGATGAGGAAAGCAAGACAACCCATGGTAAACCATATTCTTGTCTGAGCAGTATCAAATAGGGGTTCCAGTCCTAGAAAATTCTTAAGACCCACAGAAACACCAAAATTTATCACGAACAAATAAAAATAAAGTGATAGATGCCTTAAAATATGGGAGTATATATAACCAAATACTTAACATAAAACTTTTAAGTTCTGTCTTAAATGTTTCTTTTGGAAGTATTTTTCTGCATAGAACAGACTTTCTGTGGCTTCTTAAAATACATGCCAGTAAAGTTTAGACTAAAGATGCTTTTTCCCTTTTCCTGGTAAACCTGGTGGTAAGTATAGCTTTTCTCACTGTTCCTTGGGCTTCTTAACCAGTTCAAGATGAGAGTCATCGATTTCAAAAAGTTTCAATGTCAATTCTGTGTGCACGGAAGACTCTGCTTTAATAGTAACCGGGAGAGGAGGTGCATTTCCATGCTGATGTCAGCTTCCTGTTTTGGTGTCAATTCTAGGCTCCTTGGGAGCAGAAACCGTCTCCCTGCTGGCTCTTTGTAAGCCTCCCCTCCAGAGGAGCGGAGCCACTCTAGGCATCTTTGTTGCAACAGTGAGGATTGTGGAAGTGAAATCCTGGCTCCAAGTCGAATCCATTTAGAAAAGCAAACTTTTAACTTCTGAAACTTATTTCAATAAGAAGAAAGAAGATTAAAGTAGCTGGCATTTTAGGGGTGAGGAATTAAACAGAATTTTTTTTTTTTTTGGTGGGGTTAGGGTTTGGATTAGGCTTTAATCCCTAGAAGAAACACCACGTGTCACCTTTCTAGAAAAATGCCTATCGATACCGTCCCAGGGCTGGATCCAAAGCTACTGGCAAATCAAGTAGTTACTTCCTTAAGTTTCATCAAAGAAAGAAAGGGCAGGATTCAGAGGATCAAAGGGCCCCTCCCAAGAAACACATTCAGGTAGGTGTGAACCCTGGAGATTGTGTGTCCCCCCTTGTTTGTCTGGCAAACACCTTCTCATCTTTCAAGCAGCTCCAGTGACACAGCTGGGAGCCCGCTGGCTCCCTGTGGCCATTGTTTACTCTGCCCTTTGGGCTTCCAGGCACTCTGTGCAAAACTCTCTGGAATATCACTAATCGCTTTTTATCCGGTTATCTGTTTACACAATTGAAGTCAATTCAATAAAGTTCTGCTAGGGCAGTGCTAGATTCAAAGGCTCAAAGGCAGGAAGGACTCTGGCCTTTAGAAGCTACTTCCTACTAGGGGAGACAGACAAATAACAGAAGAACAGAAGGCAGGGGGAAAAGACAAGGAGGGGTGGTGGGAACTCCTTCGTGGCAGGGTCTTATTTCAAATCCTTATCCCTCAGCACAACGTCTGGCACGCATAACAGGTTCCATCCAAGTTAATGAAGGGAGGGAGATGGGGGTGGGGAGGTTGTGGGAGCCAGCAGGAGGGAGGGAGGGAAAGGAGGGGAGCCAACAAAAATGCCCCACCCATCCCTGTGACTGCTGTACACTGTCAAACCCACTAGTCACTCTAAAGTAGTATTTTCAGGCTCCTGGAAGAGATATCTTGGGGCAGAGAGTTGATGATTGAATCTCATGTAGCACATAAAATAGTACACGATAATAACCAAAGGATGGAGACAAGTCATAATTTGTCCTGTATTTAACTGTCGTCCCACAGAGCATGTTAATAATGCTCCCAGGAGGCCTACAGAAAAGAGACTGACAGACGCTGCATTCACTGAACCATTAGCACTACAGCAATTGATTTCTTGGGTTCTGCATTATTACATCAGCAGGCTCTTCTGCTCCCGCAAAAGGATTTAACTAGGATTTTGGTCCCTAAGCTTAGAACCTTGCTGGCCATCCAGTCCCCCCATTTCTCTGCCAGCTTCATCCGTGCAACTCATCTTGGGTTACGTCCGGCAGATGGAGAGAGGAATCTCATTTCAAGCCTCCGCTGTCTGCATCCCAGAGCCCTCCCTGAGCAGCCTCTCTTTCACCAGGGAGAGCAGGGAGGAGGGACAGGGATCAGCCTCCCTAACAGAGGAGAGTGTAAAGTATTTCTCAAATTTTCATCTTCAACGGCTGGTATCATTTATCTCCCTGGGGGGAGATTATGCTTTGTCACTGAGGCCAGCAATATAATCCCTAGTATCCCAATGCCAAAATATCAATTACAGGTTCATTTGGATAATGGGATAAATTGGTGTCCAGACTGCTAGACAAGACATAAACTGGAGGTCAGGGTGTGGGGAGAGGGTGCTGGAGGAGATTGAGCCTCAGGATAGGACTGAAATAAGGTAAAACTGAAGGTTTCAAATGCTTGCAAATTAAATAACTTAATTCTAAACTGTCATCTGTCTCATGAAGGGAAACTCACCAGCCAGGAAAGTACAGCAGGTTTTTCTCAGGTCCTAATTAGAGAGCTGTTGACAGTCCTCTAACACCCCAGCTCTCCCAGCATAATGATAAGAGGAGATGGAGAAAAGAAATTACTTGTAATTTAAAATCAACGTTTTATCAGACACAGAAAGTCACATAGTATATGATTTCATATATATGAAATGGCTAGAATAGGTAAACCTATAGAAACAGAAAGCGGATTGGTGGTTTCCAAGGGTTGAAGGGAGGGAAAAATGTGGAGTAACTGCTTTGTGGGTAGAACGTCTCATTTGGGGGTCATGACCATGTCTGGGGACAAGATACAGGTGGTGGTTACACAATCTTGTGAATGCACTAAACGCCACTGAGCGGTTCTCTTCAACATGGTTAATTTTATGTTATGTGCATTTCACCTGAATAAAAAATATTTTATAGAGAGATGTTTTCTCATGAAAGGCCTATTTCTCATGGCTCAACAAATCTACCACTACCTGGAGATAAGGAGGATTTTATGCCCA
Organism: Camelus bactrianus; assembly: GCF_048773025.1. Taxonomy (NCBI): domain Eukaryota; kingdom Metazoa; phylum Chordata; class Mammalia; order Artiodactyla; family Camelidae; genus Camelus; species Camelus bactrianus. The sequence continues at coordinate 97,870,756 of NC_133540.1, forward strand.
TCCTGCCGTGATAAGGAAATTAAATAGATCTCTAGGTTGCAATATTTGTCACCTTTCGGTCTTTCTTATAAAAAGCATTTTTTTCCAGAAAGTCTGGAGCAGGGAAGTCATTCTCACCAGGGACCCCTGACTTGCTGGCCCCTCAACATCGGCACCTGCAGCAGCAGCAAGAGCAGCCACTGTTTGTCTGGAGTTACCAGCACCAGCAAGGCGACCACAGTGGAGGGGGTGCGCCCGTGATTCCTAACCTTGGGCCCCAGCAGACCTGTGCAATCGAGCTGTGCTCTGGGGCGTGGGCTTCCCACAGTGGGGACATCAGACAAAGGCTACAGGTCATTTTAATTCAGTACCAAAATACAAAGGTCTTGGTCTTTCCACTGGCTTTCAGGATCAAAGATAATCAGTTTTAACAAAGAACAGAAGCATCTTTGAGAGAGAGGCAGTTTTTCTCCCCACTTCTTTTTGATACTAGGAAGAACATATGCCTCAACACACAGATCCAAAGCGGTCATCTATTCAGTGGAAAGAAGAGCCCAGGAAATCAGGGAGAAAAAAAACTCTGACAACAGAGGGAGAGAGAAGGGAACTTGAAAAGAAACTACAAGACTATGTGACAACAACAAAAGATGGCTAACAATCCTACTTGGCAAAAGCAGGTGTGAGACTGCTCAGTCTTAACCCTCGTCTTCCCCCTTGCAGCCCCACATGGTGCAGTCAGGGCCACAGACAAACAAGCCTCCCAACCCCTCGCCCAGCCAACTTCTGAACCATTCAGTTGGTCTCACACTCTGCTTCTTGATGTAGCTCTAATTTTTCCGGTTTTGACCTTACAACATTTTTTCCAACCGTGGCTTGGTCTCACATCCTAGACTTAATGCTTAACTTTAAGCGTCTGATTTCCTTGACCAAGATTCAGGTATTCTTTTGGGAGTCTTGCCTTTGGCGGCCTCATGCATGCAGCCTGGCCCAGGGATGTCCCTCCTCACTGTGACTCACGCACAAGTGTTCAGTTCCGTTTGGCTGTATCCCTCCTTTCCTCAGTGTATCCTTCAAGACAAAGCCTAAAATAAGGTTCTAGTGTTGATTTCACAAATGGCTAGACAAGCTTTGTATCAAGAAGAAATGTTTAGATATGCTGAGAAAGCAAAATATATTAATGCTTTCAAACCCCCCAATTGTACTGCAATATGCCAACTGATTCGGAGAGTCACACTCTTTTTTCCTATGTTGTGTGAGAAAGAAACATGTGGTCCTGTCATAAAATGTTCTACATGCCACAGAAACTACAGTATTGTTTTTCTGGAAAAATTCCTAGAAGAGGAAAAAAGCATCTGTTTCCTATGTTTGTCTTGCTATGGAATGAAGTGCAAAATGGGGAGCGGGGTATGGAAGGGGCATCTATTTACCCTCTGATAGGAATGCTGAGGTAGAGCATCAGTTTTGAGCTCTCTTGGGGTTAAGCAGGGTGGATGAGGACTGCAGTGTTGTATGTGTGAAACTCCTGTCCCGAGCCGCGCAATTCCCCATCACCTCCGTCCTTACATCGCTGCCAACACATGACAGAATCAAACTGATAAAAACACTGATCATGCCCATGATAAAATCACACCAGCCGGGCTCTTCTGCTTATGGGCTCTGACCTTCGCCAAGTCATATAAGCATCCTGAGCCTGTCTCTCCACTTGCGAGATGGGACTAGTAATGCCTATTGTTTGTTATTTAAGGTGCTGTTATGGCTGAATGTGCCCCCCCTCGAAAAAAGGATACATAGAATTCCTAACCCCCTAGTACCACAGAATGTGACTTTATTTTGAAATAGGGTGATTGCAGATGTCATAGTTAAGATGAGGTCATCCTGGGGTAGGTTAGGCCCTTAATCCAGTATGTCTGGTGTCCTCATTAAGAGGAAGAAGGGCCATGTGAAGATACACACACATAGGAGGATGTCACATGACTATGGCGGCAGAGACTGGAGTGATGCAGCTGCAGACCACGGAAGGTCAGTGATGGATGGTCACCACTACCAGCTCCAAAGAGACCAGGAAGGATTCCCCTCGTATGTCTCCAAGGAAGTGTAGCCCTCCCTTGATTTTGGACTTCCAGCCTGCAGAACTGTGAGACAATACATCTCACAGTTGTTGCTGTAAGCCACCCAGTCTGTGGTTCTTTGTTATAGTAACGCTAGGAACTAACAGAGTGCAGGAGGTGTAATGTATTTATTGTATATGTGTGCATTTTAATTGCAGAGGAAAGACATTTAGAATAAACCAGATAGACAAGATGAAAACAAGGGAACTTTTCTTATGTATCCAAATCAAGGAAATGGCATTATTTCTTCCGGAGCTGACAGTGCTCCTGTCCTTCCCACCCACTCTGCTCCAGCTCGCTGGCCTCCTGGCTGCACCTGGGATGCCCCACCACGCTCCCTCCTCAGGGCCTTTGCATCAGCTGCTCCCTCTGCTAGGAACACGCCAGGGCTAACCCCTGAATTCCTGTCTCTCCTCCGTAAGGGAGACCCTGCCACTTCACTTAACACTGCAGTCTGTCCTCTCGCCTACCTGGCATTCCCAGTTACCCTTACTTGGCTTTACTTTCTCTTTTTTCCAGAATCTTTCCGGCTTCTAATATCCTAGTCATTTATTTCATTCTCTATCATGTGCGCTATTTATTATCTATCTCTCGCCAAGCTAGAACAAGCTCCATGAGGGCAGGGATCTTCAGCTGTTTTATTCACTGATGAGAACAAGCAACTAGAATAGGGCCAAGGTTCATAACAGCTGCTCAACAAAGATTTTTTTTAATCCATCATTTATGTTTAATTAATCACTTTATAATTATAGAAGCTGTCCATTTGTATCATAAGACATCAGAAAAAAATTAAAAACTTCAAATTCCCTCCAGCCAATAATATCTCACAAATCATGATAAACCAGGATAGTTTTTATCTTCTTTTCAGTGACTCCTCTTAAGGAATCCTGTCTCCTGAGGAAAAACGTCATGGTGGGAATAACACCCACCTTTCAAGGCTTGGTATGTGGATTAAATGAACCCACATGTGATACACTGCTTGTGGTAATAACACTAATACAAGTTGTTATTTTCTCTTCTTTGATCTCGTCTTAAACTTCCATCCTTTCCCCCAACTTCCAAAAAGTAGGCAATAGATACCTGCAGCCAAAAGAATGACATGATGTTGTTCTTACAGGGGGCCAGGTGGGAAATGCCTCCCACTCGGGGCACTCAGGACAAAGCCCCCGGATTCACAGGAACAAGCTCTATGGTCCAAAAGCACCATGAGACACGTGGCCACTCACTATTCCACAGACAACAGAAACAAACAATAATAACAACGAACAATAAACAATTACATTTTTATCTTCCATTCTCCCATTTGCAAAGCATTTTCATATGAAATTTTCTTTTATAGATGACTGAACCGGTGCTCTGAGAATCTAAGTGACTGGTCTAAGATTACACAGCTGATAAGTAGAAGAGCTGGCGAGTAAGTCTAGAATTAGAAGATAAATGATGAGGATCTTTTAAATTCATATTTCGTGAAATGCATACTATCCATTTCTAGAGACTCACTCACAATAAATGAAAACGTTCTTTAGTATTTTCTCTGTACGCTACTTCCTTCCCCATCCTCGAAACAAATGACTTACCTATCTCAATAGCCACACGTCCTTTCCTTGTTAGACAGCTCTCCTCCAAAATCTTCTTCTTGTAAAAAGAATTTACCCTCAGTGGTGAGTGTGCCAGGAAACAGGGTACATTGTTCAAAAGGCCAGGGAATCACTGCTCTTGTGAACTGTTGAGGAAAAAAAAGAAAAAAACATCGAGAGCTTTATATCTTCAATTCTCTCTGGGGACACCTTTAAAATGAATCTCTTTTCCATCCCTTGGAGGAAGTCAGTACAGAAGAGTTTTTTGGCTGAGGTTTCCAATTAGGTTTAGTAATATTAAATTTGCATTCCTTAGTCTAAATTTATTCTAGGACCTTAAAAGCATTTATTATAAACGGTTTCCCCTTTTGAAGGGACTGAAAGAATCATATTCATGGATACTGAGGCTCCCATCCTTCTTACATACAGAATTCTCATGTTCATTTTTCATGGTAGTTTGGCTAAAATTTAAGTATTCAGAAGACACAGATTCACCCTAGTGGAGAAGTTAACCCAGTAATCATTAGATTATTTCTTCCCCCCGAGGTAATGAAGGCACCTTTTTATTCAAATGCCAATCACAGAGTTAACTAGGTCAACGGGCTCCCTGTGGGTAGGGCACACACAATTCCTTCTAAACACACTGGAATGAAAACCATGATGTAATGACCATGATGTAGATTTTAACTGGAAAGGAGGTGGAAAATGTCCAGGACACAACCTCAGATTCAAATCTGCCCTTTGCAAAGCCCAGGAAAAGAAGACAACATTCTGGGGCCACGATACGGGAAGAAATCGCTTCAATTCTCAGACTGACAATGGCTGCTGGGTCCTTTTGAGGAGTTGACCATATGTGCTTAAAGAAGGATTCCCAGTTATGGCTATGAGGGATGAGCTGGTATCAGACCAACTTCCATTGAACACAACTAGAAAAGCTGGATAAAATGATTTTAAAAACCTGTTTGAAAGCACTGGAGTCCAGCTACCAAGGCAGCCAGGACATGAGAGGCAAGATCTTAGGGAGAAGGGAAATAAAAAATGAGGCAAGTCATCATACTACTTTTCCTCTCAGGAACGTTACTAGTCTTTTAGGGGCACAGGGCAAAACTCCTGAGAAGCCAAGCAGAAAGCAGCTGCTGCAAAGCACATAAAGGTACCAGACCTTTTGGCAGACTCACAGGCTGAGGAGACCCCGAAGAGAAGGTTAGCCCAGAGAAGCAAGCTGGACAGTCTGCCTTTCTAAGCATTTGCTCATTGATAAGGAATGTAAACCAAGCAGAAAACAGCAGGTAAGAGGCTGGGGAATAAAACAGAGCTTTTTTGTTTCTTTGATTGCTTTTGTTTTGGGGGGGTAATTTATTTTTTCTTTAATTGAGGTACCTGGGATTGAACCCAGGACCTCGTGCATGCTAGGCATGCACTCTACCACTGAGCTACACCCTCCCTGCTAACAGAGCTTTTGACAGTTTCATGATGCTGGAGGAAGGAAAATTAGAGTTCACGGCCCAGGTAAATATCCTATACTTTCCGTTAGGACCCTTAAAGGGCAACATCCTAGAATGAAGGCCTGAAAAATACCAGAACTGAGCCTCAAATCAGTTCAGCCCCTCATTGGATTAAAGAGGTCTGCTTTACTCTGACTGCCTATGAGAAGCAAAAGTAAGCCTCCGAAGAAAGACATCTATGACTCTTTACACATAATGTCCTGCATTCAATCAACAATTACTAGACATAACAGCAAATAGATTGCAGAGAAAAAGAGACAATGAAAACAGACGCAGGGGTGACCAAGGTAGAGCCACAGGACATGATTTTTAAAATAACAATGATTAATACATTCAAAATTATAAAGATTACAAAATATTTTAACACACATTTCTTAGTGACTCACAAAACAAGCAAAAACACGTAAGGATATGTAAGATTTGAACACCACAATAACAAACTCAACCTTTGTAACCTATTTAGAATACCTCACTCAACAACTGTGATTAGTGTTTTAACATACACACATTAACATTTACAGAAATTAACCACATGTGGATCATAAATGTTTCAAGAAATCTCCATAAATGGAAACCACAGAGTATTTTTTTTTGAGGGGGGCGGCAATTAGGTTTTTATTTCTTTCTTCCTTAATAGAGGTACTAGGGATTGAACCCAGGACCTCACACGTGTTAGGCACACACTCTACCACTGAGCTATACCCTGTCTCCAAAAGAGTACTTTTTTGAACCTATTATTTTGAAGGAATATAGATTCAGAGGAAAATGCAAGCAGTACCATTTTTAAAATTGAAGTAAATTTTACATACAGTAAAATAGACTGCTTTTAAATGTACAATTTGATACATTTCAATAAAGGAATCCAACTATGTAACCGCCAACAAAATAAAAATATAAAATATTTTAATCACTTCAGAAAGTTCCCTCATGTGCCTTTTTGTCAATCTCCACATCGCAAAGGCAAGCACTGTTCTCACCGCTATTACTGCAGATTAGTTTTGCTGGTACTTGAGCTTCATAAAAAATGGGCTCATATAGTACGTACTCTTTTGTGTCTGTTGTTATTTAATACCTCCAAGATTCATCTACACTGTTGAGTGTATCAACAGTTTACTCTTCTTTACTGCTGAGCAATAAACAGTCCATTGTATAAAAATACTACAACTTTTTAATATATTCCCTTACAGATGGGTATTTGGTTGTTTCCATTTTAGGTCTATTATAACTAAAGCTATTATAAATATTCTTATATAAGTTTTTTTGTGCACATACATTTTCATTCCTCTTGGGTAAATACCTAGGAGTGGAACTGCTTGGTTATAGGGTTGGTGAATGTTTAACTTTATAAGAAATTGCCAAACATTTTCCCAAAGTAGCTGCATCATTTTATACTCCCACCAGTAATACATGAGAGTTCCAGCTGACAAAGCCTCATCAGCATTTGGTGTTGGCAGACTTTTAGTTTGTCCCATTTCAGTGCAAGGTTTTGATATGCATTTCCCTGGTGGCTAATGGTAGCTTTTTGCTTACGTTCTCTGTGCGGTGTCTGTTCAAGTTTTATTTTGTTTTGTTTTGTTTTGTTTTTATTGACGCATAGTTGATTCACAATGTTAGTTTCAGGCATACAGCAAAGCGACTTAGTTATACATATACAGACATATATATTTTCTTTCAGATTTTTTCCCGTTATACATTATTACACAAAATTGAATATAGTTTTGTGCGTTCAAGTCTTTTGTCCATTTTTTTCAAATTGCATTTTTAAAAAGTACTGATTTATAGGAGTTCATTTTATATTCTGATGCCAGTCTTTCGTAGATTATGTATTACATTTTCTCCCAGCCCATTGTTTGCCTTTTCAATTTCTAATCATCTTTTGATGAGCAGAAGTTTTTGATGTTGATGAACCCCAATTTTTTCTTTATGTTTAATGCTTTTGTCATCTTTTAAGAAATCTTTGCCTACTTCAAAGCCTAAAAGATACTCACTTACTTTTTTTTCAAGAAGTTTTATAGTTTTAGCTTTATGTTTATGTCTGTGATCTATCTCATATTAATTTTTGTTTGTAGTGTGAGGAAGGGGAAAGAGGTAAATTTTTCCTCCACTTGTTCCTGCAACATTTGTTGAAAAGACTTTCCTTTCTCCATTAAAATGTGATAGCACCTTTGTTGAAGATTAACTAATATATGTCACAGTAGGTTTTCAATTAAGCTAGTCGTCAACATAAAAATGTTAACCAGAGAATTCTCAAATGTTTGAAAATTAAGCAGTATACCTCTAAATAGCATGGATCGAAGAAGAAATCAATGAACTAGATAGAAAACAATCATAAGTAGAGAAAAATCAACAAAGGTAAAAACTGTTTCTTTGAAGAAGGCTAGTAACACTGATAAACTCTTTAGCAGGCCCTTCAAAAGCAGAGCCAAGGCTTCTCATCTCAGCTCTATGATCTAAGACTCTTCTCCCCAGCACACTGATGTCAGACAGATTAACTCTCCTCAGCTCCCTTACTGTGGTTCCCCAAGGCAAGCACAGGGTCTCTTTTGCTTTTAAATTTTTTGCTTTTATTCTTACAGAGAAACAGATAGAGAAAAATAGACATAAATGCAAGGATGTTGCAAAGTTTCCAGAATCTCGAATATGAGCTCTCCATCAGCAACATTATGAGGTTAAAACAACGTTGACCTGATGTCTGATGATGAACCATCAGCTCCTAAGATGTGAAACTGTCAATATAACTATTTGAAATACTGATTTACATCCACTCATTATTAGCCACGAACTTCATTGTAAGTGCCTTAAAAGCGCAACTAACAACATTACAAAGCCAGTGTGATTAGCAAGACATTTTACAATTAAGTCTATAAAATGTGAATACAAATCTCTGTATTTTTCCCTGACGTTAAGTCACTATGGTACCCAATACAATACTTAGTGATGATTATTTTCAAACAAATGACAAGCTACACCTCAACTGTGAAATAGTTGTTCTCTCTGCCTCTGTAAAAAATGATTTAAACAATACACAAAAATCAGCCACTGGTATCAAAAGTTTACTGACAATTAAATAATGCACAGATGAAAAATTGGTAATCAATCAAACTCATTCCTAGTTAATAGTTAAAGAAAATGTTGGTGGAGATCTGAGGAAATAGGTATTTAAAATGAAGAAAGGAGTCCAGGAAAAGATAATATCACTTGTGAAAAGCATCCATTGCATCGTTCAGAGGCAAAATATTACAGAAAAGAGACTGAATCCAGAAGAGTAACTGTGCTCCAGAATGTAACTGGCAATTTAGTAGAATCAATATAAAACCTTGTAGGGGGAAGGGTGTAGCTCAGTGGTAGAGCACATGCTTAGCATGCATGAGGTCCTGGGTTCAATCCCTAGCACCTTCATTAAAAATATTTTAGTATATGTACTGCTGAAGCGAGCACAACCTTCATTTTTTTTTTTACTGTTGTATATTTTTATTTTTATTTATTTTTTAAACATTTTTTATTGATTTATAATCATTTTACAATGTTGTGTCAAATTCCAGTGTTCAGCACTGAGCACAACCTTCATTAAAAACAAATAAATAAACCTAATTACCTCCTCCCTCCCCCAAAAATAAAAAACAAATAAAACCTTGTCATAACATGGGATTGATCATGAAAATCTTTTACATGACACAGTGGCTCCTTGGTTATTTCATCCCACCACACCAAGAAGAGTTGTCAAGTTTTAAGTTGACTCACATGTGTTCTATTACAAGTAGACAAGTGTTCTAAAATATCCTGACTGCTTCACTGAAGGCAACTGTCAGCTGTTGGCTTTAGAAGAGAGGTTTTTGGTGGAAAAAAAAGAAAGAAAGAAAACATGTTCAATTTATTCTTTTTTTTTTTCCTCCAAAAATATTTTCTAAATAGAGATCCAGCTGATAGCCAGTTGTTGTTTCCTTCACTGATAAAGGTGATGCTTTACCGATGAGTGATAACTACTTTTCAAGGAAATTCACCCTATGGAAAGAATACTGTGAAAAGAGGTGTTTGGAGAGTTTTCCATAAGGTGATTTTTGTCATTGCTGAAAATGATCAAAGCCATCACTTTTAGGAGTCATCCTTGAATTCTCTCTTTCTCACACTTCCCACAACAAATTGTCCCAACTCTAATTTTCTCTTCCGACAACTAACTGACGTATCTTTAAAATACATTGTGACCACAACCACTCCTCATCTACAACTGCTACCATGCTAATGCCAGTCCTGGCCCCTATCATCTGTCTCCTAGGTTATAGCAGCAGCTGCCAAGTTGACCTCCCTGTATGTACTCCTCCAACTCCTTCACTGCACCACTGCCCCCAGCAGCCAGAGTCACTCTATTAACATTCCTGCTCAAAAACATCTAATAGTTTCCCATATATCTCAAAGTAAAAGGCAGACTCCCTACAATGGCCTATAAGTCCCTGAATGATTGGGCCATTACACCATTAACTCACTGACATCATTTCCTGTTCCCCTCTTCTTTATTTACTCCACTCCAGCCCCAATGGTGCCATGTCTCAAAGAAGCCAGGCACGTGTGACCTCAGGGCCTTTGCACTGGCTGCTCTCATTGCCTTGAATATTGTTCCAGATATCTTCTCATACCTTCTTCAGATTTCTACTGAAAAGTCACTTTTCCATGAGGCCTTCCCTGGCCTTCATCTAAAACAGCAACTACTCCCAACCCTTCCCATTTCTCTTCATTGCTTTGTTTTTCTCTTTAATGTTTATCAACATCTAATATATTTTAACTACACCTGTTTATCTGTTATTGTCTATCTCCCTCTCCCATGATGAGAGTAGGAATTTTTGTCTGTTTTGTGTTCAATATTCTAGCTCCAAGGTCTAGAACAATGCCTAGCAATAATACTTGAATATGTGAATGTCAAAAGAACAAGGAGTTTATAAAATCTTCACATCTGTACACTTTAAAAACTTGGAAACAGAATTTTCTAAATCTTCCAAATGAATTTTAATGAGTTTTGAACTCTTTGTTAGAAATACAAAAATGTAATATCTGAATCATAATTTGTAAGAATAATTTAATGACATGGGAAAATAACAATTAATAGCTGAATTGAAACAAAAATCTTGACACAGCTGGTGAATGAGATGGAAAAGCATACATGATGATTTACCAAGTGCAGCCAATGATGTCGTTCTATTTGGATCAACACTTCTTAATGAGTTATCTTTTTTGGCTATTAAAACTCAATTCTCAAAATAAAATGAACTTGTAATCACGCCATCAAATGTCTGTATCACACAGTGCTGAAACCAAAACAAAACAAAGCAAAAAAGAGTGACATATATTCAATCACTGTGTTTTCATAAAGCAAAGAGAAATTTTTTGAAATGTTAACCAATAAAATAAAATTTTATTTTATTTATTTTATTTTTTAAAATATTATTTTTAAATATTATTTTTAAAAAAATTTAAATTATTTTATCTTTATCTCACCTTTTAAAATTTCAGCTTCATGAATGTTTTACAACATTCAATATATTCAATAGTCAAAGTTTATAAACAAACTTTTTTTGTTTGTAGAAAGTGAATCTTCATTTACAGCTTGAAAACCACTGTGCTAGAGACCTGGGAAGGAGGAAAGAGGCACATCTTGCCCCAGTTGACAGAAGCAGAAAAATCATTAGATAATTACCACAGTGTTATAAGTGTTATGAAGAAAGGTCCTTTATGACTTGGCCTCTGCCCTCCTCTCCAGCTTTGTCCCTAAATGACTCAAACTCTGCAAAGTCTATGCTCGAGCAACACCTAATGGCTGGCAATTTCACACGTACAACTCTTGATCCTGGTATCCTGTGCCCGGATCTAGCATTGCCAGGTAAAATACAGGATGTCCAGTTAAATCTGAACTTCAGATAAACAACACATAGTTTTTAGTATAGGGACATCTCATGCAATACTGGGGTCTCCTGCATTTTATCTGTCAACTCTGTGCCATGGAAATCCACAATTAGAGCCCCTAACTCAGGCTGAATTGGAAATGTTTCCCAAAAAAGAGAATACTTGAGATGATGCTTGTCTTCCATTTCCTTTTCTTAGAGTGACTAAACTCTCAAAAGGATAAAACACCGATGGCAATTTAATATGAATAATCTTGGAGAATATCTTTGGCTACTTCACTAAGATTTTAGAATAAAAGTGGAGTGAGGAATCTTAAGATAAGACAGTATCATATTGTATTCATCAGGATTCATTTAGTTGCATGTAACAGAAACTGACTTAGGCAAGCTTGAGAAAAAATAGAATCTATTATAATGATACCTACATATTTAAACAGAACTTTTGGAGTAAGTGTACAGATTGATTGCAGAAAAAAAATTAACACTTGGGCCTACAGACCACTTCTCATATCTGCTTCTCTCTTTGTAACTGCTATTTTTTTTCTCTCTACAGGTCTTTTTTTTTTTTCCTGGTCTACAAGGCAGGCAGAAGATGGGACCTGCCACATTTTTGGATATCTTCTGTTCAACAGTACAGCCCAGATTAAGGTTAAAAGCTCTTAATTCTGATTCAAATTGGACTCTGATTGGGCCTAACTGAGTCAGTATGATTTACTATCATCTGAAAGACAGAGTTACACTGTACAAAAATGGGTGCCAGGGAGTCATCCCTAGAGAATGGAGGTCAGGAGGTCATGTTTCTCAAAGAAAAAGGAATTGAAAGTATTGACATTTGGGCAAACACCACCAAAGGGCATCTAGCACATACACCACCATCACCTTCCCCATTACCACCTATTGTCATCACCACCACCACCTCCATCTACAGCCATGACCTCCACCACTACCACCTCTACTATCACTTACAAGTATAACCTCTACCACCACCACCACCACCACTTCACCCACCACCTACAATCATGATCTCTACCACCTCTACCACAACCACCACGTCTATCACCACCTACAACCATAACCTCTACCACCACCATCTTTACCACCACCTACAACTATGACCTCCACCACCACCACCGCCACCTACAACCATGACTTCCACCACCACTACCACCTCTACCACCAACTCAACCACCACTTACAATCATAATCTCTACCACCTCCACCACCACCACCTTCATATGGTACACATCCTTCATTCAAGCTCCACTGTTTTTATCACCAGTTAATCCTTTCCTGGCTTTAAGGAAGAGGTAAGGCAACTGAAGGCTGAGGTCTTTGTCACTGGATACATTTTCCTAATGTACAGTGATGTCAGTCTGCCCAACAGGGTTATCACAAAAGGACAGAAAAAAGTATCTAGGACCTTTGTTTTCAAAATTAGCAGGACATCAAGAGACTATATGTAAATGGTTCACAGTATTTAATGTTCTAAAGTAAAGTCAAATAGAAAGAAAAACAGGCATTATTACTTATTTGTTCCAGTATTTCTTTCTCCTTCCTTCCTCCCTCCCTCCCTCCCTCCCTCTCTCTCTTCCTTTCTTCCTTCCTTTCTTTCTTTCTTTGTTCAGTTTTGCTACAACAATACTAAAAAATAAACACAACATCTTTCTCAGCCACACTCCAAAAGCAAACACACACAAAATACAGTAAACTTGGGAAGTCACTTTCTGAGTGGCAGAATCAAGAATAATCATCAACATTGATTTCCCTAAGAAAACAGTAAAGATAGAAGGTAGTAGCAAAAGAGAAAAAAAGGCACTCCTCAGAAAAAAATTTAATGCTCTCAACTCTTAATCCTCCTGTTAGCGACAACTGAGAACTAAGTTTAAATAAAATCACTGAGCAGGACTTTCTAGAGGGCTCCCCATTACCTACCAACAGTAAAACGAGCTCATCCTCTCCTAAAGAACCCCCTCTTCCCTGGTGCTCAAGGACCCGGAGGTTGACCAGTGATGGCAACACCTTGGCTTCTCAGGCCTTCTAAGCCTTGCTCCAGCCTCATGATGTTTATAATTTTCATTTGGGATGGCATTTAATAACCACCATTAACCCAACATTATTAGTGAAATATATCTCACTCTGCAAGAGACACTTGCTTTATGTGCAGTTGCTTCTCATTACCTGCAGTAGATGTTTTCTATAAAGTTATACTGAATAAGTGAACACTGAGCCGCTACTCCTGGGGAAATACAAGGTTAGGTTCCTGAGAGCCTCTGTTCACAGCATCCTCACCAAGCCATCAAAACATACACATCATCTTACTTTATGTAAGTTTCTATTTAAAGATACCTTATTTAATATGTATTGTTGATTATCAATATCAAATTCACAGCCAACAGCCTGTAACTCATGCCTAAATGAAGCTTATCTAACTATGTATGCATTTCTCCATAAAGTATATCACAGCCTTCTTGGGCATCGGCATATGCTGAGGAGAAGCTGTTTTAAGTAGCAAAATTACCACCACCACCAACAAAGAAACCTCACAAATATGCAAACACATGGCACTAAATAGACTGTGAAAAGGACAATTCTTCACAGTATTAGAGCAGAACAAGAAGGCAGAGCACTGCCTTGTTTGACCTCAGCAGGGAACACACGTTTTGGGTGACTCAAATTTTTTGCCACTCTGTGTATGTGTGCAAATAACCACTTACGTGTTACAAGTACCGGTTTTAGGGTTAAAAATAAATTTTAACTCATAAGCAAACTGGCAAATATAGAATCCAAGAGTAATGAGGATTGACTGTATATATGGTTCCAAGTCTGAAACCTGGTTTTTCTCTCTTAAACTTCTCCCCATTTAGAGAAAAGAGGCCTGGTGAAGTTCCAAGTATATCTCACAACTCCTTGCAACAGAACTAGCTTCATGTAAGACAGGCTGGGACCTGGAGCCCTTTAGTGCAGTGCTTGTACCTGGACAAAGTCTCCTCTCCTTGAGCAACAGAATACAAAGAAACTGTAAGGGACTAAAAATAACTACATGCATGCAGTTAGGGCAAATTATGCACAAAAAGATACAAAAAGGCCAAAAATCAACTGCCACTTCTGAGCTGCTGAGAGCAAAAGCAGGGTACTGTGCATGATCCCTGCACACAGCACCCCCAAGGGGGTGGGGAGACCATGCAAGCCACCCCTCCGAACCCACTCACGGATCCACTCCCACCCCATTTAAGGAACCAGCTTACCCCTCTTCAGGGAGCAAGCAAGGGCACCTGTTTCTTATTTTCACTCCCTCGTGCTAGAGCATGAGTCCCAATAAAGCCTTGCCAGAATTCCTCATCTGGCCTCTAATCAATTTCCATTGATTAAAGAGCTCAAGGGCCCTGGTCAGTAACACATGGAAGCCCACTTACTGCGGTGGTAGCAATTTAGCGCTTGTCTTTCATTCCATGTTAAACACTTAGGCTTGAACCCTCACCACCCCATCTCGATTCATTTCCTTCCTATACATGTTTGGCACCACATCTTGGGGACTGACTGGGAAGATGAATCTTACTGTGATCCTTCAGTGGACCCAGAGTATAGATCTCCAGGTAAACTTCTTTGGATAAATCGAAAAGCGGACAGTTTCCATTTGCCATGACCACATACAGGATGTTTCATAGCCCCTGCTGACTGTGGGGTCCGTCCCCCAAAAACGAGTGTTAAGAATCAGTTTCCAGTATTTCAAGTTCTCAGTCCAGCAATCAGGAAGACTGGATGTCAGGACCACATCGCCAGGATTCATTCACTTCTGCAAGTCATGATGCCTGTGACCTGCCACTTGAACAGATTGTAACAGAGAAACTGCAGCTGAATTACTCGGAAGGTTTCTGCCCGGGGGTGGTAACTGTGCTGCTGGCTCTGGCCACATAGAATTAGGTTTCTGCCTGGGTGGCTTCAGCTTTGCAGACAGACACCACACAGTCACTTTGAGCAGTGCATTTGCAGCCTGTTCTCAGTAGCAATTGGCAAGAAAAGCCGTGACACCAGTTTTGGTGACTCTCAGTGGACAGCAGGACCTGAGCAGTGATACTTTTCTCCTTTTCCTCCTCTAAGGCCCCCAGTCTGACATCAGGGTGCAGTAGGAATGACCTGGACTTCAGGCCAGGACAGCCACATTCCAGTCTCAGCTGTATGTGAAATTACACTGTGAAGTTCAAAAAAAAAAAAAAAAAGGATACAAATTACCTCCTTCCCTTTCTCCTCCACCTCCAGGCACTAGCAGGAGAACAGAAATTCGATTCCTTCATCTTTTGCCTTCCCCAGCCTCTTATCTAACAGAACTTATGGGAACGCATAGGTGCAAAACATACACCCAAAGCTTTGGGACTGGAGCTGTAAAAAAAACTGTCAGCACGTGGAAATATCACAGATGCCTTATTCACAGGAGTCAGGCTCAAGGGTTGAAATCCACCCTTTCGGCCTTCCAGATCTTATAATTTTCTACCATTCCTCTGAATAGAAAACACTTAGCTAAACCACAAGTTCTGGAAATCTGTAATGTTGCTACTACTATTAATTTTCATCTGTTTTCCTTTCACTATGAAACTTCAGAGGCAAGTGGTCTTTACTACCTTTCATTCATCTCAGCATTGTTCTCTCCTTAACCCTCCAAATCACTCCTGATCCCGCCCTTCTACTCAAACTGCACTTCTGAAAGTCACTAATGATCTGAGTCCAAACAGGTCTGTGCTCAAGTCACAATTGTCGCAACACTCACCACCCTCCCACCGACAGCCGCTAATATAGGATGCTGTCAACTGGACCCGCTACATGAAATTGTCTGTTTCTTCAGGTTCCTTGAAAACTGCGTCTTCTGATCGCTTTTAACCCTCTTTTCCCCCTCCATTGATAAATCTTCAAGGCAAAGCAAATATTCCATAGTTTTCCTACTGTCATTTTACCTTTTTGTTCTCCATCATTGTCCATGCCTGGGTAGTTTTTTGGGTTTTTTTTAATCTTACCTGTTCCTTTCCTTGATGCCTCTTTAATCTGTTCTCTGTCAGCATCCTAATTTTCATTTGCTCGTGTCTGTCTTGCTGCAATATCATGTTACTCAGTTTGTCTGCTCTGCTATTCCCTAAATATTACTGCCAGATTAATTCAGGAAACTGCTTGCATTAAGTTACTCCCTTTCTACGAAACATGCAATGACTCCCCATTATTTATTTCAGAATATTTCTAGCTGAGCCTGGCATTCAAGACCCCCTCACCCAAAAACCTGGCCCCACTTAATCTATCCAAGCTATTTCTCTTACCTAACATCTACCATCCCCCACCCCATCACAAATTATCTCCTCTGGGCAAATCAGTGTCCTTGCATCCCACAAATAGTCAGGATGAGTCTCAACTCTAAGCCTTCCTTACTTTCAATGAGCAGCATAGAAAAACACTTGGTTTTCCCTGGACCTTCCATTTAACATTCCTACTACCTCTGTGACCACCATTCCCAGCAGAGCCACAGCGCACGCATACTCCCGGCAAGGAGCCTGCAATCTTCAGGACTAACTGGACTCTACCAGGAAGTGTTACTCCACTCAAACCAGAAAGCATACGATAGGCAGGGAGTGGCAAACCAAGTGATGAAGAGTCCTCTGTGTTTGTAAAGTTGGCATTCTTTGCAACAGGAGAGTCTTCTGTTACAGAGGGTGGAGGAGGAAGAGCAGGGAAAAGGAAGGCTTTTTGTTCCGCTGCTCAGTGAAACTATAAACAGAACCTGAGCATCATAGACTGAACTCATTCAATTCTTTGCAATAAAGTAGCTCACCAGATAAATACCCCTGCTGGTTGCTTGAATTACAGGTGAGTAAACGAATCTGTTTCTTTATTTCAGCTTCTCAAAGGCAACGGTTCAAAAGCACCTCTTAGGGAATAAACTTCATCTCTCTGATATTTGGTCAGAGAATAAATGGCTATTTATTTCCTATATTCTTAAAAGGAAAATCTAGGGTTCAGGCATGAGAGGATAGGCTTAGTATGGGATCAGGAACCTGTTCATCTATTCACCAGGTATGGAAGGTAGAGCTTTGAGATAGATGGCCAACAATCTTTCCTTCTGAGACTACGTACTATTACTTAAGCTAATGCTAGGAAGCCGTGATTCTCGATCAGATGATGAAAATTATTTATACTTCGACATAATTCTAAGATGACAATCCTCAAATACATAAGGCTCTCCTGAATTTCCAATTCTCCTATTTTCACTTTCCCATATCTTTTTCACCTCATTTTATCTCATAAAGTACTTTCTGACTTAACTCAACTCTGGTCTCCTTTGATGGGATTTGAGAATACAGTAGAAAATCTTCCCTGATTCAGCTATGGAAAAAAAAAAAAAAAGACAAAAACCAACATCTCTCTCCATCTGTTCATTTGCTCTCTAGCCCTGGGAATAGACTTCTGCTGATCCATCCACATTCCAGCCCCTGATGAATCCTAGCAGTCTCAGTAATGCCTCTGTGGTATGTCCCACCAACATAAGCAGTCTTTAACCCCTCAAAACTTGATTTTATATGCCGGGCTGTAAAGTCAGCTGTGGAAATGCCGATGGCCTTTTCCTACAGAAACTATGTGATAAATGACCATGAGGCTCCCAGACTAGCTTTCATGCTGAATTATCCGTATCACTGCAGTAGTGTGACAGGGACCAGAAGTCTTTCTGTGTTCCTGCATCCCCTTGATCTCAAGGAAGGTGGGAAAGGGATGGTTCCAGTTTCTTCTACGTCTTTCCAGGGATCCTTTGTATATACAACCTATATGTGCATGTCCTCAACTCTTTCTCCCTTTCTTTTTCTTGACACAGAAATTAGATGTAATACACACTGTCCCACACATTTCTAATTTCCCTTACAAGGTGCTTTGGAAGTCGTTGCATATCGGTATAATGTAGATTGGCATCTTCTTTTTAATAGTGCTGTGGATGTAACCTGGCTTACTTAAAAATTAAAGTAATTTATAAAAGTATTAATAATTTAACCAATTATATAATTAAATATAAAATTCCTTTTTTCATTGTAAAAGCAGGAAATAACAACAACCACAAAAGAAAAATTAAGATGTTAAAAAAAAGAATCCACAATCCCACTAAACCATGTTGGTTTAGTTCTTTCAAGAGAGCGTTTTTAAAGTCTGGTGGATGGACTGCTCACCCCAGAATCACCTTGGATGCCTGTCAAACGGGCAGATTCCAGGGCACTGTCACACATTCATTAAATCAGAATTTCTGAGTAGGAGGCCTTAGCATTGCAAGATTTACAGCTGAAGTCTGAAAACTGTTACTTGAAGGCCTTTGCCTTTAAAAAATTTTTTTTTTTAATTATAGTTTACATGCAATTTTGTATTGTCACTTTTTTCAATTTTTAAGTTAATATTTTATAATAAGCATTTTTCCATGTTGCTAAATTGTCCTCACTATCATCATTTTAATCACTTGCTTACTATTCCATTGCATAGTGTTTCTTTTTTTTTTTCCATTGCATAGTGTTTCTTAATTTACTTATCTGTTCATCTGTTGTAGGACATTTAGGATCATTCATATTTTACCCTTATAATTCTTGCTTTTTCATATTGTCCTTTGAAATAAGTAAGTTGTTAAGAGGCAAAGCTAATACTTACAAATACATTATTCACTGAGAGTCCACCTATCACAACTTTGCATTTAAAGCAAGTTTATTGAAGCCTGCCATGTCCACAGCACTGGAGAACAACCAAGATGAGAAATTCAAAACTGTACCTGTCAAGGAGTTTAAAATCTATTAGAGAGTTTACAATCTAGAAATAATCAGCCGAAGTTCCACTGGATCTGTTGGTCTTGCCAGGGCTTGAGTTTTAATGCTTCCGAGGTAGCTACTCCTATGATTTGTATTTCACAGAGGAAGAACTGAAGCTTGGCATAAATCAAGCCACTTGCCCAGCATCACACAGTAAGTGTAAGAATTGAGATTTGAACCTGGACAGTATGACTCTAAGGCAGGGACTGGCAAACTTCTTCTGTAAAGGGCCAGATGGTACTTATTTTAGGCTCGGGGCCCAGACGTTCCCTGATAAAAGTACACAACTCTGCTGTTGCAGAGAAAAAGCATCCACAGAGGGTACTTTAATAAATGGGCGTGTCTCAGTGCCAATAACTTAACTTGCCAAAAACAGGCTCTGCTCTAAGACATACAGTCTTTATTCCCAGGCTATTATGCTGCCTCATTCAGCCAAACTGATACACTCAGCATCTTCTGTGTGCAAGGGAAATGCACAAATGAGGCTGCAAAATGGATAAAATCAGTCTCTTCCCTCCAAAAGCTCCAAGATGAGAAAAAGCTCATGTGACTTTAAGTGAGACATTTAACCTCTGTCAATGAGTCCATTTTAAAGCTATGAATATTGATAATATTTCCCTCAGACAACACAGATGTTGTGAAGATTGATGAGACAGTTTACGTATTCTGATTTACTCAGCTGAATGTCTTTTTCTTATGTTAAATCGATGCTTGCTCTTTAATCATCCCAAAGAAGATGAGTAAATAAACCAGTCTACCCTGTGCTCACACAAGCGTCCCCTTATGTTAGCAAACTAGCCATTTTTATCTAGTTTGATTGCAACACACTTTATTTTTAGGAACCACCTTTAAAACTTACGTTACAGGAAATTTTCTACTGGGACCAAATAGTTTTTTAAGTATTTATTTCTTAACACAACAGGAAGAAAAAAAATCTGTATAATTAAGAAACACTGCGATTTGTACTCAGCAAGGTACATAGCCACAATATCTTCCTGTTATTCAGATTTTTCTGAGTTATAAAAGTCCCCTGCATGTACCTCATGGGCATTCTGACACTTGTGGAGTTTCTGTAACAAAAGACACTATATATAAAAATAGATTTAGAAAAAAGTTTCTTCTGTATAGCACAGGGAACTATGTTCAATATCTTGTAATAACCTTTAATGAAAAAGAATATGAAAACAAATACTTGTGTGTATATGCATGACTGGGACACTGCGCTGTACACCAGAGAATGACGCATTATAACTGACTGTACTTCAATTAAAAATAAATGAAATAAAAATAATAATAATAAATAAAAATAAAAACAAATTAAAAAATAAAAACATTAGATTAAAAAATAGGTAGGAAGAATCAGTCATTTACTCTTAGGGGGTAAAGAGGGTAATTTTTAAATTGCTCAAAAAAGAAATTTTAAATTACTCAGAAATAAAAAGGAAGGAAATACTGACGCACGTTACGATGTGGATAAATCTCAAAAGCATGATGTTGAGTGAAAAGAACCAAACACAAAAGGCTGAGTACTGGATGATGCCACTTACATGACACTTGGGAAAGAGCAAAACCATACAGACATCTTTCGGATCAGTGGTTGCCAGGGGCTGGGGACAGGAGGAGGGGACTGACGGTAAAGGGGCATGAGGGGACATTTTGGAGGGACAGAAATGTTCTACACTTTGATTGTGATATCATCGCATTGTTCAAGGTGTAGTTGAAAAAGGATGAAGTCCACTGTATATCAACTAGACCTCAATAAATCTGTCCAAAGCTGTTATAGGGTTCCTCGGGCAAAGATAAATAGTGAACAGGACTAAAAGGTTCCGATAAATTGCTCTTCAGGTTAAATTCAGAACAGGAGCTAACACTGCGATTTGGGTCAGAGGCACTTCATTTGTTTCCTCTCAAAGACAGCACAGCGGGCACCTGGGCACAGGGCCAGTCTCCCAAAGCAAGTGGGAGGAAAGAGAAAACACTCCGGCAGTTAGAAGGTCCTCACCCAGATGGCAGTTTCTGGCCATTCTTCACAGACTCCTGAGAAACTCTTGTTTCACTGTGTGAAGGAAATTGAGGTAAATTTATCACTTTCTGCTATGTTCAGTCCGCCCCACATCTACACCTCAACCTGCCCAGAGAAAAAGCAAAGTGCCAACTGCAGGCACTTGAGTGCTGCTCTCAGTCTTGTTTCTAGGGCTTGCCAGTTGAGGACAACCCACTGACATACCTGCTGAGCACTTGACCAGCAGACTCATAGCAGCGAACAAGGCCCACGTCCCTGCTATCCTGGAGCTTACATTCTAAAGGATGGCCAACAGCTCACATTTACTGAGTGCTTGCTATGTACGAGGTGCCACGGGGACTGACGTTTAATTTATGCAACTATGGAGCACAGAGGCTATTATTTTAACTTCCATGTTAAGGTGAAGAGACTGAAGCCCTGTGAGTTAAGTAACTTGTCCCAGGATATGCAGCTAGTAAGCAGCAGAATCTGGGTTGAAACCCAGGCAAACTCACTCCTCAGTCCGTGCCCTCAGCCTCTCTGAGCAGTGGACAGGTCAGCAGAAAGGCTGTCCTTATTGGGTCCCAGAACATCAGTGCTAGATGCCTTAGGAAATATCTGCAAAAATCAAATAAAGCTATCCCATTTATGTAGAAACAGTGCTACCTCATGAGATAAAAGGTCAAACATCATTAACAGACAATTTACCAGAAAAAAAGAAATATGAACTAACATATCTACAAAAAATGAATACCTTGTAATCAAAGAAATAAAGCAATCAAATGAGATTTTAATCGTTTGCTTCTTTTTTGGGAGGGTAATTAGGTTTATTTCTTTTTATTTATTTTTTAACAGAGATACTGGGGATTGAACCCAGGACCTCATGCATGCTAAGTATATGCTCTACAATTGAGCTTTACCCTCTGCTCAATATTTTGCTTCTTACATTACCAAGCAAAGAGTTCAAATGGAGACCTCTGCGATGAATGTGCTGCTAATGGAAATATAAATTAATACAGTTTGGAAGGCAGTTTGCATTCTGAACCATAAACATATTAATTCCTCCTAACCAGGTTTTCCACTTTTATGACTTTATCTTTAGGAAATAATCCAAAATATGGGAAAAGTTATGTGCAGCAAAGATATTTGTTTCAGTGAGTGGTATTTAAATTGATAAATTTATAACAATATTTATTATGTATACAATTTATTCAATTTAGCAATCTAAGCATAAAAATAAAAAAATAAAGCAACACCTACACACCTCTTTTCCAAAATTGTGCTTTTCAACAAAGCAGGTAGTTGCAGTTTCACCTGCCCTGGTTAGGCTGTAGTTAGTATCAGCTTAAGGAACGCATAAGCAGAAGTGTGTCAAAACACAAAGTATCGATAGCTTAAAAAGGAAGAGATTTCATTTGCCAGGAATGGGAAGTGTCTGGTGGGCATACGTGATAAAATCATTCTTGGGCCCCAAATTATATCAGTCTGTGTGGCTCTTTTTTCTCATCCCCAAATGCCAGAAGAAAATGGTTTTCTTTCAGTGGTTCCTCTTAATTTTACACATTGCCTAAGCATGTAAATGTACGCAAAAGCAAAATGCTATTTTAGTCCTTCCTGATAGAATCACTTTCATTAAGTGACCTTCCTATAGAAACAAACATCTCATGCTGTGTTACCCCTCCAAATCCAAAGACTGAGAACTAGTTATTACAATCACCAGGAATAATGAACATTTTTCACTTAATTGCTTTCTTCATAGACATTAATGGCTTGTTTTTTTTTAAACTACAGATCTTGTTTAGGATGAGGAATATTTCGGTAGTTATCTTACTGTATCCAGAACCCCCAGGGAGCCTTCATCTAGAGTCCTTTACCTTCCTCCTGCACTAGTGACCAGCATCAGGATGTACACGAGTCACGAGTAAATCTGCACAAAGTATTCTGGTCTAGTTGATGAACTGCAGGAATTTCAAATGGCAGACGCACAGGGCACCAAGAGTGAAGCTG
The DNA here is from genome assembly GCF_048773025.1 of Camelus bactrianus. Classification (NCBI taxonomy): domain Eukaryota; kingdom Metazoa; phylum Chordata; class Mammalia; order Artiodactyla; family Camelidae; genus Camelus; species Camelus bactrianus. Next base: position 97,893,636 of record NC_133540.1, read on the forward strand.
GACGGGCAGGCAGAGGTGAAGAGACTAAAAACTTACCATGTAACAAGTGCATGTATGCTCGTCAAATCATTTCATTTTTATAGTACCTGGGAAAGGCAGACATACTTTCATCAGTAAAATGAGGAAACTGAGGTTCCCAAGGTTTAAGCAGCTTGCCCAAAGTCACATATCTGATAAAGGGCAAAAGCAGGATTCAAACCTGGATTCGGTGCACAGTCTCTCTCTATTTGGTGTCCTTACTGATCTGCCATGCAGCACCTGTCTTCTGTAGAAGGAGTCATGTCTTCTGTAGAGTCTGTTCTATTTAATAAGAACTTATAAGTAGCTTGCTTTAATAACCAGGCAGTGAATAATAAATGTTGGAGAGGTGTGGAGAAAAAGGAACCCTCCTACGCTGGTGGTGGGAATGTAAATTGGTGCAGCCACTATGGAAAACAGTATGGAGATTCCTTAAAAAACTAAAAATAGATTTACCGCATGATCCAGCAATACCACTCCTGAGCATATATCCAGCAAAGACGAAAAGTCTAATTTGAAAAGATACATGCACCTCAATGTTCACAGCAGCTCTATTTACAATAGCCAAGACATGGAAGCAACCTAAATGTCTGTCAACGGATGACTGGATAAAAAAATTGTGATACACACACACACACACACACACACACACACACACACACACAGAGAGGAATATTACTCAGCCACAAAAATAATTAAATAATGCCGTTTGCAGCAACATGAGTGGACCTAGAGATTATTATACTAAGTGAAGTAAGTCATAGAAAGACAAATATCATATGATATCACATATGTGAAATCTAAAAAAATGACACAAATGAACTTATTTACAGAACAGAAACCAACTCACAGACATAGAAAACAAATTTATAGTTACCAAAGGGGAAAGGGGGGTAGGGGAGGGATAAATTAGGAGTTTGGGATTAATGGATACACACTACTATATATACAACAGATAAATAATAAAGACCTACTGGATAGCACAGGGAACTATATTCAATTCCTTATAATAACCTATAATGGAAAAGAGTCTGAAAAAGTATATATAGATATATATATAACTGAATCACTTTGCTGTACACCTGAAACATTATAAATCAACTGTACTTCAGTAAAAACAAGCAAACAACAAGCAGGTAGCAAAACAGTATGAAACTATTCCCTGTTCAAAATATAGAATGGTTAAAAATATCAAAATATAGGAGTGACTCAGCTATGACTTTTCTGGTATGGCTGCTTTTGATAGCGTTTCTGTAATAAACATGCATTGATTTTTATACAAAGGGAAATTTCAATAAAAGTTATTAATATTTGTAAAGTCCAGGATAAGTGCACAGGTACTATGCAGCACTGTGTCTGGGAGGTTGAAGAGGCTCCTAGGGTTAGTTAGGAATGTGTGCGATGACGGTATTTGGACAGGCCGAGTACATTTAGAAAGGTTTTGTATAGCTTTACTAAGGAGACCCTCTCCCAAGAAAGAGGAGAAAACGCACTAGAGGTATGGCAGTAAGTGTGAGAATCTTTTTCTCTTCTGTGAATATTAATGACAATTTTCCTCCTTTTTCATAATAACATCATAACAGGACTTTAAGAGTATTTCCTCCCCGGAGGGGTGAGCAATCACAACACTATAATGTAACAACTTCTACCACACAATATACAACATGCAGCTACTTCTGCACAGGGGAGGTGGGCAGTGGTCCAGAGAAATGACTTTGGGCTGAATATGAAGAAAGTATCAGATTTCTGCCAGCTGAGGAAGCAAGAAAGAAGACAAAAAAAGAGCATTTAAGGTTTGGAGGAGTAAGAGTGCAAGCTTGTGTTTCCCTGAAGTTCAAATAATACTGAAAAAGAAGCTGTGCTGAAATGGTTCTCAATCTTTCATCAATATGTGACTTTAGAATTCAGCCAGAATCCTTCCAGAGCTGACTGATGGTAGTGCCAGCTCTGTGACATCACCCTGATGGATGTGGCACTTTGCTGTCACCTTGTGATACACATTCTTCTCTCTCCTGTTGACACATCATCACAAAGGTGACAGCCAGCCATAAAGATAAGGCATTATATCCCCCTAAAACAAATATCAAGTAGACAAGTTATAGGTCTTAGACAGAGATTTATCTTCTTCTACAAAATGCTAATAAAATGGTTGCCAATCGAGCTGAAATGATTACAACTCCCCCAAAATGTTCTTTTTTGAGAATAACAGACAGAACACAAACAAGGTGTACCTTTGCCCAAGCACTTTCCTTTGAGGAAGCCATAAAAAAACATTAATTTACTCAGAGGATTTTCTGTATGGCCCAAGAGGCTTTCAGGCAAAAGCACTATTTTAGCAAACGGAAAGAACACAAAAGTAGGCGGCTTATTTTCAGAAAACTACATCTGCTTGATCCAAACATTTTAATGAACCTATTTATAACGTAGGATGCACAGAGACAACACAGAGGAACTGCACTTGGTAGTTTTACTTGCTCTGTGGAGAAGAGATTCTTCCTACTCAGTGTCAGCAGACAAACTTAAAGAACTCTGTGTGAGTAGCTGTTTTTAGGACGGTAAGGATGCATGCATGTGTATTTATTTACAATTTACCTCATTGCATAGGGATTTGGGGTAGTTTTCAGCAAGTACATGTGTAACCAAGTAACAGTAAAATATTAATAGACATTGTAAAGTCTAGGCTGGGAAAACTTAAGTGACAGTAGAAATTCAAAACCACTGAACTGAAAGACACAAATACACATGCTATAATTAAACTCCAGGCAGTCAAAATGAAAAAAGAGGCACAATTGGTCCCATCATTCTCAAGAGCAGAAAAGAGGAGGCGCGCAACACTCAAGGAAAGCAGTTTCCCTAGCCCATGATTTTCAAAGGCAATTCTCAAATGGAACACTCTTGCCAGGGTGGGGTGGAATGGGGGTGGAGGGACTGAACTGAGACAGTGACACTACCCTAAAACTTCAGTAATAAAAGTAGTAACTGATTTTATATGTTTTTATTTCCTTGTATCATCCTTTGATTTAAAAAAAAAAAAAAGGACAAAACATTAAAACTCAACTCCAGGAAGGGGATTCCTTAAGTGACTAAGGTAATTTTGCTCAGCAGTGTTATTGACTGGCAGATTGAATGATAAGACTCAGGAGTTCAAAAAAAGAGTGGGTGGATGACATTTCTTCCAGTCAGTCTTTCAGAGAATAGACACTACTCATTCATTCACTTGTCCATTCATTTTTTGAACTCGTTCTAGAAGCTGGGAATCAAGGTAGGTGCTGTGGATTCAAAGGCATAATGAGACACAATCCCAATGCTTGAAGAACTCATGGTTTGGTAAACTGATTTTCAAAGGTATTTTTTGTCAGGGCCCTTACTTCTCTAAGTTTTGCCTGTAACTCTTCATGGCAACGTGGAAAGGATGATACAAAGAACAGTATTTTCCAGGCTTCACTAAAAGCATTTACTACATGATTTCACTCTGTCTTCAATTTTTTTCCTCCATAAAGCTTATCATATTCACTCACTCATTTAACAGATATTTATTGAGTGCCTATTATTTCTAGACACTGCTTGACACTGAGTCACAGCCATAAAAAAACACAAACTAAAAAAAATCACTACCCTTATGGAAAGAATACATTCTAGGAGATAATGATACATACCAGGCAGAGTTCTAAGCTACTTACGTATATTAATTTAATCCCCACAATAAGCCAAGAAATAAAAGTATTATTACTATTTCCATTTTACAGATTAGAAAACTGAGGGCAAGGTAAGGTTAAATATTAAACTGAGAATAAATGGTAGAGCACGGATTTCAAGCAGTCTGGCCCCAGAGTCCGTGTCCCTAAGCACTGCAGCATCTGTTCTTAACAGCAGGGGCTCAGGAAATCTGTGTTGAGTGAATGAACAGAAGAGGGGAGGGCAGAAAGGTCAGAGAAAAAGTCAGGAAGAATGTTACAAAGATTGATCAGATCCTTACATTTGTGCAGAAAACCTTAACAGTCACAAAGTACTTTTAAATGAAACATTATTGAAGCTTCATGAGCATTCTGTGAGGTATGTATTCCAGACCTCTTTACTCAGAGGAGACGGAGCCTATCCCCAGGTCACACGGTTGACAAGTGATGATATCAGGTCTCCTGAGCTCCTTCTAACGGGCCTCAGAGGTGGGAGTGGCAAACTCAACTTGAGATGACAAGGAAGGCTTCCCAGGGGAAAAGGCATTGAGCTGCACCTTTAAGTGAATCAATGGGATTTTAATGTCACTTCTGAAAGACTAAGGAAATCAAGAAAACCAAAGTGCTAAGCAAACAGTATGAACTCAATAAATCTATGAAGCAAAATACATTAATCTCCATGGGTTCACAAATCAGAATGCTGATGTGAAAGGCAAATTTGAATGGAGAGAATTCTCAGGTCCTTAAGAGATCAAACGATTGGTCCATGTAGTTATCACAGTTAGGTCCCTTTAAATTTTTAGTGCCTTAGAAATGTACTATTCCTAGAAGAGAAACTACTAACACAATTTAACATTAATCATTATGCAGCACTGTTCTAAAAAAGCACACACAAAAATGTGTCAACCAACAACTTGTGCTTATTCTCAAATTTCCTAGACTGCAGATGCCTTCAAACCTAGATGCCTGGGTTTGAAGCCTGGCTCTGCTAGTTACGAGCTGTGTGGATTCAGGCCTCAGTTTCCACATCTGTAAAATGGAAGTAATTAATAATACCTGCCTGATAGGATAACTGTGGAGACTTAATGAGTTAATAAATGTAAAGCACGTGAAAAAGTACCTGGCAAATAGCATTCAGTAAACATTTGCCAACATGGTAAATTGTACTACTGTTTCCAAATACGTTAGTGCCCTTCCTGGCTCCTCAGGTATCCACAGGATGTCCCCTGATCTCCAGTGGTTCCATGTGGTTCACAAGATCCTGGAGGAGGATTACTTCGCCCTCAACTCATTGACAATGGACTTGGCCATGTGACTTGCCTTGGCCACTAGCCTATGAGAAGACATGACACAATGTCTGAGCAGAAGTTTTAGTAGGTGATGCATTTTCCACTGGCTCTCTCTTTTTCCCTCTGCCATGAGCACATTATGTCCCAGAAAGAAAGGCTGCTCCTTCAGCCTGGATCACAGAATGAAAAGGTACAAGGAGCAGGAGCAGATTGAATGCCAATCTATTAAAGACACAAGATGTAGGCAAGAAATAAACCTCTGCTCTTGCAAGCCACTGAAACTTGGGGGCTATTTGTTACCATAGAACAGTTGACTCAAATAGCAATTGTTATCATTACTATTAGATTAAATTTCTACTTTAACCAAAAAAATCAGTTTTGAAACACTTAAAAAAAAAAATCACTGGGTAAAAATCCCAAATCTTCACAACAGATCTGAGTGGGTCTAATTGTTACAACTCTCTCTTAGAAAAGTAACTGGGTTCCCATTCTTCTCTGCTGCTTGTTTTCATTTTCCCTTTACCTAGTAATCACGTCCCCTGACAAAACCTTAGAGATAATGATAAGCCCTCTGCTCGGCTCAGTTTCCCGCTCTACATAAGCGTACAGTACATCCTCCTTGGGAGCCGTGATTTACAAAACAGAAGTTGGGAGACTGGCTCTGAGAGGCCTCTCTTATAAGCTCTATCGCCTTGAGAGACAAGCTGTTTTCAATTTAAAGGTAAGAGAAGTCACTGATGCAGATTCCATCATGGTTTATTAATATTCTCATTGATCCTGTCTTCCTGTCTCAGCCTTTTGTAGTTTTGGAAAAATCAGCTTCTAAAAATCATTTTATTCTCTTACATCAACATTAGCATTTAATCTTCTTCTCTGTACCTCAAAAAAGGTGCATTTTCTCTTTTAGACAATTGCACTGTGTTCCTCTCTGGTGGCATTAAGTACTGAACCACCGTGACTCTTTTCTAACACCCTGTTAACAGGGCACGAGCTGCTGATCTCATGAGCTTGGAGTCTAATGCGGAAAAGAAGGCAACAGGCAAGTTAAGAAGCAAATGCCTTCACATATAAGTCCTGTGAAGAAAAGAGGGTGTTTTAATAGAGAGTAATGAGGTATGGGGTGAAACCAGTGAAGAGGCTACTGTAAAAATCCAAGAGGAAGGCGGGAGTGAGCCAAGTCAACTGGAAAGACAGGAGGCATATTTAGGAGGTAGATGTGCAAAACTTGCTGACGGTCTGAAGCAAAGCCTAAAGGCTGACATGGAGGTTTCTGGGCCTGAGGCAGGAGGAAGATGGCGATGCAACTGACTGAGATGGAGACGCCCAGGGGAAGACCCCATTTACTGGATAAAGTAAGGAATTGTATTCAGAGCTAATAAAACTGAAGATGCCCATTAGATACCCAACAAGAAAAGCCAGGTAGGCAACTGGATAGACAGGGATGAAATTCAGAGGAGAGATCTGAGCAAGCAATAAATTTGGGAGTGGCCACCTACAGGAAACGAGGGCTTTCCCATGGGAGAATGACTTAGCATGAAGAGTGGACACTAGAAAGTTAGGAAGCAGTAAAAGAGGGTGACCTGTCAAAAAGACAGAAAGGCAGCTTGAAGTGGCTCTCACAGGCCAAAAATACTTATTTATTACAGAAAGAAAAAAGAGTAATTGTATGACGGAGAAGTTCAGCAGTCATCACCTTAATCAAGTTCATCATCAGCAGTAATAAGATGAATCAAAATCACCTGCCACTGGCTAGGATGCAATGAGAACACAGTAGACCATCTTCTGTTTATATTCCTGGAAGAATACCTAATTCGAATCTAATCATGAGAAAACAACAATCATAAACTGAGCCATAATCAACAAAATAAATTGCCTGTTATTTGCAAAAGCATCAAGGCTATGAGAGTCAAGAAAAGACTGAGCAATGGCTGCAGATTAGAGACCAGAGGGATGTGGCAACTAAACACAATATGCATTCTAAACTGGATCCTTTTACCATAAAGGACATGATTCAGACAGTTAGTGAAACCAGTATGGGGTCTGTAGAGCCAGTGTAATCAAGCAAGTTTCCTGATTTTGTTGATTATATTATGGATACATAAAAGAATGTCCTTGTTTGTAGAAAACACAAACTAAAGTATTCTGGGACATTAGGGTATTATGCTGGCAAATTACCCTCAGATGGTTCAAGAAAAAAATGGTTATTTGTGCTGTACTTGCAACTTTTCTGTAAGTTTGAGATTATTTTTTAAAAAATGAGTTGCAATAATATATCTACATACCAGATTGTAAACATTAAAATCTGACAAATATCTAGTACTTGTGAGAATATGAAGTAATGGAAACCCTCATTCAGAGCTAATGAGAGTGAAAACTGGAAGGACCATTGCAGAAAACTGTTTATTTGGCATTAACTCATAAAATTGAAGACAAACATCCTCTATGACTCAATAATTGCATTCCTAGAGAATCTCTTTAGTTTGAGCACCAGGATGTTCGTGGCAGCACTGTTTTTAAGAATTAAATACTGAAAATAACTTAGATATCCATCAATAAAGCAGATCAATAAATTGTTTAGATATTTATATGGTGGAATACCATACAGCAATGAGAAGGAATGAATTAGAGCAACACTCACCAACAATGATTCTTACAGACAATGCTGAGTGAAAGAAGCAAAATACATCCCTTTAATGGAGTCCAAAAATAGACAAAACTAAAATACATTGTCTAGGTGGTAAAACTTTAAGAAAAGTAAGAAAATGATTATAATAAAAGTCAAGAAATGAGGGAGGGAGGGAAGGAATGAGTTATAATGGGGAAGGTTCTCAGAGAGTAGGTTTCTGGATGCTGGCAACGTTCCACATGCTGTCATCAGAGTACTGATTCCACCGGTACTCATTTTATTATGATTTGTTAACATGTACATGTATGATTTGCTCACTTTCTGGATATATGTAATATTTAATCATTTAAAAATTCTTAAAAACAATCACTTGCATGTACTGACCGCTTACTATGTGTCAGCTACTATATTGAGCATACATACATGTTTTATCCTGTTTAAACTTTCCCAGCCTATGAGGCAGGTACTATTCCTGTATTCTCCATTCCACATATGTACAAACTGAAGCTTAGTGACTTTTCCAACATCGGCGCTAACAAATGGGGACATGAATCCACTTAGGCTGACTTGAAGCTTGCAAATTTAACCACTAAGTTGTGCTTTCAATTTTTTTCTGTGCTTTGGTTTTTTTCTATTTTTTTAATGCATGTTATTAGATTTGGGTTCACGAGGGATTTCCCACACATTTCCATAGTATTTAGTGCAGTGCTTTAAAACTGAGGCTTGATAAATACTGTTGACTAACTAAGCAATTTGTTATTTCTAATAGAACCATAAACTGTTGTGCAATGTGCTGAAATATTTTTCAGTCTGTCAATCAATGCTGAGAGCCTGACTTTTAAATCACAAGGCAGAAGTCTTTAAAAACTCACTTAAACTAGAAGAAAATTTACACTGAAGTAAAAGGCAAAAGGGTCACATGATTTTGATGGCAAGAATGCATGTAAATACATCAAAGCAATTTCAAAGAGACCAGTGGGCTTGAGATAGCAATCCACACACAAACCATCTGAAGGAATTATGTGTAATCATAAAAATTCAAAATCACTCTGAAAACCAGGTTTTTATACTTGACAAAGCTCTATTGAGCTAATTTCACTATATCATATTTTGAAAAGAAATCAGAGCTTTTGATTTTCTTTACTGGCTTTGGATCTATGTAATGTCTTGCCTCCTAAAAATACTCCACATTTTGTTTTGCCCAAATATTATCCCATTTACTTTCCATTTTTCAGTAGTTATATTTCCAAAATTTATAGATAAACAAATATAGAACATTTAAAAGAAACTTGAAAAGGCAATTCCCAAGAAGGAATCAATTTTCTTTTTCTATCTGAAAGATTTACCAGTTTCAAGCTGTAGGAGTCAAGGAGTTTGAGAATTGTAGCTTTCTTTTTGAAAGGCTAGAAGTTTGTACTGAACTTGCAGTACAGTCCAGAAATAGGCCTCATCTCTTACATAACTTGAATCAGTTTTACGATGACATGGAAAGTAGAGTTGAGATCAATAAGCAGTAGTGGCAGGGAGCGGGAGGAGAGCTGACAGTCATGACACTGGAGAAGAGAAGAAAAAGCCTGCTTCGGGTCTCATTGTTTCAGTCTTGGCACAGACAGAAAATTAATGTTTAAAAACATTTATAAAAACCTAAGGATAAACATTATTACAACTGAAATGGGATTTTAAATTTATGAAGCTGGGGATAATAACAAATACAAAAGATGCTTGGCATCATTAGCCATTAGGGAAATACCATCCAAAAGCACCACACACCACTTCACACCAACTAGGACAATGTATCTGTCTGCTAGGACTGCTTAACAAAATACCAGACTGGGGTTGGGGGGGTTAAACAACAGAAATTTATTTTCTCACAGCTGTAGAGGCCAAAAGTCCAAGATCAAGGTATCAGTTGATTTAGTCTTTCCTGAGGCCTCTCTCTTTGGATTGCAAATGGTCACCTTCTGCCCATGTCCTCACGTAGCCTTTTCTCTGTGTGTGTGCGCGGTGACCTGGTGTCTCTTCCTCTTCTTATAAGGACACCAACCCTATTGGACTAGGACTCCACCCTTAAGACCTTATTTAACCTCAATTATCTCTTTAAAAGCCGTATCTCCAGTATAGTCTTGGGGGGGCTAAGGCTTCGATACATAAATGGGGGGAGGGGTGATGGAGCAATTAAATCTGTAACAGATGTTATAGTCAGAAAGATAGGAAGTAACAAGAGTTGGTGAAGAAATGATAACCTTCATACATTGCTGGTGGCACTAAAATAGTGTAATGACTTTAGAAACCACCTGTTTTTCAAAAGGTTAAACGTAGAGTTACTATATTACTCAGCAATTCAACTCCTAGGCATAGACTCAAAAGAAAGTAAAGCATATGTCTACCCAAAAACTTGTATGTGAATGTTCGTAGCAGTATCATTATAACAGCCAAAAGTGGAAACAACCCAACTGTCCATCAGCTGATGAAGGGATAAATAAAATGTGAAATATCCATAAATGGAATATTATTTAGGAATAAAAAGGAATGAATTATTGATATATGTTACAGTATGGGTGAACCTTGAAAATATTATGCTAAATGATAGAGGTCAGTCACATATTATATAATCTCATTACATAAAATACCCAGAATAGGCAAATCAATAGAGACAGAAAGTGGATTAACGGTTGCCTAGGGCTGGAGGTGAGAGGGAAGTTGGGGGAAAATGGTAGTGACCGCTAGTGGGTGCCAGGTTTCCAACGTAAAATATCTAGCACAAAAGTATTTCTGAAAAAAGTAAATTGGGAAAACATTTGATAATTCCCAGATTTCTCAAGGATATAAAGAAATGGATATTTTTCTTACAAGGTTGATAGTACGAAATGGTATTATAAACTTTCAGAAGTGCACTCTGGAAGTATTTTCACAAAAAAATAAAGGTGAAGATGTGGAATCAACCTAAATGCCATCATTAGAGAAGTTAATTACATTATGGCACAGTCATGCCACAGAATACTATCTAGCCATTAAATAACATAATAAAGATCTCTACTTCTTGATATGGAAGAACACCCATGATATATTAAGAAGAAAAAAGGTCTAAGAAACAGATTTGAGAGGGGAGGATATAGCTAGCTCAGTGGTAGAGCGCATGCCTAGCATGAATGAGGTCGTCCCCAGTTACCTCCATTAAAAAATAAATAAATAAACCTAATTACCTACCCCCCCTAAAACAAAGAGTGTATTTTTTAAAAGGAAAAGATATATTTAAAAAAAAAAAAACAGATTTGAGTACCATAATCCCTTTGTCGTAATATGTTTACATATATATAACAGACAATAAAATGGTAACAGTGGTCACTTCTGGGTTTAAAAGAATGGAATTTTATTTTCTTCTTTAAAACTGTTCTTACATTCTAACTGTTCTTACATTCTAACTTTTTTCTATTACTCTCAAAATTAGTGAAAGGTATTAAAGAAAACAATCAAAAAGAGAAGCTGAAATTCTCTAAACTGAAAATGAATTATCTTTAAGGAACTTTTATACCAAGTTCTAGGTATCTCTTGAAATCTTTAGTGACAGGTAAATCTCTGTTCGATGACAGGTAACTAGAAGAAAATATTTCCAACATGTTTTAAAATCCTCTGTCTAGTATTTCAAGACCTTCCATCAGCTGGTGCAATTTTACCTTCCAGCCTCCCATCACTCCCTAGGTAAACCTTCTGTCATGTCAGTCTTTGTTTCTTTAGTGGAAAATATTCAAGAATCTGTTTGGTGTTTATCTGTGGTACGTAGGGTTTTCACAACTTTAGTTTTGTTGTTAAATGTTTGGGTTTGGCACTTCATAAAATCCCTCTTGGTAGCAGTTACCAGAAGTAATGGCAGAAAACTGATGAGAAGTTAAAACTCATCCTTCTCTGATTATCCCAATCCACAATGCTCTCCTCCTTCTCTGACTTCTATAACTGTTACTCTGTGCCACCAAAACTTTTTACTTGTTCACATACTGGTGGACAGTACTTTTCTCTAATTCATACATTCACTTATGCTTGGTAGTATGATTGATCATTTTCCAGATGAACTCAGCAGCCTAGGAACAGGCAAGGAGAAAGCAAATAGTTAGAATTAACTCAGGGTTTAGTTTATATAGGGCTTGCATTATGGAAGGGCAAGAAAGTTCAGGATACTGCCAAGAGAGTGACTGTTAGAAAGGACTATGGACACTTAACTCTTAATGTGGGTGGGATAAAAATGAGGATGAGAGCTATCAGATAGGGAGACAGTGGATTTTCAAAAACTAGCCCTGTGACATGTTCCCTAGGTTTTGCAGGACCATTTTTCATTTATCTTTCATTATCTGGGACAATGACTACCCATTTTCAGAGAATAGGAGTTTGTGTGCACAAGTAATTATATAACTTAGGAATAGTTATGTCATTCTGCCAGGTATAAGAAACAGAAATTCAAAAGGAAAGAAAAGTTCGATCAATCACACTTACTAAGGAAAGATTTTTCTCTTTTTTTAATAGTGAGTGCAATGCATGCTTCAAAGACTAAGCAGGAAAACAAACACAAATAGCAAAGGGCAACTACAGTAGAAGGCACATGGGACACCGAAAAGAACACGTTAATAACTCAGCAGTATTTATTACCCCATGGACCTTCCCCAGACCCACGCACAATCATCTGCAGGCTCCGCTATGATCCAGAGCAAAGGCCAAAGAACAAAGTAAATGTGATGCCCAGTGACGATGCCTGAGGGACCACCAGCCCGTCGAGATCTCAGTTAAAATGAACCTGGAAGAGTATCTGTGGACAGAAGGGAGAAAGGCCGAGAGAATGAGGCATAAAATGCTAAAACAGGTTAAAATATACACTTCCCCAAAGAAGAGATGAAAACTGATTGTCTTCTGGTGACCAAACTTATATCAGCACACGTAGTGAGGCAAAACTGAATGACTTTACAGTAATCCAGAAAAAAAAAACTGCTGAAAGCATGAAAAATTTGTATTATGTGAAGCTGATTTTAAAAATCTGAATATCAAGCTGTATTTATGTTATGATTTTTATTTCAAAATAATTATGTGGGTGGACAAACATTGAAGGGAATAGAAAAGTTTAAATATGTGGGGATGTTTACAGACTTTCCCCCTTGATACATATGTATGTAATTATTCACTGTATTCCCAGGGACACAAACCCATGTTCTTCCTATATGTCAATTATCTCAGCATCCTGAAGCATTTCTCTTCCTTTCATATAGTCACTGTTTCATTTGCTTCTGAGGTGAATTGGAGATTCAGGGGCTATGACATAAAATGAAAATTAAAAATTAAATGAAAATGTGAAATAAAATGAAAATTCAGACAATGCCTTGGCATTCCTTTCAGAATCTCCTTTCTTTCATTATCTGCTTAAAAACAAAGGAACTGCTCTAAGCTTTTCAGTTACTACAAGGTTTACAAAGGATGGCTTTTTTTTTTTTTTTTTGGTTTTTGTCTACATCCTTGCCTCTGGGGATGTAGTAAAAAGGAAGAAGGCTCCTTCCCAAGTAAACATGAAAAAGACAGAGACAGACAGACAGAGAGAGAGAGGACTCAAAAAGAAGAGAAAGAGGTAAAGCAAGGCTTGTTTCTTGCTCCTAAGAAAGCTTTAGAGGCATGACAGTAATATTATGACATATGATGATTATTAAGTACTAAAGTAATTTCACAAGTCAAGTATCATAAGGAAAAGAGATTTTATCACTTAAAGATATTTGTAATTGAGTATGGAAGTACCTTTTGGTGAAAATAAACTTCAAAATGACTTTTCTGGCTTAATTTGGACCCTCTGATACACAGATGCCATTGACAACTTCATTAGCACTTTTCTTCGTGTCATCAGTGTCCTTTCATCAGAAGAATTATTATACACACTGGCCTAATTCTGAAGCCTACTGAAGTTATGCTTATTATTGGAGGCACAGAGAATCAGAGCTTTTTGAAGTCTGCTGAGAAAAGGGACAATATCTTCAGGAAAGGATGAGAAAGAAATCATCAAATGTGTTTTCTTGGTTGATTAAGAAAGACAAATTATTTTCAGTTTTCTAAATTGAAAGGTTTGAAATTAGAAGAGGACTTTCCTCTAGTCTTAGGTAGGGTCAAACCTTTCCAAATCTCATGTTTCAGACTCTTCTGATAGAGGATGATAAACTGTCCTTTTACACACAGGGAGTCCAAGTGCAGCCACATGGTATAGGACAGTTACTAAATAAAGTCTGAATCCAGAATCAAAGACTGCAATGTTAGTGATTTAATATCATTCCTTCATCACCCAATCTACCTCCTAAATCAGTGATTCAAACCTTTAGATCATCATCTCAGAGAAATTCACCAAGGCCAACACAGGACAATTGGGGGCTGCCATCACCCAAACCTGGACTAGAATATCTAATCCTCTGAAAGATATAGTCAAAGGAAAGGATTAATGAGGCTTAATGCAAAAGCTTTCTATTGAAGTTCAGTTTCTTGCTCCACTCTTAAAATGATCACAGAATCTGAAGCAACACCACTCTTTAAATACACACACTTTCCATTTTTTTCATTCTTTAAAATGTTACCAGGATTGTGGCCATGATGAAGTAAGAGGGACCAGATTTTCCTCCCCAGATTAAAATGACTAAAAACTGGACAAAATATACAAAGCAATGTTTCTCAGACACTAGACGACAGTCAGTGCAGGACAGTGATCCCCAAGAGATGGGAAATAAAAGAGGTGAGCCCTACAGGTTCCCTAATTTACTGACTGGAGAGAACTTACAGCCCATAGTGCAGGAGGAAGGAGGCTAGGAACAGCCCAGTGATCTCTCAGGGTTGAGGAAACAGTTGAGAGTTAGGGAAACCAAGGCAGCTGGAATTCAGGGACAGGGCAGTAATAAGGAGATGACTACAGAGAAAGACAGAAGTCTGGAGATCTGCAGGGGATTACCCTGAGTCTTTGGCTGAGTACTGACTCACACATACATGTGAGGAAACTACCTAAACCATGGATGAGAGGGCACAAGCGGAGTTCACACAGGACCATGAATAGTTCCTGTTCCCACTAGTCAGAATGGAAAGACCTTCCAACATATGGGCAAGGAGTACAATCCTCAGAAGGGTACTGCCTGAGTAGTGGGAACAATTGAGCACTAGACTCGAGGCCAAAAGGAAAATCTGAACAGATCATCTGCTTCTCAGAAGATCAAACTGCCCCCTAGTTAGCCACATCATAGTACAAAGTCCAAAACTATTTCAAGGAATTTTTTAAAAAAGTCCAGCACCCAATAGCATAAAACTCACAATGCCTAACATCCAATAAAAATTTCCAGACTGAGGAAGAAGCAAAAAATATGTCCAATAATGAGAAGAAAAATTAAGCAACAGAAACAAGCCCAGAAATGACATGAGTGAGAAACTTGGTAGACAAAGGTGTTAAAACAGCTAACATTTGGTATTAACAGATACACATTACTATATGTAAATACTATGTGTAAATATGTAAAATGGATACACAACAAGGGCCTACTGTATAGCACAGGAAACTATATTCAATGTCTTGTAATAAGCTATAATGGAAAAGAATCTGAATATACATATATATTTAGTTTTATATATACATATATATACATATATAAAACTAAATCACTTTGCTGTATACTTGAAACTAACACTGTAAATGAACTACAGTTCAATAAAAAATAAAATAAAAACAGCTAACAGCCTGAGGATTTATTTTTATGAGTCTGAGTATATATAAAATATACTCCATACATTCAAGAAGATACAGGAAAGTATGAGCACAATAAGAGAGATAAAAGATATAAAGAAGACGAAATCAAACTTGCAGAGATGAAAAATACACTGGATGGGAGTAACAACAGACAAGACAGTACGGAAGAAAGGATTAGTAAAATATGAAGACATAGCAATAAAAACTCCCCGAAATGAAATACAAAGAGCAAAATTACTAAAATGAATTAAACAAACAGATCAACAGTGAGCTGTGGGACATTAGTGACCCAACATAAGTGTAACTAGAGTTTCAGGGGGAGAGAATAAAGGTAAGAAGAGAGAAAATTTATTTGAAGAAATAATGGTTGAAAATATCCATTTCCTAAAAACTATAAATTCAGATCCAGTAAGCTGAACAAATACTTGGGCAGAAAAAAATGAAGAAAACCATACTAAGATCCAACAAAACCAAATTACTGAAAACCAGTGGTAAAGAGGAAAATCACTAAAAAGCCAGAAAAAAAGAGATACAGTATACATAAAAGAATAAAGAATGACAGTGGGTTTCAATAGAGGACAGGTAACAGTAGTGTGACATGACACCTGTGAAGTCAGAAAGAAAATTTAAAAACTGTTAGTGTAGAATTCTCTATCCAGTGAAGGCATCTTTCAAAAATAAAGGTGAAATAAAATTAATCACCAACGTAAAGCACAAGAAATTTTAGGTAAAAGGAAAGTGATACCAGATGGAAATCTCAATCTACACAAAAGCATAACAAGCTGCCTAAACAGTAAATATGGGAGTAAATACAAAATACTTGTTTTTCTTAAATTTAAAGTATCTTTAAAAGATAATTAAATGTTTAAAGCAAAAAAAAAAAAAAAACTGCTGAGAGAGAAATTAAAGGAGACCTAAACAAATAGAGAATAATCATTCACGCTCATGGGCTGGAAGACTCAATATTGCTAAGATGTCAATTCTCCCCAAATTGATCTAGTGATTTAATGTAATCCCAATCAAAATCCTAAATCCCTGCAAACACTTTTTTTCTATAGAAAAGAGAAACTGACACTAAAATTTTTATAGAAATACAAAGGACTTAGAAGGGCAAAAAAAAAAAAAAAAAAACTCTGAAAAAGAGCCAAGTTGGAGAACTTAACCTATGTGTTTTCAAGGCTTATTATAAAGCTACACTACTCAGGACAGTGCGGTATTGTAAAGACAGACCTCGAGACGAATGAAACAGAATAGAGAATCCAGAAACAGACACATACATACATGCAACTGATTTTCAACAAAGGTGTGGGAATTATTCAAGGAGGATATGCATGAGC
Organism: Camelus bactrianus; assembly: GCF_048773025.1. Taxonomy (NCBI): domain Eukaryota; kingdom Metazoa; phylum Chordata; class Mammalia; order Artiodactyla; family Camelidae; genus Camelus; species Camelus bactrianus. The sequence goes on from NC_133540.1 coordinate 97,910,318, forward strand.
AAATAAATACACCTTGCTAAAGAACAATACAGTGGACTTCATCAAAATGAAAAACTTGTTCTTCAAAAGACACTTAAAAAAATGAAAAGGCAAGAGTGGGAGAAAAGATCTGTAAGATATCTATCCAACAAAATACTTGTATCCAGAATATATAAAGAACTATTATAACTCAATAACAAGAAAGCAAGCCCCCAGGAAGAAAATGGACCTAAGATTTGAACAGATACTCTACAAAGAGGATACACAGATGGCAAACAAGCACAAGATAGTATGTTCAACGTCATTAGTCATTAGGCAAATGCAAATTAAAACCACAAATAGATACCATATCCACTAGAACGGCTAAAGTGAAAAAGACTGACAATAGCAAGTACTGCTGAGGATGCGAAGCAACTGGACCTCTCATACGCTGCTAGTGAGAATGCAAAATGCTACAGTCACTTGGGAAGACAGTTTATCAGTTCCTTACAAACTTAAAACATATACATACCATACAATACAGCCACCATTTCACTCCTACATATTTATCTGAGAGAAATGAAATGTATGTGCACACGACTTACATGAATGTTCACGGCAGCTTTATTTTAAATTTCCATTGATGGGAAAATAAACAAAATCTTATACTCATAGGATAGAATACTACTCAGCAATAAAAAGGTACAAACTACTGATATACACAACTTGGATGAATCTCAAAATCATTACGTTGGGAGAAAGAAACCAGACCAAAAAAAAAAAAAAAAAAAAAAGAGTACATACTGTATAATTTCACTTACATTAAAATTTTATAAAATGCAAATTAATTTATGGAGAGAGCATATAAGTTGTTTGGAACAGGGGTGGAAGGAAGGATGGATTTCAAAGGAGCATGAATGTATTTTGCAGGATGAAATATTCTTATCTTAATTGTGGTGAGGGTTTCCTCATTACTTCCCTATGAGAATAGAATACAGCTCAGGTGTATTCATATGTCGAATCTCATCAAATTGCACACTTTAAATGTGCAGTTTATTGTATGTCATTCTTACCTTAATAAAAGTGTTAAAAAAAAAAATACCCTGAGCATTCAACTGTTCACTGCTTCTTCAACATGCATTTCACATTTCCTCATTCCTCATCCACTCAACACCATTTCAAATGGTGCTGGCATCCATCCATGAAATACTGTTTTAAATATGACACCTATTTCCCTCTACCAGGACGTGTAGGTTGGAGATGAAGGGTTAGGAAACAATAGAGAAGACACTTGATCAGTGCTAATGGAGGGGCGAGGGAGCACTGAAAGTGGACACTGGATATTTCCTTGTTCCTTTCTATGCCACCTGGATGCCCCCTTACCTGGAGTGGTTTGGAGCTCTCAAAGCCAACCTGTTGTTCTTTGCCAATTAACACACGGTTACAAGAAACTGCCTGAATTGCCACACAGCTTTTAGTAAAAACATGTAATTCAGCTTGTGTTCTACTGATGTACTACATGCCATTCAGGGGGAAAAAAAAACAAAACCGAGTGTGAATCTGCTCTTTGCAACTGAACCACAGACACAGCTCAAGTTCTATCGTCTCCAGGCAGACAGCCTTCCTGGACCACACTCTAGGACCACTGACATCCCTTCTCCCCAGTCTCCAATCTAGGTAGAATTTTCAATTTGTGTTATGCAATTTATCATTACAGTTGTCTGTTTTCTTACCCAGAGAAGAAGAGGGATTTCTTCTCTTCCTCTCCCCAAGTTTCTGGCTTTGCCTGTACTCTGGAACTTCTGCCCACAGTTCTGCTCTCTTGGAGAAGTAATGAGGAGGAAGTTTTCACTCTTAACATTTCTCCTATTTCCGCCCCTCAAGAAACATAATCTGGAGAAAAGGTCAGTACTCAGGCATGACGAGTTTCTCGTTGGCCCCCTTTCTCAGACAGAGCCTCTTGCCCATAAGCAGAGCCAGCCTCCTCTGGAAGGCAGTATGCAGTTTTCCAGCTGTTGTGCCTCTGACCTCAACAGACACACGAAACTGAGGACGGAGAAACGCTGTAGGCCATATGGGTCCCAGCCACGTTCCTCAACTCAGTTTGAATAGCAATTCAGCTGATCAGATATTCTAATCTCCGCCATTAACAGGAGCAAATGAGAAGTATGATTAATTAGCACCAACACCTAGACTGCCTTTCTTTCCTTCATTTTACTGTCAAAATGTCTACCCTTTTAGGCTGACTTCTTAATCATGGAATTACCTACAATTCCTGAGGTCCAGATTAATCATTTTCTAGTCTTTGCCCTCAAAGTACTATTTTTATACCACTACTACAAGATGTATTCTGCCTGGCGTTCAAGTAAGTTGTATATATCTCTTTCAACACAAAGTATAAGCTCCTTAGGAAAAGGGGCTGTGTCATATTTATATCAATCAATGCAGTTTAATTTGATACAGATTTAATCTGGATCATCTTTGTAATTACCTGCTTACTGTTTGTTTTCAGGCAGATTGTAAATTCAAGGAGGCAGGGAGTCAATTCTTGTTAACTGCTGTATCTCTTCCACTGGCACAGGGCTTGACATGGAATAAATGCTTGGTAAATATTTGTTGAACTGAATTACATTTTCTCTCACATGTTTATCATCATGCCTCATAAATATCTGTTGATTGATTGGTTGATTATTTGATGGAGGTGGTGAGATGCGGCAGATGAATCCAAAATCAAACTGCCATCTTTTTAAAATTCAGAATAACTAAAACTAAAATATCAACAACAAATATGCACTTCCTTTGAAGATAACATTAAAATGATGCAAGGTATTCCTTTACCCACACTACACTTTGTCCTTTGGAGTTTTCATACCTATAAATTACTAACCTATTAAGAGTACTCAAAGGGTAAAAGCCTCATCACTGATTGCTCGTCTCTAAATAATCAATTTCCAATGAAATGAAGTTTTTCACATTGCAGGTAGAAGAAAACGTTGGAAATAGACTCCAGCCAGTCTAACAAGAGTTCTGAAGTAGTGACTCAGCAAAAGAGTGCCAGCTCCAAGGGCAATCAGACCTCCACCGGCTTTCTGCTGCGTTGTTTGCTGCTGCAAAACTGATAAGTATTCGAGCTCTCTGCTGTCCACGGCCAACAGCAGTTGGTGCTTCCTGGCCTCACAGAGGTCCCTTGACTTTTCTCCAACAGCTCAGTACCACTACAGGATTTATTTTAGATGCTTGAATTTAGATTTATTAGCTAATTGATTAGAAGGAGGAGAGAGAAAAATAAAGAAAAAAACTCAAGAAAGTGCCTAATAACTTAAAGAAGTAGGTACCTAGTAAGTGACTACTGACCATCCAGTCTTACACTGTGTCCTCTGGGGAGCAAATGTCCTCTAAAAGCCCACTGGAAAGTCGATTTATACCAAAGCCATTGAAGAACAATGTGAAGCGGAATATGAGGAAGTGTGAACATCTGCAGCACAGCCAGTCAGGACAGAGGAGAAGGGCCAGAGAGATTTCACTGATAATATGAGTCTTGAAAAAAAAAGTAAGATTTCAGTTGGTAGAGGCAAATGCAAGAAAGCAGGTAAATCCCCAAAATCACATTCTACTTGCAAGGAGAATACTTTCCAAAGTCCATGTTGAAGCGGATCTCCCTCAGAGCAGGTAACAGTCCCCTGACAGGTGCGGGTTACACAAACAAACCTGATTTAGACTCTCCTGAGTGGCTTCTGAGTGGGTCCCAGTTTTAGAAAAGCCCCTGAAATTGCTGCAGTCACTAAAAGCCAGGAAAAGGGCACCCCACAGTTGATACATACCCAACAAAGCATTTATTATGACCATCAGATAATTATTATTTTACTGTAGCTTTTATGCAAGATGTCAACTTCAGGTAAACCAGGCACGCCTGGGTGACTAGTCTGTATAGAACGTCCATAGCTAAGCTAGTTGTCATGCAGTAGTTCCCAACTTGTGGGAAACAGGGAGTTATTCAAGGATCCCAACAGATTCCTATGAGCACGAAGTTCATTGTCTGAACACCGTATGCCAAACACCACACAGATTATACGTTTCACACAAAAATATTGCCATGTTTCCAATGTATACGATTACTCTTGTCTTTAATTTCTAAAACGTATTTTAAAATGTAATTGAATTCATAGCCAGTATTGTCACCACTATCATCTAAGATTACTAAAAGTTGTCGAAATGTTAAAGAAGTTTTCCATGTACTTACACGGAAAAAGGTCCAAAATTAGTTAAGTCTAAAAGGAAAAGTATCTGTCTATATATAAAATAACCCAAATTTTTAAATAAATAAATACTTGTTGTAAATCCTGCTTTAACATATGTAAATGTATTATGACATGTTCATAGAAAATTTTAGAAAATATAAACTACAGTATTAATTTTGGGAGAGATTTATAGGTGTGTTTTCACTGTCTATATTATAAGTTTCTGCATTTTAAACTGTTATAATGAGAATGTATTGCTTTTGTAGTCTGAAAAAACACTAACTATTCTAAAAGACAGTATTATTCAATAAAATTAAGGAGTCCTCATGTTTGAAAAAGTCTGGTGTCTTCCCGAGCCTATTAAGTTCATAATCTCCTGGGACTGCTGCTCACAAGAGCAGACGCTGTAGAAACTCCATTCTACACAGATACAAACCCAAACGCAATGGGTTGCATTGAAATCTTTATTATATCTGGCTTCAAGTCTGTCACTATGTTTGGGAAGGAGAGTAAACTATGAGCAAAATAAGACACCACTGGTGCCTATGTATGATTTCAGGACCATCTTTACATGACTCTTGACCAAAAAACAATCTCTGGCTCTCACTAGAAACAAGGAGAAAAGGGAAAGACAGTTTATCAATCATCTGTGTGACACGTCGGGCAAGCATTCTGTGACACATTAAACTGTGCAACTTTGCAAAATATTAAGTACCTATTTGGAGATGAGGAAACTAAGTCTCAGAGAGGTTAAAAGTAACTTGGACCATTCTACCAGACTCCAAAGCCTAGCTTATACCATGTGGTAGCCCAGCCTGCAGATTCTGAAATCTTTCATTCCATTACCAGACTTACTTTAAGAGTTTAAATTAATGGTGACATATTGGTAAGAATTTAAATTCATACCAAAGTATAGACACAAAAGCATGATAATGCATTTCATTTACGTGCTGCTTTATGACTCACAAAAGCATTTTTCATCTACTCTTTTATTTTACCTTTACAACAAACAAGCCAATAGTGCAATCAGAAAGCAATACTATCTCCATTTTACATATGAGGAAATGAGCCTCAAGAAGTGGCAAATGGCTAATCTGAAAGCAGAGACAGAGGGAGAGAGAGAAAGAGAGAGACAGCGAGAAAGAGAGAACACACAGGAAGAAAAGGCCCAGAAAGGAGATTCCGATGTCACAATGTCACATTGAGATTCAACGAAAACCTTTTTACTTTAGTTTAGGGTCTATCACAGCGCTGCCCAGTAGAAACATAGTGTGAGCCATACATGTAATTTTAAATCACCTAGTAGCCATGTTAAAATAAAACAGATGAAATTAATATATATATATATTCAAAATACTATCATTTCAACATGTCATCAGCATACAAATTATTAATGAGATAGTCCACATTCCTTTTTTAGAGTAAATCTCAAATCCAGTGTAGCTTCTACATTGACAGCACATCTTAATTCAGAGTCACACTTCACGTGCTCAATAGCCACCTGTGACTAGTGGCTATCATCCTGGACAGCATAGATCTAAAAAGTGACAGGACCTCAGCGTTAGCTTATTAATCTTCTCAGGTGAGATAAAGCAACAGGCTCAGATGCCGCTAAATGTGGAAGAATTCCAACCCCATCCTGTGCTCTGGATTCTAGATCTTGTGTACGGGTGGGAGGGCCGATTGCCACAATACCTAGAATGAATTTTGACAACATATGTCAAGACTCATAATGAAATTCTAGAAATAACCTAATGTCTAAAATACGGGAACATAATTGTCTCTTTACTTTCTTCCTCCCTACATGCTAGTCTGAAAGTACCTCTAGGTCGAGGACTATGTCTTATTCACCATTGGACAGTCATGGCACACAACAGACATTCAACAAACATTTTCTAAGTCAACTATTTATAATTACGGTAATAAGCCCATAAAGAAAATATCAGGCAGCCATTAAAAGTTACATCTATGAAACATGCCAATACTTAATATTAATAGGATTTAAAAAGTAAAATTCCAAATAGTATAAACAGTATAATCATAAGATTAAAAAAATAGTAGAAAAACATTAAAAGAAAATAGGCCAAATTTATAAAGGCAGTTATCAATTTAGCTCACTCAGTTCAACAAACCCTAGTACCATTACATAATATATGCCAGGCACATTCATGTCACTAGCAAGAATAAATTTGTTTTCCTGAAACCTGAAATATTTTCCAAAGGAGTATGTTATTATTCTTATGATAATATATTATAAAATGACAAAAATCTATGACAATGAGAATATACTGTACATGATAATAGTGTAAATACCGGGTCTTCCAAGGCAGAGAACAAGAGTAAGTCCAGAAAAATGTTATAATCTCAACTAGTCAACTGAAAAAATTTATTTCCTGAGCTGAGCACTGCGCTGGAGATGGAATAGTAGTAAACACAGAGAACATTGCAATCGCTCGAGGAACTTAAAGACAATCACTTGACATTTTAAGTCCTAAAGAAAGAAGCACAGAAAAGAGGGTCATCACCCTGGCTGGAGAGGTGGGGCACAGGTGCCAGAGGAAGGCGTGAGTCAGTGTTTCTTAAAGAGGGAAGGTGCCTCAAAAGTCTGGACATTTTCTGTAAGAATTTTTTAGCTTTGTATTTTTGTTCTAATAACATTCTTTTTAAAATTATTTATTTATTTATTTTAATGGAGGTACTAGGGATTGAACCCAGAACCTCAATGAAAGCTAACTAAGCATGTGTGCTACCATGGAGCTATACCACCACCACCCTATTCTAGTAACATTTTGTAATGAGGTAAGCACATCGTGAATCACCTGGATGCCTACCTTACAACTGAGCATGCCAGCAAGGGTGAGAGCAGGATTTGCAGCTGTGAAGCGGTAAGGTGCTTGATCACCTGAGTTGAATTACATGCTAAGCCACTGGAGGGCTTTAAATAAAAGTGACACGATCCCAATTGTATTTTAAGAGATAACTCTTGTGGATGAGTGGAGAATGGATTATGCAGAAGGGTGAGAGTAGAAGCAGAAACACGGGTTTGGGAGTTTTTAGAGAAGTCCTGACACGTAGTAACGATTGTATAGACTAGAGACCAGTACTCAGCTGGTACTGAGGTCGGAAGAAGTGGACAGGTTTTTTTTTTTAAGGACATGATTGGAGTTTAGTTTCTTTCAAAGGAAAGCGTAAGTCTGAACTCGAGCCTGAAGGATGGATAGGAGTAGGCAGCAAAGGGGTAGAGAAGGAAAGAACAGAGGAAACAGCAAGTCCTGGAGGTGAGGAGACAGGGCACATTCAAAACACCAAAAGAAGGTCAGTTGTGTGGGATCTTAACAGTGAATAGGGAAGCGTGGTAAGAGATGAGGCTGGAGGCACGAGTAGGGTCAGGTGTGGTCTTATTAAAGTGTTTGAACTTCATCCTAAAAGCCATGAAGACACAAGTGGTTCTAAGCAGAGAAATTATGTAATCTTCAAGAAAGGTGTGTATGAACAAATGTCTGTTAGATTTAGCAACAAGGAGATAGTGACCTGGCAAAGGCAGCTTCATGGTGTTGAGTGCATATCAAGCTGGCAAAGAGCCAATTATGTCTCAGGCCAAGAAACAGACAAGAACTGTACAATAACTGTGTATTATGCACTAACCATCTAGTGGATAAGAAAATTAGAATACAAAGACTTTTTTAAAAAATCCCAAGCTACCTGGAAGTCCTTACTTCTGATGGATGGTAAGATAGATATAGACAGATTAGATAGAGAGACAAACAGATAAATAAAGAGACATAAAGAGATAGGGAAGGGAGGATCCACTGAGTTTTGATCTTAAAAAATTTAGGGTAATTTTAAGATGGTTTTAAAAGGATATCAGAATAAGAATTGGTTAACAGCGGGAGATTAGCCGGATGGTAATTAAAAATATTAAGACATTTACAGTCTTTTAAATCTTGTTCCAAATAATTTTCCTACATTTATTCATTACTACTTTTAGTAATTAGAGATTTAGGGAGTTTTGATTTGAGTTTATCATTACAGTTTTCCAGAAAAACACAACATATATATATATTCGCTTGGAATCAGTCATCTGCAGGACTCTCCTTAATTTAACCTAACTCATCATCACGCCTCAAGGTGCAGCTCCATAGCAGTTCCCTTCAGGACATCTTCCATAAAATCAAGGGTAGTGATTTGTTTTCTCTTTGTCCTTTGGGAGCCCTGTATGCATAATTCTATCACTTAAAAAAAAAAAAGAAACAGTGTCTGCCTGTTTTTTGTCTTGTGTCTGTCTCCCACAGGCAGGGATTCTGTCTCATTCATCTTTGTATACTCAGCACCCAGCACAGTGCCTGACTTATAGTGAGTTGATAGATGCTTGTTAAACTGCTGAATCACTGCCTCCTAGTTTCCAGTTTGGACGGCAAAGCTGTGCCTAGGCACCAGCATCCACCTGGTGGCAGCAGCCACACGTTGCAGCACACCAAGGAGGGACATGAACAGTTGACGGAGTGTTAGTCTTACAAGCCTAAAACATCTGTAAAGTAACAGGAAATCGACACATACTCCAAATTTCCCCATCTTGCCGCCACCTCTTCCCCTACCTATATCTAAATCCGTACAACAAAAAGCCAGTTCATATGAAGTTTTAATGCTTTATCTTTGTTTTCTCAGAAGCAATCAGATACTCATGATAAACATCACAAGAAAAGTTTTCTAGGTTGGTAAAACAATTCAGAAGGGCTGTTAGATTTTTTTTTAAACAGAGTCCCAAAATAACTACACTTGATATATTGTCTCCTGAAAAATAAATACTACTTCAAGAAATTTTATTTCAGAAATGTTGGTGACTCAAACATTAGTCAATACAGCCCAGTTTATTATTTAAAGTATCTTTAGCACTTGTCTGGTTATCACAGAATTTGATCTTTGATTTTTTTTTAATGTAGAAGAGACTATTTTATGTGGGAAGTTCAGAAACCTAAAAAATATTTTTTATTTATATCTTATTTGAACTACTATTTTTATCCATCTATTTCATAAAGATCAAAATTGAAATACCTTCCAAACTGCCTTTCCAGTTTGTCTGCATCTAGAAACAGTAGAAAGGGATCCAGTCACCCTTGTCAAGGAAACTTTTCAGGGATGGGATCAGGGATCTGCCCAGCAAACAAATTAATTACAATACCAGGCACCAGAAGTAAAGAATTCCCAAATCAGCAGTGACTAAGGATTCCTTTACACACAAGGAGACAGAAGCAGGAACTCTGTCCCATCCTGATAAAAGCTCTGCGGTCAGTGTCCCAGAGGTCTGCAGCTCATGCTTTGTAGACTATTTTATACACTATGAAAAGCAGTAACTTAAAGTCATCTATTATTTTATAGCCTGTTTGGGTTAAAATCATCCCCTGGGTCACCTATATTTTAAGCGGCCTGTATTTTTCCAGCATTATTTGACTTCCAGTCCTCTCTGCATCCCCATCTTCCCCCGCCACACACACAAACCAGGAAATACTGACAAGATGGGACATCGTGACTACTCCCATCTTATTTTGCACAAATTCTACTGCCTGCCTGTACTTTATCAATCTCTTCCACCACAAGAAAATGCTAGAGAGAAAGCGGTAACATTTCCCTTTTCCACCCATTGTGATACCAAGGACAATGAAATAGACGTGTCCCTTTGTGTAAACAAAGCCTACAGACAGTTATGATACGTGCTGCCTTGGAGCCGGCTTTGGCTTTCTGGAGCAAGGCCGAGATGTAATGAGGCTTTCCAGATTGAAGGTCACAGTGGTGTGTTGAATAACACAGTTTCTGCAGAAATCCTAAAAAACTACATTAATCCTAAAAAACTGCATATGGCTCAGACACAACCGAGATGTGCTAATAGAAAACACATGATGACCGATGATAGCATTTCGTAAAGCCAGTCACACACACCCAGATAGCTATCTTACGAGACCCTAAGGGAACAGGTGCTGTCCAGCAGGGAAAGCGCCCCTTCACAGGGAGAAAAGTGCCACAAACCATCGTTTCCTGAAACACCGCATTAGCCTCTGCCTCCAAAAACATCAGCCACTTTTTACATTAAACATTAGCGTGAGGAAAGCAAGAAAAAGGAATTATAGAAAACAGTTTCAGTAACAAAGAATTCTATTATTTTGAAACTGGAATACTCAGGTGCCCTGCGTCTACGGACTTGTTCCTAAAATAAAAATCCGCCCCTCCTCTCTTCACTCTACAAGGCCATTCTTTTCATTTGAGGGGCTTTTTCTCACTATATTACAGAACTTTTTGTGAGTTATGTGTAGGCAAACCAGTGGTTTTTCATGAGAATAAGAAACAAACAAACAAAAAACCCTAGGGTCAAGTTTATTTCTGCTAACGTGTAACCTTAAGGACATCACTGAAACCTTCCCAGACACCAAGCTTCCTTACACGAACATAATATGGCAGGGTTGGAACACAACCTAGGATCTTATATGAGGGGGGTTTCATAGAGATAACTGGGCTTTAGTCCAAGAACCCAATAAAATTATACATAAAATCTGTGTATATGAGCATTTTGCCAGGGCTAGAATCCACTTTCATTAGATTTTCAACATGGGTGGAGACTCAAAATTGGTAAAGAACCACTGGTTAAGAGAGTTTCTAAGTAAAAAGTTTTTATTTAAGAAGAATATCAACGAACAAATGTAGAAGAAACAATAAAATTAGAAAAATCATCATTTTGCAACCCCCATGTAACAACTGATTTAGGCAAGGATCATCAATAGACATGAGAAAAATCACTGGATAATAAAATACATGGTCTCAAAGTAACACCCAGCATATTCCTTACTACCAAGATTTCCACTTCCTGAATCTAGATTTTAAGAATAAACACAACATTGCATATTCTAATTACATATCCCAGTTAATAGAAAATAAATGTACGGAACATCTGTGAACCTGAGTACTGGTTTTCAAACAATTAGAATGTATCAGTTAATACATACTCAGCATCATCTGATAATAATTTAAGGATTCAGAAGGCACTCCTGTACTTTTCTATGCCTCTTTATTATCAATATGACTATAAAAAATAAAAGGATCACTGCCCAGAAAGAGTTCCCCAGTAGCACACTGGGACTGTCAAATTGGCCATTGTCCCTCTCAGCTCCCAGGGGCCAGTGGTTCCACTTAGAGATATCACAGCCCACGCTGTTCTATCCTCTCCTACGCTTTAGGGAAACGAAAAGCAACTCTTTCTCACCCAAAAGTAGGGCGAGACAACATAGAAAATTCTACAGAATAAATGACCCTTATTCTTCAACAAGTGGTAAGAGGGGGAAAAAGGGAAGAGAAGGAATGTTTATGGACTACAGGAGACAAGAAATATATCAACCAAATGCAACATGAGAATCTTATTTGGATGCTGACTCAAACAAACCAACAATAAGATACATTTATGACATAGGAAAATTTGAACACTGCTAAATAATTGATATTAATTAATTAATTTTGATTTTTGGGTGATAGTGTGATTGAGATTACATTTTTTAAAGGGGTCCTTTTTTGATAAGATACTTAGTGAAAAAACTTGCAGATAATATGATGCCTGAAATTTGTTTTAAAATATTCCAGTGAGGGGGGTAGTGGGGGGAGAGAGAGGATACAAGATTGATCATGTGTTGATAATTGTCAAATCTAAGTGATGAGTTTGCAAGAGCTCATTATACTATCCTCTCTACTTTTGCATGTGTGGAAATTTCCATCATTAAGAATTTTTTTAAAGTAAGGAAGCACTTATTAGTTATAGGTATGAACAAACTGTGGTTAGTCAGGACGTGTTCAGATTCTGGACTTACGTATAACTGATTTCATTTCAGTAACCGTTTACTAAATGCCTGCTAGGTTCTGGTATTTCTAGAACTAGGTGATAACCCCATGGTCCTTTTAAGTACCACTGAGATTGCTGTGGTTAACACAGTGGTGTCTGGAGCCAGATGGCCCAGACTAGAATCCCAACTCTGCCTAGCTGCACGATATAGAAAAAATTGCTTGATCTCTCTGCCTCAGTTTCCTAATCTATAAAATGGGAATAATAAGAGTACCTACCCCAGCAAAGCCATCTGAAGGACTTAGAACAGTGCTTCACACATAGTAAGCCATCAGCGAATGGTAGCTATTCACAACGTTCATCAACTGATCACATTAAAAATAAATCTATGATGACTTCTACTCTACTGCTGTTGAAAATCTCACATAAGACACTAACTTTGATAGCTATTAAACACTTTAATACCATTCCAGATTTCCTAAAATTTAATGGATGTGGCATTTGGTGGTGACACATTTACACTAATTACAGTTTGAGAAAACAATATGTTCCTTCATATTAATTGACCAAAACAGATACTGAGATGCAGAATAGCGAGAAGTCACCCCAGCTGCCCTTTTGTGAACCAATTTATTTGGAAACACATTTTGTCTTCAAGGCAATACATCACTGATATTCATCTGCGGATATAACGTCAGACCAGCATAAGCAGGGCTGGAAAATGCAAATCAAGTTGACTCACCAATAACGTTTTCTGCTATTGAGATTTTGAAATATAACAAAGCTAAAGCTTAATAAAAAGGATGGCCTCCTGCCTCTTCTCTGAGAGCACAGGTTTGGTGAAATTGCTGAGGTTACTGAGGACAAGGAATGAAGATCAGAAGGGAAGACGGTGGGAGATAATGCATGCAGCGGAAGATGACTGAAACCAGGACAGAGGTCAGGCTCCACCTGCAGAAATGTATGACCTAGGTTTGTCAGCGCAGATGACCATGTATGGACCCATGAAGGAGAAATCAAAGCAATTCAGTACAATCAGTGATGTCTGAAGTGCAGACGGTGGGAGGGGTCTGCTCCAGTAGCGACAACGGGGCCATAGGATGTCTGGAGAGAATTTAAAAGCGTGGATAAACTAACCAAAACTCAGTGTACATTTTATTATCATCATGCGCTGGCAATTCGAAACAATGTCAGTGGTAAAATATTCCTCCTCCCAAAAATCTTTTGTTACTCTAAATTCTAAATAACTACTTCAGTGACTGTTACACCGTATAATAATATACATGTAAGCTTCAAATTAGCACATTCCTAATTCTTTAACTCTAACAAGCATTTACTCTCCATGAAAGTTAAGCTTGGTGAACGCCCATTTACACATCCATGGAAGCAGATTCAGCTACAAATATTCATTTTCAGAGTAAATGAATTGGTGATGGTTCAGAATTGTGCAATCTGGCTTCACAGGGGGTTCGTATAACCCCTGTCCTGCCACAGATTCCTGCACTGAAACAGCAGATTCAAATAAACAATGACAGTCCAGTGACTGTCATACGAAGAAACAGAATTTTAGTTACTTCATTTCTGTCATTTATGTGACCATCTGAAGTTTTTAATTTGTATTTCAAACAGTGAGACTTGCAAGGTGCAGTATTTTTTTTTTGGTAAGCATAACGTTTATTTTATATAGGAAATACTTTAATGAATATAAAGAATATCTTTAAAGTTGCAATTTGTTATTGTTTATAACTGTTTTTTAAAACTAAATAATAACAGATTAAAAAACTTCTTCTGTATAGCACAGGGAACTATATTCAATATCTTGTAGTAACCTATAACGAAAAAGAACATGAAAATGAATATACGTATGTATACGTATGACTGAAACATTATGCTGTACACCAGAAATTGACATACTATAATAATAACTATTATATAGAAAATAATGCTTGTTTCTGTTATTAAATGGTTAACAAAAGTAATGATTCTGTATAAAGGGAGTGTTAAAAAATTATCCATCTCTGGTTAGATACAGTCAGTATGCCATTGTCTTTGATACTCTTCTGTGTTGCAATTAATCACTTAGCAGTATTAAAAAACCCAAGACCTTGAGGATAAGTATCAGAACCAGCAGCACTGACTGGTCGTGTTCTAGCTGTCAAATGCAAGAACAGACAAATCTCTGGGTTATTTTGTGATATTCATACGTATAAACCAAACATGTTTTTAAAAGGGCAGGACAACCCAAATCAGATAGATAACTGTCTTTCATAAAATATGAAACAAAACCCAAACTGCTAATTGCTGGCATTAATGCTACTGAGTCATGGTTCACACGTGAATATTTATAACCACTCTCCTCATTACTGTGGCATAGTATCTACCTTCACATCAGATTTTAGGATCCTTCAGGTAGGAAATCATGGACCAGAGCTTCATAATCAGAGTTGAAAGGACACTTGATTAGTAGGTAATGAGCAGCCACTCAAGATTCTTAAGGAGAAACACTGTATATCCTGAGATTTAACAACTTGCACCGTGTAAATTGATGTGAAGAAGGCTAAGATTTTCTAAAATTATTTGACTGATAGCTTACTAATAAAGAGCAACTTGATAACTTCTTCAAAAAGTAAATTATGCTTCCCTAGCTTATTTGTGGTTTTCAGTTTTAAAATTATTGTGAGTCATCCCTTCAAATAGCAAACATTAGTAAACGTTTGCTGTGTCTGGCACTGTGCTTGCTGGTGGTGGCTGGGCTTCAAAGACACAGGACCAGACTCTCTGCTATTCAACAGAACAGTAAATATAAACAAATAATTATGAAAATGTGACCAGTGAGAGCACAGAGATACAAAGTACTACAGGAACTAAGAGAATTAACTCAGCGAGATCTAAACCTCAACTACTTTGAAATCAAGACTGAATTCTGTGCTAGCAAATTTTTATATATAACGAATTTTATATAGATAAAATAGATACATAAAATAGATAAACAAGTTTATACTGTATGGCAGAGGGAACTATATTCAATATTTTGTAGGAATCTATAATGAAATATACCAAAAGGAATATATGGATGTACACGTATGACTGGAACATTATGCTGTACACCAGAAGTTGATGCAACACTGTAAACTGACTACAATACAAAAAAAAAAAAAAAAAAGAATTCTGACACATATGTCGGAATTAAATATATAAACAGTGAAAGCTGATTTTGCATGGACATTTTCTTCACATTCAAGCAGTGTGATCATTTTGAACAGTTTCATCTTCATGGAAATCTATTTAATTAATTTTACCGCCAGATCCTGAAATCAGAATGTCTCAGATAAACGGGCACAGTGAAAATGGTGGATTAAAGTGCAATCAGCTACAGGATGGTGGAAAAAAAGAAGGGCACCATCGGGACAGCTGTGCTTTGGAGAATGGCGTAGACAGTGATGCGGTTAACAAACTCTGAAACAGAATGAGCAGATATGATCAGTTCATAAGCTAATTTTTAGACCCAATGGGTGTGAGATGCCTATGGGACAACAATATGCAGATGTCCAGCAGAAGCTGGAAAAGCAGGTCTGCAATCATAAGAGAGGTGGGGCTTGCTGGGAGAGCTTGAGAAGTCATCAGCTGAGAGATGGGAATTAGAATCACCCAGCTGGATGAGACTGGCTACAGAGAGTATGTGTCAGTGAAAAGACTAAGAATGGAACTTGATTATATATGGTCTCAACGTTATTCCTTACAATTTTACCTTGTCACGAAAAAGCATGAACTTCCCTAAACTACAGGTTGCTGTCTTTTACTTCTTTCATTCAGAGTAGCTGCTAAGAGCATGGGCTCTGTGACAGACAGTCCTAACTCTGCCACTCAGGAGCTGGGTGATCATGGGTAAGTTACATAACCTCTCTGGGCCTCAGTTTCCTCACCTGTATAATGAGGATCTTGCAGTAACCACTATGTTTGGTTTTTCTGAGAAGCAGATGAGATGACATGTGAAAAGTGCTTTGCACAGTGTCTGGCACAGAGAAAGCACTCAATAAATGTTAGCTACTATGATGGTGATGATGAATCCACCACAGAACTTACCAGAATTCTGGCCATACAGCAAGAACTTAATAAACACTGGCTGTATTGTTAATATGTTTTTAACTTCTATTTTAATTTCCCAAAGGATGGCCCATATAAAGAGTATTTTGTTGATTTGAGTAAAACAAAATTCACTATATAATAAATACAGACTCAGTATATTCTCTGATTATGTACATACAATCATCACTCTGTAAAAGAACTTGATTGAGAAGTTACTGCATTGAAGGAAATTGCACTCTTGTATTCTTTCCCTGTTGATATTAGTAACAACCCGAGGTCTCTGATTCTTTCCTACTTTAAACAGTTCAAGACTCCATGAACAAAAAATAAAACAAAACCGTAGGTTTCCTAATCATCCACTACAACAAAGGATGAAAATGTTTTAGGGCAGAACTAACCAAGATGTGCTCAAAACTTCCATGGTTTATGGCTCCATTACTTCACTTATCAGCCTGTATCATAATTAGCCAAGTGGGAGTCTGTTTCTCCCCTTAGATTTGTAGGCACTTTGAAGTCAAAAAATGTACTGTTTTCATCACTACAGCCTCGGAACCCAAACCAGTACTTAGCGTGTGGTAGATACTCAGTAGTGTTTTAATGAATGAATATATCAATGAATGAACAAACAAACAAAAGAAAGAACTCAGGAGCATGCAGGACAAGAAAAGGGATAATCTGGATTGTAGGCAAAATAAGGAGGGGCGCAAGGTGACCTCTGCGGTCCCTTCTGGTCCAGTTGATGATTAGCGTATGGTCGATGTCTCTCATCATAATGGCATGACATGTGTCCACTGCCATTAATGATGAAAATCTGTCAGTAGAATAGAAACAAATGATACAGAGGACAGGCTTCATTTTAGCTGTTTCAATATTCAAAAAGTATTGCTGTTTTTATGAAAAAGCAATTTTAAAAATTAAAAATCCAGTCACTTGGAAAAAGTCAAAACAGGAAGATGTGTTATGGCACATATTTTTAAACTGCTTAAGTTTACTTACAATAAGGAGGCTAAAAAAAGATAGGGCAGGCTTGACAAACTTGGTGATGAGAACTGAAATTACTGCAGCAGAGAGTGTAAATATCCAGTCCTTTTAAGAAACCTACTCTTAAGCAAAGATCCTTCTCTATGTCCTATATGATCACCACTGAGCAGGACACAGGAATCAGAAGGACCTGGGATTCAATTACAGCTCTGTTACTGACTCCGACCTTGTAAAAGGAAGGCAAGAATGTCTGCCCCATAGAAATGAAGACCATGATGCCCACAATGGCTGTCTACATAGGGTTTATCCTGCCATGTCTAGGCTCTGGATAAAATTGGTTCCATTCATTTCCTTCTTACAAAAGTTCTTTTCCCCAGTGCTATTATGAAACCAGAACATCAGTGCTAGGCTTCCTGAGTCAAAGAGCAGAAGTGGTGTCATTCATGGAACTGGATAAGATCCACGTACCCACAGGAGAAAGAACATTTATTATAATCTCTGATAGGCTGGAACTGGTACAACTTATCACCTTCCAGACAGAGAATATGACTAAGCTTGATGGTTAAAGCAATTATTCAAGAGTGCAGGCAGAGGAAAGCACAGCGCTGCCAACACCTAACACTGACTGGCAAGGAGACAGATGAGCTGATGTTTTGGATTCTGAAAATGGGTCACTGTATCCTCAGCAGTAGCCTCAGAATTCTAGTGACTGTAAAACCAGTCAGTAAAACAGAGAATGCTGACCAGAGGAATAGAGCAGTAGGGATGAAAACAATTAACTCTGATGGTTTTGGCTACATTAGTATCACATAATTTGCAAGGTATGAAATCATTTTGTTTCTAACAAGAAGAGACGGTCCTGAAATAGCTTTCTCTCGGGTTCTCACTTCCTCATCCCTCTCAAAGTTGCTAACTGGAGAAATAGTGAAACAAACAGCAATGGCTCGAAAGTCAACAACTCCGGTTGCGTTCCTGGTTTATGCTTCATTACTTTAACATCTTTGAATCTCCACTTTCTCAGTGCAAGTTGGGTGAGGGTGGACCACCTATCTCTGAAGCATCTTCCAACACTAAAACTGAGTCTAGATTCCTAAACTTCGATTTTAAAACAAACTATGCTTAGGGGGAGAGAAATAGTTCAGTGGTAGAGTGCCTGCTTAGCATGCAGGAGCTCCTGGGTTCAATCCCCAGTACCTCCATTAAATAAATAAATAAATAAATAAATAAATAAATAAATAAATAAATAAATAAATAAATAAATAAAAGAATGAACTTTGCTCTATTTCACTGGCAACACCAATCTTCTATTTCTATAAAGGCTTTGCCATTATCTCACTGGAAAAATAAAGGAGTACATACATGATCATATTTTTTTCCAGTAAGATAAGAACATTAATTATTATCTGAGATCTGGAGGTAAAGACGATTTGTCCAAAAGTCACCCTAATATTCTGGGATTTAGAAAATGCAGTCTTTTTTTTTTTTTAAGGCAAAATGAATAGGTCCAGAGTGAAATAAAAGTACTTTTAAAATTTTTATAGCTCTAAAACATTGTGTTCTTAAATAGGCATGAGCAGCTCTAACACAGGTGTGAACAATGCTCAGTGCTTTACAGGAACAGCGAAAAAGGAGAGCCCTCTGATGCTTCAAGTCTCAGTTCAAATGCCACACTCCCTTCAGAGATCTTTCTGGACCTCTGCTCACCCCACCCCCACCCCCTCCAGGGGTTAGAATTACTATAACTTGAACTCCAGTGACCTTCCACAGCGTTTTTTTTAATCAGTATCTTTTATAGCACATACAGCTTTCTTCCCGGATTACAAACACTGATGCACATGCTTTATCTCATATAAGATCATCATATTCCTTGTAATAATAAATAAATACTTGGAAAAATCAATGATTCTCCAGAACAATGGCTTTCGATGTTTTTTTTTTTAACTAGAATGCACAGGTAAGAAGTATTTTACATTGTGCCCCAGAACACATATACTACATATAAATAGAAATATTTAAATGAAACAAGTGTTTCACAAACACTTGCCCTAATCAGGTTAAGATACACTCTGAACATTGTAACTGAGACTATAACTCAATAAAAAAAGTAAAAAAAAAGTTAAGATACACTCTGATATTCTCTATTCTTTTCTATTTTACTCTATTTCATTCTTTTTAATAATCATAGCAATGGACTAGACTGACGTTTATGACCATTTAATGAATCTTGCCCTCCAGTTTCAAAATTAGTGCTCGAGAAAAGTTTTGAAAAGAGAAAGAAATATTTAAAGGAAGATATGTTTTCTGAAATGTATTTCATAGTTGGACTACCCAAAAATCATTCACAATCTACTTATTCCTCACCTTCCTACAGATGCTGCAAAGCTAAATACTTATCTTCCCAGGCTCCCTTGCAGCTATGCACAGCCATGACCCATTTCTGGCAAATGAGGTGTAAGTAGAGTCAATGGACTGCCCTTATGAACATCTGTTAAAGGGGCTGGATTCTCTTGGATGCCCGTCAGCCCTTTGCCCTTCTTCCCCTTCTTCTTGCCTGAAATGTGCAGACAACACCTGGGGATGGGATGGACACCTACTGACAAGTATGAGAACAAGATCTACAAGGAGGAACATAAGAAGAGAAGGAACCCAAGTCCATGGCAACATCACAGAGCCACCAGATCAGCCACGGTTTGTACACCCCAGACATTTCATTATGTGAGACAAATAACAGCCTTACTTGCTTAAGCCACTTTTAGGATTTTGGTTATTTATAGCTGGACATATTCCAAAATGGTCCTATACTCAATACACATTTTTGGACTTCAACGATCCTCCATGAGAGGTAAATTTTTTTTAGAAGGGAGATGGGAGTCTTTAGAAGGAAGGGAATCTTTTCTGAAATTTATTATGGAGGGCCTCCAGTGCTTTTACTTACATAAGAAAGGCTTTGGAGATGTCCAGTATGGAAAATGCCTACTGTGATCTGTTCATAGAAAAGAATCCCTTTTTGTAAAAATTTAAATTGTAAAGTACTTGTTTAATTTCATCCCCAGGCACAGTGCTAGTCACTGAAGGTACCACAAAGAATAGAAGACTGAGAGGCTTATAGTCTGGTACAAGAAGTAAAGAGATAACAGGTCTGTATATCATGAGATAAATGCTATGACAGGTGCCAACAGGGCACTGGGGAGTGGTGGGGGAGGCCAAGATGAGACAGAAGGGATTCACACGCCTTTCAAAGGGCAATAAAAACTAACAAATTTTGTTCAGTTGTCTTAGCAACTTCATTTCTCCTCTAAAAATGCATCGAAAAAGATTATTTTTAAGTGGAATAACGTGCAGAAATACCTTCCCATGGCCTCCAATGAAACACTTCTATGATCGCTAAAAACATCCCATGGAAAAGAATTTTGTTTTTTTTCAATTAAATCTCCGAATAGCTTTTTGCAAACTAGGAAAAAGGCTTACTGCCTGTCACTTCACATCACAGTTATCTTGCATTTGTCAGTTAAACTGGTACAACAGTGGGTGTCAAATGACCTCTATTTTAGCACTTGGAAAAGATCAACAACAAAAGATAACTGATATTTTTATTTATCATCACACACTAGAACAACAGACAGTGGACTAATCAGAACAATAAGGCAGTAAATTCTGTCAAATAAAAAAGATAAAAACAAAAATTTAAAACAACAAACTTAGAAACAAGGATTTTTATTAATACAGCAACTTAGCTAATCGAATCAAGCTATTAGAACAAAGTCCACATTAAGATCGCAGTGACCTTAATACACTGTTTGCAACATTATAACCAGACTCTAACAGATAGACAGACCCACTTAAGTCTATCTAGGATTTTTTTTTTTTTGTCTTAGATCGAAAACCGTTAGTCACAGTGGCTGTATTTTCAAACCGAAGATTAACTTAGCTTAATTACTAAAATTGAAACTAACTTAAAAAACCAGGACCCCAATACAAACAAACACTATGCCCGACCCCCGCTGGCCAGAAGAAATGGGGGTGAAGGAGAGCAAAGGACTGTGTTAAACATGGATTTCAAACAATATGGTTTAGGTGCAATTTCTATGTTAGCCTATGAGTGTCTTTTTTTCCTCAAAGAAAACAAAAGGTTTTGAAGAAGGTTTAGGTAACCAGGACAACTGGCAAATTGTCATGTACACAAAGTCGGTGCCTCTAACAAATCCTTCAGCTGCTTTTCATCGTTCTTTTCTTTAGTCTTATGGTTGCCACTCGGGACCATAAAAAATTCACTTCTTCGGGCAAATTACGTATTTTAAACTTCTCAAATAACTTCTATTTGGGGCACTAGTTTTCACTTTTATTTACTTGCTTTCCTTTTTTATATTTATGTTTCCTTGACACCAAAGTTACACATACAGGCAGTTTAAAGAATCAAATAGTTCTGCACGGCTCATTACACAAGCAGTGTCTTCCCATCCCATTTTTCCCACTTCCTAGAGGCAACCACATTCAGACTTCTTCGTTGTTTCTTTTGGCACTGATCTCTGTATCTTCAAAGGCAAAGCTATGTTGCTACTCTTGATTTTTTTTAGCTATAAGAGTTTATTATCTTTTGCTTTCCCATTATGGAAATCAACCCTCCTCCCAAGCCACATGCACACACCCCCACTTCTCATCCTCCCACTATAGTTATACCATCTTTTTGAACAGTTCTATATTCGAAGTCTACATTATCATCGCATAAATGCTATTTACTGCTGAGCCACGTGGTACGCTAATAATTCTTCTTTCCTTGAAAAACTCCTATTCCCACCTTAACCCCACCTTCAGGGACTGACTTATTTTTTTTTTTTTTTTAAACGTATTTAACACCAATTATTTTGAAAATTCTCCACAAAGTGTCTACAACTTCTCTTCACGAGCTGAATCAAGAATTCTGTCAATTTCATCCTCCGGGAGACACCGCCTCCAATATTTCTGATCTGCTCAAATCTGGACTATTTCCCCCAGGCCTCCAGCAAAGCTCTCATCTTGAGACGTTCCTTCACCATCGTCCTGAAGATTCCCTTTGCCTCATTTTTTGTGTTAAATCTATTATTTTCTTGCTTTTCGTGTTTTTCTATCTTTTTTGACAACCTCACTTTGATGAAGCGTATCTTCCAGTAACTTCCTGGGAAGTAAAATTTTTGAAACCTTGAATGCCTGAAAATGTATTTATTCTACCCTCATACACTGTTTGCCAAAAGATAGAATCCTAGGGTGAAAATACTTCCTCCAGAATTTTGACGGCATTGTTTCATTTCCTTACTGTATTCTTCCTACTGCTTTACTGTGTCTCTGTGTTCCAACAGTGCCATTCTGATTCTCTTACCTTTAAGTATGTAACACGTTTCGCCATTCTCTCTAGAAGCTCTTAAGATCTTCTCTTTATCCTGGATATTTTGCCATGTCACACCAGGAGTCTTCCTTATGGCTCCACTGGCATCTATTGTGCTGAGAGCTCAATGGGCCTTTTCAATTTAGAAGCTCATGGCCCCCAGTTCTGGGAATCTGTGAAATATTTCTTTGATGACTTTCTTCCTTCCATTACTCCTTTGTGCATCTCCTATGATTGGGTTGTTGGGCCTCCAGTACTGATATTCTAACTTTCTTAAATTTTTTATCTTTGTCTTTTTTCCTCTGTCTTCTGAGAGTTTTCCTCAACTTTATCTTCCAAACCTTTTCATTATATTTTTTATTTACCTATGGTATTTTAATTCCTTCTTTTTCATATTTAATTTTGAAATAATTTTAAATTTACACAAGTGCTGCAAGAATTTTACAGTGCATACATACCTTTCACTCCGTTTTCTCTAACATCAACAACATACACAATCACAGCACAATTAGCAAAGCCAGAAAGTTAACATTGCTATAATACTCTTAACGAAACTATTGGCTTTATTCAAGCTTCACCAGTTTTGCCCCTGAAGACGCGTTTCTGTTCCAGGATCCAATCCAGGATCCCACACTCCGTTTAGTTGTTACGGCTCCTTAATCTCCAATCTGAGACAGATCCTCAGTCTTTCCTTATCTTTCATACTTTGATACCTGGGATGAGTACCAGTCAAGTCACAGTATTTGGTATATCCTCCCAATTTGAGTTTGTCTGATATTTTCTCATGATTGGATTGAGGTTATGCATTTTTGCAAAAATACCAGAGAAACGATGTGTGTCCTTCAAAGTGCACCATATCAAGGATATTAATATATTGTATTTTGGGTGGTGTTGATCTCTTTTTTTTTTAATTAAAGTATGGTTGATTTACAATGTGTTAGTTTCTGGTGTACAGCAAAGTGATTCAAATATGTATATATATTCTTATATTCTTTTTCACATTCTTTTCCATTACAGTTTATTACAGGACATTGAATATAGTTCCCCATGCTATACAGTAGGACCTTGTTGTTTATCTACTTTATATATAGTAGTGTGTATCTGCTAATCCCAAACTCCTAATTTACCCCTCTCCTCACCCTCTTTCCCGTTTGGTAACTATAAGTTTGTTTTCTATGTCTGTGAGTCTACTTCTGTTTTGTAAATAAGTTCATTTGTATCATATTTTAGATTCCACATGTAAGTGATATCATATATTTGTCCTTCTCTATGTGACTTACTTCATTTAGTATAATAATCTCTAGGTCCCTCCATGTTGCCATAAATGGCATTATTTCATTCTTTTTTTATGGCTAAGTAGTAGTTCATTGTGTATATATATCGCATCTTCTTTATCCAGTCATCTGTCAATGGACATTTGGGTTGCTTCCATGTCTTGGCTGTTGTAAATAGTGCTGCTGTGAACACAAGCATGCATGTATCTTTTCGAGTTACAAATTTCTCTGGATATATGCCCAGGAGTGGGATTGCTGGGTCATACGGCAACTCTATTTTCAGTTTTTTTTAAGGAACCTCCATGTTGTTTTCCATAGTTGCTGCACCAATTTACACTCCTGGAGGTCTTAATCTTGATCACTTAGTTAAGGTGGTGTCTCCCATGTTTCTCAACTGTAAATGTAGTATTTTTCCCTTTGTAATTGAAAAAAGGTAGCAGGCAGGCAAGCAATTAAGTTAATTAGCCCATTTTAACCAAAAGGAAGTGCTCTGGATTAACTTGTTTACTGTTTTTCCTGTATTCCATCTAAAACAAACAGAAAAGGGACCTTTTCCTTCTGAAAGCTTCAAAAATAAGTAGTCATCCAAGGCAACAGGATTTTCAACATCCTTAGGTCTAACACAGTCTGGGGATCTAAATACATAGTGGTTTTATGGCTCCTTTTGTTAAATAAGACTAAAAATTTGGCAAGAAACTAGCAATGATCTAATGTTTGAATCTTAGCTTGGACAAAAATGTAGGTACCTCCCTGAGAAGAAAAAAAACCATATACAATGTGTCAAGCCCATCACCTATATCAATCCATTTTCATCTTGCCTCCCAGCAGTAAATGCCCATCTCAGCAATGACAACATTTGTGTTCACCTTCCCAAAAGTAGAATACATATCTGGATTGGATGATCTGAAGACTAGGCTCTAAACTGGAAACTCCATAAATGAAAAGGACACCCCATTTTCACTACTAGAGGGAGCCCTGAATGGACCAAAAGGACTGCCAGGGCTGGTGGGCCTTGGGAAAACCAAAAGCTAAAGAAATGAGAAGTTGGAAAACTGGAAAGAGGAAAGAAGAGATGGAAAAAAGTATAGGTTTAGAAACAAGAAAAGAGAAGAAAAGGAATAACAGTCACTAAAATTTACGAAATATGTGCCGGACACTGTTGAGTGCATTATCAAAAAGCAATAACCCTGTAAAGTGGGTGCTATCACTGCCCCCATTGTACAGAGGGGAGATATGGAGGCACTAAGAGGGTAATAACCTGTCCAAGGTCATACAGTAAGTGGCCAGGCCGTCTGACTTAGCCACTGTTGCTCTTCAAATATTATGTCCACTGCCTCCTCTAGAAATTCATGTGCATGGTTGGCAAGTTTCACCAATTATCTCTGGTACCACCCAAGGCACTATTATCTTACATTGCATAGCCTTAGTGTGAAAACAGAGCTTGGCCTTAAATATGCTTTGTGGTTTTCTAGTAAATATATTTGTGCTTTTCCACAAGGAAAACCTTCATAGTTCAATGGTGTTCATTAAAAGTTCTCATGTTCTTGTACAACTCAAATGAGATCTGATTATTAAAGGGCAATCTATTACAGAGGAACCAAGAAAAAAGAGGAAAAAAGAATAATGATTTCCCTTCTTGCACTCAGATAAGCTGGCCTACTATTTGCTTTGGGGAACTATGTGACCTGCTCTGACTATAAAATAGCTTTCTTAAGGCTAATGAGAAAATTTCCACACAACTAACACTGAAAAGGTTTGCAGATTGGAATAAATCCATCTTGCCAGCCCAGGAACTTTCCAGATACACTATTCAGACTGACAGTGTCAGAAAGGTAGAGAAAAACATAGATCTCCTTCAATAAGGACAAGTGCTTTTAAACACTAGCGGTCTCCAGAGTTTCATTTTTTTAATTCTGCAGAGTAGGATCCACTCTTGAGACATGAACTTCATGTCTCCTCTCACCGTGCTTTTGGCTATTTACAGTTTAGAATTCTGAGGATCCCACAGGCCCTTCCCACCTCCAGCAGAAGTTGAAAGGACAGAGATGGTTTGGCTTGAAGATGTGTGGCCTGGGGACAAATGAAATTATAAACAGCTTTAATAAATAATGCAGAGGATGTGGAGAAAAGGGAACCTTCCTACACTGCTGAAGGGAATGCAGTTTGGTGCAGCCACTGTGGAAAACAGTATGGAGATTCTTCAAAAAACTAAAAACAGACTTATCATATGATCCAGCAATCCCACTCCTGGGCATATATCCAGAGGGAACTCTAATTCAAAAAGATACACACACCCCAATGTTCATAGGAGCACTATATACAATAGCCAAAACACGGAAGCAACCTAAATGTTCATCGACCAATGACTGAATAAAGAAGCTGTGGTATATTTATACAATGGAATACTACTCAGCCACAAAAAGAATGAAAAAGTGCCATTTGCAGCAACATGGATGGACCTAGAGATCGTCATTCTGAGTGAAGTAAGCCAGAAAGAGAAAGAAAAATACCATATGCTATCACTCATATGTGGAATCTAAAAAAAATGAAAGAAAAAGGACACTATGAACTCGTCTACAAAACAGAAACAGATTCACAGACGTAGTAAACAATCTTATGGTTACCGGGAAAGGGGTGGGAAGGGATAAACTTAGGAGTTTGAGATTCGCAAATGTTAGCCACTATACATAAAAATAGATTTTTAAAAAACCCAAGTTTCTTCTGTATAGCACAGGGAACTATATTCAATATCTTGTAATAACCTTTAATGAAAAAGAATATGAAAATGAGTATCTATATGTATATGCATGACTAGGACATTGTGCTGTACCCCAGAAACTGACACATTGTAACTGACTGTACTTCAATAAAAAAAAATTTTTTAAATAAAATAAAAAATAAAGAGCTTTAAAAAGACAAGAAGCCCAGACTTGCAGGGAAAGTTGGCCTCTGCATCCAAGCTCCCAACTGGGAGGTTAGAAAGGAAGCGGCTCAGAAAAATGCCCAACACACCTTTTCACTCTGGTCTGACAGTCCTCCTAGAGAGACCAAGCTCTAACATAGTAACTTCAGCATAACACACAGCAACTTTCCAGAAAGTAGGTTTTAATGAGGATAAGAGCTTGGTGTTAGAAAAAGAACCCCAAAGGAAGTCAGAGGTCACAAGAAGGATGACTTGGAAACACTCGCCCAAAGCTCAGAAGAAAGAATTCAATTTTCTGGGGATGGATTTGCAGAGTATCAGCAATGGAAGGAAGGGATTAGGATCAGATGTAATAATGTCCAGCAAATACCACAGATATTCCACATTTAGAATCATATTCTAGTTCATGTTCAGACTCTATACATTTTGACAGAAAACAAAGGTATTAAAGGTTGGAAAGGATGCTCTCTCTTCACTGAAAAAGACTACGTAGGTTTGCTATAGTGAAAGGCATCAGATAATAGTAATAACAATAAATAATAAGTAACACTCAACATAGAGCTTATTATGTGGGAGGCAAGCTCTAAACCTGTATACTTACTTCTGTTACCTCACATGAGGTAGGTCCTTTAATTACACATTAGTAGGTTCCATTATTTAATTAAAAATGAAAACCGATTTAAGTGTGCACTTCGCTCCTAATACATGAAACAACTCAAGCTCCCTGTTTCAGTTATTTTTACTTCGTCAAAAATCAAAATAACTGGATGCTCATAATAACTACCTTAAAGAGTCCTCTGAAAGATTAATAATATACTACAGGCAAATATCTTCTATTCTATAACATAAGACATTACTTGGGGGCAGATGGTTTTGTTTAATTAGCTTCAAGGTTCATCCTCGGCATTCTTGCAACATCAGAGTTGCCCTTTGCTTTTAGTGAAAACATAGAGCTCAAAGAGTGTGTTCCGCTGAGAACTCTGAGTTCCCAAGGCTGTGAGCAAAGTGAAGACTTGCAGAAGTTCTTAACTCCCTGCCCAAGAAATAGATACCAAAGATAAACAGAAAAATATGACAATTCATTATCATCTATCTTGAAAATACGTGTTGACTACCGATTGCTTAGTGAACAGTTCAAGGAGAATGTATTTCTTTTGATGGTGAATTAAGAACAGAGAACAATTATAGCTATTTAATGTTTTAAGAATTGTGGATATGCCTTCAAAAAGGTAGCGATGTCTCCTCCTCTATTTTAGGTAATGCTGAGATTACAAAAGACATGGAATAGAAAACCTAATAATAAAAGCAAGGTTTAGAGTTGGACATAGGCGCTCACCATTTCGACTCTGCCAGGAGTTCCATTATTCTTTAAGGATTAATGTAACAAAATCCAGCCAGCCAGCTGCACTGGAACCCCTCAAAGTTCACATGGCCCATTCTGAGGGCTGCCTGATTAGGGAACTATTGATCCAGCATGCCCCCCCCCAATGGCTAAATCATTTTCCCCCCTTTTCTCCTCTTCTGTCTATCCCCTTGCCATATCCTTTGAGGCATGAATGTTGGTCTTTAATACAGCCCATCTGGTATTGCTCTTTTCCTGAGGAATGCAGCACAGGGCTAGACCGAGAAGGAAATGTGTGAGCCCAATTAGATACAGTTTTCCTCCAGGGAGTTAGGTAAGATGAACTTCTTAAAGACTCTGACCATTTATTCATTCACTTATTCTACAAATAGCTACTGAGTTCCAACCATATATCAGGCTCACTGCTAAAAACTAGGAATGGAATGGTGAGTGAGCGAAAACAGTCCCTGACTTCATGAGACTTGAGGATGGACGGGGAAGAGAGACCTTAACAAATAATCATACACATAAATGAACATCTACAACTGTGGCTGAGTGCTCTGAAAGGCAGATGGCCTTGTGAGCGTAAAGCAGGGATGCGGTCTAGTAGGAAAGTCCAGGAAGGCTTCCCTGCGGAAGTGACAGAGCTGAGAGCTGCAGGTAGGGAGAACTAAGGGCCCCACGGAGGAAGGGGGCTGGGCGAGTGTGAAGACAAAAGAAAGCCTGTGTGGCTGGAGGAGAGGCAAGGAGGGACCCAGGAGAGCCTGAAGAGACAGGAGGGGCCCGATCCCGCAGACTGGGTTAAATGGTCTTGACTTTCCAGCAAGCAATGGGGAGCCTACACGGTTTTCAACAAGGAGGTGATGATTCGGGTTTGCAAAAAATTCTGATCCAACAAAAGCATATATGTAATCCTCACACACTCACCAATTAAACTCTTCTGATCCATCTCTTTAGCTCTGGACTCTGTTCTTAACGACACCAAAAAAAGTAGTTCAGCCAAACACATGATTTGACCCTTTGGTATAAGAGAAAGAAAAGTGGACTGTTTTTGTGGGAGTTTTTTCATCTATTTGGGGATGATGAACTAGTCACTACATTTTTCTAGTGTTTTCTTTCGTTTCTGCCTTTTTAAAATGAAGAAATGGGCAGTGGACCACTCCTCCTGTTGTGGTCCTGGGACTCTGATTAGAGAAAGAAAATAAAAGATACACTTCAAAAACCCAAGTAGCCAATAAACATGGGAAAGATGTTAATGTTCATTAACAATTAGAGAAATTAAAATGCATTCAACTGACACAAACCACTGCCGGCAAGGATGTGGAACAGGACCTCACACTATTAAGGAGGAGTGTAAACCAGTACTGTCACTTTGCAGCGCAATTGGGCAGTATCTGCAGAGACTGAACATGTACACAACCCATGATTTAGCAATTCCACCCACAGATGCCTACGCTAAATAAACTTTCACACGTGGGACGTTTATGCACAAGGAAACATACGTAAGACTACTTACAGCAGCAGCATTTCTGAACGAAATAGAACAGCCTAAATATAAGCAGGAGGATAGAGAAACATAGCACAGTCATAACAAGGACACCTAGACCACAGTGGGAATGAACGCAATGGAGCAACGCATACAGCAACAAGGACAGACCTCATAAGCGACACTGAGCGGGATAAAAACAAACTGAGGGCGAGGGGATAGCTCAAGTGGTAGAGCACGTGCCTAGCATGCATGAGGTCTGGGGTCCAATCCACAGCACCTCCTTTAAAAAGAATAAATAGACCTAACTACCTCCTCCCACAAAGAAAACTTAAAAAAAAAAACAACAAATTGAGGATATATTTGACATGGTATCTTTTATGTAATGTTTAATATATGTATAATGACACTATTTATTGTTTAGTAATAAATTCATTTAAAATTTTTTAA
The DNA here is from genome assembly GCF_048773025.1 of Camelus bactrianus. Taxonomy (NCBI): domain Eukaryota; kingdom Metazoa; phylum Chordata; class Mammalia; order Artiodactyla; family Camelidae; genus Camelus; species Camelus bactrianus. The sequence goes on from NC_133540.1 coordinate 97,940,231, forward strand.
ATTTTTTATTGAAGTGTATTTGATTTACAATGTTAGTTTCAGGTGTATAGCAAAGCGAATCAGTTATACATATACATACATATTCTTTTTTCTTTTCAGATTCTTTTCCATTATAGGTTATTACAAGAAACTGAATACAGTTCCCTGTGTTATAAGTAGGTCTTTGTTGTTTACCTGCTTTATACATAGAGTAATACATTCATTTTTGATAAAAGTACAAAAATACATGGGAGAACTAGTCATCTCTAGGGGAAGGGAGGGAAATATGACCAGAGAAGGGGCTTTAACTTGATTTGTAATATTTTAACAGGTTCAAGTAGGTGGTGGATGCACAAGGTAATTATTATATTATCTTTATGCTTTTTTGTATATAGAAAAATATTCTTAACACACACAAAAAAGGACAGGAGTAAGGGAGAAAGAAAAACAGGTTGCTTTTCTAAATCAAAAATACCAAAACAGCAGAACCTGCTGATGTGTATACACACACAGCATTGGGAAGAGAAGGAGGTGGGCATGGCCTGAACCAGAAAGGGAGGTACCTGGGCACAGATGTGCCCGTAACTAACTGTGCAGCCCTGAATGAACCCTCCATGTGCTCCTGGTGTTGGTTTCCTCCTCTATAAATAAGGAGGCTGCAAGAGATGGTGCCTAAGGTCCTTCCTTTCCAGATCTAAAAATCTCATGGTTTTCTACTGTACTTTGTGCTCCCCCATCTCAGCTGGGGCTCTGGCACTGGCGACAGGGGGGATAAGCCTTGGTTTTCCCCACTCAGATCATGTATAATCTAACTTAAGGTTTTAAAATTCGCATTTACTAATTTATCTATGAAATCTTGTGTTTTATCCTTTTGCTCACACGTGACACGTGTGCCGGTGTGCTGGAGCTCCTGTAACACAGTCCCACTGTGAGGCTTAAACAACAAAAAAACTATTTTCTCACAGTTGTGGAAGCTGGAAGCCCATAATCAAGGCAGGGTTGATTTCTTCTGGAATCTCTCCTTGGCTTATCCATGGCTATCTTTCCCCTGTGTCTTCACATTGTCTTCCTCTGTGTGTGTCTGAGTCCGATTTTGCTTTTCTTATAAGGATACTAATACTGGATTAGGGCCCAACCTCATTTTAACTCAATTACCTCTATAAAGACTTAATCTCCAAATAGCATCACATTCTGAGATACTAGGGGTTAGGACTTCAACATGTGAATTTTGGTAGGGACATAATTCAACCCACAACAATAGGAAAGCCCTAAATCTTTCATACTAATATGTTTGTGGGAGGAAGTAGCAAAAATTTACTAACTTACTACTAATTTAAATTTGTAAATTGGTGCAGCCACTGTGGAAAATAGTATGGAGGTTTCCCTAAAAACTAAAAGTAGAACTACCATATGACCCAGCAATTCCAATCCTGGGTATTTACCTGAAAAAAACAAAAACACTAATTTGAAAAGATATGTGCACCCCAAAGTTCATAGCAACATTATTTACAATTGTCAAGATATGGAAGCAACCTAAGTGTCCATCAGTAGATGAATGGGTAAAGATGATGTGGTATTCATACAATAGAATACTATTCAGTCTTAAAAAAGAACAAGATTTTACTATGTGCAGCAGCATGGATGGACTTGGAGGGCATCATGCTAAATGAAATAAGTTAGACAGAGAAAGACAAATACTGTATATCACTTATATGTGGAATCTAGAAAATACAACAAACTAATGAATATAACAGTAGAAGCAGAATCACAGGTATAGAGAACAAACTAGTGGTTATCAATGGGGAGAGGGAAGAAGGGAGGGGCAATACAGGGGTAGGAAAGTAAGAGGTACAAATTATTAGGTATAAAAGAAGCTACAAGGCTATATTGCACAACAGGAAGATAGCCAATATTTTATATGTGGAGTATAACTTAAAAATTGCGAATCACTATATTGTGCCCCTGTAACTCATATTGCACAACAACTATACATCGATTTAAAAAATTTAACTCCTCTAATTCTATAACTGTTTACTTCTTGTCACTAAAACATCACACTTTTTTTATAATTAACTTGGGGACAATTTGTATATAGGGCTGCTTAAAGCTGAGTAAATCAATGATTAGATTTAGCTATTTATGATAGTCAAGCAAGGTTCATTCTGACATTAAAATTAAACAATGATGTCTCTTCTTTTAAAAAAAAACTCATTCATTTTCTAGAAATAATTTGGTTGGAAACACACCACACAACTGGTTTCCAAGAACTAACGTCTGATGCCAAAAATGACACAGACATATGATTTCTCCAGCATCTTATTTCAATAGGCTCTGCTAACAGGGAGACATGGCCATTTCGGAGTTAGTCCACAGCAACACATGCAGCATTGTATGATGTACAGTTGGCCAGTCTGTCCCACTTCCAGCATGTTGCTCACTTAATTTAGCCCAATTAAGTGACAAATTGAACTCTGCTGGCTTGGCCTGCAGAAGTCTCAATGTCTGCTAACCCACACAGAGCCTCCTTTCTTGAGCATGTTAAGTCACAGGAAAGAGAGCCAGGTCTCATTAGGGTAAAACCATCAAAGGACACTGGGAGTCATGGAAACTGGCCATTTCGGAACAGTCAACATGCCAAAACCTTAAATGTCCAGTGAGGGCAGCTGAAGGACACTGTGCCTTAAGCCATGGACATATCTACTTTTCATTTGGGGAAACTGTGGTTTTGGCCAAGGCATACCTTAGACGAAAGACAGGTGAGTACATTATCAAAGTATGTCCCCAAAAAGCACTATTTTATAAGATCCAACTTCATCTGGAAAAATAAAGGAGCCAGAGGAAACAGAAAACATCAAATACTAATGTCAGATCCTGGCCCTAAAAATGGTACTTGAATAAGATAATCACTAGCAAATATACAAGTCCAGCCTACCCAAAGTCTGCCATGTGACTCTAAAGGTACCTATGGTACTCATGACAGATGGAGGACCAAGTTCTCAAAGAAGACTTTGATGATTCAGACAGAACCCCACAGTTACCTATACCTTCAAGTGAAACTAAACAGCTACCTGTTCCTCAATGAATGGTCATCGAATCTATGCAAATGATGTTTCTAATGTAATTAACAGCGCAGGAATTCAGCAGAGAGTTCATGCTGTTTACCTTGGTAAAGAATAGCTACTGGTGGCAGCATCAAGTTTAAAAGAGGAGGTCTCCTGGGAAACAAGCTGTCAACCCCTGGGAATTATCCTGTTGACACCTCAAGTTCTCATTCTTATTAAGTGGAAGAAGAGTTAATTATATCGGTTATTAAAAATGAAGCAACAGTGCTCTAAATCTGTGACAACTAAAATTATTCTTAAAGAGTAGGTCAGAATAAGCCTCAGTAATTAATATTCTTTTTAAAGTTGATCACGCTTTGTAGAATTTCCCAAGGTCATAGTAATAGTTCCTTACATTTTTTACCAAATTTATATACTTAGATGCACGTAAAGAGTTAACACTGAACTTATGGCATCATATGTGAAAATGAAAAACTAAAAATTTTTTCAAAATTTCATATATGAAAATATGAAAAATCAAGGCAGAGTTTATATTACAACCTGCTCATAGCAAAATCTATCACATTGCTCTACCAGAAAACCTTAAGTCCTTACTGTTTTTCACATTATGCTTTAGATGCCAGATAATTCTACTTCAATTTCAAAGAAACTTCACTGTGCACTCTACATATGCTGCAGTAAAACATTTGTCAAGTCAATGTGCAAAGCTAGCTTAAAGCACCAGAACTTCAAACAGGAAAATCTAAATTCACTGGATTTGCCAAAGGGCATTTTAAAAATATTTTAAAGAAGCAGCAAAAACCAGCAACCATCAATGGTTTTAAAAAACTTTCTTTTTGAAAACTAAACATACACATAAATATTTTCATTTTAGAGCTCTCGGAGAAATTTAAGCATTGGTTTACAGAATGTTAACAACAGAGGGGAAAGCAGGCCAAAGAGATAATTCTTTTAAAATTGCCAACTAAAAATCAAATCAAAAATTAAAACACTGCTTCTCTTAAATTATAAATAACAGCAACCCCCTCCACCTAATCCTCTATCACTTCCTTTTTTCCCTCCAAACATCTCTAACAATTCCTTGTCCCCACTATACCTGCAAGCCGTTGACCCCATACCGTTTTCACCATCATTCACTATTTTCTCGTCCTCAGGTTTCTTCTTAGCCAGCCAGATAGATCCATGGTCTTTCATAATCATCCCTTCCTTCTACACACCTTCACCTCCTTAGCCCTCTTCTCGTTTCATCCTATTCATGGGTCAAATCACCAAATCCAGTAAAACCTAATCATTACCTCTTCCACAACAGTACCAGTGTTTTTGAACATGGCTAGAGAAAATACAGTTAACTAGAATGACTAGTCAAATTTTTAATTCATGATCACGAACTTCAAGCAACAGAGCACTTAGTACAGTCACAATCCTAAGATACGACCATACCGTCCATTCTTCACCATCCTGGACAACTGTTCTGCAGCTTATCCCCTTTCCTCCAACATCCAACAGGGCCTCCCCACTCTCTTACTCTCAGCTGATGGAAGAGAGGCAACCAGAAGAGACGGGCCACGAGCTCTCACCACTGTACTAGTCACCCACCTGTAGCTGGGACCACCCACATACGGTATTCCCTTTTCCCTCCTATTACTATGGATGACCCGTCCATTTCCCTAAGACCAACCCCTCCACTTTGTGCCAGACCCCAACCACTCTTAACCATTCGAGGGGAAGCCTCCAGCAGTTCTTCCCATTTCTCCTGCCTCATTTATTTTCCCACTCTACTTAGGTATCCACTGGCACATATGAGAGCATAGAAACATCCTACATTTCCCATCTTAAAAAAATAACTTTCTTATATGCATGACTGGGACATTGTGCTGTACACAAGAAACTGACACATTGTAACTGACTGTACTTCAATTAAAAAAACAATTACCTTTCTTAACACTTGCTTTCTTTTATAGCTTTGGTCCCATTTCTCTGCTCCATCTTACAGCAAAACTCTGTTGTCTTGCGGGGAGGGAAAAAAATCTCAGTGGTAGAGTGCACGCTTAGCATACATGAGGTCCTGGTTTCAATTCCCAGTACCTGCATTAAAAAAAACAGTTGTTTCTATTTGCTGTCTCTAATTCAACTCCTTTTGTTACCCCTTAAACCTATTCCAGTCAGTCTGTCTCCACCACCATTCCACTGAACTGCTCTTGTTTGTGCCACCAATAATCTGGTGGTCAGTTCACGGTCCTCATCCTCCTTGACCTCTCAGCAGTGCTAGAGGCTGTGGGTGGTTTCCTCCTTTCTTGAAACACTGTCCTCTGTTGGTTTTAGAACTTCACCATCACTACCTCACTGGAGACTTTCTCAGTCTCTGTTGAGTCCTTCCAAGCCTTTAAACACTGAAGTGCTTTAGGACTCAGTCCTTGAACCTCTTCTTTTTGTAATTTAAACCTACTCTCTGGGTTACATCATATAGTCTCATAGCTTTAAATATCAACTATATATTGATGCTTTCCAAATTTGTAATTCTGCCCAGATCTCTCCTCTGAACTCCACCACATGTATTCCTTTGCCTCGTCTACATCTCTACTTGAATGTCTAACAGGCATCTCTACATATTATAACCAAAACTGAACCTCTGCTCTTCCCCTCCGAACATGCTCCTTCTACAGCCTTTCCTCATCTTCGTAATTAGCAAGACCATCCTTCTAATGGCTCAGACAGAAAACTTGGTGCCATCCTTGACTCTTCTCTTTCATCTCCCACGTCCAAAATAACATCAAATTCTGTTTGTTCCACCTTTGAAAAATATGAAACATATAACACTATATCTAAAATCCGACCATTTCTCACTACTCCATAGCTAACACCATCATCTCTCAATGAGATGCGCAAGGGTTTCCCACTGGGTCTCCCCCTCACTGTTACTCTCCACACAGATGTCAGAGTGATCCTGATAAGTTAGTTTCTATCACTCCTCTGTCATAATCCTCCAATGACTTTCCATCCCTCTGAGATAAAAGCCAAAGTCTTTAAAATGACCTACAAGGCCTTGCACAAGGGTATCAGGTTACCTTATCTCCCACTACTCTTCCCCCAGCTCACTCCATTCCAGACACATTATCTTGCTCCTTGAACAAGCCAGGCACATTCCCACCCCAGAGCCTTTCCACGTGCTCTGTTTTCAGCCTGGTTCATTCTTGCCCACTATAACCACAGGCTCCCACCTCGGTTTCTTCAGGTCTTTGCTCAAATACCACCTCCTGAGTGAGGCCTCCCTAACAATTCTATTTATAACTGTAACACTATTTCCTTTCCCTGACTGTTCTCTGCGGAGGTCATCGATATTTATCCATAGCGGTACTGATGGTACGGATATACTGCATGTTCTTATTTGTAGTTTATTGTCTGTTTCCTTCACTAAAATGTCAGTGCAGGAGAGCAGGAATTTTTTTCTACACAGATATTGTCAGAGCCCAGAAGAATTCCTTGCATACTGTAGGCAATAAATAATTGTTGAATGAATGAAGGTATGATGAACATATGATTTAAACGATATATTATATTGTTTTAAATTTTGATGTAGTCTAATTTATCACTCTTTTAAAAATTTCCTATGCATTTTAATGTCTTATTTACAAAATCTTTCTTGACTCAGATATAACTTTATGCCAGTTCTTTAAAAAGAAACAAACAGTACAAATATTAAAGGAGGGAATCGATAAGTTGCTTTACTTTTTCCTAACTGAAGATGACATAAATAAAGCTAAAAGACAACAAAGAGATGGAGAGAAGATTCAAAATATATAAAGACTTCCTTAAAGGTGGAAAGAAAAAAAATGCAACAATTGAAGAATGGACAACCCTGATGATGAGGCAACTCAGAGAAAGGAGGTTCAACAGGTCAGTAATTCTAAGAAAAGATGCTCAACTGCACTGCTGATTGGAAAATGCAGACTGAAACAAACATGAAATACCATTTTACACTTGTGAAATGGGCAAAAACCAAGCTATCTGCCAATAGCAAGTGGTGCTAAGGATGTAGATAAATTGTAACTCTCATACTTTTCTGGTGGATGTATAAATCGGTATCCAAAATAAATTATATTTTTGTATTACAAGAAATGTAATTTTTTAAAAGATTTCTAGTAGATAATTCTGTTAAATATATATAGACAAATGTATATGGAGTTATGGAATATATATATAAAGTCATTATAGAAATTCCTTCCATATTGTCTTATGCTTACATTTCCAGTTAAAAGACTACAGGAGTCAATAGAATAGAGTTGCAAATACTATTGTGACTCCTTAGGGAAGAAGGAGAAAGCTCCTTGAGATGCAAAAATTTAAAAGTAACAAGTAGTTATTGCAAGAAAAGATACATGTAAACCAATCTAGCTTTCACTTCATTTCAAATAGTTTCTCTTTCAAATACAATTTTCAAATCCCTCAGTCATCTAATAAAGCAGCAAACTATTTTTCTGACATTGGACTCAATAACTATTACTTGCATTGAACTAAGATTTAAGCAAACGTTTCCATACTATGCCATCAACTCCTGGTGACTATCTTAACAAGGAGCCAAATTCAGTCCTCCAAATAATGTCATTTTAAGGTGTCCTTATTCAAACCAAATGACTTTGGTCATTGATAACCTCAGTTATCACGACTACCAGGGTCCCAACTTGAAGCCTAGGAACTTCCAGCCACGGTGCGTACATTACTGGCAGGGAAACAGAGACCACCGGGGAAGGGAAGACCCTTGTGTTTCTGCCAAAAAAAAAAAGCATCAGCATTTTCTTCCAACTAATCGCTATCTAAAATGGCATTAGGCCAGAAGGGTCTCTGGTTACCTGACCTCTTGAAGCATAAATAAGGTCTTCAGAATTCTGATATTGTCACTTCTGTAGAACAAGAGTATCAAAAACATTCAGAAGATAAGGCATCACTCTGGCCTGGAACCTGGCACCAGAATTCCTATTCAGGGTTTGCAGCGGAAGGACTCACCTACCTTGTGGAGAAAGACTACAACATTTAAGAGAAGGGAAGTTGGCCAGGTTGCAGGAAACATAAGGCCAGGCTCAACGTGCCTAGCAAACTCCCTGGGGCCACTCCGGATATAACGTAATCTCTTTACTTGTAAAATGGGAGTAATTATTTTCATCATACAATAAAGACCTCAGAAACCTCATATGAAAAGAACAAGGCAAAAAAAAAAAAACCCAAAAATTAAAATAGTGTAAAGAACCTACATAGCAATTTCTCAACACAGTCACTCTCTGAATTCCAAACATATCCCCAAATACCCACGGGCACGTATGACTAACTTGTGTCACATCAGAAAGTGAGGGAAGGAAACAAACATTTGCAAATTAGCAGCGAGTGTGATTTCCCAGGGCCTAGTACACAGTGGGCACTCTACCAAATCCGATTTAACCCTCAAAACAACCCTACAATATAGTACTATTAGCCCCATTTGATAGATGAAACAGGACAGAGGAGAATCAAATAAATTGTCCAAAACAAGGACAGAAACTACAACAAAATCCTCAGGTACTCAAACCCCCATCAGTCTGAGTCTAAAAAACTGCATATCCACACAGCACACACACCACCACAACAGAAACGTAACACGAGCCATGGAAGCAATGTTTAATCTTCCAGCAGTCACGTTAAAAGAGTAAATAGCAATTAGTAAAATTTTATTTTAATTATATATTTTATATAACAAATATGTCAAAATGTTCTCAATTCATCGTGCAATCAATATAAAAATTACTGAAAATATCTACAGTCTTTTTTTATACTAAGTCTTCGGAATCCAGCATATATTTTACACGAAGAGAACATTTTGATTTGGACTAGCCCTGTTCAGTGCTTGAAAGTCAACTGTGGCTAGTGGTCTTGGCACTGGGACAGCCCAGGTCTATACCACTCTGACTCCCATAAGCAAAGAGGCCATCCCTCAGGGCCCAAGACTGGTAAGTCTTCTCCATCTCACAGCTGGTGGAATGGACAGGCATGTTCCTGGAAGTACCATGTTCCCTTCTTTCCCTGGGTCAGGTGTCTCTCATCTGAAAAGTTCCTTCTTGAGTGATGCCTTTCCTGACCCCAAAGTCGCTCTCCACTCCACCCCAGTCACCCTCCTCCACCATATCCTCTTTTACTTTTCTTCATGGCGCGTATTGCTGGCTAAATTATCTGTTCATTTATTTGTCCACTGTTTATTGCCCACCTCCCCCAAGTAACATTTAAGTTTCATGACAGCCGAGCCTTTTCCATGTCTTTCATCACTGTTTCCAAAGCTTGGAATGCTATCCAACACATAGAAGGTATTCAAAAAATATTTGCTGCATTATGAACTGCTATAGCCAAAGGGTATAAATTCTTCCCATCAAATGGGAAATGCATTTACCATAGAAACAATGTCATATGGAGGTCAGTTTCCCGGACTAGCCCACCAAAGTCTACTTAACCCATAATGTAACCAAAACCTAGGAGGAGACAACAGTGCACAAGACAGTGTCAGCAGGTGGTTTAGCAAAGAGCAAAAGCTCCTCCAAGGCCCAGTGCCCTGTGATCACTTTACTTCCCCAGGTCCTGGTATAATTCCTGGAACACAGCAGGCCTTCAATATGAATGAACGAATCCATTCTAAGGAGAAACAGAAATCAATTCCAGCTACACTATATGGGTTAGATGATCCTGTGTGGGTTATCCTGGGAATCTAACCAACAATGACAACACTGTGTAAAAATATGTTGTAAGTGGCTTTCCCTGATTCCTTGATTTGGGTTAGGTCCTGGGGCTACACGTGTCTGTATTAGAAAAGACTGCGCTGGTGTCATCCAAGAGAAATTCAACCCAAACTACCTTAAGCAAAAAAGGGAAATGTATAGTAAAGATTCTGGGAACTCTGACTGGATCTCATGGAGATGTAACTTTCTCTCCATCTCTGGTATCCACATCTCTGAGTATTGGATTCACTTCCTCCCATTCTCTTCCTATGGCCTCCTCCCCTCATCCAGGCCTTATGGTGACCCTGAAAGTTCCCATGCATTCACATTACTGTTTAGACACCCAGAAACTCCTTGGCCTTCCTGCCTCTGTTCCATTTCCAAAATTCCTGGGGGAGAATAGTCATTGGCCCAGTGACAGGTGCTCACCTTTGAACCAATCAACTGTGACTTCAGCTTTGGTTCCATTCGTAATAACCACGTGGATGGTTGGGTATAAGGGGTGATTCTTAGGAAAGGGGTGCCAGGCAGACAAATCCACTGAAGTCCACCACAGCTCCCCTAAATCCTGCATTTCCCCTCTCACTATATTCATCACACATAAGTGTAACCACTTATTTAAAGTTTACCTTTCAGAGTATGCCGTAAACTCAAGGAAGGCAGAATATGAGTCCCTCCTGGTCTGTATCTCCTCACCAGCAGTTTCTTAGCACATAGGTGCCTTTCAACGTATCTGTTTAAATGAAACTACTTTAAAAGGAAAATTTAAGGTGAAGACATAGAGTAAATTTAAAACTCCTCATTAAAAACTTTTTATACAAATTAATGATAGCTTGAAATTCTATCAGCCAATGAAATAAATCCTCCTCCTTTATAAGTGGGCACCTGGAGCAACTCAACTGGGAATCCAATGCTGCAGACCACAACATCCTATAATACCCTCCCCAAAGCTACACTGTCTGAAGGACTCCTGTATGCTCTAGCTAGCTTCCCTACAGGAAGTGGAGCCCATGGGCAGCAGCTTAACAGCAGACATCCTATCAAGAAAAGTGATAGGGGTCAGAAAAAAAACCTGCAAAGTGAACCCTCGGGTAACAAAAGCAGCAACGGAGCAGTGAGGGAGAGAGAAGCATCGTGTTTGCAGCTTAACAAAAAGAAGGCTAAGAAGCCCTGTGTCTGGAGCAATACAAGCTCCTTTCACTGAGAACGTGACCCAATTTAGCTGGCACACGCAATCCCGCTTCGGAGTTGAGGTATGCACTTTTCAAGACACGTACGTTTGTACTCCTAGACTTCTGCAGGGCGTTCTACGTGGCGCGCTTTACTGGAGATTCTAAGTATTAATTAATCTACTCAAAACTAAAGGAAACGATCTCTATAAAGAATTTGAGATTGTATTACTGTGAAACAATGAAAATAATTTGCCAGCATCTGGTCTCTGAGGTGCACCCACATACGTAAACTCAAATAAAAACTAAGTAATAAGTCCTCTTTGCATGACCCCTACAAAGCACCTCCACATGCAGTATATGGTTTCAGTAAAGGCTCCGAGGGAGGAAGTAACTTGGCATCAGTCCATTTGGTTAGAAATGGCTGAGACAATACTTCAACCTAGGCCTTTGACACCAAACCCATTGTTCTTTTTTCCTTCCAGTTTTATTGAGATATAATTGACGTATAGCACTTTTATCAGTTTAAGGTGTATGGTCCAAAGATTTGACTTATGCACATTATAAAACGATTACAATAAGTTTAATGAATATCCATCATCTCATATAGATACAAAGTTAAAGACATAGAAAAAAATTTTTTTCCCTTATATTGAGAACTCTTGGGATTTATTCTCTTAACTTTCATATATAACATAGAGCAGTGTTAATATTTATCATGTTGTACATGATACCCCTAGCACTTAATTTATCTTATAACTGGAAGTCGGTACCTCTTGACTGCCTTCATCCAATTCCCCGTCCTCTCTCTATTGTTCTTTCTACTGCCTCAAAACTCACAGGTAAATAGTGGTAAAGTGAGTATTTCTTAAATTTACAACTGCAAGTTATTGCTTTACTCTGGATGTATGACTAGCATGTGTAAATACTAACAAAATCCCAGCTCGCCTGCTACACTACCTACATGACATTTAGGAAGATGTTTATTTAGCTTCTTTTGAGCTTTAGTTTCCTCATCCATAGAATGAGTATAATAATGTCAACTGCACAGGGTTATCATGAGTATTCACTGAGAGGGAGGGTTTGGGATTCAGTGAGAAACAAACAAGACTCTTCTATCTTAGAAGACAGCACAGTCCATAAGGGAGACTTTGGTATCAACAAATAACTGCAACAAAGGTGGTGACAGAGGGATGCACAATGTGTGGGATCAAATGTGAGCTGAGTTTTGAAGTCCATGAAAAGGAACAGCACAAGAAGAGGCATAGAAGCATGAAAGAGCATGGACTGCTCCTAGAAGTCTGCAAAGGTGGTATTACTAGAGGGTAAAGTGGACAAAGAACGTCAGGAACTGGGTCTGGAGAGGAGGAGGAGCCAGACCATGGAGGTACCTAAGGAAGTGGGGTTTCATTCTGCAGATGATGGGTTGCTGCTAAAGATGTGATGTGGTAAGAGGTGTGAATTTTAGATATGGCTACAGAGGGAAGGATGAATTTATGGAGGACAAAACTAGAAAAAAGGAAAGCAGAGAGAGGTGACGAGGGCTCGAATTAGTGACTGGTGGCAGAGGAGGAGGGATACAGAGGAGAGGCAGTGGCGAGACAAATTCAGCAGAACTTGCTAAGTGATTGGGTAGGAAGGGAGTAGACAAAGGAGAAACTTCAAGATCTAGGAGGATGTTCATGCTTCTGGCTTGGGTGACTTGGTTGATGGAGACGGGGAACAAAAGAAGAGCTTCCAGTTTTGGGGAGATGGTATTGAAGTTAGTTTTGCATAGACTGAATTTTGTGATGTCTGTGGGGAGTTTAACTAGTTCATCCAGCAGGCATCTGGATAAAGGAGTGTGAGGTTGAGGAGGAAAGGCTGGAGTGGAGATGCACTTTTGGCAGAGCCACAAACATGGAGGCGATAGTCAACACCTCAAGAATGAACAAAACCAGCTCAAGAAAGCATGTAGGGGAAGACAGTTTTGAAAAGCACCCAGGGGAGGGAAACCACAACACTAAAGCGGTGGGCAGAGAGCGAGCCAAGACCGGAGACTGCATGAGAAGGGGCAGAGAAGCATGAGAAGGAGCCAAGCAACCTGGTAATAAGGTATCTCAGTGCATCAGTGGCCAACAGTGTCTCTGCAACAAAGATGCTCAGTTCGGGAAGGACTGAAAGAGTGTCCATTCCATGCATCAAAGCCAAAACCACTAGTGACTCTTCCGAAAGAAAAAAGGGCAGATAGTGCATTTTTGGAGAGTTGGGGGGAACTATTACCAAATTACTGAGATGAACAAGTGAATAGAAGGTGAAAACATGGAGTGTAGACTTCTTTTTCAAATGTGCCTGCCCGAGGACAGGAGGAAAGTGTTCAGAGTGGTTCTGGAATCAAAACCCCAAGGTCATAATCAGACCCCATGGCATGAATGGGGGCTGGGCCTCCTCACCAACTGCCCCACCAATGCAACAGTGGAGGAAGCTGCAAGAAACTCTCTGGGCTGTGCCGGGAAAGTGATGTGGCTGGACAGTTCCCGACTGCCTTGGAAATCAGGTTAAGAGGAGAAAACAGGAGGGGGCCCTGGACTGGGGTGTATGGGTGGGGGAAGAGGTAGAGGGAAAGTGGGGGAGTTTGGGGGTGTGGCTCATTGCGCCCTCTTCTGGGTCTTGTCCTCCAGGAAACCAAAAAGCCAGCACCTGCCAACATGAACTAAGGGGACACTTTTAACTAGAACCCTGGACTGCTGGTTAAGTGTGAGTAACAGGACTCTATCAGAACTCTATCAGAAAGGAAGGACTGGGGCATTTTTTAACATTCACTCCTGCCGCCTCCTCCTGCCATTCCCTGTTCCCTCCCGGCAGCTCCTTGCCAGAATTCAGAGTTGCTGGGGTCAGGCCTACTTAATACTCATTTCTTTGCTTGAGGGCAATAAAATGGCTGCTTGCCTTTTTGTAAAAGAAAGGTCACATCTCCATCTGTAAAGAAAGCCATTCCTCTAACTAGTTTGCTTCTCTAGGCAATTTGTATGCAGTAAGAAATTTGGGGGAGTGCGACAAAGGGTAAACAGTAATATGCTTGGAAAGTTGAAAAACAGGACTGAGAAGTGAAATCAAATTTAAAACCGAGAAAATTACAAAAAAGAAGCTATATCATGAATAAATACATAATATTTAAAATAAAACAAAAACAAGCAAATAAAACCCCTTGCCTCCAGAATCTACTCTTCAGTTTGATGTTCCTTGGAGTCTTATATCTAAACAACTGTTTTACTTTTTTCTCCTCCTTTTCTCCTTTATATAGTTTGGGGTGGGCAAACTAAGACAGAGGGGCCAAATCAGCCCACACCCTGCTTACGTGTGGCCTACGAGCTAAGAATGTTTTTTATATTTTTTTAAGGGTTATAAAAGACAAATAAAACCAAAGCAGAATCTCAACAGATACCACACTCAGCCTGGGAAGCCTAAAATATTTACTTCCTGGTCCATTACAGGAAAACTTCTTCCCCTGGTGTAGATGAAGACTTTGGTGCCCAGGAGGGCAGACTTTCTTGAAGCCACACACCTGTTTTGCAGGAGAACTTCCACAAGAATCCTAGACTCCCACTCTCCCAACCACACCCTGCAGAGCTAATAGGACTGTCAGCCAAACAGACTTGTATTAATTCCCACTTGAAAATAAAAAGGGGGAATCGTTAAGGTCTCTGAGAGAGCCACGTACATAAACGTTAAAATAAAAGATTCTACTACAAATTTTTTAAGGACTCCTGGCTGAGAAATGTGAAATGGGAGGGAAATATTTAGTGATGGACAACACACATTCCTCAGATTCGCCTTTTCTACATTCACCTTTTCCTCCTAAGATGCCTCCTGAAATCTATTCTCATCTCTGTCACCTGGATAGGAACGTTTGCAGAGAAGGTCTGTCAGGGAGTATGGTTTGTTCTTGGCCAGGCACTAGCACTCCACTCAAAGCCACGCATTAAACCAAACTGTGAAGTTCTGTGACAATCACACCACCTGTAGTGAAGGCCATGCCAAGAGATTTTCATGTGGCTTAAGTGGTGACCCAGGTCAAAATGTCCCTCTCTCTCTTTTTTTCCTTTAATGGAGGTATTCCAGGACCGCATGCATGCCAAGCATGCACTCTATGACTAAGCTATATCCAACCCCGCAAGAATATCTCTTTTAATACTTAAAACAGTTTCCTATGTAATTCATTTACCTAACCTTTGATGAATAATGTGTAATGATCAAAACTCACCTTGAAATGCCCAAAGAAAATTTATATGGTAATAAGCCCTGCATAAATCTTTCCAACTAACCAGATGATTTTCCGTTTTACCTCTCTGTCCTGCATGGCCATTCATAAACAACTCCGCTGGGGGCAGTTATTTACTACCATTACTAAGAAAGGGTAGTGATAATTTATCTGTCTTTATAAATCACAACACATCCCCAGTCATCTCATCAGACATTTCTTAGTGCCCCTGGCTTCATTCTGTCCCGGAGCCGGGCAGAGCTGACCCGACAGGAACAATATGATAAACATCATCATAAATGTCCTAAAAACCAAGAAGCCGGGACAAAAGGAGAAATGCAAATTTCATACTGAGTATTACTTCTGAATGTTAAATTTTAGAATCAAGCCCAATTTTTTTCACGAAAATACTAGGACATAATCATAAATAATAGAACCCAAGTATAATGACTTACCTGAGTGTTCTTTTCATGTCATCTTAGGAAAATACAAAAATTCAAGAGAAAAAAAGAAGGAAAGACAGAGAGAAGGAAAGAGGGAAGGAGGTGAGGAGAGGGATAAAAAGAAAAATCCTCAGCCCAATGTAGTTCCATGGCCCCTGAACTCTCCCAGTTACTTTTATTATTTGTGGTACTTTCACTGGTCTTTTGGGGTGAAGCGGATAACCCACCTGTCCTTACAGTACCCTAGCATGCTTCTAATTACACACGTCAAATATCTTGTTCCTTATAGCTCCCCATTGAACTGATTCATTTGTAGGTCCTTGTGGATTTCTAGTAAACACATTTTTAACCAATAATCAATTTTTAAGAAAATTCACAATGAATCTAGGATGGATATAGATCCTACTTACAATAATCAAACAAAAAAACTCCAAGTGTTTTTCTATTCTAAATTGAGCCTATTTATTGCATCAAGAAATGTAGGTGGGCTTGGGTATGGTATGGTATGACAGGGTAGGGGACAGAACGTATGCATGTATTTACTGTGTATGTGTTTATGTGTTTACTCCTGCAGCTCAACTTAACCTGTCAATTGACAGTTAATTTTTCACTTTGTCCACTAAGGAGAAAGAACTCTTTTGGGGAGCCCCTTGTCTTTAATAAATGAATTAATTGTTCACTGCCAATGATACATTTTTCAGGCCATTATTTAATCCGCTGCTTACCTAGTAACAAACTGTAAAAAACATTTTTATCCTGGAAACATTCAGGGTCCAAGATCCTTTCTAATAATAACAAAGAATGAAAGAAAGGCAATTTTCCTACTTCTGAAAAAGATCTGGTCTCATTTGCTTTTGGTCGGTATCTTGGTATCACTTCTACAGTTAATTACAACAAGGAAAAACTATTCTGACCTCCTTACAACTGCCTCCAGCATCCGTCTTTGGCTCTGAGTATAGAAGCAGGAGAAAGCAGAACCTGCATAGGAACGCGTGTCCTTCATGTCTCTAATTCTGAGCATCTGCCTCTTTAGTCTGTAGTTTTTCTTTCTGTATCTCTCCATCTCTGTCTTTCTCTCTGACTTACCTATTCCTCTTGTTTCTATTTTCCACTCTTTCTTCTTTTCCCCAACCTTCCTGTTTCATTGCTCCTGACAGGCCATCATGCAGAAAAAAAACTATACATTTAAAACGTTTCTAAAAATTTTATTGAATAGAATGCTATGTCCTCTGTTCTTGGAACCCTGAGAAGGAGCTTTTGATTTTTACCAAATCTTAAAAGCCTACCCCATAAGTTATATCTATTCCTACTTCCATATATGAAATTCTATCCTTTCTTCAAAGTTCACCATCATTTACCCAGTTGCTTTAGCCAGAAATCTAGAACTCATCTTTGAATTCTATTTCCTCATCTCCCATTTCAAAGCCACGCACAGATCTTGTGGGCTCTACACCCCAAATATATCCCAAATCTACCCACTTCACCCCCTGCCCCTATCACCCTTCTGTAGAAGACACTGTAAGTCTCTCACTTGGACTTCTACAGTTGCCCCCTGTTTAGTACCCCTGCTTTTGCTCTTGCCTTCCCTAAATCCATTCTTTACACAGTGTCCACAATGAAATTCTAAAAGAGAAACCAGCTCACGGCCCTCCCTTGCTCAAACACCTCCCATTGTTTGCCATTGCAATTAGCATTTAATCCGAATTTCTTATCCAAAAACCTACATACACATTCACATGATCTGCTCCCTACCAACCTCTCTGATCTCATCTTTTTGTCCCTTAAACATATAAAGCTCCTTCCTGCGTTAGGGCTTGGGCACTGGATGCCCTGCTATCTGAGGGGCCCAGATGTCATCGCATGGCTGCTTCCTTGTCATTCAGGCCTCAGCTAAAATGTCACCACTTCAAAGCAGCCTATGTTGACCAACAGTCTAAAGTAACCTCCCAAGGCACTCTATCACACCACCCTATAGGAACTAACACTACAGTTCTGCAGAGCCATTGTCAACGATTTCTTGTTAAATAGATTTTTCCTTTGTTTATTGTCTTGTTCTTCCACCAGAATGTAAGAACTTCAAGAGCAGAAAACTGGTCAGTCTTGTCCACTGCTGTATGCCCAATACCTAGAGAGGTTCCAGGAACTTAGTAAGATCTCAATAAACTTCTTTAAAAATTATTTTTTATTTTTTAAACTTTTTAATTTTTATACAATTTTAAAGGTTACTTTCCATTTATAGTTATTACAAAATATTGGCTATATTCATCATGTTGGGCAATACATCCTTGAGCCTATTTTATATCCAATGGTTTGTGCCTCCCACCCTCCCCACCCCATTTCTGCTCCTTCCTGCCCCCCCACTGGTAACCACTAGTTTGTTCTCTATGTCTGTAAGTCTGCTTCTTTTTTGTTATATTCACTGGATGTTGTATTTTTTAGATTCCACATATAAGTGATATCATCCAGTATTTGTCTTCCTCTGTCTGACTTATTTCACTTAGCATAATGCCCTCCAAGTCCATCTACTTTGTTGCAAATAGCAAAATTTCACTATTTTTTATGGTTGAGTAGTATTCCATTGTAGACATATTCTTTATCCATTCATCTGTTGATGGACACAGGCTGTTTCCATATTTTGGCAATTATAAATAATGCTGCTGTGAACATTGAGTGGATATATATCTTTTTGAATTAGTGTTTTTGTTTTATTTTGATATATACCCAGGAGTGGAACTGCTGGGTCATATGGTAGTTCTATTTTTAGTTTTTTGAGAAACCTCCATATTGTTTTCCACAACAGCTGCACCATTTACATCCCACCAATGGTGTACGAGGGGTCTCTCTTCTCCATATCCTCGCCAACATTTGTTATTTGTGTTCTTTTTGAAGAAAGCCACTCCTATTAGATCATATTAGATCATTTTTCTGATGATTAGCAATGTTGAGCATCTTTTCATGTGCCTGTTGGCCATCTGCACCTCCTCTTTGGAAAAATGTTTCTTCAGTTCTTTTGCCCATTTCTTAATCAGTTTGTTTGCTTGTTTTGATGTTGAGTTGCACAAGTTATTTATATATGTTGGATAGTAATCCCTTGTCAGTCATATCATTTGCAAATATTTTCTACCATTCAGTAGGTTGTCTTTTCATTTTGTCAATCGTTTCCTTTGCTATACAAAAGCTTTTACGTTTAATCAGGTCCCATTTGCTTATTTTTGCTTTTATTTCCTTTATTTTGGGAGACGGATCCAAAAAAATATTCCTGCAATTTTTATCAAAGGGTGTTCTGCCTATGTTTTCCTCTAGGAGTTTTATAGTATCCAGTCTTAAATTTAGGTCTTTAATCTATTTTGAGTTTATTTTTGTATGTGGTGTGAGAAAATGTTCTAATTTCATTCTTTTACACGTAACTGTCCAGTGGTCCCAGCACCACTTATTGAATGAATGAACAAAAACCCTACAGTCTTTCCAAAGCTCTCCTTAACTACTCTAGCCTACAATGATATTTTTCCTTTATAACTTCAGAGCATTAATTTGATTCTTTGGGTCCTGCTGCATCTCTTATACTGATGCTTTCACTTAATATATTATTTAACTTTTCATGATATCACCATTATCAAACACAAATATTAACTACCTTAAATATTAAGTATGTACCTCCCTACAGTTGAATGAATAGAGGCAGGAAACAAACAATACTTTGGTCAGAAAAGTAATCAGTAATCAGTAATTAACCTGAGCATTCTACCTCAAGGAGATCTTTGAATTTCTGACAGTCATACTGTGCAGGTGCTCAGATCATTAAAAATAAAACTGTATGTGATACATTCTCCATAAACCATCCAGGTGGGTCTTAGGCAAAATGGCACTAAGTATAAAGTGGTATTGATATGAAAGAATTTGAATAGAAGACATCATGCAGACTAACTACTATATATAAAATAGATAAACAACAAGTTTATACTGTATAGCACAGGGAACTACATTTACTATTTTATAGTAACCTATAATGAAAAAGAATATGAAAACAAATATATGTACACATTTATAGGACTGAAACATTATGCTATACACCATAAATTGACACAACATCATAAGATGACTATACTTCATTAAAAAAAAAAAAGACGTGATGCAGGTGTTTAATTTGATCTCTGGTAACAAGATAATTGGGACAAGAGAAAATGAGTTTACAGATCTAATGTAGCTTGAGAAATAAGACATTTTTAGGAATTTTGTTTTTAGAAAGAAGGGCATCACTACTCTTAGCAGATCATTTGTCTTTGTTAATAAAGGTCTGATGTCCTGGTTGCTGGGTGGGTGCCTTTAGGGGTAATAAATATTTTAAGTCTTGTCACCTTGACTTTGCCACTGAAACTATCTGTTGATGAGAGAGGGGACTTTATTTTGTAACTATATCTTCTAGAAAACTGACCTTACTAACGAGTTGGCAAGCTACCACCATCTACCACAGCCTGTGCCCTACTCTAGCTCAAAGGAGGTTCCGTGAGGGTGCGAACCACTCTTTAGTTTATAATCAGAGATTATCTGACAAACAAAACAAGAAGTCTTTAATCACCCATGTAGTAACATGTGTGTGTGTTGTAAAAGCCCTGTTAAAAAAAAAGAGAAAACAAAAGAAAATGTATGTAGGGCTTCTTAAGCAGACGTGACATGTGATCTCTGGACACGCCACAATAGGCCCTGAAGACGGGGGAAGATCTGGTGCAACTTAGTATCTGATCCAGTGGACTTGGTTGCTTACAAATAATATAAGATGATTTACACACATCAAGTTTAGAATTGTACTATCTCTGAAAAAAAGTACAGCATTTTATGGGCCAGAACCCATAATCACATTTCCAGCAAATGCTACTATTTTGAAATAATTCCTTTCATTTTTTTACCATGTTTTGTAACATTGTTCTGAAAGGTAATTTAAAATATTTGATACTCAGCTAGTAACACAACTCAGAAGCATTAGAAAATGGTCCTTATGAGTTGCCGTTTCCCTCATTCTGGCCGGCATTTCCCTTCTCGTGTCACTCTGCTAGTGCTCACGTTCTGATCCTTCAAATTATTAAACCGTTCAAATGGTAAACCTACACTCACCTTCTTGGGGGAAAGACAAATCTGCTATCGCACAGTTAAAGTTGAGTTTTTTCATTTTTAAAGAAGGGGAAGATTAAAAGCAAAAGTTATTGGGGGGCATAAGAAATAAGTTTGGTTTTGATCCAGATGCAATTAACAATTATTAGGCAAAAGGCCAAATCTTGAGTGCCTACCCCATAAACCATGTCTATTCCTACCTCCTCGGAAGCAGGAAAAAAAATCCAGAACAGTGTGATGATTCAAATATGAAGTAATTTAAAATCTGTTTTTAAAATCTTCCCTCCACAAATGAAATCAGAAAGGAGATATCTCTGCATGTAGACCTTTAGAGTTGGCTAAAACCTTCGGTATACACAGTGCACTGAGAAGTCCATTCAGCCTGGCTCTGAAGTTGTTTTGGGAAAACCTCCAGTGCCTGGTGTCTGGGCCAGCACGGTGCCTTTAAATGGCTTCCCCTGCCCTGGCAAGACATGCTAGACTCCACATAAAAGGAACCTTCCACCACCAGCCAAGTGTCTGCAGACTTCGTTTCCTGTACAGCCCAGCTTCACCTGCCCAGTGCTTTTTGCTCCATTCCCTGGACCTGCTGTGCCTCTGAGAGTTCCATCTGTGGATTCTTCCCTTGTAACTAAAATAATCCAGTCTCTCCCAGACCCCTTCCAGCCACCCTGCTGTCGCACCTCCTTGGCTGAATGCACTCCACTAATTGCACCCAGGGTAAACTCTCTCTGCCAACCAGGTTAAAGACACCTTTTCCCCATGTACCTCAGCAAAGATGACACTTCCAGACCTAGCCTGGCAGCCAAGGGGAGAGCCAGTCAATGAAAACTCAAGGCAAAAGGAAACTCGGGGTCTGTTTATCAAAAAAGGAACCAAACGGTATCCTGTTTTGTGTCCTCTCCTGAAAACCTAATAACAATTTAGTCAAATGGGCAATACTAGCTTTTTTAATCTGGATGTCAACTTAAGTACAAATACAGGCAATATGAAATAAAAGAATTTTAAGAAAAAGAAAGTAATTCATTCTAATGCTCTAATACAACCATCACAGGTGTTTACTTCATTTTATTTTGAGTTATGAAAACAACACAGCTACAGTATTAAAGGAAATTCTGAAAAAGAAAAAAGAAAACTGATAATTTCACAGCCATGGAACACCAGCAATTCACTTGGGGCCATTCCTTTCCAGCTTTCTGCCATGTACACATTCCTCTTTAGACGAGACCTTCCCCTAGGTTGGTGCCTTTGTGTATTTTTTTCCCATTTTTCATCTGGCAAATTCCTATTTTCCTTTCAAACCCAGTTCATGTATGATGCCTTCCAAAAATACCTCCCAGCAGAGCATCTGCTGGGCTCGTCAGGCCTCGCAGCATCCTCTTCCCATCTCTGCTGTAGCACCAATCCTGCAGAATTCATCTGTTTTCATGACTAGTCTTCAAAAAATTGTATGTGCCATGAGAGCAGAGGCCTTTCTGTTTTGTTGTGGTTTTTTGAGGGGGAGGTAATTAGTTTTATTTATTTATTTAATCTATTTCTTAATGGAGGCGCTGGAGATTGAACCCAGGACCTCGTGCATGCCAAGCAGGCACTCTACCACTGAGCTATACCCTCCCCTCTAAAGGCCTTTCGTAGTCACCTTATATAACCCAAGACCTCACACACCACTTGCAAGTCGCATGTGAAAAGGACTGAAACAATTACAGTTATAACTGTGCTGTACATATACTTTGGATTCAGCCTTGTTAACTTCATGTTATATCATAAACATTGTCCAAAACCCACCTCTAGCAACTACTGGAAGGAAGAAGGCACCTTTTTGCATCACAATCGCCAATAAGAAGTTACTGGGAAATTACAGAAGAACTAATAGGACTCTTTTCTGATGTGGTAGGCAGCAGGAAATCCTCTGGGGAACAAGTCAAGGCTGAGTCCATTATATATACACACACATGCATGCACACATACATACACGCCACACTGTCAGAGTACGGCAGGGGTCTACAGCACATGCAGAGAGCAGACCCCACAAAATATTCTTTTGTACACAGAGACAAAGCCACACCCACTATGATAAATAATTTTGATGAATTATCAGAGAAGCAGCACAGTATTGTTGAGAAAGATCTGAATTTAGATGCTGAATAAACTAAGTTCAGTTTATTAGCTATATAATCTGATACATCCATCAACAAAATATCCTGGCACTCTGTTGGATGCCGGAAATTCAGTGATAAGAAACAGAGAGCTGCCAGTCACTCACAGGGCTGCCAGTCTGGTAAAGGAAACAGAAAATAAACAGGTAACACCGTAAGGGTGATTAGCAACATTGTGGGGAAACAGTGCTAAGAAGCATGTTAGCAGGTCAGGAAAAGCCTCCTGGAGGAGCAAGGTCCTGGAGAAAAGGGATAGCACAGGGTGGGTAGGGAAATGTCTTTCTAGGCAACGGACTGACATGTATAAATGCCCAGGGGCATCTATAAAATAGAAATCTGAATGCCCAAGCACCGTAGAAAGCAATTCTGAGGTTCAAATTAGATATTGATGGGGATGGGTAAATCCCTTGGTGAATGGTACTTATAATAAGATAATAAAATTGAAACACAATGTTGTAATTTTTAGTAACATAGAGAACTGGAAAGAAATAGAACTGAAGTTAAAAGAACATAAAGCAGAGGAATTTATTCTACACTGGTGTTTCTCAACCTTTTTGCCATTATCACTGCCCCCTGCCCTCATTAGTCCACTAGGGCTGTCATAACAAAGCATCAGGCTGGGTGGCTTAAACAAGAGAAGTTTATTTTCTCCCCATCCTAGAGGCTGGAAGTCCCAGATTAAGGTGTCAACTGGGTTAATTTCTTCTGAGGCCTCCCTCCTTGGCTCGTAGGTGGCCATCTCCTCCCTTTGTCTTCACATGGTTTTCCTCTCTGCTCTACTTTGTACTAATCTCCTCTTCTTATAAGGACACCAGTCATGTTGGATTAGGGCCCATCCTAATGACCTCATTTTACCCTTAATTACCTCTTTAAGGCCCTATCTCCAAATCAGTCAGCATCTGAGGTATGAGGGGTTAGGACGTCAACATCTTCAACACATGAATTTGAGGGAGAAGCACCCGCCAGGGAGCCTTTTGAGACATTTCCCCCCCCCCCGTCACTCCCCTCACACACGAAACGTAAATATCTGTTTACATGCTGTGGCCCTTTGAAGGGCCACAAACCATTGTTATATCTAAGACTTTGGCCCCTCCAAGAACCAGTTTTTGAGTCCTTGAAGGCAGCACCCTCCTTGTTGAGAATGCACGCTGCTCATTAAAAACAGCCAGATCAACGTTCAGCTAAAGGGCGTGCGATGGTAAACAATTCCGAACTAAAATTATGTGTGACCCCAATGTGGCTAATAGGATGATCTTTACTGTTTTAACACTCTTCTGAGTTGCATACATTTTTCACAATGATTATGTGACATCCTCTTTAATCAGGCAGCTAAGCAAACTGCTTTTTATTATCTATTTATTCATCCATCTCTCACTTGCCAATGATCTTGAAGAGTTTGGTCATCTGAAGCCAGCATAGTTAAATGTTGACAGATCTCAATTCTAGAGATCCGTTAAAGCACAGAAAACTGCTTACTAGCTGTCCAGAAGGGCTGCATTGAGAGAGGTCACACCGTGCATTCTCCTGCCTCGCCCCACCCGCCCTGAAGATCCTCATCTGGGTGAAATCAAGATAAATGGACAAGGCTGTTGACTGGGAAAGAAGCCACCAATAGGCAGGCCAGGGGCTATGTGTCCGGGACTGGAGAAAAGCAACCCCTTACCGGCTCATTGTGTGAATACAAGTCTCAGGGTTTATTTCTTTAACAGCATCCACTGGCGAAAACATCACCTCCACTGCCAGGCCACCGGCAGCTGAGACCCTCAGAAGTATCTACAATATCCTAATATCTGACTGCCTGCCACAAGGTGAACTTTAACTGCTCAACTCTAAACTGTAAGAGAGAGGGGGGAGGGTATAGCTCATTGGTAGAGTGCATGCGTAGCATGCATGAGGTCCTGGGTTCAATCCCCAGTACCTCCATTAGAAAAAATAAAGGAACAAACAAACAAACCTAATTACTTCCCCCCAACAAAAAAATAAATAAGATTAAAAAAAACTGTAAGAGACAAAGGTTGGTTCATTTTATTTACATTTTAATTCGGGGTTATAACAGCCCGTATCACAGCTACATGAAGATATAGAAATTCAGCAAAGTGTGCTGGGGGGTGGGGGGAACTGAAAGAAAGAGAGGAGGAAAAGGGGAAAGGGAAGTAGTGGGTGGGAGCGGGGGTGCAGTGAAGAGGAGAGGGAGGTAGAAAGAGGCAGAGACAAAGGGAGAGTGGAGGAGGGAGGAAGGACCAATGGAAATGAATATTGTAAGCAGTTCAGCCATTACCCAGTCTGCACAGTGAGGGCCTGGGAAAAGAAATGTGAATCTGCCTTGGACCCAACTTCTGTGTGCACTGAAATTCTAGTGTTTAAAGGTCAATATTTTGCAAATCGCAGAGCCCCTGAATGGAAGCTGAATTCTTCAGCTGGTGCTCAACTAAAGAAACAACCAGATAAAAAGCGGCCGTGCTGAACCAATGAAAAATGGTGCTTGATCTCCAACACTGCAGCTTCTTAAGGATTTTCAAGGGTAAACTGCTCCTGTGTTTGTTCTGTGCCTTTCTCATTGGCTTTACTACCTGATCCAATAAGAGACAATGCCTCTGTATACAATTAAGTGTCCCCTTTTGTAACGTGAGTATTAAAAAGAGTAAAGCCATATTAATCAAACAGTGTGGCACTGGCATAAGGACAGACATACAGAACAATGGAAAAGAATCGACTGCCCAGAAGTAAACCCTCCTATTTATGGATAACTGACTCTCACCAAGGATGTGAAGACAATTCAGTGGGGAAAGGACAGTCTTTTCTTACCAGGACAACACCACATCCACAGGCAAAAGAATAAAACTGGAGCCCTACACTATACCATACACAAAAATTAACTAAAAGGGGTCAAAGACCTAAAATGCAAGAGCTAAAACTATAAAGCTCTTAGAAGAAAACATAGGCATAGATCTTCGTGACCATGGATTAGGCAATAGTTTCTTAAATTTGACACAAAAAGCACAAATGACGAAAGAAAATAAAAAGATCAGCTGGACTATATCACAATGTAAAACTTGTGTGTTTCAAAAGACATCATCTAGAAAGTGAAAGGACAACTCACAGAATGGAAGAAAATACTTGCAAATCATGTATCTAGAATATATAAAGAACTCTTACAAAACAAATTTTAAAAAACCAACCCAATATAAAATTGCAAAGGATCTCAATAGACATTTCTCCAAAGAAGATACACAAATGGCCATAAGCACATCAAAAGAAAAGCTTTACGTCATTAGCCATCAGGGAAATGCAAATCAAAATCACCCTGAGATACCACTTCAGAGCCACAGGATAGTTATTCTCCAAAACACTCATAATAATACGTGCTGGCAAGTATGTAGAGAAACTAGATCCCTCATACGCTACTGGAGGGAATGTAAAATGGTGCAGCCACTTTGGAAGAGTCTGGCATTTCCTCAAAATATTAAACACAGAGTTACCATATGACCCAGCAATTCCACTCCTAGGAACATACCTAAGACACTGAAAACATACATCCACTCAAAAACTCGTACACAAGTGTTCATTATATAAAAAAGTACAATATAAAATTATGTACCTTGATAGAAAAGCATATATAAAATAATTTATGAGTGTAGAAGTTCAAAGACATGCATAATTTATGTCTTTTATACTATGAATCTTAACCAGAGTTCATACTTTATCTGGACCCATATATCCAATTTTGAAACTTTTGTAAGAATTAAATAAATAAATAAATACAACCCACACTAACAGGAAATGTTACCATCACAACATATTAAGGTAGAGAAAAATAACCTAGGTCTTCTATCAACAAGGTAAATACAATTTTGGACAGAAGAGCAAAGGTAGATACAAAAGGACTGATCCTTTATTACTGTCACCAGGGAAGCTTTGTTATTTCTCAGCCCTTAAAGCAAGAAATTGTTTACCTGAAAAGACACCAGTTAGCACCAGCACACATCACTGTCATCAGTATCTTTCTCACAAAGAATCAGTTTTCTCTTTTCCAAGGTTATCCTAAGTTTATCCTAGTACAAAACTGTAGGAGAATAAAAGTCTCACCAAAAGAAGTTAAGTTATTTGATTCTTAGAAGTTGTCAGTACAAATAGGGTTATTACGCTTGCGGTTTTAATTCAGATATTCTTACGAGAGGGATCCAACTTCAAAGCCTTACAAGGTCTTTTTACAGCAAGGTGATAAATACTGGCAAAATTTCACACAGGCCATGCCAGACACAATACACAATATCTGTTTAGAAGGGATTCATCCGGGGAGCTGCTAAGCAAAAGAGACCGTTTTTCTCCCTTCCTTGGGAGCCCAAAGGTACCTGCCCATGGGGGTACGTGTGCATGTGTGTGCGGGTGCACACACACACAAACACACACATCGCACAGCCCCTGGACTGCTTTCCCCCGCCCCATATTTACCCAGTAGGTTCTGCTCTGCAGCACAGGCAGGAAATGTCTGCAGGAGAGGGATGGGGACTGGAAGCTAATAGCATTTTACTTCCTACCACCACCATCACCACCATAGCTGCAGCACTCAGATGTTGTCCTGGAAATCATGCTAGAGAATTTCAATGAAGAACATCATGTGACTGGACAGGTCAGGATGGAATTCACAGGTGTTGTCAGAGCCATGAAAATGGGCCAGAACCTGGACAAGGAGAGAGAAGTGGGAGGGGCGGCAGGCAAAGCACTCATGGGGGAAGCATGGAATTGACAGGGGCCACTGTCAGCAAAGAGAGGGGGTGAGTGGAGGTACCAAGCAGAGGTGGAACGGGCGAGCGGTGGCCGAGGAGTTGAATGGAAATGGGGTTGGAACCAGAAAGCAGAGAGTGTTGGGTGCCAAGCTAATGACTTTTCACTGATTTCTCTTTCTTTTTGTATAGCTTAAAGGAATCACTGTTGGTTCCTGAACGTCTGAGTCTCAATTTCCTTATCTATAAAGTGACGGTTTAGGATTAGAAAATAGCTGTTAACTAATAATAATTACGTAAGTTGCTCACCCATTATATGTAGAGCTGTGCTGAGCTGTGCACACATTAATTAAGGCCTTTTCTAGTCTCAACCTGCTACGATGATTTCAAAGAGTCTACTCTCTAATTGATTCTAATTCCTCCTTTGATCTGGTATATTCTCTCTTCTGGAGTGGAGAGGGGAGAACGGGAAACACAGCTTTTCTGCTGCTTCAGTTGTATGCCGGCAGCCTTCTACACAAGCTCATTCTTGAACAAGAGAAAGGGTCCCCCATGCTTTCTTCCTGATATAAACTGTCACCTGGTGGAAGACATCTTGAGATTAGTATAGAACAAAAGCTACATGAGCACAAGGTAGAAGGTCTGTAACTCAACACATAATTTTTCCTCCTGATACTCAGAAAGGGAGAAAGATTCAGGGCTCCTTGCCAGATTTCTGCCAGAAAGAGCTCACCAGCCAGTCTTCCTAAATCCTCCTCAATGCCCAACCTCTGAACATAGGAGAGCCCTAGGTCTTGGTTCACGGGAGCAATTCTCTTCTGACACTTTCTCCTTGAGGATCTCATCCACACTCATTGCTTTACTTTTTTTTTTTTTTTTTGCATGTTATCTTTATTTTTAAAATTTTTTTTTATTGAAGTATAGTCAGTTTACAGTGTTGTGTCAATTTCTGGTATGCTCATTGCTTTAAACATTACCCCTACTAAAGGCTCTCAATTTTATATCTCCATTGAAAATAATGGTCCCTTGTCACTGGTGTGATCATCAAGGCTCATGTCAAGAGGTTCCAGAGGCAGTCATCTGGAGAGCCTACTGCATTTGGCTCATGTCCTCCGCCCACTGCCCGACAACCACAGCCACGATGCCAAACCTCAGACGACTTCAGTAGTCTTCACGGGTGAAGAATCACTTTAGATGACTGGTCTGTGACCAGCTGCTGTCCAGATACAGATGGCAAAGGGCACTGCATTTTGTGGGGGCTGTGATTTAAATTATTGGTGAATCCTTACAAAGTAGTTTCAGTTCAAGATGAGAATAAGAAACCAGAATGCATGAGATAAGGGAAGTGTGGAAAATTTAAAAGTTTAGATGGAGATTTAAGGCTATACTTGTGGAAAATCTGTGAGTGAGTGAAGACAAAAACACAGAACAGCATCTCAAAGATGAAGTAAGTCCTGAGAGTTTGATTTTTTAAAAAATTTTACATTGTAAGTCAGGCCTAAAGATACTCATAGAGTAAGTAGGGAAAAAATTGGTGGGGAAAAGGAGATAATCTAAGACCTAAGTTTCTGAGAATACGGGAGGGAATAAGGTCAAGAGAACAAACACAAAGTCCAACTTTGGAAAAAGAGAAGTTTTTCTTCCAGAACACTAAAGAGGCGCTTGAGCAGTGATTCAGTGAGATAATGTGTGTATGAGTACTTTGTGACGTGTACTGACCCACTCTAACGGGAGTTAGTACCACGCAGCATCTACCAAATGCCAACAAGGCAGGCATTCAAAACACGTCTGTTAAAATAACTGAGATCTAGGCGGTAGGGTATAGCTCAAGTGGTAAAATGCATGCTTAGCATGCACGAGGTCCTGCACAAGATCCTGGGTACCTCCTCTAAAAATAAATAATAAAACCTAACTACCTCCCTCCTGGAAAAAAAAAAACTGAGATCTAGAGAAAACCTAAGATAGTGAGACAGTTATGGGAACTGCAATACTTGAAGAAAAGAGAAGAAAAGCAAGTTCACACTGAATTTCCTGAGCAAAGCAAGAGGCAAAGTCATCCAAAATTGAAGGCAGATTTGAAGTGTATAGATGAAGTTTGAAATAAGTGCTTTGAAGAATGTGTTAGGGAGTTAAGGGCAGTAAAATAAGAAGTCAGTGAAACTTTTAATTAGTATTTTATTGGAAACCTTTTAATCCTGACAAATAATGATGGCTGAGCTGAGTCAAGGACCGGCAATATAAATGTGTAACAGAAGCAGTGACGAAGGCTGGAGGTAGAGGGAAGTGCTCCAGGGTGTGTAACAGCTGGGGTTCCGGGCAGTGTCTCCAGGGTGCCAGGAGGGGAGTACTGATGAGTACTGACACATTTGCTCCCGGACCCCAGGCTGAGCATGAAGGTAGGCAGGAGACTGATGCACTGAGCAAATAGGAGGGGGTGAAAAAAGGAGAAAAACTCAGAATGGAGGCAAAAAGGAAAGAGGAGCACTATGAGGAAATGGGGGCACTAAAAGGCAAGAAGACTGCACTCAGAGAAGGGAGCTCCAGTCTGCAGTCTGGAGAAAGAAGTCCACAGGATGCTACAGCTGGAGATGAGTCCTATGAGCTCCAAGTTCAATCGTGAAGCCTAGCTGTCTCTACCCTTGAAAAAGCACAGAGGTATTTAGAGATGCTGGACAAAATAAGATCTGCCAGGGTCCAAAAGTTTCAATCAACTCAGAATGAGAAAGTCCTTATTTATTCCTTCTCTTGTTGCAAGGTTGGTGGGTGGTATGGAATTTATATTAAGCTATTCTTAGCTCTGGGACAGATGCTAACACATTCATCGCAGTTGAAGGAAGAAGGCCAAAAAATACTGCAAGACTCAATAACCTGAGGCTAGGTACAGAAATGGCTCATTTCTTTTACACTGAAACATTACTCGGTGCAGTAAAACTCTAAAATATTCTCTGAGGAAATATTTGTTTCCTTATTACCTTTTTAAAGAGACTGGCTCTCTAACCAATCAAAACCAAATATTCTATTTTGAGAAACGATTTATAAATAAGATTGCATAAAAACAAACTCATATGTACAGGTGGACACTCACATTCATACACATAGAAAATTCAGTAACCATAAAATTATTCTAGCAAAGCAGTTTTATGACGTTATTATTTCACTAACTAAAACTAAAAATTTGACTCCATCTAAGAACAACTCTTGTTCTCTTACAAGAGGACAAAAGTGCCCCGCCCCCAAATTCTATACTGATTGAATCTATTTGTGCAATACTGGGGATGTGAAATTTACCCATACCTGAAAACAGAGATGGCACCCTGGGAATAGAAAGAGGGCATGATTAATAGCTCTATTCCTGCTTTGATATGAATCTATCTGTCAATGCTAATTCTACAGCCCACTGCACTTGGAGTTGATCTCATGCACAAAAAGTAGCCCCTCCCATGCACCTCTCTCATCAAATACAGATGGAACTATAGCAGTTAGTATCTTTGTATCTCTACAGAGACAAGTCAGAAAACATGACTATTTCTACACTTCTTAATGATCTTCAATCTCTTAGAGAACTTTTTCTGTTTTGTTTTGATTTCATTTACTAGACTTAAAGACAAGGGATCACATACTGAGAACTCACGCTAACTCCTCATACTGTTTCTCCATCTTCACACTGCAGAGATGATTTCCTGAAAACATGTATTGTGCGGTTTTTTTGCTTCCCTACTCAGCCCCCACATACCACCACAAAGTAGTCTTTGCCAGATGGAGAGAACCATTAAGTATGCAATTGTGTTTTCTTCCCAGTGTCCTAAGTATGAGTTTGGAGAGAGTAATAAAGGCAGTTTTCTTCATTCAGACAGTGAAAACCGTAAGCACCACCACTGCAAGCTTTAGGCTGTACACAAACAATGACAATTCCAGTCAAAAAGCAAATTTCTTGAGAAAGTTGTATACAGCAGCTGCAAACAGAAGACTTTCAATAAAAAAAAAAAAATCTTGTAGATAGAACTGTAATGGATAATCCCGTCCCCAAAAGAAATAACCAGAGTGAAAGCTTATCTGGTTACTCCTCGAACTAGTGGGCAGCTTTTCTCTCACCAACATGAGCACAGAATGGACAATCAGCACAGAAAGAGATATGACAGGGAAAAGCAGGTGAACACTGTGGGCAGAGCATCACTGCCAAATCAAAGTGGATGGAAGTATATAAGAAAACCAGAACATGGTGTTATCAGCAAAGTTTGGAAAGCAACATGGAGGAAAAATACATGAATGACCAATAGCCAACTCCACTTTATATCAGATGCCCTGGCTGTAGGAAGCCCTACATTTCTCAATATTCACTCATGGCTTTGCCCACTGGCTTCCTAGAAGGAGCAGTTGTAAACTCTCAGGGAATCTGAATCCAGACTGGGATTCAGAGACTTCTTCATCTTGTCATCTCCTGGGAGTCTTCATCAAACAGCATCAATCTTAGTACCTACCTGAATAGATGAGTATGTGTTTGCTGCTTGCTTTTGAAACTGTATTAACTACTACTGTTAAGAAAACATGTTAACAAGTGAAAAGACAATCCTTAGAATGAGAGAAAATATTTACAAATCATGTATCTGGTAAGTGATTAATATCCAGAATATATAAAAAACTCCACAACTCAACAACAAAGAAGGCAAATATCCCAATTCAAAAATGGGCAAAGGGGAGAGGGATTCTGGGAGGATGGCAGAGAATCTGTCTCCCTACCTAGAAAACAACTGTACTGGCAGAACCTGTTTGATGCAACTATTTTGGAAGCCAGGAATCTCTTGAAAGCTTAAAATTTCCAGGGGAAGACCTGGACTGTAAATTCTGGTCAATTTCAGCAATTATAGCTCTTGGCACCACGGCAGTTATCCGTCCCCCACCCTCAGCCACATGGCAGGCAGCTGTGCATGGTTCCTAGAGCAGATTGCACACAGCATGAAAGAGCCAGGGTAGGCAAAAAGGGCTCTGCCCCCGCCAAATACTGGGGAGCTGTGCTGTGATTGCTGATTGCTACTCCTGACCACAGAGGTGCAGGCAAAGGGGCTGGCAGCCATTGTTGCTATATCTCTTCCCATTGTTGTAAGCTCCTCTCCCTGTGGCTGAAGTGACTTCTGGGAACTTAAAAGGCCAATACCCATTTCCACCCTCCTTTTTTCACTTTCTTTCCTTTTGGGAGTCAGACATTGAAGACCAGGATATCCAAAACCAACTGCATATATGGGAAAAATTAGAAGTGATCACATATACCCTGGGAAAGGTTCAGAAAAGACCTTAGAAGACATTAAGTTTACACTTCAGGCTAATTCTCAGCACAGGGACAACCTACAACAATCAAAACAACAACAAAATAACAGAAGATAGTGAACCCCGGGGGATAGGGAGACTCTGATTTCCAGAGTTAGACTCAAATGTCCAGTGTTCAACAACAACAAAATCACATGGCTTACAAAGAAACAGGAAAGCAAGGTCCATTCAAAGGAAAAAATAAATCAGTAGACTAGTAACTGTCCCTGAGAGACCTAATGACAGATATACTAGACAAAGACTTCAAAACAACTATCTTAAAGATGCTCAAGAAACTAAAGGAAGAGGTGGAGAAAGTTAAGAAAAGAATGTGTGAACAAAATGGAGATATCAATAAAGAAATACAAAATCTAAAAAGAAATTCTGGAGCTGAAAAGTACAGTAACAGAAATGAAAAATTCACTAGATGGATTCAAAGGTAGATTTAAGCAGGCAGAAGAGAGAATTCATGAACTCGAAGACAAGCAATAGAAATTATTAAGGCTGAGGAAAAGAAAGAAAAAAAGATTGAAGAAGAGCAAAGAGAACCTAAGGGACCTGTGGAATACCATCAAGCTAACCAACATATGCATCATGAGAATCCTAGAGTGAGGAGAGAGAGAAAGGAAAGGGACAGAAAGAATATTAGAAGAAGTACTGGCTGAAACTGCACAAATTTGATGAAAGACATAAATATAAAAATCCCAAAAGTTCAATGAATATCAGCTAAGATGAACTCAGAGACCACACCAAGACACAATGATTAACAAACCAAAAGACAAAGAGAGAAACGTTAAAGCAGCAAGAGAGAAGCAAATCACCACATACAAGGGGTCCTCAACAGGATTATCAGCAGATTTCTCACGGGAATTTTGGAGGCCAGAGGGCAGTGGGCTTGTATATTCAATGTGCTAAAAAACAAACAAAAAACACTGTCAACCAAGAAACCAATATCCACCAAAACTGTCCTTCAAAAGTGAGGGAGAAATTAAGACATTCCCAAATAAACCAAAACTGAGGGAGTTTATGACCACTAGACCTGATCTGCAAGAAATGCTCAAGAGAGTCCTGCTAGTTGAAATGAAAGGACACTACAGACAGTAACTCAAAGCTGTATAAAGAAATAAAGATCTCAAGAAAGGTAACCACATGAGCAATTATAAAAGCTAGTATTATCATAACAATGGTTTGTAACTATACTTTTTGTTTGCTTTCTATATGATTTAAGAGAAAAAATAATTACTAATGTAAAAGCTAGTGTTACTGTAACAATGTGTGTAACTCCAAATATTGATTTCTATGTAAGTTAGGAGATGAATGCATTTAAAAGAATTATTAGAGTACGTTTTTTGGCACACAATAAACATAAAGATGTAATTTTATGACAACAACAACCAAAAGGGGTGGGGAAAGAGCTGTAAAGGAGCAGTTTTTGTATGTTATTGAAGTTAAGCTAGTATAAAATCTAATTAGAGTATTACAATTTTAGGATGTTAAATGTAATCCCCATGGTAACTGCAAAGAAAATAGCTACAGAATATACACAAAAGGAAATGGGAAAGGACTTTAAACATTTGACTATAAAAAAATCAACTAAACAGAAAAAGACAGTAATGTAGGAAATGAGAGATAAAAAAGCCTGAAGGCAAATAGAAGACAAATAACACAATGACAGAAGTAAATCCCTACCTATCAGTAATCACTTTAAATGTAAATGAATTAAACTCTCCAATCAAAAGACACAGATTGGCAGAATAGATAAAAACACATGACCCAGGAATAGGTTCCCTATTTATGATTGTTCAGTTTACAGTGTTTTGACCTTACGATGGTGTTAAAGTGATACTCATTCAATAGAAATTGTAGTTCGAATTTTGGACTTTGATCTTTCCCTTGGCTAGAGATATGCGGGATGATACTCTCTCATGATGCTGGGCAGTAGCAGCGAACTGCAGCTCCTAGTCAGCCACAAAATCATGAGGCTAAACAAGCAATACACTTAATAACCATTGTGTTTTTCACTTACAGTTCAGCAGTCAATGAATTACATGAGATATTAAACACTATTATAAAATAGGTTTTGGGTCAGATTACTTTGCCCAGCTGTAGGCCAATGTAAATGAGTACATTTAAGATAGGCTAGGTTAAGCTGTGATGTTCAGTAGGTAAGGTATATTAAGTGCTTTTTCAACTTACGATATTTTCAGCTTATGATGAGTTTACTGGAACATAACCCCATTGTAACTCAAGGAAGACCTATAACAGTTGGAGACTTCAGTACTCCACTCACAATAAATGGGTAGGACAACCACACAGAAGGTAAATAAGGAAAGAGAGGATTTAAACAACAAAATAAACCAACAAGATCTAACAGACATACAGAACACTTTATGCAACAAGTACACATGGGACATTTTCCAGGACAGACCTTCTGTTAGACAACAAATTAAGTCTCAACAGATTTTAAAGACAGATATCATACAAAGCGTCTTCTCTGACCACAACAGGATAAAGTAAGAAATCAATAACAAAAGTAAAAGTGGAAAATTCACAAAACTGTGGAAATTAAACAAAACACTTTTAAACAACCAATGGATCAAAGAAGAAATCACAAGGGATATTTAAAAATGTTTAGAGATTAATGAAAGTGAAAACACAACATACCAACATTTATGGGACACAGCAAAAGCAGTGCTAGGAGGGAAATTATTAGCTATAAATATTTACATTAAAAAATGAGAGTTCAAATCAACAACCTAACTTTACAACTTAAAGAACTAGAAAAAGAACAAACTAAACCCCAAACTAGCAAAGGTAAGGAAATAATCAAGATTAGAGCAGAGAGAAATGAAACAGAGAATAGTAAAATAGAAAAGAATATCAATGAAACCGAAAGTTGGTTCTTTGAAATGATCAACAAAATTGACAAACCTTTCATTGGACTAAGAAAAAAAGATAAAAGATTCAAATTACTAAAATCAGGAATGAAAGTGGGCCATTACTACTAATTCTACAGAAATAAAAAGTATTAGAAGAGAATACTATGATCAGTTGTTTGCCAAAAAATTGGATAACCTAGATGAAATGGACAAATTCCCTGAAACAAACAAACAAAAAAAACTACCAAGATTAAATCATGGGGGAAAATCTATATTGCTTTTATTCTCTAAATTATTTGTTATTGGTCTATTCAGATAAAAACCCACAGAAAACATCATACTCAATGGCAAAAGACTGAAAGTTTCCCCCCGAGTATCAGCAACAAACCAAAGATGTCTGCTTTCACCACTTCTATTCCACATAGTCCTGGAAGTTCTAGCCAGAACAATTAGACAAGAAAAAGAAAAAAAGGCATCCAAATTGGAAAGAAAGAAAGATGTAAAATTATCTCTGTAGAAAACCCTAGCGACTCCACAAAAAAGCTGTTAGAAAAAATGAATTCAGCAAAGTAGCAGGATACAAAGTTAGCACACAAAAATCAATTGTATCTCTACACACACAATCAACAATCTGAAAAGGAAATTACAAAAAAATTCCATTTACAATACCATCAAAAAGAATAAAATACATCACAATTAACTTAACCAAGACAGTGTAGACTTGTATAATGAAAACTGCAAAACACTGCTAAAAGAAATTAAATAAAAATAAATGGAAACACATCCCATGTTCATGGATTTGAAGACTTGATATTGTTAAAATGTCAATACTACTCAAAGCCATCTACAGATTCAATGCAATCCCTATCAAAATCCCAATGATGATTTTTGGCAAACATAGAAAACTTATTCTAAAATTCATATGGAATCTCTAGGAGCTCCTAATAGCCAAAGCAATCTTGAAATAGAAGAACAAAACTGGAAGACTCACACTTCCTAATTTCAAAACATAATACAAAGCTATAGCCATCCAAACAATGCAGTCATAAGGAAAGACGTATAGACCAATGGAATACAACAGAGAGCCCAGCAATAAACTATTGCACATAGGGTCAAATGATATTGGGGGGGGGGTAATATTTATTTTATTTATTTATTATCATTATTATTTTCTATTTGACAGAGGAACTGGGGATCAAACCCATGCTAAAAATGTGCTCTACCACTGAGTTATACCCTCCCCCGCAGGTCAAATGATTTTTGACAAGGGCACTAAGATCATTCAATGCAGAAAGAACAGTCTTTTCAACAAATGGTGCTAGGAAAAGTTGACATCCACATGCAGAAAGATGAAGCTGGACCCTTACCTAACACCACATACAAAAATTAACTCAAAATGAATCAAGGACCAAACTGTAAGATCTAAAACAATAAAATTCTTAGAAGAAAACATAGGACAAAAGCTTCACAATATTGGATTTGGCAATGATTTCTTGCATATGACCACAAAGACACAGGTAACAAAAGAAAAAACAGACACATTTGATTTTATGAAAAATTTTAAATTTTGTGCATCAAAAGACACTATCCACAGAATAAAAGAGCAACCACAGAATAGAAGAAAATATTTGCAAATCATATATCTGATAAGGGATTAAAAGCCAAAATATATAGAGAACTCCTAAAACTTGACAACAAAAAAGCAAACAATCTGATTCAAAAGTGGGAAAGCAACTTGAGCAGACATATCTCCAAGGAAGATACAGGAATGGCCAATAAACACATGATAAGATATTCAAGTTCTAATTATTAGGGAAAAGCAAATCAAAAACAAGATATCACTTCACATCTCTCAGGATGGTCACTATAAAAAAAAAAACAATAGTTGGCAAGGATGTAGAGAAATCAAAACCCTTGTGCTTTGCTGGTAGGAATTTAAAATGGTATAGTCAACATAGAAAACAGTATGGTGATTCCTCAAAAAATAGAATTACCATATGATCCATCAATTCCATTCCTAGGTACATATCCAAAAACACTGAAAGCAGGTTCTCACAGAGATATTTGTACACCCATGTTCAAAGCAGCATTATTTACAACAACCAAAACATGGAAGCAGCCCAAGTGTTCATCACCAGATGAATGGATTTTTTTTAAATGTATTATATTCATACAATGGAATCTTATTCAGCCATAAAGAATAAAGGTCTGATATATACTACAACATAAATAAATCTTGAAAACATCATTCTGAATGAAATAAGTCAGCCACAAAAAGACATATTATGTGATCCCACTTACATGAGGTACCTAGAATAGGCAAATTCACAGAGATAGAAAGTGGATTAGAGGTTACCAGGGGATGGGGGAAATGAGGAGTTGTTGATAACAGATACAAACAGAGTTTCTGTTTGGGATGTGAGAAAGTTCTGGAAGTAGATGGGGTGATGGTTGCATAACATTTTGAATGCCCCTAATGTCAATAAACTGTACACTTAAAAACGGTTAAAATGGTAAACTGTATAAATATTTTACAATAAAAATATTTTTTAACATTTGGAGGGGAAAGAATATTGGAAATTCAGATATAATGAGCTAATCAAATATTAACATGACCTGTTAGTACAAGGTTCAAACAGAATTCCCTTTCTTTTTTCCCTCCTTCCTTCCTTCCTTCCTTTTTCTTACCTCTCTTTCTTAAGCTCTATAGCACAACTAAACATTCTGAGGAAGGTAGATGCATGAGGGAACTATAATGAGAATTTAATTTTAAAACGATAAATCATATTGCAACAGGGACTGGCAGAATGAGGCAATCTAGAGCAGGGGTTATAAACAACCAGCAGGCAAGAACCAAAGACTAGGAGGTATTTCTATCTTCAGGAGGAGGGGGAACGAAGAGAAGACAAAAATACATGTGCAAGCCCCAAATTTGTAAGTCATCTGGTTCTAGAACAACTCCTTGTAACTATCTTCACGGATAAGATAAGCTAAATAATTCAGGCAGGGCCAGTGTCACTGGCTGTGAACGGCTAGGCAAGGAAGCAAAGCAACAGCCTGGATTCCACGCCAGCGTAAGGTCAGGGATCCCACCTTACACTCTCTTTGAGAGTAGTTTACCGCTCACTCTAGCTTCCCAACACTGCAGACCTAACTTGTGGGAAATCAACTTAAAACTCCATGTGTAAACAACATGTTTCTACTGCACAGCACAGGGAACTATATTCAATACCTTGGGGGAGGTGGGTATAGCTCAAGTGGTAGAGCACATGCTTAGCAAACATAAATAAATAAATAAGTCAGGTTTACTACCTAACTACCTCCCCAAAAAAAGTAAAGTTTTTTTTAAATAATAAATTTAATTTTTAAAATTAAAAAACATTTTAAAGATCTTGTATGAACCTATAATGAAAAAGAATATGAAAAGGAAGATAGGTATGTATATGTATGACTGAAACATTATGCTGTACACCAGAAACTGACACAACATCGTAAACTGACTATACTACAATTTTTAAAAATGGAAAAAAATAAAGTAAAATAAAACTTCCTGTGAATGGTCCTTGATACACTGTTAAGTCCAGATTTCCCAACCTAACAGTGCATGTCAAGAACAAGACAGTTTTAAGCATCCTCTTCTGAGGATTACTGTGCAACTGTTTCACATCTCCAAGGAAAAGGTTTAGGGCCAAAGACGTAATTTGATATGAATCATCTATAAAATAAACTTCTTAAGACCTCAGGAAAGACCCAGCTTATTAAGGATTCTTTTTTTAGAAAAAACATAATGCCACTGTTATGATTATAACTGGCAGAAATGGTCTCCTAAGATGCATTCCAACTCTAATTAAAACAAGGCTGTCCCAGAGCTCCCACTTAATTTTAATTTATATTAAAATAACTTAGAAGAGCCATCTGATATATTGAACTACCACCCTAAATCTCGTTGCTTAAACGCTTCCCCTTCCCTAAGCCACAAGCTTTGAGATGGATAATGCGCTGGCGGATGAGGTGGAGGATTACCAACACAAGGGGCATTCTTTCAGAACACTGAAGAAATTGTTTTCTAAAATGAGATTATGCTGTACTTAGTCGAGCTATTTCAAAGATGGAGTGCTCAAAGGAGTCTGCCCGTCAATAACCATTAGTGGTGGAACGCTAATCAAAACTGTAAGAACAACATCTATTTGGAAACTGACTTTAATCAATGTTGAAGAAGAGACTGAACTCCCATAGCTTTTCACTTAATTATACGTATGATTCGAGATCTGGAAGAGACTCCAAATATTCCCATGGCTTCTTTCACTTCATTCAAAGTTCTCCGGGCTGCTCTCTCTCAAAACAGGACCACGTTTCACTCCGCTCGCTCAGCTGGATTTTCCTTCTAGTATTTATCACCACCTGATGCTGTATTATACACATACACCGGAAGATCATCTCCACAGCAAAGGGCCCTGACTGTATGTCT
Source organism: Camelus bactrianus (assembly GCF_048773025.1). Taxonomy (NCBI): domain Eukaryota; kingdom Metazoa; phylum Chordata; class Mammalia; order Artiodactyla; family Camelidae; genus Camelus; species Camelus bactrianus. The sequence continues at coordinate 97,980,489 of NC_133540.1, forward strand.
GCTTTTGGGGGGGGGGTGTAATTAAGTTTAATTATTTACTATTCATTCATTCATTCATTTTAATGGAGGTACTGGGGACTGAACCCAGGACCTCATGCACACTAAGCACACGCTTTACCACTGAGCCATACCCTGTCCCCTGTATGTTTTCTTTCATATCCCAGCACCAACAACAGCACCTGGCACAGACCAAGCTCCTGGTAACTACTGTATTTGTTTACTGATTGACTGGATAACTCTTGCCCTGCCCTTTTGTTTTATACATGCGATTATCTGAGGCCCAGAGAAGTAAAGTGACTTGCCCACGGTCACTAAGTTAATTAGAGGGAAACCTGGCCTTTGAAACAGGCTTAACTTCCAGTCATCCTTCCAGATTATGTACAATTACATCACTCCTTGCTTCTGATAGCTCCCCCAAGTGCCTGAAAAATGTTGGCACTCTTTAGCCTTTCAAATCTCTCTTTGTAGTCTTGCCTCCCACCACTCTCTGCCATGCCTGATGTTCCTGCCACCTCAGTATACCATGGCTCTCACGCTTGCCTTATCTTTGCTCACTCTGTTCCCTACCTCTACAATACCCTTCCAGTCCTCTCCATCTTTCAAAACTCTACCCAGCTTTCAAGATCCAGCTCAAATATCACTTCCTCTGTAAGCTACCTCCTTATCTTTCTTCATTCTCTCCTTCACCAAAACACCCCTTCCTCTGAGTTCCCACAGCACTTCGACCTTCTATCGTAGCACACTTTACATTCTGCCTTGTCTTTCTTCTTTATTAGACTGTGAGTTCTTCATTTTTATATTCACTAGCAACTCCACAGTGCCTGGTATGAACCGCTGGATCTGGGAAAGGAGGAGGAATTCAGGGTACAAGTGCTACCCTTCCACGTTCAATGTGACTCCCCACGGGGCAACACACCTCCCAACATCCCAAATGACTGTCCCAGAGACACAAAGGAAAAAAGCTGGTTACTGCTAGAAACGGGACATGACATTAAACATGACAGCACATGAAATCAGCTAGTGAATTGTAGAACATAAACCCTAATGCATTCATTCATTCAACCTGCAGCAATGCAAAAATGCTACCTTCTTTTCTCAACTAGAAACTACAACCAAAGTTCACATTCAAGTGACTTGTACTCCCCCCTCAACTTTGTTCTTTTGGTGCTATGTCCATAGTGCCCAGCCCAGGGTGCACAGTACTCAACACATGTCTGCTTACATAAGATAAACTGGGTTTACAATGACTCACTGTAAACTGGGGTTACAATGAGATGTGGATGGTCATGGTATTTCTCATTAAACTTCATACCACAGTTACTTATGTTGCCCTACTCCAAGGTAACCATTCAAAGGTTGCTCTCTTGTTTTGTTTCTCTGTACCTAGGATCAAACCTGAGTTGTTCATAACAGACAAAAAGCATAGGAAAATGATGATCCAGAAATACTTCTATAAGGAAGTGGCTGTATATCTTCTCTAAGCCTCCACACCACTCCTACTAAAAGGATAAATTCATGTACATTACCAACTAGTATGGACGATGAGATTAACTGAAGTGTCAGGGGTTGCCTGACAAAGTTGTTCACGAGTTGTCACAGATAACAAACTGATAGTAACTTAGCACGCTGTGGGCAGAAAAAAGAAAGGCTAGATCTGAAACTGCATAACATAACAACATAACACCTTTAAGATGTTCATTTGAATGCCTCAAAAGACTGGGAATAGACTTACCAGATGACCCTGGAATCCCGCATGTATCCAGAAGGAACCCTACTTCAAAATGACAACTGCACCCCAATGTTCACTGCAGCACTATTTACAATAGCCAAGACATGGAAACAGCCTAAATGTCCATCAACAGATGACTGGATAAAGAAGATGTGGTATATTTATACAATGGAATACTATTCAGCCATAAAAACCGACAGCATAACACCATTTGCAGCAACATGGATATTCCTAGAGAATGTCATTCTAAGTGAAGTAAGCAGAAAGAGAAAGAAAAATACCATGAGATCACTCATATGCAGAATCTAAAAATAAATAAATACATAAATACATAAATCAATCAATCAATAAATAAATAAGTAAATAAATACAAAACAGAAACAGGCTCATAGACATAAAATACAAACTTGTGCTTGCCAGGGGGATGGGGGGTAGGAAGGGACAGACTGGGATTTCAAAATGTAGAATAGATAAACAAGATTGTACTGTGTAGCACAGGGAAATGTATACAGGATCTTGTGGTGGCTCACAGCAAAAAGAGAATGTGACAATGAATATATGTATGTTCATGTATAACTGAAAAATTGTGCTCTACACTGGAATTTGACACATTGTAAAATGACTGTAACTCAATAAAAAAAATGTTAAAAAAAATGTTCATTTGAGCTGCCTATGTTGATTAGGAAAACAAAAAATCTCCACTAAAAATAACAAATTTGGTCCTGAGGTTTTCTTCCTTTTTATCATTGCCAGTTAAAGACTATTATGTCAGAAAACTAACAGGAAGCCCCCATTCTGGCGCCAGAGCTTGGCAGCACCCAATCCTGGCTACTTCTTCGTCTGGGACATAAGGCACATCCATGGGTAAGAGATGGTGACTAACAGCTCATAAGCTCTTTCTTCAGAACACGGGCTAAGTAATCTCTCTTCACAGCAGTTCTCCTCCTTCCAAAACGAATACAGCCTGACAAGCTTGCTGCTTGGTCCTTAAGGTTCATTCAAAACTTTGCAACAAGAAATATATATTGAAGTACCCACCCAAATGAGCACCACATCTCTTTTATCCCAGAGTTACAACTGTTAATGTCTAATCATTTAATGTGCTCTTCTCAGAACTGAATAAAGCTAGAGGGTCTCTGACCTATATAGGACAGACCCTAAATAGCAACATTATAAATGAAACCAAGCACCTCTCCTATACACACACATACCCCTCGCATAATACCTAACACGCAATGACTTAGACGCAGACCTTGCAACATACGGTAATTGCCATGGACTAAACGGTGTTTTAATGGTTCAAAGAGTCCCCATTTTCTTGAGCACCTAACCCATTAGCAGGGAGAGATTACAGGCAGTGGAAAGAACTCAGCTCAGTTACTTAACCTCTGAACTTAGCCTTCTCATCTGTAAAATGAAGGGATGGTCTAGAACAACACTGCCTAAGAGAAATACAACGCAAGTCACATAGGTAGGTTTTAATTTTCTAGGAGGCACATTTTAAAAAATTAAAAAAAGGTTAAAATTAACTTGAATGATGTTTTTAGTCAATCTAACATAGCTAAAACATTTTTTTCAACATGTTACCGGTATTTTAAAATTATCAATAACATATTTTACTTTTTTTTTTTCATACCAAGTGTTTGGAATCTGGTGCTTATTTAAACTTAGGGCACATTCCAATTTGGACAGGCCACATCGCAAATGCTCAATAGCCACAGGGGACCAGTGGCTACAGGTACAGACAGCACAGGTCTAGATGATTTCAGATATTTCTCTTGACACTAGAAGTAATTTTAATAAAGGGAATAAGAGATTAATAGATGCAAAGAGGCTTAGAAAAACTGTAAGGTATTTTCCTGGATATTCTCAATCTATTTATTCTCATTCAAAAGTGTTTTTGCTTTTTTTTAACTTTTATTTTTTAACTCAATAGAGTTGGATCTGTAAACAATCAAGTAGGTCGTTTGATCTACTACTTTCAGACTTACCCTGTTCTCACTAACAGAGCTGCTGTCCTACAAACGGAGAGGGAATCTAAGAATCTTTGAGACAGTGTAACTGCAGAATGAATGAGGCTTCTAAGAACTTGTAACTTGAAAAAACTGTTAAAATGGGAGTTCAACAGAAATGACAAAGAAAGTTATGTGACAGCCACGTTATCTTCCACATATTAAGATAATGCTATGAAACACAAACGTGCACATGCTTTTGGAATTGCTTCTCTAATTACTCAACATCCACTGAGAAAGATTCACGCTGCTCCTCCCACACCGTCTCACTTATTAGTCCCTTTGTGATCAATGATCTGCCTTCGCCAGATGGCTGGTCTGGGTTAAGAGTACAATATGAGATCAGAGAACAAAGCAAAGCTAACTGGCCTTCCCAGGAACTGAACCTGTGACCCTGACCTCATTAACTCTAGAAAACAGTTAACCCATCACAAACATGCCCGGGCAGCTGCATCAGAAGGCGCGCCAAGCAAGCCCCCTCCGTCTGTCACAGTGATGCTCTGGTAGAGAAAAAGTCACTCTATATTTATTAAGAACTTTTCAAAAAGAAGAAAACCTGGAATGCAATCATTTAGGACAGCCTGGAAATCATCAGCAGTGTCTTACCAGCTCTGCTGAACCTGTCACAAGCTTCCCTAACTAAGAGCATCAGCTGTGGCCTCGACCTGAGACCATAAATGGCTTTGACAATGGGGTTCTGATGTTTCCTCTTCCATGGGAACCATGGACTATCCTTTTCATTTCTCCCAAGTGAGGAAACTGTGGGTTAACAATTGTACACAAGAATTTTCACAGATTATTTAATGAATCTGGCTTATCCTAGATTTCAACAATAACTAAGTTTCTCTGTTGCCCCCTCTCCCTGCCTGCTCCCCTCCCCCATTAGTGCCGGCCAATCGCTCTCCAGGGACTGGAGCCAGGCTGTGGACCTCTGGGTGGGTTGGTCTTACCCTCCCTGGTGAAAAGACCAACACATTTTTTTGCAAGTTTCCCTTCCCTTCTTGTTCCTGGGAATAATTTTTCTCAGCAGCTGGTATCTGTTCTAAATTCTATTCTAACAGCCTGTCTCTAGTGAGCTGAGTACTTACTTCCAATTTAAATACTTCCCAAAGTGTTTCAGGGAGGCAACTTCTATATCTTTTCCTCAAACATATTTAAAATAGTACCAGTTTTGGAAGCAAGTTTATTGAAATTTCCACGTAAGCCCCGAAATATACTATTTGAAAAATTCTACAAATATCTGGAAGAGCTGGTGATGATTTTAAAATCTGACTGAAAATATTTCTGCACTTCACTTTTGACAATTTTAAATGGCATCACCTTTCCATATATAAACTTACTAGACTATAAAAGCTATTATACATGGTTGTTCTATTTGGCTTCTTAAATATTTCTGATAACATTAAGCATTTAGTGATTAAAGCATTTAACAACTCTTAAAGGTTTTATGCAGCTTCTATATTTCCACAGTTACTTAAGATAATTTTTAAATTTATGGATTAAGAGTTTGTAATTTTGCACTTCTCATATAACTTCAGAAACCACACATATATGTAAATCTAAAATATGCATATGTATCTGTCTCAAAGGCACTAGTACAAGTATATATCTAAATTGATTTTGCTCTTTTTATCTCTAAGAATTCTCACATCAAGAATAAAAGTAGTACAAAATGTAATGGGAATCCAGTGTACCTGCCTAAACAAAGAAAAATTACAGTGACCATTCAATAGCTGGAATATGCCTTGATGCTCACAAAAACTATACCAATCCACTAGGGGTCAAGTGTTAGACAAAAGGAATAAATTAACAAAATAAGCATAAAACATAAGCTATGACAACTGTACACAATTTCGTTAGGGGCAAAACGGTTTTTTGAGGGCTCATCTAAGGGTAAAATCTGATGTCCAACAATAAGTGAAACAATATACTCACTTTTATCTAATCTTATGAGAAATGATGACTGATGAAAAGAAGTATGTAGATTTTCAAACCACATAAACCATGAAACTGCTGTTCTTTGTCTAATAAGATTATCATGAGCTACACAAGCTCTAATATTTTAAAAAAATTATCAGTTTTGAAAACCCTAACCTTAATTCAACAAATAAACTAAACATACCATTGAAAGTTTAAAGCCCCATGTACAGGGAAGCTGTAATGCAAAAGCAGGAGCATATCTATGTATCTTTAAGCACCTGGTAATTATTTTATTTATAAGATACACTCCTACATGTCAACAGCAATATGCAAACTAGACACTGAAAGAGTCTGAGTCTGGAAGACATGAGTGTGAAAAGAAACAGTGAAATTTCCTTTCCACTGTCATGTAAAATTATCTACTTGTGTTTCTAAGTACTCCTTATAAAATACAGTTCCTTAATTCTTTCTCACAATATTTTTTAAAGAGGAAGAAAGTCCCAGAACTACTAAAAAATTAAAATTAAAATACTGCTAAAAATTTAAGAAACACGTGCAAAGAACTGAAATACAAAAAAAAAATTAATAGTACAATTAGTGGTGGTGTCTTACAAGTACTTAACAAAATAAATACTTTCACTGTCTGGTGATTTTGAAACAAATCAATATAATATAAAGTACACTTTGTAGCTCTTAAGTCTTCATTTTGTGCCTGAACAAAAGCTGACATTCATTTGTAATGAAGTCTTTTTATAGTTACACAGCTATTTCATGTCTCTTCTGAAGATATATTAAAACTTCGGGTGCTCAATAAAACTGACCAATTAATCGACACTGTCATAAAAACTTGAGAAGCTATTCCAAAATATTTACATCAAAGTCAAAGTGAAATACTAGTCTAATACTAATGCTACCCAGTATGCTCTTACTTTACTAACTTCAAAATTTTCTTCAAATTGGTCCTTTCAAAGGAAACTACAAAAGATACACCCCAACACGTAAGTTCTCAAGACGCCATTCAAATTTATGTAAGAGAAGGAATGATGTATCTTCAGAAGTCACTGTGAGAGAACATCAGAACAGAGGGTTGGGGCTGAAAGTGCAGAGAGCTTTGGGGTCAAACAGAATTGTTTGAATTCTTGCTTCATCTCTCACTAACTTTATGACCTTGGGCAAGTTCATAAAACCAGTCTGAGTCTTAATGTTAATTATCAAATGGAAACACAAGACATCCTTACAGGGCTGTTGCGAGCACTAAATTAGATAACGTACACACACAGACTGCTCAGCACAGTACCTAGACCATAGTAAGTACTCCATATACAGTTAGAATTGCTAAGAAATGTTTAAGAATCTATTTTCAGTATAATTTAATATTCAAATTCCAACTGATGTTGTCAATCATTAGAAGGGGAAAGTATAAAGATTAAATGATAGATTTTTCTTTAACGCACTTATTAATCTGATTATCCTTTACATTAGTGCTTTTCAAACTGCAGGTCCTGACGCATTAATGGGATGTGAAATCATTCAGTGTCTCTCATCCTAAATTTCTCAATAAAACAGAATGAAAAATATAAGAATGCACTGCACATAGGAAGTCTAAGTACTGATTCATGATTTTTTTTTAATTAAACACATTTGTAATGTATCAATATACTGGATGGCAAAGTAAAAAGCATCTCTTATTGTGGCCCCCCCAAAAAAGTTTAAAAGTCACTGCTTCATTATAAAAATAAGAATAAAAATAATTAGCCGACACTGAATGCTTAGTTTCTACTAGACTTTGTGCTAAGTACTTATATTTATTCTCATGTTCAAATGTAGTCACCTGCCTCCAGAACTTGCATATTTAACCACTTCACTAAGTAGTAGCTTGTAAGATATAACTTTTCCTTAAAGTTATTCCAAAGGCAGGCTTTTGGGGGGTGATTAGGTTTATTTGTTTATTTTTATTTAAAGAAGGTACTGGGGAATTAAACCCAGGACCTCATGCATGCTAAGCCTGCACTCTGCCAATTGAGCTATACTCTCCTTCCCCAAAGATAGACTATTTCATGAGGCCTAACTCAAGAGAGATTTTCTGGAGGTGCAGTGTATCTTGGAGAAGACAGTGTGGTTCAGAGATGAAAGCATTAGGCTTGAGGTCCAGCTTCTGTCCCTGGCACTGTTGCTTCAGTAGTGAGGAGCTGGCAAGTCATTTAATCTCGCTGTGTCTGGATTTCCTCACCTACAAAACGGGAATGATAGCATCTGCCCTGCCTCCCCACAGGCCACTGTGAGAAAGTATTTGCACATATAACAAGTGAAATGTTCTACTGTGCTACTCAGTTATATGCGATGATGATTACTACAACCCAAGGGGCCCCATTCTTTATGGAAACATACATCACACAATCAAAAAAGGAAGATTACCAGGCTTTTATGAACTGTACGTGGAAACAGTCCGCACAGTTCTTGGCACACAGTAGGCCTTCAGTAAGTATTGATTAAACTAAAAGAAGTAAACCAATTCGATCTGAATGTATGTTCTATCCATTTGCATTTTATTTTTCATTAACTCATTCTTTCCTCAATTATTTATTGAACATCTAATATATGCCAGACTGGATAATTTCACATTAATTTCAATTAATTTTCCCAAAATTGTGTGAGAGAAAATTAGAAAATACAGCCTCCTTATCTAGCAATAATAATAACTTACATTTACTAAAGTGCTTCATAGTTTGGAAAGAACTATGTGGAAGCTTTTGTTTCTCATACCAATTACCTAAGTATGTCAGGTTAGTAATATTATCTTCCTGACTCCAAATTCAGCACTAAATGACTGCTAAGTCTTTAGAGTGAAAGTTTCTCCATTTCAAATCGCGTCTGGAAGAAAATACATTTTAATACTGGAAAGGACCAATCTAGTAGCCTGCTCTTTTTCCTTTCACATATCTGAGTTGAAGCAATGCAACCATTATCACCTATATAAGATGCATTTCTCACAATGCTTCTTTAAAAAACCTTGCCTTTGAAATTTTTTTCTTACAGGTTATTTTCTGTTGAATTTATTAAACTAGGATTCCGTTTTCCCACAGAATAAAGGCGGGAGTAGTGGAAGTGTCTTTCCTTTGTTGACTTTTTAAAATTACTCAAAATTGATTGCTGTTTTCAGATTCCTGACTCACATACAATGCCAAATACTTGTTAGCCATTTTATATATAATTCAACAACTACTATAGGTGATTTTTACAGGGAAACAATAATTTAATGACAACTTGATGAACTGAAAATTGGTACAAGATATTTACTAAGAACCGTTTACTAAAATTGCCTTATCCTTTGTATTCTAACCACTCCCTCTCCATCACCACCACCCCCAACACACACGCACTCCCTCACCTCCCCCAGATCAGTTTCCGGGCCATTATTCTTAAAACCATATTAAAATTTCACAACACATGGTTGTAGTTGCTAGGTTTTCTCCCCACTGTCACCCCGCCCAACCACGAAATTAATGTGTCTTTAAATATTTATTTTCTCTTAAAATGCAGAATTCAGAAAATGATTACTATGCCTCTATTCTGAGAACATCTAAAATGTAAAAGTTTGCCCTTCTGTTTACTGATAAGGATGAATAAAGCCATACCCCACCCACCGTCTCGGTAGGGTTAGGAGGTCCAATCTCGCCACTACAGAGCTCTGCAAGAAAGGACGGTAATAGAACCAGGAAAACCATCGCAAGAACCCCTGGGAGAAGATAAGGAAAACACATTTTACACCACCAGCAGCGTGCAGTTTCCCAGCTCCAGCCTTTGTAAACAGGGAAAACCTTTGTCTTGCCTCAGAGCCATCAAACTGGTGGCTCATCAGAACTGGGGCAACAAGAGTTGGTGCGAAATGGCCTGGCAGAGGTTAAACAAAGCAATGCAGCTCTGGCGAGGGGAGGAGGCTGAGCCGGGTCAGCGTCCGTGATCCCAGACGGCGAGGTCTCTCTCTGACCCCGGCCGCTGCCCGCACCCGAGCCGGGGACCCCGGAGCAGGACGCCGCGGCGCGGGAAGGACAGAGGGAATTAGAAGGTCCCACGCTCTCGGCAAGTTCCCGAGGGCGCACCCCGTCCTCAGGTTCCTCGCGTGGGATCCAAAGCGGCGCACACGACGCGCCGGTTCCTCGGGGAGGGTCTCCGCAGCACGCGCCGGGACACCGCCCCGAAGTCCACGGCCCGCCACGCCGAGCCCACACCCCTGGGGCAGCGGCAAGATCGAGGATCCCGGGGCGCCGCGGGGGCCTGGCCCGGGGGGTCGCGAGGGGAGGGGACAAGCCCGCCCGCTGCACCCATTGTCTGGCTCCGGCCGCGGGCCGAGAGGGCGCTCACCTGAGGTCCTGGTCAAGCGCCAGGGGTGGCAGAGCGGCCGGACGGCGACCCGCGATCCTGCGCGGGCGGCGAGCGCGGATGCACAGCCCGCGGCGGCTTCGCAGCACCAGCAGCCTCCGCAGCAGCACCGGCAGCGCACCCGCCTCTCAGGCGGCCGCGGCCTCCATTGCTCTCCCCGCCACCGCCACCGCGCGGCACTGCGCGCCCGGCCCCGCGCGGCGTGGTCACATGCTCCGCCCGCGCCTCGGGCGCTCGGACCCGCGCCGCGGCCCCGCCCGGCTTCGCCGCTGGACAGCCGGGCCCTGGCGCGGAGCAGCTCCGAGTTCCCTTTCGCGCCCTCGAGGGAAGACGCGCGCCGGACCGCTCCCTTCCTTGAGGGGGGCGGGATGCCCAGAAACCTGAGCCGGGCACCGGGAAGGGCGTGGGATTGGTCAGTGCCCTCCCCACCCCTGCGGGGGATGGCCCGAGGGTCGGCTGAACCCTGGGGTCTGAGGTGACTATGGCGGGCTCCCAGGGAGGGTCACTTGGCGCAAGAACCCGGGACCACCCCTCGGCATGCAAATCCAGCCGCTGGTACCTGGATCAGCCGGAGACTAAGGAGAGCGACCTGGACTCCAGAGGGAGTTTCGCCCTGCAGAACCCCAACAGTGAGAAATGGCACTGGGACTCCGGAAAGTCAAACAAGTTGAAAGATGCCACACAGAAAGAGGCTCGAAACTGCTTTGCTGAGTCGCTGTATGTCTGAACAAAGTTACACTGACATTGAGCATTATTGGCCCCAGCCATGATGAAATTAAACATTGACTTTGAAATTTTAATTTCAAATTTTAATTAATCATAATCTTTTCCTTTTATGGCCAAACTGGAAGCACTGAGACTTTTTCTCCATGTTTTGCAGTGACTATTTCGATGGAACTTGGAAATCTGTTTCTGGTGATCTTTTCTTCACTCTGCCTGCAAAGATCCTAAAAATAATTCCGTGTCATTATTAAACAAGAAATTGAAAACAAAGCAAAAAACAAAACAAAACAAATCATCTGTGACAAAAGATGCAGATGAAGGTTAACCCTAATAGGTATTCCATCTTAAGTCAGATGTCCCAATGCCAAAACAGGACTACTCTAAATTTAATGCAGGTACCTTACTTAAAGGAGCAACTTTGATACAGGGAGAATCTAGTGCTTATTGCCTTATCCAGCTGGGTTTTTCTAGCTAAACATTTTAATTAACTACTAGAGTAAAATATGGTTGTGTATTTTTGTAAATATAGGTATCATTGTTCAGTGCTTGCATATTCTAAATGATGTCTGCTTTATTTCAAATAAGCATAATGAATTTTATAAAGGGTTAAGCAAGTTCCCTTTGATTTGATCTAGCAGCACTAGAAGCCAAAAATTAAATGTGTAGAACCTATGTAAATGGAGTCTTTTCTTGACTTATTATAGTCTTGCCAAAGACACGAATACACACTCTATAAAAATTCAGCTTTACATAAATCAAGTGTAAGTCTACTGTCTTTTAATTTTGCAGGGCAAGGAACACCCAATTATACACTCTTAAAATACTGAAAGAGTTATAGAGAATTTATGCTCACATTAGAACTTTCTAGGTCTCATGGGCCTCACAAATCAGAAGTTATCAGGCACCACTTTTGACAGGTGCTACTTTTCCCCCTCACTTTGCAAAGACCTTGGTTCACAGTTACCACATGTGGGGCTACGATAACAGTGTGGCAGGCACATCAAAGCAGGTCTCAGTCCCCTGTTCCACTTTTGGCATGCAAGGGCATGCAAGACACGGATTTTCAGAGACCTTAACAATACAAAAGGAGGATGCAAAACGTTAAGAATTTTGAAAATCTTTAACCATTTAACTGCTATATTAGAAGTTACTGGTCAAAGAATATGCAAAAGAAATTATATAGTCATATTATGTAGTTAAACCAGTACTCAAGTGTGGATAATTTTTCCTCTAGGAGACATTTGGCAGCGTCTGGAGACATTTTTGGTTGTCACAACTGGTTGGTAGGTGCTACTACTGGCATCTAGTGGGTAGAGGCCAGAGATGCTGCTAAACATCCTACAATGCACAGAACAATGCATCCCACAGCCAAGAATTATCTCGTCCAAAATGTCAGTAGTGCCAAGGCTGAGAAACCCTGAGTTAGACCCTGGACTTCCAAAGCCTCAAGAGTCTATATCCCACCATGTCTGCCACATCAAAATTAAAAACTTTTGTACTGCAAATAATATCCTCAAGGAAGTGAAAATATACCTCACAGAGTGGGAAAATATACAGGTGGCCCTGAATTCTGAAAGTAGAGCATTCCTATGAGACCTTTCGTAAGTTGAAATAGTATAAAGCAAAGAAGCAATTACCTTAGAACAATTCTTGCTAATAGATGCACAAGATAAACTGAGATTAAAGCACAGATGCTCACAGACACAGTTCAAAGTTATGGCAGCTGGATGCTGAGATGCTGAGTGTGGTTCTGGGGAGAAGGAGGTTGGCAATGCCACTGTCACTGCTTGGGATGTGTGCCTTTTCTAGAACAGCTTGCTGCAAAACCAACGCTGAACACTGTTTTTGCTTTTTGCCTTTTTTTTTTTTTTTTTTTGGTAAAAGCAAAAATCCTTCTTGGATTTCTTTTAGTTAGTAAAAACAGGTACTAATGTAGGACTTTGGTAAAAGTGAATGGCATCAAGCAAGCTTTTGAAGATTGGGGGATACCTGTATTTGCAAATCATATATGTATCTGATTAGGGACCTGCATGCAGAATATATAAAGACCTTGTACAGTTCAACAGGTAAAAAGAGAAATATTCCACTTTTAAGATGGGCAAAGCATTGTAAACTGACTATACTTCAATAATAATACATTAAAAAAATAAAATGGGCAGAGGATCTCAATAGACATTTCTCCAACAAACATATACAAATGTCCAATAAGCAAGTGAAAAGGTGCTCAACACCATTAAGCATCAGGGAAATGCAAATCAAAACCACAATGAAATACCACTTTACACCCACTAGGATAGAAATAATTTAAAAAGAAGATAGATAATAACAAGTGTTGGTGAGGATGTAGAAATATTGGAACCCTCACACATTGCAGGTGGTGATGTAAAATGGTGCAGCCACTTTGGGAAATAGCTGGCAGTTCCTAAATACGTTAAATACGGAGTTACCATATGACCCAGAAATTCTACTCCTAAATATACACCCAAGAGAAGTGAAAGCATATATCCACACAAAACATGTACCTGAATGTTTATAGTAGCATTACTTATAATGGCCAAAAGTGGAAACAATCAAAATGTCTATCAACTAATTAATAGATTAAATGAAGGTGGTATTATCCATACAATGGAATATTCAACAATAAAAGAAATGAGGTACTGATACATGCTACAACATGATGAACCATGAAGGTGTTACGCTAAATGAAAGAAGCCAGACGCAAAAGAGCACACACTGTATGATTCCACTTGTATCAAATGTCCAGACAGGTAAATTTATAGAGACAGTAGTAGATTCATGGTTGCGGATGTTGAAGGGAAAATGGAGATCGACTCTTAATAGGTATAGGGTTTCTTTCTAGGATGATGGAGATGTTCTAGAATTGATTGTGGTAATGGTTGCACAACCCTGTGACTATACTAAAAATCATCAAATCATACAATTTAAATGTGTGAATTTTATGGAGATATATAATTTATATCTCAAGCTGTTAAAAAAGAAAAGAAAGCATAAGGAACAATATTAATATCTGATACAAGAGATTTCAAGGTAAAGAGTACTAAATGCTAAAATAAAAGGTACAAACCAACAACAAAAATAACAGTCTTGAAAATTTATGTATCTAACAATAGAAAATTTGAATTATTTAAACCAAAATGTGAAAGCAGTTATAAATCTGCTCTCATAGTGGGAGACTTTTTAACTTTTCTTAGAAATTGATCTCACATAGACAAAAATAAATTTTTAGAAAATTGACAGGCTTGACCTAAAAGATATCAAGAAATGTGTATCTGGGGGAGGGTTTAGCTCAGGTGGTAGACTGCATCCTTAGCATGCAAGAGGTCCTGGGTTCAATCCCCAGTACCTGTTCTAAAAATAAATAAACCCAATTATCCCCCCCCCTCCAAAAAGAAATGTGTATCCAACAAACAGAAAATATGCATTCTGTACAAAACCATTTGGAACAGTCACAAAAATTTACCAAGTTTTAGTGCACCCCCCAAAAAACCTCAATAAATTCCAAACAACAAAATCCATGCACACCACATTCTTTGATTAAAATTCAATAAATTAGGAATTTGTAACAAAATCCTATGTGAAAAATTTAAAACTTCCTTTAAAGTAACTCATGTTAAAAATAGGGTGATCTTACTTAGTGATTCATCCAAAACAGTCCCAGCTCACACCTATTATCCAGACAATATGTATATTTCACTCACAAAAGTATCCCAATTTGGATGATAAATTATATAGTGACCCCAGTTTAAATAACCCAGAACTGAAATTGGAATCTAGAAAGTAATGACAAAAAATAATGACAAAATAGCCTAAAGTTCTTAGAGGAAATTTAAGAAAGATTAAAAGTAAACTGAATATATAACTCAAGAATGAAAGCAAATAAAAGCAAAGAAAGCAGAAGGAAGGAATGAAAGCAGAAGTTAATGAAACAGAAAACAAATCGGGGGGAGAGTATAGCTCAGTGGTAGAGCACATGCTTAGCATGCACAAGCTCCTATTCAATCCCCAGTACCTCCATTAAAACAAACAAACAAACCAACAAACCAAATTTACCACCCCCTGCCAAAAAAATAAACAAATCAAACAGTAGATTTGATCAGCAAAATTAAAAGTTGATTCCTAGGAAAAGGTCATTCAGTGAGGAGACACACAAAATAAATATTTCACAAGAAAAGAGAAATAATTAAGATATGGATTCCAGAAAAACTGAGTTTCCAAAACTAACTTAAGAAAGGAGAGAAAATTGGAATAGATCAATATTTTTAGAAGAAACTGAGAAGGTGGTCAAATATTTTCTTCTAAAAAATACACCTACCCAGGTGATTTCATAAGTCATCTCTAACAAACTGTTAAGGAGACAATTTCTATGTAATGCCAAGAGTTCCAGGGCATGGGAAAAGAGATTTCACAACCCATTCTAGGAAGCTAGGATGACCATGACAACAAAGCTAGACAATGCTGTTTCCCTACAAAAGATAACTAAGGGCCAGTCCCACCTATGAGTATAGAGGAAAAATCCAAATTAAATGCTAGAAAATCAAAACCAGCGGTGTATTAACAATAATATTACAATTCTGGAAATGGATAGTGGTGACAGTTCTACAACATTGGGAATGTATTTAATGCCACTGAATTGTACGCTTAAAAATTGTTAAAATAGTAAATTTTATGTGTATTTTACCACAAGAGAAAACAATGAACATTACAAGTGTTGGTGGACGACTCTCCATAGAGCTCTCATTTCTGTGTCATTTTAGCATAGGCATGGACAGTCTTCATTCTGTACTACCTTTTCAAGGATTTTTGTATAGCCTTGGAAGGGTAGAGATAGTGTCACCCTAGAGCAGGGGGCAGCTTTTGTTTTCTGTCCAATACAAGAAAGAGACCTTCTTCCAGGGCAAAGGTTGGCAGGTTTGCTTGAAGCCCCTTACAGGAGACTGAGGTTTCCTAAATTCTGGCTCCTCAGCTGTGATATAAACCCACTGCAGTTGCAGTATCTAGCTAGGCCTTCTTGCATGCTCCCTGTGGGATCTGGGAACACGATGAACTGGTGTAAAACTCACACCGCCTGCTGTGCAGTGACAACGAGCCTCGTCCCTGACCCAGAAGCCTCCTGTCTTCTGCTGGCGCTCATGAAGCTGTGGCAGGCTCCATGCCAGGCGACCAGCAGGGCAAAGTCTCAGAACACTCACAGTTCTTCAATCTGGGCGACAAGGATAGGTGATGACAGATGTGGCTCTTGGAGAAGAAGGGATGAAGTTAGGGGACAGGAGGAGCTGGTGCAGGAACTGGTAGTAGCGAGCATGCTCTCTCACCCAAGCATTGGGTGGCGGGGAGGACATAGCAGTCCCAGTCGGTCCTACCTGTTAATGAAAATACTTAGAGGCTGAGCAATGAGAGGTGGGGTTGAAACAAGCTGTCTGAACAGTATTCTCCTCCTCAGGTGGGACAGGAATGAGATGTCCTCATGACGATGCAACAGCAAGCCCCTCCGCCCCAGTCAAAAGGCCACACACTGTGGCTGTTGAAACAAATGGTGTCAGCAGTAAAGACACAGGACTTTGGTTCAGGCACTTGAAACCAGAAGTCAGTGCAAAGCTTTGCTTATTGGGGATGTCAACTGAAAAAAAAGGAGAAAGAAAAGTACAACCCCTAGGAGTTGAGAATTTTGTTTTATTTGGTGGACAAAACTGAAGACTTAACTGCCAAAGACAGCCTCTCAGATAGCTCTGAGGGACTGTCCCAAAGAGGCAAGGGAGGCGCCAGGATATATACAAGTTTCTGCAACAAAAACCAGGTAGTGAAAACATCAAAAGATTACTATTAATTAAAGAAAAACAGATACCTCGAGTTAATGAATTTGGTGCTTTTCTATGTATGGGAAGATGCAAGAATCTGGGCCATTGAAACCATTCCTTTGATATGAACTTCCGCTTTCCAGGGCCAGTGTCCTGGTTTCATCCTGAATCCCCTCAGGGCTCACAGTCCGGAACGGCTGCAGTGGCTGATGGCTTGATGGCTGCAACATCCTTTGTTACTGATGTGGCAGGTGACATTCTTCACCCACACGTAGGAGCTGCTCTCTCCCTCTGTGCCTTCTGAGCTCTGCCTCCTTCTCTTTCCTGACCTCAGGAAAGTCCTGCTACTTTAAGGAACCAAATGACTGTGTCAAGGTTGAAGGCCATACACACTCTGCACAAATATACTTAGGAACTTCAGGGAGGGGAGGACTTAAATTTCTATGGCTCCCTTGGATATAGCCATCCAAGTCGCCATCCTACCTCGTCCAATGATGCTCGAATTTAACTGATGGGATTTGGGCAGGGTCCTGAATGGGGAAGAGAAGCTGATTTGACTTTACGGGTGCGAACTTAGGGACTAACTCAGTGTGCTGTTGTTGCTTGTACATCTGAGTGAGTGTTAGGAATTGAGGTGTTATGCTTCCATCCTGTAAGTGTCACAGAGGATTACCCCAATCAGGCAAGAGCAGAAAGTAGACATGTTAGTGAGACAAACTCCACTGCCATTTGTCACTAGTGGGTAAACCAGAATTTGGCATGTGTGTCTTTCCTTACCCTCTGATTTCAAAGTTTTCACCCTATAAATGATATCCAACTGGTTGGCTAGTCAGATGCCTATCCAAGCAGGGTGGCTGATAAACCTCAACAAAATTCAGAGGCTTGCTTTCCAAGTGAAGCTTCTTGGGATTAAATGGGCAGATTCACAGCCCTCTGTTCCTCGGGCACCCCAGAAAAAAGAGCTGTAGCTCTGCTCCCCTTCCCTCCTCTCCCCGACCAAAAAGGAGGTTTGGCTTCTTGTTGGACTTTTGGGGAACTGGAGACAGTATGTGCCTCACTTGGGCATTCTGTTTGGTCCTTTATATCAGCTAACCCACAAATCAGCATATTTTGAGCGGGGCCCAAACCAATAGCAATGAATGCTCTCTTTGTCCCCTACAAAGAGCCTACACTGCAGCCTGGCGAAAAATCATACGGTCTGCCTGAATCAAGAAACTGCAGTGGCTGGCAGTCTGACCTGCTGCTGTGTCTGTCATTCCTGTCCACGTGCTACGCAAACAGAGCTCATCCACTCTTGAACCATTTATTTTTCTATGCTTAATACCTTCAATGGTCGTTCCTGGACGTGGACTCTGCCTCGTACATGTACAAACACACAGACCAGCACAAACTTTTTAAAATCTTACTGATACGAATTCCCGTGCTTCTCCTGACAGCTGAGCAGCCTTGGGTTTTGCCATGTACAACTCTCAAGGCTGCAGCTACCCAGGGACATAACCCTGGTTTCTCAACCAAACCAATGTAATGATGATCCAAATCAAGTTTAACAACATACTCCACACTAGAGTGACTTGTGACCTTCATGCTGTTTGTATGTGGAAGAGAGATGGTCACGGACTCTTCACTGTGGACGAGAGTGGCTTTTTTGCTCATCTATTGCCCTGCTGGCAATGACACCAGAGATTAGCAGGTCAGTCTAAATTGCATGAGTCATAATGAATAACAGATTGACTTTAGACTACATCCTAGATGTCTAAGATAACACCCACTGCTCCCCGTGATAGTTACAGTTGGCTGTGTCTGGGATCCTGGGAGGCTTGATTGAGGTCAGCACTACTGGTTAGCCTCCTTCTTCTACTTTTGTAATCTTATTGATAGTAACCTTCATTTATGCTGTATGAGACACATTGAACAGGTTTGGTCCCAGCCTCTGTTGAGCAGGTGGTCAGTGGAGTGGCATACTCAAGTTTGGCCAAGAATGTGTAGGATTAAGGGGTAGATCATCCCTGGGAGAGGCAATTTGCCATGGACCCTGAGGAATCCCTCTATATTCTTGTGGGTGTGCCAGGAAAGACAAGGCCCTGACTGATCTTTACTCAGGCCCTGTCTCAGCACTGTGTTTGCAGTGAGCAACCTTGCGGGATGAAGCAATGTATCCTTCTGGGACAAAGGGCAGGCTTACTAATTGCTTGCTATAAAAGAGATGGAGTAACTAAGCTCAGTGTTCTTAGGCTATGACACGAACCTCTGCGTGCTTAGTGGTCCCCTGGGTCCCTCCACATTGCCCCGTGGGGTTTGGAGAGGTACAGAGAACCAGTGCAAACATGATGCTATGCTGCTTGCTGTGCCGTGAAGAATAAAGACCTTTATCTCTGATCCAATAGTCTCTTATTTTATGCCAGCATTTAGGAAACAGTAATAGGTTAACTCATTAGCTTGCAATTCAGGTAAAATAAAATTCCAGACCTTTCCATTTGACTGTCTTTCAATTTCTTTAACACATGTTCTAGTGGAGTTCTGCATTATTTCTTGTACCAAATTTCAGCATTTTAAATTTTCATGGAATTTATCCATTTTATATATTAGCATATAATCATCTTCATTTAAAAAATTTTGATACCTGATGTATTTGTAGTGATTTCCCCCTTCTATGTTTTGAATTATATACATATATATAGATAGGTCTTGTTTCAAATAAAGTTCATTAATCAGTACTTTTATAGATCCAGCTGCCCCAATGCACGATTTTAAAGCTGTATCTACACCCAGCCCTTCCTAAAAATAAGAGTGGTATTAAATAACAATAGAAAGTAACAAAAAAGCACTAAGTGTGGTGAAAAAGAATATGAAAAAGAATATATGTATATTCATGTATGACTGAAGCACTGTGCTGTACACCAGAAATTGACACATTGTAAACTGACATACTTCAACAACAACAACAACAAAAGCACCAAGTGGAAATACTAAGTGAGAAAAAGGTAATAATTGAAATACAGAACACATGGGGGTTGTTGGGGCCTTGAAAAGAATGGTTTGACTGGAGTAATTGGAATAAAGCATGATTAGAATAGTTCAAGATGGAAAGGTGGGATGAACTGAGTATATTTAACCCCTTTTCAAGGAATTTTTGGTATGAAGGGTACAAAAAACGGGATGGTAGGGTTTAGGAGGGTTTTAAAATGGGCAAGTGGAAATGGGAGGTACGTATGCAAGTGGGAACAAGCCTACAGAGCAAAAATGACTGGAATGTGAGGTTAACTGCAGGAGTCTTTTGAATGGTAGAAGGAATGAATACTGATCACAACTAGATGGAATAGCTGGAGGAGAGACCCATCATGCTATACGAGGAGGGAAGGAAGTTCTATGGACACAGATGTGTTAAGAGATTTGGTGACTGAGAAACTTTTCTCATTCTTTCCATTTTCTCAGTGAAAAAAGGAGCAGGCTGAGAGTGAGGAGGGAGGATAGAAGGTCTGAGTACAGAGAAGGTGTGAAATACTTACAGGGTAGAGATTACGTGTGAATTAACCAGGAAAATGTGTAAGCATTCTCACAGGGTGTTGTGGGCCCCTGATTTGCAGGGCCACACATTTCAAGTGAAAAGAGTCAGCATCTTTGATTTCTTTTCCTGCCATGTTCAGCTTCTTAGGTACAGGTGCAGAGTAGTTACAGTAATTGGATACAAGTAAGATTTGAGTTTTCAGTTCAAGGAAAGGGAGAATTTAGGGTATATGCAAGGAAATGATGTCTATGCTTGATAAAGAGGAAACTGAGAGTGATGGATTTTTAGACGAAGGGTAGGTGATAGAATCAATTGTCTAGAGATCGTCGAGTCAAAGAATTGGCGGCATAATAAATAGAGTGACCTAGAATAAGGAGTGAGTAGGATGCTGGAAGTTGAGTTTTGGAGGTAATGACAAGACCTAGAGTGGTGTTCTCAAATATAGGTTGAGTCCCATTAGCAGGTCATGAAATCAATTTGGTGGGTCAGTCTCTCAATTAGCATTTTAAATCCTGGCTGCACATTAGAGTCATCTAGAGAATCTGAAATTTTCTTAAAATGCCCAACACCTCACTCCTAGAGATTCTTATTTACTTGGACTGATGAAGGTTTCAGAAATCAGTTCCTTATTAAAAATTTTCAGGGAACTCCAATATGCAAGCCTGCTCCATGAAGATACTGACATAAAAAGACTGATGATAGAAGTAATGGCAGTAAGTCAGTAAGTCAGGTACTTATATTTTCTAAGAACTGTAGGGAGGGGTATGAGCTCAGATGTGTGATAAATTGTAACAAGGTGAGGTAGCAGGTGGCATATTCAATGATAATTAATGATCTCAATAAACAGTATTTATAACAGAGAAAAACACACACACACACAAAGTCTGTTTAGCCGTTTTGTAAATGGATTTCAAACATAAACTTTGACTTCATTTCTTGTATTTGGAACTAACTGGAAATAACTGAAAGTCAGAAAAAAAAAAAAAAAGTGCCAGACATCTGAGTTTACAGATTTCTCCATATATCACCTGAGTTCAGAGATTTATCCATGCTAAAATTTGATTTCAGTAAACTGTACTTAATTTTAGAATTATGAATATTGCTAAAATTATTAAAAAATTATTTGTAAGAAAGAGAAAATAAATTAACTGGAAAGTTTATTGGAAAATCTGTCAGGCTCCATAATTTAAAATTATTTAAAACAAATTAAAAACATCTATAAGAGGTCAGAATATTCAGTACTTTAAGATAAAACTAATTAAAAATATAGTATCATGGTTGTGAAAATAACAATCAAGGAAGCTATACATTTTTAAATTATAGAAAACATTAAAAATATCTAACAAAATATGTCTTGCTGTTGCTTTGGGGGAAAAGGTGGGGACAAATATTTATTTTATTTACATATATTTATTAAAGGATTTTCCATATAACATTGTCAACAGCCCCATTTCTCTTGTATTTTGCTATAATATATGAATTCACACACAGGAGATGGAATACATAAAATTACAAAGATGGTGCAAAAGTATGCCACATCACATTCAAATGTACACTAAGGTACTGAAAAGGGCATAATCCAAACATAAAAAAAGTTAGTTTTAGAAAATGGACACTGGCCACCCCTATGTACATACATGTGCACACAAACTCCACTTTAGTGAGCCACAGGAGGAAATAAAGTGTATCGTAAATAACTGGTCTTCCACTTTCCTATGTTAGTTTTTAAGTTCTTTTTTTTTTTAATCATAATGAAATCCATTAAGAACAGGATTTTCTTCAAATGTGTATGGTTTAAACACGATTAGTTTTTATATGACAATCTATTTTATACTTCTGGTTTTTTATTAGTATTTGTATATACCTAAATTCTTTAAAGTTATAACTTTGAAAATTAATTGTAAAAACCTGTTTTCTAGTTAATTTGTCACAGTTCAGTGTTTCCATACTATTCTGGAAGACTGATAAATTATAACGTACAGGTTTAGAAGTATTATTGGGTATTATTGAATGCATATTGGAATTTTAACAAAATGTATTTACCCCATATACCTTTGTACCCCAAATTTAGATTAGTAAGTGAGGAATTTTATTTACTGAAGAATGTCCCAAATTTCTGTTCTATTGTTTTACAAAATTCTAAATACAGCTTTTTGTTTGATTTTGATAGAACTGATATTATGTGAAGAGTCCATGTGATTATAAAATATAATACGGTATATAAAATACAAATGAATCTTTCCCCTCACAGTTCTTCTAGTCGACAATAACAAATTATGTATGGTAACCATCATTTTATCAAGACCTCTGCTATTATAAGAATAGACCTGAATGTATTCCCTTCAATGATAAACAATAAATTGGTGAATAATTAGTTTTACATTTAGAAGAAAAAAGCTAAACATGACAGCATAGCATTAAAGTTGATCAACCTTTGTGAATGCGTTAAAGATACGCGTTATAAACACAGGCATGGAAACTAAATACACTTTAAAAACAAGTACTGTAAGAATATTTACATACATATATCATGGCTCATTAAGAAAAAGATTATTAAAGCATAATGTGAACAATACATTATATTAATTCACAGTAAAAACACACTTTGAGGAGTAATTTAAGTCAGGAGTAATAAAAATACAGATATAACATCAGTTAGCACTATTAATACATATTTTGTTCTGTCATATATAAGAAAATATACACATAGATATAGTTCTTTTAAATCAATTTTTTTACATAAATATTCATTGATTTAAATAAAAGTTGACAGAGGTAGAATTTGTGTCAATGTCCATGATTTTCAGGAACAAGTACTTCAAATATTTCATTACTGTTTGCCCTTTAAAAAATCCATTTGGCCAACTCACTGAAAGGCATCATTCTGAAAAGGGGGAAGAGAGGAAAGTTGGGTTATGAAAAAAATGATAAACATAATGACTCAGTACATTCATGAAAAAGTGAAATTCAGTAATGTCTTAACTGAAATTATAGTCTCTAATAAAACCTTTGCCCATAATCAAGTTATATTTAATAGTTAAGAAGTACTGTTCTCTATTTCAAAAAGATATTCCCTTCAAAACTACCAACCACATCAAAGTATGTAAGTACTAAAAGAGTGATATGCAGTGAAAGGAATGAGATAGCACAGTATGTTATCTCACTCAAAAGAAGGGATAATACAATGTCTAGGTTTAGGAAAATTATAAACAAGTACTGTAAATTATGTTGTCTGAGTCTTAAAATAGGATGTTAGGGATGGACAAATATTTTTTCAAACATTTTGAACTTATGTGCTATCCAATCACCCTTCCAATTAAAACACACACATATTAAAATATGAAAAATCACAAAATGGAAACAGTAAGAAAGTAATTTTTTTCTATATCTAGGAAGACATACTTAAGAAGAAATTATCAGACAGGTTCTCTAATATTGGTGTAAAATGTTATTTATAAGGAAAAAATGGAAACAGGTTATATGTCCTGTAAGAGGAGAATGATTAAATGAATCATGGAATATTCGATGAACTGTTAAATCACTGGTTTAAAATGGCATTTTTGAAAATGCTCTAACAGTAAGAATAAAGGCATGCAACAATATTAAGGGGAATACCCTCACAGAACAAAACAAAACAAAAAAGCTGATAAAAACAATTTCGAGTATGAGTTCTATTAAAATTACATATATATGTCTATGCATGTGTGTGTATGTTTATTACAAATTAAACATAAGAAGGAAGTACACCAAATGCTAATTGCTATTTTCTCTGAGTTGTAGGGTTAAAAGTGACTTTGATTTGTACATTCATATTCACAGCAGCATTTTCACAATAACCAAAAGGTGGAAGCAACCCAAGTGGTGAATGGATAAACAAAGTGTGCTACATACACAGAATGGAATACTATGCAGCCTCAAAAAGGAAGGGAATTCTGACACAGGCTCGACATGGATATAACCTGGAAACATTATAATAAGTGAAACAAGTCAGTCACAAAAAGACAAATACTGCATGACTCCACTTACATAAGGTACGTAAAATAGTCACATTCACAGAGACAGAAATTGTAACAGTGGTTGCCAGAGGCTGGGAGGCGGACAGAATAGGAGTTTATTGTTTAATGAGTACAGAGTGTCAGTTGGGGAAGATGAAGAAGTTCTGGAGATTGATGGTAGAAATGATTTTTGCACAAGAGCTTGAATGAACTAACTGCCAGAGAAATGTACACTTAAAAATGGTTAAAACAATAAATTTGACCTTATGTATATTTTAACCCAATAATAAATGTAAAAAAAGTGACTTTGATTTTCTTCTTTATACTTTTGTATTTTATGTTTTCTCAGTGAGCATGTGTTAGATGCAGTAATTAGAACAGTAAAAAAATTGGATTATATATTTTTACTATTAGAGAGATACTGTAAATATGATGATATGAATATTTCATATTCATTTCTAGGTACTTGCAAGGAAATCCCTTAAAATTAGTTTTGGTGACAATATGAGAAAATATAAATGGAAATGTGTTACCAATTAACAACATCATTAGGATGCTCTGGGAATTTGTTAATGATTATAGGCACTTTCTAATCCACATCTATTAGGATGGCTATAATTAAAACAAGGAAAATAAGTGTTGACAAGGATTTGGAAAATTGGAATTCTTACATTGCTGGTGAAAATGTAAAATTGTACAATCATGTGGAAAAGTTTGGCTAAGTATTCAAAAAGTTAAACATAGAATTACCTTATGACTCAGCAACTCTAGGTACCCCCAAAAGATTTGAAAACAGACTAAAACAGGTATTCGTACACCAGTGTTCATGGCAGCATTATTAACAACAGCTAAGAGGTAAAAACAACCCAGTTGTCCATCAACCGATGAATGGATAAACAAAATGTGGTATAAATACAAAGAAATACTATTCAGGCATGAAAAGGAATGAAGTTCTGATACACGCTACAAAATAGATGAACCTTGAAGACATTATCCTAAATGAAATAAACCAGACTCAAAAAGATAAATACTGTGTAAATTCACTCATATGAAAATCTGGAATAGGCTAATTTATAGAGACAGAAAGTAGATCAGCGGTTACCAGGGGCTGGGGAGGTGAAGTCAGGGGACTGGAGAGTTATTGCTTAATGGATACAGTTTCTGTTTGGGGTGATGAAAAAGTTCTGGAAACAGTGGTGATGGTTGTTTAATATTGTGAATTTAATGTCAATGAGTTATACATTTAAAAAAATAGTTAAGGAAAAATTCATGTTATATATATTTTATTACAGTTTCTAAAAGTTTTCTAATTCATCACACAGCTTTAGAGATTGCTGGAATCCACTATGTTCTAAATCAGTGGTTCTTAAAGTACATCTGGGGATCCTTGGGAGTCAAGACTCTCTACTTTCATAAAACTAAGGAACTATTTGCTTTTTTCACTCTTATTTGAGTGTACAAGTAAGCCTTCCAGGGGATACATAACATGAAAAGCACGCTAGTAAGTAAATATTTTAGATCTGTGGGCCACAAGGTCCCTGTCACAACTACTCAGTTCTGCCACTGCAGAAAAGCAGTCTTAGACAACATGTAAACAAATGGGTGTGGCTATGCTCCAATAAAGCTTAATTTACAAAAATAGGCAGTGGTGTGGACTTTGGCGCAAAGGCCTGAGTTTACCAACCCCTGATTTAAAATGGAGCTGTGAACCAAGCATGAAAAAAATGTCTGTCACAACTCCTACGAAGTTTTATAATGAGAAGCTGAACCTCCATCTAATCACTTTCAAATGAAAGCGGCAGCTTAGAAGTTGTGAGGACACAGCGACTGCAGCCAGCCTCAAAATGAAAAAGGAAAACTAATGTTTCAATCACACAAACACAAAAGAAAAAGCACAGCTATTAGGAAACATTTAAACATAGGCCCTGCAAATACCAATAAACCCTGGGGGCATCAATATGTTAATGCATAGAGCGTAACTAATGTTCACAGTCAGGATTCAGAGTCATCAAAGAGTGCTTAATTATCTTCTATATACTTCCAGTGAAAGAGGCAAAGAAATGCATATTTTTTTGAAAGGACTGACTACTATTTCTGTCAATGAGCATGCATTTTCCTCAGTCATCTACCTTTCAAACTCTGGGTCTGACATGCTTCTCTCCCATTCATTCCCATCTCCAATGAATCAGCACATCACCTGGACCCTTCCTCAACCAAATGTGTCCTAGCTCTTTACAACCCCTTTGGGAAACTGCCTTGCAGTAACTACTCAAGCTCAAACACACAGTCCAGCGACCTGACATGCAACGAACATGCATGTCCGGTGACCTGACAAATTTCACTCTTAAGTGTATATTCAAAAGGAATGTACGCATCTGTTCGCCAACATACAGATATTAGAATGTTTACCATAACTCCACTGGTAATAGCCCAAACTGGAAATTACCAAGTGCCCATCAAAAATAGAACAAGGAAATGGATTGCGGTAAGCTCACATAATGGAATACCATACAGTGACAAGACTGAACAATCTACAAGTACACACAGCAGCATGGATAAATCTCACAAAGGTACTGATGAGGAAAAAAAAAGCCAGAAATGTCAGATTTCATTTATAAAATGTCCAGAAACAGACAAAAGGAGTCTATGCTTTTAATAATCAGGACAGTTACTTTTAGAGCAGGGCTTATGACCTAAAGGAAGCCCAAGAGAGGTCATGCGTTGTTTCCTAATCTGGGTGCACAGGTGTGTTCAGTTTGTAAAAACTCATTGAACACCTTTACAGCACTTTTCTGTACGTATATTATAATTTATTTTTAAAAATCTATCCTAGCTTTCAATATTATTTACTGATCTGGAACTGATTATTCATTTCATACCTCTTTCTGGTCTCCCTGCCTCTGGTTTCAACTGTCCCCAAAATGGCCCAAATACAGTTGTGAAGTTAATCCACCAGGAACAGTCCTTCCATCTTTACCCCTCCTCTGTACTCATCCTATACACAGGAGGACCTTCGATGACTCTCCCTGACTTAGAGAATCAAGTCTACCGTCTCTTCAGCCTCACATTCGGTACATTCCACATACCCCACTCTACCCTCAGCGCCTTTCTCCCTCAGTGACCCCAGCAACCTGCTATTCCTGTCAGACTGACTATTGTGCCACCTGTTCCTGTTTCTGTGTCTCTGTCCACACTTTTATTACCTATTATTTTTACCCTGAATTTGGCACTTCATCAAATATGACCCTGTGATATCTCATAGTGTCATTTAATTTTTGTTGTGATGTCTTCTCTTTTTCAACTGAGGTATAATTTACAGACAATAAAATGCATGGACTATAAATGTTCAGTTCAAGTTTTTAACTTCTATATACCACCCTTGTAACCCTCACCAAGATACAGAACATTCTATTACTTCCAAAAGTTCTTGACCACCTTTGTAGGCGATCTCCCCTCCTCCTACACAGAAAAACACTTTCTGATTTTTTTTATAGCCATAGACTAGTTTTGCTTGTCCTTGGTGTAACACACATACCTTTCTGAGAATCAGTTTACATGTTCCGGAGAATGTAAAGGAGACCTCAGAGTAGAGCTAAGGGGTGGTGTGCGAAGACCATGCCGACGCATCTCTTGGATTGCTCGTTCTCTGTCAGTGAAGATTAAATAAGAGATTATACCAAAAAGTGGCATAGAAATAAAAGGTCCTGTTACTGCTATTAGTTAAAGTAATTCCTACTCAATTAATTAATATTTCTACTAAGTTTAAATCCTTTGTCTTTAAATCATTTTTAAGCTATGGATAAGGGAGATTTCAATTAAAGGAATACATACTTTAAGAGATTGTTTGAAGCCCCTCTGAATATATATTTTCCAAGTTGACTGGTTCTCCTTTCTGCCCCTACCTTTCCCACCTCTTCTTGCACATAAATTTAGTCCTCTTCCTTCTTCCTATCTCAAAACTCCCAATGTTAGAAGTGAAACAATCCATTTTCTGTTATGCTTTCCTTCCCCGTGTCTGGGTCTGCCTGCATTTGGAACTCCTACTGGACCATGATGTTTGGACTCCTGTAGAATCCACAGTAGCTTGCTGATTCCCTAACTACATCCTTTGAGATAACACCCTAATTTTGCCCTGAGGAACATTACAGGAAACATTTATACAATACTTGCTACTTTATTTATTGTAGTGATATTACCTTCTACAACACTTGTTGCCTTTCCAGGAAGAATTACCAAAGAAATTTATTTTACATATTAATGCTAAGAAAAGTTTATTACTTGTAAGCCATATTAAATCCTTTTTGGAATAGTATAGGGAATAAATAAAAACACTGTTCAATGCTAAAAATATTTTCTTACCGTTCATATCTTTCAGTTGAAATCTGCCTTTTCAGAGTATCAAGGTCTGTTTGCAATTGTGCCATTTTAGCCCGAAGCATGGTGTTTTCCCGGCTTTGACTAGTTCTTAAAAACAAATTTAAAAAATCAAATAAATAAGTAACAAATACTATTTTATAGAGAGTCAAGTGCTACTGATTTTTGTTATTAATAAATACAAATGGAAGTGACACATAAGGATGAAAAAAGAGAAGATCAAGACTTTTGAACAATAATTCTATAAACATCTGGAGCTTTTATCACAAAGTTTTCTTTTCCATTCATCTCATTTATTTAACAAACATTTACTGAGCTTCTAATATGTGCTAGGCACTGTAGCAATGCTGGAGATACAAATCTGAGAAGACATGAACTGTAACATCAAAATGTAAAGTATTGCAGGGAAGGTAAAACTCAGTGGTACAGGTCCTTGGTTCAATCCCCAGTGCCTCCATTAAAAAAAAAAAAAAAAAGTAGTGGGAGGGTGTAGCTCAAGTGGTAGACAGTATGCTTAGCATGCATGAGGTCCTGGGTTCAATCCCCAGTACCTCTTCTAAAATCAATCAGTCAATCAATCTAACTACTTCCCTCCTCTGCCAAAATAAATAAATAAATAAAATAAGTAAATAAAAAAAAAGTAAAGTATCTTTATTGATTCCTTCTTGACGTCTATCTCAGAAAGAGAAATATTTTAACTCCTTTTAAAAGTTAATTATTCCACTTGCACTATCTACTCTGGGTTTCTTCCCTTCTTCCAAAAATATGTCCAAAGTTTTCCATCCTAAAAAGACACCATCATCAATCTCCTGAAAGGTAATCGATATACTTATGAGGTTCAAATCTCATGGCCTTTCCGAAGTCTTTTTCCTGATCCACAGCATGCGACACAGCCCACTCTCCCCATTCTGAAATGCTCGCCCCTTTGCTGACTTCTCTCTTCCTTCCTCAAGTTTAGGCATTTTTCTAAAGTTCACTCATTCTCTTCTGTGGGTATAACTTCTGTGGTGAAGATACACAAATTACATCTCCAAACATGGTATCTCTTCTGAACTAAACCCCTACATTTCCAAAAACTGCAGCCACATAAGTAAAATATTTCGGTTTTATAACACCCTTCACACTCCTATCTCCTTCTCCCCTGTAAAAATAGAAAAAAATTTTTCTTATTCCTCCAGTATTTTTCTATCATTTGTTTTATGCTACAAATCTACAAAAATTTATCCATATTGAAGAATTATTTGTGACAATCTATTTACCCCACATAAGTTGATTTATTACACTTACAATTTGCTTTCTGAAAGGGTTAACTTCTCTTTAAGTAGCTGAATTTCTGTATCCTTCTCGTGGGAGGTTAAATGAGAATGAAATTCTTTATCTCTATTTGTAGCCAACAATGATTCAAGGTTTTTAATTGTATGTCTCTCACTTGACAGTTGTTTTTTTAACAGCTCTGATTCTGATTTTACGTTTTCTAATTCCATCGCAACCTACAAGAAGAACAAAATAAGATTACTTCAGTACAATTTTAGGCTGACTCTAAAAAAATATCTGCAGAGCTATACACAAATCAGTTGCTTCATTTAGGGTACCGATTAAAGATTTTACACTACTTTCTAAGTAAAAGAAAAACACCTTATTTTCAAAATAATCTTTGCTCTTTTTAGTAAGGGCTTATTTTGGCTCTAAGACCTACTTCAAGCCTCAGTTTTCTTTTGCACTATTTTATCAAGACAGGGTACTTAATATACAGTCCTAAAATGTGGCCATCCTATCAGCAAGGAGGCCCTTCTGGTCTATTAAATATGTATATTCTGATTACATAGTCAAGCCAGTCCTGAAGCTCCTCAGTGCCTGAATATAAAGTTACTACTAAATGAGTGAAAACTGAAAATACCCATGTCTGAAAACACACACTGGGGTGTTTAATGCTTCAGATTGGGAATGGGAAGTTTCAGCTAACTTGACTTTTAAAATTAAGAAGAATTTATCAGGAAAAATCTTCTACTTAGGAAGCAACGATTGCTCAATCCTTCATCTAAGCCTTACTTTTAAACCGAGAAAAAATGTGTTGGGATATGCTTCTACTCTTTATTTAGAAGAATCATATTCTCCTAAATACCCCTCTGCTCCAAAACAGCACTCCATTTCATCACCATGTTTGCCAGAGAAATCTTGGCAAAGAATCTAGTAGTCAAATCTAGTCGTCAAAGTCTTTTAGTCAAGTCACTACTTAAAAAGGAACAAATACATTGGGCAGTGCATGGTAAAGTAAAACAACCAGAGTAGCGCTGAATAAAACAGTATGCTACAACACTATCTTTAAGTTCTTACCCTCTCAAATTCAAGGTTTTTGGAATTTAATTGTTGGGTCATAATATCTTTGCCTGAATCAAGCTTAATGCAAAGTTCTCTAAGAGATGACAAATCATTTAAGACTGCTGCTTTCTCATCTTCCTGGTGTCTCAGCTCTTCTTCTAAACTAGATATGGCTTTTGCCATTGATGAGATCTGAGATTCATAAGCATGATGTGCATTTATGTGCTGAAAACAGAAAAAGAAACAGGTACAAAGTTAAAGTAATCCAATAATTTTAAAGGCTTGAATCTGTATAGCTACAACTTCACTTTATAAAAATGAGAGCCAATTTTTGCACATTTTAAGATACTCTCATGAAGTTGCCTACTATTTAAAGATGGCCTACTTAATGTTTAAAAAAATAAACTGTGTATAATTATTAATCATGGTAACTAAGAACCTCATGTATGTATTTGGAAGATGAAAATTATTGTTTTAGGGTTGTGAATATGAAAGTTCTATTAAATTTTCCTTTATAAATTATCATAATAATGCCTTTTTAAGAAAAAGTAACATATATACTTATCACTCCTCAATGGCCTTTAGTTAAATTCTGAATTTCAAAAATGGAGTTTGTTTTAAAACTAAATACCTAAAGTCATATTTAAATTTAATTTAACCTAATAATAGTACACAACTTTATAAGTGAAATAACAAGCGAAATTTGAAATACTGATAAAGACTTTTTTCCTAGAAAAATCCACATTTAAAATTTTTCACAATTTAAATTGTGAGTGATACATACATACTGGTATAAAGTCTACTTCTAGAGTTTAGGAAGAAATCCACATTTGAAAACCAAAATTAATGAACAAAGTTTACTGAAATGAATCAACATTAAAAATCTAACGCTGCTGTGAAGATTTAATAAAGTTCAACAGTTGCATAAAAGTAAATATTTGGATTTTCCAAATATTAATGAATTAGTTAATCAAAATCCCCCCAAACTAAACATCAATATCTAAGTCAATTTCATGCCACATAAGAACATGAACAATGACAAAGAACAGAAGAACTAAATAATAGTTTCTCCTAAGAACTAGTTTGAAGATTGAAAAACATTCCTTTAGTTATTATACTCTTAATAGAAAAACTTACAGAAATAGTGTATTAGTTTCCTAGGACTGCTGTAACAAGTTACTGCAAATTAATGGGTGGCTTAAAATAACAGAAATGTATCCCCCACAAATCTGGAGGTTACAAGTCTGAAATTTAGATGCTGGTGGAGTTGGCTTCTTCTGGAGGTTTTGTAGGAGAATCTGTTCTATGCCTCTTTCCAAGCTTCTGGTGGTTGCTGGCAGTCCTTGGTGTTCCTTGCCTTATAAGACATACCACTCCAATCTCTGCCTCCATCTTCACCTGGCATTCTCCCTCGTGTCTTTTGTGTCCAGATTTATCTTACAAGGACACCATTCATTGAGATACGGACTACCCTAGTTCAGTATGACTTCATCTTAAATTGAGTACACCTGCAAAGGTCCTATTTCCAGAAAAGGTCACATTCACAGGTACTAGGGGTTAGGATTTCAAAATATTTTGGGGGGCCATAATTCTACCTACCCTCCAGCTCCCCAAAACTCATGTCCTCCCATGTGCAAAATATATTCACTCTATCCCAGCATTCTATCTCATCTAAATCAGAAGGGCTAAGACTCTCGGTATGGTCCATCCTGGGGCAAAATTCCTCTTTCCACAGATCTGTGATACTAGAAAACAAGTTACCTCCCTCTAAAATACAATGGTGGAACAGACATAGAAGAAACAGTTCCATTCTAAAAGGGAGAAAATAGAGGCAAAAAGAAATTACCAGTCCAAAGTAAGTTTGCAACCAAGCAGGGTGAATTCTATTAGATTTCAGGGCCTAAAAATAATGACCTGTGCACCTTGATGTTTTGACCTCTGGGCCTGCTAGGGCAGCCCTACCTTCTCAGTCCTCAGGTACAGCCCTACCTCCTGGCCCTCAGTGACAGTGGCTCTGTCTTCTGGGATCAAGGAGGAAATAGTCCCATCCCCTGGGCCCATGCCTTCTGGATGTGTGGGAGCAGTAGCAGCCTCACCAGCTTTGAACTGCCTTTGGCAGCCCTGCTGGTCTCTGGGCCACCTGCAGTCGTTCTTGAAGGAGAACAGATGTTCGTAACTCTGTTGGCCTGTTTTCTGCTAGTAGGATCCATGAAGTTCAGCCTTCCTTTTTTTCATCCTGCCTGTTTGTCCCTTTCAGCCCAAGTTGGCAGTGTTTCTGCTGAGGTGACCGACTGGATTCTTGAGTTACACAACTAATCTATTTACCAAGAGGTTGTTTAGCCACACACTCGGCCCTGGCTCCAGAACACACTAGCTGGATAAGCTAAGACCTTTCCAAATCATCAAGTCCTCGTTCCTTTTTGCTTTGCAGTTCCTTCCTCAATTTATCTCTTTCCTTCACATTTTACTATAGCAGCAAGGAGAAACCAGGTTGCACCTTTCATACTTTGCATGGAAATTTCCTCAGCTAAATAGCCAAGTTCATCACTTATAAGTTCTACTTTCCACTTAAAAGTAGACTGTAATTCAGCCAAGTTCTCCAACATTTTATAATAGGAATCACGTTTCTGCCAGCCTCTAATAACATGTTCCTCAATCCCACCTGAGATCTCTCTAGAAGAAACATTCTTATTCTGGACAAATTCCATTCATGATGATTTATGTATTTTGTAAATAATAAAAGTTTTCTCTATAGCTTTCTCCTTTTTTTCTGAGTCCTCACCAGAATCACCTTTAATGTCCATCTTTCTACCAATAATCTTTTCAAAGTAATAGGTTTTTTTCTGCCAAGCATCTCAAAACTCTTCCAGCCTGTACCTAGTAATTCTATGACCATAGATAATCAGTATTTTCTTCTGAAAAATGAAGACCGACTACAATACTATACCAACAAAACAAAAACAGAACAAATAGCCAGCTGTTCTGTATCAATCTAACTTACTTAGGGTCCCTATATTTAACTGAACTCAAAATTTTAAGAGATTTTTTATTAGACAGTCCTTATGACAAAGGCTTATTTAAATCCACACAGAAAAGAATGTAGTTGGAACCTTACCTTGGATCATATACAAAAATTCACTCAAAATGGATCAAAGATGTGGGGAGGGTACAGCTCAAGTGGTAGAGCGCGTGTTTAGCATGCACGAGGTCCTGGGTTCAATCCCCAGTACCTCCATTAAAAAAAAAAAAAAGTTAAAACTATAAAACTTGTAGAAAAAACAGGAAAAAGCTTCATGATGTTGGATTTAGCAATGATTTCTTGTATGACACCAAAAATATAGGCAACAAGAGAAAAAAGAGATAAATTTGACTTCATGGAAATTTAAAACTTCTGTGCATCAAAGGATAAAACTGAGTGACAAGGTAAGCCACAAGATGGGAGAAAATTTTTACAAATCACATATCTAATAAGGGATTACTATCCAGAATATACAAACAACTCTTACAACTCAACAACAACAAAAAACCTGATTAAAAAATTGGCAAAGGATTTGAATAGACATCTCCTCAAAGAAAATATACAAATGGCCAAAAAACACACAAAAAGATGCTCAACATTACTAATCATTAAGAAGACACAAGTCAAAACCAAAATGAAATACTACTTCACTCTCACTGGGATGGCTATGGAAAAAAAAAAAGAAAATAACAAGCGTTGGTGAGAAGGATGCGGAGAAACTGGAACCCTTACACTGCAGGTGGAGATGTAAAATGGAGCAGCCCCTGTGGAAAATTGTATGGCAGTTCCTCAAAAAATTAAACTTAAAAAATTAAAATTAAATAAAATTACAATATGATCCAGCAATTTCACTTCTGGGTATATCCTAAAGAACTGAAAGCAAGGACTCGAATATATACTGTACTCCCATGTTTATAAGCAGCATCATTCTCAATGGACAAAGACAGAAACAAACCAAATGTTCACTGACAGATGAATGGATAAACAAAATGTGATATATACATACAATGGAAATTATTCAGCCTTTAAAAGGAAAGAAGTTCTGACACATGCTGCAATGTGGATGAACCTTGAGATTAAGTGACCCTTGGGGCCAAGCGAAATAAGTCAGACACAAGAAGACAAATACTGTCTGATTCCACTCACATGAGGCACTAGGGCAGTCAGATTCACACAGAGAGAAGGTAGAGTGGTGGTGTCAGGGGCTGGGGGAGGGAGAATGGGGAACTGCTGTTGGATGGGTACAGAGCTGCAGCTGGGGAAGATGAAAAAGTTCTGGAGAAAGACGATAATGATAGTTGCACAACAATGTGAATGTAGTAACTGCCCCTGTATACTAAAAAATGGTTAAAATGGTAAACTTGACGTTATGTATGTTTTACTACAATAGAAAAGTAATGGGGCTCTTAAGCACTATCAGAATTAATGACAAAAGATTACCATCAAACGTGATTTTATCAATGCTTAAACCTCACTTCAGTGAAGTGTCTTTGAATGTTTTCTAAATAATGTCTGTACAAGACAAATGAATATATTACCTCCTGAATTTCTTTTTCTAGTAGCTCCACTCTTTCTCGAAGGTGTCTCCTCTCCGTGTCAATAGAAAGGAGTTCCAGCCGAACTGAGCTGCTTTCTCCCTCAGCTTGATGAGCTTTGACCTCCCAGTCTTCAGCACGGTTATGGAGCATCTGAAATCTATCTAATAAATCTTGGTTTTCTTTTTCCTGGTTCACAATTAAATTGTTTCTAAATTAGTAACTGTCACTCAGTGAAGTACTCATGTCATAAACATGCACACACATTGGGATTTTTGTTTTAATACAGGAAGCATAAGCTATCAGTGCAGGTACTATAATAAGTAAGGTCTGTGGGGAAACTAAAAAGATCTCCACTTGCATGTGTTAATGTCTAATAGAGGAGACAGAATAAAGAATCATGAAAAAGTTTAAAAAAATCAGTCTTAAATCCAACCTAAACAATGTTTTTTCACCTTAGCAGCCATTAAGCTTTCCCATCGTGACACTTCAGTTATGTAGTTATGAACTCTACTCTTCATTTCTTCTTTTTCTTGCACTGCTGCTTCTAATTCCAATGAGATTTCCTATAAAGCAGAAAACTGAAATTAACATATACACACTATATATAAAATGGATGGACAACAGGGACCTATTGTATAGCACAGGGAACTATATTCAGTGTTTTGTAATGAACTATAATGGAAAAGAATCTGCAAAAGAATATATATTTATATTTATATTCATATGTACTTATAACTGAATCTCTTTGCTGTACACCTGAAACTAACACGGCACTGTGGATCAACTATAATTCAATATAAATAAATAAATAAAAAGAAAGTGGAAGACAAATCTAAAATGAATGTAGCACCTAATGAGTTCTATTTATGTTCAAATAGCTCTTTCTGAATTTGGGAAATAAGAGAGAGCAAGAAAAAAGGAAAACTTTTCCTAAGTGTTATTTTCCCATTTTAAAATATCCTTATGAACCCCATTTTCCTTAAAGAATTGTTTATTTTGCTGTTGATATTTATATAATTACAATTTAGAAAGAATTAAAATTCAGAGCTTTAAAATTTAGCAAACAATGAATATATTGTAAAATTGTACACTATAAAACTATCAGTTTATGCATTGTGCTCATACCTGGTTTTCCCTTGCCATTGTAGCCAAATCATCCTGCAATCTTCTGTTCTCCTTAAACGACATTTCTTTAGATCTTCCTACTTCATCAAGTTCCTTGTGAGCTGCATCAAGCTGGCGCCGGAGGCTGTTTATCTCACGGTCCCGATTAATCAGTGTTTCCTTTAGCTGGCTGTTACAAGGTGTGGCAATAATAAAGAAAGTTTTTTAGAAAACTTAGTTCATTTAAAAGAAAACTGTTATACTCTGAATTAAGTATGCTAAGAGTGCAAGAAATTACAACTACTGCATTAAAACGATGATTAAGTAGGTAAAGCAGATATTTTAGATCTCTACCAATCATTATGCACAAATAAAGTTGTAAAATAAATTTATTATTCCAAAAGTCAAGCAAAAACAGAAGACTTTCAAGTGTTAAAGCAGAACATAAATGAGTCAATTGGCAAATATTTATTTACTGTTTAAGCCCCCACTTCTAATATAATATGTAAGGGTATACAAAATAAATATAATCAGTGACTTTTGTCTTTAAGTAGAGAGACTAGACATAAATATAAAACTTACAACAGTGTTCAAAAAGGTTTAGATGTAGAATAAATTCAACACTGGCTACTAAGGTAATCTAAGTTTTAATGACTAGAGGCTGCATAGGGCCCTTTCTATTCTTAAACAACAGAAATAAGGAGAAAATAAGTACGTAGAAGAGTAATTTATAAGACATAACTGTTTAGATGTAGATGACAGAGAAGGGGAGAAAGTTACAGAGGATAACATTTCCATGCAGGAGACTGAGAAAATGATAAGTGCCACCGGCAAAAACAGGAAAAATAAAAAATGAAAAATTTGCTATTGCCAGATTGCTATTCAAATAGATAAAGTCACATTCACTGAAAATTTCTAAAAAAGCTGGATGCTATTTCATTATTACTTACTTCATAGAAGATTCATACTCTGAGACTGTTATCTTCATCTGAGCAATAGATTTTTCCTATAGAAATTATAAAAATACATAAGATTCTAACCCATTAATACAGAAATGTCTTCAGCCGAATTTAAAATATAGTTTATCACATTTATATGGTTCAAATCCAATTATGTAAGTTATGCTATAAAAGAAAGCTGCAAGTAAACATATTTCTCTGTCCCAATTAAATTTCACATACTGGCATATTTCTACCCACTCTAAGAATCTAAATTCTTTCCTTGAGTTTTCTGTAATCATGTATGATAAAACTATATTCTAGAAATAGAACTTTAAAAGATTCAAATTATTGGGATAAAATGAAATTTAAACATATTAGAAGATATGGCCTTGAGTCTTAGGAACTTGTACATGGGCAATAAGAATTGCATATCTGAAACAGAATGAAATAATCTTTTCTGTTCAGATGCTGGATCATAATATTTAACAGTCACATACTTTATTAGCTAGGTTTTCTTGCAAGTTTGCAATC
The DNA here is from genome assembly GCF_048773025.1 of Camelus bactrianus. Classification (NCBI taxonomy): domain Eukaryota; kingdom Metazoa; phylum Chordata; class Mammalia; order Artiodactyla; family Camelidae; genus Camelus; species Camelus bactrianus. The sequence continues at coordinate 98,018,395 of NC_133540.1, forward strand.
TTTTCGGTCTTTTCATCTACAGTCTCCTGAAGAATGTCTTTTTCTTTATCAATAACACCAATGGTCTTTTTCATTACATGAGCCTCTTCATCCTGTGAAGTCATCTTAAGGTGGAGTTTACCTATAAATGAAAAGAAATGTTTGTTACACAACATAAATTAGGATTAGGAAAAACAAAATTTAAGAACATGTACCTATTTTTTCCTCCAGTATTTTAACTTGTGCTTGGGCTGATTCAAGTTCAGTTCTTTTTAAGGAAAGTCGATGCTGATAATCATCAAGTGACTGCTGTAGCTGCTCATTTACCATCCTAGAATCAGTAGACAAAAACAAATGGTATTACATTTGGTAGAAATAATTTTTTTAAAGTGAAAGATCTTAAAAATATTTTTCTTATTTTTAAAGTTTTAAAATTTATTTTAAAGCACTTCCAGTATAATCAATGGCATTATATGTTATATACACATTATTCCTTTTTGTCTACCATTCTTTAAAATGGCTCCATTTTCCTAAAAATAATGTAGTGTAAATATCAAATTAATTGTATACTTTTTCCCTAGAGGCTTCCTGATAGTTTTAAAGTTCTTCTCAGTTTCCTAATATCAACCCTCTTTCTCTTAAAATCTATTTCTGATAGTCAACGCAAAGGAAAAATCCTGTTTTTATAGAATGGCCTGGCACTTCAAGATCCTGACCATCTTGATCAGTGAACTTTTAATTCTTCTTCCTATTTTGACTTTTTGATAGGTGGTCAACTGGAAGTCACAGTAAACAAGAAACAGGCATTTATTGTAGTGCAATTAGGATTTAAAACTAAAGACTGGTTTCAGGGAGCAAAACAAAGAACATACAGCAGAAATAAAGACAATTTCAGATGAATCTCTTACTGATCAGTAAGATTTTTTTTTTTCAGAAGTAACAAGAATTTGCTTTCATGTCATCTAGGGTCTTTGGATGCTTATAGCCCTGGCCTAGGAATTCTTAGCCCTGCCTTGCTGGAAATACATGACTATTACCTTAGGCATACATTGGGAGCATCCACAGGTTCCTCTTAGGGTTTGTTTGAAGGTAAGATGGAAGATGATACCAAAGGTGGCTTAGCCTAACAAGGAGGAGGTTGGATTCTGAAACCACTAGTGAAATGGGACATCTCCCAGAGAAATGAAGACGTTTTACTTGCAATATTGAGATATTCTGAAATACAAAAGACATGACCCTGATTGATCTAACAGCAAATGAATGATGGATGACCTAGAGGCAGGGAGGAAATTCAAGGTGAGACTGACTTCTCTAGAATTTCACAACCAAATAGATCCAGGTCAGAAAGACACTAGGTTCAAGCAGTTTCACTTCATAAAATTATCTATAAAGTCCAGGTGACTCACTGTATTCAAGCTGTTTGTAAAAGCTACAGCTATTGCTCTGAAGGATATAGCTAGAGAGAGTGGAGAAAGAAGAAAGTGTATATTCATTGTATTGATACTTAATAAACAAAGGCTCATTATTCCTAGAACAGTTCTATAATCAGAACTATTATCTCAATTTTATAGAAGCAAATAACTAATAACTTGTCCGAAGTGGTAAAGCTATTAAGGCAAAGAAAATACGCAAATCCAGGTTATCATTGTTTTTCTACTACATCACATTGCCTTCTGTGAAGAACACAGAGTATCCTCTCTGTGGAAGGGAAAATGTCTGTCAGTAAGCTGTATCGAATCCTTTCAAAAACAGAACAGCTCCCAGAGTTCCTAAAGAAGAACACTGAGTAGTTGGCAGTGCTTGAAATCCTAAGTAGAAATGTAAAAGATCTTTTTACATCTAAGTTCATTAGCAGGGTTAATTGCTGATGAAAGTAGGGTTGATAAACGAAGGCAGGATAACATCTTGATTGATTATATATATAAAGGAGGCCCTTAAGTGAGTCATAAAAATAGCTTTGCTTTTTCATGTTCTAATGTTGACAGGGAAGGGGATAAATGAGACTCTATATCAGACCTTGGAGGTAACTTTCTGACAGAAGTATTGCTGCTAAGATAAAGGCCTCCTTAATGAAAGAATTGAGGTATAAAGTTCATAGGAAAGAATACTTGAGTGACTATTATTTTTTTTTTATCATCATGGTGTTTGGAAAGGAAAATCTGAGAATCTTTTGAGAACTAAGTTGCTGGGAAAATGAGCTAACTTCTTAGTTTCGAAAGTGCTATAAACAAAGCAAAGGGAAGTGATGACTTCCTACCAAAAGTGAAGCAATAAAACTTAACTTAGAATCAAAGCTCTAGTTCTCTACTTACCAGCCATGTGGATGGATAGGACCATTTATCTGAGATTCAAATTCCTCAGTTACATTACAGTACATGGAGATATACATGTTTTCATTTTAGGGGTCAAAAGTATTTACTTCCCTTCATGATAGAGTATATTTTAAGAAAGACAGCATCTTAAAGGGTCCTTTATTCATAAGAAGTGTTCAAGATCTAAAATGGAGCTGAAGCTCCATCTAAGAGAGGTAGGTTTTGGATTTTAATGGCATAGTAGAAAAAAGAGAGACTGAAATGGTACCCCTGTTTTATTTCAGATGTCTCCAAGAGTCTATAGTTATGACCCACCAGTAACTGAGAAAGGCTGCTATTAAGTATCATCTCTTGATGACCTAAGAGGGGAAAAGGGATCAGGACTGGTTTTTCTTTTACATTTCTGCAAAGGGATGATGATTTGTATCCAGTAGTCCTTCTAAGTCCAGCTCCATGAGCTCAGCTGCCCTCACTTAGGGCCCTGGCTCCTCTTCCTGTCTTGGTAGAAAAAAATGTTAGGCATGCCCAGAAGATAATTAGTGCAGGCACCCCAAGGAATCTATGAGCCTTCTTTCTCTTATCTAAAATGGTTCTCAATTCTCTTTAACAAATAAATACTTCTCAAGGGAGACCAGTTATACTTGCTTTTCTGAATACACAAACACACCCTACTATAATAACTGATACCTATTACCATACAAATAACTCTAACTACAGCTTATGGGCTCTTTCCATGAAAATCTGCTAATGCTTTTTTTTTTTTGAATCCTGGATAAGTCATATAACTCTTTAGTTTTAAAGAAGACACACAGAATAACTAAAGACTAAGGTGAAATGCAAACAGACTGAGGGTATTTTCAGCTGCAGGAATCCAAATGTTTAGAGCCTCATGGCTAGCAATGGTGAGGATGAAGGCTATTGTCCTCTGCTGTTGCATCAAAAAACCAAAGATCCTCTATTTAGACAATTAGAGACTGTGCTTGATATAGAAAAGACTGCTTGGTGGCACTGAAATTTAATGAAAAATGCCTGACTCAGGAAGGGAAAGAGAAGATGGGCCTACCAGGTGGATGGAAAGAAGATATGCTTCATCTATCTGAGTTATCAGCTTCTTAAATGTCTTCATGTCAAGGGAAACAGAACTTGATGTGATTAAAGTGGCAGTAAGATCTTTATTAACCATATCACAAGTGGCATGAGGTTTGGATAAGGTGACTTTATTTCCATAGAATTCTTGGTATTATATTTGTATTGGTTTCAGGATTTAGACTCGATAGCTTAATTCATGGTTCTACCAATGTATATTGACACAGAGAATATGACTGACACACTTTCCTTAGAGACAAGTCAGATTTGTCTGTCAGAGAAAAGCAAAGTTATAGAATCCTGCAATTCCCCCAGTTTATACAAGATAAAGAGAAAATTTCTCACAATCCTTCCCTATAACACAATGACTGAACTACTCCTAGGTGAGGGAAGAAGCAGACTGTAAGTAAGAGAAAATGGTATTAGTCCAGCAAAGAAAAAGCCAAAGGAGCTGCAGGGTAGGGGATCCAAGAGAAGGCTGAAAGCTCTGCCTTCTAAGACTGGAAAGGGCCTCCTGCAATGGAAGGAAAGGAGAGCTGTAGCTATAGCCTGAACGAAAAAGCAAAGTAGATTAAATGCAGATTCAACCAGCTGGACACAAAAGGGAAACAGGTATACTAGTAACTCTGGATGACAGAAATATACCATGCTATCTGTACTTTGGAGCTGAATATAGACATGAGCCAGAAGAAAAGAGGCCATTCCACTTAGGTAGCTCTCCTTCACAGCATGTATTAGAAGAAGGAAAAAAAAAAGGGAAAAAGAAGCTTCTACCTTACACCTTCCTAAATAGTATTCCTTAATTAAAAAGACACAACCAGTTCTTGGTATTATTACACTATTTGTTTTGATTTTCTGTAAGAAATGTTTCCTTAATCTGGTCTCTGTTCGCCAAGTTCATTGCCACTGTTTCAGTCTAGACACACTGTCTCCACTGTTTGCCATCAATCTCTTAAGACTCCAAATCCACCTTCTTATTTCTACCAGAGTTTACATCCTAAAAGGCATGCTACTCGTGTCACCCCCTTGGTTAAAAATTTGTTTGTTCTTCATGTTTATAAGGTAAAATCCAGACATTTTTGGTTATCATACCAAGTTCTTTATAACCTGACTCCAACCTGTAGATATAGCCTACTTTGGCCATATTGACCTTCTTACCATTTTTCAGATACATCATCTTTTTAGATTCTGTATATAAATATTCTGATTTTACATTTCTTTGAAAGAGGAACAAGAAGAGCAATGACACAGGTAGCAAAAAACTGTAATTTTCAGTAATTCAACACTATGGAGTACAAATGATCAAAAGTACAGGCATATCTTGGCAACACTGTAGGCTTGGTTCCAGACCATCACAGTAAAGTGAATACAGCAATAAAGCAAGTCACATGAATTTTCTGCTTTCTCAGGGCATATGAAAGTTATGCTTATACTATGCTGTAGTCTGTTAAGTGTTCAACAGTATTATGTCTAAAAAAATAATGTACATACCTTAACTAAAAAAACTTTATTTCTAAAAAAAGCCAACCATCATGAGCCTTCAGTGAGTTGTAGTAATAACGTGAAAGCTCACTGATCACGGGTCATCATAATAAACATGATTATAATGAAAAAGTTTGAAATACTGCGAGAATTACCAAAATGTGACACAGAGGCACAAAGTGAGCAAATGCTGTTGGAAAAATGGCACAATAAACTTGCTTGATGCAAGACTGCCACAAACCTTCAATTTGTAAAAAAAAAAAATACAATATCTACAAAGAGCCAATAAATTGAAGCACAATAAAACAAAGTATGTCTGCATCTGTTAGGGGGATTTTTGAAGGAAGTAGGTACAAAAATTTGCCTGCAATCATATCAATCTATGAAAGTCTTTAAAAAAAGTAAGACATTCAAAACCTACCCAGATTCACTCAGTGAGTAAGAACCTCCAGAGATCAGTCCTTAAATCCATACTCTACTGCCGCAAGGCCAACTTTGGGAACTACTGCTTTTCAAAACCCTAGTCCAAAATGCCACCATTATGAACCTTATCTAGCCACAAGCTCATTCCCAGAAGTGAAATAACAAAACTTTCGATAAACTTACCTAAGTGAGTTCATCTCTGTTTTCTGATGAGATGAGTCACCAGCCACATAGCTAAGTTTTTGAGCTTGGAGTTTTGTTTTTTTCTCTAAAGACTCTATTGTTTCTTTCATTATTAACATTTTAGACTTTAATTCACATTTTTCGTTTTCAAGCTATAATTTAAATTAAAAAAAATTAATAGGTATATGTCTTAGTTTCTTTTCCTTAAGCACTCTAGTAATATTTCTGGAAGAAAACTAAGGAAATAAATTATATTTATTTAAGAATACTTTAAAAGTTATCTGTTTTAGGTTACAGATGTCAGAACAGGCAAACACATTGACCTCTCCTCTTCAATATCATTCAATACCAAATACTGAAATGAAAGAAAAGATACAAACAAACAAAAAGGCAAGAAAAGAAGAAGAGAATATATCCATAACAGCAATGAAACAGGAAGGAAAACCATAGCAGACCAAATTTTTGAGAAAATTTTTTTTTAAAAAGTAGATTAGGACTGAGTTGAAGAAAAATCAGAGAAAATACTGTAACCTGAACACAAAATAGACAAGACTTATAAAGGATATAAAGGATCTATAACATTTTCTGATGGGCATAAAACATAACCTGACAATGTAAAGACGGCACCATGTTTCTGAATGGGAACACAATGTTGGAAATGGATTAAAATATCCTGAAATAATTATAAATTCAATGAAATTTAAGTAAGAATCCTAACAAAACCATTTTAAAATAAAATGGGTGACTTAGATTTCATTCTAAAATTTATTTAGAAGAAAAGAAAGTTAAGAAAAAACAGGAAAAAGTTTGGGGGAAAAGAATGCAGCTAGACTTGCTTTATGAGATATCAAAATAAACTAGAGAGCTATATAATTAAAACAGTATGGATTTCACAGAGCTATAGACAAGCATATCACAAATGTAAATTTTGAAAAGGCAGCATTTCTAAAGATAGAGTTGGCATAGCTACTCATTGGAGACAAAAAAATTAGCTAAATTTCTTTTACTTTACATACAAAAATAAATTCTATATGGAATAATGATCTACACATAAAATCAAAACCAAGACATATTAGTGATAAATTTAAGTCTTCCAGTTAAAACTATAGACTGATCACATACATTTTTTTCTCCCTTTCCTCTGGAAAAAGTGCTAAAACAATAGTAAAGAAATAAGAAAGTTATATACTCACAAGGACATGGAGAATAAGACAGAAAACAGGGTGAATGAGTGACTTCAACAACTTGTGAAAGACAAAGTAGACAGAATAGTAGCTCAGAGTGGAAGAACTATATACACTCTAGTCCTAGGTTCAGTGCCATCTGAGGCCAGATAATTCTTCGCTGTGGGGGGCTGTCCTGTGCATTGTGCACTGTGCATTGTAGGATATTTAACAGGATCTCTGGCCTCTGCTTACCAGATACAGGAAGTACTTTCTCCCCTACTGTGACAATCAAAAATTCTCCAGATATTGTCAAATACCTCTTAGGAGGCAGAACTGATCCCAGTCAAGACTCACTGATCTAAAATGACCACAGGAGGGAATACCAATGAGCAGCTGACTTACCCTGAAGAAGCTCAACACATGGAGGGACAAAGTGGTGGTGTGGGGTCACGGGCAGACTTGAACAAGACTGGCTGAAAGTCTATATATTGGGACTCTCACACCCTAGATATCTCTTTATAGAAAGTTCTCTTGAAAATCAAATATATATATAAAATATCAGTAGAATGGCTAAAAAATAAAGTTGAAGAAATCTCCCAGAAAGTAGAAGAAAAAGTCAAACAGAAAATAAAGGAGAAAGGATAAGAATCTCAGACTTCTTTAGGCAATCTAAAATCAACTAGTAAAAGTTCCAGAGAGAGAGAGGGAAAAAAAAAGAGTAAATTACGAAAGAAACTGAAAACACAAGATGAAGAGAAAATCCTAAAAATTTTCAGAAATAAAAACATGTTTCAAAGGACTTGGAAACTGAACAGCTTCAGGTACCTCAAAGAAAGTTGAAAGACCAATGGAGGACAGTATTCAAAATTTTTAGTGAAAGCAATTTTCTAATCTAGATTTCTATATACCTAACTCAAATCATAAATCAAGTATGGAAGTTGAATAAAGACATTTTCAGACAAGTAGAGTACCAGAAAAATTTCCTCCCATGTATTCTTTTTAGGAAACTGCTGGAGAGATGCTATACCAAATGAACGAACAAATCAAGAAGAAGACGTGAGATTCAACACAGGAGAGGGGGTCAGGGACAGTCTTAGGAGGACAGTGATGGAGAGACACAGTCTACAATGGAGCAAGAAGATGGAAAGGTCAGGAAGGGAGGTCTTCAGGGAGGGAAAAAACCAGAACTGATGGGTTTGAAAACTCAAAAAATACTGAAAGGCATGGGGCAGAGTGGAGTTCTTGATGAAAATTGGTGATGAAAACCAGAAAAGTAACAGAAAACAAAAATGAAACAGAACAAAAGCAATTATTAACTCCAGGAAAAAGATCTACAAGAAAAAAGGCGAGAGCAGTACTGTCCCAGTTGGCTGAACCATGAACCACGAGAAGTCATGCTAACATAAACTGCAACCACTAAAGTAAGCAAAATGTGTAATTAAACTATGTTGAAGTAATGGGAGAAGGAAAAGGGGAGTTCTAAGCCATCATTTACAGTCGTGGAAATTCACTAAGTAACCTTAAATAAAGTAAGACTATGCAGCACAAGCACATTATTTAGAAACTGGGAGGTAAACACCAGGAAAAGAGTTGAAAGAGTTATGGATGGTAATTTGGGGGATAGGGAGGTGGGAAAGTAAACTTTTTTTTTTGCATTAAAAATCTTTCAGAATTCTTGTACAAACAAGAGTACGTGTACAGTATAAAGAATAAAAACATGAACATTTGGGTTCCCATCACCTGGCTTAAAAATGAAAAACCCTTGAAACTTGAGAGCAGTCTCCAGTCACATCCCCCAACCCCTGCCCACAGTATAGAGTCTTGTGTTTCTCATTTCTTGCCTTTTTTTTTTTTAAATGGAGGTATTAGGGATTGAACCTAGGACCTCTTGTATGCTAAGCATGTGCTCGACCACTGAGCTATTTCCCTCCCCGCTCTCATTTCTTGCTTTTCCTTAGCACAGCACACTTGTATTAATCTCCAAACAATATACAGTTTATAAAGAAATTCCTGACTCTGGTTTCTCCGTTAGTATTAATTACAACACAAGCCACTGGCGTCAAACATACCTACTCATAAGGGACAGTTATTTATTTTTGAGAATGTGTGCAAACATAATTCACATACCTATTTTTGTCGGGTGAATATCCAGACGATGTATAACAGATTTGTTACATAACAAAACAATTTTCTCCAATGTACATGGAGAAAATACTCAATTTTCCTAATGGGCTCACGTATTATATAGTTCATATACCTAAGATACTCTTCTATTTTAAAATAGTGAATTAAATTTGTTGGGAGACCAAAGATTCCCTAATAGAAACAAAATGGACTACCTCTGTTTTGATCAGCTTAATCCAATGACATATCCCCAAAAAAGTAAAGCCATCTTTTCCCACCCATATCACATGTCTGCCTGTTTGGGAAAGGGCTATGAAACCTAAGGGGAGTTACTGGCTTACTGAAGAATCACTGCATGCTTATTTCAACATATTTGTAAGATTCATGCAGGTTGATGTTTGAAGCTATTGTTCATTCATTTTTACTGCTCTGTAACACTCCATTAAGTTAAACCATTGTTTATCTATTTTCCCCATGTAGATTGTTTTTCATTTTCTTCCAGAGAGTAAAGTTTAGGTTTTTGTGAACCTTATGGTCCTGTTGTCACTACTCCACTACAACATAAAAACAGCCACAGGCAATGTATAAACAAATGAGCATGGCTGTGTTCCAATAAAAATTTTACTACAAAAACAGACTGGAGGTTAGATTTGGTCTGGGGGCCGTAGTTTATTGACTTCAATCCAGGGTATATCTCTAGAAATGGATTTGCTGGCTAATGGGGTATGCCTTTGCTAACCTAGAACAATGCCACATTCTCTCAAGGAGGTACCAGTTTGCACTCCCAGAAGCTAAACTTGCTCGCTATAATATTTGTTATAACTTGTTAATTTCTGATGACCTGATGGATATGAAATGATTTTGCTGTGGTTTTAATTGGTATTTCCCCTATTATTGAGGTAGAATATCTTTTTACGTTAACCATTTATAATGTCTTCTGCCAGGAAGTGTCAATTCATATCTTCTGCTGAGTTTTTTTAGGTTAAATGTATACGTAGCAAGTTGTTCTCTCAATTAGTGCTTGTCCTTTCAATTTATGGCTATTTGATAAACAAAGATGTTCTTGTCAATGTGATCCTATTTATCTGTTTTCTTTAAAGAAATAAACTTATTTGTGTCTTGTTTAGGATCACACATTCTGGCACCAGACACCTGCTAGCTTGAGCAAGCTTCCCCTCTGCCTCAGTTTCCTTATCTGTGAAATGGGGCTAATACTAACGTTTACTTCACATGATTGTTGTTAGAATTAAAATTATATATGTGAAAAATATATATGTATGTGTGTATATTTATATAAAATGTTAAGAAAAGTACCTGACACATAGTAAATGCTCTATAAACAATTGCTATTATTATTACTTCTCTAAGGTCAAAAAGATTTTTTTCCTGTATTTTCTTTTAAAATTTGTAGTTATTTCTTGAACATTCAAGACTGCAAGTAACATTGAACTAGTTTTTGAGTATGGTATATCTGACGTGGGATCCAATTCCTTTTTCATATACATATATATGAACAGGCAATGGTCCCAGAAACAATTACTGAATAATCCTCTCTTTCCCCTCATTGATCTGAGTCTTTTATAGATCAAATTTCCGTAATTTGCAGGTTTTTCTCTACTGGGTTTTCTCTCTCTCAATCCCTGAGCACTACCACTCTTATCTTAATCACTGACTCCAGAGCCTTCAATATCTAGTAGAACAAGTTCCACACCATGTTCTTTAAAATTTCTTTGTGACTCTTGGCTCAGCTTCCACGTACATTTTAAAATCTATTGTCAATTTTAACACACCCCACACACCCACACACACCTCGCCTTCTTGGGATTTCAGCTGAAACTCTATCAATTGTGCAGATTAATTTGGGGAGAATTCACTTTCTTTCTATAAACATGTCACCTTTTAAATAAACCTGATATATTGCTCCACTTATTTAGATCTTCCTTAATGTCTCTTAATAAGGTTGCATAATGTTTTCCATTAAGATCCTACAAAACTATACATAGGTATCTGGTATTGTTTATCATTATGAAAAGGACATGGATTTTATTTATCTTACTTGAGACTTGTCACACTACTGGAATTCACTGTGCATTCTGAATTAGAGGATTCCTGTGCTTTTATAATACCTAGAAAAGTATCAGTTATTATGTCTTCAAATACTGACTCTCCCACATGCTATTATAGTCTCCTAAAATTTTGACTAAATAAATGTTGGACCTTCTCCCTTTTTCTCTAAAGCTTTAACTTATTTTGTATTCTCTATCTCCTAGTCTCTTTCCATTGACTTCTAGTACCTCAGATAAATTTTCCCATTCATTAATTCTTGTTCTCAGCTTTCTAGGCAGGCTGGAGTGACAGGGACCCTTCTAACCTACTGAAATAACTAAAAATTTGGGCAAAATACATGAAATGATTTTCAAGACACTGGGCATCAGGCAATGATGGATAGTGATCCCTGAGAGACAGGAAACAAAGGAGATGAGCCCTATGATTGTTCTAGCCTACTGTCTGAAGGATTTCCAGACTGTGGCACAGGGAAAGGAACCCAGCTGAACCTGGTGGTTCCTGTAAGTTCATAATACGAGAGGCAAGGGAGGCCAAGGCAGTTAGAGTTTGCTGGGCAGATACTGGAGGAGAGCTGCACAGAGTAAGAGCTCCAGAGTTTTGTAAAGGGTGCCCCTCGATCCTTCAGCTGAGTAGAGCTCAGTTCCTAGAAAGCAATCCAAGGCCAGGGAAAGAATCATCAAAGAATTAGAGGGAACAATACTGAGAGCTCATGTAGGGCCAGAAATAGTTTCTGTTCCCATCAATCATTTGAAAACCTCATAATTCATAGGGCAATAGGTAGTGTACTCAAAAAGATGTAGTCTTAGTAGTAAAACAAAATTAGTCCAAACTAAATGCTACTCTGGTCCCACCTAATGAAGCTTAAAAGCAAAACTGAAAAGGATCAAGCTACTTCTATCTGACTTAACTATATCCCAGAACAAAGAGTGTTTCTAGGAATACAAGCTCTCCAGCAACCAAGAAAATAAAATTCACAATGTCTGACATCCAATCTAAAGTTACCAGGCATGCAAAAAAGCAGGAAAATACAAATTAAGAGAAAGAGGGAAAAAAAAAATCAACTGACCCAAAACTGATAGAAGTAGTAGACAAATAAAACCAGTAACAATACAGAAAAGGAAACGAGCCATAACAAAACACAGAGAGAAAACAGACTAGCAGAACACATGTGAATTTGTTAAAAAACCCTCTCTCTAGTGAGAGCAATAAAAGGAGTAAAAATGAATTTCGCTTTTTACTCTAGTCTGTACAAGATTTTTAAAACAAGAACAAAACAACATAATTATAGCTAACACCTATTGAGTACTTATGATATGCCAGTGACTCTTCTAAGTTCTTGACATGTATTAACTTGTTTAATTTTCACAAAACCTCTAAGAAGTATTAGCATCATTCCTATTTTACAAATAAATTAAGGGACAGAAAGTTTAAGAAACTTGCTTACAGATAGCAGGTGACAGATTTAAACCCAAGTAATCAACCTTCAGAGTATACACTCCTCATCACTGTTACACAGTTTCTCTAACATATTATTTTGTAACTTTAAAAACATACAGTACACTAAAACTACAATTAGTCACTCATACAACAAAATACATCCCAAATCCAGTTTCATAAATTACCTGGTGATTAACACATGTCAAATGTTCTATAGTTTTCTCTAATTCTGATTTTCCAAAAATACTCATTTCCTGTAGATGCTGTAAGAGAATTTCATAGATGTTCATTCACATCAGATAATAAAACAAAATTACCACAATAAGCAATGCAAGCCTATGGTACTATTTCATTTGTCTTTTTATAACCCAAAAATGTTTTAGAAAGAAAATTATTAGAAATTTTACAAAATAATGCTTTGGGTTGAAAACAAAAACACAAGAGGTTCTTATCTTTTACACTCTACCTCCAAGTGTGACTTTAATAGAAGACACAGATTGGCACGGATCTGTAAAGATTTATACAGATCAATCCATTAACACAATTATAAAGGGAAAAACCCATCAGGTTAAGTAAGCTCAGGAGTATGCCTTCATGAGAGGAGGTGTAAGAGGAACAGAGTGTAAACAAAGAACAGATGGGATCGGAAAGACACAGAAAACAAAGTATTACAGGGCAATGCAAGAGATCAGAGTTTTAAGAATAAGCTGGTCAACAGTGTAAACACAAGAGGTTTTTCTTGGTTATTTTACCTGGTCCAACTCTTGCTGATGCTAAGTCTAGGACAAGTGATATGTTGGTATTCCCCATAATTTTTCTTTTTTTTTTTTTATTTATTTTTGTCTGAGAATTTTTCTAGTGCAAATTCTTACTTCCATCCATGTTATCCATTAAAAATAAGTAAATAAAGACATCTGATGTTTGGATTATATATTTTGTTGAAAAGGTCATTGTGCTGTATGCATTTTTTTCATTTACTAAATCATCCAACCAGTATTAAGTACATACTATATACCAAGCACCAAGCAAGGTGATAGAAATACAGTTGTGAGTAAAATGGGTAAAGTCTCTGATGTCACCAACATTATAGTCCAGTAGAAAAGACAAACTTTAAACAAGATATTAAAATAAACTCCGTTAACATTCTGCTAGGAAAAGATGTTTAACCTGGCTCTAAAGGATGAATGGGAATTAGCCAGGTGAGGGGATTGGAAGGGGTGAAGGATTTTTTCAACAGCCTATGAAGAAAGTTGAGGGCAAGAAAAAGTCCATTAAACCTGGAGTTGAGAAAATGAGAGGTAGGGAATAAGGAAAGATGAGCTTGGGGAAAAGAAGCTACACCTTTAAGTAGGCAAGGGTCAGTCATCGAAGTCCCTGAAAATAGTTAATGAATTTTAAATAGGAAGTGATGTGATCAAATTTATATCTTTGAAAGATGACTCTGACTTCAGTGTGAAATACAGATTTGAGAGGGCACTAACATACTAGTGCAGCTGCGAAGAGTGGCCAGAACAGGATGGTGGCAGGGCAATGGAAACAAGTAGACTGATTCAAGAGAAACCAATGTGAGCTCAGGAACCAGATTCTTTGTGACTTCATTAGTTAGGTAATCTTGGGCAAATTATTATTATCATTTTTAAAATTTTTTTTATTTTTATTAAGGTATAGTTGATTCATAATATAAGTTTTAGGAATACAACATAGTCATTCAAAATTTTTAAAGGTTAACTCCATTTATAGTTACATATAAAATATTGGCTATGGTCCCTGTGCTGTACAATGTATCACTGTAGCTTATTTATACATAGCAGTTTGTTCCTCTTAATCTCCTACCCCTGTCTTGTTCCACCCGCCTTCCCTCTCCCCACTGGTAACCACTACTTTGTTTTCTATGAGTCTGATTCTTTTTTGTTATATTCACTAGTTTGTTTTACTTTTTACATTCCACATATAAGTGCTACCATACAGTATTTGTCTTCTTCTGACTTATCTAACAAGTATAATACCCTCCAAATCCATCCATATTGTTGCAAATGGCAATCTTTTTCTTTCTTTTGGCTGAGTGGTACTCTATTATTTTATATATATATACATATATATAAATATATATATATATATATACACACCTCATCTTCTTTACCCAGTCATCTGCTGATGGACACTTAGGTTGCTTCTATATCTTGGCAATTGTAAATAATGCTGCCATGAACATCAAGGTACATATATCTTTTCAAATTAGTGTTTTCATTTTCTTTAGATACATATTCAGGAGTAGAATTGCTGGATCATACAGTAATTCTATTTTTAGTTTTTGAGGAACTGCCATTATTGTTTTCCATAGTGGCTGCACCAATTTACATTCCCACCAACAGTGTGCAAGTGTTTCCTTTTCTCTACATACTCGCCAACATTTGTTATTTGTGGTCTTTTTGATGATGGCCATTCTGACAGGAGTGAGGTGATATCTCATTGTGGTTCTGATCTGCACTTCTCTATGATTAGTGATACTGAACATCTTTTCATGTGTCTGCTGGCTGGGCAAATTATTTGAACTTACTGTAACTCAGAGACCACTTCTGTAACATGACCCAACTGAAAAGGTAATTGTGAAGATTTATTGAGATAGCCTTGTAAAAAGCACTTAGAACAGAGCTTTCCACATGGAAAGGGCTTAATAAATGTTAACTATTATTTAAGACATAGCATCACTGGGACTTTGTGACTAATTGAGAGATAGGAGCTTTTAGGGAGAGAGAAGTCAGTGATGATGCCTGGGTCCAATGGCTGGGTGGAGAGTGGAACAACAGGAAGCTACTAGAGACTTGAAGACTGAAAGAATTAGTTCAGTTTTCAAGTGAAAGATCTACTGTAAACTCATAAATCCTGCATCCTATAATCCAGAAAGATCATCTGGTAATACAAATGTCACTTTATCTGAGTTTTCAGTAGTACTACATTTTTAAATCCTATTTTTACATTCCTTAGTCATTTCAACAGATATGGAAAAGGACAAATCAGTAGCTTGTATTAAAAGCTGCCATATTGTGCAGAAGTTTTCCATTTGGTAATTTTAACACTTATTTTAGGAAGGCAGTATTCCAAAAGATCCCAATTAAAAGTATTCTGTTGGGGTAAAACTTTAACTAAAAATTTATGACATAAAGATTACCTTTATAATACTTAAATGTTCTTATTCTTAACCTTAGCTACTAATTTCTAAGCATTTATTCAATAATAGTTATTGGAAGTAAACTATGGACTTCATAATAGTAACAATAATAGTTAATATTGAGTTCTTAAAACGTACTGAGCACTGTTAAGTGCTTTATGTATATTAACATTTTTTGGAGTTATAGTCTATTGCCCCTAGATATCGCATCAAAACCATAAGCAACAAACACAACATTGTAAAATGACTGTAACTCAATAACAAATGTTAACAGAAGAAGAAAATAGATAAATTAGAGTTCGTCAAAATTAAAAATTTCTGTGCTTCAAAGGACAATACTAAGAAAATGAAAAATGGGGAAAGTATTTGCAAATCATATATCTGATAAAGGATCTGTATTGAGAATATATACAGTATTCTTACAACTCAATGATAATGACAAATAACTCAGTTTAAAAATGGGCAAAGGATCTAAATAAACATTTCTCTAAAGAAGAGACACAAACGGCCAAATAAGCACATGAAAATAAGCACATTAGCCGTTGGGGAAATGCAAATCAAAACCGCAATAGATACTGCTTCACACCCACCAGCATGATGGTAATAAAAACCAGAGATAATAATAAGTATTGGTGAGGATGCGGAGAAATCAGAACTCTTACACACTGATGGCGGGGATATAAATGGTAGTCACTTTGGAAAACAGCCTGGCAGGTGCCCAATGGTTAGTTATAGTTATCACATGACTCTAGACACATACCCAAGATAAATGAAAACATACATCCACATAAAAAGTTGTACACAAATGTCCATATCACCATTTTCCATAATAGCCAAAAGTGGAAACCACCCCAATGATAAATAAATGTTGTCTGTCCATACAATGGAATATCATTCCACAATAAAAATGAATAAAGTATTGACACATATTACATAATGGATGAACCTTGAAAATGTTATGCTAAGCTAGAGAAGCCAGACATAAAAATACATACTGAATGATTCAATTTATATGAAATGTTCAGAGTAGACAAATGTGGAGAGACAGAGAGTAGCCTAGTGGTCGCCCAGGCCTGAGGGGGATGGGGGGAATGAAGGGTGGCTGCTAACGGGTACAGGCTTTCTTCCTGAGGTAATGAAAATGCTCTGAAAGTGACTGTGCTGATGGTTGAACAAATCTTTGCATATACTAAAACCCAATGAATTGTACATTTTAAAATGGATGAATTACATGGTATCTCAAGGAAGTTTTTTTTACAAAGAAAGATAATGTCCCTCCACATGAGGGCCTTCCTATTGAGACTGGAGGTTGGTCCTTTTCTATAAAGAACCAGATAATAAATATCTTAGGCTTTGTGGCCCATACAGTTTTTGTTGCAATTACTTAACTCTGCCACTACAGCACAAAAGAACCTACATAAAACACACAAACAAATGAGAAGGCCAATAACATTAACCAATGATGAAATTGGAATTTCATAACTTAGATGTGTCATGAAATATTCTTCTTTTGATATTTGTTTAATGATTCAAAAATGTAAAACCCAATGTTAGCACACGGGCCATATAAAAACAGTGTTCTGGATTTAGCTCATGTGCCATTATTTACCAATCCCCAGCCTAGTATCAAAATAGTCACATCATATAAAAAGAACTTCCTTTTTCTTAAAAAAATCACCTTTCAAAAATAAGTCGATCTTATTACTTACTTTTAACTTTTCTTTTAAAGCTTCTTTTTCTGTCATAATTCTTCTTAAGTCAGATAATGCAAGTTCTTTTTCCTTTTCTATAAGACTAACAGTATTATGGGAAACTGTGGTTTGGGAAGACTTTTGTCTCAGTGCAGATAATTCTTCCTGAGCCTTTAAGAATTGAAAGATGTAAATTAAAAAAACACTGGATATGCTCCTAGTTTAAGAAAAGGCAAACTAAACACATGCTACCTTTGCTCTTTTCCCAAATGCCACCAAAATGAGACTAAAAGGATTAAAGTAATAATAATAAAAACAAAAAGACAAGGAGATTGAGGAAGTGCCAGTCAAAAAAATTTTGAAACCAAGTGGCAGATGGACAACTAGTAATTAACTAAGCAGACCCAAGAAAGCTGAAATCTAAGCCAACAGTGGGAAAAGCCCAGAAGTGGATCAGTTTGTACTGCAGAA
Organism: Camelus bactrianus; assembly: GCF_048773025.1. Taxonomy (NCBI): domain Eukaryota; kingdom Metazoa; phylum Chordata; class Mammalia; order Artiodactyla; family Camelidae; genus Camelus; species Camelus bactrianus. The sequence continues at coordinate 98,035,985 of NC_133540.1, forward strand.
TCCCAGAAAAGCTTCAAAAGTGAAAACAGCTTTTTGAACTTGAACTTTTAACCTGCATGTCCTTCTCTCGCTCTCAAAATAGCAGTAGGATTTCATGGGAGATTGCTATGGGAACAAATTTAGGTGATAAACACCATGCTTTTGCTCAGACTCACCTTGCCCTCTGACAACTGAGGCTTGGTAACTGGGCCAAGCTGTATGGAATCTCCCCTCCCTAACCCTAGAGGCTAAGTCCTTAATATCCAATATATTCAATTAGTGGGCACTACCCACTGTTTGACAGACATATCCCAACATGTCTGAATCCCAAGGATGCACTTGGCTCAGTCAGGCTGTGACCCTTCGGAAGCTTTAGAAATAGGGAATTATCTCTAACTGACCTGACCCACAGATAGGCTAGAAAAGAGGAAGAATAAATATGGAAAAGCAACAGAAATCCCTGCTTTGGGAACAGGATGATAGAAGAAACTATTACTTATAATTCTAACTATGAAGGAAAATCACTAAGGTCCATATAGTACAGTAATTTAAAGGATATATATATATTGGTTCCATTATAGTTAACTAGTTCCACATAATCTGTTGGCTTAATTATAATCAGTATCTTACTTCATTATATAAGACACTTAGTTTATCTCTTTCTGCTGTCAATAATTTAACATTGGACTGTATATCCTCCATATGTTTTTCAAATCTTTCTAGCATACGCTGGAGTTCGTCTCTTTCTCTCGTGATCAGATGGATTTCTGAATTGTAATCACCCTGAAACATAATTTAAAAATAGAAGTTATCATTTGTTGTAATTATCACCACATGGTTGCCACAAGGATGCTGATGATAAGACTGACTGAAAGATGCTAAGAGACAGAAAGAACACAATATCCTACAGTGTAAACAAGGAGCACAATTTTTAATCTATGAGAAGAGCAGGAGATGAGAGTGCTGGCAGTATGGGGACAAATTTCGTAGCCTTCAAGTTCCCAGCAAGGGACTTGGCTGCCACTGATGCTACTTCATTAGATCCCATCAAATGCTCCAACTGTCATTCTCCCAGAGTTGTTTATACTGGTGGCGACTAAGGTATAATCACCAGACCAGAAGCATGCAGCACTGGGGAACTGATTAGGCATGCAAGTTTTGGGACCACCCCAGACTTACTCAATCAGAAACTCTGGGGACAGGGGCCAGTAACCGGTTTATCAAGTCCTCCAAGCGATTCTGATGCATGCTGATTGCTGGGAACCCCTAGTTATAACCCTCTCCCGGGGAAGAAACAGGGCATGTGTGCACCTGCTCACCCAGAACAGCAACTGTAACAGCCTAGCACATTCCTCTGTTTTCTGTGACTGAATCTAAGATCAATTTCCCAGGCACACCAACCCCCAACTGTCCCAGCTTCAAACCTGTGTAAGGTCTATTTTTGCAATCAGATAAGTAGAAATATTTCTACCAGATGGTGTACATTAAGGATGTTCACTGAATAAGCAACTACTTCTGACATTTCTATAAAAAGATTATACCTATTATTCCAGTACAATTCAACAAAATCCACTATCTTCACAGCTATTGTAGAAAATCAAGATAGTAAATGTAAATCTGGGATCTGTAGTATCTTAATGTTCAAGTTCTAAATGCAGAGGCTCCATATAGCGATAATCTGATAATCTGGTACACTGGGAAGTATCCTGATGTGTGTTGTTCAGTATTTACCGTGCACATAACTATGTCCAATGGAGACTTGGTAAATAGTAGGTATCTGTGAAATACCCTTCACCTGCCACTCGGAAATAAGTTATCCCCTTGGTTAGGTGAGCAAAATCAAGGCATAATGGATGAGATTAGCTCTCTGGACACCTTAAAGGACAAGATATATTACAGGACAAAAGCAATTAGGGGAAGACTTAATCAGGGTTTAAACAAGAATAAAAGAAAATCTGTAACCTAACCATCTCTAAATAAAAATATCTTACTGAAAGGAGGTGGTCTGCCTAGATTTTAGAAAAGGAGAGCTCAGTGAGTAAGGATTTGGAAGTCTAATTTTCATTACTGTCTAGGTCTCAGCTTAAATGTCACTTTCTCTAAGTAGTCCTTCCAGGTTCTCCAATCTAATTTAGATGTCCCTCTATATACTTTCATAGCATTATGAATCTTCTTCATTATCACTTATTATACATGAGATTGTAAAGTTATTTACATGTTGGGTGTTTAATGTGTCTTTACCACTAAAATGTAAGCTCTATGAGAGACACAGCAGCAGGTATCCGGTCATACTCACCATATCTTTAGTGTCTAGCATGGTACCTGGTAAAACATACGAATTCCCTAACATCTATTTACTGGCCTTCTTAAGTAGGAACTGTAGCTCTTTTCTAAATATATCTTGTATGTAGGTACTTACATTTGTGTTAATAATTCCCTTTCACCTCTCCATTGTTCCCAACACACACACACACACACACAACGTTAAAGACTGAGTACAGGAACTAGGTCTTCTTCATCTCATATCCTGGGTGCCTCATTCACAGCAGGCACTTGGTATATATATCTATTGAACTGAACTTAATTTTCTACCTATACCTGATGTGCTCTGAATCAGCAAATAATAAGGAAACGAAACATTTACTAGAACTAGGTGCTATGCTAGACCCTTATATAAATTATTCCATGTAATCTTTACAAGAGGTTGTAGTTACTTTCTCCACTTTGCAAATGAGGAAACTGGGGCTCCATTGAAGTTAGGTAACTTGTTCAAGGTCATAAAGTCAGTATATGGAGTTGAAATTTTTATCGAGTCTCTAACACCAAAGCACTTTCCACTACACTATACTCAAAACTCATTTGGAACTCTGTGAGTACAAGAGGTGAAAGGGGACACTGCTGTCCCTACACAGGCAAGAAAATCAATGGATGTATTGTTAATAAAAGTCATTGATATTAAAAGTGACAATATTCTTTTCTGACTGCAATCCCAAGAAACTGCCTAACAATTTGCCATAAAGCAAGGGTTGAAAACCCATAGCTTTTACCAAATCCAGCTTGAGAGGGGTCTTTGTTATCTGTCAAGTGTTTCTTAACATGTTTAAAGTATTAGGTGGGGATTTACTTTCTAGTTCCCAGCACTCACAACTGTCTTACCCACTTCACTTGTGTACATGCCCCCTTATACTCTATCATGCCTACAATATATTATTGGGACTCTAAAACGCTACCAATGTACCAACTTTCTAGACTTTACAAAATGAATTCTTTATCTATGTCAGGTAATGTTAGAATATTTCAAGAAACTAAATAAGTTCCAAGTGGGGAAGTCTCTCCTAATTTTACCAGTATCTGGCTGGTATCTCATTTGTCTTTCAATTTTGAATCCACACCAAGCAAACGAATCAAATGTTTAAGTTAAATGCATTGAGATATTTATCTACTTAGATCTATTTAATAAATACTTGATTAAACTAATCAATTATTTTGTGAAAAACTGCCTTACACAATGAAGGTGATCAATTCAGCAATTTATTTTTCCTGATTCCTAGTATATATAGAGTTTAAAAAACAACTCAGTAACACATAAACTAACTTATACTGTATTTTTCCACCAATTCATTGGGCTTGTAATAGATAATAGCATAATGTTTATACTAACACTCTGTAAATCAAATTTAGTCACTAGCCAATGAGGTTAAGAAACAGAGTCTAATCGGAAAATGATTCAAAGCCATTTGACAATGGACAGAGGATCTTCAGAAAAAAGATGACAGAATTGGTAAATTCAGACAAAGATGAAATCAAATGTTTTAATGACTTTACTCCCAACTTCTCCTAATTTTATCTAGTGTGTGGATAATGTTAGGGTCATATAAGCCTCCAGGACTCCTATAGCTTCAAAGCTTAAAAGAAAAGAAAAATCTAAAGAATCCAAATTATACTCATAAAAAGTTAAAAATAAGTAAGACCTAAAATACAGACACATGCTTTTGCTCTTTCATGAATCATGGTTAACTTTATATAGTGTACATCTTCAGACTACCAGGCTGTAAATGTGGCTGCAGTGGATCAATGGGATGATCTACCCAGCACTCATTTCCATTTTGTACCTTCTCCTGCTGCACGGTTATCATGGAAGATACCCAGCCTGCCCTTCTGACTGGTCCAAGGCTGGGGACAGCATGAAGCCATGTTGCCTGCTGTGTGAACAAAAGCCACTCTGATTCAAGAGAGGAAATGCAGCTGATACCAGAAAGTAAAGGCTAGAAAGAGAGACAATGTCCGGTAGCATGAGTTTCTGGCTCCAGTTTCTAGAAGCTCAGATGCCCCTGCACTCCTCCCATATATAAAATGAGCTATTCAATGTTTCCTTAATTTTCAGGAATCAGTATGTTATGCCTTGTTCTTAAGTAGTTCTCCTAATTAACGCAGTGTGTCTAAAGTACAGGTCACAGAAGAAAACAAATACCAAAATTAAGAAAAACTTCTTATAAGCAAGCATGAATAAAGTTACATTTAATACAATTAATAAACCAGGAAAGTTTGCTCATAAAGATACTCTCTTGCCTTATCAATTACTCTCATAGATATTACCTTTTCTAGTGTTTTAAACACGGGAATTTTTTCACATGTAGAATAACTTCTGGAGCAAGATCTTCGTTGTATTATATGTTGGAGTCTTTCTAGCTCTTTCTTATAAAAATCTCGTTCTTCTTCTATACCTTTCAGAAATGTATCTAAACGAGAAGGTGACTTGTCTCGACGTTTTATTCCATGTTCTAGCCTCATCCTCTCAACTTCCAAAGTAAGTTCTCTTTCTGCAAATAAAAGTCATTAAATCTTAAACAATGTTGCATACAAAATGTATAATTAGCCAAATAAATTATATCAATAACTTTCAGAATGCAAGCTACTAAAATTCAGCTATTTAAATATCACCTGTAACTGCCAGATATCAAAGAGGTAAATGCTGAAAGGAAAGGAGAAAAATATAAAAGCAAAAATTAAATTAAAAGTTTAAATAAAATCCAATAAGTCAAAATCCTCCTGTTTTTGTCATATACAAGGATGAGTACTATTTAGCATTACACAGTGCAACAATAAATTACCATGTGATATTTTTAAAAAAATTATTATTTCTTACTTGGGGAGAGATGGTAATTAGATTTATTTATTTTTAGAGGAGGTACTGGGAATTGAACCTAGGACCTTGCGCATGCTAAGCATGTGCTCTACCACTTGAGCTATACCCTCCCCACAACATGATACTTTCTGGTGACCTGAAAAAACTAAAAGAAAATTTATGTATAAGCAATTGATCATAATATGTATGATGTTAACATTAAGCTTGAATTTAATATAGCATACACATAAAGAGATCAAAACAACTTATTTTTCTCAAATTATTATTAACTTTTACCATAAAAATCACCTTTCAGGAGTCAAAAGTAGCCTAACACTGGCAATTTCATATAGCTTAACCTTATTTAACTGATGCTCTTTACCACTCTGAAGGATGAAATGATTTCCAAGATCTATTCCATCCTTTCTTTCATTCATTCGACCAATATTTACTTACAGAGTATCTACTAAATGCCCAGCATGGGCTAAGGATACAAGTATGAAGAGCATAGCCAAGGTCAAGCAATTACTCTACCAGCAGTAGGACAAGAGCTACAAAAGAACAGTAGCCTGGAGGATGAACAGGGGGATCATCCTGCGGAGTTACCTGAGAGGGAAGGAAGCAGGAGCGTGGGAAGGCATGGGCAAATGTGTTAAATGCTAAGAAGTCAAATAAATTGATGAATGAAAAGTGTCCACTGCATTTACCACAATGGAGGTGAGTGGTGACCTTAACAAGAGCAATTTTGCTGGTGAGGTGGGGACAGAAGCCAACTGGAGTGGACTGAGGAGCTAAAGGGCAGTGGGTGATCAAGCAGAAAAGCAAATGTGGGTGACCTTTTAAGATAGTAAAGCTATAATCAGGAGGAAAGAGTGGCTGGAGAGGAATGGGTCAAAGGTTTTGTTTTAGAATGGGAGAAGGGTAAGCATGTTTGAATGTCAATGGGAAAAAACAGTAAAGTTTTGGAAAGAAGGTAATTAATACGTAAGCGTTTTAAAAGTGGAGAGGATAGGATACAGAGAACAGAAGGAGGCAGTGTCCTTTCATAAGAGGTATAGGGCTCCACTGTAACAGGAGGGAAGATAAAGATGGACAGGTTCAAGATCTGGGGACAGGAAACTGATGGAATGTCTCCCAGATGGCTTCCATTCTCTTAGGGAAACTGGAAGTAAGATCATTCAGTTAGAATGGGTTTACTGAAAATGAAAAACATTTGAAATGTTCCCTGCAGAGCCGGGGAGATCAAGCAGTAAGAAATATAAAGTAAGGTTTCCATACATCCCTGAGGGTGCTGCTGCGGTTTGGAACCATCTAACTTACAGTGCTATCCACATGGCTGGTGCACACGCAAGCAGTGCTTAGCTGCGTGTGTAAGTGTTCTGCTTGATCCAAGGCTGGGTTTTGGGCAGCAGGAATGCATTTGTAACACAAAGGAAAAGAGTTTCAGATATCTGAAAGACTACACTGAAATGCCAGGATATCTAGCAATGAAAGGAAGTAAATTTGCAAATTTTTAAACATAGGTCTAAGCACTTTAATTTTTAACCCATTTAATCCTCACAACAACCTTTCGGGTTAGGTGCCATCATTAATCCAAAAGATAATGGAAACTGAGGCAAATGTTCAGTAACCTGTTCAAGTCATACAGCTGCTAAATGGAGAAGGGGTCAAATAGATTACCCATGTGGATGCAGAAGAGCCTAGGATATAGCCTCCTCTTAAAACAGCACACTGGCTTCCACCTCCTGAGACATACGGAGTTTAATGGCACCAGGCTTCTGCACTTGCCATCCCCTCCTCCTGAAAAATTGCCCCAGATCTTCATATGGCTAGTGTCCTGTCATGAGCCCTTCCATCAGTCAATCTCTAGCACATCCTTTCATTTTATTTTTATACTTCTTATCATCTGAAATTAACTTCTTCACTTATATGCTACTAGTTTGTCTCGCTAACTAAAGTCTCCATGGGAGCAGGGGTTTTGTGTATCTTGTTTACCATTATCCACCCCAGCACCAAAACAGGCTCATGAACATTTGTCAAATGAATGAATGAATCCTTACATGTTCCTTAAACCAAGTCATTTAGGACAGGTATCTGGAAAGCCAATTAGTCTTAATTACTTCTATTATATCTCAGTGCCTGGTCTGGTTTCTCATATAAGCACTCAACAAATATTTATTGAATAAATGAATAAAAGATCATCTACTAAAAAATAGTACATTAAGAGGACATCACAATTTTCAAGTTATCAACATTTTATATTTTACCTGTAACAGCAAAACTTTCAATTTTTTTGTTAAGTCTTTGCTTTTCTTGTTCAAGTTGATGAACCACAGTTTCCAGGTCTGATTTTATAAGGAGTTCATCACTCAGTCTCTCCTTTTCTTTATGACATAAGTTTAATTCCTGCAAATTTTAATACTATAATTAAGATTTCTAACAACTTTATAAAATATTATAGCACTTTAGATATTTTGGTAAGCACATTTATTTAAGAGTAATTCACATACACACACTTATAATCAGTCAAACATATGGTTTCAGTTGAAGTTAATTATTAGTTATGGCTAAAAGCACCATAAATCCCAAATGTCAACAATGCTCCTTTCTAAAGCAATAGGATTATTGGATTTTATTTTCTTTTAATTTGTTCAGCATATTGTCTTTTTAGAAAATAAATATGTACTTGTGCAATAAAAAAATATTAAAGCTTTTTTAAGGAAAAGCTGAAAGTGTTTAGGAAAGCAGAAGTAAGACGTTGCTCTAAGATTTCCATAGGTATCCGTAAGTGCAAGGGTTATTCTCTCAGCCTCATCTGCACAACAGGGATAAGACCAGTACCCAGACACTGAGGATTCATACATGAATGGAAGTATCTATGAATGTGAAGCACTCTGTACAGTGTCCAGCACATGGCAAGTACTCAATAAATGTTAGCAATAACGTCATTAGGATTTATCTTAAAAATACGTAACATGTAGTACCAATGGAAAAAATAAAGGTCAGAAAATAACTACAGTAACACCTTGCTGTCAGGCAACAATACTGAAGCTTGGCCACAGTTCTGAGACAAACACTATGAATCACATACAACTGTGTAGAGTGTGCATACAAGCAGCAGTGAACAAACAGCAAAAACCCCTGTCCTCGTGGAGCTTACAGTGTGGAGAAAACAGCATCAAAACATCTACTTCACATTTATTGACCTCATGGGAGAATTTTACAATATCTAAGAGACTCAAAAGTGGACAACATTTAGGAGGGTTAGCTAATTCAATTATTCACTATTGAATTGAAATGAATACCTGATAAGCAGCTGAGTAAAACAGGAAGCCACTGTGATACACCGTTCATAGTGCACATACAAAAGTCAACAAGCATTTGAGCATCACCCATATGCCAATGTACCACAAATGGCTACATGTTTTAATTTCCCTTATGACTGACACCAGAACATTAGCTAGACTGTAAAAAGAGTATGCATAATGAGGAAACTTGGAAATTAGTATTAGTCTTTGTTTCCAATCTTAGTGGAAACTCATCCAATTCAACAGATTACTTGAAAAAATTCTCAATAATCTTTTGGGTGACTACCTAGGAGTTTCTACTTACAAGTAAGACATTTGTTCTGCTAGTTCTAGACTATAAGACTATCTACTATATCTAGATTTATGCTGGGATGATTACTAGTTCTCTCATTTGAAGACCACCAGGACAAACAACATTGACTAGTAAAATGGTTTGGACTACCAAATTGAAACTATTAAAAGATGGCTGAGTGCTTTTCACAAAAGTCAACAGCTTTACCAAGTGATTACCAATTTCTAGCTTCAGTATTAGTAAACTAACAAGTCATGAAGTCATTTAAAGAATATAAAACTCCTAACAGGTTTTCCAAATTTGAATATAACTTGCCACCTATTACCCATGAGATTGAAGAATTGTAAAAATATAAATGAAAGTAAATATGTACATTCAATGGAATATTATCAGCCATAAAAAAGAATGACATGCATGAATCTTGAAAGCATTTGTGCTAAGTAAAAGCCTGACACAAAAGGTCACATATTATATAATTCCACTTACACAGAATATCCAGAATAGGCAAATCTATAGAAACAGAAAGCAGACTAGTTGTCAGGGGCTGAGTAGAGGAAAATGAGGAGTAACTAACTGCTAATGGGCATGAGGTTTCTTTTTGGAGAGATGAAAATGTTCTGGGATTAGACAATACTGGTGGTTGCACTACTCTGTACTATACCAAAACCACTTAACTGTACACTCAAAAGAGTGAAAATTATGATAGATAAATTATATCTTAGTAAAAACATGTAAAATAAAACAAAAATTTTCTTAATGAAAATTTTGGCAATTTAATATGACACCTACTCACCAGCTGAAGTTTTCCCATTGTTTCTTCAAGACTCCGCATTTCAGAGAGCTTTTTTTTAATCTCTTTCTAGGAATAAAAAGCCTGTTAGGGTAAATACCTAAACGTCAAGAATACTTATCACTAAGTCACAGTGCAAGAGACCAAATCATTTTTCAAGCAGTCCATGTGCTCTCTTACCAGTGAGATCTGAGGCTTTAGCCAGTACTAAGCCACAATTTCAGTGAAGAGGAGGCAAAGTTGAGGTTTCTCTTTAATTTCTCAGTATCTTGAATGCTTACGGGACCTATTTGTAACGTGTGAAGCAAGAGGGCCACTTGAGAATCTTTTTTTTTTTTTTTTTTTTTTTGGTCTGTATACTTGTGGGACCTTCCTTGAGGCTTGATTTTTAAGATTCATCATGTGGCCCTTTCATTTCCTGATTTTCCTATCCTATCACCACTTGCTACTACCCACCTAGATACTCTATACTACAACTGTGAATACTGAATGCAAAGGTTAAAATATCACAGCCTCGTAGGAATCTTTTATTGAGCCAAGTTGTCATTCTTGATTACTGCCAATGGGGCATGAGAAGCTATGTTCAGTACATTGTGTGCACAGCATTATATGCAAAAGGAAGTGGAAAAGGAGAGGAAGCCACAAAGCAAAATTAAAACTGCATTAATTATGTTCTTCATTTTCAAGATTGTTTTGGCACATCTGAGTCCCTTGAGATTCCATATGAATTTTAGGATTTTTTCCTATTTCTGTAAAAAACACCATTGGGATGTGGAAGGGGTTGCACTGAATCTTCAGATTGTTTTAGGTAGTATGGACATTTGAACTATATAAAGTCTTCCAATCCATGAACACAGGATGTGTTTCCATTTATTTCTGTCTCTAATTTCTATCAGCAATGTTTCATAATTTTTAGTGTACAAATCTTTTGCCTCCTTGGTTAAGTTTATCCCTAAGAATTTTATTCTTTTTGATGCTATTGTAAATGGAATTATTTTCTTAATTTCCTTTTTGGATTTCTAGATTTTATCTCTAGACATAAAAAACTTCTAAAGCACCAGACAAACAGATAATCTGAAATCTTGGGGCTGGTCAAAGACTTTAATTAAGACACTATTTTCTCGCACTATATCTTACTAAGAGATGTATTTCCAGTAAAAATTTAACTTTTTCATTTAATACAATTTAACCTTTTCATTTATCAACATTGTGCTATACTTGTCACTCCGATCCACTGATTACTAATAATTATAATGATAATACTATTTAGAGGAAAATATTAACACTCTGAACTTTACAGTCACGGGACATTTTTTAAAATAAAAAATTTCAATTCATGTATGTTTTAATTGAAGAGATGTTTGAAATAGACTCACAGACAGAGAATACAGACTTGTGGTTACCAGGGGGGTGGAGGGTGGGAAGGGATAGACTGGGATTTCAAAATTGTAGAATAGACTACACTGTATAGCACAGGGAAATATACACAAAATGTTATGATAACTCACAGACAAAAAAATGTGACAATGAGTGTGTATATGTCCATGAATAACTGAAAAATTGTGCTGAACACTGGAATTTGACACAACATTGTAAAATGATTATAAATCAATAAAAAATGTTAAAAAAAAATTGAAGAGATGTTTGACAGAGTTATCATAAAAAGATACTCAAGCACAAAATATGTTAAAATAGGATAAAACTTTGTGGGGATTTCAAGAAGGGTCATTTGGATTCTACTGGCTATATTTAAAAGAATGATAAGACAGTTTTAAGAGATCAATATTTACAACTGATTGGAAATTACATCCTTTGCATTTATTTAAATTTAAAGATGAAAAATGTTAGCTACCAACTTAAAAATGTTCAAGGACATACATAGCTTCAAACAGTACCTTCAAAGGGTTCATGAGCATGAAATGACCTAGAGGACAAACTTCCAAAGCCTGCTCACAATGCATAGGTAAAAGGATGGAGATGGAAACCTTGAAGGAAAAAATGATGGAGTCTGAAGAGCTATCCTAAGAACAGATGTGCTTCAGAAAGATACTCAAACAACTAGAACAACTGCAAGCACTTAGGGGATGTAAATAACACTTTAGAAAAGCCTGAATTACAAAATAAACCAAAAGACCCAAGTCAGATATCCAAAGGACTCAAGCTCACTATACTGCAGGAGAATTAATGAACACTCCCAACCTAGACACACCTTTTTTTCTTTTAAAAGAGATTTATTTACTTTTATTATTTATTCATTTATTTTAATGGAGGTCCTGGGGATTGAACCTAGGACTTCATGCATGCTAAGCATGTGCTCTACCATTGAGCTATACCCACTCCCTAGCCTGGACATACCTTTGCTTCCTCAAGTTCTTTATCGGCAGTCTCAAGCACTTCTTCTTTATGTCGTTCCAGCTGCTGTGCTAGCTGGTCTATTTCAGTTAATTCTTGGCAGAGTTTTTCATTTTTATTACTTAAATTAACGACTTCGGTAGTTACTGTTTCCTTGGTTTCCATAAGCTCTTGTATATGCTTTTCCAGGTCTTTATTAGCTTGCTGAAGAAAGTCAACCTAAATTGAATTTGTAATTCATAGGTATATGAATGGGAAAATCATCCTAAATACCTAATTTTCAAAATAATATTTCAAAACACTATTATATATGTGTATTTTTTAATACCAAAAATTAAAACCCCAGGTACTTTACATTTGCAAATGTATTATTTTGATTTGCAAAACCGACAACATATGGTTTAGTAAAAATATATGTCCATTGGCTTCAATTTTCAAGCATGGAAGGAAAGGATAAATAAGAAATTTTTCCCAATACAGAGTTCTATAAGTATGACAGGATTATCACTATGATAATATTAGTCTAGACTGTGCTGTCCAATATAGTAGCCATTTACAGCCACATACGGCTACTGAGCAGCTGAAATGTGGCTAGTCCAAACAGAGGTGTGCTATAAATGCAAAATATACACAGGATTCCAAAGACTCAGTACAAACAAAAAAGTAAAATATCACAGTATTTTACAACATTGATTACATATTGAAATGATAATATTTTGCATATATGTAGGTAAATACACTATTAAAATTAACTTCATCTATTTTCTTTTTACTTTTTTAATCAGGCTACTAGGAAATTTTAAATTACATATGTGGCTCATATCCTCTTTCTATTGAACAGCACTGCTCTAGAGCTACTGCTGATATCCAGGACTTACTCTCTTCCGCTTGCAGCCCAGGCAACATGACATCTATAAAGGTCATGTGTCATGCTTCACAGAAGTCTCCTGTTGTTTCACTCTTAGGCCCAATGTATGGCAAGGGAATCCACTACATAGGTAGATGGAAACTATATGTTTAATTTTTATATATATTTTTAAAAATCATCTTTTATATCATAAAAGAAATAATCATAAAATTTTTGAAAATGGAGAAAATCATAAAGAAGACTATCCTCACACAAAGATAAACTTTTTTAGTGTATTTTGGAGTATTCTCTTCCACTATTTTCTCTCTCTGCATGAATACATACATTCTTTTAAAAGCAAACTGAAGGTTGGTTACATTGCAGCTACGGTTCTTGTCTTCCAAATATTTACCATTATGGTAAATATATTCCTACCTCATTAAATGTTCTTTAAAAAGATTGATTTTTTAGTTGCACCCAATTTTGGATACTCTATGAAATTTTTCCCACTGTAAATAATACCCTAATAAACAACGCCATCTCTTTTACAAACCCATAGACCATTACAAATACTTATGATTTTATATGCTCAGTGAAATAATTATAAAAGTCATTACCTGAATATTTAAATGAGCAATAAGCTTCTCGTTGGTTTTATTTCTAGTCTCCAGAGAAAGGATATCAGGGGAGCGACCCCCTTCCAGTGCAACCGACAGCCGTTCTATCTCTCGTTCTCTTAGCTCAATCTGAAGACAGAAAGTCATGCTATCATTCAAAAAAACCTGGTTTTGAACTGAAATGATTAACACTGGAAAAACATTTATTTGGCTATACTTCCATTTTTCTTATGTCCCACAACATATATAAGAGATTAACATTCATATAGGTACCCACACCTATATGGGATTATGAAATACATTTACGCAGAGCAAAAATAAGCACAGAAAAAGTCAACATAAGAACTGTCAGCATAGGTTTCATAAGTATTTTTATTGAAGAGATTCTTTCTAATTTAATTCTTTTGTTTTTTTTTCTCCTCTAATATTAGGTAATGTTTATATAAAAAGAAATTAGTAAGCATTGGAACTGAGCCTGAACTACTTCAGTGCCTCGTGAAATCAATGTGGAATAAACAAATGAGTGGAAGACACAAAGAAAAGTGAATTGCTACTGAATCTCAGTATTAAAAAGGATATGAGGCTGGGGTGATTTAATTAATTATCTATTATTTAGAAAACAACAGACATATGATCAAAAACATCACTGTCAGCCATGAATTCACATGCAAGAATCTGGAAAAATCCACACACTTTCAAACTTTGGTTTTCTTTTCCGAAAAAATTGAAAACAAAAACCAAGCATTCAATTTAACAATTACTGAGCATAGTTCTAAGTATACAAGGATGAATAAAACATGGTCCCTGACTTTCAGGAACACATGGCTTTACAGGAAAAGCAAGCAAGTAAACCAATAATTGCTTTAATATGTTGTTCAATGGTAGAACAGAAATATATATGGGATACCAAAATAGTCAGGAAATAAAGTGATTTAGTCTCCATGATGTAGTCATGCCTATGGAAATAAGTGAAGGCCTTATCAAATAAATATGACCAAAAAGGTTATAAATGATGCTAGGAAGAGAAGAAAGGAGGGATGGGTGTTCCAGGCAGTGACAAAGCAAGCATAAAACAACAGTATGTTTAAGAGAGTAAAAATGACTCAGTATGACTGGATTGTAATGTGCAAGGGAACTAACAGTTGGAGGTGAGTCTGAAGAATTAGGCAGGAACTAATTATGATAAGCACGGAGTACTCTGCTAAGGAGAAGTATTACTCTGGACTAAAGGATGAATTTGATAAGAATAAAATCAGCGGCAGCGAGACCTACTGCAGGGATATATGAGAGATAACTAGGGCCTAAAATAAAACAGTGGGATACGGCAGAGCAGAAGTAAGTTTAAAAAGTACTCAGAACTGACAAAACATGGTGAGTGGTATGTGACAGGAGGAGAATGAGCCCTAGAAAGACTACAGAATGTTGGCTTGGGCAGATGGTGATGCTACCAATCCAAGAAGACAATATAGGAGGAAAATCAGATTTGAGACAGAAGACAGCAAGTCCAGTACTAGGCACATGTGTACAAAGAGCCTTCATCCAAGTGGAAGCTCCCAGTGTAAAGTCAGGAATACGGATCTGGAGCTCAGCAGATCCTGAGACACCTGGGAGTCATCAATATTCAGGCAATAAACTAAGAGAGCAGATAACATTATCTGAGAAAACAGACAGGGACAGAAGGGTCAGGGACAGAATCCTTGGAAACAGTGACATTTCAGGGAGCAGGCAGTGGCAAAAAGCAAAGAAGATATTACATAAGAGGTTAAAAAAAAAAGGGTGAGAAAAGGAAATCCAAAAGAAAATGAAGTTGTGGAGCAGTTCCAAAGAGAAATTATCAATAATATATTATTGATAATTATACCAACACATAAGTTACATCTATATTTGTATGTGGAGATTTCTTCATTCCAAAAAATGCAGTCACGTGCAGAAAATAAAAAACGTGTTACCCAATTTAAACCTCAGTAAGCTTATTAAGAAAGCAAGCCTATAATTATCCAAATCAGAATTTAGCAAAGACATCAAAAGAAAGTATGAAAGAACAAAGCTTGTTAAAGTTATGCTCTAACTCTGCATCTATTAACTCCCCTGCTTCTTTGGAAAACTGTTTTATGGGGTACTAGTACTTGTAGAAGAATCACGCAACAAATGTGGCAACACAGAAGAGTAACTTTCAAAAAGACATATTCGAAATGACAAAATCTATAGTAAGAGTAAAAAAATTATATAAAATACCATTATAATGCATATTACAATGCATAACAAACTTCAATAAAATACTTCCTGAGATGGAAACAGTTAATACAGTTATAATATTTGGGGAGATAGATGATTCACCTTAAAAACAAAACAAAAGAAAACAAAAAACTACTATTTACCTCAACGCATAATGAAGGGAATGGGCTGAATGATCTGAAGGCACCTAGCTGTTCCAGTTATTAATTCTACCAACCAACTGATGAAAAAGAAAAGTTGTATTAAAAGCTCATGATGACAAGCTTACTTCAAAAAACAAGAAAAATCTCAAATAAGCAACCTAATCTACCACCTAAAAGAATTAGAAAAAGAAGAACAAACAAAAACTAAAGTCAGCAGAAGGAAGGAAATAATAAAGTTCAGAGAGGAAATAAATAGAGATTATGAAAACAATAGAAACAAAATCAATAAAACTAAGAGCTGGTTCTTTGAAAGGGTAAACAAAATTGACAGACCTCTGGCCAGGCTCACCAAGAAGAAAAGAGAGAGGACACAAATAAACAAAATAAGCAATAAAAGAGGAGAACTAACCACCAATACTGCAGAAATACAGAAAACCATAAGAAAATACTATGAGCAATTATATGCCAACAAATTCGACAACCTAGAAGAAATGGACAAGTTTCTAGAAACATGCAGCCACCAAAACTAAATCAAGAAGAAACAGATAACTTGAACAGACCAATTACTAGAAATGAAATAGAATCTGTAATTTTAAAAGACCAATGCAAACAAAAGTCCAGGACCAGATGGCCTCACTGGGGAATTCTACCAAACATACAAAGCAGAACTTAATACTGAATCTTCTAAAACTCTTCCAGAAGATTGAAGAGGAGGGAAAACTCCCAAAGTCATTCTATGAAGTCATCATCACACTGATACCAAAAACAGAAAAAGACACTACCAAAAAAAAAAGAAAATTACAACCTGCACATGAAGGTCAATTGATCTTTGACAAAGGAGGCAAGAAAAGCTGGACAGCCACATGTAAGTCAGTGAAGTTAGAACACTCCCTCATACCATACACAAAAATAAACTCAAAATGGCTTAAAGACTTAAATATAAGACAGGACACTATGAAACTCCTAGAAGAGAACATAGGTGGAACACTCACCAACATAAATTGTGCCAATGTTCTCTTCTATCAGTCTATCAAGGCAATAGAAATAAAAGCAAAAATAAACAAATGGGACCTAATCAAACTTATAAGCTTTTGCATAGCCATGGAAACCATAAAGAAAAAAAAAAACGAAAAGATAACTTACAGACTGGGAGAAAACATTTGCAAACTAGGTGACTGACAAGGCCTTAATTTCCAAAATATACAAACAGCTCATAAAACTCAATAACAAAAAAACAAACAACCCAATCAAAAAAAGGGCAGAAGACCTAATTAGACATTTCTCCAAAGACATATGGATGGTCAACAGGGACATGAAAAGATGCCCAACATCACTAATTACCAGAGAGAACATCACAAAACTACAATGAGGTATCACCTCACACCAGTCAGAATGGCCATCATTAAAAAGTATACAAATAACAAATGCTGGAGAGGATGTGGAGAAAAGGGAACCCTCCTACATTGCTGGTGGGAATGTAAACTGGTGCAGCCACTATGGAGGACAATATGGAGGTTCCTTAAAAAACTAAAAATAGAGTTACCATATGATCTAGCAATCCCAGTTCTGGGCATATATCCAGAAAAAAATTCTAATTCGAAAAGATACATGTACCCCAATGTTTATAGCAGCATTATTTACAATAGCCAAGCCATGAAAGCAATCTAAATGTCCATCGACAGATGAATAATGAAGATGTGGTGTCACAATGGACTACTACTCCACCATAAAAATGAATGAAATAATGCCATTTGCAGCAACATGGATGGACCTAAAGATTATCAGAGTAAGTGAAGTAAGTCAGAAAGAGAAAGACAAATACCATATGATATCACTTATATGCGAAAATCTAAAAAAGTGATACAAATGAACTTATTTACAAAACAGAAACAGACTCACAGACATAGAAAGCAAATTTATGGTTATCAAAGGGGAAAGGGGGTGGGAGAGGGATAAATTAGGAGTCTAGGATTAACAGATATAAACTACTATATATAAAATAGATAAACAAGGTCCTTCTGTTTAGCACAGGGAACTATACTCAATATCCTGTAATAAACTATAATGGACAAGAATATGAAAAAGAATATAAATATATAAAAAATACATATATAAGTGAATCACTTTGCTCTACACCAGAAATTAACACAACTTTGTAAATCAACCAGAGATCAGTTAAAAAAAAAACCCTTAGTATCAGTAGTATCAAATATAACCCAATTCCATTTACAATCACAGCACACCCATCTCAATCCCTACTATGTAAGTTAATAAAAATCCTACCTGCTTGTTATAATCTCTCAGTCCGCTTTCCATCATTGCTAACTTTTCTTGTAACTGGTAGACTTCTTGTTGAAGTTCTTGAATTCTGAAACACATTTATAACTAATGCCAACATACATTTGTTAAGAAATTAAAAAATAATAAGAAGTGAAACTAAATGCCTTCTTTTAAAAACTCTCTACTTTCTGTTTCTCAATGAGGTACGAAGTGCTATGCCAAAGGGTTCCAAAGCCACAGCATGAACAGAGAACAACATCTTGGAGATTTACTTCTACAAGAATAGATAAAAAATTGAGTGGTAAATAATTTGAAACTCAAGATTATTTTATGTCTACTACTGCATTTTGATCCTTAAGACAACTCTTTGAGGTACTGTTGCCAATTCCTAAGTTCAGGGAACTAAGTGTCTAGTCCAAAATTCACAGTATCATTAAATGAAATAAGAGACTCAAATGTTTTCTAACCCTAAATGACCCTGTATTTTCTATTGAACTGTGCTACAATCTGGAAGAGAAGAAAAATATTGAGACATACTACAATTTTCCAACTTAACATGCACACTTTATGCACAAATGATTCTGAATACAATTAAATGTGCATGTGTAAATTAAAACAAATAAGAGATCGATGCCATCTACAATGGTTTGATAGAAAAGAAGAATGTTAAGACACAAGAAAGAAAAAGAGAGTGATACATATGCAGCCAAAAAAACTCCTTAAATAATACTAACACACTAAGTCCTAGTTATAACTGAACCAGAAAAACAAAACACAAAATATTTCATGGGTAAGGTCAGATAACTAAAAATACAGGTACCTAATATTGTGTGAGAATAACTGAGCTAAGAGATTCTAATTAGTATCTCACCCACTGTATTTTTTTTTGTTACATTGAGATTAATAAAGCAGAAAACTCCCCCATATTCTCTGCATAATCTACAAAGTAAAAGGCTCACTACACTAATCACTTCCACTTGTATATTCCACATTTTAAAGTGTTTCTGCAGCTGTGACCAGATTGGCTGCCACTAGCGCTCTCCTGCTTGTGTTCCTCTTACAATTTTCTGAACACTTTGTGTTATTTCCCTTGTCTCATCTTCATTACTGGATTGTAAGCTTCTCAAAAGCTGCAACATCACCTTATCTTTACATCCCCAGAACACCTACATAATGCCTTTTCCAGAGAGCTTACTGAAGTTTTAATTAAAACAGAATTTATATCTGATTCCAATTTAAGGAGATACCAGCATATACAGCTAGAGAATCATGAAGCAAGAATGTCAAAGCCAGTTACAAATCTATTCATGTCTACTGGCATTTGACAAAAATATGAACCAATAGAGTCTGTAAAAGATTACTTGGGTGATGAAACTAAATGTCAAAGCAACTCTACTGAAACAGGCTC
Organism: Camelus bactrianus; assembly: GCF_048773025.1. Lineage (NCBI taxonomy): Eukaryota > Metazoa > Chordata > Mammalia > Artiodactyla > Camelidae > Camelus > Camelus bactrianus. Next base: position 98,055,361 of record NC_133540.1, read on the forward strand.
TTGATTGGCACTGAATTGTTTTCAAGCAAATATGAACAGAAACATCTGATACATGATCTATTTGAAATCGAAGTTTCAAAACAAATAGAAACCTTCTATATTCAGAATACATTCCGAAAGCATTTAGTGAGTGCTTATTCAGAAAGTTCTATGCTAGGCACCAAACATAATGATAATTAAGACAGAACCGCTACTATCAAGAAACTTACGGTTAACCAAGTGGTCAATTAACTAGAGCCAACAAAGAATTATTTAATGCACCTGTTATCAGCCACTTGCAGGAGGTCTGCAATGTAAGGGTCATCTGGCTGAGGAACCGGATATGAACTGACTTCAGAGGGAGGCACCGGTTCGTCAATTTGCATACGCTGGCGCCTGAAAGCAATACTTCTTTTTTTGCCACCTAAAAAAATACAAACGTGTGTTTCAAAAAAAAAAATTGAGAACAAAACAAAACACTGTCTTAGAATTAAGCATTTCAGAAGGTTAGCCTTTTTGTTATAAGGTATGTCTCTAGCTCATATTACATACTGATAAAATGTTTCTCCCTCATATAGATAAATACTTATATATATAAATACCCACCTCATCTTCAACTAAACAATGCACTCCTGAAAACTTCAATAAGACACAATAATAAAGCAAGCTTTATTTTCTGCATGCTTAATACATATGCCCAGATTTAATCTGTTCCTCCACTAAATGGGGACCACACTTTGGCAAGATTAAAAGTTGAGTGCACCTTGTGGTATCCACTATTATAGGCTCAAGAAGTCATCACCAGCAGGAAACTGTCAAACAAGGAGCTCAAGGCAGTGATAACTAAAATAGACATTATTAAGCAATGCCAAAAGAGCAGATAATTGAACCTTTAAGAAGCAAAATTAGTATACAACAAAATGTATACTCTGAATTAGAGGGAAATGTTTTCTTAATTATCCTTAAAAGCAGAAGGAGTAATTTCTGTTTATGGCTAGATATATCCTGTCTTGGTCCAAACCACATGGATAACTTACATTTTCCAGTATCTGGCCAAGATTAGACACGTACTTGAAAAACTAATTGATCTTCACAAAGAACAAACATAACCCACAAGTTTGTCTTCTTCAGAATCCTAACAAATTTTTTATACTTCTAATCTCTTGTTTTGAGGTTGAAGAAACCAAGTCAAAAGTATTTAAATGACCTGCTTGTAAGCCATTTTCTTCTCCCCTTATCTCCTGGTTCTCCTCCTTGGTTGCTCCTTCTCAGTTTCTTTCAAAGACCCTCTGCTTCCACCAGGGCCTTAGATGCCAACTTTCCTAGGGTCTGTCTTTGGTTCTCCTCTCTTCCCACTCTACATAATCTCACTAGATAATCCTTACTACAGTCGTAGCTTCAATTCACATGATATTCAAATGATCCCCACATTTGAATCTCCATCTGGGACCACACTTCTGAGAACAGATCTACATATCCTGCTTCATCCTAGAATCTCAATGTGAATGTCTCGTGGATATAACATACTCAGCATACCCTCTGTGGAGGGTGGATCCCTGCTCTGCTTTCCACATTATCTTAAGGAACAGTATCATCCAGGCACTCATTCATGTGAAACAGAAACTTGGGGATTCCTCTACTTTCCAAGTCTACCACATGCAGGCACTAAAATTTAAAGATTACACCTCCTAAATCTCTCTTCAATCTGTCCCACTCTTTTCTCAGAAAATCTAATTATCCTTTTTTTTTTCCCCCTTAATCTTCTAGTTACTTCCGAGATCTTCTCCCATGTTTCTCCATTTGTTCTGCCTTTGGCTCACAGTCCTCCTTGCCATCTCATTTCCTGCCATTTCAAGCCCCACTGATTCCTCCCCAACCCTGGCCACTCGGTTCACAATTCCTCAACTCTCATGAGGCTCCTCTTCACTCAGCTACAGGCACATGGTAACATGATTATGCCTGGACTTTGTCATGGGTTAGAACTGAGCCAGTTTCCAGGTCTTCAACTCTCTTATGATATAAATTTTCATTCTGACCAAATGACCATTGGTCCTCACCACACTCTGTAATCCCTCAGTCTCTACCTAGTCTCATAGTTCAGTACTTTATTAGGCCTCAGTTACTTCCATAATCTTAATTCCATGGTTTAGACATCTCCGTGATCTTATTACCAGTACTGGAGATTCTTCCACCAACTTTATGCCCAGACAACCATTAACTCTGGATATGCCCCATCATTTCTTTTTCCTTGCTTGAGAACTACTGAGCATAAAGCTAAAAACAGTAAAATAAACTAAGAAATAAGAAAGTGCATCATTTTCAAAATGAGTATGAATTACTTTTAGAACTAAAATAATAATAGTGATAATAATAACAGAAAAAATTTTAATTAATGATTAAGGAAATAAAATTTTAGGCACTGAAGTTAGACTGCTTGTATCTAGGAAGCTATTATTACAGAAGTTTTTAAGCATACATGTAAGATACGAGCTGGATCTTCAGAAATAAATTTGAAAGTTTTTGTGACTATCCAACACATCTTTTCAAATACTAAAGTCTAAGCATGAAAATCCAAAGCCCCATCTCAGTCAACAGTTTTAATATTTTTAAAAGATCAGACGTGTATAACTTGTTTTAAGAAAGAACAGACTCACCTGGGGTTTGTACTACAGCTTGCAAATTCTTTTCTTGAAGTTGTTGAATTTTTTCATTCTTAGCTTTGCTCTCTTTCTCTAAAAGTCTGAGTTTATGAACATACTGATTATTTAGAAATTTCAGATCAGCTGTTTCATGTGCACACTTTTTCAGTGTAGTTTTCAACTCTTAAAATGAAAAAGATTCAAAGACTATTTTACAGATCAAGAAATGTAAGAAGTGCTTCCATTTCACAAAATACAAAAAGTCACAGTAATTCGAAAGGCTCCACCTGAGTCTTACGTATGCTTTGCTGGAAAGGCTATACGTCTTCTACCACTATTAACAAAACTGCAAATAAATCACTAAGCACAAAAAGAAATTACATTTTTCTTCTGCTTTATGAGCCTAATATAAATCATGATTTCTGATCCAATAAATTGGATATGATGCTAAGGGATTATGAATTCATGCCAGGTATTAGAGAGGGCTTTCCACTAAGTACAAGAAGAGTTTATACTAAGTTAGCCATATAATTACTCTTTGCTCAGTACCTTTGAAATTATTCCATTCCTACCTTCCAGGTCAAAGACAGGGAAGTAAAGAATCAGAACGATATGTGGCTTTCACCTCACTTTACTCTTCTTATTTCCCATAAAAGAATAACAAAGTTGTTTCAAGAACATTTTTTTTCAGTACCAGCATTTAATATTTTCTACAGCAATTTTAATTCTAAAAATGTAATCCTCATACAGTGAAGATGAATTTAGCTATGGAATGCAAATTTATTTTCCTTCTTGAGAACTCTTCAACATACCCTACGATATTTCAAGAGCTGTCAACAGGAAGACTGTCACATTTTCTAATCAATAGTTTTAAAAGTAGACTAGCTTTTTTCCTACATATAAGACAAAAAGGGCAAAAATATTGCATTTAAAAAATCATAGTTTTACCTTTAATGTGTTGGCCTGATTGTTCTCTCAGTTTCATTAATTCCAGGTATAATTCATTATTTTCCTTACTCAATCTTGCATTTTCAAGTTTATAAGGTTCCAATACAAAATCGAAATTGGCACTTTCTTTTTCAGCTTTCACAGCAGATAATTTTGATTTCCGAAGACTTTCAGTTGTATGAACTAGATCACTAATATTAAAGAACAAAAAAAATGTAAATACAAGAAAACAGCCTATTAACCTTTAATAACTAAAAACATATTTCTAAAAAGACTTAAAATAAATGTTAATGCTAAGTGGGCTCAAATCCAAAAATAAACAAACACTAGGAGTCTTTCAAAGTATCAGGAAGTACTCAAAAATTTCTTCAAACAGAATTAATTGAAAGTTATGAGCCACATAGTTAGAATCTCTCTCACTTGTCCCCCATATCTAATTAGTTACCTGATGCTGTGGGATCTGTGAAACTTATTTGTTTATTCAACGAATATTTACTGAATGTCTGCTATATGCTAAGAACAAGGACCACAACAAATAAGAATCACTCTAAGAACAGAGACCAGCGGAACAGTCAGTCCATCGATACTTACTGAGCAGGCAACACAGCAGAGAACCCACTGTCACGGAGCTTATATTCCACTAACAATTTGTCAAAAATTATAATACTATGTGATAAACTCAACAAATAGTTCAGTGCCAACTATGTGCTCAGCCTGCCCTAGGCATAGCAGCGATCGAGTCAGCCTATGGTCTCATGAAGTTTGCATTCTAACGGGAAGACAAAACAAGTTTCTAACAATGATGAGTATTTCAGGTTACATGCGGTAGGTGTGACAGAATCCTGCGGGCCATACAGCTAACCGAGCATCCCAGCAAGGAAGGCGGGAGAGGGGAGAAGGGCTTTACATATGGAGAGACCAAGGGTGACAGTGTACATGTGTTTAGGAGCTTCTAGTGGTTCATACACGGGAGATGAAGCTGTGCAAGTGTAAAATCACTGTGGAAAAAGTTTGCCAGTTTCTTAGAAAGTTAAACATCCTTCTACCCTATAACTCTGAAATGCAGCTCCAGAACTAGATCATGAGGGATCCTAGAGACCCTACTGAAGACCACAAGGTATCTTTCATGCTCGTTCTCTCCTTTCCCTCATCATCGCTTGCAGTCCTACCGCAAAAGCTTCCTGAGCAACTTCCCTGCTCGAGTCTCAGATCACAGTAACAGAACTCGTGGAAAAGAACAAAAATCACAAAGACTCTTTCAGTTAAAGTAATATGTAACAGGTAAAGGAATGGCCAGCCACGTTAGAGAACCATTACAGATGTAACAGTAATTAGAGCCCAGGGACATGTCAACTGTATTTCAATGAAAAATAAAGACCAGTGGGTAAAGCAGATACAGAACTTCTAACTATATCAGAAAATCACATTAAAAATTGTACTTTTATTCACAGGCAAAATCCTCAGAAACATTTACTCTGAACGGCATAGTTTAAATGGTTGACTCAGGAGTTCTGCAATGCGGAGGCCCTGAACTGATGACAGGGGAGAAGGACCTAAGAACAGAGGAGCTTCAGACGATTTAAGGACTTTTTAAAACTCCACCCATTTCTTTACTGAAGCAGAAGTTCAATCAGAAACTAGATAAATGGCATTAAGGATCACACAGGTTTAGAATTGTATTTTTAGCTTTACCTGAAAAGTTTTTCTACCAAAGGTAAACACTCCACTGTCAGAGTCTGGCGATATCCCAACTGATCCAGCCTTTTCCTAATATTAACATACTTTCTTTCTGCAGCTGTAGTCATCTTATCTTCCAAAACTAGTTTTATTCACGTCCAAAAATTAAAGTCCTAAAAGAAAAAGGTGAAACATCATTCAATTATTAGCTATTATTATTATTTCATGCTAAAAGAAAAGATTCGTTTAATATGAAGCAATGTTTTTTTGTTTCTTTTCAGGTAGGCAGCCTTCTGGAATATTTAGATAGATTTAAATCCAATGCTTATGATATTTATGTTGCTGCACTAAAATAAGTATCTCCTCATAAACCTGTACATTAAAGTTAAAACAATAAAGCTTCTAGAAGGAAAAAAAGCCGGAGATAGGCAGAGAACACTGACAGGCCTTTTTTAACAGCATTAAATATAAAAGAAAAATTTGATAAATCGGACTTCTTCACATTTAAAATGTCTAGTCATCAAAATACACTCTTTTGTTTGACAAAACAAAAACAAAAGGAGAAAATACTCATAATATCTAACAAAGGATTTGTACATGGAATATAGGAAGAACTCTTAAGATTCAATAATAAAGACAACCGAATAAGAAAACGGGCCAATATTTGCAAAAGATACGTGATGAGAATAATCATGTGAAAAGGTGCTTAACACCATGAGACATCAGGGAAACACAAATTAAGCCACCATGGGATACAACTTCGCCCATACTAGTCTGGCTAAAATTAAAGGCACAATACCAAATGTTGCCAAGGATTTGGAGTTACTGGAATCTTCACATTGCTGACAGGAGTATAAAACCCCTGTGGAAAAAGTCTGGCAGTTTCTTATAAAGTTAAGCATACTTCTATCCTGTGATTCTGTAATTCTATTCCGAAGTATTTACTCAAGGAAATGAAAATAAACATCTACAAGGAGACTCTACAAGAATATTCATAGCAGCTTTATTCATAATAGCCCCAAACAGGGAACAACCTATGTATCTATCAACAGTAGAAGAAAAAATAAACTATACATATTTATACAATGTAATACTACTCAGGAATAAAAGGGACGTGTATCAGTAGTTATACACCCATGATACAACCACATGGATGAATTTTAAAAACATCACTTGAGCAATAGAAGCCACATACATGTACTGTATGATTTCATTTATATGAAGTTTAAGGACAGGCAAAATTAAACTATGTGAACAGAAATCAGAACAGCAGTCACCTAGGGCTGTGGGGGTGGTGGAGATTGACTGGAAGGGCTAAGAGAGAACTTTCTGAAAATATTGTGCTGATGGGGATAGAGATTACATCCGTGTATACATTTACCAAAGCTTTTCAAATAGCACACTTAAGATCTGTGCATTTCACCACATAAATTTTACGTAGATTTTTAGATTAAAAAAAGCCACACACCACACACACAAGAAAGGCATACTGCTCATGCTCTCCAATTTAGAAGACATGCATTTGTATGAACACATGCACAATTGGATCCTGGCAACTACTCTATGAGGGAGACAGGGCGGAGGACATCCTCCTTCCTCAAAGATGAGGAAAGGCTGCCTCAAGAGAGTAACTTTTCTTAAAACACAGGGCCACAAAGGGATGGGCAATCAGGTCTCCTGAGTCCTGATCCTCTGGTTTCTCTGGTTTCTGTACTCTGCCGCCTCAACCTACCAAATTACTCCTGGGTTAGCACCTGTTTGATTACTCCTTTCTACAAACACTTCCTTCTCCACACTCCTGCAAGCCTCTTTGAATCGCGTCCCCATTCTATAATAGGTTCTTTCTAGGTTCTTTCCACAAGAGGGACCTGACTGATGCAGGGTGTTGAAGACAAACTCCTGGAGACATCAGCAACGCACCTGTCAAACCAAGAACTAGCAGGGCCTCACCGCCGAAACGTTTCTCCTTTTTTGTCTGACACCAACTTTGCTTACCCAGAAATGATACTTTTGATATGATATTCATATGAATATGAATATGAATCAAAAAAATCATCAACACACAGGGCAGATGAAGATTAAAATCCTCCCAAGGACAAAAAACATGCTATTACGCTTTCTCCACCCATGAGCCGCTGTCCCCCGCAACCCCCCACCCCCACCATCCAAACATTGTGACTATCCTTAAAGTTTCTAGCAAAGCAACATAAAAGGTTAGGTTTGGAGATCCTCCACGCATACTTATTTAGAACGATCCACCTGCTTAACTCTGGGGGGGGGGTTGATGTCTGAAAGCTAGTACATCTTACTTTTACAAAAGTATCCTGTGTATATACATGCACAGAGGCTAAACAAACAAGTAAACAACAACAACAACAAAACAAAACTCCAAACCAACCCTAACTGAGGTTATCTCGGAGTCCTTCCTTATCGAACTAAAAGTAGTAAAGAGTGGAAGGCAGAGGGGATGTTTACTAAGGTGCCGGCCAGAAGTTAGTAAATGGTTCTCGTCCTACGCTTTGGGGCACTTTTATTTTTATCGAGTCTGTACGATTCTTACAGGAAGAAGGCATTTTAACTTTTAAATCAACCCATCAGTCAGTAGCAGGCGGGCTGCAGGGACCGCACCGACGCCCGTGGCGAGCGGGGCAGGAGGAACCCCGGGATCCCGCAGCCCCAGGCCGACCTCCGGGCCGCAACTCCACGGTCGGGTGTTGAAGGGAAGCGGGTGTCGGCAGCGGGGCCGGCAGGGAGTCTCCCGCCCGCCCGGGCCCCACTTCCTCCCGCGGCCGCGCGGCCGCCCTCCCGGCAGCGCCCCGGCCCGGCCCGCGGGAACCGCCCGGGAGGCGGAGGCGCCGCCCCGCCCGGCCCTCCCGCCCCGCGGCGTGCTCACCCGAAGCCCCGGCCGCCGCTCCCTCCGCCTGCAGTCGCATCGCCCCTTGCGCCTCGCCTCCCTCGCTGGCTCCTTCCGCCCCAGAAACCGGCTCCGGAGCCAGGACAGTTTGAAAATGGCGCGGAGAGACGATCCGGGCCGGCGCGGAGGAGGCGCCGCGGTTGCCCCGGTAACGGGAGCCGCAGACGATTCGCCGCGGGCGGCGGGGACTCGCGGGACAGAGATGGCGGCGCTGGGCCCCGGTGCCCGGAAACGCAACGGCCCCTACCGCGCGGGGCCACGGCGCCCCCTGGCGGCCGGCAAACCCCGAACCTCAGCGGGTGTCAGAGACTGGGGCCTCCTCTTCGTCGGGTGCCTTGACCTTCTGGGCGCGGGGTTAAAACGCTGCCCAGCCCTGGTCCCTGCTGCGGCTTAGCCTTCACCTGCTAGGTGCACGCCAATTCACCACGTAAACTCCAGCTTAAATATTCCAATTGCCGTTGCAACTTTCCCTGACAAGCACCCAATACCATTAACTGTTGCTTCCACACCCATGTCCCCATAAAGATGTGCAGACCCTTATATTATACCCTTTCCATTACGATGAGTAAAACATTGTATTTTGATCCCATGAGTTATAACTCAAGTCGTCAAAACGTAATTATTTATTTGTATGTCTCTCCCTGCCACCCCACCAACTGTGAATTCCTTGAGTCAGAGATTATTTTACTCAGCTATGTTTTTCTAACACCAACCGCAATAAACATTTGTGAATGCAATTAAATGTAAATCAACTTGTTATAGAGAGCTTGCTCACATACAGAAAACACATGGTCAAATCCTAGAATTGCATTTCTTCCGTGAAAACTTTTAGATGATCAGAGAGGAGCTTGTTTCCTACTTTTTTGTTTACTACTCTCCCAAGTAGGACTTCCATTCTGAAAATGTTCTTCCATCTTTGCATTATCACTTAACTGCTCTGTGAGTTGTAAATAACTTTGTACCCATTTTTCCATTGTGTGTGCCTTGTCTATTTTCCCACGTGCTTTAGTAAGTTGTTTTATGGAATTTCTAGGAGGCAATGAGTTAGGTTCTGTAGATGGTTTTTGTAGTCTTGAACGGGTAAAATTAAACACACTTTTGCTGATGTGACAAATATCTTTTTTGAGCCAAAAATAAATTCGTATCATAGCAAAGTGGCTATGCAATAGCCGTCCAGTCCAGATGACACTTTGGCTGGCTTCTCTTTGCCCCAAACACATAGGAATTAGAAAATGTAAAAACCAAAATCAAAGAAATTCAGAAAGGCGAGTGGGACCCTGAAGTAACAGGCCAGTTTTGCTCCAGGTGACATGGAAGGCCAGAGTCAGACTCGCAGCTGGACTGACTCCAAGGTCTAAGGTCGAGATACCTGGTGCACCCCCCCCCCCCCAGGTCCTAGTCTCTGAGCAAGTGGTAGGGCTGGGGAGGCAGAAGGAAACAGAAACTGAGCCTGCTCTGGGCTTTCTAGTTCTCCAAAACCACCAGAGGACAGGAGCTCTGAATTGTGGGGCAATCCTGGTGGGGCCACCCTCAGAACTGACAATTAAGAGGAGGGAAAGCCAGATGCAGAGAGAAAAAGAAATAACCTTTCACTGAAAATGAGCTTGCAAATCAAATACAAAGAAGAAATCCAGTGCTAATGAAGATAGTCAACAAAATAAAACATCAAAACATGAATTCTCTGTACTTGAAGATTCTGATGAAACCTTTAAAATGAGTATGTGTAACGTGATCTAGATCAAGGTTTCTCAACCTAAGTACTTTTGACATTTTGGGCTGAAAAATTCTTTGTCTCAGAGGACCTGTCCTGTGTATTGCAGAATGCTTAGTGGCATTCCTGGCTTCCACCCACTAGATGCCAGTAGCATCTGCCAAGTTGCGACAACCAAAAATCTCCGCAGACATTGCCAGCTGTTCCTTCCGGAGGCAAAATCACCGCTGGTGGAAAACCACTCGTCTAGACAGGTGGAAGGAAGCACTGCTATCAGAAAGAATAAGAATTATTAAATGAAACAAGAACAGATGTATATGAAAGGGAACCAAACGGAAGATTTGGAAATTAAAAATATAGTCATCAAAATTAAAAAAGTTATCAGGTGGGATGAACTGTAGATTAGGCACAGTTAAAAGAATTAGAAAAAAAAAGAATTAGAGAATTTACCTAGAACCCAGTGCAGACAAAGAAATAAAATATATTTTAAAAGCAATTAAGAAATACAGACAATAGCTTCAGAGACTCGAGGAAGGCAGAAGAAGGGATAGTAGGCAGACCCCGCAAAGATGTCCAGATCCAAATCCCTGGAACCTATGAATATGTTACATTTCATGGCAAAAGAGACTTTGCAGATATAATTAAGGTAGTTAAAGGCCTTGAAATAGGGAGTGTCCGAGATTTTCCAGGTGGGTCCAATGCATTTGCACAAACCCTTAAAAGCAGAGATATGTGAGCAGGACTTGACGGCTGTTGCTGGTTGGAAGATGGAGGGTGCAGTGTGATGGGGAATGCAGGGATCCTAGGAGAGCTCAAGGAGGTTAACAGCCAGCAGGGAATCGTGGACTTCAGCCCTCCAGCAACAGGAAACTGAATTCCTGCCAACAACCTGAGTGAGCGTGGAAGCAGATTTCTTCCCCTGTTCTCTTACCTGCAGATACAATCCCAGGGTGCTGATACCTTGATTTTGGCAGCAGAGCCCACCTGGACTTTTGACCTACAGAACTATGAGATAATAAATTTGTGTTGTCTTAAGCTGCTAAGTTTATGGTGACTTGTTACTGTAGGAAGAGAAAACTAATTCATCAGAGAAGAAATGTTTAAAGAGATCATTGTTAAGAGTTTCCCAGAACTGAATCAAAGTACAAATCTTCAGATAAAAATTTTGCATCTTTCTAATTAGAGATGGCAAGTTAAATGTATATATTAGCTTCAGACTCTCTCCCTGCCTCCTTCATCCTTCTAAAATATCAGTAAAGGAATTTTAAAGATACACTTAAAAAGGCTTGAGAACAAAGTGAATGGTAGAGGAGATAAGAGCAATAAAATTTGGTGACTGGCAAGCAGCTGGACAGCTAGAAATTGACTTCTCAGCCTTGAAAAATTTGAATCCCAGTCAGCAATGGGAAAAGGTAAGAAGCAACCTAACTACTCTGCAGAAACCCCAAAAGCCCAGGGACTGGTGGCACCATGTAGCCCTGAAGGGGCTAACAGCAGTAGAGTTGGTTTTGGTGGAGTGTTTTTTATTGTCTTGCTCCATAGGAAATCTTGAGCTGGTTCTGTAACGGAGTAGGACCCTACAGGGCCTTCCCAGAACAGACGTCCCCCACCACCATGTCCTCTGCCTGCCTCTGGTCAGTAGAAAAACTTTAGGCAAAGGATAAATTTAATCAGAGACATAAGAAAATGCAGAAACAAAAGAAAACAGTCAAACAAGACAAAACAATAGTTCCTCCTCAAGAGCTATAGATAATATTTTGAGCCATATTCTTTGAGCTGTTTTATAGATACTGAAACCCTCACCAAATGGAAATTAACTACATGATGACCAGACTGTAGCCATGACATAAGCTGCTCCGTCTTGCACAATTCCAAGAATTAGCCTCAAGGAAATGGGAACAAACTGACTCTGGAACTGAAGAGTAACTATACTTAAAACAACCAAGATGTCACTGATCAGACCACTGCATGACCAATTTCAAGATGACTGTTGGAGCTGTTCTGCATGTAGTCCCCTCCCTCTGCCTATTCAGTCCTGAAACTCCCCTTTAAAAACTCTTGCCCCCTGATTGGCAGCAGGGAGTTGGTTCTTTGGAACATTAGTCCACTTCCTCCCCAGGCTTGCCAGCTTCTGTAATAAAGCTGTCTTTCCTTTTATCTAACACTTGTCTCTCAGTATTGGATTCTTGAATGATGAGCAGCCGAGCCTGAGTTTGGTAACAGTTGCATATAGTTTCACCTTAACCAGCAGTAGCTGCTTTGCTCCACTCATCTTCATTACCTCATTACAGGTCCGCCAGCAGGCTGCATCAGTTCCAGGCTGAGCAAACTCTGTGGGTACAGATACGCATTATTCATGCTGGACATCAACAAGCTATTTGCTGGCTGCTGCAAATGTGCGGCCCTCTCCAGACGATAATGAGAAAGATAGCTGTGAAAGCTCCTAGACACAGGGCTATACGTGCACAGACTACCCTGTCTCCCAGAGGCCCCTTGGCACTTGCTTGCTCGGTGCGTGCGATGTGCACGGCAGGGGTTTCCTAGCCTCTGTTCTTTGGTACTGATCCTATTCAGTCCATCTAGTCGCTCCTCTACTTTTAGTTTCCTCTGGCTGCCATTATAAATGATCACAAACTGGGTGGCTTTACACAACAGAAATGTATCCTCTCACAGTTCCGGAGGCCAGAAGTCTAAAATCAAGGTGTCATCAGGGCTGCCCTCCCCCTAGAGGCTCTGGGGAGAGGCCTTCCTTGCCTCTTCCAGCCTCTGGTGACCATTGGCATTCTTTGGCTCCCTAGGCTTGTAACATCACTCCAGCTTCTACCTCCATCTCTCTGTATTAGTCAAATCTTCCCTGTGTGTCTTGTATAAAGACACTTATCATTGCATTTAGGACCTACCCAGAAAATCCAGATGGTCCCCTCATCTCAAGATCCTTAACTGACTTACATCTGCTAAGATCCTTTTCTCAAATAAGGTAACATTTGCTGGTTCTAAGGATTAGGATGTGGACATATATCTAATGGGTGGGGGGGCTACCATTCAACCCACCACACTCCCCTAGTTTTGACATTTTTGTTTAGTCTGGGTGAGCAGGAAGATAAACCTCCATGTCATATATCCTGTGGAGCCTTACCCTTGCAGAAAGCTTTTTCATTTTTTGTTTCCTCCTTTCTTCCTCCCATACTCCCTCCCTTTTTGTTTCACTTAAAAGCTGAGAACTTTCTGTCTGTGTTTATTTGTTTAGTTATGGCTGGGGTGGGAGAGGGATGGAGAGGGCTGTCCAGGTACAAGTGAAAGAATTCAATGAAGTGTAAACGCATTATTCTGCCATTGATGTATAATGAACTAGAGCAGCCCAGCAAAATGTAAGATAGCATCTCATTGGAAGTGAGATTATAAAGCCAGCCTACAGGGCAAATATCGTATATTACAGAATACATATTTTTAAACACTAGATCACATTCTAAGTGACTAGATGCTGAGTTTCTAACAGGCATAAGGAAATTGCATCTGACTGAGTGAGTGGCAGAATTTCATCTTCCGTCTCAATTTCCTCTGGGGAGCATAAAGCAAAACAGTGGGCAAAGCCATTTAGATTATTCAGATTGTGTTTTTCCTTTCCATTTTTATATTTCTTGTCTGAGAGCATTTTTCTGAATGTAAGTGAGTGCTTTGGGATAAAACTCTATACACTGTTATGGGTTGAAGGGTGTCCTGCCCAAAATTCATATGTTGAAGTCCTAACCACCTCAGAACATGACATCATTTGGAAATAAGGTCATTGTAGTTGTAGTTGGTTAAGATGAAGTCATACTGGTGTCATATTGGCCTCTAATCCGATATGCCTGGTGTACTTATAAAAAGAGCACATTCTGTGAAGAGAAAGAGACACATACAGAGGAAGGACAATAGGAAGACACAGGGAGAATGCCATCTACAAGGGATGCCAAACACTCCACCAGAAGTTAGGAGAGCAGCAGGAAAGAGGTCCATCCTCACAGCCCTCAGAAGGAACCAGCCCTGCCAACACCTCGACCTCAGATGTCTAGCCTCCAGACAATAAATTTCTGTTGTTTGAGCCTCTCAATTTGTGCTACTTTGTTACTGCAGTCCTAGCAAACTGACACATATCTGTTTAAGTACCAGTTGATGGCACAGAATAAGTGTCTTAGGAATTCATAAAAGGAAAAAAAATATCCTCTGAGGACAAGAGCAACCACTCGAGTTTCACGGTGCAGACGGAACTTGGAGTTGAACCTTGAAACAACTAAAACTTGGACACATAGAAAAGAGGGAGAGACCACTTCCAAGCTCTCTCTTTGTGTCTGTTGGCAGGCTGCACACCCACTGTCACTTCTTCCTTAATCACCATCATCATCATCATCATCATCATCATCATCATCTATTCCTTTGAAGCAAGCCACTCAGCCAGCTTACATTCAAGGAGAGGAGAATTATACCCCACCTGCTGAAAGGAGCAGTAGCAAAGAATTGGTGGATATACCTTAAAACCACTGCATTCCCAACAGAGAATGAAACCAGGTCAACATGGGTAGGTTTAAGCTAGATGATGTACTGAGAGCTATGTTGTCTGTATAACTACCAGCCTCCCAAAGATGCTTATTTGCTAGTCCTTGGCTTGGTGTCTCTGAGACTCAATTATTTGCCATCTCCTTGAGCAGGAATTGACAGAGAAAGGGAATTGAATCCTGCCAGCTGAGCCACTAAAGCTGATTTAATTGGAGTTAGGATTGTCAAGCAAAGGGAGCAAATGTGATTTAGATGTTAGGTTCCTGGGCTGAAGAAAAGTTAACAGTTCAGATTCAGGGTGAAATAGATGGTAGTATCTGGAAGTCAGGCCCCCACCAGAATCAATGCTGGGTCCCTCCAGCCCACTGGCTTAGACTTGAGTCAGCTTTCCCACCCAAGAAGCCACTTCTCAATAAAGTCAGGAACATCTGGGAATTAGAAATGTTGATCTGTGCTTGATTGCCCCTCTACATCCAGTGTGCAGGTTAATTCCGTGGGTCCCTTGTCCTGGGCTTCCTAATGGAAATGTGTTCTTAAAGAGAACAAGTCCTGCCTTCAACCTCAAAACAAACTTAGATGAGGCTTGCCAGTTCCAAACATTCTTAGTGAACGTCTACTATGTTTCTGGCATCCATGCCCAACCAAATTTTTAGAGATTTCAGACATCTTAAAGATGCAAATTCCTGTTTGGATTTATACTCTTATCTCTTTGTCCCATATTCTTATCTGTAGCCTTGTTTGCTTTAGGGTATGCTTGAATTAGAAGCATTGCTGTTGAGGCAGCTTGTTAAAAAAAAAAGGTACTTCTTTCACAAGCCAGGAACTCATGTTTAAAGCACCTTCAAATGAATTTTGTTTTTCCTTCTGATTTCGAGATGGAGTCAAAACAGATGGGTTTTTTTTTTCTTCCTTTGGGTTACCAGCTCTTTTGGACTCTCAGACATGACTGTCCCAGTTCAAATATTTCCATTAGAATGCAGCCTGCTGGTTGTGTGGGCTTCACTCGAGAGTCCACCACTCAGCCAGTGCATAACGATCATCTGCTTTGAATCAAAGCAACTGTGTTAAGGGGCTCATGGTGTTGGCAGCAAATCCCAGAAACAGAATCTTTTTCCATTCTCGCCATCTGTAATGCTTGATAGGGTATCAGGTACCTTGGCTGTTTGCGGCCAGGGCACTCAGCCCTTTGCACCCCCCTTTAGAGAGGAGGACCCACTGCCTTTCTCTACCTGGTTCGGAACTTCCCCTTCTCCGCACATTTCTGGGCTACATGCATATGCACAGCTATATATTAACCTGTGAAACCTAGTCACTTGCCCACATCATCAGTGCCACAGCTACCAAATATACCCTGAGCAGCTTGTTAATTCTATAAACAACATCTGGGAGGGGGTGTTTTTTTTTTTTTTTTTTTTTAAAGAAGCATTCTTTAAAATTGCACTCTTTGAGAGTGCAATTTCTGTCTGGATTTTGAAGGGGGCATGGTTACACATCCCTCCCCTTCAACTCCCAGGTCTTGACCTCCATTTCTTACTGAAGACTCTAAGGATGATTGATACATACTAGATTTAAAAAAAAAAAATAATCCTTCAGGTCACCTTTCCCACCCTCTGGAATTTAAATTTCTTTCTGTGGGCTGGTGCTGGAGATAGATACCTTTTGACAAGGCTTAGATTTAGGAGAAGCCTTTAGAGTCCCTGTTCAGATGACCTGTAGCGCAGCCCTGGCAAACTAGCCAGTGTGAATGCCCAGTGGAAAATGTTACCAAGATGAAACGCATTTTCCAGGCTATTTAAACTCTTACCCTGCCCCCTTTCCAAGAGTGGGAGGCTGGCAGAGAGATGCTGCGATGCTTGGTAATCATTTGGCCACAATGAAATTTCCAAAGGGAACTCTTGCCAGTGCTTAAAATCCAAATCCCTGGACACTTCAAACTTAGAGAATTCCATGAATCTAGCACAGAATACCCATTCTTGCTCCAGAGTACCCCCTTCCTCTCGATCTTAATGTTAAAATAAAACAAAACAAAGCAAAACCCCGAGCCCAGGTTAAAAGTACTTTTCGCTTGAAACCAGAAGGGTTGGGGAGGAACACTGTCGAGATAAGGGGCAGGCTGTGCAGGTGGGCCATCCTGCTCCTGGGGTCTTTATCCCAATCACTGAGGGCTGTGAGCCACTGCCTCTCCTTCACCTGAAGATGGAGTCCATTTCTTTCCACCTGGGTGAGGAGACCCTCTGCTCCCACAGGGGTTAACCTTAAAGGCATCTTGCAGAGCCTAGAGGACACTCACATATTCAGGTGTTCATTTTAGGCATCTTTTAAATATTTTATGTAATTTTTAAAAAATGCTCTTTCCTGTACCAGTGCCACCAGTGGCCCAGGTCCATCCATTCTGAATGGAAATGCAGAGACTGCCAGTACTTTCCTTGATCTTTCCTTCATCTCCTTTGATGTGGAGATTCCCTTCTCCCTCCCATCCATTTCCTGGTTGTGGGTGGATAGTGAGGTCACCACTGATTCCCTAATCAGTTTTTTGTGTGTCTTGTTTTTGTAATTGTCCTTCCAAACCAGAAGATGTGTGGAAATTAGGGAAAACATTAAATTCTCACCAATGGTTGCTATTATATTAAATAAAACCTTGAGTATTAAAAAAAGAGAGAGAGAGAGCACATGCAAGAGAGAGATTTAAGGAGAGGAGAAAAGGAGGAGAGGGGATAACATGATGGGAAAGATGTTTATGTGGAAGCATAATGATTGCTTCAGTAATAACAAAGGCAGCGATCTGATGGGAACAGGCATGAGCACAGTGGTCAGATGATGACAAGACTGGAAAGGAAAAGTGATGTCCAGTTACTAAAAGACTCACCAAATGTTAGATTTTAGAACTTGAGTTTTATCCAATATATAATGAAGAATTATTGAACATTTTTTAAACTGGAAAATTGCATTATGAAGCTAGTTTGGGGAATGTTAATCTGGGTAGTAAAGGATGGAATGGTGAATGGTGGAGAAAATACTATTATTTAGGACAAGAGATTATTTTAATGATGAGATAAAGGTCTGAGGGAAATGTGAGAAATATTACAGAGGAAGAAAGGGCAAGGCTTGTGAGGGACCAGTCTCTAGGAGGGAAGGAATGGAAGGAATCTAGGCAGATGTCAAGGTCTTGAGCTTCAGGGGCTGAAGAGTCTGCACAGGTCCCTGGGTATGTAATCAGGAGGCCACCTTGAAGTATGCTGGGACAAGACGGGGACAAGTGGTGGGTGGAAAGTATGGCCTGTGAGATAAGGGGCTCAAGGTGATATTGCAAAAATGCCCTGGTGTGGTGCAGTAAGAGAGTTGTTTGGTCTTTCCCTCAGTCCTGGAACAGAGCTTCTAAGGTCCTTGGAACTTCCTAAGTGAAAAAGGTGATAGGAGCATCTTCTATTCTAATGAAATGACCCTAAACAGGGCCCTGGATAGCTTCAGGATGAGGGTGGTCACCAGAAAGACTAAGCTTTGATTAGAAGCTTGGAATTTTCAGCCCTGCCCCTCTCCAACCTCTAAACAGGAGAGAGGGGCTAGAGATTGAGCTAATCACTAATGGTCAATAATTTAAGCAATTGTGCCTATTTACTGGAACTCTGTAAAAACCCTAGACAGGGTTTTAGAAATTCCCTAAACAGGAATCAGAAAGCTTCTAGGTTGGTGAGGACACCAGGGGCTGGGAGGGTGGAATACTGGAGAAGGCATGGAGCTCCCCACTTTCTTGCCCCAAGCATCTCTTCCACCTGGCTGTTCCTGAATTGCATCCTTTATAATACACTGGTAATAGTAAGCAGAGTGTCTTCCTGAGCTCTGTTCTAGTAAGTTATCTAACCTGAGAGGGAGACAGTCTTGTGGGACTGAGCCCATAATTAGTGGGGTCTGTACTAATGCCAAGCAGTTTGTGTCTGAATTGAGTTGAATTCTGGACCTCCTGGTGTCCAGAGAGTTGGAGAAGTGGTTTTGGAAAAGATGCCACATATGTGGTGTTGGGGGGGAAAAAACCTCTCATTTAAAAGTGTTAAAAGTGTTGTGAGTAAAGATAACTTACAGGGAAACAGCTGGATATACAGGTAATGTTTAGGAGAACCTTAGAGATAAATTGAGATAAAATTCTGCTCTGTATTTCCAAAACATATTCTGTGTCTCTGGATGTCGCTAACTCTATTGTAGTCACTGATTATCCTGTTCCCCCTTTAGACTGTGAGCTCCTTACAGTACATAGAAGATTAATGTGTTCTTCTTTGTGCCCATAAGCCAGGCAGGGTGTTTGGCTGTTAACAAAAGACCAGGAAGTACGGATTGAATTGAACTGAACTGAATGAATCACGCCTTCTGATACAAGTCCCCTATAGCACGGCTACCTCCCTTCAGTGAGTGGCCCAGCGATGGGGCTGAAATGTCGACATTACTGCCAACAAATTCAGGTCCTTTCTTTTAAGCAGCAGGGACTCAATTTCCCTATCACCAGGTGTCTGATTGGCTGGCAACCTGATTATTACTGGCAGATAAGAAAATGGTTACGATAGTTCCAGTCTGTCTGGAGCCTTGCAGTGGAACCTCTGTAGCAACTTGGCTACAAAATGATCAGATGTTATTCTGAGAAGCTATTCTTCAGCAGCAGAGACACGGATAAATTATCATCAAGAAAGGGTAAGTCTGTTTTAAAAACACAACACAAAAGCATCCTGATGATGAAGCAGTTTATTTTGTGTGTCTACAAAGACATCAGAAACGCTAGTGGGAGGAGCTACACTTTTTGTTACCTTTTGGAGTCAGTAAGAATAGAGATAAGAGTGGAGGCTTTGCATGAATAAAAGATTGATAAGCACTAATACATATGTACTTGAAAACCTTCCACATACTCTAAACTTCAAAAGAAACCTTGAAAGTTCTATGGTCAAAGGACAAAGGATAAGTTGGGAAAAATGTTACAACTATCACCATAGACCCAATATATAAAAAACTCCTATAAATTGACAGTAAAATGACTAACAAATAATAGACTATATTAGAAATATAATATATAATTTTTAATATACAGTTTATTATTACATATGTTATATATAATATGATTTTTAAATAGACAAAGATTTGAAGATGTAATTGCTCAAATTGCTCTTTGTCATTTGGAAAACACTCAAACTCACCGAAAATAAGAGAAATGTAAATTCAAACCAACAAAGATGTGAAGGATGGGTAGGTAGCCAAGTGAAAGGTGGAGAAAGACAGTAAGTGAAGATATTAATAAACCAATATTAACCGTTGGGTTTGAGCACTTGTTAGATTCTGTTCTAAGTGCTGTGCGTGCTTTACAGGTATTATTTCATTTAATCACCATAATAACCCTATGAAGTAGGAAGTATTGGTATCAGTATCCCCATTTTACAGAGGACATTAAGTAATTTACCAGAAATCACAAAGTAATTGATAGAGCCTTGACTTCAACTCTGGAAGTTAAAAACAACTTTGAATTTGGCAGACTATCAAGGAAGGGAACTCTATAGGACAATGGCTAGAAAGAGAATATTCAGATGGTGGCCAGTTAAACTTGGTGGAGACAGAGATGTCAGGGTCCTAAAATGTCAACTAGGCAGTCTCCCACATCAACTACAGATTTCTTCCTCAACCTCTCCAACAGATGGCCATCCCAGCTGCCACCTGACTACTTCCAATGACAAGAGGACTCACTACTTTTCCAAGCAGCTCACTGCATTGCTGAAATCTTTGTTAGAAAAATTCTTGTTTATACGAAGCTAAAATCTGCCTCTCCTTGTGTGTGAGCCTTTTGTTTTGAGCAATAAAAAGAAAGTAATTTTTCCCTCATAGGTAGGATGACCCTTCAGAATACCCCAGATCCTTCTACCTTTGCTTGCGAGTCATGGTCTCCAAGACCATCACTTATCTGGCTACCTCCTCTGGCATAGAAACACTCTAGTTTCTCAGTTTCTTACTGAAATTTATGCCCAGAAATGGTTACGTCAGGTTAGAACCGGGGGCTTAGATATATTTGTTTCCCTTGATATATCTGCACAGTAATTTCAGTGTGTATCAACACAGCCTAAAATCACATTAAACTGTTTTGTAACTGAGTCACATTCTCCAGCGAAGAATCATGCACAAGCCTCTTTCTATGGCTGATCAGTTTTTAATATCTATGTTTATTTCTATTATCCTGAATGCATATGTGAGGTTTCTGGAGCAGAGATCAGCTCTTGTTCCTTATATCAGGAGCTATCCTTGCCCAACCCCCAGGGTGAGATGGAGTCAGATGTCACCTGACATTCACCGGGTTCTGTGCTGCAGGAGAGGAAGCACCTGCCCCCAGTCAGGAATCAGAGAGTATATATATGAGAGGAATAACTCTCTCTCCCTTCCTCCCTGAGAAAGGGAGAGAAAGATTCTGCCTAGTTAACACTAATTTTCCTTGGGAAGAGAAGGGAAAAGTTCCTGGGCTATTACCTTCTGGAATATAAATAGATGTCTGGGGGGGAGGCGAAGACCAGAGAAGCCTCTCCTGGTTTACACCTCCTGGGACGTCTCCTTGGTTGCAGGTTTGGCCCCCTTTGAAATGTAAACACATACCTCCAGGGAGGTAAATCTCTCCAGAGCTGCCTCACCAGCTATTCAATCATAGTCATAATTTAACTCCCGATGCTGGTTCTTTAACTCAGGTTCTGGTAAAACTTGCTCAGAAAGTCCTAACTGTACAGAAGTGTGAAAATACTCACTTGCTGACTTAGGCTCCAAATCTTTCCCTAGGCCCAGACTGTCGCGCTCTCTCTCTGTCTCTCTCTACCTCTCTCTCTCACTTATCATGGGTTCCAGGGGCTCAACCTGGGTGTTGGTCAGTCAAAATGCATGAATGTCGGTCAGTCAAAATGTATCAGAATGCCTGACTAAGAACTGGTTGAGTAATAAAAGTATCTTGTGGTTTCACTTGACAAAATACCCGACAGTAGTGGGTCCTAGTTTGGTTTGAGATGCAATAAATGCCACTGAGACCTGACCACTTTTCACGCTTCTGCTGTCTCTCCTCAGTGGGTGGCTTCCGTCCTCAGGCCTTTTGCCCCGTGGCCACAGGATGGCTGTCACAAGTCCAAGAAACAGGTCCACATGCATCAGCACTGAAAACAGGAAGTGAGGGCAGAGGGCAGGGATTTCACAATAAGAAAACACCAGGTTTTTCCTCACAGGCCCCCCTCTCGTCAGACAGAAATGTCTCCCGGAATGCACTAGTGGAGTTCCCTTTATTGGCCAGAACGGGGTTCCACATCCACCCACCCCGAGGGCAGTCACTGGCCAAGATGGCCTGAATCAGTTATGACCTATTCTCACACCAAATCAGGGTTCTGTTAACAAGTGTAAGCAAATGTTAGAAGTGACGCCGGAATTTTTGGACAGCTTCTCTCTTCATCTCAAATCAAGAGAAGGAGACATAAAGAGACCACTTAAAATGTATCTCTTGAACAAGGGAGAGACCCTGACTTGAAGGCACCCTCTCAGACTTTGTTGCATCTTTTCCACAGCCAGGTATGAATCTCATGTGAGAGATCTGGGTCCTGTGCCAGATCCTATGGACTGAGTCCCTTGGCATCCACTCTAGGCCCTGGCATGCCTTCCTGTTTGAGAAGCTGGAAAGCTAAGTTTTGTGTTTCCTGGGTGTCTTGAGCTGAAGTTCCACCATCATCTGCACTCATATGAGACTGGCATTAGGAACTGGATGAGGAGGGGGAGGGCAGTGTGAGAGGCGTCCACTAGACTGGAATGGGTTGTGGAGGAGGTAGCTTCAGGAGCTGTCTGCAGCATTGGTGGAAGCTTTCCTGACCACAAAGGAGATGTGATCTTGGAATGGGAGCTGTTTCAAGAAGCTTTGCCTACGTGGAAAAAAGGGAACCCTCCTACACTGCTGGTGGGAATGCAGTTTGGTGCAGCCACTGTGGAAAACAGTATGGAGATTCCTCAAAAGACTAGGGATAGACTTACCATGTGACCCAGTAATCCCACTCCTGGGCTTATATCCAGAAGGAACCCTACTTCAAAAAGACACCTGCACCCCAATATTCATAGCAGCACTATTTACAATAGCCAAGACATGGAAACAGCCTAAATGTCCATCAACAGATGACTGGATAAAGAAGATGTGGTATATTTATACAATGGAATACTATTCAGCCATAAAATGACAACATAACGCCATATGCAGCAACATGGATGTCCCTGGAGAATGTCATTCTAAGTGAAGTAAGCCAGAAAGAGAAAGAAAAATATCATATGAGATCGCTTATATGTGGAATCTGAAAAAAAAGGAAAAAGACAAATGAACATAAATACAAAACAGAAACCAGAAACAGACTCATAGACATAGAATACAAACTTGTGGTTGGCAGGGGGAGGGGGGTGGGAAGGAACAGACTGGGAGTTCGAAATTTGTAGATACTGACTGGTATATATAGAATAGATAAACAAGATTATACTGTATAGCACAGGGAAATATATACAAGATCTTGTGGTAGCTCACAGTGAAAAAGAATGTGATAATGAATATATGTATGTTCATGTATAACTGAAAAATTGTGCTCTGCACTGGAAATTGACACAACATTGTGAACTGACTATAACTCAATTAAAAAAAAAAAAAAAGAAGCTTTGCCTAGAGCCTGTTCTTCTAGCCCTTCCAAACAATTTTGTAAGCCTCCAACAACCTGGTTCTAAGTCCGTTTCCACTGAAACGATCTAGAGGGGTTTCTCTGGTCTGCAGCTAAACCCTAACAGAAAAAGGTCCTGTCTAGGAAGGTCTGCAAGAAGACAAGGAGTCTTCTGCTGAGGGAAACTGGGATGATGCCAGTTCCAGGGGTAGGGGAAGGAGTCAGAGACTGTTGGGAATTGAGATGTATTGACTCTTGGCAAATGAGCTGCAGGTCAGAGACCCTCAGGGAAGGGAGGAGGGCCTCCAAAGCATCCACAACAACAAAGAGAGAGTCAGGTTTAAATACCGGAGAGCAGGCGTTGGTTCACAGAAATACTGGTCAAGCAAGGACTTTCCTATCCCTTTCCCTCATCTCCCCCCTCCCCGTCCTTTAGCAATCTGGGGAGAGGAGGAATTGAAGTGGGGATGGCGAAAGAGGAAAGCAAGGGACCACTTCCCCTTTCTTCTCTGCCTGAGGTGGGCTCAAGCTGGAGAAGGGTGAGAACATTGACCACTGAACCACGTTCACAGTTCTGCTTATGACAGGGAACTCTCATAGGTATTTCAATTACTAACCAAGGACTTACTCTACTTCAAAGACACCAAAAAAGTCATGGATTCTTCCCAAGTTATTATCTGGGGGCAGGAAGAAGAACTGGATGAGAGGAAATAAAAATTAACGTTTTGAGCCATTCTGAGCAAAGTATACTTACTATCTAAACCTCGAACATAAATAAACATAGTGGCTTCTTTTTTTCTCAAAGTGGGAGAAACCATCTGAAGAGGAAGATTCTGATACACAGAGAACCTGCATCACCTCACACTTTCTAACTTACCAAAACTGGGTGATAACAAACAGAATTTTCAGAAATATCCTCTTCAGAGATTGAAAGCCCCAAGAAATGGTATAGATATATAAAAATTTTCAACGAGAGTTGGAGAAATCAATAGATGCCAACCTGGCGATATTTCAAGAAATACTCTTAAGTTTCCAGTTGATGAAATGCCAAGTCAAAATCAGCCATGCTCCCTCACTCTGCCCCTCAGCCCACGTGCACTGGTTTCACTGGGGGTACCAAATCCTGGGTGGGATCCTCTACGGGTCTGATCTAACACATTAATTACTTTGCTGCATCGTGTTCCCATAGGAGCTTCTCTTCATAGCATTTAATACTCTGTATTCTAATTGATTTTTTAGATTTACTTAGCAGGATTGTGAATTTAGTTCACACCACATCTCAGCAGTATGGAGACATTTTGTTAACGAATTCAGCCTTCTTCCTCCAGGTCCCCACCTGCTGGTAAGGAGGAAAAACAATTAATGTCTAAAACTGACCCAGTAATTTAAACACTCCATTTAAAGGGGGATGTTAGTCTGTCTAGGAAAATAAAAGCTCAGTCTGTCAGATTTCTCACCCTTTCGGCTCTAAGAGATGAACTGGGTGTATGTGTGTGGGAGATGTGAATAGTTGCCTTCTTAGTCTTGCTTGGCCACATATGAAAGAATGGAGGCTTTATAAATTAGGAAAGGCATCAGATTAATAAAAATCCATTTCTTAGTCTTTGGGCGACCCTCTGAATTACCCAAGTGAGGACATTATAATCACTGTGCCCCTCCATGTGTTATAGTGATAATGATGCTTGTCTCACAGGGTTGCTACAGGCTAATAAGCCAACATTAGCAAGTTATTGAAGACTTTGTGATAATAGCAGCACAGAGACCTTGATGAGATGCCCTCCATCCTGAGAAAATGTGTGGTGCATGTGTGGTGCATGTGTGGTGGGAGTTGGATGGGGTGAGGAATGGATCCCTTTTTGGTGATGTCGCTTCCTTGGCCCAAGGACGTTGCTCCCTTTCATCCACTCCCCCTGGAGAGATGAGTCTGATGTCTCAACCATTGTCAAGAAATGCATGATTGATTCATTTCTTTTTAAAATTAAGTGCTTATTAGCACTGTGCTAACCATTGTATGGACATTACCTGGTTTAATCTTTACAATGAACCTACGAGAGGAGTACTACTCTTTCCATCTTACAAATAAGGATATTATGGCACAAAGAGGCTAACCTACTTGAACAAGATCATACAACCTGGAAGAGCCAGGATTTGAACCCAGTTCTGTCTGACTTCAGAGTCTGAGCTCTTACCTCAATGTTACACTGCTACTGATTTTCATGGATGCTGTCCAATGGGTGGGTGGCAGGAGCTCAGTGATGTGTGTCCCATTTCCTTTATAAAGTCTTCCATGGCTTTGTCAGACAACAGATATATTTAACTCTTCTGAGCTATTACGACATTTACTGTCTGTATCATTCACTTGGCACCTATCATTCATTGTTTAATATAGCTGATTTGATTTTGTATATATACATGTTTTAGCCTGCATTACTTGGGGAGTTTTGGTTGCAAGCTACAGAAACTAACTTCAGCTAACCTAAGGGCTTCCTACCACTCCCTGATAACAACATGGGAAGACTGTTGGGTGAGTCATAGAATCAAAGGAGAACAGAACCACTTGATCTTGGGAGAAATAGACCTGGACAACGTTGGGGATCTTTATAGAAGACATTTACTGGTGGTCTCTTTGGGTGCGACCATCAGAATGATTTACTGCCAAGTGCCTTTATTCCACCCAGTGTCACTCTGCCCAAGATTCAAATTCCTGGCAGAGGCAGAGAGTTTGACTGGTCCAGCTAGTCATCTGCCTAATCTTTGTAGAACATGAGGACTGTGATGTACAGTCCTACCAGGATCCAGAATGACTCTACTATGATATAGAATGAGAAAAAATTCAATTCATTTCTAGAGTATTTTGATAAATTTTATACCCCCGATGATAAGCAGTACTGTAATTTTTCAGGCGGAAAAAAAATTGTGATCCAGACAAGGCTAAGAGGCAAGAAATTATTTAAAAGAAAAAGGACCCTGAGAATAAGCTGAGAAATCACAATTCTGAAGAGGATGCCCTAGGGAGAGACACATAATTTCAGGCTCCATCAATAAAAGTCAAAATATTCAGTCTATTACACTCATTAACTATTCCTCCTCTCTCTTCTACTTAGAGAACTATTTGCTGTGATAAATTTTATGGTTTGGTCAATCTCACAGCAGATTATTCCCCTTGAATAAACAAACATGGAAATGATTTTTTATGAGCCCAAGTTAGATATAGTACATTTATAGCTATAGTTAATTTAAAGTAAACTTGGTTAAAAAACACTAAGTAAAGTTATAATGAGTAAATTTTAATACAAACCACTTCAAGTTTTTTTTTTCAAATTAAATTTAGGACCTACAAACTTAGGAAAGCATATAGTGTTTTGATTTAAATATTGTATTATTCCACTACTTAGAAATCCTTTTAGAAATTTCTCTTTCCCTAAGTGCTATAATATTGACTGATCAATCTGGACCTCAATGTGGTTGCAGAGAATCGATATTGGCTTAGTTACAGCTTGGCAAAGCTTGGGGGGTAAAATAAGAGCTGCTGGTGTAGGAAAAAACGTCCAAAGATAAAGGGCTCTTTAAAGTATAACAAATACAAGATATGTTAAATTCTAAGGAAACAATGTAAAATTTCTTCCAAAGCACTCTCAAGCATTCTGCACGTATTATTTAAATCATCTACAAAACATAAAAGGATCATGACTGTGCAATGAAAATTAGATAGAAACCTCTAATGATTAGTAGTAACATATAGGTAACCATTAAAGACGTTAAATCCAATACCCTAAAATTTCAAATAATTGCACCTACTCTACTGTTTATATACATATTATTTTTTAATATATTTGCTATTAATACACACACATCATTCCATGATTTACATTTTTTTTGATGCCTCAGGTGATCGTCCTACCTTCATGATCACAGCTGCCGCAGCTCTCATTACCTCCTATCACAACAGAGCAAGAAGGGAGAAGACACACAGGCAAAAGAAGACACGTACATCTTACGAACTTTCATCAGCGTGGAAGATCTTTTCTAGGACCCATTAGCAGATTTTCTCTTACGTCTCACTGACCAAAACTGGGTCACATAGATGCACACTCCTAAACTAAATACAGGCAAAGGAAAATTGGATAGTCATGGCCAGCTTAGACCAGGGCCACCATCTGCCGTTGTAATCACCTGGGCCACCATCTGCCGTTGTAACAAAAACCTGGGCCCTTCCTTCAGAGTTCCTTATTTATTTGGCTGAGGTGGGGTGCAGATATTGGCGGTTTTAAACATTTCCCCAATGACTGTAATATGTAGCAGGTTGAGATCCAATGGTTTATGCCATCTTGATTTTTCACTTTTGTCTGGCATGTTCCTACCCTGTGACAAGTAGAGCTCTGTCATCGAGGAAGAGTAGGCAGACCCCACAGACCACAGTGGCCATCAGAGGACCTGACAGAAGTAGATCTAGAAAACTCTCTTCCCAAACAGAGCATATCTGAAATCTACAGAAGACATTGTTTATTTAGGCCCTCCATGAATTAATTCAACTCATCAAGACCATATTTTATAAGCTTAAGACAGAGAGGTCAGTACCATATCTACCCATATGTAAAAGCCTAATGCATGACAGTATATCCATTGAATTATCAGTGGTGAAGTATGGGCCAATTATAAATGATGTACAAGATGCTTGTTAAAATAAAAAAAAAAGAATCTTCACCCACTATCATATACAAAACAGAATTCCAGACAGAGCTAGTGTTTATTTATTTATTTGCTGTTTTTATTTTATTTTGTTTTTTTATTGATGTGTAGTTGATTTCAGGTGTGCAGCAAAGCAGTTCAGTTATACATATACATATATTTTCAGATTCTTTTCCATTATAGCTTACTACAAGAAACTGAATATAGTTCCCCGTGCTATACAGTAGGTCATTATTGTTTATTTTATATGTAGTAGTGTGTATCTGTTAATCCCAAAGTCCTAATTTATCCTTCCCTTTACCCTTTCCCCTTTAGTAGCCATAGTTTGTTTTCTATGTCTGTGAGACTATTTCTGGTTTGTAAATAAAATGTGTATCTTTCTGTAGATTACACATATAAGTGATAGCATATTTGTATTTGTATTTGTCTTTCTCTGATTTACTTAATAAGATAATCTCTAGGTCCATCCATGTTGCTGCAAATGGTATTATTTCATTCTTATGGCTGAGTAATAATCCATTATATATATATATATGTATTTTATATATATATGTATATATATAATATATGTATCATATCTTCTTTATCCATTCATCTTTCGATGGACATTTAGGTTGTTTCCATGTCTTGGCTATTGTAAATAGTGCTGCTGTGCACATTGGGGTGCGTGTGTCTTTTCAAATTACAGTTTTCTCTGGATATATACCCAGGATTGGGATTGCTGGGTCATATGGTAAGTCTATTTTTAGTTTTCTGAGGAAACTCCATACTGTCCTCCATGCTGGCTGCACCAAACTACATTCCCATCAACAGTGTAGAAGGGTTCCTTTTCTCCACCTCCTCTTAGGATTTATCATTTGTAAACATTTTAATGATGGCCATTTTGACTGGTGTGAGGTGATACCTCATTGTAGTTTTGATTTGTATTTCTCTCATAATTAGTGATGTTGAACATCTTTTCAGGTGCCTATTGGTCATCTGGATGTCTTCTATGGAGAAATGTCTATTTAGGTCTTCTGTCCATTTTTTTGATTGGGTTGTTTGTTGGCTTTTTTTTTTGATATTAAGCTGTATGAGCTGTTTGTATTAATTGAAGTATAGTCATTTACAATGTTGTGTTAATCTCTGGTGTACAGCATGGTGATTCAGTTATACACACACACACATATATTCTTCATATTCTTTTTCACTGTAGGTGACTACAAGATATTGAATATAGTTCTCCATGCTATACAGTAGGGCCTTGTCATTTATCTATTTTATATATAGTGGTTAATATCTGCAAATCCCAAACTCCCAATTTATCCCTCCCACCCTTTCCCCCCGGTAACTATAAGTTTGTTTTCTATGTCTGTGATTGTGTTTCCGTTTTGTAAATAAGTTCATTTATGTCATTTTTTCAGATTCCACATGTAAATATGTGGTATTTGTATTTTTCTTTCTAGATTACTTCACTTAGTATGATAATCTGTAGGTCCATCCATGTTGCTGCAAATGGCATAATTCCATTCTTTTTATGGCTGAATAGTATTCCATCATTTTTATATTATATACATATGCATATTACCCAGTCATCTGTTGATGGACATTTAGGTTGTTTCCGTGCCATGGCTATTGTAAATAGTGCTGCTGTGAACACTAGGGTGCATGTATCTTTTTGAATTAGAGTTTCCTCCAGATATATGCCTAGGGGTAGGATTGCTGGATCATAGGGTAAAGTCTGTTTTCCACAATGGCTGCACCAAACTACCAACCCACCAACAATGTAGGTGGGTTCCCTTATCTGCACAACATCTCCAGCATTTGTTTTTGTAGACTTTTTAATGATGGTCATTCTGACTAAGGTGATACGTCATTGTGGTTTTGATTTGCATTTCTCTGATAATTAGCAATATTGAGCATTTTTTCATGTACCTATTGGTCATTTGTATGTCTCCATTGAAGAAATGTCTGTTTAGGACTTCTGCTCATTTTTTATTGGGTTGTTTGTTTGTTTTTTGTTATTGAGTTGTATGAGCTGTTTGTATATTCTGGAAATTAAGCCTTTGTCAGTTGCATTGTTTGCAAATATTTTCTCCCATTCCGTAGGTTGTCTGGATCTGTCCATTTCTGATAAAGATGTACTGAAGTCTCCAACTATACTAGTGATTCATCTACTTCCCCTTGCAGTTCTATTAGTATTCACCTCACCTATTTCAGTGCTCTGTTGTTAGGCATATGCATGTTAAGGACTGTTATGTTTTGCTGGAGAATTGGCCTCTTTATCGTTATGTGATGCCCTCTTTTATCCCCAATAACTTTCCTTACTCTGCTGTCTGCTCTGGCTGAAATGAATATATCTACTGCTTTCTTTTGATTAGTATTAGCATGGGGTATATTTTTTCTCCATCCATTTACTTTTAATCTACCTGTGTCTTTATTTTTAAAGTGGGTTTCTTGTAGACAATTTGTGATTGGGTCTTATTTTTTGTTCCACTCTGACAATCTCTGTCTTCAAATTGGTGTATTTAGATTATTGACATTCAAAATGGTTTTTGATATAGTTGGATTAAGAGCTACCATATTTGTTACTGCTTTCTATCTACTTACATTGCCCATCTGTTCTTGCATGCTCTCTGGTTTATTCATTAGAGCCCTTAGCAAATTAATCATAGTTGTTTTAAATCCCTATTCTGAGAATTCCAATACCTGAGTCTGTTCTAGTTTGCTTTGTCTCTTCAAATTGTGTTTTTTAGTATCTTATAATTTTTTCTTGATAGCCAGACATGATGTACCAGGTAAAAAGAACTGCTGTAAATAGGCCCTAGTAATGTGGTGGTCTGTCTTTTAGTGAATCTGTATTCTTGACTATGAACTTTATCTGTGCTCTTCAGCCCCTTCTCCTGCTTTAGGTGAGAGTGGGCTGAAGTTGGGTATTTCCCTTCCAGTCCATGTGGAAGGCTAGAGTCCACTGGAGTTGGGGATTTCCCTTCTCCCACATCTGTTAGGTTCTGGCTACTTTCTTCCGAGAGCAGACTTTGTTAAGAACAGAATATTCTGACATATTTTTAAATGGTTCCTTTCCCCCTCCCCCTGCTAGAAGCACAAAGGGATTTTTTTTTTCTGATATTCAATGTAAGAACTTGGTAGAGCTGTAGGAGGTAAAACTCACAAAAGTTTTATTGCCAAAGACTGGGTCCCCCTGGAGTTTTTATTTCTCAGGCTTATTCACACTTTTCTGGGGCAACTTGTCAATTACAGCTGTTTTCCCTACATCAGCACTGGTTCCTGTGGTTTCAGCTCGAGGGTTTGTGCTTGGGTAAGTTGTGAGTCTGTGTTCTCCTGCTGGTCTCTCCAATTGTGGCAGTGGTTTGTACTGTGACCTTACTTCTTTTACAAATCTAAGAAGAGTTGGCCTTAAGTTTTTTCAGCTCTTTTACTTGTTAGGATGGAGAGGTGACTTTCAAGATTCTTACTTGTAGACTGGAAACTGAATCTTTGAATTTAGGAATGACTGCCATTTCTACACGTTATGTGTTTTTATCTGGAAACATGAAATATTCCTCCACTTATTTAAGCCTTTTAAAATATTTTTTGATAGCTTTATACTTTTCTCCATAAAGGTGTTATATCCACCTTGTGCTAGTCAGCTCAGGCTGCCATAACAAGGTATCATAGATTGGGTGGTTTAAACGCAGAAATTTATTTTCTCAGTTTTGGAGCCTGGAAGTCCGAGATCAGGGTGCCAGTATGGCTGAGTTCTGGGGAGGCTCTCTTCCTGCCCTGTAGATGGCTTCTTTCTGTGTCACATGACAGAGAGTTCTGGTGTCTCTTCTCGGAAAGGCCACCCTTATGACCTCACTTAACCTTAATCACCCCCTTAAAGGCCTTATCTCTAAGTCAATTACATGGTGAGGGGTGGGGGTGTTTAGGAGTTCCATATATGAATTTTGAAGGGACACAATTCAGTCCATAGTATATGTTTTGTTAGATTTAGTCCTAAATACTAAATATTTATTCATTTATTTGGTGGTTGTTTTTTTTTGTTTGCTTGTTTTGGGGGGAGGAAATTAGGGTTATTTATTTACTTACTTATTTTAATGGAGGTATTGGGAATTGAACCCAGGACCTTGTGCATGCTAAGGATGTGCTCTACCACTGAGCTATACCCTCCCCTACCCAAATGCTAAATATTTTTGATGCTAATGGTTTTATATTTCTTATTACACTTTTAACTTTTAAGGTAATGGGCATGTAATTAATTTTTATAGATTGGTTTTATAAGAACTTGCTTTTACATAAATGACAGCATATGACAGATCTAAGAATAATGGTATCAAATTTCAACTTTTTTGAAAATTTCTTTATTTTAGATACACTGTTACACAGAGGAACATAATCCTCAAAATCCAAGTTTATAACTGATCATCACAAGATCCCTATTCATATACACATTAGATAGACACAGGGAAAAAATTCTATACAATATTTTAGTAGTTAGATGATTTGCAAGCAATACTGAATTAGTCAAAGTTGAAGAACTCCCAATGCCTTACACACAGGATGACCACTCTCAAATACAAAAGTGAGGCAATAAAGGAAAATTTCCGGTTCAGTCATAGAAAAATGCTAACAGTATTTATGATGCAATAAGTGCATTAAGTTAGTACACAACCTATTGGGCAAATAAAACTACTACCTAGGTTGGTATTTTCACTCCTGAATATTTGTGGTACGGTATTACCCATTTATCTGACCTTTAGTAATACACAAAATTTCAAGACTGAATTCTCAAAAGAGCTGTTTGATATTCTTGAATAGTGTCTGGTGTACTCAGAATACTTTTTTCATTTATCTTTTCTTCCTTTATAAGGTTTAGTGGGACTGTGCAATGCTGGAACAATAATCCAGAATGTCCTGGATAGTGAATTCCATTGTAACACCAGATCCAGGATAACAGCGAGCTATCAAACCTTCAAAATGCTTGTACTGGCGTATAAATTCATCCTGCATGGAGTGCCACACCACCTACAGTAAAAATGAAAATCAAAGTCATTGAACTATGAATGGAAATAATACATGATCAAGTACGTAGAAATAACATCAAGACATTCTAAGAATTTAGTACAGCATAATAGTTAAGAACACACATGCTGGAGCTAGAATCCTAGCTCCTTCCACTTGTAAGACTGGTGACCATGAGTACGTTACCTCACTGCTCTGTGCCTCAAGTTCCTCATCTGTAAACTGGGATAATGATAATAATACCTTCCTCGTAAGTTTTGTGTGAGGATTAAACGAGTGAATGTATGTAAAGTGCTCAGAACAGTGTTTGGTACAATAAGCACTCATTACATTTTAGCTACTATTATATTTGTTCCAATATTCAATAGGGATGTGGTTGCGCACAACTATGTATGAAACTAAGACTAGTGAGATTAAATGAAATGCAACAGTTAAGGCTGAAGTTTCACATCAGATGAAAATTTAAAAATATCTTTATCTGAAATTGATGATGTAGAACATTGCTTAATGCCACAGAGGACACCAAGATGAGTCAGACCAATCACCTGCATTCAAAGGAATTTATAATCTGAAAGTGGAACTAAGATATGGACAAATATCAAGACAGAATATGATACAGACATATTAGCTCATATTAATAGGTTACATTTATTGCCACTTACTCTATATCAGCACAGTACAAAGTACTTTACGTGTGTATTACCCTATTTAAGTCTCATGACAACCTAGTGAGGGTGGGTGCTTGGAATATCATCCCTATCTGCCAGTTATGGCAATACATTCTTCTAGGAGTTTTCCTCGCGAACCCTAAATCTCATAAATCCTAAATTCCTAATAGTCAACTTAAGACTATTTACTAAAGAGTTTAACACTTTTTGTTCATCATCTTTTAGCTCCTGGTATTTCTTCCATCTGGAATGCCACTACTCCTACTTTTTCTGTTAAATTAGTATCTGACTTTCAGAGGCTAACACAAACGCTTTACTTTGTGAAGCCTTCTGTGATGTTAAAATCAGAATTATTCTCACTCATCCCTGGGCCTTTCAGTATGGCTTATGAAATATAATGGCTTGATTTGTGGTTTAAATCTGGTCTACCATCCACTAGCTATGGGATCATGGTCACATACTTCACCTCTCTGAGCTCTGATTTTCTCATGTATAAAAGGGCTATGACAATAATAGTAATGCCCACTATACAGGAGAGGTATTATTTCCTTTTTTTCAAATAAACTGAGGCTCAGAGAAGTTAAGTAACTTGCCCTAAATCATGCAGCTTTATCTGGAGCCAGATTATGAACCCATTTCGAACGTCAACCCCCATGTTCGGAATCACTCCACTGTACTATATGCCATTCCGTTTCCTTTCTACCCTCAAAACTGAAACAAAACAAAAAAGCAACGAAAAAACCCCATCCCCAAGCAAAGAAAAACCAACTTAACACCTCAAAACAAAAAAATTAAATAAATAAGAATAGCCATATAAAATATAAATATTCCTTTCTTCTTCACAATTCATAATTTGGTTCATACTTTATGGAATTTTCCTCCTGTACTAAAATTAGAAAATGTGTAGCATTTCAGAGGAATATTTTGGAGAAAAAAGATATATATAACGATGTGCAATTTAGGATGATAAAAAGAACTAAAGCATACCTGAAGTAAGTTCTCCTCTTCACATAAATGTTTATCAACCTTCTTGTAAAGGTTATCTAGACCTTTTTTCACTTCTTTTCCAGGATACTCTTTAATAACTTTTCGGAGTTCTTGTTTGTTAAATGCAAGTTGATAGCTTACTTCCTCCTCTCTTATACCCTGTGCTACTCGAGCTTCAACGCCTTCAAAGAAATGCTTCAAGGAAATGAAGAGAAATAATGGCTAAGAACTGCTTTCATTATCGCTTACATTTTTTAAAAAGTCTGATTATAAAATAGTATATTTTCACTGTGTAAAAATTAGACAATGTGTGAAAATATAAAGAATAAAATAATAATTACCTATTACATACCACTGTGGGATAATCACTGTTAACATTTTAGATTTCCTTCTAGTCTTTTGATGTGTGAGTACATAAATGAGATTATAATTTTATATATTTTCCATTTAATATTTTTTTTCCAAAGTATAAATTTTAATGGCTGCATAATATTCTATCCAATAACTGAACTACAATTTGTTTATTCATCCCCCCAGTATTAGGTATTTAATATTTTTCACTTTTTTCTTGGAGTTAACTGAATCTACTCATTAAAAAAATCTATTATAAATACAGCTGTCATAAATAATTTTCATACATAAGTATTTACCCACATTACTGATTACTTTCCAGCATAAATTTCTAGGGTTATAATTCTTCAATTGAAGAGTATAATTTAAAGTATTCTGAAGATTCTTCATATACACAAATTGCTTCCCAGAAAAGTTCAATCAATTTTATTTCTGTCAACAGTACATGAGACTGTTACCTTAGCATACAATCACCAGCATTATCAAAATTGAAAAAAATCTCTGCTATTCTGAAAAGTGAAAAAAGTTTATCTGTCATTTTATTTTGAAAATTTTTGGCTATAAATGAAGTTAATCTGCTTTTCATATGCTTTGTAGTACAATCAGAACCATCATGTATTTACATACCATGATTTTGGTGTTTTTCTTACTGAGTTTAAGAAGATCTTCTATATCAAATATGCTGACTGTTATACTGTTACAAATATACTTCTTGGGCTGTCTTTTAGTATAATTGACTTTTTTATATGTATATTGATTGGCAAGTCTTTATTTGAGCATCACACAATATGATTTAATACTGACAAGCCAAATCCCCTCTCATTACTTTTCTCTAAAATTTTCTTAGCAATCATCATTTATTTATTCTTCATTTAATTATTAACTTCTTGATAGTAATGTTTCGGACAAGACTATTCCTGGTGCTTTTAAAATTTTGTTTCTACAAGGACTTTTAATTGGTTATTATAATATATAGGAAATAAGTTGTTTTTGATCTATTTATTTTGAACCCCTACCACTTTACTAGACAAAATAATTTCAACATATTATATACATATATATATTATAATATATATATATATAATATATATATTATAATCTTGACTCTCCTTTCAAAATTTTTTATGTTTCAGGTCTTATTGAATTGGCTAGAGATTCCATAACAATGTCAAATAATAAAGGATCTATCAATGTTTCTGTTTTAAATTTGCTTTCAAAGGAAATGCTTCTACAGTGCAGTTAAGTATCATGTAGGCTTTAGGTCTGAGACTGACCTTTTACCCTAGGGAATATCTGGCTATTCTTAAGTTTTATAAAGAACTGGTTCTGCATTTGATTAAATGTCTTTTAAGTATTTCCTTGAACTGTTGAAAACATATATATAATTTTTATTTGACTCTAATTTCAAGTTAAAAACTTATGAAAGATACTAATCACATTGTGGGCAAAGTTAATTAGAAGGGTCCATTTAATCTTCTACTATGTTGCAAACTTCTCTAAAATGATCATTTCTCACTTTTAATAATCAGACATACACTGAGGAAAGACTCAAGTCAAGAAAGGAAGGGAAAGGAAAAGGCAATGAATAAAGTAATTTTTGGTCTTCTATTTATCTTAATAAAGTTTTCAAAATCTTCATCTGAACTAGGGATAAAGGTTAACCATTTATGAGGTAAGAAATGGAAGAGTCTGGTATAATGGAAAAGCCTGAATCTAAATCTGAGTTCATCCCCCAGCTTTGCTACTTGCCAGCTATTGTAACATTTATTCCCTTTAAGTTTCTTCATTTGTAAAATGGGGATAGTATCATCTTACCTCACATCATTGCTTAAAAGAATTAAAAGAAATAATGTATATAAAACATCTAGCAGTGTCTTGGCACATTGGTAGCGCCAGGATCTGAGTCCCTCCTTCCTTATTCTCCTGCATCAATACATGAGCAAATTTAAAGTGAGTGTCTATTGTGTTATTCAACTGTACACAAGTTCAAAACCAGGAAAAACATACTGAATGAAAATACACTTACATTTAGTTTTTCAAGAGGCTGTCCTAAAGAGTATATGACATAAGACTGAAGGTGATCTGTGTATTTTTGTTTGGCTTCTTTTTTTTCAGCTTCTAGACATGAGATTTTCAAACGAGAAAGTGTTGCAAAAATATGGTGAAAGTTTTCCATCATCACTACATCCCTGGGCGTCTTCTGGCTTTCGTTTGCTACTTTCTCCACTAAAGTGAAAATGGAAAACATATAACAACATCCTGATGTAAGTATGACCATAGTTAACTATAAAAATTTACATGATTTTTTTAAAATTTGTAAGTTTAAGAAGTAAGTACACTGCTGGATTTAATAAGATAAAATATATTGTATTGAAGGATCTTCACATTCACCTAAACCTAATAAAAAAAAATTCTAAAATAGTCCCATATATATATATGGAAACATAGCAGAGAATAAAGGCGGCTTTTCAAATCAGTGGGGAAATGATGAATTACTCAAAATGTGTTAGGACAGCTAGCTGGTCCCTTTGAATACACTAAATTTGGATTCCTATTTCATATCTTTCAACCAAACAAATTCTAAATTGCTCAAGTACTTAAAATGTAAAAAACAAATACAATCATAAGCACTAAGAAAAATAAAGCTAATTAAAGAATTAATTTTGTGATAGTATGACCTTTCAAAGAATGGCTCCAAACTTAGAAGTCATAAAGAGAAAGATGAATAAATTTGACATAAAATTTGAAAGCTCGTCTACACCGGAAATTGACACAACATTGTAAACTGACTATAACTCAATTAAAAAAAAAATTGAAAGCTCTTTCATGGTAAAACATACCATAAACAAAACTGATTTATAACCTATTAGGCTGACAAAGAATAAAAAGATTGATAATACCTAGTAATACTGGGTATTGGTGTAGGTGTGACAGAAACTTTCACCAACTGCTCACAGCACTGAACTAGTATAACCTTTCTGTGTGGCAATTTGGCAAAAGCCTTGACATATACATAAAAATTTTGATTTAGTAATTCCATTTCTAATAACCAACCCTAAGGAAATTATTGGACACGTATACAAAAATATATAAAGGGAACTAGTAACAAACTAAATGCCTATTAATAAAATATCTGGTAAATAAATACTGACAAACGGGATAATATGCAATCATTACAAATGATTATAGTTCCTATATTGATAGGTAAGGAAAGACACTAGAATTATAGAGTCTAGAAGATTCCAAGACAGTGTATAAAGTATGATAAAAATTTTTATATTAGAGAATACACACACACACACCATGCACATATATACCAGGGAAAGAGATAAGTTAAAAAGTTTAAAAGGATAAAAACTGAATATTATCTCTGAATGATGAGATTACAAATGATCTTTATTTTCTTCTTAATTTTTATAATCAATTTGCTGATTTTTGGGGGTGTGTAATGAGCATGAATTACTTTACTATCAGACAAAGCAAAGCTACTTTGAATTTTAAAAGAAATATCAACTATATAAACATTCAATCATATGATTTATTAATCTTTCCCCTACACCTGTTTCCATTGAAAATGTTACATGTAACTGGTGAGATAATTCCATTTTCTGTCAATTTTTTTTAGCTTTAAAAATTCCTGAATAGATGCAATCAGATCATTTATTTCAAATTAAACAAACATCTACAGTTTCTGTAACTGTTTCTGTAACTTAATTGTGTGATCTGGCACAGGAATTATAATATTTTAGCATTAATCTCCCTCATATGACAGATACGAAAACTGAGGCCTAAGGAAGTAAGTTGATTTGCTTAAGGTTACACAGACATCACTGCCTATCATGTCCAGAAGGCTCTCTCTAAAATGCAAATGTAATCTGGGAGTCATTTTTTTGTGTTTAAAAATATGAATTTCACAACAAGTTCATGCATATAGTGCAGGGAACTATATTAGATATCTTGTAGTAACTTATGGTGAAAAAGAATATGAAAATGAATATATGTATGTTCATGTATGACTGAAGCATTGTGCTGTACACCAGAAACTGACACTTTGTAAACTGACTGTATTTCAATAAAAATATACATAAAAAAACGAATTTCAATTTTACAGAGTGATAGACCCTTATGAACCCTAAAATATAAGTGATTCCTGATGAATAGGAATGGATTTTATGTAAATTTTTCAAATTTAAGAAATCTTTAATTTCAGAAAACTCAAAAAAGTATATAGAATATGGAAAATAATGAACATATCTGTCCCCCAACTTCTCAGTTACCAGAAACAACCAACCAAAAAGTTCTTTAGAATGTAACAAAGGCTTACCATTAACAAACACTCCTCTGATGAGTTTAGTGTATGCTTTATCTAGATCTCCACGACGCTCAGCATTTTTAAAGATTGATTCTGCGAGTCCAGCAAATTCTTCAAATTCAGCTACAAATGGAAGAATTCCTACTTTACTCTTCTTTGAGATCTTTACTTCTTCCATTTGCCTTATTTGGTTACTCTAAGGTTAGGAAGAAAGCAAGGGAGAGAAACACTTATAAAAGTTAGAAACAACATATAATTAAAAGCAAATGTATATATCATAGAGGCATGACATAATTTAGTACCTAGAACATTTTGGAATATCAGTATTTAAAGATGAATAACAGTAGGGATAACTAAGAAAAACTATTTCTATAGGTTGAAAACTATATATATTTTATTTAAGAAAATAAGAGAAAAAACTAAATTATTTAAAACAAAATTCAATCAAAGCTTGTGAACCTCTCAAGTCTTTGTTCAAAGTAAAAGCAACCAATAAACATTTCTATCACTTATGAAAGATAAGTATGCAGTGATTCCTCATTTGGGGGCAGAGCAGATAACAGAGTATATGCAGGATCTCTCTAGATTATTTCTGGTTTGTGGCCAGATGGTCAAGTTTGAGAACCACAGTCATTTCCAAATCTCATCAACCTAAAATTTGTTTGGTTAGAGAAGTTCTATTATTTTGGGGGTATAAGAACAGTGAAGGAGAACAGGCATTTCTACTACGGATTTGCATTATATAGTTTTCTATGTATCTATTAATTACTTAGTATAAATTTGTTAAGCAAAGTGCTTGTGTATGATGGTGATGAAGTACAAAAGGGATGTTTCATACAGACAGAATCTAGACATTTGGGTTCAAAATGATCCATGGGTTCAATTATGGTTCTGTGTATTTCTTGGGATCTAGGTATAGTCACAGTAAGAATTACATTGCCAAATACTATTGGATCATTTTAAACTCTTACCTAAAATTTCACTGTGTTGCGATTTTGGGAGTATAACCTGAAAACCATGATATGTGGGTTAGACAAGTAACTGTTCTTTTATTCAACATAGTATTGGAACTCCTAGCTACAGCAATCAGACAAGGAAAAGAAATAAAAGGAACCTAAATTGGAAAAGAAGAAGTAAAGCTTTCATTATTTGCAGATGACATGATACTATATATAGAAAATCCTAAAGATACCACCAAAAAAACTGTTAAGAACTAACAGATGAATTCAGCAAAGTTGGAGGTAACAAATTTAACACACAGAAATCTGTTGTGGAACTATTAGAAAGAGAAATTAAGAAAACAAGCCCATTTACAGTTCTAACAAAAAGAATAAAATACCATGAAATAAATCTAACCAAGAACGTAAAAGACTTGTACTCTGAAAACTATAGGACACCGGTGAAAGACACTGAAGACAACACAAACAAATGGAAAGATAAACTGAGCTCATGAACCGGAAGAATTAATATTGTCAAAATGACCACACTGCCCAAGGCAACCTACAGAGTCAGTGCAATCCCTGTCAAAATACCAATGGTATTTTTCACAGAACTAGAAATGTACTGGACTGCAGAGTGCAGCTTAGGGGTACTTAACGTGTCAGTTACTTTCTAATTTTAGCTCTAGTTCGTGCTAGGCTAACCTTCTAAGCCCTGTTCCTTGAGGAACACTTTGAGCATGTTCACCAGATGAAAGCGCCG
The DNA here is from genome assembly GCF_048773025.1 of Camelus bactrianus. NCBI lineage: Eukaryota > Metazoa > Chordata > Mammalia > Artiodactyla > Camelidae > Camelus > Camelus bactrianus. Next base: position 98,096,146 of record NC_133540.1, read on the forward strand.
AACTCAGGTGCTATCTGCTCCATTTTCTGCAGTCATCTGACACTCATGCTTTCGGCTCAGTACACACACACCCATTCATTACCTTTTCAAGGTATGCCCTAGGTCCTGATCTTGTCCCATATAACAAGCGTTAAAACATATAACACTGAGCACACAAAATCTACCAGACGCCATGAGAGGACATGAGTTAAAATAAAAAACAGAGTGAGAACAGGCAGCAGAAGGAACCATCCTTCTCCCTTTAGTCACAAAAGGTAGATCTTTTAGAAAGACATGCAATTTAGGAGAAAATACAAGTTTATACCTTTGTTTAGGTTAGTATTACTTCATTTCTTCACTTCCCACTCAAGAGAAACATGAACATTCTTTAATAAACTATTCTTAATTACTACTATTACCATCATCACCACTACCACCACGACCATTACAAGCTATCAGCTGGTAAGCTCTTATTCTAGGCAGGCTATGTGCTAAGCCTTCAATCTGAACCCATGTCTACACTCCTCTGACCATCCTGTGCTTTTGACAATTATGTTCCATTGGATTGAGAGGTATTACAGAAAGTTACATTTTACTGAGAAGCAACACAACCTTCATATTCTGTAAATGTATAGCGTCCTTATGATTTAGTGTTCCAGCTGTGTTACATGGGACTCACTATCTTAGCCTTGGTTGTTCTTCCTTTTCCTTTCTACTATCAGCTTGCCATCAGACCTTCCAAGTTTATCACCACTTCTAGAGAAGGCAGGGTAAGGAAGAGGATAAGCCTTAAATGATCAAATTCCATAATATTTTAATAACCAAGTGAAATCATTTGGTGAGGGAGGAGGATTAACAAGTCTGTTGAGGTGACATTTAAGTTTCTACAGTGGACACAGATCACTTTTAAACTTTCAGAAACTCAGTAAATATTTTTTAAAAGTATAAAAAATGATATGAATTTTAATTGCCCTTAATATTTTTACTCTTCTCCCATTAGTCTATGGCTAGTCAACAGCTGGATTTAACTTAGAGGTTACGTTATAGAAAAATTCAGATAACTACCCACTTACACATACTAAATATATTAATAAAATAAAACTTTTCTTTAGAAGCTGGCCCAGCCCAGTTCATACCTATAAGCTTACTAAAACCTAACAGAAAAAATAAAGTTGTTAATGATTTTTTTTCCTATTAGGAGGGGGAAAATGATGACTGTCAAAAGTTCTTAAAAGAACAATTTATTCTTAAAGCAGTATCATAATTAACACTCTTAAACTGATAAAACAAATAACTTAAACACTCAATTAAAATAATCTAATTATTAATTTTGTTACTAGAGTATATTAAAAAAGAAAAATAATAAATTCAAGTGATAGTTTCACCTTTTATAACATCTATGGTCACTAATCAGTCAATTACTTAGTGGATCTCTTAAGCAGCTGCTGCTTCTATGCCACCTACCCTAGAACTTGCCAAGATTCACAGTGTAGAAGGGAAACTAGCTGGCACAGCACCACCCAACTAACTCTGTTCATATATACTGTAGCCAACACCTGCTTCAAGGCTTTGGGGATGTGAGCAGTAGATTCCCCAGTGAAAAGCTGGAAATCTCTTGGTTCAAATACATTTTTCTGCAATGGTTAGAATGTCAATTTATTAAAAAAAAAAAAAACTTACAATACACTTGTCAAAGTTCCTTTTGACAGTCACTAAAACATTTCCCAATGTAGTACTTAGAAAAGAAGCAGGGTCCACATTTTGTGCAGTCCATACATGATGACTCATTTTGACTAGCATGTAAAGAGAGTTAAAGCTATCAATTTTGTCTCCTAATGCAATTAGGTTGTTCAGTTCTGGCTCAATGCAGCGAAATATTTTAATCATCATTTGGCGGATCATATCTTTCCTGTTCAGAAAACATACAAAATACAGAAGAGTTATTACAAGCTTCAGGTGTATTCATCTTTAACTTTAATCCCTTAGGTATACTCGAAACGACTAAAATTTGATATTTCAACTAACACTATGACCAAATATGATGAACTAATTATTCTACAGTGGTTTCCAATATAAACTTTTTTTGAAGTTAAGTTCACTTAAAATAACTTTGTCATTTGTAAGGCTGGCTGGGTCCTGAAATGTGCTTTGTGATTTCTGAGAAATACACTGCAATTCAAATGCTGCTTCCTAGCAGCAAACATCAAAATTGATTGCATTTTTATTATTATAGAGTGAAGAAGAGCCCAAGAGCCATAAACAGGACCAATTTTAATTCAGTAAGACGTTTACTAAGACACTGGGCACACTGGTCAGTGCTCTGAGTGCTGTCAGTCACGGAGAGTCATCTGGACTCTTCACTGAGCACCACTCCTTTCTGCTCAACTTCAAGTTTATTTTTTTCAAAATAAACAATCGATAGTAACAAACACATACTCAGATGAAACAGGCAGTGGTGTGCCAGAATTATGTTGCCGTGATGATGTTCCTCCATCAAGGTCCTCTGCTTCAGTCTGCAAAAATTATTCAGGTGCTTTACATGATAAAACACCAACAATATAACTAGTTTAAATAGCAAAAGCCTGCTCAGTCTTAAAATTCCTAGGAGAGAATATATCATAAGAAATAATGGCCTTTAAAAGTAGTATTACTGATGAAACTATGTAATTCAGTATGCTATTTAAGAATATTCAGGGAACGCTTTGTTCTCAGATTTTATCCGAGAATTACTGTGGCACGAGAAGTCGTGTTTGTGAGTGTGCATATGAGGGGAAAGTCGGAAAGGGAAGGTAGAGGAGGCTCAGAGAGGTCACAGAAATGGGAGGGCAGCTCAACAGAAAATTAAAAACATCTAGAGACAACTTTCAAAAGAGAATTTTAAAAATTAAAGAAATGTACTGATCACTCTAATAAAACTTTGGCATTAAAAAATGCTATCACAAGTTCTTACAGAAGCTAACAAGTAAACAAATTTACTACCGGTACAACAACAAATCTCCAACCATTTGAAATAATTAATTTCTTATTCATTTTAGAATGGCTTTTTATATGTTGGTTCTCTTTTTTAAGATGATCTGAATTTAAAAATCACCTGATTTGCACTGTGCTTTTAAGTTCTTCAAAACAGTCTGTCAAATCTCTCATTTTATTTTCTTCTATTTATGCCACAAGAAAGCATGACCAACAGGCATTATTATACCAATTGTACACATGAGGAAAAACAGGGATTAAATAATTGGTTTAAGGTCTCATAGCTAGTTAATAACAAAACCATAAGAATGATTTAGATATGAGGTCTCACCATTTTTTTTTTACTTTCTCATTTTTTTTAAGATCACAGTACACACTCAAACACCTTTTTCATTTTTTTAATTCTATTTTTTTCTTGATTACTAAAATACTAAAATTATTTTTTTAAAGTGTTTTTTTTAAAAAGTAAGTTTAGACATTTTCCCCTCTCACTAATTTAGAGAATATTTAGGTCTAAGACAGTCTAAGATACTACATTAGATGCCCAAACTCAGTCACTGTTTTCATCATCTTGGTTGACAAAAATTATTTAAAAAATCATTACACTGGGAATTCTTTCTTCTTCTGTTTTGATACTGAAATTGTGACAACATATTAATTAGGCTAATCATGCTGCAGATCATAAATACTAGCCAATAAATAAATGTGAGCCATACCATAGTTCCAGGTATACTTTGATGTTGCTGTAGTTTGAAAAATTTACTTATGAAATCCTGTTCTGCCAGACACAGGGGCTCCAGTTCACTCAGTACCTGTTCAAAGATCTGAAGAAAACCAAAATGATCCTACAAAGAACTGAACCAAAATGCTTAAAATAATATTTCACATTTAATTACTTTTCTGCAGGGATGATGGATGCTCTATCTATAATCTCAATAGAATCCCCCAAACACTTGCAAGATTGACAGGACAATGCAGTATTAATGAGGCATAACACATTTAGGGCCAGAACATAGCTAAAACAAAACTTACAATTATTCACTTGAAATCTGGAAAGAGGAACACAGAGATAAACTTTTTAAACTTACTTAATGCATTGCAGAGAACAGGTTAGCTTCATAAAAGCTATTTCATCTTTATCCTGTAGTTGCTCAAATGACTTAGATTTACAATGTAAGCACTATGATTCATAACAAATTTTAATAATGCCTTTATGTCACTTAACCGATAAATTACATTTCAGTTGCCATTTGACCAGTATTTTTTTCAGATTCAGAACTGGAAAGTAAGACATGGTTAATGAAAAGAGCCAACAGAGCCCAAATCTTTGAACACAATTAAAGCAATAACAAACTGATGCTAGAAAACTAGTATTCATGTTTAAGAAGAACTTATTATTTTATTTTACCTTATCAAATTTGGTTCTGTCGGCAACATCGAGATCAGAGGCAGACATGTTTCCCATATCCAACAAGGAAGATGACTGAGATCTGCGATTCCCTGAACTCTGAACACTGAGTTTATTTAGACTAGAAGTAGATCCAGTTAATTTCCCAGAACTTCCATGAAGACCTAAGAAATAATAAAACTTTGAAAGTTGCGACCTTCATGAATAAAGGACCCATAGCATAAATCAGGGCCATCTCTACTGTCTTGGCTTCCAGGGCCCATACTAGTTAGGGCACAAGTCTACCACATGGGACAGGTTGCAGACTGTCCTCCATCAATAACGTTTGTGTCCTACTCCCGAGCATGTTGTATACAGTAGTGAAACTATATAGAATCACAGAATAGGACCAAAAGGGATCTTAAAGATCACAGTATGCTCTGCCCAGTCTCATCATAAATATTACGCTGCCTGATGATATCTCTAGACTAACGTAGATGGGGATTTCCTTCCCACTCAAAAGACATGAATCTGAATTAAATGTAAACAATAGGTATCTTTTTATTCTCCTTGAATATTTCTCAGCTAACCTGATTATTTGCTGATGGTCAGAAGGGACAAATCATATAATAAATGATAAAAAGATATAAGAACAATTAAAGACAAACTTTGGTTTTATTATACATAATCTGACCATATCTATAAGAATTTTTATAGTTTCTAAACACAGCCTGAAAACAAAAGTATAATGGTTAAGACTTTTCACAAGTTTCTGCCTACTCACCATGTATTTTTAACTATGTTACATATTTCTTGGATGTAGTCATACTACTACCACCATGCTGGTTTTCTTTCACCAATACCTGGCAACTCAGAGCAATCAATATTTTTGGTGTAACTTTTTTCAAGACAAATAACTAGTTTCTAGCCATTAAACAAACATGCATTGAGAATACCTGCTAATACACTAAGCATACTCACTCTCTGTTTCCTGTTTGACAGCACTTTCTTTTCGAGGCAGTGTAGCTGTGATGGATTAGGTTGCAAGCATCAAAGACAAAGACAAGTTAATAAACTGCAATTTGCACATACCATGCACAAGAGGAAGTTAAAGCTCTAGTTTAAAAGACACATGCAAAGAACCATGAGCATCAAGTAACGAGAGATGCAACATATGTTTAGTCGGTCAGCTATTGTTTGAAAAATTATATGAGAGAAAAAACTTTACTAGTCTTTTAATGTACTATTTTACTCAAATATTCAGATAAAAATATCTACAAATATAAACCTCTCCCACACTTTTAAATGATTTTTTAAAGTTTATGAAGCTGATGTACTTAAATTTAAAGACTATATTATAGTTCAAGTAAATAATTTAATACAGTGAAAATTTATTAGAATGAATTTATAGATTTGGACATTAAATGTATCAATAATCTTGTATTCAATTAAGGTTCCTGAAAGGAATCTCCACTGTACTAAATAATTTTATATACCATCTGATAAAAAATTATATGAGTGGGGCTTTAAAAATCACTTTCGGGTATCTAGCTAAACTATTCAGTAACTTTGGCTTTGTGACCACCTAAAATGAAAAGTGTACATCAAAACACTAATTACCCTAGATGCAAGGGTAAAGCTGAGGGAACAGATTTAATGCAGGAACTGGAGCTCTGTCACAGTCATCTGGTGTTTCTTTTATCTAAAATCTCTCTCTATCTAATATTGACTAGATCAACTGTAGAAATCATCTTGTGAAAAATTCTAAACCCAAATTACCCAAATTAGAAGTTAATGTGAAAGGCAAAGAAATTATAGAATGAAACAGAAAATTAAAGAATATAAATATAATCTAGAAATACTTAAGAAATAGAAAACAATATGTCAACTGTCACTATCTCTGCCAAACTTTAATGCAGAAGCCCAAGCATAAACTGCCAACTTGTCAAACAAGAGACGTGTATCTTTCCAGCCTTGGCTACCTGAAGCTCCAGGGAATATGAAATGATGAAGTTGGACATGAAAGTGGAAAGAAGGGAGGATGTGCTGGAGCTACTGGAGGGCCAACCTGAACAGTACCTTCCGGCGGCCTGAAGGTGTCATGTACTAAGTTCACCAGGTTCAGAGCAAAGCCGAATGCTTCATATATTGTTTTTTAGCAGTCAGTAAAGAACACAGAGGTACTAGGAGTGCTCTATTTGGGTCTCATACAGAGTCTATACTGTTTATCAGCAACAAACAACAATACTCAGGTAAACTTTTAAATGTCTTTAAATAATCCCTGCTAGACTATAAGCTTGAGGAGAGGAGGGTCTTTGCTCATTTCTGCATTCTCAGTTCCTAGCAATGTCTCTTATGTAATGGGCAATTATTAAATATTTATTGAATGAATCTTCCAGCCAGGACTGAATTCAGTCTTGTGCCCAAGATTCCTTTTGGAATCAACCGGATTTCTTAGTTTAGTGGAGAATAGAATGAACAAATGATTTTGGCATATTTTTAAGATTTTGGAATATTAAATTTGGGGAACGCAGTAATTATGTAAATGAATATGTAAATAGACTAAAATAATGTATGTGGGGGAGGAGGTGGTAGAGTGCATGCTTAGCATGTCCTGGGTTCAATCCCCAGTACTTCCATTAAAAAATAATAAAATAGAATAGAACAGAATAGAATAGAATAAAATAAAATTAAATTAAATTAAATTAAATTAAATTAAATTAAAAAATAAATAAAGTAAAATAAATAAATAAAAATAAAATAAAATAAAATAATAATGTGTGTGTCTACCTCAGCCATGGAAAGAAAAAAAATGGGCAATTTAAAAAATAATTACTGAATTTCCTTTGCCTGCCACTTCATTAACTACACCTGTAGAACACAAAGGGAAAACAAAACACCAGAGTGTCAATCTTGGGGGTTAAATTCCACATCTCTGAGGATATAAAAGTAAACCTACTGATCAAAAAAGACAAAGACCTATATAAAGACCTTATCACAAAGAAAAGATACTGGCATTTTAACATTATTTTGAATTATTTGAACTAAGTCAATGTTAGAGATTTAATCAAACGGTTCAAAAGAAGAGTATTCTCCTGAATCTCTAAGGCTATACTGACTATACAATTTCCTTTTGTAAAATACATTCAATCTGATTTTCTATTCTTATTAGTATCTATGACTCAGTATTTTTATAGCAAGTTAAAAAAACAAAGTTAAATTTTATTCAGAATTACTTAATTTTGATTCATTGAAAAGCTATCTTTCTAAAATTTCAGGTTTCTCTTTTAATTATAATTACTATTAAAAACTGATTTAAACATAATTTAAATCACTGAAAAGATAGTTTTAAAAAATTTACATTCTACCTTATTTAAAGAATTTTCAAGTCATTTGTATTTAACTTAAAATTTATTTTTTAAATGTTGACTAACAAGTTAGATCTTCAAAGATGAAAAAAACCATTTTTAGCCCCTGAATCCTGTTTATTAAATTAGTTTTTCTTCTCTTGTAACTGATATCAAAGTAACAGAAATTATAATTTTTTGGTACCATTAAGTGTCACAAACTATTCTCCTATTCCTTATTATTGAATAGATACATAGAAGAGATGCAATTTTAACACTGTTTTATAACTATAAAAGTACCTTCTAAACTTGTATGATGTCAATTAAAAATTTTTTAACAAGATATTTAAGAACTTCTCAAGGGGTAAGAAAAAAGAAAATTAACATTTCACGTTAATGCAATGGTTCCATTAAGATACTATTGTTCTTGATTTAAGTTATATCTTTATTATGTCATTTATTTCAATGAGAATCTTGGGCTTGATAAACTTATTATGATACTGGGATTAATGACCTCCTAAGGAGATACTTTTAGAAAGATTTCCTTTTACCTTCAGTTTTCACTGTAGAAGAGTTCTCTCAAAATAAAATGGCTCACTAACAAGTGGCGACAAATATACTAAATGAAAACATTAAACATGTAACTGTATTAATAATATGCTGTTTACTTAAAAAAAAAGTATAACATATCCACAGAGAAACATTAACAAGGATATAAACACACTGCTGTTTAAGAACAATTAACCTTTAGGATGAGTTAGCATTTCTGTTTCCAAAAGCCTATTGTCCCAAGATTCTTATCAGTATCTTTACCCAAGTGTAATATATTTGTACACAGATTCAAATCATTTCAAAGGTCTGGACTAGTATAATCAAGACATTAGTGTTGCATTATAAAAAAACAACCACAAACCAGTGAATCACAAAATAATTACCCACTAAAGATAGTCTTCTTTGTCCTAAAGAAAAGAATGGAGAGATGAGCTATGAATTTCAATCCTATTTTCTGATTACTGAAGTTGCTTAGGGCATAGGCTCCTTTCAACAAGCAAATGCTAAACTCATGGTTCTAAAGGGGAGCTATGCAGACACATGAGTACACACTGTAGCCATTTAAGGCCAGGTTTTGACTTGAAGAGGGACAGAACTCCATCCAAAAGGAAGTCCAGAGATGGGTACATGCAAGAGCAGAATGTGGCCTCGGCAAATCACTTCCTTGCAACTTGATACTTTCACTGGTTATCCTTTCAAATCATGTTTTTGTCTATTTAACATATGTAGGAGTGACAAAAAGTAATGTGTTTCAAAAATATCTCTTTGGAAAAATAAGGTATAATCACAGGAGAAATTTTGGTGACATTTTTATAGCCCCTTGGCAGGGAAGAAAAGACTTACATTATAAACTTTCTTTTCAATTCAAAATAGCCAGTGAGAAGTAAGAAGCCAGGAATCACTTTCACTTCCCTGTGGAGAGCAATGACTTAAGAGATCACAGACTTGCCCCCAACTGTTATGAAAGGTCTTTTAGGAAGTCAGAAGCTGAACTCTCAACATGTGTCTCTTAGCCTAGTATTTTTTCCGCTAGACTGCACTTCATTTTCTGGCCAACTGCTTCTCCTATGAATATATACAGTTGTCCCTTGGTATCCATGTGGGACTGCTTCCAGGACCTGCTGCGGGTATCAAAATCCGTGGATGCTCAAGTCCCACAGCTGGCCCTCCATATCTATGGGCTGCATGTCTGCAGATATGAGGCTGACTATACTATTAGTCATAGTAAATAAACAATTGTCAGATTCAATTCTGCAGAATTTTAATTAGTAAAAAACATATTTACAGATACAAACATTTGTTCTATGAAATATCTATAAATCAAACAATGCATTAGATTTATTCTTTAACCCTACTGTATCTCCTTCTACCTTGCCTAAAAAGTTTTAAAATTATCTGTCATAAATAAAACCATTTTTAATAGAATAGAAAGCAGTGGATTGAAGTGCCTACGCTTACCAAACTTCTTGCTTTCTTTAGTTGTGCCAGTCATCTTGATCTTTGCAACTTCAAAGAAATCTTTAATTTCTCTCTCGTAGAGTCGTGATAAATAATCCATGTAATTCTTAAAAATACAAGTAACATGTACTTCTTATTAATAAAACAAATATAACAATTTCCATTTTTCAATCCCCCCAAATCCTTTGTGCTTGTTTTGAATTCTGTGGTCTTCAAGTTTGATGCATTTCATAGGATATAAAAAGAAGGCTATTTTCTGTCTTTTAAAAAACTGAACTGGCATTACAACATTAACAATTTATAAAAATACGAAGTTGAACATATCATACTTGTATTTTCATTTTTATGTATTACCTTTCATATTTTTAAATATAGCTGCAATCGTACTGTATAGGGTATTTGATTCATAGCAATTACACTTCTCCAGTCTCACACTTTAATGACTGCACAGTACTATGCTTTGCTGATGAGCTACAATTTAGTAAATCAATCTCCTAACAGGCCACATAAGTGGTTTCAATGTTTTGCTATGATAGATAATGTTACAATAAGATTTTTATCTCCAATGGATTATTTCCTTACGATAATTTCCTAAGGATGGAATTACGGTGCCGAAGAATATGGGAATCTTTATAACCCTTCCTCCATACCTCCATGCTGCTTTAAAAACAATTATACCAACAGACAGTGTCAATGGCAATGAAGAACATTCAATTTTACTGTACCCTGCCAGCAAGGGGTATTACATTACCCCAAATAGGTTATTTTCAATAAGAACTGAATTAGTACACTGTGGAGTTTTCAAAATTAAATAATTTATTTTTAAAAAGGCAAATTTAACTTATTCTAGTTCAAATGAAAACATCTATTATTTAACATACAAAGTCATTTCTTCATATTTTCTTATTGTCATATAAAAATATTTTATGCCCTCAGGAGATACTCTTCAACAGTGGGATACCATGTATTCTTCTAAATCCTAAATTAAATGCCATAGAGTTTCACTAAATTTAAGTAAATCTACAGCAGAAAACTTGTACCTAGCTATTCCTTCAAATTTATCATGGAATCTAAGCTTCAACTTCCTTTATTATTTCAAATTAACATTCCTAGTTTTGGAGCACGTTTGCTTTGCTTTAAACATCAGATGCAGCTTTCAAAGGTATGTATTATTTAAGTTTTGTATACTGACTCACAGTTTACCACTGATTTTTTTAGATATTTTGTAGATATAACCTTACAAAACAGTTTTTGGATGAAACATAATATAAATTCTACTTTTTTCAACTTGCAGGTCATATACATTTCCCACACAGTGTCTGTAAGAAAAGTTAGTCAAATGGGAAATTCTTTCCTATAATCTTTTTGTAACTTTAAAAGCAAATATAAATTAAAATATACCCTAAAATTAATCCTATTTCACTGGGGTATCTCACTTTTTGTTTTTTCAAGTTTAAATTCTCATAAAAATAATGATCACTGCAAATCAGTACATGACTGACAAATGGGAAATTACCTTCATACAATTTGTAAAATCTTCACTAGTGGCTTCTTCTCAAATCACTCAGAAAAGACGGCATTCCAATATTCAAATTGTTTAAAGTGCACCTTACTACCCAAGCAATTTAAACAGTTTCAAAACAGCTATTTTGATACATAGAAAACAGTGATTTGAGCAGACTACTGAAAATCACCCTCTTTTTCAACGCACCTCAAATGACTGAGTATCCTTCCCCCAGGTCCTCAACAGAACTAATCGGTGGGATGGGGGGAAAGGCCACAGACAGGTGTGACTATGGGTGCATTAGAAAAATGTCTCTCACTATGAGTACTATTCTTCTTAGCTCCTTGTACACAGCACCTAACTTAAAATTTAACTATTATGAGTTTAGATATTGTTATCTCAGGCAGTGTTGTCAATTTTATTTTCTTCTGACTATAGAATCTTACAGATAACTCCATGTTTCACTTTCTCTTTACACTAAAAGGAAATTCCACAAATGTAGAACTGAGGAGAGAAGATGTCTGAGTAATCTTCAAGACTGACTGTCAACCTCAGGAGGTTACTAGGAGAGGAGAGCTCATTTCCTACCTAAGCATGGATGGACCATCTCTGTTATTAATTGCCCTACATGCATAATAGCTGGGGAGGAGGGATTCGGGGCAGCTGAGCTCCTTACATGAAGGCACCTCTATTTTCCCTAGGCTCTAATTCTGTATACCAAAAATCAAAAATCAGGGCTTTGCTTATTAGATTCAGCCATAAGAAAAGTTGGGGCAGGGCCTAGTGAATCTCATCCCTAAAAAATTTTAAAACAGGCTTTTCCTGGTCCTGCCAGAAAGTGTGAGCTGTGTACAACTAACCAAGTGCAAAGAGTATCTGGATTTAATTATTATTTCTTAAGAAAGAAACACTGGTTTGTCTATTTTCTTCTTTCATTCCTTTCTTCCTTGTTCCTTTTTAACAAAATTCCTGTTTTCGAAAACACTTCAGGAATCCAATAAGATTATGAAGCATAAAATATATGGTCTGTCAAAAGTTCAAACACAAGATCAAGTAACATTCCTGAGAAAAAAGTCAATTACATTAAAAAAATCAATAATGAAATCAATTTCATTAATACTGTCAATTGAAAATATACTGTGAGCACAGAATGATTCCATAATTTACTACCAGACTGGCTATCATCTTGTTTCTTCACCTTAAATTACAATCGTGAATACTACATTATATATAAAGATAGGGCAATAATACTGAGAACACAATCAGGCAAAAAGCTTATTGATTATTTTACTTATCTGAATATTCACCAGGGGACAAAGCACTTGTTGGCACAAAACTCTTAAGGAGATATAATAATGTTTAACTATTCAAAATAATAATCCTCCTAAAACTTCAAAAGGCAAAGATTCCAGTAATGTAAATATTTTTCTTTATGCTATCTCCAAACCAGAATTCTGTTGAATGAAAACCAACGCAAACACGGCAAAATATGACACAACAGTAGGAGTGCTGAACCCATGGGTTCCTGCTACCATGGCCATTTATTAAATCTAAGTCAGGCTGTGTTATTCCCCTACCCAAAGCCCACCATTACCCTCTCTCCCCATCTCCTGCAAGCAGAAGTCAAATCCTTACAGCGGTGCACAGTCCCGTCCAGACCTGCCTGGCCCCACCCCTCCTTTGGTTTCCCCGCTGCCTGTCCCATCCTGTCCCTGGCTGCTGTGCTCCAACCACGCTGGCCTCCTCAGGCACCCCAGGCTGCTCTCGTCTTGGGGTCCTTGCATTGTGCCCGGAAAGCTGTCTTCTGGAAATTCCTTATGTTCACCCTTCCTTATTTTTAAAATCTGTGCTCGAACGTCATTTTCTCATGACGCCTTCTTTGACCATCCTTTTTGAAACTGTGACCTTCCTCAAGTCCTGGCCTTTCCTGCTTTTTGTCTCCAGAGCCCTCAGCAGCACCTTCCAACAGATGACATAATTGACTTTTGTGTCAATCTTTGTCCACTGGAATACGCACTCTGAACAGCTAAGTGCTCCCATTTCCCTCAGTGCTGGATCTCTAGCGCTTACACGGTGTCAGCACGTAACAGGTGCTCAATTCATTTGCTGAGTGAATACATGAAGGACTCTTATCTTGCCCAACCACTGATACTGAGTCAGCGGTACAGACCAATGCTCTTTTCACCCCCAAGCCTGGCAAGTTTGGCATCATCCTGTCCCTTGTCTTTGGATTCCCTCTTTTGGTTTATATTTTCTATTTCCACAATCATCTTCCTGGCTCAAGATTTCATTTCATTTCAATTATTACATTAGGTTCTTAATTCCCTGCATCCAATCTTTTCCCATGTCTGAAGCATGCTGTTAGGTCTCATGGCTCAGATTTTTTAACCTGACTATTCATTTCAGAATACAGAATTTCTGTTTCAGTCAGGGTTGCCTCCTCATAGTCCTGGAAAAGGGCCTATTTTCCCACTTTTGTCTGCACATCCTGCTTCTCATCCCTGGAATTCCTTCCCTCTTATTTTGGTTTATTTAATCCCACTCATTACTTAAAAGTTAATTCAAATCCAATGACTTCCATGAAGTTTTCCCCCATGGCTTCAAGTCATGCATTTCCCGTCTCTAAACGAACACATATTTAAACGCATTTCCAGTTTAGCACTTCATTTTTTGCTAATTGTTTTAAGTATAATTGTTCTTCCCAGTCAGACTTAAAACTCTTTGGAAGTAGGGTCTTGTAGGGAGCCATTTCTTAGTCTTACATATGACAGTGAGTATAAAATAGGCCGCAATGAAAATTTGGTGTTTGACAAAGAGATGTACCATGATACGGTAATCAAGTTTTCCTAGCTAGTTTGTCCCAGAATCGGGAACAGAAATACCCATGTTTTTGTGTGCCTGTAACAGCGGAATGCTTGCTTAATAAAGACGCACATTGCACTCACTTAAAAGAACAGATTATAAATTTTTAGATGGCAAATAAATACCTCACTTACAACATCTTCATACTCCCTAGCTTCTATATTGCACATAAAGAAACTCAGGAAATAATTATAGCATTTACCTAAACTGAATGATGTTTCAGCATGGCCTAATACTATATTTATTGAAGTTTAAAATGTAGCTCTTCTCCATCCAAGTAAACAATATAAATGTTCTCCCTGGCTAATAAGCACTTAGAAATTCAATTATTCTCTGTTTTGCTAAGAATATACAGTATCTCAAATGGCATTTGGGGAACTGAACACATGACCTCTTGATTCTAAAAGATTGTGCTCTATACTCAGTGAGTACCTGACATCAAGTCCATACCTTTGTTAGTCCCTCATATTTTCCATAATCGGTGCTCTTTAGCCACTCCATCAGCTTGGCATATCGGAGCAAGTCTCTATGAAATGGATGATGATTAGGTAAAGTCAGTTCAACAGAGTGTTGAGCAAGAGTTGAACTCTGATCATGACCCTAGAGAGAGTAAATAAGTAAATAAATAGGTATCACTGACAGTATAAAGGAACATTGTTGTAACGAAAAATTATAAGCAATGATCAAATACCGCCAAGCAAAACCAACAGAACACAGAAAAATAAGAACCAAGCACTTGTCTTCTTTTATCATCTTGTGTATATCAACTGAACACCACTACCATAAAATAGTCATAAACACACAAGAACGGCTCTCTGATAAATCAACTGCTCATTTCGTCTCCTGAAGGAATTGAGAATGAATATTCTAATCAAGCTTGCCCCTCCTACCACATACCATTTTACAATTTACTAAACAAATAAATATCATGATACAAACCGTATTAAGAAACACACCAAAGAGGGAAGTCATTCAAAACAAATTGTCTACATCTATGGTATTTCCATTAGAGTTGACAATGTTTAAAACAACAGATGAAAATATGTATGATATAGACTTTCTGAACTAGGAGGGACTACAGATGACTGTAACCTGGGCTTTCTGGATAACCCCTAATAATAATCTAATTAAAATTTTTCCATTAATTTGTTAAATGAGTAACTTTAATCCTTGACATGACTTAATACATAAATTAGTAAGTTTTCAAACAGCCTGAGATAATGATGCATCCTGACTTTTGTTTTAGAGAATATAGACTTGGTTGATCATCTAATCCAATAACCTTACTTTCTAGAAGAACAAACTAAAACTCAAAGAGTTAAGTGATTTGCTCAGGTCACACAGGAGGAATCATCAGGTCTCTAAGAACAAAAGGAGGGAAAAGGGCAGAGAACAGTTATTCTTTCAAGACAAACCTTTCAATAAACAACCAAAAGAATTTTTAAAAGGACGTACTCCTTTTGCAAATATTTCTCAATTTTATTAGCCTTAATTTGACTGTCTGCTTTCAACATCAGAATCCTAATTAGTGTAACTGGCCTGATTCTCCCAGGTGAATATCTTTCTAGATACATGAATCCCCAGTAAATGTACAAATTATAGGGAAGAGCCTGTCATTTCAGTGGAAGCTAGGCATGGAAGATCTAAAAGAGCCGAAAGATTCTAGCCAATTGTTAAAAACATTACTTTCATATTATGTTACAGTAAGAAATGAATGTTAAATAAGAATGCATTTCAAGTTTCATTAAGATAATGGAAGTATTACTATAAATTGCACCACAGAGAGCACGCTCTGGGTCAGTGAGTGATTCCCAAATGTGAAGACGTTCTCACTGGCCTCCAGCACTAAGAAAACAAGAAAGAATGGGAGCAAGTTTCTCATAAAGGTAAATGCATTAATTTTGAAAGTCTGAAATTATATTCTTCCTTTTCTTTTAGTGCCAAATGTCATTAAAAAAATAAAAAGATAGTGAAAGTAGATGGTTGCTTTTTTTTTTTTAAGGTTTTTACTTGGTAAAATAAATTGGTGACTTGGTCAGTCTCTAAATTTTATTTAATCTTATTGATGTGTGAATTTTATAAAGATTGGGAATTAATGCTCTTAAATCACTGTTATGTTGTGATCATTAGGCTATTTCCACTGGATTCTTCCATACAGTAGTTATAATATTATGGTATCTAAACATTTGCTGTGAACTGCATTGCATAAATGCTGTTCAAGTCTTGTCTTCATCCATGATGCCCTATCTGACTAATTAAATCCTCAGTAAGCTCACTTTTGATTAAACCTCTTTAGCACTTATACATACGTGTACAATGTATATGTGGTCATACAATTAGCAATTCAATATACAAGCATATCTCATTTCATTGAGCTTTGCTTTATTGTGCTTTGCAGATACAGCAATTTTTTTTTTTTTACAAATTGCAGTTTTGTAGCAACTGTGTGTCAAACAAGTCTACTGGCACCATTTTTCTAACAGCATTTGCTCACAGCATGTCTCTGTGTCACATTTTGGTAATTCCTACAATATCTCAAACTTTTTCATTATTATTATATTTGTTATGGTGATCTTTGATGTTACTATTGTAATTGTTTTTGGGTACCACAAACCGTGCCCATATAAGATGGTGAACTTAATTGATAAATATGTATGTTCTGACTGCTCTACTCACCAGCTGTTCCCATTTCCCTCCCTCTCCTTGGGCCTCCCTACTCCTTGAGACAAAACAATAAAAGTAGGTCCGTTAATATCCTGATAATGGCCTCTAAGTGTTCGAGTGAAAGGAAGAGTCACATGTCTTCACTTTAAATCAAAAGCTAGAAATGATTAAGTTTGGTGAGGATGGCAGATGGAAAGCCAAGACAGGCCGAAAGCTAGGTGCCTTGTGCCAACAGACACGTTGTGCATGCAAAGGAAAAGTTATTGAAGGAAATGACAAGTGCTACTCCAGTGAACACATGAATGATGAGAAAGCAAAACAATCTTATTGCTGATGTGGGGAAAGCTTTAGTGGTCTGAACAGAAGATCAAACCAGCCACATTTCCTTAAGTCAAAGCCTAATCCAGAACAACACCCTAACTCTCTTCAATTCTGTGAAGGCCGAGAGAGGTGAGGAAGATGCAGAAGAAAAGTTTGAAGCTATCCAGGTTGGTTCATGAGGTTTAAGGAAAGAAGCTGTCTCCATAACATAAAAAGTGTCAGGTGAAGCAGCAAGTACTGATGGAGAAGCTGCAGCAAGTTATCCAGCTCTAGCTGAGATAATTCATGATGGTGGCTACACTAAACAGTGGATTTCCCATGTAGATGAAACAGCCTTCTATTGGAAAAAGATGCATTTAGGACTTCATAGCTAGAGAGAAGTCAATGACTGGCATCAAAGCTTTAAAGGACAGGCTGACTCTCTCATTAGGGGCTAATGCAGCTGGTGACTTGAAGATGAAGCTAGTGCTCATTTACCATTCTGAAAATTGCAGCACCCTTAAGATTTAAACTAAATCTCTTCTGCCTGTGTTCTAAACATAGAACAAAGCCTGCATGACAGCACATCTGTTTACAACATGGTTTACTCAATATTTTAAGACAAACTGTTGAGACCTACTGCTCAGAAAAAATACTCCTTTCAAAATGTTACTGCTCACTGCCAACGCACCTGGTCACCCAAGAACCCTGATGGAGATTTACAAGATTAATGTCGTTTTCATGCTGCTAACACAGCATCTGTTCTGCAGCCCATGGACAAAGAGCCATTTTGACTTTTAAGTCTTATTCTTTAAGAAATAACATTTTGTAGGGCCACGGCTGCCACAGATAGTAATTCCTCTGATGGATCTGGGTAAAGTCAACTGAAAACGTTATGAAAAGGATTCACCATTCCAGATGCCATCAAGAACATTTGTGATTCATGAGAAGAGGTAAAAATATCAACATTAACTGGAGTTTTGAAAGAAGCTGATTGCAACTCTCATGGATGACTTTGAGGAGTTCAAGACTTCAGTAGAGGAAGTAATTACAGGTATGGTAAAACAGCAAGAGTACTAGAATTAGAAGTGGAGCTTGAAGATGTGGCTGAATTGCTGTATTCTCATGATATAATTTTAATGAACGAGGAGTTGCTTCTTATGGATAAGCAAAGAAAGTGGTTTCTTGAGATGGAATCTACATACTCCTGGTCAAGGAGCTGTGAAGACTACTGAAATGACAACAAAGGATTTAGACTATTACTAAATCTTGTAGATAAAGTAGCAGCAGGATTTGAGAGGACTGACTCCAATCTGGAAAGAAATTCTACTGTGGGTAAAATGCTATCAGACAGCCTCGCATGCTATAGAGAAACTAAAAACAAAGAGTCAACTGTCATGGTAAACTTCATTGTTGTCTTATTTTAAAAAATTGCCACAGCCACCCTAACCTTCAGCAACTACCACCTTGATCCCTTAGCAGCCATCAACATCGAGGCAAGACCCTCCAGCAGCGAAAAGACTGACTCACTGAAAACTCAGATGATGGTTAGCATTTTTTTCTGCAATATAGTATTTTTAAATTAAGGCATGTGCATTGTTTTGTTAGACATAAAGCTATTGCACACTTAACAGACTATAGTATAGAGTAAACATAACTTTTATATGCACTGGGAAACCAAAAAATCTGTGTGACTTGCTTTATCAAGATACTCGCTTAACTGTAGTCTGGAACGGAACATGTCTCCAAGGTATCCTGTATACAGCGCTGTGGAGCTTTAAGCACATTAGTTTTAACACCTCTTCACAAGCATCTTGAGGGTGGGAACCATTTCTTATTCTTACATGTGAATGACAATGAGCACAAAATAGGCACACAATGAAAATTCAATCATTGACAAAGACATGTATCATAATATGGCAATCACATTTTCCCAGCTACTTTGTCCCACAACCAGGAATAGAAATACCCAAGTTTCCCACCTCTTTTGTTAGATGATATGACGCATTAAATTTAATACACAGAAAAACTTTTCTGTACTTGGGACATCATCCTCCACCTTCTTCAGCACATTCTAGGTTGTTGCAACATTCTGGTTTTCAACGTGCATTGCTCACATGTAACAATACATATCAGATTTTCAGAACTGGGAAGCACTGACTTTAAACAAAGCCATTAGTTTATAAGGCAAAGAAGCAAAATCATGAATAACAGCATGTTACAGCAAACAATTAAGGGTGCAGATAGGACTTCTGTTTACTGACTGGTATTTTCAATACCAGCTGCAAATATGGATAACATCACTGAACAGAGTTGTTTTCAAAAACTAAGGAATTGTATAGAAATTGATATTATTGAAATAATAGCATAAGAAAAATGTGTTTTAATATTTCCTAGATTTCTACATTTACTTTTTTCTTTATGCTTTTCAAGTCAAGTGAAACGTTAAGAGAATCTTCCCAATTTCCCTTTCATATGCTTAGTTGGGTGGCCTTTCTTTATGCTCCCAGGGTACCAGTATCATAACATATACCCTCCCTGAGTGCATCTGTCTATCTCCCTTCTCTAGACTGTGAGCTACTTGAGGGGAGAATCAGCCTCTCATCTAGTCCAAGTAAATGTCTGGTATGTATCTCTAATCACTTGGAAAACGATTTCTAAATAAATGAAGGAGTGAGTGAATGCAAGAACGACAGAACAAAAGGCAAGCAGAATGAGATTAAATGCCTTTCTGGCCAAAATACATTTTTTGTTATGGGACATTAAACTGCTACGAATATGGTTAACAGGTAGCTTATATCAGTTAATTATAATCTATTAAGATTCTGCAATTGTTAGGCTTAGTAAACTTTATTAAAAAAAAAAAAAGAATCAGAGAAGCTGGAGCCAAAGTTGATGTACTCACAGGCACCGAAAGAAAGTAGGACCTGTTATAGAGCTGAAGGAGGGCCTGAGTAAACTGATCAGAAATAAAATATAGTAAATACAGTTGTTGTAGAATACTGCAAAGTGAAAGCAAAATAAGAATCCAATATTTCAGACAGCACTTCTTGATGAACAGAATTTCCCTCAATTTTTTTGGCCCAATAACCCTATTAAAATAAAAGAGATGAAAAGTACACGAAACTTAATTTATTACATCAGATATTAAAATGCTTTCTATTCAAATCTCTCCAAGGTCTGCTTAATCATATTAATATCATTGCCACAACCTTAATTGTAACATCCTTTTTCATATAAAAATGCAGACAAAGGGTTTATATAAGATTAAATCAACTGGCTAACAAAACATTGTAAATCAACTATATTTCAATAAAAAATTTTCAAGGGAAAAAGATTAAATCAACTGAAAATTTCAATTGAGTTACTCATTTTTTCATGTATATAAGTATACGGAGACAATGGAACACTTAAAATATGGAGTCAAGTCCTAGTTCTTACCTAAAAATAGGCCAAAGAGTAAACATGTCACAAGTCTGGACTTACTTTTTTAAATAAGAACTTCTAAATGATAATGTGCAATATGTAAGCAAAGTTCCTTAAAACTCAGAGTTTTAGCTAAAAGGAACTAGACTGTCTTCCTAAGGAGGCTGTTGTAGCCCAAAATACATCTATGAGCAAATATGTGCATATTTAAAAATATTAAAATCAAATACATGTGTGCAGGAATATAGTGTGATCCCAGTTAAACACATTAAAATTTTTTGTAGGAATTTACATTTAAGCTACTATATAAACAAGTTACAGGAACATGTCAGTATTAATAATAAAATAAAATTACCTGTTGAACAAAAACATTGTTGAGGTGACTGGCCAGTCTCCGGGCAAAATGCTCTCGCAAATCACTGAAACGCTGCTGTTGCTGTTTGACTGCCAGAAGCATGTCATGGCCTGAAATCATAACATTTCTTGACTTCTTTAATGGGTTAAAAAAGTTCCTTGATGCTTAATAAATACCTTTCTAACAGTATCCATATTTCAGTTTTGAAGAACCCTAAGTTTTAATGGCTTATTCATTTGCTTCATAAAAGAAAGGTAAGGGGGAAACATAGTATAGCACAGTGTTTCTCAAAGCCTGATCTTGCCCCAGCATCACCCGGGAACTGTTAGAAATGTGGACTCTAAGGCCTCAGCCCAGACCTCCTGATTCTGGGGGTGGCACGTGACAAGCTGTATTTTAAAAAGGTGAATCACCTCTAGGTGATTCTGATGCAAGCTTAAGTTTTGGAACCACTGGTTTAGCAAAACCTTATGTCATCTACTTTGTGTTATGTTCTATGGACGGTACTGAAGAAAAATCATGGTGTTAACTTACAGTCATTGATGGTTAATCAGAAGGAACTGAAATGAAAAAGCTCTTAGTGTCAATGCACATTATGTTTGAGAATAAGTGAAATGTGTTTGAATAGCTGATAAAGTAACCCTAAACCACTTGCCCCATGTATGTCTTGTCAAAAGCTTTATACTATGTCATAGGCTTTAGTCTAGGGTTCTTGGGCAGGTTTTATTGTCGCTAATGAACATACCTGGTCGAAGAGCCACATTCATGCACTGCAGAAGGGCATCTGCGGCATTGGTGCAGGCCTCAATGCCCCTGGAAGAAGCAAGATCTCCTTCCTGAAGGGCCTTTATATGACCTTTGGCCAAGTCCAGGTGGTTCTGGAATATGTATAAATACACCATTTGCATGTATAATCTTGGGAAATTTACAGGCAAGATGCTACTCAATCCTACGACTAGGTCTTTGGATTTACAGTATTTTATATCTTGCTCTCCTCAGGAAATTAGAAAATGTTTACAAATGGGTTTTATATATTCTCATTAGGCCTTTTTGTTGTTGTTGTTGCTGGTAATTTATAATCACACTTACCACAAGGAACTCTATCTCAGACAGGAGTTTTACATTATTAGTGTTACTGAGATGAATCAGGTGGTTGCTTTCAGAGATCTGATCCATTTGTTCTTTTACACTTTGGAGCATTTCCTCGTAACTGCTCAGTTTCAATTCAATCTGATCCACCTCCTTCAGCGCCTCATCCAGCAACTTCATCAGGATGTTCACCTGCTTTTCAGAGGCCATGATTGACTGGATGTTGGCCTACAAAGTTAAAAAAAAAAAAAGTAATGCTCCGTATTATGCAAATATATAAAAGAAGTACAAAGGTGAACTACCGATAAAGCTCTTTGACAAAGATAACAAAGGCTGATATATACATCTACACATCTACTTTAATTTATCACTTTGTGTTTACATTCTACTTTTTACACTGTATTTCAAGAAGGTACACCTTCTTCTATATCAAGGCTTAGGGACCATGCCTCAGTGCTGTATACTTCTGGGGCCTGAACAAGTAGATTTCTGCCCCACAGTGTGTCATCAGTGACGGTATACTCTCATTTCTGTAATGGAGTGGCTTTAGACTATGTCATCTCTGACACTTCTTCCAATTCTATCAGCTATAAAATTTTTCTATGCTTTGTAATATTTATGTAAAACCCTAAATAAAAGCATAATCATCTATATTAATACCTTAGTCAAGAGAGTAGTAGCAGTATGCCAGTCTCGGAAGGATACATGGAACTAATTGATAACTGCGGTATGATCTGTACTAATAGGACGTGGAAGAGCAAATGGCCATAAGATCGCTCCTTCTAAGGTATTTTTTCTTTTCTCTTTCATTTGAGATTACTATTTTCCCCTCAGGCAAAGCAGTAACAGACCACCATCCCTTATTAATGTTTTCTAAATGATTTAGACTATTGATTCTGAATTTCCTGAAATATGGAAGCTTTCAAATCCAAAATTAAACTGCAAAGCAATATGATGACTTGGAACACATATGCAGTATCAACTAGAAAAGAAAATGCAAACCACTAAGGCACATTAGGAAGGCAGATAACATGATATGAGGAAAAAATCTGGACAAGGAATTAAAAGGATATCATTGTACGGGTGATGCTGTAATTTCACACGTGTTATTTTATATACATTCATAATAACACAACTGTAAGAGCAGCCCAGCTGTAAAGTCAGCAGGGCTCAGACCAACTGACATCTTAAGCAGGAGAGCTGGGGCCTGAACCGACTCAGGACAATTTCCACTTTAATGCCTTAAAGTCTCTTCTAGGCTTTACTTCCAGAAAGTTTTATAAACCTGGAAGCTTGGACTATTCATGTAACCTCTGGACCTGAGTTCAACCTCATAACTACTGTATCCTTCGTATAAAATGCAAATATTCCTTATTCCCTGAGGGCTTTTCTTAAATGCTTACCTTGTCTAAACAAAACAAAGCCACCCAAATGTTCTCATTTTAGATGTTTCTTACAAACGGAGTGCTACTTGTGTTTTTTACTTTCTAAAGAATTCGATACAGACTCAGAAACGTGTGTACAAATGAAAAGGACCCATTCCAAAACATTTTAGCAGAGGAGTCAAACATTCTTCTTCCCTTGGCTCTCCTGTTTTCACCACACTATTCTGCTCTCTATGGGTATTCACTAATTTCAGCCCAATTTCTCTCTTTCTAACTTGTATCTATCTTTTTTTCAAACCACAAAAATGCTATTCTTTTGCACTGAACTATTCTGAGGTGTTTCAGAGGCTGCGGGAATCCACCCCCAAGTTGGTTTCAGGTTGGCTACTTTCACCTCCATCATTTCATATCAAGAACCTCCCCAAATCCAGAACCCTCTGCCATCTGCTTTCATTGGCTTAATAGGAATGGTTCTGTCTTTTGAATAAGAACAGTGAAAGACTGACAGCAGCTGGTAATGCACTACCAGAGAAGGACAGAAATAATCACACTGCATGGGCTTAAGTGCTAAGGCAGTAAAATGTGAACATCACCAGTCTCCTCAATCCACTGCATATCAGTAATCGTAGATTACAAGAAAGGCTTACCCCATCGAGCACCTGCAGCTCTCTGGACAATCGTTCTGCAAAGGCCTCGGCATTAGAAATTGCATATTCACAGCCCTCCATCATTATTTCAATATCCTGCTCTTCTCTTGCATTTAACTCTTGGTACTCATCCACTGCTTCTTCATCGCCTCCTGTCACACTCTGATTTTCTCCACTTGGAACAGATTCTTAGAGGGTAAAAATTTAAAATAAAGTAGTAAAAAAGTGGGAAGGACACTGGCATGGCACTTACAGGTAAGGTCAGTTTTAAGCACAGGTCACATTTAGTGGCTGAAAAATTGGAAAGAATGATTCAAAATAGATGAAGAAAACTTATTTTTATGAAGAACTGCATGTGTTAACATAACGTTTATTATAACAAATAAAAAGCATGCAGTCTAACTCATTGACTTGTGTTAAAATAGGCTTTAGTCACAATTTCCAAAAACATAATTAAACTATAAAACAAATATAAAACGAGAAACAAAACATATGGAAGCAAGCCTAATCTTTTTTTTTTTTCCTACCTGAGATGGTTGTTGCTCTAACAAAACAATGATTATGAATTTAGGACACATGAAAAACAATGTGCTTTCCTTTTTTTTCCAGGTAACATTTTCTTGTTATTTTTGTTCTTTTTGTCTTTGTTACATTTTGGGTTTTTTCCCCAAATAACTTTTAATTGAAATAAAAAATGCACCTGCAATTCACAATTTATTTTGGGCACTGAAAATATTAACTGGATTTTCCATTTTTTTGTTTAAAAATTTTTCACATGCATTAATAAAAGTTAACCGAAACTTTCTCAGTAACTGTATACTAAGAAGTGCAACAACAACATGGCTGTTTGAAATTACAAAAATTTAAATGGTCTTCCTGCTTTGTAACAAAAGACCAAGGGGTCAAATTTGAGATGCTTTCTGGATAAGTGTTTCATTTCAATTTTTTGAGAGAATACACTCAGCATGTGGGATCTTATAAATCCTGAAGTTAAGAGAGGTAAAATGAAAAAACTAATTTTACCCTTAAATAAACTTTGAAATAAAGTTACTGATTTTCATCAGCTTATGGGACACGATTTAAGTCACAAACTTTGGATGTTTTAAATATTCATTATTTTGGATGAAAATGGATAGTTACACTCAGCATGACTTGACATATGTTAATTTGTCCTAGAACAAAAACCACCCAATTTAAATAACAAATGCTTACTCTTACAAATGATGATTAGGCAGATTTAGATAACATCACAGGAAAAAAAGGAGGGGGGCTAAAACTTTCGGTAGAGGCAATTATAAATGACAGTATATAAATATAAGTTCTTTAGAGAGGAATCTCTGTGCTCCTTGTCCTTTGAAAGAGTCACTGTGGACATGTTAAACTGTCGTGTGTGACAGCTTCTTAGTCACTAGAGGGCAGGAAATGCCCAAATCATTCGGTACAGCTCCTCACACAAGTAAATATTTAAAATAAACAAATATTTCAATGATCGTAACTGCTTCAGAAGTATTTGCTCTTCCACAAAACAGTCCGTAGGAAGCCAATCATGAATACTATCATTAATTTTTATGACCATATGGATTTTGTAGTAATAAACTTTTCCCTGTACACAATTTCATAAAATATGCAACCAACAATACATAACAATGGCAAGTAATAAAAATATATGGAATAGAATAAGAAGAAAAGGTGTTACGCACCTTCTGTAACTTTAGGCAGTTCTGGAGAGTAAAAAGGTATGAAAAAAGCAGAGGAAAGTAAGCAAAGAATATTAGCTGGGTAGAAATGTATACAGGTTTAAATTTTAAAATACTACCTGTATTTCATTTGAACTTCATGCTAAATTAATGTTTAAGAGACAATGTCAAAAATAACTACAAAGTGGGAATATCCATAAGAAGCTAAATTTCCAGAGTTCATTTTTCTTGTTCATTTTCTGACAGTGACTAAAAATACATTTATTTTTCTCTTTTCTCTTAGTCTTTTAAGAAACAGTTCTGATGAGTCCTTGGAGGAGAAAACTGGGAAACAGATCACTTCCTGGGTATTATTTTTAGGTCAGTTGTGACTCATGCATTTAGTCTAGTTATTTTTGCTCAAGGCCCAAAACCTTTATTGGACACTCCCTCACAATGGATTAGTCATAAAATATTGTTAGAAAGGACAAGACTGAAACAATTTAAAAAAAAACCACACACACAAGATATCAGTTGAAGCTGACTTTTAAAGACTCAAGTCAAAGGTTTTTTGAAATCTGGCTGCAAGAATAAAAAAGACATGGCCAAACAAAAACTTCACTCTACTTCAACTGCTAACAAAGTCCTGCTTTAAAAACCTTATTCTGCCAAAAAGCCCTGATTATCAGCACAAACATTCAATTGTCATCAATAAAAACTACGCACGTTGACATTGCTAACATTCCCAATGAACAGTTTTACTTACTTGAATGATTACTTAGCTCTTAAAAGGAGATGGTGATAATTTCTTGTTTGTTTTCTAACATAACCCAAAGCTTAGAGACATGTTTTAAAAAATGGGAATCAGCAGCCATGATTTTAAAATCCAGGAAAATATTAAACAAATTTGTAGACATTAATAAAGGTACACTCTGAACTCCATTAAACCAAAGCAACAGTTACTGCTTTATAGAAAGTGATTTTCAAAATGAGATCCTTAAGGATCTTCTCAATATCCTTAAAACTGATCTCAATTGGGTTAATATTTATAAAAATAAAAATGTCTACAACTCTCTTTTAGGCCCTGAAAAATTAAATGTCATTTTCCCCCTCAAAGCTGGTCACTTCATTATCAAAAAACAGCAGTATTCTTCTCATTGATTTTGGTAATATTCCTTAATGTGATAAATACAGGTAGGGTATGTATTTTCCCATATTGTTGACTGAATGAAACAATGGTTTAAAATACAATTTAGGCAGTAAGTAACATCTGGAAATACATAATATTTGAAAACAGACCAGAAAGTTTATGAATCATTCACTGATCAGAATGTTCAACACTGAATGGTAAAAAAATAAAAGCTACTCAGAACTGAGTAAGCCACTCTTCAACGCATGGAAAATTACCATAAATTTCTTAAAGGTCATTCTCTTAACATACTCCAGCACCAAGACACTGGGGTATCACGCTGGTGAGATGGCAACCCTGAGGGCTCTGACACAAGGCCAGCCCCACTTTGGGGATGAGCACAGGGCATGACAGATGTGACTTGCCTCTGCCGGTTCCAAGCATCAAGCCTGAAACCAGTAGTGGGCTCACTGATTAATAAGTGATAGAAAAGAACACCACATTTAAGGAGAGAAAGATGCATGGCCAAGCAGCAAAGGAATAAGTAAAACAAAATAGAGAAAGGACAGAGGCAAGTGACTAAGTCAAGGAATAGTTTGAAGCATCTGAAATTGTCATTTTTATAGGTCAAAATGGTTGAACATTGGCAGTTTCAGATGTTTCAACCTGACAGAACAGAAGCTTCTATTTTTTCAATGCTGATACACAACTTAGGACAAATCTAAGTTTTCTTTCTAATATATAATTTAGGACAAATCTCTGTTTTTTCCCTCAATAAAGAGGAGTAATAACTCTGCTGTCCACCCGCTGTTACTTCGATTGCCTTCTTGGAGATAAGGAGTATAACACAAAGTGCATTCATAAGGCACACAGGCTTACAGTGTGTATGTCTTTGTAAAAGAAATTTTAAAAGAAAAAAATCTCATTGTACAGTTTCAATAATTAACAGTAGTGTTTGTCTTGTAACACAAAATAATCCCTAGTAATATCCTGAAAATATACTGATCAAAAATACTCTAGTTAATTTCATGTCTAAGGACTTTATCCTGATAATAGAATAATAACAGCTAATATCTGAGTACTTACTATATATGGCTTTGTTCTCATCGTATTCATTTATTAAGTAATTTAATGCTCACAACAATCCTATGTAGTTGACATTATTATGATCTCTATTTCTGAGATAAGAGAAACTGAAACACAGAGTAAGCCAAGGTCATATAGCTAGTAAGTGACAAAGCCAGGATTTAAACCCAGGCTGTCTGACTCCAGAGTTGTGTTCTTAACCACTACACCTACACTCTACACAAAAATACACTTACAAGGATATTCATCTCAGAATTGTTTAAAATAAGCAAAGATTGGAAAATTAAAAACAAATGATTAGTTGAATAAATTATAGCATATCCAGTACAATGGAATACTATGGTGCCATTAAAAGTAATGTTGGGGTAAGTATTTAATAACATGGAAAATGTTCATGATACATTATATGAAAAAATATGTTAGGAAACAATGTAAATTTCTTTATTTACAAAAAGTACTTCAATATGCATAGAAAAAAGACTAAATAATACCTAACAAAATGTTAACAGTAGTTACCTCGGAGGATTAGTTTATAAGCGATTTTCACTTAATTTATGCATCAATTGTCTATAATAAACAAGCATTACTTAGGTGATAAGAAAAATTATTTTATAATTCCTTTACAAAAAAGATAATGCAGAGCTTTAATTACTTTAAACAATGCCAAATTATATATTCACTTATACATACAGTTGACTTTACATGTACATTTTAACTTTACCTTCCAAAAGTTGTGAGCTAACATTGACAAAATCAATTTTCTTCCGGAGATATCGTTGATTCAATTTCCAAATGCATGAAATAAATGCATTCTTTTCAGCAGTGCTGCTGGCAACCCATTTATATATTTTTTCAAAATGTAAATCAAATTCAGGGTTTTCCTGAAATAAAAATATATAAAAGATATTGTTTTTGATCACACCCCCTTTTTATTATGGTAAAATTGACATTTCAATAAAACAAAAAGAAGTTAAAGCTGTTCTTGAAAAAGAAAAATCACCTTTAAAAATCAGCTAAGTGACTTGCGGAGAATGGTTCAGAGAATTAAATTTATAGCAAAAACTTTGTTTATCTCCCCCAAAAAGCTGGATAAAAAAACACAGTGTTCTGCTAATTTCCTTTCTATGTCCCTTAGGTGTATGAGTGAAGGTATAGGATGTCTACTTAATGGCTGTGTCTCAGGTTCCTAGTTTATAAGACGACAGTGGTCTCCAGTTTTGATTTGGATCTAATTTTTCTTTTTAAGTTGCCTACAGGGTTTTAGAGTTACACTTTGTCTTTAACAATGTGCTATTATTCATAACTGTGATTTGATATTAATTCCTTGATAAAATATATATCTTTTCATTGTAACACATGAGAAAAAAATAGTCTATATCCTTGTGTGGTTTCCTAGAACAAATGAGGTGGAAAGTAGGGACTGCTCCTGTTTTCAATTCTGAAAATATAGAATGATTAAAGGTGTCTTAAAAGTCAAAAATCCTAGTGGCCTGAAGGTCCTTTCAAATGAAAAATTAGTTCAGCTGACGTGAGAGAACTGCATTATATTCTCTACATGTCTCTTAAGCCACATTACAGAGGTAATCTCAAGCCCTGATATTCCCCCTTAAATGCAGAACTACTTGACTGCTATATAAAAAATGAAGACATATAGACACATAATTTTCTTCATATCCAAGGAATTAAAAAACTGGTCCTTAATGTTCTACAGAAGACTAATAACATATTCAATTAATTTAAAGTGTTATTTAGGGGAAATAAAATGCAAATAAAGACCATAGAGACAAGGGAAGTTACATCAGACTTCCATCGTGAAGACCGGGATAATTTAGGGATGGAGACTTGACCTAAGGTACAATCATATTACAGAAGCATGGATGTACTAACTAATTTATAGCTCAATAAGCAGAACTGAAGTGTCAAAAGATTAAAAACCTGCATTAACAATGAAAAGGTAATTGCATTAGTGCTTATAAGGAAATCTAAGAGTCTTGGCAACTAATACGAAACTTGATGGGAAATGATCTCTTCCCTGGGAATACTTCCCAAAATGCCATAAAAGAGGCTGAGTGCTCCAGTGGCAACACTCACACAAATCAATGTGTGATGCTAAATGGCTGTTAGGCTACGTATAAAAATTTTATGTTTTATATCCATTTATAGCGTACACACACCAAGGTGCCTGCATAAAATGAAAAAAAAATCCATTAAGCAAGTCAGCAATGAGGCATCAGCTGTGAAGAAAGCATTCAAATGAGCATTTAGCAATGTGAGTGAATTACACAAGTCAATGGGTTACAAGTGTGAAACTACTGAAGAGAAAAAGGCTTTTTAAGAAAGGCGAGTTTCTAAAAAGCCCTGAAAGTATTTTCTCTTAAACAGAAAATCTCTGCTCTTGATCTTTCCCATGATAACAGAAATTATTTATTAAATAAGTTGTTAAAGTGGTTTTTAAAAAAAATCTCATTTTAATGTTCTTTCCAAATGCATATGCACCCACACTTAAAGCACCTGTTGGACCCTGTTTTCCATATCTCACATTTTTGTAAAAATTGGGTGCTCTTTAGGGAGAAAGTCAAGACCCAGTTTGCCTAAAATACTTAAAGAAAAGGATCTACACTTGGAATTCTCTATACTTGGAAGAAATCTGAACTCTACAGATATGCAGGACTCTCCTAAAGTTGTTTTTGCTTCATTAAAAAATTTTTTTGCATTTGACAAAACTGCCTCTCATTTTGTCCAGCTTTTAGTTCCTCAGAGGTTTGTACCAGGGTAAGGATAAAATCAGACTTTTATCAGACTGCTCTACAAAGGCAGTTTCATTTCTCTGTGCCTTTTAAATAAATGTATAAGACATGTAGAGTTAAATCAAAGGGCACCTGTAGTGACAGCACCGTAAGCCTTGCTATCAGCCCCATCAACAGGATAAGCAGATGTGGTACAAAGCATTCCCTAGAGTTCTGGGGGTGCCTCTGGGTTGCAGAGGAAGATCAGGGGCAGCGTCAGAGAGGCTGAAGAGAGAAGCACCCAGTTTAACCCCAGGAACTCTACTTGATTTCTTTTAAAAAGGGGTATTGCTGTGAAAAGCCTTGAACGGTCAGGAATAAAGGTGGTCCTTTATCACGATCATCACATGATGCAACTTCCTTGAAGTTCGAGTGTTACTTAGGTGAAAGGTGGAAGATTATATTCTTACGTCTCATTCTTTAAATTCCTGAAAATAAGGTGTGTAACTCACCATCATTCCTATTACTTGAGCCACAAGATTCAAACCGTAGCTTCAAAGGGCCAGTATGGCTGCCTCAGCTGGTGACTCTTCATTGATTTGTGAGTCCTACCCAAGGAAGGTTCACTCTGGTTATAGTTATGTGATTTTGAACCAGGTTTTACCAAAACAATGATTTTTGAAAAAACTACTCATACAACACACCACTTTAAAATCCATGCTAGTGTATACTAAGGATACCAAACCTAAATAAAGAAACATACAGGGTCAAGGTTATTTCACTCTAGTTTGTGTAGCTTGTGAACAAACATAATTGTAGTTCAAAACAAAGCACAGACAATGAAACAAGCTTAGCTATGTACTTATTTTTAGTAGTCTGAGAGGGAGGAGTGGAGAATGGATGGTTGGACAATACACTTTAGATAATTATTGGTTATGTGGAGACCCACTGGGTTAAGAACAAGTTTAGATCACCTTAAAAGACATCATACTATGTTATAAAATGAAAGATGCTTTCTGAACAGAGGTCAAAGAACTCAGAAAAACATACTTTAATGGCATCCTTGGCATCTACCACAGCAAGGTCTCGAAGGGTCCAGGCAATCTGCCTTTTGTAGAAATCTCCTTTATCAGATTTCTTGACTTTGACCACCTTCACCTGCACAGGGCGTTCAGTTGTCACTGTTGAATAAAACACACATTTTCATTAGAAACATTATTCATTTACTCATGCTTCATTTATTCATTCACCCATTGCAAATATAGCTGTCAGGTGCCTGTACGTGATACTAAAACTGGAATAATGTTTCAAAACAAACGCTATGATTGAGGAATACACAGAATACAATGGAAGAATCTAAATCAGACTATAGAGTGTCAGAGGCAGATTCCTTGAAAAGTTAAACTCTTAAAACTCAACAATAAGAAAAAAATTTGGGCCAAAGTCACAAATGAATACATGCGCTACAATTCAATTTACGTAAAGTTCAAAGACATGCAAATCTAACAATGTATTATTCAAGGTTACAAATAAATGTGATAAAATGATAAAGAAAAGCAAGGAAATACTAAAGTTTTGGATACTAATTACCTCTTAATGAGGGAGGGAGGGGAATGGGATCAGGGCGGGGCATACAGGACACTTCAGAAGTCATGGCAGTATTCTTATCCTGGGTGATGGGTACACAAGTGTCCACACCTTATACATATATTATAGAAATGCTTTTGTATCTACTTAAGATTTAATTAAAGATAATTGAAAAAGATGAATTTGTTGGCCCAACAGTTTTTCCAATGATAGAGACAATGAGAATATTTTAAGTAACAAGAAAATGTCCCCTAGGGAATAAAAGAACAAAAAAATGCCAAACAAGAACTTTTCTTTACTAAATACCCACCTGTGGCACACAAAAAACAGTTCTTTTTCTTTTTCCCTGCTTTGCAGACATTGACAATACTCAGCAGGCGTTCGTCATTTGGAGTAAAAATGTCTCTTTGTAATGCATGCTTGATTGCTGTCATCTTTACTCAGCTGAAAAAATTCAGAGTATAGATATCAAACTCATTCTTAAAATCGTTCTATCTTACAGTATTCCATTTAAGATTAAAAAATGATCTTAGTTATGGCTAATGAGCATAGATGAATGATGTAATACATTAATACAGATACATCGCAAAAATAAAAAGCTGTATGTTTCGAAGAGAAATAAGAGAACCAGTGTTATTAAACTCCAAAATCTTTGGAAGTGCTTACCAAATATTATAATGTTAAAAAAAAAGATTTAAGAAAAAAATTAAAGAACCCATGCTCAATCTTTAAATATGAATTTCCTATATAAGAACTCTCACTAATTAACAATAAAAAGATAAAAAACCCAATTAAAAACTGAGCAAAGGATCTGAATAGACATTTCTCCATGGAAGACATACAAATGGCCAATAAGCACATGGCAAGATGCTCAACATCATTTGCCACTAGGGAAACGCAAATCAAAAACACAAGATACCTACCACTTTACACCTACTAGGATGGCTAAAATTAAAAAGGCAAGTGCTGGTAAAGGTGCAGAGAGAAAGGAACACTTGTATTTTGCTGGTGACTGTTAAATGATGCAGCCACTTTGGAAAAGTTTGATGGTTTCTCAAAAACTTAAACATGGAATCATCATATGATTGAGAAATTCCACTCCTAGGTATATATTCAAGAGAAATGAAAACATATGTCCACACAAAAATGTGTACGTAAATATTCACAATAGCATGATTCATAATAGCCAAAAAGTTGAAACAACTCAAATGTCCTGAGGAACAGCAAAATGAAATATATCTATACAGTGGAATATTATTTGGCCATAAAAAGGAACAAAGGATTGATACACACTACAACATTGATGAGTCCTGAAAACATTACACTAACTGAAAGAAGCCAGTTACAAAGGACCACATGCTTTATGACTTCATTTATATGAAATGTCCACAGTAGACAAATCCATACAGACAGAATCATTTGTGGTTGCCAGTGGCTGGGGGAAGGAAGATTGGGGAGTGACTGCTAATGGGAATGGGTTTTCTTTTTTGGGGTGATGAAAATGTCCTTGCATTAGACAGCAGTGATGACTGTATAACCTTGTGAATATTCTTAAAAAAACCACTGACTTATATACTTGAAAAGGGTGAATTTTCTGGTATATTACTTACATTGCAATAAAGCTGTTATAAGAAAATGGGTTTCCACTTGTCTCCTTTTCCTCACCTAATTCAATGTTTTTTTCCAAATATCAACTTAAGTTAAATATTTCCAAAAAAATCTTTCAATTTTATTTTTTGAATATACTGTATAGATATTTGTGTGTGTGTATATATATATATTTTTTTCCAATGCAAGTGAATAGTATTTCATACATGTGAGGTTGCTGAAGAAATTTACTTCTAACACTGTTCTTATGGAAAATGAAGAAATTATGAGTTTTAAATAAATGACAGAATGAATTTTTATAACACAATGACATTTTTGTAAACTAGGCATCTCCTATGTTTTACTCAATCATTAAAACTTTTATCTCTGCTGCAATTCAAAAAAATTGCTTTCCTCACAAAAATCCCATCTTCCCACTTCCATCCCTCTTTCATTTCATCTCAGCCTCTGGTCCTCTGACCTCCCCCTCCTTCTTGTTCTCAGTCCATTTGGCCTCTCCAAGCTTAATTTCTTTTCCACCTTAGCCTGGAAGCAGTGTTCATTTCCCTACACCCACACTAGCCCCTTCAAGGGTATTACTCCTGTAGACCAGTTCAGCCTGTTCATCGGTCTCCATAAACTGTATTTTCCTCCACTTCTCTTGGGCTACCATATGCCACATAAGAAGGCCTCACATCCATTTTCATTGTCTTCATTACAAATATTTAAATCCAATCAAAGTTAAGCTTTCAATGTTGCTCAGCAATTCTTTAATGTTTCCTTTGATGATTCCTTCTCTACTCCCCATCGGTGTTGCAAATCCTCATTTCTCTCCTTCAGCCCCCAGCTCTACTGTCAGCCTCCTCCACAAACAACTTCACCCTCTACCCTGCAGAGAATACAGAAGCATGAAGTACAAGTGTTCCCACCTGCTTTCTCCCTCATCTCTACATTGTTACCATCTTAATCTCCATTTCACCTGTTATAAAATGTCCATGTTACCATCTCTTAATAAGTTCTAGGGCCTTCACACTTGTGCAAAAAGCTTGAATCTATCCTATGCCCAAGCCACACTGGATACTGGCCAGTTTGCTTTTGTCTCAGGCTTTTGTTCATGCAATTTCCTCTTCCTGAAATTCTTTTCTCCTTGGGAAATTCCAACTCATCCTCAAGATCCTGCTAAAATGTCACCTCTGCTGTGAAGTAGTCACACACTTAAAAAAGATAATTTCTTTTCTACTTCTCTAAAATTTCCCCTCTACTCTGCTAATACAGCACTTACAAATCATATTGTTCAGCTAGTTGTAGTCTCTCTCCCATTCAAAGTATTTCCTTGCAGGCAAGAACCATATCTCATTCATCTTTGTATTTCTAGAACTTGGCAAAAACATAGTAGGCATTTAATAAATTAACCAAAATGACAGCATCAAAAAACATGAGAACTAAAGCATTCTATTAATTTCCCCTCAAGTTTCTGTTCCCACTGCCAACACACTAACCAGGTTCACATCAACTATATCTATTTAACATGACGGTATGTAGTTCTCTCTTTGCAAGCTTCCGCAATCCTAAAACTCTGAACAATAATTTTAAAACACAGCTTTCATCACAATATGCTCTTACTCAACATTTTCCTAATGTTCCCAAATACAAACCCTCCACTCCCCAAGCCCTCTGTTCATTTTGGTCTTTGAACCTTTGCTTAGGTGCTTTTCTATGCAGGGAATATTACCTATCCAAACCCTAATTACACTCCATGGTTTATATGAAGTTGATTTAATAAAGATCTTAATCCAAATTGATCCCTCTTAATTTCTATGGCACTTATTGCATTTACTAAACAATCAAGCAAATGCTGTCTAATTGGTTCATGAAACTACAGGTTCCTGGATCTCAAGAACTCTCTTGAAAGAGGGGGCTGCTGTAGGGCGGTGGCTTGGTGGTGTGGAGGGGGTTGTCCTAGCAGTTCTGTGTTTTTTCTTAGCAGGTACTTCCCAAAACCTCTTGAGGGCACAAGTTAAATGAATGACTAAATAGTAGCCAGCATCTACCACAGTCCCTCTTTGGTCCAATGCAAGGACTGACTGTATGGTAAGTGGTAAAACAAGAGAGAGGACTGGGCATAGCTCATTAAAGAGTTTGTCATAATGAAACGCACTATGTGACCCTCCATTCGTTCAGCAAATATTGATGCCTACTAAGTACCAGGCACAGTTCTAGGTTACACTGGTGAATACGACAGGCATGTTCACAAAGACAGGATGATCCACGCTCCAGTGGTACCTGCATTCTAAGGGTGCAGTGATTAACTCTCCACTCTTTACAGTACTTTTTGGTAAGCCAGTGAATAAATCATTAGAGATCCTCCAAAACTGTTTTCCAGGTTTAAGCACCCAAGTCCGACCACATTCCAGAGGCAGTCAGCCTCAATACTCGATGTTGGTTCTTATTTCCTTAAATTTAGCTGTATCATTACAGTGTGTGATAACTAACTTGTCAGTGGGAGTGCCGTGTCAGTGAGTGTTGGCTGGACTTCGTGTGCTATAGAGACATCTTAGCACGGGGAGCACTGTCCTCCAGAAGATAACACGGTGCAAGGAGACAGGGAAATTCACTTAAGAGACTGACAATAAAATGTGAAATTGAACAAAGAAGGGGAAGGCACTGCCACGCCCCTTCTCCTGGTCTATGCCAGAGTTAACTGATCTAGGCCAGTTTTTACAGTGAAATCTGGTTCCTATGGGCGGGACCGGAAAGGGATGTGAAAGGCTTGCCCTCCCAGCCCCCAGGACAGCAAGGGGTCGGGGGTGCTCCGCCCGGACTCTGCGTCTTACCCAGACAGGCAGGGAAGAGAAGGGGGCGCGACGGCAGAGGCAGCGGTACCGACCCCGGCCGCTGAGCCAGCAGCGGGACCGGGGAGCCGCCTCAGACCTCGGCGTCCACCTGTCCGCTCGTCTGTCCGCCGCCGCCAGGACTACGGGGCAGCCGCGGCTGAAGGCTTACCGCGAGGCCGGACTGAGCCCTGCCGTGCCGAGCCGGGTCCTCCTAGACCGAGACAGCCCAGGGCTAGGGCGGCCACCGCTCCTAGGATGCGCCCCACAATTGAGCAGCGATCGGGAAGCCGCGGTTCCGCCACCACTTCCCATATCCGGCCACGTGACAAGCCTCCGCGCCGGAAGTCCGCCGCGTAGAGAAGGAAGGAGACGCCGCTGGCCTGGACGAGGTTGGGGGGGCGGGGCAGGTCTCGCCCGAGGGGCGTGTCAAGGACAGGCAGGGGCAGGGCCTCATCGCACCTAGCCTGCCTCCGACCTGGGAGCTCGGTGCTGCATCTTTCTTTACGAGAGTTATTTATTCAGCTATTTTCAGCAACTCATTTAAGAAGCGATCCTGTTAAATGTTTTCTGTTGCACACGTAAAGCTCGGTTAACTCTAGATCCTTCCTACTTATAGTATGGAGAGTTTAAATGAGGTAAATCAGAATCTCGGCGTAAGGGGAGGGTGTCCCAGACACTTTTAATATCTTCCGGGAAAGAGTCTAATATGCAGCTACGGTCGTGAACCACTGATGTAGTGACGTTGATATTTTAAAATGTGGCCTGCAGACCAGCTGCTTGGGCATAATCTGGGGGCTCTTTGGAAAATGCAGCCTTTTCGGCTGGGAATCTACCTCTTAACAAGGTGACGCCTATGTACTTTTAAGTTTGAGAAGTACAGATGATGCCAGTGTTGCTGGTTGCAAGGCAATTGATTTATTGAGTACATATTCTTGGCACCTGTTTTATGCCAGACACTTTGATGGAGGTGCAGAGGTGATTCAGGCC
The DNA here is from genome assembly GCF_048773025.1 of Camelus bactrianus. Taxonomy (NCBI): domain Eukaryota; kingdom Metazoa; phylum Chordata; class Mammalia; order Artiodactyla; family Camelidae; genus Camelus; species Camelus bactrianus. The sequence goes on from NC_133540.1 coordinate 98,133,683, forward strand.
TGAAGAAGTTCATGGTATGGAAGGGCGAAACAAGATATACATGCAAATGCATATAAAATAAGGCAAAATATGTGACCAAAGAGAGGTACAGGTCCGATAAATGTGCTGGTAATTCAAAGGAGCAATTTCTTTGCTGTGGCTCAACACAGTCCTTTGCAAGGGTTCTGCAGGGACCACTTCATGCAAGCATTCGAGAAACAGTACCACCTTAGTGCCGGCACCATGTTAGGTGCTGGAGGTACAAAGACAGGGATCTCATAAGAAGGGGGCACACTGTCACTGGGGAGACAGAATTAAATAGAAGGATGAATGACAGTCTAGTGTGGTAAACGAAACAACAAAAGTAAAAGAAAGAGATGACGTACTATGGGAATAATTCACTCTGTCAAGATGGATTCACTGAGAAAGGGGAAAATGAGCTGTGCAAAGTATCTTTCAGTGTTTATCTGAAGAAATAATTTGGTGGAAAAAGCAGCAGAAATAGTAGGGACCTGTTTGCCTCTGAGATCAATATACTCTAGTCAATGCTACTTGATATGCTTTTCAGTTTCATTGACTTCCCTTTTAAAAACAGAATTTGACCTAATCTTTTCTTTACAAAGACCTCTTAGGTCCTTCCTGCTCAGTCCCAGAACACTTACTGTGGACAATCTTTATATCACAATGCCTGTGCTATTTTGTCCTATTATCTTTTTTTTTTTCAAACCTGTATGTTTATAGCCCTTTTCAAAGTTGGGAAGTGAGTTGCTTTTCAGAGGCCTGGATTTCTTCCCTGAACTCCAAATTTGTGTGTCTATGGCCTCCCCAACATTTCCACTTGGATGTCTATTAGGCATCTCAAACTTGTGTGTCTGAAAATTAAATTCTCTCTCCCCTCCCTTCCTGGATTCCCCACAAAGTAGAGGCTAAAACAAAGGCTTATGTGCAGTATTTTATTTGGGGCTTTGATCCCAGGGATCAATAGTGAGAGAAGGGGAGAGGAAGTAAGGAAGAGGCAGTATAAGGATGTATAATTGAGTTGGTCATCACCATGTCTGAATATTTTCTTGATCCCGTAGGACCTTCTGAGAAGCTTCATGAGATGAGTCTCAGAACTGTCCACTGAAAGCCAGAGTGGAAGAAGCATTTATCTGTCAGCTCCTATCCACCTTTAATCAAAGGGTAATGCCCCTGGCCATTAACTACTCTACACTTTGGAAATGCACAGTTGTGAATGCCAAGCTGACTCCTACATCAGAGAAGTCCTGAGGCAGGAAGTAAGAGGGGAGGTGCAGTCATGTTGTCTTTGCCCAAAGTTCATCAAACTCTGTTCAGAACAGGTTGTCGCAGCATTGGTTGGAATAAGAGGCTGAAAGGATTAGAACTGGTGACAGAAGGCAGACAGGTGGTATCTGTTTCAGTCCACTCTTTGTACCACTTGGCCCTTTGTTAAGTCTAGTCCTTCACAGAGTCCCCTGCAAGGTGATAGCTGCCCATAAACTCTGCAATGACTAATGTAAGAGAGTTATTGGAATAAGCGAAAATCCCTGCTGCTACACTGATGCCAAGACCACAACTGTTTTCAGTAACTCTCTCCCTCCTCTACTACCCATTGTAACCTCCCTTCACCCCTGGCCAGCACATCAGCTAAACTAGGTTGTTTCCTCAATGAGGTAACCTGAAACTTCAGCTTTTATTTTCCTTGCTCTGGTTGGGTCACGATTGTGTAATTGCCTGTTCACCTTATCCCTGGATACAGAAGTAGCCCCAGTTGAATTCTTTGGATTCCAGATTAATTCCTCTCTATTGTTGCTACTATTTTGTAGCAACAATCCCAGATCCTTTTTCTAATCACAATTGATTACTCCCACCAGAGTAGTAACTCCTCTCTTTGCTGGCTGGTCTACTGCCATGAGAAGCCTAAAGTAATCAAATGAGAGGGAATTTCAAGTTTAATGAAGCATCCTCCACCCTACCCCAGGGGAGCTAATTATTGTAATCTAGCAAAGCCTAAATTTGAGAGGCAGGAAACACAAATTCCGTGCATGAGTCACTGGGAGTGATGATAAAATGGGCCAATCCTGCTCCCATTCCTGGCTTTCTGGAGCCATGCCTTTAGCTGTTAGGGGCACTCTTTATTGGCTGGTTTTGAGTATTTACCACATCCTGTAGGACAACACTCCCATCCCAGCCCCAGGCAGGCACATTAGCTGAGCCTATAACAAACCATTCTGCCATTTTTATGTCTGGCTGCTTCTGAGCAATGAGGGATATGGCACTGTCAGTGGATTCTATGATCATTTGTATACTGTCAACTTTTTTTTTTTGGCTATAAAATATATTCCTTGGTTAAGGTAATGCTGATCAGGAATGCTATAATTCTGGTGATAATGGATGTTGGCAGAGTTGCTTCAGGCAAGAAGGACAAACCCTGAAGTCTGTAAGTACTTGTGCTTCAGGCCACTTCCTCTATAAAAAAAAAAAAAAAAGCGGACAATGGAGACTGCTGCTCCAGGCTCTGCCAACTGGCAAGATTTCCCTTCACCTTTGTTCTTTAAAGCTATCCCTGAGTGCAGCGATGTGCCACAGCAGTCCAGTTTTGCCTATATACCAACAGAATGTGCCAATACATCTGTGAACCAGACTTAGACTTTTTGTTCTGAGATAGTCATAGGGAACTCTAAGAGGCCGTAGGAGTGAGTTGGGGAAGAGATGTTAGCGCTACAGAAGTGCCATGGGAGACTGAGTCACCCATTTGTGTAATTTACTTGTGTCTTCTGCACCTGCTCAGGCTCTGTCCTGTACCATTTACATACTTCAGTAAATTACTGGTGTACTCATGCACTTGTGACTTAGTGGATCTGGCAATATCCAGCTCAAGAGAAGGTAGCTCTAGCATCCCCAGGGGAGAATAGTTCTTTGCCTCAGGCATGGCCTTGCAGAACACTAAGGATCTGTGCTACAACCCTCTTACTGGGGACTTTCCAACAATTTCACACCAGTCTCTTATCCATCATAGATCCCTCCAGCACCATTAGATCGGTGGGAACAAACGGTCTGAGCATCAGGCAGCTCTCATCACAACACTTCTGGGCAACAGATCCAACTGATAGGTGCTTCAGCTTCACAGTAAGTTCATCCAACATCCTTACTTCTGGGAAACGTATTCTGATGGTTCTTTTGTTTCCCATAATAAATTCATTCTAACAGTCCTGCTCTCCTGAATCTTGTGTTTCCTTTCTCAATACTCATTCAGAGTTGTTCTAACATCTCGTTTAGCATGGGCCATTATTGTATCCAAGCTCTAAGGACACAGTAAGGCTTTGTGTTAGGACTGACTCCAGGTGTCCTTGCCAAAATACTAAATCCAGAATCACAGGTAAATGGCCCCATGTCATAAATTCTCCCCTAGTCAGCCTTATAACCTGATTCCTCTGGTTTAGCACTCTAAATATTCACTGTCACATGTAATCCCCTGGTTCCTATTGGTTCATGTTAGACAATTTTGCAATTCTTCCTGAGTTCATCTATAGTTCAGTGGTTCTCAACAGGGGTGATTTTTTTGACTCCCAGGGGACATTTGGTTATGTTTGGAGACATTTTTGGTTGTCATTACCAAGAGGATTCTACTAACATCTAGTGAGTAGAGCCAGGGATGCTGCTTAAGAACCTACAACACTTAAGGCAGCCCTCCATAACAAAGAATTATCCAGCCCCACGTGTCACTAGCGCTGAAACTGAGGAACCCTGGTCTAGTTCTCCCTGGAGCAGGGCTTGTAGTCTCCACATGGATTGTGCTCAAGCTCTGGTTCTGGGCTTGAGGTAATGAGGGTTGGACTAGGTAGGATATTGGGGAAAATAAGGTCATAAATAGGGCACTTGCCTCAAATATATTCTTTGCAGTATTTCCAGACAAGTAGAGGCTGTTTTCCTTTATCAAGAAAAAGGAGACTGCTGGCAAAGAGGATGACAAAGAAATCTGGGGATTTAAGGTTATAAGGCATGTACACACAAATGCCCCCATTCTAGATCTTAAGGTTCCATTCTTTTCCTGTCAAGGCTCTAGCTTTGACATGGGTGGTATTTTTAAGGCTGTGCATTTAGACTCCTTTGCAGCTCTGCCACTCTAATGATTCTATATTGGAGCTGATTTTTAGCACGGTCTTCTCAGTGGCTCTTCTGCCTTAGAGGTTTCTGGCTTTCACAGTTTGCCATGACTTGATTGTTGGCTAAACAGAGCCTGCCATTTTCTTTTGTTCAGATCTCCAAAGCAGTTAACAGAAGTCAGCCCATCTGATAATTACCATTGCTTCCATAATGCTCAAGACCCATAGCCGCTATATAATTCAGTGCTTTATTTTCCGTCTGCACCTCGTTCTAACCTACTACAGTGGAGAGCGTTGGTAATAGTGTATGCCAGGGGTTATTACCACCTGCGATTTACCCAGCCAGTGTCCTTATTATCTTATGATCAGTGTTGTAGGATCAGCCTCCAAAATTCCATACTGGTACTGCTTCCTGGAGTCACTTTTGATTCCCAGAGTTTCCCTAAAGGGGAACATAAACCTACCCAATTTAATCTTCTAAACAACCTGCATGTAAATGGTAACTGCCATTTATTGAGTATTTACTATGTGCCAAGTAATGTGCAAATGCTTTATAAGAAATATACCTCCAAAAAAGACTTATGTGCTGGTACTTTATTTGAGAAAATGAGTTCAGGGAAAAGAATAAGGGGGTCAGGGGAAACAAGATAGAGAAGGCAGAAAAGCCAATGGCTGGATGCATTATTGAGTTGACAAATGCCACGGGCAATTTGTTGATTGGTGCTGTGGTACCTTCCGAGAAGCCTTATGAAATGTGTCTCAGAATTCTGTCCTGGAGTGAAGGGCAAAGAGGAAAGCATTTATCCACTGTCTCCTATCTGCCATCAGTCAAGGTTGCACATCATGCTTCTCGTTGCACATGTGCAAGGAGGGCTGGTTCTTGCAGTGTCCCATGGTATAGGTAGGGAGTGAGAGAGGCAAGGTGCTGGAATATTGAGAGAAGCTGGTTGATGCCTGCATAGAATTGGTCACTGTAGCAACACTTGGAATAAGAAAGAGGTGAGCCTGAAATAATTTAATATGATGCAGGAAAGATTTCCAAGCACTGTTTCTTCTTGAGTTTTCTCCGTTTGAGTTCATGTTCTCTCTCTCTTTTCAGCTGCTAGTCCTTGACTACTCTCTTTCTCTCACATTCTAAATCCAATCTTTCAAGAAATCGCATTGGCTCTACCTTTAGAGTATATCCAGAATCTGATCACCTCTCACCATCTCTGTTACTACTCTCTCCTTGATTATTGCCAATAGCTTGTCCCTCCTGAATTACTGCTTATCTCCCTACAGCTTATTCTTAACACAGCTGCCAGGAGATCCTTTTAAAAGCATGAACCATATCATGTTACCCTTTGCTCAGAACCCTCCAGTAGCTTCAGAGTGAAAGCCCAACTTCTTACAATGACCTACAAGATCCTGCTTTCCCTGCCCACCAGGACTTCAACTTGCTCAAAAGTTACCCCAATGAGGCCTTCCATAAGAGCACTATTTAAAATAGTGCCCCAGCCTAGCATCCTTTATTTTCCATTTTGGCTTTGTTTTTCTTCATGGTTCTTATTACATCCTGAAATACTATGGCATTACATCGGATATACATGTATCGCTAACATACATATATATGTTATTTGTTTGTTTACTTGTTCTTTCCTTTCCTCTAGAATGAAGCTTATGAAGACAAGGGCTTCTGTCTGTTTTGTTCACTGATGTGTTCCCAGTTCCTAGAACTCATACCAGTTCACTTATGTCCTATGGACTATTCTAAGCACTTTACATGTGTTAACTACTTCAGTCCTATGATGTAGGAATCTTTATTATCCTTATTTTAAAGATTAGAAAATGGAGGCACAGGTTAATTATTTAGCCCAAAGGTGCATAGTAGGAACATGGTAGTATTTCAGTGAATATTTCTCTACATTACTATAGTCGTCTGCAAAAAGTAGGCTTGGGAAGCAACATAAGATAGTGAAAAGTACATGATCGCTGGAGTCATTCAGACCTGGTTTCATATCTGGTCTTTACTGGTTCAGTGACCCAGGGCAAGTTACTTAACTCTTCTGGGCTTGAGTTTCCTCATCTGTAAATTCAAAATAATCATTGCCATCTTTTGGGACTGTCCTGCAATTTGCGGAGGTATATTTATTATGAAGCATTTGCACATTGCTTGGCACATAGTAAACACTCAATAAATGGCAGTTACTATTTACATGCAGGTTGTTTAGAAGATAAAATTGGGTAGGTTTATGTTCTTGAGAAGCAAAATAGTCACAAAGGCCCTGAGGTACTACTTCCCTTTCATAGGCAGAAAGCCATGTATATTAACACATCTCAGGTATGAGACCATCTCATGTTTGGGTAGCATGAAATAAATTTTTTATTGTAAATGCGCTCCAAGGGAAAATTCTCTTCTAAATGGCCAAGGGCAGTGAGTATTGCTGTTTGAACGTTGTTGGCAAAATTATGAAACAATATTGGCTGAAAGGTAATTGTGTCCTCAGAGAATCACTCTTGATGCCTGCACCAAGGAAGCGGAGGTGGGATGCTTGTGGAGACTTGATCTCAGATCCCTCAGAGAACCTGTACTGTTTTTGCCCATTTTAGAGGGGGAGTGCAGTGTCCCTTTTCCTCAGCTGTCCCTGACAGAGGAGGGACAGAAGTGTTCTACTGCCTCCAGGACTCTGCCTGACGAAGCACCAATGTGTGGGCAGTGCCACTGGTTTCGCAGACTTTGCTTAGTGAGAAACCTCACAGATCTCACAGACGTGGACTTAGGCGTCACCCACTTTTACTGCAGCCCAACTGTCCCTTAATTTAAGTCTAATTGATTTCAACTTGACTATGAGGCCAAGAGGGTCTTCATCTGTCTGAAGAAATCATATGGGTTTATATAATCTCATTTTTTCGTTATTTATAACTTTGAGCACTTTATTATGTCAGTTACTTTGCTTTTTCTCTTCTGTTTCTGAGCATTGTTTTCTTATAACTCAATTATGCACATTCCTGTCTAAGGAAGGAGGAGCAGTTTTTCAGAGATGTCAGACCATTAGTATCAACACAAAGAACACCAAGTAATTTTTTTTTTTTGGAACAAGGATCACTGTGCTCCATTTCCAGATTCTTTATTTATAAATGGCTTTAACAGTGACAGGATGAGAGGACAGCTTCTCCTGTTAGGCACATTAAGCAATGGGTGTTTGTTCTAGGTTTTATAAGAAACAGATGTAGCTACCCCAACATGATACTTTCCATTTCTTTGCAGCTTTATAGAAGGAAGTCAGGTAGACACTAACTGAAGATGGTGATCACTATAATTAAATAAATATTAAAACTAGATATTAACTAGATAAAAGATGCACATTTGAACAACATAGACAAATAATACACTAAGACATACAAATACTACGAGGAAGGCAAAGGTTGACTTGCAGAATAATATTGCATCTCAAAGCCTTTTTTGTGCAGTTGCCTTATTCAATGCACGTGTTTTAGGGTGATATGATAATAAAAGCACAGTGCTACATTCTCTATTTACATTTGGAGAGATTCTCTCAGAAGTGCAGAGATCATCTCTCACCTAATTCTGAACCTCTTGTGGGAATTGGCCACTATGGACAAAAATACACAACATATTTTGGCTTGAAAGTAGAGGTTAATGACTCTCATTGTGACTTTGTTAGTACACTCAGGTTAATCCCTGGACACAGATTTTTCTCTCCTTTGCACTTGGGGAATTCAGGAGTAACACTACTGGCAAGACTAGACCTGTACTCTAGGAGTGTAAGCAAATCAAGATAAATATAAATGGTTTGACTGTATTCATCTTTATGGAAAATCAAATTTAATGTTGACTGACTGCTTTAAACTTATATCCCTTCTTTGTCCCAAAGAGTTATTAAGTTGTTTACCATTTGTATGGATAAAATTCGGTGGGAAGATATATATTTCACATATGCTAAGTTTGTTTAAACAACAGTCAGTAAGTAACTTTCTGGCATGTAGTACTTAAACTGTACAAAGATAAGATTTTGCTGTTGTTATGATTATTTAGTGATAAAAAGTGTAGATAATTAATTTTTACTATTAACATATTTTGGCTTGAAAGTAGAGTCAAGGACTTGAGGGTCAAGTGTTTCCTAGAATTGTGTATAAAATCTGGTACTTCTGTAATAAACTTGTTACCTGTTTTTCCATAGAATCGTCAGTCTTTCAGGAAAAATACTTCAACTTGATAGCAAAAAAAGGGATGGTCAAACCATGAAATAGAAAAGCATGACTGTTAAGAGAAACTCAATAAAAGTGGTCTGCAGAAAACTGTCTAGACTGAAATGGCTATATTAGAATAACATACAAAAACTTGATTTTAGGACTAGCCACCACTAAAAGTTAGTTTATCTGGAACAGAGAACAAATTTCCATCAGCATGGTTGAAATAAAAGATTTGTTTCTGAAACCTATAGACATCTACAAAATTTATTTCATGTTTTCTTGACAGTGAAACGAATGAGGCTCGTCAATATTTGCATTGGTTGATAACTACAGTACCAGTATTTCTACTTGGCTTAATATTCTCATCAGTGTTAACTTGGGGGACAGTTTATGATTTTGATGTTGTCTGGTTATTCGTTTAAGCGTAAGAAAAATTTGAAAGCACAGTGGCTTGTTCATTTTCTTTACATTGTCAGTAATTTTCCCCCCAATTTAAAACATTGTGGTAAAATACATATAACATAAGCTTTGCTATCGTACCTATTTTTTTTTAATTTTTAAATTTATGGGGGGTGGGGGGAGGTAATTAGGTTTGTTTATTTATTTATTCTTAGGAGAATTACTGGGGATTGAACCCAGGACCTCATAGATGCTAAGCATGCACTCTACCACTTGAGCTATACCTTCCCCCATCTTAACTATTTTTAAGTGTATAGTTCAGTGGTATTAAGTACATTCATATTGTTACACAGCCATCACCACCCTCCATCTCCATGACTCCTCATCTTGCAAAACTGAAATTCATTAAACAATAACTGCTCATTCTCGCTCTTCCAGTCCCTGGCAATCACCATTCTACTTGTGGTGATGTTTTCTTTAAATAGGACTTTTTGAGGTAAAGAATTAGATGATTAAAAAAATTATAGAAGATTATAAAAATTAATTTTTAAGTACCCATACAGTATCTGAGCCCATCCCAGCTCAGTTCAGCCAAGCCCAGCCTGGATTCGCCCTATTCCAATGAACCTCAAGATGCATAAGCAACACAACATTGTAAAGTGATTATAAATCAATAAAAAATGTTATATTGTTAAAAAAAATGTAAAAAAAAAGATGCATAAGCAAGAGCTAAATGCTTGTTGTTTATAAGCCACTCAGACATAGAGTTGTTGTTATACTGTATTATTGTGAAAATAGCCAGCTGATACAAAGAGATGCTCAGAATGTAGTCAAGGGAGAGTGTGGACAATTGCTAGAGTGTGTGCTGGTAGATTGGTACTCTCTCTGAGTGCAGATGAGACTTTATGAAGGAGGGAGCTCTCCCCTACCGTTCCAGAACTCGACTTGGTGGCCTTAAATTGTAGATTTCGCCTGTAAATTGTCTTCTAAATTAATTGTTGTCGATGATAGGAATGATTCTCCTTTAGATGGGATCCTCTAGTGTGGTGCACGACCTGAAGGCCTGTGTGGGTGATTCTGCTAGTCTTGGCAACTAGGCGCTAGGAGTTTCCAATTGCTGGCAGTGGCTTAGCTAAAAGAGGAGTAAAATTAAAAATATACGAGGAAAGAGTGTAGAGAATTAAAGACATTTTGGCTTGCAGAGGAATTAAACTTAAAAAGAGTAGGGGAGAAAAAAGAATACAGAGAAGCAAAGGCAGAGAGAGGAAAAAAAATAATTACTAAGGTGATCTGATTTTCAGTAAGTAACTAAAAAATTTCCTTTATAAGGATTACATGTCAAGAAAATAAATACACATAATTTGAGTGCCTCCAGTGTATAATACAAATATGAATGAGATACTATCTTTCTTCTCTCTTTAAAGACATCATTCCAATATGGGACATGATCACTTTCATAGACCACAATCTGAACTTTTTACCTTAGAAGCAAACACATGAGCTATATGGATAGGTTTTTTATTAGTCGGAGAGGGTAATGCAAGACTTGGCGTAGGATGTGTGAGATTTTTCTAGCATATCATCACTTGAACTGCCTGCTTTGAGAAAAAAGGTATTTTTACTTGTCCCAATTAGAGGGCATTTCCCATTTTCAGAACAAGAAAACCAGTGGTGACTTGGTTTCTCACTTGGAAGTGAGATGCAACCAATTCATTTTCCCACAAATTGTCTGTCTCTTCATCGTTTAGGTACTTGATAGAAATTGACTCAAATAGGTCTTAACTTTTTAAAATTTAATCTTATGGAGCAGTTGCAAAGGTAGTACAGAGAGCTCCCCCCCCCCCACTCATTGCCCAGCTTCCCCCAGTGCTAACATTTTGCATAACCATAGCCCAATTATCCAAAACTAAGAAATTAACTTTAGTATAATATCACTAACTAAATCATAGATCTTACTGAGATTTCTTCAGTTTTTCTACCAATATCCTTTTTCTATTCTGGGATCCAATCCAGGATCTCACACTGCATTTAGTTGTCAAGTCCCCTTAAGTGTCCTCCAATCTGTTCCTCATAATTATGAATTGAATTGTGTCCCCCTTCCCATACTGCTCACTGTCCCAAATTCATTATTTTAAAGTCCTAACCCCCAGTGTCTCAGAATGTGACCTTACGTGGAGATAGGATCTTCATAGAAGCAACCAAACTAAAATGAGGTCATTACAGTGGGCTCTAATCCAATATGACTTGTCCTCATAAAAAGAGGAAATTTGGACTCAGAAACATGCCCCGAGGGAAGACAATGTGAAGGCACCAGGAGAAGATGCACATCTACAAGCCAAGGAGAGATGCCTGGGCAGAATCTTTCCTCAAAGCTCTGGCCAGATAATTGAAAAACTTGATTAAGGCAGGAAATCATACAAAATATATACAACTTAAAGGTTTTTTTTCTTTCCTTGCCTTCCCTTTGCCTGGCTCAGAAAGCTGATCTTAACTTTATTTTATTATTTTTTTCATTTTAATTTACTTTATTATAATTATTTTTTCTTTTTACCTTTGACCCTTTTCACCCATTTCTCCCATCTCCCCAACACCCCACCACTGACAACCACCAGTCTGTTCTCTGTATCTATGAGATTTTTTTCTTACTTTCTTTTTTTTAAGATTTCACATATAAGAGAGATCATACAGTATTTGTCTTCCTCTGTCTAACTTATTTCATTAGCGTTATGCCCTTGAGATTCATCCATTTTGTAGCAAATGTCAAGGTTTCATTCTTTTTTATGGCTGAATAATACTCGTGTGTGTGTGTGTGTGTGTGTGTGTGTGTGTGTGTGTGTGACATTTTCTTTATCCATTTATCTATTGATGGACACTTAGGTTGTTTCCATATCTTGACTATTTTAAACAATGCTGCTGTGAACATGGGAGTGCAGATATCTTTTTGAGTAAGTGTTTTTGTTTTCTTTGGATAAATACCCAGAAGTGGAATTGCTGGATCATATGTTAGCTCTATTTTTAGTTTTTTGAGAAACTTCCATACTGTTTTCCATAGTGGCTGCACCAATTTAAATTCCCACCAACAGTGCATGCAGGTTCCCTTTTTTCTACATCCTCCCCAATACTTGCTATTTCTTGTCTTTTTGGTAATAGCTATTCTAACTGGTGTGAGGTGATATCTCATTGTGGTTTTGGTTTGCATTTCTCTTGATGATTAATGATATTGAGCATCTTTTTATGTACCCATTGGCCATCTGTATGTCTTTTATGGAAAAATGTCTATTCAGATCTTTTGCCCGTTTTAAAATCAGATTGTATATTTTCTTGCTATTGAATTGTATGAGTTCTTCATGTATTTTGGATATCAGTCCCTAATCAGATATATGATTTGCAAATATTTTCTACCATTGAGTAGGTTGCCTTTTCATTTTGTTATGGCAGCCATTTTGTTTTGTTTGAAGCATCCTAACTTACAGAATGTCCCCCAATTTGGATTTGTCCTGTGTTTTCTCATGGTTAGACAAAGGTTATGTATTTGGGGGAAGAACAGTACAGAGGTGAGGTGCCTTTCTCAGTGAATCGTATCATATCTCGACATTGGTATGTCCCATTACTACTGGTAAAATTTACCTCGATCCCTGTTTAAGGGATTGTCTATCAGATGTCTGCCACTATAATGTTACTATTTTCCCCTCTTTTAGTCAACAAATATTTTAGGAGAAACACTTTGAGGCTATGAAAATATTCTATTTCTCCTTAAACTTTCACTCATTAATTTTAGTATTCATTTATTGATCTCATCTGCAGCAATTACTACTATGGTGCTTTGATGGTGATTTTCTATCCTCCTCATTTTTTTTTTCTACATTTACTAGTTTCCCTCATTCCTTCTACTTTTATTATTTGAAACTATACCATAAGGAAGAATTTTTCTTTCTTCCCTCATTCATTTTTTTTTGTTAGTATGGGCTCAGGTATTTACTTTATTCTTTGAGTGATGTTCCAGTACTTCCTTATTTGTTTTGTTGCTCAAATTTTTCCAGCACTAGCCATTGACAACTATTTCAAATTGTTTCCTGTGTCTTTTTGCTCTCATTTTTTTTTTTCTAAAGCACTTCCTTATCCTCTGGCACCTAGATATTCTGGCTTACCTAGTATTTTCCTTGCCCGAGCCATTCTCAAGTAACTCTGCGTCCTTTTATAAGAGAATGGTATTTCAAAATGATCTTTAGCTTTTGTTTCAGAATGGTAGATGTCAACAGTTTTAAATGTTTTACTATGAAAAATTTAAAACATACCCAAAAGTAGAGAGACTGGTATAATAAACTCCCATGGATTCTTCATCCAGTTTCAATAATGGTTACACCAATCGTATTTTAAATTGTTCTCCATTTTTCATTCCTGCAGAATTTGACAGTAAATCCTCACTTCATGCTGTATCACCAGTAAATATCCTAGTATCTAACTGTCTTATCTAATTTATAAAGACTTTTATAAAACATACCCATCACAACCTTATGACACTTAACAAAATTAGTGATTATTCCTTAATATCTAATATTCTCCAAATTCAACTTTCCCTTATGGTTTCAAAACAGTCTTTTTTACACTTGGTATATTCAAATCAGGGTCTAAACCATGTTCACATGTTGTATTTGGATGTTACCTTTCTTAAGTCTCTTTTATCTTAAGGAATAAGATAATAAACAGTTTTTCTATCCACCCTTCCCTTTCCCCGCCACACACACACATACTTTAAATAATTGATTTGTGGAGAAATGGAGTCATTGGTGCTGTAGAATTTCATTCTTCATTTGGTTGTCATTTAGCTTATTCCTTCATTCCCCATATTTCCTAAAACTCAGTAACTAAACCTAGGAGACTGATTAGATTCACATTCATTTTTCAGATTAGTCTCCTTCATTGGTGGCGTGTGTACATCTTACCACATCACATAATGAGCACGTAGGGCTGGCTGACCCATTTTTAGTGATACTAAGATTACTTACTGGGTTTGGGTGGAGTCAGCCTGCTCCTTCCATTATAAAGTTCCCCATAACCTTTTACCTAATGGTTTTTAACATTCATTGGTAATTGTTGCCTAAATCCATAATTTCATTAGTCATTGAAAAATGGTAATTTTCTAGTTCTATCATTCCTACTGCATTGACTATTTGAAATTCTTCTTTAAAACTTCCTCTTATCGTCTGTTACCTGAAATACAGTTTCTACAGGAAAGGTAAGATACATGCTTGAGTCTTTCCTTTATTTATTGATTTTCAGATGTTCCAATGATGACAAATGAGATTTTTTTTTAAGTATTATGAAATTCATGGGCTGAAATATATTTTTGTGTTTTATTATACTATATTATAGTCATTTTCCTTCTTATGCTCAAATTGTCCTATCTTAGGCCAGTGGAAGCTACTTCAAGTTGGCTCCTGTGTCCTTGGACTGACCCCAGTTGACTTTAATAGCTTCCTTTTTTCCTGGTACATCAAGATATCCCATGTTCATCTTGTACATTTTCTGTCCCAGACCTAGAATCAGTAATTTCTTTAAACAGTCTTCATTCTTTTCAGTGGTAAACAGCATTTATAGAACACTCTTGCATACTAAGATGCTCATTGCTCACAATGCCTTTGCTTCAAAGTCTCAGTGGGCCAATCTAGGAAATGCAAGCTTATTTTTCTTAAAGAGAAATTTATATTAATAAGTTTATATTAATATTTCCAGTTAAATTTGCCATTAGAGGATTTTAATTTCTTTGATTTTATACATATATTCTATTAAACTTAAAATCTCAGTTTCTAATGACATTAACATGATAACATATGCTCAATCCTACAATATTCAATACTCCTATGATAGTGTCAAAATAACACTACCAAATATATTAACAGTTAAATTTCTGAATATGGTTTTTGGTTTGATGGATTTTGAGAAATGTATATAATTATGTAACCACCACTATAATCAAGAGATTTCTGAATATACAAATGGACAATGGCTAGACCATATGTAAAAATAGAACTCTGACCTACAACCTGCAGCAACCAGCTGATGAAGCCAACCGAGTATGTGTAATAACCAGTCCAGGAAGTCAAACTACTATCTGTAGCAACTAATCTAGAAAGCCAAATAATAATCTCTATGGTAATGGGCCCCAAGTGGCCAGTACTTGATTAATAAGCCAGCTTCCCTAATTTTGGCCCCCACTTCCAACTTAGGACCAACTAGAGAAAGCCATATATGCACCTGTAACCAGTCACCTAGCATGCCCAGCTTCTAGTTAGCCCATTTACACCTCCCCCATGCCAGTGGCCTCCAATCAGGGCACACCTGCAGGCTTCTCTATTTTCCACTTTGTACTGCTGCCTGGGACTGTATGTGTATTTGTACCATAGTTTATTCAACTGATCCTCTAATAATGGATATTTGGGCTATTTGAAATATTTCACTTTTATAAACAATGTCACATGCCTTATGCATGTATCATTCTGTATCTTTGCCAAAGTACCTTTGAGATGGAGTCTTAGATAAAATTAAATTGCCAGGTAAGAGTCAATGTACATGTAATTCTGCAAGCTATTGCCAAATTCCTCTTCTATGGGATTCCTTTCTTGCATTTCCAACAGCAGTGAATGAGAGGACCCGTTTTCCCATTTCCAATATAATGTTGTCAAAGTTTTGGATTTTTTCTAGTCTGATCCAAACAGGATCACACTGTATATTTAATTTAAATTTCTCTTATTATGGGCAAAGTTGAGCATCTTTTCATATATTTAAATGTCGCAGTTCTTTTCCTATGAAATGTCTGTTCATATCTTTTACTAATTTTTCAGCAAACTACAGTTAGTCTTTTTAACTCCTCAATTTTAGGAGCACTCTGTATATGAAGGATACGTGCATTGTTATACAGCTTGCAGTTTTTTCCAGTTTGTCATTTGATTAGTTTTTTCATGCAAAGTCTTCTTATATTTATGTAGTTATATTACTCATTTTAATTGCTTCTGAATTTGAGTGATAGCTGAGTTTCCTCCAGTCTCAGTTTATAAAAATATTCACTCATGTTTTCTTCTAGGAGACTTAAGGTGGTCATTTTTCCTTTTTAACAGGTTTATTGATGTATAATGCACATACCATATAACTCACCCATTTAAGGTGTTCAGTTCAATGATTTTTAGCATGTTACATTGATATTTTTCAAAATTATGGTATTATATCTGTAACATTAAATTTGCCATTGAAAAATGTACAATTCAGCAGCATTAATTATATTCACAGTGTTGTGCAATCATCACCACCATCTATTTCCAAAACTTTTTCATCATCCCGAACAGGAATTCTAACAGTTCAGCAATAACTCCCCATTCCTTCCTCCTCCCAGTCCCTGGTAACCTCTAATCTACCTTCTGCCTCATATTTTGTCTATTCTAGATATTTCATATAAGTGGAATCATACAATATTTGTCCTTTTGTATCTGGCTTATTCCACTTAGCATATTTTCAATGTTCAGCCGTGTTGTAGCTTGTATCAAAACTTCATTGCTTTTTATAGCAGAATAATATTCCACTGTATGGATATACCACATTTTATTTATCCATTCATCTGTTGATGGACACTTGGGTTATTTCCATCTTTGGCACACAATATCCACAACAGTGGATAATGCTGTGATGAACATTGGTGTCCAAACACCTATTCAAGTCCCTGCTTTCTGTTTCTTTGTGTATATCTAGGAATGGAATTGCTAGGTCTTTGGGTAATTCTGTATTTAGCTTTTTGAGGAAGAAAGCTTTTCTGCAGTGTTTTCCATGGTGGCTATACCGTTTTACTTTCCCACAAGCAATGTATGAGGATTCCAATTTCTCCACATCTTTGCCAACACTTGTTTTTTTTTGTGTGTGTGTTTTAAAATAACCAACCTAGTAGTTGAGAAGTGGTATCTCCTTTTGGTTCTGATTTGCGTTTCTCTACTGATTAATGATGTTTGAGCGCCTTTTCTTGCGCTTATTGTATATATTCTTTGTCTATTCAGGTTTCTTGTCTATGTTTTAATTGGGTCTTTTTGTTACTGAGTTGTAGGAGATCTTTATATTAAACCTTGTCAAATATACAATTTGCAAGTATTTTCTTTCATTCTTTAATTTTTTTTCACTTTCTTGATATTATTCTTTGATGCTTTTTCTTTTGTTTTTCATGCTTTAGATATCATAAAAATCCATTGCCAAATCCAAGGTCCTGAAGATTTACCCCTCCATTTTCTTCCAGGAGTTTTATGGTTTCATGTTTTACATCCATTCTTTAATCCATTTTAAGTATTTTTATGTATGGCGTAAGATGGGGGTCGAGTTTCATTCTTTTGCATGTAGATATCCAGGTGTCCCAGTACCATTTGTTGAAGAGATTATTCTTTCCCCTTTGAATGAACTTGGCACCCTTGTCAAAAATCAACTAACCATAGATGTATGGATTGATTTCTGGACTCTCAATTTTATTCCGTTTGTTTATATGTCTATCTTTATGCTTTGATTACTACAGCTTTGTAGTAAGTTTTGAAATTGGGAGGTGTGAGTCCTTCAACTTTGTAATTCTTTTTCAAGATTGTTTGCCTATGTAGGGCCCCTTATAACTCCATATGAATTTGAGGATTGACTTTTCCTTTCTGCAAAAAAAAGCCATTGGAATTTTATAGGGATTACGTTGGTCTGCAGATTGCTTTGGGTAGTATTGACATCTTGACAATATTAAATCTTCCTATCCATGAACACAGGATGTATTTCCATTTATTTAGGCCTTTCAAAGTACTTCATGGTACTTTTTAGTAGAATACTAATTTAGGCAAAATCATCCAAAGTTACCAAAGAACGCATAGGGAAGTGTCCCAGATACTGAATGATTGTGTTAAAATATTTCACTGCAACTAACAAAGCATTACTTTATTTTCATGTAAGTAATAGTCACTGATGAAGGGAAAAAACAAAGTCATGACTATCAATATTTATATAGGGAACTATTTTCACAGAATACTGATGAAGGAACATGGTGTACATGTTCAGAGCGGCAGGGGACACAGGGACAAGCACACTAGATTGAAAGCATAAAAGCATATTCTCATAAGGACCAAGCAATCCTTGTTGTTGGAGGACCAAATGGAATCATCATTAATGTAAGTAGAATCAAAGTTCACAATCTGTAAGTCTTTCTTAAGATATGCATGATTCAGCTTGTTTACAGTTCGAGCAAAGGCATATTTAGAGGCACAACTATATGCTTCCAAACTGTACACTTTCTTGAAGTGCAGATCAAAAAATGGATTGTCCTAGAAGAGAAAAAGAGACATAATTTTGTTTGTAGCCAGGAACGTAGCTTGATCTCCTGGATTCTCTCATATTCTCTGATGTATGCTTATTAATTATGAAGTCTCAGTAAAAAACATATTTCCAAAATCTACAAATGAGCTTTCCAAAGCTACCTGCTTCAAATATATTGCTTCTAAAAAGAACAAATAAGAAAGATTATTTTTGACACATTTGTGATTTTTCAATTATGCAAATAAAACATGAGTCAGAATGTGCAGTTATCAAGTCTTCCTAGGCTAGTGACTTTGAGAGGATGGGTGGGGATGGAAAAAAAGAATAAACCCACTTACAGAATTCCACAAGGGAGAAAGGGGTTCTCTTTTTCTCTACTAGGAGGTCAGTCCCTTGTGCTATTTCAGTGGTAGAAAGGGGATATATAGAATAGCTAATTAGCCTTTGGCATATAACAGATCACCAACTTGCTGGCTTTGAAGTTAATAGCAAGGAATTACTTTTAAAATTAATGGCAAGGATCATTAAAATTACTAAAGACTGACTCTTCCTGGATTGCTCTAGGCTCTATAATTCTAGTGGAGATGTTTCAGGGAAAAAGTAGGCATCAAATCTGATCTAGGTCCTACATGTTAAAATAATAATAATTGCCAGTTACTAATAGCAGTAACAACAATATCTTGCATTTAAAAAGTGCTTTTCAGTTTACAAAATGCTTTCACAGTCATTATCTGCCTAACTCTTAACTCTCCTTGAGGGCAGAGGTTTTGAATTATTTATTTTTTGTGTTCCTGCTGCTTATCCATGGCAACTACTGAGTTCTCAACAAATGTGTGTTGAAGTGATCTGAAGTAGTCCTATAAAAAGAGAAATAGAGGTAAACATTGCCCTAAATGACAAGGAGGTAGAGAGAGACCAAACCAAACAAGTGTATTAATAATTTGTTACCATGTGGTGTCTAAAGATCATATACAAACAACTTGTGCACTTGCCATTTCTTTTAAGTAGGAAAATTCTTACAAGAGACAGGAAAAAGAACATGGGTTTCGATGTCAGACAACCATTTTGACTCTTACGTAACCATGGGCAAGGTACTTACCTGATCTGACTCTCCCTTTTTAGGCAGGGTTGCTATGAAGTTTACTTGAGATTAATCGTATAAACTGTGACATTACTATGGAGCTTAAGAAATGATAGTTCCCTTTTCCCAAATCTGCCCCCAAGATTGTGATACTGGTGTTAATACCACCTTGCTTTATACTATTAAATTTTTTTAAAAAACAAAACAACATTTAAAAAAAAGAATATACAAAGGTTATGTGATTTTAAGCGCAGTGTTCGCCTAGTCACACCTCGTGAAATTTTTCCTAGCTGTCGTAATTGCAGATGGAAAGACACTTCTGCAGAGAATCTCAGCAAAAGGAAATCACATCCATTCCATCACCAGATACTAATCAGGCACCTTATGTAGTTTCCTCACTGAAACATTTGCTCCTTATCATGTGGAAAATATCCTTTATATGTTTGAGAGGATTAATTTTTTTCCATTAGCCTAATAATTGAAGCTTAATCAGGAATAAACATAGAATACAAGTCCATCCCTCTCTCCCTTCCTTCCCTCTTTCTTTCTCTCCCCTTTCTTCTCTCTTTCTTTTGATAGAATCTTAGAGCTAAAAAGGAATCGCACAGTTCATTCAGTAATCTCTTGTTTATATACATGATTAAAATATAATATAATATAATATAATATAATATAATATAATATAATAGTGAATAATAGTTTCCAGAGAGGTGAAGGCCAGGTCACACATGTAGTTACTGGCAGAGCCAAGACAAGAACCAGGATCTCAATCAGCCCAACCCCTTTTTTTGCTACATCATCCTCTCTCTCATTACACCACATCAGTCTCCAAATCCCCAGTCATTTTGATTTCTGCTTTATAAATTGACTTCAATTTCAATTCCATTCCATTTTAAGGTTGACAACTTTCTGGCTTGAAATAGCTCTGTTTAAAACTGTATTGTTGCTATTGAGAAAAATATAATAAATGCTGACTCCTGAGGATTCAATTCCAAGGGGGGAGGAGAAGTGGAAATTCCCAAAACAACTGAAATATTTTTACTTCATCCACAGAAGAGAAATATTTTAAAGGAATTACTCTTTGGATATTATAGGTTTTCTTCTGGCCGTTTAATATTTTAGGTCCTAAAGTGATGAGAAAAATAGAAATACTAAATTTCTCTCTTGTATCTAGTTCACTGTCAAAGGTAATGATCTTCAAATAGGAGAGGGAAAAAACAACAACATAGAAATGGAATTAAAGGCAAGAAAGGTGAAGAGAAAGTAAAGCAGAGCTAGCTGCTTCCAATGAATCTGTTGATTGATTAATTCATCCCCCAGCACTGACCAAATGCATAAAAATAATTATGACATCAGTAATATTTGAGAACTTGAGAGAAAAAATAAGAAAGTGATCAGAAAAGAAGGTGGGGATGGTTAATTCCTGAAACTACAGATTAGTGAACTTGACATTGATTTCTGGTAAAATTCAATGCAGTATAGAAATTTTGGCAAATACATAAAAGTATATAGACGAAAGTAATTTCAAAATTTGTCATCCTATTACACAGAGCTAATTATTGTCAAAGTAGTGATTTGTTTCATGTATACATATACACATACCTATATATATTTTTGTATTAAAATATAAGGTTCAGATTTCAATTTTCAATACTATGATAGACTAAATATGCAGAATGAGATAATATTATGGAAAAGTTTTGTATTTGGCTGACTTTAAAAAAAACATATTAAATGGTGAACAATTGTGTTCTAAGCTATCTTTGGGAAACATGATTTTTAATAGCTATGTAATGTTCCAGCATACTGACATGCAAAAACATATTTAATTATTTCCTAAGTGTTGAACATTTAGGTAGAATGTATTGAAAAATGCTGTGATTACTTAGGAAAGAAAGCAATAAAATCCAGCATGCTTTCACTAAGAAGTCATGCCAAACACACAAGATTTTAAAAATAGGATTCGTAGGTGATAAGGCAATAGCAGATAACATATACTGATTTATATGAAAATGAATATATGTATGTATATGCATGACTGGGACATTGTGCTGTACACCAGAAATTGACACATTATAACTGACAGTACTTCAATTTAAAAAAATAAACATGTACTGATTTCATTAAAGATCTTAAGGGCAACATTTAGATATTCAGACTAGATAATTAAATAAGGCAGAATTAAGTGCTAGTGTCTGTCTAACGTACCATTGTATCCTCAGAGCCTACCATGGTATACTGTAAATTCTCAGTGCATGACTGAGTATATGAAATTGTAGAGATGGCAAATGACCAGTCCAAAGAAGACAAATGAAGAGATTTCAAGGTAAAGTCTAGCTCCATCACTAAATAGTTATTTGACTTCCAGCAAGTCAGTTAGTCTCTTTATGTCTCATTTTCCTCATCTGTAAATCAGGAGTAATAATAGAGTCTAATTCTTGGGTTTTTGTGATCAATTATGTGAAATTATATATGGAAAGAGCTTTGCCTGGTTCCTGG
Organism: Camelus bactrianus; assembly: GCF_048773025.1. NCBI lineage: Eukaryota > Metazoa > Chordata > Mammalia > Artiodactyla > Camelidae > Camelus > Camelus bactrianus. The sequence continues at coordinate 98,155,256 of NC_133540.1, forward strand.
CACCTGATAAGGGTTTACTAAGTATGAGATGGTAGCAGGTAGTAGTAGTAGTAGTAATAGTAGTAGTGCTGTTAATCTATCCGTTACCTAGAGGTATGCACTTAGCCCTGCCTCTTCATCATTTTTATTATTGACTTGAATAAAGTCTTAAATGTTGTGCTCATTTACTCTGTGTCATACTACAGTGAATATTAAAAACTCAAAATATTAAAAGATTTGATAGGTGGGAACAACAGGCCAAACTAAAAATATGGCATTAGGAGGATAAGGATAAATGAGTTTAAGTTCTAACTCATCCGACAATAACAGAAATATTTACTGAGTGCCTAAAATCTATCAGGCAGAAGACTACACTAAAAGGTGAAAGGTCATCATTGCTGTTTACTAGGAGCTTTCCATTCAGGGGGGAGACAGAGTAAGCCAATTACTGCAGTTTGTTGGACTGTTTTTATCCACAATGCAGTGGGGTTATAGGACAGGGGGACATGAGTAGGACTTTATCCCACAGGGAATCTGGGAATGGGTTGAGGGATAGAGGTGATTGGGCATTTTAAGCCCCAAGAATCAGTAGTCAAACACTGTGGATATATAAGTTTAAGGAGGAATGACCAGAGATAAAGGGGCCAGATCATCAGGGGCCTTTATTGAGATTTTATTCTATATACATAGAAGGAGTGGCAGACCAGGTTAAATGGTAATTCATGACCCAAAGACCTGAGGTCTCAGTTAAGGGTTTAATAGAAATAAGGAATCTGGGTCAACGAAATACAAACTGGTCACACTAATTCTAATGTATTGTATTTAATTCTGGAAAAACTGGAGCATTCCAGAGGACAGGAAATAGCATGGTAAAGGGTGTTGAGGCAATGTCATGGGAAAAAATAACAACAGTGCTATTACCTCTTAGTGTTTGTGTTTTCCTGTCATATTATCTTATTTAATCTGCATATGAATGTTATTTAAAGAGTGAAATGGATATATTGACCCTAGAAAATAGAAAACTTGAGGGAACATTATAATCATCTTCAAATTTTGGAAAGGTTGCTACATGAAAGGAGGGTTGGATTTGTTCTGGTTGCTCCAAATGGCAACACTAGGACTGATGGGAAGCTGTTAGAGTGAAGCAGATTTTGGTTAAAGGTAAGAAGGAAATGTGAAAATAAAGAATGGTAATTCAGAGAAGGAATGGAGTTCCTCGTAGTGAATTCCCTCCATCAGTAGAAGAGTTCAAAGGGAGACTGGAAAAACCACTTTCAAGTGGTCACATGAGAAATTCAAGTACACCCTCTTTTCTCTCTTTCAGCACTAAGGTTGTAGGACTTCCAAGAGTTACTGATCCTTCTGGAGGATCAGGTGGCTGACCAACTGCAAAATTTGAAGATGAGAGAAGGAATCCCCAAAACTTATGGAGGAAATCAGAGTGAGGAGAGAGTAGTGGTGGTGGGAGCATCATATATTTAAAGTTGCAGAACTGACTGGAAGATTGTGTTTAACCTGTTAAGAAGCCCTTGGGAAAGATGCTTTTAAGTCTAATAGGCAAAATCCAGATTTAAACTTATAAAAACAAAACAAAACAAAAAAAAAACAGTAGATCATCCCAGTAGGTTCAGCCATACCACTTAAGAACCATATGTCATCTTAACACTTAATACATGCCAAAAATATATGAAGTAGGATATTGAACATAAAGATCTCCAGCATATTGATTCCACATCTCCCTTACAAAACATAACACTTACTGTATCTGCTTCTTTTCCATCAATCATCTGTAGATCGTTCAAAGACCACTTTTTTGTTACTTCATATTTTTCATCTAAACCTATTCTGTAGTGTTTCACCATAATTATTTTTACTTCTTTATTTTTGGTCACTGTAGGATAGAAAAACACTTAGTTTACATAGACTCTTAGAAGATAATAAATTATTCATCAACCCATACTTTTCAGTATTTATGTACTTTCTTCTTGTATAATGAGCTTGAACATACCTTATATCTGCACCCCAGTTATGAACCCTGATGTATCTGAGCCTTCATAAGCATTCCGTCAAATTTCCCTCAAACTTGCTCAGTGTGTTAACATTATTTTTGCTACAGTTGTGGTTACACCCTGCCACAGTAATGCCTGTCAGGTACAATACCAAGCTATGTGCTTTCAGCTGTGAGCTTTGTGGTGGAGAATGGGGTTCAACTCAGGGCAGGAAATGAGAGGCTTAGCATTAGCATACAGTCAGTGCCAAAGTGTTTACCAGAACAAGTTGGAATTTTAATTTATGACAATATAAGAAAATGAGGTCAGGAAAGTAAAAAGTTCTGCTCACACAGCAACCTGCTGTTGAAGAGTGACCATGCAGATACTACTGTTAGATTTTTGTTGTAGAAGTGCTTGCAACACAGCTACTGTTGACCTATTTGGTATTGTTTGAAAATTTTACACCTCTTTAATGTGTCTCCAAAATCCTAGTGTTCAAAAGGGTATCCACTATTCTCCTGATAGAATTATTACAAATGCCACAGAGGGTACAAGTATGAGACAAGGCCCCTCTAGAAACTTATGGCTTTGTTGAAGAGCAAAGGCTAACACACATACATCACATACGATATATATTATAAGGGTATACAGGTATGTTATAATGAAGTGGCAGTGGGAATTGAATATCTTAAATTTCTTTCAAGATGGGTGATGTCACTTAGAAAGTTGCAAGCTGGTTCTGTCTTCTAAGAGGGAGGCTGGAATTTGTCTTTGAGGAAGGTTCTCTTTTGGTTTTGGAAAGTACCACTTTGGCATGCTCTCCTACTTAAGAAGATATAAAACAATATATTACAATATAATCATAGTAGTAGATAAGCAATGTGGAGCAGACACTATGTTCAACAGGAGTTCGGAGAAGAGAAGGGACTGGAATAGTTAAGGAAGGAATTATGAGAAAAGTAGAATTGGAGCTAGAACTTTAAATTTAGTCCAGTTAGAAAGTCAGGGATGATACTAAAGGCATTCCAGGTGAAGGACACGATGAAAGGAGGGGACAATAGACACTGAACTTCACCAGGCAGAAATAGAGAGTGGACTACATAGATTGGTTGGTGTTAGGACATGGTGGGCAATAAGATTAACCAGGTTGAGAAGGTTGTGAAAATGATTTGAAAAATGATGGAAACCACTGCAGATGTTTGATGTCTGAATCCCGCCTCTAGTGGAAGGGATGGGAGGCTGGCCTGGAGAGTGAGGGCTCCTGAGTTGGGACTGGTGAGGGGAGTAATTATCTGCTGAAAGTACAGGCGGTACTGAAATTCAGGCAACCAGTTGAGCTTAGAGTTCATAATGGAGCTGAGTTCAGTCTCCTAGGGAAGGAATTCTGAGCAGGTTGACAAATCTAAGAAGAGGGCACTGTGTCCAGAGTTTAGTTAAGACTCAACGAGTCATACACATTAAATAAATCTCTTTCCTCCTTGAGCAGGAGACTAATACTGTGGCACCTTGTAAAAGGAGTAGTTTTCTGGAATCAGTGATGCCCAGGATATACTGAAGAGGAAAAGAAAAAGGAACTGGAGGTCCCTAGAAGAGGCAGGATGTCTTAGTGGGCTCTGGCATTAGACAGTCTGGATTCAAATCATGACATTATTTCTTGTGGTGCAGTCTGAGTAAATTACTCAATCTCGAGAGAGATTAAACCTTAGTTTTCTCATTTTGTAAAGTGGACGTCAGGGTGATACAAACTTACAGTGTATAAAGATGAAAGATGAAGTATATAAGTGCCTTAGGATAGTGCCTGGTTTATAGTAATTGTTCATCTTGTTGTTGTTGTTGTTTCATGAGGCTGTTCTTGTAATCCAGGCATAGGATGTGGGCAACAGAAATAGAAGTGGCAAATCTATGTAAGATTTCAAACAAGGCATGGACAACACTGAAGGGAAATAACTCTAGACAGAAACCCAAACTAGGGAAGTATGGAGGCTGAGCTGGTTGGGTGGAATGGTGAGTGTGGTTTTTGATATACAGAAGAGGTATCCATAAATTATCTCAGAAGAGAAGGAGATGGAAGTTTATAGTTTAGGAATGGAGATACAGACTTGGAATTTTTCTGTGTAGACAGGTTTCCAAGACTAGGTTTATAGGGAAAAGAGCAGAAGAAAGAGGTGAGACAGAGTGGAGAAGAAGACGATGCCAGCAGCGATGTCTGAGAAGATGCCATCAGAAAAGAGACAAGCCTCCAGTGCAATGCCATAGAAATCAACGATTTCAAAGATTTGGAGACAATCTCCTGAAGTCACTTGGTTGGGTAAAAAGCAGAGCTCAGTTCTGGCACTGAATCTGACTTGGGGAAGATAATTGATTTCTTTCATGAGGGCAGTTTCTCTAGAATGGAAAGGGCAGAAGACAGCTTGTGGGGGGCTCCCTCATGTCCTAATGAACATTGGGTGTGTATGGCTTGCCAGTTGCTGGGCTGGGCAGGCTTTAGAAAAAGAAATAGGAAGAGACTAAAGGCTATCATTTGGATCACATACCCCAAGAATTTGGAAGAGGAGAGATTGCACATTTTGAGGACCGGAAGAATGACTGAGGCACATGTCCTGGAGGGGACCTAGTGTAGAAGATCTTATCCCTGGGTAAGAAAACTGGCTCAGAGTCTGTGAGTCTCCTGAAATTGTATGCAAAAGTTAGTGGGTTCCTATCCATGTATACTTCTCCAGCCCTAAAAGAGATCCATTTCCACTGGCCTAGATGTTAGCTTTGGGAAGAGGAAAGGAGAAAAGAAGCCATTAGGCTGGTGTGTTGAAGTGGATTGTGTTACACTTACTACAAAGATCTTGGAGGCAGTTCTTTCCACCAGGAGGCAGTTGTCTGTCCAGACAAAGGCTCTACCTCCGAACCAACTGATGATATTCTTGAACTGGCTAGCTGTCTCACTGGGTGCTGAGGAAGTGGGAGAGGGTGGGGATGTGGAGAAATAACTGAATACTGTATAAAAATGTGATTTGAAGCCAATTCCGCTGGCTCACTTACATGTTATGATAACCAACCAATTGACTGCAGACCCTTTTGTGTGAGGCCCTGTGCTAGGCACTGAAGAAAATGAATTCTCCCTATGACTCCATTCCTGCTCTCGCTGAGATTACAGAGAGTGGGGCTTCAGAAGGAAAATACATGATTACAGTGCAGTGAATGAGGCATAGACAGGCTATCATAGGAACGTGAAGAAGGAACATCTTCATCCCACTAGAGGTCAGAGAGAGCTTCTTGAAGGAGGTTATCTGAGTTGTAAAGGGCCGTGGGAGTTAGCAGAATGAAGAAAGGAATGGAGGGAGTTCTGGAACAGCGTGTGTACAAAAGCACGAAATACTTGAGTCTTTTGAGTCATTACAGGTATCTAGTATTGTTGGCATGAGGTGTAGGGGTGAATAGGTGGTGGGAAGCAGGGTAGGCAGAAGCTAGTTCCTGAAGGGTCTAGAATGCTAGGTTAAGGAATTCAAAGATCATCCTGAAAGCTATGGGTGTGAAGATTTATGGGGGCGGCGAGGAGGGTGTTGTCACTGAAGGACTTTAAGTAATTAGTAAATCTAAAGCTCAAGCTGAGCTTTAGATTTTAGAAAGTTTTCTTGGGCAATTCTGGAAAGGATGAATTGGAGGGAGGGAACAGAGAAAGATTAAGAAGGGGGGATCTACCAGTTATCAAGCTTTCTTACACGAATAGTTACTGTCTTACTAACAACAAACTAAGAAAGTAAAAAAGCTTGCTTTAAAAGTTAACCTTTTGATACAATGATGTAGCACAGAGACAGTACAGCCTCTTTAATTTGGCAAAACGTCTCCTCTGTAGCCAAGGGGTTCCAAGAACTGTCTTTAGCCAAGAGTCAAAGAAGTCTGCTCAGGCTGGAGTGGACCCAATCCCTAATTTCCATGCTTGAGCTCTGCTGCCAGCTAAAATTAAATGGCCATATCCACATTAATGCAGTGGCAAAGTGGGAACTTAGCACATTGTCTTAAAACAGAAATGTGTTTATATCGTCAAAATGTTACAGAGTTGGTTTCAGTAACATCAGATGTGCCATTATCCAATTATGATTTAGTGGCATCTATACACCCAAGGAATTTCAGAATGAACCTGCTCCAGTATTACTATTTCAGTTAGCAGTTTTCAGAATGACAGTCTTAACTTCATGTCCACCATTTTATTTTCACTGTGAATTTAAAAATAAACATTGTTGTCAATAACTGCCTCTGTTATTGTGGTAAAACAGCCACCATTATTCATGAGGCTAAGTGGAAAGGAGATTGGCCAATGGAACCAATATAATTTGGCAGAACAATGCTATTGTTGATTTCATCAAAAAAGTAACTTTCAAATACTTTTTCTAGAAATATTTTTATCAAAACAAATCTTTGGGCTGTATTAGGCATTATAGATTTAATGTTTGTGTCCCCTCCAAATTCCTACATTGAAGTCCTAACCCCCAAGATCACGGTGTTAGGAGGTGGGTCCTTGGGAGATGACTAGGTCATGAGGGCAGAGCCTTCATGAACAGGATTAGTGTCCTTATAAAGAGACTCCTGAGAGATACCTTGCCCTTACCTCCCTGAAAGGTTACAGGGAGAAAATGATGGTCTATGAGGAAGCAGATCCTCACCAGACACCATATCTGCAGGCCTGGTGTTCTTGGACTTCCAGCCTCCAGAACTGTGAGAAATAAATGGTTGTTTATAAGCCACTCAATTGCTAGTATTTTGTTTCTTTTTCTTGTTAACTTATTTAATCCTCTTACTGTTAACATTATAAATGATTTGACAAAATTATTCAAATCCATAGTTCACAGAGAAGTTCTTTTCTGGAATCAAAATGTAATATGTATAGAGAATTTATGCATACTATTTTTGTAATTCTAGCAAATGCCATTTATTTTCAAACTAATACCTATGAGTGGAGAATATTTTTCTAAAAAATGAGAATACTTAAAAAATAATCTGTATCTGAATATGTCTACAATTTTTATTTATAAAATATATAATACATAAACATATATGTTTACTGTGTATTTTATTATAAATATTTATTTACAGTATATACTAGTTATATATATGTTTACATGCATGTTTTCACAATAGATACATTCTTTTCTGTATATTTTAAGGACATAACCCTTCTTTTTACTTATTTGGGGTAGAATTTATTGTGTTTGTTTTTCTCCTAGTTAGGATTTAACAGGAGAGCACTAAGTTCAGATTAGGTGTTACTAGTTCCGTTCCAGAGAGGTCAACACTGAGACCAGAGTGTTGCCCCAGACTTCACAGCTGGCAGGAGGGCGAAGCAGAGTCATGTTTTACACCAGATCTGCCTGATTACTAGCATTCCAAGGTCTGTTTCACCACACCCTGCTACTTCCCATCCAATTATGACTGATGCTTTATATGCAATTTCAAGTCCTTCAGAGTTTCTTTAATTCATTTGCACTCTCACAGAATAAAGCTCCTCTATCCTTCATTAGAAGATGCTGCTTTTAACTGCCAGAGATAATGATGTTCTAGGTTAGGGGGAGCTAATTCCAAAGGGAAATGACCATACAAACCCTGTGGTGGGAGGTAACTGAGATGCCAGGAAATCCTCAGTTTAAATCCTAGCAAACTATAGAGAGGGAGATTGAATTTAGGAAGTATGCTTTTTGACACAAGCCAAGTAAGGTATCAAGGTAACAGTAAATCACAATCATCTGGTTGTGAGACCCCTGCAAAAGAGAGACTCTGATCAATAAATAGAAAGTTTAGCTTATTTAAACATATCTTCTTTAATTTGAAAAATGCATGATGATATTTAACTGCTCTAGACTCTTGATTCTCACAGATTTAGAGCTGGTGGATTGTAGGATATAAAGAGGAAATCATAACTACATGTCTGTCTACTCCCAGAAGGTGACCAACATTCAAAATCTGGAGTTACCTGCCTCAGCAACTGTGATGAGTCCTATCCATGGAGATTCTCTGAGTAAAGGGTGGTCAAAGATTTAGCTCTAGCAAGCATCACGCTGACTTTGTTTTAGATAACTGTTCTGTCTAAATGCATTTGAAGTGGTCATAAAGAGATGCTACTTTTGGGGAAAGTGCTCTCAAATTGACAGATGTGATATAGACGAGAGTCATGAAGTTAGTAAATGAACATGACTTACAAGGTTAACTTTTACCTGGAATATCACACTTTTGTCTTCTCTTCCTCACACCTGAGAGGACCTTGTTTTTTCCTTGCTTCTTACATGATAGTATCACTGAATGTTACTAATGGAAGCTATCACCTATTTTATTTGATCATTTTCCAGGTGAGAACATTGAACCCTAAGAGGTTGCCTTCACACATGCTAACAATGCAAACCCCTTGATCTTCTAATCCTAGTTAAAAGGATTCACGTCATTTATGAAGAAGACAGCAGCTGATCCCAGCCCACAGTGTCCTTCTCAGGACTTGAGGATACTGGGGAAAAAAAATCACATCCATTTCCCAAAATTTAATTCTAAGACCATTTCCCTCCCCCATGCCAGATAGAACAAGTTTAGTTAATTATATAGTTGGAGGGGGGCATTAAGATACATCTGGTAAGTTAGATGGAAATAAAAAAATGCCTGGTAAATACATACACATTATTGTAATTGTTTTACTTTTTATAAGGTTTTCTTTAAAAATACTTATACACTAATGTTACATGATGAGTAATTAGCTTTATCAAGTAGGATTACAATAGATATAAAATTATTAAGTTTTCATGTTGGAATAAGCATATCTCTAATATATTAAGTCAAAATACTTTAAGATACAGTAGTTTGAATATAATACAGTTGAAATTGTTTCACTTGACCTTTTCCCATAATTTGATTTCTTTCTTTTCTCTGGACTGTTTAAGTTTTTTACCTTGCTGATATGCCAAGCTCCACATTTTTATTTATATACCAAAATATACTAGGTAGAGTATTAGATAAATGTTACTATTCTTATTATTAAGTAAATATTAGTATACTTATTAGGAATTCCAGAATTTTAAAGAATTCTTAGCACTTTCTTTAAAGATGTTCTATTCCCCTCTACAGTACTCCCATTTGACAACTTTTGAAAGTTCTTCTAAGCAAATTACCAGGAAGGGAATTATAACAAGTTTTCTGAAGACGCTGAATGGTGTACCTTAAAAAGCAAAGTCTACAATGAAACCATAGTCTCTAAGCTTTTTCCTCCTAAGCCCCTGACAAGTATTAAAAAGTATAGATTGGGAAAAAGGAATGCTGAATATTAAATTCAATAATGGCACAACTTTTGAAATGCACAAGCATTTCTGTCTAAATTCCACACAAAAATTACAGGTAAGACAAACAATAATTAAGTGCAAAAGCCTATTCCTCACTTTTGGACAATTTTCACACATTTTCAAAACATAAGGGAAAATCCTCATTGTAGTTAAGTAGTTTAGAGAACATTTCCTTATCCTTAAACTTCCATCTCATGAACTAACTTCTGCCATTAAAACATTGTTTCTGTGAGCATACTGTGAGAAAGAATTTTTAAAAGATAATTTCTCTTTTCACAATAAGCCCCAGGAAGTCTAAATAAACGTCGGAAGAAAATCTAAGATCTATTTTTCTTTCCTAGCATGAAAAGAGAGAACCCTAGTTGTCCAGACGGGTTGGAAACAGAGCTGTACAGCTCAATTCTCCAATATGTTTAAAAATATACAGAAAGCTCTCTGTTGAATTTTTTAAAATGAGCTCTTACACAATAAAATTGCATGCCATGCAAGTGAATTAAATAAGAGACTGGGGACTAAATAATCAAATCAGGAAAAGTATATACCCAGTTTCATTTCTGAACAATTAATCTAAACATTCTTGACAATATTTTTTGCCTTTCATTTTAGCACCTAAAAAAAAACAATCCTGTCGATTCCTAAATGTTAATCTTGGTGTAGTTAAGATCCATTACAAGAAGATACATGTGCTGTTATTTGCATACGAAAAAAAACATCAAAAAACTGTCCCTCTATCACCCAAGCATCTTTGGGTTATTTACATTTTGGAATGATAACAGAAAGCACAGATTACCTGACACACAGAGATAATACCTGTCCTGGACCGAGACCTCTATTTCAATAAACTCGTACAGATTCTGCGAGAGTGGCTTGAACAGTTTCTTCTCCAAGTCCTCCTTTACCAATGATGACATTTCCTCCACTTCCACTTGGCCTGCGATCTTGGCTCCAGCTCACTCTTCCTCTCCTGCTCCCTAGATTTCTTGTTTTGGTCCGCAGCTCCTTGGTGAGTCCCGCCCACCTCCCAACCCTGACTCTTAACTTCTCATTCCTAGCCAGACCCAGGCTCCCGAGAGCACTCAGCGCGGTCAGACCCCTCACTGCGGTATCTGCCCAGTGACAGCAGCAGAGGCAGCAGCCAAAATACAGCAGCCGCACCAGCCCCACCGTCACTCTCCAGCATCCAGGCTCAAGGAGGCTGCTCTCTGGAGCTCTCCTGTGGTTTGTTGATGGGGAACATATTTATGAACACCAGCAAATACACTTGTGGAGTCACCTGGTTTCCCTAGTCTAGTAGCCTTTTCCCCTATCGCATCACTCTGCAGAGGAAGACCACTACTTCAGCTTGATTCCATTATATAAATCAGCTGTCTGGCTCTATTGATTGGGATCATCTTCCATTAAGAACTTTGCTATCATCGGCAAGAGAAAAAGCATCTGTGCTTGTTCCTGACACTTCCAACAAGTCTCTTTCCCTCCTTTCTTTCCCCTCCTGCAGCTCATTCAGACCTTTGTTTCCATGAGAGTCAGCACCAACTCCTGGTCCAAATTACTTTTAAAATGAGCTCACTTTAGTGCTATTTCTTCCTTTACTCACAAAGAAAAATTTACTTGGTACCTACTAGGGCAAAGCATGTTTCTGGGAAGGTGAATTTCCTATCCTCAGGAAGCTAATAATCTGATAGGGATGAGTACACTAAATAATTATCATAAATGTTTAAAAGTCATAAATGGCACAAAAGAAAAGGAAATACAGAAAAGATATTTGTACCTGGAAAGTGTCAGAGACAGTGCTATGGGGGAGGATCTGGAGCTTGAAGGATGAGAGGCGAGCACGAAAGTGGAGGAGCCTATTCTGTGAAAGGAACGCTGTGAATGACAACGCTGATCAGTGAAGCACAGGGGGTGTTTGGGAGGACAGCATGTAGCCCAGTTTGCCTAAGTTTTAGAAGGTGTGCGAGTAAGTAAGAGAGAAAAGAGTGACTGTAAAGCAGGCAGCCAGTAGCATCTTTTGTGGCTCCTCTAAGAAAAATTAGTGGCATGTCTGCAGCTAGGCTGAATTGTGGGGTCCTGGGTGAGACATTTGCCTTTCTGAGCCTGTTTCCTTACCTGAAGAGTGATCTCTAGGTTCTTTTCCTACTTTAGTATCTCCTATTCTGTTTGTGATTCTGGGAATCTATTAGAATAATTTGGGTAAGAGGACCAGAGAACTAGTACTATGCTTTTGGGTATGGAAAATGGAGACGAGGAAATGAATGTAAGATGTATTTGGATGATAAAATGAATAAGCTGTGGCACCTAATTGGATGCGAAAGGCAGAAGGTGGAGTCAATATGACACAACTACTTTCCACTTTGATCCAGGGAATGTGTAAATGGGCTCACATCATAGGAGGTAGGTTTTCAGAGGACTATTTTCAGCTTTTACTTAAAAAATTTCCTGGGTGTTTTAGTCTTCCTACGGAGAAAAAAGACTGGGATAGAAAATCAGAACAACTCATCAGCAATACTGTCACTGAAATTTAATTAGATATTTGTTTAAGTGCTTCTTTGCTTTCTGTTTTTCTCCCCTCCTAGACTGTAAGTTTCATAAAGGCCGGAGCCATGTTTTTCCCGTCTGCCATTCTTTCGGGCTACATGATGCACAGTGACTACCACGTCACAGGCATTCTTGCATTCATTTATTCATTCAGCTTATTTGTAACTATTTAGTAAAAGAACAAATAAGTGAATCAAAGTCTTAGAATAACTTCTTTTTATTTCACATAGTTGATTTTGCAGTGATTTATCCTCACAGCTGGAAGGCACAGTTGTTAGTGTGGTAGTGGTGGTGGGGAGGGGAGAATTTCCCCTTACCCCTCTTGAGTTCTACTGGCTGGTCTAATAATTAAGTGGACAGAAGACAGATTAATAGGAGAAAAGGCCAATGTAATTCATGCACACAGAGGTCTCATAGATCTGGAACTCCCACAGTGGCCAGAACAGGCTGTTTATATATCATTTTCAGACAAAAAAAAATTACTTGTGAAGATTTAACAAAGCAAAGGGGCTCGTGCTTGGGGCAGCAGATTAATGAAGAATAATATAGTTTGTCTATACAGCTTTCTTAACCTTGAATTCCCTGACTGGTGATCAGGATGCTTTCTCTCCTCCTGGGGTAGGGGGGATACTTCCACATGGCAGATTTCCTGCCTTCAGGGGGGAAAAAGGGAGTCAGAATGGGGTTTTTTAATGTCATTTTTCCCACTGGCTGTTTCTCAAGTCACTTTAATTCAAAATAACCAATATGCCATTGAGGTACACTTTGGGGCATCCTTCCCTGGGCCCCAACATTAGTCTTACCAGTTACTTATCCTGTATCAATATCCATTTGTTCTTAATTGCCATGAACACATGGACTTTAGTTGTGAGCGTCTCAAAAGCACTTCTGAAGGAGATGCTACAACTTTCTCTGGACGTTCTTAAGAGTGGCTATGTATTCCAGGGTGGTCTTAAGCAACATTGAAATCAGAGGTTCAGGGATTGACATAGGACCTTTTAATTTGCTATCAGTTAAGGGTGTTCAGAAATGATTTGCCAGTTAGTTTGAATATTCTTATAGTATCAATTTGATTGACAGTCATAGGGGAAAAGTCATGTTAAAATGCTAATAAATGTCTCTTTTAAGGTTCCAAATAACTTTGTAAGAACAATCTATCAAAATATTATCTCCATTAATAAGAATTGAAGGATTTAACCTTAAAAGAAGTACAAATGACAATTCATTGAAAGTGAAAATAAGGAAGATCTTTAGAGACCCTAATTTCTTCGCCAGTTAAGAGGAATACAGTACCAACCCTTTGGAAACTAACATCAACAGAAGAAGTGCTAGAAAAATAACAAATAGACCCCCCCAAAAAATGTTCATTAAGATATTTAATAGGACTATTACAACAGTCTTTCCTCATAGCCAAAGGCTATTCTAGTCTGTAAACTTACTTTCTGAAATGCTATAGAATTGTCAGTGGGATGAGGAGAAAACCATAAAAAGTGACATATTTATGGAAACACTTATTTTTAAAACACCAGCATCTCCTAAATACATTTCCTACAGGAAAGGAATTTTCAAAATCCACTGTTTCACTGATGAGGCTCTGTTAGTCCATCATCCTGGGTAAAGTAATGAAGCTTGTGTGTGTAGATACAGCCCAACGGGTATATAGGGAGGAAAATTACTCAGAAGAAAAGACTTCCCTGCATATAAGACTCACAGATTAATGATCCTTTGTGTTAACTGAGGACTGGAAGCCTGGAATCTCAAAGACCACAACTACAAGAGTGGACTACAGTTTTAAAGTCTATAAACATTCCAGATCTATTTTATTCTTACTACTTTTCTTTTCAGAGACCAAGAAACTATTATTCTTTTAATTTTCAGTTTTGGAATCTTGCTTTAATCACTTCCCAACATGGTCTTTAAAAATTTTACATTCTCTTGCAACCAGAGAATTATTTACTGCTTGAGAAATCTGGGAGTAAGTGTCCCATCTGCCCATAAGTAACAAGATCACAGTGTTCAAATGATGGTAAGATTCTCCCTTGTGCACGTTCACAGGTGATAGGTGGGCAGGTCCTCACAGAGCTCAGGGCTCAGGCAGCTCATTGGTTTTCTGGAATTACAAACTTGGCCTGTTTGGGAGTTTGTTGACCAAAGTTCTGCTCTTCTCAGGGCCACTCTGTAGGTGTAATGAGGAGGTAGTGATAAACACAGTGAATCCAGGCTGGGCCCCAACTTTGTGTCTTCTTTCAGACTCACATCCCAAAGCCCTTTTGCTTCAGCGAAATGCTGTGTTTGTGTCCACCCTCACATTACTAAGTCCTGGAGTGGCCTTCAGGAGAGGAGGGGAAATACTATTTATTTACCAGGAATCAATGCCAGAATGTGTGTGTTGTCCTTTGCATTATACATTGCTTAATCTTCTGGCAAAGCTAAGAGATACATGATTGTCCCCATTTTCCCTCTTAGGAAATAGAGTATCCTATGGAAACATGGTAGCGCTCCTTAAAACTTGACATAGGAGATGATGCGTCTCTGTCCCACGTTTATTGCTTCTCTCTTTGGTAAGAATGTCTTTAGTAGTAAAATGTTATTGTAACTAAATCTTCATTCATAGATCCTAAACTTGATGCCTTTTTATGTGTGATTATATGCCCGACTGAAAAACGCCACTTCTATGTTGCATTACTTAAACTTTTATTTGTAGGAATCAGGACAATGTTGGTATCAAAATATTTAATCTTTTTACACGCAAAAAATTCTATTACTGTATCATATTTTATTTAATCCAGGAAATATTTGTTCTTTAACCAAGGTAATTCCTTGGTAATTCAGTTTAGGAACATCGTGTGTGTGTGGGGGGGTGTGCAATGAAAGATAGACTGAATGTTTATATGCCCCACTCCATAAATTCATCTGTTGAAATTCTAACCCCCAGTGTGATAGGACCAGAAGGGGAGACCTTTGGGAGGTGATTAGTTCATGAGGATGGAGCCCTCATGAATGGGATTAGTGTCCTTATAAGAGACCCCAGGGAGCTCCCTTGCCCCTTCTGTGAGGAGGACACAGGGAAAAGAACCAAGAACTAGGCTGTCACCAGACACTGAATCTGTTGGCACCTTGAACTTAAACTTCCGAGCCTCCAGAACTGTGAGAGAGAAATTTCTATTGTTTAAGCCCCTCAGTCTATGAGATTGTTATAGCAGCCCAAACGGACTAAGACAGTGTGTGTATGTCTGGGGGGGGGGTGTGTATACACTTTGATAATTTAAATTCCAAATGCATCTACTTTGTAAGGTGTTTTCTCTTGTTTCTATTTGTTTTCTTCCAGTTATGGATACTCCAGGTAGTCCCATCACTCTGACTGTGGTAAGAGTTATCAGAGACTAGGACAGCCCTATCCCTGAAAGGAGAAGAAATGCAGTTCCTTCTTTTTGTGCCTGCTCTTCCCTGACATCCTGACATTCACCAACAAGGACTTGCTGGGAGACTCTATCTCAGACTTTAGTTTATCACTCATACTGCAGAGTGTATCACAATAGGAAGGCTTCAGTGGTTCACAGTCAGTGCCAGAGTCCTCATTAGGAGAGGGTTTCTCTGACTCAGCCAGAGAGGGAGTACATTTCTTGCTCAGAATACTCCAGTGTCATTTTAAAACATTGGATTTACAGAGGCAGTTTCCTTCTAAAAGTAGGCTATGAAAAATATATTCCTCTGACAAGATATGTACACAAATCCGTTTTCAGGGAAGAGTTTTTCTTTCCATACAATTTAACAAACATTCGAAGAAAGATTATAAAGGAAAGATTTGTATTTTCTTCTGTATGCTCTAGAATATCACCAAGAACAAGTTTTTGTTTGGTTTCACTTGGTTCCACTGAGTACATGATTTATGTTCATAAAGAAACTACTCCAGTGTCAGAAGTTAGTAAAAATAAAATAATTTTTAT
Source organism: Camelus bactrianus (assembly GCF_048773025.1). Taxonomy (NCBI): domain Eukaryota; kingdom Metazoa; phylum Chordata; class Mammalia; order Artiodactyla; family Camelidae; genus Camelus; species Camelus bactrianus. The sequence continues at coordinate 98,171,015 of NC_133540.1, forward strand.
AAAATGGCCTCTTTTATAGGTGCTAAAATATATATGGCAGGTTAGACAAATGTTTCCAAACATTTTTTTTTCTTGTTTTGGAGATAAAGGGATTTTGAACTAGTTAATGGCGAGAAAGTCACATTACTTGATATCCAATTAATAATAACAAATTTGTAGTAGATGCTAAATAATCATAGAGTGCTTACTATATGCCAGGAGCCATTCAAACAGCTTTGCAAACATTAGCTTATTTAATCTTCCCACCAACTCTATGAGGTACCTATTATTGTTATTCAAATTTTACATATGAGAAAACTTTTGCAGAAGTCACCACTTACTTGCCCCATGTCACGTTGTAGTGAGACCGGGTTTGAATGCCCGCAGTCTTGCTCTGTGATTTGTGCTCAGAACCACGGGGTCATGCTGCCTTGTTCCAAAGTGACCCTGAGTAGTATTTTAAAACTTTGCTACAAAGTTGTGGCTATCTCTCTTAGGACATTTTAATCTGTAAATAAAGGTACCATTTTCTTGTCTCAGCCATTTTTCCAACAGCCTTTTTTTTTTTTTTGGTTTTCAAAACTTTTATTTTTTATTATTTTTTAAACATTGTTTTATTGAGTTATAGTCATTTTACAATGTTGTGTCAAATTCCAGTGTAGAGAACAATTTTTCTGTTATACATGAACATACATATATTCATTGTCACATTCTCTTTTGCTGTGAGCCACCACAAGATCCTGTATATATTTCCCTGTGCTACACAGTACAATCTTGTTTATCTATTCTACATTTTGAAATCCCAGTTTGTCCCTTCTCACCACTCGTCCCCCTGGCAACCACAAGTTTGTATTCTATGTCTATGAGTCTGTTTCTGTTTTGTATTTATGTTTTTTTTTTTTTTTTTAGATTCTGCATATGAGCGATCTCATATGGTATTTTTCTTTCTCTTTCTGGCTTACTTCACTTAGAATGACATTCTCCAGGAACATCTATGTTGCTGCAAATGGCATTATGTTGTTGGTTTTTATGGCTGAATAGTATTCCATTGTATAAATATATCACCTCTTCTTTCTCCAGTCATCTGTTGATGGACATTTAGGCTGTTTCCATGTTTTGGCTATTGTAAATAGTGCTGCTATGAACATTGGGGTGCAGGTGTCATCCTGAAGTAGGGTTCCTTCTGGATATATGCCCAGGAGCTGGATTCCTGGGTCATATGGTAAGTTTATTCCTAGTCTTTTGAGGAATCTCCATACTGTTTTCCACAGTGGCTGCACCAAACTGCATTCCCACCAGCAGTGAAGGAGGGTTCCCTTTTCTCCACAGCCTCTCCAGCATTTGTCCTTTGTGGACTTTTGAATGATGGCCATTCTGACTGGTGTGAGGTGATACCTCATTGTAGTTTTGATTTGCATTTCTCTGATAATTAGTGATACTGAGTATTCTTTCATGTGCCTATTGATCATTTGTATTTCTTCCTTGGAGAATTGCGTGTTTAGGTCTTCTGCTCATTTTTGGATTGGGTTGTTTGTTTTTTTCTTATTAAGTCGTATGAGCTGCTTATATGTTCTGGAGATCAAGCCTTTGTCGGTTTCATTTGCAAAAATGTTCTCCCACTCCGTAGGTTGTCTTTTTGTTTTACTTACGATTTCCTTTGCTGTGCAGAAGCTTGTAAATTTCATTAGGTCCCATTTGTTTATTCTTGCTTTTATTTCCATTGCTTGGGTAGACTGCCCTCCGTAGAAGAGCATTTTTGAGATGTATGTCAGATAATGTTTTGCCTATATTTTCTTCTAGGAGGTTTATTGTATCCTGTCTTATGTGTAAGTATTTGATCTATTTTGAGTTTATTTTTGTGTATGGTGTAAGGGAGTGTTCTAGCTTCATTGATTTACATGCTGCTGTCCAGTTTTCCCAACACCATTTGCTGAAGAGACTGTCTTTATTCCATTGTATATTCTTGCCTCCTTTGTCGAAGATTAGTTGACCAAAAGTTTGTGGGTTCATTTCTGGGCTCTCTATTTTGTTCCATTGGTCCGTATGTCTGTTTTTGTACCAATATCATGCTTCTTGTTTACTGCAGCTCTGTAGTATTGTCTGAAGTCTGGGAGAGTTATTCCTCCAGCCTCTTTCTTTTTCTTCAGTAATGCTTTGGCAATTCTAGGTCTTTTGTGGTTCCATATAAATTTTATATGATTTGTTCTAGTTCTGTGAAATATGTCCTGGGTAAAATGATAAATTGCATTAAATCTGTAGATTGCCTTGGGCAGTATGATCATTTTAACAATATTGATTCTTCAAGTCCAGGAGCATGGGATATCTTTCTATTTTTTAAAGTCTTCTTTAATTTCCTTAATCAGTGTTTTATTGTTTTCTGTGTATAAGTCTTTCACCTCCTTGGTTAGATTTACTCCTAGGTATTTTATTACTTTGGGTGCTATTTTAAAGGGGGTTGTTTCTTTACTTTTTCTGTTGATTCATCATTAGTGTAAAGAAATGCAACTGATTTTTGAACGTTAATCTTGTAACCTGCTACTTTGCTGAATTCTTCGATTATTTCTAGTAGTTTTTGTGTGGACCTTTTAGGGTTTTCTATACGTAGTATCATGTCATCTGCATATAGTGACACTTTTACCTCTTCTTTTCCAACTTGGATCCCTTTTATTTCTCTCTCTTGCCTGATTGCTGTGGCTAGGACTTCCAAAACTATGTTGAATAGGAGTGGTGAGAGTGGGCATCCTTGTCTTGTCCCAGATTTTAGTGGGAAGCTTTTGAGTTTTTCACCGTTGAGTACTATGCTGGCTGTAGGTTTGTCATATATAGCTTTTATTATGTTGAGATATGTTCCCTCTATACCCACTTTGGTGAGAGTTTTTATCATAAATGGGTGTTGAATTTTATCAAAAGCTTTTTCTGCATCTATTGAGATGATCATGTGGTTTTTGTCCGTTCTCTTGTTGATGTGATGTATTACATTGATTGATGTGCGTATGTTGAACCATCCTTGTGTCCCTGGGATGAACCCCATTTGATCATGATGTATAATCTTTTTTATGTGCTGTTGGATTCTATTTGCTAGTATTTTGGTATGGATTTTTGCATCTATGTTCATCAGTGATATTGGTCTGTAATTCTCTTTTTTGGTGGCGCCTTTGCCTGGTTTTGGTATCATGGTGATCGTGGCTTCATAGAATGAGTTTGGGAGTATTTCCTCTTTTTCAATCTTCTGAAAGAGTTTGAGAAGGACTGGTATGAGTTCTTCTTTGTATGTTTGGTAGAATTCCCCAGTGAAGATGTCCGGTCCTGGAGTTTTATTTGTAGGGAGGTTCTTAATTGCTAATTCGATTTCATTTCTAGTGATTGGTTTGTTCAAGTGGTCAGTTTCTTCTTGATTCAGTCTTGGTGGATGCCTTTTCATTTTTAGACCTTTCAATTCAGCCTGTGTCCACAAATATTTCGGTGGTTCAGGACTAATAAAAGTAAGTTCCTCTAATACTAGGTGCTTAATAAATGTCTCTTAAATGAATTAAAATGCAGTTATCAGTCTTATAGAAAGACCTTAATTTTTCATTTTCTGTATGAACAAACCCAAATGGAACCAGACATTTTAAAGTCAATATACAACATACAAAGAATATTTATTGTTTTTCTTTGCCTAGTACTCTCCTTTCTTCTGGAAGAAAGTCCATCTTTAGTATGGACAAGCCATTCCATGTGTAGTGGCAGGGCTGCTCTCCTGCCATTTGCTTGACCGCAGCACAGGCATGAGCACATGACCCTGGCCTAGACTTAGCTAGTGACAGTCCTCTTTCTCCTGGTCACGGGGGAACCTACGACCTGAATCTGACTGGTTCAGGGCTGTACAGATGATCAAGGTAGGATGGTGCCTAACCTTTTGTCTCTCCAAATCCATCCTTCTTTGCCTTGCCTTTTGATCTTGAATCTGGATCCTGAAACGTTTCTCCTTTACCTGCTAGTGGAATACTAAACTTCGTCAACAGAGGGCAACGGAATGACCCTGCAAGGCAGTAGCAGCAGGAAGATGCTTCCTTTCCAGGCTCTGGTCCTCTATTATTACCACTATTTAGGATGGGAGCCTGGCAGGTGCTCAGGGGAATTCTAGCGGTGCCCCTAGGCCAGGCCCTCCTGATCAGCAGCCCTGCATCCCCTTGGGCCACAGTGAACTCTTTTACAGCCCAGCTGCAGCATGTCCACGCCCTCCCTTAAGGGCAAGCTGCTTCTGTAGCCTGACTGGGCTGGGCTCCACGACAAGCTGCTTCACCAGCAGCAGGCTTCTGGCCCCTGTGTTAGTCACCACCTCTTCAAAGAGGCCTGAACCTCCTCCTTGGTGAGGAGGGTTATCCTTTAGTCCTTAGTCTTCTACTGTTCAGTCATCCTTAATCTAAAGTTAATAACTGCTGTTTTGTACCTGTTCCCTGTTCAAACAACCAGTGTGGTTTCCATTTCCAGATTGGATACTGACTGATGTAAATGTCCATCAGTTTTCTCCCTGAAATTTTACACAGAGATTCTGGGAGAAAAAGATGGTTTCTCTCTTTACTGGATCGAGAGCTGTGAGTATAAAGTAAAAGCTGGAGCTGCTTGAGGCCGTTGTCCCCAAACACAGAAAAGCTATTTTGAGTTAAAAAAAAAAAAAGATGAAGTAATGCATAGAGATAAATAGATGTGAGAGACAAATGAAGATGGAGAGAGTTCTGGTGATGTCTTTTGACTCCTTAGATCCAGCTGTTCCTGAAGACAGTTTTCCAGTCATGATCCACCCCCCCCTTTTTTTTCTTAAGCAAGTTCATAAGATTTCTGTCTCTGGAAATTGAAGAAACACTAATTATGATAGAAAGTAGTTTTGCCACAAAAGAAGTAACCACCCTTCATTTTTTGGTTTTAATAGTATCTTTAATTTTTAAAAGGATTACTTATTTATTTAACTTTTGTTCACAATTTCCTGAAGGCAGAATTGGAAGGCTGTCTGCTGTCAGCCCTCCTTCACTGAGGGAGACTGGGGCCATGCATTGCAGTGTCCCCCTCATGGATGCCTTATTCTGAGGAATCAGCAGAAAGAAAAGTGACCGCCACTGAGATAACACACAATCGTATATTAGAGTTGTCCAACTCCAGCAAAATCTGAGAGTCAAAGAAGGGATATGTTAACCTGATCATTCAATAAACTGTTACTGAATTTCTCCATGTTATGTATAAGGGATTGCGGGGGCTGTTAGGAATACAAAACTAAACAAACTCCCCTAGTTTTAAGGAGATTTATTAACTGTGTGTTTTATTTTTTGCATTCTGATGCATTGACACTTGGGGCCTTGCTGACCCTGGAAGGGTCCTATCCCCATCACCTTCCTTATCAGGCTCTCATATTCTGAACCATCCATCATATCACCCCAGGACCATGTGACAGACATCTAGGGAACCCCCTAGCTCCAGAGCCTGCTGAAATTAATCAAGCTAGCCAATCCTAAGTCTGCTTACCCTGCCTGGCTTTTCCTTCCCAGTCCTTCCCTTGGAAACCACAGTAAAGACTCTTGCACATGTTTCCCCTCTCCCTCTGCCTCCTGATGGACCCTGGTGCTTCCCTATGTGACCTTCTGTGATGTGGCATGGCATGCCCCAGCCTCTTGGGATCTGTGAATATAACAAACTATCTTTTCAATGGCAATTGTCTCCTGATCTGTTGATCTTACTGAGCCTCCAATATTCTACTTCTACACTATACAGGGACTGCATTAGGGGAACTTTAAAGTTTTTCCTAGTCCCAACTTACCTAAAGCTCATTGAAAACAGAGGCCATGTCCACCTAGTCACCATTGTATCCTTGTCAGTAAATCAGTTACGTTCTAATTATCCCCTGTGAATTTCCAAGCATGTTCATCTAACATTGCTTACACTCATTCCTTCTTTCTGATTTCTACTAACACCACTCCACATCAGGCTCTTATTGACAACTAACTAGGCTCCCTCTTCTGATCACTCCCTTCATCTTTTCTTCTTTCAGGTTTCTGTTCATGGTCAGTTCAAATGCCACCAGATCCACAAAGCCTCTCCTGACCCTGTCAGCTAGGGGTAGGCCTTCTATTTCGTTAACTGCCATGCTGATATGTTTCAAATTTAATTGCACACTCTACTTTTTGCTCTAGTTATCTGTGGCCTTGTTTTATCTCTGTATCAGATTGTAAGCCTCTCCCTTGAAAGAGAGAACTGTATTTAGACATCTCTGTACCCTTAGATCCTAGCACAGTGCCAGGTAGGAGGTGTTTCATGACTGCTGAATGCATAGAAATACTGGATTATAAATTCCTTGAAGTCAGGGACCATGTTTTACTTCTCTTTGTATATCCTGGAATGCCTATCACAAGATCTTGCCTATAGGTGATCTATAAATATTTAGTGAATTGAATAAGCCTGTAAAGTAGGTAGAATAAGGAGTATTAATAACTCCATTTAGCAGATAAAGAAACTGAGGCTCAGAGAAGTTAATGCTTTTCCTAAAGTCATCAAGTTAGTGTGAAGTAGTAAAGCTGGATTGGAACCCAGGTACTTCGGAACCCACTTACTCCAGAGTATTTCTCACTACCCACCATCACAGGAATAGCTGGCATACCTGAGTCATTCTTAGGAATGACTAGGTGCTAGAAAGTTAAGGTGCTAGGAAGATAAGGATGCCATTGAGAAGTCCTCTCACAGGGTGAGATCTTGTTCTCTGTTAGATATGCTATAAACGGGACATTTATGTCTCCCCCAAACTTATATGTTAAATCCTAACCCTGATGTGATGGCATTAGGAGGTGGGGCATTTGGGAGGTCATGAGGGTATATCCTTCATGATGGGATTAGTGACCTTATAAGAAGAAGCTAACAGCTAGTTTACTCCCTTTCCTCCATGTGAAGATACAAGGAAAAGTCAGCAGTCTGCAACCCAGAAGAGAGCTCTTACCAGAACCTGACCATGCTGACACCCTGCACTCAGACATCCAGCCTCCAGAACTCTGAGAGACAAATGTTTGTTGATAATGGCCCAAACTGACAATGACATATGTTTTTGAAACCCTCTTGATTTTTATAAGATGAAATGAAAGATACATTCCTAAGTGTATTATGACCTTTATTGACAAAGATACTTGGATATGTCTGCAGTATTGATTTAATAAAAGGTGAAGATTTAGAATAGCATTGCTGCAAAAGATGAGGAATTGGCAGGTATGAGGAATTTAGCATTATTTTCTTGAGAATGACATGTTGTAAGTTGATCTGAATCTCTTTGATTTCCCAGAATTTTTATTGGCTAGGTATATTCCACCCGGGCCCCCACATCCACCTTGGCAAAATCTCATGAGCTACTGATAAATTATTAAGCTCTGATGCAAACCCAAGTGCTAGGATTAAGCATAAAATTGTATGTTCATCAGTGTCTAGTCAAGAGGCAGAAAACACAATGGTTATTTTGACAGAGAAAATGTAATATGGAGAATTGCTGACTAGATACAAAGAATCTTTAACTGAAAAGGTAGAAGAAAGGCTGTGTGTCATGGACGTAGTAGGAAGCAGCCACCACCCGGACTAGGGAACAAAGGAAAGAAGTTGAAATGATTAAAACTTAGAAACTTAGAGGAGAAGCCCTTGGGAGCTGAAAGTCAGGTCTCTGAGGAGGGACGCTGTTAGGCTGGTGAGGTGGGAGAATGTACCTGGGAGTGTTGCTGATCAGGTTCTGTAAGGCATGCAGACAGGAATGACTTTCATGCAGGATGATGTTTATACTCATAGATCTCTGGAAACAAGAGGCACAACCTTTCATGCAAGGCCACACGGGGAAGCACCAGGGTGGGTCAGGAGGCAGCTGGGAGAGGAAAAATCATGGGCACAAGCTTTTATTGTGATCTCCTTGGGAGAGGCAAGGCAGGCACATTAAACAGTTTAGGACTGATTAACTTCTGCAGGCCCTAGGCTGTAGGAATGGTTCCTAGCTGTCCAGGACCTGGCTCTGGAGTGACTGAGGGCAGGGGGGTAGAATGGGTTTGGTGTGTGAGCATTTGATAAAGGACATGGTTGGGGTATGGGCTGTGAATTGGTTGGTTTGCATATAAAGGAATGTCCACGGCAAGTTGTTTGCCTTCTCTAGAAATTGGCTAACCCTGGAGGGGCAGCCCTCCAGGGTCTGCAAGGCCCCCATCATATCAAAGTATCATAAAACATAGAAAATAAAAATCATGGTTAATACAGCTGGGCTGGTGTTCCTGAGTTCTAAGTGCTGCCAGCTGCTTTCCTAGGTCTTTTTTCCCATAAATTAAACCTCCTCCCTCCTTTGGGATCAGAGAGGGTAGCTAATATGTAACTTCAAAAGTGGAGGGAGTTTCTGGCCCTAATCATTGAACTTAACAGCAATTCAAAGATTCCACACTGGAAGTAATTTCCTAAGTATTCTAAACATCCTAGAAGAATATACACACCCATCTCCTCACCTCACTTGAAGACCTTCTCTTCTGTGCTCTTGGTTCATTACTAAACATCAGGTATCTGCTGATAGCAGAGATTTTAAACTGCTTTTTAAACTGGAGACAAAAGTTGGGCCCATGATGAGCATTACACTTACCTTCTACCAGACCCTTCTGTGCTTCCTCCCGTGTGTCCCCTCTCCCTATTGCCAGGACTCAAGAGATCTCAGAAAAAAAATTTTTTTATCCACAATAATTACCAGTTGCGTTTGTAAACGGTATTTTTAATTTGTCAGAGTTTTATTTCTCCGAAATTGAAACTTTTATGATATGAGTTGGGTGAAAAAGAGAGCCTAAGAAAAAGCATTTGCACAAATGTTTTATTGGGGAGTGTGGTCCCAGGGCAGCAAGAGTGAGGGGAAGGCAGGGTGACACAGAGAGGAAGGGTGGACCATCACTGCCCTGGCCACAGTTTCAAAAGAAAACACAGCTGGTGCCTTGGTCACACAAGATGTCTCCGGGTAGGCTCTCCGGAACCACGGCATGTTGAAGCAGTTCATTGTGGAAAAGAAATGAAATAAATTGCTCTGTTTGTTCCCTCCTTATAATTCTCATTGGTCAGAGTTTGCCCCATTGATCCCTTTGGACAGCTGATGGGAAATCCATATCCCATGCTTTGCAACTCTGTGGGTTGGTAAGACTGGACTTGGTGTTGGAGCTGCCGTGGCTTCTGTTAGCAGGGGCATGAAGGAGGCCATGCCAGCCTCCTGTCTTCCCCCATAAAAGGAGACTTCAGCAGTGTTAGGAGAAGAGGCAATGATTGCAGTGGCCAGAGCTCTCCACTAAGCAACTGGCAGGTGGCAACGAGCCAATGTGAGGATGCACATAAATTGAATCTGGTATAGATAGTAATGGGTAAGGAGTAAATCAGAGGTTGGAAATATTTGTAAATACAAATGAAAGTAATTGGAGAGATGAAAAGTCCCAGAAGGATATGTCTGGAATATGCATTTATAGAACCTGGGCGACAGAGGTCTCTATCCACATGCGGGGCAGTGCTGCCCTGCCTTAGGAGGCTGGAGACCCCGTCCCAGTTCCCTGTCTTCCCTTAGCTGTGGAATGATCTTGGATTAGTTTCTTTTCTCTGAGCCTCTGTTGTCTTATTTAAGAAATGAAAGAGAATCAAAGCTGATGTTTTTTAGTTCTAAGATACATGTTTCAGAGAAACAGTTTTGCAGGAGTAATTTACATGCATAGTCTTTTCAAATTTCACTAAATAAAAATGAGGAATTAGAGTCAAGAATATCACCAGACAGAAACTCATTTTTAACTTAATATACACACTAATGGGTCTGACAATGAGCTACTGCCCTGGGCAGCCAGCCAATCTGAATTCTAGGCCTGACTCTGTCAGCAGAGCAGCAATTCAAAGATTCCACACTGGAAGTGTGGAATATGATCATATGTAAATCAGGAAACATCTATCTCTGGGCTTCATCAAAGCACAAGCTCTGGTCTTCAGTCACCTTTGTTGCAGTCCCAGGGTTAGCACTGACCAGCTGTGTGACCTTTGGCACATTACCTGATCTCCCTGATTCTTTTTCCTTAGCTGTCTGGTGGGGCTGCCATGAGCAAATGCACATGAAATGTCTGACATAAGTGTACACACTCAAACATTTACTAGTATTTCCTTAATTGTAAAAAGTAGTTAGACCCATAGATCCCTGGGGCATATTTCAGCTTTAACATTCCATGATTCCAAATTCTGATTGATTACACAATGATTGCAAATGCTTACTGAGCATTTATTATGTAGGCAGTCTTGCCTTCAGGGAGAACCCAACCTGATTGACACAGTCCCGTAAGATTAGAAACCATGCACAATAGTCTACAGTATTGAAATAAAGAGTGATATCTTAAAAGCATACTACCTTTTATTTAGAGTTCTGAGATTGAAGACCTATCAAGCACATTGTTCTGGGAAAAAGCATTGTCAGTGTTGGAGGATATGCTTATGACAGGTCCTTACAGTTCTTTAAAAAATAATTTTATAGATGTCCATTAGTATGTATTTAACTTATAACTAATGGAGTATTGTTGGAAGAGTATTCACATGGAGTTTTATTCTAAAGTCTGAAGCATGGTAAATTATATATCATTGCTTAGTGTAACTACTCTTTATAATGATGTCATTTTTCTAATGGAAAAAATAAACATTAAAGTTAATATTAAACTGGCGACTTGAGTTGACGTGAAGTGGAAATGTTTTCTGTTGGTCATAAAAGTTACCATGGGTACAAAATACTCCACACAAAAAATAAAGGACAATGTCAAATCACTCTGTAGTACACCTGCAACTAACATAATATTGTATGTCAACTATATTTCAATTAAAAAAAAAAAGACAGGGTTTTCTTCATCAATAGCAAAGACTCTCCAGCCATTTAGAGAAACACTGAATGCAGGACTCTGACGATACAGAGGCAAAATTGGAAAGGTATATTATTTTGAAAGTGTTTTCAGATTAGAAAAAAGTTCATTTTTAACAAATAATTCAAAGCAAAATGGAGAAATCTGTAGCATTATTAGGCATTCAATAAAACATGAAGAAAAGTAATTTAAGAAGGCTTAAGGCAGAACTCCCAGAAATTTATTTTAGGATATTCAGGAAGTTGCTATTACAGGGTGCAATGTGCTATGATGGTAAGATGCTAAACTTTTGATTTAGAACATGTTGGTTCAACTACTTAATCTGCTACTCACTGTTTTGAATTACCTTGGCCTAGGGTTCTCCTCTCTTTGTATAAAATTGAGGGATTAAATAAAGTTACTTTAAATTTATTATAATTGTTTATAGAATTATCAAAATTTTATATACATGTAATTTACTTATTTAGTTTTTTTTCAGTCGAAATATAGTTGATTTACAATGTTTTATTAGTTTCTGGTGTACATCTATAAGTATATATATTCTTTTTCATATTCTTTGTCATTATAGGTTATTACAAGCTTGTGAAAATAGTTTCCTGTGTGAAACAGTAGGACCTTGTTGTTCTGGATTTTGGCCACACTAATAGGTTTATAATAGTACCATTGTTGGTTATTTGCATTTCCCTGATGACATATGATGTGGAGCATCTTTTTCATATGCTTATAGGTCATCTGTATGTCTTCTTTGGTGAGGTCTCTGTCAAGAACTTTGGCCCATTTTCTACTTGAGTTTTTTTCTTATTGTTGACTTTTAAGAGTTTGCATTTATTTTGCACAACAGTCCTTTATCAGATGTATCTTTTGCAAATATTATCTCTCAGCCTGTGGCTTGTCTTCTCATTCTCCTGATATTGTCTTTCACAGAGCAGGAGTTTTTAATTTTAATAACATCCAGCTTATCAATTCTTTCTTTCATGGATTGTGTCTTTGGTTAATGTTATATCTAAAAAGGCATCACCTTACCCAAGGTCATTTAGGTTTTCTTCTATGTTATCTTCTAGGAGTCTTATAGCTTTATGTTTTACTTTTAGGTATGATCAATTTTGAGTTAATTTTTGTGAAGGGTGTAAGGTCTGTGTCTAGATTCTTTTTAATTTTTTCTGCATGTGGATGTCTAGTTGTTCCACTGTCGTTTGTTGAAGAGACTATGCTCAACTATATTGTTTTTGCTTCTTTGTCAGAGATCAGTTGATTATATGGGGGTTGATTTCTGGACTCTATTCTGATCCATTGATATATTTCTTTATTCTTTCACCAATATCTCACTGTCTTGATTACTGTAACTTTATAGTAAGTCGTGAAGTCAGATAGTGTCTTGTTCTTTTTCTATGGGTAAAACAACTTTTCCTGTCTGTTTGAGTACATTACTTATAGTTATTTAAGGCATTATTTTGCCCACATAGTCTCTGTATTTCCAATGTGGCTCCTCCCACACCCTATTCATTTGTTTGAGTTTCTCTCCTCTTTTTGTGCTACAGACTTTCCCTCAGATATCTGGGGATCTTTGGCCATCTGCTCATATGTAAGGGCTCTGTGCTGATTGGAAGCTCTGGGTTTGTTGACTGTGGAATTCACTGAAGGGTGATTTGGCAGGGAAATTTTGTGCTATCTTTAGATGTTAATTTGGACTACTCATGTTCCCTAGAGAACTATTTTCCAATTTCTTACTTGAAAGGTACAGCCCTGGAGCTTCATCCTGGAGCTCATCAAGAAAAGAGGTTGGGGAAGGGTGTGTACAGGGTCTTCTCAATGTATATAAATGCAGTATATAAATATCTGTTAATACTCGCAGTATATAAAATATCTGTTTAAGTACTCTCAACTGGGCTGAATGTCCTCTAGTCCAGAAACTGTTTTCTACCTCCAGAAAGTAAACTCCAGTGTTTGGATGGGGTAGGGGAGAAACAATTGATTTGCTGCATAGGGTGGGAGAGAGTGAGCTGTGGACCTAACTGCTTCTTAAACAGACACTAAGTCAATCTTTCAATAGCTGTATGTTTGCCCCTATTTCAGAGGTACTTGGTGCTGCCAATTCCAGATCTTTGTGGGATTCTGTAGTGAAACTGGATTGCTTCTCAATTTTCCTTCTGCAGGTTTAGGATTTAGGGCTAAGTCAGCTTTCTGAGTCAATTACCATGCAGTCACTGTTTTCCAGCTTACAATATTTTGTTGCTATTCTTCCTTTCTCATTCTTTTATTTTTTAATGTTTAATTGATTTACAATGTTGTGTTTGTTTCTGGTGTACAGCATAGTCATTCAGCCATACAAATATATATAAAATAATATATATATATATTATTTTTCACATTCTTTTTCAATATAGGTTATTACAAGATACTGAATATAGTTCCCTATGTGAAACAGTAGGACTTTGCTGTTTATCTATTATATATATAGTAGTTAGTATCTGCAAATCCTGAATTCCTAATTTATCCCTCCTCACCCCTTTCCCCCCTGGTAACCATAACTTTGTGAGTCTGTTTCTGTTTTGTAAATAAGTTCATTTGTCTCATTTTTTTAGGTTCCACATATAAGTGATATATGGTATTTTTCTTTCTCTTTCTGACTTACTTCACTTAGCATGATAAACTCTAGGTCCATCCATGTTGCTGCAAATGGCATTATTTCTTTTTTTGGCTGAGTAGTATTCCACTGTATGTATGTGTGTGTGTGTGTGTGTCTGTGTGTGTGTGTGTATACCACAACTGCTTTATCCAGTCATGTGTCAGTGAACATTTATGTTGTTTCCATGTCTTGGCTATTGTAAATAGTGCTGCTATGAACATTGGGGTGCATGTATCTTTTCGAATTAGAGTTTCCTCTGGATATATGCCCAGAAGTGGGATTGTTGGATCATATGGTATGTCTTTTTTTAATTTTTTAAGAAACCTCCATTCTGTCCTCCATAATGGCTTCACCAAACTGCATTCCCACGAGCAGTGTAGGAGGGTTCCCTTTTCTCCACACCCTCTTCAGCATATATCATTTGTGGACTTCTGAATGATGGCCATTCTGACTGGTGTGAGGTGATACCTCATTGTAGTTTGGATTTGTATTTCTCTGATAATTAGCGATATTGAGCATTTTTCCACATGTCTATTCTCATTCTTTTTATCTTGTGTGTTTTTAACACAATCTTTTTCTGTCATTTTTGTAGAATTTGTAGGGAAGGAAATTAGATGTATGTGTGCTCAGTCTTCTCTTTTTTTCCAAAATGCTAATGTATTTTCTAGTTCTGACAGTCTGTGAGTCTAAGATGGATGATAAATTGCAAAAAAAAAAAAAAAACAAACCCCACCTAATCTGAACTATGCAAGGCTGTGTTGCACAGAATATAGATTTTCCTGACTCCTGGGGCTTCCTGTACTAGCCACTCACTTGCTCAGTTCCACTATTGTCCTAGTAGATGGCAGTAGAAAGTGTGGCAAAATTCCCAACAACTTGTTTTACAACTTGTCTTTTCTGGTAAAAAGAACGCAGAAAGGAAAATGTTAAAGGTCATGGCTAAAAGTGAGAGTTTGCTGTTTTACATTATTAGTGTAATAATTCCAATTAGTTTTAATATTTTAATGTTTTAAAATCACATTTCTTTCAATAAATAATAAGCAAAGGAATGTATTATTTTAAGATGTTGTATTTGTTAAAAATACTTTCATGCCTCTCCTATGATTATACTGATTACACGGGGTATGTTTAGATAAAGAAACTGAGGCATAAAAGACCAGTCAGATAACCTCCTTAAGTATGTATAGCTAATGAGGATCTTTTCACACCCTTAGGAGGATATTGGGGGCAGAACTGTTACCATTTGTAACTACTATTTACTCAGCATCTACTAAGTGCCTGGCTATATGCAAAGACTTTCCACACATTGTTCCATTAATCTTTATAATGGTCCTCTTCCTTTACCGATAGGAAACTGAGACCCAGACAGGTTATGCAACTTGCTGAAGTGCACACAACTTGTACCTGCAGGACTGGGATTGGACCCCAGGTCTCTCTGACTTGAAAGCTTACTCTTTCTCCATGCAGCTTCCTTCAGGGCACAGGTTAGTAGCCTAGTCTAGTGGTGAACTAGAGGCAAATAGGTAATTACAATATTGTGTGATAAAGGCTGTGGTGGGGTTACAGTGTGGTGTTATGAGGGCAGTAGAAGGGGGACCTGGGAAATTACTTGGAAGAAGTCATCTAATCAGAGACCTGATGGGATAGGAGGAGCTAGCCAGGGAAGAAAGGGCCAGAGAGCATTTCAAGCTGAGTGGTGCAAGAGGCATTCCTGTACCTGGGGGAAATCAGAATCATTGAACAAGGGCCTTTGGGAAGAAGCATGGCAGGAGATGAAGAGGTGGGCAGGGCAAGAAGAGGAAAGGCGGGGGAGGGCGGAGAAGGGTGGTCAACTAGAAAGAGCTTTGAAAATCTATTGAGGGAGTTAGGAGTTTATCCTCAGACTAATAGGGAACCATTTAAGGGTTTTTAGCCAGGAGGAACACGTGTAAAAATTTGCATTTTATAAAGACCATCCTTGTAGCTGTGGGGAGAATGGATATGAGAGGTGCTGGAATGGTGGAGAAGTCGAGAATGATTCTCAGATATCTTTCTTGAACAAGTGGACAGAGTGGTGCCATTTACTGAAACAGCCTCAGGAAAAAAAAGTCTACTACACTATCTAGGAGAGCGATTGGATTAATCAGAGCTGACTTTGCACAAAAATTCAGTGTATGTTTAGAACTAACTGGATAGACCTATGTTCATGGTTGTTATCTTTATCAGGTTCAGAATCAGTTTAAATCTTATAAAATTTGGGTATCCTTGTACTCATCTGTATCCTTCCTCATTTAAAAAAATATTGTGTACATGGTTTTTTAAAAATTAAATTGAATCATACAAGCAACAGTGGCTTTCACAGATTTACTCTTTTAGATGTTTTTCCTTATAAAAAGGAAATATCAACATGAGATTTTAAAAGTACGTATTTATATCATCGGATTTGCAATTTTCCTAGGTACCAATAATTACTAAAAATGTACAAAATTGAAATAATGGAATTACACAATGCAACTTTTTAACATGAGTATGTTTGCATGAGAAGGAAAATGTTGCCCAATGTATTTGCTTATTGAATCCTTCCTCTACTCTTTATGATCTTTAGAAAATGTTACTGTTGGTTGTTCTGAGCATTCTGTAGAGCATACAATATTAAAAATACTAAAATTATAGAGCTGGAAAGAAGTTTAGATAATTCAGTTCTCTCATTTTACATTTGAGGATAATAGGAACCAGAAAGTCCCTATAGTTGAGGAATCTGAGCAAAAAGAAATTTCACTTTTTAGGTAGGGATATGAAATCACTCTGTGTCCTTGGACACTCACACTATACATGAAAGAAGACTGACAACTTCAATCTTCACGTTTTTTCATTGTAAAGAAAAGTGGAAAAAAATAGTGTTTAGTGGAGAACACTTGTCTCTTAAATACATCATTGAGTCTTAGCATTTATTTTTAGATGGAATGAAACTTCTCCATAGCTGCTTTGGGAAAACAATGTGGATCAATTTCACATTAAATGTGCCAATAGCATACACATATATAGGATATTGGATTGTAAATTACAAAAATGGAAACCAATTAATAAAAGCTATGATGTGCCAAAGAAATTGTTACCATTAAACATTTGTAGAGCTTAGGGTGTTCACAAAATATCTGTCATTTGCATAACTGCAATTTCCACACTTCCTAATAATGAAATTTCTTCTTGAAAGTTGATAAAAATATAAAGCACTTTTAAGAGCTATGAATTTCATATATACGTAACAATGTTGTACATTCTAAACAGTCTGTACTAGTGTTAAGGTAAAAAAAGGATAAAAATTTATATTTCTATCAGGAACAAAACAAAGTAGGGGAAAAGTTCATTCAAATAAACTTTTGACTGATAAACCATTTTTTCTAACATGTTCAGTGACTGATCTGAGACAATAGAAAACTACAAATTAAATGTTTAATTCTGCACTATTGGAAATAATAAAGCACTGTAGAGATTCCTCAATAAAGGCAATGTAATATTTAGTGTATCACGTGCATCATATATGGCTTAGGCTAGAGTGTATGTGTGAGATAATAGAAAATACAGATTGGTCTCTGTGCCTGGTTCCTAATACAGTGCTCCCCACACCCTTGTAAATTCCTAAGTGATAAGAGCACTAGAGGCATCTTTTGCTCTACTGAAGCGACTCTGGGTGGGCTCCTGGATGGGTTGGGGGGCCTGGTCACCAGAAAGACCAAGTCATACTTAGAAGCTTGGAATTTTTAGGCCTGCTCCCTCTTACCCACCACTTCTCCAGAGAGGGGAGAGGGGGTAGAAATGGAGTTAATAATTGATCATGCCTATGTGGGGAAGCCTCCATAACCCTAATAGCATGGTTTGGAGAGCTTCGAACTGAGTGAAGACATACACCTATGGGAAGGGTGATGTACCTGAGTTCCGTGGGGACGGGAGTTTCTGTGGTGGCACTCCCAGACCTCTCCCTATGTACCTCTTCATCTGGTGTTCATCTGTATTCTTTATCTTAGCCTTTACTAAACTGGTAAACATAAGTACGTTTTCCCCTGAGTACTTTGAGCTATTACAGCAAATAATCAAATCAAAGGGGAAGAGGGTGATGGGAGATCAAACAAGTTGTGGGTAACCTCGGGACCTGCTGCTTGGGATTGGCATCTGAAGTAAGGTGGGAACAGTCTCCTGGAACTGAGCCCTTAACCTCTGGGATCTGACCCCATCTCCAGGTAGACAGTGTTAGAACTGAGTTAAATCGTAGAATACCCAGCTGGTGCTATAGAGAATTGCTTGGTGTGGGGAAAAACTTCCACACATTTGGTGACCAGAAGTGAAATGTTTTCTGTGAGTAGCAAAGGAGAAACACAGGAGAAAAAGGAGGAGAACTGTAAGTTTATCCAATGCACTGTTTCTCTCCTAGGGCCCTTCATGCTTGAGCGTCTCTTGAAAGACAATGGAACTCTTCATAAACTTTTAAACTTGTTACTCTTTTCTCTCCAAGAAAATATAAAAAGGCAACCTCCTCCATTTGTATTTTCTCCCAACTGCATATTGCTGTAGAGATTCCATATATTTCTGGTGTAATTCCATTCTGAGGCCCTCTTAATGGCGCGGACCTGTGAAAAATGTAGAGAACCAGTTCATTCGGGGCAGTTGCTGGATGACACTGTAAGCACTTAAAAACAACTCAGGTGTATTTAACCTCCTTTCCTGGGACATTTAAAGAAAACGAGGCTATTTTGTTGTTAAGTTGCCCCACTAAAACGAGCAATAATATATCAGTCTAGTAAAAGACCTGGCCTTCTAAGCCATCATTACCATCTATCCTCGAATCTGCTCGGCTTCCACTGCCCTAAGGTTCCGCTTGTGGTTTTTTAACCCATGTCCTTACAGCTTTTTTCCAAGAGGGCCCAGATGGCAGTCGGTAAACGAGTCTGACTCGGGGGTGGGCTGGGGTGTGGGTGGGGTTGGGTTTGCGGTCCTCTTCCAACCTGGGCTCGCGGCTGCGGAGCTGAACGCCCAGCGTAGGACTGGGCGTCTCCTGGATCCAGACTCAGGGTGCACAGCGAGGTCGAGAGGCAAGAACTCGTGTATAGAAAGAAGCATTCGCGTACGTGACACCGTTTCTCAAACTTGCACCCAAGGGCACCTCCCTGCAGCTGGCTACCCCGAGGGTCTCCCTGACCCCCGCTAAGTTTATTTTAAAGTCGTGTATTATTTTAAGATTGCATGTAAATGATACATTTACTTCCACAGCCTATACTTACTAGTTTCAATATAAAATTAAGAGTTCCATTTCCCCCACCTCCACGCACTCATTTCCTTTCTAGCTGCAATGCCAGGCTTGCGGCCCCTTCCCCACATCCCACCCCCACCCCCACCCCCACCCCCAATCCGGGCTCATTGCGCGGGGCGGGGTCGGGTCGAGGTCTGGGCGAGGAGTCGCATTTTGCGGAGCGCCAGGGGGGGAAACCTGAAGGGTCTTCAGCCCGAGAGGCGGGGCCAAGGGCGTGTCCTCCCCAGACCCCCGCCCACCCTGCCGCCTCCCGTAAGGCCGCGAGCGCGCGGCGTCCCAGAGCAAGGCGAGTCCGGAAGCTCGCAGGTGGCCGGGCCCGGGTGGCCGAGGGGAAGGCCCTGGGGGGGGCGGCCTGAATCCTGGGGCGCGTTTGCGGACTGACCCTGTGCGTGACAAGGTAACAGCCACTCAGGAGCCCGCCTGCGGCAGCCAGGGCCGCTTCTCCCGCAGGGGCTACTCGGTGTGCTGGTTCCGAAAAGCCGCGGGCGCCGAGGTGAGCCAGCCATCGCTGAGGCCCGCCTCTTCCTTGAATTCGCTGGCATTGCTTAGCGAGGAAAATTGCCGCCTTCCTTTTCCTGGGAACCGTGTCTAGTAGCCTACTGACCCATCCTGCTTTCTTTAGTCAGTATGAATGAGAGATGTCAATTTGGTTTCCAAAATTAGGCAATAGAACCGGAGTAGGAATCCAGATTTTCTATATTTGCCTCTGGAGAAAGCAAGAATCAGAGAAGTGGCCCCTGGACTTTAAGTGGTGCTCCAAGTGTGGGGTGTACCTGTGGGAACTCTCTCTTGCTTGAGGAAGACTGGTTTCATAACTGAGGTCACACAGCATAGAAGAGAGAGGGGCTTGTTTTTTATTTTGGTTTTCCTGTCACAAACTGGATGAAGAATCCGTTTGTTAAGGGTCTCTCCTCTCTTCTCTTTCACAGAGAAGTGAAAAACAGCTGATAAGATAGCACCATTCCAACTCTTTAAGGAAAAACCCAGAAATATTTTTCCTTGTTTAATTTAGAACTCGGGAAAAATGTCAGATAAAATGATGTATCTACCTAGGCAGGCACCTAGATGTGGAATCTTTGGATTGCCCTTAATGAAGTAATGCTGGGGCAAAAATCTCATTGAGTCCAGGTGAGGATAGCACTTGGGCAATGAGACACCTGGTGTGGGGACCTCTGAGGACACAATAACAGCAACAAAAAACATGATATTTATTGAGAATTTACTATGTGCTTATGCGTGATTCTAAGCAAATTACATATACTATTTAATACAAAGTGAGATTCTGAGTGCTTAACTGCATTATTATTTAGTTTTGACAAGCATATGAAGTAGCTGCTATTATGAGTCCCATTTTACAGATGAGAAAACTGAAATATGGAGTTTTTCAGGTAGGTGGGTGGCCCTATTCTCCAGCTGCTAAGAGTATAGGCTGCCAACAGCTCACAGCTGCGCCTTCTCTCAAGACTAGCCCTTGCTAATGGAACAGCCTCACTGGGAAATGCCCAGGTGGTTACACCCCAAGACTTGCAGGTGTGGTCTGTAGCTGAAGGAAGATTGCTAGGAAGACACCTCCTGCCTCAAAAGGGAATAGCTTTGCAGTGTCGTTCATACTCCACAGCTGCCTGTGGGATCAGGCTGGGGATACAGCTGGACCTACATCTTTGCTTTGCTTCTTCCCTTTCCCTGTTCTGCTCGCCCCACTTCCCTCTAGTTTTCACCTGAGAACCTCAAATCACTAGGACAAGCATCCTTATCTCAGGCTCTGCTTCTGTGAAACCCGACATAACACAGCTACTCTGCTGTACAGGCATACCTCAGATTTGGTTCCAGACCACTGCAATAAATTAACTGTCACAATAAAGTGTTTCACATGAATTTTGTTTCCCAGTACATATGAAAGTTATTTTTACACTATAGTCTATTAAAAGTGTGTGATAGCATTTTATCTAAAAAATGTACATACCTTAATTTAAAAATACTTTATTGTTAAAAAATACTAACTATCATCTGAGCCTTCAGCAAGTCGTAATCTTTTTGCTGATAGATTTGCTCAATGCAGGGTTGCTACAAGCCTTCAATTTGTAAAAAACAAAAACAAAAAATCCCCACAGTATCTGTGAGGTACAATAAAAAGAGGTGTGTCTGTACTGGGTTGTGAAGTTTTCGGAATTTTATTCTTTATTCCCTAATGATAAGTCTATGGAAAGACAACTCACTAGTTTCAAACATATATCAGATGACTTTCTCTTACAGTTAGCACAGTGAAATATATTAAGGAAGCTATGCTGCTAAAATACTACTTTGTGTAAAGGAAATAATAGAATGGCTTCTTTTAGATGCCAGCTGGTAAAGAAAACCCTATTCCAACCAGGGATGGAGATAGCCAGAGTAGGTGACAGATAAGTAGTTATGCATTGAGTTCTTGATTGATGAAACAGGTTATGAGAAGGAAATGTGTTAATGCTGTTTTTAAAAGCTTTATGGAGAAACAGTTGACGTAGTGAAAGTGTACTTTTTGATACGTTGATATATGCATATACCCACAAACTATCACTACAGTCAAAATAATGAAAATAGACTTCACTCCTCAAAGTTTCCACAGCCCCTTTCTGGTTCCAGGCAACCACTGTTTTTTGTTTTAGTAACATAAGGTTGAAAAAGACTTTAGAGGTCATGAGCTTCAGTTGTTCAGTAGCTGGGCATGCCTGAGCACAAGGCATGCGGGGATTTCCATGGGCTAAAACCAGGAGGGATGTTGAAGTAACTGGGGCCAGGCTGCCATCTGCTCATAGGAAAGGAGATGCATGCAAAGTTTGATGCTGATGATAGCTTTGGCATTCAAGGCACAGATCTCACGTGTGACAAATTCTGATGAGGTTCAGGTAGACCTTGGGATTGGGACAACTTGGGTTTAGTGACAGGTTAAAGGAGGCCATGTGAGGGAGTGATGCCGTCCTTGAACTACACAACCAAAATAAAAACATACAAACTCAACTCTCCACCCAAACTCAGAACTGCAAGCTTGGGACTGGACAAGGAGTCTCCTGATGGGTGGGGCAGTGGATTTCTGCCCTTCAGGTTTGACATTCTCTTGGCTCTCTTATTGATTGCTGCTGGCTACATGAGACATACTTGCCCATTTTAACTCTTTGGCTCAAGTTTGCTACCTCATAGTCCAGCTCAGACATATTTAGAATGTTCTGAGGCACTGCTGAAGGCTCTGGCAAAAGCAGCAGAGTGCCATAGTTCTAGATAATCTGGCATTTCAAACCTAATTTTCTCATCTTTGCTTTATGGTTCTTTGTCTCATGCCTGGAAATCCCTTTCTTTGGCTCCTCAAAGTTCAACCAACCCAGTTCCCCACTAACTCCTTTCTCCTCTCGCTCCTTTCTAGAGGATTCTTAGAGCACAACAACTGATGGTTAGCTTCATAATCCAGCTCTTGATCTAGCTCAGTGGTCTAGATCTCAATGGTCTGTATCAGTGCTGTCCAACAGAAATACAGTGCAAGCCACAAATGTGAGCCACACATGTAATTTTACATTTTTAGTGGCCACTTTAAAAAAAAAGGGGGAGAACAAACAGGTGAAATTATTTCTTAATAATATATTTTCAACCCAGTGTCTCTAAAATATGATCATTTCAACAAGTAATCTATATAAAAATTATTAATGAGATATTTTACATTCTGTTTTATACCAAGTCTTTGAAGTCCACTGAGTACTTCACTTACAGCACATCTCAATTTGTATGAATGATATTTACATATTGGACAGTGTGAGTCTAGATATAGGCCTGGATCCAAAATTAACTAAGTATTCTAGGGGAAGAGAGGAAAAATAGGAGTTTTGTTTTGGACACACTGAGTTTGGGGTACTGGTAGCATCCCTGTGGACAGTGACAGTAAGCTTTTGGAAATGCAGTTCTAGAGCAGTAAGACAGCATCTTCCTTGGTTTTTGAATCCGTACCTTAGAGTTTTCCCCCAGATCCTAACTTGCACGTTAAACTGTGTATGTTCTACTCCAGTCAGTTCATCTCCATGTTGGCTGATTTTCTTGCACGTTTTCTCTGCCAAGCAAGTACATATCACATACATTTTTCTATACATTTATATCATCTCTCCTTCAGGTACCCTGGAAAGGGTCGAGCAGAAGAATGCGCACCGTTTTACTTCATGAAGAACCATTCTGTGAATGAACTATTATTCAGCATAAGCAATTAGTCTAAATATAACTTGGTTAGTATTTTTAAATCTGCATCCTAATTAATAGCTGTCTAGAATAGCGAAATCTGTAATATCTTAAAAAATTTTTTATCTAATTGTAAAAGTAATACATAAAAATGATATCACCTTGGTTAAAGGTTAAAAAAAGGATGACAATACTCAGTATTTCAAGCATGTGAAGAAATAGACACCTTTCTGTGGTGTGAATGTAAATTTCTACAGGGATTTTGAGGACTGGCAATATGTATTACAATTCTAAATGTGTATACCTTTGCTTCTGCAATTTCAATTTTAGGAATTTATGCCATAAGAATGACTGGGTAAGTGCCCAAATTTGTGTGTGCAGGAGTGTTGATTCTATTGTTGTTTTTGTTTTTTTTTTAAAAAGGAAGCAACTTATATTTCAACAACCATTTATTGGGCACTGTAGTAGGTATGGGGCTACAACAATTAATCAGACATAGATGGTCTCTGCTCTCATATAGCTTGTGTTTTAGGAAAGAAGACAGCCAACTAAACATTTATTGAGCGCAGTCTGATGTTATAGACTGTGGCTGAAACACATTTGAGGGGAGCTGAACCCAGACTTGGGGAGGAAGTGAAGGTGTCTCAAGGAAGTGATATCTAAATTGAGTTCTGAGGGGTAACTGAGTTACATATGTTATGATAGATCATATAATGGAGCATGATGCAGCTATTAAAAATGATGATGTACATGTGGAAAGAAGTAAACAATATAGTATTGAAAAAAGTTGGGCCATAAAATAGAAAAATATAACTTTAGCCTCAAAACATAATTGTGGTTGGTAGAATTTCAATAGATTGTCACTTTCAAATGTAAATATGTTACTTTCATAATCAGAAAAGATTGTAGGTGTTTTTAAAAATTTGAAATTAAACTAGTATAGGTTAAGTGTAGGAAATTTGGAAATTATAGAAAGATTAAAAAAGAAGAAAATAAAAATGACTAAAAATCCCATGCCCAAGATGACAGATAATCAATTGTAACATTTTGGTGTATTTTCCACCATTCTTTGTATGCATATGAATGTATTAGCTCTTCTCATAGTGATATGTGTTTTGTAGGCCAGTTTTAAATTTTAATATAAAAAATAATTTGAACTTATTATTCATATATATATTCTATCTATCACAGAGTAAAACTTAATCACCAAAATTATAGTTTATTATGCTCAATAGAGTTAAATTCTTATGTTTATTTGGGAAATATCTTAACATCAAATGAAGCAATGCACTTTCCTCTGTTTTCTTTTTTTAATTTGGTACAACTAAATTATTATATGTTAATCATATCAATAATAATTCTCTTCTAGATGCTGGCATTCATATGAGTAGATTATAGGGTTAAACTGGGTAAAAGTTCACTTTTCATGAGCATACATGAATGATGTTACTAGATCCCATTAGGACAGTGCCAGTCATGATGGGAGGGTAAATTTGCTTCACACTGTACAGTGTAGTTCCAAGTGTAGACTGGAGGTGTAGTGGAGCCCTGTTCCTTGACTTAAGGATAATATGTTGTATCATCTCTTCTATATTGCTTGGGTAGACTGTAGTAGTGCTGTCATTCATTCCTTTTAAAGATAGCTACTAAAAACCAGAAGAATTAAGTCAACATATATTCCCTGTGTGTCCTTGATAGGCATTTTAAATAGCCAGAGAGTTTCTTCCTTATATAGGAAAGCAAAACATGTAAACTGTGTCAAGGGATGTAAAGTACTTGGAGTAGTGCCTGATACATACTAAATGCTCAATAAATTACTGTTATTATTACTATTAATAAGAACAAATTATCAGCGTAAGTCTAGAAATGTCTTAGATCTATATTCAGATTCTCATCATTGGTTATGGGATGTGAAGAGTAAATTGATATCAAGATACAGGATGAAGGTCATACTTTTTCATATTGATGCCTAAGACCTGGAATAAAAAGTTAAACAAAGACCCTATACTGGGATAAATAAACTCAACTGAACTGAGTCTGTGTTTCGCTTAGAGCATAGCCCTCAGTCAGTTAACACTATTTTGAAACTGAATTCCCTAGGTAAAAAGGAAACAACTACTCTTGACACTTTTGTAAATGTTCATGGAGTCTGTTTGGTGAATGTGATCTCTCTTCAACGGAGTTGACATGAGAGTAATCTGCATTCATGGGGCGCCTTATACTCATAACAAGAAATATCGCTTTGTTGATCCAGGCTGTAAATCCTTTCCAAATTTTTAGGAAAAAAGTACGTTCATGGGGGACAGATAGGATATATTCAATGTAAACACGCTTTGTTTTACAGAGCAAAGATTTGGAAAAGCTGAAAACATTTTTGTTAATTCAACCTAAGCATAGAAACCAAGAAAATCTCAGGTAAAGAAATAAAGATTTTTTCTTGATATATGATTATTCTAATGTTATTAATAATGCTTTTCTTCTATCATTTTAAGCAAATACAGGTTAACACTATAAAAACACCATGCTGGATTATTTTTCTTACATTTTTACTCTCCTAACCCTTGCCTTAATTTTAGAAGTTTAGAAAACAAAATGGGGTTAAATAAAGATGGTTTGAATATATATGTTTTCTTTTGGTAGTGAAACAATTTTTTCTTTTATTTGTATCATAATATTAATTAAATAAATAGTAATCATTGAGTTCCTACTATGTGTTATGTTTGAGGTATGTATTTGAGATAAATAATTGATTTTGAATATAAATACATTTATTTAAGCCTATTAAAATGTTTTCTGTAATTTTAATTTACTAATCTTTGAACAAACTACAAAGTGATTCATCATGTAGATATAAATCTCTGTCCCTAGGAGACCGTCTCTGCTTCTATTAAAATTTTAATATACTTAGGTAAATTGGATTTACATTTGTTGTTTTTTAGCCTCTTAAGGATATTTTGTAAACCAGCTATAAAGTAAAAAGAGGTATTGATTTTTAAACATTTTAAGATATTAAGCATTTCAAAGTATCCTAAAAAATAAAGTGCTCTATTACAAGTATTCATCATCTTTGGCATCAGACATTTCTAAAAGTCAGTGTTTTCTGTGCTTGTGACATTGCCTTGAATCCACCAATACCATTTTAGTCTGGGAGGATCCAACAGTGGTAAGTATCATAGCCATGTAAGTTCTTGTAACTATGAGCTAAAATTCATGTCTGGATCCAGACAGTCCTCAACTTAACAGTGAATTTACAACTTGGGAAAAGTAGTATAAATAAACATGATTTAAGTTAAATTTATCTTTCTCATAGAATCTATTTTAAATATAGAATTGTCTTTCTGAGGGTGTAAAATAGATATTTACTCACTCTATGAATCATATGCGTACTATGGGAGATTTAAGCTTGGGAATCTTGGACATTTAAATTGCATGGGTGAATAGTAATAACTGGATACTGCTGATTTGCTTTTATTTTGGGCTTCAGTTACCTGGGACTGAGACCCATTTATTTCAGGTTACTGAGTGTAACCCCTGTGTTCAGCTGAAGCTAAACAATTTTTAAACTTTTTATGTTGATAATCTTAGGCTTGCAGAAGAGTTGCAGAGGTAGTGCAGATAGTTCCAATATACACTCTACCCAGCCTCCCCAAATGTTAATAATGTCTCATATAGCCATGCAACAATGACCAAAATTAAGAAATTAAGATTAGTTCTGTAAATACTGTTAACTAAACTACAGACTATTTAGATTTCCCCAGTGTTTCCACCATCTTTTTTTCTGTTCCAAGATTCAAGTCAGGAGACCACAACTGCTTTTAGTTTTTGTGTCTCCTTACTCTCCTTCAATCTGTGACAGTTCCTTAGTTTTTCCCTTATCTTACTGCCTTGGCACTTTTGAGGAGTACTGGTTAAATGTTTTGTAGAATGTCCTTCAGTTTGGGTTTCCTTTTTTCTCATGATCAGACTGAGGTTATGGCTCTTGGGTACGTGACATCAATATGTCTTATTACTGGTGATGTTATCCTTGATCAGTTGGCTAAGGTCGTATTTGCCAGGATTCTCCATGGAAAGTTATCATTTCCCCATTCCATGTTCTGTCCTCTGAAAGTGAGTTACTTAGTCCAGTCCAGTCCAGGGGAATTAAGATCCATCTTCTGGAGGGAGGAGTATTTAAGAAATTGCAGACATATGTTAAAACCACCACAGTAAGTAATAAATATTTTGTAGGAGATCCTTGGAGACAGTGTGGGTGCTAGTTTCTCTTTAAAGTTTCACTCACTAGTTTCAGCACTCATCAGTGGATCTTGCCTGCAGCAGTTACTACTTTGATACTTTAATGGTGATTTATTTCACTTATTCTTTCTGCATTTATAATTCTGTTGGGAAGAACTGCCTCTTTTTATTCATTCATTCATTCAGCTGTATATTTTTATCAGTATGGTCTTACAGATATTTATTACCTTATGGATACTTACTTTATTCTTTGGGTTGTAACTCATTATTATCATTATTTATCATATTGCTCAAAGTATTCCAGCTCTGGCTATCAGGAGCTCTCAAGGGTTGGCTCATGTGTCCTTTGGACAGACCCACATCTTTTAATTAATTTTCTTTATTACTATTATTTTTATCATCAACTTACTTTCTGGCATTGTAAGATTCTCCAGATTTATTTTGTATTCTCTATGCCCTAGTCCCCAAACCAGCCATTCTTTAAGAAGCATAGTTTCTTTTATTGGAAAATGGTATTTAGAAACCAAAATCTGACCTCTAGGTGTTCTTGTTACAACTGGAGAGTCATTACTTCTAGGTCCTTTCAGTGCAAAGAGTTAACAAGTGTTTGCAGTTTATTAACCCATGTATCTATATTCATTTCTGTATATATCCATCTGTATATATATTAAAATAAACATTAGTTCATATAGATATCTCCAAATTCAGTCTGTTACCTTAGGATTTACTCTAACACTCCCCATTTACTTATTTGAAACTTCTTTCTCCCCCAGGTACAAACCTGACTGTCACTATCTACAATATATTTCTTATTTTTTCAACTCTAGTATATATGTAAAGTAGTTTCAGAATTACTAACCTAGACCTGTGAGATACATATTTACCAACAAGAATATAGTGTTTTGTCTTTAGCCTTTCGTCTTTAGCCTTAGAATATCAAAACTCTGTTATAGAAAGTTATTTATCCATGAAATCATTGACAAGACCAATATCATGAATCTTCTCCCCTTGTTTTCTTCTAGAAGTTTTACAGCTTCAGGGCTTACATTTAAGTCTTTTATCCATTTTGAATTGATTTTTGTGTATGGTGTAAGATAAAGGTCCAATTTCATTCTTTTGCATGTGGACATCCAGTTTTCCCAACACCATTTGTTGAAGAGACTATCCTTTCCCCATTGTGTGTATTTGACATTCTTGTTGAAGATCAGTTAACTATATATGTGTGTGGATTCATTTCTGTGCTATCTATTCTGTTCATTTGCTCTGTATCTGTCTTTATGCCAGTACCATACTATTTTAATTACTGTGACTTTGTAATATACTTTGAAATCAGGAGATATGATACCTCCAGCTTTGTTCTTCTTTCTCAATATTGTTTTGGCTATTCAGTGTCCTTTATGGTTCCATATTAATTTTAGAATTGCCTTTTCTATTTCTGCAAAAAAAACTATTGGAGTTTGATAGGGATTGATTTGAGTCTCTGGATTGCTTCGGGTAGTCTGGATATTTAAACAATAGTAAGCCTTCCAAGCCATGAACATGAGATGTCTTTCCATTTGTTTGTAACTTATTTAATTTCTCTCATCAGTGTTTTTATAGTTTTCAGTGTACAGTCTTCTCCATCCTTAGTTAATTTTATTCCTAAGTATTTTCTTCTTGACACTATTGTGAAAGAGATATATTCCATCATGACATTGATCTTGGCAGTTGTTTCATTCATATGACGAAAGCACAGGCAACAAAAGCAAAAACAGACAAGTAGACTATATCAAACTAAAAGGCTTCTGCACATCAAAGGGAGCAATCAACAAAATAAAAAAGGCAACCAATTGGATGACAGATAATGTTTGTAAACCATTTATCTGATAAAAGCTTAATATCTCAAATATGTAAGAAACTGCTACATCCCAATAGCAAAAAACCAAATACCTGATTAAAAAATGGGCAAAGGAATTAATAGACATTTCTCCAAAGAAGACATACAAGTGGCCAACAGGTATATGAAAAGATTCTTAAGGCCACTAACCATCAGGAAATTAAACCATGATAAGATATCACCTCACACCTGTTAGGATGGCTATTATGAAAAAAATAAAAAGAGAACAAGTATTGGCAAGGAAGTGGAAAAACTGGAATCCTTGTATACTGCTGGTGGGCACGTAAAATGGTGTAGCCACTGTGGAAAACAGTATTGAAATTCTTCAAAAAATTAAAAGTAGAACTATCATATGATCCAACAGCCCCACTTCTGATATTTTTCCAAAAAGAATTGAAATCACAGTTGAAATCAGGGATTTGATGAGATATTAGCATTCCTATTTTCATTGTAGCATTATTTACAATAGCCAAGATGTGGAAATAATCTAAATATCCATTGACAAATGAATGGATAAAGAAATTGTAGTATATCCATACAGTGGAATGTTATTTAGCCTTCAAAAAGAATGAAGTTCTGATACACATAAAAATATGGATGAACCTTGAGGACATTGTGATAATTGAAATAAGCCAGTCACAGAACAACAAATACTACATGATTCCACTGATTTGAAGTATCTAGAGTAGTCAAACTTACAGAAGCAGAGAATAGAACAGTGCTTGCCAGGGGCTGGGATGAGGGGGTAATGGAGAGTTATTACTTAATAGCCACAGTTTCTATATGGGATGATGGAAAAGATTTGGAAACAGTGGTGCTGGTTGCACAACAGTGTAAATGTAATTCTTGCCATTGAATAGTATACTTAAGAATGATTTAAATGGCATTAAAAATTTAAAAGTTATGGTCACAACATGTAGAAATTGATACTTAAGGTTTTAAGCACTCTAAAATTTCAAATTTTTCAATCAAGTAGCCATTGCAGAAAACTGTTACCAGCAGGTCAGAAAATGAGGAATTTTAGTTAGTCAAGTGGCCATATAAATAGTAAATTAAGCCTGTACATCATAAACATCAAATTTCAAAAAATCTAAGTATTAACACAAATCTATACTTATTTAAGAATTAAATGGAATTTTAATTATTTAGTATTTAATTTAAGGATCATACTTATAAATATCCTTCAACAATGAATGAATAAACAAACTGATACGATGAAACACGACTGAATAATAAAGAAGAACAAACTTGATTCACATAAGACAAGGATGATCTTAAATGCATTTTGCTAAGCCAGACACAAAAAGTAACATAATGTATGATTCTCTTTATATGGTATCATGGAAGGCAAAGCTATAGGGAAAGAAAACAGATTAGTGGCTGCCAGGAATTAGGAGTCAAGGAAGGGGTTACCTAAGAGTGGGATTACTGGGTTGTATGATAATTCTATAGCTTTTTGAGTAATTGCCATACAGTTTTCCATTGCAGCTGTACAATTTACATTCCCACCAGCAATGCCCAAGGGTTCCAGTTAATTCACATCCTCACCAATACTTCTTATTTTATTCTACTACTACTACTATTATTATTGCTATGCTGGTAGGTGTGAAGTGGTATCTCATCCTGTGTTTGATTTGCATTTCCCAAGTAACTAAGAATGTTAAGCATCTTTTCGTGTACCATTTCATGGCTATTCGTATATCTTCTTTGGAGAAATGTCTATTCAAATCCATTGCTCATTTCTTAATTGGCCTGTTTGTCTTTTTGCTATCTAGTTGGGAGTTCTTTATATATTCTGGGTATTAAACCATTGTCAAATATATGATTGCAAGGATTGTCTCCCATTCTATTGGTTGTCTTTTCACTTTCTTTGATAATGTCCTTTGATGCAAAAAGTTTTAAGTTTTGATGAAGTCCAGTTTATTTTCTCTATGGCTGCTTGTGTGTTGTATTTAAGAATCTATTACCAAATCCAAGGTCATGAAGGTTTACCCCTATATTTTCCGGTTTAATATTTTTACGTCTTATATTTACATTATAGGTCCATTTTTCGAGTTTATATACAGTGTGAGGTAGGGGTTATGAACATATCTTTATTTTCAGATGTTTTAAAAATGCAAACATTTTAAAGGTTTAGTGGCCACTTCAACAGTTCCTTCTCTGTGATAGCAGGCAGGCGCAATATTAATGCATATTAAAATCGAATACTTTGGAAAAGGGAAAAAAAGGCATGCTTGAACTTTTCACTTCAAGTATCTTTCGGTAAAGGACTCCTGGACGCCATCAGATTTTATTTTTCTGGTCCATGATTTATCCTAACTATTTTTCTGGGCAAGCTACATCCTGAAGGATTCCTTACCAAATTCTTCACAGAGGTTAGGGGCCTAACATCACAGAACTTTATGAATATTGGGGAAGACCATCTACTCATTGTATCAATGTCTCCTTCCCTTTCATAGGAGATGTTTTACTCTATTAGGATCATATCAAATTCTCATGAATCCAGATATGGAAAATTTTGATTACCAACATCTACCACATACAGAATGGCTAGACTTTGGAGAACACATAAAATCTACTCTTGTTTTGGTTATCAGAAACATTGAAGGGGTCTGAGCTAATTGCAAAGCATCATAATCTTTTTCCTTTAGCCCTTTTCTAGGCTATTACTGATTTTTTTCTCTTCTTTTTTTTTTTTTTTTAAACTTTAACTATGTCTAAAGAAGAATAGGTCATTTCACAGTTTGCCAAATGAAGTACAGCTCCAACTTTGCCAGACCATAATCTGTCAAGAGTAAGTGACACAAAAATATTCCATTTGGATCTTGGCAGTTCCCTAAGAAAAGCAGTGGCCGATGGTGAATAGAGTTTAACAAAACTTTAAAGACAAAAGACATGTTACAAATTGAATACTGACCAAAAGAAATATGTAATAATTGGCGGTTTGTGCTTTGAACTGTAGTGTAATGATGAATTTTCAAACCAACCTGAGGGAAACTAGGATTGAAACTAGGACAAAGGCTAAAACTTACAAGCAAAATACCAAAAAAAAAAAAAAAAAAAAAAAGACTGGACTACCAAAACAGTCCATTTGCTTATCTAGAAAAAGGAAAAACATGCAAAATGTGTTAGGTAAGGTACCCTGAATTTTATGATAAAGGTTGAAGTTGACATTTGCAATTTGGGGTTGCCCAAAATCCTTTGAAAAAACTACATTTTTGTGGTATTTCTCCATAATGTAAACCTTACCATCTCAATGTAGCATATTAACAAAAACAAAACAATGTAACAAAAACTACCTTTTCTAGACCCTCCCCACTTTCTTTTATAAATACTTGGTTTAGATTCTGACAGATACATATTCATGACATTTGGTTTGCAATTAATACATGTGGGTGAAGAGGTAGGACATGGAACATCCATTTTGCTAATTCAGGAACTAGCGAAAACCACATGATTCTTTGTTCAGATGTGGTAGCACCAGTTTCCTGACTGTGGTGGAGACAAACTTTGGTTCTGGGGTCTGCTTAGCATTTTCACCAAAGTTATTCCTGGAAGTTTGGCTTAGAAACTACTTCACTAACCTTTCCAAAGATTCTATAAGCTATCTAATACCTGTAGTGAATTCTTTCTCTCTCTCAATCAATCAGAGTGGATTCTGTTGTCTGCAACCCAGAACCCTGTTTAATACAAGATCTATTGTGTATGTGAATCTTTCTTGGAAAAAGTTTAAAATGTAGCATTAACATGAAGTCTCATCTTAAAAATCATGGATATTTAGAAATTTTAATGGAGAGTTACTTATATTAAGCACTAGTTCATTTAGTGAAGATTGATATTGAAATTTATTCAAAATATCCTTTTAAGTGGAGAACAAAACCAAATATGAATCAGTGTATCTATTAATAGTAATGTTCATAAGCTCTTCTCAGAGTTCAATATATAATATACATATATAGCCATATGTATATTAATGAAGACACTTTTATTTTTGAATGTGGAGGTATTAAATCTTTCTTTTTCTGTTCCTAACAAAAATACTCTGATTTCTGTATTTGTTAGGCTGGAGCAGTTGTATTTATATGCCTAACAAGAAAAAAATTTTGAGGAAGATGATAATTCAAATCAAACCATGAATATTCACAAGTGCATCAAGTGCTCTGGAAGTATAAAATTAAATGTTTCAGCATGAGAAACCTATTTAGTATTGGCATTCCTTCACATCACTCATGTAGGCTCCTGAAGGATCATTCTGGAGTTACAATAGTAATACAAAAGTAGAGTACAGGCCCTTGTGAATATTTTATGGTTTATTGTATATGTGGCATTCTTAAATTTTAATGCCGCAGAAGAAATGGATAGCCCTGGAATCCTTGTGTCAGTGAGATAGAGAGGAGACTGGTGATCCAATTAGTAAATGGGCATCTGGCAGCCAAATGATGCACTTCAAAACTTGGCTGAGAATGACTGGCTGTCATCCACACTTTCACAATATAGAGGCGAGAAAACAGAATGTGGAGTCCTCCTGCTCTTTCTGTGATGCTTTAAATCCAGTTGAGTCTTGAATACCAGACCTTTTCCATTACAGTGCTTGTCATAAATATATTAGTTCTCAGTTCCACATGGCTTCTCCTTCCTTTTCCGTCACTTACTTATTGTTGGCCTCATTCTCATGACTCCATGGTGGTCCTATTGACTGTTCTAGTCTTAGTTCATAGAAACCAATCATTATTTTGAGGATATTTCTGTGATATGGCAGTTACTTCAGGAATTTTTGATATTTTTTTCAAGTCTACAGAGTTTAAGCAGTAGTTTTTAAAAATTTCTGTCTATTAACATAAACAATCAAAAGTCAGGAGTCTTCACATTGTGATCTTGTGTGATCCTCTTCCCAAAAGCAGTGAAAATAGCATTTTGAAATTTCTCCTTGTATTGTTTCCTTTGGAACAAAAATCCTAATTCTTCCAGTAACCATTTAACTTTATTTTTAAATTCCATTCATTTGTATCATTACGCTCTATATGCTGAGAGACAGTCTGCTTTGAGCCTCTTATGTTCCTACACATCTTGCTGAATGTGCCAAAATCCCAAGGCTTTGACTGTTCTTTTGCCTGGGCCATTTCTCAAATTGTTTATTCAGCTGACAGTCCTAACAAAGTAATGCATTGCACTTCTTCATGGCACCTGGTCTCCTTCCAGACAAACCAGCTTGCTTACTGCCTGTTATGAAAGCAGCAGATTCCCAAAGCTCAGGGTTCCTCCCCGTTACCCACTCCACTGCATATGCAGGCTCCACTGAGCCCTCCCCATTGCCTTGAGGGACTTGGGGACTGATGCAGCAATACTGATACTCTTGTTGGTCCTTTTGCTGCAACTAGTAAAGTTCTTTGTCTCTTGACTCATGAGTCCCATGTCTTCTGTGAGCATCCATGGAACTGTGGCTTACTTACTGCTTATATGGCTATTTTGCTGGGGTTTTTCCTGCTTCTAATTCTCCTTCACATCATCAGGCTTATTAAAGTAGGGCAAAATCCCAATTTGGTTTATAAAATACCTTCCTTTTGAATAATTTAAATCAATGTTATATATTCTGTTTTTCCCCTAAAACATTATTATGAGGAATGTAGATACAGGTTTATTACCATTTTATCAATGGGGATTTGGAGGTTAAGTGATTTTCTCAAGATTATTTAAGTAATTCATTGTAAATCAAGGGCTAGAATTCAGACTTTCTTACTGATATCACAGGGATGGGGTGTCTTTGGTTATATAATAACTGCCATCTTCTTTCCCACTAATGTTCTCTGTAATGACACCTGCCTAATTTAGAATATAGAAATTATAACTGCTCTTCTAGGAAGAAAGAATTCTGGGTAGCATAATTACTAAATAAAAATCATAAATTATCCCAATATTTCATAGAACTTCTCAATATTTCATAGAACATGTTCTGTTCTGGTCTTCACAATAATTACTCATATCAGAAAAACAAAATAAATAATGTTTGCTCTTAGCCTCAAATACAATGTTCCTTAAAAGTGGTCCTCATCAAAATGATCTGGAGAGCCTTTTAAGTATACAGGTTCCTGGGGCCTATCCCATACCTACCAAATCAGAATTTCCAGGGTATTAAGGAGTCTTGACTTTTTAAAATCAAATGTCCCAGGTTATTTTTATGTCAATTAAAGCTTACCATGCATGACTACTATGGGTAGTTGTTTCTAGAAGCTAAGGGTGGACAAACTCCTGTTCTCTGGCTGAAGACCTGTGAACAGAGGAAAGTAGCAGATTCACAAAGCTGATTATGTATATAGTACTTTTAAAAAGTCTTGATAAAAGGAATGCAAGTCAAATCAAATTTATGTCCTCAAAAAGGCAAAGATCTGGCTTTACACCATGAATTCAGCAGTAATGGTTTTTTAAAATGCCTATATTTTGTGAAAGAGCAGGGCTCATCTAAGGAATTAATTTGTATGGAGACCTTTTGTGGTTGTGTGACACCTCTGTTTGCCTATTCGTAAATCCACTCAATATATATTCATCGAGTGTCTACTTTCTGAGCCAAGTGTCATTCTAGGCACTGATGCTACAGCAGTGGACAGGTTGGCAAGGATCCCTGCCTTCAAGGTCTTTACCAGAAGAGGATGAGAATTGCTTCTTAATAAAAAATAAAATTCTTTACAGATGAAGATGACAGAATTTTGCTAGCCAATAATGACTTCAAACTTGCCATTTTGCAGAAGAGATGTTTTTAATATTCTTTCTCCCCAGATTTGAAGCTGCAAGTATGATTCTAAGACAAGGACATGTACCCTTGGAATGCTACTTGATTTTTGCTGGATATTTAAAGGTCATGTCAAGTAATACAAACATGTGCAAAAATACCAACTCTGAAATTTTAAGTGAGTTTGAAGAAGACAACTTCATAGGAGTAAATACTGTCTCAATTTCCCAGTCTCTCATCGTCATTTTTTTAAATTAAAATTTAAAAAAGTATGTGTCTCATTGCATTAAAATAATTAGCATGGTATGCTATAGTATTGTCCTTGAGCATTAAATATTTCAGTAATTGAATTGCTTAGAAGAAACATATTTTTCCTTAGCATTGTAGAACCAATATATAGTCTAATATACAGTTTGTCAATGTACAGGACATACAACAAGATTCATAAATGATTGCTCTATGAATGACTGACTAGTTAAATGAATGAATTACAAACAGTGTAGCTCTGGAGGTAGGGTGGTATTAAAAAATACAGAAATTATACCAAAACAGTTACTGATTCAAGGAGTTCTTTTTGATTCATTAAAGAAATTTTGTGCTTCCAAAAGATTTTATGCAAAAGGGGTAAGATTTAGGCTAAGAAAGTAGCTTATGTGTAATTATGTAATGATAAAACTTGGTTCATTTCTGTATTTAGTCAAGGGTGGATTGGATTTAGAGATTCTTGAATCCATAAGTCCTTAAGTGTAGAGATCTTGGGAGGTGAGAGCAGTTGCTGGGATTGAGGTCAGATATGGTATTGGAAACGCTGCCAAAGAGTCTGGACTTAATCCTACAGGCAGTGGAGCTCCTTGAGGGTTTTTAAGTAGGGGAGAGATGGATCAGATTAACATTTAGGTAGACGACCGGTGCGATGAGGTGGGGTTTATATTAGCAGATGAAGGACAACATAGAATTGGAGAACAGCTGGGAGATCAATAAGCAGACCCTGGACCAAAGCAACGATCCTCGGGATACCAATTAGGAGATGAATTCAAGACATTTTATTGGCAACAAATTCAATGAGAAGGGCAAAGGAGAAATAGCAGATATATTTCTAACAATTTTCAATAAAAACAAAACCTTATTTTTCCATGGCATTCCCATCGCTAAATTAATTATGAATCATCAGTGGGTAAAAAAAAATTTCTTGGTAGATTGAGCAGTGGTTAAGGAGTTGGCCAGCCTGGGACTAGTGAACCATTCTAGTGAGGGAGGTGCTTTGGAGGCACTCTTAGAACCTGATGATCCTTGTGGACTCCAAGGTCTTCCTGGGGATCAGTGACTGGTAGTGTTAGATGGAGCCTCAAAGGTCAGCTACACAAAGTCTTTCACTTTACACCTTAGTGAATGGAGAACCAGGACAGTTAAATGAATTGCTCACAGTAACATAGTGATGGAAATGGGAGTAGAATCCTAAATTTTGAGCTCTGTTCCCGCCACTGGGCTACCCCAACTGTGTGCAGAGCAAATGAGTCATTGGTTTTTCAACCAAAGATAAGAAACTTGGAGATCATCCGGACCGGTGTTTCTCAACCAAAATCTGTACTAGTCAGGGTTTTCCAGAGAAAGAGAACCAGTAGGGTATATCTACATATCTATATGTAGATTTAGTATAAGAATTGACTCACGTGATTATGGAGGCCAAGAAGTCCAGTAATCTGCCATCTGCAAGCTGGAGAACCAGGGAAGCCAGGAATTCAGTCTGAGTCCAGAGGCCTGAGAACCCGGGGGACCAATGGTGTAAGTCCCAGTTGGATTCCAAAGGACTGAAAATCAAAGGGCCAGTTATGTAAGGCCTAGTCCGAGTCTGAAGGCCCGAGAACCAGCAATGCCAGTGTCTAAGGCAGAAGATAGATGTTCCATCTCAAGCAGAGAGATTTTGAATTCCTGCTACTCTCCTTTCTCTAGGATAATCCCCCCTTGATTCTTTACTGCTACATCTTTTTCAACATTATAATCATAAAAAAGTGTTACGATTTTGTACGCGGTTACACTAACATCATCCCCCTTCACTGAGCATCATAGATCCAGGTCAGCATCTCTGCCCCAAGTTTGCTGTCTTCAGAACAAAGCATCCTTTTTTCCTGAGCATTGAATGGAGCTGGGGCACAGCCTTGTGCGTGTTTGTTTACCATGCTGCTGTTTTAGCACGTGATATATTCCAAACGAAAGACTCATTCAACCAAGCTTCTGTTTTTATACAGTAGTTTGTCCAAATTAATCCTGCTGGGGCTGGCAGATAATGTGAAAGGAAAGTATTTATTAACTCTATAAGCCCAAAATTTACTTAAAAAATAATTTGCTTAAAATGATGCATACTTAAAATTTCACACGTTCCCAGATTTTCATGGTAAGAAAAATATCAGAGCTGAAATTGTTCTACAAGAGATGCATTTGTTTTTATTTTTCAGGAAATCTACCTTCTAACTAATGCCAATTGGCCCGCTTCGATTTTATGTAAAACAGATATGAAACTTTTGTAATAAGTAAAGAAGTAAGTATTTGATAATATTCATAAAAATGATTAATGTGTTAAGGAAACCTTTTGGTGGAGCCTAGATAAGTTTCAAAGTCAAAAATATTTACATTGAGAATGAATCTAAGGAAAA
The DNA here is from genome assembly GCF_048773025.1 of Camelus bactrianus. NCBI lineage: Eukaryota > Metazoa > Chordata > Mammalia > Artiodactyla > Camelidae > Camelus > Camelus bactrianus. The sequence goes on from NC_133540.1 coordinate 98,209,465, forward strand.
TTAAGTGTCTGTTCATTAGATTAACAGGAGAAAAGCATACAAATTTCTACAAGGTTTACATGACACAGGAACCCTCATAATGACATAAAGACTCAAAGAAGTGGCAAAATCTAAATACTTTTATACCAGGTTAAACAAAGAGAGGCAATAGTGGGAAAGTAACTAAAACATACGGGTTGAAGGAAGATGAGTTATTTTAACAAGATCTGTTTGTACAGAATTCTCTCGGCTTTAGCCAAGGGAGGGCATCTTTCTCAAGAGTTTTCAGTGTCCTATTTTTAGGAAGAAAAGGGGAAATTAGAATGCCCTTCTTGCATATGCTCTTTTTAAGGTATCTTAAGTTTTAAATAATTCTTATGCCAAAGTGGCATATTTTGGGGTGGTGTCTTCTATCACCCATCACTGACCATAAGGATTTTTCCAGAGTAAATTAGATAATGCACGTAAAACTATTAGATCAGTGCCCGGCAGAACAACTCTCAGTAAATGGTAGTTGTTATTTTTGTCACTAATTATAATAAAAACAAATAATCTTGTGCTGTTGAGAGATACATGCCCATCAAATTAACTTAAAAATGTGCTTATTAATACTGCCTTGTTCATGAAAATGACTGGCTGGTCTATTGCTAGGTTCATAATTTGAAGTTAAAATGCTTATTCACAGGGATATGCTGTGATGCTGTTAAAGTTCTTGATGAGGCAGGAGTTGTGGGTGGTTCCATCGGTTGGCAATTGAAGTGCACTTTGTTTCACAAGCCTGTGTCAAGTGGAAAGCAGAGTTTTTCATTTTCATTATTTTTGGAAAGTGATTTACAAGTGTTTAACAGTCCTTAGAGAAGGCTCAGGGGTACTATAATTCCCATATTATTTAAAAAATATTTCTCAGATAAATCTCATGAGACATCACCTTAGTTCCAGGGTGTTGGTAATCCAATAGTTCTAAGTTTTGGGTTTTTTTTTTTAATAACTCAAGACAAATAACTTTCTGAAGCTATTTAGGCCATGTGTTCCTAGTCTGCCTATGAATCTTGATGTGCCAGGTTCTCGAGCAATTGCCTACTTGATCCCTTGGGAGATCTGAAGTGAAAGCATTGATTAGGCTCTTTTGGGCTGAGAGCCCTGTTCAGCTTTGCTGGCAGAAAAGTCTTCATTTTTTTTCATTAGAGAAATTAGTGGCAGTAGAATCTTGCTTAGAGGCATTTGTTACTATTAGCCTGGTCATGAACACTGTCTGCTGTCTACTCACAAATTCTGTTGGTAAGCCGTTCCGGAAGCAAGGGAATGTGCTTGAAATCTGTGTTTGTTTAGAATTTTTAAAATGGATATCTTTGTCAGTACAAGCTGCTAAAATTTTCTGTATACCTGCTAGGAGAAATCATTCTGTGATAGATGCTGTTTGAATTCAGAGTGGAATGTACTGTAATCTGATTTGAAGATGTCAGGAAATTTCGTGAACATTCTAGTATTGATGAATATCAGTTTAATAGACACACGCTGTGTACTTCTTTACTGAGCCCATGCTGTGGGAACTTGATGGGCTGTAACAGTTATGGCCATAGTAAGTGCTGTGCACTCAAATGTCCTATGAAAAAGCATCAGAAATACAGGATGTGGTTTTCTTTTTAAATATTATATTTGATTTATTATTTATGGGCTAAAAAAGAAAGGTGAGCTCCATTAACCCAGTGACCTTTATTTTTTCCCAAGTGGGATAATTGCATTCTAATGGAAATATAGGAACAGTAGGTATTGTAAATACAAACTCCCTGCACAAGTGGGGCTGCTTGCTTCAGCCTCTGAAAGCATCCAGTGGGTTTCAGCATCAATTTATAAGCAGCTCAGATTCTTTACTAAACAAAATGGAAAAATGCTGCCAATGTGTTAGCATCAGGAAAATCTAATACTGTTTCTAGTGTTAATCCTGTAAATATATTTAAGTGTATTATGTTCTCTTTAAAGTAATAATTATCAGTTTCATTGAAGACTGAAATTACAGCCTTACAGTAAGTGTCACTGTGGCATATCTCACATATGGCAGTGGTGTGTTATTTGGGAGTGCTATGCACATCTTGTGTGAAAATCACAAATTTAAGGCTCCTATTCTGGCCACTCCTCACAGACCTTCTGTAATTTTTGACCTGATCACAACTTCTGAATCTTAAGAGACTTCATTTTGAGGACTTCTGGAATCCAGACAGGAGAAGGACGCAGTCTCAGTTCTGCTTTTAGGTCCTTCTTATTCTGGAGTCACAGAGAGATGCCCAGGGGAGGCTGTCACTGGTTCTCAAATGCTAGTTCATACATCATTGATATTCTCTGACTGTCCCTAGCCTCTCAGAGAGCAAACGAGAAAGATATGGAGAGTGTACATTTTTCGCAAAGTTGAATTTATTCAAGTTTTAAAAACAAGGTTCTCTGTATTTTTAGATGATACCCTCCCCCTTCTTTCCTTCCTTCCTTCCTTTCCTGCTTAAGAATCATTTATTTCATGACATGATGTTGATGGTCCTTGGTGGTTGTTGTTTTAATGTCCTTCCTTGGCACACAAATAGAACAGAGGTTGCCAGCTGTACATCACATTCTCCCACCACCAAAATAAAAAAAAAAATTAACCAATCTGAGAGTTCACCAAATCTAGAAACTAGTGTACTTTGTTAAACTGTTTTGTCTTATATGAGGGCTCAGATCTCAGTGTTGGGAAATGCTTCCTCTCAACTACTGGTTTGCTATTACTGTTTTATATCACCTATCAAAACAGTGTTGCTTAGTCTTTAAGAGCCTGAGCTGTGAACTCAGGCAGTTAGGGTTCACATTTCAGGGCTGCCTCCGTGAGCCCTGGGCCACTTATTTAATCTCTTAGAGCCTCAGTTTCTCATCTGTGTAAATAGTGACTATAAACTATTAATTCATAGAGGGGTTATGACCATTAATACATATAAAATGTGTAGAACTGTGGCTGGCATAGAAGATATATATTGGCATATATGAATTTTGCAACTAATTGCATTTTCCTTCTTTGTTTTGGTAACAGAATATTTATAGCCAGATTTGCCCCTATTTAGCCCAAGACTGGGACATGATTGGGTGAAATAAATGGCTGGCCTTGCTTTTTCCGTATCTGTATTCTCTCTCCCCTCTGATTCCTCTGATTCCTTTGATTATATGCATCTTATTTCTTTTGGGGGGGGAAGTAATTAGGTTTATCTATTTTTTAATTTTTTAATTATTATTTTTAATGAAGGTACTGGGGATTGAGCCTAGGACCTCGTGCATGCTAAACACGTACTCTACCACTGAGCTACACCCTCCTCCCCAATTATGTGCATTTTAAAAACATCCCACCAATATTGGGGATTGGGGTAAGATATAAATAAATTAAATAATTAACTTTAAAAGTCCCGTTTCCTGCATTAAGCCTTCACACGCCTCTTCAGGCTGGAGTGACTTTACCGTTCTCTGATTTCAGAGCTGCTTTGATTATACAACTCACTTGGCCGTGCATGGACTCTTAGAATATTAGAACAGGAAATGTAAGTGAGTTGGCTGTGGCCATGAGGTTCTGTGGGACCCCAGGGAGCCGCTGCCCAGGAAGAGGCTGTTGATAGAGCCAAGCCCAAGTGGGAGAAGATCAGAGGAACGAACACAGCTGTATCTCACAGTGTCAAACACTACTATTTGCTGGACATCTTTTTTAAAAACTGGATTTGTGCTAAGTCTATTACTTACAGTAATATTTAATTCATTTAATTCTCACAATAATTCTATTACCTACTATTCTTAGTCCCTTTCACAGATTAAGGAAAAAAGCTAAATATCTTTAAAATTTTTTTCCAGAGCCCAAGACTAATAAGCTGTTGGACTTCCTAGCCTCATACTCAGAGTCCCTGCCTCTAAACCTCCCACTCCCAACCACTGTGGTATGTCCATTAAGTTATTTCCAGGCAGTGATACATAAAGTTCCAAAAGATTGCCCTGGAAGGCTTAGAGAGAAAGTTGTGAAACTTCCCAATTTCCAGGATAATTAAAAAGGCCTTTTTGTGTCTTGTCTTATATTTAAGTCTGTAAGCCATTTTGAGTTTATTTTTGTGTATGTTATGAGGGAGTGTTCTAACTTCATTGATTTACATGTAGCTGCCCAGTTTTCCCAACACCATTTGCTGAAGAGACTACATTCCATTTTGTGTTCTTGCCTCCAAGACAGAAACAGACTCACCGACATAGAACACAGACTTGTGGTTGCTGGGGGGGAAGGGTGGGAAGGAATAAACTGGGAGTTTGAGATTTGCAGATACTGACTAGTATATATAAAATAGATAAACAAGTTTGTACTGTATAGCACAGGGAAATATATTCAATATCTTGTAGCTTATGGTGGGAAAGAATATGAAAATGAATATACGTATGTTCATGTATGACTGAAGCATTGTGCTGTACACCAGAAATTGACACAACATTGTAAACTGACTATACCTCAGTTTAAAAAAAAAAAAAAGGGAAAATCTTCTAGTAGCCAAAAAAAACAAAAGGCTTTCTTGTTCATTTGTGCCAAGATTTACTGTATAGCGGTCCATCCCGAAATATGCCAGAACATTTGTACAAACCTAGCTTTGTGGCCTGAGTCGCCGTCTTAACCACAGACTTGTACACTCTGTGCTTACTGTCTGGTTGAATTGTGGACAGAAATGTTTACTTACTATTGTATACACTTCCAATTTTCTGTAATTGAAGGTGGCACGGGTCCTGAGAAGTAAGCAGTTGGCATTCCTATGCTGCCTGGTAGCCAAGCTCCTCTCCGGAGCAGTGCAAGTTCATCTCAGGACATAAGCAAGTCCTAGAAGTCAGTGATTGCCCTGTATTTGGGAAAAGAGTTTCATGTGTGTGTATCTAGTGCCGTGGTGGGTTCTCTGCTCTAGACAGGCAGTGGAGTGGTCACAGCAGTGTGGCCTTTTGGGGAAAACAAACACTGTGCTAGAGACTGAGTAGCCATAGGAAACTTGGAAGCCCTTGCTTTGTATTTTGAACATGTGCATTATAGGTTGTCCCTAAAATCAGCAGTGCCTCGTGTGGTTGCCTAAGAAAGTTGCAGTGAATGTTACAATCGCACGATTTTTTTTTAAACTAGTTTTGTTTTGTTTCTTTGTTGTTTGCTCAGAAATTCAGTACATCAGAGCCATTTCAGGTTTTATTGGATTTGGAGTCAGCCGAGGTCCAGATTTTGTAAAGGCTTGTCCCCAACAATCTTAGGAAATTGAGTGATTTTTGGGATGTATTTTACTCAGTTATTCACAGTACACTTATAGTTTCTAGTCTTGCCGTTACTTCTAATTCAGAAGGAACAACTCATTTAATATAAGCAACTTATTCAGAAGAAGTCTGAAAGCACTGTAGTGTGGTGGACAGTTTTGCAGTCAGAGAGTGCAGAGTTCTAATCCTGGCTCTGCCACTCACTTGCTGTGTGATTTAGCCTCTCTGAGCCTCAGAGGGCTCTTTTGGAATTGGGGATGATAAGGCCTGTCATGCAGAATGGGTGCAAAATGAACTTAAGAAAGCAACTCAAGGTAGTTATTGAGCTCTTACTGTGTGTCAGGTGTTGTCGAATGAATACCATGATGAACTTGAACTTGCCCTCAAGGAGCTTGTGTTCAAAAGGGAGGGCCAACCTAACAAGTGATTACAATAAAATAATATGCAGGCCAAGATACGGCGAAGCATGAGGGGCCTCTGGTGCTCAGGGACAGTAAGTAATTCAGTTTAGGTCAGTGGTTCTCTGCCTTGACTGTTAATTAGGATCCCCTGGGGAGTTAAAAAAAATACCAGTAGCCTGATATTGACCAGTTAAATCAGGATTTTGAGGGATATAGTTTGGGGACCAGTAATTTTTCAGTCCTCCAAGTGATTCTCATATGGAGTCAGGTTTGAGAAACACTGGTTTAGGCTATGATCTAAGAGGTTATCAGACAAAGCTGAACTCTTGAGACTGAAGCCTGCAGGATGGTCCAGAGGTGGCCAAATGTAGAAAGGAGGGAACCATATGCAGAACAAGAATTCTGTGTGTGTGTGTCTGTGTCTGTGACTGTCTGTCTGTCTGTCTGTCTGTCTGTGTCTGTTTAGAGCTGCAGGGGCAATGTAAACGATTTTGTCTGGGTTGAGAGGAGCCAGAGAAGAGTAGGGCAGGAAAGTTAAACTGGGGCTGGAACACAAGGGTCTTGAATTACATTCTAAAGAAATGCCTTGTGTAAAGGGATTTGTGCTGGTTTGTGGCAGGTCATCAGTAAATGACAATGATGGCTATTAACTTTGTGGACTTAAAAAAAAAAACCCTACAACTTAAAAGTTGAGAGTTATGTTTTACTTGGCAGACTTATTGAGGACTTCAAGCCTGAGATGTAGCCTCTCGGATCACTCTGAGAGACTGCTCCGAAGAGGTAGGGGAGGAACCAGGATATGTAGGAGTTTTTGCAACAAAGAGCAGATAGTTAAAACATCAAAAGATTACTGTTAATTAAAGGAAACCAGGTATCTCAAGGAATTTAGCATTTTTCTATATGTGGGAAGATGCACAAGTCTGGGCTCTTTGAAACAATTCCTTTGATATGTACCTTAGCTACCTAGGGCCAGTCTCCTGTGCTTCCCATCCTGAGTCCCCTCCAGTTGCACCACTGGGGGTGGCTCCAGAGGCTGAGGCCTTGCTTGTCTCCATTCTAAGTTCCCTCCAGCTCACCATCGGGGGCGGCAGTAGTGGCTGATGGGTGATGGCCACAGTGTCCTTTGTTAACTGATATGGCAGGTGGCGTTCTTAGCCCATCAGTTCTCAGAATCATTTCCATGTAGGGTGGGAGGGGCATTCTATGTCTGCTCAACTAACTTAATGGAATATACCAGCTGTGTGAGTGGGAAAAATAGGTTGTGGCATCTGGGTGGTGAGATATACTTAACAAAAAACTTATTTTAACTATTTCTAGTTGAACAGCTCAGTGGCATTAAGTACATTCATACTGTTGTGCAGTCATCACCACCATCCATCTCCAGAACTTGTTCATCATCCCCAAATGAAACTCTGTACCCATTAAACAAGAACTCTCCATTCCTCCTTGCCCTGGCCCCCTATTCTGCTTTTTGTCTCTGTATTTTGATTATTCTAGGTACCTTATGTAAGTGGACTCATACAATATTAGTTCTTTTGTGTCTGGCTTACTTCACTTAGTACAGTGTCCTTACTAGATTTTAATAGGTCTTTTTCTTGGACCTTAAAACTTTTTAACAGTGGAGGAATAACTTTGATGTTAGGGAGCTCATGATGCTTCAATGTAGCATCATGTGACAAAGCAGTATCTACAATGTGTGCAAAAGTCCCGCTGGAGTCTCTGTGACAAACATATGAGGGTCCTGGATTATGTGCTACAGTTTATCTCTGTTTCCTCACATGACATGCGGAAAACATAAGGGTAGCTGTTTATCCACCTTTTCATGGGTTGTTGTTCTCTATTTTTCTATCCATCATATTTTTTGTTGTAACTCATCACTGTAGACTGTATATACCTGAGGTGAGTAATAGACAAATACAGTGGACTTTTAGATGTCTCTTTTCTTCCCGCTGGATAGTATGTATAAATAGGAAGTGATTTTTAAACAATCTCAGTTTGTGTTTATATTAAAGCAGGAACAAATTGCTTCTTCACAGCCTGTGTTATAATGAACAGTCCAATTACATGACTGATCTATTTTCATAATTTTCTGCCCTCCAAAAATCTTTATGAATAGCTGCTCAAAAAGCACTTGGCATAATAGTCATATGAAAAGTCATCACACCTCACCAGCAGCTTACTCTTCTGGAAAGAACCTGAATTCTTTCTTTTTTTCCTCTTATCTTAATTTTTCCTTTCTTAAAATTTTATTTATTCAAAAAATATTTCTCAAGTTCCTAGTATATGTCAGGCACTGCATTAGGGCCCATAATAAAATAGGTAGGGTGTCTATCCTTGTATGGTCTAATGGGTTTGTTATCAGTTATTGATTTATATAGTTGATTTCTGATTCACAGTCATCTAGTGCTAAATACACAGAATATTAAGTGGATCATGTGTTCTTACATGTTTCTTTTTTTGTAACATGAGAGGGTAGAGCCACTTAAGGGGCTCTAGCTAAATGGCTGCCAAGATGTCCCACCAGATGGTGAAATTCCTGCCACCTGGGTCTGATGTTAGATTTGTGGTTTCACAAGTTTATAGGCCAGTGCCTGGTGAAGTACCTCCCAATACAAGAGGAGAAGACAGACTCATGTTGGCTTATGGGAGAACCGTGTAAATCCAAATGTTGATTTATTAATTTTGATGAGGAATATCCCTTTCCAGTCACAAAATATTCATTTTTATCATTCAATGAATTCTTCCTGTGTCAGGGTAACTGAGAGGCTGAATTCATGATCAAAGGGATACTTAGTGAAGACAAAATTGAAGTAAAGGTCTGTAGGTGGTCTTGAGGGATCTTTTATCCACACTAAGGGGATGCCGAGTATAAATCCATACCTTGTCCCTGAGAGCACCTGGGGAGGGAACCAGCTGTATCCTCTGAGCCTGTGGCTGGCCGGTGATGGGTACTTTCTGCTCTTTCTTTTCTAAGCCCTTGTTCCTTGTGTTTCTAGGCTGATTACTGTTCTGAGTGACACATTCCCTCATCACATACGCTCACATCATCAAGACTGAGTTACAGTCAGATCATGCTCTTAATTTAGCCATTCTATCTCTTTAAAGTGATTTTGCTTATCTCTGATCTCATCCATGATGGGTTATGATTGCTGGGCAAACTCTTTAGAGTTCTAGGACTCTTCTTGTACCTGTATCTAATAAAATTGTTCTCTTCGCCTCCACCCATCACTGCATTCAAACAAGTGCTGTGTTTCTTTAGAACAGAAACATTATCCTTACATAATCCATGAGGGTTTTTTGTTGTTGTTAGGCCTTTCCATTCCTTTATCTATATAATCCATTTCTACTGTATTTGCCTACCAACTACATTTTTTTGGTGTGTGAAACATAGTGTAATTTAATATATATATTTTTAACTGAAGTATAATCAAGTCACAGTGTTTGTTAATTTCTGGTGTTCAGCATAGTGATTCAGATATACACATATATTCCTGTTCATATTCTTTTTCACTATAGGCCATTATTTCAAGGAAGTGCTTTGAGCTGAATTTAGACCCAAGCTTTCAGAGAAAGAAAATTTGGTTCTTAATCATGACCTAGACCCCAAGAATTCAGTGTGCAAATATAAATAACACCCACTTTTACCCTTCCAGCACTCTCTCAGTGTCCCACTTTGCCCTGAGATTGGGTCTGTTTCCCTGCTTCTGTATGCCCGTTACCCTCTTTTTCCCCTGGGCCCTTTCTAGACAGCAGTGTCTTGACTGGGCCTACCTGAGTTATAACCGTCTTGGATTTATGTGCCTTTTTTATGAGTCTTTAAAAGATAAGCAGCTGCCTGCTTTATCTGTACTAAGTCTGGGCCTTTGCCCAGATGTCTTTATGTTTTCAAAATAATGCCTACTTAAGCTTCATACTTTTATATTATATTCCTGATAATTTCATATTATCTTTTCATAGCTTCATGGATCTGAATTTCTTTTGGTCATGGACTTCTAACAGTGACTTCACGCCCCTGGTCTTCCATTTGCCATCTGTTGGTAAATGAAAACTGTAGAGTTTAATACTTTATGCTTCCTGCCTGGAAATCTAACGCATTGATATCATCTTTGTCATCAGTTTTGATATTGCTTACTTCAGGAAAATTACTATGCTGGCTCGTGGCATTTTCACTTCCCTAATTTTAGGACTTTTGGGTGTGATATGTTTTTAAGAAACATCCAGTATATTAATAATAGACAAGAGATAGTGTCACACAAGCACATGGGACCTTGATGATTGAGGTCCCTGGGGATTCAGAAGAGCAAATTATAGAGTACATTTTATGTCTTGGACAGGGAGCAGATACTATAATGAATTTTTAAGTTAGCAATTTGTTTAGTCTCCTGAGGCCCTGGCAGCTTGCTGAGGTTACAGGGGTAAAAAGCACCTGCAGAGAGGAATTTCTCAGTCAGAATCAACATTTAAAGTAGTGGTGTGTTAATGCTTAAAAAGAAATCCTGCAGGCATTTTTTATAACTTCTAGCCTTTACAGCTGGATCTAACAAATGATGCTCCAAGAGGGTGAGCCAGCTTGCCATTTTCCAGGCTCTAGTTTCCATTATTTATGTCTTTTCTAGTAGAGCCTATGGCACATTCTTAAATTAAAAACTTAGCTTTGCTAAAAGTACAGCCCAGTACCTGAATGGAGGCCTCTGGAAAATGCCACTGGGCCGCCATCTTTTTTTTTTTTTTTAAACCCTTCTGTTCTTATTTAAGTATAGTCAGCCATTTAACTTAAAATCAAGTACACTTTCAAAAAGGCTGAGTTCATGGGGCTGTTCTTTGAAAAATGAATCCTTATGTCGTTAGTGTTTGATTAGGTGTTCAAAGAGGAGTTTTCATCACAGTGTCAAGTGGAGATGTGTCATAAAAATTTCGATGAGAACTCAAAAGAAAATTGAAGATTCCGTGAGTTTTTATGATATTAGCACAAAGGAATTTGAGTTTAAAAGAGAAACCAGGTGCTTTGGTGTCTTCAACAATAGGCTAAAGAAGTTCTGAACTAAATTCCAACGTAGTCCTATGGACCATAGTTTTCTGAGGGACCAAAAACAGGGAAATAAGGAATATACGATCGACTTCCCTCCCCTTCCCCAAAAGAGAGGAAGATATGGACCTTGGTGCTTGGACAGGCTAACTCCTGATACCTTGTTTGACACTGCACGTGTGAGTCCCCTACAGGCCTCGAGTGCAGATGTAGTCCTGTTAACGTTGTTGCCTAGATCACGGTAAGTCTTGGCCACCATTTTATCCTCTCCTTAAATGTCCCTCCTGTGTCAGACATCCCCAAGGTGGTATCTGCTTGTGTTCAAAAACTTACCCACTCAAATTCTTCTACTCTTGCCTTCTCACTAAGCTCTTCCTGCTGCCCTGGGAACATCTCGGCACAGTACCAATGGTCTTCCAGTCTGTAATGGGACAGAATGGGCTTCTTCTCCATGCCCTTCAGTTTCATGGTTGTGATTCAGACCAGATCCTTGGATGGTGAAGGGGAGAACTCCATCCTATTCTATCCATCTCCTTGTCTTTCCTCCTCTGGGCACCCCTGCTCACCCGGAAAAGAACTGCTTCTTCTTCAATCAAAAAATGATCCCCTTTGATTACCAACTCATGCTGATAGATTTCTACAGGGATCACTGGGTCACCAATTCTGCAAACTGCAATCTGTCTGGATACAGGACACCCTGCTATATATGCAGTTTTCCTTGAAAAACAGGAAGTGAAGGAGCTATGCAAGTACACTGGTCAGTGCAATAGTGAATTTCCAGACAAGCTTAAAGGACAAACCAGACTCATCCAAGGAATGCTAATACCTTTTGATTGATCTTTAAGATTCTCTGCTGGCTGTGATAAATATAACCTTATTTATTTATCCCTCATTTCTCTGTGTTACAACTGAACACTGTAAAAAAGATATAAAGACCACAGAAACTTCAAAATGAAACATTCAGTATTTCTACCCTCAAAAAATAAACCCTAACAATTATCTATCATACATAGATTAAAAATTATCTATCATACATCTCTTTTTTATGTGTGCACTTTTCCTTTCTCTCTTTCCCTCTCTCCACACACATACATTCTGTATGTTGTGTAATATATCTTCCTTTTCCCCTCTTTGTGGTATACAGAAATGTACCTCACTTGTAATAGGTATATTGTGTGGTATATTATGTAGAATATTATAATTTTATCAACTAGCCATCCATTCATGGACATTTGAGTTATGAAATACTGTATTTAGAAACTAAGCAATATATCACAATATTATCTGTCATAAATAACAATTGAATGTCAGCCAATGACACAATGCATTTTTCAGCAGAATCAAGTCTGAGTACTTTCTGGTGCTTCTAATAAATATTCACAGCAGGAAAGGACTCTAAAGAAGGATCTTGTTTATGCTTATTCCACCTAAGTAAATCATTTGTGTGTTTTAATTCTAGATTCACCAAGTCATTAGCATTCAAATGTAGTTGAGAGCATAAGTTCATTTCAAAAGCATGCTTGGGATTTTGCAGTTTTACAATTTATAGCAAGAACCAGACCGACTCAATACTTTTCTAATAAATAATATCTTTAATCACTGTCCTACTTAAGCAGGTAAATGATTATTCTTTATTGTACAGTGGACCCAGAACTGTGATGGATTAAGTTTCTAATTCTTTCTCCCTGCTCTGTTGTGCCTGCACTGCCAGTCCCTCCCTGTCTACAGACAGATGAAGGAGTACCTCACATCCTGGCTTCCTTCACTGCCATGGTCAGCAGGAGATGACTATTGCCCAGAGGCCCTATCCAGGTCAGCTTGACCTGGATACCCAGCCTCCCCAAGGACTCATAGAACGAATCCCATCATCCCTCACATTCCACCAGAAGGCCACGCCTCTCCAGGGCATCCGAATTGTCTGTGCCCTCTGCTGCCATCTGCCGTCTCTGCCCATCTGACCCAACTTGCTACTTTTCTCCAACCTCCCAAAACTCTTCCCCATGCCATTTGGAATTGATGAGCTATCAGGGCAAACTATTCTAGATCCCCAGCCACTACTCTGAAAGCCCTCACCACCTGCTCAACCTAATTGAAACCTGGGTGCTTCCTGCAGACATCAGCTCCCCTGCAGCCCTCTCCAGCTTAGTATTGATGTTCCATTTTTGCTATGATGTTATTGTTAGTAGTAATATTCACAGTGCAAGTTCCACAGGCCCTGGAGCTTGGGGTGAGTGTCCCCTTAGTACCCTATTGTGGCTTCCAGATCATATCTCTTTCATCCTTTAAACACCCAACTCCTTAGAATTTTGTGCTTTTAGACTTTACCACCCATCTCTGTTGCTACGGCCCCTAGGTCCCATTCACTGCTGACCAGACTGCTTCACTATCTTCCTATCACTAGTTGCTGGCTTTGTTCTTGGAGATTTGCATCCAGTACCTTGCTTGCTTCTTTGATCCTGGATTGGTTCTCTCCACCTGCACCACCACTCCTACAGTCGGAAGTTTGACTTTCTGTTACCAGTGACAGGACTACCTCCCGGATCTTTACTGCAAATATACTTCTCTTGACCAGTATCTTCTATGCTTCTAGCTTGCCTATTCTAGACCTTCTGAGACAGGAAGGAAGGGGACAGGGCACAGCCATTCAAGGAATGACACAGCAATTAACACCAAGGTGGCAGAAAATTCAACTCCCAACAGACCTTGAGGCCCAAAATGGTAGGAGATTTGACTTCAGTAGACTTTAAGCTTCATTATATGCTCACTTTAATATATTAACATGGTACATGGCACTCCCACAGGTGCCATGACAGTTCCAAGGCTAACCATCAAAGGTCAAAAAGTGGGCAGTGGCCCAATTCCTGGGAATCCCTGCTCCTTCCCCAAAGTAGCTGAAATAATCCTCCCACTTGTTAGCATATGAAGTTACTGAGCCCATAAAAGCTAACAACCCCCACTCCTCATGGCTGCTCTCCCTTCTGAGTGAGACGGCCCACACTATCTATGTAGTGTGTAACTACTTTTACTTTAAACTAAGCAATCCCCACACCTTGTGGCCCTTCTCTTGCCTTCTGAGACTGCCTGCACTGTCTATGAAGTATGTATCTCTCTAAATAAATTTAACTTTACTCAACTATGCCTCACTCTTAAATTCTCTCCTGTGCAAAGCCAAGGACCCATACTTGGCAGGGCACATCCCAGGGTCTCAACTGAGACCTGGGACACGGCCATCTTCTCACCCCGCATTTTCCTGTATCACTTCCACTCCAGCAGGTCATTTGGACCTTTAATCCATTGACCTCTTTCTTTTCTTCTTTTCCTGTCATTCTTCCTGCTTTTATTGTTGGTTCTTTTCATATCCAGTCTAGATTCTTTGTTCTGCAAATATCCTCACCCTCTCCCATCTCCCTCCTTCTCCTAAACCTGCAACTAAATAAATCATGTGGAGAAAAACACTCAAGCATGTTAACCAGTCTCTTTAAATTCTGCACTATAATTCCACTTTATTTCCTTGATATATTAGCATTCCTTTTGCCTAAAGTGGCTTTTTCCCTTATTTTCCTGTCTCTTAAATTCTTCTCCCCACTTGCATTGATCTGATGATCTTGCCTTTAATACTGGTTAATAAGACAAATAATAAAGCAGGAACCCCCTCATCATTCTGTCATGATTCCATCAAACAACTTTTATCTGTAACCAGAGTCTCCATTTTACTCCTGTTTCTGTGAATGAAGCTTTCCTGAGTGTATTTTTTATTACAAATTTTTTATTGAAATACAGTTGGCTTGCAATATTATATTAGTTTCAGGTGTACAACATAGTGATTCAATATTTTTATACATTACACAATGATCACTGTAAGTCTAGTTACCATCTGTCGCCATACAAGGTTATTATAGTATTATTGACTATATTCCCTATGCTGTACATTTCTGAAAATATTGGACACCAGCCCCTCCTCTTGTGCCCTGGTCCTGTCAACTGAAAAGAAAAATGCACAGTGTGAGAGCTGTGAGTTTCAGTTTTATTTGGGAACTTTCTGAGGATTATAGCCCAGAAGACAGCCTCTCAGATAGCTCTGAAGAACTGCTTCAAAGAGGTAGAGGAGGAGCCAAGATACATATGCATTTTTCTGGCTGGGAAATACTGGTAGTCAAGCATACATCTTGGTAAAAGGTTACTGCTAGTCAAGGTTACAATAGCAAGCTTGGTGAAAGGTTACTGGTAGTTAATGAATTTAGTGCTTTCCTATGTATGGGAGAAAGAAGAATCTGAGGTCATTGAAATTCTCCCTTAGGTATGCAGTTTAACTCTCCAGGGGCCTCTATATCCAAGACGCAGAATGCTGCTTCCTAAATTCCTCTCAGGGGGTCCACTCGACTGCAGTGGCTCATGACTTGATCCTTGTAGAACTGGAATGGCGGGCACCAGCTTTGCTCATGGTGCCATCCTCTCTCAGTCTCAGGGACGGGCTCCAGTGGTAGTTTGCCTTAGTGGCTTGGTACACGGGCTCTGGGAGTCAGACGGCTTAAGCGTGAATCTCGTCTGTGCCATCTCCTAGGTGTATGAGCTTCGGAAAGTCATGTAATTGCTCTGTGCCTCTATTGCCCCATCTGTAAAATGCAGTGGTATCTACTTTGCCAAGTTCTTGTGCAGATTAAAGGAGTAAATTTAGTGCAGTGCTGAGGACAGGGCGGGGCTCCCATTGAAGGCTGTGTCTGCGTTAGCTGCTCCTCACCCGGGCAGCTCCTCCCTCTAGCACACAGACATGCTCTAGTGATTTCATCTTGAACAAACCGACCCTTCCCTTCTCTTCACATTTCCCCAGCACTTCAGCTACCGCTTTGTTTCTCAGCTCCTCCAAACAACAAAGGGTTCCCTTTAGTCCAAGCTTCTCTTGCCTGGATTGCTGCAGGAGTTTTATGATCCATCCCCTGGAAATCAGATAATGTCACTGACTAAAAAGGTCTCCTAGGAATAAAACCAACACTCCTATTCTGGCATGCAAGGCCTGGATTGTTTAGATAGTGCCTCAGTGATCCTGAAGCACAGACCACCCTAAAAACTCTGGCTGAAAGCAGCCCTTGTTCTGCTGGGTCTGCTGGTCTGCCAGGGCAGCTCTGCTGATTGCAGCTGCTTTGCTCACATGCGTGCAGATTGGTGCAGGGCTGGCTGGCCTAGGCTGTAGGGACTAGGCAGCTCTGCTTCCAGCTGCAGGTTTGCTCTGGCCTGTTCTGCTCCCGGTGTCTCTCATTCTCCTCTTGGATGGCACCAGTCACCAATAGGCTGTGGCAGAGCACCAGAGGACGTACCTAAGCATCTGACACAGTTCTTGTGTCACTTATGCTGGCATCCCATCTACCAAAGAAAATGTCGTGGCAAACCCGAAGTCCAGGGATGGGGAAATAGGCTTCCTCTTGTGACAGAAATTACAAAGTGGGCATGTCAAAGGACATGGACTAGTGTGTGTATGCGTGTGTGTATGTGTGCATGAGAGAGAGATTGGGTCTAATATTTCAGTTTCCTGCACCATCCTCTGACATCTCACACCAGTTAACTCCTTGCCCACAATGCTCAGGTCTTCTCTCTGTTCCTTTGGCACAACCAATTCCCACTCTAGGGCTGTTTGCACTACATCACTATGCTATAAATTTACACGTAGCTTTAGCACTAACATTTGGTTTCCAGAGGATTCTAGTGACATGACAGCTATTCCTTTTCTTTCTTCATTGTTTTTAGCCCTTAAATTTTATATTATTTTTGATGATCTGTACCTTTAGAGCCTTCATTGACTTGAGGGTAGATAGGAAAGCCTTTCAGATTCACCATCGAATCAATAAAACACTTTTATTTTCCTCTAATACTATGAAACCTGTCAAAGATGAAAAACAAATTAATTTGCTCTACAGTTGCTCAATAGGAATAATGGATAGTAGGCAGAGCCCTATGAGGAAAAAGCAAATCTAATGGAACTTTAGAATTTGGGAGTTGAGATGACTTGGATTTTGTGCATTTGAGCTTCTGGATTTAATAGATGCCATTTTCTAAGCATTTGAATTACTTTTTTTATTTATTCACATTACGAGATATTCAGTGGTCAGTTGGGTGTTAATTTGCCCAGTGCATACCAGGCAGCTTTTGGAGGTCTCCTGTGACTCTAGGGGAGCAAAGTTTGCAAAGAGGGAAGGACCAAATATAAAATGCAGGTCGGGGGTTGGCCCCAGAGGCACTTCAGCAACTGGCTCATGGATGAAAGGGACTGGTGGAGAGGGAATTCAAGGGACTGTATTTTTGGCTTCCAAGAGAGGGGTTTGGGACCTGGGGACAGGGCGTTCTCCTTCCTTATTTGGCAGAACTTAGGCTTAGGGAGTGGTCAGGAACCACTTTCCTGGTGAAGAAAAGGGGAAGCTTCACTACAGTCCTTGCAGGACCCAGGCCCAAAGTGGGGGAGGGCGTGTGTGTATGTGTGTGTGTGTGTCCTTTGTGGCCTTCTGCACAGCTGAGAAGCACATCGTCATCACAATCATGGTAAAGAACTAGCATAATTGAGGGCTTTCTGTAGGTCAGCTATTATGATAAATGCTTTACACCTGAACTCATTTAACCCTTATAATAACCTTTGGCAGTTCTGTTATTATCATTTCCATGTTAAAGATGAGTTAATGGAGGAGGGTGTGTATAGTTCAGTGGTAGAGCACATGTTTAGCATGCATGAGGCCCTGGGTTCAATCCCCAGTACCTCCATTAAAAAAAAAAAGTTGTGTTAATGGAGGAGCAAAGAGTTTTCAAAGGACACTCAAGTGATAGAATCAGATTTGAGCTCGAGTCTGTCTGATGATAGCACTGTGCAACACCGCCAAGAGCAGGGGGTGCAGAGTCCAGGTGAGAAGCACGGGGACTCACTACAGCCTGCGGACCTGGCCTACTGCACCCCCTCAGGGAACGCAGTACAGCACCTGGGGCTCCGGGGTGGAAGCAGCAGGGAACAAAGGGACTCAATCTACAAGCTGCTACTGCCTGCATTTCAGCCACTGTGGGAGGGAAAGGTGTTGTTGTGACTATGGTGACCAGAGGGGATGATTTAAGGATTTACCTGTGATTGTGGCTGAAGCAGTGAGCATTGTTCATATCTGGGTCAGGAACAGTCTGTGGGCCTCCCTGGGCCCCGGCTGGAGACCAGAGAGCCTGACATCCCTGAAAGGCCTGGCTTAGTTTTATCAACAAGGAAGCTGATGTATATTATTACCTATCCCATTGTGTTGCTTATTAGCATTTATCCAACAAGGTGCACCTGGAGTAGGCGCCCTGCATTCTTGTTATGAATAGTTCTGTTACTCTCCAGGCACACAGCTGCTTCTGGCATAGCTCCCTGTCCTCAGAGCTGATGACCAGGTCTCGTTCCCTGGGGGGGCCTCCTGGTGTCTCACTACAGCCCTGTCCTGTCACTCATCTCCCCTCTGGCCCCAGGGAAGACAAGGAATTGGAGGTACTCAGAAGGCAGGAAATAGGGTGGTATCCGACCAGCTATGTTTTATCTCCTACAAATAAGTGCATGAATTAAGACAAAATAGCAGTGGGAACACTTTTTCAATCAAGAATAATCATCACCATGCAACCGAGAGCCATAAAGCCTAAAAGCAGCTCAACTGGTTTTTTATTTCCTTTATTTTTGGTTTGGTTACAGCAGTATTCTGATAGCTCATTTATGCTCATGCCTCCCTCTTACAGCCTGGACTTTTATATGGGGAATAAAGGCTCAGAGAAAGGAAAGAACGAGAGATATAGGGCACTTTTGTCAAAAGGGAGTTTGTAATTTAAAAAGAATGACAAACCACAAAAATGTATTATCCAATTGGTACACCAATAAGGTACTGTGTAAAGTCTCAAAATGTACAGACAATGGGGAAATGAGAGTAGATAATAAGGAACAAAATGTGTCTAAGTATACCAAATTCAGAAGTCAAGGTGGGGAGAATCAAGGTAAATGGTCATTTTCAAGAGAGGCTTCACCTGTCAATCTTGAGATAAGAGCTATCGATCCTACAGAGGCATCCTCAGATCATAGTCTTAATAGCATCTTAGAAACAGTCTTTGCAAAAGACTAATCATACCATGATGTATAATGTCAACTCTAAATGACAGGTAAGTGAGAAGTTAGCCATTAATGTTCTGGGTAGGTGTGAATTCTGTTATTACTTGAAGGGGACAGCACTATTGTAGCTTGGGAGTTTGCTCCCCAAAGTGATATTTTCCTGTCTAGGGAGGATAAAAAAGATCCTTTGTGTGGGGTTTTGCTTTTGCTATTATGGAGTCTGAGTGCTATGCCCCATGTTATCCTACAAAGAGACTGGAGGCCCTGGACCAGTGGGAGGTACAACAGAGTGTGGCATGTTAGTAAGGAACTGGGCTTTTTAGTCCTGATGTTGCCTCTAATTAGCCCTGCAACTTTGGACAAGTTCCTTAACTTATTTTTGAGTATGTTTGGATATGTTTATTAACCATGTTTCTAGCTTCTGTCAGTTTGATGCTTTAACATCTGCCCTACATGTATGTGCTGGACATGCCTTGTTCTGGGCAACCCAATGATATGCCTTAGTCACCTTGCCTTGATCTCCTGCCTCCCTCATTCCCTCTGTGGGCCCCCTCCCTCTGCTTAATGACCAAACCTTGGTGCTTCCTCATGTGGCCCCCACCTCTTGGGAACTGTCTTTCCAATAGCAGTCATCTCCTGATCTGTTGGCCTCCCAATACCTCAAATTAATACACTTGATTTTAAAACAGTCAAGAACTGATGCTACTCTAAGCCTGCTTAACTGCAGTGGAGGCTCAGAAGGATGAGAACTGGGAACTGGGAAGACAGTTTTTCTAGGTTGCAGGAGCCAGTTGTCTTTGCTCTGCTCTGCGTACCTGCTTCATTCTTCTTGCTTTCTGAGAGCTGGCTTCCTTTGCTGTCCTGGGCATGATTCATCTGAGTCGTCCCCAAATGATGCTCTTGGTTGACAAGTCTGTTCAAATCCAGCATTCATATCTTACTGCCTTAGACTTTCTCTGTCCTTTCAAACTCCTGTGAGAAAAAAATCTGATCAGATCAGTCTAGCTTTGGGTCAGCTGTCCATTAGTCACCTGCATCGAGGGGGTAGGATAGACATGGCTTACAGAGGGGAAGTGAGAGGAGCAGGACCGTTGACTAATGTCTAGTACCTGAGGGCATTTTGCAGTATTTTTTAAAAAAAGTATTTAAAGGGATTCCACTTTTTAAAAAATCATAAGTAACTGAAAAGATGGCAAGTTAATATTCTTCAAAACCAGATTTGTTTGGTCAGGCAGCTCATTTTGCAAAGAACAAAGATAAAATCGAGAGGTCTAGAATGTTATTAAACCCAGTCTCCTAGTAGGAATTACAAATTGATGACTTCCCAGAGTCCTAAAGCAAATTCTAAAAATCACACCTTTGGTTAAAATTATAAGTAAACAATAGGTTTATTGTTTGAAGTTTTGGGAAAGCTAAAACTTGGAAATTATTTAACAATAAAGGAAGAATTGTTTCAGAGACAGTTGAAATATTATGAAAGGCTAGCAAATATTTAAAAGTAACAGCAAGTGTACTTATTAGAGTTTGAAAGGGTAAAGAGACTTTAATTTGGCTAAAATAAAAAATCCAACATTAGAACTTACAATTTTTAAAAATGGGATGATTTAATTATTTTTGTTTCAAGAGGTATTCTGTAAATGATAAAGAAGTACTGTGGAGCTCCTTTGTTGCGGGCTGAATATTCGTATGTCCCCCAAATTTGTATGTTGAAGCCCTAACCCCCAGCTTGGCTGTGTTTGGAGATGGGCGCCTTCAGAAGTAAAGTGAAGTGAGGTCATGGGGTGGGGCCCTCATCTGATAGGAATAGTGTCTTATAAGAAAAGACACCAGAGGGCTCTCTCTCCATGTGCATGCAACGAGGAAAGGCCATTTGAGGACACAGCAAGAAGGTAGCCGTCTGCTAGCCAGGAGGAGAGTTCTCATCAGGAACCGAATCAGCCAGCATCTTGATCTTGGACTTCTAGCCTCCAGAACTATGAAGAAATAAATTTCTGTTGTTTATGTCACCAAACCTTGATATTCTGTCATAAGTAAGTACAAGCAGACAGATACCCTTCATAACTTTTCGCCATGATACTTGTTACTAAAATATCACTCTTGTGTCCTCTGTGAATTATTTCCATGCCAAAACAAAGAACAAAAAACCCTGCACTATTCCCCAGAGAACTCTGAGGAAGGAAGCTAATATTTTTCTCTCTAAAATGTGTAAGTGGTGTCAACATCTTTCCTAAATCAATGGGCAGTGAGTGCCGCTGTTTGCCCCAGTAGGGTGAATGGATGAGGAAGCTTTGTTGTAGGGTAAGATGGCCAAAATTTGAGTTAAGCTATTTTTAATTTAAATATATTTTAAAACTTACATATTAATTTGTTAGGAAAGGCAGTGCAAATTTCAATCCATAAACTCCACAGCTGCTTTGCCCAGCTCTGCTAAACTGTTTCAGTTGGAGCCAAAATCTGAACCTTGCAATATTTCAAAGCACTTAGATAGTCACAGGGATAAAATGCTGCTGTCAGGACATCTTAACTCTCCATGATCCTGTAATAAGACTATGTTAAGAAACAGAGGGTAATGACACAGACTTGCTGATTGAGACGTGGTAGAGGTCCTTAGGCATGGGAAAAGTGATTTGCTCAGAGACTGGAGTGGATTTTAGCTAAGACTGCTTACTTATTCATATTCTATCATCCAGTGAATGAAATCCAAATTCCCACAAGTTCAAATCAGAGATTGGCCTATGGGCCATTTCTGGTCTGCAGGCATTTTTTGAAAATTTGCTAACAACTTAAACTCATAAAGATCTCTCATAAAAATCAACCATTTTGGCTTCCCTTTAAAAACTGGAAGAGGTGGCTGGATCAGAATAATGTATACCCTTGGGGACAAGTCATGAGGTCTCTAGGTCTCCATTCTCCACCACTCCCTAATGTCTTCACCTGCCCCATTCCACTCATTCATTGCTACTTGTGGGTCATTTGAGATCAGAGACCTTTAAGAATTATGCTCCAAACCAATGTCTCTTTCTCAAAAATCAGTGGGCAGCTGGATCCGGACAACAGGTTAAAACTGTATCAGTTAGTCAACTTTAGTTATTATCTACAAATAAAACATGAAAGAAGGGTGCTAAGAGAATGTTTCTGTGTAAAACAAACAAAAACTCCTCCTTGAGGAAATGCAAACCTATCCCTGGGCAGGAAGATTCGATCTCTGAAAGAAGAATGAATTGTGCAACTTCAAATATGTTTGCCTTTCTACTTGATCGTTAGAAACCCGGGAGATTGTGTTAGATCAGGCACAAGTAAGCAAGCTCCTTAGGAACTCTGAGGACTCAGCAGTATGGATAGGGACATGGACAATCTTAAAGTGTAGACAGAAGCAGCAGAGATTGGATAGGAAATGAAAAGAGGAGGAGGAGGAGAGAGGAAAAGAATGAGAGCCCAAGAGAGGGAGGAGAAAGAGAAGAGATGAGCATGGCTGTTCTTTCAGAGCCATTTTGATTCACTTTTGTTCTGGGCTGTTACTGTTAATTAATCCACCAGGTGGTGCTCTGAAATACCAAATAAACTTCCCTCCGTTTAAAAAATTATATGGCCTGAACTTTCCACTGTTCACAGCTATCAAACCTGGAAATGACACATGTCTGATTACTCTTTATTTGAAAATAAAAATATTTGAAAACACATAAAATATTTTTAGTAGAAGGATGAAATTTAGGAGGAAAATTGGAGATCTATTTAAATTGTTATTTTCAGTGTTCTTTAAAATGTCTTTATACTTTACAAAGTATAAATTCCAAAAAAGCCAAGAGAATTGCAGTGAATATTTGTGCTCCCCAAATCGATGTGTTTACATATCCTCAGTTTCTCTGGGCTGAGCTGGCCCCCTGTGAGAGCCATCTGTCCCCACTATATGTGCATGGGAGGCTATGGGATGCTGAGAAGAGTTCACTGGAGGAGTCTAATTTTCTGCATTCAGCCTGTGCTCACCAAACACCCTGGCTCCACTCCCCATGTTTTGGTCTCTGCTTTTAGTATACTCCATCCTCTGGGGACCCCTCAGAAGCTGAGGGAGGTCTGGCTCATTCATCCAGCACCACACTTTCTCCTTGGCTGCCCCCAAACAGCATTCCCAGAGAGGTCTGACTCTCCTCCCCCTCCCATAGCCCCTGGAAGTGAATTTAGACTATTTTTTAAAGTCTAATTTATGACACAATATAATTTAAGGAGGGAAAAACAAATGACCTGAGGAGAAATAGGCACTGGGGGCTGTGTTCTCAAAGATTTGGCATTAAATAATTGTAACTATGACAAAAGACAGTGTGAGTATAGCAACAATATTTTTAGAGTCAGATTGTCCTGAGTTCAAATTCTGACTACCCTACATGTTGCCTATGTGATTACGGCAAAATTAGTTTGCTTTTGTTTTTTCAATTGAAGTACTGTCAGTTACAATGTGTCAGTTCTGGTGTATAGCACAATGTCTTAATCATGCATAGATAGCCTCTTTGAGCCTGTTTTCTCTCCTGTGGAAGGAGGATAATAATTCCTACTCTGCATGGTTGTTGTGGGGATTAAATGAGATCAGGTGCTTAAAGTACCTGGGTTAGTCGGCGGCCTGTCCATTTCAGGGCCCTTTCTTTTCCCTTCCTTACCTTATATGTGGGCTCCAACTCAAAATTTGTCCTCCAGTGCTGGTAACAGAGACACTTCTGTGCTCCTCTAAGCCTTACTCCTGTCTCAGTAATCTGCTTTCACACTTTCCTGACACGGACCGTTGGCTGGATCTCCACTACCTGGCTACTTCAGTTCCTCATTGCCTTGTGCTCTGTGCTGCTGGGATGACCACCTGATGTGGTTTGTTCTACTTCTCTATGGCCAGTTGTCTGCCTGCCTTCTGGAATGGCCACTGTCCCTGCCATGCCCTCTGGGTACATCCTCCACTCCCTTCCCAGCAATGAAGTCCTTATTCCTGCTGCTGGGTTAACTCCCTAAATAACTGTCCTACTATGAAGGCCTCCTCGAAATCACTGGGCCTGATGCTTTAGGAAGAGAGCTGTCCAGCTGCACCATGCATAGCATCTCTTGGACACCTGAAAGTATGCAGAAAAATTGTGATTTTTAAATTGGGCTTGGAATCCAGTGGTCTGTCTATCCTGAAGGAGACTGCTGGCCTCTGGTAGGACAGCTTGAGGATCAGCAAAAGCTCCCCCTGGAATGTTGCACCCTCATAAAACCTGGGTCCTTTCAAGGCAGGAGTCCATACAGGGGAGCCCCAGGCAGCATTGCCAGGGTTGTGATAGGTAGTCTGAAAGGTGAGGTGAGGCAGTCAACAGAAGGCTGAGTGAAGGGCGCAGATGTTATGTGTTCTCAGAACAGGTGGTTTGGGCCCAAGGCCAAATACACAGACAGAAGGAGATACAGGAGCCTGTGGATGGGAAAGCTGCCAGCTGGGAACACCCACTGGGAGACATGGTTTATCTGGGGATTCTTATTTATGTATATTTTAAAACCAGTTTAATAATTCCTGGATATAGCCTTGTCCTGTATTTCTGAAACAGTTTTTAACGCTACAAAGAGCCCTTTAGAAAATCCATTTATCTGAATTATTTTTTGTTCTCTTAAATGCTTTTTCTGCCATGAAGAATTGACTCAACTTATTAAAATTTATCCTCATGCAGATTTTACATTAAATGCTTAAAACCCAAGCACTTAAAATTCTGAGGGAAGTAAGAAACATTTTTTAATAGACTCTGCAAATGTGCCACTTTATTAATGGTAGAAATGGTTGTGAAAATCTGTTCCTTTTCCTAGATAGTGTTCCTAATTACAGATACAGAAACGTTGTAGAAATTGGCATTTGATCAAGTTCAGGCATCTTGTAAAGCTGGTTCTTAATGCAGATTTTATCTTCAGGACTTTAGTCTGCTTTCCACAAACAGTAACAACTATTTGAGCAAGAAATCAAAGTGCTTGTGGCCCCAGTGATCCCAAAGCCATAGTTCTCAGGAGGCCAAACTAAGATGCTTCAACTCACCAAAGTCTTTTCTTCTTAACCTCCTCCAAAAGGTAATGCAGTTAACAGCTCTGCAGTTCATTCCAAATCGCACATGCTATCATTCTCTCTCTTTAAAAAAAAAACACCAAAACAGAAAACAAAATCTGAATGCTTTTTTCCTTGAATAGTGCAGGTAGAAAACAATTAGATCCATTTAGATCATAAAGTGTTTTTGGTTTTATTTTAAATTTTGCTTAAGAGGAACTTTAAAAATCAGTGTAAAGTTTGGATCTTAAGGGCACGCTCAAAAAGCCAGTCTCAAAAGCTTGTGTATTGTATGATAATATAAAAGCCTCAGATGACAAAGTTACAGTAATGGAGAGCAGACCGGTGGTTGCCCTGGGCAGTGTTGGGGGAAGGGTGTGACGATTAAGGAATAGTACCAGGAAGTTTCTTTGTTGTGATAGAACTGATTGAGGTGTTGGTTACTTGAAACTACACATGTGGTGAAACTTTATATAACAATTGGGCAGAAAAGAAAAGGAAAAAAAGAAGAAAAAAGTATATAAAATCTGTGAGATCTGAATAAGCTGAGCTAATAATATTGAAAAACATCAGTGTCCTGCCTTTGACAATGTGCTAAGACTATGTAACATGTTATTTTGGGGGGAAGCTGGGAGAAGGGTACAAAGGAACTTTACTACTTTTACAGTTTCTGGTGAGCCTTAAACTATTTCAAAGGTAAAGATAATTTTAAAAAAAATTCAATGGATAGAATTAATTAGATACATGAAGGGTTTCTTTTCTTTTCTTTTCTTTTTTTAATGCGAGAGTGTAAGTTCTTTGAGTACCTATGTAAGTGATACTAACTGCTTTAGGGAAAAGGAAGGTTTGCAATAATCCATAGCAATTTTCCAGTTATGGTTTCCTAAGTACTGTTTCCTTTTAGTGATAGTTTCTTCTTCCCTCCTGTTTGCCCAGTTTCTGTCAATTTCCTATTACACGTGCTCCTTTACAACATGTGAAAACTCTGTGCTTCTCTCTTTCCCACTGTCTTCTGTTTATTGTGCATAATGTAATCTCTTTCCCGACAAAACCCACATCTGGGTATATAAACCACATTTCATGTATAGTTATGAATTTGTTCCCTAGTCTGAGTGCACTTCTGCTTATTTCTAGGGAGAGAATGGGATATTGGAAGAATCTTGACCAGCAAGTGGAGGTAAAGCAGAGAAGAGAATTTCTCTTTATTTATACTTTATCAAGAGTTCCTTGGGGGAAAGGTATAGCTCAAATGGTAGAGCACATGCTTAGCACACATGGGGACCTGGGTTCAATCCCTGGTACCTCCTCCAAGCGGAAATCAATGAAGAAATATAATTACCTCCCCCTCATAAAACAAACAATACAAGAAAAAGACAACAAAACAAAATGCAGCCATTAAAACAAGAGTAAGAGCCTTGGCATTTAAACACCTGAATTATTCCTTTGCACGATGTAGTCTTGAGAAATAGGGCTGTCACTTTCTGGATGTGGAAATTAGGGCTCCAGTGAACTGATCTGTTTATGGCAGGGCTCCAGTGCTCATAGGAAACTAGAGGAGATCCTGAGAGGCAAACTGTCACAAACATCCCAGCCACAGAGTTGTGTGGTGGTAAAACCCTTCCAGCCCTCTTGATGCAAATGGAAGATTTAGGCTTGTGTGGTTTTCCTGTCTAAAAGGGTCTGGGTGTCCTTGAAGCTTCACCCTCTTGAATTCATCAGGGTCATGGTGGGCATAATCATGTGACAGATCTCCCTAAAGAGGAGAAGGGATATGAGAGGATTTGAATAGTGCTATGAAGCTGAGGAGACCCTTCTCACAAGAGAACCTGTCTCCTGCAGCCTTGGAGAATGCTCTGGAGGTGGACAGTACTCTCAGGTGAGGCAAGAGCAGGCCAGTAGAGGCGGACATGAGATGTAAGGAAATGATTAGTGAGTTCTACTGGGCCAAGAGTAGGTCTTGTAGGATTTCTGTTGTTTATAAGCCACCCAGTCTATGATATTCCATTATAGCAACCCAAATGAGCTAAGACAATCGTAGAATGAATAATGGATATTACAACTGCTTTAAAAAAATCCAAATAATAGCTTGTGGTATCCTAAATTCTGATAACTTTGTTTTCCTCTTCCAACAGAAATCCCGCATTATTCTTTTTATGGTCAAAAGAAAAGATGGATTTCTTGGTTCACTGTTCCTTAATACTGATACTACAGGTTATATTGCTGTATTTTGTATCCTAAGCTTCTCTTTTAGAATCAGCAAATAAATATTTGAGTAAAATTTATTAAATGAATTAGAAGACTAGGCTCTCTACATCTATCAGAATCTTTTCTGTTAATCACACTTCTACCTATTGGCTATAGCCTTGTTTCTTCTGTGAAACCTCACCGGGCTCCTTTATCTATATGTGACTTCTCCATCCTTTGAAAGCCTTTATGTCTTTATGACACTCATTCATATGGCATGCTTTGCATTCTTCCTTTTACTCTTCAACAGCGTTTCATTTACCTTTATATAGTATTTATTTATAACCCTTCTTGTTCCATTAAGGAAACCTATGGAAGAAAATATAAATGAGAAAATGGTAATGAAAGGAAAATAAATATAGGAGTATAAGATAAAGCCAACTGTTGCAAACATTTATTGGGTACTTGCCATGTCCCACATGCTGGACTATCCCTGCTTTCCTGGAAAGCGGGATTGAGTCGGGACAGAGCTGTGACTTATAGACCATTTCAACCCTAGGAAGCTCTCAGAGACCAGCTTCAAACCATCACTAGAGGTTTGATGTTAATCATTTAGCCCCCTAGCTACCCAACTTCTCCCTGAAGCACTCACTTCTTACTATCATTTGTCCTGGAAATTAGCCAATGTTATAGTCTCAATTGTGCTCATATTTTCCATTAAAGGACTTATTTTCTAACTCCATTGATATCTTGGTAGCTCTTCTCTGAACCTTCAAGGTTTAAGGTTTCCCATACCAGACTCTAAGACCATTCCTATAATTATGCTGGGGAGACAGGGTATCCCTCAATTTTTCCAGGGAATGTCCATTCCAGCTTGTATGTACTTAGCATACACTATATAGTAAAATGAATGCCTAGCAGTTTTTCATCAAGTTATAGCTGCCTTTGTAAAAGAAACCTCATTTATATCTCATCTTCTCTACACTGACTAAATGGAAGCAAATAAGATACAGAAATTATTATTACTTTCCAAATGTTGTGAGAGTGCTGGTGATACCAACAGAGTCATTTTGGGCTCCAGAGCAAATTATGAATAGAAAGTTATGATTGTAAAATATGTGGAAGTGGAGATTATTACCATAGCTATGTAAAAAGCTACAGTTCTCCCTCTCAAATCACTACCTAATTTCTATATTTTCACCAAATAATTTTGGAGAAAGTCCCTCCCAGGTCATTTGCATTTGCATTAGGACCATTAGAAAAAAATCATGAGAATATTTACTCTAATTTTCTATTTATATCTCTATGTATGAAGGAAGAAGAAGAAAACTATGGTTGCAGTATAATTTTCACTCTAATTGACCCTTTAAGTAGTACTTTTATTATAGTAACTATCACTTCAGATAATAACTAGTGATTAGAATTTTTTCCTCATTGGACTTATTTCTTCAAAAATGCTGAATTTTTGCTGCTCTCTTTGCAAAGTTTGACTAAGTTGCTAATTTAAGATCATGGGTGTAAATACGCTTCCACGAATTAGAGTTTTACTCCCAGGTGGCTCTGAGAAATGTTAATTTCCTGAGTCTTATTTTTCATTATATAATAAAGTCAGTTACTTTAACACAGAGGATATTAGACCCTGCTCCCCACAAGAGCCAGAATGTAGGTATTTATGTATATCAGAAGCTTTGCCATCATCATCTTTGGGCTTTTTCACAAGATGGGGTTGCATCTGGTACAACAGGGACAGAAGGTGTGGAGACCAAGGCATGCAGGGGTCAGCCTGCAATCCCAGGGGCAGGCAGGGTCTACTCTGGGAGGTCATTAAGTGATGCTTGGAGCCGACGGGTGACATCAAAAGCCAAAGGGAAATAAGCCAGGAATCTGGGAACAACTGCTAGAGGGATCCAAATAAATGTGAAAAGGTAACTTTCTTGCTTAGGATAACTATGTGGTAAGTCTCTGGCCATATTTCTCAAGGTTTCCTGACCACAACTTAGTAAGAAATATATTTTATATCATGGTCTAATACACACTCGCACACAGCCCTGTGTTCAGAGTTTTAGGAAGATCCTTGCTCTCCCCATGGATGAGGCACCCTGATATTTTCAGTTCTCTAATTCCTATTTGATTTCATTTAAAAGGTGTTGATAGGGGACTAGACTGGCTAATTGATAGAAATCCATAGCTTAAAATGTACTGTCTTGGAGACTGGGGAAATGGGATGAAGACAGTATATACAAAAAAAAAGGCTAGCGGACATGGTGTCTGATTTTAAGGAGATTGAAACTCCTTGGGAAGTTAGAATGTAACACATGAAACAACAAAATAACACATTTAGAGTAGAATAAATCAAAAGAAGCAAACTAACAGGCAAATCACTATTAAACAAGTCAGTTTTAGAAGCGTTGGCTTAAGATATGAATAGTTAAGGTCAGCGATTAGAGGTTTCCTGGAAACGTAAGTATAAAGCTTGCTTTTGAGTGACATGAATGAATGGAGATCCCAGGAGGAGTAAATAGCCCAGACAGTGTAATAGCAAGCTCCTACAGAAGACCCTGAAGTGTGGTTCTTGGTTGGAATGGAGACTATGTGTAGTACAGAAGGATGAGGGCAATAACTCAGTAGAGAGGGGGTAGGTGGAAGCTTTCAATACTTTTACCAGCCTCAGGCAGTAGAAAAAAACTACCTTTGCTTATAGAAATGACATGATGTAATTGTGTTTAAGGATTATTCTAGTGACTTTGCTGAAAGAGGATGCTTTGCGATCAGATTTATTGGAGACAAGGAAGACTGTTGTGACTTAGTGTGAATAACCTGATCTAATGTCACAGAAGTGAAAATTTAAGAAGGGAAGGACCCAGGAGATGGGGACACATTTGGCTCATATACATCAGTTTTGTGACCAGCCTTTTCCTGGTATAAGACCCAATGCTGTGTGTGACTTGAGAGGCAGTTAGAGGGGCTGCTTGTCCATAGTTGCCTCTGTTGCTCTGAAAGGCACTATCTTTCCTCCAGCCTGACCTGGAATTACCATTATTCATCACTACCGGGTTAAACCACAAATATTTGTACGCAGTAGGTTGGAACAGGAGCTGTTTATCAGCCTCCCTACCATCTCTGAAAAGTGGTACATACCTTTAAGGAAAACTGCCAGCTCTTTTAAAAAATTGAGCCCAGACCCTCTGAGGCAAGAAGGTGGCTGGACCTCAGAGCCCCGACTCCTCTTTCTAGAGGTTCATCTTCCTCTTGGGGATCTCACTAATTGCTCCTGTTAGTGCTGGGGTCACCCTTCTGTACCTTGCCTACCTAGGAAGATCTAGGCTGGGGTTCATTAAGGGAGCTGGATGGCAGGTTTAGCTGCAAGAACCCTTTAACATGAAGCATGCTGTATCTCAGAACCTCAAAAGTGCATAAATGGCAGCCGATGTGGGATGATGAATACTAAGCCCTCCCTTGGCCTTTATGACCATGCGGCCCTCACTGTTCACTGCTTTGGTTAAAGTTGCAAGTTGAACTCTCCCCATTACTAGCTGGGAAGACCCCTTACAGACAAGGTTAGCATCTTATTCATCTTCACAGCCCCTTACTATGTGACACACAGTACTTTGCATTGGTGTTTGTAAATAAATTAGTAGCACAATGAGAATATAAGGCATTGTTATTCTAGGTATCTTGACAAGGCTGAAGTTAAAATTCATTATCTTTTATTTAGGAGAATAACCCTAAATTAATTATTAGAAATAAGTTCATCCAATTAGTATAAATTAGTTTAGTAGACACTTTAGTAGAAATTAGTTTGTCAAATTAGTTATTTGGCCTTGGATTGGCTCCCCCATGGATGGAGACTATCAAGGTGAAGTCCACAGGAAGCTGCCAAGGAGCCTCAGAGATGCCCAAAGAAAGGAAATATATAAAAACAGAAGCAAAGCACCAAAATTGAACTTCATTTACTTAATAATCTTACCTCAAATTATTCTGCCTATACCCTTGCACATTTACTTAAATGGTATCTCCTCCTCCCCTACTTTTTAATGCTGTATTTCTTCAATATCTCCAAATAGAGCAGACATAGAACATGGTGTTGCTTTTCAAGACTAAGCACTGTGGGCTGTCTCTCCCCTTAGCCCCCTGCCCCAAATCTACAACACTGGCACAAAGAAGATGCTTAAGAATTAATCATGAGTGGAAAATACATACAACTTCATACAGTGAGGCACTGTCTCTTTTGTGCACTTCATCTGTAGCCTAGTACATAATAGTTTCAATGAGTATTTTTGTATGAATAAATAAATTTTCTCAGTGGTCTCTGAATTCCACTCTCCCCACTCCCTTTTCTTCCAGGGCTGGAACTATCATTCTCCCTGACAACTTAAACTCTCACTTCCTTGTATTCATCACATCTGTAAGCACACAATAGAAGCATTACCTTCTTCAGTTAAAATTCTGGCAGAGAGCTACAACCAACAATTCTATCCTTAAATGACTTTCATATTTGTGATCAGATAGAGCTAAGAGGCTAATTGAACCTGGCCACAGATTTCCCACTGACATTGGATGATTCAGTACTATCAACTCCCTTTTGAAGTTGTAAGTTAAATAATGTTCATGTGTCAGTGTAGAAGATGATGCATCTATGAACTCCAAATTTCTTTTGTATTCAGTTACTCAGGGTTGTTGTCAGACAATTGCTCAAATGAACTACAAGGAAATATCTGTACATTCCTGTGTAATGAAGACAGGTTCTCCCATCCTGAAAGATTTCCACACCATCCTTCCACCAAGAGGAACTCTTGATGTAACTTGAAGAAGTTTGGAAAGTAAGAATATTTATGTGTAATAATGTTGTAAAACATTGGAGTTTATTTCTGAGTTGTAGTTCACCAATTCTGGGTCCATATACTTTTAAGATTATATTTATGTTTATTCATTTATATTAATATGAATTATATATGTAATTTATGTTTTTATTATATTTATCTTTATTACATGAAATATTTTTCAATATACCATAAAAGAAGGAAAAGTTAAAACGAACATTAACTTTTTCATCAAATATCCTTCTACAACACCATTTTAAGAAGTGCTTAGTATTCTACATAATGACTGGATCATAATATGAGTAAGTTTAAAATAAAATTTGCAACAACAAAATATCTGCTCTTATTCAGGCATCCACAGTTTCTCCCAAGACTCCATTCTCAGCTGCTAGGAAGAAAACACTCGACACAAAGAAACCTCAACTCCGGGTAAGGTAAATGGTTTAAATTTGATGTCTCATTGATGATCTGGATCTTTTTTTTTCTAAAATACAGAGGACTGATTGGTCCCAGGACTCCCAGTGGATACCAAAATCCAGGAAGCTCAAGTCCCTTACAGCACAGTATTTGCACATAACCTAGGCAATCCTCCTGTATACTTTAAATCATCTCTAGGCTACGCATGATGCCTAATATGATGTAAATGCTAAGTAAATAGTTGCCTTCCCTGGCAAATTCAAGTTTTGCATTTTGGAACTGTCTGGAATTTTTTTCTGAATAGTGTCAATTTGCTGTTGGTTGAATCCATGGATGCAGAAATCGTGGATACGGAGGGCTGACTGTATCAAGGATCTTTGTTCCAAGGGGTGCAGAGTAAAGAAACAGGAAGATCCCTCTTGTCTTGGCATTCACCAAGGGAACACCCCAAATTCCTGTGTTCATTTCTTTAAGTCTCGGATGGTACCTGGTTGCCAAGATGATAATTACTTTTTCAGAAAGTTTCTAGGGTGAGAAATCCACTTTTCTCTGTGATACAGGGTGATCTAGAAAGCTAGACAAGATAAATAGCAAGATTTTGCAGGATCTTCCTTGATTATACTTAATAACACTCTTATAATTAATTTTAAGAATAAATCCGCAGTCATTTGTAAAGCAGCAACTCTTTGTTGGAATTGGGGCACAAATGTGAGTAAGACCCAATCTTGTAAAGAAGAGAGCTTTTCATCTCTGTTGGCAAAGTAAATCATTATTTGTGAATGCTTCTGAAGAGTATAAATTATTTATAAATAACATCTGTGTTTTTTTTTTTAAAAAATGTAATTCATTATCATACACGTCTATTGCATACATAGCCTGGCCTGCTTCCTGCAGAGTCTCATACTTCTGTCCTGTGGCTCCATTCCTGGAAGTCTGGCTTGCTTCCATATTTGCCAGTCCTTAGTAATGAATTACCAAAAGGAAATATTTAGTAACAAAAGACAGAAGTTGTATTTAATACCTACACTGATAATCATCAGCTTGGTGTGGGTCCTTAGTGTCCCACAAATAGATGTGTTCTTTCAGAGGAGGATGTAACCATTGCATCTTCCTCCACTGATGGCTGTCCTATCAGCTCTTCCCAAGGTTAACAGTTCTCCATTCAATGAGAAATTTCTGTTCTCCCAAGAGCATTAGCTACTTCCTTTTTCCTTCATTGATTCATCAAATATTTCTTGTGCACCTACTCTATAGTTTGCTGCTTTTTGTTTATGACACCATGTGTCTTGGGCCCAAGGCATTTCTCTGACTTTGTCAAAGTCACAGTTTTGATAATTGTTCTAGCGCATATCCTAGATACACTAGAGGTTTTCGCTGGTACTTGGGCTTATAGTAAAGCAAGGTAACTCAAGTTTAATTGAATGTGCTGTGCTGTATTTGATGGGAGTAATGAAAATTACAAGCATTTAAAAATCTGAATTACTTTAATAAGGACAAAGTGATTTCATAAATTAATTAATATATCACTTATTAACTGCCATTAAACACTTGTTAATTAAATACAGTGGTAGAGTTAAATAAAAAGGTGGATGATTTCCTAAAGGAGATGAAATTGTGATTTAAACATCTTTCTTAATTGGCTTAAAAGATAAGCATGGTACAATTCACCCAGGACTGGGAAGGCTGATGAAAGGCTCCACACAAATGGAGTGTTTTCAGAACAAGAAACAGTGAGGACTATTTTCCAGAGAATGATCATATTCTATTTTACTCTACTTCAGTGGTTATTAATTTTCTTGGTTAATGATTCAATATACATAAGTCAACTAATGTTTATTGAGTATGTCTTATATGCCAGGCATTTAGGGCATAAGCACTGAGGATTTGTTTGAACATTATTGAGCTCTCAGAAGGTGTATAGACCTCCAAAGTTCATCCATGGAGACCTTAGGTCTGTGGATTAAATTTAAGGACCCTTGCCCTATTTGAAGTTATTCAAGCAAGGAACAGTACGTGTGTCGTAGGACTAGGCACTTAACTTCCCTAGGCTTCCATTTTTTTTTTTTTTTTTGCCTATTAAATGAGAGTGGTAAATGAAAGCCTTTTATTTCTAAAAATCTGTGAATCTATGAATAGATGTTATAAAATATGCTTGTCTGTCTGTGTCATTGATCTCTCTGTTACTCCTGTTTTTATATGGAGATAGAAAAGAATAGTACAAAACCAACCATAAGGATGGGAAGGGATGAATTGGGAGTTTGAGATTTGCAGATATTAACCACTATATATAAAACAGAAAAACAAGTTTCTTCTGTATAGGGAACTATATTCAATATTCTGTAGGAACCTGTAATGCAAAAGAATATGAAATGAATATGTGTATGTATATGTATGACTGAGACATTATGCTGTACACCAGAAATTGACAGAACATTATAAACTGACTATCCTTCAATAAATTTTTTAAAAATTTAAAAAATAGAATAGAAATCATAGAATCCTCTGGGCTTCAGAGATTATATCAACTCATCCATGAGAAGAGGCTTGGCAATCCAGGTGGTAAATAGTCCCCCAAATGAGTGAATGTCAAGAGTTGGGACTCAGCTCTGTGTTTCCTGACCTCCTGTCAACTGACCAAAGTGCCACAGTGTGTATGATGATTTATCTCCCACTAATGCTTACAAGTGGTTATGTTAGTTTAATAACTTTCTTTTAAAATTGAAGTCAAATCATAGTTATTTGCTTATTGAGTTAAGATATTTATCTTTAATTAGAGGTGTCAATAATGAAAATGTTTTATAAACTGGCTTCTTGGTATGAGAGACATTTATGAAATTCAAGGATATTTGGGAAACCCAGAGAGCTTCACTAGTGACAATAACCCTATGGGGTTATGGGTTGAATTGTGTTCCCCCCAAATTCATACACTGAAGTTCTACCCCCTGTACCTCAAAATGTGATCTTATTCCTTATCGAGATAATCAAGTTAAAATTGGATGATTAGAGTGGACCGTAATCCAGTATGTCTTCTGTCCTAATGAAAAGGGGGAATTTTGAGACAGGCACGCATACAGGGAGAATGTCATGTGTAAAGGAGGACAGAGATTGGGTGATGCGTCTATAAGCCAGGGAAAACCAAATGTTGTTCAGAAACCTCCAGGAGCTAGGGGAACCTTGGAACACATCCTCTCTCACAGCTCTCAGAAGAAACAACCTTAGTTCTGGAAATCTAGCCTCCAGAACTGTGAGACCACACATTTCTGTTGTTTAAGCCTCCCAATTTGTGATACTTTGTTACAGCAGCCCTAGCAAACCCTAGCTAGGAAGATCACGTGGCCTCTCTGGGCTTTGGTTTCCTCATTTGTCAAGTGAGGGGTGACCCAGACAGATAAATAGTTTTTAGATGGTGTTCTGGGAGCCCTTTAGGGGCCTGTGGATGTGTTCCTGTGATACAAGAAAACTGTGAAGAAAAAAATGTATGTGTGTACGTATGTATTTATGTATGTTCATTCTGGAGTACCCTAGCCCCCTCCTCCTCTGTACCAGCTGCTCCCCCAGAAACAGATCCTCTCTACTTCCTGATAGGGAAAGGTCTCCAAGATGCTATGTGAAAAAAGCAAGCCTGTAGCAGTGTGTGTAGTATGTTCTCTTCTCTTTGTGTTAAAAAATGGAGGTAATCAAGAAGATGAGCAGTAACAACTGTTGGTGAGGATGTGGAGAACTGGAACACACATACATTGCTGGTGGGAGTGTAAAATGATGCAGCCCCGCTGGGAAAATAGTCTGGGTAAACCTTGAAATCATTATGCTGAGTGAAAGAAACTGGTCATAAGAGGCCACCTATTGCATGATTCCACTTACATGAAATGTCCAGAATAGGCAAATCTATGGTCTCAGAGAGTAGATTAATAGTTTCTTAGGCATAAGAAGGTGGGGGGCTGATAGCTAAGGGACATGGGCCTTCTTTTTGGAGTAATGAAAAAGTCCTTTAATTGGATAGTGGTGATGGTTGTACAACTTCATGAATATACCAAAAGCTGCTTAATTGTATACTTTAAAAGTGAATTTTATGGTATATGAATTAAATTTTAATTAAAAACCCTCTGGAAGGGAATTAACACATTTTAAAGGGGGCAAATAATTCAGGTTTTCTTGATTATGCACAAAAAAATTATATAAGGAGACTATGACACTTATCAGTGGTTACCCAGATTGGGAGGGGCTTCTGATGGAGTAGGAACTGAGCAGTTGGGAGATAAGTGAGAGAGAGAGATTTTTATTTTAAAAAAAACCATAATTATATGTACTGTTTAATGTTTTATAATTTTATATTAAAATTTGAACCATGTGAATATAGTATCTCTTAAAAATTAAAAAATAATACAATTAATTAAAACTGTATATGTTGTATTAGAGTTTTATTATGGTTAGTTTGGTAAAACGTAGGTGTCAATCCCTAGATGTGAGAGCTTGAATACACATATTTAACTTTAGTTTTTAGATCATTTTGTTAATTTATCTTTAGGAAACATATTTGTTGGATCCCCTTTCTACTTGTTTATGATGTTTGATTACTCATGCTGGACAATCCTTTCTCTTTTTAGAACAATTTCTTTTTTAAAATTATTTTTAATTTTTTTATTGAAGCATAGTTGATTTGCAATATTATATTATTTTCAGATGTACAACACAGTGATCCAAAAATTTTTTATGAATTATACTCCATTTAAAGTTATTATAAAAGATTGACTGTATTTTATATGTTGTGCAATATATCCTTGTAGCTTATTTATTTTATACATAGTAGTTGGTACTCTTAATCCCTTGCCCTTGTCTTGGCCCTCCCTGCTTCCCTCTCCCTACCGGTAACCACTAGTTTTTTCTCTATATCTGTGAGTCTGTTTCTGTTTTGTTATATTCATTCATTTGTCTTATTTTTCAGATTCTACATATAAGTGATGACATACACTGTTTGTCTTTCTTTGTCTGAATTATTTCACAAAGCATAATAACCTCCAGGTCCATCTTGAAAATGGCAAAATTTCAATCTTTTTAGTGGCTGAGTAATTCCACTGTATGTGTGTGTGTGTGTGTGTGTCTGTGTGCCTGTGTGTATAATTATATCAATCACATTTTCTTTATCCATTCATCCTACTCATCTACTGATGGACACTTAGGTTGCTTCCATATCTTGGCTATTGTAAATAATGCTGCTGTGAAAATTGGAGTGCATGTATCTTTTTTTTTTTTTTTTTTTTTTGAGTAAAAGCAGATTTATTCAGAGAGATACACACTCCATAGACCTAGTGGAGTGTAGGCCATCTCAGAAGGCCAGAGAGGCCAAAAGGCAGGGAGTGTTGTTGGGGTGGTGAAAGTAAAAGTAGACACACGCTCCATAGGCAGAGTATGGGCCATCTCAGAAGGCAAGAGAGAGAGTAACCTGTGTGCATATATCTTTTTGAATTAGTTTTAATTTTCTTTGCATATATGCCCAGGAGTGGAATTGCTGGATCATATGGTAACTATATTTTTGGTTTTTTTAGGAATCTCCATACTGTTTTCCACAGTGGCTGCATCAATTTAATTCCCACCAAAAGTGTACAAGAATTTCATTTTCTCCACATCCTTGCCAGCATTTGTTATTTGTGGTCTTTTTGATGATAGCCATTCTGACTGGTGAGAGGTGATATCTCATTGTGATTTTGATGTGTATTTCTCTGGTAATTCATGAAGTTGAGCATCTTTTCATGTGCCTGTTAGCCATCCATATGCCTTCTTTGAACAAATGTCTATTCAGGTCACCTGCTTATTTTTTAATCAGATTGTTGTTGGGTTTTTTGTTTTTTTGTTTTTTTTTTTTTTGATATTGAGTTGTTTGAGCTGTTTATATATTTTGGATAATAACTCCTTATTGGTCATATCATTTGCAAATATTTTCTCCCATTCAGTAGGTTGTCTTTTCATTTTGTTGATGATATCCTTTGCTGTGCAAAAGCTTTTAGGTTTAAGTAGGTCCCATTTGTTTATTTTTGTTTCCTTTGCCTTAGGAGACAGGGCCAAAAAGTATTGCTACAATTTATGTCAAAGAGTGTTCTACCTATTTTCTTCTAAGAGTTTTATGATTTCAGAGCTTACATTTAGATCTTTAATCCATTTTGGGTTTATTCTTGTATATGGTGTGAAAAAAAAGTTCTAATTTTCTTCTTTTACATGTAGCTGTCCAGCTGTCTTATTGAAAAGTCTTTTCTCCATTGTATATTCTTGCCTCCTTTGTCATAGATAAATTGACCATAGTTATTTGGGTTTATTTCTGAGCTCTCTATTCTGTTCCATTGATCTTTGAGTCTCTTTTTGTGCCAGTACCACACTGTTTTGATTACTGTAGCTTTGTAGTATAATCTGAAGTCAGGGCACATGAATCTCTTTTCGGTACAATTTTTATTTTTTCTAGGACTATTTGGTTTACTTTTTATTTCTCTGCATTTGTTCCTCTTTGCATACATAAATGGAAATAAGTAGTCATCTTGTATACATATAAGCAGATGTGTAATTAGTGAAACAAAATGCTCACATATGAGAATATTCCTACTGATCAAAATCTCAAAATTAGTTTAAAAAAAGGAACCTTATCCTTTTTCATTTCAACTAATTTTTATCAATGTTTTATGAACTATAATTTGCAACCAATTGGTTATTCATGCAATCAGTTTTTTTAAATTGGTTAAAGAGTTGAATAAAATAGAACTAGCCAGAGTTAATAAGAAGAGTGAGTAATATTTTGAACAGCATTTAAGATGGGGTGTGTGTGTGTATGTGTGTGTTTGTGTCTATAGTATAATTCTAGCTGTGGACCTTGGTTTTAAAAAATGTTTGAAAGTCACTGCTTTCTATTAATTCTTTTCTTTTCAATATTGTTATGAATTTATATCTTTCATAGATTCAGTTAATTTTAGTTAACCAAAATAATGACTAATTGTTATTACTCTGATTAGTAATCACTAATTACTATTATTCATATTATTATAATTAAACATTATTATTATTATTTCCATTGATGCTCAAATTAGGACAACTTGACCAGTGAGAGTTCTTTTAAATTGGCTCCTGTGAAATTCATCAGTGTTATTTTAGCAGTAGTTTGTTCTTTTCTATTGAATAAAATTTTATTGTATCAAAATCCCACAAGTTGTTTCTCCATTTTCCTTTTGATGGACATTTGTGTTATTTCTGTTTTGAAGCTATTTTTAATAAAACTGCTACAAACATTCTTGTGCAAGTCTTTTTGTGGACATAAGCATTTCTTTCTCTTGGATATACTATATATATTAGAAGTAGAATTATAGGTCATTGGGCAGGCAGATGTCTATTTAACTTTCAGAGAAATTGGGAAGCAGTTTTCCAATGTGGTTGTACAGTTTTATACTCACACCAGCAGTGTATAATAATTCCTATTGCTCCATTTTATTGCCAACATTGGTATTATTAATCTTTTAATTTTAGCTACTCTGATAGGTATGTGGTGGCATCTCATGGAAGTTTTAATTTGCATTTTCCTGATGACTAAAGATGTTCAGCACCCTTTTAGCATGCTTATTGATTATTTAGATAACTTCTTTTGTGGCGTGCCTGTTTAACTCTTTTGCTCATTTAAAATATATATTATTGATTTTTAAAATCTTTTTTGTTAGTCTGTGGCTTGTTTTTTCACTTTGGTAATGATGTCTTTTGGTGAATAGATGTTTATAAATTTGATGAGATCCAGTTTATCTATTTTCTTTTAACGTTAATATCTTTTGTGTACATTAATATCTTTTTGTGTAAGGAGCCGTTGTTTATCTTAGTGTCTTGAATAGTGGGCTACTCTGGACAGAAACAGAGGAAAGTGTGTATCTTTTTGAGTTTTATGAGTTCACACTTATTTTTAAATTTTGGCTTATTGTTTCTCATTTGTTTCATGTGTATTTCTTATTTAGCTTGTTATTCTCTACTTTCCTTATAATGTTGATCACTAAGACTTTCTCCTGCATTTATAACATAAGCTTTACTTGGGAAAAAAGGTCTTAAAACTTAAAAGAAAATATATGAAACCCCCCACCAGACTACATGGTATTTAAAGTTAATGTTATTTCCAAGATGTTATGATTTTCTGATTCACTCTGTGAGGATTATCTAGGCAGAATTGTTGACTAGGGACAAATCCAGGTTTTGTGGAACTTGAAGCTTGTATGAGTTTGGGGATCACTTTTTAAGAAACAGAGTTTTACAGACCATTTCATTTGGGATTGCCTCATTTCAAGATGTCTCCAATATGCCAAGATGTGATCTGATGTGCTGAGATACATAGATGTGTAAGTTTGCTTCTCACTGTTTGTAGTGTTGCTGTAAATTTGTACCTTACATTCATAGGAATTGTAAAAATTTTTGTTTTGTAGGATTTCTGTAAAAAATACATATGCTGTGTTTATATTAAGTTGTATACATGGCAGTATAGAGCATATTTATGATGAAATAAAAATTCCATTTTGACTAAGGGATAATGAGGTCAGATTTTCAACTTACAATTTTACGCATCTGATGATTGGAAGAACCCTCCACAGACTAGCTTCTGGCTCTGTCTCTCTCCATTTTCATAACACAGTATATTCAATGCCCTTCATCTTCATATCATGATTGCAGATGAGTCACAGATTGGGCACTTGAATTATTCCTGGAAGAAATTATACCCTCGAAGGGTTAGCAGTACCTAATTATATAGAAAAGTGACTGATAACTGCATCAATTTATCCCACTAAATCCAAGTTAATTGCATCTCCAACTCAACTTCCACTTAGCTGGATCTTCTGAATACCTCTGGTCACTCCAGTGCCACCCAACAAGATGGAAAATGTGATGCTAGTGAAAAGAGAAAGCTACCTTAAACAACTGTAGTTAAAATATCTTCTGCAAAATTTACAAAAATATAAGTTCATGTGAATATGTTGCTGGAGCCTCTCTCAGACTTTGAAAAGGGCCTGTGCAAGAGAGGGGTTCTAAAGCTTAAGATTCATTATTTTATGGTAAATCTGCCTATGCTTAGTACTTAAAATTAGAAATGTAAAAGAAGCAAGATACACACATTATTTAATAATTACTCTCTGTTGTAAATATTAGATAATATTTAAGTTTAGTTTATAGTACATTAGATACTGATGCGTATACTATATATTGTAGAAAACACTTAACCCTTTAGTACTTGGCCCATATTAGGTAGTCGAAAATGTTTAGGAATAAGTATATGCATGAAAAAATATTTAAAATATGTGATAGTTGGGACTGTTACAAAAGACTAACATACAAGCAACTTATCCCCATTGTTCATTAAATCTTACCATTGGAAGTGTTGAGAATCATGTGATAATGTAATTTAAAAGAAAGGTTCTATTTATTGAGTGTCACTCTGTGTCAAATATTGTGAGACACATAATTACACTATATTTGTTTAAAATTGTATTTTTCTGAAATCTTTTTAATATTTCAATAATGATTAAGAATGATGCCTTTTATTCCACT
This sequence comes from Camelus bactrianus, assembly GCF_048773025.1. Classification (NCBI taxonomy): domain Eukaryota; kingdom Metazoa; phylum Chordata; class Mammalia; order Artiodactyla; family Camelidae; genus Camelus; species Camelus bactrianus. The sequence goes on from NC_133540.1 coordinate 98,251,235, forward strand.
TAATGACTCACGCACTCACTGATGTCAACAGTATTTGAATTAAAGCTGTGGTTCCATCATGAAATAATTCTACCATGTTTCACAATGAGTACTTTTAGAAAATATTTTCCAGTAACTATTTTAGTAGAAAAATAGTGAAAAATATTCCCTAACTATTTGCCCTGATCTGAAAAATATTTCTGACATCTGCAGTTACATATTTTGACAGTCATGTGAATCGAATATGAACAAAGCAAACTTTTAGATACTAAGGAAAGATACCGTGGAAAGAGAGAGAAAGCAATTGTTTTAGAGGAAATTATTATTTATTCCAGGACATAGTCCAAGTGCATAACATGAGAAGATTCTTAGAACAATTATAATAATTTTTGTAACCATATTGTAAAAAAAGTGGTTATTGCAATAAAATTATTGGAGAATATGCTGATAGCATTGTTTTAAAGTTTACTGAATATTTTAAGTTTGACATTTCCATGATGTTGGGGTGGGTCAAGGCAGAAATTTAGGATTCTAAACAATGATCTCCTGAGTAGCTAAATTAGTTTAATCAACACTTTTAAGCTGATAAAAATAACATATCTTGTTTGCACATCCTTAATGTATAATGATATTTGCATATGGCTCACATTTGATTCCATTTAATTAAATGAAATTATTTACGTGAAGTGCCAAGGTCACATTGCCTGGCGCAAAGAAAAATGTGAAGTATATTAGTTGCAACCCTTATCTCCTAATTAAATTGAACCAAAATGTCAGTTGCATACTATTGTGCCCAAAGTTATGCTAGACTGTCTAATTTTTTAAAAATATATCTTTTTGTTTAATTTAAGATATAAATGTAACTCAGAATTTGAAAAAAAAAAACCTGTAAAAATCAGCAGCATTTAACCCAATATTGACTTAAGTTTCAAGTTATAACAAGCAGGGAATGAAAATAAAGATTATGATATTATCTCTATCCTTGATGTGTTTCCAGCTTTCCTGCCACAATTTGAGAATAAAATTTGAGAATAAAGTGCTCAGTTGTCTTATAAAAATGGCAGGTGGGTAGCTATTTGGAGAAGGACAGTAATGTGGCCTGGAAGAGTCAGAATGTCAACTCCATCTTAATAAATGGGAAAGGTTTGGCTAGGCAGTGACAAAAGAGGGAGCTTCCTAGGAGAGTAAATGTTTTGTCATTCATAAATATAGCAGGTAGTTTTTTAAAAACTATTTTGAAATACAGATAGTATAGTGGCATTTGGTGATGCCATTAGGTTTGAGGTTACAGGAACATCCCTTAACAGTGCTTTGCTAAATCGTGCTCTTTAGAAATTCAGAGGACTCAGAATAGCCAAGACAGTCTTGAAAAAGAAGAGCAAAGTTGGTCAAAGGTTATGTGTAAGCCTCCTTAGCCAGTTAGATTTTTACCTTTTACCATCGAATGTGTGTGCACCTTGGAGGCTGCTACATAGTTCAGAGAGTTTACTTTTGTTATGCTTGTATCGCACCTTTTCAGCTGGGAGCAGGATCTTGGAGTTTCCTTCTCTGATTGCTCCTGAGGGATGTTGGGGAAATAGTTCAAAAACAAATCTTTTCCCAACCCAGAAATCTTCTCCACAGCAGACATAGAGAAAGAAGCAGTTTTATTATGGACTAAGCATTAAACAAGAAGGTGATGTACATCACAGGCAGTCCGCTAAGAGGTTGTAAAGACGGAAGGAAATCCCCGCCATTTTATGTAGCCCAGCAGATGGAATCCACGGCACATGTGTTTTCAAGATAAACAATGACTAGTCAAGTAAGGGGACCTGACGGCACCTTTGTCACACATAGTTTGTGCTAACTTTACCTGGTAATTGGGGTGACCATCTATGTTGGCTAATTGGCTTTATCCAGTAAAAACCAATTTCTCCTGTCTGTATGACATGAGAGGAGGCAGCTTTGCAGCTTGGAGCAAGGCCCCACTGAAGTTAAGCTCCTACCTGCGCACAGACACTGGGAGGTAGAGGCACAGTCTCCCTCCATGGTGACATCGCAAAGAGTTGGCTCCCAGGTTCTCAAGAAAGACAGTGCTGGGTCACAAAGCTGAAAAAGGCTGATCCAGTCTTCAAAAGGATTTATATGCATTTCAAAGAGAGGAGAACTTTTATACTTCTGATCGTAAATCTCATACTCTGCACCTGACTGAGATGGCCTCGAATTGCCTCTTACTTATTTGAATATGGAAGAGTGTAACGCAGTCAAGCAATCTTCCTGAGGCTGTGGAGTCAATCTGATTTATGACTGCCACAGTACGCTCTGAAGAGCAGGTGCATTTCTTCTTCTATATACCTGAAGGAAAGAATCTCCCTTATTAAATTAAGTTTAATTAGATTCTTTTGAGAACTTGTCTCAGAATGACATAGACTGGACAGGCAGACAATCTCCCAGGATCAGTAAACAGGAAGGATCCCCAAGATCCAATGCCAGATGACAGGTGGGACTTGGGTCAGAAAAAAAGCAGAGCAAGATATCTGAGCATCTGTGCTAGTCCTTTGAGACTGGATAATATGCAGATAAATGGGTCTTGGTGTTCGGAAACCTAGACTTTGGAAATCTATTTTTCCTTTCACATTTAGTATACTTATCCTTTAAAAATGTTTGCTCATCTCAGATAAGGACAGGACTATTTCTTTGTCCTTGTGTGGACAACCACACTTCAGAGACTTGGACAAGATGGGAGTGATAGAAATCAAAGCAAGAGAACACCAGGAAGGAGCCACATCCAGGAAATCAGTGAGGGGTGGGGCATGGGCACCTCGTCCATGTCTTCTAGAGCTTGGCCAGCTTGAATTTCATTTGTGTGAGTGGCTATTACCTCCCATGTTCCCCACTGAAGCAGAGTGGCAAGCTCTGACCGTTATCGCTTGTGCAGCATTGGAATAATCCCTGAAGCCCAGCGTGCCCCGACAGCTGCCTCCCCTGCTGACCTGGGCTCACCTGGCCCGCTCACCGTGCTCGGTGACCAGCTTGTTCCTGCCTCCTGACAACGCTACGCTCACTGACTGCTCTGCCCGGGGGCTCTTTCCATGAACTTTCCTTTCCTTGTTCCCATCTCAGGTTGACATATCACCTCTTCAGACAGACATTCCCATCATGTGACCACTTCCCACCCAGTCTCCCGCACATGTTCTTATCAAACTTTTCAGAGCTCTTATTACTTCTGAAATTATGTTGTTTATCTGCTTACTTTCATGCTTATTGTTGTCTTCCTCCCTCTGGTTTATCAGCTCCACAAGGCATGTGGTAGACACAATACATATCTGTTGAATGAATTAAGTGAATGATGGTGAAATAAAAGAGAAAAAGTTATGTGTGTGTGTAGGGATGTATGTGCAAGGATGCATCTGTTTATGCCTTGATTTATTTCACAGAAGGATGTGAGGTGGCTTACAAGACGCACCTGACTTTGAATCTAGGCATCAATTAATTTCTCACTTTATGGGTATTTATGCCATTTTCATTGTGATCTGCTTATTCAATTGCAAAAAAGGGCATAGATTTTACTTTCTGGTGCTCACTGACTGTGTAAAATGGCTGCTTCTCTACTTCATGTCTGTTGCACTATTAATAATCGATTGCTCCGATTGCTAGCTATTTTTCAAATCACCACTAAATGTTTCAGTTTTTTTTTTTTTGCTCTGATAGGTACAATATAAAAATGTAGGAGCAACTAAATCAAGTTACATACTTTATCAGCAGAAAGATCAATGCGTTTTTTTTCAAATGTGAGAGTGTTTGTCAGTATTTTGTTGATCTACCAGGCTTATTTCCATCATATGTGAAATTTTAGTAAATTTGCATCTCTGTTATTATTCATGACCAGTGAAGACATGTAAAAAGAGAGGTCAGACTAGATATCACTTGTATGTGGAATCTTAAAAAAAAATGACACAAATGAACTTATTTATAAAACAGAAAGAAACTCACAAGCATAGAAAACAAACTTATGTTACCAGGGGGAATGGGGTAGGGGAGGGATAAAATCGGAGGTTTGGGATTTGCAGATACTAACTACTATAAATAAAATAGATAAGCAACAAGGTCCTACTGTATAGCACAGGGAATATTTTCCCGTGGGAATAGACACCCATTCAATATTGTAATGGCCTATAATGAAAAAGAATAGGAAAAGGAATGTATATATAGGCATCCCCAAACATTTAAATTTTCTAAAAATGATCTGTTGTGAATTTGAGGGAGCAGAGGGAAAAGTTTCCAATAGAAGAGGTGACAGGCAACACTCCTTACTGCTGGGAATCTCTTCAAGTTTGTGTCATAGTCATAGCCATCCTGGACCTCCAGTCTGACCTGTGGCTCATGGTCAGCTTGTTGGACAGACATTACAAGATACAAATTTTCCTTTTGTTGTTAAAAAGAATTTCCCAATTAGAATGGACCATTTATCAGCTGTACCTGGACATTCAGGCTACACGTGGAATAGGTTGTTTTTACTTAACCATTTGCAATGTAGTTTATCTCAAAGTGTGTGAACCTCAGGCATCAGAAAGTCCCCACCCCTCTGCATGTGTGGCTAAAATGCACATTCCTTGGCCTCACCCCAGACCTGCTGAATCAGAATCTGATTCTGATGCTCAGGGATCTGCAAGTTTCACAAATTCTCCAGGTGATTCTTCTTCACACTCAGGTTTGAAAACCATCATGTTAATGAGCTGGTAATAATTCCCCTCTGACCATCCTGCTGAAAGCATAGAAGCAAGGTAGCGTGACTTAGTAAGCAAATCCTACATCATTATCCTGAAAGAAAATGAGCTTGGCCTGTAAAACAGGTTGATTTGCCTTGTGATATATAACCCGTACAGTAACTCTATTTGAGTATCTTCCTCTTTAATTTCTGTTCTGGAATTTATTTTTGAGTGATTATAAAAACACAAATTTTTAAGTTACTATTTAATTTAAAGTAATAAATAAAATCATTTGATTCCCTTCTTAATGTTCCAAAAGTATATACTAGTTTAATTTAATTTAGTGTCACTTGGAGATATATAATAATTTCTTTGACCATAACCACTACCACCCTCATAGTGATAAAACAAAGTAAGAAAAAAAGTAAGAAAAGAACTCCTCATACTTTAAATGTTTTAAAAGTAACTCTTTAAAACTAATGTGATGATCATTGTTCATATATCCTTCTAATGCAGTTTTTAATCTATTAAAGACCATCAATATATTTTAAAATCATAGTAAAATACACTTAACATAAAACTTACCATCTTAACCAGTTTTGAGGGTACAGTCCATTGTGTTAAAAATAGTCATATTATTGTACAGCCAATCTCCAGAACTTTTTTATCTTATGAAACTGAAACTCTATACCCATTAATTAACAACTCCCCATTTTCTCCCTCCCCCAGGCCCTGGCAACCACCATTCTATTTTCTGTTTCTATGAATTTGACTACTCTGGGGACCTCATATAGGAGGAATTATACAGTATTTATCCTTCTGTGACTAGCTTATTTCACTTAGCATAATGTCCTCAAGGTTTATCCATGTTGTAGCATGTGTCAAAATTTCCTTTTTATTAAGGAAGTGAATAATCCATTGCATGTATATACCACACTTTGTTCATTCATTCATCCGCTGGTGGATTCTTGAGTTGCTTCCCTATTTTGGCTGTTATGAATAATGCTGCTCTAAACATGGGTGTACAAATACCTCTATGAGACCCTGCTTTCAAATTTTTGACCACAAACCCGGAAGTGGAAATGAGGGATCATATGGTAGTTCTATTTTTAATTTTTTGAGGAACTGCCGTACTGTTTTTCCATAGCAGCTGTGCCATTTTACACTCCCATCAACATTGCACATGGGTTTCAATTTCTCCACATCCTTGCCAACACTTGTTATTTCCAAAGATCATCAATATTTTGATTTATTCTTTTTAGGGAACTTCATCAGCCATGTGTTTTGTTGAGATAAGATTTATGAAAAAAAATTAAAAAAAAAAGAATTCTGGAACAAGGTGAAATTTTTGTAAGTCTCCTTAATTTGTTATTACAATTCATTTCTGATTGAAAAAATATTGTATTTTGTAGCTTTATCTGTTTAAATAAATACATAGAGTTATGTAGAATTCATGTTTTATCTATTGTGTATGGTTCACAATATAGCAAGTCATGACTTACATTGATAAAAGCAAACATTTATGTAGTGAACTTTACAATGGGTCTTCATATGTTTTCTTGTAACATTTTCATACTGATTCTCTGCTCTACAGCTGTGATCTTTCTCAAATGCAAATCTGATGATTTCACTCCAACTTACTGGTTTTTAAAGATTTCCTAACGCCCGTAGAACACAATGAAATTTCCTCAGTGTGGCAGACCACCCTCTCTGGCCTCATCTCTAGCTGCATCTTCCTCCCACCCTGTATTTCAGCCAAATCAAGCTGCGTGTAGTTTGTTGGCTACCACACCATAGCATACCTCTGAGTTATCTATTTATGTGGTTCCATCTGGCTGGAACATCCTTCCCAAAATCACACCTCATATTCTACCAGATCATGTGCCACTTCTTTTGTAATGCCTGTCCTACCTCTCTCATGGTGTCAGTGAGATGTCCTTCCAGTCCATGTCTCACCAGGTGGACGTGACCTCTCCTTTCTACCTGCTGTGGCCAGGACGGGTTTTCTTTACAGCCCCCACTGTGTTTTACCACATTCCTTTATATTCAAGTCTGTCTCTCTTTCTAGACTATGGACTCCTCGAGAGTCTGAGTCTAGTTTACCTCTGAAATATCTCCAGTGACTGGCATTTACTACATGCTCAACAAATGTATACTGAATGAATAATTGAATAAACAGATGGGTGGGTGGATGAGTAGGTAAGTGGGGAGGTCAGTAGATGGTTGGATGGAGTGGGACAGTTATTCCTACAAGATTAAAAGTGTTTAAATGAGCTGCCCAAGATCTTACCACAGTAATTTGAGGGCTAAAAATCAAATCTAGATTTTTCTAACCTAAAAAAATTTGGAGGCCTTTTCCTCACCACAGTATTGTCTTCTAAATTTAAAATGCCAATATTAAAAACATTGCATAAGAGGACAGTGGTACATTTATTTAAATTTTTGAGTCTTTTTAAATAGGTGGATAAAGCCAATCTGATTCTTTCAACACATTTAATTGGACTTGTTTCCTGATGCTCCCACTTTGTCTCATTTCTGAAAGGTTTCATTAAAATTCAGTCAAGGCTCCATATAGTTTTATTAACAAAGTGTTGTGGCAGATATATACACACACACACACACACACACACACACATATATAAAATCTTTACATATATATGTAATACATGTGTGTGTATATATATATGATGGAATACTATTAAACCATAAAAAAGAATAAAATAATGCCATTTGCAGCAACATGAATGGACCTGGAGATCGTCATTCTAAACAAACTAAAGCAGAAAGAGAAAGAAAAATACCATAAGATATCACTTGTATGTGGAATCTTAAAAAAGGGACACAAATGAACTTATCTACAAAAGAGAAACAGACTCACAAACATGGAGAACAAACTTATGGCTACCAGGAGATAAAGGGGGTAGGAAAGGATAAATTGAGAATTCAAAATTTGCACCTCTTGGAGAGTGAGGGAAATGTTAGGCATCTTGACTGGGGTGGTGGTTTCATAAGTGTATATATACATCTATCAAAATTCATCCAGTTGTACATCTGAAATATGTGTAGTTTACTGTACAGGAATTATACCAAAGTAAAGGTGTTAAAAAAGAAAAGAAAAGAAAAAAACAAAGTCTTGATATTAATGTCATCCATATCCAAGCAGTTCTAAACATTTGCAAATTCTTCTTTCAAAGTGTATCTCACGATGATTTCTTTCCTCCTATTTTCTCTGTGGCTGTCCCAGTGGTCATGAAAATAGCATGAACATTGGACCCTGAGATATTGGCCTGTGCTGGCTTCTTGGGTTTGTCACTCCTTAGTTATATGTCCTTATCCAAGTCACCTCACCTGTACGAGCCTCAGCTTTCTTAAAATGAGAAGAATTATATCCACTTCATAGCATTTTTGTGAGGATTAAATGAGATAATATATGCCCAGGGCCTGTCACAAATAGGTATGCAACACATGTCAGTTCCTTCCAGACATGAATCCAGTTCATTTTAAAATAAAAAAAATTAATATTTTCCAAAATGCATTAGATCATGTCAAAAAGCAAATCTTGTCTTCCAAAGTTGACAGAAGTTTTCTTCAGAGAAAAGAGTATCTCTCTTATTTTTCCCATAGTCCCTCACACGTTCTAAATACGTGCTCCCTGGTTGCTAATCATTTTTATCAGGCATGCATATTTATAAAATAGTTCCCAGTAACTTTTATGAATTATCATTCACTATATATAACCTCAAATGAAGAGATGACTTTTCCTAGAACTTCATTCAGGTGGTCACCAATGAAGTAAGATGACTGATGATGGCCTTTGCATGTTGTCACCGGGCTACATCTTTAAGGATGGGGCCCAGACAGAGAATCAGAACCAAGCTCATTTGGCCTTATATTATCTGGCTGTTTACACTGACTCCATTCTTGATGAGCTCTGGGGGAATGAGGTTTAAGATTAAATTACAGTCTTCTCAGAGCCCACTATTAGAAGTCTAATATATACAGTATTTAATTTTTAGTTTGCATATATGTAATTACAACAATCATTTTCAAATGAATAATTACATGTTCCTTCAGGGCCTGGGCAACTATAATTTTTAGATTGAGGATGTCTGTGCTCCCAAAAGGAAAAGTGTCTCATTTGCTGAGTACCTACTACAGGAACACTGCACTAAGGGTTTCACATATGTTTTCTCATCTGATCCTTACAACATCCTTGTAAGTTATTTATTATCCCTATTTTACAAATTAAAAAACAAAATTAAACGGCTCTGTAAGTTAAGGATTTGGCCCAGGGTGCTTTAGTAAGTTGCAGAACGAGGACTGAAAGTGAGGTCTAGCTATCAGTTCCCCCAACTCCTGCTCATACAATGATGCCAACATTTTCCAATGACAACCAAAGATAAGAATATGGAAATGAATAAGCTGGAATGATGTTCATAAACTTAAGTAAAAACAAGGTTCACAGGTAGTATAAAACCTCACCAAACAAATTCAAATATGTGTTCCAGAAAACTGTAACATTTTATGTGGGAAGAAATTTTACAAAATTTTCTTTTTTGGCAAAACCTATATTTGGTCAGAAAAATATTTTTAAAATAATTTTAGATTGCTGAGGAAGGCCAAAATATTTTAATTAATATTAGCTTTATTAGACTAGCTAAACTGTTTGTTACATGGTCACGTATATGCACACTTTGAAAAGTTCTGTTTTCCCTCCACAGACATTTGCTTCAGAGACATTAGGGACACCTAGCTTTGGGGTACTGCCTCCTTAGACTGGCTTACAGGTTCCTACTTATTTCGAGTGTTTACTTTCCTCTGTGGACACGAAAGCTCAATGTTGATCAGATGTTTACCAATAAATTGTCCAGTTCTGGATTCCATAACTTAAGAGAAATGTGTAAAAAATCTCATGAGTTAAGGAATGAGGATCATGTATGAGGTGGTACACGAGACTTATACATACTGGTTACTAAGTGAATGGGAATTCATTTAGATCATCCTTCTTCCTGAGTGAAAACTATTCTGTCCTACAAGTTCCAGTGTTAGTCTCACTAAAAAACTAATAATCATTCATTTTCATGATTAGGAAGGACTTCTTAAAGCTTAATGAAAATAGATTATCTGCCTTGGATATGTTAAGTTTTCATTGGTGATGTGGCTCAGTCCTTGTAAATATGTGATTCTCAGCTTTATATGGATTTTAGAGTATTGGAAACATAGTTTGGATTCCCATTTTATTTGACTCCTGGAGAATCACATGTAGGTCTATGGCTACAGGAGAAGTAATCAAAAATCCAGGTTTCTGACTTGACTCTTTTGTCTCTTGTTTAATTTGATTGATGAAGAGTTACGTTTGATTTTTTAGTGAATTGGGTTCTCTTACAATTTTAGGGCTTGGCAGAAACAATGAACAATTCATATGATCTTCATTTGTGCCTGGTAAGAGCACTTCCTTTTCTCAAAGTGGTCTCTGAATCATTCTTAGCAAAGTCATGCTTTGTCCATCTGGTCAGCTCACAGGAGCTCACAAACAACACTGTTTCTAGCAGCATTCCACAAGGTAGAAATCTAAAGTGGAGGATGATCTCACCAGAATCCAAAACTTCAGGTTCAGAATTCTTGAAACAATTTTAATGGAATTAAACATTTTAAAATTTGCTTTCAAATTTTATTTGGCCTTACTGTTCTTTTTTTTTTTTTTCCCCCGAAGTAAGTACCTTTCTTTAATCTGCCATTTTTCATTGTCTTTTATATTGGGGATTTATCATGTGTTAACTGAAATCTTGCAAATTATCCTGAGTAGACTTAAAGACTTTTTTTTCTAATTTTTTGAAATCCACAAAGGTTTTCAAACAGCATAAAGTAAGAGTATTCAAGGAAGTTTTGAAACACATACCAGTGCCTTGCCTGTAGAATCCATGCAGTTAACCTGCAGGGCTGTTTGCTCTGAGGCCAGTCTGTCTCCTAGAACGGACCGTTGCAATGGAGGCATTTGTATTGGAACAGAGAAACGACTCTAGAAGAAAGGCCACTTAAATAATAAGAGACTGCATTCCAGGCATATTCAACCTAGAATATTCTTTTTCCCTTAGTGGATTCTAATTCACGCCCACCCTGCTACAGAGTGTATTTAAGAGGCCTTAATTTCTGACACATTGGCATTGGGCAATAGCAGTTTTAAAAAGAACAAAAATGACAAAACCCAAAAGAAATAGCCCTGCTGAACCTTGAGAGTGATGGAAATTTTGAATAATTGAAGAGAGAACAAAGCCTAATACGAGAAAGTGGTAATTTCCTTGTTCACAACTTGATCCCTGGCACGTAGGGACCTATCTAGAACACAGAAGTGAGGTCAGAGGCATAGGAGCTGACCCAGGAGATGAGAAAGCTCTGGACTAGGACTAGAACAAAAGCACAGAACTCTGAGTCCTACTGAGTGGGGATTAACAGTTAACATCAGATCCACACTCCGTGCTACCTGCAAGCTGTTTCATAACTACCTACCTTATATATAAACTCTATATGGCTTGTCCCATTAGGGGTTTCTACTTTCTTAACTAATCCTTTTATAGGCCTTATGTAGAATCCCTTAAGGTGTTGACAAGGAAAAGGTCAGGACTAGATGGACCCAATGACCATTATTGTTGCCATCCTGTTTCCCTGTTTAGGTAGACCCGTCAACTGGTCCTGACACGCACAGCACATCTCTGTTGACTGATGAGGCCCTCGGGAGGGCTTGAGAGGGGCACATTAGCTCTTTCAGACCTATGTTTGATTCTGAACTACATTGGTTTTCTGCATTAAACAACTAAACATCTGTATTCATTCTCTCTTCTAGATTAGTGAAGGAGCGGAATTCATTTTTATTCCCTAAAACTTGTTTCTAGGAGAAGCTAGCCCTGAATTTAGGAACACTGGAGTGTCTCTGCCCCACAGAGGAGGCTGTTAGGGAGCATCTGGTCAAACAACAAGTGTGGGATGAGCACAAGGTCAGACTCTTGGCTCAGCAGCTGAAGAGTGGAAGCTGACCTCCTGGCTCAGCTCATTTTTATTTTTAATGAAAAATCTTAATAGAGACTGAAAAACACAATTGGAAGATGATTTCAGCCTGCACTTAGAAGTGCCTCCCTTGAGGTCAAGGCATGGGGTTTATTAGTATTGCTCAAATAACTCATGCCATACCCTAACTTCCTTGAAGCTCCAACTGGTAACTTCCTCATTCTGGAAAACATAATTAAGCCCAATAAAATATATTGTTTTTCATTGAATAGTGTCTTTAAGATTCAGTTATTAAAGCGGTATCACTTCACATTAGAAAAAAGTCTATAAAACTATAACTGATATGATTTTGATCAAAGTGTATATACATTTTTACAGCATACTAAATGGCACAGGATTTTAACAATGGCAGTCTGTGAATAGTGTCTTTTTTTGGTGTTTAAAATTTTTCTCCTTTGGGTATTTTTGTATTTTCAAATATATTTTAATAACAGAGATTACTCCTTAAAACTAAAGTATAGTTGATTTACAATGTTGTGTTAGTTTCTGGTGTACAGCATAGTGACTCAGTTCTACATATAAATATATACACATATTTTCATCTTCTTTTTCATTAAAAGTTATTACAAGATATTGAACATAATTCTCTGTGCTATCAGTAGGGCCTTGTTTATCTGTTTTATATATGGTGGTTTATATCTGCTTATCCCAAACTCTAATTTATCAGAAGGTTACTTCTTTAATCAGAAAAATTAAGTCTTAAAAATTCCAGTTTTGGCTAGGTTAATGCTTCTGTGAGATGAACTCGGCAGATTTTGAAAGACTAACACAGTAAATAAAGCTCCTAGGGAAGCTTCATGTTGTATGAAACCTATATCTTGTCCCAGAAAAGTTATGGATGGCATTAGCATGAAATACTTTAGCAGAAGCTTATTGGTGCCCCCACCTCATATACGCTCAGCCCACCTATGATTTCATCTACATTAGCTTTGGCATGTTGACAGCATCTAACCTCCAATGCCCACTCTGGAACTGGGATTTTGTGCATCATTGCCTCAGCCTCCCAATCTTTAGTGGAAGGTTTCTGAGGTGTATTAACTCAGTTCCTCAAAGGGTCCTATACTCATTACCTGTGTCACAAATTACCTCAAACCTGGTGGTTTAAAATACCAAAAGTTTCTTATTTTACAGTTATTATGAGTCAGGAATCAGAGAGCAGCTTGGCTAGGTGATCTTGGCTCAGAGTTCCTCACAAGTCTGTAATCATGTGTCAGCCAAGGCTGCAGTCATCCCAGGCGTGACTGGGTCTGAAGCATCCACTTCCAGCTCACTCACCTGGCTGTTGGCAGGAGGAGTCACCTCCTAAGTCTCCTTGCCATACCGTTCCCCTAGAGTGAGTGGTCTGAAAGACAGAGTGCCAGTGCCCAAAATGGAAGCTGTAGTCTTTTTTATGACCTAATCTCAGAAATGACATAACCTCACTTCTGCTGTATGCTGTTGGTCACACAACCAACCCTGGTGGAGTCTGGAAGGACATTACATGAAGGAGTGATTACAAGGAGGCAGGGACTACTGGGAGCCGTATTAGAGGCTGGCTACCACTGGTCTCTGGCAGGACTGCATCTCAGGTGCCCCCAGGGAGGGATCAACTGATAAAGCATTCTTGTGTTGTCTTTTTATTCTTCTCTGAGTTACTCTCCCCATCCCCTCACTTCTGCTTCCTGAGATGACGCTCCCCCCAACCGCCGCCAACTGACCTAAACCTGAGCATGACTTAGGTTCTCATTTCAGAGGGGCCCAAAATAAGAGAAATCCTGGCCCATTGTGCAAAATATTAGTCAAGGGTCTTCCTTGAACTTTGTTAGTTGAGAAAAAACATGGGGTCACTTTTAACTTTTTATTTTGAAATAACTTAAAACATAAAGTTGCAATATTACTACAATGAGCTCCCATACATCTTTACCCAGATTCACCAATTTTTAATGTTTTGCCACATTGACTTTCATCCTCAAGGGCCTGGATTCTGAACCTAATCAAAATACCTAGTGCCATTCATGCTTTGCTTTTATTCTATATTCATAATATGATTTAGTTTGATTTCATCTTCATTTAATTTATATATATCTTTGGGAATATCCCTCAATCTCTTTACACTTGTTTTCTCATCTGAAATGTGAAGATATTTATAGCATAGTTAAATGATATTTGTCATTTATAAAGATTAAATGAGAGAGTGCATGGAAAGCACGTAGCACAGGGCCTGGCACACAGTAAGTGCTCAGTAAACATTAGCCTTTTGTTCATTCGTTATATCAGCAAATATTTACTGAGAAGCTTGTTGCTGTTGTTCTTATTATACGTCTGTGATGACTGATAAATAATTCAATCCCAGGAGGTAAGCACTGATAATTATAGTTAGAATTGTAATACACAGATGCAGAGGAAATAAGATGACATCTGAGCTTTGCTTCAAAATAATTTGCAGGGAAAACAGGTGATGAGTACCTAAAGTTTCATTAAATACCATCTTTTTTGCGTATGTTTCAAATTTTCCGTTTTTCCGTTATATGAAGTTAAAAAAAAGTACAAAGACATACATACCAAATTAATCATTCTCAAATGCCTAGTAAATGTCACATTTTCCCAGAGCTGGGTCATATAATTGGCTTGAAAAATATTAAAATGAAACAATGATGGTCACAGAAGTCAGCTTCCTGTACTTTCACCATTAACTTGACAGCCACTTTTCCACATTTTTTTTTTTTAGCATTGTATTTTTTAGCACTGAGGGCACAAATTGTGTCCAGGTAATTATCCATTGGCAATGACTGAATAATAACATTGTTTATTTATCTCTTTCATTGTTTATTTATCTCTTTCATATTCTGTTACACAGGCATTCAGAAAACTACATTTATAAATGTGATTCTTAAACCTGCTAATCAATTCAGGCCTTAATCAATGGGAACCCCAGGAGTTTCAGTGCTATGAAGCCAATGTAGTTTAAACTTGTATTATGAATGGCTTTATTCTAAGAGCTGAATGGCAATTTTTTTGCATTATTATTTTACTATGTTTGATAAGAAGAAAGAAATACAAGCAATAGAGGAGTTGTAAAGTTGAGTAGTTTCCAAGTTAGAGAACTCTGAGATCTCTGGAACTCAGTCTTAAAATTTGTTAGATGCATAGACCTTTGTTGCACCTCTCCCACCTCCTCCAAAATCTTGCTTGGTTAATTATCTTTTCCCTTAACTGTATCTTCCATCTTTCTCCATGTTCTTACTTTTTCCGGTTTTGTGGACCAGTCTGATGTGATATTCCTTATCTTAAAATACAACAAAACTCTTCCCAGGCATGAAACTCTTGTGGATGCACAAGAAGGGGACAAGACTGCATGCTCTAGGTGTTGAGGCACCTGGATAGAGAAAGCAGTGACTGCTCAGTGTCCCCAGGGCAGAGGCCATGAATGGTGGCACTAATTTGCCTTCAAGCTGCTTCTCACAGGGCCATCTCCAGGAAGCATGAGCCAGGATAAATGAGAGCAGATATGTATTTAACAGAAATGGGTGAGTCTCTCAAGCCTGGGCCAGCAAGTTAAAGAATAAAATAAATCGCGCAGAGAAATTAAATGGGCAAAGGGTTCATTTGGTTTTCCTTAGGGCCAGAATCAGCTCTGGCCTATTCCTTCAGGATACTCTGTTCCTTCTGTTCTTTCACGATCCCCTCTGCCCACCTCTCCTGACAACAGGAGCCATATGTCTGGCTTCAATCTCTGATCAGAGGCACACGGTTTTAGAATGTGAAAGTTACAGTTTTAAAAGCAATGGATCCTAAATGGAGGCATTTGCTGCTGGCAACATCCTGGAAAAGGAGAATTCAAATTTTTCTTATCTCTGTCCTTACATATTGGAACTCTTTGGAAGGACTCAGTGGAAACCAACTCCACTGGGCTTTGTTGAGTCATGTCCTTAATGGTTACAAAGAAAGGTTAATCTGAATCACTGGGGTGGTTCCTTACATTAATTCTTGCACTTGCTTTCCACAAGATATTAAGTCAATTCTCCCTCTCCCATTTTCTGTTAATGATAGCTGTGGCTCACCAAAAATGAGTAATTCCAATATTCAAAGTGCATAATATGTATCTAATGAAGTTAGATACGACTGCAGTTGGGAATGGAAACCTGGTCCAGAATGTCACACAGTTTTATCTTTTCTTGTTTTTTCTGTCTTACACTATTAAATGGATTTGCTCCGTGTAATCACCAGCTCTTAGAATTGGAAGCTCTCTTATACATCAGTGCAGGGGCTGATTCAGTACTGGCATCCTTGGCATCTGGCACCTGGAACACAGTATGTGCTTCGCAAATATTTGCTGACTAGCTTGAGCTGGTTCAATCATCCCACTCAGCACAGGAATATTTTCAACCTTTTTCTTGAAAGATGGTCTTTAATATATTCTGCTTGAACCTTTCTAGTTCTGGTGTTGGTGGGGGGGGTCCTCTTCCTTCCTCCTCTTCTCCCTCCTCCCTACCCCTCCTTGTTCAGTAGGTCTATGATGAGTAGGTCTATCTGGGGTCTCTACCATGAGAAACAACACATTCCCTGCCCTCACGGAAGTCACAGGTTAGTAGGGGAGACAGACATTAATTAAACGGTCAAACAAGACAAGTCAAGCCACAGCTCTGACAAGTACAAACAAGAAGAACACGGAGGGCAAAGTGACCTCCTCCAGGAGGTAGGAAGGATTCTGTGAAGATGGGAGAACTGAGATCTGAAGGATGAATCGGAGTTGGTTTGCTATAGAAAAGAAGTAAGACCACCCAGGCAGAGGGACCTGCATGGTCAAGGCTGGGAAGTAGGGAGGAGCCTGTTGTGCACCAGGGCTAAACCAGGTCAGTGTGGCTGCAGCCAGCGGAATGGGAGGGAGTGAGTGTGAGCTGGGACTGGACACTAACCAAAGGGCCCATCCACAAAGGGCTTGTAAACTTTCCTAAGTATCTTGGACATTATCTAAGAGCACTAGGAAACCATCCAGTGGTTTTTACAAGAGGGTGTCATGATCAAATTTGCATCCCATTCAGGGCTAGACTTGTGTGTGTGTGTGTGTGTGTGTGTGTGTGTGTTTGTGTTAGAAAGTCTTCCTTCCATTAACTTAAAACTGCCTCTGTATCACTTGCTGTTTCTGCTCTTGGTCCTGTTGTTACAGAAACAGGTCTCCTCCCTCTTCTCAGTGAGGTCTTTTCAAACTCCAATTCTGTTTCAGCTTCTTACTGTCCTGTTCATATCCTTCTATACTTTTATTTTTGTGTATGAGGGAGAGAGAATTAGATTTATTTATTTATTTAAACGGAGGTGCTGGGGATTGAACACAGGACCTCCTGAATGCTAAGCATGCCCTTTGCCACTGAGCTATACCCTCCCCCCACTTCTATACTTTCTAAATCATCAATTTTCTTAATAAAATGTGCTTCACAGAATTGAGTACAATCCTCCAGAAAGGTCTGGAGAACAGATATGTTATTTTTCTGTGGTCTGGATCCTATACTGTGAGCCACATGCATGACCAAGAGTTTCAGGCTAACTTTTTAGACTATGAAACAATCCCAATCCCCAACTTTTTCATGTGCAATGCTAATAAATCAGGGAGTCTCTCTTATCCTGTTTTGCTCCATTTTTTTTAAAACACGAATAAATAAAGCTTTCAACCCTGACACTACCACCTACTTGCTGTTTAATCCTGGAAAGGTCACAAATTCTCTCTGGGCTTCTGTGCTTTACAGAGAGGAAATCTTCTTTCCCGTTTCTTGATGTTTCCTTCTGAGAACCTCATTCTTGAATCAGTCTCGGACTCTCTCCAGTTCTCTCAGTCTTCCCAGAGGAGGAGTGAATTCGTCTGATGGGTGAGTTTGGAAGGGGAACATGGACATCCTTGGCTCAGTGTGTTTCTCCTCTTTTTTTGGGAACAAGTCGGCCCATAGAGAGCCCATGCTTTGTCCTGCTCTCCCTGTGCTGTAAGTTTTGCTGGGGGTTTGTGCCCCCAGGGAGCTTGCACTAGTCTAGTGAGACTTGGTATTTTGAAGCCCACTTGCCTGCAGATTTAAGTCAGTTTCTCCATTATCAGTTTTATCTATAATAAAGTGATAGTCCTGCTCAAATGGCATTATGTCATTGTCTTGTTTCTCATTTGGTTCAGCACTCAGTGCTATTTATTGGGCTCTCCCAAACAATGAGAGGATAACTAATGACTGTTTTCCAGAATTCCTTGTTCCTAGGAATATTAGTTTATATTTATCCCATTAAATGTCTTTAGATTGGTTTCAGCCCATTCTTCATTACAGCCTAAATTACCATTAATTGGTACCCAGTGGTCTGGAGGAGTTAACTCATGTCCTTAACCAATTAGCTAAGTCTAAGGAAGTGAGGTTGGCACTGGAATGCATTCTAGAAGAAGAATACAGTATGTTGGAAAGTTGCCACAGCTTTATTAATGTCATATTACAATTGTATGGAAGCCGCATTAGTAAAATGCCATTTCAAAATCAGATCTGCTCCGTATGCAATTCCACTCTATTGTAACTAATGGCACAGCAAGGTCATGTGCTACACATGTGACATACCTGTGAAAAGTTTGTTCATGGTGCCTGTCATGTAACAAATGGGGAAGTAATTGCATTGGTGACGGTGATGATTCAAAGTGTTAGTAATAGTAATTTGTATTTCTCGAGTGTTTATGTGATTCAAAGAACTTGCGGGTATAATATCTCACTTGGGCTTCCCAGCCGCCCTGTGTAGCAGACAGGATAAGAAGTATTCATTTTACAAATGAGGAAACAGTCTTTGGGGGTTCAATAACACATCAGTTTACAGGGTGAATTAGTAGTAGAGTCAGAACCAGAACACAAGCCTGCCGATGTTGTCTAAAATTTGCTTCTAAACCTGATGGCCACTCCAGTGGTATATTATCTTCTACCCAGAATGGGTTCTTACTTATGATGCTGATCTAGGTGTCAATATCATATATTCATCACTAGACTCAGTGCTTCTAGTAAGTTGCCTCTTCATGTGGTTCACTGGTGTCCATAGCATAGTGCCGTCTACATTAGAGCCCTGGGTTCTGGTATGTTTGTCAGGGTTCATGCGTTTGAATATTAAAATAGATTTTTACACTTAGCAAAAAAAAAAAAAAAAAAAAGAGAAAAAAAAGAAAGAAAACTTAGAATAATTATTTAGGGATAATTATATCTGATCCACCTACCTAAAAATTGGAAATATCAATGTAAATAACTGTTTAAATGCTTATTTTGGTTAAAATAATATAATTGCAGTTAATTTTTCAACTGTTTCAAGGATAAAATTTAACTCTGGTGTTACTAGTGGCTATACTAAATATTTATTTTACTCAAAAGCAATATAGAGGTGCTTTGATATCCGCATCCTTTATTATTGTAACTGCTGTTAATAGTGATAGGATGGTGTCACTCAAATAATTCAGTCCAATAGAGAAAGACCACCTTAAGTTATCAAAAAATACTTTCAAGTGCCATAATAATAGTTAGATAAGAGATTTTGGAGCCCCTTAGTGAGTGGGTAAGTGAATGGATAAGAATTGGTGAAAATTTCCAAATAGTGGGTGTGAGCCTAAATGCCCACCCTTTACTGTAATCTGAGGATGACTCACCAGATTTTAACAATCTCTGTATTATTTGAATTTTTTAACAGAATAATTGTGAAACCAGGGGAACTGCTAATTGGTAGAACTTCTGGCTAGATGATGAAAGCCAAATATAGAGATCCAGGCAGTGAGGGAGAAAGAAATTGAGGTTTTGCAGACTGTCCTGTTGCAGTTCCTCACCCCATCACAGTTTGTCATTGCTCCTTCTTTCCTTTCCCTTCAACTCCACCGTTTGCCTAATATTGCTAAGATTATTATATTGCTAAGAGACGTTTGGGGGAGGAACAGAGGGTGGAGCGTAGCAATGTGACTTCTTTTGAGGACTGGAAGTCAGCTGCACCATATTTCTGTGCCATGCTTTTTAAAGTCTCGAAACTGCTATCTTCAGAAGAAATTTGTTTTTGCAGTCTGATTTATAGTATTAATTTGCTTAGTATATCTTGCCTTCTTCTTCCCTTCCCTTCCTTCCTTCCTTCCTTCCTTCCTTCCTTCCTTCCTTCCTTCCTTCCTTCCTTCCTTCCCTCCTTCCCTTCCTCCCTCCATTTCTTTTTTAGCAAACAGGGCCAAGTTAAATTGTACCCAGCAATTAACTTCATCACAAATTCCCAACTAATCTAAAATAATGAGCAATCACAAAACACGGCAAGTAGAATAAAATTCATAATCTGGAGTTTGTTAGGTGCTGTGCTTAAGGAATAAATGAAAAAAAGCTGAGTTTGAATACACGAATGGGCAAATATGCACACACTCCCATGTGCCGTTCTTTCCCTCATGTTAAGTTGCCATAATCACTCTGAATAGCGAGGACCCTAGGCTCTGTTGAGCTGTCTCCTCCATCCGCTCCTATCCACACCCACTGCCTGAGTCAGTCCTGAATGTGCACAATAGCCCTTGTTTCCCAGCTCTCTCTTCTCCCATCCAGTCTCCCACATTGAATTAGCATGATCTATCTAAAACACAGATCTTAACCAGGCATCTATCCACTTGAAACTCTTGATGGCGTCTCATCACCCTCTGAATAAAGACTGTACATCTTAGAACAGTAAACAAAGCCTCTTTCCAACCTTGCTAAGCTCTTCCCTCCAGATTTGCCTCCATCCTCTCTCCCCCATAGTAAGATTTCTCACTGTCACTTACCTGGGCATCCTGTGTACCTTCTGACCTCTGAGCCCTCTCTCCTGCATTCGCCTCTGCCTGGAATTCCTCTTTGTCTTTGCTCTCCTGAGCTGCCTTCTCAAAGGCAGAAGTAATCATTTTCTCTTGCATTTTATGTAATATAAAACATTGTACTTTATTATAACACCTAACTTATTATTGTGTTAGTTTTGTTTGCTTTTCTATACTCCAACTTAAGAAACATATTCAATATCTTGTAATAACCCATAATGGAAAAGAATCTGAAAAAGAATATTTATTTGTATGTATAACTGAATCACTTTGCTGTACACCAGAAACTAACACAGTATTATATATCAACAGTACTTCAGTTTTTTTTTTAAAAAGTAAACTGTAAGAAAAAAAAAGAGGGATAGCTATGTCCACTAATCATAAGGAAAATGCAAATCAAAACCACAATGAGCTATCACCTCACCTCTGTTGGTATGGCCATCAATAATAAGAACACAAATAACAAGTGTTGGAGAGAATGTGGAGAAAAAGGAACCCTCGTACACTGTTGGTAGGAATGTAAATTGGTGCAGCCACTGTGGAAAACAGTATGAAGGTTTCTCAAAAAACTGAAAAATAGTACTACCATATGACTCAGCAGTTCTACTCCTGGGTATATATCTGAAAAAAGCAAAAACACTGCAGTTCACAGCAGCATTATTTACAGTTGCCAAGATATGGAAGCAACCTGTGTGCTTATCAACAGATGAATGGATAAAAATGATGCAGTGTGTATACACACACACACACAATGGAATACTACTCAGCTATAAAGAAGAGTGAAATTTGCCATTTGCAGCAACATGGATGGACTTGGAGGGCGTTATGCTAAGTGAAATAAGTCAGACAGAGAAAGACAAATACTGTATAATATCACTTATATGTGAAATCTAAGAAATACCACAGACTAATGAATATAACAAAAAAGAGGCAGACTCACAGATATAGAGAACAAACTAGTGGTTATGAGTTGCAGGGAGGAGCAGTAGGGGTGGGGGCGTGGGAGGTACAAACTACTGGGTGCAAGATAGGCTCAAGGATGTATTGTATAGCATGGGGAATAGACTCAATATTTTGTAATAGCTGAGAATGGAAAGTAACCTTTAAAAATTGTAGAAAATGTTTTTAAAAATTTTAAAAAGAGACAGCTACACCTAGTTAATGTTAAGCCATGAAATGATTAAATTTGCCCAGTGAGACAGTATGAAGTGAGAAGAGATCCAAAAGCCAGAACTCAGGAAAAGCCTATATTCAAGAAAAAAAGAATCAGAATGTATTGAGGTGTAATCAGAGAGACAAGAGGGGAAGCGGAAGAAAAGGCTGACATAGATATCAAGAGAGGTGTGTCAGGAGGATCTGGTCACTAGGTTGGATGCTCTAGAGAAACAGGATGTGGTTGAGTTTGGCTTTTAGAAAGCTGTTGGTGATCTTTGATGAGGGAATTTAGTAGAGTAGAGGAAGGGAAGTCAGGTTGTCCATGGTGAGTAATTTTGGAGGAATTAAGAAGCAGAAATGCAAACTACTCTTTCTAGGGTTTGTGGCAGGGTAGAGAAAGAGAGCTGGAGCTAGTGAAACAAAGTCCAGAGTCCAGCCATGCTTGTGGGCTGGGGAGTGTGAAGTCACAGTTGTAAACTGACTGGAGTTATCATTCACAGCATTGTATGATGGCTAAAGTGGGTAATTAGATTGTGACAAGTTGCTTTTTGTTGGGAACTGAGGTGTGACCCTGGTAAATAAGACAGAGTTTGTTTTGTTGCCTGAAAGATGGCTTTGAGGGGAAATTTCAAGGTAAAGTTCCAAAAAAGCATTTTGAACAGTAACTTTTTTGGAAAGGACATATAGATTCTTAGGATGAATTTGGAGAACAATATTTGTGTGTATAAGTTCTGATGTCCTGGCAGGAAGAGATATAATTATTTCCATCTTACAGGTGAAGGCAGAGGTACAAAGTATTTTGGTTATCTTCCCTCCAAAGTCTGGCCTCTTCAGGCTGTCCTGGCCCTCTTTGCCTGTGAATATTGAGAAAGTCCTTGTTTGTATATGTTTTTCTACATTTACTACTAATGTGGGTAATACTGTCCAGTTTGAAGGCACAGAGATCATCTGGGTAGGGGTTGCTTGACTAGTTGCCTAGGCAAGATGTCAGAGATTGGCGTTACCTTGATGAAATCACCGGACTCCCAAGTCTAGTTTTGTGACCCAGGAACTTCACTTTCTCAGCCTACCCAAAAATGCATCTGACCCAAGTGGTCTGATTAAACTAACATCACTTTCCAAATTATCAGTTTATGATGGGCACATGACACATGCACATCTGCCCTGGGGAAGTTCTTCCTGATTTCACGATATCTTAAAGCCTGTATGGACATAAGTCAGTTGGTTGCTCTGTGAGCACAAAGTCAGAGCAAGGAGAGGGTGATGGTATGGCTGGAAGCTGAATGAGTCGTTTCTAACTCAGAGCAGGGCACTGCCCTTTAGTAAGTATATTTATTTTCCTTAGGTTCTCCCCTGAATAATGTTAGTCGGATGAACACTGCAAACTTTAGTTGTTCTCACCCCCATTTCTGTATTTCCATGTAGACCACCCTCTCTTACTGCAACATTCTTTACTAAGAGATGTTAATATCACACAGATAAATTCTCTTTCTGTTTTTGGTCAGGAATCCTTTTGATTTGTTTGTTTGTTTTTTAATTTGGCTACCTTTGGCCTAGGGGCTAATATTTTTAAATCAGATCAGTTCTTTATCCCTTTTCCCTACCTACAAGGTACTGCCCGCACAGACATGGCTTGGTCTGAATGGGGTAACTACCACAGCTCCTTGCCAGCAGTTACTTTTAAAACTTTAATTTTGCTTGCTAAGGTAGCTATAAAAACACTGCTGGGGAAAATTTAAAAAAATAACATAGCACTATTCCCCATAAGCTATTATCAGAGATTCTGCTCATTTATGTTTTGCTCCTATATTGGTTTGTTCTCCAAAAAACTCCCTTATGAAAACCTGGAGATCCTTGGACCACAAGCTCAGCTGCAGTATAGCTATTCAGGTTCTTAATACACTTTTTCCTTCGGGATGTGTTTTCCCAGATCCTATCTGCTGAATTCTTTATTAACTTGCTATTAAATGTCTTTATATTTATTTGGCTTATTTATCCATGACTGAAGACCATACTCTCCATTTGCAGTTGGTGCTCATTTTGTTTTGACTGAAACATTTTTTTAAAATTTCTTGATTTATAGTGGATATTCACCTATTCCTCAAATTATAACCTCATCTATAATGCAAACATAATACTAGTACCAATTTGTATTAGATTTTATCCATGAGTTCAGTCTCATATTACCTTCAGGCTTCCAATCACCTATGTTCTTTAGTTCCAAAGACAGGGAATTTTTATTGTGTTCTAGGAGTTAAGAAACTCTACTATCAAGTGAGAATGACTGGAAACCTTCCAAAATTCTAACTCACGTTCCTCCTCCACAGCCTTAGGGGATTTCCGAGTGGCATCCTGGCAGGTGCTGTCAGTGCCTCACCCAGATTCCTCCCTTGCCACCCCCGCATGCACTAGCCCACTTCCAGCTGCCAGTATCAGCGTCTCTTTGCCCGATGCCTGTTCCAGAGCCTTGTGCTCCTCTCAGATATAAAGGCTAGGCTAGAAGGAAGGAATGGGGAATTAATAACCCTGACCACTCTTAACCAAGAACTCTTGGGACCTGGTTTACAAATATCCAACAACTCTTCCTCTAGGGTGGATAATTTCATGGTGTGTATTATACCATTTGTTTCTAGCAGCGCTAAGCTCTAGTTGCCCACAGTAATGACTGGCTTGATAACACACCCTTTACTGCTTCCTTCTTTCCCCTGTCCCACTTCCTCATCCCTGACAGTGCTTTCTGCACCTCACAAATAAACTGCTTTCATTTCAGTCCTTGTCTCAGGGTTTGCTTCTAAGGTGAGATAATGGAGAAGAGGAAATGTCCCAGTCATAGGACCAATCAAATCCAGAAGTTACAGTTGGTGAACTGTAATGGACATAGTGGTTGGTACTTAATAATAATTGCTTTTCAGGTAATCACTGCTTGTGGTCCTCCTCTAAAAGAGTGCCCAATCCAGTTGGAGAGGCTGACATATAAACCATGAGACCTGAGTGCCATGTAGTTAGTGCTGTAGGGAAGTGTGAGAAACTTCCTGTGGGAGAATAGAGGTGAGGCAACAGTTCAGCAGGGTGGGATTAGGGGTGAAGGAGGGGTTTCAGAGAAAGCTTTATTGATGGGGGGCATTAGGTAGGGAAGTTGGAAAAGAGCATTTTGAAAGGAGGAGAATGAACACAGAGAGAGCAAGGAAAAGAGTTTTGAACGAGCCAGGAGTACTGTCACGGTGAGTGGAACAGTGGGCTAGAACACAGGGTGTTGGGGAGCAGTGACTGGGATGAGATGGTGAGAGGACTTAAATGTCATGCTGAGAAGAGATGGCCTCATCCTGCAAGTGCTGGGTAACGTGATCAGATCTTTGTATTAGAAATCTTGTTTCCGGATGTATGTGGAGTAAGTATGGGATATTTAATGCTATTCTTAGAGCTCAGTTTGTGTAGATGGGACAGTAGAAAATGAGTGGTTAATCATGTGGAGTGCCTTTATTTGAACATCAGCCCTACCACTTACTAATTGTGTGATTAAAATAACTAGCATTTATTTTTAAATATTTTTTATTGAAGTATATTTGACATACAATATTATATTAGTTTCAGGTATACAGCACAGTGATCCAGCATTTGTGTACATTGCAAAATGATCGCCATGATAAGTCTAGTTACCATCTGTCACCGTACAAAGTTAATACAGTATTATAGACTGTATTACACATGTTGTAATTTACATCCCCATGACTTATTTATTTATAAAGAGGAAGTTTGTACCTCTTTATCCCCTTAACTCATTTTGTTACCCCCAACTACCCTCTACTCTGGCAGCCACCAATCTGTGTTCTGTATCTATGATTCTGGGTTATGTTTTGTTTGTTTTGTTTTGTTTTGTTTTTTATACTCCACATGTAAGTGAAAACATGTGATATTTGTCTTTCTCTGACTGACCTATTCACTTAGAATAATACCCTCAAGTTCTATTCATGTTGTTATAAATGGCAAGATATCTTTCTTTTTCATGGCTGACTAGTCTTTCCTTCCTTCCCTCCTTCCTTCCTTCTATCTATCTATCTTTCTATCTATGTAACTATCTGTCTATCTATCTACCACATTTTTGTTATTCATTCAGCCATCAATGGACACTTAGATTGTTTTTATATCTTGGCTATTGTAAATCATTTTGCAATGAACATAGGGTTGCATGTATCTTTTTGAATTACTATTTTTCTTTTCTTCAAAGAGATACCCAGAAGTGGAATTGCTGTATCATATAGTAGTTATAGTTTTCATTTTTTGAGGAAACCCCATATTGTTTTCCATAGTGATTGCATCAATTTACATTCCCACCAACAGTGCATGAGGGTTCCCTTTGCTCCACATCCTCACCAAAACTTGCTATTTCTTGTCTTTTTGATAATACCTATCCTTCACAATGTTCCCTGTACCCTTGAGAAGAATGTATATTCTGCTACTTTTGGATGGAATGTTCTGCATATATCAAGTCCATTTGATCTAATGTGTTGTTTAAGGCTGATGTTTCCTTACTGATTTTCTGTCTGGATGATCTGTTTATTGATGTAAGTCCTGTACTACTTTTTTAATTAATTTTTTTTAATTTTAATTTTTCAGTATTTTTGGAGGGAGGAGGTTACTAGGTTTACTTATTTATTTTTTTAGAGGGGGTACTCAGGATTGAACCCAGGACCTTGTGTGTACGAAGCATACACTCTATCACTTGAGCTATACCCTCCCCCAGTTCCCTGCTATTATTGTATTGCTATCAATTTCTTCCTTTAAGTCTATTAATATTTGCTTTATATACTTTCATGCTCCTATGTTGAGTGCATATATATTTATAAATGTTGTGTTTTCTTGCTGGACTGACCCCTTTATCCTTATATAATGTCCTTTGTCTTTTATTACAGTCTTTGTTTTAAAATTCTTTTTTTTTTTGTCTGATATGAATATACCTACACCAGCTCTGTTTTTATTTCTATTTACATGGAATATCTTCCTCCATCCCTTCACTTTCAGTCTCTGTATGTCTTTACTTCTGAAGTGAGTCTCTTGCAGGCAGCATATAGATGTCTTTTTTTTTTTTTTTAATTTCTTCAGCCACTTTGTGATTTTTGATTGGAGAATTTTGTCCATTTACGTTTAAAGTAAGTATTGACAGGTATGTACTTACTGCCATTTTACTATGTTTTCTGAATGTTTTTGTAGTTCTCTGTTCCTTTCTTGTTTCTTGTTTTATCTCTTTCCTTGTAGTTTGAGACTTTCTTTAGTGAAGAATAGTTAACATTTATTGAATGTACTGTGTGCCTGGCACAGTTTTTAGTGCTTACATATACTCAATTATTAAGTCACAACCTACAGTTTCTTCATCTGCACAATGGAGATAACATTATTTTATATTAAGAAGATATTATTTTGTGACAATATTTTCTGTAGCTGCCTTGCAGAATAGTTACTTAAATAAGTTTATTTGTGTAAACTTCTTATAACAGTGCCTGGTACATAGCAGGTAGCAGGTGCTGAGTAAATACTATTGTTCTTATTATATGTGCTCCTCTGCTCTGAGACGAGTTCATATAAATGGGAATCTATGATTTTGCCTAAGTTCCCTTACATCTGAGTTCAGACATTACTGAACAGGCACTTGCCCTAGTTGAAGGGCAGGTAGGAGGCTGATATGGTGCAATATCGCATAGCCTTACTTCCCTTATACAGCTGTAAGAATTTTTGTCCACTGAAAAAGCCGTTCAATGTAGACCAGACCCTGTGGGGAGCTGTTCTTTAGTGGAGGTGCTGAAGGAGTTAGGATACGTTGTTCAGCTGCCAAGGCACCTGAGTAGTGTTTTAGATCTTAGAATCCAGGAGGAAAAACAAAATAAAACAAAACAAAAAATAAAACTGGCAATGAGTTCCATGATCAAGATGAGAAGCAGTATCTGTCTGATGCACCTGACTCCAAAAAAGCTCTGCTCTGCTCTCTATGGAGCTGTCTGTAGAGACTCCAGTAAGCAAATAAGGAGTGGCCCAGCCCAGGGAGAAGATTCACACAGCTTCAATTGTCTGTGAAAAGGGCTGCTGAGTTTCCTTCTGGAAGGACCTTACTCCTGAAGCTTTAAGTTCTTGTTCCTAGTGCCCCAGTTGAATCAGCTATGGCATCTTGATGGACAGTGGGGAATGTGGAGTAAAAAGTAATTGAGTTTCTTATACAGACAGCTTATGAAATTGCAGACTCAGAATTATGAATGTGGGCTTTAGGCTCCATGATAATTTTGGATTAGAAATCAACTTCCAAATTTCTGGAAACAAATGAGGTCTGGAAAGAGAGAGGTGTATTGATACTGTGATTTAATTTTTATATTTATAGTTTAAGCTAATTGGAACTCTTTCAGAAAAGCATTGCATGACCATGCTGCTTGCTTCTATGTATCCTTCCTGATGTTTGTCCTTTTCACTGAGTCTTCCACCCTGAGGCAAGCAGAAGAGGAGGAACTCAACTTTCTTAATAAAACATGATGAACTTGAGTCTTAAGAAGTTTCATGTCCACAAGGAACTTCTGGGCCATTTTCTGGTTTCTTTAAAACAGTGAGAGAGGACTATCTGCCCTTGATTGTGCCCATATATAACTATTGATAATCTCACTACATATTCTTGTCTCTTTCTTTTGTGTGTGTGTACTATTGACATCCAATTATATATGCTGGTCTGAAACCTGTTCACTTAAAAAAAATACATCACATTATAAAAATAACTTTGACATTTGCCAAATTTAACATTTTAAAGGATAGGTGTGAGATATCATTTTGCAGTTTGTGCTCCCTTGTGCCATGTAGGCAATAAGTGATATTTTGGTCTACACTCTGTAGTTCACTTTTTAAATTCAGACTTCAGCATCTTTTCAAAATAATATATATAAAACATTTTTTGTTTGTTTTGCTATGACAGAATGCAATAAAAGAGAATTCACTTGTGTCTACAGCCTAGAAATTAAATTACTGCTCTTTACTATCCATTTGGTTAATGTGTTTCTTATATTAGGTAAAATCTGAAGCATTAAGCAGGTTAAGTATCAACTAAGGAAATAACATTAGCCACTATTATCATCAGTGAGATAAGAAACATACTTTAGAATACCTTCATCCTAAACATACCAGTGATACCAAATTACAAGAATAAAGAATATTCAGCTTTTCACCACATAGCATCAGAAACCATCTGACCCGTTGCCCCTCTGGAGAGCATTTCTAAGTCCTATAAACAATTAGATAGCCTCACAGACGTTCAGAGTAAAACGCTTATTACAAAATCTGTTTAACAAGTGGTGAGACTGTCAGTTTATGCATTAAAAAAAATCTTTATGTATCCTATGGTCTTCCTACTCAAAGTGTGAACCCTTAACCAGCACCATTGACATTACCTGGGAGCTTGTTAGACTGCTGAATCTTGGGCCCTACTCTAGATAGTCTGAGTCAGAATCTGCATTTTAAAAAAGTTCCCTGACTCATTCATATGCCTATTAATTTGAAAGGCATTGCACTGGAGAGATAAAAACATAACTGAGGGAAGGTTTTGAAGGCTGAACCTATCTAATTGTAGAACTTAAAAATGCTCCCCAGATGAGTGAAAGAGAGAGTCAGGTGTCTCCTCCCCTTTTACTGCATCGATTCTCCATGTAGTGAAGTCTGCTGCCTGGTGTTGGAGGTATCAGGCTGCCTCTGTTTGAATCTTGCTTTACCCTTTTTATAACTTCTCTGTACCTCAGTTTCCCCACCTGTATAAAAGTAATAGTAGTATTTCAAACAGTTGTGAAGATTAAATGAATTAATATTTTTGAGGCTCTCAGAACAGTGCTTTGCATATAGCAAGCACTCAAAAAGATTCATTACTGTCATTATCAAGGTCTGAGATTTGTAAGCCATTATCTTAAAATCTCAAGTCTTCCTCTAAGGCTGCTGCTGACAGAATGATCCAGAGATAAGGCCGGTCAGCTCAGAGAACGTGAGTTAGATGGGTTTGTCTGAAACTCCTTTAAGTAAGGTCTAGGCCTGGCATAGGACTGCCAGTTGGTAGCTTAGTGCCGAAGGGTAAAAGTCACAGAAGATTTTTAACCAATTCCCTGAAACTTGATTATCTTTACTTTGTAAAATAAGCCTCTTGAGTATAGTGAAAGCCCACTGTTAATCTATCTCCTTATTATGTAATCTGGTATCATTGATGGAATAAATTCTGGCATCTCTTCATTCTTCTCTTTACCCTCTGCAAATAATTGTAAGTAGAGTTAAGATGATAGACTGAGTGAGATGGAAATGGCAGAAACCTGATTCCATCCTTCACCAACTATCTAGAAGAGAGTAATGTGCCAGACCAAGGACTACTTGGTCAGCTAGAGATTTTGGTCTCTAATTCCAATATGGAGCCCTGGGGTATAAGGAGGAGTCCTGTTGCCTAGGTCACCACTTCTTAAATTTTAATATGCAAATAAATCACCTAATCATTTTGTTAAAATGCAGGTTCTGAGTCAATCTAACTGGGTAGGGCCTGAGATTCTACATTGCTAACAAGTTCCCAGGTAGAGTCAATGCTGCTGATCCATGGACCACCTTCTTAGTGAAGTCTAAGCTGGAACCAGTCTAAGTAGGTCAAAAGGATTCTTCTGCACCTGCTTGCCTGAGCCCTCACCTGACTCTTGGCCTTTTACATAACTAGTTCTCACCCCTTGCTCCACATTATAATCACCTGGGATCTTGGTCCCCAACTCCAGATATTCTCATTTGATTAGTTGGAGTTTATGGAAGAGATCCAAAAAGGAAGATGTCAGAAAGAGATGATTCTGGGAAAATCTGGACTTCTCACTCCCCTGTGTTAGCAGTGAAATTCCTCCTGGGCACTGTGATACAATAAAATAACCTTATCCTTGACCTTGACCAGATTTGGAGTAGAGAGTCAACAAGAATGTGGATCCTTGAGCTTTTCATAGAGGTGAATAATAATTGCATG
Organism: Camelus bactrianus; assembly: GCF_048773025.1. Classification (NCBI taxonomy): domain Eukaryota; kingdom Metazoa; phylum Chordata; class Mammalia; order Artiodactyla; family Camelidae; genus Camelus; species Camelus bactrianus. The sequence continues at coordinate 98,281,893 of NC_133540.1, forward strand.
CAATCAGCATGGATGTTAAACCATTTTTTAAAGCAATTCCAGAGTGTTTTTCAAAATGTAATACTGAAACATGTTCTTGGGAGAAAACTAAGTTCAGAAATTTTGGAATGCTGTTTTGCTGTGACAAGGGGACAACCAAGTATGTATTCACTTGAGATAAAACTGTATAAATGTGTGATCCTTTTCTTTGAGGACCTTATGCTCTATTTAGGAAGATAAGACCAATACATGTGTACAGTAGAAGCAGGTCTGGGTTGCCCAAAACCTGTACATGCCAAAGAAAGCCTGTCTCTATGATACTGGACCTTAGCTACCTCCTAGGAGATAACCTCTGATCCCTTAGGATATCCTGCCTGATAACAGTATCTTTATCTTTGAGGCTTGGCCCTACGTTAAGTCCAATCCAGAGCCCTCAAGATGGTGGCTGGCCACAATTTCTATGAAAGACTCAATTCAGGACAGTTAATGGAACAAGCTACAGTCCGCACTGGTGCAAATTGCCTCCAGGCTGTAGCTGATACTTATTGTCTACCTCCTCTAACCTCCATTCTAGATTCCCCTCCCCCTAGGCCTGCAAACTAAGCCAACAAAGTGCAAACTATAAGAAGTGAGCTTCTGGAGCATTTAAAGGAAATATATGGAATGTGTTGGATGGTTATTAAAATCCAAACTGATTCACTGTCTGGCTCTGTTGTACTCCAGGTGTGGGAATGGTTGCTGGTTGTGTAAGTAATAATTTACTTTGTGAATTGCTGTTACTGAAGGGAATATGCTATATCCCTGTGTGTTTTGAGGCAGAAAAAGAAGATTGAAAACTTCTGATCTGGAAAACAGCTAATATTTGAAAACTTGATTTAAATTTAAAATTTTCTAGAGAGTAAAGTAATATCTTGATTAAATATGTACAACTGATCATCCATAATTTATGAGACAAAGAAATTTTTTTATGCTTGTATGAGAATTATATCCTGTCATTTACTTAGTATCTACTGGAATCCTATTTCACAACACTGGTCAGTAAAGCCCTTAATTTATTACAGTGGTCAAATTATATTAAGACAACTAAATAAAAATTTAATGCCATCCCTCTTTAAATAAAATTACCAGAGAGGCTTATATTTAAGAAAAGTTTAGAAAAAGAAACACACACACACACACACACACACACACACACACACACACACACACATACACACACAGCAGTATCCTCTATTTCTGATTGGAATTAATTTCCATTTTAAGAAGGTAAAAGTTTGATGTCAGGTATGCATTTGACCAAGAGACTTTATGAAGTCAAGAGTTTAGTCATGTTTTTTTCTTCCCTCTAAATAGATAATCAGGGCAAACCTATTCAAAGAAATTAGAAAGTGTTAACATTATGATGGCAAATGCAATAAAAAATATATAAGATTATTTTATAAAAGACATAAAGATGAGATAAAACTATAGAGCTCAACTTTCACTATCACTGTTATTGTTGTTATGCGGGTCTGTAATTCCTTGTCTAAAACTCTTGGAGCTAGATGTGGGTCAGAATTCAGAATTTTTTTGGCTTTTGAAAAATAATACCATATATTTACTGTGTATTATGAAACAACTCTCATTTGGTCTGGGGAAGAATCCTGTAATGAACAAATAAATGTCTATGCTGCAAAATGTTGAATATTCAAAGCAAATGGTATAAATAAGAGCTGTGAGCAGTCTTACTCAGGCCAAGTTTTGCCATCAAATTAATTCAGATCATGTCAGATTTCACCACCAAATGAGTTATGAAACCTAGTTGGGGCTTTTGAGGCTTAAAAATTGCCATTATGGGTTTGTGGACTCTATTATTATTATCATTTTATAGCTCGCACTTGGATTCAAAAGGGCAAATATCACTTGTACCCAGAATGTTTGCTCAGCATCAGTGCTTAGAAGGCCCTTCTCATGGTGGAAGGAAATAGGCTTTCTTGTTAGACAGATTTGGGTGTGAATCAGACTTAAGAAAGCCATTTACCTACCCTCAGCTTAATTTTTCTTATCTATAAAATATGTATAGTAAGTCTGTGGACCCTTGACCCTCCCACAGGGTATATCTTGAGAGCTTGTGAAACTACAAGCTTGTGAATATCTCTGGATAATATAAATTCTCTCACAAAATTTGGTATATTGTTACTGAACCCAGTTGCTTATCTACTAGCTAAACTCTCACTGCTCACAAGTCATAGGAAGGTCTAGATGGTGGAGCTCAGATGAAGTGATTATTCAAAAGGCTCTTGGAACAAGAATGACTGTTGCTGGTTTGTTTGAAGACCTCAAATGCAGTGTCTCAGTCAGTTACGTGGAGACACACTTTGTTCTTCATGTGCAGCTAAATCTTGCCTTGAGCATGATACATCCACAAGAAATATCCAAATACAAAAATAAAATATCAGGCTTAGCTTGGACTTTTTATATCATGAAACAAAGTGCTTTTTGAAGCTCTCTACTTGAAGAAAAATATGTGTAGAAAACGTTGAAAACAGTAATTATTTATATTGAATAACTCAGTAATTTGAACTTCAGGAAATATCTCCGAGAGACTGAGAAAAAATAGTAAATACATCTTAGATAATGGCTTCCAAAGCAAGGGAACTTTAAATACTTAAACCTGCAGAAAGTTTGTTCATAAAACAAACTTGTAGAAACTTTAATTGTCACTTTCCTATTCCTTGTATTCCTGTACATAAAAGGCATTTGGAAATAGACATTCTACTGATGTTATTTTTAATATAATGTGTGACAGGAATGTAATTTTCAAGCACTTTTTTGATGTTTAAGAATCCTTCACTTGGGGATATATGGGATTTAGGGGCTGTCTAGAATCATTTACATTTACCAGAATCACTTACAATCCAGCTGAGCTTAAGTTTGGTTCATGAATTTAGAGCTGTACAGGATAAAGTTAAATAATTCAGAATGCCTTCAGTATGTCATTTTTTGGTATATAAGACTCAAAAGTGAGTCAAGTGAATTTTAAGATTTCACAATTAATAGCCAAAAAAGTAACACTTCAGTTCTATCTTGGGAAATTAAATGGACTCTCACGAAATCATATCCTCACAGAGTAGAAAGTCACAGAATGAAATCATCAATCAAACCTTGGAGAAGAAAAGAGACACTTGGTATCTTTGTAAGTTTTAAATAAGTACTATGTGTGCTTAGAAATGAAAGTCTGGCTGTCAAAGCCACGGACAGGCAATGAGAGACTTTTCATCTCTGTTCCAAGAGAATATTAATAATTCTTAGGGATGATGTTTAGAAGGAGCTGTGTTCTCTGAGCTGACCTTCGGCGTAAGAGCAATCAGTTATCTTGTGTGATTGAGTCTAGATGGTGTCCTTTTTGGGGTTTTCTTACTGTGTTTTAAAAAATGATAACCATTGTAAATGAGAATGCTAATGTTTGGCACTTTTGATACCACTAAAAATATAAAAACTAACTTCTAAGAAATAAGAACAAAATAATACATTAGAAGTCTATATCTGAAGATAATTTTCTTTTTCGTTTATTCATTTATCACCTGGGCAAGTTATCAGACAATTTAATCTCCTTAAGTTATTGAAAACAATGCTAATGTTTTAATAAAATTTGATTGTAATTACTTTAAATAGTCTTCCATGCTCCTGGGATAACCAAAGTGCTTAGAGAAAAAAAGTTATTTATGAATCTTCTATTTTCTCTCCAATAGATTTTTCTTACATGGTACAACTGATGCCATCAAGATTTCACAAGAATTAGTCTGTGTCAGAATCATCCATGTTAGTCAGAAAAGCTCTAAATAGTAACATTTCCTCATTATTAAGACTTGTTTCTCTCTGAGATAATAAATCATGGGGCAATAGGGCTGTCCCTAATACTGAATGTAGAAATGATATTCTTTTATACAAGAAGGGTAGTTTTTAGGAAGAAATTGTGTATAGGCACGGATGCTCTATTAGTTTTCAGTAATCTGAGGCAGTTAATTGCTAATACCTAAGAAACAAATTGTAGATGTTCCATAATGAAATATTGTGGCTGGTTCAACAGTTTAAATACTTGGTTTATTTTTTAATGTATACATATACTTTTTCTTTTAATGTTTTAAACATTTTTTTAGGAATATTTCAAACACACAGAATTAGAGAGGTTTCAATAAGGCATTCATCCCCCAGCTGCAAAACCTTCAACTCTTGTTCCATCTAACTCACCCTCACTCCCTGCCCCTCTCCAACAGGATTATTATGAATCAAATTCCAGATAACATTTAATTTCATTTGTAAAAATTTCAGCGTTATCCTAAAATATAAAGACTCACATATGAAAATAACCCCAATGCCATCGTGACCTTAAAGAGGAAAGCAAAAATTAAAAAGATTGATACCAAAATTTGGTGAGCATGTGGAGCAACTGGAACTCTCATACATTGATGTTGGGAGTGTAAAATAGCACAATTACTTTACAGTTTATTATAAAGTTAAATATACATCTACACTATCACCTAGCAATTTCACTTGTAGGAATTTACCCCCAAAGAAACAAAAACATATACAGAGGGTCCCTAGCTTATGATTTTTCAGCTTTATAGTGGTATGAAAGTGATATGCATTCAGTAGAATCCATACTTGGAATTTTGAATTTTGGTGTTTCCCAGGCTAACAATATGCGGTATGATACTCTCTCATGATGGGGAGCCAAGCAGCGAGCCACAGCTCCCAGTCAGCCATGCAATCATGAGGGCAAACAGCTGATACACTAAAACCACTCTGTACCCAGACGATCATTTTGTTTTTCACTTTTAGTACAGTATTCAATAAATTACATGAGATATTAAACAATTTATTATAAAATAGGCTTTGTGCTAGGTGATTTTGCCCAACCATAGGCTAATGTAACTGTTCTGAGCCTGTTTAAGGCAGGTTAATTAAGCTAAGCTATGATGTTTGATAAGTTAGATGTATTAAATGCATCTTCAAGTTAATGACATTTTCATATAATGATTTTATCAGAAAGTAACCCCATCGTAAGTTGAAGACTATCTGAGTGCACAGAAACACTTGTGCAAGAATGTTTATAATGTTTTATTCATATGTCCCAAGCTGGAAAGCACCCAAGTGTCCATGAACAGTTTTTTGCAAACAATATTTATACAATGAAATACTACTGAGCAATAAATAGAAATTAACTACTAATACATGCAACAACATGTATAGATCTCAAAAATATTATTTTGATGTATACCCATTAGAATGGCTGTAATCAAAAAGACAATAACAGATGTTGGCAAGGGTATGGAAAAACTAAAACTCTTATACATTGCTGGTGGGAATGTAAAATGACAAAGTCACTTTGGGAAATAGTCTGACAGCTTCTTTAAAAATTAAACATAAATGTACCATATGAGCCAGCTATTCATCTCCTACTTATCTACACCAGAGAAATGAAAACATATGTTAGGACAAAGACTTACATATGAGTGTTCATAGCAGCATTTTCATGCTAGCCCAAAATTAGAAACAACCCAAATGCTCAACAGCAGATGAATGGATAAATAAAATGTGGTATATCTGTACAATGGAATATTATTCAGCCAATTAAAAGGAATGAAATAAAGATCCATGCTACAACATGGATGAACTTCAAAACATTACGCTAAGTGAAAGAAAAAGACACAAAAGACCACATATTGTATGATTCAATTCATATGAGTTGTCTAGAAAAGGCAAATGTGTGGAGATAGAAAATAGATTAGTAGTTGCCTGGGTTGGGTGTGGGACTTCAAAATGAGCATGAGGGATCTTATTAGGGTGATAAAAATATTCTAAAACTGGATTATATGATAGTTGCACATCTCGGTAAACTTACTAAAAGTCATTCAATTGTACAGTTACAATGAGTGAATTTAATGATATGTAATGATAAGTAAAAGAAGCCAGATACAAAAGAACGTGTTAGTGTATGATTCTTTTTATATGAGGTCCAAGAATAGGCAAAATTGATCTATGGTGCTAGAAGCTAGACATTGGTTGCTCTGAGTTAAGAATTGGGGTTATTGACTGGAACAGGAGGTAACTTTCCGGGTTGATGGAAACTTTTGACATCTACATCTATAATTTGCTTTAGGTGGTGGTTACTCAAATTGTTACAGGGGATACAGTTATTAAAACTGGTCATACTGGACACTTATGATCTGTACATTTTATTGTATGCAAATTATATATTCATTAAAATCATAACAATAATTCCCTAATACTATAGAATATCCAGTTCTGAATCCCCTAATTATTTATATATAATTGATTTGTTTAATTAGTTAAATAAATTTTATACATTGCCCTTAATTGGTATGTCTCTCCAGTCTTTTTTTTTCCTCAAGAAAAATAACAAAATTGATTTATAGGTAGTGTGTATTTTGCACATGCATTTCCTTCACTCTATTTTTTCAGTGATTTTTTGAGAAATAATTTACATATAATAAAATGCAAAGTCTCCAGTGTATAGCTTGATGATCTTTTGGATATGAATGTGTATTTCTAATTTTAAAGAGTAACTTAACCACATTGTAAAACAGGGGAAAATGAGAGAAAATAAAATAAAAACAACCACATCACCATTTTGATGTATTTCTTTTTTAACTTTTTTGAGGGGGTGGGTAATTAGGTTTATTTATTTATTTTTAGAGGAGGTACTGGGGATTGAACCCAAGAATCATGCTTGCTAAGCATGCACTCTACCACTTGTGCTATACCCTCCCCTCTTGATGTATTTCTTTTTATTTTTTTGCAACTGCCTCTTAGTGAAATAATATATATAAAGTTCAGTAGCTATTATGACTATTGTTATTACTATTATTATTCTTTCACAGCATACATTGCTGAGGAAATGGTCAAATTTGCAGCTATAAATCTTAGTAAATCAGCCAAATTGAATTTTGAAGCCCCATGCATGCTATCTGATGGATGCTATTCTGTCGTGTTAATACCTAAGCCATAGTTCAGTAAAGGACACACGTATGTAATAGCAGTATATAATTTGCCTGTCTTTTGATGGATTGATTTCTTTCAGATATTCACAAACCCGCTCAAATTTTTCTAAGGATTGTAGGAGTCTTTGTGTTAGATGCAAGGGAAAAGATACTGTATAATTCCATCCATCTACAGACCCATCCACATTCGCTCTCCAGTGTAGTTTTCCAGTTGACAGAAGGGTTACATAGCTCTTTCCTTTGACATTTTCAGGTTCTGAACTGAAGTATGTTTTCTTCAAAATGAGGTCATGTTCCAGCATGTGTTTTGTTCTACACTTATTGTAAACTGACTGACTCCTTACATGGGCTTTTTGAAAACAGTTTCCATGTAACACTTGAGGCCTTGATTTTTCTGCGATCTCATTAATGCCCTTGTAAATGCCAGGTTTTGTTAAGGAAGAAGAAACTATGTTAAATGATGGGAACCTTGGGACCTGGGTATTATTTTTACAAGTAGCATTTTTTGGGGTGGAGGTCTGGAAAATGTCACAGCATTTCTGTTTTTTTGAGTGGGCTGCTGTTCCCTTTCCTGAGATGTAATGAGATGCAATTGATCTGTCAGCAAAAACAGCTTTCAGAGGCTGCAGATTCAGTAAAATCAAATCAAAGCAAATGAGATTATCCTAAAAGTGCCTTTTGAATAAAAAGTGGTTATCCTACTTTCTGAACAGCCTTGAAAATAATACCAAAAGGATGAAAACACAATCAAAGGCAACTTAATGTTCTTAAAAGTTTATGAGAGCCTTTTCAAAAAATAGTGCTGGAGCAACTGGATATCCACAGGCGGGAAAAAAAAAAAAAAGAACCTCAAGTTAAACTTTGTACCTTATGTAAAAATTAACTTAAAAATAATCACAGACTTAATTAAGTATAAAATATAAAAATATAAAACTTCTAGGACAGAATATAAGAGAAAATCTTCAGAGCCTAGAAGTAGGTGAAAAGCTTTCAGACTTGACACCAAAAGCATGATTCGTAAAAGGAAAAATGTGATAAATTAGATCTCATCAAAATTAAAAGCTTTGCCTTGTATGACATTACTTATATGTGGAATCTAAAAAATAACAACAGACTAGTGAATATAACAAAAAAGAAGCAGACTCACAGATATAAAGAACAAACTCATGGTTACCACTGGGGAGAGAAGGAGGAAGGGGCAAGATTGCGTAGGGGATTAAGAGGTACAAAATACTATGTATAAAATACATAAGGTGCAAGGATATACTGTACAGCACAGGGGATATAGCCAATATTTTTAAATAACTATAAATGGAGTAACCTTTATAAATCACTATGCTGTACAACCTGAACTTTATGTTAATTATGTATCAATTATACCTCAATAAAATTTTTTTGATAAAAATAAAAAGATTCTAGATTTCAAAAAGGAGTTAAAAGTTTTGTTCTTTGTGAGGAGGATGAAAAGCCAAGCTACAAACTGGAAGAAAATATTTGTGAATCACATATTCAACATAAGTCCTTGTATCTAGAATATATAAAGAGCTCTCAAAACTCAATCTAATTAGAAAATGGACAAAAGATATTAACACACACTTCATTGACGAGAACACACAGATGGCAAATAAGCAAATGAAAAGATGCACAACATCGATAGCTGTTAGGGAAATGCAAATCAAACCCACAATAAGATAGCACTGTACACCCATGAGAATGGCTCAGATACTAAATAAATAAATAAATAAATAAATAAATAACCATAACACCAACTGCTGGAGAAGATATAGAGAAACCTGATCACTCTATGCTGATGGAAAAGTAATATGGTAACATCACTCTAGAAAATGATTTATCAGTCTCTTATAAAATTAAACAAGCACTTACCATATGACCCAGCAATTGTACTCTAGGGCATTTATCTGAGAATTGAAAACTTACATCAACACAAAAACCTGTACACAAATGTTTGTAGCAGCTTTATTCATAAGAGCCAAAAACTAGATGCCCTTCTGTAGGTGAATGGTTAAATGAGATATAATGAAAAAGAGCAACCTGTTGATATCAACAGATATATAACAACTTGAATGGCTCTCAAGGGAATTATGCTGAGTGGGGAAAAAAAACATTCTCTAAAGGTAACATATGATTCTATTTATTTAACATTCTTAAAATAACAAAATAATAGGAAAAATAGATGGCTGCTGCGGTTAGTAATGAGGAGGCGGGGAGGGGTCTATAAAAGAGTAGCACAAGGGAGCTTTGTGGTGATGGAATTGTTTTGTGTCTTTGTTGTGGTGGTGGTTATGAGAATCTATGCATTTGATAAAACTGCATAGAACTACAGACACATACACACACACAAAACAGGTAGAACCAGTAAAATCTGAATAAGCTCTATGGATTGTATCAGTGTTACTTTCCTGATTTTGATACTGTTCTATAGTTATACAAGATACTGCCTTTAGGAGAAACTAAGCAAAGGACACATAGGACCTTTGTAAATTTTTCTGGGCAACTTATTGTGAATCTATAATTATTTCAAAATAAGAAGTTTAAAAAGTTCATGAGAGCCAGGGTTGTGTGTTTAGTGAGAAGTCTGGGTGGTAAAAGACCATTGTTGTAATTTGTTCCCTCTCTTCCTTCTGCCTTCCTAAAAAATTGGTGGGTCTGGATCTTGAAAGTTTCATGGCAGTAAATAAATTCTCCTCTTTCTTGTCTCTTCTTCCTATTCTAGGCATTGCCACTCCTCATTATGAAATACACAAAAATGGAGTAAATTTGAGAAGTTTTCAAAACCCCCTCTTCCATTTAACGATTTCTTTTCATCCTCCATTTGTTAATCATTACCAAGATAGTAAAACTTATTGTGCACTTATTTCATGCCTGTCACTGGTGCAAATTTCAGAAACCCAGCTTAAACAAAAGAAAAGTGGAAATGCTTGATTTATGGAACTCTGAATGCCAAGGGATGGACCCGGCTCCAGGCACAGGCAGATGTCAGCATGTGTAACAGCTTCAATCTCTTTCTCTCTCCATTTCTCGTCACTACCTGGTGTCATTTCTAAGACAGTCTCTCTTCATGTGGTAACCCACCTGGTCCTTATGTGTCAGACTCACAGAGAAAGCCCTTGCCATAGCTCCTAGGCAAATTCAGGGATCAATCCTTGAATTGTGTGAGATTCTTGCAGAACAAAGAATGGTCTTCCAAAGGAAGGGATGTTATGCAAGCAAAAAGATTATACACCCTGATTTCACAAATATTAAAAACTGAATCTTTTAAAGGTCAATTATTATCCCAATGTCTTCCATCTAGTAGATGGAGCTACATGACTCACAGCCAGACTGTCCAGCTCCCCTGCTCAAGTTCTCAATCATGAGGTCACACTGCCTCCAAGAACTCTTCCTCTCTTGGTTAGATAATCCCTGTTTCTAACATTTCTATATTTATTTTTATTTTCTACCATATGCTTATTGACTCTTTTCTTTATAAATTCCAGGTTCTCAAGTCTCCCACACCAACTAAAACAGAATAGGAAATAGAGTTCAGGAAGATTATAAGCAAAGCTTTATACAGTGAAAGATCACTTCATCATTCCAATATAGCTTTAGGGTGTATCACCATTTATACAATAAACGTATGCTTAAAGGTTGTATACTATTATAAATAAAAGTTCTATAAAACAGTTTCTAAATTTTCCTTATTTATATATATTTTTGTGCCTACTACATGCCAAGTACTCTTTTTTTTAATTGAAGTATAGTTGATTTACAATGTTGTGTTAGTTTCAGGTGTACAGCAAAGTGATTCAGTTTATACATGTATATATGTTCTTCTTCAGTCTTCCATTATAGGTTACTACAAGATATTGAATATAGTTCCCTGTGCTATACAGTAGGTCCTTGTTGTTTATCTATTTTATATATAGTAGTGTGTATATGATAATTCCAAACTCCTAATTTATCCCTCCCCCACCAACTCCTTTCCCCTTTGGTAATCATAGTTTGTTTTCTATGTCTGTGAGTCTATTTCTGGTTTGTAAATAAGTTCATTTGTATCATTTTTTTAGATTACATATATTAGAGGTATCATATGATATTTGTCTTTCTCTGTCTGACTTACTTCACTCAATATGATTACCTCTAGGTCAATCCATGTTGCCACAAATGGCATCATTTCATTTTTTAAGGCTGAGTAATATTCCACTGTAGATATATCCCACATCTTCTTTATCCATTCATCTGTTGATGTTGATGGACATTTAGGTTGCTTCTGTGTCTTCACATCAAGTACTCTTAACACCAAGAACTTGAGTTACAAAACAATATGAAAGTGAATCCAAAATAAGTATTTTTTAAAGAGATAAAAGGATTAAAGACCTGAGTTGGAGTCCTCATTCTAGTGAAAAGAGACAAATAATAAACAAACCAACAACTATATAGAGATACCTAGTATGGTATGTCAGGTGATAATAAGTACAAAGGAGAAAAAGCTGTGTAAAAGTGACAGGAAATGCTCAGAGGAAGAGGGTGCTCTTTACTCTCAGGTGATCAGAGAAGGAAGACACCATTGATAAGGTAACATATTTGCCTTGAATGCTTTGCCCAGTGTAGAATTAACTCAATAGTCCTGAAGGTCTCTATTATATGGTAGAATGATAACGATATGGCGGGATATGATAGGAGTTGAAGGTAATTCTTTGATATATTCTTAAAGAGAATAATACTACAGAAGGATAGAAGAATGAGGAAAAGAAGCTCAAATGATTTTGATGGAGCAGCTACAACTGCCCTTGGTAGTTGAACCATCAGACATATGGATGCCATGATGAGGAAATCAGGGGTGACCTGCTTGGACACATACTGAGTTCAGACAATAATTGTCTTAATTTTATTTTTCACTTTTCTCTAAGAAGTAAATATATTGTCTACTTCTGCTTTTTCCTTTTAAGCTGTTTAAAAATTCTTAAACTGGAGTTGAAACTCAGAAAGGTTGAAAGTAGCTTGCATATGTTAGTAATGGGTGAAAATATAGAAAAAGGACCTCTGACTAATTTTTGAAAAAAAGGGATTTGATTACTTCACAGATGAACAAAGAGAAAAAAACTACTCGATTTTGGCTAATTTTATTCTTCTTGGAAGTGTCTTAAATTTCTCAAAATAGTATCATCTAGTATTTATTTTACAGCAACATGACATACATACATATACAACTTTGAGCATTTTATATCCACTGAAAAAATCAGAGTTAAAATTATTTGAGACTCTAGAGATAAAATGAGTAGTGATTACTCCTTTGATGATACTAAATGAAATGTCATTTGTTTTTATATCTCAGAACTCATTTCAGGTCTCTTCTGATTATTTTAGCATTTTTTAAATAAAAGATCAAATTATGCTGATTTTTTTATCTTTATTTCTTTCAATTACCAAATACAGTAAAAATTTTGATTTTAACATGCCTATGTAAAGAAATTATGTATTTTTGTAAATACCAGATGTCTTTAGAAAATACAACAATGTTTTGATTCATTTTTAAATAGATTGAAAAACCAGTCTAGTGATAAAAATTGTTGTACAACTTACTGTGTAGAAATAATAAATTTTACTTGATCTATCCTTGTATTTTTATAGCTACCATTTAATTTTAGGTTCCGTTTTTACCTCATACGTCTGGAAGTATCTATTTTGCTGCCAGCTTTGCCGTGATGTGATTCATAAACATGTCAAGAAAATCTAATAAATCTTTCATTAGTACGTATTAATATTTTAATTGCAATTTAAGGAACAAAGGAGGATTCTGCCTTCAAAGGACTGGAATTTTTTTTAATGTCATGTTTCAAATTAGCAATAATGGTGCTGTTTTTCTATAATGGCTTTACCCTCAGAACATCTATCATGTGAAAATCTAGCCTTGTGGGCATTGATGTAACTGCAAAAAGTTATTGACTTTTTGCTTTTTAAAAAATTCTCTTATTACTTTTCCCCAAAGAAATTTATCTCTAAAGGCTCTCTGAGATAAATCTAGGCTGTTTTCAGGCTGCATGTCAAACTTTCCCTGGTCTGTGTGTAAAGAATTCAGTGACAGTATCTCCACCCACAACATCTCCTGACCTCAAGAGATTGAAGAGATGAAACCTAGCTCCTTTTGCAAAAACATTAGCAAGAATGTCTCTTGGACATACAGATCTTTTATTAGCCATTAGTCCACATGACAGTCACTATGTGCATTGGATAAACCTGAAAGCAACATCAAGGGGAAGGACTTTTTAATAATGTTGCTTATTATTCCTGTAAATTGTTCAAAATAAATTTTATCAAGTAATTAGAGAAAATAAGAAAAGTTATCCTCTTCTATAAAGGATGTTGTATTTTTTAAACTTTGTGAGCTGCTACATCGTTACCAGGATAAAGTTAATTATCCTACAGTAGTAAGTCTTAAGAAATGTAGATGTATTTGCTCTATGGTCCTCCATTTCTCTGTATTCATTATTCTTTCATTGTCTTTTAGAAAAGTGTTTCTTCTGGGTTGATTTCACAGTACAGTGTAGTTCATCCAAAAGTCTTTCTAAGTTAAGAGATTTTCCTGGAAACAGAGAGGTTGCATCTACCTAGTTTGAAGACGTAAGTAGGATAAGGAATAATTAGGATTATTGGAGTTACTATAAAACTCATGAAACATTATTGTTCAAAGAAACGGCAAAGCAATTTCTAAACTGGGATTCATCCAGATTCCAGAGATCTCTGTGGAGAGAGCTGAAAGGTATCCTTGTCACTAAATAATATATACCTGTCTTCAAAAATCAAATAGATCCCCAATCATTTGGTCATTTGTTTGTAACTGCCACAAATGACTATCTCCCCTTGAGTCTGAACTCTGTAGCCCTACAATTGGCTTCTACTCTAAGTTTTACTTAGAGACCATAGGCTAAATTGAGTTTTTGCAGTAGTTTTCTTTTAATTTCCACAATCTCAGCAGAACTTTATTCTTCACTTTTAGATGTCCTTAAACAAAAATTTTCTCTATTTCAAATTGGAAAAATAGGGTGGTATTTCTAAATGGATCATCCTGCATGAGCATAGGCAGTAAATAACAAGAAATTGGGAAGATTCATGACAAGGTGCAGATGGTCTTAGAAAAGATAGAACAGGACACAGAATTGTAAGCATTTTGTGAGTCTCTAAATCCTACAGCTGACACTGGATTAATAAATGCTCACTGAATGAATGAGTGAGCATCCTGTAAAACAGTTAGACAGAACAGGTCATCATTATTTCACAAATAGTATCCAGTTGCCATTATTTATATAATGAAGCTATTCATAGCTAACAGGTACATCAAAGTGACTATGAAAACCAACATTCCACACCTGGATTTTTTTTTTTTTTGTCTTAAGGACTGGGATGCCCAAGACAGTAAGGATATTATTATTATTATTTTTAATTGAGTTATAGTCAGTTTACAATGTTGTGTCAGTTTCTGGTGTACAGCACAATTTTTCAGTCATACATGATGGATTTTTTTAAAGCATTACCAAACTTCTCTTTTTTTTTTTTTTTCAAACTTCTCTTTTTTTATTGGAGTACAGTTCATTTACAGTGATTCAGGTATACAACAAAGTGATTCAGTTATACATACATACATACATATCTATTCTTTTTCAGATACTTTTCCATTATAAGTTATTATAAGATATTGAATATAGTTCCCTGTGTTGTGCAGTAGATCCTTGTTGCTTATTTTATTTATAGTAGTATGCATCTTCATCTTGGTTTTAGGAAGTATTTTCTGTCCTGAAAAATTACAGCTAATCACTATAGCATGGTGATTGATACAGACGTGTCTTAGGTGAATACCTTCACAAAGTTTGAGAGGAGGATTTTTCATAGTTACCAAGAACATCCAGGAATTAAATGACAATATTTGGATACTTCATGCCAAAAATAGACATATTTTTCTTATGCTAAATTGCATAGACTGCCACCATCCTTTGCAACAGGTCATTATTATTGTATCTTTTAAAAAGGAAGATTTCTTTCTTTAAAAAAAATTGTGATATAATTGATATGCCATAAAATTCATCCTTTAAAAACGTAGAATTCAGTGGTTTTTAGTATATTCACATTACCACTCTCTAATTCGAGAATGATTTCATCATTCAAAAGGAACCCCCATACTTATTAACAGTCACCGTTCTCTTTCCACAGCCCCTGGAAACCACTAATCTATTTTCTGTCTCTATGGAGTTGCCTCTTCTGGGTATTATGTATAAATGGAATCATACAATATGTAGCCTTTTGTTTCTGGCTTCTTTCAGTAAGAGTAATGTTTTCAAGTTTCATCCCTGGGGCTCTTTTTTCACAGGCTTTCCATGACTGGTTTCTTCTCATCTTTCAGGCCTCTTGTATCATCTCCCTCAGAGAGGCAACCCATGATAATCCTGTGTCAAGTATCTTCTCCCCAACTCCCAGCCACCTTCTATTATTTCATTACCCTGTTTTAATTTCCTTGTAGCATTTACTACTATCTGAAAATCTTTTGTTAACTTGCTTACTATCTGCCTCTCCTTGAAAATCTGTCAGTTCCATGAAGGCAGAGACTCTAACGACTTGATCACTGCTACATGCCCAGCTTCTAGAAGGGAGCCTAGAAGGTGCTCAATTCATATTTGAAGGAATGCATGTCTATCTTGCCTAACCCCTAAATCTTCCAGCTCTTGCCCCTAGTCTCAGCTCCTAAAGCTGGATCTCTTTACATGTTACTGGACTTTGCTATTGCCAACTACTGCCTGACTGAATTTCTGTCTATTGTTGACTCTCCCATACTCCTGACATTCAACCATCCTCCCCTTCCTAATGCTCTCTGTGATGACTTTTCTATTGTAAGCTAACATGTCTCACTGATTTGCAGGTCTATGTTCTAACTGAGACTTCATTTTTACAGGTTGTAAGCAGAAAGCAATGTCCAGTTGCCAATTTCCAAGAGATGAATAGGTGAGAAGAATCATCATGGTACCCAGAATCAAACTTTCAGTCTTGAACAGAGTAAGTGGAAATGCTTTAGATGCTGCACTACACCTGGGGGTATATACTGATGTATAATCTCAATTCAAATGAATGTGAACTTCTAAATGGAATATTTGAACAAAAGAAGACCTTTGGAATTAGCTTCCTTCCATTTAGTCATTTGTGGGATTCCCCAACCTTTGCTCCTAGTGTCTGTTTTCCCTCATTCCCCAATTCATCTTCTCTTATCTGCAAGTTTTTCTTAACCAGTTCTTCAAAAATAATGACTCATATACAGTAAGTAAAGGAAAAGCCATGAATAGGGAGGAAATAATGGCTACACATTTAACCAACAAAAGCTCCAGATGCATAAAGCATTTCTATAATGGGTAAGAAGAAAACTAACAACCTAATGGGGAAAAATGAGCAAAAGAAACAAATGAACTGAAGATAAAACAATAATGCCAATACATTTGCGAAAAGATATTCAGCCCCATTAGCAGTGGACATTGCAAATTAAATCCACAATGAGATGCCACATCCACCAGACAGGCAAAGATTTTTGCAAGGATGTACAACAACGGAAACTTCACGCACTGCTGGTGGAGTGTAAATTGGAACAACACATTGGAAAACAATTTAGGGTTTAACTAGATTATCCCCTATGACCTAATAACTCCACTGCTAGGGGTATAACTCAGAAAGCTCTCGCACATTTGTACCAAGGGCCATGTACAAGAACATCCAGAGCAGCCTGGTTTATGCAGGAAAAAACTTGTAGTACATGAGTCATTTCTTTTCTTGACCTGCTGGGGGTATAAAAAGCATCAAGCCCACTATTTCCAGGCTTCTCTGTTTTCACTGATGTCTCACCCGACATAGGCAGCTGAGACTAGTGATCTTTCAGTGTGCCTCCAGGAGACACAAGGAAGGCAATGGGAAGCCAGACCCCCCTCCACCTGCCCACATCCTTATGTCATTTACATCCTTTGTATTATTACTCTTTTACTTCTTTGGGAATAAATCGAAGTACAAGAATTCTTGAATCAAATCTGTTCTCATCCATCCTTGAACCTGGACCAGACTCTATAATCTGGCCTTGCACACATGCTTCATGGATATAAAGAACTTAAAAGTGATAGCCATTATTTTTTCACTTTGCCTATCAGGGTTATTTTCTTGCCTCTCTGTATTTCTGATAGAGCACTATCCCATTAGGCCTTGTCATACAGCTATTTGAGTCTGGGTTTGGGGTCCTTTACCAAATTGTAATTTCCTCTTTTTTTTTTTTTCTGGTGGTGGTGGAGAGGAGATAATTAGGTTTGTTCATTTAATGGAGATACTGGGGATTGAACCCTGGACCGCATGCATGCTAGGCATGTACTCTGCTGCTGAGCTTTACTCTCCCCTGTAATTTCCTTTTGTAATTTGGTGCAACATTTGGTGCTACTATGGAAAGCAGTATGGAGATTCCTTAAAAAACTAAAAAGAGATTTGTGATCTAGCAATACTATTCCTGGGCATGCATTCGGAGAAAACACTAATTGGAAAAGATACATGCACCCCAGTGTTCATAGCAGCACTATTTACAAAAGCCAAGACATGGAAGTATTCTAAATATCCATTAACAGATGAATGGATAAAGAAGATGTGGTGTGTGTGTGTGTGTGTGTGTGTGTATATATATATATATATATAATGGAATACTACTCAGCCATAAAAAGAGTGAAATAATGCCATTTGCAACAACATGGATGGACCTAGAGATTATCATACTAAGTGAAGTAAGTCAGAGAAAGACAAATATCATATGATATCACTTATATGTGGAATCTAGAAAATGATACAAATGAACTTATTTACAAAACAGAGACTCACAGACATAGAAAACAAACTTATGGTTACCAAAGGGGAAAGAGGGGGGAAGGATAAATTAGGAGTGGGATTAGCAGATACAAACTACTATACGTAAAACAGGTGAACAACAAGATCCTACTGTATAACACAGAAAACTATATTCAATACCTTGTAATAACCTATAATGAAAAAGAATACATATGTGTATAACTGAATCACTCTACTGTACACTAGAAACTAACACAACATTATAAATCAACTATACTTCAAAAAAATTGTCATTTCCTTTAGGAAGATTACTAAATGTTGTATCTTTGAGGACAAGCCTTGACTGCAGTGGATTGCATAGTTCATGTTTCGTACATTAAAGCCCCTAATTTAGAGAAGAAACACCTTCACAGAGTAGAATGGCCAGTGGTTCCCTCACATGATGATATCTTTGGGCAGATTGCCTATTATCTCTAAGCATTGTCAAATGAGAATCATAATACTCTTACATCCCAGAGACACCATGAATATTACATGAGATCGCATGGGAGAGTGCCTGACAGAAAGATGTCCCTTAAGAAATGTAAATGTGTTTCCTTCCTATCCTTTCCTCAGCATTCCTTTCAAAAGGGGGTCAGATAAGTTTCATCTAATTTCTTTCTGGAGAAGGAAATTAAACCGGTATCAGCCAGTGTCCTGGAAGAGGCTGCCTGGGGCGGGGGTGGGGGGGTTGGGGTGGTGGATGTTTCCACTTAGGAAGGAAGGTTTGGGGAGGGATAAACAGGTTACTCTGGAAATCAGAATGCATCAGCTAGGGAGTGACAGCAGGAGAAATGCATAGAAAAAGGAGTTGACTTGGAAATCCACAGGGCAGCCAGAGACCTTCTAGAACTGTTAGAAACGTGTGCGGTCAAGCCCCAGCCGTCCTTTCTTCCTGACCTTCTTTAACAGACAGCTGCATTCCTGGAAAGGCCTCAGACCTGGCAGGAATTTGGGGAACACCATCACCTCTGAACCAGTTTCACTCTAACACGCCCCGGGCGTTGTGCTAGGGGCTGGGGGATTGGAGAGGGAACAGAACAGAAGTGCGTGGACAGAGGTGGCTACGGGAGCTGTGGGACAGGAGGCACCGCACAGTCGGTTGGGGTAGAGAAGGCTTCACCGGGAGGGTGAAGAAGGGGCATCAGAGGCAGACTGTCGCAACCACCAAGTTTGAAAACCGGGATCCCAGCCTCTTGAGGCCGCCTGGTTTGCCATCCCCATCCAGCTCCAAATCCTTTCAAAGAAGAGAATGGACTTGCATTGTTTTAATTCCATTCCCCTCTCTCTCAGAGCCCCTAGGGCGGGGAGACCGAAAAGGCGTGGTACCCTGAGTCAGAAACTTCTGCGTGGGGCGCGGGTCCCGCTGCGGGATGGGGCGGGGGCTGGAAGCGGGTAGGGAGTGACGCGAGGGAGGCCGGGGGCGGCGAGGTGACGCGCGTGGGGACCTCGCCGCCTCAGCCCACGTGTCCGCGAGATTTAAAAGTTGGCAGCGCGCAGGGCGGTCAGTCTGGCCGCCGAGCCGGGCGAGCAGCGCGCCAGGGACGCAGAGGCTCGGCCACAGCATAGCGTGGAGCGCGGGTCGGTGTAGCTCAGGGTCCCGGGCCCCCAGCCGCCAGCAGGAGCCAACATGCCGAGAGCAGCAAGGCAGGTGGCCGCTGCGTCCCCGCTCCTGCTACTCTTACTGCTCGCCTGTTGCGCGGGCCGCTGCCGAGGTAAGCCCACCTCGCGACTCCCGGGGCACCCGCGCCGCGGTCGCGTCCCGCGCCGCTTCTCCCTGCTGCGATCGCCGCCCTCCCTTTCTCATCTCTTCTCTTGGCTCCTGGGATTTGCCACCCCCTGGAGCTGCGGGGCCCTCCAGGTTCTCTCTCTTAACCAGCGGCGCCGTTCGCCACCCCAGGGCAGCCAGCGGCTCAGGTCCCAGTAGCCCGGCTTGAGCAAGGACCTGGGCCTGGCCGAAATCCCCAGGCTGGGCAGCCTTCAGGTGGTGGAAACTTGTAGAGCTCCCTCAACTAGAGATGTCCAGCTCTCGTAGCCCATTGGTAACGGGAATTAAAACAGTGAAAATTAAGATGTTTTTCCTTTGATTGCAATTACTGGATGGTGAAGCAAAACTAGAGTGAGGTTGATACCTCACCTGCTGATGCCAGGTGAGTTTGGAAAGTGCTCAGCTTCCTTGGTGAGTGAGCTCCGGTTCTGTTCAGATAATCCTGAGCAGTAACAGGCCCCGCTGTAGCTTTCCAGTATTGATGGCGAAAGTGTAGGCTCTGTGCCTCATAGGTTTTCAGACATTACATCAGGAAAACGAGTAGAGAGACTTTCTCATCATACAGAGCTCGGGAAGCAAGTGTACAAGCCGGGCTTTCAGTCATTGCTACAGCTAAAACCACTAAAGGCAGATGCAGTTTGATAGCAGTAGGGACTTCCTGAACCTGGCTTAGAGGAGAGATGTGGGAAAAGCAAAATCAAGGACGGAGAGGGGTTTCTGAAGCCTGGGATTCAGGATAGAGCAGATACAATGTGTTCCAGTGGAGAGATCACTTCCCAGTTCTCTTAAGGTTACCTTTCCAGGTATCTCCAGGGGACCATCCTTCGCCTCCCAGCCCTGAGCCAGGGGCCCCTCTAGGGCCAGTCACTGCCCTGCTAGGACCATGAATTTTCTAGCTTCGCAACAGGTTCTCTTAGCTTCCTTCGGCTCTGCTGTCAGTGAGATAACAGTGGGCTGACTGTTCAGAAGTTAAGGATTTGAAACCATAACTGCAGGGACCTGGCAGAGCACTTAGACCATCCCTCAATTAGATGTGGGGAAACTGAAGATATTTCTTCCCTAATGTACTTGTTTTTGTTGCTGTCCTCTCATTGTTTTGATTTGCCCCTTTGCTTAAGGCTTTGGAGGTGGGGGTGGGGGACCTTCCCTGCTTGAAAGGCAAGGTAATTTGGCTTTGAAATCTAAGCATTCAGAAGCTAGGAGACCTAAACCTTCTCCATCACATACCCAGCAGTAATGCAACATGACATGCAAAGTAATGTTAATCTGTTTCAATTTTAAATCTGTTGTTGGTAAAATTATGATGGTAATAATTATCTACCTTATTAAGGAAACATAACTCTAATTTTAAAAGTGGCTTTTTCTGTAAAGCAAATGTACTTTCTGTGCATGTTACATGCTATATGCCTGCAGTAATTTTTGTATCAGTGGATGATAACTGGTTTTTTGGGTGGTGGGGGAGACTTTCAGGCTGCTGGTGATTGAGCAGAAACTATGAAAAGCCAGAGCTAATATCTAAAAAAGGCAAGTCTTGGGCTTTCTGAAAGAGCATGTCGGCCGGCCTACCAATCGTCTCATAAATATCCCCAGTATTTCTCAAGCAAAGGGAGGAGATACCTCTTACCCTACACAGAGACCCTCTAGACTACTCCTTTGTGCCTTCTTTCCCCTTCAGACCTGCTCTTGATACTATAAAATTAATTTTATCTCTCTAAAAATGTGATGAGGAGGAAAGAGGGTGAATTTACCCTCCTTTGATCTGCCCTGGTGATCTGCCTTAGTCCTGAGCCCCTAAAGATAGCACTGGGGGGTACGCATGACATGTATAAGCAAAGCTGGGAGATAATCTACCAAGATTAATGATTATGCAAGATGCAAAAAGATGCATCGAAAAACAATAAAGCACATACCACAAAGCCAGAGGAAAATAAAATAGTGCCAATAAGTACAGATCTTTGGCAAAAATGAGTTAGCAGACTATGTACTAGCAATAAGATAAAGCCACCGAATCTGTGGCTGGAAACGGTTTACTATTCAGAGAACATTAAAATAAAGAAGAAAATTTCCTAAAAGAGGGGCATATTTGGATATCTGCAACAAACCGTCACTTGATGTGTCCTGTGACAATTAAGTGATCAAGTGTCCAAGACTTAATTAAGAAGTGTCTTCTCCTACTCAGGCCCCTGCTCATGGAATAATTCTTAAAATTCAGTCAGCAGTGACAATTTCTCACTTCCAAATCCTACGCTAGTTGAGTACTAGCAATGAGAAAAGGAAATTGGCACTTTTAGAATAATCGTCTGTTTTTCTTTCTCTTACACATAGTGTATTTACAGAAGCACACGTTCTCTATCCATATTATTTGTATCAGTTAAATTGTACAGTATAAGACTAAAGATTGCATTTCACTACATAGTATGAAGTATAAATATCTTGAACCTGACTGATCAGAAGCAGTGCAGCTTTGTGATGTAGAAGATAGTGGTGTTGTCTCTGACAGTATTTAGGAAAGCATCTCCTATTTGATGGTAGAGAGCCCACATCTAGGATATAATGAGAGGAAAAAAATCACATCAACTTTATAAATAACAAATAGAGAAAGGGGGACATTTTTTCCTTTGGATTTGGTCATAGGATATAAGTGGTTTTCTATAAAGTATAGATAAACATTAAAATTTTTTGGCATCTCTACCCTTTTTACCCTGATACTGTGTTTGCATGTTTTGTGTAAAAGCCACAAGGTACCCCTTTTGATTATATAAGTACCTGGGTCTAGTTAGACATGATGACAATTTTGGTGTGGCCCATGCAAGCTTGGGGACATGGAAGGAGGCAAACTCTTAACGGTCTTGTCAAGGTAGTGTGGAGGTAGGAGATGGCCAGGAGGAAAAAGAATATGAAATTATGTTCTTTAAACAGCCGTGCCCTGTCAAACAGAAACTAACAGTGGTATGACGAATGGAGAAATCAGAAGTACAAGCAGCAAGTGGAATCCTTTGTATTTTTCCTTGCATCATAGTTAACTCTGGTTCTCTTAGATCAAATACTGCTCTCTCCCTCCATTGCTCTTTTTTTTTTTCAATTTTTCAAAGTTCACTCTTAGTAACGGCAGATGTGTACTGCATCCAAGTTGTAAGGAATGGGCCTATGGCCTTTTAGATTTTTTTCATGAGAACAGTCGTATCCCTGTTTTGGAAATATTCAGACTTGTTAAAGAGCTTAGACCTAAAACGTTTGTTTGAGCTACCTAGTTCTGTCAAATACGAGGTATCCTCCGTTTATTTCTAAAATGCAGTGCTAACTCCACTGGCTATTCAGTGTTATCCATGGACCAGCAGTATCTGTAGCACCAGGGAGCTTGCTAGAAATGCAGACTCTTGGGCCTGTTCCCAGCTGACTGAATCAGAATCTCATTTAGAAGATCACCAGTTGTTTTGCATGAATATTTGAGAAGCACAGCTTTATCCCTTCCTGAAAACAAAATCAGCTCAGAGTGATATCCACCAGACAACAATAACTTTGGGATATACATCTGTGCTAAGGTGAGAAATATATAATTGAGAAGTGTTTAAGATTGTTTGTCCACCTTGAATAGCAGTCCCATGTAAGAGGATTCCAATCAATCAACTCTCTACCACGGACTACATGACTCCAGTAAGTGACTTCTAAGGCTGAGTACAGAAAATGTAGTTAAATACTATTAATATTATTAGAGCTTAGATTAAATAATAGTACAAATCTGTGAGAACTCAAGGCAAGACATGACTGAAAGTGGTATAATTAGGGTAAAAAAATCCATCAGGATTTGGATTCAGCCAGACCTGGTTTGTAGTCAGCTTCTGCTAAGTATGTATTTCCTGAGACAAATTACTTAATCCTTCTTTCCTTCAGTTTCCTCATCTTTTTTTTTCTTTTTTAACATTTTTTATTGATTTATAATCATTTTACAATGTTGTGTCAAGTTCCAATGTAGAGCACAATTTTTCAATTATACATGAACATATATATATTCATTGTCACATTCCTTTCTCTGTGAGCTACCATAAGATCTTGTATATATTTCCCTGTGCTATACAGTATAATGTTGTTTATCTATTCTACAATTTTGAAATCCCAGTCTATCTCTTCCCACCCCCCACCCCCTTGGCAACCACAAGTCTGTATTCTATGTCTATGAGTCTATTTCTGTTCTGTATTTATGCTTTGTTTGTTGTTGTTGTTGTTGTTGTTGTTTAGATCCCACATATGAGCGATCTCATATGGTATTTTTCTTTCTCTTTCTGGCTTACTTCACTTAGAATGACATTCTCCAGGAGCATCCATGTTGCTGCAAATGGCGTTATGTTGTCGGTTTTTATGGCTAAGTAGTATTCCATTGTATAAATATACCACATCTTCTTTATCCCGTCATCTGTTGGTGGACATTTAGGCTGTTTCCATGTCTTGGCTATTGTAAATAGTGCTGCTATGAACATTGGGGCGCAGGTGTCATCCTGAAGAAGGGTTCCTTCTGGATATAAGCCCAGGAGCAGGATTCCTGGGTCATATGTTAAGTGTATTCCTAGTCTTTTGAGGAGTCTCCATACTGTTTTCCACAGTGGCTGCACCAAACTGCATTCCCACCAGCAGTGTAGGAGGATTCCCTTTTCTCCACAGCCTCTCCAGCATTTGTCCTTTGTGGACTTTTGAATGATGGCCATTCTGACTGGTGTGAGATGATACCTCATTGTAGTTTTGATTTGCATTTCTCTGATAATTAGTGATATTGAGCATTTTTCATGTGCCTATTGATCATTTGTATGTCTTCCTTGGAGAATTGCTTGTTTAGGTCTTCTGCCCATTTTTGGATTGGGTTGTTTATTTTCTTCTTATTGAGTCGTATGAGCTGCTTATATATTCTGGAGATCAGGCCTTTGTCAGTTTCATTTGCAAAAATTTTTTCCCATTCCGTAGGTTGTCTTTTTGTTTTACTTATGGTTTCCTTTGCTGTGCAGAAGCTTGTAAGTTTCATTAGGTCCCATTTGTTTATTCTTGCTTTTATTTCTTCTAGGAGAAAATTTTTGAGATGTATGTCAGATAATGTTTTGCCTATATTTTCCTCTAGAAGGTTTATTGTATTTGTCTTACGTTTAAGTCTTTGATCCATTTTGAGTTGATTTTTGTGTATGGTGTAAGGGAGTGTTCTAGCTTCATTGTTTTACATGCTGCTGTCCAGTTTTCCCAACACCATGTGCTGAAGGGACTGTCTTTATTCCATTGTATATTCTTGCCTCCTTCGTCGAAGATTAGTTGACCAAAAGTTTGTGGGTTCATTTCTGGGCTCTCTATTCTGTTCCATTGCTCTATATGTCTGTTTTTGCACCAATACCAGTTTCCTCATCTTAAAGTGGGAATAAGGAGAATAGCTATCTTAAAAGGCTGGTATGAAGGTTGAAGTGCCTGGTACCAATCAGTGTTAGCAGGTGCTGTCTTTATTTTTTAAAAGGTTCTCTAAGTCTGTTTTTTTAAGTATTTGATTTTACTGCATTTGAAATCTTAGACATATTTACAGTCTTCTTCTAAAGGATGTTTTCTTGATTTTAGTAAACGCAAGTGTATACATATAAGAAAATAAATAGTAATTGCATTTAATATTTATAACTTATGTAGCGTGAATTAGAAAATTAAACCGATGAAGAAAATGTTGTTTTTAGAGGATGTTAAGTAGTTAACGTTTTATTTCAACAATAACTAAGGCCTTAAGAAGTTATTCTTTTTAAAAAGATCTTTATTGAGATATAGATTATGATACATACATGTATACATGTATTATAAACTATATCTGTTTTAAGTATACAACTCAGTGATTTTTAAGTCAGTTTAAAGAGTTGGGCAGCCATTTGCCTGTGATGACTATGGTGAACACTGCTGTGTGGTGTATTTGAAAGTTAAGACAGGAGATCCTGAGAGTTCCCATCACAAAGAAAAGAAACTTTTTTTTTCTTTTTTTGTATCGATATGAGATGACAGATGTTAACTAAATTTATTGTGTATCATTTCACAATATAAGTCAAATCATTATGCTATAAACCTTAAACTTACACAGTGCTGTATGTCAGTTACATCTCTGTAAAAGTGGGAAGAAAAAAACAGAAGAAAAAAAAAGATCCTCACTCATCAGAGTTAACATGCTATAACATCATACCATTTAAATAAATTTTACCTGATACTTCATCATCCAAATTCTATTTCAGGATCACATTCTGAATACCCTAGAGGCATTGTCTTACTTAAAAAATGTTATTTCAATTAGTTGAATACCATTCTTTACAAGATTTAAGTCAAACCAGGGTGAGCACTAAATCCAAACCAAAAAAATATGTCTATAATAAATTTTTGCTCCTGCATTATTTATTCATAATAGCACAGGTAACTCTTCAAGCAATCTGAATTAAGTAGAATTGATTTATCACTTTTTTATGCTCTGTTGTACAAACCTTTTTGTACTTTTACTTCTCCTTAATAAATACAATATTGATTCATTTCCACCCAAAAAAAAGAAAAAAGAAAGAAATGTGCAGCTATCACAACAGTACAATTTTCCATTATCCCCAAAAGGTCTGTTTTGTCCATTTGCAGTTAATCGCCACTCCTACACCCAGTCCCAAGCAACCACTAATCTTTCTAGCACTATAGATTTGCTTTCTCTGGGCATTCCATGTAAATGGCTTCCTACAGTAGTTGATCTTTTGCTTCTAGCTTATTGGATTTAGCATGATATGTCTGAGATTCATCTCTGTTGCAACATATATCAGTAGTTCATTCCCTTTTATGGCCAGTAATTTCCCATTGTATGTTTATCTGTTTACAGGTGACGGACATTTGGATTGTTTCCACTTTGGAGCTATTGTGAATAATGCTGCTTTGCACATTCATGTACAAGTTTTTGTGTAGACATAGAAGTAATTCACTCTTGAGAGTAATGTTAATAAGGCTTATTTAGTAATTATGTCTCCTTATTCTAAGTCAAATGCTGAAATACCTAGTGGAAATAAGAGGGTAGAAAAAACAGTGAAAACAGTGAAGATGAGAAATATCATCCAAAATTGAATTGTATATAAATATGTAATTTTAGAAGAAATACTGTAAAATTAACATGTGAGTAAAACTTTATTTTTAGGTGCTCCAATATTACCTCAAGGATTACAGCCTGAACAAGAACTACGATTGTGGAATGAGGTAAAGAATTATTCTTACACAAATTAGTGTAAACTTTATCTTTGAAATTATCATGGTAAAATGAAATGATATAATTTAGCTTTGGGACAACTTTGATTTTACTAAATTCTGATATCATAATATTCATAATTATTTTTAAGGAAAGATAAAAAGGAAACAAAAATGTAGTAAATGGTAAAGTTAGATGGAAGAAATAAATCCTAATAATAGGGTAATTACAATAAATGTGAACGTGCTAAAATACACTACTTAAAAGATAGATTCCCAGACTGAATTCTTTAAAAAGATCCAGCAATATAGTCTCTATAAGAGTCACACTTAAAACAGAAAACAAGAAAATGTAAGCATAAAAGAATGGAACATGATGTACCAAGCAAATATGATCTGCAAGAAAATTGGAGTAGCAGTCTTAATATCTGATAAAATGGAATTCAAATAAACAAACCACTGTATCAGGCAAAGTGGTGTCTTATATGATGATAAATTACTACAGAGCAAAAAGATACAACCATCATTAATATATATTAACAAAACAACTTCAAAATTTATTTAACAATTGATAGAACTTCAAGGAAAAATAGATAAATGAATATTTATAGATGGAGATTTTAATATACCTCCCTACAAACTGATAGTTAAAGCAAGTAACATGCAGGTAGATATCACAAAGACCTAACAATACAATTAATAAATTTGAGCTATTAGAAATATTTTTTAAAACCTGCACTAAATAGTATGAATATTGATTCTGAGTATAATTGGAGCATTGAAAAAAATAGATCGTGACTTAGAAGACAAAGAAAGTTTTCATAAGTTAGAAAGAATCTATTTTATATGTTTTCCAATCATAATGTTTTTCTCCATAAAGCTATTGTATATTGTTGGTTAGGTTAATTCCTAAATTCTTACAGTTTTTGTTGCCATTGTGTAAGAATTTAGGAATTAACCTAACCAACAATATACAATAGCTTTATGGAGAAAAACATTAAATTTTAATAAAGAAAATAGAAGATGATGTGATTATATGAAGAGACATTCTTTGCTCTTGCATGGAACAGTTAATTTAATGTAATAAAAATACCGATTTTCCTCCAAATTAGTCAATTAAGTCCCATAAAAATCAATGCAATCCCAATCAGAATTCCAATCAATTTTAAAAAGAAACTTCATAAATTTAACCTAAAATTGATATGAAAAAATAAAAGTGTACAAATAGCTAAGGAAATTTTAAATGTAAAGAGCTAAGAAAGGAAACTTGCCCTACCAGATATCAAGAGATACTGTAAAACAGTAGTAATAAAAAAGTATGGTAGTGGCCATACAAGAACAGACAAATGAACCAATGGAACCAAGATGAGAGCTTGGAGAGTTAGGCAGACACTGGCAGTGCACTGTCATATCCTTTTGTCATGCTCTCCGTGGCACTCCAAACTCACTGTTTCTCTTTGCAACTGTGACTCTGCCTGCTTGGCCTGTGGTTGGGGTAAACCAGAAGTGCCAGGGAGCAAATGCCCCCACCACTGAGAACAGCCTAACTTAGCTGCCTCCTGCCTCAGTTGGGATAACTCTGAGTTGTATTCTGCACTGACTCCCAGTGTTCCCTGGACGGATTGATCTCAGTTACCACTGGTGGTAACCTGCTTGATAATGTACCCTTTATTGGAGTCCTTGTCTTCCCTGCTTCACTTCTCCATTCTTCTACCAGTGTTTTTTGGGTCATCTTGGAAATAATCTACTCATATCCACATCCTTATCTCAAGGTCTGTTTCTGGGTTAAACCCACCTAAGACAGAAATGCATGTACACATAAACTTAACTCACAATAGAAATAACACTAAAATTCAGAGGGAAAAGGACAGATTATTGGGCAAATGTAGGTTGAGAAGCTGGCTTACTATGTGGGGAAGAATAAACCTAACACCCCATACAAAAGTGGGCTCTAGGTGGATTAAAGATCTAAACATACAGGGTAAAAATATAGATTTAATAGAAAATATCTTTTCTGTTAGAAAAATATTGTTGAGAGCTAGGAGCAGGGAAATAAAATAAAATTTGTTATAAATTATAAAAACAAAAACCTGATGAATTGAATTACAGTAAAAGTAAATATTTCTTTCAACAAAGGACTCCACTGAAAAAGGTAAGAGCCTTTGAAAAGATATTGACAATGTCTAAAACTGATAAGAGATTAGTTTCTAGGATATCTAAGATATTCTATTAAACTGATTAGATAAAGACAGGAATCCAAAGTAAAAATATTCAAAGAATAGAACAGACAATTTATAAAAGAGGAAACCTAAAAGGCCAGCAAGTATCTAAAGAGACACTCAAATTCTTTGGTAACAATGAAATGAAAATTAAGACAACAACAAAGTGTCATTTTCTACCTGTTGGACTGGTAAAAAATTGAAATCTAGATAATGGCAAATGTTAGCAAGGATGTGGGGTGTATGAATCCTCATCATTGCTGATGAGAGAGTCAACTGGTGAAGCCATCTGGAATGCCACCCAGATACCCCTATGGTCTAGCACTCCCTCTGCTGGGAACATAGCACAAATGTATTCACCTACAAATCCATATGTGGAGGACAGATACAAGGAGGTAATGGAAAGAATTGGAGGGAACCTGGCTGCCTATCACTGGGAAATGGGTAGGCAACATGTGGTGGGTACATATTATAAAGTACTCCATGGCAGTTAGGGGCAACATACTAGATGTGTCCAGAAGCATGGATAGATCTCAAAGTATAGTGTTAAGTTGAAAAAAGTAAGAAAAATACCATCCATGCACACAGCACAGATTTTACAAGAACATAAATGGAGGATACACATCAAATACATTAGAAGAGTTGCCTATGGGAGGATGGAATAGGAGCAGGAAATGAAAATAGAAAAGAATGAGTAAATTAAACAAGTCCAATCATGAAAGCAAGCTCTGAACTGAGGAGAATACCCTTTGTACCTAAGCCATCCCTAACAAGACCATAAGGGAAAAGATAAGATCCATGATAAGGGCCAAGTACTGAGTCTTTAATAGCATTGAAGTTCGTAAAGTCAATGTTAAGGGTCTCTGCCTTGGTATATCATAGTACATCCTAGAAATATATAAGCAGGACAAACAATAATTTAGAGAACAGATATTAATGTAGAATATAGAAATGTAATAGAATACAGAAACATTTTATTTTAGCTTGACATTAATTTTAATTATTAGTTTTAATAATTTCAATCTTATTAAAATTATTAAATTATTAATAATTATATTTATAAACAATTTATATTTATTATTACAATATTTATAATAATAAATTATATTTATTATTTATATTTATAAATTATAGTTGTTATTTATATTTATGAATTATAAAATTATTTATAAATATAAATAATTATTGAAATAATAAATTATTGATAACTGAGTGTATTTATTAAAATTATTAATTTTAATAATTTTAACATTAAAATAGATTTTAACATTTACTTTAGCTCTATTTCTTTGGAAAATCTTTGAAAAAACTTCTAGATGATAATTCTGGGGAAAGAAAACTCAAAGTTGTAAAAGCACTGGAAATTCTTTTCTAGAAAGAGATATTAAAAGAAGTTAAGATGCTAAGAACATAGAGTTAAGCTTTCTGCTAGAGGTTTTAAAAATTACGAATGTATTCAAACACTAGAAATACATACTTTTCAATCCGTGTAGAGACCTAACCATTTTGAAATAGATTCATCAATGGACTCTACAGAGTTCTCAAAAGCAGTTAGCAGCACTTAAAGCCATTAGGGCCATAAGCTGAGTAAAAGGAACAAGGCCTCATCCAAAGGAAAAGTGGGTGAGTGGTGCTGCCGTGCCTTTTAAAGAAAGGAGAACAAAGGCCGAAAAGTTTTGCAGTTACCTCCTAATTTTTCTAATTGGTGTTTTTTTATTCTGATATTTTTATTCAAGCAATAGTGATGCACTGATTAGTGAGCCTAGAGGTTCAAGGGTTTGCTGTTTTTGGACACAACCACTTCACACAGATGGGCAGCCTGGGCTGGGGGTGGACAGCTCTCCCCTGGAGCATGTAATGTCTTACCTAAACATCACAGAAATATCGGGAGGGAGCACTCCCTCCGACCTACTGAAGCAAACTAAACTGCATTTGGCAGTGATATATTAAGCACTGGTCACAATACAAAGCTTAGAAGTGGGGGGACTATGAGGGAGAACCCTTTTTTTTTCAGTAGGTGAAAGACTAAATTCCTGATGGTAACAATGAAAGTAGAAATGAGTGTAAAAATGTCATATTCTCAAACTTGTGAGGCAGTATATAGTCAAACAGATTCACTAATTTTTTTGTGTAACATAAAAGACTATGTAAAATTTTTTAATTAAAAAGTATTTCCTAGGGCTGTAGCTATTGGGGAGTTTCATTACCTGTTATGGTGCTTTTGACTTCCCCCTCTCAAATGACTTCTTTTTAAATTTTTTACCCCCCAAACTC
The DNA here is from genome assembly GCF_048773025.1 of Camelus bactrianus. Taxonomy (NCBI): domain Eukaryota; kingdom Metazoa; phylum Chordata; class Mammalia; order Artiodactyla; family Camelidae; genus Camelus; species Camelus bactrianus. The sequence goes on from NC_133540.1 coordinate 98,313,230, forward strand.
AATGCAACTTAATTAAAGAATATTTATTGAACACTTATTTGGGCAAGTTAGATAGCCCCCACCCTCAAGAAGTTCACCGCATGAGTGTGTGTGAGTGTGTGTGTGTGTCTGAATCCATGATTCTGGGTTTGTATGGCATGGAAGAGGGAGCAGGAGGGTGGACACAAGGGACAAGCAGAATAAAACAATTCCCTAAATATCTGTGATATATAGAGAAGAGGACAAGTTCTGTGAGTGTAAAAAGGAGACAAAAACTTATGCTCTTCTACTAAATTAGAGAATTATTTATTTTAGTTCATGTTCGACCTGGAAACAGTAAGGAGCTTGAGAATTATGACTAAAGAGTACGATTATCCCCCTTCAGTTTGGTGTGAGAATGGAAATTAAATGAAACTGATCAACAAAGAATTGTGGAACTAGAAGGGGGCCCCTGAGATGTTATGCCATAAACAGGACTCAGCCTAAATCATCCCAGACAGATAAGACTCAGTACCATTTTAAAAGGCCACCAAAGAAATAAATACCATAAATAACTCCAGACATCCAGTTTAGTGCTTAATGTCTCAGCACAGTTTTTAATGATGAATATAAATCTCTCATACTACTGGCTTTCAAGTTTTCTTTTCAGGATAAAGGCTGATAACAGCTGGTTGCCAACTGTAATTCAATAAACCTTCATTGCAAAATAGAACTGTTTTCTAAAGCTGGCTCCTTGGTTGAGAACTGGAAGATGCCCCATGTTATGTAAGAGTTCTTATGGTGTGCTAGTTGTCATTTCCCATGTATGCTAGTATCATGTTAATTTCAATGGTGTGATTAAATCTCTGTGTTGTAAAGGACCACGATTGCAGGGTGCACCTTAATTTTGAGGCCATTCTTTGGTCACTACTCACATTTCTCAGGCTGAATTGTATTAGAAGCTTTTCCCTCTCAATGTTTGAAGCATCCTTATACTTGCTCTCTGATGATCCCTACTGACTACTAGTGGAGGCAGGTACCCCTGTGGCTGTGGGCAAATGTTGGGGAAATCCCAATTCTAGGACTTCCTTCAAAAGTTAAGACTCTTCTCTCCCAAATCCAGAGTCCTGAACTGTCGTGGAATTTCAGTTAATGTTACATATGTAACTTGACTTTGTAAGATCTGCTTTCCATTTTTTGCTGTCTTCTGTCTGTTTCCAAGATGTAACTGGCATTGTTGTTTTCTACAGATAGGTGATGCTTGTTCGTCTTTCCTGTCCATGGATTCTCAGCCTCAGGTAATTCCAAATGGCAGTGTTCCGTAGTGACGTAAGCATTTCTGTAGTGCTGAAATACTATGTTTCTCCCTTTGGACCTGTCATTATTGTATAGGCCTATTAAAACATGTCAGCATATTAGAAATTATTATATCATCTGCAGGTAATTATCAGTGCTATGAGTTTCTGTTGTAAAGTGCTAGGCTTTTATCTTTAAGTAAAATAGGTTTGCAGGTAATATACACATATTTTGAAAATTTAAGTACTAATTCCAAAATCAAATTCTGTGTTAGATTAAAAATAATGTATCTTCTGCTGTATTTGGGGAGCTAATATCCTATCCCTCAATTGAGTTTGAAACCCATGGAGAGATGAACTTACAGAGTTAGACTTATGGAGAGCAAAGTATTGTAACTAAAGTCAGTTGATGAGTGTGACCTTAGATCTGATGCCAAGTGTGTTTGTTAATCTACCCCTAAAATTAAACTGAGATTGGACAGTGACTCAAGCCTCCTGCCAGAATCAGGTTGTCTGCCACAGGGCAGAGACCAGGCAAGGACAACCGGCCAGAGAGCTGGCTCGCTAAGAGGACAGGGCCGAACAACAGAGCATGCCCTCCTTCCTCCTCCCAGGCATCTGTCAGGTAACTCACTCCTCTCCCCACAGGAAAGGGTGAAGAGAGGGTTGGGGAGGGAGGGATGCCTGTACATGGGAACACAGGGACTGGGAACTAAGTGTTCCCCTTACACCGTCTCTACTGGACGCAGCTGCTTCTGTCTGCAGTTCTCTCTCTGAGTGCAGATATAGCAGAGTTAGCCTTAAGTGTCTTCACTTTCTCAATCAGTATCACTAGCCTCCTGGACAGAGAAGAGGGCTCAGCAGAGGCTCCTGGCTCAGCCTCTTCCAGCACAGTCAGCTGTGTGCCTGGGTGTAACCCCTACGTGGTCTGGCCAGGGTGCAGTGCCTGTGCTTTACGTAGTCCCTCCAGAAAGTCATCCTGGCCGGGGTGGAGAAGCAGCCTTGAACAGTGCTGTTTTTCCCTCCTCAACCAGTTCCTTAGCCTGCAGAGGATCACGTGCAGCAAGCTAGAGGCATTAGATGGAAAAGCATGACCAGGATCACAACAGATGACATTTAGGAATAATATTTCAAATTGCTTGAGGAGTGTCAATGGATCCATACCATGTGATGGATATTAATCAGCATACAAGCTTTTGCATTGTACTTAAAATTCTGGAATGCCTTTAGATAGAATCAGTTTTATGTCTGCAGTACTAAAAGGATGAATTTTAAAGCACTCATCTAAACACCATCAAGATAAACTAAGGTTTTATTGGATTTGGAGGCTGTGCACCTTTTGAGGAGAACTTAGTAATTCACTCTGAAATTTTTTACATTAACTGATACATTTTAAAAAATCATTAATTTTCACATTAACTATTATTTTATTGTGTATGTGATTATCTGAATAGTTCTTCAAAACACTTTTACCAAATAGAAAAGAAAGGATCTTTAAAAGGTCCACAGATAAAAAATAAAATATTAAAAATCTTACATGAGAAAAATCTTCAAAGAATAGTTGTAGCTCAGTAAATAATGGCTTCAAGTAAAGAGTTTCTGGGAACATGCAATTTGTTTTGAAATTTATTCTGTCAAACTTCAGTTTTGTTGGCAAGCCTCATCTAGCTTAGAGGCTGTTTTCTAAGGAGACATTCATGTATCTGAATGTATTCTTCAAAGAGACACATGACATTCAGTCAATATTTTCTTTTGATTGTTTTGTGTGTTGCAACATTTCTAGATGGGCCATAAAAGGAAGTTTTGGGAATTTATTTCCAGATTTTTGTGGGGTAACCTGCACACCCAACCCTGAAGGGAAAAAGAGAGAAAGGATGTATCAGTGTTCACATTCTACTTTTTTTTTCTCATCTAACTCCCAACTGTAGGCTTACAGTCAATACCAGTACAACACAGGGATGCCTACAGGTCAGACAGCCCAGCCGTGTGTGGTAGTGGGCAAGTGACAGAACCTCACTCCTTTGTATATGAGAATAACAATTCCCATCCTGCATACCTGTGTTTTCAAGACAAAATACGAATTATGTATAAGAAAGTGTTTTATAATTTATTGAAAGACTACATAAACTTGAAGAACCCCATTTAATGTTATTATTAAATAGTCCAACAATTTGCGTGGCAGGCAAACAAATAGGTGAGAAAAAAGCAGGCCTCTGACGTGCTGGGAAGGATGCTCAGAGAAGCTGCTTCATGCCTCCAACTATATCCATAAACTACAGCCAAACCTCTTAAACATGTGCTGTTGTTCAAAGGGTGAGGATATTGGTGGCCCTGAACAATCCTTTATGACATGTCTTCTGGGTTAAGAGGAACTGCAGCTGTAAATCAAGCTTTACTGGTCAGGCATTTTTTTAATGCTGCTGTTGTTAACTAATTGCTCTGTAAGTGGCACTGTGCTAAGAGCTTTACCTACATCTAATCCTTTCAAGAATTCTGCATTGATGTTGTCATCCCCAATTTATGGCTGAAGAAACTGAAGGTTGGAGAGGTTAGTTAACCAGCCCAAGGAAGGTAACACAGCTGATAAAGAGTAGACATGGAATTTGTACTGCTTTAGAGTTGCAGGCTGCTCAACTCCCTAGATACCATCCATGTCTCCCCCTCAGCCCCTCCCCCATACTGTTTCAGCTCCTCATTGCTTCCCATATGCATTTGCTAAATAATCAATTGTTTACGGTGCCAGTGTGCTGAATTCTGTGCAAAGCAGGTCTCGCCCCTGCTTGTCCATTTGTGCTTCTCCTCACCACACCCAGTTGGCTCCTAACCACGGGAGCCCTGCCCTGCTTCTGTGCTTGGATGCTTTGAAAAACCTGATCCTGTGGTGTACAGTCAGCAGCCTGGAAGGGTGGGAACTTAGATTAGGCGCACTGTGCACAGCTTCTTCCCCTCCAAACTCCCATTGTTAGCAAGCAATTGCAGGATTTTCAAATTAGCCAATAAGAGTAACATTTGGTGAGGCTCACAGCCTTGGCATGTAGATTCAGACTTTGCTACAAGCTGGGAAGAGTAATCCCTCTTTTGAGGTTTCCCTAGTTACTCTCAGTCATAGAGTTTCATAGAATTTTAGGAAATACTAAGAATGTTGTAACTGGACCCACAGTGAAAGCCTTTTTTTAAAGTGCTCATTTAGTTATTTTTTAAATTTTTACTCTTTTTTTTGAGGAGGGGGATAATTAGATTTTATTTTTTCAATTTTATTTTAATAGAGGTACTGGGGATTGATTCCAAGACTTCGTGCATGCTAAACACGCACTCTACCACTGAGCTATACCCACCCCCCAGCGCCTCCCTGATCCCCCTCCCTGCCCAGTGGAAGCCGTAATCAGTGCATATATACAATACATAACTTTTTTTTTCCTTTTGCAGTTAATTAGGTAGAATTATTACACTTTGACTGTATATATACATTATATTGCATGTAAATACATGTATTCGATATACTGCGCATTTTACAATACATAACTTTTTTTTTTTCCTGATTGGAAAGAAGGTTTTACTTTTAGGAGCCAAGTTTTTATTGTGAGGGAAATCAAGGGATTCCAACAGTTTCAATAGGCCACAAGGATTCTATTTTGGGTGGTTGGAATATCCTTGGGATCCTAACATTTCATGATTATATCTTCCATGCAAATGTTGTTAAAGCAGAAGCATTGCCTATTTACCTTCTAATTTCCATTAGGCATCCAATGCATTGGAGGAGCTCTGCTTCACAATTACGCGGATTCTACCAAAGCTCCAGGTAAGGTTCAAAGAGTGTTTAATTGTAGGCAAAAAAAAAATTGTTCAGTGATATCTTGGAATGCCTCCTGGAAGAAAATATTTAGAAAAGCATGCCAAGAGGAGCTAGAAGAGCATAAACTGATTTTGGATAAGAAACAAATACTTCATTTTCTCTGACGCCTGAGAATTTAGAATCATATTAGTGGAGTTTGCAATCATCTAATTGGAAAATCACATGTTGCCCTGAAATATAAGATGTGTTCTAGTTCTGATGAGGGAAATTTGGGGTCATTTTGGCTCTTTTTCTTTCCCTGATTCATACTACAGCTGGAGCACAGACACATTTTTTCTAAGCTGGGAGGTTGGGACAATGTACTTTGTCAGAGAGGACATTGAGAATGCAAAAAAAGCAGACAATATCATCAATGTCAGGAAAATTATATTTTTCCTGTGATGTCTTGGTTTTTTATTAAAATTATTATTTGATTCTTCTGGAAGAACTTTTTGTCTTGAAGTGAGGCTATGGTATGGGAACTTGAAAAATGGCATAATGTACCTCAGTTTATATTCTGTATCTTGTAGGTGAACTTGTTTTAAAACTCCCTTATTAAAGATAAGAACCGCAGGTTTAGAAGTATATTTTTAATTAGCAATGTAATCTATGATCACTGGTACATTCTGACTTCCATACTTTCATGTACAGTAATTCTAAGAAAACAGAATATTTTGAAAGCATGTTTTCTGAAACAAAATGTGTTTACAACTGTATTTTTTTCTGATGTTTTAAATGGTGACACTTCCCAAAACACTTAATTGACTTTTTTCCTAATTAAGATAAAACAAATGACAATGGTGTTTATCCATGAGTTTCATTTTATATTAAAAGCAAATGAGAACAAAAAAGAACAACAAAGAAATGAATGATATGTCTCATTCTTTAAGTCAGATTTTTGGAGGGAGAGAGGAGTGTAGAAAAGTTTGTTAAAGAAAGCAAAAACAACCCATAATCTTATTATTTAGTGATACAACTACAAATATTTTGATATAATTCCTTCTAGTCTTTTTTCTCTGAATATTCTATCATGCGATTATATTAGAATTTCCCATTCTACCACTACTGAACATTTAGGCTGTTTCCAATTTTTTTACTCTTATGAATAATGCTGTAGTAAAGATCTTCATTCATACTTTTATTTATAAACAGTTTTTAATTAATTGCCCATTTATTTTTAGAGCAATATATGCTTAACCAATTTCAGTCCTATATTTTATACATTACATATGTGTCACATGTTTTAGAAATTATATAATAAATCTTATAATTTTATACTATATATTTATAATATATATACACAATATCTCTTTAAGATTTTATAATATAATATAATGATATTTATATATCTCCATTTTTAACAGGAAACAGATGAAAAAGATAATACCAAAAGGGTAAAGTGACTTTCATAAATATATACATTAAAAAATAATAAAGGAAACCACTAATCATCTATAGTAAAGCTCACTACTTTTTTTTTTTAACAGTTCTTATTTCATTATTCAAAGACACGAAAATTGGGCAATTCAAATGTTGTGGTAAGTTGTAAAATTACTTCTTATCAGTAATCACTAGTTTTTTTTTAAATCCTGTTTTTGTACTTTCTCTCTTAAAGGTAGATCAAAATTCATGTTTTTTCTTAAAAAGTGGATGGATGAACAAATGGAATGCAATATGTATTATACATTTACTTTATATCTCAATAACTACAAATACATTAAATTCATTTATTCATTCAACAATTTTTTACTGAGTTTCTACTGTGTGCCAAGCACAATTCTAAGTGCTAGAAATACAGTAGTAAACGTCATGGAACTTACATTTTAGAGGCAAAAAAGCAGATGATTAAGTAAGACAAATGTTTTGGATAGTGATTAGTGCAAGGGAAAAATATTTATCCAAAGTCATTATAAGAATTATTTTAAAAGATGTTTGTCAAAAATGTAAGTAAATATAACAAGAAGTATCCACTTGTATTCCTAGGAGCTCCTTCTTTGTAACTAGGCATTTAATTTGAGAATTTATTCTCTAAAATTAGCCAGATAGCAATAACCTGAATTCAATTCACTTCTAAATTGTGTGGTTTTAGTGGTAGTTTTTCTTTTTATATTCATGGATTTAAAAAATACTTACCAACCTACTTTGCTGTTTCAACCTAGAATACTTAATAATTATTTGATTATAATATTCCTTCTAAACTTGTGACTCACTGCCATGGACCAATTTATAGCATGAGGAATGTAGTTATTTTAAATGTGTGTTTCCCTGTGGGAAAGTAACTGTAACTTGAAACTCAGCTTTAAATGTTGTCCCATTGAATATTCTTACATGTGAGGAGTTGCAAGTTAGGTTATGCTGACTTTAAACCAAATACAAGTTGAATTGATTAACAAAGAACCATTATATGGGGCTTACAGTAATCCACTTGATGAATGAACTTAATATTTGTGAGTAGGTTCAGTTCAAGCCTTGCCTTTAAAATGAAACTGTATCAGGTAGACACATGTCTCAAATGTGCTTTTGTTTTCTTCTGCTTGGCATCTATACTTCTTGAGAAAATGTATCTTAGTCACATTTTTCACTATGGATGATGCATTGTCATTTTTTGTGTTCCCTGTTGTCTTGTTCCATATGTTCAGTTTTAAATGAAACATATATTTTATAAAGGAGATTACTGGATGTGTGTACAGTGTAATTTTCCAGATAAACATGTTAATGATGGAAAACTGATTCTCCCAGAGTTGGTTTCATCTGTCCCAAGTCATTTTGAGTAAATCTGGAAGCGGACAGACTGCTTCATCCTCTCAAAGATGCAGGCGGGGTTTTCCTTGTTGGCAGCTGATGATGGAGCTCAGGCCCTCAGGAAAGAGCTTTGTCAACAGAATGACCAAGATCCCAGCACAGAACTGTCGACTTTTATTCCATCTCTTGGCTTATTCACCACAGCTGATTGAAATGCTCGCAAAGGACTCTTAGGTCACATCTTTCTTGTTGTTTGTTGTCTGGAGCAAGGATAGTGGGTAAAAACAAAAACAAACAAGTAGGAAGCCGTCTTTTTGCCCAATGCTGAGAAGCCTTTGTGCTCATCATGTGTGTGTTCGTGTCTCTCAGTCATCTGTCCTGCATCCGCTGCTGCAGCTCGTTCCTCAACTGCATGAGAGAAGAATGAAGAGATTCAAAGTGGACGTATGTAACACAAACTGCATGCTCGCTCTGCCAGTCTGTGTGGGACAGCCCTTTCTGCTAATTCCCAATTGTGTTGGTTTATAAGATCTTCTTCTGGATGTGCCTCACATAGCACCCAAGTAGCCCACAGAACAGCATCTGCTTGCAGATGTGTTTTCACACTCAGGAAAATGAGAACTGTCCCCCTCCCCATAGTATGTCCCTTCTAACTCCAGCTGTGGGCCGTGGAGAAAGCTGGGATTAGACTTCCTTCCAAGAGTCATGACCCTCCCAGTGAGGAAGCCTATTGATTTTTGGTTTAAGTCAGGACATGGCAGTGTGCCTAGTCGTTAGGTAGGAAGAGGACAAAAGATTAAGGACCATTTACTGCCCCTCTGTGTACAGATCTGCAAATGGCTGGTATGGCTTTCTATCAAAGTATTAAAGTGATGGTAAGAGTAAGGCTCACAAAGTAAATAGTTCAGAAATTAAATGTAGGTATTTTGTTTTTTCCACAATTAACAAAAATACGGCCCAAATCCAGCATCTGTGTTTAAAATGAATGTTACTGAGATGACACATTTTTAAATTAGAAATTATGGCATTTTTATTGTCTTTTAAAAATAGTCCTAACTCTTTCGATGATGAAAGTTTCTAGGCATTATTTTTACGTAATGCCTTACATTGTTACAGCGCCTTGTAGTTTTCAGTCTTGTATTATCTCATTTTATTCTTGACAACTCTGTTGGTGCTTATGCAAGTATAGTTATCCCTGGTTTACAAAAAGGAAAACAACTCAGAATAGTTAAAGGAGTTTCTCAAGATCATAGCAGTAAAATGAGGTTAGAGATTACAACAATCTCTTCACTTCCAGTCTAGGCAATTTTTTTTTTCACTATGCTGTCCCCTTTATAGTCTAATCTTGACTACTTCTATTATTTCATTGTTAATTTTTTCTTAATTTATATACCATATTAATTTAATTCTACTAGCAAAAGTTTTCAAATACTTTAAAAAACACATACAGTTTAGGCAAATAAATTCCTCAAAACTTATTTTTATGTTCACATTTTCCTCCCTAAATTCTTCACATTCTTAAACTAAGCTTCCATCAAGGAAGGCAATACTGCTGCCAACTTGAATGAGAAGTGTAAGAGGAATTGTAGTAGCCCCTTAAAATTTTAGAATTTCCAATATTTAAAAAAACCAAGTAAGTTGTCCTTGAACCTTCTAGAAGTGGTACGTGCTTTTCTGGATTAACATTTACTTTCTGAAGCGGTTGCTTGACTTATGAATAATGTAAGATTTTAATTTAAATATGCAGTTTCTTAAAATATACCAACAAATTATTAGTTTACTACAAAACTTCAGTGTCATTATTTATTTACTCAGGTGTTGTGGCCAGTGGCCAGTTTGGTACTTTGAATGTTCCATCTTGAGTGAGACTATCTATATTTCCAGGTAACTAGCTGAAAATATGAATTCTGACTTGGTAATAATATCTTGATGGACAAATGACAACTCCTAAAAGTATTCAGCAGCAAGCCAAGTTTCCTAGCAATCTTTGAAAGAAATGAATGTAAAATATGAATTAAAAAAATTATAATAGAGTATTAGCTTTTCTGGGGTTGAGTCACCTAATTTTAATACACATTTTTGATAGTGAAGTATTTTGCACTCTTAAAGAAAATGAGTTTTCAGATCTCAGTGCATTCAAACACTTTTCTTAAGTTTTGTTTACTAGACATTCTCACTTCCATCCCCATAACTTTTTAGCTCTACCGCCCAAATTCTTTCATATACTGTCTTTTACTTATCTTATCTTACTTAGATATACTTATCTCCAGTGAGATAAGTATATAAAAAGATCTGTATATTTGAGTTTCAAAGTTTTAAATTTTGGCACAGTTTGAGTTACATTTTATCCTACTTTTTTTTTTTCTGTTTCATATAAAGTACATAACTGTTCTTATATAACCATATAAATACATAGTTTCTATGTGTACATTTTTAAATATTAAAAATTTCAATCTTTAATTTAGGGGATTTATCATCAGCATGAGAATTAGTGATAAAATGTTGAGAATTTAAGACACATTTATTGTAAAGCAAGGATTTCAGAATTTTAATAGATGTCAGAGCCATTGCTTAGATATAAAAAATATGATTGTGTTTATATTATGGAATACTTGTAAAAGGTCTTATTGACAAATTTCATGAATGCCATCCTGATACTTTTATAAGTAGTTATCAAAAATAGGAAGCTTTAAGAACCAATTTTATGGAAATCATAAAATGTTAAATATTTTTTCCATTTAGTTTGAAGTGAAATATTTTGAGAAAAGAAACACTTCAAAACGTACTCATTATGAATAATTAGTTTGTTCCTATTTGGTATTTTAAATATAATCATATTGGGAAAACCACTTTGAAGTTTCATTGAATAAATATAGTTCATCCAAATTGTCCTTCAATTTCAATTTAAGTTCCTAAAGATATATTGTATATTTTAATTCTGACACAATTCTATTTTATAATTTAGCCTGTTCATTTGTTAGCACATACAATATGTATTTTAAAGGAATTATTTCATTTTAGCAAAATTCTGAAGGGATATTTTAAATATAGTTAATTATCCATTAAATGACTTCTGTCTACTTATTGATGAATATATGAACAACTGGCAAACTTCCTGGAAATAGAATCTGTTAGACTGGTAAAGAAATTATCTCAAAATACAACATTCTGATGATACTGCTAGTATCACTGAAAATTCTTCAGTTATAAATACAAAGATTACTTATTGGTATGAATTATATACTCAAGTCCTTGATTCCCTCCTTATTTAATTATGACAGATGAAACTAACTGTCCTCTCAAGAAGCGTTTGCACTTATTTTTACTGTTATTTGGTTTGTAATGCCCTTATTTTCCCTTCCAGGAAGAATTCCGAGGTCCTATGGCAAGCCGAAGTCACGGATATTTCTTATTCAGGGTATGCACATACTACATATTTTTTAAAAAAAATCAATCAACATCAGCATTGAAAAATACCATCACTGTGCATTGATTTATATTAACTCATGAGTTGCAATTAAGTTTTGGAATTTATCTAAAGGTATTTGATGTCAGATGTTATAGTCTGCGATTCACTTCTGTCACCACCTTACTTCTTTAATATTATGGCATCTCTGATCTCTTCTCTAATCCACTGCTCATGTTTGTAAATACCTCAGATGACATTCACCTATTTCACAGTTTAGTTCCATAACATTTCGTATGCAGGAAATGACTGTATTAAAGATGCATTACTCCTTAAGTTCCAATACAATATTTAGGGAAAGAAGCATTAGCCAATGAATTATTTAGCTGAGGAATTTCAACTTTATTGTAAAGTCTAAGGGGAGCTATATGGTAAGACTTGCAACTTGGAAATTAATTCTAACACCAAATCAGAGAATGGATTGAAGGAGGAAGACTAGATGAGGAAGAAATATTACCACTCATTGAGCTCATTAGGCTGCATTCTGTGAAAATTAACTTCCCTTCCTAGTTACACTGATTTGTTTCTGACTTCTTATTTTCCAGCCACGCAATGGAAGAAGGTCAGAAGGTTATATTTAAAATGGTATGTGCTTCACAATTCAACTCAGTTTGAAAATTTTTGTCATTTTTCAGATCTTCAGAAAGTAAACTATGCTCAGTGTATTTCTATTACTTAATTGCATGTATACATTAATATTCTATATAAATACTACAAATATAGGGGCTGTGAGGACTTCATGTGATGGAAAATACTAGTGTTTTAGGGGCAGATTTGCTTTGCCTGTGTCATGTGTTCCTCACACTGTGTTGCAGTAGTCATCATCAATTTTGCAGACATTGACCTGATCATCATTTACTGTGCAAGAAGAATATGTTAGGGATCATGTTCTCATTGTGCTTATCAGTGCCTGTAACAGTAGGCCAGAACTTACAGCCGAAAGCATTTCTGTCTTCCAAATGACCTGTATTCAAAACTCTGTATAAGAGCTGTGATTTACCATTACTAGAGAACTAAGAAAATGTAGAAAGACAAGAGAGCATGACTTCTACTATGGGACTCCCAGAGTTTCCACATGAATGCTGGAGATATAGTAGACACTTAGTAGCTATTGAATGGCCCTACATGTTTAATAAATATGAATTTTAAAGTTAAATGCAAATGCACACTGAAAAATTTATATCACAGAAATAAAAAATATTCTAGTAACTTTATGCAGTCCTAAATACAGATTCTATGCTGAATGTATTTTTGCAAATATTTCATTCATATCATTTATCTCAACCCTTAAATACATATTTAGCAAAAGAATGTTAAAATGCTTAATATTTTCTTATAGAAACAAAAATCAAAACACACTTTCTATCTAAAGAAGATGACATCAAAATTATACAATATCTAGAAAATGAAGACAATGAAAACACTGCATTGTAATACTTATGGGACTCTGACAAAGCCATATTCTGTGGAAAATTCAAACAATTTTTACACTTTAAACATTGTCAAGCAAGAAAGAGTGAGTGAATTAAGAATTTAAGTCAGTAAGTTAAAAAGAAAACAACATAGTGAACTTCAGGAAGCAGAGGATAAAAATTATAAAATGAAAGATGAAATTAATTAATTATAGTAAAAAGCAAAAATTGGTAAATAAACCAAAAATCTGATTCTTTGAAAAAAATGAAATATACTAGCCTAATGAGCCTAGGCTAATCTATAAAAAGGGAGCAACCATATATATACAAAAATACAAATGAAAAGAGGGAGATTAGAGCAGATACAGAAAAAAATGGGAATCACAAGAGTACTTTGCAAATCTCTGTGCCAATAAGTTTGAAAACCTAGATAAAATGGAGGATTATATAATAAAGTAGGTGCTACCAAAATTGACCTCAGAAGAGAGAAATAAATCTAAATACTGATGGCCATGGGAGAAGAAAAATGGAGAACGTTATCTAGAAACTCTCCCCTCAAAAATACTAGGCCAAGAGATTTTGTATTTTTCCAGCTCAGAGAAGGAAGAAAAAAATCTCAAAATATTTTTTATGAAGCCAGCAAATACTAATAACAAAACCTTACATTAGTATGAAAAAGGAAACTGTAGGTGAATCCTGTTTAGAAACATCAGTGCAAACATTTAAAATAGCAATATATTGAAAAATGATATGACCCCATGAAGTGAACTTCATTCCAGCAACTAAGATGGTTCAACATTAGGAAGCCTATTAAAATCTTTTCACTATTAGAAAAAAAATTATGCAATCAACTCAATACAGGCATTCCTCTGTTTTATTGCACTTTGCTTTATCGCACTCCAGATACAATGTTTTTTACAATTTGTAGTTTTGTGGCCTGTGTTGAGCAAGTCTATCAGCACCATTTTTTCAACAGCATTTGCTCACTTCATGTCTTATGTCACATTTTGGTAATTCTTGCAGTATTTCACACTTTCATTATCATTCTATTTGTTATGATCTGTGATCTGTGATCTTTGATGTTACAATTGTAATTGTCTGGGGTCGCCATAATCCACGCCCATGTAAGACGACAAACTTGATAAATGTTGTGTGTGTTCTGCCTGCTGCAGTCCTCATCCATTCCTCCATCTCTCCCCCTCCCCTTGGGCCTCCCTATTACCTGACACACAACAATATTTAAATTAGGCCAAATTAATAACCCTGCAGTGGCCTCTAAGGTCTAAAGTGAAAGGAAGAGTTGCATGTCTCTCATTTTAAATCAAAAGCTAGAAATGATTAAGGTTAGTGAGGCAGGCATGTCAAAAGCCGAGACAGGCCGAAGGCCAGGCCTCTTGAGCTAGTTATCCAAGTTGTGAATGCAAAGGAAAATTTCTTGAAAGAAATTAAAAGTGCTACTCCAGCGAACACATGAATGATAAGAAAGCAAATTAGCCTTATTGCTCATATGAAGAAAGTTTCGCGGTCGGGACGGAAGATCAAACCAGCTACACCATTCCCTTGAACCAGACCCTAATCCAGAGCAAGGTCATAACCCTTTTCAGTTCTCTGAAGGCTGAGAGGTGAGGAAGCTGCAGAAGAAAAGTCTGAAGCTAGCAGAGGTTGGTTCATGAGGTTTAAGGAAAGCAGCTTCTCTTCAAGTTGAAGCAGCAAGTGCTGATGGAGAAACTGCAGCAAGTTATCCAGGAGATCTAGCTCAGATCGTTCATGAAGGTGGCTACACTAAACAACAGATTTTTGATGCGGACAAAACAACTTTCTACTGGAAGAAGATGCCATCTAGGACTTTCAAAGCTAGAGAGAAGCTTCATAGCTTCAAAGAACAAGCTGACTCTCTTTTTAGGAGCTAGTGTGGCTGGTGACTGTAAGAGGAAGGCAGTGCTTATTTACCATCTTGAAGATCCTAAGGCCCTTAAGATTATGTTGAATCTATTCTGCCTGTTCTCTGTAAATGAAGCAACAGAGTCTGGATGGCAGCACATCTTATGAAACATGGTTTACTGACTATTTTAAGCCCAGTGTTGAGACTTTCTGCTCAGAAAAAAAGATTCCTTTCAAAATATTACTGCTAATTGACAGTGTACCTGGTCACCTAAGGGATCTGATGGAGATGTTAATGCAGCGCCCCATGGATCAAGGAATACTTTGGACTTTCAAGTTTTTATTAATTAAGAAATACATTTTGTAAGGTGATAGCTGCCATAAACAGTGATTCCTCTGGGGAATCTGGACAAAGTAAATTGAAAATCTGCTGGAAAGGATTCATCTTTCTAGACACCATAAAGAACATTTATGATTCATGGGGAAAAGTCAAACTATTAATGGGAATTTGGAAGAAGCTGATTCCAACCCTCATGGTTGACTGAGGGATTCAAGGCTTCAGTGGAGGAAGTAACTGCAGATGTGGTGGAAATAGCAAGAGAATTAGAATTAGAAGTGGAGCCTGAAGATGTGACTGAACTGCTGCAATCTTATGCTAAATCTTTAACGGATGAGGAGTTGCTTCTTAAGGCTGAGTGGAGAAAGTGGTTTCTTGAGATGGAATCTACTCCCGGTGAAGATGCTGTGAAGATTATTGAAATGACAATTTTAATGACAAGGATTTAGAATATTACAAAACTTAGTTGATAAAGCAGTGACAGAGTTTGAGAGGACTGACTCTAATTTTGAAAGAAGTTCCACTGTGAGTAAAATACCATTAAACAGCATTGCATGCTACAGAGAAATTGTTCCTGAAAGGAAGAGTCAAATGATGCAGCAAAATTCATTGTTATCTCATTTTAAGAAATTGCCACAGCCACCCCAGCCTTCAGCAACTAACACCCTGATCCCTCAAGCATTCATCAACATTGAGGCAAGACCCTCACCAGCAAACAGCTTATGACTCAGCAAGGGTTCAGATGTTGGTCAGCAATTTTTAGTAAGACAGTGTTTTTTAATTAAGGTATGTACATTAGTTTTTTTTAGACAAAATGCTATTACACACTTAATAAACTATTGTATAGTATATACGTAACTTTTATATGCACCAGGAGACCAAAAAGTTTGTGTGACTTGCTTTATTGCAAAATTTTCTGGGACTGAAGCTGCAATATCTGAGGAATGCCTGTAGAAGCTTTTGGTAAAGTTCCACATAAATTTCTGATATTTTCAAAGAAGATCCTATAGAAAGAGATGAATCTTTAATAATAGTATTTCTTTAATGGTCTCAAACAAAGTCAGTAGAAGGCTTGATAGTAAAACATTTTGGAGCATTTCTATTAACATTAGAAACAAAACAAGGATGCTCTGTCCCCTTTTATTTCATGTAGTTCTAATGCATTAACCAATTCAGTTAGATGAGAAAGAAATAAAAGTTATTAATATTGGAAAACTGAAGAACAAATTTAATGTGCTCATAGGGCATAATTAGGAACTTGAATTTTCAAATTATATTTAGTATTAACTAACGTTTTGACAAAGGCATATTATGTTCACATTAAGAACATGAGCAAACATATTCCTAATTTGTTCTTTTTTCAAGGAACTAAGAATAAAAGTTGATGGAAAAGAAACTATCTTTTATAATATTACAAATGTAGAGGCATTTACAAAATGTGAACAAAAACAATTTAATACTAAATGGTAAAAATGTCATGATTATAATACCAAATTAAGTGTTAGAGTGGTCATAAATGTGAAGTGGAAAATAATCCACGATTTGATCAAGTTAGTAAAAAAAACTCTGAAATTGTGAAAAAGAGCTTTATTTGGGTTGTTTCCAACATTAGGGCCCACATGTGCTAATTCACTGAAGATTTCAATTTTATTTTGTCAATAGAGAAATAGTTCAATAATCATTTTTCTTTGTTTTGCTCACCTGATTATCTGAGGTCTTACTCTGTCCTTATAACTTACATTTAGAATGTGTTTGGATGTAGAATAGGATGATTTAATTGCAGATACCCAAAGAATAACTGCAACATTTTATTCATAAATCTTATTGGTATCAATGAGCTTTAGGAAACCTCTTTTATGTAGTTAAATAAAATAAAACTTTGGAAAATATAGGCATACAGAAAAAGTGCTTCATCAGGGAGAGATTAAATGACAGTTAAAAATATGCAGATTGAAGAATAGCTGAGAAATACCTCAGATGTCAATTTTATCATACGTGACAAAGTATTTATAGAAATGTCTATCTACAAGGAATTATATATAGATTATATTTATACTTGTTACATAGATACATTCACATACCATTTATATTTGAATCTAAATTGTTTTTTTTTTTAACAGGATGACAACTATTTTCTGCAGAAGCAATGCCATGGAATACAAAATGTACTGACATTTTTTTCTTCTCAAAAACTATCCTTGCTAAGTTTACAGATTTGAGAATCCCTGTGTTGTAAACATTCTCCGTAAACGCTGAGATTGTAAATGTTTAATTTGTTGAAAATTTAAAAAAGCATCTTAAAATATTTTTTCTTAGTGCTGTAATGATAAATAGTGTGTAATAAATCTGTAAATAATAATGTTCCTTAGATCCCTGAAGCTTCTGATGGAACTCATATACAATGCTCTTTTGTTATTTTTATTAAAGGCGCTTAGTAGAGAGTTGAGTTTTAATGAGATATTTTAGTTTATCTTATTTAGATTTCATCAGTGACAAAATCACCAGCTCTTATAAAATACCAGAATGCCCAATAGCTGTAATCTTAGAATGTGAATACTAACTAAAACTATACTAGTTGGAGGATTTGGCCATGATTCATCCAAAAGTCCAATAAGCAAGTTCTGATTTACATACTGTAAAATAGATGTCTGACTGCTACAAACAAATCATGAGACCAGCTTTTTCTACCAAGTAGTAGTATTCAGTTTATCTTAAAATAAGTTGTTTCATCCTGCAGCATCTGAAAGGCAACCAGCCTTGTCCATTACCAGAAAGAAAACCTTACTCGTAGGGGATCATGAACACAGTGGGTGAACTTTTTACATCAAACTATGTTTAATGGACACAGTGAACCTCAGATAGATGTTGAAATTATCTCCCTTCAGGTTCCCCTGAGTTTTCCCTTGCAACCCTATCTCTTGGATAACCACCTTCTCTACCAAGCAGGTTGCTGGCTGATTAAAGAAGGGCGGCTCTCCGTGTGGGTAGCATTAGGTTTATATTCTTCAGAGTAGAGTATCTAATAAGCCTTTGTCTTACTAACATTGACCACTAACTATAGCTTAAATTATGCCTTTTACTAACAAAATCCCTGAATTTCAATTCTTGTCAACCCATGTGAAGAACATAAGAAGGAGCAGAAGAGAACAAAAAGTACACCCTTTTTAAAAAAATGAATTAACTCAAAATGAAGCTCTTGCCATATGCATTGAATCCATAGCTCAGCCCCCAAAGCTTCCTCAAGTTTGGAAGTATAATTAATCAGATTGGCCTCTCCCCGGCTTTTCCAATGTAATGTTTTAATGCTCAGAAATTTCCAGCAAAGAAAATGGCCATGAATAAGGGAATGGTTATATAAAAGGATTTACATCTTTGCCACGGAATTATTATGTAGTCATTTGTTGATACAAATTAAGTTGGCAGAGCAGATTCCACCATCTTGGTATTGTACGTGGAAAAAAAAGTCATGTTCCAGAGAGAATGTGTGTCATATGAATGCATTTTTATAAAGCATGCAGTTACTAACAACCATACATGATTTCTGGGCCAGAGAGAAAAAGCATGAAGGATCCACAGCAGATCCTAATATTGGCTAATATTGGGTAGGGCGTGGGGATGGGCAGGGGGAGCACAAATGTATTTTTTTAAGATTCAGTACATATTGTATTTTTTCAAGATTCAGTACATATTTACATAATGCCTATCATGCACCAGTCATGATTTTAAGTGTTTTATAAATATTAATTCATCTAATCCCCTGACAACTACCTGATACATGTTCTTTTATTATCCCCACTCTATAGATGGGAAAACCGAGGAACAGAGAATTAAGTAATTATTCAGGCAAGCCCAGTAAGTGGTAAAGCTGAAATTCAACACCAGAGTTGGCTCACAGGCATGATGTCTGCTGTGTGTATAAAGGGGGATGATGGGACTCCAGGCAATTTTTACTTGCTTCATGGACTTTGGTATATTATTTAAATGTTTTATGATAAGTATGAACTATTTATTCAATTGGAAAGAAATAAAATATTATTTGCCCCCCTTAAAAAATGAATATTACATTGATGAGATGGGGACTTGAGACAGAAAGGGCCTTCTGCTCTAAAGCCATAAGTGCATAATAGGGCAACGAAAACATTAGCTAGTGGTGTGTAATGGAACCGGCCTGGATTTTGGATTGTCAGAATAAGAAAGGGGCTTCACTGCTAATTTAAGCAGCAATTCCAAGGGCCTCTCAGAAATCTGGAGAGACTTAGGCCCCTTATATTTTGGGGGCTCCCATAATATTAAATGGAAGGAGGAGGAGGAGGGGAAGCGGAAGGGGGAGGAGGAAGAGAAGAAAATATACCAAAACAAGATTATAAAAATGGTGGGATGTTTTAAAATAGTTTATGTTTTAACACATTCATATCACACAAGTACAACAAAACATATAGGCTATTGGGAGTGTAGGATTTGTATTAACCGAGCACTACAGATGGAATGGTCCAATGCTGAGCCCAAGTTTAAAATTGGATCCCTAAAAACATGTTTTCCCCTTCTTTTCCAAATCCTATTATATCTCTATGACCACACATATAACTATTTGGCAATAACACTAGATGTTTTCCTCATGTTTCTGGCAGCTCCCAGTAAACATCCTTTCCTTACTGTAAACACCAAGGAACCTAACTGTCTAGGTTTTTTACGTAAAGATAGAGCTCCTGCCTCCTAAGGCAGAGGGTTTTTAAGATGGGGGTGGAGAGCCATTTGAGAATCTGGTCCTTAAACACACACACACAGACCCACACACAGACACACACAGACACACACACCTGACCCAAAACTCACGCAGACTGCAACACCAAATGTGCTTAACAACAGAGGCTATACCCCCTATGCCGCCCGCCGCCCTCGGCCCCTGGGAGAGCAGGGGCCTAGTAGAAATCTTCCAGGTTGGAGTCTGGCTCTGAGCCTTGCTGGTTCTGAACGTGACCAGCACCAGTATCAACACCCCGAACAGGAGAGGCACCGCTTGGGGTAAATGCCCAAGACCAAGTGCGTCAGTACCCACAGCCACCTCCTGGGCCACGCCCCCGCGTTGCCTGGCAACAGAGCGGCGCCAAGCGCACCGCGTGAGAGGCTCTTGTTCTCCCCTGCCCCTCTCGATGGGCGGCGGGAACCGCTAGGAGCGCGGCGGGCTCCCTTGCCGCCTTGAGGGGCATCCGAGTCAGGAGTCCCCGCCAGGGCTAGGACGACGCCTGTGCGTGAGAAGCGAGGCGGAACACCATGCAGGTGGGAGTCGCGGCTGCCTTGGGGCATCTCAGCGGGGCCCCGGCTGGGCATGAAGCTGAGCACTGTCGGGAGGGAGGACTACGGGGGCTAGGTTCTAACGTTTGTTTTTTGTGAGAGCTAAACTTTTCGTGCGTCTCTGTCACGATTTGCTAGAAATTCAAATTAACCCTAGGAGAACGCCATTTTTCCAAATGAGTGTTTTGATTAAGACTTGGGTTTGTCGCTGGAGGAAGCTTTCCAATTGCATCTCACACCTGAATCCTGGAAATCTTAACTGCAGCACTATTTCTGACTTAAGAAATAGACCAGTAACTTTAGCCCAAGTGTAATTCAATTTAAGTATCCTGCCCCACCACATGAAACAAAAGATCAGATTTGCCTCATATTTGCCTCTGTCTTGATAAAGACCAGCAGTCCCTGGGGTTTCTCCGATGTGATCACAAAACTCAGACTTCCAGTAATTCCTAAGAAGGCTGTTCCTCTGTCTAAAGCTGCCTTACTAACTAGAAGCCTGTGCTTTCATTTTTTATCGGAGTATAATTATCTACTTCTGACTTCAGACACAGCTTCCCACCTGCTCCCCCAAATTAAAACCTTTATTTTTCTTGTTTTACATATTTAGTTTTGGTAATTGTGTATGCTGTATAACTTATTAACATGTTTTCAACATAAATTACGTATAATTTTTATGCATATTCCTTTTGTGTTAATAATAGGTTCCTAGCAAGTACGTTTTATTCACTATGTAAAAACATTGCAGATTTGTCCTGATCTCGCATCTGCTCTTCAAGAAATAGCCTGAAGTGTAATTGAGAGTGAAGGCAACAGCATGTTAATCTTTGTTCATTGATTGATTGATTCAACAGCCAGTTATTTGGTGCTTATGTGTAGTTATGGACTTGTTCTAAAAGAGCTTACTATGGGGGAGTAAGAGGGGGTCAGATTTAACTATTTATGTTATGATAAATGCCATAATACTTTTATCAAATAGATTATGGTGCCTATTTCTGTTTTTACAATTTCATAGATGATTTCTAAAAGCAAAGGGAAAAACAGAATATAGAGCATTTACTATTAAATCCTATTGCAACTAACTCCTAGATCAGTTAAGGAATAGCAGCTAGAGAGGTATGAATAAAACCATAAGTATTGTGATGTCATGAATATCAAGAAAGTGTTTCAACAAGAAAAGAATGACAAATTCTCCCCAGTTCTGCTTAAGGGATCAAATACAATGACTATCCACTGAAAATAACAACATGGAGCTCTTAGGTGACTTTAGAACAATTTCAAAAGGAATGCTAGAGATAGAAGTCAACTTTTTGAGCAGTTTGAAGAATGAACGAGGTAGAAGTGATTACAGCATATACAGACAATTACTTTAAGAAATTTGAGTAGGAAGGAGAAAAGAGAGGATGGTAAGGGATGTGAAGTTCAGGGATGATTTTTTTTTTAAGGCAATTGCTGGATATTTTGATGATCGTGGGCTAGATTATTTGGACCAACTCTTCTACTGAGTAGAAGTAAAAATTTTGGCTAGAATGTAAAACATACCTCTTTAAGCACATCCAAGGTAACATAATAGTAAACTACGAGACCAAAATCAAAGGGAAAGTAGACAGTTAGGTGAATGGATTTCCAGAGCTTTAACTCCACTTTTACCCCAAGGGTATCATAGCAATTTGCATTTTGGTCCTGGGTATAATCACAGGGTGAGGAGGAACCAAAAGGTGTGATTCATCAAAGTATGGGAGACTAATAAGAGTATGAGCCAGAGATAAAAACTCATGTCTAAGGAAATTCAGGGAAAGTTGTCTTGACGCTTAGCAGGGGAGGAAAAAAAAAGAAAGAAATAAAACCTATCCCAAAGAAGTTATGGATCAGACAATGTTCACATAGATTGAACCTAAGGCATGTTGTCTGAGTGGTTCAACAAACTTCAAACTGCAAATTTGTTACAAGTTAGTTATATATTGTAGTGCTCATAAGTGCTTGGAAGAAATAATGAATCTTCTGTGGAGGAATACGTCTTTATTTTAGTTCTCAAAGAATTCTTGCAGATACATTCTCAAGGACATTAAGCAGAAGTCAGTCAAAAGGAATCAAGCACACAAGGAAATAGGGCACTATAAGCATCAACCAACAAAAACAGACTTGCAGAGACTTCAATTATCTGAATGACTAGAAACAGGTTATAAAACCTCTATGCTTACTATGTTTAAAAAACAAAAAACCAAATTGGAATTATCTTCAAGGAGTAGGAAATTATAAAAAGTGACCTTAAAAATTTGATGAAGACATTTGTATACACTGCAATGAATAATCAAGAAAATTAAGAAAAATAATTCCGTGTATAATTGCATCAAAAAGAATAAAATATTTAGGAATAAGTGTAACCAAGGAGACAAAAGACTTGTACACCAAAAACTACAAAACATTGATGAAAGAAATTTAGGCATAAATAAGTAGAAAAGCAGCCCATGCCCATGGATTGGAAGACTTAATATTGTTAAGATGTCAACACTTCCTAAAGCAATCTATAGATTCAGTGTAATCCCTATCAAAATCCCAATGACTTTTTTTTTTGTAAAAATAGAAAAACCCATCCTAAAATTCATATGAAATCTTAAGAGACCCCAAATAGTCAAAACAGTGTTGAAAAAGATGAACAAAGTGGAGGACCCACATGTTCTAATTTCAAAATACACTACAAAGCTGCAGTAGTCAAAACAGTCTGGTAGTGGCAGATTAAACAAACATACAAGTCAATGGGATAGAACAGAGAGCCCAGAAGGTAGCCCTCACATATACAGTTAAGTGATTTTCAACAAGAGTGCCAAGACCATTCAAGTGAAAGAATAGTCTTGACAAAATGTGTTGGGAAAGCTGGATATCCATATGCAAAAGAATGAAGTTGGACTCCTAACTTACATTACAAGCAAAAATTAACTGAAAAGCCACCCAAGGCCTAGATTTAAGAACTAAAACTATAAAACACTTAAAAGAAAACATAGGGAGAAATTGCTGTGACATTGAATTGACATTTATTTCTTGGATATGACACCAAAAACAAAGGTAATTTAAAAAATAGATAAATTGGACTTCATCAAAATTTAAAATATTTATGCATCAAAGGCCACTATCAAAAGAGTGAAAAGACAACCCACAGAACAGGAAAAAATATTTGCAAATCATATAATTATAAAGGATTAATATTTATAATATATAAACAACTCCTAAAATTCAACATCAAAAGACAAACCAACTAATTAAAAGTAAGCATATGAAAAGATACTTCAGATATGTCATTTGGAAAATGCAAATTAAAACAAGAAATCACTACAAACCTATTAGAATGGCCAAAATCTGGAACATTGATAACACCAAATGCTGGAGTGGACTGGAGAAATAGGAACTCTCATTCATTGCTAGTGAGAATACAAAATGGTACAGCCACTTTGAAAGACAGTTTGGCAGGGTTTTTTTGTTTTGTTTTGTTTTGTTTTTTGCAAAATAAACATACTCTTACCATATGATCCAGCTATCAAGCTCCTTGGTATTTATCCAAAGGAGTTGAAAACTTACGTTCACCCAAAAACAGATGTTTACAGCAGCTTTATTCAGAATTGCCAAACTTGGAAGCAACCAAGGTGTCCTTCACTAGGTGAGTGGATAAATAAACTGTGGTACATCCAGATAATGGAATAGTATTCAGTGCTAAAAAGAAATGAACTATCAAGCCATGGAAAGACATAGAGAAACATTAAATGCATATTGCTAAGTGAAATAAGCCAATCTGAGAAGGCTACATACTATGTGACCCCCAACTATATGACAATCTGGAAAAGGCAAAACTGGCGATAGTAGAAAGATCAGGGGTTACCACAGGTTGGTAGGGGAGAGAAATGAATATGCAGACCACAGAGGAATTTTAGAGCAGTGAAAATACTCTATATGATATCATAATGGTGAATATATGTCATTATACATTTGTCTAAACCCACAGAATATACAGCAAAAGTGAACCATAATGTACACTCTAGATTTTCAGTGATTATGATGTGTCAACAGAGGTTCATCAATTGTAACAAATATTCTGGTGGGGGATGTTGATAATGGGGGAGGCAGTGCATGTGTCGGGGCAGGAGGTGTATTGGAAATCTCCTTGCTGTTAACTCAAATTGTGAACCTAAAACTGCTTAAAAAAATAAAGTCTTAAAATTAAAAAAAATTTTGTTGCTGTTTTGTTTTGGCTTTAAATGAGGAATTTTGCTTTAAACAAAAATATCACTTTGGTGAGAAGTGTTGATAATGGAGGAGGTTAGCATGTGTGGAGACAAAGGGCATATGGGAGATCTTTGTTATCACACCCCTCAATTTTGTTGTGAACTTAAAATGACTCTAAAAAATTGATATAATGAAAAATATTTTTTAATAAAAAAATTTAATGGGCAAAGAACTTGAATAGACATCTCTTCAGAGAAGATATACAGATGGCCATTAAACACATAAAAATGTGCTCAGTATCATTAATCATTATATAAATGAGAAATGTAAATCAAAACTGCAATGGAATAGTAAGCCCATTAGGATAACTATTATCAAAAACAGAAAATGACAAATGTTGGTGAGGTTGTGGAGAAATTGGAACCTTTGTACATTGCTGATGTGAATGTTAAATGGTGCAAATTGCTGTGGAAAATATTAGGGCAATTCCTCAAAAAATTATACATGGAATTATCATATGTCCAGCAATTTCACTTCTAGGTATATACTCAAAAGAACTGAAAGCAGATTGCTTCTCGGCCTTTTGGCTAAGATCAGGAGTAGAACTGAAAGCAGAAACTCAAACGGGTATTTGTGTAGCTATGTTCATAGCAGCATTATTCACATTAGACAGAAAGTGGAAACAACTCATACGTCCATCAGTGGATGAATGGGTAAACTAATTGTAGTATATACTTAGAGTGAAATATTAGTCAGGCTTAAAATAGAAGGAAATTCTGAAACATGTTTCAACATGGATGATCTTTGAAAACATTTATGCCAAGTGAAATAAGTTAGTCACAAATGGACAAATATTGTATGATTCCATTCATATGAGGTAGCTA
The DNA here is from genome assembly GCF_048773025.1 of Camelus bactrianus. Taxonomy (NCBI): domain Eukaryota; kingdom Metazoa; phylum Chordata; class Mammalia; order Artiodactyla; family Camelidae; genus Camelus; species Camelus bactrianus. The sequence goes on from NC_133540.1 coordinate 98,338,541, forward strand.
GAACAATCCAATTCATAGAGACAAAGTAAAATAATGGTTACCAAGGCTAGGGGACAGCTCAAGATGGGAAGCTGCTGTTTAATAGGTACAGAATTCCAGTTTGAGATGAAAAGTTCTGGTCATGGTTGCACAGTGTGAATGTACTTAATGCCCCTAAATTGTACACTAAAAAATGGTTCAAGTGGTAAATTTTATATTATTTATATTTTACCACAATATAAAATGTTGATAAAGAGCTAAATAAAAATTCTTAAAATGAAAAGCTAAAATAAAAGAAATAAAAATATCAGCAGGTAAGTTTATCAAATAGGTTGGACTATAAATATGGAAAATATGAAAAAATAACAAATGAGATATATAGCATTTTAAGTTGTCATCTCAGATGTATAATTGAGAGAGAAAGGGGTAAAGGATTATTTGAAAAGAGAGTTGCTGTGAATTTTCCAGAACTATTAAAAGATACTATTCTATAGTTTCTAAAAGCCCAGGGAATTCACACAGGACAAATAAAAAGAAATACACAACTAAACACATTATAACCAAACTGCAGAAAACTACAAGGAAAATCTCAAATGCAGGCAAAGGAAAGACAGATTATCTTCAAAAGTCTGAGGTTGACAACTGAGTTCTCAACAGCAACAATGTATCCAAAGGTAATGAAACAATATAATCAATGTGTTAAAAGAAAAAAAAAAAAACTATACTCAGAAAACTTATTTTTACAAAAAGAGCAAAATAAAAACATGCTTAATGTAATTGAGAGAATAATGCCCTAGCAGGCTAGGGGGAATTCTCAAGGTTGTACTTCAGGCTGAAAGAATTTTCCAGCTGGAAGTTCTGAGATTCAATTGAAAAAAAAGAAAGTGGTAAATAACAATGGAATACTACTCAGCCATAAAAAAGAATAAAATAATGATATTTGCTTCAGCATGGATGGACCTGGAAATCATCATTCTAAGTGAAGCAGGACAGAAAGAGAAAGAAAAGTACCATATGATATCACTTATATGTGGAATCTAAAAAAAAAGACACAGATGAACTTATTTACAAAACAGAAACAGATTCACAGACATAGAAAACAAACTTATGGTCACCGGGGGGAATGGAGGTGGGAAAAGATAACTTGAGAGTTTGAGATTTGCAGATACTGACTACCACGTTGATAAACAACAAGTTTATACTGTACAGCACAGGGAACCATATTCAATATCTTGTAGTAACCTATAATGAAAAAGAATATGAAAATGAATATATTATGTATATGTATGACTGAAACATTATGCTATACACCAGAAATTGACACAACATTGTAATCTGACTATACTTCAATTAAAAAAAAGAAAACAATATTAGTTATTATTATAGATAAAAAGATTTCTAGAAGAAAAAAGAGGAAGGAAAAAGAAAGAGAAAAGAAGAAAGAACAAATAACAACAAAAACCCCAGAAAATCTGAATGGACAGGTACTATATCTAATATCCTGAAATTTAGCAGCTTAATACAACAAGTATTTATTATCTCATAGTTTCTGGGGAGTCAGGCATTTGTGAGAAGCTTAGCCAAGTGGTTCTGGCTCAGGGTCTCTAATGAGATTGCAATCAACATGTCAGCTGGGGCTGCAGGATCTACTTCCAGTTTGACTGACATGACTGTTGGCAGAAGGCTTCAGTTTCCCACCACTTGGACTTTCAATAGGGCTGTATTTTGGAGTGAACTGTGTCTCCCCCTAAATTTGTATGATGAGGCCATAACCCCACATATGACTGTATTTGGAGACAGGATGCTTAAGGAGGTAATTACAGTTAAATAAGGCAATGAGAGTGGGGTTCTGTTCTGATTGGACTGGTGTCCTAAAGAAGAAGAGACACTAGAGCATGTGCTCTCTCTGCACACACACAGAGGAAAGGCCGTGTGAGCACACAACAAGAAGATGGCCTCCTACAAGCCAGGAGAAGAACTCTTACCAGAACCAGCCTTGCTGGCCCCTTGATCTTAGACTTCCAGCCTCCAGGACTGTGAGAAAGTACATTTCTACTTAAGCCACCTGGTCTGTGATATTCTACTGCAGCATCCCAAGCAGATTAACATAGGCTGCTTGAGTGTCCTCAAAACAGGGCCACTGGTCCCCTCAGAGCAAGTGATGAGAGAGACTCGAGAGGAAAAAGCAGCAGCAGTGCCTTTTACGACTGAGTCTTGGAAATCACACAGTGTTTTCAGTTTATTAGAAATGAGACACTGGGTTCAGCCTATACTCAGTGGAAGGAAGATTAAGCTTCACCTCTCAAAAAGAGTATGAAAGAATTTGTGAAGATATTTTTAAACTACCACAATAGGTTAAAAAGATTAGATATAGTTGAGGGCATTTTACAACTATATGGCAGTGGGTGACAGCAAACCACCATCTTACCGGGGATGTTGGAGGGCAAAATTTGGGGCTGGTAGAGTGATAGAATTGTGAGGAAGTCTCAGAAAGGAAGGTAATCCAGAAGGGATGATCCTTAAATCCTATGTAAAAATCCACACAAATCCTTAATTGTCAGCTAAACTTCATATGTATGTGGGAGACCCCAGGAAGCCTGGCAAAAAGCAACCACTAGAAGGTGAAAGAACTGAACTGATCTGAAATTTCGGCTGCTGTCCATTTCAATTGTAATAGTTGGTGTTGAGTCTAGCCAAGTTTAACTGCCTGCAAGTATAAAAGTCAACACACTTCAGAGGAACATAAAAAGTCATGAATTTCTATGATGTGTCATCCTCAATGTCTAATATTCAATAAAATTTAGACAAGAAAAAAAAAAGCCATATTCAAAACATGACTCACACTCAAAAGGAAAGCAATCAATGGAAACAGATCCTGAGATTATTCTGATGTTGACATTAGCCAATAAGGAATTTAAAGCAGCTATTATAAATATATTCAAGGACTTAAAGGAAATGAATTCACAGATGGAGAATGTTAACAGAATTAGAAGCAGTCATTAAATAATCATATGGGAATTCTTGAACTGGAAATATCAACAACTGAAATTTAAAAATTCACTGAATGGGCTTAATAGCAGATTGGAGATGGCAGGAGAGTCAGGGAACTTGAAGATGCATCAATAGGAAGTATCCAATTTTAAGAACAGATAGAAAACTATTAAAAGTCAATAGAGATCCAGTGGACTGAGGGGACCTTATTAAATGGATTAACCATGTATTAAAGGAATACATGGTTAACATGTAACAAACTAGGAGGGGAAAGATAGAGGGCAGAAATAAAGTAAATGATGGGTAAAATTGCCCAGTTTGGATCATAAACAAGGCAATACATTTCAAAAAATGGAAACTTTAACAAAGTATGTTTTCTGGCCAAGCAGAATTAAGTTAGAAATTATTAATAAGATACCTAGAAAAGCCCCAAATATTTGAAAATTAAGCAACATTCTTCCAAATAAAAATATCAGCAAAAATCACAAGTAGGATTAGAAATGTTTTTAACTGAATAATAATAAAAATACAACATACCAAAATTTGTAGGATGTGGCTATAGGCTTTGTTAAAGGGAAATTTGTAGCTTTAAGTGGCTATATTAGAAAAGAAAAGTTTATAGTCAATGATCTAAGCTTCCACTTCGAAGTAGAAAAAAATATGAGCAAAACACAACAGGATTTTCTTTTTCTGTTAGGTGTTCCCCTTTTTGTTTCTAATATTGGTTATTTGTACCTTCTCAGTTTTCTGTATCAATCTTGGCAAGTGTTAATTAATTTATTTGTCTTCTCTAAAAATTATTTTTTGACCTTGTTAATCTACTCTGTTATATATATTAAATTTTTCTTTTATCAATTTCTATTTTATTATTTTCTTCCTTTTACCTTTGGTTTATTTTGGTTTTCTTTTACCAACTTTTTAGGTTGGATGCTTGTATTTTAATTTGTAAGCCTTTTTCATTTTCAAATATGTTAAATTAAGGGTAAAAAACTCCTTTTATGAACTGCGTTGGTTGCAGCCCACATATTTTTGGTATGTGGCTTTATTATTATCATTCAATTCCCAATGCTTTTAAATCCCTATTGTGATTTCTTCTTTGACATTAAGGTCATTTAGAATTTTTTAAATTAAATTCCAAATAAATGATAATCTCCTAGTTATCATTTTCTTTTGATTTTTGTCCTTGGTCACAGTACTCAAATCTGTGGACCTTTATTCAATTTCTCCACCTCCTGACCTCTTCCAGAATTGGCAGTTGACCCAAGGGCAATGGACCCAAACATAAAGCTGCTCTCTCTGGATCTCCTTTTCATCTGGGATGTTCTTGCCATAATTCTTTTCACTGCCTTATTGATTCTCCAGTGGCTTCAAACTGGTTTTCATCTATATTGTCCAGTTTTACTGGCTGTTCTCAGTAAAAGGCTTGATCCAAAATATCTAGTCTGACATTACCAAATGCGTAACTCCTGCTGGTGGTGATTTTTAATTGTTATGACATATAGAAAGAATGGGGATCAGAAGATCCTGTGGATGGAGAGACCAGTAAAAGACCCTGTATGAATAAAAATCCAAAACTTTGGCCAAAGAATAGAATGAAGAGGAGAAATAAGATGATACTTGTATTATTTATGCATTGTTGCATAACAAATTTCCACAAACTTGGTGAGTTAAAATAACACATTTATTATCTCAGTTTTTATGGGTCAGGGGTCCAAGCATTGCTTATCTGGGTCCTCTGCTTCAGAGTCTTCCACAAAGAGTCAGCTAGAGGTGGGGTGCATCTAAAGGTACAACAGAGGAAGGGTCCACTTCTAAGTTCACTTACATGGTAGTTGGCAGAATTCAGGATTTTTTTGGAGGTATTTGACTGAGAACCTCGGTTTCTAGCTGATTGTTGAGAACATTCTCCTTGTCACATAGTTGTCTCCATGGCAGCCTCACAATATTTCAGCTTACTTCATCAAAGCCAGCAAGTCAGAGAGAGTACTGGCAAGATGGGAATTAGTCTTATGGAATAAAATCACAGAAGTGATACTCCTTTACCTTTGCCTTATTCTATTGATTAGAAGCATGTCATGGTTCTCACCCATAATCAGAGAGAGGATTATGCAGGTTGTGAATACCCAAAGGTGGCAATCATTCAAGGCCATCCTATCCTTTGTTTGCCAAAGTATTCACTCAAAACAATAGTTAATATGTGACAAACAACTTCAGGAAGAGCAGCAAATAAAACATCAAAGCCTAAGTAACAAAGAAAACAAGGTTAAATTTCATAGAAGGAAATTATGGTTAGACAGAAATTGAACTATGAAAAGATTCCTAGCTTCTTCTAAGATTTAACTTGTGAGTAAGAGTCCCATGAAGTGATATAACTGAAAAGAAGCAAGTTCACCTGGAGTTCTTGAATGCCTATGTAGAAAAAGAAAACAGTATTTGCATGCTGTGGATTGGTTTTACCTACTACAGTCTTCAAATAATTTTCCATGACTTATACAAGTTTCTTCATTAACACTTGATATATACATAACTTTAAGAGTAGAGGATACATTCTGTTTATCAAAGTATATAGTCATATTAGTACTGGGAAATGGGGAAAAAGTAGGCCATTTTGTTCTATTCTTTGAAACTAATGATCTAGTGTATCTGTAGAGTTCATGAACAATTACATAGGAAATGCAATATATCAATTTTACACATATTAAAATGCACAATTATGCTAATAGATTTTCTATTTTTTTTAATATAGGATCCAAATGAAGATACAGAGTGGAATGAAATTTTAAGAGATTTTGGCATTCTTCCTCCAAAAGAAGAGCCAAAAGATGAAATTGAAGAAATGGTTTTACGTTTGCAGAAGGAAGCAATGGGTATAGTTGTGTATTTGGTGGGCTGGATGAAAGGAATAATACAGTTATAATAGTGATAGTGCATTTCATGAACTTAGAGAGAAGACATTAGAAATACTTTAATATAAATCCCACCCGTACTTTTGAAATTAGGATGCTGGCACCTAAAATTCCTAATTCATGTGTTGAAAATTACATGCTAGTTAATATCAGAGCCGACATGCCCTGGTATCTAACCTAGTGGGGTTTCTCTACCTTGTGATTACCTCTATTTTGATCATTCTATATAGGATGTATTACTTGTCAAGGTTTCCAGGTACTTGGGAAAATTAAATTTGTAAAGCCTAATTGATTTTTGCATCTATTTTAAATGTAGTCTGATAGTTCTGTGAACTCTGAGGGACTAAATAACACTTTAAACAACCTGAAGCAGTCAGCCACAATATAGCTTTGTTTGTTGGAGAAACTGCAAAATTAAAGATATTCTTGATCTCCATTTATGTAATATATTGTTTTTTCTAGACATGTGACTATAAAGTAAAATTAGTTTTTAAATAACTGAATTATCTACAATTTATTTTGTTTTAGTTAAACCATATGAAAAGATGACTCTTGCACAGTTGAAGGAAGCAGAAGATGAATTTGATGATGAAGATTTGAAAGCCATTGAAATATATAGGTACAGTGATTTATTTGGATAATTTATGAGTTTTTGAATGAAATATTGTAAGAATGAAATAAGAAAAAGCCCTATTTTGTCTATAGAATATATTTTAAAAAGAACAAAACTAATTTTTAAGTAATATTTTAAAACTAACTCACTTTATGTAAGATGGATTTTTTTCCTGATCTTTTTGCCTTGGCTTAAACAAAAAACTCTTCAATAATATATAGCAGAACTTTATCAAGTTATATATGCATAAAGTAGAAAATATCAATAGAAGGCCAGTAAAAAGAGGGCCATGATTTTCCTTTTAGCATGATGTATGTCAAGAGTTTCTGTCATTTAATGAATAATTAATTATCAATCATAAACAAATTCTTTCAGAAATTAGAACAAGTGCATAGATTTCCCAACTTATCCTGATACTAAAAACAGAATGCTACAGAAAAATATCTCTTATGAATGTAAGCATAAAAATTTTTAAACAAAATATTAGCAAATTAAGTCTAGCAATTAAAAAAAAAGAATAATACATCCAGATCAAGTGAGATTGGTCCCAGGAATCCAAGGTAGATTTAACGTGAAAAAAATCAGTTTATTGGGTTAGAAGCAGCTATCCTCTGGTAGCAAGGAGTACACCCAGCACTCAGTTATTGTTTCATATTACTGTTCTCCGACAAAAGGAGCCAGTGTTCCTTAGAGGACTGCTTTATTCCACAGTGAGAGTTGAAAAAGAAGAGTATGAGCCTGGGGCATTTTGTGGTATCTGAAAGTTAAGGAAGTGCTAAAAAAATTTTTTTAAGGCACAGGAGCCAAACAAAAAGATATTACAATGGCCAGAGTTAGAACAGTTTGAACAACAAAATAAATAATTGTAATATGGGATTATAAAAATAATAATTATCCTTGAGCCCAAAGTGATATAGATAAGTAAATGAATATATAAACAAATTCACTTCTTCTTCACTGAAGATTTCTGATTAATAAGTGTAGATGGAATGAGAAAAATAGAAAAATGACCATCAGAACACCACAGTAATAATACCTTATGGACAAGATCTGCTGATAGATGCTAAAATGAGTGGGTGAAAGTTTAAATAGAAACAGGATATTTGCATAATCTCAAAGTATCACTCCCAAATATTTAGTAATTATAAAGGAGGAAATAGTAAGTTTACAGTGTAGATTTTGGCAGACCCTGTCTTTAGGAAGTGACCAAGATTAATATCACCAATAAAACATGTTGACATCAAATGACTCCTAATATGATGTAATGAGGACACATCAGCTCTATGTTACCCTTGTCAAAAATGCATAGCCTCAATTTAATCATAAGATACATCAGAGAAACCCAAATTTGAGAGATTTTCTAACAAAAACTGGCCAGGTTGATACCAGGAGAAATGGCAGAGGTAGAAAGCTCCAGGAATCCATCTCTCCACGTAGGCAACACTGTACTTGCAGAAACTGTCTGAACTAATGGCTTTGAAACTCTGGAGTCTATTTGAATACTTGCAGGATGAAGCTTGGCTGATAAATTGCAGTTAGTATTGGTTGATTTCAATCCTTATTCCCCCATCCCCAAGGCAGGCAGCTGTTTCAACAGCAACCTGTGTTTCTGGCACAGCTTGCTGGAGCCAGGGTAGGCAATGAGAACTTTGTCCTCAACTATCAAGATTCTGTGTTCTGATTGCAGATTTTTGCTTCTGAATGCAGAGGTGCAGGCACAGAGAGCAGCAGCCATTGTGTCAACCCTCACTGGCTCAAGTGGCTTCCAAGGGACTTTAAGGAGCTTTATCTGTGTTTTGCTTCTGGTTGGTTTTTTTGTTTGTTTTTTTGTTTTTTGTTTTTTGTTTTTTGTTTTTTTTTTAGATTTTGGATATACATTTTGAACAACCATATATATGGGGGGAATTTAGAAAGCCTTGGGAAAGGTGGAGGCTCAGAAAAGACCTAAGAAGACCTTACGCTTTCATCTCAGGCTGATCCCTGATGCAGGCACACCCTATTAAAAAAAAAAAAATGGGGCAGGAGAAGAATCTGATTTCCAGAGTTATCAATTATAAGAATCAAATGTTTTTCATTGAAAAATCACAAGGCATAAAAAGAAACAGGGAAGTATGACCCTTTTAAAGGAACAAAATAAATCAACACAAAATATACTGGGAAAGCCAATATGTCAGACTTACCAGACAAAAACTTTAAGGCAACTTAGTTAAAAATGTACAAAGAGCTAAAGGAAGCCATGGACAAAGACAAGAAAACATCATATGAAGAAAATGAGAATAGCAATAAAGAGATAGAAATTATTAAAAGGAACCAAAAAGGCATTCTGAAACTAAAAAGTACAATAGTTGTCTTAAAATATACACTAAAGGGCTTCTAAAGCAGATTTGAACCAGCAGAAGAAAGAGATGATTTGAAGATAGGACAATTGAAAGTATTGAGTCTAAGAAACAGAAAGAAAAAATAATGAAGAACACTGAGCAAAGCCTAATTGGCCTTGTGGTACATTTTTGGTGAACTAGCTAGCATACGGGAGTCCCAGCAGAAAGAAAATGAGAGAGGCAGAAAGATTATTTGTGGAAACAGTGACTGAAAACTTCCCAAATTTAACAAAAGATAAATCTGCAAATCCAGGGTGCTCAATGGACTCCCAGCAGGATAAACTCAGAGACCCACACAAAGATGCATCCCTTAAAATAAGACTTTCAGCCAGTTTCTCATCAGAAATGTTGGAGGCTGCAAGAAAGAAAGAAAAAAAAAACTGTCAACCAAGAATTCCATATCTGAAAAAACTATGCTATAAGAATGAAGGAGAAATTAAGACATTCCTAGATAAAATCTAAGTGAACTTGTTACTACTAGACTTGTACTGAAAATTAGCTAAAGGAGTCCTTTAGGCTGTAATTACAAGATACTAGACAGTAACTCAAAATTATGTAAAGAATAAATAACATAGGTAAAGGTAACAATATAGGTAAATATAAAAGCCAATATTACTGTACTTTTGGTTTTTAACTTCCTTTTTTCATATGATTTAAAGGGCAAATTCATAAAACAGTAATTATAAATTGATGTTAGTAGACACACCATATATAACAATGTAGTCTGTAACAATAACAATATAAAGAGGGAAGGATGGAGATGTACAAGAGCAGTGTTTGTATGCTGTTTAAGCTAAGTTGGTATTATTCACAGTGGGTTATTGTAAGATACTAATTTTAATAAATCCTCACTAAGAAAAAACTAAAAGAATATAGAAAAGGAAAGCAAAATGGAGTATCACAAAAATCAACTAGAATATGGAAATACAAAAAGAAGCAATGATGAAATAATTGAGGAACAAAAAGCATATAAGGCATAGAAATACAGAAAATAACTAAATGGCAGAAATCAGTCCTTCTTTTTCAGTAATTACTTTGTTGTTTCAGTTCTAGCATGTTGATAGTGATGCTGTATGCTAGGAATGCCTGAGGTGCTCACTTGGGCCTATGTGACTCATAGCTGTGGCTGGACTGGTTATTGTGACTCTTACTATGATTTTAGGATGCACTTCAGCAAGAAACTGTCAGGGAAGTTTGAGGAACAAGATTTATTCGTCACAAGTCCTGAAGAATACACAATGTGCCTGAGAGCCACTCAGCCAGGTCTTAGAGAGGGGGAGGAGGGCTGTACCTTTATTAAGGTCCATTGATGGGATATCTAGGTTTCATGGGTTCACTCTTTCTTGGCTAGTTTAGAGCAGAAGAGCTGGAATTAGGGCACAGGAAGGGAGAAGAGGGGTCACTCAAGTGGTCATTTATCTAGGTTATGAAGGGCTCTCTGAAAGAAAGCGTTTTCACGGGTGGGGAAGCCTAATTCTTTATCTGGTTGTTTTGCTAGTAGCTGTGTCATACAGTTGGCAATATGGTTTCAAGGAGGATGGGTGTCTTTTGAAATGAATGCCTCAGTAATCAAAAGCTTAATGTCAGACACTTACATTACATACTTTAAATGTAAATGGATTTTAAATTACTCCAATTAATCTCCAATTAAAGGCAGAAATTGGCAGAATGAATAAAAAGAAACACATCCAGATCCTGGAAACCAAGTAATTTGAGAAAGATCAAAATTGGAGGACTAACACTTCCAGATTTCAAAACTTACTACAAAGCAGCAGTAATCAAAACAGTGTTATAGTGACATAAGGATAGATATACAGACTGAAGGAATAGAGTAGAGAGACCAGGAAGAAACCATCTCATATACAGTCAGATGATTTTCAGCAAGGGTGTCAAGACCATTCAGTGGGGAAAGAACAATCTTTTCAACCAATGGTCTAGGAAAACTGGATATCCACATGCAGAAGAATAAAGTTGGACTCCTACTTCACATTATGTACAAAGGTTAACTCAAAATAGATCAAAGACCCAAATGTAGGAACTAAGACTATAAAACTCTTCAAACAAAACACAGTGAGAAATATCCATGACCTTGGATGTGGAAATGATTTCTTGGATATGACACCAAAAACACAGGCAACAAAGGGAAAAAAATAGATAAATTGGACTTCATCAAAATTTAAAATATTTGTGCATCAAAGGACACTATCAAGAGAGTGAAAACACATCCTGCAGAATGGGAGAAATTATTTGCAAATTATATATATGATAAGGGATTACTAACCAGAATGTATAAAGAATGTATAAAATATGTATAAAGAACTTCTAAAATTCAACAACCAAAAAACTAAATAATCCAATTTAAAAACATTCAAAGGGCTTGACATTTTCCCAAAGAAGGTATACAAATAGAAAATAAGCACATGAAAAGATGCTTAATATCATTAGTCATTAGGGAAATGCAAATCAAAACCACAATGTGATTCCACTTCTCTCCCACTAGGGTGGTTATAGTAAAGGAAAATAACAAAAGTGTTGGTGAGCAGGTGGAGAATTTGGAACAGTCATACATTGCTGTTGGGAATGTAAAATGGTGCACTGCTTTGAACAGTCTAGAATTTCCTCCAATGTTAAACATAAAATTACCATGATCCAGCAATTCCACCCCTAGTTATATATACCCAAGAGAATTGAGAACACAAAATGTGTACGTGAATGTTCATACCAGCAGTACTCACAGTAGCCAGAAAGTACAAAGAAACTTACTGGCCATCACCTGGTGAGTGGATAAACAAAATGTGGTATATTCATACAATGGAATATTATTCAGCCATGTAAAGACATGATGAACTGACATATGCTACAACAGGACTGAACCCTGTAAATATTATGCTAAGTGGAAGAAGCCAGTGACAAAAGGTCACATCTTATATGATTCTATATATATGAAAAATCCAGAATAGGAAAATTTGTGAGACAGAAAGCAGATTATTAATTTCCAGGGCCTGAGAGGGAGGACGAGGGAGTAACTGTAAATGGATATAGGGTTTCTTTTGGGGCAATAAAAAAAATTCTGGAATTAGTGGTTATAGATACACAACTTCATGAATATTTTAAAAATCACTGAATAATATACTTTAAATAGTTTAATTTTATTGTATATGAATTATATTACAGCTTAAAACTAAAGATTGTGGAGAAATTGATATGATCACTTTGGAAAATAGTTTGGCAGTTTCTTCTAAAGTTACATATACATTTAACATATAACCCAGTTATATTCCTGAATATTTACTTGAGATAATTGAAAGTATAAATCAATACAAAGACTTGTACATGAATATTCAGAATAGCCAGAAACTGGAAACAACCCAAAAGTCCATCAATAAGATGACTAAAGTAAAGTAAATGAATAAACAAATTGTAATGTATTCATGAAATGGAATACTACTCTGTAAGAAAGTAATCAAACTACTGATACATACAATAACTTTGGTGAAATTAAAAAATGTTATACTGAATTAAAGAAGCCAGACACAGGAGAAAATTTAATATATTATCATATACATCATTTTTAAAATATGATTTTTAATGAAAAAATAATTTCTGAAATAGACTCAATAAGAGATAGAAAAATATAATTGAGAAGAGCACCTGTGTCTTAAAATTTGTTGTGTAGCTGATTTTTCTCTACTTTTCAAGGTATAGATATTTCTGTTTTTAGAGGGATGGCAAGCTTACTAATTTACTACATGTAACATTGTTGTATTATTGATAATATGATACTATTATCATAATCAGACAAGGCTAGTACTTAAGTTGGTTAGTCAAAGTAATCACCTAGCATCATTACGAAAAATTTAGATTTCTTGTGTGAATTGATTTCATGATAGTGAATTAAGCTAAATTCAGGCTGTGGGAAAGTTTGGACAAGCAATCTGGTTTCCTTCATCAAAGAAATTTCTAGGGGAAAAACAGATAGAAAAGAATCTGTGTATTAAATGAGATTTTAGAGATATAATAGCCACTCTATAAATCTAATTTAGATCTGCATTTGAATAAATAAACTTAAAAACTGGAGAACTTAACTCTTAAAAATGGTTAACATGGTAAATTTTATGTATATTTTACCACAATTAAGTAAAGTTATTAAATGGATAATAGGATTATTTGAACAATATCTGAATATATTAAGGAATTGCCATTGTTTTAGGTATGATTATGCTGTATGAATTAAATTTTTTAAAACATTCTCATCTTTTAGAGATGTATTATGAAATATTTACAGATGAAATGACATGATGTCCTATATTTGTTTCAGAAGGGCCCTTGAAAGGGGGAGCTAATGGGGTTAGCCATGAAAGAAGATTGACCATGAATAGAAATTATTGATGGAAGATGCATACATCTGGGATCTCTTAACTACTGTAAATGTTAATAAACGTCCATTATATAAAGTTAAAAATGCATATTCCTGAGACCAGCACTAAGAGTTAATATTACTGAACTTCAGGTTGAGTCTCAGGAATATGCACATCTGTGGAACCTGCCATTCTCAAGTGATTCTCATATAGGATGTCCGCATGCCTCAACTTGATAAATACTGCTTTAGATCAATATCACTCTTGAAACATAGATGCAAAAATCTTAAAAGAAATATTAACAAGTAAAGAGTATTTTAAAATAATCAGATACAGTGAATTATTAGGGTTTTTCAAAGTATGCAAGTGTTGTACAGTGATCACCAACCTACTGATGTAATCATTTATGTCAGCAGAATTTATTAAGATAATCAATGCTATCTGCTGGAACAAACAGCTAGAAGATCTGTGGTTTCACACAGGGAAGTTCCTCACTCACAGGGGATGTATGTCTTATAATTCTTCTGGGCAGCTCTCCTCCAGGTGATGACTAGGGATCTGGGCTCTTTTCATGTGGAGCTTCATCAGCTCAGAATCCTTTACGTCCAGGCTTGCAGACCAGGAAGACAATATGAAAGATGGGGTGGGACATTTCAGGGATAAGTCATAGAAATGCACATACCTTTTTCACTATGTTCCACTGGACGGAATCCAGTCTAATGGCCCTAATCTAACTGCAAGGGAAGCTGGCAAATGCAGTCTTCTTGTGAGTCCTGGAAGAAGCTGTGCTGATGACAACCCAAATGGTCTCTGCCACAGAGATTAAAGGGAGATATTATACACAGAAGTTCTTTTACTTGTATATTCCACATCAAAAGTACAACTCTAATTGCCATCAAATTCTGGCATTATTTCAATATCTGTTGTCACTTCGGATCTAAGGAAAAAGGGACCTGTAGCCTTTTAAAATTTTACTTGTCCTTAAGAGAAAATTCTGTAGTCATCTTGATATTGCTGATTTAAAGCAAATTCCCCATTTAAATCCAAAACAAAACAGCAACAACAACAAAAAGTTTTAAGACCCCCCCCCCCTTTTTAAAGCAGTTTTAAGTTCAAAGCAAAATTGACTGGAAGGTACAGATTTCTAATATACCTCTTGTGCCCACACATGCATAGTCTCCCCCATTACCAACATTCCCCACCAGAGTGATATATTTGTTATAATTATGAACCTGCATTGATACATCAGAATCACCCAAAGTCCATAATGTGCATTACAGTTCATTCTTGGGTTTGGACGTATATTCATTGTTATGGTACCATACAGAGTTTTTTCACTGCCCTAAAAATCCTCCGTGGGTTGCCTATTCATCCCTCTCCCCTGCCAATCCCTTATATATTTATTGCCTTTGTGGTTTTGCCTTTCCAGATTGTTATACAGTTGGGATCATATAGCCTTCTCAGATTGGCTTATTTCACTTAGTAATACGCTTTTAAGGTTTCTCCATGTCTTTCCATGGCTTGACTGCACTTTTTTTTTTAAGCACTGAATAATATTCCATTATCTGGATGTACCACTGTTTATTTATTCATTCACCTAGTGAAGGACACCTTGGTTGCTTCCAAGTTTTGGCAATTATGAATAAAACTGCTATAAACATCTGTGTGTAGATTTTTGGGTGAATGTAAGTTTTCAGCTCCTTTGAGTAGATACCAAGGAACTTGATTGCTGGATCATACAGTAAGAGTATATTTCATTTTGTAAAAAAAAAAAACACTGCCAAACTATCTCCCAAAGTGGCTGTAACCATTTTGCATTCCTACTAGCAATGAATGAGAGTTCCTGTTTCTTCAGTCCCCTCCAGCATTTGGTATTACCAGTGTTCCAGATTTTGGCCATTCTAATAGATGCGTAGTGGTCTCTATTTTAATTTGTGTTTTCCTGATGCCACAGATGTGGAACGTCCTTTTATATGCTCATTTGTCATCATCTATTTCGATGAAGTGTCTGTTAGGATCTTTAGCCCATTTTTAAAAATCAGATTGTTTTCGTATTGTTGACTTCTTACTTTTTAGAGTTTTTTGTATATTTCAGATAACAATTCTTTACTAGATATGTCTTTTGCAAATATTTTCTCCAGTCTTTGCTGAAGAGATAGGTTCTGTGAATAAAAAATACTGCAAACCATATCGGTAAATAAAGAATGCTGAAGTCAGCCACTGCAGCACACTCTCCCCCCCACCCCCCAGCCTCCGAAGACAAGCCTGCAGCCCAGCCTCTGCAGCCACTCACAATGGTGCACCCTGAGGGGACTCAGAATAATAAAGGACAAGATACTGGCCCTAGATAGCTAGATGCTTGTCAAAGGAATGAATTCAATGAGCCCAAATGTTTGTTACCTCCCATACATAGAAAAGCACTAAATTCTTTAACTTGAGATGCCTTTTTTTTCTTAAGATAGCAAATAATCTTTTATTGTTCCAACTACCTGGCCTTTGTTAAAAAGTTTCTATATATCCTAGCTCCTCCCCTACCTCTTCAGAGCAGTCCCTCAGGGCGATCTGAGAGGCTGTCATCCCCGCTAGAGTCCTCCCACCAAATAAAATATAACTCTCAACTTTCAGGATGCGCATTTATTTCAGTCGACAGTTTCTAGAGACAATAGTTGTTCCAGCAGTTTTCTGACCCCTAGAGTAGTCTGATATTAGGACACTATTGGAACATTAGTTTCAGATTCCCCAGTTTCTGGATTGCAGCAGAGAAAGCGGTTCCCTTGGCAGACCAGTTTTGCAATGTCATTCTGGGAGTCATTCGTAGTAGCCAAGTCTGGAGCCTCCTCCTTCATCTTTCCATTGAGTTTGTAAAGCCCTTATTTCCTCAGATTAAGCTTCTTGCTGCTTAAAATAGCTAGAGGGCTTTCTGTTTATGCAACTGAATCCCTACTGATATGATTGTTAGGTGAAAAATGCAGGCCATTGAACACTTTGTCACTTCCTGATGGCAAAACTAACCCAGGTATGTACGTCTTTCCCTGCCCAATTCCACTGAAAATAACAAAGGAAAATGAGGAAGAGAAGGTGAAGGAGAGGAGGACGAAGAAAAGTAGTTGATTGCACCATTAAGTGGGGCATTGTGCCATCACTGGAACAAAAACTTTGAAAAATTTGAAAGATATTAAGCCAATGAGATCAAACTGAAGGAAGTTAATGACAGTGATGCAAAATACTCAATACAAACAAAATAGGGCTACCCAAAGACTGGAGTATGTGTAAGTTCTGAATATCTGGGCCAGTAAAGGGAAAATTGAAGGACTTCAGTTTGAGAACAATGAGAGGACCCTAGACTTGGGTTACTATTCTTGACATTCTCCTCTAGGCTTAATTTTGCTTGGATTACTTGTTATATAAAGTGAGTGGTTTTACTGGACATGTTTCTAATATGGGAAATAAGGACCCTGTGGTATTTACTCAGAGGATCTGAAAACACACCTGAGTGTGTTTTAAAACACACTCAGAATTTTGTATGTATTCAGGTGAAATCAACAGATCAGGATATAACTGCCATTATTATTCTCAGGTCTCAAGAGTAGGGGCATGCCCCACAATGCAGGGCCACAATGGGAAGCACCAGAGTTGGTTAAGAGGCAGGAGGAGTGAGGGGATAACATAGACATGAGCCATTATGTAGTTTCTGTGGGAAAGACAAGCTAGGCAGGGTAAGCAGGTTTAGGACTGGCAAGTTTGTATGATTTTGGCAGGCTCTGGACTATAGTGTCTATCTCTGGTTGTCTGGTACCTGGCCCAGGGATGATTTGGTCAGGGGGGTAGGGGCTCAGCCCAATAGAGGAGGTGGCTGAGGGACTGGGCTCTGGATTGGTTGGTTTATATCTGAGGAATGTGCTCTCTGGTGAGTGTTACCTCTCTTTGGGAATTAGCTTGCTCCTGGGAGGGGCAGCCTCTCCAGGATCAGCAAAGTCCCAGATGCCAGAGGATCAAGAATACAGAAAACAGGAAAATATTGTTAATACACACAGAAAGAAGGGGAGTAAGTGCTCCCAGATAACTTAGAGATACAGAGCAGTAACTTTTTGAGATACTTGTAGATGTGTCAGAAACCATTTGGATTTACTTCATGAGTTCAAGTATTCAACACCTAAATCAAAGTATGTAAATTTTGAGAGAGTTGTTTAACAAAGTTTTAAGATTCTCCATAGATGAATAACTAGGTAACATTTATTGAACACTCACTGTGTGCTAGGAAATTTACATGTTTACATTTAATCCTGACCAATCCCATGAAAGTCTGTATTAGTATTATTCACACTGGGGAGAAACTGAAGCTTGAAGAGATTAAATAAGTGGCCCAAGTCCACACTACTGATAAGTGGGAGATGGCATTTAAACCCAGTTTAGTCTGATATTAGAGTAATCGTTCTTCTCTACCACCTCTCTACCTGCAATAAATTTATAATAAGTAACTATACATATTCACAAAGGCTTTGAACTGAAACTCAGCATGATAGTTAAGAGCATATAAATGGGGAAAATAATAGTATTAACTTCATAAAGTTTTTCAAGGATTAAATTAGTTAATGTAATGCATTTAAAACAGTTCCTGGCAACATAGTAAGTACTCAATAAATGTTAGTTATTATTATTATGTATATTCTCCCTTAATAATGTATATGAGAATTTGTTGGCCCAATGCCTAAATAAACTATATTGATATGATTAAGACTTAGTATTAAATAAAAATAGTCAATAACTAACTTCTTATACTTTGCAATACCCATGATAATACATATTCCCATATAATAAAGAGAAATTGGCATGATAAGGCCATTAATAGTTATTCTATCATCATTTAAAGTGTTTGATACATACTAGCATTACATCCATTGCTCTAAATTGTTATTGCATATGGGAATGGCCTTAAGAATATAACAATTTTCTTATGTAATTTAACTTCATTTTTTTAATTAGAGAAAAGCGGTTACAGGAATGGAAAGCTCTTAAGAAAAAACAAAAATTTGGGGAATTAAGAGAAATTTCTGGAAATCAGTATGTGAATGAAGTCACAAATGCAGAAAAAGATGTGTGGGTTATAATTCATCTATACAGATCAAGGTAATTATCATAGCTTTTTTTGCAAAATGCTCAATACTAATGTTTTAAGATACATATTTTTGGCTTTAATGTTGTATAAAGCATATAAAAAGACTAATCAAGAAAAAGAAATAAAGTAAATTAACTATACTTCAACTTAAAAAAGAAAATTTAATATATCTATAGAGTTGGCTTCAGGGATTAAATTAAGCACTTTAATATATTTTCATGCCTAATTGAAAGAACTTGTCATACTTCTTAGAAAAATAAGTACTCTTGGTAGTTAATTTTTAAAAAACTTGACAAATTTGAAACACACAGAAAAGTAGAAAGAATGATAAAGTGAGTACTCTAAATACCAGCCAGGTAGATTCAACAATGAACATTTTGCTGTATTTGTGTGATTGTGTGTGTGTGTATTTGTAGAACCATTTCAGACTTAAGTTAGGCAGTACATATTTTTCTAATATTACTTTTAGCATGCCATCCACTAAAATAAAGCAGTATCTAGATTTGTAGCAGATTATAATTATCAAAAGAAATGATATACGTGTGTTCTGAAATGTAAATTAAGCACAATGCATTTACTTTGTTTTTCTTAGTTTCTTGTTCCATAAATCGTTAAATAACATCACTTAGTATTAAGAGGATTTCTGGGGATTTTCTAGATGCTGGAGATGCAGAGACATCTAAGACATCTACCTCTTCCATTAAAGAAATGTTGGTGCAGTAGAGGGAGACAATTAAATGTAATAATAACATCTTTTAGGTCTATGTTTGAATTCTATACAGAGTAAAGACACTGAAGAGGGTGTAGTAAGCTCTACCCTTGGAGGATGGAAGTACTGAACTTTAATTCTTGATGTTGGCCTCAAAAATTAAGATTCCCCAAGTTTATGGAATTGGAGGATGCAGACAGGCTGAATGGGGTATTTTGGGTGGAGTATACAGCTCAATCCGAGGTACAAACATAAGTGGTATCATCTTGCTTTGGAGGACTTTACATAGTATTAGCAGGCAGACACTGTTGCAGGAGAGATCAGCAGGCGCTGGACCATGGAGAACCTTTAAAATTATGTGTAGGAGCCCAGACTTTGTCCTGAAGGCAGTGAGGAGCCATTGAAGGATTTTATGCCTGAGGGAAGAGCATTTGCTCCATGATGAGATTTTCATGCTGAGCTAACTTTGTCAGCAGAGTCTAGAATGAATTTGGGGAACCAAAACTTGGAACACAGGAACCATTTAGGACAATCTGATGCTGCTCAGATAAGATAGGTAAGAAATAAGACAGCAGAGAAATAGAGGAGAGGATAGATGAGGAGGAGATAAGATAAGGAGATAGAATCAATATGACTTGATTACTTATTAGATGTTGTAGAAGAAAGGGAGATGTTTGGTTTGAGTGCCAAACTATGAAAATACAGAAGACAATGAATGCCTGATGGTGTAGTTTAGATGAAAAAAGCTACAGAGAACTCCAATGAGCAACCCATGAGCCAATATCAAAGATTACTAAATGAATGTATGTTTATATATGTCAGATGAAAATAAAATATTTAAGTTAAAAAAGATATTTTTGTGATTCCCCACTTTGAATATACATATTTGAATAAATATATATATTTATTTATATATATTATATATATTATATATATTTAACTTTGGCCTCCCTTTACCCATTTCCCTTACCCTCCATCCCCCTCACTCCTGACAGTCACCAGTCTGTTTTCTGTATCTATGAGCATTTTTTTCTCTTTCTAGATTTCACATATAAGAGAGATCATGTGGTATTTGCCTTTCTCTGTCAGACTTATTTCACTTATTATATTGTCCTTGAGGTCCATCCATGTTGTCAGAAATTGGAAAAATTTCATTCTTTTTAGTGGCTGAATAATATTTCATTTTATATATATACACACACACCACAATTTCTTTATCTATTCCTCCACTGATGGATACTTAGGTTGTTTCCATATCTTGGCTATTGTAAATAATGCTGCAGTGAATATGGGAGTGCATATATATTTTCAAGTTAGTGTTTTTTCCTTCAGATAACTACCCAGAGGTAGAATTTCTAGATCATATAGTAGCTCTATCTTTAGTTTTTAAAAGAACTTCCATACTGTTTTCCATAGAGGCTGCACCAATTTTTCTTCCTACCAACAGTGCACATGCATTCTCTTTTTTCTACATCCTCCCCAACACTTGTTATTTCCTGTCTTTTTGATGATAGCCATTCTAACAAGTGTAAAGTGATAGCTCATTGTGGTTTTGACTTTTATTTCCCTGGTGATTAATGATGTTGAGCATCTTTTGATGTACCTGTTGGCCATCTGTATGTCTTCTTTGGAAAAATGTCTATTCAGATCTGCCCATTTTTAAATTAGATTGTCTGGCTTTTTGGTATTGAGTTATATGAGTTCTTTATATATTTTGGATATTAGTTCCTTATTAGCCATATGATTTGCAAATATTTACTCCCATTCAGTTGGTTGCCATTTCATTTTGTTGATAGTTTCCTTTGCTGTGCAGAAGCTTTTTAGTATGATGTAGTCCCACTTCTTTATTTTTGCTTTTGTTGCTTTCGCTTTTGGTGTCATATTCCAAAAAATCATCTCCGAGACCTATGTCAAAGAGTTTATTATCTATGTTTTCTTCTAGGAGTTTTAAGGTTTCAGGTCTTACATTCAAGTCTTTAATCTATTTTGAGTTAATTTTTGTGTATGATGTAAGGTAGCGGTCAAGTTTCATTCTTTTGCGTGTGGCTGTCTAGTTTCCCCAACACTGTTTATTGAAGAAACTGTCCTTTCCCCACTGCATATTCTTGGCTCTTTGTCATAAATTTATTGCCCGTATATACGTGGGTATTTATTTCTGGACCCTTTATTCTGTTCCATTGATCTTTGTGTCTGTTTTATGCCGATACAATAATGTTACAATTACTATAGCTTTGTAATATAGTTTGAAATCAGGGCACATGATGTCTCCAGCATTGTTCTTTTTTCTCAAGATTGCTTTGGCTATTTGGTTCTTCTGTGGTTCCACACAAGCTTTAGATGAATTTGTTCTATTTCTGTGAAAAATGCCATTGGTATTTTGATAGTGATTGCATTGAATCTGTAGATTGTTTTGGGTATTATGGACATTTTAACAATATTAATTTCCAATCCATGGGCACAGAATATCTATTTGTTTCTTCTTCACTTTCTTTCATTAATGTCTTGTAGTTTTCAAAATACATGTTTTCCACCTCCTTGGTTAAATTTATTCCTAGATATTTTATTCTTTTTGATGTAATTATAAATGGGATTGTTTTCTTTATTTCTCTTTCTGATAGTTCATTATTAATGTATAGAAATACAACTGATTTTTGTGTATTGATTTTTCATCCTGCTACTTTACTGAATTTGTTTCTTAGTTCTAACAGTTTTTGTGATGGCGTCTTTAGAGTTTTCTATATATAAGATGACATCATCTGCAAATAGTGACAGTTTTACTTCTTCCTTTCCAATTTGGATGCTTTTTATTTTTTTCTTGACTAATTACTCTCACTAGAACTTCCAATATTATGTTGAATAAAAGTGGCAAGAGACATCCTTGTCTTGTTCCTGATTTTGAGGAAAGGCTTCAGCTTCTTACTGTTGAGTATGATATTAGCTGTGGGCTCGTCATATAAGGTCTTTGCCGTGTTGAGGTGTGTTCCCTCTATATCCAGTGTGCTGAGTTTTGTTTTTTGGGTTTGTGTGTGTGTGTGTGTGAAATAAGGTAAGCAAATATATTAAATAAAAAAGCCAGAAATTGGTAAAGAAAGTCCAAACAACAAAAAAATATACAAAGTCTTTCCCCAGGTGCTGATAAGAACCTAATACATTATCATTGATTTCCATTATCAGGGTGTGTTTAAAATGGAGCAAGAACTCAAACATACGTGCAAAGCAATTGGAGTGCAGAAATCTGTATTCTTCCCTGATCATTTATATCTGTCTGATCTACAATGAACTAAACATTTTTTTCCTCAGTGGTTCACCTTTATTAAGTTTTTCCAGAGTATACATTTAATTTTCATAAGAACTATTATTTTTCCTGTTGCACTTTTATTTATTTGCTAATTTTAATAAAATGTGCAGTTGACACAAACAGGTGTAGAGGGAAAAGGTAGACAAAGTCCAGGAGGATCACCACCTGCCTAGAATAGGCAGTATGCCCTGGTGTGAGTCACTTAGTTACTTCACCTTCAAGAGCTTCACCTTCGACTGTGGGTGTGACAGGTTTTAGGAGTTGAGGATACAAAGCAGAATAAGAAGTTTTATGGTATAGTGCAAGAGGCCATTTAAACATTATGTGTATATATATATATATATTTTGAAAATACATACAAAGTAGTACAAGAGAAAAAAGCACTAATTTTGTCTGATCAAAGTATCTTCCCTAATTAAGAGTGCACACTAGTTTTTCTTTCCTCATACACTATTATTTCAAATATGCTCCATATAAATGATGAGGAAGTGAGTACAAAGGAGAGATACACTTCTACCGAATTTAGGTGTTTTTTTTTTTTAAAGAAAATATGGATAAAGATCAGATTTTTTTTTGGTTGAGGGCAGAGGGGAGATTAAGTTCATCAGCTGTTGATATCAGAATGGATAAGATTGCCCAGTGAATGTGTCTAGGATGAGAAGAGGGTCCAGGACATAATTATAAGGAATATCTACATTGGAGGCATAGAAACAGAAAAAGGAAGTCAAAGGAATAAAAAGAAATTTAATAGAAAGTGTTATCAAAGAAGTCAAAAAAGGAGAGTTTTTCAAGAAGGGAAGTAAACAGAGCATAGAGGTTTTTATCTTTTTTGTTGGGCTGTGACCAGGAGAGAGAGTAGTCATTAGAAGGGGAGAGAATGGGAAGGGACTTTTTAAAAAATGTAGTAACTTGGATATGTTTATGTAAAGTGGAGAAGAAAAGATTAAGAGAACAGGAGAGTAGGGAAGCTGAATAACAAATGGAGGAAGACCCCATAGGAAATGGAAGGAGTGTGGGATAGAGGATTAGCTTTGAAAGAATTTGATAAAGCTGTGCGTGAGTGATAGACTGGAAGAGAAGGGACTAATCAGAGCATGAATGTAATGAGAGTTAAGTGATAGAGCAGGAGGAATTGCAGGTTTGGGTTACATTTCCGATTGATTTTAAATTTCTGATGAGGAATAGTTCTGGATAATGGGGAACAGGACATGGCATGTCAGAGAAAAGGGTGGATGAAGTTTGTTAGAGTAAAAGAATTCAAAGAAGTCTGAAATAAGAACTTTGGATGTGATTATCTCATGTGGAAATAAACCCATGATGATAAGAATTGGGATCCTCTTGTTTCAATTCAGAATTGCTAAAGATTTCCCTAAATGTGTCCAGTTTTTTTCTTTTCTCTTTCCTCCCTCCCTCTTGCGTTCTATAAACTGGCTCAATTAAATTGATGCTAAGTCAGATGTGGTCAACCTCAGCTAGGCATCAAATTACCATGGTAGCAAGCTTCCTAGGCTATAACAATGTTTGTAATAAAAATTACTCTAGGGTAGGGCTGGGGGTAGAGTGCATGCTTAGCAGGCACGAGGTCCTGGGTTCAATCCCCAGTACCTCCATTAAAATAATAATAATAATAAAATAAATTTTAAAATAAAATAATTCAAAAATCAGAGAACTCATTATTTCATCATTACTAAAGGTAACAATAGAGGATGACAGTTGATATGCTCTTGTATTGAAAGGATATCTAAAGATATATTTTTGTCATGGAGATGTTTCACTTATTTTATTAGACTGAGATAAGTTGTCTTGTTTTTTTTTTAAAATGTTGTATGTACTGTTTCTCTTTTTAGTATCCCAATGTGTTTGTTGGTTAACCAGCATCTTAGTCTTCTAGCAAGAAAGTTTCCTGAAACTAAATTTCTTAAAGCCATCGTGAACAGCTGTATTCAACACTACCATGACAATTGTTTACCAACAATTTTTGTTTATAAAAATGGTCAGATAGAAGGCAAATTCATTGGAATTATAGAATGTGGAGGGCTAAATCTCAAGCTAGAAGGTAATTATGTTATTTTCAAAATTTGTAAAAAAAAGGTGAAAACTTCTATAAATTAACAAATATCATAAAAGTTTATTTCCATAAAACGTAAGTTGTTTTCCTCCTTGTTTCTAGTTTCTTTTTATATGCCTCCAGAATAAGTTTCCTACAATAATACTCTTAGCATAACACCTACTGGCTTAAATCCTTAATGGTTCACTGTTTCAAATAAAAAATTCAAAATCATCTGCTTGAGATTTTTAGCCACACCTATGCAACTGTATTTCTCAATGCTTTCTAGTTTCTGCTCCAGCCAGGCTAGTCTTCATTCACTACCCCAGACACAGTTCATTTGTGCCTTTGTACTTTGTTTCATACTCTTTTCTTCTAGTTGAAATACCCTACCATTCTTTATTCTTCCTTACAAACCCTATTTCTTTATGGGTCCCCTAGGTTTCCATTTATTCCATTATGTGATTCTGGACCAATTTATAATCTGTCTTCATCTTCTCTCCTGAATTTATATAGCATGCATTCTCTATACAACTTATTTCGTGTCTTATCAGATATCATTGGTTAGTCAATTCCCTTTCAGTTTTGTCTCTCTAACAGGTACAAGGACTATGTCTACCACTATTTTCTTTTTCATAGTGCACAGCATAGGGCTTCATATTTTCACCTTCTTTAATAATGTTTACTTCCTAACATAGTTCAAAGGCCATATCTTTCATCTAGTCATTTCTTAGAACTGCTTTAATTCTACAGTACTACATTTTTTTTCTTTTATTATCATGTTAAAGCCATTGTGAACAGCTACTTTGAACAGCACTGCTTTCACTCTCTCATTCCACTACAGCTGTTTTTGGCCTCACCTCCAGTACTTTAGTTGTTCCAGAATGACTCCCTTTTCCTTCTCCCAGTCTTTAAGTCTGCTCTTTGTTTTACCACCTTGTTTTTTCAGTTTGTACCTTATCCATCTAACTTAAAAGAATACATAAGAGTACAGACAATAATACAGCAAACATTATGCAATTGTTACCAAAAATAACAAATAAGAACCTTTGTTCGTTTGTCAGCTCAGCTATTTGTTTATTGTTGAAATTAACACTACAGATACAGTTGAGGTTACCTATATTTCCATCCCTAGTCCCATACCCCTCCCTGCCTCACTAAGCAATCACTGTCATGAATAGAGTGTCGCCTGGTCCATGCTTTTTTAAATTGTTATATTTAAAAAACTTTGTCGTAAAATACACATAACATGAAATTAACCATTTTAACCATTAAAAAATATATATAATATTATTAACTATACTTACTCTACTGTACATTACATACCCGGGACTTATTTTATAAATAAATAAGTTATTTTATTTAATCATTTTAAGTATGTAGTTAAGTAACATTAAGTATATTTTCACTGTTGTACTATCATCCCTATTATCCATCTCTAGAACCCTTTGCACCTGGCATAACTGCAACTCCACATCCTTAAACAATTCCCTGTTCCCCTACCCCCCCCCCCCCCAGCAACCGCCATTCTACTCTCTAACTCTGAATCTGACTACTCTCAGTACCTGGCATAAATGAATCATACTGTGTTTATCCTTTTGTGACTGGTTGATTTCACTTGGCATAATGTCCTCAACGTTCATCCATGTTGTAGTGTGTATCAGCATTTCCTTCCCTTTTAAGGCTGGCTAATATTGCTGTATGTTTTTATAGCACATTTTGTTTACCCATTAGTCTGTTGATGGACACCCGGGTTGTTTCTACCTTGTGGCTATTGCGAATAATGTTGCTATGAATGTGGATGTACAAATAATTAGTTTTAGTCCCTGCTTTCAATTCTTTTGTGTATATACTCAGAAGTAGAATTGCTGGATCATATGGTAATTCTACATTCATCTTTTGAGGAATATCCATACTGTTTTCCACAGTGGCTGCACCATTACACTCCCACCAACAGTACTCAAGAGTTCTAATTTCTGTACATATTCATCAACACTTGTTATTTTCTGTGTGTGTGTGTTTTAATAGTAACCACCCTAATGTATATAAGGTGTTTTCCCCCCATTGAGTTTTAATGTTTCCTGTGTCACTTTTCATGGTTCCAAAAATGCTTCAATTTGTTTCAGAAGTCTACTGTGTTCCACTGGTCTGTTTGTCTATCCCTCAGTACAGCACTGTGTTAATTACTATACCTTTATAACAATCAGGTTGCCTCTAGTGGGGCAGATATTTTTCAGAATTTGATATAAATGTTGGAATTAGTCAAGTTCTGTGAAAAATCCCATTTTTAACTTATTACATTATATTTATAGATTACTTGTTGGAGGCTTGATATCCTAATAATAGTGACTGTTCCTATCCATGAACGAGATTTAGCTTGTCATTTATTTTGGTCTTCTTTTATGTTTTTTGTAATTTCCCTCATAAATGTAATGTATTTATGTATGCATATACAGTTGACCCTTGAACAGAACAACACAGGGGTTGGGAGCAGTGACCCCTGTGCAGTCAAAAGTCCGCCCATAACTTTACAGCCAGCCCATGGTATTTGCGGTTCTGCATCTGTGGATTCAACCAACCACAGAACATGTAGCACTGTAGTATGCTTATTGAAAAAATTCCACATGTAAGTGAACCCCTGCAATTCAAATGTATGTTGTTCAAGGGTCAATTGTATTACATTATGTAATGTAATATATTTTGTAATTTTCCTCATAAGTGTATTTTGTAATTTTCTTCATAAATGTTCTGTTCATCTGTATAGTACTTAGGAATACATTAACAAAACCATGAATTTGCCAGGATGGGGGATTTTGGTTATCCATTCAGTTCTTTTCAGATTTCTCTCTTGGATATTTTTCTGTAATTCACATTTTTGTTGAAATTTTCCCTTTAAAATTTTCAAAACTATTGGCATAAATTTTTTCATAGTAGTCTTATGGCTTTAAAATCTTGGTTATGCCCCATGTAAATTCTTTATATTATTTGATTTCTTTACTTTTCTTGTGATCATTTTTGCCTGAGGTGTGTCTATTACTCTCTTCAAAGAACCAACTTTTGATTTTGTTCGTCACCTCTACTGATTTTGTTTTTCTATTTTTGCTAAAGAATTCTCTTCATCATATCCCTCTCTCTGCTTGGGTTTACTTTATTGTTCTTTTCCTAGCTTCTTGATTTGAACTTTCAAAGCACTATTTTCAGGCATTTTAAAATAAACATTTTAACCATAATTTCTCCCTTTAAGTATAACTTTGCTGTATCCAATGTATATTTTGATATTGTAGTACATTCATTATAATCCAGTTCTAAATATATCATTTCCACATTAACTTTATTAGCGTCAACTTCTATTTCATATAGATGAAAAATTCTTCCTTTCATTTTTTCCAAGATTTTTATCTGATTTAATGGGCTATTTATTGCAGAACTTGAATGGAAGCTAGGAGAAGTTGGAGCAATACAGACTGATTTGGAAGAAAATCCCAAAAAAGGCACTGTGGATGTGATGGTATCTTCAATTAGAAACACTTCTATTTATGACGACACTAGTAGTTCAAACAGTGATAATGATGATACCAAGTAGAAATACTTAATAAATAGCTTTAAGGTGTTAGTATATGGAATACTTTATTTGTCACTGCCTTTATAGTCAGAGATGAGAAAATTTATACATAGATCTATTTTATTTCGTTTTTATATTAGAATTATAGCTTATATGTCATTATAAAAACTTACAGCTGTTTCTGAATATTCATTGCCTCCGACAAAACCGGAATTTGTACTGAACTCCCTTAAGTTTTTCTGTAGTTTATCCTTTTTCTGATCCTTGTTGGACAAAAACGAACATATTCCAAGTCCTCTGTGTGGCCTGCTCACTTCCAAAGAGGCCTATGAATGAAAATGATGAAAGAGCACCGTGAGATTTCATTTAATTTACATCAGTAGATATTAAAGTCTATTATTTAGGGGCTTGAATGAAAAATCCTTAAATTTATGACCATGCGCTTTTTCTTTAAAATCTTATATCTATTAAAAAAAATTTAACCACTCAATAGAAAAATGCAATTTAAAAAAAGTACATAAGAAATATCTCCACTCATTAATATCGTTTTTAATAGTTGTTCTATTATCATTAGAAAATACCAACTTACTAAGTAGTCCCACTAACAGACTGTAGAATCTAGAACTGTATGACATGTAAGTTTCTAAATCATGAGAAGTGAGAAAAATATATTGTGAGGCTCACCTATGTCTTCACAGTAATCACAGAAGAATTCATCGTGAGAAAACATACAATATTAGGATGCTGCAGAAGACCTGCAGGATTTTTTTTTATCTTGGCTTAATAAGGAACATCACATTTAGAGAAAATGGTGGTAAATCTAGCATGTAGTAGTTCAATAACAGATTTTACTCTTCTACTTTGTTTGCATTGATGACTCATCATTCTGATTATAGATATTCACTAATGTTGGTGAAGAAATCTAGACTAAGTTTAAATGATTAGATTACAAAAATAAATTGGCGAGAATTGAGACAGTTGAACATGGAGTCAGAAGAGGCTGTGCTGTTCCTGGGGGTGGGTAGGGATCATAGAGGCTGCAGAGAATGGCGAAGTGAAGGCAAGTTAAGTACGGACATGAGGAAGGTAATAGTAATTTATTTCACCAATAAGGTAACATCAAATGATCTAACTTTGGAAAGAATTAGAAAGAGCTCTTTCTTCCAAGAAAGCAAAGAAAAGGTTTTAAAAATATACTAATTGGAATGAAGGGAAGGAAAGTTGGGAGTTGCTCACAATGGTCTGTATTATAGCTTTATGCACACATATAAGAGAATTATGTATAGGGTCCAACTCCTGAAATTCTCTAACAAATGGATGAATAAACTCCTATTCAGGATAAAACAGTTATGGAAATGAAAGGAAAAGCCATATTATCATAAAGTTAAAATGTAACTTTAATGCCATCTACTGCATATAAATAAAGGTTCCCCTAAATGTAATCTTTTGTTTAAGTAAATATACATTTTCCTATTTTCTCTTTTTTATGTTAAAATTAACAAGGTAGTATTAATAGTATTTAAGGTAGCTGAATAAAAAGACACAGATTTCTTAATTCTTAATTCAAATCCACCAGGTGGCAGTAGTTTTTATCCACAAGTTTCATGAAAACTTTAACATTTGTAAAAATCATAGAATTACAGCATGTTGGAGGTGGCTGGTCTTGATTCCAGCCTCAGCCTTTTTCAAATGATGCACAAACACAGACACATTCTTCTAGCAAGTACTCATGCTTGCCAACACAGGTCAGTACTACTTCATACCCTACTTCATTTTTTACATTCTCATTTAAATAGGGTATAAATATTTGTTAGAATGTGGGGAAATTATGTAATATTTAATATTGTGTATCCCATTTTATTGAATGAATTTTTATTCCATGGGATACAAATGTGAAATGTTTTTAGAATTTGCCAATATTAAACTGTTTTTGACCTACAAAAGTGAATATTTCATATATTCCAACCTAATACTTTATTTCTTGCTGCCAACCATGCTCTGTTAGAACTCCCTTACCTACTTTATAGAGCCTTGTTTGTCAAAGTGTGGTCCTCAAATCAGCAGCATCCCCAGGGAGCCTGTTAGAAATGTAGAATTTCTGGTCCCATCCCAGACTAACTGAATTGGAATTTTTGTTTTAATGAGATCTTTAGGTGATTAAGCAGTACTGGGTAGCAGACCCCTTAAAGACATCTTGAGCAGATTCTTTAACTCTTCTTTCAAAATTTCGTTATTAAAAGTCTGTCTGGTTTAAAGTCCAATCTCAGTTCCGAGGCAAGTGTTCTCTGGCTGAACTTGCGACTCAGGAACTCTGAAGATGGAAAGTAGAGTTTGTTTTTGGCCAATTATTTCCCTCTCTTTTCACGGTCCATTCTCTCTGGTATTGGAAACTGGGAGGGAGATTAGGGAAGAAAGGGATAAGTTTTTCTTAACTGGGTAAGTACAATCCATATTGCATCTAAATGCTCACTCTAACGAGCACACTGAGTTCTCCTAGAAACTCTGAGGCAGCCTCTCCATGGTAAAGCTCCTTGACATGAGAGATCAGTTTGCAGAGTGCCCTCTGTTTTGATCTCTCTCCGTTCCCACTCCTAGAAGTACACCCAGCTGCTAGCTGCTAGAATTTCTTTTCCCCTTATGTGTCAAGATGTTTCAAATCTGGTTGGTACTTTCTACACATCATTGATGGACCCAGGAGAAACTTATACATCCTTGCCATGCCAAGTTGTAGGAGTGCACGTTGCTTTCCTTTAACCCTCTTCCTGGCCATTTGTTTCTCTCCAAGTTTCTGTCTTCTTGTTTATGTAGATGTAGGGCATATCAACAAATCCATAAGGCATGAGATGCCAGTCTCTTCTCTAGCTGATTCTGTTGGAGCCTTGTTTACTTAACTCAGAATAGGTAAGTGAAAAATAGGAAAGGAAAAGCCATAGTACTCTCCAGGAATTTAGTTAAGACATGGCTCCAATGATTCTCTCATCCTCCTTTTCCCATATTCTCTGCTTATATTGCCTGAAAGTAGGGGTTGGAGGTTTTGACCATGTTGGGTCGTTTTGCCAGCTTTTAGTCCTGGCTAAAGGAGTAAGTTATCTGGCCCCAAATGTTGGCAGCTATTTAGAGGATGAGTACTTCATGTTCTTTGTTCCCATTTTGAACTTCACTCAGCAGCCTCTTATTTAGGTGTTAGCTGTGTCCGTTACAATATTACATATTCTTGTGGGTACTCAAATAGTTACTAACACAGTACTTAGTGTTTCACTGTTTTCAGTTTCTCTCTCCTTTGCACTTTAATACACATTGCTAAGTTTACCTCTTGACAACACTGTAATCTGCCTACAATCTTAATTTAGGATATAAGAATGAGCCTAAAAATCTTCTAGCATGTTTTATCTCTCATGTCATTCATTCATTCAGTTTAACTCAAGTACTGAAATGGATGCTGCATATGCAGGGGTGAACACAACACATGGTTCTTGCCTCCTGGAATTTACCATGTGATGGTGGTGGTGGTTGGGTGGGGAAGATAGTTAATAGATAAGAAAACAAATATCAAAAAAAAAAAAAATAGTGAGTGCGCAAATAGAGAATAACTGTGGGTACTGGGTGGGGGGCATGTGAGAGTTATAAGGGAGACCTCCTAAATAGGATAGTTAGAACTTTGAGACATGAAGATTGAGGAGGAGTCAGCCATGAGAAAAGGTAGGAGGGTGGTCCAGTCAAGGGCACACCATGTGCCAAAGCCTGAGAATACAGAGAGATTAGCAAGGAACTGAAGGAAGTTTCTGGGTGGAAGTGTTATGAAAAAGAGAAAATGGTAGGACATGAGGTTAGAGAGGTAGCAGGGGCCAGATCAAACAGGGTATTATGACCATGATTAGGCTAGGGGACAAACTTAGGGTCTATGAAACTATGAGGCAGGATTTTTGTTTTAGGGAGAAGTGCAATCTCGTAGTTGGAAAAGTTATCAAAAATATCTGATACAGTTTTCTTCTTGGAGAGATATGGGGAGAAAGGGAAGTTGTGAACTGAGCCATGAGAAATGCTCAAGCAGTGGCAGAGGACTGAGCAGAAAAACGGGAGTATCAACAGGTCTTGGTAAATGATTAAATACAGAAAGTGAGAGAGGAGGGAGTCAAACACGAACATGATTTGTTCCTAGTGACTAAGAGGACAGTGGAATCATTAAAAAGGGCAAAGGTATTTTTGAAGATATGTGTTCTAGATGATGGAGAATAAGAGGGATCACCTTCTCTAGAATAAAATCCAAACGGCCACAACCTGGGAAAAGCATTTAAACCCTCTTGTCTGGCTGCAACCTACTTTATCGGTATTATTAATCTTGCCTCCTCTCTTGCTACCAGTATGTTGTTACCATCACAAGTGACAGAAAACCTCTCATTTGTTTTAGCGATAAAATAAACACATGAAAGGATTTATTGACCAATTTAGCTGACATTTCTGGAATTATCTAGTCCTCGTTGGATTCAGGGCATCAAACATGCCCCAGGCCACATCTCCATTTTGAATCTGCCTTTTTTTTTTTTTTTTTCACACAGCCTTCTCTCTCAGAATCTATTGAGTAGGAAGATGGCTTTAGGCCTCCATTTTTTCAGACTTATATTCATTGGAAAAGAGTGAGCACCCTTCTTGGTTAAGTTATGGCCAAAGGCAGAGGATTAACTCAAATATGTTTTCCCCTGGAGTCCTGCCCCAGCCATAGGGACTGAGAGTGAAGAAAGGATAGCTCTTCAAAGGAAATTATCAGAATAGGGAATAAAAGCTAAGCAGGAAAATATGTCTAGTAAAATCTTGTCTGCTATATAATGGAGTAAGTTAGCAAATCATGTTTTCCCACTCTGGACAGAAAAATCCGCAGGTGAATGATCTGAATAAGTTCCTCAATTTTGATGTTCTTTTTCTCTAGAGCACACAGCTAGAATTTGAAATGTTTATTGAGATGAATGTTAGCTTGAAGAATTTTATAGCCAAAAGTTTTATTTTTTGAAACAAGAAAATGGCTTCTATTTCAAATCCAAAGGACATTCATTAAAATATGAAAACTAGGAATTTTAGGAGTGTAAAGACCTTTTTTCCAATCACTTTCAGCTACTTAATGTGCCTTCCTATGTGGACCAAGGGTGTCTTCACATCAAGGAAAGTAAGTTCTCCCTAAGACAAGTGGGAGGTAGTCACGTTTTTCTAACAAGGGAAGCGGTGCAAATTAGGGTCCTGGTGTATCCCCACTGCTTCATCCATCCTTCTTCATACTTCCTTAAAGGCCAGGTGAGAAACTCCAAATGGGCACATCCGGACCTTCTTTTGCCTCCCTACTCCTGCCAAGGGCGCTCGTCCTGTCTCCCCAGGCCCACCCTCCAGTAAGAAGCGACCCAAACAGTGCACCTCCAGGAGAGGGGAAAGGATAGCTCTGGCGGTCCAGGCACCTTCGAAAATCCCCTCTTCCAGTCCCTGGAGAGGAAACGCAAGTGACGTTGAAAGAAAAATTTTCTTTTCCTGGCGTCGTCAAAGTAATCCGCTTTTCAAGGGAGAGATGGCACCCTTTTTGGCTTCTGGATCCCTCATGTAAGAACTCTTCTTCCTCCTCCTCGCTCCCTGCATCCAGGGTGAGAAAGCCAAAGCCGCCCCTACCTAACGCTAACGCTCCCCGGACCAGCCGCTCCCTCCCAGACCAGGCCCCGGCTCCCCGGCTTTCCAGTAACCCGTGCGGGGAAGGGGGCGCCAGGGAGTTCGCGGTTTCCCTCTGCGCCCGGCGGCGGCGTCGGAGCTCGCACACGCGCGGCCAAGGGAGTCGAAGTCTTCAGCGCCCGGGATCCCCTCCGCAGCTCCGCGCCACCTAACGGGGCAAGCCGCATGCGCACCGAGACGCGCCGGGGAAAGGGAGAGTGAAGGGAGGGGCGAACGCAGAGCGCCGGCCGTCGGAGTCCGCGGGGATCACTGACGACGCATGCGTCGGGAGGGAGCGCAATCACAGACTCGGCTTGCGGCTACCGGCTTATAAAAGGAAACCCCCGAGAGCAAGAGCGCGAAGAAAATCTGGCCGCTGACGCGTGCGCGCTCCCGGTGAGTGGCGCCCCACCGGTGGGCCCAGGGCCTGGCGTCCGCCGGTAGGCTCGTCTGGGCGGCGCATGCGTGCTCCCTGTGCCGGTGGAGGAGGGGAAGGGAAGGGAGGGGGAGGAGGAGCGGGCGGCAGTAGCTGTGAATGTTTTTGGGGTGGGTGGGGGGCTTCATTCAGCCCCAGGTGCTGCTCGTGCTGGGAGCCTCGGCGTCTCCCGGACGCAGCTGGGCTGTTAGTTCCGAGTCACCTCAGGTAGACACGGGGGTGGGGGAAGGAAGAAGCCGGAGCCGCCGCAAGCCACACGGTGAGGGCGCGGGGAAGGGGAGGGAGTGGGGAGGGGGCGGCCTGTGTGGGGCCAGGGGGCGGCGGCCAGGGGAGGGGCAGGTGGGCGCTGAAGCCCAAGTTTTGCCTGTCGCCCTAATGTGTCTTTTCTCGGGAGTTGGGGCGGAGGCCCGCCCCGGTGGCGGGGCCCTCCTGGACCGCCGGGGTTACCTGCGGGCCAGGGGCGGGATTGGGGTGCCCGGCGGCGCCGGGTGGCCGGAGCGCACCCAGGGGCAGGGTCCGATTCGAGCCGCAGAGCGGCGGGGAAAGCCCGAAACCCGGTGCAGAGAGGGCTTTCGCTGGGGACCCGCTAGGCCTTGTGACCCACTTTATTCCTGTCACAACTCGGGCACGTTTGGAGCGGCGCCCAATGGGGCGCCGGGGCGGCCAGCTCCTCCGGGGAACCCCCGCCCTCCCGACGCCCGGCCCGCGCGCGGAGGTCCGCAGTCCGTGCGGCGGTTGCCGCCGCCGGTGGGCTCGTCCCGTTAGTGGTCGCGGTTCCGGGTCTCGGTCCCCGGGGAGCGCGCGGCTCGGCGCCTCCGACTCGGGCAACTGCGGGGTTTCGAGGGCTCCTCGCGCAGCGCCGGGTCTTTCTAACCTTCGTCCACCCGCGCCTGCCCACTCGCTGTCACCGCCGCGGCTGGCTTATGGATCCCTTTCCGTTTAAGAAGCCGGGGTCTGTATCTGGTCCTGGCGCTCTGGCCCCTGGAGTGTAATTTCCAGCACGTAGCGTCGCAGAGCGTACATTCTTGAGTGTGTTTTCGCTGGTGTAGAAGTCGTCCTGTTGATAATAGCAGAATCCTGAAAGGTAAAGAAGCCTTGGCCTCTGACCTGGCAGGTGAAAGATTGAATCAGGTGGCGGTTTCTTATTAGAATGCCCGCTATACGACTTAAAGGCTTTCTAACTTTTTTTTTAATCAATGTTTTTTTACAGTGAAAGAAAAGCACAAGAAGTAAAGAACTTTTACAGTCAGTGTTGATTTGGTTATTACGTTGATCCCCTGAATCAAAAAAAGGTAATTTCATTTGAAGACTGCGTCCTAATTTGTAGTGATTTTTATTTCATTTTAAGTGGTAAGAGGAGAAAATTTTGCAGCGTTTTTCCTCTTCTACCTGGTTGAAAAACAAACGTTCTAAAAAGGATGTAATTAAGACAGTGTGTTGCTTTCTTTGTTTTAAGACCTTGTTGGGGTGGGGGAGAAACTAACTCAGGTGTTAGTAGTTGACTGAATAGACTGTCATTAAAGGTAGGCCTGAAGAAGATAGATGAAAGTTGTGGTAGAACTAGTCGTGATCAGCTATAAAAAAAAGAATGAGGAAGCTTTCTACGTACTGACATGGGAAGATCTCCGGAATATGTTATAAAAGTGAAAAAAACAAGACGTAGGGCGGTGTGCTCCTTTGTGTGTTAAGGGGGCAGGTGTGGAGTAAGAATACAAGCCTGTGTTTGCTTTTCTAAGTGTAAAGAAACACTGGGAGGATACTGGAAAACTAGTAAGAGTAGGGGAGAAGGAGAAGTAAGTGGCCTGGGGAGGGGAGGGTGGGAAATGACATGTACACTGTGTATGTCTTTGTATTTTAAAATATTTGTAACTATATTATGGATTCATAGACTAGATTAAGCAAGAATCCTCCTCGCCAAAATAATTTGCTATGTAGTTTTTGTCTGATGCTTTTGTCTCTCCTAATTTATGGTGATTTTGACCATTTTCAATATGGTTTTTAAAAATATTTTTTTAGGAAAATGAACTAAAATTGAAAGAAAGTTTAAGTTTGGCTATCTATACTTCGGTTTTTAAGATGCTGAAGTCACAGACAAATTTAACTTTTAAGGACATTTAGTCATATTTTGCTTTGCTAAAACAGTATATTATTTACATTTGGCATTGTGGCTGGATTATGCTGTTTTCATAGCATAGTTTGTCCTCGCTTCCTTTTCTTTCAGGAGTCATAGTTGTAGAAAATTTTACTTTTACCTTTTTTAACCCCAAAATTGTCATGACAAGCAGCTGGAGAATATGAACATTCCATTAAAATGAAAATAGAATTGGTTGTCCAGGTAGTTTGCTTTTCATATTGGGATATGCTTTTCTCAAGACACGACCCTCAGCGATATGTAAATTTATATGTGTGTGTGTGTATATATATAGAGAGAGTACTGCTTATGAAGAATTAAAACTGAGAGGCAGTGTTCTGTTGGTCCAAAGAGCTACAGTTTTTTTAATGACTTATAGGTTGCTGAAAATAGTATATAATTTTAGGGGGAGGGTGCTCAGAGTCCTTCTGGTGGCTAATATTATATAATCAAAGTAGTCATTGTTGAGTAGTGTGTGACAGTTGCTGTGGCCATTTTTGTTGTGTTACCAGCATTTCTTTTTATTTTGCAGGATAGAATATTTGTGTTATTTCTGTTTGATCTGTAGATCTCTAGTAGCCAAACTTCTGCAGATGGCATTTATTTTTTATTTGAATTCCATGTGGGTCTGTTCAGTCTTTTTGAAAAAAAAATCACATTTCAAAATTTTACTTACAGTTTTGCTTTTAAAATTATAGACGTGAATCAATGTCCATGAAAAATTAATACAATGTATATAGAATAAGTGAAAATGCCCTTTGCATGCTTCCACTTCTATCTCACATCTCTCCCCAGAGACAAGTACTGTTAACGTTGTATAACCTTCTAGTTCTTTTTCTGGTTATTTACAAACGTAGACTTTCAATTTTGAGAACTGAATTGTCATGATTGATTGTCTGCTTTGTCATTATGCCTCTGCTGTAGGCTCTTATACTACCCCCAGGACAGGCAGATGACCTGGAGTATGTCAAAAAGTTTTACATCTGGTATACGTCTTAGAACATTCTCGTATTTTCCCTTGTAGGGGACACTAGGTTTGGGGTACATTTACACAGTTTGTAGTGAGGTCTTACTGGCATGAACTGTATCTGGTGTAGATTGACATCAGCTGTAAGACTTCGAGCCTGGCTTTTATAGGGCTCTTTGAGGTCCTCATTCTAGGTTTTTCTTTGAGTTTTGACGTGTTCAGTAGCACACAGGTGAAACTTTGATTTTACTCTTCTGTACTTGCAGACCACTAGGAAGCCTCTTAGATTGCATCAGCCTCTCCAGGTCCTCTGAAGGGAACTTAGGTAGGCTCTGTCCTTAAGAGACATTGATTGACTTGGGATAGAATCTAGCCTTTGAAGGGGAAATGGGAGGTGTTTTTATCTGGTTTGTGCTTTACTGACAGAAAACAAGTAGTATGCACACCCCCATCTACCCCCATTGCCTCCTGCAGACAGAACACTACCTTTCTAAGAGTTCTAGAGTTTTTTGTTGTTGTTGTTTGTTTTTATTTTTATTTTTTAACCAAGTTGCAAGTAATTACCAAGACTTAATCTTTTTAGGTGATAAGAGTCTGCAGAAAGTTGAGTATTAGTCAAGACTCTTTATTAAGCTATGTGAGATACATAGATTCAGTACAATTGACCCTGCCCTCAGTGGGTTTGAAATCTAGGATGGTTAAAAGAATATGTGAGTAAAGATTATAACACAAGATAGGAAATGATAGATTCCAGAAAATATACATAAAATTTGTAAGGATGAAACTTTCCAGCTTTCTGTTTTTGGGAGCATGGGGTTTGGAGGGAGAGTAGATATCTCAGCACTTTAAATAGTTAAGAAAGGATGGAACAAACTTAGAAAACTCAACTCTTAGCTCTTAAGGGTAAGAAAGTAAAAAGTTGTGTCCTCATAGCAGGCATTTATGACACTAATTGATAGTTGTTTATTTTTGTTTGTTTTTTACTTTATCCCACTGGAAAACACTGTATAATCTTTTATTTGATAATTATAATACAGCCTGTCTTAGATTTCAGGATTTTAGAAATATTAGGAAATTTAATTCTGCCAGTTAACTATTGTCTGCCATCTAATATGTCAGGCAGTGGTAGTATTGAAAGTAAATTATTTTTTCCTCAAAGCTCATATTTAATGTACCCTCTCCCCCACATTTTTACTTCTGATACTGTGTCAAATAAAATATTTATTTGCTGTAAATATTTTAAACTATGAAAGCAAACTGTGGTGAAGAATCAAAGTTCCACATTACAGCAAAACTACCCTTTATTGTTTATGTTTCCTTTAACTTCTTTGCAGATGCATAAAGTAAAAAAATTTTTAAAGTGCGGTTTTTTTTGTAGATATTGTACCAGTGGACATTGCATTTTCTCCTTTTCTGAACCTAAACTTCTAGGTGGAGTTGTATGAATTATAGAATACTTTCAAGTGTCAGAGCAATTTAATTCTTACTGATTGACTAATTATTATAATGGCTTTACAACCATTTGTTAGTCATTTTTATAGCTGTTAGCTGTAACTTCTGTGAATTAGGTGGGTAAGAGATTCTTGTTTTTCTCCATGTTTTTGATTTTGCAAATGTTAAATTACCTGAACTTATCCTAGTGAGTATAGTATCAACTCTGAGTTACTGTTTTAGGCGTGTGTTTCTCAAAGATGTAGTTCTGCTTATTGTTTTAAGTCATAGAAGTCTACAGAAAGGAATCACTTGTACAAAAAAATTTTATGAAATTTTTTTTTTACTTTTATAGGGTATTGTTTAGAATGTGACTTGCTTTTTGTTTTTCAGAAATCTTTTGTTTTCATTTTTACATTAATGAGATTCAATAGTAAGACAAAAATTCCTATCTTTTTCATAGTTCACATTTAATCAGATACTTAAATTTTTAATTTTTACCCAGAAAAGTAGTAGAAAGTGAAAATACAGATTGATTCATGTTCGAGGTTTTGTATTTAAAAAATAAAACACAAAAGGGTGTTGCACCAAAGAGGGTTAAACCATATGTACCTACCTAAGAATTTATCATTTGTGGCTGTAATATAGTTTCTTTCTTAATTTCTTTCCTCCCAGGTATAAAAGTATTGTATCCCTAATGTAGAGAACTTGGGAAAACACAAAGAGCATGAATTAAATCATTAGATTGTCACTGGGATTCCCACAACCACAAGATGCCATTGTTAATCTTCTAGAATGTCTTCTCCCTGCATTTTTTTTTGGCCATTATGTAAGTATATGTACACTTACAGATATATGATGTTTACAGAATGGGCTCATAATACATCTTCTGTAGTGCAAACTATTCTATTCACTTAACAGTGAATCTTGAACATTTTTATGTCAGTATTTTTCTACATTTTTTAATAGCTATGTAGTATTTTCATCTATGTTTGTGTAACAGTTTCCTTACTGATCTTTTTCTGTTGGACACACGTTTTCAGTTTTTAAAATTATAAATAATGGTGTCATTTAGAAGTGACAGCATTAGGAATCAGGTAGAGTTGATACCTGAAAAAAATTTCAGTAGGATAATCTTTAGAAGAATTAGAATTCAAGTAGAATCACACTGAATTTGTATTAATGTCCAGATTAAACAAATTTTGTGCTTCTTGTTGAAAAATATGGTGATAAATTACCTAGTAATGATCCATAGTAATGAAGAATCCAAGAGTTTTATACTGATATATTTTCTTTCTAAGATAGGTTTAACTTTGAATTGTATTAAAGTAACTTTACATTTCAAGAGCATAAATTATTTGAATAGCAATGCTCTTGAACAAGCCTTCTAGGTAGTGTGGGTATCTATGAAGCAGTCTGCACACACTCAGTTAAAAATTGAGCTATAGTGTTTTTTTGTTGTTTTTGTTTTTTTTTCTTTTTACAGTGGAACAGAGAGTTTGTTTGATTGCTTCAAAAACTTCCTTAAAAGGAAAATCTAAATACCAAGAAAGAATCCTTTCACCCAAAAAAATTGACATTACTTTTTTATAGGGCTTCGGTGACATTTTATTCTACTCCTAGATATCTTTAATCCTCCAATGTAAATAGGGGAGAGAAACTATTATGTTAAACTATTTTCAGGAGAAATAGATACGATCTTAAAGTTGTATGCAATAGTTTTAATGTGCCTTCTCTTGTCTGTTTTTGAAAGTTAACGTTTTCTCAGGTTTCTGTGACTGTTCTTTTGATGGTGATTGCCTTTTACTTTTTTCTTTTATTATGAAAAAAGGAAGTTTTGTATTTATATAGAGAGTTTGGGAGTACTTAACCTTTTTATATGACTTACAACAGAGAAAAAGTTATTAGAAAATGTTACCAAGATAACATGGTGTTGAGTAATTCTTTGAAATTCCTTTGCCATGTACAGTTTTGAAAAACTGCTGACTGGTTTTCTTATATGTTGACACTTACATTTTAGTTGAAATAATATTAGAAGTTATTTAGGAAAAACCCCACAAATTAAAATGAAAAATGTTAGAACTAATTTTATTTTACAACTTTAACTTAGATAGTTCTATAGAAACTTCATAAATTTTTATTAGAAACAAGAAGAGAAATGAGAGAAACATTAGTTAATGGAACAAGCTATTTGCAGCTCTTACCTGATAATTTTTGTCTCCATCAGAAATTGTGATAATATTGTATATTTGTAATTATAAATGTCTGTTTCACCAGGAGAGTTTATTGTATGAAACAAGTTTACATTAGCCTTTTTTTAGACTTGATCAGATTCTTCTGTTTTCTGTTGTCTCTTACTTTGTTGGGGCTGATCATTATTCACATTTGCGATTTGATTTTTTTCTTTTGAAAATAGTTTTATGGTTTATATAAAAATGAATCTTGCTCCTTGGAAAAGAGTTAAAGTACCAAAAACTACAAAGAAGATCTATGATGAAAAAAATCACCCAAAATCTGGGGGATAAAGCTCTTTAATATTTTTTTCAACATTTTCTAAGGCATTTGGTGTGTGTGAGTGTGTGTGTGTACATGTTACAATTTTATAACAAGTGGAATATATGCAGTTTTATAAACTACTTTTTTTTTCTTCATCATGTTTTCTGGATGTCCTTGCCTATAAATTCAGATTTTCATTTTTATCTAGTCTTAGTCTTTTCCTTTGATGTTTTCAGTTGACCCGTGAGCAACATGGGGGTTAGGGGCATTGACCCTCTTTGCTGCTGAAAATGTCAAAAATCCACTTACAGTTGGCCCCTCCGTGGTTCCTCTGTATGCTTTATAGTCATAGAGCTTTCTGAATCTGTACCTTAATGCCTTTTAGTTTTGGAAAGTTCTCTCATTATCTCTTCAATTATTGCCTCTGCTCTCTCTTCCTTTTTGGATTCTAATTTAAACATTTGTTACATCCTGTCAGCATGTTTCACATGTCTCTTAAATTTTTTTTTCTCTTGCTATACTTCAGTTTGAGTATCTTCTAATGACCTATCTTACAGTACACCAAAAACTGTCTTCTTTTTTCTCCAAGCCAGTCTATTGTGCTCTTCATTTTACATTGTAACTTTTGAGTTCTGGAACATCCATTTGATCCTATTTTATGGGTTTTTTAATAGACTCCAACTCTCTTGAACTAATTGATTATAATTATTTAAGTGCTTGTCTATTAATTACAATATCTGCATCGTCCATTGGTTTGCTTATTACATTGTTTTTCTATTGGTTGTTCATCCTGTAGTTGTATGGGTCTGTCTCTTCACATATTTGCTAAATTTCTCAAGGAATTGTCCATTTCATCTAAATTGTTGAATTTATTAGTAATTTATGATATTTATAATCTTTTATCCTTTAAATAGCTATAGAATATATCATGAGTCTCATATCTGTATAATATGCAGAGATTTGGTATCATTCCTGATACTGGTAATTTGTGTCTTCATTTTCCTTATCAATCTGGCTTGAGATTTATTGATTTTATTAAGATTCTCAAAGAATCAGCTTTTGTTTTAACCAATTTCCTCTAGTTTTCCTGTGTTTTATTTTCTTATTTCTGCTCTGATCTTTATTAATTCCTTTCATTAACTTACTTTGGTTTTAGTTTCTTTTCTTTTTCTAGTTTCTTAAGGTAGAAGGTGAGATCATTAATTTGTGACCTTTTTCTCCTAATATATGTGTGCTATAAATTTTCCTCTAAATATTGCTTACAAATTCTGAAATATACATTTTTAATTTTCATCTAGTTCAAAATACTTTATAATTTCTTTTCTGATGTCTTGTTTGGCCTATAGATTATTTAGAAGTGTATTATTTAGTTTCCAAATATTTGAGGATTTTCAGGAGATCTGTCTGCTAAGTTAATTCCATTGTGATGAAAACATACATTTATGACGAATCCTTTTAAATTTATTGAGATTTGCTTTATAACCCAGAATATGGTCTATTTTGGTAAATGCTTCATGAGCAGTTGAAAATTATGTGTATTCTGTTGTTGGATGGAGTGCCCTATAAATGTCAATTAGGTCAAGTTGGCTGTTTTTGTTTGTCTTGTAATTTTTGATTGAATGCCAGACATGTGCATTAAAAAAACCAAAATAACAAGCATTACCAAGTATGTTGTGCCAGAATGTGTTCACCTTTTCTTCTACACAGTAAAATAAGGAGCCAGTCACCTTAATTTATATGGAGGCTGGGTTGTTGTTTGAGTGGTTTGGTGGTACTCATCTTTGAAGCTAATCAGAAAATACAGAGGCATGTTATCTATAATTGTGGAGATAAATATGAAAACTATAAAAAATAGGTGAAAGAGATTGCTTCTTGGTAACAGGACTGCAGTTGTTTTTTTAAAACCATGTGCATGTATTACACCAATAACATGCATGTTCTAAGAAACTAATAGGATGTATAAACAAAAGCAGCCTATAAACTGTCTTTGC
Organism: Camelus bactrianus; assembly: GCF_048773025.1. Taxonomy (NCBI): domain Eukaryota; kingdom Metazoa; phylum Chordata; class Mammalia; order Artiodactyla; family Camelidae; genus Camelus; species Camelus bactrianus. Next base: position 98,381,632 of record NC_133540.1, read on the forward strand.
ATGATAGCTTCTTATCCAGTAAATGTTAGTGTAACTTTATTCCTTTGCATAAAGTGAAAAACACTCTAGTTTATTTTAGATTTTATTACAATTAATTTATTCTGAAAGTATTAAAATTTTTTCTCAGGCACCAGTTCTCTTCCACTTAGCAATGAGGATAGCAGGCAGCTCTCTGTGACTTTGGACATACATTACATACCTTTTTTTTTTTGACTTTTTTTTTTAATTGATTTATAATCATTTTGCTATTACATATCTTTAATGGACAAAAATATTTAATTTGATTTCAGTAGTCAATAAAAGATTCATCCAAAATATTTGGAGCACTTTAAGATTTTAATCTAAATAAACATCTTTCAAACATCAAAAGGGTCAGGAGATAAAAATCAAAACCTGTATTTACAGCCCCTGAAGACTTATGATATATTTCAAAGGCAATTTCTCTTGGAATTTCTAGGGAACATTTTAAATATAAGAGTGACAGCTTTAACAAGGCCATATGGCAAATAATTATATGAAAGTTTTACTGCTTATATAATGAAGGTATTGGTTATTTAGGATACCATTTATATTATATTATTTATTCATAACGTGTTGCTTTGGTTATTGCTGTGGTTATTTATTTTCAGAACTATATTTTATCTTTTTTGCAGATTCACTATGTGAGAGGAGCAATAGATAAGGGTTAGGGCAAAAGAGAAGGAGGTTTTGAACTGTCATTTGAGACTATCACCTGAAAGCATATAGGCAGACTAGTTCACATTGTTTGTTGAATGTGTACAGTACTTGATTTTCACTTTCCCAAATAGACTGGCCAAGCTGGTTTTTACAGTTTGACACTCTGAAACTGTCAGTATATTGTAGTTTGATGATTCAAGTAATTTTGTACATAAATAAGAACATTAAACATATAGGGATTAAATCTAAACATTTATCTTAGAGGAAAACATCAAATCATCAGAAGGACCAAAAATAAATCCCCAGTGAGGTGGAAGATATAGGGAGTATGGTGTTACTAATTTATTTTTATAATAATTGTAGAGTCTTGGTCTCCAAATACTATTTTCAACATTTTAAAATTCAGTGTTTTAGAAATAACGTTAGGATACTTTTCTGTCTTAGAATGTAATTTAAATCATCGTAATGGCTAAAGAGCTTTATGATTATACTTAAATCAATTATAAGGAGCTTGCTGAAAATGTGGGAGATTGGAGACTTGTTTATTGACTTTAAGATACAGTATAAAATTTTACTTTTAAATAGGTCCATGATATTTTCTTGTTTGCCTTTGTCCTAAAACATTAATGCATGTTATAAAAAAAAAATCCAGTAGTAATGAAATGTTCTAAAAATGTGTTTGTCACTAAACCTAGGTGTACCACAGTAAGATTACCAGCCCTAAAATAATTACTTTAATAATATAGTTTACAGTATGCAGCAGGGGTCTGCTGAAGCACCATTGGAACAATACCCAACCTGAAACAAGTGCTTTTTCTATTCTTTCAACTGTCATCAAGCCATATGTTTGTATAGATTAGAAGAGAGTATCTCTTCATCTTTAGGGCTCCCTCTGTCCCTCTCTACCTTTTGCTGAAAGCCCTGACATTTTGAAATTGTCTAGAGATGTTACTAGTGAGTACTTTTCTATAGATATTATGAGAATAAAAGTGAAAATGTTATGTTCCTAACATAAGCCATAGTTTCTAATGGTAGGGACTTTGTCTTGTTAAATCATATAACCCTAGTACGTAAAGTGCCTGGCCATAGTGTATACTCAATAATTTTTGAACATAAGGAAGTGCAGAAACTACTAATGTATCCATTATTTATATGTATGTGTATATGTACATATTTTGCAAATATTTTGACATTATTGTATATAACAATAGCCCTGCAATTTATCTTTCCATCTAAAAGAAAATTTAGTTGACTGTAATCCAGTTAGACTGTAAACTCCTTAAGGAGTTTGAAATTAACTTCATACCACTGAAATACTAAACTGTGGATGGGAGTATTATTCCACATTATAATCTAGTTGCCCAAATGTAAATTCTCAAATTTGTACCAATTGAGAGTTCTCACTCATACTAACTTACTAATCAGCCACTTAAGAAAATTAATGCTCTGGCAGCTTTATTTGGTCAAACACATTTTATTTAAGTAGTAAGATATAAACCATATGTTTACAACTTTATTTTTAAGTTTCTAAAATCTTTAATTATTAAAGATTAGCAGTTATACACAATATTATCATCAGCATATATAAGATTTTATCATTGGACTAAATTGGCAGCATAGGAATTTCTGGTGCTCATCCTTTGCCAAGTCATCAGTTTTGCTCCTGCAAACCCAGGCCCCATCTTGCTCCGGTGCCTGTCAGCCCTAGTGGCCCCAGGCAGCTCCTGTAACTCCTCAGCTCCAGACTCCGAGAGTCCTAGTAAACCTAGTCTTTACAACATGCGTGTAAACCCTGATCCATTGTAGCACTAGTCAGCTCCTGTGAACTCAGGCTGCAGGCTCACCCTGGTGCTGGCCAACTTCTATGGCACCAGGCTCTCAGCAGGCTCCTGAGAACCTGTGCTTCCAACTTACCTCAATATTGGCTGGCTATCACGGCACTGGGCAGCTCCCGTAGCACCAGGCTACTGGCAGTTTTCCTGTGAACCCAGGCTTCTGGCACATCCTAGCACTGTCTTCTGTGGCCTCTGGATCCCAGTCAGTGCATGTGAACCGAGGCTCCCAGCTGGGCTCAGCACCTGTCCAAATAGCATGGCCACAGGTTCCTGACAGACCCGAGCTCTAGGCTGGCCCATGTGGAACTAGACTTCAGATGGGCTCCTGTGGCCCAGATCCGGGTCCTCCCTCTTGGACCCCGGCACTGGGATGTCTGAATATACAAGCACCAGGCCTGCCCCTCTAGTAGTTCCAGCAGTATGTGTGAACACCACCTGATCTCTGGGTGGACTGGTGAAGGACTTTGCCTACTGAAGCATGTTGTAAAGACTAAAAGAGGTGCCCATTTCCTCAAATGTGCAGTTTCCAATGCAGGCCACAGGGATCATGAAATAATCAAGGAAACATGACACTATTAAAGGAAACTAACACAACTCTAATGACTAACCCTAAAGAGAATTATGAACTCTCCTGCAAAGCATTCAGAGTAATCCCCTTGAAGAAATTTGTTAAACTATTAAAAAAAAAAAAGACAAGAAAATGAAACTGGGAAAAACAATGCATCAACAAAATGAGAAGTTCAACAAAGAAATGGAAACCATTAAAAAAAATCCTCAAGTTGAGAAGTACAGTTGACTGTTCAACAGAAATCTTGCAACTACAGACTTGACAAAGCAGAAGAAAGAGTGAATGAGAAGACAGGTCATTTGAATCCTTCCAAAGAAACAAAAGAGAATGAAAGAAAAGACAAAGAAAAGAATACCATTAAAAGAAACAATCTACCCGTTATTGAAATCCCAGAAGAAGAAGAGTGGGAGAAAGGAGTATGATGCTAATTTAAAGAAATAATGGCTGAGAAGTTCCCAAATCTGGGGAGAAGTTTGGACATCTAAGTTCCTGAAGCTTGAAGTGAATAGGTAACCCCCAAATTTCAACTGGAAATGATCTTTTCCAAGACACAATATAAAATTGTCTAAATCAAACACAACATTTTAAAAGCAGTAAGAAAAAAAATTCTTCACATGTAAGGGAATCCCATAAGGGAATCTCCCACAAGGCTATCAGCAGAATTCTCAGTAGAAACTTTGCAGACCAGGAGAATGTGGGATGATATATTCAAAGTGCTGAAAGAGAAAAACTACCAACAAAAATACTTTACCCAGCAAGGCTGTTTTATAGGAATGAAGGAGAGAGACTTTCCCAAACAAAAACTGAGGGTTCATCACCATTAGACCTGCCTTGTAAGAAATGATGAAAGGGGTTCTTCAAGTTTAAAGAAAAGAATGCTAATTAGTAACATGAAAACATAAAACATACTGGTAAAGGTAAGCATGTAATTCATTTCAGAGCATTAGATAATATGAGAGTATTCAGAGTAATATGGTGATATGTTAATTACAAACTAAAGGTTTAAAAGGCCAAAAGTATTAAAAGTAACTATAGTTACAGTAATTTGTTAATGGATGCACAATATTGAGGTAAATCATGACATCAAAAATAAAGAGTAAAGTTTTTGCATGTGATCTAAGTTGTTAGATCTATAAGTAGACTATTATATGTAGAAGATGTTTTATGTAAGTCTCAAGGGAACCAAAAAGCAAAACCTGCGGTAGATACCCAAAAGATAAAGGGAAGGGAATCAGCATACCATAATGGAAAATTATCATTTCACAGAGAAAGCAGCAAAAGATGAAGAAAAGAATAAGGGGACTACAAAACAGGCAGGAAACATTTAGTAAAATGCATTAGAAAGTTCTTATCTATAAATAATTATATTAAATGTAAATGGATAAAATTTCCTATCAAAAGGCATATGGTAGCTGACTGGATTTAAAAAATAGCCAGCTATTTTCAGCCACATAAGAGATTCATTTCTTCATTTCACCTTTAAGAATATGTATAGGTTCAAAGAGGAGGGATAGAAAAACATATTCCATGCAAGGGAAACCAAAGAGAGTAGGAGTAGCTTACCTTTTATCAGACAAAATAGACTGTAAGTCAGAAATTGTAACAAGAGATAAAGAAGGTCATTATACAATGAAAAGGGGATCAATTTATCAAGAGGATATAACAATTGCAGATATATATGCACCCAACACTGGAGCACCTAAAAATCTTAAGCAAATACTAACAGATCTTAAGAGAGAAATCAACAACAATACAATAATAGTAGGGGACTTCAATTATTCCCTCTTTCAGTAATGGATAGCTCATTGATAACTCATCTAGAAGAATGAGGGAAATGCTGGAAATGAAATATACCTTGTACCTACTGTTTGGTACTAGGTACTGGACCTAAGAGACATATACAGAACATTCCATCCAATAGCAACAGAATACGTATTCTTCTCAAGTGCACATGGACACTCTCCAGGATACATAATGTTAGGTCACAAAACAAGCCTTAGCAAATGTAGGAAGATTGGCATCATATTAAGTGTCTTTTCCATACAGTGGTGTGAGACTAAAAATCAGTAACAGGAGGAAAACTGAAAAATTCACAAATGTGTGGAAATTAAATGACACACTCCTACACAGCCAATCAGTTAAAGAAGAAATCAAAAGGGAAATAAAAAAAATTGGAACAAACAAAAGTGGAAACACAATACCAAAACACATGGTATGCAGCAAAAGCAGTTTTAAGAGGGAACTTTATAGCAATAAATAATGCCTAGATTAAGGAAATAAAATCATGAAGAAACAATATAACTATATTTCAGGGAACTAGAAAAAGAAGAACATACTGAGCCTAAAGTTAGCAGAAGGAAGGAAATACAGATTAGAGCAGAAATAAATGAAAGAGACCAGGAAAACAATACAAAAATAAATGAGACTAGTAGTGTTTTTTTGAAAAGAGAACATTGACAAATCTTTAGCTAGACTAAGGAAAAGAGAAGACTCAGAAATGAAAGGGGAGACATTACAACTGACACAACAAATACAAAGGAAAATAAGACTACTATGAACAATCATGCCAACAAATTGATTAATCTAGAAGAAATGAATAAATTCCTAGAAATGTACAATCTACCGTGACTGAATCTTGAAGTGGAAAAAATGGACAGACCAATAATGGATAAGGAAATTGAAAAATAATCAAAAGCCTTGCAACAAAGAAAAGCCAGGACCAAATAGTTTCACTGGTGAATTGTTCTACCAAATATTTAAAGAATAATTAACACCAGTTCTTCTTAAACCTTTCCAAAAAACTGAAGAGGAAAAAACACTCCTAAACTCATTTTGAGACCTGATATCAAAACCAGATTAGGATACTACAAGAAAACTACAGGCCAATATCCTTGATGATATAGGTGCAGAAATGATAAACAAACTACAAGTAAACTGAATTCAACAACACATTAAAAGGATCACACACCATAGTCAAGTTCAGTTTATCCCTGGGATGCAAGGATGATTCAGTATACACAAATCAATAAATGTGACACACCATGTTAATAGAAAGAAAGATAAAAATCACATGATCAGTTACTATTGAATAGATGAAGAAAAGCATTTGACAAAGTTAAAGTTCTTTCGTGATAAAAATTCTCAACAAATTGGGTATGAAAGGCATGTACCTCAACTGTGAGAGAGAAGTATTTTGTGTTTTGAGTCACCCAGTTTGTGATCCTTTGTTTTGGCAGCCGTAGGAAACCGAAATAAGTTCCCATTAGAAAATGATGTGAAATCACAATATTTAAAAAAAAAAAAATTGGCGCAGACCCTAGATAAAACTTCTGCCAAAGGAAATGAATAGAAATGTAACATGCAAAAGAGAAGTGACTCAGAATAAATCTTATTTTAGGAAATGGAAGGAAACTTGACAAAATATTCTCTGTACTCAGTAAACATAAACAGTATAGCAACAGAAATGGTAAGGAATATGAAAAATTGGAAACATAAGTATGAAAGTTTAAGCACAGTAATTTATGAGGGCAGACTTTTTTCCTCCTGATTTTTTGATTAATTTTCTAGTTTTATTACATTGTGATTTCTGTATACCCACATTGTCTAATAGAACTTTTTGTGATGATGGAAGTGCTCTATAGCTGCTGAGCGATAGAAACCACTACCATAACAAGCAATCACTTTTAACCATGTTTGCAGGTTTTCTGATATTTATCTTTATGTTATAACTAACATGTCTTTTTTTAGATTATCTTAGAAAAACACATAACATTAAATTTATCACCTTAATCATTTTAAAATGTCCTGTTAGTGATAAATATATTCACACTGTTGTGTGGCAGATCTCTAAAACATTTTTCATCTTGCAAAACTGAAACTCTAATCATTAAACACTAGTTCTCCTTCCCCTCTGCCCCTTGCCCTTGGCAGCTGCCTCTCTGCTTTCTGTTTCTGATTGTGACTACTTTAGATACCTCAAGTAAGTGGAATCGCGTATTATTTGTCTATAAGCTGCTTTTGCTTAACATAATGTCCTTGAGGTTCATCCGTTTTATAGTGTGTGACAAGATTCATTTTTTAAGGTTGCATAATATTCCATAGTTGTATATCCCACATTTTCTTTATCCATTTATCTGTAGATGGACTTTTGGATTGCTTTCACCTCTTGGCTCTTGTGAATAATGTTGAAATGAACATGAGTGTACAAACAACTCTTCAAGATCCTGTTTTGAATTTTTTTGAATACGTATCTGGGAATGTGATTGCTGGAGCATATGGTAATTTTATTTCTAGTATTTTGAGGAATATCCATACTCTTTTCCATATAGCTGCACCATTTTACATTTCCAGTAACAGTGAACAAGTTTCCAGTTTCTCTATATCCTCACTAACCCTTGTTATTTTCTGTTCTTTTAACAGTTTCCATCCTAATAGGTTTGAGGTGATATCTTACTGTAATTTTGATTTGCATTTCTCTTATAATTAGGAATGTTGAACACCTTTTGTATCCTGTTGGCCATTCGATTTATCTTCGTTGGAGAATTGTGTATGTCCATTACCCATTTTTTTAGTTGGATTATTTGGTTTTTGTTGAGTTATAGTTTCTTAGGTATTATGAATATTAAGCCCTTTATCTGATATATACTTTGCAAATATTTTCTCCCATTCTTTTGGTTGCCTTTTTGCTCTGTTGATTTGTTTCCTTTGATAAGCTGAAGCTTTTCAGTTTAATGTAGTCCATTTGTGTATTTTTGTTTTTGTTGCCTGTACTTTTAGTGTCATATCCATGAAAACACTGCCAAATCCAATGTCTTGAGTTTTTCCCCAGTGTTTCTTCTAGGAGTTTTATGGTTTTAGATCTTATGTTTATGTCTTTAATCTATTTTGAGTTCATTTTTGTAAATGGTATGAGGTAAAGGTCTGAATTCATTCTTTTACATATCCAGTTTTCCCAGCATCAATTGTTAAAGAGACTGTCTTTTTTCCCATTGTGTAGTCTTGGTATTCTTGTTGAACATCATTTGGCCGTATATGCAAAGGTTTGTTTCTAGGCTGTCTATTCTGTTCCGTTGGTATTTTATATCTGTCCTAATGCTACTGTCTTAATTACTGTTGCTTTATAGTATGTTTTGAAATCAGGACTTGAGAGTTCTCCAGTATTGTTCTTTTTTTCCCCCAAGATTTTTTGGGCTATTTGGGATTATTTGGGAAATCTTTAAGGTTCCATATGAATTTTGAGATTGTTTTTACATTTCTGCAAAATATGCTAGCAGGATTTTAAGAGAGATTGCATTGAGTCTATAGGTTGCTTTAGATAATGTGGACATTTTAATAATACTGAGTCTTCCAGTCCACAGAGTGTCTTTCCATTTCTTTGTGTCTTTGGTTTCTTTTAACTATATTCTATAATTTTCAGTGTATAAGTTTTCACCTCTTTGATTAAGGTTATTAAGTATATTCTTTAATGCTGTTGTAAATGCAGTTGTTTACTTAGTTTCCTTTTTTGGATTGTTCATTGTTAATGTTCAACAACAAAACTGATTTTTGAGTCTAGTTTGCATTGGGCAGCTTTACTGAAATCATTCATTTGCTTTAACAGTCTTTTGTGGGTGTGGAATCTTTAGGGTTTTCTGCATATAAAACCTTGTTATCTGTGAATAGAGGTAATTTTTTGCTTCTTCCTTCCGTATTTGAATTCCTTTTGTTTCTTTTTCTTAGGTAATTGCTTTAGCTAGGATTTTCAGCTCTATATTGAATGGAAGCAATGTGAGTAGGTATCCTTGCTTTGTCCATAATTTTAAAGGAAAAGCTTTTAGTTTTCATTGTTGAGTATGATGTTAACTGTGGATATTTATTATATGGCTCTTATTACATTGAGGTGGTTTGCTTCTGTTGATAGTTTGCTTAGTGTTTTTGTTTTGGAAGATTGTTTAATTTTGTAAAATGCTTTTTCTCCATCAATTGAGGTGATCTTTTTTTCCCCTAGATTCTGTTAATGTGGTGTATGACATTGATTGATTTTCATATTTTGAACCATCCTTGCCTTCCAGTTATAAATACCATTTGATGATGGCACATAATCCATTTAACTTGCTGTTGAATTTGGGTTGTTAGTATTTTGTTGAGCGTTTTTATATAAATATTCATCAGGAACATTGGTCTGTAGTTTTCTTGTCTTTTTTTGGCTTTGGTATTGTGGTAATGCTGGCTTCTTGGAATGAGTTTGGAAATGTTCCCTCCTGTTTAATTCTTTGTAAATTTGAGGAGGATCAGTGTTAGTTCTTTAAATGTTTTGGAGAATTTTCCTGCAAAGCCATCTGGTCCTAGGCTCTTTGTTGGGATCTGCTTTTATTTCTTGATTAATTAACTTTATTCTTTTGATTTTGCTAAGAAAGATAAGGATTTAGCTTACTTATGTTGTCCTGAATGTCTCTTCTATCTTCATTCTGAAGTTCAAAACTTTTATTATAGTTAGTTCTTTTATTAGTACTTTTTAACTGTAAATAGTTTCTTAGATATTGTATTTTAATCCCTAGTATGACAGATGAAGACTTTTATCTGTTTCTCCATCTTGTCTCTTCTATTCCCTCACTTCCATTCCTACTTTTTTTTTTTTTTTTTTGGTATTTGACCAGGCTGATCACATGACATTTACATTCTGCTCTATAATAAGATTTAGGTCTGAAAGACATTCAGGCTTTTCAGTATGTTGATTCTAAAAGCTGAACACAGTAAATTGCAGTTGATCGTTTAGCTAGAATTATTTTTTAATTTTCCATGGGTCCAAAATTATGTTGCTACAGGAACTCAAAAAAGTAAAATATGTGATAATCAAGGTAAGGTTGGTTCTCTTTATTTAGGTTCATAAGTTTTTTCCACTATCTTGTCACTATTTTGCTTTATATTCTGATTAGTTTGCTTAGTTTTGTTCATTTCCTCCCTCCCCAGTCTGTAATTGCCTTTTTCTCTTTGGTAGAAAAAAAATCTACCTTCACCCTATCCTCAAATGTTTCCTGCTTGAATCGTAGTATCTCTTCTTTGTTGGATGGAATTCCTCATTTTCCTGGAGACATCCCTCTTAGAGTTCTTCTGCTTCCTGCCTCAGTCTTCATGGGTTGGTAGTCTGCTGTATATCTTTCTGAGATACTCCTTCAGTGTATTTCTGCATTAGATTTACTGTTTCTTAGGTATCTTTCTCTTTCATGGCACTCCCCTTTTTGCTGGAATGTATTCTAAATTAACTTAAGTACACAGGGTATTTAAGATGTAAACATTATAAATTCTTGCATGCCTGAACATAGTTTTTGTCCTGGTTCATAATTGCTTAATAGTTCGGGTGCAGAAATTTAGATTCAAATTAAATTTACCGTAAGAACTTAATGGATTTTGCTCTATTCTGTTTAGATCAAAATGGAAGGGAGTCTAATGCTACTCTGAGTCTTGTTACTTTTTTAATAACCTTTTCCCTCTCTCTTTGGAAGTTTTAGTGTTTTATCTTTGTCCTTGTAATTCTGGAATTTTAGAGTTAATGTGTCTAGGTATGAATTGTTTTTGTTGTTCTATCCAGACTCTCTGGAGTTTGTAGGCCCTTTCAGTTGAAATACAGGTCTCTCCCTTCAGGTGTGGAAAATGTTCTCTTATTATTTCTTTGGTAGTATTTCCTGGTTGTCTATGTTCTCCCACTTGGGAATGCTCACCAGCAGATTATTGGCTTTCTGTTTGATCCTTATGTCTTTATCTCTTCTTCTGTTTTCTGCCATTGGTTTTTAATTCTGTATTATAACAGATTTCTTCAACTGTATATTCCTGTCTTCCTATGACTGTAAGCAGATTGTAAATATTTCAGTAGCTTTGCTTGTTTTCTCCGGGTATAATATAGTAGTTAAAAGCATATATGATGGAACCAGACTACCAGACTATGGGTTAAGATCCCAGCTCCACCCTTAATAACTACGTGGCCTTCGGCAAGTTATTTAACCTCTCTATGCTCAGTTTCTGAACTACAAAATGAGGTTAATAACTATTTTGTGGACAAAGGAGTTCATATTTGTTAAGCATTTATAACAGTTCTTAGTGTAATGAAATCTGTATCATTGATTATTAAATATGTGGCATTCTGGGTTTTGTTTTGTTTTGTTTTTTTAAATTGAGTGCAGTTTCTTTAGAAGTATCTCAAGGATATTTTGTTTTGTATCCTTTTTTTCTGTACCGTGAATAATCTTTAGTTCTTCTGGGGTTAGTTGATCTAATTATTTATTTTGGTCTTTTTCTAGCTGTGGTTTTTCCTTGTATGGCTGGGGATTATTATTGTTGGTTCATGTATATTGCTACAGGATTATCTTGATTATTTTAAGTAGCTGTGGTAGGTTTTTTTCCCTTGTTGGATAGGTGGATTTTTGTTTGAAATTACCTTCTCTGTTTGAAAAGAGTAGTTGGTAATTCTCTGTACATAGATGGAGCATCTTGTCTGCTGGCAAGTTTGGGTTTAGAGCAGAAGAGCAGAGAAGTATTGTTATTCTCAGGAGCTTTCCAGTTGTCATATTGACATGAGCCCTCCGGACACTTAACATCCATCTGATTTCTTTCTGAGCAGTTTGTTAGATTTCTTTAGAAAAAAGTTTCGCAATTTTAGGCCTAGGGGTGACACTGGGCCTTGTTTAGCCAGGGAAGGGGTGCAGAGAAAAGAGACAGATAAAGCTTTTTTTATAGGTTGCTTGTTTTCAGCCTGCTTACCTGCTAACACTGAGCCTAGAGTCTCAGCATGATTGACTTAGAGCTCCACTCTAGTCCCTTTTTCAAATTTTTTACTTACTTTCATTTTTTTAAATGGAGATACTGGGGATTGAACCCAGGACCTCATGCATGCTAGGCATGCATTCTACCACTGAGCTATACCCTCCCCCAACTCTAGTCCCTTTATGTGTGTATTTTGAACTATGCTTTCCTTATTTCTGTGTAACCTGTTAACACACTTGGATCTGCTTTCTGTTCTCCAGAAATCTACTGTGTCATTTCATCTCTTTGTAATTTTCTTCTGCATTCTTTTCATTGTTTCATAGATTTCACTTTTTCTACATTTGTGCTCTCTTATCAGTAGGCTTTCCAAAGGCAAAAGAGGCAAAACAAAATGTTTGTTGTCATCATCTCTTTCACTCTTCAGGTTTTCTTTTGGAAAAAAAAAATAGAAAAAGAAAGAAAAGGATGAAAGAAATTGTCACTTCACCCCTAAATACTTCTATATGTTTCTTTAAAAAGTAAGGATATTTTCTCACATAAACTCAGTATCATTACCACATCTAACTATAAATTAATGGTAATTTATTAATGTCATATAATGCTTAGTCCATATTCAGAATTTTTCAATTGTTTCAAAAATGCCATTTGTTATTGGTTTGTTTGAATCAGGATTCAAATGAGGTATTAACAATTGGTTGTTAGGTTTTTTTTTATTTTGGAAGGAGAGTGACATGAGTTTATAGATCACCTTTGATTGAAAATATTTGAGCAAACTATGTGTTACACAGTTCTCAGGTTTCTTGAGAGTGCAAAATCTTCCTCAAATAACACATGCTTTTGTTTTAATGGAATATTTTAAACATACACAGTGGTATACAGTGTAGAATAATGAACTCCCATCAACCCATCACCCACCTTTAATAACTATTAATTCAGGATCTGTCTTGCTTCATCTATATCCTTACCCATCTACTCTCTCCTAATACTATTTGAATCATATTTCACATATCATTCATTTGTAAATATTTTAAAGTATATTTCTTAAACTAAAGACTCTGAATCTTTTAAAATTTTAGGACAGTTGACAAGGCCTTACTCCCTTTTCCCTTTTTTTCATCTGTGTTGAAGAAACTAGGTCAGTTGTCTTTTGTAGAATGGTTCACATTCTGGATTTATCAGATTGCTTCTTCCTGATGTCATTTTACTAAAGCCTTTCCTGTATTAGTATAACCTGAAAGTTTGGTCTAAAGCAGTGTTACTCAACCTTTATTTTTTTCCACTGTTGTTCACTTGAAGACATTTTTTTCTTTATTGTCTGCCCCCCAAGACCGAAGAATAGATAAAGCATTGTGCTTTGGAGGGCAAGAAACCATTTTAATTTACTTATTTAAGATTTTTTCACCATTTGGGTGTGACATTGCTGCTGTTAAGAATATATGATACAAAGGTTTGATATATTCCAGTTTGACTCTTTCTTAAACAAGAACATTTTATAAGTAGTACTACATACTGCATATTTCATTACATCAAGAGGTGCAGAGTATCTGTCTCATTTTTGGAGATGCTAAGATCAGTTGCACTCAGTTGGTGACAACATGATCCGTTTGTGCAATTCATTGACTTTTTCTCCTAATGGTTTTAAAGTCCAGTGATGATTGTTGCCTACCTAATTATGTCATTGCTTTTGTTCTTATTAGCTAAAATATTTTGAAGGACTAGCGCTCACTGATTAGGTCACTTTAGTTACTTTGAAATATAGTTTAACAGGACAGGTAAGAAAAATGCTTTATTAGTTACCTTTTACTTACCAATTTTTGATTAATCCTTAGTATACATCAATATCCATTGGATTTAATTCTAACTTTCTGATTTTTTTTTAAACATTTCTATTTGTAAGGACTAGTATTTTGTGATTAGTTACTATGGAGGTTTTCCAAAGAACAAAGGCAAAATTTACTTTAAAAATTAAATAAAACTCCCTTGCATCAATTGTATTCACTTACCTTTAAATATTGTGCTAGTTCATCATCTTAAGATTTATTTCATCATGATTCATTATTTCCATCTTTCCTAGAAAGATAACATGAAAATAGAAGAATAATGGTGTCATGTGGAGGAGTGATAGAATATGGGAAAAAATTAGCACTATTGCATCTTTTTTTCAGTTTTTTAATTTTTTTTGTATTGCCCAAGTTACTGCATTATTTTTCAAGAAGTTATAAAAGAAGATTGGAGACATTATTTTTGTGGGCTGCTTTTAGTTTTCATTGAACACAGTTGCGGATTCAGAAACTTTCATTTCTACCCATAATGGGAAAGAGAAGAAAAATGACAGTGGAAGATGTTTCACATCTTTCTGACAAATCAGCAGATGAATGCAGAGAGGTTAGCAGCACTCCAGGCTCTAGACCAGCATTATCCAATAGAAATACAATGTGAAAGACAAATGTAAGCCACATACATAATTTACAATTTACCTTAAAAAGAGTAAGCAAAGAAAATAGTGTCATTGAGGGAAAAAGAAATATTTGGAATTCCTTTTAGGAATTAACACTCTGTGGGACAAACTTTGATGGATCTCTTCTGTCTCTTTTTTTTGGCCCCAGTTAGATAAATTCTCTCTCTTCCTATTCTCCCCTGCATTCACCTCGAATTGGCCATGTTTCTCGTGGCTCTGTATAGCATGGTAACATACTACCTTGCCTTTGCTTTGTCTCCTTATATGCCTTTCTTTCCTTTTACTTCTTCACATCAGGGTATTGAACCCTCCCTTTCCAAAGAGTCAGTTTGTTCCTTTGCCCAGGCTCTTTTTGAGATGAAATAATGGCTTCCAAATTTCCTTGACCGCAACCTATAGTGAGAACTATAATTTATGTTATGACCCAGTACACACATAACACACATTAACACATACCTAATAAAACAGTTTCAGGAAATACCCTTACCATTATTAGATATCCTGTACTTTGACTTTTTTTTTCCTATCCTGTTTCATTTAAAAAATGCTGGTTATAATCTTCTGTTTTGCTGGACCAAAGCATAAGAACATTTGTAATTTTGTAAGGTATTGATGTATTGTTCTTCATAAGTTGGTACCAATATTTACTCCCAACAGCAATATGTGAGAGTAATGTCAAAGTTGGTATTATAAGTGCTTTGCAAATTCTACCCCTAGAGTATGTGACTCATCCGTGTCCTCAGACTTGTTCAACATCCATCCTGCCTGGGGATAGAGTAGCCTTAATTCAACTCCTTTTTCAGTAATAGTTGGAGATGGAGAAAGAAGCCTGTGGACTAGTTGAACATTTTTTTAGGATTCTGTCCTGTTTTATTTATAGTGTTTTGATTGTATCTCTTTGAATAGCTTTTCTGTAGTTGTTCTAGGTTTTATATTATGTGTACATAACTTACTATAGTCTACTGGTTAAGTTCCTTAACTACCACCCCCCAAACCTCCTTTTCTAATTTAATTGCCTTTTATATTTTCTTTACATATCTTGAGAACCATATCACACAGTGTTAGAATTTTTGCTTAAATCATCAAAAATAATATAGAAGACTTAGAGAAGGGAAAGTCTGTTGTGTTTACCCATACTCTTTTTACTCTTTCCATTTTTTCCCTCCTGATTTTCCAATGTTCCTTTTTTTATAACTTCCTTTAGGTTTGAAGAAATTCCTAAAGTCATTCTTTTTTTTAAGGCAGGCCTACTGATGGCAGGTTCTCTTAGTTTTCCTTCATCCATGGACATTTTAATTTCCCTCTCTTTCCTAAACGATATTTTGTCTGGATATAGGATTCTTGGTTGGCAGTTCTTTTCTTTCAGTAGTTGAAAAATGCTTCTGGACATCAAAAATATGAATATAAATTGAAACTCAAAATGTTTATTAACTGTGTCTATGATGGTCTAAGTGTTAAAGAAAAGAAGTTTCATCACCATGAATGAATTTAAATATATTAGAATTGAATGAGACTGGTTTCAGTGGAAATTAATGGTGAAGAGAAAAGATACTGGGTAATAAATAAATATGAGGTTTACAAGACACTTATTTATAATTTTGTTAGGTATATAATTTATAGTAGAATTTATAGCATATTCCTGCTAAATTAGTCCCAGATCTTGAGTTGTAAATATTTCTAGATAAATTAGATAAGGAGTCTGGCCGTAAGCTTTTTACCTGAATGAACTAACTGACAGCTTTCTTCAATATTTATCATCACCATTTTCATTGGATTCTCTCTCAGATGGGCTTCTTAGTGAAAAATTTTTGTTATTCTCAGTTCTTGAGGATTTAATAGTGCACTAGGGCCAAAGTATCTCCTTTTTAATGTCACGTGTTTTTCTTAATAAAAGTGTGTGGCGGGGGAGGGTATCGCTCAAATGGTAGAGTGCATTCTCAGCATTTATGAGGTCCTGGGTTCAATCCTCAGTATCTCCTCTAAAAATAAACTAACCTAATTACCCCCTTCCCCCAAATAAGATAATTTAAACAATATAATAATAAATAAATAAAATATTTTTTAAAAAAGTGTTTGGGATAGGGAAAGACAGGACCACCTTAAGTATGTGATATCTCCATTAAAGGATACTCCCCTGATATTAGTATTTCAGGTTATTCCTTTGGTGTTCTGGATATTTCTTCAGGGAAATGCATTGTAGTGAGATTTTGGATATGTGAGAGATGTCTTCCTCTTGTGAACTGAAAGAAGGTGAATATAAAATAGAGTATAGGAAAGGAGAAACCAGCACGATGCTCTGACTTATTCCAGTAACTGGTTGGTAATTATAGACATTGAGAATCTGGAAACTGATACCTTTAAAAACTATCTGGTACCCCGCATGAAGACTGCTGGATTAAGGTATAATCTTTCATCACTAGATTATAATCTTGAATCCTCTGCTGTGTAATATGTATTTACTTTTTATTTTCACAACTGTTTTGAGTCTCTTAAGGACCTTCATCATTGTGGGTGATTACTACTACTTCTCTGTGCTCTTTTTGAGTTAGGGTTCTTTTTCATTCTTCCTGAGTATGTTCCTCTGTGGAATAGTTTTTTTAATTAAGTTATACTTGACATACAATATTATATTAATTTCTGTATACAGCATAGTGATTCAATACTTTTATACATTATGAAATAATCATAATATGTCCAGTTACCTTTTGTCACTAATCAGAGTTGTTACAGTATTATTGACTGTATTTCCGTTATATCTCCTTGACTTTATTTTGTAGCTGAAAGTTTTATACAACTCTTAATCATCTTCACCAATTTCATCCATTCCCCCTACCCTGTTACCTCCTGGCAGTCACCAGTTCTTTGTTTCTCAGTCTGTTTCTGTTTTGTTTTGTTTATTTATCTTGTTTTTTTTGATTCTACGTAAGAGTGAAATCATTCAGCATTTGTCTTTCTCTTTCTGACTTATTTCATTTAGCTTGATACCCATGTTGTCCACCCACATTGTCACAAATGTCAAGATTTCATTCTTTTTATGGCTGAGTAGTATTCCAGTGTGTGTGCGTGTGTGTGTGTGTGTGTGCGCGCGCGTGCGTGCGTGATCTTTATCTAGTCATCTATTGATGGACCCTTAGGTTACTTCCATATCTTGACTATTGAAAATAGTGCTTCAGTGAACATAGGCATACACATGTCTTTTCAAATTAGTGTTTTTGTTTTCTTTGAGTAAAGCCAGGAGTGGAATTGCTGGATCTTGTGGTAGTTTGAAGAACCTCCATACTGCTTTCCATAGTGGCTGCACCAGTGTACATTCCCACCAACAGTGTACGAGGGTTCCCTTTTGTAGTGGAGCAGTTATTGTTCTTCTTCCTCCTCCTTTAACATGTGTTTAATTTTTATTCACAATCCACTTCCCTCAGATTTTGATTTTCCTCTGTTGCATCAGATTTTTGTCTGGTTGGTTGTTGGTTCTTCATTCATTCAAAAAACTTAGGATATGTTGCAAAAAGAAAATTTATTAATACCCAGGGGATATTGATCCTTATTGTATTTCAGTGACTAAAGCTCCACGAGGGCAGAAATTTAGTGTTTTTTCCCTGATCATTGGATATGTAGAACTTATCATAATAAGTGAATGAATGAGCAAGGAACAGAATTTCCCCAACAGAACTGCTAGTTAATCAGGAAATTACCAAATTAAAGTTGGAAAGTCTTTTGTTTTTGTTAATTGATCTTTAAAATAGTATTTTTTTGTTTGAAAAGTAATTAAAATGCTTCTGATATTGTGGTAAGAAGTGTTGTTAACATTGCCAATAATTTTTATTTTAATCATTAATAAAAATTAATGACCATGATTGGACCGTTTCATAAAACCATACTGGAAATAAAGGGTAATAAAAATAGCTACCTCATAGGAATGTTGTGAGGATTTAATTAATTAACACAATGTTGAGCACTTAAAACTGGGTTTCATACATAGTGGAATGCATGGCAACTGTTAATTAGTAATTGAGAATGGTGCTGAGACTGACTTCTTCCCTGTCATTTTGCCAGAGGGTCAGTTGATCAAATCATCCATCCTAGGCTGGCTATTGGCCTAGGGCAGTTTTCCCTCAGACCCTCACAAAAGCCCCCTGAAAGGATCGACTTCTTCCTTCTCAAGTGGAGTGTGTGACTTGGGGCAAATTGCTTCACCTTTTTCTTTCCTCCCTTGCCCATCTTAGAGAATGACCTTCTCATCCCTTTTCTTACTCTGAGCAGCCACACTGGACTTGTTTCACTTCCACATGAATGCCATATTCTCTCCGAAATCTGACCTTTTGAACAGGCTGTTCCCTTCCAATGAAACACGTTCTTTCTCTCCCCTCTCTGCTTACTTTATTTGGTCAGATCCTACTTATTATGCATTAAATGCCCCTCCTTTAGGAGACCTTTCTTAACCAGTTCCCACCAGACTGGTTTGTATCTCTGCCATGCTTTCCCTTCACACCATCATAATTCTTAAAGCCTTCTATCCCATTTGGAGTTGCTCTATAGACTGAGGTCCCAGAGGGGTTGATGGGATCTGACATGTTCATTGCTAAATCCCCAATTCCTGGCATATAGGATGCCCCAATTAATGCTGTATACATGGATGGGAAAAAAATACTGGAAGTATTGTTATTTAGAATTTGGTTAACATTATTTCCACAGCTGCACTTGTTTTACAGAATTTTTTTTTTTCCTGTAAAGCTGCTGAAACTTAGAAGCTGATTTTGTCACAGTGTAAGATGCCTTTGGAAAATTCTGCATTCCTCTTAGATGAATCTTTACAACTTGGTGAGTTTCACTAGATACCTTCAATCTTCATTTTGAGCTCAGAGGTATGCCATCTTTTTTTTCTTTTCTTTCTTTCTTTTTTTTGGCATAATTATTGGTTGCAGTGAGGTTTGCAATCTTCTGGCAAGGAGCAAAGGACAGAGTATTATAAAAATATATGATCTACTACTTCCCTTGATTTATCTTTAGAATTTTTATTCTTATGAGGAGTGAAGTTATTTGTTGGTATAATTGATATCCAGATGGTAAAGTTTTTTTTTTTCCCAGCAATTCTTGAAATTTTTCCGTTACTACCCCTAAGTAAGAATTATAATTTGTCCTTTTCTGAGATAAAGATAATTTGCAAAATGACTGAAAAGTAGAATAAGAACTATTTCCTGTCAGATTTTAGGTTTAGATAAAGGTAGAGATAATCAGTTGACTGAGGTAGAGAAGGGCCAGTCACCTACTGCAGCTCCAGGTTGCAAGCAAGTCTTTCCATCAGGGTCTGCAAACCACCAGATCCAGCCTGCTGCCTGTTTTTGTGTGACCCAAGAACTAAGAGTGGTGTTTTCAGTTTTAAATGGTTAGGGGGAAAATGCCAAAAGAAGACTATTTTTGACATGTGAAAATTATGTGAAATTCAGATTTTAGGGTGTATGAATAAAGCTTTATTGGAATACAGCCACTCTTTTTACATATTGTGTATGGCTATTTTCAAGCTGTAGTGGCAGAGTTAGGTAGTTGCATCAGAGACGTTAGGACCCAGAAAGCCAAAAATATTGACTGTGTGACCCTTTACAGAATAAATTAGCTGACCTCTACATAGTTGGAGAAGTATTTGTAGATTGAGTGCTAGGGTAAGAGATAAATTGGGGGAAATTAGAGGGAGGTGAAAGTTGATAGCAACTCTCAGTGACTTACCCTTTTTTTCTGTCCTGAAAAGTGTAATCCGTATTCTTAGTAGATTGACCTATGTTTCTGTTTAAAACCGAAAATAAATCAAGAGAAATTGATTCTTCTAACCTTTCTTCTAAAATAAATGTATGTGGGCATATGCAGAAAGAAATTAGTATATACTCTCAGTTTTTTCTTTTTTTTTTACCAGGTTTTAGTGTTACGGTAATATAGTAAGCACTTAAAAATGTATATCCCTTTTGTGTAGTTTCTGTTTTTCTCTGTGTTTGGAGATAACCTGTTACTTTTAAAGTGAAAATGCTAATACATTTTTTGGAAACTAGTTGGTGACTGACTCAATGGAACAAAGCTAGAACATATGTTGGGGATGAAGGGGATGTGGTCCCTTTTGGAGTCTGTGGATAGGTTGGAGGATATTCTTAAGCAGCTCTTCTGCAGTCTGATAGAGGTAGGTTAAGTTTTGTATTAGGAGATAAAATACCAGGATTTTAGGATCTACCTTTCTTGTCCCTCTAGAACACTTAATAGTTTTGTGGCTTTGGACATATTTATCACTCTGCATCATAGGTGCTTCATTTTCAAAATAGGGGAAAGTAATACCTGTCCTGTCTGAAAACAGGAGTCTTTAGGTTTACTAAATTGTAAGCTTTTTAAGGGTAGGTACCATGCCTGTTTCTTAGCTGTTGGATCCACATGCAGCTGCCATAGATCTGACACATAGTTGGCATACGGTCACTATTTGTTGAGTGAAGGAATAAATCCTGTTGTGGCTAATAGCTGTTACATCTATGCATAATCATAATAATGCCAGTACCTTTAAAGATTTGCTTACTAGAATTGGGTGTTTTTTGTTAACTGTAGGAGGGAATTTTGATGAAAGCAATAGTTTTCTCTGGATCCATTCCTTACAGATAGCTGTCAAATCATTGGCCAGACTTATTTTGTCTCAGTTGATTATATATTACAATTTTTTGAAATCTTGAGGGACAAGATAAACCACCAATCCAAGAATCAACAGTCTCAAAGAAATCTAGAAACCCCCTCATTAAAAAATTTTAAAATGTATATATACTAAAGCCACTCTTGGATAGGAAGATTTATATATTCTCATTTAAGTTGTCTGAAACTTTTCCCAACTTTTCCATTGAGCCTCTATTTTTAATGAAACTTCCCTATATAGTCTGCTCAAGAACCCAACTTTTAAAATATTACCTTGGAGAATACCTTGTAAAGATGAGATAGTTTAAAAGTTATTTGGTTGAGGAAAACATTTACAGATTAAAGGAGTCTAGGGAGATATGATAACTGAATCTAATACATGACTTTAAACTGTATCCTGTACTGGAGGAAGAAGACACTCCTACAGGACTTTATTTGCTCAGTTAAAAAATTGGAAAATAGACATTAAAATACTTTATACTTGTTAAATTTCCTGAGGTTAATAACTATATTATTATTGATGAAAATGTCTTTGTTCTTAGGAAGTACACACTGAAGTATTTTGGGTTAAAAGGACATGATATATGCAACTTACTGTCAAATGTTTCAGGAAATATGTTTATCTTATATAAAGAAAATGATGCAAATGTTAACAATTAGTGAGCTGGATAAATATATAGGAGTTCTAATCATAATATCATTAAATATCTATTAGTATAATTTAGAACTTTAAAAAATCTTAGATACAGTCTATTTAATTCTCATCTGTCCTGTAGTTTCTTTGATGTTCACTTCAGCTTGCTTCATTAAGAGTCTGTTAAGTCCCTTGGCTCCATAAATATGCTTTGTTTTTAAAAGTAGATCTTTTTTTTTTATTTTAAGTATTTTGAAGGAAATTCAAGAATAAGAATCTATTATAGTGTTTTTCAAATTGGTATAAATAATTGCAGATATTTTTTGAGTATTTAGTTTGTGCTTGTCATATTCTAAGTATTTTACATTTAATAATATATTTTATTTCACAACCTTATGCTGACACCTTGCCTTGATTTGTTTTTTCAATTCTAGCTAAAACAGAGCTTAGATAGTAAGCCTCAGAAGCTTTGTGTTTTCTTATCTCTTTTTTCCAAATAGAAGCTGTGGAAACTGGTAATCAGGAACTTAATGTAGAAAAATTGATTGTATTTATATTAAGAAAAATTCCATATTTAGATCTAACTTCAAGCTAGGCTTTTGCCTTTATAATGTGGGAAGGAGCCACATATCAAGACTATTCTTTGGTAATTACTCAGAAAAAGGAAGTAAATAGGACTTTTTAGTACCCAAGTAAGAGGCAGACTGATGGGGAAACCCCTAAAAATTAAAAAATCAAGGGGCCCACATAGTATTGCTAACTTTAAAAAATATTTTATATTGAGTTAAAACATGCATATTATACAGTGCATAGATACTGAGTGTCATTTTGATGAAATTTTATGAAGTCAACACTCATTTAACCAATACCAAGATCAAGATATAGAATATTTTCATCAATCCAGGAGCCTCCTTCATGCCCCCTGACAGTCATCACGCACTCCCAAAGGTAACTATTATTCTGACTTCATTCAATATTCATTAGTATTGTCTATTTTTGAACTTCTTGTGTCTTTTTTTGATCAACATGTTGTTATGTGAGTTGTTCATGTTGATTCATATAGCAATAATAGGTCATCCTTTTTCACTGCTTTGTAATACTCCATTATATGTATATACCATAATTTATTTATCCATTGTACTTTCCACTAGCATTTGGATCATAATCAGTTTTTGGCTGTTATGATGAATTTTGCTGTGAACATTTTCAAGTATGTCTTTGTTACGTATGTATGCATTTCTGTTGGATAAATATCCAGGAGTGAAATTGCTGGGACAGGGTATTTGGCTGTTTAGCTTTAGTAGATACTCCTAGTTTTCAAAAGTGGTTGAAACAATTTACACTTCTCCAACAGTGTGTAAGAGTTCTTGTTGCTCTCCATCTTCATCAGCACTTTGAGTTATTAGTATTTCAAATGAATAGCTCTTCTGCAGTATATGTTGTGAAATTTTATTTGTACTTTTAATTTATGACTCCCTGATAACTTTAAAAATTAGCAGATGTTTGTATGCCTGTTGATCCTTTGGGCATCCTCTTAAGAAGTGGCTGTTTATGTCTTCTGCCCATTTTTGTCTTGGGTTGTCTATCTTACAGATTTGCAGGAGTTATTTAAATTTTTTGTTGAATTAAGTATTAAAGACATCTCTCTTACTTCTTCACTCTTTTAGTAGTGTGTCTTAGTTAAGATAATTTCTTAATTTTAATGAAGACCTTTTTATCAAATTATTTGTTTATGATTAGTGCTTTTTGTGTTTTAAGGAGTCTTTTTTTATCTCAAAGCCAAGAAGATATTCTGCTGTTTTCTTCTATAAGCTTGATTATTTTAACTTTTACATTTAGATTTATTCTTAGGTGGTAGGATTCATGGTTCATTTTATTTTCCATATGGAAATCCATTTGGCCCAGCATTATTTATTGAAAAGACTGTCCTTTCTTACTGTAATGAAGTAAGTTGCCTTTGTTGTAATTCAGGTGACTGTGAGTCTATTTTTGGACCCTGTTCTGTTCCATTGGTCTGTTTGTTGTTTTGCCAGTGCTATATTCTTTTAATTATTGTAGTTTTAAATCTTCCAACTTTTCTTCTTTAAAATTGCTTTGGTTCTTCTTAGTCCTTATGAATTTCAGTAAAAATTTTACATTCAGCCTGTCAGTTTCTTAAATAAGTAAATAAATAAATTCTGTATTTAATATTAAGCAAATTTAATATTATTTCATATTTTTGACTTGTTTAATATTGAATCTGTAGATCAATTTGGATATGTTGGACATCTTTCAATATTGAGACTTTCAATACATTAACCATGGTATATCTCCATATATTTTGGTCTTTAAAATTTATCTCAGAATATTTTGTTGTTTTGTATGTAGAGTTTGTATACATCTTTTATTACCTTTTAAAAATGTGATAATGATATTGTGGTTATGCTTTTGTAAAGTCTTTGTAATTTATAGATTCATATTGGAGTATTTACAGATGAAATGATACAGTTTTGGCAATTTGCTTCTAATGATACAAAGGATGGGAAGGAAGGGGGCAGGGGCAAAGATGAAACAAGAATGACCATGATTTAATAATTGTTGAAAATGGATGATGGATATTTGGGTTAATAATTAGTCTTTTTTACTTTTGGGTATGTTTGAAATTTTCCATAAAAATTAGTTTAAAGATAAATAATGACTTAATGACTGTTGTAGATTGAAACACAAATGTATAGGAATTTAGAAGTTCATAATAATACTTAAAAAAAAAAAACCCTCATAGGGAACAGCTGAAAATCATTGGTAAATGAAAGACTCAACCATTTATCTTTTTTTGCGCAGATTATATTCCAGGATAAGCAAATAGTTAAGACAGAAAGTTTACTGTATAGAAGAATCATAGCTAACAAGAAATCCTGGGAGAATGATAGGATTAGACACTCACCACAATGCAGTATCTTAATAGAATTATGGATCTAGATAATGATCAGTCGTTGACTAAAGCCATTAGGTGAAAAGTGTGTTAGGAAAATGGATATAATACAATGGACAATACAATGGATAAGCCTCTCTAGAGCTAAAAATTCTGAATAGAATACAGAGTAACTATCTCTGAAAATTAATAATAGCAGGCAGATTGAGAAGGGGAGTCATAACTTGAGGAATAGTCTAGATAATGGTGAATTTACTTTTCTTTCTTTCTATGACCCAACTTTGACCAAATGGTGGGCTAAATTATGGAACTGCACAATGGATGTAGAAATTTGCAAAAACCCTTAGAAAAACTCCCTATTTCTAGCCAGAGGACAAGGGAAAAAAACCCCTTTTTTGCTTATTCTTCCCCAAGCCTTTCCTGAGACCATCTCCACCTATAAAGTTGCATTGTCATGGTGGCACAAGCACTTAAAACCTTGAGAGAAAACCGATTTTCTGGTCAGAGGTTTTCGGAAACAGGCCCCTGGAAACTGGAGCATGCTAGGGAAATATCAGAAGAGAGCTGATCTGAGAGGATACCCACAAAGGTCCCATGTCACTCATGAGCTACATGTGCACAGAACAGATCCAGAGAAACACAGCGAAGACTTAGAGAACTGATGTACAATACAAACCAGTGTTCAAATCCAGACTTGCCTCAGTGATGCGTGTAAGGATAAACCCAAATAACATAGCAGAGGCTTTGAAAACTGAGCTAACATTAGAACTCCCACTCTTAGAAGGCAATACAGAACTTGTAGTCTAAACTTAAGCAAAAAACCCAAATTCTCCAAAAGATAATAGGATCTAAACTTTCATAACCTAATATTCAGAATGCTTAGTATATAATCCAAAATTACTTGACATACAAAGAATCAGAAAAATGTGACTTTTTTTTTAAACTTAAGGAAACAGGGAAAAGACAATAGATGCCAGCCCTGAGATGATGCAGATGATGAAATTATCAGAAAAGACTTTAAAGCAACTGATATATCCATGTTCCATGAGGTAAAAGTGAACATTTTTTGAAATGAGTAGAAAAATAGTTCTCTGAAACAGAAATCATACAAAAGAATCAAGTAGGAAATTCAGAACAGAAACATACAAGAAATAGAAATTTATTGCATGGGCTCGGTAGCAGACTTGAAGATAAATCAGTGGAAATCTCAAGTCATTTTCTTCTGTATCAAGGATATGTATCTATTCTATAATACTTGTTAAGTCTAGGTTGCACCCTGTGAAACCTGGTCATGGGCCTTCTGGCTGTTAATTAGCAGGCTGTTTAAACATCCTCTTATCCTTAATTACTCATACTTGCATGCTGCAAATAAAAAAATGTATCTGTGCAAGTTGAGTTCCATCTCCCTTGATACTCCACAGATTCAGATAGGATCTTGCCCCGCAATTTTCTCAGACCTTGTCATTTCAGGTAATAGGTCAAAATAATTGTCTTTTTTATGAAGTGATTACACTGCAAAAAGTTAGGGGAATACTTGTGGCTTTGAAAGTTGGTGCATTTTTTAGTATTCTATATGGATTTGGTGACCTCATTGATGAAATACATAATATGTCATAACATTGTCATTATATTTATACAGATTAGTTATAAGTTAGTAAATATCTCATGAGCTGACCCTAAGCCTATCATTTTCATAATACTTAAGCAGATTTCTTAACAGATCCCTATAGATTTACAGCACTAATGAAATTCTGTACTTTTTTTAGGTTGTTGTAATTCATTCTCTCTTTTTCTGGAGATCCATCTCAGATGCCTTTTGAAAAGAAAACATTCCACAAAGACTTGGATTAATTAATTTTTTTGTACATCTGTTTGATACTTATAAATTATGCCAGAGTGTAGTATATATATTAAATAATTGTCCAAAAGGAGAAGCATGCTCTCATATTCATTTGGGCATTAAACTAAGCAAACATCCATAGAGCCTGTTGCTGCTATATAGCAATAAAGTTAGACTTCAGTTGCAGTTGAACTTAGGCATCTGAAACTGTCATCCACATTGCTTCTCAATTCCCTTGAAGGAACATAAAAGGAAAAGATAGTTCAGAAGTTACAAACTTATGGGCATGATGATATGATCTTTTATCTGTTGATAGATCAAATTATTTAATGTTTATCCCCAGAAGATACTTTGTCTTGACGAAAGAGACTTCTTGGGTCATGGTGTGTGATAGGCAGAATAACGGCTTTTCGAAGATGTCCACATCCTAAGTTCCCAGAAACTGTGACTGTATTAGGTTATGTGGCAAAGAGGAATGAAGGTGACTAATCAGCTGAATTTATAATGGAAGATTATTTTGGATTATCTGGGTGGGCCCAGTGTAATCACAAGGGTCTTTATAAAGAAAGAGGGAGGTGAAAGAGATGGCAACGTGAGAAGGACTTGGCCTGCTGCTGGCTTTGAAGGTTGAGGAGGAGATCCATGCGTGAGTCAAGGAATGCACAGAGCCTCTAGAAGCTTGTAGAGGCAAAGAAGCGGTTTTTCTGCTCACGTTTCCAGAAAGGAATGCAACCCCGCTGACACTTTGAGTTTAGCCCAGTGAGACCTGTGTTGGACTCTGACCTACAGAACTGGGAGAAAGTAAATTTGTCCTGCTTCGTTCTATTAAGTTTGTGGTGATTTGTTATAGCAGCTATAGGAAGTTAATACACAGTACCTCTGTTTAAGTTTTTCACTAACATGAGTTTTACAAATTGATGAATTGAATCCTGATTCACTGTCGGGATTGACAGTGTGATTTCCTGGAAGATCAATTCTGTTTTGTATACTAGGAAGTCATTTGTGTTGATAATATGTTGGGCAGATCTTTGTATACCAGGGATCTTTATTTTTGACTTAATAGGAATGGTGACACATTTAGTGTGGCTGGAGAGTAGGGAGTATGTAAACAGTGAGGGTGGAGTGGGAGATGAGGCTGGAGAGAGAGAA
This sequence comes from Camelus bactrianus, assembly GCF_048773025.1. Lineage (NCBI taxonomy): Eukaryota > Metazoa > Chordata > Mammalia > Artiodactyla > Camelidae > Camelus > Camelus bactrianus. The sequence goes on from NC_133540.1 coordinate 98,409,095, forward strand.
TGAAGCTAGAAAGGAAAATTAGCGTCTTAAAATGTAGCAAAGCAAGTGATCTTCAGAAGCCTTAGTTTCCCTCCACATGTTCTTTAATATTTGTATTCTTTGCACTTCTATTAGTAAATGCTGTTAAGTTGGAAGTATAGGAAGTTTTTATTATCAGCTTGACTTTAGCTGTATTTGAGTTGTAAGCTATTACTGCATTTTGCCACAGAATGGCTCATGGAATGGCTTATTTGTATGTTAAACATACAAAGGAATCAGTGGCAAAAAGGAAGGCTAGAGTTTGGACAAACATGAAAAAGAATTAAGCATTTTTCATAAAGGATGATGAGCAGCCTGACCAACAGAGACTGACACTATCTCTTATATCCCCTGACCATCTCAGATAACCTGCCTTGCTCTGTGAGATGAGAAACTGAAGGCCCAGCAAAGATTAGGAGGATAGGACAGGTTAAAAAAAAAAAAAGCATAAACATAAATAAATAAATTAGAGCTATACAGCCAGTTAGAAAAAAAAATGTGTATGTTTTTTAGTGTATGTGGTGTGTGTGTATGGATTCAAATCAAGCAGATCACATGCTCTCCCAGCTCTTATGTAAGATACAGAGGGATAAAGTGCTTGAAATTAAGAATATGGAGGGGCATGTGATTGTTGGTAATGCTGAGTTCTAGAGTAACTTCAGGGGGATGAGTGGGAGGTGAGCACAGGATTGTTGGAGGAGAGGAGATCAAGGAATTGGCCAAGATGTTCGAAGGATCATTTTTGTGGATATCACAGTCCAAAAATAATGACAAAAGAGGTATTGGAGAGAGAAACAGCCCTCAGGGAATGAGAAGGCTTGTTCTGGGGGTTTATGAATGCTTACAACAAGGAGATGATAAATAGCTTAATTGGAGGCATGAGATTCAAAATTGGGGAGTTTAGTGGGGGAGAAAGGAGAATAATTCAGGACAGTGAGAAACAAGTCCATCTCACACCAGGGCTACTCATATGAGATGTGAGAGAGAAAACCAGTCATCATTTGGAAGGCATGGAGCTAGAGCAGAACTCTTAGAGAAGAGTGAACTTTCTGTTGGTGCAGGAAAGGTGGAGAGAGTATGCAACAACAATATTGAAGAAGTAGGATATTTTGCTAATAATATACTGTAAGTTCCAGAGGACACAATTAAAGGATTTTGGAAATGGGAAAGAAAAGGGAAAGGGGTTAATGTGGGGATATATAAAGTATAAAGGGACAAGAGTCTAGGTGATGGGAGATGACCTGGGGGTCTTGGGCTCCTCCTGGTGACTGATACAAAAGGAAAGTAGGGTATAATGGGATTCATTCTAATGGTTTCCTAGGCAGATTATTTTATTTTATTTTTTATATAATTTTTTTTTTATTTTGTGGGGGAGGTAGTTAGGTTTATTTATTTATTTATGTTTAGAGGAGGTACTGGGAATTGAACCCAGGACCTTGTACATGCTAAGCATGTGCTCTACCACTTGAGCTACACCCTCCGCCCTCAGATTATTTTAAATATGCATAGAGAGAGGGTTTGAGGAAGGCAGATTTATCAAGAGCAGTCAGAGATTTTGGACCTGTATTAAATTTCTTTTGCTGCCATTAAAGTACCACAAATTTAATGGCTTAAAACAATACAAATTTATTATCTTAGAGTCCTGCAGCTCAGTAGTTCCACGTGCATCTCACTGAGCTAAAAGCAGGGTGTCAGTAGAGCTGCATTCCTTTCTGGAGGCTTCAGAAGAAAATGTTTCCTTGTGTTTTCAAGCTTCTAGAGGCTGCCCATATTCCTTGGCTTGTGGCTACCTTCTTTCACCTTCAAAACCAGCAACACAGCATGTCTCTGACTGTTCTGTCTCACAGCTCTCTCGACCACAGCCAGGAAAGACCCTCTGCTTTTAAAGACTCATGTGATTCCTTTGGACCATCTAGATAACCCAGGATAATCTACCATCTCAAAATCTTTAAACTTCATCACATCTGCATAGTTCATTTTTGCCATATAAGGTAACATAGTGCAGGTTTCAGGGGTTAGGGCGTGGTCCTTTAAGTGGGGCCATTATTTTGCCATTACCACAGCCCATTACCACAGGGCTGCCTTTCTTTTGCTGTGGATACTAGTGTGAGGCCTGGTGCAGAGTGTACAGATTCAGGGTTATGGTACCTGGTTCAGTGTGTAGTTCATGCTGAGACCTAGGCTTGGGCTGTCCTTGCACCTTCAGATCTTCTGTAGGGCTCATTTGAGGCTGAGGACAGGCTCAGGCCTCAGTCTCATCTCAAGAAAGGATTACGGTGCTCATGTATTGTGTGGACCAGATCAGTCCATTATATGAAGAGGGAGCTCAGACATTATTTGAAGAAATACATTAGTTGAATCATTGGAATAGTCTTGTGTGCCACTGAGAGAGCTTATTAATCTTTCAGTTTTTGTTTACTTAATAAGGCTTCAAAAATACCTCACGTCTAAACATTTGACAGGCTAGAATTTATTAGCATTTAATGTTTGTCTTGAAACAGAATCTTCTTTGGTTGTAAGAGGTCTGGTTCATGAGACTTTGATTTGGGGTGTGTTTCTTGTTCTTGCTGTCAATTTTTAATTCATGTTCTTAGAAATTGTTGTAGAGTCTAGAGTGTTTTTCATCATGCTAATATTTTATATCCATTATAGAGGAGGGCTAATGTTCCCATTCACTACTGAATTGAGAACTGCTGTTAAATTTCACCTTTACTCATACATTAATTAATTTTAAAGATATTTCAGTCTTTCTTTACAAGTTAAAATTGTTCTCTTAGAAATAATTATCTTCTTAACTATAATACAAACAGTAATCTGCAGAAGTACATTTGAATTTTTCATAAATGGTGATGAATGTAGTTAAGGATTGTTGCTTGGATTTTGTATTATACTGGTCAATTTCAGCACGACTTTTAATTAATGTTATTAGATCCATCAGTCCCAGAAATACCTGTGATATCAGATTTAACTAACCTAAATTCCGAAGTAGGTCAGTGGGTCAATAGGTTATTAGGTTAGGAAAGGATTTATTTAATTTGCATTTTTTAAACCCAGGTTCTTGAGTTAACTTTTTAATAGTTTTAAAATTAGTAATGATTAGATTAAATGAAAAGTTATTTTCTTTAAATTATGTGAAATACATAGGAAAATAGCCTCTTACTCATGTTTTGTAACAGTAGCATGTTTCTTTGTTATTCATGTCTTGTTCTCTGGAGTGGATAACATGTATTTTATGTTCTTTTGCATAGCCAGGGCTCTAGTATTGGACAATGGAAAACAACCAAAAATTAAAAAGGCAGCAGTTAAGTTTTTCTGATTATTATTATTTTCAAAAATAATACGTGCTTATGGGAGAAATTTTAGAAAGTACTAAAGAAAAAGTAAAAAAGGAAAAAAAATTCGTATTATTACTCAGGAATAACAAGAGTTGATACTTTGGCATATTTGGATTTATGTTTGATGTATTTTGATGCCCCTGTTACTGCTGTTGGATGTTTAAATCTAGCTTTACTATTTTAAATAACAGTGTAATGAATATAAAACTTTGGATACATCTCTGATTATTTCCTTTTGTTTTTAAGTGAAATTACTAGGCCAAAGAACATAAGTATTTCAAGTTAATGATACTTCTTATCAAACTTTTTTTTCAGAAAGAGAGCCCTAATTTACTTTTTTTTTTTTTTTTGGCTTTCTTCTTTTTTTTTTAGTTGAAGTATAGTCAGTTACAGTGTGAAATTTCTGCTGTGCAGTTTAATGTCCCAGTCATGTGTATGTATACATAAATTAGTTTTCATATTCTTTTTCATTAAAGGTTATTACAAGATATTGAATCCAGTTTCCTGTGCTATACAGATATATTTGTTTTTTATTTATTTTTGTATATAGGGGTTAACATTTGCAAATCTCAAACTCCCAAATTTATCCCTACCCAAATCCTTCCCCCCAGTAACCATAAGATTGTTTACTATGTCTGCGAGTCTATTTCTGTTCTGTAGATGAGTTTGTTAGTGTCCTCTTTTTTTTCCTTTCCTTTCCTTTCCTTTCCTTTCCTTTCCTTTCCTTTCCTTTCCTTTCCTTTCCTTTCCTTTCCTTTCCTTCCCCTTCTTTCTTTCTTTCTCTTTCTTTCTTTCTTTCTTTCTTTCTTTCTTTCTTTCTTTCTTTCTTTCTTTCTTTCTTCCTTCCTTCCTTCCTTCCTTCCTTCCTTCCTTCCTTTCTTTCCTTTCTTTCCTTTCTTTCCTTTCTTTCCTTTCTTTCCTTTCTTTTCTTTCTTTTCTTTCTTTCTTTCCCACATGAGTGATACATGGTATTTTTCTTTCTCTTTCTGGCTTACTTCATTTGGAATGACGATCTCCAGGTCCATCCACATTGCTGCAATGGCATTATTTTATTCTTTTTTTATTGCTGAGTAGTAGTCCATTGTGTAAATATACCACAGACAGTAATCTGTCGATGGACGTTTAGATTGGTTCCATGCCTTGGCTGTTGTAAATAGTGCTGCTGTGAACATTGGGGTGCATGTATCTTTTCGAATTAGAGTTTCCTCTGGATATATGCCCAAAAGTGGGATTGCTGGATCATATGGTAAGTCTGATTTAGTTTATTGAGAAATCTCTATACTGTTTTCCATAATGGCTGCACCAGACTACATTCCCACCAGCAGTGTAGGATGATTCCCTTTTCTCCACACCCTCTCCGGCATTTATCATTTGTGGACTTTTGAATGATGGCCATTCTGACTGTGAGATGTTAATTAACCTCATTGTAGTTTTGATTTGCATAGCAGTATTGAGCATTTTTTTTATGTGCCTATTGGCAATTTGTATGTCTTCGTTGGAGAATTGCTTGTTTAGGTTTTCTGCCTGTTTTTGGTTTGGTTGTTTGCTTTTTTCTTATTAAATTGTATGAGCTGTTTATACATTCCAGAAATTAAGCCCTTGCCAGTCTCATCTTTTGCAAGTATTTTCTCTCATTCCATAGGTTGTCTTTTTGTTTTGCTTATGATTTCCTTTGCTGTGCAAAAGCTTGTAAGTTTAATTAGGTTCCATTGTTAATTTTTGCTTTTATTTCTGTTGCCTGGGTAGACTGCCTTAGGAGAACATTGCTAAGATTTATGTCAGAGGACGTTTTGCGTATGTTTTCTTCTAAGAGATTTACAGTATCTTGCTTATATTTAAATCTTTAAGCCATTTTGAGTTTATTTTTGTGTATGGTGTGAGGGAGTGTTCTAACTTCATTGATTTACATGCTGCTGTCCGGTTTTCCCAGCACTACTTGCTGAAAGGACTTGTGTTTTCTCTGTTGTATATTCTTGCCTCTTTTGTCAAAGATTAATTGACTGTAGGTCTGTGAGTTTATTTTTTGGGCTCTGTGTTCTGTTCCATTGATCCATATGTCTCATTTGTGCCAATACCATACTGTTTTTATTACTGTAGCTCTGTAGTATTGTCTGAAGTCTGGGAGGGTTATTCCTTCAGCTTTGTTCTTTTTCTTCAGTGTTGTTTTGGCAATTCTGGGTCTTTTGTGATTCCATATAAATTTTAGGATGGTTTGTTCTAGTTCTGTGAAAAATGTCATGGATAATTTGATAGGGATCATATTAAATCTGTAGATTGCCTTGGGCAGTATGACCATTTTAACCATATTGATTCTTTCAATCCAAGAACAAAGGATATCTTTCCATTTCTTTAAGTCATCTTTAATTTCCTTAGTCAATTTTTGTAGTTCTCTGTGTATAAGTCTTTCAACTCCTTGGTCAGATTTATTCCTAAGTATTTTATTGTTTTGGATATGATTTTAATAGGGATTGTTTCTGTACTCTTCTTATTCTGATATTTCATTGTTAGTGTAGCGACTGATTTCTGTATGTTAATCTTGTATTCTGTAACGTTGCTGAACTTTTTAATCAACTCTTGTAGTTTTTGTGTGGAGCCTTCAGGGTTTTCTCTATATAGTATCATGTCATCCACATATAGTGACAATTTAACCTCTTCTCTTCTAATTTGGATCCCTTTTATTTCTTTTTCTGATTGCTGTGGCTAGGACTTCCAAGACTGTGTTGAATAGAAGTGGTGAGAGTGGGCATCCTTGTCTTGTTCCAGATTTTAGTGGAAAGGCTTTCAGTTTTTCAGCATTGAGTATTATGCTGGCTGTGAGTTTGTCATAAATAGCTTTTGTTATGTTGAGATATGTTCTCTCTGTACCCATCTTGGTAAGAGTTTTTATCATAAATGGGTATTGAACTTTATGAAATGCTTTTCTGCATTTATTGAGATGATCATGTGATTTTTGCCCTTTTGTTGTTTGGTGGAATTCCTCAGTGAAGCCATCTGGTTCTGGACTTTTGTTTGCAGGGAGGGCTTTTTTTTGTTGTTGTTGTTTTGTTTTTTGCTGATTCTATTTCATTTTTAGTGATCAGTCTGTTCAGTAGAGCCCATTTCTTTAAATTCTTTGCTCTGCCTCCTTCCCATTTTACTAGCTAATTTTCTACCTGTCTCTAAGATAACTAATTTTTCACCTGGTTTCAGTCTTAGCCTTTTTTTTCTCATTTTGTATGTTCTTTCTAGAAAAGCCCATCTAATCATTATTTTTAATTTACATGTTTGAGTTGATGGCTCCCATTGACATCTTCACCCAGTTCTTTCCTGAATGCCAAAACCCACACTTCCTACTGCCTATTGGACACTTTCCTTGCATGTCCCATAGATATCTTAAACACAACATGTCTAAAACTGAATCCATCATTGAAAGTATTTCTGAAGTATCTGTAACAGAGTGATTAAAAGCATAGTTCAAGCTAAGCTGTCAGGATTTGTATCTCAGGTTTACTGCTGAACTTGGCCAGTTTACCTCTTCTCTTTGTATTTCATTTTCCTCATCTGTGAAATGGACATAATAATAGAGGTGAATATGATTTTTGAGTCTTAAATGAGAGAAAACTTTGAAGAATGCCTGGCACATAGTAAATGTTCAAAAAATGTCAGCTACTGCTTTCAACATCATTCCTTCCCACTCCCCTCTAATTTATTCCTCCTATGTTACCTATCTAACTGACACATGTGTCCAAACCAAAATTTGAGTAATACTGTTGACTGCTCCCTGCCTCCGACTTCTGTTCATCAGTCACCAAATTCTGTCTAATCATCTTAGTATCTATTAAAATTTCTATATTTCTTTCTGTAACCTCTGCCTCTATATCTGTTACCTGAACCATTATAATACTCCTACTAGTCCCTAAATCTAGTCCTGCCTCCTTCAATTCCATTCTCTATATTGTATCCAGAATGATAGTTCAAAAGAACAAACCTATTAATGCCATTTCCCTGCTTAAAACCTTTCAATGTCTTCATGGGTAGGGGGAGGGTCCCTTTGTGTGACTTTTCATGATCTGCTCACCTCATTCTCATTTGTTACCCTACCCCTGTCCTTAGGTTTTTGCTCTAGTAATACTTAACCACTTATAGTACTCTAGACGCACAGGTCTTCTTATGTCTCCAGACTTTTGTATACACTGTTTTTCTGGCATAGATCAAATTTATCTGTCTCTTTGCCTGGTGAACTCTTATTTATCCTTTAGATCTCAGCTTAGGTATTACTTCTCCAGGAGACTTCCTTAACTTCTCTGTCACTCCTAGTGTATCCACAGAGCACTTTGTGCCTTCTCTGGGAAGTGCCTCAAAAGTAGTGGCTGTGTCTATTTCACTATTTGAAAACTACAGTCAGTATAGTATTAGTCACTTGTGTTGGTGCTCAGTAAATATTTGCTAAGTGATAATATATGAAGTAGAATTTTTAAGGAATCACTAATATTTAACTATAGTATGTTTTAACTTGAATTTCTTTGATTTCTAGGCAGGAATAATTTTTACATTTATTAATAATCTGTTTTCTTCATGGCTTATTTAGTTATACTTTTCTTTTCTTTTTGGCTGGGTTTTAACTTTTTAACGCGTATCTTTTGGAAACCCTTATTTGTTAAAAATAATAACCCGTTTTCGTACTGCAAATTAAGTATTTAATTTTGGTTTTTAAAGAGGGAAATGCCATTTGTGTTTATTTTGTTAATAATTGGTATCCTTGTGGATTGTATCCTTTGGTCTTCACAACAACTGCCTTGGGTAAGAATTCTGAGGCTTAGGATAATAAGTAAATTGTCCAAAGATTTTCTCCCATGCTTTTCTGACTCTAAACTCCTGATCTTAATTTCTATACTTAATCCTTCTCCAGCACAGTGAGTTTGTTACATGCTTTAATTCTGACTAAATAACCCTATCCCAAAGTACCTTTAAAAGCAAGTAGGACACTAGAATCTGGTTTCTGAATTTTACTTCATGTGTAGTTTAGGAATTCAGTCCTGTTTCTCTGGTGTTTTTGACTTAGACCTATTGTTTTTATTTGACTCCTTCAATCTCCAAGGATTTTGTTGTTGCCATAAAAAAAAAAAAAACCCCTTTTTGTTGCTGTCATATTACATATACAATATATTCCTGTTTTTTTTCTTTTTTTAAATTAGAATGGACATTGGATGTGTCAGAAGCAAACTTTTGAGTGTAAAGTTTTGTATTAACTTTGATGTGGCAAGGTTGGGTTGATCTTGGTTAATTCAGTTATTCACAATGCTTGTTGAGTTTTTAGTATTTGCCAGATATTTTGACAAGTCCTAGTAATAGATGAATAAGTAAAGTATAATTCCTGCTTTGAAGGAGCTCATGATTTAGAAGAATGTTAAAAATAAGAATGTTACAGTGATATCCCACATCTACAATGTAAAATAGTAAGAAAATTCCTGATTTCCTTGTTAATGAAAGAACATTTCTAATTAAAATTGATAGGTCTTGAAGTTCTTTCCATACCAAAAATTTTGCCTTTTTGGTTAAGTTTATTCCTAAGTGTTTTATTCTTTTGATGCTATTTTAAGTGGCATTGTCAATTTCTTTTTCAGTGTTTGTTGTTAGTGTATAAAAATGCAACTGATTTTTGTATGTTGATTTTGTGTCCTGTTACTTTGATGTTTATTAGCTGTAACTTTTTTGTAGACTGTCTTACGTATAAGATTATGACCTCTGTGAACAGAGATAATTTTTCTTCTAACTTTCCAATTTGAATGCGTTTTACTTTTTGCTTAATTGTTCTAGCCAGGACTTGCAGTATGGTGTTGAATAGAAGTAGTGAGAGTGGAAATCCCTATCTGGTTCCTCATCTTAGAGGAAAAACTTTCAGTTTTTCACTCTTGAGTGTGATATTAGCTGTGGAGCTTTTCATAAATGGCTTTTATTATCTTGAGAAAATTTCTGTCTGTTCCTCGTTTGTTTAGTGTTTTTATCATAAAAGGGTGTTGATTTATGTCAAATGCTTTTTCTACATTAATTGTGAGGTAATCATATGATTTTTATCATGTGGTTTATCACATTAGCTGATTTTTGTATGGCAAGCCATCGTGTCCCAGGAATAAATTCCACTTGATCATGGTGTGTGATTCTTTGATGTGCTATTATATTTGATTTGTTAATATTTTGTTGAGAATTTTTGCATCTGTATTTATCAGGGATGTTTGCTTGTGGGTCTGTCTGGCTTTGTCTCAAGGTAATGTTGGCTTCATAAAATGACTTTGGAGGTATTCCTTTCTCCTCAGTTTTTTGGAAAAGCTTGAGAAGGATTGGTGTTAATTCTTTAAATGTTTGGTAGAATTCTCCAGTTGAATATTTGGCCCTGGGCTTTTCTTTATTGGGAGGTTTTTGATTACTGATTCATATATCCTTATTAGTTACTTGTATGTTCAGATTTTCTGTTTCTTCATGATTCAGTCTTGATAGGTTGTATGTATCTAGGAATTTATTTCCTCTAGATTACCTCATTTGTTGGTGCTTAATTGTTCGTGGTAGTTTATTATGATCCTTTGTATTTCTGTGGTATTGCTTGCAGTGTTTCATATTCTTGTTCTCTGCTGAAAACTTTCATTTTTTAAATTTTTTTTTTAATTCTCTATTTTGTTTCTTCTTTAATCTTTATTATTTCCTTCTTTCTGCTAGTTTGGGGCTTAGTTTGTTCTTTTTCTAGTTCCTTGAGATGTAAAGTTGGGATCTTTATTTGAGATCTCTCTTCTTTTTTAATGTAGTAGTTACCACTGTAAACTTCCCTCCTAGTACTGTTTTTGCTGCATCCCATAAGCTTTGATGTGTAATGTTTTTGTTTGTCTCAAGACATTTTGTAATTTCTTCTTTGACCTGTTGATTTTTCAAGAGTGTTTAATTGCCATGTTTGTGAATTTTCCAGTTTACCTTGTACTACTGATTTCTAGTTTCATTCTATTGTGGTCAGAAAAGATACTTGATAGGATTTCAATCTTAAATTTGATAAGACTTGTTTTGTGACCTAACATGATCTATCCTGGAGAATGTTCCATGTGCATTTGAGAAGAACATGTATTCTGGTGCTGTTGGTGGAATATTTTAAGTCCATTGGTCTACAGTGCTGTTCAAGCCATCTGTTTCTTTATTGATCTCTGTCTGAGGTTCTGTCCATTGTTGAAACTGGGGTATTGAAATCTGCTAATACTGTGTTGCTATCTCTTTCTCAGTTCAGTTCTGTCAATGTTTGCTACAAATATTTTGAGTGCTTTGATGTTGGTTGTGTATGTATTTATAATTGCTATATCTCCCTGATTAATTTGACCCTTTCATTATTATATAATGTCCTTTTTCTCTCTTGTGACAGTTTATGACTTAGTCTATTTTGTCTGATACAGGTGTGGCCACTCTCGCGTCCTTGGTTATCATTGGCATGGGTTATCTTTCTAGTCTTCTACTTTCAGTCTGTGTGTGTCCTTAAATCTAACGTGAGTTTCTTATATATAACATATAGTTGAATCTTGTTTTTAAATCCATTTACCTAGTTTGTCTTTTGATTGGTAACTTTAATTCATTTGCATTTAAATTCATTACTGAGAGGGAAGGAGTTACTATTGTCTTTTTTGTTCACTGTTTTTGTCTTTTTGTCACTTTTTTTCTCTTGTCTTCCTTTATGTTTCACTGATTTTTTTTTTTTTTTTAATAGTGACATGCTTTGGTTCCTTTCTCATTTCCTTTTGTGTATCCTCTGAAGGTGTTTTCTTTGTGCTTATCATGGGTCTACATAAAACATTATGTAGTTGTAATGGTCTGTTTTAAGCTGGTAACAACTGAACTCAAAAAACTCTATTCTTTTACTTCTCTCCCCCACCACACTTGGTTTTCTCTGTCACTAATTACATCTTTTTATATTGTGTATTTATTAACATATTTTTATGGTTACACTTATCTTTATACTTTCTTTTAGCTTCTGTAGTAAGAATTATGATTGTTGTAGTTTACTTTTTAAGTTATTTTCTTTTAGAAACAATTTGTAGAGTTTAGCGTTTGTTACATGCATTTTTGTGATGAAGTTCTAAATTTTGTTATGTTTCAAAATTATTTTAAAACCTTTTTCATGATAAATGGCTATGTAAGTTGAATAAATCTAACAATTTGTTTTTCTTGTTTAAACAGAATTCTGAGACTGATGGTCAGCCATACAGAAGGATACATTGAACCTATAGTTTTCTGAAGAATCAGTTCAAAAGATCCAAAAAATACAAAAGGTAATGAAAGGGTTGTATCTTGGAATATACTTTGAAATGACATATTCCCTGAAAAAATATATAAAAAATCCATAAACTATTTTGACACACTAATTTGAGTAATGTTTTATTTAAAATTTTTTCCTGTTGAGGATTTTGCTTCTATTTTCATCAGTGATTTTAGCCTGTAATTTTCTCTTTTTGTGGTGTCTTTGTCTTGTTTTATTATCAGGGTGATGCTGGCTTCATAGAATGAGTTCAGAAGTATTCCTTCCTCTTCAGTTTTTTGAAATAGTTTGAGAAGGATAGATACTAACACTTATTTAAGTGGTTAGTAGAATTCGCTTGTAGAAGCTGTCTGCTCCTGGACTTCTTTTTGTTGTGAGTTTTTAAAATTGCTGATTCAATTTCATTACTGATAATCAGTCTTTTCATATTTCCTGTTTCTTCCTGATTCAGTCTTGGGAGATTGTATGTTTCTAGGAACTTGTCCATTTCTTTTAAGTCATTCATTTTATTGGTGTATAGTTGTTATAATCTCTTATGATCCTTTGTATTTTTGTGGTGTTATTTATAACTTCCCCTTTTTTACTTATGATTTTACTTGGGGGTCTCTCTCTCTCTCTCTCTTTTTTTTCCTTGATGAATCTGGCTAAAGGTTTATCAGTTTTGTTTATCTTTTCAGAAAACCAGATCTTTGTTTTATTGGTCTTTTGTGTTGTTTTTTAGTCTTTATTTCCTTTGTTTCTACTCTGAGTTCTTACTTCTTTCCTTCTACTAACTTTGAGTTTTCTTTGTTCTTCTTTTTCTAGTTCCTTTGGGAGATTAGGTTAGATTGAGATTTTTCTCGTTTCCTGAGGTAAACTTGTATCACTATAAACTTCCCTCTTGCAGCTGATTTTGCTGCATCCCATAGATTTTGGATCATTGTGTTTCCATTTTCTTTTGTATTATACTGTAGGTATTTTTAAAATTTTCTCTTTGATTTCTTCAGTGACCTGTTGGTAGTTTAGTAGCATATTGTTTAGATTCTACATCTTTGTGTTTTTTGCATTTTTTTCTCATAGTTGATTTGTAGTCTCATACTATTGTGGTCTGAAAAGATGCTTGATAGGATTTCAGTCTTCATAAATTTATTGAAACTTATTTTGTGGCCTAGCATGTGATCTATCCTGCAGAATGTTCCATGTACACTTGAAAAGAATGTATTCTGCTACTTTTGAATGGAATATCCTTTATATGTCTATTAAGTTCATCTGATCTAAAGTGTTGTTTTAAGCCAGTATTTCCTTACTGATTTTGGGTTTGGATGATCTGTTCATTGATGTAAGTGGGGTGTTAAAGTCTCCTACTGTTGTGTTACTGTTAATTTCTCCCTTTATATTTGTTAGTATTTGTCTTATGTATTTAAGTGCTTCTGTGTTGGGTGTGTATATATTTACAGTTGTTATATTTTTTTCTTGGGTTGATCTTTTTATCATTATGTAATGTCCTTCTTTTTCTCCTGTTAAGTCTTTATTTTAAACTCTGTTTTGTCTGATATAAGTGTTGATACAGCTTTCTTTTTGTTTCTGTTTGTATCGAATAGCATTTTCCCTCTCCTCACTTTCATTCTTTGTATGTCTTAGTTCTGAAATGAGTCTTTTGTAGGCAGCGTATGTTTGGGTCTTTTTTTTTTTTTTAATCCATTTGGCCACTTTGTGTTTTTCGATTGGAGCATTTAGTTCATTTACTTTTTTTTTTTTTTTAACATTTTTTATTGATTTATAATCATTTTACAATGTTGTGTCAAATTCCAGTGTTCAGCACAATTTTTCAGTTATTCATAGTTCATTTACTTTTAAAGTAATTATTGTTGGATATGTACTTCTGGCCACTTCATTAAGTGTTTTTTGGTTGTTTTTCTAGGTTATTTATTTATTTATTTTTTTGCTTTGGTTTTTTTTTTTTTTTTTTTTTTTTTTGGTTGTTCCTTTCATCTGCTGCTCACTTCGTTTGTGATTTGATTTCTATCTCTAATGTTATATTTATTTGAATTCCTTTCTTTTCTTTGTGTATGTATCTATTAAAGATTTTTGAGTATTGGTTACCATGAGATTTACATATAACTTTGTGTGTGTGTATGAGATTATTTTAAGTTGGTTTGAATGCAGTGTAACAAACCTGCATTTTTACTTGCCACCCCCACAGTGTTTAATGGTTTTGACAGCATATTTTACATCTTTTTGTTTTGTGTGTTCCTTAACTACTTTTTGTGGATGTAGATGATTTTACTACTTTTGCTTTTCAGTCTTCCTCCTAGCTACTATCTTTACTGTATGTTTTCCTTTACCAGTGAGTTGGTTTTTTTTTTTTTTTTTTTTTGGAATTTTTGTATTTCTGGTTATGGTATTCTTTTCCACTTAGAGACTTTCCTTTAACATTTCTTGTAAAGCCAGTTTAGTGGTGCTGAACTCTTTTAACTTTTGCTTGTCTGTAAAACCCTTTATCTCTCCTTGAAATCTGAAAGATAGCCTTGTCAAGTTGACTACTTTTGGTTGTCGGTTTTTCCTTTCATCACTTTGAATATATCTTGAAACTCCCCTCTGGCCTTCAAAATATCTGCTGAGAGCTCCCTTGTACTTAACTAGTTGCTTTCTCTTGCCTTTTTTTTTTTTTTTTTAAAGATTCTGTATCTTTAATTTTTGCCATTTTAGTTACAGTGTTTCTTGATGTGGACTTTTTTGAGTTGATCTTGTTTGGAACTCTTTGTGCTTCCTCGGCCAGGACATGGATCTTTCCCAGGTTAGGGAAGTTTTCAGGTTTATTTTTTCAGATAAGTTCTCTGCCACTTCCTCTGTCTCTCACCTTTCTTGGACTCCTATAATTTGAATGTTAGTATGCTTGATGTTCCAAAGGTGTCTTAAGGCATCTCATTTAAAAAAAAAAAATTCTTCTTTTTCTCTTTAGCTTGGATGATTTCCACTACTCTGTCTTCCAGTTCAGTGGTCTATTTCTCTGTATCATCTAATTTACTGTTGGTTTCTTCTGCAGTATTTCTTATTTCAGTTTTTGTGTTCTTCAACTCTTTTTATTCTTCTCTATATTTTCTAACTCTTTGTTAAACTTCTGCCTTTGTTCATTCTTCTCCTGAGTTCTTTGAACATTTTTTATGGTCATTACCTTGAACTCTTTATCAGGGAGATTGCTTATCTCTAGTTAAACTTAGCTCTTTTTCTGCCTTTTTTTCTTGTTCTGTAGTTTAGAACATACTCCCCTATCTCCTCATTTTGCCTGATTTTCTGTGTTTATTTTTATATACTATGTATGTCAGTTATGTTTCCCAATCTTGGAAAAGTCACCTTATTTAGAAGTCCTGTGCGGCCCAGTAGCACACTTGCGTCTGGTCACCAGAGCCATATATTCTAGTAGTGTCCCCTTTGTGGCTTTTCTGATGTGATGGGGCTGACTACTGTGTGTGCTTTGGTAGGTGAGGGTGGCTTTCAGTCTTACTGGCTGCCGGGCCATTCCTCAAGGACATACCAGTACTAATCAGAGAAGGAGCAGCTAGTGAGATGGATAGAAAAGTAGGAAAGTGTTGTGTCACAGAAGCCAGGAAAAGAAAAGTAATAAATGCATAAATAGTCATTTATATCCCACGTTACTGAGAGTAGAGTAAAGCAGCTGTTTGTCAGCATGAATGTCATTGATAACTGTAGTAAAGAGTGAGCAGTATATGTACTGTAAGTTCTGGCAGGTACTGCTAGCTGACTTTCTCAGTGTCATCAGCAATAAATATACAAAAGTGCTGGTTTTCTCTACATCCTTCCCCCACCCTCCAAAAAAAAAAGTGAGCAGTCTCAGTGGGAGTTGGTGAGGATGAAAGCCTGATTAAAACTGATGAAGTGAGAATGAAAAAGTTCGATTAAAGATGGCAAAAAATACAGTTAACTTCCATTTTCTCTCGAAACTGTATTAATGCTAAAGGATTTTTCTGAACGAGCAGAGAATGGGAGAGGAAATAATTGCAACAAAATTTTGGATCCTGAAAAGCCAAAGGAAGTGTGGTAACTGTCTTATAGACCCTAGAATCCCAGGCCCACTGTGGGAATGTTCAGAAACAAACTTTGTGTTACTGTAGGGCCTCTAAAATGTTCAGGAGTTGAATGTATTCTTTACTTCTGCAAATAAGAGTGAGGGTGGGACTAAAAACAGGATGATTTGTTGAAAATCTGTTTATAAGGTTATTCTGCTCCATAAATCCTTTCCCTGACTTTGGAAACCCAGGCAACTATCCCTCTTGCCTTTCTTAGCAGAGGGCTAGAGATTTATTTTCTAGCAAGGACAAAATAGAGGGCACCAAACATAGTTGAAAATGTGGGTACTATATTAAAAATAAGGGATTAAGATTCTAGGCTAATCAGATTTTTGTAATTTTCAGTGAACAGTTTAGAAGAGTCTTCTCTAGGAATTAAAACCAACCTAGAGAAATGGTCTGAAGATAACAACATTAAGAATTTCCCCAAAGAAATATTCCAACCTGGTATTGCTACAACAAAGTTCACAGTATCCTACCCTTAAATATGGGCCTGTGACCAAAGATCACTAGACATTTTAGGAATGCCTCTTTTGTGAGAGTCAAAGACCAAACCAAAAAAGAAAATACCAAGTTAGGGGAAATGGAGACCAACTCAGTAGGTAAGAATTGAGAGAAACACATAACTGTCATTTAATAGTTTCAGAAAGGTAAGAGGACATGCTAAAGCTGTGAAATATAAAGGAGAAACAATAAAAAATGAAATTAGAAATGGAAAACTCAATGGAAGGGCTCAAAAATAGTATTGATATATTGAAAGTGAAGCAAAGAGAAAATTGGAGAGAAGAAATAAGAAAATTGGAGCAATTGTCAGGATCTTCAGTGTTCAAATAATACGAGTTCCAGAAAAAGAGAATAGAGTAATTAGAGGGGAGAAATAGGGAATAGAGAACGATTCAACAAAACTGTCCAGAAATTAGAGGACACAAATTTCCAAGTAGAAAGAGCCCATAGAATGACCAATACAAATATGAAGATTAGTCCAAAATAGGGCATATTATTGTTTAATTTTAGAACACAGTGGAGCTTCCAAAATAAGAAAAATAGGAGGTCACATATAAAGGATCAGTAATCAGCATGGCTTTGGACTTCTTGATCCCACACTGGAAACTCGAAGATAGGGAAGCCTTTAAAAAAATTCTTAAGGAAAAATTATTTCCAACTCAGTATTCAATATCTAGCTAAACTGTTGATTAAAGATTAATGACGGTTGTAGACTTGTGATGACACAGAAAAATTTTATCTGCTGTGTTTCCTTTCTTGGGCAGTTATTGTAGGAGGAACTCAACAAAAAAGAAGTAAACTACAAAAATGAACCGATAGAATAGGAAAAACAGGAAATGCAAGTTAAGTAGAGACCCAGGAAATCACTAGGATGATAGTGAAGAATGATCCTACGATTACCAGTTACAGCCATCCAGTCCCAGTAGGAATTGGTCAGAAGGTACCAAGAGAAATATCTGTGAGAAGAGTAAATTGGTAGAATTTGTAATAGGTTTGAAGATATCAAGAGTAGATTTAGACAGAGAAGAGTTTGGGGCTGAATTGGTGATAAGTATGTAGAAAACTAGGTAAATAATAAAACAATGATTAACTCTAGGGAAAACTAGAAAAGAAAAGTAATTAGTATACTATATGGCTCAGCTGTTAATTGCATTTACAGAATCATAATAATGTTAATTCTGAGTATAACCACCTAGCCAAAAATCACGGTGTTGGGAATCTGGGCAAGTAGGCATATGTATGAGGTAAGGATAGGGGAGTTAAAGCTATATTATTATTTTTCATAGTGAAGTTCAATAGATAAAACCTAAAAAACAAAGACACTTTTGAGGGCAAAAGCAAGCAATGTAATTATTGCTTGCTTACATTGGGAAAACTCGAATAAATTGGGAATGTGTAGGAGGCACCCTACCTAAAACAGAAAGAATCAAGAAGTAACAAAGTAGAAGTTATTAGAGAGTTAACTACCCAAGGAGACAGTTAAAGAGATGAAAGTGGTTGGAAATAGGCAATGGGGATCAGAGGACTTCTGATTTTTTAAAAAGTCTCATAAGTCTGTTTGGACACTTGAAACTTTGAACAAGGATACATTTGTGAAAATAAACACTAAATTTAAAAATAAGAGAGTGGAATTAAAGATGTTGAAACACCAGCTGTATACAACTCTGGTAAGTTGTTTCTCTGTAAAAGCAGGCAGAAAAGGAAGGCAGTACCTGAAGGGGGATGGTGAGTCAGGGGGGTTTTGTTTGTGCTTTGTTTTTTTAAGGTAAAATACTAAGATGTTGATCAGAATAATCCAGTTATAGAGGGAGAAATTAGTGTTGTAGAAGTGGAAAGCCTTGAGAGGTGACAGCAGATGGGATTCAGAGGACAAGTAGTATCATGTCATTAGATACTGCATAGTTTATTTTTAATGCAGAATGTGTTATTTTATACATGAGTTCTTTTCCAAAGATGGAATGCCAGGCACTGAGATTTTCTGTTAATTATGTGTAATGTTGCATGCTGAATTTAAAACATATCTGCTTCCATATTTGGCAAAGTTTGAATTGCTTACAGAGTTTGTTATTAATACCTTCCCATTTGATAATTTTTTTAAATGGCTTTTAAAATATTTGTAAAAAACATATGCCGTTCTTGACCATCACTGTGATAAAATAGTATCGTGGTACTTACTCAGCTGGGAAGTCATATCACTGAATGATTCTGAGCTCAAGTTTCTTATATAAAGGAGCATTTGATTCGTAACTGTAACTTGATCCTTTATGATTTGTGATCTTTGTATTCCAATGACTATAACTGATCCTCTCAAAGTCATTATTGCATACCACACTGGCCTATTAATGTCAATATTTAAGAAAAAAGGCTTTATTGACACAACATTGTAAACTGACTATACTTCAGGAAAAAAAAGAAAAAAGGCTTTTAATAATAATATTTAATCTATATTACACCATCTATTTGAAATTCCTTGCTGCGTGTAGGGACATTTCATGTCTTCTAAAAATGAATCCTTAGAATCCATAGCAAGAGCAATTATGACTCTGCCTACTAGTCTTTTTGTACTGAAAGCATCAGTCCTAGGGTAGTCCCCACACAAGACCTTTTGGGTGCTCCCCCATTACCGCTTTGTTTTGTTAAAGTTAATTCAACACCATTTAAAGAAGTCAAGAGGAATCTTGTAACAATTGCTCTAGAGTGCTTATTTGGGCCTACTTCACTTCTTCCCTTATCTTCCCTTAAATATAGCATGTCTGTCAATTGTCTGGGAAAGTAGAGAAAAGATCTGGGACTCTTGGACTAGACTTTTAGAGATGTAGTTTTACATTATTCAGTTAGCTAGACAACAAATAGTATTTGGAAAAATATTGTTAACAACAATATTAAAACAGCCTAATGCTTACCAGTCTGTCTTCCTAAAGCATTTTGGATTTATTTCCCTTATAATTAGCATGGCTCCTGTTTATATAGTCTTAAGCCCTGGTTTTTAGGGTCCTTTTTTCCCCCGTTGTTTGCCCTGTTCTACCTTTTGGTAATTAAACAAGCATATACTTGTTGCTATGTAAGTCTCAGATCTGGTCTTTTAAGTTTAAACTGAAACGGTTCTTTTTAAATTCGTCTAAATTGGCTGTGTTACCTTTGCACTGTTCTTTTTGTTCTGATGATAGAACCAGCCTCTGTTATTACCATGATAAAATAAGTATGTCTGTTGGACCAGAGGTGATCTTTAAAATCTATTCTCTAAAATTCTGTAATTTTGTATTCCATCTGCTGATGTTGACCCAGACACTTAAAATCATTGTTTTATCCTGGAGCTAGTTATTTTTATTTTTAACTCTGACTCCCCCACTCATTATCTTTTAAGACTTCTTAGCCCTTTACAGTCCCATTTCTGCAGCCATAACCGCATAGGCAGTGCAGCATCATTTATCAAGGGTTATTCTCTCTTATTCTCATAAATGTACATTTGAAAACAATGATAGAATATTTTAGAATCTCATGCCCTTTAATCTTTTCTGGTTTAGTTAGAGATACACATTAATTTACACTATTTTCTTAATTTTAAATGAAAAATATAATAAAGTAGAATTTCTTAATGCCTCAGACTGTTAGGATATTTATTAGAAGTAAGGTGATTATTCAGTATTTAATTAATGACTATAAAATATAAGTATCATGGATAAAACCTGCCTTATACTTTAGAACTACATAGAATATAGAGAGAGAAATTTTAGGCTTATGATTCAGTTTTAAAGCAGTAAATTTTAATTCCTTCAATGTTAGTATGAGACCCTTTATAGTAAGGCTCTTCTTGACTTGCTTCCACCCCTCTACCACTCCTACTCTCTCTCACTTCATGCTCTAGTAATTAAAACTTCCAGTTGTGATATGCCTAGATTTTTCTCTAAAGAAAATGCTAAGCCTCTTAAGTTCTCAAATAGGATGCTCTCTCATCTCATAAAGGCCTGTGCCTTTGCAAATTGCTATTCTTATAGTTTCGAATCCTTTCAACTATTACCTCTTCCTGTCCTTTAGTTTGTTATTTCTCGAACTTAAATTGTCATACAAATCACGTGGAGACCTTGTTATAATGAAGATCTGTTTCAGTAGGACTTAAGGTTGGGCCCAAGATTCTGTATTTTAACAAGCTGTCACATGATGCTGATGGTCTCTGGACCACATTTTCAGTAACAAGAATCTAGACTGCCTTGTTCAGTATCAAGAATCTAGAAATAATCAAGAATATTTCCCCGACTCCCCCCATATGCTTTCTTTATTCCTTAATTATAATTATTTAGTATCTCCCTATTCAATGCAGATTTTTGCCAACCATGACTGTGTCTTTCATCCTTGTATTTCCAAAGCTAACTGTACTGTTTAACAGAAAACAGGCTTTCAACAAATGTTTATTGCCCATTGGATGGTGTTATTACAACCTATTTATAGTTGTATAGTCTAATATATACTGAACATTAATAGTGGCTTTTAAATTTTGATCATTTTGTTTTAGAAAGAAAATGAATTATGAGCTTCATTTTTTCCCCCTGTAAAATCCTTTTTTAGAAGGAAAAAAAAGCCTTAAATGTGCATCAACTAAGGATATTTGCTTGAAAATAATATTCCACCCTTTGGTACAAACAAAAACATTTTGAAATCTCTAGGATAACATATAGTGTTTCTCAAGTTTACTGTGTGTGTAGAAATAAGTTTTTTAGAAACCAATGATGATTTATCTTTCTTTCTACCCAAGGAGAAGTACAAATGTCTACCACAAGACGAAAACGTAGTATGTTATGTTGTTTACCGTAAGCTGTAGTAAAATGAGCTCACTTGTTGACAGGTATGTTTTTAGAGACTCTTTATCTTGAATTATATAAAACTATTTTAAAAATTCACAGAGTAATGGTCTATATCAAACTGATAAAAGGAATTTTATGCTTAGCTATAATTACTATTACATTCACCTTCTGTACTGAGCAAATACTGCATGATAGTAAGTACGGTATTTTATCTAGAGCCAAATAAACAGTGTGCAACTTGTGTTCTAAATGAATCTTGAGTTATAATTTTGAATGATTTAGTCTGAACTGCTCTGAAAGAAGTTAAGACATTTGCAGATAATTTCCTTGGCACTTTCTGGAATCATCTGTCTCCTTATCTGTTGGTGCTAACCTCAGCCCTTTAAGCATCTTAGCATTTGACTGCTAAGAGGTAACTAATTAGGATTTCATTAGTTGAAATTATAATCTTTAACTCTTACTCTTGGAAAAAGGATAGACTTCCTTGTTTATTTGATTTTAAAACTTTATTTTTAATTTTTTTTACATTTTAACATCTGACATTGAGACTCATCTTAACAGTTGGCTTATCATTGTTTAATTGGTAGCATTTTTTTCTTTCTTAATGCCACATAAAATAAGTCTTATAGTCAGTGGTATCTTAAATTTGTTAAAATATAGTAACATTTTTAAAAAACACCTATTCTTTGACAACTAATGTGCAGAATATTGTTTTATGTCTTACTTCATTTAACTTCACAGTAATTCCATGAGATTTTACAGATGAGGAAACTAGGTCAGAGAGGTTAAATAACTTGTTTAAGGTCACATAGTAAGTAATGAGCTGGAATTATGACCTATGTTGGTCTGTCTGACACTAGAGTTCCTATGCTTTTATTATAGCATACTGTGTGACTCTTCCACAGGAGATTCTTTAAGAGTTTTGTAGCTAGAGTTGGGTGCAGAAGTGACTTTTGACATCTAGGGGCAGCTTTCTTCCCTTTTCTATGACGTAAATAGTTTGGAGCAAGATATTTACCTTCTGATTAAATTAAATTCTTGTTTATTATGATAGACTTTATTTATTTATTTTAATGATTATCATTTTAGTTTATTCCCTTGTAGTATTTTTCCTGGACAGTTTTTTTTTTTGAGATATAATTCATGTGCCATAAAATTCACTCTTTCAAAATGTACAATTCAGTCATTTTAGTAAATTTACAAAGATGGTCAAGCATCCCCACTCTAAGTCTAAAACATTTACATCACCTGCAAAAACCCAATAGCAGCTACGCTATTCTTCATCCCTTCAGCCCCGGCTCTATTTCTATACGTACTTATCAAAGGCATGTTTTAAAACCAGTATGAATTGCCTGCCCTGTGTTTTTTTTTTTTTCCTCATTGCGGCCTTAATTTGCATTTTCTGAAACATGTGTTTCCATATTTTTTTTTATTAATAAACTTTATTTTTTAGAGTAGTTTCAGGGTCATAGCAGAATTGAGCAGAAAGTACAGATTTTGTATGTAGCCCTCCACACATATACACCCCTACCCTCAGCATCCCTCATCAGTGTGGCATATTTGGTACAAACGATGAACCAACATGGACACATTATTATTAACCAAAGTCCTTAGTTTACATTAGGGTTTACTCTTGATGTTGTACATTCTATAATAGACTTTAAAAAATGTAAGACATAGTTAAATTTAATTGTCCATATATATATCAGAAAACACATTAATAATTATTGAGTTTGAATTTATGCAATCTGTTAACTCTACAAAAATGCTAGGATAGAACTGATTTGAGTCACATGTTTCAGTTATTGCTGTTCCTTAGTGAGTCTGCTCTTTCTCTGTCGACTTTCTTTTTCTTTTAGAGATGATGGTAGTATTTTTGATGGATTGGTGGAAGAAGATGACAAGGACAAAGCAAAAAGGTAGTTCAACTTAAGATGTAAAACAGTAAATAAATGAATAATAATTAAATGTAATAGTAAAAAATGGTAAATCAGTGATATCTAGAAGCTATCTGCGTTAAGAAGTTAGATATGTTCGCAGTGTGAAGGAGCTTAGAATATTTGTATGACATTTATAAATTGAATAAAATTATCCTCTAGAAGTGCCCTTCTCCCCACATATTGTGGTACATAAAGTTTATGTGACATCACTGGTGATGTTAGGCTTCACCACTTGTCTAAGGCAGGTTTGCCTAGATTCACCATTGTAGTTCCTGTTTTTTCCTTAACCTACACTGTTCTTTGGAAGCAGTTTGTTTAGTATAGCCCACCTTTGGAATAGGGATGGGAGAATTAAGCTTCACCTCCCATAGGAGGGGATATCTACACATATTTGAAGTTCTTCTGTAAAAATACTTGTCTCTTTCCTATTTATATCTCTATGCACTCATATATATATTGTATAGACTCATGGATGTGGCCAGACTCTGTGGCCTGTTGTCATTGAGTTCATCACAAGGGCTAAGTACTTCCAACCTGAATGTAGTATGAAGTAAAGTTACTTTAATGGGTGTGATCCAGTGGTAGAGTTGGCAGTGATATTTGATTTCTATAAATTTCTTATCATGGAGCCAAAATACCTATTTTGAATTGTTGCTTCATGGAAGCTATATGATCCTGGACATACTCTTTTTTATGGCTGAGTTGTCACACCTATAAAATGAAAAATAATAATGAAGTCTATCTCATAGGAATTAGATTTCATAATGTTTTCAGTAGTGCCTAACATATAAATACACAACAAATAACAGCTCTAAATTTTAACCCCGCCCATGTCTTCAGATGTTTCATATATACTAATTCTGAGATACCTGTTTTCTACTTACTCCTTTCTAGAGAAATATAATTAGACCCATTATGTCTAACTTCCTCTGGTATAAGTTCTTTAAAACATCCAACAGGCAATTTCATGATTTCTAAACTCCCCCCACACTATTTATCCACCAAAATCAGTATCTCATGTTATATTTCACTTATTGATAAACAGCATTATCAGTAACTTGGGAATCCTTTGATTTCTCTTTTGCTTCCCCACTCTAAACCAATTTCCCTAGAATTGCTGAGTTATGCCTGTTAACCCTCAGATCCACACTGCTTTGTTAACACTGCCACTGCCATGGTTTATAGGCTAGGATATTGCAGTTGCCTCCTAAATGGTCATCTGACCATTTGGTCTTGTTCGGCATACAGTAAGTTTTCAGTAGTATTTGTTAAATGAATTTGTTTTGCCAAGCACTGGTCCTTTCATTACTCTAATGCTGAAATGGTCTGATGAACAAGCAATTCTCTTCATGTCATTTCTTTGCTTAAAACCTTTCAGTGCCTTCCCATATCTTTCAGGATTAAACTAAAATCCTTTTTCATAGCATAAAAATTTCATAATTTTTTTCAGTACTGCCCCACTTGCTCCCCATCCACAGCCTAACTCCAACATAATTGGGCACAGAAAGCCTGTACACGAGCCACTTAGCCATGCCGAGCTACTTGTGATAGGTTTTTGTTTTTGTACAAGGTTACTATGTCTAAAATGTCCTACTCACCCCAACTGTCATCCCTTTCTCACTCAGGCTCCATGACTCAATTCGGCACACTTAGGAGTTTCCATAGGAGTTAGATGAATTTCTTGAAACGGCTTATCATTCCCCAGTTATTTCCCGCCCTTATTAGCACAGTCTCTGTCATTATAACAAAGCACTCAATGCTTGGTGAGGGAGTCAGTTCATTTGTGTTATGTTTCTTAAGAGATTTGAACAGTTGTATTTTTTCACAGTGCTAATATAGAATACATGCTTCTTCTTTATTGAAGTAAAGTTAAATTACATTAGTAGAATTATCCTCTGACCTTTGGGGAAAGTATTATACTTTGCTTAAACAAAAATTGAATTCTGAAATACAACTTCACAAAGCAGATAATTAGAAATATTATAGAATGATTAATTGCCCTGTAAATAATTGTATTTACTTACCTCTAGAGGTCTTAGTGCAACTTAGAGTTTGTTTACAGGTTACTGCTTCACACGGAACAGTGGGAATTATTCACTTAGCACATATATTTTGAGCACTTACTGTTTGTTAGGTGTTATGCTTAAGTGCTTAGATGAAAAAATTTGGGCTCTGTTACCAAGAAGCCCACAGCCAAATGGAGAGACAGATATGCAAATAAGTGGTTACAGCTCTGTTCTGGAGGCTGGGATGGAGGAATAAAGAGGAAGAATATGTGGGTAAACCTGAGGGTAGGGAGATTTTCATTTTTAGATTTCTGTTTGTAATTTAAAACTTACAGAAGATGAATAACTTTCTCCTATTCAGTAATTATTAGTAATTTGTATTTATACATTATATGTACTTTCACAGTATATCTCAGTAATATTCATAATAACCTCATTAGGAAAATACCAGTTCTTGATAAATAATGACATTAAATTAAACCTGAGATTTGAATGTAATTTGTCTTACTCACATTTTCATTAAAACATGTATGCCAAATGCTTAATATGTTTCTCTAGTGATAAATTGAGAAGAAAAATTATTGTCCTAATTAAATGTATATTGTAACCTAGGAAATAATATTTATTACTATCCATATTGACAGAAGTAACATGCCATGTGGTTGTGTCAATATTGAGCATTGTATTAAACTCTTGTGTAATTAAATGGATTGTTTGAAAACTGCTTATTTAATTTTTTATTTCATCAGAGTATCTAGAAACAAATCTGAGAAGAAACGTAGAGATCAATTTAATGTTCTCATCAAAGAATTGGGATCCATGCTTCCTGGTAATGCTAGAAAGATGGATAAATCTACTGTTCTACAGAAGAGCATTGATTTTTTACGAAAACATAAAGGTAAATTTTTAATTTTGTAAAATGGATTTATTTAAAATAACAGATCCTCTCTTAAAGCATAATGTGATATAATCTTGGCAGTAAAGATTGGATGCTTCCTAAAATTTTTTTAAGAGGAAGAAATAATAATTGCCTTTTTAAAGATTTCCTAATATGTTCTTTCTTTCATTCAACAAACATTTATTTAGTGCCTACTGTATCCTAGTAGGTTAACAGTCCTGACCTTCGAGTAACTCAAGCCAAGGGAGAGAAACATATAAACAGCTAATTACAATGAAGATAATTATAATGTGAGTAGTGCTTGTAAACCATAAACTTTATGTGAGAACACAGAGGAAAGAATGTGTCAGTAAAAAAGTAGTTGATTTTTCAACTGAGTCTTCCTTTTAGATTAACTAAGAAAAACAGCAGTTCACATGAGGAAATAGCATGTACCAAACCAGAGAAGCTGGGAGAGTTCAGTTTAACTGGAGCATAGTTTGAGTTGGAAAATTATGGGTCTATTTGAAAGCAAGGGAAGAGTACGATTGAGAGGGTCTTACATATCATTTTAAAAGGGCTTCAGTGTATATTTAGGGAATAAACACTGTGTTTTAAAGTGATTATTTGTTAATCAAACAAAATCACTTTGACTAAGTCATGAAAAGAAAATTTTTAAGAATATTAAGTATTTTGGTAATATAATAATTGGAAAACTTGTAAAAGGACATTTCGTTTTAGATACAAATGAAACTGCAAAACTTCTCAAAAGGAGAATTTATAACTAGTGTCTCTTTTTCTTGCGGGCTCACTGTGGAATGCATTATTAGCCTGGTTTATGACCCACCACTCTTTAAAATTATTTTTGTTAATTTCACTAATGCCATCACCCCCACTCCTCATGCCCTCTTCTGCCAATGAAGCAGTAGCTTTTTGTTATACCTCATCCTCTTCAGCATCTCTGAAGCACTGGACATTTTCATTTATCCTCCACTGGCTTTCTTTGCCCTTGGCCTGAGTTACTCTACACTTCTTCATTCACTTCCCCCCTCCCTAACTGAGCTGATTTCTTTCCTCTTTCTTTTTCTGTCCTCTAAATGTAACAGTTCTCAAGTCTTTTGTGCTTTTGCCTTTTTTTTTTTTAAACACTGGTTCCGTTGGTTATCTCAGTTCATAGCTTCAGCTCTTGCCTCTCTATTAAACTGCTAAATCTGTATTTTTAGATGCAAACTTTTCAGTCTTTTATTTCCAGGTAACTTCTGGATCTTTCTTGTGCATGTCCTCAAACTCAGTGCATCTAAAACTGAACTCATTTTCATTTTGTCAGGTCACCTGTTTCTCTCAACTTTCTTGTTTTCATTTTTATACCACCATCCTTTCAATTCCCCAGGACTCAGACCTGAAAAGTTATTTTAAATCTTCCTTAGTATAGTATCACAGTGGCCAAATTTTGTTGATTCTTCTGTAAATGTGTCAGAATTGCTTGTCTTCATTTTTATTGCCACCATCATCATTACATTTTACCTCTACAGATAGTATTTTCACTAACCTCAGTGTCCCTTGCAAGATGGCACATTCAGTCCCTCAGACATTTTAGGAGTTCAATAAATGATTGTTGAATGAAATGAAGTAATATGCATGCATAATTATTTCACCCTGACAAAAGAGGACTAATTTTGGCATTAAGTAGGTAAGTTTTTTCAAAATTGGATATATGATTCTCACAAAAATAAAATTTACCTTAAATTGAAAGGTAATTTTTATATACTTATTGCTCTAAAAATAAACCTGTGTTTAACTAAACTTACTGGGATTTATTTGTGGATTAAGTCCTTTTTTCTGAATATATATAATTGATGTGAATTTGAAAAGCATGACTGTATTGCACAGAATCAGTAGCTCTACTTCACAGTTACTCTTTATATCTAGTAAAGACATTTCCAGTATGCCAGATTTGGGATACCAATTTAATATGCCATATTTACATATCTGGTCAAACAACTTAGTCCATATTTTTCATTGCAAAGTAGAGTATATTTTGTAGAGTAAAATCTGTGATACAGGTTTTTATTTTACCTGTTTTAATATATCTGCATTTAAAAATGGAAAAATGTTTATTGCCTAAGTAGTTCAGATTTTATCATTTATGAATAGCTTTCTTATAACTAAATCCATTAGAAGTATGTTACAAAATAAACTATAAAAATTGTTAAAATGTATACCCCAAGCCAAGGATCTCCAAAGTTTTGACCAACTTCCTACTGCTAGGAAACATGCAAGAAGACACTAAGTAGAATCAATCTGGGATTATTACTATAAAGTTTTTGCCTAAAGTCTTAATTCAGTCTCACTGATTAATTAAGAGTAACGCACTTCAGACTGGGAAGAATCTTTCTGCTTGGCAATAGGCAAGCCTAACATCTTCTTTTCTAAAAGCAGACTGACTGGCCTCCTTGACTCCTTTACTCCAAGTTCACGTCCTTATATCTTCTCTAGGTACTACCATTTGAATAGCAAGAAAAAGGAAGGGGAAAAAAGAGTATGTTCCTAATGCTTGATCTAATCTGCTTGTTCTGATTCTTGTTTGGTCATTGTGTCAAGGAGGAAGCAGTCTCAGGCCTGTCAGCAGCACAGGCTCTCAAAGCCCCCCAGAGAAAATCCAAAGAGGCTAGTATTTTTAAGAGACTAAATCTAAGGAGATAACTTGCTGTATTAGCTCAAATATTTTTCATCGTACCAAAACTTGTACCTCCTGATACCTACCTAGACCAGTAAATATTATTGCCTACGGTTCTTTAGAGTGGGAGAAGAGAAGGCAACTTGTAGGACTTCTGTACTCTATCTACCCCACTACCCCAAACTTTTGGTTGGACTATGCCACTAATGTGTCAATCTGTTTGCAGAAATCACTGCACAGTCAGATGCTAGTGAAATTCGACAGGACTGGAAACCTACATTCCTTAGTAATGAAGAGTTTACGCAATTAATGTTAGAGGTATGTCCGTATTTAATTTTTGAAGTTTATTTTCCTTAAAAAAGAAATCACAGGGGTTACTAATTTTAGTACAGTTTTAACGATATTAATTTAATATTTAAAAACCATAATTCAATGTAAATCAGTAAGCTATCTCTTCAGTTAAAATTAGTAGATGTAAATATTATAAGGAAATAGTACTATGTGGTAAAATAATGCCAAATTTTCATATTTTCATTATTATCTGAATTTTTGAGAGGCTTAATAAAAGTTCAGAAATCAAATAATAGTTCCAATTTTGTTAAATTTTTTCTCTAAAAAGTAATAATTTGTTTTCAAAGATGACAATCTAGCTTCATGCAAGAAAAGCATGTTCTTAACAAGAGATACCTAATTATCTCTTTAGATATAAATATGTTTATGAAAGGGTACACACAAGCTGATGTTTTCAACAAAAAAAAGGAAATAAACTCATTTAATTACTCTTTAATTTTTAATTTATGGTATTTTTCAGTGTAATCATTTAATAAGATCTGTGTTAGTTATAAACTACCCTGCTTTATTGGTATGAAAAATTTCTTATAAAGTTATAAATTGTTGTAATATCTATACGTACTTACTAATAACCTTAATGAAGGTAAATTACCTGTTTACTAATAAGCTAAGTAGAAAGCATTGTCTTCAGATTTTTCTTTACGATGAACAGATTTTTAATTTATTTTTTAATGGAGATACTGAGGATTGAACCCAGGACCTCATGCAAACTAAGCATGAGCTCTACCACTGAGCTTATTTCCCTCCTGCTATGAACAGATTTTTTTAAATTAATTGCCGAGACACATGTAGTGCATACATAGATAAATATCAAAGACAAATAAAATATTCTAGAGATTATAACATTACATATAATATGCAACAGAAAATTTAAACATTAAAATTTTGAAAATATAAATTAGTTGTCTCATGATTTCCTCACAGCTTTTAAAATTACATTTCTGAAAAATATTACATTTAAAAATTTTTAACATGTCAAGCATATTTTTTATTTTTAGTGTATGTTTACACCTATTAAGTAAATATATGTTTTAATGTTAATATGCCAAAATTGAAGGATATGTATAAATGTGTGTATATATTGTAACCTGGGTCCAGCTAACCTAGTTGTGTTACTGTTGGCTAGTTATGTTGATCAGATTACAGATGGGCAGTCTGAATACCCTTCTCAGCAGAATTTCAGATGTAGGCTATATCTTGGAATGTTAGAGCTGCTAGTAGAAGAGTTGAGATCATTCAGGTCAACTTCTTCCTTTTACCAGTGAGGCCTGAAGAGGATGCAGCTTGTTCAAGGTCAGATGGCTAATTAATCGAAGAACTGAGACTAAGATCTTAAAATTCACTTACACCTTGTATGTTGGCTATCTCTCTCCATTCTTCCATTGCCACCTATCCCACTCCCTCTTATCTCTGTTACCTAAGGAATATTCCTTGCTACCCTTGATAGTAGGCGGTAGAGGGGTGTGGGAGGGTGTGGTTTGCCTGACTAAACCTCTATGCAAAGTCTCTCTGTGAGAAGTCACCTAGTAAGGAGTTCTTTCCCCTTAGCAGCTGGCAGCTCTCTTCAGTACTCTACAAGGAAAGGGTCAGTGCCTTATCTGCCTCATCAGAAGGAGGTACTGTCCCTTTCCCTAGAACTTTCATCCAGTCTTCCCAGATTAAACACTCAGTAAGTAAACTATGAAGGTTTACACAGGCCTTTTGTTGAGGGTCAAGTAGATATCAAATAGGAAGATGAATTTTAATGAATGAACCCTTTCCTTTCTATCACACAGTGTAGGCAAGGGGTAAGGTTCACAGTCTTCAGTCTCTGGATGAATATGTCCTTCTCTGTCTTGCTCTTCCTTCCACATCTGTCTGATCTTCCTCCTCAAGGCCCCTTCAGTTTTTGGTATACCTACCTACCTTATTGGGAAATTAAATACTTCCATTCAAAAGAAGTCTGATTCTTTCTTGTGTTAACACTTGGCCAGATGCTTGTGGAGGCTTTTCTTTACTGAATCTTTGCCTGCTTTTAAAGAGGAAGGGGCAGGCTCTAGTTCTAGGAATGGGATTAAGTCATTAAGAGTTCTGATTTTAGTTTATTCTCTTTACAGAAGAGAGCTGCATCCCAGTTCTAGGGAATATCCTAAGAGCAAATAGAGATCATCATTGAAAATAATAATTTGTTTTCAAAGATAACACTGTCTAGCTTCACTCGAGAAAAGCATGTTCTTGATGACATTTTGACCCTTTTCGTTATGAAATAATACCAGCATTTATTGTACCAAAGAGTTTTTGTAAAAATTTAATGAATTTGCTTAAATTACAAGTTTCACCCTTTCCCCTTACATTAGCCAGGAATGAGTTTGTCTGAGCCATTCTAGAAGATAGACATCTACACAAAATAAGTTCTTTCTAATATCCAAATTTCTTCCTCAATAGAAGGGGTGGGGGGGATGTCTTTTTCCATACATTCAACGATTGCTTAGAATTAGAGGGAGGTTGCTTAAAACATCAGATTCATAAATTACATGCAAGTATTTTTATTTGCCATGTGCCAAACATATGCTAGGTGCTACAGATACAGTGTTTATGTAGTTCTTACCCAGAGATTGCTATCATTTGAGAGAACCCTATACTTAAAACAAGAAATTCAAATTTAGTTTGATAAATACTTTGGTAGGAGAAGAGAACTCTTCTTATGGTTTATCTCTAATGCTGTATGTCTTCAACATCTTTTTCATTGAATCTTCTTTTCCTTCAGCCTGCAAATATATTTCAGTTACTATTTTAAAAAATGACTTCCCTTGATACTTAGTCCCCTTAAAATGAGACCTCTCATGAACTTTAGAAGGGAAGAGTGGTTTATAATAGCCTTCTGATCATCCACCCATCTCTAAACTCATTGTAGTGTGACTCACCTTCCTACTGATATCAGTGACTCTTGAAAGTCACCAAAATTCAGTTTTATTTTCTCATTCTTTATCTTAATTGATCTCCTTTTATACTGAACCATCGCTCTTCCTCCTCACTCACTTTGTCATTCTTTCCCCTATTGGCTTCGTTGACAGCAGTGCATTTTGTCTTCTCTGTCATTTTCTCTGGCACTTTTCCTCCTCCTCATCCCCTTAAGTAGATAATTCCCCAAGGATTTGTCTTTGGCATTCTCTCTCTTTTGCAGACCTCATTTCTTCAGCTGCCACTTTGGTACCTAGGATTCTTAAATGAAAAACTTTGTAATATGTATTAAGGTACAGGATTTCTTTAATATTAACTGTTCTTCCCCTGTGCTGATTTCTCTCCTGAACTCTAACATCACATTTCTTAATGATTGCCTAAATCCTTTCTTCTCTCTTCTTACTGCTGCGAATTTCATTTGAATTCTCATTAACTTTCCCAACTATTCTGAAAGCCACTTAGTATTTTCTTCTTAATTCTCTTTTCCTCTGAATCCACATTACACACTGCTTCCAGACTGTTCTTGAACAAAATCCTCATGTCTTACCCTGGTATTCAAGGCCTTTCACGATCTGACCTCAGTCTACTTTTTCAGTAGACTAAGGCTAATTTCCCTTTCACTTTATTCCACACATACCTCCCTGTGCTTCATTCACATACTTCTCTGTCAATATATCCAAAAAGTGATAATGTATTCTTTTGTGTGCCGAAGACTTATTATCAATAGCATGTGTGCTTTGGAAATACTAGCATCTTCAAATAAGGCCATCTTCATATAATAACTAATATGCTAAAAGTGGAAGAACATTAAGTCTATCTTCTAGAAACCAACAATTCAATAATGGCCATAGTTTTGTTTGTTTTTTCTTCTTTTTTTTTTCCCCAGCAGCATTTTAAAATGCACAAAAATAGGTACTAAGGTAGTAAAGGGGAAAAGCTAACATTTTGACAGTGCTCTGGAAATTTCCACAGTAAGCCCTTTGTCATTTATTTTAGGTTTTTATTTCTGTCCTGTGAAATACATTTTTCTTTTCATTTAACTGACCATTATGTTTAATTTCAGGCTCTTGATGGTTTTTTTTTAGCAATCATGACAGATGGAAGCATAATCTATGTGTCTGAGAGTGTAACTTCATTACTTGAACACTTACCAGTAAGTATAAAAATGCTGTAATCTCTTTCTTATTTAGTGCCTATTTTAAATATTCTAAAGCCCTTGAAAGTGGACAAGTTGAACATTAGTAGAGTGGGAATGAGACTATGTATTTGTTTTAGCATGTCTATGGTTTCCCAGGTCTGTCATGACTCTGATTTATAGTAACTAAATAAATACTCAACTGTCACTTTATCTCACCTCTCTTCTTCCTGCTCTCTTTATTCTAATGCTGAGTTTTCAGTATTTGCTGTTTAATCAGTAATTCCTGTGGTGAAGATGTAATCACTGAGAGTGTCTCGAGAATAACTAAATTTCTACTGAGATATTTGTTACAGCTAGAGTAAGTCATAAATGATTTTCTCAAAAGAATGACTTACGAAAACATACTGGAAATAGTAGGTACAGACCTTTTGTGCTCTGTGGCTTGAATTGATAATGTTTCAATGGACATATTCAATTTGTTATTAATATGACCAAAAGGGTAGAAAATTAGAGAAGAATTACACATATAATTTTGATTAGAATGGGGAATAACTGAATTATGTGTTTGCTGTTTACTTAACATGTATTTATCGAACATCTACTATGTGTCAGGTACTATGCCAGGTGCTCTGCTGCAGTTGACAGTTTATGAATTTGAAGTTTTTATTTAATATGTAATGTTCTTATCTAAAGTGGGGCTTGTGGTATAAATATTCTGAAATTACTTAAAAATTACTCTTAAAATGCCCATGTCCTTAAAATTTATAACAATACATAACAGAGTCAAATGTTCTATAAAGGTCTCTTTCGAGAGAGAATGACGAGCAGTATCTCCCTCCCTCTGATTACTCTGCTGCTTTGTACTTTATAAAGAAAATGGATTCTACACTTAAAAAGGCAGATTCTAAAAGGGTACTGCTTTGTTTCTGAAAGCCGGGCGGTAGTAATTTGCCAGTTTCTTTGGGTAACACAGAAAATAACTTGGCTTTACTGGTTCTCTAGGGACTCTACCAGTAAGCTCAAACAGTAGGTGATTTAGCCTAATATCTAAAAATTGGTTAAGCATAAACAGTGCAATTATAGCAATATGTAAGTAAACTATTATGGGCAGAGAAAAGGACAGACTGATAACTGAATTTGGGGCGCAGTTCTTTTTAAAAAATATTTACATAGTGAAAAAAGCCAGGGAAAAAAATTCTTTATAGGATTAAGATAAAATTGAATAGTAGAATCTAATAAATAAAACAAAAGAATGTATACAACAAAACAGAAACAAACTCACAGATACAAACTAGTGGTTACCAGTGAGGTGGGGGGGGTGGGATGAGGAGCAAGATAAGGGTATGGGATTAAGAGACACAAGCTATGTATAAAATAAATAAGCAACAAGAATATATTATACGGGAGAAGGGTATAGGTTAGTGGTAGACTATGTTCTTAGGATGCACGAGGTCCTGGGCTCACTCCCCATTATCGTCATTAAAATCAATCAATCAATAAATCTAATTACCTCCCCCAAAAAGAAAAAAATGCCTTAAAAAAAGAATATATTATACAGCACAGGGAAGTACAGCCATTATTTTGTAATAACTTCATGTGGTGTATAGTCTACTGAAAATATTAAATCACTATGTTGTGCACCTGAAACTAATATTGTGAATCAATTATACATCAACTTAAAAAATAAGATTAATTTAAATAAAGGTATAATTATATGCTTTTAAACCATAGATGATTGTATTGGCTTTTCTTTTCAGTTAAGTATTTATAGAAACTATACAATCTTTAATTAGTCATAATCAGAGCATAATTTGAAATGTGGTTACATTTTTTAAAAGCCTGCTTCTTGGATACTTTCCATGGATTTCATTCAGAATTAGGTGCTTTTTTTTTTAATCTTTTTTTTTTTTTTAAATTGAAGCATAGTCAATTTACAGTGCTGTGTCAATTTCTGGTGTACAGCACAATGCTTCAGTCATATGTGAATATACATATATTCGTTTTCATATTCTTTTTCACTGTAAGCTACTATAAGATATTGAATATAGTTCCCTGTGTTGTACAGTATAAACTTGTTTATCTATTTTATATATACCAGTTAGTATCTGCAAATCTCAAACTCCCAGTTTATCTCTTCCCACCCCCTTCTCCCCTGGTAACCATAAGTTTGTTTTCTATGTCTGTGAGTCTGTTTCTGTTTTGTAAGTAAGTTCGTTTGTCTTTTTTTTTTTTTTTTTAATGATTCCACATATGAGTGATACCATACGGTATTTTTCTTTCTCTTTCTGGTTTATTTTACTTAGAATGATATTCTCCAGGGCCATTCATGTTGCTGCAAATGGCATTATTTTATTATTTTTAACAGCTCATACAACTTAATAAGGAAGAAAAAACCCAATCCAAAAATGGACAGAAGAACTAAACAAGCAATTCTCCAATTAACACATACAAATGGCCAGTAGGCACATGAAAAAATGCTCAGTTATCACTAGTTATTAGAGAAATGCAAATCAAAACTACAATGAGGTATCACCTTACACCAGTCAGAATGGCCATCATTCAAAAATCCATAAACGATAAATGCTAGAGAGGGTGTGGAGAAAAAGGAACCCTCCTACACTATTGGTGGGAATGCAGTTTGGTGTAACCATTGTGGAACACATGGATATTCCTCAAAAGATTAAAAATAGATTTACCATATGATCCAGCAGTCCCACTCCTGGGCATATATCCAGAGGGAACCTTAATTCAGAAAGACACCTGCACCATAATGTTCATAGCAGCACTGTTTACAATAGCTAATACATGGAACCAACCTAAATGTCCATTGACAGATGACTGGATAAAGAAGTTGTGGTATATTTATACAATGGAATACTTCTCAGAATTAGGTGCTTTTCTTCTCTGTTCCCATATTACCTTATACATATTGGCATAATGACAGTGAATTGAAGTTTTCTGCTTATTTGGATAATTATGGTAGCTGTAAGCTTTCTAAGTACAGGCACTTTATCTCTGTAGCCCCATAGGCTGGCTGATTTCTCAGAGGCACTTGGTAATTATTTATTGAATACACGAAAGTGAGTAGACTATTGGATGTAGTTGTTTTAAAAATTCCTTCCAAATGGCACACTGGTGTTAGATCTTTAGTGAGGGAATGTTTAATAACATTTTCAAATAGGCATGTCTGCAGCAGATCTAGTTCGGATCCAAGTGTTTGATCAGTAACATTCTTCCTCAGTGAAAACCCTCTTCACCTTCCCATTCCCTCCTGGATTTTTAAAAAGACCCTTTTATTTTAAAACTATTTTTAGACTTACAGCAAAAGTCAAGAAGATAATATAGAGAGTTCCCATATGTCCCATAGCCTATTTCCTCTGTTGGTAACATCTTCTGAATCTTTTTAATTGTTTATGTCATCCAAAGCGTGTGGACTGGCAGGTGAATTTTGGGGCAGTGGAGATTACTGCTGATCCAACAGACTCACTTCATTCCACACTGAGTTAATAGTGTCCTTTATTAAAACAGTTCTTTACTGCTCTCCAGTTACTGTGGATACTTTCCTTCAGATCACTGATATTGCTGTATTGTATGTCACTTGATGGTTTTGAATCACAAGTGTGTTTTGAGAAAATGAAACAGTACTTGTTTAGGATCAAACATAATAAGGAAAAAAGTACATGATTTTCTGTTTTGACTTGTTGTTAATAATTAAACTGTAACAGGTGCTAAATAAAAATTTTAAAACAATGGTGTTCCTTTCTTTGTCTTTTAACATATATACCTTTTTGTCTAAAATAGAATTTTGGCTCTTGCCCAAAAGGAAAAGAAACATTAGCAGATCCCTAAATATAGACCTTAATGTTTATAATTCAGTTCTGTGGAGAAATTAAAACTTGCCATCTTAATCAGTGGTCAGTATGACTTAAATTTTTTTATTTTAATTTTTAAATCTGACTATAAAAGTACAAGGCTGATTCTACAAATCCTGTAAAATTTTTTTTTCTTAACTTTGTCACATCATACTTATGAAATTAATTAGGGTACATTTTAACCAATTTGTGGATGATAATCAGGAAAGGAAATCTATGGATTTTTTTTTTCCTGGTATGGCTTTCTGTGGCACAATTATAGTGTTGTACCACCTATGCCGGAGGGGATTTTAGACATCCTTAGCCCAACCCTGCTATTTTTATTGGAAGCATACATGAAAACCAGAGAAATTGAACTTATTGTGCAACAGCTTAGTGAAAGCGCCAGGACATTAAGTTGAGTCTCTTTACTGGGAACTTAAAATTTGTAAAATTTTTCAGTGTAAGATTGGTTTACTCACAGTTGTTTAAATGTATTCCTGAGGAGAGAGTATATTCAATTTGTACCGTGTAATATGGGGAGGAAGACTAACCTTGTTACAGCCTAACAGTCCAGAACTAAAGGTGCCACTGTTAAGATACTGGACGAGCCTTTCCTTTTCTACTCTCCTAACTTGACAATTTTGAAATAACAGATACAGGTGTGTTGTAAGAAAGTCAGTGCAGTCTTTGGTGTAAATGCAGTATGCAGAAATAATGATTGAGACTTTTTTTTTTTTTTGGTAAGTTATGAAATGATTATTTACAAATAAATCTTTTTAATAAGGAAATAAATATTTGAAATAAGCAAATAAAGCTTATTTGATAGGGCCAGAATCTTTGTTCCTTATGAACTGTACTTAAGGAACACAGTTGTTTGAAAACATGTTATGTTCAGCATATACTTGACTTTTTTTTTTTAGAGGAGCTTTCCGTCCCTTTTGAGCAACTACACTCTATAGCAGTTATTTAACTGTCCTTTGGCTTCCTGAGGGAAAAAATAGCGGTAATAGTTAATAATTTTTACTAACTGGTCCCATTGACCTAATGGAGAAAAAACAGCCTATTGATTTATATCATATGACAATCAGAATTTACATTCACAAAAATGAGGGAGATAGAAGAATCGAGATAGCTGCTGTTTTCTTTCCTTTGAATTGTGCTTGGGAACTGAGTGCATGGTTTGGCAACATCAAGTATGATCAGCTTCATTAAGAGATTTGAAACACAGTGGTTAATGGAGAGTTTCACACAATAGTTAATTTGTTGCCTGGTGACTCTGGTACTTGGGGTTATCAAGTGTCAGGGGAAGCAGAGTGGTGGGAAACCAGTGCTTGTGATCATGCCACTCTGTATACTGGCCAGTCATATTCTTTTCTCTATGACTATGAGACACCCTATAAATTTATATATGAAAATGCAAGGGTACTATAGGTCAAATCATTTACTGAAATAGTGTAAGAAATTGTCAGGAAGAATAAATAAGAGTAGGAAAGTATAACCATCTCAAAAATGAGTTTTAGTTCTCCAAATTGGTGTCTTACGTTTCTGTTTAGACTATTTTTTACATTAATATCAATGCCTATATTTTGATACTTTTTTAATAAAAGACAACTTTCTGGCCTTTGTTGTGCATGCCTTAATTTTTAGTTTATTCTTTCTGTTCTACAGGCTTTTAGACATTCAGAAAAATCTCTTATTAAAATGCAGATGTGTTTTTGATGTGGTTAACTCCTAAGGCTTTATCAAATAACTCCTTAGTCCAAAATCTTTTACTGTGCTAGTAACTGTTACACACAAAGTACAGTGTTAATGTGTCTTGATTTCAGGGATAGGAGATGAAGTTGTAAGAGAGAGGGCCCTTTTACTCACCTGTGAGGCAGTAGGACATAAAGATTAAAATTAAGTATTTTTGATGGGAAATGAATTATATGAATAATAAGTACTTAAAGGAACTTTATCCTTTTTACTGTGGATTATGCAGTTAAAGTGAATTTTTTTTGAAGAAAATAATTTGAACTGGGCTTTGAAAGATGGAAGGTACAAACGTGTGAGAGAGGGGAAGGATTTTCCACTTTGTAGGATGGGCCTTGAGGGCTAGAGAAAAGAAAGGAGGGAGAGTGTGAGTGTATGGCTTGTACAGAGAGTGGTAAACAACCCTTTCCCACCTTCTACAGTCCCCAGTGACTCTTTGTTATTTGAGGTTTTGTTGTTGTTTTGCTTTTAGCAATCTTTACAATGTTTAAGATACAAGCAGAATAAAAATGGAACTTCTTAATGGAACCCTTAGCCCTGTCTTCATGGCTCCTTTTCACTTCCCTTGCCCTCCCATACTTCAACAGTCTTGAAGATAACACTTCAGTATCACCAGAATTCCACAGAGCAGTCTGAAAATGTAGAGAAACCAAGTAGACTGGACTGGATTTGACAGGAAATGTGAAGTCACTGAAGTTTGGTTGTCAGTTTGTTCTTCAGGACAGACTCTTATCTTACTCACTTTTGATTCCACAGCAGTGGCACATTGTAAGCAACCTGAGGTTTGTCAAATAACTGTTGATTAAAGCCATATTTTAGCAAGGTTTATACTATTTAACATATTACTTGCCCTTTTTTGAGAGGGGGAGAATTACCTTAAAGCATAGCTTTTGACAGTGGGTTACAGAATAGATGGCTGGGAAAGATGAAATAAAAAAGAAAGGACACCAAAGTCAAGTCTCCTCTTCATGTAGCCTGTGCTAGTGCTGTGGTCCTTTGTGGTAGTGTACCACATTGTTAATATTGACATTAATCCTACCACCATAATTTACCAGAGGTTGGGATGTATGGTAAGGTTACGTAGTGTAGCCAAAGATTCTTCTAATCAACTTCCTCAATCCTGTTAACATTTTAAATGTTCAAATTTGATGGAACTGAACTTTATAAATAATTTATCAGCCTTTCAAGATCATACTGATCATGGATCTGATGACTGAAGTATCAAAGGTGCTGAGGTCATGTTAGCCTTCTTCCACCTTCTCACTCTTGAGTTTTGGGTTGTTTTCTATAACTTGACATTTGTCAGTTTTTACAAATAATTGAAAGTTAACCATATGCTCATCTAATGTTTTAAGAGTGATTATATACTTTTAAAATAAATGTCTCTTGAATCATTATAATTATTTAATTTTTAAAAATTTCTTTTTCAGTCTGATCTTGTGGATCAAAGTATATTTAATTTTATCCCAGAGGGGGAACATTCAGAGGTTTATAAAATACTCTCTACCCATCTACTGGAAAGTGATTCATTAACCCCTGAATATTTAAAATGTAAGTAGTAGCTGTTAAGCAGAGAGTTAAGTGTATTTGGCTGTGTTATCCTTTACTTTTGTAATTTTGTGACAAACACAAGCATGTTTAACCAAATTAACACTTAGCATCATTCCTTATACCCTATTTGATCTTTTAAAAATATTAATATATATAAAATGGAATTTTGACCATATTAAAAGTCTAAACTCTATTTCAGAATACATTGAAATCTCATCTTTTTAATTATAATATGCCATAAAACTATATTTTACAGAAAAATGAAACTTGGTAATATTAATTTTTATACAAAATCTTACTGTAATGAGAAAAAATTAAACATTCTCATTTTCACCATCACTAACCAATTGAATGCTGAAACTATGGGACAGAACTTCTGTATTTAAAAAAATTATTTAATAAGGGAAATTGTTTGCTTTATAAATTAAACAGAATTAAACAGTAATTTATTGGATGTATCTAATGTGCCAGGCAATTGTGCTATATCATGAAAGTGCCAAGAGTAGTGAAAAATAGTCCCTGCCTTCAAGAAGTACAAAATATTATGATATAATCTGACTTTTCCCCTAGATTTGTTAACTGAATTAATTTGATCAGAATACCTCATTTTCTTGAATAAATTATCCTGTGTAAAATCTGAAATTATTACAGCTCTACATTTGGTCATTAGTTAATAGATATCTTCTTTAACCACATTTCCATGATTTAAAATTTTTTACTTTTTTGTTAATATTGACATTAATCATTTTAAAGGTTCTTTGTATTTTGAACCCTTAAATTCTGTAGCATACTAACTGTTCAAGAATTGAGATACACATACATACACACACACATGCACACATATTTAAGTATATATGAATGTGTATCTTTGATCAGAATAGATAGCCTGTCAGAAGGAGTTGAGAAGAACTAGAGACCAAGAGAATCCATCTGAAGCCAGTTTATAATTGCTTAAAAATTAAGTTCAGATGACACTGACCAGAAGACCATGCTAGTCTCACCTAGGGGAAAGATTTGGGTTGGGTTTAATGATGTAGGGGCCAATTGTATGCCTGTAAGTAGTATTTGAACTCAAGATTTGAATGACATTGCTTGAGATAAATATATAGAGTAAGAAGAGAAGAATTAGAAAGGTGGAACCCTGGGACACGGCAAGAGATGGGCGGCAGAGAAGGAGTCTGCTTTAGAGACCTTCGCGAGGGTAGCACTGGCTGGAGAGCTGCCTCTGGCGGAAAGACAGGCCTTAGGCTTCTGTTCCCAGGATCAGAGGTGAGGATGGCAACAATACTTTTTGATAGAGAAAAGCCTTAGTTAAGTGACTAGCTGACCTCCTGCTTAAAGAAATGATATACAAAAAAAGTTATTTCCCAAGATAAAAAGGTGTTTCATGCCAAGGAGTAAACACGATTTAACACAGTGGGGAAATTGCTTGGGAAATTCAGGTTCTGTAAATGGGTCATTTGGCCCATAATGAAGGTGAGGTGGTACAATTGCATAATTTGTGTCTAGAGAAGGAAATAGGGCCCAATATTTTGCAGTAAACATTTTGGTTTTTATTTTTTACATAATGAGGAGCCAGTGAAGGGGATTTGGGTAATTTTGTGGTCTGAAAAGAAAATCTCTCAGGTGGCAAATTTTTAAAAATGACCAGACTGGAGATTAAAAGGATAGCAGTAGGAGAAAGAGTGGAGAGGAAAGCACATATATGAGTGTTGAGTAGATAAACTCAGTGAAGCTTGGTGTAGGGCACAGGTGTCCAAGCAGCTGGGGGTCATCAGCGCAGAAGGTTTTAGGAGAAGGTAGGTAGAGTTTGAACCTGTTGAGTTTGATGATAAAACCATTCCTGGTAATGACAGAAGAGTATGAGTTTGATGCTGTGAGTGAAGAGAGGTGTTATTGGTCCTTGACTGCTGAAATAGTAATGAAAGTAATGTTAATTTAAGAGTAATAGGCAAGGTTGAATACGAATGGCATGAGTGTGGAGACATAGAGAATACATTCTTGGAGATACTAGATGCAGGGTAGTTTGCATCTGTACTAAATTGACAGTACTGGATGCTCAGTTGGGAAAAAAATAACTCGTTAGAGCTTCCTTGGTGAAATAAATAGCAGGCACTGGTAACAGATTAGTTTGTGAGCTGGTGATAGGAAAGAAGAGACCAAATTGATATGGTTTCTAACTAAGGTGATAAGCACACATAGGACAAAGGGAAAGGACAGCTGGCTTAGGAAAGAAGAGGGATAAATTCACTCTTAAGTATTTTGAATTTAAGTTACTGATGGGACAATCTAGTCGAAATATCCTGAAATCATGTAGTGATACGAGGCTTGGTGTTATATAACATGTTAGAGATGTTAGAAGTGGGGAGACAGATTTAGGGGTAAATAAGTTTATCAATGCTGATAGATTTGTAAAGGATAATAGATGACTTTTTTGAATGCCTATGGTTTGAAGACTTAAGCAAAAGAGATAGAAATAGTCAATAAATAGGAAGGTAAGTTTCATACTATGATGTGTGAATTTTAAGAAGAGGTAGAAACAATGAGGAAACACCATTGAAGTTAACAACACAGATGTTACTGATTTTTAGAAGAGCAACTTCTACAGAGGTGTGAGGGTGAAAGCCACAGTGCATAAAGTTAAGGGAAATGAATGCCTGGAAATCAGAGCACATAATGAAAAAGGTAGATCTGTGTTACTAAAGAGAGTAGCATGAACAACCCTTTATATGTTTGAGTTGGAAAGACCTGAACAAATTTAAAAGTAGAAAGTAAGGACCCAAAGAAGAGTGAGTCTGGATGCTAAAGGAATGAAAAAAAGTGGTGTGACCCTGGTCCTAGAAAAAGGAGATAGACAAGACTTGTAGAGATAGAAGTATTAGCTTTAGAATAGGAAACAAACCTTTCTTTGAAATTACAGTGAAGAATGAGAAGGAAGGACAGGTAAAAATGGGGAAACATGGAGTTATTTATATCAGAAAATCTGTTTTCTTTATTACGGACAATGTCAGATCATCTCCCTAAAGGAACACTGCTTTTATGGACTAACTGTCATTGAGGACCTCTGTTGAAGAAAAAAATGATTATAAATTTATACAGCTGTTATAATCTTTATTTCATGTGGTATATCATTCATTG
The DNA here is from genome assembly GCF_048773025.1 of Camelus bactrianus. Classification (NCBI taxonomy): domain Eukaryota; kingdom Metazoa; phylum Chordata; class Mammalia; order Artiodactyla; family Camelidae; genus Camelus; species Camelus bactrianus. Next base: position 98,452,305 of record NC_133540.1, read on the forward strand.
TGATAAATCACAAATATGTCATATTTTCCCTCTATTTCAGCAAAAAATCAGTTAGAATTTTGTTGTCATATGCTTCGAGGAACAATAGACCCCAAGGAGCCGTCTACTTATGAGTATGTGAAATTTATAGGAAATTTCAAATCTTTAAACAGTGGTGAGTTAAAATACTTCTATAACTGGGTATTCTTTTAAGCTTTTAAAGACATACATGTTTGAATGTCAGTAAAAACTAGATTTTACTGAAGTAACTGATGATACTTATTTGTCTATTGTTTTAGTATCCACTTCAGCACACAATGGTTTTGAAGGAACGATACAACGCACACATAGGCCTTCTTATGAAGATAGAGTTTGTTTTGTAGCTACTGTCAGATTAGCTACACCTCAGTTCATCAAGGTATGTTCCTAAATTTATTCCCAAAGGGGATTTCACTTTATATTATGGGAGCTATCTGTATGTAATTTTTTGTTTCCAGAATAACTGAAACTTCTTGCAGACATTGACGTAGTAATGGCCATGAGTCATTAAATATATATGATTATGATATTATTGCAGGAAATAATGAGTTATCAAGGCACTCATTAAATTATATAACTAATTTTAAAATTTATACCCTTTAGAGTTAATCACTGGTTATATACCACTTGTCCTGTTTTTATGCAGAATTTTAGGATGCTTTTTTTGTATAATTTACAACTACATTAAAGGGGAAAGGCCAAAAATCTAGGTAATTTTAAAGCTTGGCTATGAAATTTTCTTTTGAAATACACAAATGACTTTTTACTGCATTTGAATTTACCTTTTCAATTTTAAAATCCAGTTAATAATTTATTTCTGTATCATAGGACCAGGAAGCAGATGATTAGTAGGGACGTGGGAAAATGAACAACTTCAGTCACTGGAAAGTGGCTGGAAATAAGCCAGGATAAGATTTTAAATTAAGGGAGATACAATATTATGGACTAAGTACTGAACTAGCAGTGAGAAGATCTTAAACCAGTCTCACTCTGCTCGTTTTGATCTTAGGAAATGATGGCAGTGGCTAACATATTTATTGAGTGCTTACCACATGCTGTATACTTTACATGCATTATCTCAGGTAATTCTTAGAGATGCTAGTATGATCACCATTATACATATAAGGAAACTGAGGCTTAAGGAAGTTAAGTTCCTTGCCCAAAGTCACAACTATTAAGTAGTAGGACTAAGATTGACTGTAATTCTTTTTCTCTCAAAACCAGGCTCTTAATGACTACATTGTGCTACAAAAGGTCTTTCAAGGACATAGAGGCAGGTTGGAATACACTGTTGAGTATGGCTGAAGTCTAGGGTTACTGCATGTGGAGGGGAATAGGGATGGTATGAGATGAGGTTAGAAAAGTAAGCCAAGGCCAGAAATGAAATGTATTTCTTTCTTTGTTGTTTGTTTATCCTCGCTGAAGAGTTTAGATTTTATCCTAAGCGAATGAGGAACCATTAAGGTTTTTAAGCAGGGAAGTTATATAATTATATTTGAGTATTTGTAAAGTGATTGTGGCCAGACTAGAAGATGACTTGAAAGACAGGGAGACTTGTTCAGGAGACACTTTGGCAATAATGTGAGCCAGTGATGGCAACAGTTCAGAGTCTAAACTAAGAGCATGAAGATGAATGGGATGGAATAGATTTTTTTAAAAACTTAGAAGGTGAAATTGAAAGGATTTAGTCTATGGCCGTACCACCATGAACGTACCCGCTCTCATCTGAAAGGATTTAGTAGTGATCATTCAGATGGTGAAAGGTGAAAATGAGTGTGTCTGACTATCAGATGTCTAGACTAATGGCACAGCACAGGTATGCCTACACTGATGAGATGGAACATTGTATAACTGGGTATGATAGTAAGGCAGTTAGTTCATTTTAGGACACATGGAGTTTGTGATGTGCAGGAACATCCCGACAGCTAGAAATAGAGAACTGTGTCAGGAGAGACCTCTACATTCAGAATTTGGGTTATGAGCATGTGAGTGAATAGAGAAGTATGCAGAGTGAGAAGTACTCCCCTAGAAGCCTGCATGTATTTATTGCCACATTCCTTAGTACTAGAAAATAAAAATGTGTTAAAAACATGTTTAGGAAAAAGTTAGCTAATAATGACTTTAACAGCTAACAATATTTGGGATTCTTCTACTGACACAGAAAAACATTTCTAAATTTTAATTTTTAATTTACTTGTAGGAAATGTGCACTGTTGAAGAACCTAATGAAGAGTTTACATCTAGACATAGTTTAGAATGGAAGTTTCTATTTCTAGATCACAGGTAACTCCGTTTAAAAATTCTAAAAAAATTATACATTATAATTCTTGAAATTAATGGATTTCAAGGACAAACTTTTTCTAATCAAGATGTTCAGATTTATTGTCCATTTTTCAAAGTATAAGGGTTCCTCCCAAAGTTGATTCTTGGTTGAGTATTTTTCATTATGGAAAAAATCATAATATTGATTGTTTTATGTGTAATTTAGGGCACCACCTATAATAGGATATTTGCCATTTGAAGTTCTGGGAACATCAGGCTACGATTACTATCATGTAGATGACCTAGAAAATTTGGCAAAATGTCACGAGCACTGTAAGTAGATTTTAATATTTCTGGTGATAATAACTCTTTAATTGTATAAATAACTATCATGTTAATAGAAGGTGGTAAAATACAGACTTATCACCATTTTTGTATTTTTGAAATATCCTGGAGAATTTTACTTTATATATATAACCAATTCCAGTAGGAATCCTCAATCAAGTTTAAATTTCTTCCTGTTTTACATATTTCAGTCTATAGTAGTATGTCCATTTTTATAATACTGTATCTTTTACACTTTGTTTTGAGTTATATGAGCTCTAGTCTGGAATAAGAGATGTAGATTCCTTTGAAAACTGTGTATCAAAATATTAGAACAGTATTTCATAAATTTTGATTTTCAGGCATGTACAGCTGCCCAGGAGATAAGTACACATTTAAAGAATCTCTTTTAGAAAGCTTATAGTGCTTCATTAATGTTACCTGCTGTTACTATATTAGCGATAAGAATGGTGTCATCTCATTTTGCCCTGTTCTGAACAATTTATGTACATTGTCTACATTATTCATTGCCACAGTTGTAGAAAGTAGGTAATCATTATTATCTCCACAAGTAAACTGAGACACAGTAAGGTTAGCTAATTTACTTACAATCCTATATCTCATTGGTGGCAGAGATAGGACTAGAGTTTAGACCCACCTCTATACCACATGCTATTCAGAAGTTTGTTTTAATAATAGGTTTTACTTGCTTCTCTGATCCTCCTCCGCAAATCTTTCCCTCTTAGGTGTCCTCTAAAGCTTAATTACATATTTAATATACATTTATAATGCCTTAGGCTGGTCTCATAAACCTCTCTCTATGAAAATAAATCATATTATATAATATCAACTATATAGAACATTTTTAGAGTAAAGTCACTTCACAGAAGAAACATTGTTCACTCCAAGTGATGTGGGCACTAAGCTCCATGGTGTATTAAAAAGATCTGACATTTTTTTAAAACATTTTTTAATTGAGCTATAGTCATTCTACAATGTTCCGTCAAATTCCATTGTAGAGCACAATTTTTCAGTTATACATGAACATACATACATTCATTGTCACATTTTTTTCCACTGTGAGCTACCACAAGATCTTGTATATATTTCCCTGTCCTATACAGTATAATCTTGTTTATCTATTCTACATATGCCTATCAGTATCTACAAATTTTGAAATCCCAGTCTATTCCTTCCCACTCCCCTCCCCCAGGATCTGACACTTCTATTAACTAGCTGGGCAATTTTGGACTACTAGTTTCAAGTATTAGACCTTGGTTTCCTCATTAATGTAAGTGAGAGAATGATTCTTGACCAGCGTTTCCTAAGGTTTGTTCCACTGAATGCCAGTCTTTCAAAAATGGATTTCATGATCAAGGAAGGCTAAGTAAGAGTTCACAGAATTATATATGTAGATTTAAATGTGAATGATACCTTTGGCTAAAAAACAGATTCATAACTAATAATGTGAATCAAAAATATTTTTTTCTTTTCAGTAATGCAGTACGGGAAAGGCAAATCATGTTATTACAGGTTCCTGACCAAAGGACAACAGTGGATTTGGCTTCAGACTCACTATTATATCACTTACCATCAGTGGAATTCAAGGCCAGAGTTTATTGTTTGTACTCACACTGTAGTAAGGTAAGAATTCTTTTACAGAATTTCTGAATTATAGAAACATCCATAATGATTCTAGAAAGTAATTTTATGTATGACTTGTTAATTTGTTAATTCCCCCTCATTTTTGATACATATTTTCAATTTATTATTAAATTTACTTGTAAGTATTATATAGAAATATAAGTATATAGAGATTTATAATTCTTCACATAAATTTTATGACTTAGAGCAGTAGTTATAACTGTCTTTTATATATTAGTCAGTTATGTAAAAGGAGAACTGGAGGAGATAAAGTATACTTCCTATTTATTTATTCATTTCCCCATAATTTAAGTTCTGTGTAGTTACAGATCATTTGCAGTAGCACATAAACTTTTGACATACATAGGAAAACGGAGAAATTTTAATTAAGATAATATGCTGTAGCTATGTTTTATGTTTCTGTGGTACATAGAAAATGGCCTAGAATTCATGATGAACAAGACACATAACAAACACTGAATGGTTGCACCTCTGCAGTATTTTAAATGAATGATCAAACACTGAAATTCTTTTTTTCCCCCGTTTATAGTTACGCAGAAGTTAGGGCTGAAAGACGACGAGAACTTGGCATTGAAGAGTCTCTTCCAGAGACAGCTGCTGATAAAGTATGTATCTTACAGTTTTTTTTTAATTATTTTATTTCTTCACAATGAAAGACAAGACTCAATAATTTACGGGAAAATTATTTTTCAAATATTTCATTTCCTCACTTGTGACAGTGCTGTAATTATACTTTACTGTTTTTTATATTAAATTTAATTTTTTAAAACTTCATCTGCTTCTAAAAAAGATTTGAAAGGCCTGCTATTTAGTGCTAATTATATGAGAGACATATACGATCTCAGATTTAAATTAACAGTTATTACAATGTGCTAGTCTCTGCCTAGGTTTTTATATGAATTATGCAATGTCATTTATTCCTCAGACATCCTTATCTGGGTAGATAATATCTCTACTTTGAAAATATTAAAACAGAACATGAAGACTCATGGTTGGGAAGTTATAGTCAGATTTTGAACTTTGGTTTCTCTTATCATTATATTAGGTAGAAGTGTAGTGTATTAGTTACCTTTTGCTGTGTAACAAAACTTAATGATTAAATTAAATAACATGCATTTATTATCTCATAGTTTCTGTGAGCCAAGAATCCAGACACAGTTTAATTGGGCCCTCTGGTTCAAAACTGGTCATGAGGCTGCAATCCTGGTGTCAGTAGGGGCCACAGTCACCTCAGGGCTCAACTAGGGCTGAATCTGTTTCTTAGCTTACTCAATGGTTGTTGAAATGATTGGGTTTCTCACTGGCAGTTAGACTGAGGGCCTTGGTTCCTTGCTGGCTGACGGCCAGGTACAATCCTCAGTTCCTTTCCAGGTGGCTCTTTCCATCAGAGCAAGTATGCAAGAAAATCTAGGGAGAGAAAAATCCAGCAAGTCAGTCTTTGGTAACCTAATCACAGAGGTGATGTCCTATCACTTTTGTCTACTCTGTTCATTAGAAGCAAATCACTAGTGTAGGGTAGACCCTTAATCCAATCCCCATTACTATACTAAAGGGGAGGGATTATACAAGGTTGTAAATACTCAGAGGTAGGAATGATAATGAACCAGAAAGTGCTATAACAGGTATTTTTGATCTGTCGAAAAATAAGTGGGAGGAAAGAATCAAGAATCTATATAAAAAGTGAAATAAAATAGGCAGCATACTAGGGGACAGTATGGGGGAATATCATCCAGTCATTCAACGAACCTTATTAAGTACCTCCCATGCACAGTGAGCGAAACCATCAACAAAATGGAAGGGAACCCTACCGAATAGGAGAAGATACTTGCAAGTGATATATCCAGTAAGGGGTTAATATCCAAAATATGTAAAGGATTCATTCTACTCAATAACAAAAACTGAACAATCTGATGAATAAATGGGCAGAGGACCTGAATAGACATTTTCCCAAAGAAGGCATATGGATGGCCAGCAGACACATGAAAATATACTCATCATCTCTCTAATCATCTAATCATCAGGGAAATGCAAATCAAAACCACAGCAAGGAATCACCTGATACCTGTCAGAATGGCCGTTTTCAAAAAGACAGCAGATAACAAATGTTGGTAAAGATGTGGAGAAAAGGGAACCCTTATGCACTGTTGATGGAATTGTAAGTTGGTGCAGTCACTATGAAAAACAGTATGGAGGTTCTTCAAAAAATTAAAAATAGTACAGTCTATTAATTCTACTTCTGTATATTTACCTGAAGAAAACAAAAACACTAAGTCGAAAAGATTTATGCAACCCTGTGTTCATTGCAGGATTATAACCAAGATATAGAAGCAACCTAAGTGTCCATCAGTAGATGAATGGATAAAGATGTGGTGTGTGTGTATGTGCATGTGTATGTATATACATACACACAATGAAATACTACTCAGCCATTAAAAAAAGAATGAAGTCTTGCTATTTGCAACAACGTGCATGGGTCTTGAGGGCATTATGCTAAGTGAAATAAATCAGAGAAAGATAAATTATCTCACTTATCTGTGGAATTAAAAAAACAAATGAACAAACAAAACAAAACAGACTCACAGATACAGAGAACAGAATGGTAGTTGCCAGAGGGAGGGGGTTGTGGGGTGGGACAGAATAGGTAAAGGGATTAAGAGGTTCAGACTTTGAGTTATAAAATAAATGAGTCACAGGGATATGCAGCATAAGGAGTATGGTCAGTTATGCTGTAATAACTTTGTATGGGGACAGATGATTACTAGACTTAATGGTAATCACTTTGTAATGTATTTAAATGTTGAATCACTATATTGTACACCTGAAACTAACAATACTGTACATCAGCGATACTTTAGTTAAAAAGTGCCTTTCCAGGAAGTGCTGGATATGGCTCTATATGCTGAGAATATAGCAGTGAATAACACAAACAAGTTCTCTGCTCTCATGGGCCCACATGAAAGGCTTTTTCCAAAGAGGCCTTGTCTGCTTAGAGGAAGAAGATCCAGTATGTTTTAGTAAAAAGAAATTTTCTGAGAAAAGTGCTTAAATCTAGGATTCTTTGAAATAAGGGTCATTATAGAAACCAAGGTCATATATATAGACGTTGTTCCTCCTTACTTTCTCTTTTTCCCTCATGCCGGTGTCCAGTGCTAGGAAATTCATCTAGCCCTACTTCCCAAATATACTCAACTATGTCTACTTTCTCACCACGTTTACTGTTACCACCATAGTCTTCCTGGAGTTTAGGGAAGAAGTACACTTGAGATACATTTTTCAGAACTTCAGTGTATGAATGGTTTTAAAGTCATGAATCTAAATTGATCACCAAGAGAATGAGTATAGAGAGAAGATAACCCAGGACTAGGCACCAGGGCACTCCAACATGAAGAGGACAAGGAGACCCAATCACAGGAGACCAAGGGGAAATAGCCAGTGAGGTAGGAATAAAACTAGGAAATTCAGTTGTCCTAGAAGCCAAGAAAAGAAGATGTGTCAGTGAGAAGTGGACAATCAGCTTTGTCAGATCCTGCAGAAATTGGTTAAATTAGATGAGCACTGAGAATTGAGCAGAGTCCAACAACGTGTATTCATTTATCCATAAGAACAGACCAGGAGGAATAGTAATACGAGGGAAAGCCTGATTAGAGTGGGTTTAGAAGATAATTTTCTGGGATAAGGGGAATTAGAGTGATTTGCTTTTTAAGGTGGGAGAAATAATAGCCTGTTTGTATACTGATGAGAATGGTCTGATGGAGAAAAATTGGTGACAGAGAAAGCAGGAGAAATGCTAGAGCAATTTTCTTGAGTAGGTGAGAGAAGATGGAATCTAGTCCACAAGTGGACAGATTAGGCTTAGCAAGGTAGAGGAGCAGATGATTCAGCTGTAGAAGGGATTGGCAAACTCTGGCTCTTAGGCCAAATCTGGCCATCTGCCTCGTTTCATAACACCCACAAGCTGCAAGTATGTTTTTTTACGCATTTTTAAGTATTGAAGAAAGTCAGAAGAAAATGTTTTGTGACACATGAAAACTATATCATCAAATTCCACAGCCACACTCATTTATATGTTGCATATGGCTGCTTTTGTACTATAGCAGTTGGCCTGCAAAGCCTAAAATACTGACCCTCTGACCCTTACAGAAAAGGGTGGTGATCCCTGATCTATAGTAACATAAAGAAAGGTAGAACATGTGAGTACATATGCTGGAAGGGAGGCTGGTGTAATAGTGGGAGCTGTGGCAATACTCTACTGTGAAATGTGAAGCAGAGTCAGAGATTTGAGAAGAGGGAGGAGTGTTAAATAGTTTTCTACGAGAGTAAGAAGGTGAATGGACAAGGGAATTTTAGTCTGTTTGGCAGGAAGGATTAAGGTCTCATTGAGGTTCTTGGCTATAAAGAAAGAACAGTCACCATGTTGTGTTTCTTCAGCCATGTTAGCTGTGCAGGAACAGATGTGGACTAGGTTAAAAAAAATTGGGGTTAACCAGCATTGAGATTTTTCCCACGGAAGTGTGGTGAAGGGAGATAGAAACAAGGGAGTTGATGGTATACTCAAGAGTGTGGTTGTAATGGTTAACCATGATTTTAGGTTGGGTAAAGAGGGGAGAGAAGACATAAGTGAGAGAGTGATTGTGAAAATGTGGTAGAATCAGTGTATGAATTTGATTCCTATAGGTACCTCATGTAAGTGGAGTCCTACAGTATTTGTATGTGACGGGTTTATTTCATTTGGCATAACGTCTTCAAGGTTCATTTATGTTACAGCGTGTGTCAGAATTTCCTCTTAAGGGCTGAATAATATCCCACTGTATGTATATACCACATTTTGTTTATCCATTCATTCGTTAATGGACACTTGAGTTGCATCCATCTTTTGGCTGTTGTGAAAATGCTGCTATGAACATGGCTGTACAAATATCTGAATCCCTGCTTTTAATTCTTTTGAGAATACACCCAGAAATGGAATTTCTGGATCATATGGTAATTCTATATTTAATTTTGTGAGGAACTGTTAAGACGCTATTTTTTCATAGTAGCTGTGCTAATTTTACATTCTCGCCAGCACTGCACAAGGGTTCCAGTTTCTCCATATCCTTGCCAATGCTGATTATTTTCTGGGGTTTTTTTTTTTCCTTCTTTTTTTTAATAACAGCCATCTAGATGAATGTGAAGTGTTATTTCTTGGTTTTGATTTGCATTTCCCTAGTTATTAGTGACATTAAGCATCTTCTTGTGTGTTTATTGGCTGCTTATGTATCTTCTCTGCAGAAATGTCTATGCAGGACCTTCCCTTTTTTTAATTGGATTGTGGGTTTTTTTTTTTAACTCCTAGCCGTTGAGTGGTAGGAGTCTTTGTATATACTGGATATTAATTCTTTGCCTGATAAATGATTTACAAATGTTTTCTCCCATTCCATGGTGCCTTTCCACTCTGTAGTGTCCTTTGATGCACTTTTGTTGCCTGTGCTTTTTAGTGTCATATCTAAGAAATCATTGCCCAATCCAGTGTCATAAAGCTTTTCCCCTTTTTTTCTAAAAGTTTTATTTCTTATGTTTAGGTATTTGATCTATTTTGATTTAATTTTTCTGTATGATATAAGAGTCCAGCTTCATTCTTTTGCATCTTTTGTTTCTTTAAATAGAGAATAAAGCCACAACTTTCTGGCTATAAAAAATAAGTTTTCATTTCTTTTCCTAATACTACACAAGTACCTTTGTCTTGTTACGGGTAAAAACTGACTTTGGGGAGGAGGAATTAACAAGTAATATTGCTAATTTGGAATCTCCGAACTGAACCCAAGAAAATATTTATTTTACTCTTGTCTCCTTAGAGCCAGGATTCTGGGTCTGATAATCGTATAAATACAGTCAGTCTCAAGGAAGCATTGGAAAGATTTGATCACAGCCCAACTCCTTCTGCTTCCTCCCGGAGTTCAAGAAAATCATCTCACACAGCAGTCTCAGACCCTTCCTGTGAGTACCCTAACTTGAAAGTAGGCTTCCTTTAAAGAAAGTGCTTCTAAATAGTTTGTGTTACTGGTATCAGAATTTTTATCAAATGCAGCTTTCAGATAATAAGTGTTTACATTTCTGAAATACATCCCAGTGAGCAGGAGGTACATTGCTCACATTTAGCAAAGAATTGAGTTTATAAAGGAGCCTATAAAATACATAGGTAGCAATGTTGGTATAGTTTTTAATCATTCCTCAAAAAGAAAGCAGAACTGTTACAGCAACAGTTTCTTGTTTCTTTAAGTTCACAGAAGTTTTTTGTGTATGTATCTTGTCTTTATGAGACTTGCATAGTTGTCGTTAAATTGGTAACCTTTAACATTTTTTAAAAAGAGCTTAGCATTTTTATTCTGCAGAGTATTAAAACTATATGTAATAAGGGAAAGGGGGGTTGTTTGAATTACTCAACATTGTGGGTAGAACATCAAAGAGGTTAAACATACAAGTTCTTAGGAAAAAAAATTTTCCCTATTACAGCTATTTCACTGTTATTTTTAATAAGTTATTTTACTGTGGCAAGAATACTTAAAATGAGATCTCCTCTTTAAAAATATTAAGCTTACAATACATTATTGCCGACTACAGGCACAGTGCTGTACTGCAGATCTCTAGAGCTTACTCATTGTGCTGAGACTTTGTGCTCAGTGATTAATAATTCCCCCACGCTTGCTAGTCACCATTCTGTTCTTTGATTCAGTGAATCTGACTGTTTCAGATACCTCATGTAATGGAGTCATACAGTACCTGTCTTTCTGTCATTGGCTTATTTCACTTAGCATGACGTCTTCAAGATTCATCTGTGTTTCATATTGCAGAATTTCCTTCCTTTTTCAAGTTGAATAGTATTTCATTGTATGTATACACCACATTTTGTTAATTTATTCATCTGTCGAGGACATTCAGATTATTTTCGTATCTTAGCCATTGTGAATAGTACTTCAGTGAAAATTAGAATGTTAATATCTCTTCAAGATGCTGATTTCGATTCTTTTGGATAAATACCCAGAAGTGGGATTGCTGGGTCATATATAGTTGTCTGTTTTGAATTTTTTGAGAAACCTCCATTCTGTTTTCCATTGGCTGCATGATTTCCCATCCCACCAACGGTGTGCAAGGGTTCTAATTTCTCTACATTCCTGCCAACGCTGGTCTTTTGATTTTTTAGTAATAGCCATCCTGACAGGTAGGGGTGATATCTTATTGTGGTTTTGATTTGCATTTCCCTGATGATTAGTGACGTTGAGAATTATTTCATGTACTGGTTGGCCATCTGTATGTCTTCTATCTATTCAAGTCCTTAGGCCATTTTTTAATTGAGTTATTGGTTTTTTTTTGCTATCGAGTTGTAGGAATAGTAAACATTTTTATACTTAAAGTTTTCCTATTTCGAGTATTTTCTTTGTCCTTAAAAAAGAAATAATTAAAATGAATTATCTTACTGTCATAGATTTCATTTTTACTGAATAATTTAGAAAAATAAAAATCATTTTTATTCACTGAAATGCATTTTGAGATTAACTTTTGAAAATTGTGTTTTATAAAGTACTAATGGTCTTCCGGTTTTGTTGACTACCCTCAGCAACACCAACAAAGATCCCGACCGATACTAGCACTCCTCCCAGACCGCATTTACCAGCTCATGAAAAGATGTCTCAAAGGAGGTCATCATTTAGTAGTCAGGTAAGCTCTTTAGTTAGTACTCTTCTGAATAAAGATCTGTTAAAAGGGGAGAGAAATCATCTAGATCTTCATAAATTCATTTATTTATTGTCCCTTTCTATAAAGTTCAAAACAGTTGACCATCTATAACACTTAAAGATCTTAATTTTTGTGTGAAGTGGTTGTCAAACATATCCGTCCTTCTGAATATTTTTCAGGTAAAGTGTTAGGTTTTTTTTTTTTTAATTATGGAAAGCTGGTAATTTAGAGCCATTTTATATCTAATCTCAAATACCAGTCACCTTCAGTACAGTCCAGTCAGCTTTTATTGAGAGCCCATGCAAGGGAATGTGGTAGGTGCTTTGGAAGACAAAAAGAAAAATATGGCATAGGCATTTATAGATTAGAGTGGGGGACATGCCTGTACTCAGCTAAAAAAAAAAGAAAAAAATGAGGCAAATTGTAATTCAGTTATAAAGATGCCGGGGTGATATTTCTGGTGGAAGTACTCATGTATGGAAACAATTGTCACTCTAGTGTTATTTTTTATTTTGCCTCTAGTCTATAAATTCCCAGTCTGTTGGTCAATCATTAACACAGCCAGTGATGTCTCAAGCTGCAAATTTACCAGTTCCACAAGGCATGTCCCAGGTATTTTTTGTTTCTTTGTTTCAGTTGAGTATTTTAAAATTATAAATTGTATTTAATCTAATAAAGATTTTTGAAAAATATATACTTGTAGATGAAATATATCTCAACTGTGGGCATTTAAAATATCTTGGGATAGTTTTGATTGTTGATGATGTTGGGGTACCATTGGCCCCTTAACAGGCAAGGGCCAAGGGGGATAATTGTCTTTTAGGATGCACAACAGTTTTGCACAACAAAGGATTATCCTGCTTAACCCCTATTGAGAAACACTATAGACAGAAAGATATTAAAGATGAAATATGGCTGTTCACTTTGTTCTTCCTTTGGATATTAGAAGAATTGAGTAATTTTATTCATATATTGATTCATTTGTTCATATATAAGACATTTATTGAGTTTCTTGTGTTAGATACTGCAGGTGCAGGCAGTACAGATACATCTATATTAAAAGACTTGGTTGCATCTAGAGGGAATGGCAGATAACTACAATGCAATGTTACATAGTCTGTGCTCAGTGTGTAAAGACTAATAGTGAGCACATTAGATGGACTTTTCATGCAGCCTGAGGAACTGAAGGAGGACCTTCCGGAAGAACTGTTGCTTGGGCTGTGTCCCAAAGGAGGCCTAAATACAGAAACCAGCATGACAAAGGAGGGGTATCACAAAAGTGACACTTCTGATTTTAATTTCACGCAACTTGTAATTTATGACTCTGTACTCATTCAGTGCTTCAAACTCATTAAAAATACTAAGTTGTGGTAAAAATAATCCAAAATTTTCTGGTTTTGGCTTTAAAGATAACAGTATCTTAATTTCAAATAATGATCATTAACAGTAGATAGAAACAGTATTTTTCTAAAAATACCTTTATCTTACATGTTATTTAAATTATACATATATAATTATAGCTATTATAAATTATGACACTTGTACAAATATATTGACAATACTATAAATTACCTAAATGTCATAATCTTGACTTCTAACAACATATGATCGTGTTAGGTATTTAAAATAGCACTGTATTATTAGTGACTGGAGTTGCAATAGTTTTTATTAGCATTGAGTCCTCAAATGCTTTTTATTCTGAAGATTAACAGAATTTTTATGTAAGTATTTGACATATTTTCAATATAATTAGTTCATTACTCTGAAGATACTGAATAAGCATTTCTTAACATTATAAAGGAATATTTTAATGAAATAAATATCTACTACTATGTCAGAAATGTTAATAAGTTTTAAGATCTCATATTTCATTCAGTGATAAAGCCAAACACTTTGCCTCTCAGTTCTGTGATTTTATTTCGTATTATTTTGCCTTCTGTGTTTGTTATTTTTCTGTATGTACTTAATAGAAATCCTTTAAGTGGTAACAATGTAGTATTTCCTTAAAGGTATAGATAACTTTAGTTGGCATAAAATATATTTGTATGACATAAATATAACATTTTGAATGATAAAAAATAATGTAAGGCATGATAAGGTAAAGGTACTAAAATCAAGATACTTAATTTGTAAGATTTCTGCACACTTACTATAATCTGTTGTATGATATGATCTGGTTATTGGCAACTTCAGAAGTCAGAGTTGTATACTTTGGAAAGTAATGTTCAGTATTCTCAATACAAACTTTTGAGGATAGAGTAAAAAAGCTTTTGGGGGGCATTTTTCACTTTCAGGTGCATTCACTATTTTAAGATTAAGACAGATTTCCAATTAAGTTTCTCTTTCTGCTCTTATCCTGTATCTTGTGCTGAATAGTCATGGAAATAATTAAATGGGCCTGTATAGACTTAAGCAGTAAATTATCAAATATGGCTAAGTTTCAAGCAGGAGTAAATAGAAGCTGCTTGTAATTCAGATAAAACATAGAGAAATAAGTAAAATTGAAAACCTTATTTACGTTGAAAGTAGAATAACTGTGCTTTTATTCACTCCCTATTTACAAATGCTTAGTCTTTAAAAGCCTAGGTTTTGTACTTGTCTGAGAACAGTTGCAGTGAAAATATGGGTAAAAATGTTATGGTTGGTTATCTGTCAGACTTATGTAACTTTCTAATGACATGCACAAAGAGGATATTCTAGGGATTCTAGAATTTGATGTGAATAACTAGGTATGAGCTACTCTTTCCTTTGTTAAAGGGGTAGAAATGAAGTAAAGTAACTTACTTTAGCAAGTGGTAGTGCCACAATATGAGCTCAGGTCTTCTAATGCCAGTGTGATTTATTCATCCTGTCATCAGTCAAGATTCAGTCAGAAGTTACAAGCCAGACCAGAAATTTAACAGCGATAATACAGAAAATTATTAACTGGTAACAGGGATTAACTTAAGAGAATTCTAAAGAATACAGGGAGAACAGGTGTAGAGAGCAGCCACTAACCGTAAGTGAGAGAGAGAGAGAGAGAGAAACTGAGGATGGAACATCTCAGAAGACACCTCCAACTAACTCCTGCCCCTCCAGGCCAGGCTAAGACTCAGATTCCATTGGGACAGGTATGGCTGTAGCCGCTGGGTGGTAGACAGATTCACTGAGGTGCCACACCTAGAGCTGAAGAACATGAAGCCACCCGCTGGGATATCAGTAAAATTTGCTGGGCAGCTGCCCACCGGGATGCCAGTGAGACTTGCTGGAAAACCACCTGCTGGAGTGCTGATGACACACATTCTTACTAGGATGCTACCCACTGGCATCAGAGCAAGAAGTAAAAGCACCAGAACCCAGAACCCAGACAGATAAGCACCTACCTCTGCAGTATTTCCCTCCAGCAGCATCTACTGACGTGACTGTGCCTACTGACAAAGAAGGAATATTAATAGGCTCCAGCTCCGGCTCCAGTATCACAAAGTTGAGCAAAGATGGGTGAATTAGGAGCTGAGAGGCAGTACATATAAAACTGGTGTAGCATTCTTAGCTCGTGATATGCTGCTTACATTTCACATTATACAGTTAGGAGGAGAAGTGATTTTAAAGTATGTTACACTTTTTCTGTCCATGGTACTTCAGTTTCAGTTCTCAGCTCAGTTAGGAGCCATGCAGCATCTGAAAGACCAATTGGAACAAAGAACTCGGATGATAGAGGCAAATATTCATCGGCAACAAGAAGAACTAAGAAAAATTCAAGAACAACTTCAAATGGTCCATGGTCAAGGGCTGCAGGTCAGTTATTATTATATTTGAATACAAACAAAGCCTGCTGTTCACATTTTGGTTTCTTAAGAAAATGACTTAATTAAAAATGAGATGCAAGAGATACGTGTCATCAATTTAGTTCAGTAAAATACTCATTGGTTACCTATTCAGTATGATTGCTTTTACAATCTCTAAAAGACAATTCATTCCTAAGAGTGTTGCAATCAATATCATTGTTTCTCCAGATTGGAGTCATCCTTTAGCAGTCTAATATTTAGTAAGCTTAAATCCATAATATCAAAGTAATACTTTATGTAGACTTCTAGGTGCATGCAGTAGGTACAGAATTTATAAGTCAATCATCAGCTATTTTTAAAATAACACACAAGTAGGTATGATTCAGATTAGTCTTATTTGGTCAGCAAATAGGGCCACTGTAAAGATATGTCTGTTTGAGGAAGTGAGGATTTTGGTAACGGGAAACTTTTAAGTGAAAACTACTTGTGTCTAATGCCAAGTATTATAAATATGAGTGATGCCAAGCTGCCAGTCCACTGACTTTGAGTAGCACCATGTTAGGGTAATGCTGGCTGATGTAATAATCTCCAACATGTAAAATGTCAAACAAGTGGAAGTTTTGAAATTTAAACACTTTTTCTGACAATTGGAAACATGGTAAGGGTTAGGATGATTGGAAGAATAAATATGAAGTACCATGTTTTATGCAGTAATTATTTATTGCTTGTTCATTCAGAATGACTTGTTACTTGCTTTTTAATCTTAATTTGTAGCTGCTTTTGCTTTTTTTAAAAAAATGCTTTCATTCTTTTTATTTATGAAGCTCATTTTAATATAATCTTTATTTTTAAAGATGTTTTTACAACAATCAGCCCCTGGTTTGAATTTTGGTTCTGTTCAACTTTCTTCTGGAAATTCATCTAACATCCAGCAACTTGCACCTATAAATATGCAAGGTCAGGTGGTTCAAACTAATCAGATTCAAAGTGGAATGAATACTGGACACATTGGCACAACTCAGCATCTGATACAGCAGCAGACTTTACAGAGTACATCAAGTCAGGTAACATGATCAAGTGCAGTGGGGCTTTGGAGTGTTCGATGACTGAAATGTATGGTGCTGCTTAAACAAAAATAAAGCTGTTATCTTGAACAATGCCGTATTTAAAACTTTAATAGTAATCAGAGACTGTAGTAGTGAGTGCTTATTAAAATATTTTGTGCAAAGTTGTTCTTAAATTGTTGAATGTTAAATGCTTTCAGTATTTCGACATTTAAAAATTTTTGCTGTTTGCTTAAAATGAACATACAGACTACTTCTGTATGTTAAAAGAGTTTGACTTGCAAAACAGGCTAACCAGGAAATGTGTTACCATATGTGAAGAATATATTGTTAGGATATGATTTAATTAACATTCCAGGAGATTTTAGTAATTGGTGTGCATCTGTGAGTATAAATCCAAAGACTTCAAATGAAAAATATAAAAATGTCTAATGTCAGTCACTCACTTTGAAGAATTTTTGAAATTCTTCATGTATATTTTATATCATCCCTGTCAAGATCATGCTCCTTTTCTGAAGTCCTATCTTCCAGCAAGATATTGAAGACTAATTTCATTCTCAGTCATTCCTTTGTAGTTAGCTTTCTCCCAGAGTAATGTGTCCTGCCATTTCTTTCTCTGTCATGTCAGCTGTTGACAGAATGTTGAATAGTAGGAGCATACTTCTTGAATACATTTTTTCCAGGTAATCTGTCTGTGAAATCTTCTCTTTTCTAGCAGAGTCAACAGAATGTACTGAGTGGGCACAGTCAACAAACATCTCTTCCCAGTCAGACACAGAGCACTCTTACAGCCCCACTGTATAACACTATGGTGATTTCGCAGCCAGCAGCCGGAAGCATGGTCCAGATTCCATCTAGTATGCCACAGAACAGTGCCCAGAGTGCTGCAGTAACTACGTTCACTCAGGACAGACAGATAAGGTAGTTGTCGTATTTCTTAGTCATTTCAAAGATATAAATAGATTGATTAAAAAACAGTACTTTGATTTTTTAAAACATGATTTTAATTTGTTGCCTACTCTTGAATCTGAAATAGAAATACAGAATGTGTCCATTGTTTAAGGACTTTATAATGAAAAGAGTAACAAGAAATGTTATTTCCTGTCTAAAAATGTCCCAACAAATATTGTAGAATCCAAATTCGCAGCACACTGTTATACAAGTTTTACAGAAGGCTTTGTCTGAATCAGTAAAACTTGTTTCAGTACAGATGCTGATGAGTTTTCTGTGTCGTGACAATGGTCAGGGTGTATAACCACCATACTTGTTATAGAGTAAGTATAGCTCACCTTTTGAATTGGTTAAGACTGTACTAAGTGTTGAGAAAATATTATCTCATTTAATTCTTACTTAAAAAATGTATTAAGATCTTTTATTTCTCAGATAAGAAAAAAGTGAGTTTTTAATAGTTTAGTCAAGGACCAATAGCTAGTTAAGAGGGTCAGGGAGGGAATCTGAATTCAAGGCTGGGTGTCTCATTTCAAAGCTCAAGTTCTTAGATATATACTACACTAAACTGTGGGCCATTCTTTTGAAAAACTGCCACCTATGGCTTATTTTAGTGGGAAATCCAAATAGGGGACTTAGAAACAAATATTTTAAAGAAATGCCCTTTTCAAATATTAAAAAGGTATCTTTCAACAACTATAGGATTTTTATAGTCTTAAAAGTTCTGTTTTTAAATACATTTTATTTTTTATGTTTTTTAGTACAATATAAGTAGGCTGCTGCTATAATAAAATCTTGCTGTTGTATTAGACCATGTAATAGATTTTATTAAAATCCTATTAGTAATTTCCAGAGAGTAAGGAAGCTGCAGGATCACAGAAGGAATAAGAGCAGGGAGAAACTCACTGCTTCTCTTTGGAACTCAGTTCCTTCAAGTTAAAAAGTCCAATTTTCAGCTCTTACTTCTAAAAGGAAGTATTATGAATGTGCTCCATAAAAACGTAGAGGGCTAGTTTTAAAGCCTGAGGAAAAAAATCCATTAATGTAGAATGTTGACATGCATTTTAGAGGACACAATTTAGCAATTATTTGTAGACATCTGTTTTTTCAGAGAGGGAAAAAACATATTTTAGCAAACCTCCCAGTGCCTACTTAGATGAGCGTGGCACATTCCTTGTCCCAGGAGATAGATCAGACTAGTAAAAGCCAAAGAGAGGTAAACAAATCAGTATTATTTGATGTGATAAATACTAAGTCTTTAGAAAGGAAGAAGTAAGCAGTTTTATGGGATGAGGCAAGCAGGTGAAGAGAGGAGTGTGGTCAGGGGAAGCTTCACGGAGGAAATACTGGCCTGAGTCTTTAAAGAGCTTGGCTTTGGGTGTGCATGTGGCGGAGAGTCCAGGGAGGGTGTTCTAGGCAGAGGGAGCAGTATATTCAAAGCCACAGAAGTGAGAGTTAAGACAAAGTAGGTTGCAGAATGTCTTTTGGTGCCAGAAATGAATGAAGTACTCTCATTACAGTTTACCAGTGGGCAGTTGGGCAATTCAGACATTAATCTCTTTCCAGATTACAAAGAAATTAGTACTTAGCACTTCTGTGACTAAGCCATATTGTAAATGTTACTTATTTCTTTGGGCTTTCTTTATATGCGCATTTTTTATTCTTTTATATAGATTTTTGCATTAAATAATACATTTGGCCCTGAAGTATATAAAAATACAGTATTTTATTTTCAAAATTTGGCATGGATTCAAAATAGATTTGTTTTGTGGAACATATAAATAATAAAGTATATGCCTGTGCTCAGTCTAATACAGTTAGGTACGTTTAAACAGTTTGTGATTGTCGTTGTGTCATGCTAAGTCTACAGTAATGTCATATCTCAATTTTCTCACTGTAATGGCCAATGTTAGAAACTAACTTTGTCTCACAGAAATGGCAGATAGAATTAATATTATTCCCTGAAGAGGCATCATTTTTTTGTTGTTGTTCTTTTATTAAAGAATATGGAAGAAGAAAGGTGGGTGAGAGGCAGTATTAGTGAATTCTAACACAATGTGTACTATGTTGTTAATAAATTTGTAAATTGAGAGTAGTTTTATGTACTGTTAGAATGTCATTTTGTTTTGAATTATAAGATACAACTTGCATTGTAAATATCTTCTATAAACCTAGAGTTTTTTAAATTCTGTGACAGCTTTAAGTTTATTTTAATTAGCAATATATCTGACTCCCAAGTATCTAGAAATTTTATAAAAAGAAAAAAGTTGGTATTTTTAACAGGTTTAAAAATTGTTTTATTGTGATGAAGTATACATATTTACAGTGTTAACCATTTTCACATGGCTGTTCATTGGCATAAGTACATTCACACCGTTGTGATGATCACTGCTGTCAATCTCCAGAACTTTTTTCTTCTTCCCAAACTGAAAATCTGTACCCATCAAACAATAACTCCCCCATTTCTCCTCCCCTTAGCTCCTGTAAACCACCATTCTGCTTTCTAAGCACATAAGTCCATGAATTTGACTACTCTGGATACCTCATATAAATGGACTCATACAATGTATGCCTTTTCTGACTGGCTTATTTCACTTGTAATGTCCACAGGGTTCATCCCTGTTGTAATGTGTGTCAGAATTTCATTCATTTTTAAGGCTATATAATATTCCATCGTGTGTATATACCACATTTTATCGACCCATTCATCTTTTGATGGATACCTGCGTTGCATCCATCTTTTGGCTATTGTGAATGAACATGGGTATACAAATATCTATTTGAGTCCCTGCTTTCAGTTCTTTTGAGTACATACCCAGAAGTGGAATTGCTGGATCATATGGTAGTGTATTTTTAATTCTTTTGAGAAACCACCATTACTGTTTTCCATAGTGGGTGAACTACTTTACATTCCCACCAGCAGTGCATAAAGATTCTGATTTCTCCACATCCTTGTCAACAGGGCTACTTTCTATTTGTTTGATAATAGCCATCCTAATGGGTGTAAAGTGGCATAACATAGTGTTTTTAATTTGCATTTCCCTAATGGTTAGTGATGTTGAGCATCTTTTCATGTGCTTATTGACCATTTGTATATCTTCCTTGAAGAAATGGCGTTCAAGACCTGTGGCTGTTTTTAAAATCAGATTATTTGTTTGTTGCTGAGTTGTAAGATTGCTTTATATTTTCTGGTTATTAACCTCTTATCAGATATGATTTGCAAATGTTTTCTTCTGTGGGTTGCCCTTCCACTGTGTTGATATTGTCCTTTGATACACAAAATTTTTAATTTTGATGTCTAATTTATCAACTTTTTCTTTTATTGCCTGTGCTTTTAGTGTCATATCTAAGAAATCATTGCCCAGTCCATTGTCATGAAACTTTTTCTTTATGTTTTCTTCTAAGAGTTTCATCATTTTAATGTTTATGTTCAAGTCTTTAGTCCATTTTGAGTTAATTTTTGTATATGGTGTAAAGGTCAAATCTCATTCTTTTGCATGTGAATATCTAAAAAAGTGTTTATATTTTTGTTTGTGATTGTTTCATTTTGCTATATACATTTTTGTTTTACTGGTATCCCAAAGGGGATCTTTAAAAACATTGGAATCTTGAAAAACATTAAGGGGATCTTAAGAAAACTGGAACTTACAGCTTTTAAAAAACTAAATTGATGGTATCATGGGGATCACCTAAGAGAATATTCAGCCCACTTCCTTTTATAACGTATACCTTCTGTACTCCTGACTCCCCTTCTCTCTCTTTCCTCTTGACAGATTTTCTCAAGGTCAGCAGCTTGTGACCAAATTAGTAACTGCTCCTGTTGCTTGTGGGGCGGTCATGGTACCCAGTGCTATGCTCATGGGTCAGGTGGTGACTGCCTACCCTACGTTTGCTGCACAGCAGCAGCAGTCACAGAGCTTGTCAGTCACGCAGCAGCAGCAGCAGCAGCAGCAGCAGCAGCAGCAGCAGCAGCAGCAGCAGCAGCAGCAGCAGCAGCAGCAGCAGCAGCAGCAGCAGGGCTCCCAGGAGCAGCAGCTCCCTCCTGTCCAGCAACCATCTCAGGCTCACCTGACTCAACCACCGCAGCAGTTTTTACAGGTAATTCTCCCCGGGGGGATGCTGTCCCAGGCCCGTTTACTTTTACAAAATGAAATTAGGGATTAAATGAACAGCTGTGTAAATGATCTGAAAAATCCATAAAAGCTTATTGTACAAGTTAAATTTCTATAAAGACAGAAAGCTTGTGCCATTTGGCTGTTTTTTCTTCCCTTGTTCTGTGTTTGGAAGACTTTTAACCCTGCCATGGACGTACTCAGTTATCTGAACTACTGGATGAAAAAAGTGGCTGCTTCCTGCCCACATCAAGGCAGGTTATGTAGAGCTCTCTCTGGCTAGAGTTTCTGGAATTCACCTTTCTTCTCTTCCTTTCTCTAGCAGCTCAGCAGGCTGTGCTCTCTACAGGGCAGAGGTATCAAAAGGGATTTTAAAAACAATTAGTATAGATTTCTTGAATATGTGTAAGCACATTTGACTGTCCTTTATGATTGGATTACTGCATTCTGTTGATTCTTATTTTGTGGTTGGCTTTATTCCTTTGATAACTATGTAAGTTTAAAATTAAAGCTAAAGCTCTAATCTTGTTTTTAGAAACAATGCTCAGTACACATATGTAAACTAAAAAAAAGTGTAGTATATTATATATATATTTACATGCAATATAATGTGTATGTGCAAACTAATAATTCTACCCAATAAAACTGAAAAGGGGGAAAAATAATTAGTATAGATATTATCATAAGTTATTTTGTTGGATTAAATTTTATAATAACTTTTCAATTGTAAATTAATATCAGAGGAGAAATACTGTGGAGGCACATGTCGTAGTTAAGAACTTGGACTCAAAAGTCAGTCTGCTCTGAAATTGAGTCACTGCTGCATCCATACTGTGTGACCTTTGGCAGTTTCCTTAATTTGCTGAAATTTAGTTCCCTCATCTACCATATGGTGATGCTAATAATTAATATCTCATGGGTAAAGGGTGCATGTGAATCAGTGAGCATAATATAAGGCACATAACTAGCTGTCATTTATGACCACTGTCTTGCTCAGTGTAATAGACACTCAGATTAACCCAAATGTAAACACAGATCTCATGTAGGTATACCAGACAGGATCTACTTACCTAAAGGATACAGAAGAAAGTCACCTAGATTGGGATTGTCAGCAAGGAAGTGAGCAGGACAGATTTCCAGACCTCACTACCCTCACTGGGGGTACATAGGAGCAGATTATGACATCTGGAAATCTGTTTTTTTTCCCTACTGGTCTAAAACCAGTAGTCTTGAATGTAGGCTAAGCCTTGACTTGTGCTGGATACCATTCCATGTGTGCCAGGTACATTATCAGTTTAAAGTTATACAACACATGGTTTGATTAGAAGATTTAGTATTGTACTGTATACCCAGCATAAATACAGTATTACTTTATCACCATTGGTGTTGGTGCAAACATAATTCTTAACTTGGTGATGTGGGAAACTAAAACAGGCTAGTTGCCTAAATATCTCTGAGAGTCATACAGTCCTTTAGACCTTAGGCCTATAGTGCAGCCATTAATGACTAGGTTTGTTATTGTTATAAAGGAATTAATGATAAGAATTTATAACAAGTTATAAACTATTATCTAGGGGAAATATATTCAATGAGAACTAAGCAAAAGCTTCAGAAGGGAGAAGGCTTGCCTTAAGATTTCAGTTTTCTGAGTCTCTCAGGGACTGAAAGCCCTTAAAGGAAATGAGCATTCTCTTCTACTTCTTAAAAAACATTCCAAAGACCTGGGACCCTGAAAGAAATAAGGTAGACAATGCCCTTTAGAAATACACTCATAGATAGAAATACATAATTTGGCTTTTCTGGTTATAAAACTCCTGGTTCCAAAACAAAACTCTGTTTTAATCCTGTAAGGCTCCTGAGTATCTTGTGGTCTTCATCTTACAACAGTTTTTCCTAGTAACAAAGAGAAAAAGAAAATTTCTCTAGGTCCTTAGCAAAGGTAAGTTTCAAGGATCTGTCCTTTTGTGTATTTGTGCAGGCATCCTTTATAGACGTTTGCAAAAATCACCCATCACAGTTTGATTTTAAAACTAGGAATCCTGTCTGAAGTTACGCTTGTCAGTAAATGAGGAGACTGTCATTTACAAAATCCACCTTCTTTTGACTAGTTTCCTTTGTGTTTCTAGCAGGAGAAATCAGGTGAAAGAGACGGAGGCTCAGAGCTGACGCTTGCCTGAGGTCACACCGCTAGTCAGTGGCAGAGCAGAACTCAAATCCAGGGCTTCTGACTTCAGATCCTGTTTCTGATCTTGTTTTGTTTTTGTTACACCACACTGCTACGTATGGGACATAAGTTTCTAACTTTGCTCTTTTATGGTACTTTTAAATAATAATATTGATATTTAATTTTCATAAAAACCTCATGTGGGAGGTACTGTGATTATCCTTATTTTGTAAATGAAGAAACTGAGACCCAGGGAAGTAAATAGCTTGACCAAGTCACAATCTGGTAAACAGAGCAGCCAGAGTTTGAAACCCAGGCAGTGTATCTCAGGACCCATTCTCTTGGCCACTGAACTGCTGCTCTAACCAACCACAAAGCTTTGCATTGTCTGCTTGACCCCAGAATGTTCATGTTTCTGTGCTCTTAGCTATGCTTAAATTGTGTCATCTGTTTAGGTTTAGAATTGTCATCTTTAGGACATATAAAGTAAAAGAATATTTGTGGTTTTTCTCAAGACATAGATTGCTTTCTGTACCATAAAATCACTACCTCAGATTTCTTCAAAAAATGAAATTCCCTCTTTCAAAAAGAGGGAAAGCCTCATAAGCATTTTCCAAAATACTATTTTTAAATAAGAAAGCAAAACATTTGTACAGATTTTTGTCCCTCTGGAGAGTGGAGAACTTGAGTAAATCTTAATGTAGAAAGTGTAATGGGGGGTAAAGTGGTGTTGTGTGATCCTTTTTTTTTTTTAGACTTCTCGGCTGCTTCATGGGAATCCTTCAGCTCAGCTCATCCTCTCTGCTGCATTTCCACTGCAGCAGAGCGCGCTCCCTCAGCCGCATCACCAGCAGCACCAGTCTCAGCAGCAGCAGCAGCAGCAGCGGAGTCGGCACAGGACTGACAGTGTGACGGATCCGTCCAAGGGTCAGCCGCAGTAGCGCGCGTGCTTCCTCTGTCCTCGAGGGAGGAAAGGGGTGGCCCGCGAAGAGCTGTTCAGATGAGCTGAGGATGGGATGGGAAGTTCCAGTGGTTTCATGAGATGCAGTGTTGAGTGTTCTAGTTCCTGGAATTAGTTAGCAGGGAAAATGCTGCCTAGGACTGCAGATAACACATTCAATACCAGCGAGCAAGAGACGGTCATAGGGCCATAGCCAATTCTGACAGTGTTTTTACTTGCCCAGATAGTTTTTGGTGGAAAAAAGAGTATATTGCCAAATGTTAAGAAGCTCAGCTATGAAATATGACCTCCAGTGAATCAGAAAGGCACTTACAATGTTGATAACTTTTAGTGGTTCTATGCCTGTTTTCAAGTGTTACAGAGGACACACCACTGCCACGTCAGGGGTTTGCTTACAATGATGCCATGAAGACAGTCCAGTAGAATCAGTAGGCCCCCTTCCCCATACCCTCTCCCTTTTCAGGTAATGATGGAATAGTAATTAATTTTAGAATGTTGTGTGAGTTCAAATTCTCTATGTACAGATGCTGTAAAAAGAATTTTATGTATATGTCTGGATAAAAGGAGAGAAAGCAAAACATTTTGTATGCTGCATGAAAGCATTATCTCCTATTTAGGTATGAGTACATTTCCTTAGATTCTGATGCCATGTGCAAACTAATACATCCTCTGTTTCCTTTTGTTTACAGTATGATAGTGTTCTGTTCACTCTTCCGGGGCACAAGTCTTTTTTTGTTCATACTTTGGCTGTGATGTCACAGTTTGTTCAGTGAGGTATGATGTGCTGCTGGGAATGGATTTTTTTTTTCAGGTTAAATTATTTGAAACAGGATGTTCAAGTTACTCAGAAATATCCCTCATTTCATTATTTTTCAATTATGTTTGAAAATAGGATTTGCACTGCTTTATTTTAGATGGTTAGGAGTTTTGATCACATATTTTGATCTAGTTCATAGTTGGAAATAGTTGTATGAACGGTTTTCAGCAAGCCTGAAAGTAATTTCAAGAATGTTTCAGTTATAGGAGTAAAATTTGCACACAAAATATTTTAGGCACTTTTTAACATTCTCACTGGTGGGAATTTTAACTTTTAGGATTTGTTGGAATCTTTATATTATCCTTCACAGTTTCAATGCTTCTTTTAGTCAGAAATGATTCAGGGTTATTTGAGGGGAAAAAACCCATAGTGCCTTGATTTTGATTCAGGTGATAACTCACCATCTTGAACTCATTGTCTGGTTTCAGTAGCAGTTTTGAAACCTTAGTACATTTTTAATAGCATGTGGCTGTCAGTGCCATTATTATGCTCCTAAATTCCTAAGACGACTGCTTTGAGTCTCTCAGATTAGAGTTACAAATAATTTTTAAATAAAAGTTGACATCCTAATGACATTCAAAATTATTAATATGCTTACAAAATTATTTTCCTAAATCAGCATTTTCCTTAAAGTTACATAGTCATTTAAGAATTACCAGTAAATATTTGCTCAGTATGATCTTAAAATCCTACAAAGGAAAAAGAAGGGGTCAGAATTGGCTTTGCCTTCACTGCAGCTCTAGAATATTGTGACTCACATGCTCTATAAACATGAACTAAGATTTCATTGGCAATATCATGGTCTAAAGTTAGTTCAGTTCCAACCAAAATTGCATACATAAAGCATTTTATAGATTTTATGGTACTAATAATTAAATTTATAACTATAGAACAAAGGAAAATAATGAGAAAATACCTTATTAGAATATCAAAAATTACCACTGAGGAAAGGGAAAACAGCAAGCTGTAATAAATCAAAACTGACCTTAATGGAAAATGTATGACAGAAATGAGGTTGTTAAGCAGAAGAGGTTTGGAACAATGAAAATAACCTAATAGAAGTTGCTAGATAAATTTTGCAGGGGAACTCTCATTCAGTTCTTCAGACTCTTCTGTCCTTAGCCTTGCTGTCATCCTTAAGGGATATACTTCGTCTTTCTGTGGAAAACCATACCTGGCCACACTTAAATTAGAAAATTAATGTTGAAACAGATAACAACCAAAGAAAGTTGGTACCTACCCTTCTACAAAAGAAGTGTCAATAGATGCCAATCAGTAATTAACATATCAAGGAGCTCCTCTTCTAGCTAAATGATCTTCCAGAAGAGATTTCTTTCTCATGAATGTCAAGAATGGTCGTCAGAGTACGAGTGGACTTGAGCACACATGCTCACAGACAGCGTCAAAGTTGTAGAGAATGGCAACGGTACTTCCTCCCCTTTCAGATTGCCTTTCTTAACCTGACCATGCCACTCTGTATGTATCTGAGTTGTGCCTCATTTGTTTATTGGCAATATGTAGTGCTACAGATTTAGCAAACAAAAGATTATGTTAAGGTTTATCCTCTAAGTCCCATACTTTAAAAGAGAGATGGTGAACCCTGAGTACTGGGTACTCAGGTTAACAAGAGCAAAGCATAAGACAAGCCACAAAGTGAATCTAGACTGTTTATTCACATTCTCTTCCACCAGTCCCTTCAAGCGTTTCCCATCCTCACAAATATTTGGGAAAGAAAATTAGACAAGATTATGCTTTATGATTCCTGTTGTTCTTCACAGCTCATTTTTTTTCCTGCCTAGGAAAATTGATTGCTAAATTTAAAGAAGCAGCTGGCTGCTTTTCTTTTGCTGTCAGAATGAAGTGTGTCAAAAGAGCTAGTAACTGCCTCTCAGCTCCTTTAACTTTGTTTTCCTCCTGCTTTCCTTGAACTTGGATTGCAGCGCTGTCCCTGCTCCCTCCCCCATGAATGGAGACTGGAGCATTCTGACTAAGATGCAGTAGTTGCCTGTTCTTCATTCATTTCCGTAGCCAAAGTTGTTCATTAACATCCCAAATCTAAGTCATGGAAAAATACCAAATAGGAACACCTTTCAGCTACTTAAAAATCGTATCTTCCCTCGTCTTTACTCTTATAGATCATTCAGTTTTTCTTAAGAAACACTTTATTTGGGATGGCACTTTTTAGGTAAGAAACTGTTGAAGATAAGGAAAAGCATCAGCTGTTCTGGGACTGCCGTGGCACTGGGTGAGTCAGTACCGTTCTAACCACCACAGGTGAGGGCTGCAAAGGTTGATAAAGTGCTGCTGAGAGTGGTGTCAAACCAGAACTGAGACATTCGAAAGCACTTTGTTGTTTGAGTGAAAATATTGGCAGAAAAGCAAATATGGGGTAGCATTTAGGTAAATACTACAGTTCAGTCCCCCAACTCTGTCCTAAGTTGAGGGGGTAATTTGAGTCCTGTGCTCTGCCTTGTCACTTCATTGTGGTTTGGGAATGTACTAGTAATGAAGGATGCTGGTGACTTTGAATAGTTTGTTATAGAACACTCAGTGCGGAAAAGTGAAAATGTTATTTGAATTCTTCAAGTGCTTGAGTTGTCAGTCATTGCCTTAAAGCAGTCGGTCTGCTTGCAGTTAGTCAAGGGCACTGAAGCAGTGCAGCTCTGTAAAGAGCGTCGTGTAGAAGGGAGATGAACCCTTGTTCAAGAAGCCTTAGAAAGCGGCCCCTCAAAATAGTACTCTTCCTGCTCTGCATAGAGAGGTGAGAATTATTTTAAACTGGATATTACTCAGTGTGTTTTAGAATGTTTCCACTACATCGAGGTAAACTTTTTTTTTAAGTGGGATGCAACTAGCATTTTACTTTGATACTGATCATTTCTACTTTTCTTTTCCTGTATTTCTCTGCTAATCAAAAGTTTGTTGACAAACATTTGTATAAAACTCATTCAAGTCTGTAACCTTTCCAATGTCTGTGACCCTGTTCTTAGTCCCTCAGGAGTCAGTGTTGGAAGGTGTAAACACTGGATATTACTATTGCTGAGTGAGTCTAGCCAGGAATAAGCTGATCGGAATTTTTAAATGGAGGAAAAGAAACAGCACAAAGGCACTTGCCGGTTTAGTGGTGATTGGAGAAAGAGCCTTTTGTTTGGGGTGGGTGAGTGTTCTTCTAAAAGGAGCTTCTGAAGTAATTGCAAAGGAAAAGAGTTGACTATTTTTATAGTATATTTAATATATTTGTATATAACTATGAATATAGTAGGAACCCTCCACATGCCTCCCACTTTTCTAATTTACTCCCCTTTTGCCATAGCACTAGCATAGCCTCATCCGCATGGGTAACGTGCCTACCGTCAGCCTACCAAAACATAGTGCTGCTGCTTTCTGAGACAGGTGAGAAGACCCAACTCTCATGCCTGGGGATCCTTTGTATATGAATAGCACACATTTCGCAAACAACACACCACAGTCTGGAAGCATCATTTTGAAATGTAATAAGCACTTTATTGCAATTATTCATTTTGATAAAGTTTATTATCTTATAAATAACCATTTCTAAAGGATCCCCAAATCATCACTTAGGTGAAATTTTTAAATGACACATTTCTGAGAAATGTTTAGATCCAGTGAACCATAGTAGGTTTATGGGAGTGATTTCAAGGTAGCCAAATGAACTTTGACTTCTGTTTTGAATGTGGTGGAGTCGAGAGATTGTAGGTGCCCAGTTCCGTGTAGACACTATTGTAAACCTATCTTGCCTATTGTGTGGACACCAAAAGAGACCAATGAGCCTGTCTTTTTTCAGAGGTCTAGGAAAATTGCATCAGTGTGAATAGATGTATAGAACTAACCTAAAAGTGATTGGTAGTAATATTTTAGAATATAATAATTTCAAGAATTATTCTGGGTGTTTTTAATGTGCTCTGAAATGTTGGCATGTCATTTCAGTGTTTCCATTTGAATTGCTCTTGTAATATTTTTGCACAAAAAGGACTGAGAAAGACTACTTTGGTTGAAGAAAAGGAAAAAAAAATTGATCTTATTTTAAGATCTCCTGTGGAAACACTGGGGATGAATTTTGTTGGTATAATTCATTAATTCAGGATTTTAAAACAGTATTGAACAGCTCACAAGAAATTAAGCAAACGTGCATATTGAAAAATTAAAACTTTCTTTCCATGTGACTGTTGCATATTTCCCCATGTCATAATTTAACACTACATTCCTTGTTTTTCTTAAATAAAATAATACTTTGCAGGTTCTGGTTTTGAGTATTTAACAATATTTTGTAAGCTGCCTGGGTTTTCCTAGGGAAATGTTTAGTGAAATAGGATATAGTTTATGAAAAGACATTATTAAGTGAAATTCCATTACCACCACCAGCAAACACTGAGGTGCTGCATTTAAGTGACAATCAAAATAGTAAGTATTTATGGAAGAATTCAGAAAGTGGTTTTTAAAGAAGCAATTGCTTTGAAAGCAGTTCTCTGGGTTTCTTGAATAAAAATGGCTAAATGTATTTATTTATATTTTTAAGTATCTTTGTGTTCTGTTTTCTCAGAGTGATCTTAGTGTCATGTATTTAATTGTGGTTTTGTTTTGCCTCATAATCCTTAGAGGACTGGTTCTTCTTAACCGGGGTGCAGTCCCTAGCCCTCGTCATCTGTTTCCCTTCAGGACACAGTGGAGCCCAATCCATACGCCCCAGTGCTCCCCTCCTACTCTCAACTTAGTTAAGAGAAAGAAAAAGTAAAAGTAACTCCTTTCAAATCTGCTTCGTGTAGCTCCAACCTTTTTCTAGTTTCACTTGCTGCCTTTTCTATTTTATGGGCATTTTTTATGTGATAACTTCCCCAACACAGCCAAAGGCCATTATGACAGAAAAGAACCCAGGCACACGTTGCCTCTGTTTTGCCCATTTGAAAAAATGTTATTGAAACATCATCTAAAGGCCATCGCTATCATATCCATATTAAAATCCATTTAAAGTCCTTAAACATAGAGGTTGAACAATGTATACACACTGCAAACTCTTCAAAAAATGTGTGCTGTCTTTATATAGTGTAATGTTGCTTGGCCCTTTAAACACAAAGTAAAATCAAACCTCCATACACAGCACTGCCCAATAAAGCAGTGTTTGACCATTTGAAGCCTAGAAATTTGGGGGTACTTCTTGCTGGTCTGCATTGGAACAGAATTCTCCACCTTCGGGCTCCTAGTGTAGCTCTTGAGTCCCACAGGCCAGGTACAGAGCACACTCTAGCTTTTGGGATCCCTTAGAGAATGGTGATTAAAGCACGTCAACCACAAGTTGGATTTAATGATATATAAAAAGTGTTTCTTAACTCTGAGAGTTAAATTGAAGATGTGATGTTTTCAAATGTATGCTTTTAAATTTCTGAGGAAACAAACTGTGACATCGCTTTAAAAACGACATTAAGATGTTTTATGATGTGTTTTGAGTTGGCCTCTACTGGTGCAGGTTCACTGCTGGCAATGGTTGTGCCAATACTAAAGAATTAGAATGCAGGAAAAGCTGTATGTATTATCTTCAAGACTGATGTATTACATAGCTAGACAATCAGCATCAAGCAAAAAAGGGGGGGGGGCAAGGAAATGCTGTTCTCCTTTACGGATGTCAGCCAGAGGCCAGAGCTATAATTTAGACCATTCTGAAATCTGTTTTATCGCAGCGTGAGCTGGGGGAGGTCCTCAGCATGCCACTTGCACACTCTATGTAAAGACTGAAGCCCAAAGACAAGTTAAAAATCCGTGCTGTATTGAAACCAGTTAGTGCAAAAAAAAGTTTTCTCTGTAAATTTTTAATTGTTAACATCAATTGGTAGTTGGAAAAACATACACCACATCCTTTCTCATGTTCTGTGTGGTTCTTAGTGTGCTACCCTTCACATTGATGTGTCCTTACTGCTTGGTTCTTGGTTTTAAATTAATATTAGATACAGCCTGTCATTCTACCTTCCGAGGGTGGAGCTATAAATGGCTAACTGATACTGAAAGAATACCTATTTTTCCTAAAGCGAACATTTAATTGAAATCCAAACTGATTAACAAAAACAAGACTGACAGTGTCCAAGTATTGTCTTTGGCCCAGATCCTAAATTACACGGAAGCACGATGGGATAATGCATGGTTTCAACGGTGCTATATTAGGTTCTCTGATTTTCATGAGCTCTGTTTGGAAATCCAATGTTGTGTAAAATGTGGATCATTTTGTTACCAATTTAATATTGCCATTTTCACTTGGTGTTACAATTGGTTACACTTGTTTTTCAAAGCTATCCTTTGAGAAAGAGGTAAAACGTGTTATTAGCCTACCTCCACTCTGGCCTCTTGCTGTATAATCATTTTTCCAGGTTATGATGTGTGTAGTTTTTAAAACTACAGGTACAATTATAATGCTCTCTCCCGTAGACTCTTGTAATGTATTCAGAACCTAAAATTATAGCAGGAGAGCCAAGCAGTAGCATTGGGGTTTTTTTGTAAATGTAAAAGTGATTAGATTCAGACTTTGTTTCCTTATTCAGTTTTAAAAATAAAAAAATACCTCAGTGCTGTTTTCCAGTATCACCTGCATTTCTCAAAAAAACAAAAAACACCTCCTTTATGTGGCACATAACTTGTAAGAATCACATTATTTTGGATTTTAAAGAAAGACTATTAAATATTTTAAAATCACTACAATGACACTTTCCTTTCTTCTCTTCAGCAATGGAGTGTAACTGTATTAGCGGTTTTTACCATGTAGCTTGGGTCTGCACTGCCGAGTTCTCCGAGTGTTTGTCCTGTCACAAGACTGGTGCCTCAGTGAGTTACACTGTTATTTGCTATCATGCTAGTGCTGGGACCAGTCTGCCGCCCTGCCGGGTGTGGGCCATGATGGTATGTACTAGCTACTTTCGAACAAAGAATTACCCTTTTTCACTATTCTTGGAAAAGAAATAATGTTAATCTTTCACTTGTTTGTAATAATCTACAGCAGTACTGAGTATTTAACTACTGAGCATGATGGTGTAATGTGGGGACTTAACCTGAGATTTCTTTGAAGTGTTTATCTTGACGCATGGACATTGTATTTTTCTCCCCTATAATAACACACTTTTTATGGTAGAGAACGCCTGAAAAGTTTCTAAACATGACTTCGTCATCCATATGTGAACTACTGCTTTTTTACCTGACAGCCACATTGGCTCTCTTCCCAGTGGTGGGCAGCTGTCCTCCTTGCACACAGGCACTGCTGCAGGCCGACCACTGCACTGCGTGCGGGGCGACTGACCCGGCTCTTCAGTCTCATCAAGCTGCAGGTCACTGTGCGTTGTGGACTTTGGCAGTAGCTCAGGACACCTGAATTGCTCTGGGTCTGTTACACCCCACACACAGCACACATGGGAGTTTCTACAGAACTGTTGCTCTGGTTTAAAGAGGCTATTGATGGCAGTGTTACTGTCTATGGTGACAGAATCAGGCTGGGAGAAAGCAGTTACGCTGCTTGGACCGAATACAGTCAGTTACGTTTGAACACACTTCAGTGACAGTGATGACTGAAGCTGTGCTGGTCACGTGAAGCAGCCTTACAAGTATCTGATTGTGGGGTCCAGAGCCAAACTGCCTGGTTTGACTCCCTGCTCTACCAGGTAGCCTTGGGTGAGTTAACTCCTTTTTTAACTTTGTATTAGTACCCACTACCTCAGAACTGTGTGAGGGTTAAGACAGTGCTTTTAGAACAATGCTTGGCTACTTTTTAAAAATAATCAACTTTAGAAATTCATTTATAAATATTAATATGACTGATAAATCAGGATGTTACGAACTGGCATAACACAAGGAAAAACAAGCACTGGTCATACCACTTTTATTTATGTTGTATCTATGTTACATTGTTTATTCAATATAGAAAAAATATGAATACACTCATAGTATTCTGTTTTAATTTGGTAATTCCACATGGTCAAATATTGACTGTTATTATATTGGGTTTCCTACCCAATTAAAAAAAAGAGGAAGAATGGACCTGGCAAACAATTCTTATTGTCATGTCATTGATATAAATAACAGTGATACATTTCTCTTGCTCTTTAAAAAGAAAAGAAAAAAAAAAACCTAATTAAAACCAAAGTTGAAACTGCTACCTGAGAAAGGTAACTGATTTTGGAAACATTTCTGATTAAATCACTGCTTACTGGCTTATGAAAATGTTTTAAAAGATAGAAATTAATTCACTCTTTCCCCCATGAAAAATTTTAAAGGTAAACATCTTAAAACACCTCAGTGATCCAGGAGAAATTTTATATTCCTTAAAAAGGGGCCGGTGCTGAAAGAAAATCAAGTGGCAGACCCCACTGCACAATGGTTCCATATGTCTCCTGCTCCCCCCTGCCCAAAAAAACTTTAAAAAATAGAGACCATATTAAAACATCATTATGCTGGAGAAAAGAAAAATCCACACTTAGATATCAGGTTTCTTTTAAAAACCCATGTTGCAAATAGAATCAATGATTATTTCTTTTTTTGGACATACATAATACTTTCATTAAATGGGTCAAACTCACAAATCAATGCTACAAAATACAGTATTTTCCATCACTTTTAGTTATAATATACACCATGTACATAACAAGTTGCCTATCTTAAACTAAATACAAATGAACAATAATAGCTTGTTAAAAACCAGATTCAGGACTTATAAATAGTGCAGAAAATGCAAACGCCAAAAATACAATGCCTCCTATGATTGTCACTGTAAGAGAACAGAAAAAAGTTAAATAAAGCAAAATTCCCCTAAATAAGCCAAGACATTGCCCATTATTTTTCTAATCTACTAAACATTAAAAACAAATTAGAAACACTTAAACCTCATTTCCACAGCAAAATATTTAACATGCCCAACTCTGAACAGTTGACTCAGTTTATTTTCCAGCAGTTTTAATAACAATTATATTAAAATGAGAGTGCTGACACGCAAAAATAGAACTGTAATTCATCTTAAAACAATTACAAAAACTTTCAACAATTTCTGACTAGCGAAGAGACTTTTTATTCCATCTTCTAAGAACTACCAGGATATTTTCAGCAGAATCAGTAAATGTGATCACCTATGATTCCCAATCTTGTAAGAGACATTTCTAAAGCTAAAGAGTTCTCATATTTCCACATGATTGTTTCACCGACTTAAATATGTTGACAAAGAGCTACTATGAATCCAGTAATGTTTTTAGATGATTTGTATTTTATTAACATCTATGCACGTGAAAAACAGTCCCTGTTTGCAACAGCAGGGACTTCTAAGAGACTGTCATTACAAAGACCAAGTCTGCTTCAAAAAACACAAACTCCCTTTTTCTAATCTTTCTCAGTAATTTTAAGAGTTAAATGATACTTTCTTTCTAGTTAAAAAATAAAAAACCAACTTACCAGTTCTGACAGAGATTTTTTGTGCTATCATTCTTCCTCCAATTACTGCCAGCCCGGTGCACAAGCAGTGTCCCACTGTTCCACCCACTGCTACGCCGTAGGGGTCCTAGAGACGAATATGACCAACATTAATCTAAAACCAAAGCTGAAACTGCTACCAGAGAAAGGTAACTATCAAGCACTGAAGAAGGAGGTCAGCAACAGCAACAAAAGCATAAAATAGTTCTAAGAAAATTCAGGTGTATAATTTACGAAAAGTATAATAGCTGCTTGAAGGAATACGCTCCAGTTATACCTAAGACTAAAGATAAAAGTAGAAAAAAAATCAGCGTGGAAGATCAGAGCAATCTAATTCGACCTTTCAGCAGTAGGTGAACTTCTTTCACAGGCAACATTCAGCTCAAGTGAGGAGCTTCCCGCAGACAGCATTTGATATTGTGAAGAAACTAAGTAAGCCTTTACCGTGCAGTCTATGCCTCCTAAGAACAGAGACCCTGCCTCTCTTTTTTAATTTTTAAAATTTTTATACAATTTTTACAGGTTACCTTCTATTCACAGTTATTACAAAACGTTGCCTCTGTTCCCCGTGTTGTATAATACACCCCCGAGCCCGTCTTCCACCCAGCAGTTTGTGCCTCCCGCTCCCCTACTGCGGTACTGCCCCTCTGCCCGCCTCCCTCACCCCC
Source organism: Camelus bactrianus (assembly GCF_048773025.1). NCBI lineage: Eukaryota > Metazoa > Chordata > Mammalia > Artiodactyla > Camelidae > Camelus > Camelus bactrianus. Next base: position 98,488,229 of record NC_133540.1, read on the forward strand.
GCGGCCCCGTGACGGCGAGTTCATTCTCTATACCTGCGAGGCTGCTTTTTTGTTTTATTTGAGACCCTGCCTCTCTTAATGTCCCCTATGTCCTCAGTGCTTTGGTTCAGTGCCAGGACACAGTATTCATTCAGTAAACACCGGCCACCAAAGCAAATGGGAGGCACTCAGATTAGGAAGACCAGTGACAGTTTTCCAGAAAAGCCAGCACTGAAGAGCAGGCCGGAGGCCCCGACTAGGCAGCCGGCCAGCAGGAAGAGACAACTGCACAGCACTTCGGCGCTTCTAGAGAACCAGCAAGTCACGAGACAAGGGTCCGCCTAGGCAGGAGGGGCTAGGTCAGGAAGGCCCCCTACAAGGTTAGAGTTTAGACTTTTAAGACACTGATTGCTTTTTCGCTGGGGAGTGCACAACAGGTTTATGCTTTAAAAGTCGAGTACAGAGAGCGAATTGGAGGACAAGAAGACTGAAGGCAGGGTGACCGATTGGGAGGCTATTCCAGCAGTCCTGGTGAGACATGCTGGCCTGGACTGCCGTGGGAGACTCACGGCACAGAAAAGCAGATGGATTTGAGAGAACTTAAGGAGGCATAACTGATATACCTTGGTGATGAGTGAATGTAAGGGTATGAAAGAAAAGCCAGGCATGACACCTGAGTTCCTCACCCATAGTTCCCGGATAAATTATGGCAACACCAATGTGATTAAAAGGGTAGAGGAAGCAGTGGAGAAAGGGGTGGGGATGCCAACAGGAGTTAAAAACGGAGATGTTCAAGAGTCAGTTGAGTTCAATGGTAAAGAAGCTATGGGCTTGAATGTAATAACCCCAGGAGAGGAGGTATGAAGGCGTGGACAGCACGATCACGAGGACAGCAACACTGAAGGGATGACAGGAAGGAGACTGAACAGGCGGCCAAGCAGTTGGCCTCCCACGCCGACCACAGCAGGGCCTGCTGGTGGCTGCAGTGAACGCGAAGCACCAAACCAACAGCATCGGTGCGGTCAGGAGCTAGAGCCCAGTGGGTTTAGTAAGCGAGGATGCAGAGCCAACTCCGGTTCCCATCACAGCCAAGCCCTCTGAAACTGGGGGAAGGGGAGCAAGAAGCTCGTATTTGGACGAGGAACAGAACTGAGGAAGGGGTAAAACCTTTTTAGATGAGAATAGCTTGTGCATGCTAAAATGCTCACAAAATTGGGCTGGAAGAGAGGCAAAGATTTATGCTAAGTGGAACACAGGGGACTGGCATCCAAACACAGGCAGGAAAGGACCGTGGCTGTGACAGTAGGAGTGAAAGGGCGACGACTTCTGCTCCTCCCGTGCGCGGGAGGCCGGCTGTGTGCGCAGCCTGGGGAAGTGGGGACAGCCGGGGATGTGGCTGTGAAGAACGTAGAGTGGGACTACGCGTCCCAAATTCTGTTTGTCTAAAACTAATATCCCATTCTATATGAAAGTAATACTTGAAAAATCACTGGATTAGATAAAAGTAAACGTTTCCTTTAATACAGGATTTCTCAGTCTTTGTTATTTTGTTATGCTCCATCTTCAAAACAAAAAAACCAGAATATATTATTTGCCAAATTTATTTGACCCTGGAACCTTCTCCCCAACCGTTTTTCTTTCCTTCCTTAGTACCCATCAACATCTTAAAGGACACTAGGGCTGTGAAACCCAACACGGGAACACTAAATGATACTGAAGGCAGGAGTGAAGTTCAGACCACAATGGACTGAACCAGACTACTGCATGCTTTATACAAAAAAATTACCCCTTGCCCCAATTAGGACTACTAAGGGAACAAAAACAGACAACTGCACCTCTGCCCCTGAAAAGCTCATTCCACGTCCTGGGTGCTGACAGTGCGGAAGGGGGCTGACAGTGCTCACTGGGTCGGGGACCCTACGCGCGTTATCTTGTGTCATCCCAGAACATGCAGGAAGAACCACGGGGAAGCGGGTTGCAGGGAGGGGCTGCAGCCAGAGACTCAAGCCCGGTCAGCACGGCTGGAGCTCAGGGCACAGAGGCAACCCGGGGAGCCTGAGACTTTCACACACCACTCTGGCCATTTAGATGACAGGCTTTCGAAAAGTGCGATGACTCTGCAGCCATGACAGATCGCCACGCAGAACCACTGCCACCAGCACAAACTGCCTGCTCTCAAGTTCCAGTCCTGGCAACCTGACTGCCAATCAAGAAGGCTCGAAATCATGAAAAATACAGAGCAAGGACACTGAAATGACATTTTTAAAAAAACTTTTTTTTTTTAAATATGGGAATCAAATGAAAAATTCCTACTTTTTTCAAGATACAGCATTTTTAAGGTTTCTCTGACAAAACAGGCCTTAAGCCTGGCCTTCAACTCATGTTTATATTTTAAACTGCGGCCTAATTTATTTTTTTATGATAGATATTTCCTAGGAGTTAAAAAAAAATTCAAATCAAGCTTGTTGTCTAAAATCTTACCAGCTGATTAAAAACAATGTAATTTAATAGACATAAATGAGATAAGAAGTAACATCATGGAATTTGACACAACCTTGTAAAACGACTATAACTCAGTAAAAAAAAGTTAAAAAAAAAAAGTAACATCAGTTAAGATCAAAAAGAGCTGATAACAACCTGATTTTTAAAATGGGCAAAGAACCTGAATAGACATTTTTTCCAAAGACGACATACAAATGGTCAACAGGTACATGAAAAGATGCTCAGCACCACTAATTACCAGAGAAGTACAAACCAAAACCACAGTGAGATACCACCTCACATCGGCTAGTATAGCTACCATCAGAAAGACAAAAGATAAACAATGGCAAGCACGTGAAGGGAAAGCTTGCACACTGCTGGTGGGAATGTAAACTGGTGCAGCCACCACAGACAAACAGTATGGAGGTCACTCAAGAAAGTGAAAACAGAACTCCCACGTGGTGCAGCAGCCCCGCTTCTGGAAATGAAACCATCACCTCAAAGAGAGACCTGCACCCCCATGTCCACGGCAGCATTATTCACAATTGCCAAGACGTACAAACAACTTAAGTGTCTGTCCGTGGATGAATGGGTAAAGAAGATGTGGTACATAGATACAATGGAATATTCAGCCTTTAAAAAAGGGGAAATCCTGTCATTTGAGACAACATGGATAAACCTAGCATTATGCTAAATGAAATAAGCCAGGCAGAGAAAGATGAATACTGCATGGTTTCACTCACATGTGAAATTTTTATTAAAAAAAAAAAAAAGTGAGCTCATAGAAACAGAAAGTAGAATGGGTCAGAGATGTCAGGGCCTGGGGGGCAGGGGGAGAGGGAGAGGTTGGTAAAAGGGTACAAACCTTCAGTTAGATGAATAAAGTCTTAAGAGCCAATATATAAAGTGGTGACTTTTCTTGAGATCCAATGTATAAAATAGTTGTTAATACTGTGTTGTAAAATTGAAATTTGAAATTTGCTAAGAGGGTAACTTGTGTTCTCACCAAAAAAAAAAAAAAAAAAAAAAAGAATAAATAAAAAAGTTAAAAAAAAAAAAAAAGCAGCAGCTTCTCCTCCACATCCCTCGGCAGCTCTTCACCTATGTGTGTAAAAACTTCACTGTTCCCCCCCAAAGAAATAAAGATGAAACATTTTCTTAGAAAACAGTTACCTTTGAAGAGTGGCATCTGACAACTATGAACAGATGCAGCAGAAAAGGATGGAAGGCAGACGGCCTGGCTCTAGTCCTTGTCCCTCCTGGCCACCACCCAGCTTACACCCTCGGACAAGCCCCCCCCCCCCCGCTGCCCTCGGGCCTCAAGTTCTCCACCCACAGAGCTGGCCTAGAGCAAGGAGATCTGCGGCCTCTCTAGCCCACCCTCCTAGGACTCAGCATTGTGGGGCCGACTTATCAAATGTTCTGAGTAACCTTTGTAACACACCATCATTTCTTTTGCACAAGGAACGGAAAAACCCGAAGATTTCTACTTTTAAAGCTTTAGGTATTTGTTGCCAAATTGGCCTCCAATAATAATATACCAATTTATATCCTCAACAAGTACACAAAGGAAAGTTCTGAGAAAAGAAAACTAAGTCACAGCAACTGCCACACCATCGTTTTGGCAAAACTGAAGGGAAAAGGAGTCAAAAGAGAGCCATCTGGCCGATGGTAAAACCTGGACAGGCTGGTTTTAAAGAGCCGCAGGGTGATTAGATTTAAAACAAATAGTCTAGCACATGAAGTCACCCCATGGCCCACCCTGAGTCTGCCCAGTGTCCCTCTGGAGCAAAGTAGCATTAGTTACACTGAGTTTTAATACAGAAGCAGTCATCTCTCAAGTACCACTCACCTCTCTAGCTGCCAAAACAATTGTAGTCAGCTGAGAGCGATCACCCCATTCTGCTAAGAACGTTAACGTAAGCGCTTGAACAAAGATGGGTGAAATAAAATGCAGCCACTTTTTCTGAGGTATCGTTGTGCTTGTACCCACTTCAACATCTCCTGGCCCATTTAAGAGTTTGGTGCGTTGGAACTAAATTGAAAAAAAAAATAGCATAAAAGACATTAATCTCAGGAACCAAGTCAGTATAGCACAAAATTACTTAAATCTTTCCTTTAAAAGGTGTTTAAATTCTATGGGAATATCCTGAGGAACTAAAGTTATGTGCCCCCAAACTTGGCTTTTGAACCACTGGTCTCACAGCAGCCAAGTCCTATCTTCTTAGTTCTTCTGTTTCTCCCCAACAAAATAAATCAAACAATATTTACTGATCACTTGTTATCTTAGATGCTGTGGAAAGAAAATGATAAACTACAGTTCCCGTTTTTCAGGAGCTTATAATTAGTCTAATTAAGGAACTTGATTGCACGTGTTCACTCTTCTCGCCACATTCACACTAACCCAGAGTCACACCAGAGCCAGATTAAGAATGGAAACTAAGCAAAATAGCTATTTCTGTTCAGCCCACACGCATCACAGGTGTGCATGACCACTGAAAACCCCTGGACAGTATTTACTCCTAATAGTTGAGTGCCTTTTTGGTCCTGGTACTTAACAATGCTCTGACTTACTTCTTCATCTTTTTTCTTTAATTCTGCTTGAACTTCTTCTAACTCCTCTTGACCTTCATCCGGACTCATCTTTAAGCCTTCCCGAAGCATTCTAATGCCAAAAATGGCAAATAATGCCGTTGAAACATAGTACGTGTACACCCTGGGGATGACTGTGGTGGCATAGCCAAACAACACTGGAAGAAAATGCAACAAACAGTCTGGTTAATTCGCAGATTACACACCAACCGAAGAATCAGTTACCTTCAGAAATCACAATTTGCCACTGTTTTAAAGGGAAAATGGTTCACATTAGAAGCTAATCTAAAACATAATAACCTTAAATTCTAATTCTTTCCTTCCACCAACACTGAACCCTTAGGTCTAGCCAATGACTTAGCACAGCTCATCAAAAAATCAGTGGTGTAGTCGAAGATGGCAGGTGTTCCAAACGCTCTCACAGAGATCTCCTCTCAGACACCTGCAGCCGGGGGCTGGCCAGCCCCATGTCATGCGTGGGAAGTCAACTTTGATGCCCTCTACTGATCCCATGACCTTATAACCCAGAAGCTATACCACTGCCCTATGTGACATTTCTTCATTACAAATCTTTCAGTTACAAACTTCTACAGTGAAGAATCATGACAAGATTCTCATGTGGCATGACAAACTCCGCTCCTCTACAACTATTAAAAATACGTATATCTTAAGAAAGGAAACTAGTAATTTCACATATATAAAAGTAACATAACAGACTCAAACTGACTCAGTACAATTCTTCACTATCATTAAATATAGAAGACAACTGTGTAAATTACATATAAAAAACTATACTTGGAACTAAATACAGTACCCAAGCCCCAACTGTGAAACATATTTGCATCAATAATATGAAGTTAGTAATTAAAACTTAAGAACTATGGAAGAGCCAGAGGATATTTCCATATATATATATATAGTACATGTGATTACTTATCACTTCACCAGCTCTTTTCATCAAATGGGCACAACACATAAAAAACTGCCTGAACATCAAATATACAACTGCATAGGTAACCCATTCCCCACTTCATTATATTACAAAATGAAAAAGATTTAAAAAGCATGTTTAGCAATGCAAATCTATGCTTATGTGCATATCCATGTCTAAATTACATATGTATATGTGTGTATATATGCCCACACACACACACGATACAGACGTGTATTTCCGAGTTCTACTTGAAAAAGCCAAGAAGCAAAGACATCTCAGTAACAATGATCTGCACCCAGACCTTGGTTTCTAATACCATTCCCCTAAAAGGCTCCTAGAGAAATGGCTAATCCCAAGACTAGGCAGAGGACTACAAGATGAACTGCACTGTCTTCTTATACTAGAAAGAAAGGAAGAAGAAAACAAATGACAGCATGTCACAAGGACACAGGGGTCAGCTTGGAGGGGCTCCCAGCCACCAAATCTGGGACAATTTAGGGAACAAGATAGTTAAGTAATTAGTTATAAACCACTGAAAAAAAAAGTAGTTCATGAGTTTATACTGACAATAAATAGACAAGCCAATGGGAGAGGAGGGAGAAGTCTTTCTCAGAGCAGCATGCCAGGGCTCACTGGTAAATGTGGACAGAGTACTGGAATTAGCCAACATTTTGCAAGTGTCACAGTAAAGTTTAGAACATGTAAGAGACATCAATTGACGCTAAACTGTGGGGAATAGGGTATTTGTATTGTTTTAAAGTGTCTCCTTAAAAACTGCATATTGGCTCCGAGGGAAGAAAAAAGATTGTCTACAAGAGAAACTCTGACCGGGTGATCAAAACTAACACCAGTGAGGGACAAAGGACATCACGTGCTTACAGATGTGAAACTTAAGAATCACCCACGCAGTGTTCTAACCAAGAATGCATAACCTCAGTATAATCGTGAGGAGACATCACACAAACACAAAATGAGGAACAGCTCATTAAAAAGAGGTGGGCTGTATCTTAGAAAAATAGTATTATAAATAAGAAAAGGCTATAGAAATATTTCAGATTAAAAGACTAAAAAGAACTAAATGTACTACCTGACCTAGACTAGATCCTCTACAGGAAGGAAAAAACTGCATTAGAGAATATTATTAGGTCAACTCACAAAATTAAAACATGGATGATAGACTAAGGTGCTAATCTGTCTATAAAGATACGTGTATATGCACACATTGTATGTGTGTATGTCCACATATATACCTACAGGTATATAAATTGTGTGTGCACATACATAACTTTATTTAGATACAGATAAAGGGATACATAGGTCACAAATGCAAAAGCAAATGGGGCAAAATGTTAAAAAAGGTAAATCCAGATAAAAATTTATAAGTGTTCTTACACTATTTTATTCTTGTGACTTTGTAAATTTAAAATATTCTCCATAAAAGGTTTTAAAAATTTTTTAAAGGTAGCAAATCTTTTAAAATCCCCTAAACTTAGTTTTCCTTTTATCTTCAGATAATTTAAAACAACTACTTACTGACATTTACAATCCCATGTTGTCGGCCTTGACATCTCCACAGAGAGCAAAAAAACTCCCTGGAGTTATAACCCTGTCCTTCTTCCCTGGTTACTGTCCCTCAGTTTCCTCTTTCTTTGGAAACCTTTCCTCAGACACTGGAGTTCTTTGGTTCTGCGAACCATGAGAAGTTATTTCTCTTTAAGCAAGTGCTTTGTATCAAGTCAGAAATCACTGACTTGTAAGTACTTAAACTGAGAACACTTGGCACAAGAACATTAGTGTGAGGAGAAAAATATGGCCCAGGGATAAAACTGTGGGAAATGTCAATATTTATGGTGCAGAAGTTTTTTTTCCAGAGAAGTAAAAATGTACCTAGAAGCAGGGGGTGTCACAGAAGCCAAGAGAAAAGGTGAGAATGCCCATGGCTGTGATCTGAGGGGCTCATGGAAATGAAAACTGAACTCTGTAATTAGGAAGGCTGATTACTGAAGGCTTTACAACAGTGTTAGCGACTTCCAACGCTGTACTGAATAGAAGTGGTGAGAGTGGGCATCCTTGTCTTGTGCCAGATTTTAGCGGAAAGGCTTTCAACTTCTCACCATTGATTATTATGCCGGCTGTAGGTTTGTCATATATAGCTTTTATTATGTTGAGATATGTTCCCTTTATTCCCACTTTGGTGAGAGTTTTTATCATGAATGGGTGTTGAATTTTATCAAATGCTTTTTCTACATCTATTGAGATGATCGTGTGGTTTTTGTCCTTTCTCTTGTTGATGTGGTGTATCACATTGATTGATTTGTGTATGCTGAACCGTCCTTGTGTCCCTGGGATGAATCCAACTTAAATACAATGTATGATCTTTTTTATGTGTTGTTGGATTCTGTTTGCTAATATTTTGTTGAGGATTTTTGCATCAATGTTCATCAATGATATTGGCCTATAGTTTTCTTTTTTGGTAGTGTCTTTGTCTGGCTTTGGTATCAGGGTGATGGTGGCTTCATAGAATGAGTTTGGAAGTACTCCCTCCTCTTTGATCTTTTGGAAGAGTCTGAGAAGGACTGGTATGAGCTCTTCTTGGTATGCTGGATAGAATTCCCAAGTGAAGCCATCTGGTTCTGGACTTTTGTTGGCAGGGAGGTTTTTTATTGCTTATTCTATTTCACTTCCAGTGATTGGTTTGTTCAAATGATCTATTTCTTCTTGATTCAGTTTTGGTGGACTGTATGTTTCTAGAAACTTGTCCATTTCTTCTCAGTTGTCTAATTCATTGCCATATAGTTGTTCATAGTATTCTCTTATGGTTTTTTGTATTTCTGTGGTGTTTGCTGTAATTTCTCCACTTCCAATTCTTATTTTATTTGTGTCCTCTCTCTTTTCTTCTTGGTGAGCCTACCAGAGGTTTGTCAATTTTGTTTACTTTTTCAAAAAACCAGATCTTGGTTTGCTTGATTTTTTCTTCTTCTTTTTTTTTTTAATCTTTATTTATTTCCTCCCTGATCTTTATTATTTCTTTCCTTCCACTGACTTTAGGTCTTATTTGTTCTTCTTTTTCTAATTCTTTTCGGTGGTAGGTTAGGTTGTTTATCTGAGATTGTTCTTGTTTTTGAGGAAGGCCTGTATCACTATGAACTTCCCTCTTAGGACTGCTTTTGCTGCATCCCATAGATTTTGTGTGGCTGTATTTTCATTGTCATTTGTCTCAGGGTATTTTTGAATTTCTTCTTTGATTTCATCTTTGACCCATCAGTTTTTTAGTAGCATGTTGTTTAGTCTATAGTATTGGAAGTCCTAGCCACAGCAATTAGACAAGAAAAAAAACTAAGAGGGATCCAAAGAGAAGAGAAGAGGTAGAGGTAAAAGTGGAAGAGAAGAGGTAAAATTGTCACTATATGTGGATGACATGATACTATATACAGAAAACCCTAAAGGCTCCACACAAAAACTACTAGAGTTGATAAAAGAATTCAGCAAGGTCGGAGGATACAAGATTAACATACAGAAATCAGCAGCATTTATTTACACTGACAATGAAATACCAGAAAAGGAAAGGAAAGAAACAATCCCTTTTTAAACTGCATCCAAAAAACTAAAATACTTGGGAATAAATCTGACCAAGGAAGTGAAAGACTTATACTTGGAGAACTACAAAACACTGACTAAGGAAATTAAAGATGACTTAAAGAAATAGAAAGATATCCCATGTTCTTGGATTGGAAGAATTAATATTGTTAAAATGGCCTTAATACACAAAGTAAGCTACAGATTTAGTGTGATCCCTATCAAATTACCCAGGACGTTTTTCAAAGAACTAGAACAAATAATCCTAAAATTTATATGGATTCACAAAAAATCCAGAGTTTCCAAAGCAATACTGAAGAAAAAGAATGAAGTTGGAGGAATAACCCTCCCAGACTTTAGACAATACTACAGAGCTACAGTAATCAAAACAGCTTGGTATTGGCACAAAAACACACATATGAATCAATGGAACAGAACAGAGAGCCCAGAGATACCACCACAAAATTTTGGTCAATTAATCTTTGACAAAGAAGGCAAGAATATACAATGGAGTAAAGATAGTCTCTTCAGCAAATGGTGTTGGGAAAACTGGGCAGCTGCATGTAAATCAATGAAGTTAGAACACTCCCTCACACCATACACAAAAATAAATTCAAAATGGCTTAAAGACTTAAACATAAGACAAGATACAATAAACCTCCTAGAAGAAAATATAGGCAAAGCATTATCTGACATAAGTCTCAACGATGTTCTCCTAGGGCAGTCTACCCATGCAATAAAAATAAAAGCAAAAATTAACAAATAAGACCTAATTGAACTTACAAGCTTTTGCACAGCAAAGAAAACCATAAGCATAACAAAAAGACAACCTATCGAATGGGAGAAAATACTTGGAAAAGATGAGACTGACAAGGGCTTCTTATTAAGTTGTATGAATTGTTTATTCTGGAAATTAAGCCCTTGTCACACAAAAATAAATTCAAAATGGCTTAAAGACTTAAACATAAGACAAGATACAATAAACCTCCTAGAAGAAAATATAGGCAAAGCATTATCTGACATAAGTCTCAACGATGTTCTCCTAGGGCAGTCTACCCATGCAATAAAAATAAAAGCAAAAATTAACAAATAAGACCTAATTGAACTTACAAGCTTTTGCACAGCAAAGAAAACCATAAGCATAACAAAAAGACAACCTATCGAATGGGAGAAAATACTTGGAAAAGATGAGACTGACAAGGGCTTCTTATTAAGTTGTATGAATTGTTTATTCTGGAAATTAAGCCCTTGTCAGTCTCATCTTTTCCAAGTATTTTCTCCCATTCGATAGGTTGTCTTTTTGTTATGCCTATGGTTTCTTTTGCTGTGCAAAAGCTTGTAAGTTCAATTAGGTCTTATTTGTTAATTTTTGCTTTTATTTTTATTGCATGGGTAGACTGCCCTAGGAGAACATCGTTGAGACTTATGTCAGATAATGCTTTGCCTATATTTTCTTCTAGGAGGTTTATTGTATCTTGTCTTTTGTTTGAAATATAAGAAGCTCACACGATTTAATAAGAAAAAAACAAACAACCCAATCCAAAAATGGGCAGAAGACCTAAAGAAGCAGTTCTTCAATGAAGACATACAAATGGCCAATAGGCACAATGAAAAAATGCTCAATATCACTAATTATCAGAGAAATGCAAATCAAAACTACAGTGAAGTAACACCTCACAACAGTCAGAATGGCCATTATTAAAAAGTCCACAAACGACAAATACTGGTGAGGGTATGGAGAAAAGGGAACCCTCCTACACTGTTGGTAGGAATGTAGTTTGGTGCAGCCATTATGGAAAACACTGTGGAGATTCCTTAAAAAACTGAAAATAGACTCACCATATAACCCAGCAACCCCACTCCTGGGCATATATTCAAAGCGAACCTTAATTCAAAGAGATAACATGCACCCCAATTTTCATAGCAACACTATTTACAATAGCCAAGACATGGAACCAACCTAAATTGACAGATGGCAGAAGACAGATGACTGGATAAAGAAGTTGTGGTATATTTATACAATGGAATACTACTCAGCTATAAAAAATAAAATAAAATAAAATAAAATGATGCCATTTGCAGCAGCATGGATGGCCCTGGAGATTGTCATTCTAAGTGAAGTAAGCCAGAGAGAGAAAGAAAACTGTCACTGATATCACTCATATGTGGAATCTAAAAAAAAAAAAAAAGAAAAGAAACAAACTTATTTACAAAAAAAAACCAGACTCACAGACATAGAAAACAAACTTATGGTTACAGGGCGAAGGAGGGGTGGGAAGGGATAAATTGGGAGATCTAGATTTGCAGATACTAACTAATACACATAAAATAGATAAACAACAAGTTTATACTGTATAGCACAAGAAACTATATTCAACATCCTGTAGTAACTTATGGTGAAAAAGGATATGAAAATGAATATATGTACGTATATGTATGACTAGAAATATTATGCTATACACCAGAAATTGACACAACATTGTAAACTGACTATACTTTAATAAAAAAAAAAATAAACACACACACACACACACACACACAAAAAACGGTGTTAATGGCAGAAATCAGTCTGCAAGTAGATGAGGAGTGAGATGGGAGGAACGGCAGTGACGGTAAAAGTCTGAAGCGGATGTGATTGCCATCCCTGTTGCAGGACAGCTGAGGCCAAGTCCGCCCCCAGCCAGATGAGGACAGAGCCAGCCTGGAGCTCTCAGTTCCCTGCCCAAGCAGGAGACCAGAGATGCAGGTGAATGACTGCATCAAACTAGCAGAGACCACACCCCAGGGGACACAAAGACTCTCCAGGGAACACCAATGAACAGTCTGTGAAAAAATCTATTTGCAAATCAAGCCTTTGTCAGTTTCATTTGCAAAAATTTTCTTCCATTCCATAGGTTGTCATTTTGTTTTCCTTATGGTTTCCTTTGCTGTGCAGAAGCTTGTAATTTTCATTAGGTCCCATTTGTTTATTCTTGCTTTTATTTCTATTGCTTGGGTAGACTGTTCAAGGAGAACATTTTAGAGATGTGTGTCAGATAATGTTTTGCCTATATTTTCTTCTAGGAGGTTTATTGTATCTTGTATGTTTAAAATATAAGCAGCTCACACGACTTAATAAGAAAAAAACAAACAACCCAATCCAAAAATGGGCAGAAGACTTAAACAAGCAATTCTCCAAGGAAGAAATACAAATGATCAATAGGCACATGAAAAGATGCTCAATATCACTAATTATCAGAGAAATGCCAATCAAAACTACGATGGGGTATCACCTCACACTAGTCAAAATGGCCATCATTCAAAAGTCCACAAATGACAAATGCTGGAGAGGCTGTGGAGAAAGGGGAACCCTCCTACACTGCTGGTGGGAATGCAGTTTGTTTGGTGCAGCCACTGTGGAAAACAGTATGCAGATTCCTCAAAAGACAAGGAGTAGACTTACCATATGACCCAGCCATCCTGCTCCTGGGCATATATCCAGAAGGGAGCCTGCTTCAAAATGACACCTGCACCCCAATGTTCATAGCACCACTATTTACAATAGCCAAGACATGGAAACAGCCTAAAGGTCCATCAACAGATGACTGGATAAAGAAGATGTGGTATATTTATACAATGGAATACTATTCAGCCATAAAAACCGACAACATAACACCATTTGCAGCAACATGGATGTTACTGGAGAATGTCATTCTAAGTGAAGTAAGCCAGAAAGAGAAAGAAAAATACCATATGAGACTGCTCATATGCGGAATCTAAACAAAAACAAAAACAAAAACAAAAACAAAAACAAAAAACAAAAATACAAAACAGAAACAGACTCATAGACATAAATACAAACTTGTGGTTGCTAGGGGGAGGGGGCGTGGGAAGGGACTGGGATTTCAAAATGTAGAATAGATAAACAAGATTGTACTGTGTAGCACAGGGAAATATATACAGGATCTCGTGGTGGCTCACAGAGAAAGAGAATGTGACAATGAATATATGTATGTTCATGTATAACTGAAAAATTGTGCTCTACACTGGAATTTGACACAACATTGTAAAATGACTATAACTCAATAAAGAAATGTTTATATATATAAAAAAAAATTACTGGGTAGGACAGCACAGAAAAAAAAAATCTATTTGCAGAAGTTCCACTTCCCCAGGGACTCTTCCCTAAAACTCCTTGGCCTGCAGACATGCTCGGAGCTGAGAAGGTGTGCGGTTCTCCTTTCTCACGTCCCTTCTTCACAGCTGCCCTCTGCCCACTCTACAGAGATGCCTTCCATCCCCATTCCAGTAGTGCATTTCCCCATGGTAAGGAAAAACAGACATCCTACAGCACCAAATAGGGGGTCTGCCAATACCAGAGTCCTCAACCAAGGAACCCCAAACCAGAGAGAAGGCTTTGGGTCTTCCCTGTCTTACCTGAGTGTCCAAAAAGGCCATGGCATTAGCGACAGTGGCACTGTGGAGGCACTGGAAATAATGGTCACGGGTAAGAAATAAGGTATTTTGGCCTTGGTAGGAATAATTTTTACTTAGCAATCATGCCTCTTTCATCTCCCAACCAGTGTAAACAAATGCATTTTCCCTAAGGCAGAGTCTTGGTACAACAAAGAGAGCATCAGAGAGAAACACTAAATCCCAGTGGCTTACTTTCCCAGGCAGCTCACTCCGAGGTGGGTCCCAGGCCCAATCCAGCCAGCCAGCCATTTTAGGACAGCCCTGAACAGATGGTTGTCATGTGTATTACAGTCAAAAAACCAAGTAAATGCTTTCTGACAGAAAGTAAGCCTTACTGACATGGTCTACTGTGGAGCAACTGCATGGCAATTAGGTACTGCGGTAGACATCTCCTATAAATTGAATGAGCTAAGTCTGCACCTCCAAGGTTCCAGAAAAAACATATTTAAAACATGTGATATGTTACAACTTTTAAAATGAAACCATTTATTGGTAAAAGTATGCTGAAGTTAAAAATATTTCAATTTTCTCAATCATTTCTAAATATATCCAGTTAAACAAGTTACTTCTAAGTAAAAGACTAACATGTATAAGAACAGTCATTTGATGAATTTCAGAAAAACTTTTTTTGGTATACTGGACAGTTTCCAACTCTGTGCTTTTAACAAAATTGACAGAAGACCTTATTAAGCTGTCAGCGGGTAAATCATTAAAAATCACTTGATGACAGAGCAGTATGTGATTTTTAGCACATAACCCAGGAGTTCCATGAACTGAGTGACGTGGCTATAATGTCACTCTTTTTCCTGTCTACTTATTTATAGGGATAAAATTTCTCAGCCCTTCTATCTATTTTTTAAAAGAGAGATCAGAATTGATTCTCAACCTGGCTTCACTCTAGCAATAAGTATCATCCATGAACATATAAACTAATTTTAAAAGAAGAGTTCTATCATCTCATTAAGAGATGCATTTCCAACTTTTAAAAAATGTTTATTTAAATTTGTGATATATTTTGCTTTGCTCAAAGGTGTATTAATAACTACAACTCAATAAAAAATGTTAACATTTAGAGACTTAAAGGAAATTTTCAGCATCTTCTAAAATTCAATTTATATGCATATTTTTGCTGCAGATAGATAAGATACTGTGATCCACAAAAGATTTTCAAGCAAAAAACTTATCATTACAGTAAAATTCTATGAGGAAATAAATGAAAATAAGAATTAAAGAAGAAAAAAAAAACAATGTAAATTTCCAAATGTTAAAGAAGAATTTATTCATGGTTTTTTTTAAAGGAATGATGCTGGTGGTGATGGTGAAGATCAAACTGCTAGCGGTACTCAGATTCCACTGGGTTGTCTTAAAGGAATAGGCCACGTAGGCCCAAGGCCCGGGGAACATAAGGCAAGTGCTGTGTTAGCCTCTGGGCAACTGGCACAGGCCCACTGGCCCAGCCAGCAAGGATATACTTTTGACCTTGGAGCTACTCCTACCTCCCCCTGATCCCACTCCTTCATCCACATCTCCCCTGCACCCCTCCATGGCTGCTCCTCCGAAGGAACAAACTCACAAAAAGTGAGATGCTACCTCTCTTGATGGCCCTGAATTTTAGTGAGAAATTTTGAAAAAAGCCAAACACAAGAATGTCCGATGGCGCTGCTCAGACATCAGCTCTTCAGGTGGGACGGGCGGGAAGAGATGCCGCTCAGGGCGGCAGGATTACCGCGCTGCCCCCGCCTCGCACCAGGCCATCCCTGCTCACAGACCCAACACAGTTGGTTCTAAATAAATATTTGCTGAATTAATTAGCCGTTATTGTAAATAATGTGAAAATATCCGAATAAATGGTTCAGTTGCACTCGGGGCACAGCTGAGCCCTTTCTGGCGCAGAGCGTTTCTATAAGAGGGAAGAGAACAAACTGGTGGGGAGGCCTGATCCTGTACCAGATGGTTTGCTTATTTTAACTCCATCTAATCTTTCTTACAATTCTGTAAGGACTGTACTAGTATTATCCTGAGTTTACAGGAGACAAAGAGTCACCAGGAGCTTAAATAACTTAGAAAGGCATAATGGAGTAAAAATATAATTATTTTCCAATATCTTATTAGCTTCAAAACTTTTCCCAGTAAACTCCTAATTCTCAAACAGATGACAGCAGGCTTTTTCCTAAAGGAGGATTTGGGGGGTCTCAACCCCCCCTCCCCCCCAGCAAACTGGGCAAGCTCCAGCCCTCACCCTGAAGAAAACTGTCAGAAACCCCTGGATTCAGAACCAGACACAGCTGTCTTTGAATCCCAGCTCAACTGGCCGTGAGCCAGGAGGACTTACTGTCTCTGCTTTCTGTCTGTCTATCTGTAACAGGACAGGGGGCCTGACTGAGGCAGGCCTGCAGCGTCACACACAGATGGTGCTCAGCAAATAGCAGCCACGTGACCGGCTCCTGTCTGCACAGTGAGGCAGCGGTAGAGGCCGGATTCAGCCCCAGGCCCAAGACATCAGAGTTCATGCCTTTCCTGTGCACCCCAACCCACCCCCAACAGCAGCTCCCCGCCACTAAATAGAATGCAGAGAAAGGGCTCAGAACCCAAAGACAAGCCAGTTCAGGAACGATTCTGGAATGCTAACAAGAAAGAAGTAACACTGGTAAAGTGGAAATTCTGCAAAGGAAAGCAGTGGCCCCCACACTTACAGACTTGAAATTGCCCACAATGAACTCAACCATCTAGGGGGGAATCGGTTCATGTGGGCGAGGCTGGTGGGAAGACAAATGTGTCAAACACGAATGACGGGTGAGGCAGTGTTTAGTCTATCTTGAAAGACTGTTAAAAATGTATGATGTCTGAAATTTCTTTGATTTTGGAATTTCTTTTCTAATCGGTTTGCAAATATGATATGAATTGAAATATTTTGTAATAAATGTTAAAACACTTACAAGACAAACATTTCAAAAGAAAAGAATACCAACCATAACAATTTTACACAATATACCAAATATTAGGTCTCTGCAACTCCTTAAACTAAAGATGAAAAGTGAGTGGAGGTACACAGTTTTTCAAGCTCATTTTAGAGACACAAAGAAGAGGTTTGAAGACCACTGATACAACCCATTCTTTCAAACAGTTCGGGTGAGAGGAGCTGTCCCTACCAGCAGCCAGAGGGAGGTGGCTGGGGGTCAGGACAGGAGAGCCTGATGCCGCTCACAGCTGAGGGAAAGGAGCTGACCGCAGAGAAGGGGCAGGGGGATTGGAGGAGCCAGCTTCCCAGGAGGGACAGGCAGAGAGGGGGCAGCCTTCGAGTTATCCTCAAGGCTCCAAGTTTCAAAAATAAATTCTCTGATATTACTCAAACTCATTCCCAGCAAGTGATTTTGCCCTACTTTTCCAACCTTCCCCACTTTTCCTATTTCCTAGAATCAAAATTTGCTTTTGAAGAGAAAATTGCTTTTGTTATGAGATATGAATAATGCTAATACTAATAACCAAAATGTGAAAAGTAGTCAAATTATTTTATTCAGTAAAATACTCATTATAATATGTTTAAAAAGACGAACTTTTACAAGCATTCAAGCAGCCAGAAATAGAACTTGTTCTGTACTTTAAAACTGTGTTTCACGAGAAACCTAAGGCAGGGGGGAATGAGAGGGGGGAATGACTGAGAGAGGGGGGAGAGGGGGGAATGACTGAGCACGTGAAATATAAAGAAATCATTTTAATACAAACCACAACCCTGTGAGGCAGCTAGATATTATCTTCAGTTTACAGACGGAAACTGAAGCTCAAAGAGGTTAAGTAACTTATTATGAGGTTAATACATGGCATAATCAGACTCCAATCCAAGTCTGACTCAGGAAAACTCACTATTTTCCACCCAACCATGTGGTTAACGGCAGCTTTTGAATCAGAGACTAAACTATGCTTAATTATTCAGCAATAAGTTTACTTTCTCATGGTCTTAATTCTTTGAAAAATTGAAGCCTATAATAACAGGAACTCAAATAGTAACAGACTGGGAATCTAAGAATGTTTCATTCTTTTACTGTAATGAGCAAGAATAGCTTAATAGAGCACAATACACTGAACGCGACTCTTCATTATTAAAAAAGTCCTTCAGTAGGAAATACGCAACTCTCTGTGGCTGCTTGAGTCCTATTTCTAAGCTATCAGATGTAAATAAACCTATCTGGACTTAAAAAGAAAAAAAAAAAAGCAAGGATATCCACAGCAAAAGGATAAAAAAAAATAGTGAATAAATGAGGTGTATGTATCTTGACTGAATAGCTGAAAATTTAATTTTACAAGTGCAATATGATATTTAAGAATTTATGTACTAAAAATATTTTCTGTTGACTAAATTCTGGAACACAAACTAAATTCCACCATAACCAGTTGAATGATTCAGTCACTTCAATGCCACACACCATGCTTTCTCTAATTCAGTAAACTCATTAGGAGGAAAAAGCACACTCACCTGATAAGCATGTCATCAGGCCCAAGGCAAGCATGGCACCGGCCAACACCGTCAACCGGTTATAGCGCATCGCCATGATGGCTGCTATAAAAAATGTCTTATCGCCCAGTTCAGACACAATGATAACTGATATGGCAGCCACAAATGCATGGATAAATCCCAAATTCGTTTGGGTAGCTGGATCTTCTTTATTGGTGAGAACTGGAGCAGCTGGTGTAAATCCTTTCTGGGAGAAAAAAAAAAAAAAATATATATATATATATATATATATCAGCTATTTTTTTAAAAGTCATTATTTTAAATTAATTTATTTTGTATACCATCATCATTAGGCTTATTTATTGTCTAATATCTTTGAAAGCCATTGGTAACGACAGCAACCTCTGATTGATGGCTGCTATGGCAGGGATTCTACAGAGCTAAAATTCTAAGTACAATTCTACGGAACTTAAAAAAAAAATAGAGACCACTTATATCCACACATTAATATTACCTTGGTTTCTAAGTATTTGTAGGTTGAGATTTAGTTCTTAACTATGTCTCATTCAAGTTTTTATTCATAACTTGGACATAAGACCAAGGCATGCTTATCAAACATCCAAATAGCAGGAAACTGAGAGAAATTTCATTAACACTTTAGAGAACAGAGGATCCAGAAAGCTCTCAACAGGCTAGAGCAAGAGTTGGCTCTAGCTAAGATGAGGTCTAATATAGCAGGATATGTGGATGGTCCTAAAGTCTAAAACTAACCTAGGGTGTAAAATGGCCTAATAAAAAGTACAGGCCAGAGTCTTGGCTGGTGTTAAGGTCATTTTGAGTTGAAAACATGACAAAGCTCCAAACAGGGAGCAGGCACTTTAAGCCCTTCAAAGAGTTAGTGACAAGCCCATCTTCTGTGCTGCTCAGCTCTTACTCAAAGTTCTGTACTGGTTCTGAGGTACCACCTATCAAGAAGGCACTGCCCTCTGAAGATCATGCCAGATGGAAGAGACTTTACAACCAGGATTGGCAGGCTTCTGCTGAGGGTAAGTCCAGCTGAGAATGACTTGTACATTTTTAAGGGGTTGCAAAAAAAGAAAAAGAGAAAGAGGGAGGGAGGGAAGGGAAGGAAAATTATGCAACAAAAACCTTAAGCAGCCTGCAAATATGTGGCCAAACCTAAAATATTTATTATCTGGCCCATTACAAAAAGAAGCTTGCCAAACTCATGCTCTAAAACAATCACAGAAGGCACCGGGAAGGACCGGATGCCTCTGTTCCAGTAACTGTGAAAGTCTGTATGAGTCTGTATGGTCCCAAGAGGGAGACTTAAAAAGCTCTAGATTGTAGCTTAACACAGAGAAAAGATTTCTACCAGATGAATCCTGGAAGCTGAGGTGGACTGCTAGAGAAAGTGGTAAACTCCCTGGGTAGAGACCCAGAGAAAAGAACCACTACCTACAGGAAATGTGCTCATCAGTGGTCCCAGACCAGGGCGGCTATGTCTCCCAGCGGACTTCTGGCAATGTCCAGAGACATTCTGGTTGTCACAGCTGAAGGGGAACTAATGGCGTCAAGAAAGTAGTGGCCAGAGATGCTGCTACAGACAGGACATGATTCATAGAACAATTCCCACACAAGAAAGAATGATCTAATTTGAAATATCAATAGTGCCCAGGGGCAGAGGCGCTGCACTAAAGAAATCACTTCTAAAGGTCTCTTCCAATCCCAACTGCCTATCCTTAATTATTTTTTAAAGCCTATGAATCTCTAGAAACCTAAGAGATAAAAAAGAAAAATCAACAACAAAAAGAACCAAGACCGAATGTGAGATGACAGGGTATAAACAGAACTTCTTTCTCTTACAAAGGCCCCAGTCAGAAATAAGATTAAAATCCTAAAGTTTTAGTATGTGTGTCATTTCTTAACACGTGACATAAACTGGACTCCCAAATTACACAGTGAAGATCAGAAACCTTTAAGCATTACTCAGACGAGACTCCTGTGCTAAAAATTGGGGAAATTTAGAAATTAACCATTTTAGAAAACATTTGGGGATAGGGCTAAATCAAATGGGCAGCCTTGGAAGCCAGCTCTTGATGAAGCAAGTACCATTTTAAGGGATTCTAGTTTTCTCATCATTAGCATTTTAATCCCAACTATGCTGGTCTTCCTATAAAAATGAGCTTCCTTCCTCTTCCAATACCCTATGAGCTTTAAGTATGATTTAAAAAAAAAATAAATTAGCGTTTTAATTCAGTTTTCACCACTACAACATTTTCATCTTGGATATACCTTTTGTATGAAGAAATTTCATTGCAAAATATTTCAGACCTGAAATCCAAGAAAAATTTTAGGAATAAATATTCACCATTTACGACCAATTAGCTGCAAGCTCAAAAAAATGTTTATTTTAAAAAACAAACAAAATAGCGATCAAAACCACAAATTCCCGTGGTTTTACAATTCCCAGCCATAAAACCTTGGCCACATTACTTAGCCTCCCTGTTCCTCTGTGAAATGAGGAGGATAAAATAAAACTTGCCTCTTAGACACAAAGCAAAACAAAAAATATGGATTCTTAAAAACTTTAAAAAAAAATCAACTTATAGCTTTTGTTACATATTAATCTGCTGTCTATTAATCTCAATAGACAGCATTTTGATTTTGGAGAGCAGTGGTAAAGAGCCACCAGCCACGGTATGGTAAGAACTGAAAAGTACCAGGGTATTATGAAGACAGATTTTTAAAACTTAAAATATTAATAAATGGGGGCAGAAAATAATCAGTTACCATTCAATCATTTGTTGTCAACTGCCCAAGTGCTTACTGAATGCAAGGACCATCTCCTTTTTCTAATTCACCTTTAGAGTGACAGAGTGGAGCGGCTTAATAGGTGGGCTCTGGAACCAAACTGCCAGGGTTCATGGCCAAGGCATTACTAGTTCCTGTATGACCTTGGGCCAGTAAGTTTCCCTCTCTGTGCCTCAAGTTTCATCTGAAAGATGAGGGATAGCTATACCTTGGGGGCTTGTTCTGAGGATTAAATGAGTAACTACACATAAGCCCTTAGGAACAGCACACCACAACATGACCAGTCTAGTCTTCCAAAAACTAATTTCATCACGTTACTTCACTGTGTAAGAAACTGTAATGACCTTCTTATGCCTAGAATATAAAATGCAAATACTGGTTAACTACCACCATCTGCTATCTAATAACATACCAATTACCCAAATGCACCTTACACTCCATAACGAAGGATGAACCAGAGCAGCACTGTCCAACAGAAAACAATGCAAGCCACATAAGGTAATTTTGAAATTTCTGGTAGCCACATATTAAAAACACGAAAAATTATTTTTAATATTATTTTATTTAACCCAACATATCCAAAATACCACCCTAGGAATATTTTTAAGTGACCAATGAGATACTTAACATTCTTTTTTTTCCTACCAAGTCTTCAGACTCCAGTGTAACCCTACTCCCTGCACACACCTCACGCACACCTCAGCGTGGACTGGCCGCACATGCTCCAGCGCCCGAGAACCGCCACACGGCTCGGGGCTGTGGTCCGGGGCAGGGCAGCCCAAGAGCATGTCAAGCTCTCGGTAACCACAAGCCTTCAGTCATGCAGTCGCCTTCACTTCCTACTTTCTTTTCAGTATCCTATTCATCCAGATTCCTGAAGATTCAACTTACGTAGAACCTCTTGGGCAAGGCCTCTCCCAACAGCTCCAGCCCCTTAATGAGCCCACTCCCCTCAAACTGAACGCAGACTGTGGCAGGTACCTGGCAGGCACATGACTGAAATAAAACCTGAGACAGGAACACTCAGGGAGTTAACTGTACTAGAAACACGTACAAATGTAATGTTAACATTTGCAACAATAAAAAGAGACAAAGTGACTGAGTGTCCATCAATAGGGAACTGGTTACATAAATAGCAGCTCCATATATTAGAATATCATGGGGCTAAAATTAAGATTGTTTTATATATACTAATAAGAAAAAAAGAACACTAAGATTTTTTAAGTTAAAAAAAGTATGTCTTATGTATACAGTCATGGTAGGTGTGTGGAGGAGTGGAGATTTGGGTAAGCATATAAAGTCCATACGCAGTTGTTAATGTACTGGAAACCTCAGGAAACAGTGTCTGTTTCCAGGGAAGGAGCCAAGATGACTACAATAGGGGTCAGCAAACTTTTAAGAAAAAGGGCCATAAAGTCTCTTTGTTCATTACCCAACTCTGATGCTACAGCCTGAGAGCAGCCATAGGTAATACTTAAATGAACAGGCATGGCTCTGTTACAACAAAACGCTGTTTACAAAAACAGGCAGTCAGTGGTAAACTATCATTTGCTGACCGCTGAACTAGAATACAAGCACTTTTCATTCTGCACTCTTCTTCACCTTTTGGATTTTTTTACCAGGCACATGATTAGATACCTATTAGGCCCCACTTCAAAAAGTTCTTAACCCAATCTCTTACTCTAGATACAGAGGACCAGTTGCTTATAGGTTGTAACTGACTTCAGGCAGGTCCAACCAGAAGGGAAGTGCTCTGAAGGTACTGATTCACTAGCCAGCAATATGGAGGAGTTAAGCCCTGTGGGGCAACGTTTCACCCATCTTTCACAGTGGGGCAGTCAGTTCTGAGGTTCATTTCAGAAGGCTCTTCGAAAGACTCAGCAGGATTTGTCCTCATTACTCATGGAGTGGCTAACTTGAAAATGCACTGGGTACATGCACTTACCCTCTTCCCTGGATTGACAATTTGAAAGAAAACAGGCATATTCTAAGATCAGGGAGTAAATCATCAGAATAGTTGGGGTGAGCTAAAGAAAGATAAATTGGGCCCAGACTGAAAATCCAGTATGTTTACGAACTAGCTTAGGGGTAAGCAAGAAGCCCTTTAAAGTTTTTGAGTAGAAGACACAGACATGATTAAGGAGGCACTATGACTAATAGATCAGGACGGAAAGCAGAGAACACCAGCCACCGGACTGATGAATTAGGAGGTCTGCCACACAAGACCAATGTTGAGGATAAAATAAAGGAAAACATTCTGCACACAATGGAAAAGAAAAATTAACAGAACTTTTCAAAGGGGAAGAATCAAAGATGATATTCATATTCCAAGGCATATAAAGAGTAATAAAAATAGTGTGGCTTTAGACACATTCAATTTGAGGATAAAAAGCATTTCATATAAAGGTTTCCAAGAGGACATCAGAAATGAGACACCTGAGGTTAGGCCAGCACAGCCTCAGATATGTATTTGGTTACTGGTAGCCTGACTTTATCAGCTGGAGCTCTGCAAGATTAGTTTTCCAAGGGAAAAGGCAGAGATTACATTGAAAAACATGAAATTCAGAGAATGTCTATATTTAGGGAAGGGGTTGGGTGGGGAAAAGGAGAAAATAAAATTGTCTTAGATATTTAGAGAGCCAGGCAGGAGAACATCACAGATGGTCAAGTTAGGGGCAATCACCATTTCACTCAGCTACTAACTAAATGCCAGGTTATTTCCATATACATTGCTTTATTTGATACTCAAAAACCTTAAGAACTGTTATCCCAACTGCACACAAGAGGAGACTCTGAGGACCAATAGGGTTAAACAGTTTCCTCAAGTTCATACAAAACGAGATGGTGTAGGACTCTTAAAAAGTGGAGAGTTAACAGTGTCAAACGAGAACTGGAAAAGACCCCTGGATTTAGCCATTAGGTAGGTTACAGGTATCCTTCAAAAATGACCTTTCAATAAAGACAGGGGCTCATGCCAGATAACATAAGACTAAAGCAAAGTGACAAAGCAGCTAATTCCCTAGTTAGAAATGTGGTTTATAAAACTGAAAAATAGAATGCAGTCAAGTAGAGTTAAGTCAATGGCCTTTTCCCCCTCCAAATTGGAGAAACCTGTGGGCACAGGAACCAAAGAAAAGGAGAGAATAAAGATACTGAGGAAGGAAAGTACTGGAGGTCACAGGAGAACAGGCACATGGACACAGAGAGGGATGGAAACGATGACAGTTTTGTTCGATACATGAAGGCAGAAAGTACTGGCAGAGAAGCAAATACTTAGATTAGTACAGGAGGGTCAGACGCAGTGACTGTAATTCCAGTTTTGGCATTCCACTGTTCAATTACACAGTGTTACAGAAAGTGAGGAAATACAGTGTTTTCCTTAGTACGAAGGCCACTCTTTCAGCACTTTATTTTGGGTCTGAAACCCAAAGTATTTACATCTTGAGAGTAGGGTCAACAACTTATAATTAAAAAAAAAAAAACCTTCCTGAATAAAACACTTCTTTAAAGTTAAAATTAGCTCCAAATTGAAAAATGTTGAAAAAACTCCCTCATTTAGAGAGTAGCCCTTTATTCTTCCATGATCTTCAGAAGAAAGAAAATGACAATTAACAATGAAAAAAATCATTCCTATTCTAGTTGTAGAGTTTAAATGAACACATATGCGACTGTATTGAAATTGACACACATACCTGCATCGGAATTTCCATCTACACATAAAGAAATCAGAGAAGATGAAGATGCGTTCTTTGAAACAAAATCTATAGCCTGCTACCAAAAAAAAAAAAAAAAAAAAAGACTAAAGTCCCTGCAAAAAAAAAGCGAAGTCCCTCAACAAAAGTTACGATACAAGAGGTGAGATTATTTGAAGATAAAGGAGTCACAGGAAAACGCTTAGAATTGGCTTAGAACTGTCTCCTTGCCATTACTTTACTGTGTGAAGTCAGAAAAACCTTTCTCAGAAGTTGGAAAAATGTGCCCAAGAATACATGTGTAACTTAAACAATGACACCATGGATAAACTTGGTTTTAAGAGACTGCATTAAAATAAAAAACTAAAATTGTCTTTCATTATAAATTTTCACTCATATCTTTTATTTGTGGATGGTTTAGTTTGTTGCTTTTAAAATAATATTTTATTTTTATGAATGTTATTTGTTAATTTATATTCGAATATATTTAACACATTTTTATTTTAATGAATGTTTAACAGCTTTGTTTCTGAGAATGTTACTGTTTTGTAATGTATTCATACATTTTGACATGTGAAATGTATTGTGTATTTAGTTTCACTGATTTTTATTTGTAATGAATCGCTTTGCTGGTAGAACACCAACAAAAAAGTGCAGTAACATCATGATCATTTCATTCTGACACAGCAACCCTGAGTAAGACGAATCTTCACACCTGACGGCCTCAGTCTCAGCCATAAAGAGCCTTGAATTAGGAGTTTGGATTGGATGGAGCAGGACTGCAACTTAATAAAAATGGAAAAATGTTTAAAATATTGTGTGGAAAGCTTCCGTGTTAAAAGATAATACATGAAAGAAATGCCAAGAAACAGTAAAGGAGAAATACAGTAAGGAGAATCGGTACTGGGTCAGGTGGTAGGCTGCTGTAGCTTTATCAACAGTGTTAATGCAACTGCGGTCCTTTGGCCTTCCAGAACACGCGGCAAATTATAAATTACTTTTATTAAATCCATCTGACCTCCCAGAATATGCAGCAAATTATAAATTACCTTTATTAAATCCATCTGACCTCCCCCAACTAAAGGGACTGAATGCTTCTTGTATTACATACTCTGCCCAGGGAAGGAAGAAAAAAACTGAGTACGTCACTAGAAGCATAAACTGCATAAATGAAAGGGTCCCAGTGATCCACAGTGCTTTTTTCATGGTTTTAATTTTAACTATAACTTCAGAGTAAACTTCCCAAACTTTTTTTTTATCTGATTATAGAGGAAAAAAAAAATCAATGTAGAAAGCCTTATTAGAAGTTCAGTAATCTTGCCTCAACGCACCCTATAAGATGCAGCTACATTTTTATAATACATCTTACATTTAAATGCCTACCAGTAACAGAGAGATTTTCCCCTCTCCATTTTCAGAAGTCCACACTCAGTGGCATGAAAGCGTAAGGTTAAATATCCTACCCCTTTAAAAGATCTGCTGCCTGTAGTTGCAAAGCTAAAGAGTTAAAGAGTTGAAACTTTCAGATATTCAGCTATGCTGAACCCTTGCTTATGTGAATGACTATTAAATTAGGAACTATTAAATTAGGAACTCTGACCACATCTTAACTTTCACTAAGTGGACAAAAAAAGCAAATGATATTTATATTACAGTTTAGAAAATGTAAAAAAAAAAATCTCTTCCAATATACTGCAGTACAGTAGGCAAAGGGGAAAAAAACCCCACTTGATCCATAACAAAAGTTATGTG
This sequence comes from Camelus bactrianus, assembly GCF_048773025.1. Classification (NCBI taxonomy): domain Eukaryota; kingdom Metazoa; phylum Chordata; class Mammalia; order Artiodactyla; family Camelidae; genus Camelus; species Camelus bactrianus. Next base: position 98,514,954 of record NC_133540.1, read on the forward strand.
AAATACCAAGACAATAAAGACAAAAATCGTATTACACTGTGCCTGCCCTTTCCCTTCACATCCCCAATTTTAAAAACAAGGATCCTTAAGACACTTACATATGGTCCCTGGACACTGCTGCCTTTATTTTACATGGCTGTATTTTTTATAGCAGTGTAAAAGGGTATTAATAGCCATACCTACCACTATTTTTATCTCAAAAATCACTATCTAAAACTTTAATGCAAAGCCTGGAAAGTTACATAACCCCAAATAGTTATAGCTTTAAATAAATTTCTGATAATGAGTTAAATGACAGCAGGCTAAACGACGAACACTAACAATGAGTTTCATGAATCAGCATGTCAGTTCAATTTCAGAAGTGGAAATGGCGAGCCAGGTCCGTGGAGCCCAGGAGTGACAGGCAGGAGAGAGAAATCACTTCCAGCCAGGAAATTTTAGGAAGCCTTCACAAAGAGGCGATATCGGATGGTTCTTGAAAGGTGGGAAAAGTTCTGACCAGTAGGCTTCAAGCTCACTAAAGCTCTTTTATTTAAAAAGGGTTTTTGTTGGAGAGAGAGAGCACATGGCAAGTCTGAGTACAGCATATGAGTGAGCAAGGGAGTGGTGGCTAACAGCCTGGAGGTGTTGACTGGAGCCAGACACCAACAAACGTGCACATCCTGCTGAAGAGGCTGGGCTGAAATCAGCGTGCGGGGCAACTCGCTGGAGGTTTCTGAGAGGTAAAACGGAATTCAGTGTTCAGGAAGATTCGTTAGATGGGGACAGGCTGAAGGTAGCCTGGGGTGGAAATGGGAGGTTTGAGCTCCTATTAGAAGAGACTACAGAAGGCCTGAATTCAGGAGTCCAAATTGGAAATGAGGAGAAAGCCCAGGGCGCACAGAGCATTTAAAAAACGCTGCCGAGATCTTGAACATAAGTGACTAAGGGATTCTACTAACATAAATTTAGATGCTAATTAATATCTTTTAGTGGAGACCAAAATGTAGGATTCTGGTATACTTATAAATTTAGTTTTGGCGTCCCACACCGCTGCAGCACTCTGTACTGTCAAAGACGGATGATTCCTGTGCTTTCCTAAAGGCTACTTCCTGCAAACGAGAACTTGTTAAAAAAAAATAAAGTGAGAGTTGTGCAAAGCTGAATGTGCTAAACAGTATGGGATAAACTGCTTCAACAATGAAATGGCCGATGTTGTTATTCTCAGAGAATACCAAAAGCCTCCCAGCTGCCCTCTGTTAAAAACTTTCCACTTGGGATGATGAGCATTCCCAGCTCTCTAGGATACATCTGATCAACAAGAAGCCCATTCCTTGGCAGCATCTTTATCCTCCGGAACTAAAGGTTTACAGCGGACTCCTAGTTCGGCTCCCCTCCTCCCCTCCCCCATAAGGAGACAGGCAAGGCCAGGCCTGACCCAGGGAAAGCGCACTCAGACGTCTTCCAGCCCAGAGAGCCGCAACCGGGCTTCCCTCCCCCCGCCGGCTGCCTGGGCCGAGGGCGGCGCTCTGGCTACGACGAGCCTGGTACCCGGCGCAGCCGGCTCCGCAGCCTCGCCTGCCCGGGCCCGTCCCGCTCACCTCGGCCCGGGCCGGCTCGGGGCCCTGCACGCCCGCGGGCTGCGGCTGCAGCTGCTGGGCAGGGGCCGGCGGTTCCTTGTTCCGGTGGCTGTCTTCGTCGGGAACGGCCCGGACCCCGGCCGGGGCCCACAGCAGCGGAACCAGCAGGAGCAGAAGCAACCGGGGTTTAGATGCACGGCCGCTCCCCCTGGCCGCCGCCATCCCGCCGGCCGAGACGGCCGTGCACCGGCGCCGCAAGAGGAAGTGCGGGCGACAGGAAGCCTCGACCCCGAGCCGCCCCCAGGAGCGTCCCTGACGCCTCGCCGCCGCCGCCGCCGCTCAGGGAGGAGCCGGCAGCATGCGGGAAGTGGCCGGGGCCGGCAGAGGCTCAGGGCAGGCCGGCGTCCGCAGCCGGCGGCTCTTTCTCCCCCCACCCGCGGTGGCCACACGATTCCTCCAACTGTCTCAGTGCGGCCCAGCCCAATTCCTCCGGGCCCCGCCCCTGCCCGCGACGGCCTCCCATTGGCCCGGCGTCCGCCTCGGCGTCGTGACGTCATCCGGCAGGTTGAGGTGCGGCTCGCGCCCTCCTCCCATTGGGCCCGGCGCTCCCGGGTACCGGGCGCCGCGTGACCTTCCTTGTCTCGCATCCTTCTCGCACCCGAGATGGGACCCTCTTCCTCTCCCTCTGCCCACCGTCCCAGAATTGCACGGCTCTTTACTCCTTGTTTCCTCCTGAGTCTTCTGCCCTAATATCCAGGCCAGCCTGTCGCTTCTCGTAGCCTTTCCTAGATGTCAAATTAGTTCGAGTGCCCTGGTTACGTGGCACTTGCTGCGGGAACGGCCACACCTTAGCCGGTTCTTGAGTGCTTCACCGATTCTCCGTGCCGCCGCCGGCGCGGCCATCTACCGAGTGCAACGTTCTTAGAGGCTCCAGATGCGATTATTTGAAACAAACCTCTGAAACAGGACTTAGAAAATAACAGACGAAAATTTTAAAGACTTGTTTTAGACAGTTTGCCTATAATCACCCCAGACCAAAAACAACTAACATTACCCTTTTCCTGCAGCGCCTTTCCGTTTTAGGCGTCTGTGCCGCACCTATCTTAAACTGACCTCTTAAAATATTTGGCTTTTGAAATTGAATCTAGGATTTTTGAAGTATGGGGATTGGAGGAGCAGGAATAGAAAACAGGATAGTTGGTTGAGAAAATTTTTACATCTTATTAAAAAAAACTGAGCTATTTAGTTATCAGAAGTTTGACTAAGATTGTGCTAACCATGTGGCAGGCACTATTATAAATATTGTATATGCATTTACATATAATAAACCTTTACTTTGTTAAGAACTAAGGGAGGTTATCAGTAAACACTGGAACAAGAAATGAATCCACCAAAACACTGTCGCAGAGTGGATAAATCTACTTTGAATTCACTGAAAATACCATGCTGTCATGGGTTAGTAAAGCTTTTGTCCATGCTGTTCTTCCTGTCTGTAATTAACTTCCTCTATTCTGTCATTGTAAACGCCTACTCATTCTTCCAAATCCTGTTCAGGCCTGACCTCTCAGAAGTCTTCCCCCAACACCTCCTCTTACAGAACTTACCACTTCTTGCTTCATGCTGCTGTAGCATATTCATGCTTCTATTACTATGTCAGTGACCAGGATGCCCTACACAGTTGGTGTACAACTATTATGCCTCCCATTTCATCCCTAGGGTGCAAATGTTTGAGCTCTCACAAACCAGTGATAGAGAACTGTCCTCCCTCCAACTCCCTCTCTTTTATGCCTACAGAATTTGCCATACTTTAGAGGTACCTGAACGTGAATCTAGTGGCTTGATCTAATGGCTGAAGCAGAGGGTGAATGCGGCAAAACTGACCACGTATCCGTGATCCTGGAAGGTGCTTGGCTTATTTTCTGGGGCCTGCCTCCACACTCCAGAGCTCTCTAACAGGAAGTACTCCTGGCTGAATTCCCAGTCACCTCGGCAGATGAGGCAATGAGGACTTACGGCTTACAGCTGCAGGATGCCTATGCGCCAGCCACTGAAGGGGTGACTCAGGGGCAAGGCAGCAAAGCTTTTTAGCAGATGTAAAGTACATAGAGATAAAGCCTTGCCCTCATGGGGGTCCTGCACAGTGGGGTCAGTGCCGCGTCAGAATCTCAGCCAGAGTGGGGCCCTTCTGGCCTATTCCAGTGTCACCGTGATCCAAGTGCCCTCAAGCTCTGCCAGTTTAGGCTCCAGGTGTCAGATTCCAAAGGATCAGCTCTTTCCATGCCCAGGAGTGCTAAATCAGGGCTGGTTCTGGCTTTCACCACCTTGAGGATTTAGAGCCATCATTGTTCTAGTCCTCACTGGTGACTAACTCCTTTGGGGATAAAAAACCTACCCTAAAAACACAGGCAGTTTCCTGATACCTTTCTTGCAAACAGAGCCACTTACTTGACTCCTACCCAATAAGAATGTGGGAAGCTCAACAATTCCAAGTCGGCTTTTTTTTTTGTCCTGGCCTGCATAGGTATAATCTCACTAAAATGTAATCGTTGGTAGGCACCCTTCTGGTAAAAAAAACTTTACTAATGTGCATTACACTGTATTATATTTTTATTCCTACCTCCTTACTGAGCTTTAGATGGTAAGATTATGTCTTTTATCTTTTATATCTTTGGCACCTAACAGATCTCCTAACATGGTAACAGTGATAGCCACCACTACAGTAGTAATAGTAGCAGCAAATCTTTACTGAGTGTTTATTCTGACCCAGGCAGTGCACTGAATGTGTTACATGAATGATTTCACAAGGCAGGTACTCTCATCCTCATTTTTACAAATGAGAAATTTGAGACAGCTCAAGTAACCTTCCCAAAACTATACTTAGTAGGTCGCAGAATTGTGCTTGATATCTGCCTGTTGAACTTAACAGTGTCCTACTTACTGAAAAGCCAAACATATAAAACCAGCCAATTAATGGTGAACGTTTCCATTATCATTAGAGGAGAAAGTCCTCTCTCCACCCCAAGTTTCCATGAGGACTGTTTCCTCGCTTCTCTCAGAGCCTTAACTGTTTCACCTCTGATGATGTAAAATAAATCTGGGCAGAGTAACAGCATACTGGGCTCAGTTCTGCCACCTGTTTCCTCTAGGGAGGTGCAGCCCACAGGGAAGAACAAGTTTCTGCCGCTCTCCCAGGGGCCTGCCTGCTCCCAACCCAGAGCTGCTGGGAACTGGGTGGGGACAGCTTGTAATTCTGGAATTCAGTATTAGCTCAGCACACTTGGCTACCAGACCTAAAGTCACTTGTGGCAGCCTGTCTGTCTCACTCTTTGTTTTCTTCCTCAACTTTTCAGAAGTAGGGAAGAGGTAAGCTATTTCTTAAGCTCTATTAGAGACCTCTCCCTGCACCCCAGAAACATGAAAGGATGGATTTAAACTTTTTAACATGAAGCAGTCCACAGAGGAAAGGCTGGTTAGAAAAGCGAAGGCAGGGAGTGATAAGAAAGGAGAGGGGGAAGCAGAAACCAAAAACTTCCCACTGAGAGTCAATGAAAGACAATTCAACATTAAGAAGAAAGTGTTTGGCAAATTGAAAGGTAAGTTAATGACAAACAGTAATTCACAACTTGCTTGACCTGTAGAACTCTTTAAAGCACTTGCACTATGTGAAATGAAGCATACCGCTACCCACAGGTGTGCTAAAACCCTTTAGATGATGGGGATCTGGACCTCGTGGGGACCTCTGCTGGTCCAGAATGCCCTTTCAGGCCCATTCTTGGACTTTCCCAGGTTTCCACAAGTGGGCTGAAAGTTCCAAAAAGAACGTGGAACATGTGCTCCATGTGTTCTTATTTATCCAGCTATATGCTTGCCACCTCCATCTAGATGTTTCACAGGCATTTCAAATAAAGCATGGGACAAATACTTCTCTGGATTTCCTTCCCAAAACCTGTTCCTTCTTCAGGCTTCCATCTCAGTGGATGGGACCAGGGGACCCCTATTAGATTCCTCTCATTTTCTCCTACTCCAGATCCAATCCACCTGCCAGGTTCTGTTGTCTCCACCTCTAAAATAGATCCTGAATCTATTCACTGCTATCTCCACTGTTACAACCTTGTCCAAACTAGGTGTCAGTTCTTACCTGGACTGTTAAAATAGACTCCTGATTGGCCTACCTGCTTGCACTCTTGCCAAGTTATAATCTAACCAGCATCCAGGGAGAGCTTTCAAAATTAATATAAATCATTCATTCCCCTACTTAACATTATCCAATCGCTTCTGAATGCCCTTAGAATAAAGTTCACATCTGAGTTAAAGTTCTGTGTGATCAAACCCGTCTTCTGTGTGACTTTACTGCTTGGCTTTCTCTACCTCACGTGTCATGCCCAACCAAGTTTGCTCCCACCTCAAGACCTTTGTACTTGCTGTTTCTCTTCTTAGAACACTCTTTTTTCAGATCTTCTTCTGGTCATTTAGGGTAAGTATCACTTCCTTAAGAGGAAACTTCCTTCTTATCCATCTAAATTAGACCCCCGCCCTTTCCTCTTATCACTTTGTCTCACCTTTTCTTGTAAGTTGGTTTTTTAAAAAAGTTCTTTAGTTTTTTAATAGCACTTATTACTATCTGAAATTATCTTGATTATCTAATTGTTTACTTGTATTTATTATCTGTATCCCTTAACTAAAATGTGAGCTCCATGAGGGCAGGAATCCTACCTGTTTTGCTCACTGTATTCCCAAGGTCTGAAACAGTGCCTGGCCACAGAAGTCACTCACATATGAAGGACTCATTATGAGTTTAATGCAATTCTCATAATGAAAAGACAAAGCCAAGTCTAGACACTGACATAGACATAGTTTGGCTCAAAAACACAGATTTCTGATCTTGTCGTGGCTTCCCCTTTGAAGGTTAACCTCATTCCACACCCAAAATGCCTGAGCAGCTTTGAAGGGTCTTTGTCTTTGAGTTCATTCACAGTCAAAGATAAGAATCAGTCTTTACTTCACCAAGATCACTTCAAGTCAGAACAACTCTCCCCCAACCTACCCCCAGTGATTGCCAGGTCCATTTAGGTCTGATGGCAACTGAGACTCCAACCTCCATCCCCTCAGCCCCTTGCCCAAATTAGGGGGAATCCCCTCAGGCCATGTCAAGTCAATGCAGGAATTCTGGGGGTGATGCTCTTTCACTAAATAAAACTTTAGCATTAGTGAGAAATTGGATCAAAATTATGTGGAAGAGAGGAACACAAATTCATTAGACTAGAAGAAGATCTTTAAATTGAGAAAAAAGGTTGCAGCCATGGAATAGAAGATGCTCTGTACCCCTCCTCCCAAGCTGTAAGAGTGGAGTTTCCCCACCATGAGAAGTCTGCAGACACTGCGACCTGCTCCCTCCTCCCACAGGCAGGCCTGTAGGACTGTGACTGATGTAGTCTCTCCAAGGGTAGGAGAAGGCCTGTTTCCACCAGCATCAGACACATCTTCCTTTGTGGACTGCACCAATTTGGGAATGTTCCTGCTGCAAGTGATGCAGAGAGAAAGACAGCAGGTTATAAGGATGGCATCAATGATTTTCCATCCTGCCCATTTCCCAAAAAAGTGGCTGGAGAAACAGCCTAAGAGGACAAAAAAAGTTTGAGCAAGGGCCTATCACACTGCAGAGGTAAAACTCCAACAGCCATGTCAGGAAATAGCAAGCTCAAATGCTTTCAGGAACTTAAAAGAGAAAAACCTGGTGGGGTTTCCATCTTTGTCTAAAACAAGCAAGCACCCATTCTCCTGCCCTAGGCAATTGGTAACATGGGAGCATGACCCCAAGTTTAGCAGATATGCCAAATTGTCAAGGGAGAAGCCAGAATTGGAATTTTTATGTGATATTTCCTGATTTTTAAACTAGGGTTACATTCCACTAAATAACAGAAAATCATAAATTAGATAAGAATGTCTTCCTCTGCGAGATGCAGTTCAGAACTACTCTAGCATCTCCACAGTGACCAGGGATCCAGCTTCCCCCAGCTTCCTGCTCTGTTGTCCCTAGGGTATGGCCTTTGTCTTCATGACCCAGTAGGGCTGCGAGAGCACTAACAGCTTGTTCTAGGCAGCAGGATGGAGGACTAGCTGGAAGAAGTGACACAGGATTTGCCTTCCACGGAAGCTACCACAGAGCATATCTGCTTACATCTTACTGGTTAGAACCTAGCTACATGGTGACTGTTAACCGCCATGTCACATTTCCCAACTTTCCTGTGCGGATATACATATATATATGCATGCAGAGAAAGAGATTTATTTTAAGGAATTGGTTCAGGTGACTGTGGGGGACAGCAAGTCTGAAATGCCTAGGGCAGGACAGGAGGCTGGAAACTCGGGCAACATTTTAATATTACACTCTTGGGGCATAATTCCTTCTCTAGGAAACCTCAGATTTTGCTCTAAAGGACTTCAATTTATCAGCTAAGGCCCATCCACATGATTGAGGGCAATTTCCTTTACTAAAAGTAAACTGATTATAGATGTTAATCACATCTACAAAACATCTTCACAGCAACATCCAGACTAGTTTTTGAACAATTTAGCCTTGCTAAATTGACACATAAAATTAACCATCACAGTCACTCATTAAAACATTTTTAAAGCTGTGCAAGTAAAAGAACACCTGTCTGTGAGTCTGGTTTGGCCTGTGGCCTGCCAGTGTGCAATCCTTCCTCTACATGTTAGAGCAAGGAGCGTGGTTGTTTATAGACCTAGAACATAACAACCCACTACACCCCCTACACACTGCAGTCACACATGTGTGATAACAACAGGTCTGCAGCCCTGTCCCTTCTGGGAGACTAAGCCTAGATAGAGAGCTAGTCTTGGGGTTTTGTGTATGTGTGTTTTTGGTATTGTTTTGCCACTGTGTTGATGGCATCTGATAAACAACAAACTCTTCTCTTTGACCTTGCTCTAACTCCTTAAATTATTTTCACTGTAAATTCCAAAATTCTGGTGTAGAGAGGCACAGGAGGGAGGGGTGAGGGGGCAGGTCGGGCATTTTCGCTAACAAAGCCCACAGCTTTTCCACTGATACCACATCACTCCATCCCCAAGCACCACCGGACAGGGGAAGCCACTTATTCCCCCACGCTCTCAGATAGTTCTTTTTAACTTGCTTTTGTCTTTCAGAGCTGACTTTGATAGTCAGCCTGGAAAACAGAGGCCTGCTGCATCGTCTTGTTGCTGAGTTGTTGGAGGACTCTGTGTACGATGAGTATTGGTTTTCTCATTGGTACATGTACTGCGATCGTTTTTCCTAATTCTGTAAACATTGTTTGTGATGTCTTTCTCTGTATTCCTGTACATGCTTGCAGCTTTTCTCAGTCTATTTTAACATTATAGGTACTAGAAATGGCTAAAATGGGCCCATTAAAAGCACCGATACACAAATTATATCACTTAGAAATCCATAATTTCACTAAAAGTCAAGAAGATAGAACTAAATCTGTTTGGGGTAAATATGCATCTCCTTTATGTTTCTTAATTCCTGAAATAAAGTCATTATATATAACAATCTTCATATAAAAATAAAAAACAATTATAATTAAGTGGTTCTTTCTTAGCTTTATGGGAAGCAAATTTGGTTTCTCTAGTTTCAGTGCTTTTCCCTGATGTTTCATTTTCTTTTCTTTTCTTGAAGCATAGTTGATTTACAATGTTATATTAGTCTCTGGTGTGCAGCATAGTGATTCAGCTACACATATATATATTCTTTTTTGTTATAGGCTATTATAAGCTACTGAGTATAGTTCCCTGTGCTATACTGTAAGTCATCTCTATTGTGATTTTGTATCTACAGTGAAGTCCATTGGAAGTTGTCAGTTCTGAAGAAGCCAAGAACAGAAGGGGAGCTCATACTGTGGTGCCATTTGTCTGGTATTTGGAAAAATGGCTCTCCGTGCTTGAAAATCACAGAATGCTGATAAGACAATCTGATGGCTTACTCCTTATAAAGTATCTCAGTTTGACCCTCATTTGAATGTATGTTTATCCCCGTTAAACTCATGCTTTGTATGGCAAAAAATGTAATTTTAATGAGGATGCCAACCCACTGGAAGCATTATCCCAAATCGATCTTTTGTCACATCTATTTTGAATCAAATACAGATTTTTTTTCCTTATGCCAAATTCTGCTCTTTGGCTCACAGAATGACAATATTTTACTCTTAATATAGATGAAATGCCTACTAGCTAACGCATTCTGTATGGAACACATTAACAACATACATTTTCTTGCATTTCTTACTCTCTTATATACTTCTTAAGCGTTCACAGTTACAAACTGTCTTCAATAATGGCTTGTGATGAAAATCTGTCATACTCTTACCTGACCAGGGCTGCCGACATAATTTGCTGGGCCCAGTGCAAAATGAAAATCTGGGACCCCTGTTCAAAAGCAGGGAAAAAAAGTACAGTTAAAGGTACTAATGTAATAGGGGTAATAGTGATACATAGGTAACTCAATGAACTTAAAAACCACAAAAACAATATTTTGGGGGCCATAATTCTATATAATGCAACAAACAACAATAGTCTATTAATGTGATAGATTGACGATGAAAATTTTCTGGCTCACCTGCCTGCAAATTCATTAAGATTGATACTTATCATTTTATTTTCGTTTTCAACAGGTAAGAAATTCATTTCACACAGTTTCTTTTTCAGTAGACATGACTGAAAGCTAACATCAGTCACTCTTAGCAAATGCAAGATCACAAATAAATTTTGATTGTTTTCATTTTGAAAAGGATCTTGCTGCTGATACAGCTGTGAATATTTTACAGGCTGTGACAACACTAACATAAATTTCTACTTACTTATTTTGAAAAATAAATTTTAGTACTTCTAGTGTTGATTCTTGTAGAAATATTTTCCTAGACAGATTTAATTTTTCATACAAATTAGCTTTATGTAAGTCTAAATTTGATTTTAAGTATAAAATTATATAACAGCATTTTAATGTTTCCTCAGACATGACAAAATGTTTCCTGAAATTTATGGAGGTTTTATAAGCAATGGAAATTGACTTCATGATTTGAGTACAATTCAAAAGGCCAGTTTATGCTTTCTGTCATTCTGTCTTCAATTACAAGGAAAAAAATTTAATTGCCTTTCTTATTAACAACTGATTCATTCAAACCTTCATATGAAAATAGTGTTTTTTAAAAATTGAAGTATAGTTGACTTCAGTAACATAATATTCTATTAGTTTCGGTGTACAACAGAGTGATTCGATATCTTTATAGATTATACTCTATATAAAGTTATTATAAAATATTGGCTATATTTGCTCTGCTGTACATCACATCCTTGTATCTTATTTATTTTATTCCTAGTAGTTTGTATCTCTTAATCCCCTACCCATACATTGCTCCTCCTCCCACCCCTCTCCTCACTGGTCACCACTAGTTTGTTCCCTGTGTTAGTGAGTCTGTTTCTGTTTTGTTATATTCATTTGTTTCTTTTACTTTTTAGATTCCACATATAAGCGATAACATTCAGTATTTGTCCTTCTCTGACTTATTCCACTAAGTAAAACACCCTCCAAGTCCATCCATGTTGCAAATGGCAAACTTTCATTCTTTTTATGGCTAAGTAATATTCCATTGTCTATATACCACATCTTCTTTATAGTGTTCTTTTCTGTAGACTGTGATGATCTTTATATTTAATTTCTATTTCTACGTGTGTGATTATTTGCTTTATGATGTTGCAGCAGTTTTCAAAACTAAAGATTCTAAACCCTTTAAGAATTCTAATGTTCACAGCAGCACTATTTACAATAGTGAAAACATGGAAGCAACCTAAATGTCCATTGACAGATGACTGGATAAAGAAGCCATGGTATATTTATACAATGGACTACTACTCAGCCATTAAAATGAAAATAATGCCATTTGCTGCAACATGGATGGACCTGGAGATCATCATTCTAAGTGAAGTAAGCCAGAAAGAGAAAGACAAATACCATATGATATCACTCATACGTGGAATCTAAAAAAAAAAGACATAAATGAACAAATTTATAAAACAGAAACAGATAGACGTAAAAAACAAACTTATGGTTATGAGGGGGAATGGGGTGGGAAGGGATAAATTGGGCATTTGAAATTTGCAGATACTAATTAACCGCTATATATAAAATAGATAAACAACAGTTTGCTGCCTGAGTGCCAGCAGCTCCTGTCCCAGTGTCAGGCTGGGAAGCTGATACTGGTGCAGATGACAGGGATTGGCAAGCTGGCGTCCCAATGCAGGCCCTGGTGCTGTCCCCATGCAGGGCCCCTCCCTATCTAGTCTGCGGAGCCAGGGCTGCCACAACTGCTGCCTCTGCTTCTGCTGTTGCTGTCACCGTACCCCCCCGCCGTGCAGGCCCAGGCGCTGTCTGGCTGCGCCCTGCCCTACTCTGAGGCATGCATGTGCCTGCTGGGTTACCTGTGCTGCCCAGCCCTCTGCACACACGTACGCATCACCTCTGGTTGTGCTTCCACTGCTCATGTGCATATTCCATTGTCCCATGAGTTGTCACTTACTAAACACAAGTACAAAAATAAAATTATTAAGATTTTTGAGGCAGCAACAGCAGAGGATTAAACCATGTATGAGGCCTTCCTGAGAGCAGGGCCCCGTGAGACCACACAGCTTGCACGCTCACCAAGCTGCATATGGTCCTACAGTCTATCGAGCGTCAGGATTTGAACTGTAAGGAAGACAACATGAGGTGAAGGGGACATGATGACACTGATGGATTTCCTCCATGACCTTAACTTAAGGTAACAGAGATTGATAAATCTGTGTCATCGTCATACTGAAATGTGTGCTCCCTGAGAGCAGGAATCTTGTCTTATGTAACCCTGTGTGCGCCACAGAGCCTACCTCCGTGCTTTGCATAAGGCAGATGTTAGATAAATTCAGTTGAATAAATAAATTGCTATTCTTCCGTTCTCAGAGGGGTAACATGTAAAGACCTGGACACAGATCAGTGATCTTTTCATATAAGGCACGGAACTGATCAAAGTCAGTGCAAAAACTCTGATCCAGGATGAGGAATATCATTAGTAAGCATGGTGTTTCCTGTACCCCTTCTCCAAATGGGCCTGCACGTAAAATTCCCCTGAGCTTGGCAGGAGCCTTTCTGCCTTCGCCCAGACTGAAAGAAAATCTCATAACTGACTTCCATTTTTTTCTTCTTTGTTTCCTGAGAGGAATTAATACTTTACTAGGCCCAAGATTAAGATGGCATTATTCTTTACCTTGAATTTCCAAAGGTGATTTTTTAATCTAACTATGAAAGACTGCTGACTCATGAAATCTAATCAGCAATGGGAGATGCTGAATGGAAGGAGCAAACTCTATAATTTTGCCTGTAACTTCTCAGTAAAAACTGTCTCCTAGGGTGGGCAAATCAGGGTGCTGCTGCTCCATCAAGTAGCAGAAGTACTTGCCCTCAGGGCTCTCTTGTGCCACTTGCTATATAAAAGTTTGAATTTTATGGTAATAAAAACAGACCTTGTTGAGTCATGAAAATGGAAAGCAGGCTTGGATTCTGCAGGGAAGCTGTAATAAGTACTCAGTCTACAGGCAGCCAGGATCTTTCCCAACCTCTACTAACCAGAGTTAATGTCAATCCATGACCGCAAATTCCTGTTGATCTTGATAATTCTACATTCTATGAGTAAGTAAAATTTATTAGTATCCATGCCAAAAATGGCATACTTAGATGTTATTCACTCTGACACACCCTTATACAATCAGGTGCTTCTGATTCTAAACTACCAAACATTCCAGAGAATGCAATCCAGGGACTGCAAATAAAATTCATCTGAATTAAGAGGCTATGTCCCTCTTACATAAAAAACAACAAGAACAACAACAAAACTTAACAACTTGACAAACTGGGAAGCTGGTCCTAGAAGGGAAAAATATTAAAGCATATAAATCATGATTGTGGCTGTTTTGTTTTTTTTTTTTTGGTGGGGGGAGTGGAGGAGGTAATTAGGTCTATTTATTTAATGGAGGTTCTGGGGATTAGAACTCAGGACCTTGTGCACGCTGAGCATGCGCCCTACACTTGAGCTATACTCTCTCCCTAGACTGGATATGTATATTTAGAAGTTGTCTGTATATAAATAGTATTTAAAGTCATGAGACTGGATGAGGTCACCATCCATTGACAGAGAAGAGGAGTAGGAACAGGGAACTGGCGTATTCTTACGTTCAGGAGTCAGGATAAAGAGAAGCCATCAGCAGAGAAACCTGGGAAGAACGACCAGGGAAGCAGGAGGAAAGCCCAGAGTGTGTGGCGCGCTGGAGTCAGTTAACGTACAAGGTGAAGTGACTGGTCACTGGCGCTGCATTTGTATGGATCCTGAGAAGCTGCCACGGGACTTAGCATGGCTGCTGGAGACTTTTCCAGAGCAGTGTCGGTGGAGCTGTGAGGTGTAGACAGTGACTGGAGTGAGTTAGCAGTGAGAGGAAAAGCACTGAGCTAGTAAGAATCAAATAAATCTTTCCAGTTTTGCTGCAAAGGCACTAGAAAAACCAGGTGGTAGCTGGTGAGGGAAGTAGGATTAGGTTTTAAAAAGATATTTATCTGCTGATGGGAAGATCAAGAAAGGGCAGAAAATTTGATGATCTTTAGGAGGAAGAATGGCAAACCAATGTCCTTAGGTAGAATCTAGTGCCCAAGGAGAGGGCCTAGGTTTGGGCAGAAATCCAGAGAGACTGTGGTTTCAGGAAAAAATTATAAATGACTTTGAGATGAGCAAAGAACATTACTGGTATCCTGTCTAGCACACTCTTCAGGTTACCCTGCACCCTGCCTTTGAGCTATTTTGCAACTTTGTAAGTCACAGTTGGTAGGAATGCAAAAAATTCTTTTCCATATATATACAAAAGAATTTTGTCCAATGGAAGCACAATTGATTTCCCTCCCCAACTACTGAAGCTAGTTTGCGTTTATTAAGCAAATTCCTTTTGGCATGCCTCATTATCCCTATGTGCTGCTCTTTGAAATTCTTCTTAGAACTGCTTCCAACATCTCACTGGTTCCTTCATTAATTAATGAGTTCAATAAAATCTTTGGTATATGTTCGTTTTACATTTGTACAAGAATCATGATTTTACATCCTTTTAAAAAAAAAAGTATCCTTCAGCAATAGTGATGGCAGACCGCACACACAGGCAGATGCTTAGCTGCGTGGAGGTGGTGGTGGTAACCTGTGGAAGTTCTCTTCCAACAGCTTCATTTCCCTGAGGACAGAGATGTGGCATAATCAGCATTGAGAGAGTGAATGGACTAGGGATGTTAGCATGACCGCAGCAGTGAGGACCCCTTGAGGTCAGCGGCCCTGGATTTAAAGGGGCTGTCTGTGGATTATATTTCTCCTGCCATAGTCCAGCTGCACAGATGCACACGCAAAGGAAGGAGGGTTGAATTTAACCAGGGGTGTGCCTTGGTGAAATCAGCAGGAAGAAGCAATGTGGGGAGGACAGAGAGTTGGGGATATATACAAAGGGATGAATTAGAGTGATTCACTTGCAATTTAAGCAGGGTTAAGGAGGTAAGAAAAAATTCAGGAGAGGTGAAGGACAATAGCCATGTCTTGACATCAATAGATTGGAGGTCCCAATGAGATGGAAATACTGTTGGAGCTACTGTACTAGAATAAGCTGGAAAGACAGGAGCTGGTAGTCAGAGAAGCAAAATCTCTCCACCTGGGGCTGGCATCCCAGCGTTTGAGCAGACATTCTGTTGTTTAAGGGTCACTTACCTGCTAACCACCGAACTCCTCTTTTTGTGCATGGAAGTACAGATGTTTTGTGGAGTTACTTCCCCCTTCTCCTAGTTTATTCTTATCTTTCTCAATGAGATGATTCCATGTGATATAGTCTTGTTTTCTTCAAGAGTGAACAGAATCTGCAGACAGGCAGCACGATGAGCAGGGTCTCCGTGGAAGGTTGTGCGGTTTGTGCACTGCACAAGGGACAACAGTCTGAAGGGTGAGTGGGCTGAGATCCAGCTCAAGCTCTACTCATTGAGCTGCAGCCCCATCACCAGCTGCCTTTTGTGCCCACAAAGGTTCATTTCTGTTCTCATGGGGATGTTCCTAGAGTAACAACTTTCCTAATGCACAGCAAGATGCCACGTAGGCCAGGGGGCCCTGATAAAAACTGCACATGTGCTATGAGGTTTTACCCAGAGGGGCAGATTTGTGTTTTCTACAGAAACCCCTTGTATTCTTTTGTCTTCTAAGTACTTCAAATGTTCTTTTGAAGAAAGAGACCTGATATTTCTCAATTATGTGCAAAGAGTAGCTTTTTATAAGTTATTTGGATAATTACATTTTGCTTTCCCCAAAACCAATACATGGCTTTCTAGACCACTGGTATTTGAGAAAAAGGATGAAGAATGCATCATGTGAATTATTTAGGGATCACTGCCACATCCACTGTTTCTTGTCCATCAGAAAAATCTTAGGTTAGGGGAAGGGTATAGCTCAGTGGCAGAGTGCACACCTAGGATGCACGAGGTCCTGGGTTCAATCCCTAGTACCTCCATTAGAATAAATAAATAAACCTCATTACCACCTCCCCCCAAAAAAGAAAAATCATAGGTTAGACTAATATAAGACACCTAACAAAAATCAGCTGAGTATTTTTTTCTGATAGACAATGTGGGCAAGTGGACAGAAATTGCTTAGGTCGGTGTAAAAGATTTCTACTTGTTCATTTACTATTTTAAGATCTCCTTTAATATACCAATTCATTTTGAGATACACTGCTTATGAATGCTCCTTGAGTTCTCAGGTAACTTTAGTTATGCAGATATTTACAGTCTCTTTAAACTATTAAGCTTCATATAAAATATTGGCAAAGGCTTTTTTGGGGGGGTAGGAACTCTAGCAATAACCACTCATTGAATTAAAAATATAATACAGAACAGAAGGAGGGTATAGCTCAGTGGCAGAGTGTGTGTTTAGCAAGTGTGAGGTCCTGGGTTCAGTCCCCAGTATTTCCATTAAAATAAACAAATTATTAAACTTAATTACCCCCCTCAAAAAACCAAATAATAAAAACATAATATAGAACAAAGCTTTGCAGAGATAAAATAATCCATGCTAACTGAAAGCAAATGTTAGTAAAGAGGATGAGCTACAACTTGGAGACTTAAAAACAAAGGCTATTTTCAGCACTTTTACAGTCAGTAGTTAATCCAGGCAACGCTGTTATGGGAAATCAGTATCACTTCCCCAAACTTAATAGTAACAGAAAATGAAAGATTAAAGCTTTAGAACTAAGCCAATAGGAAAATCAAGACTCTCCACCCCCAAGCTATTTCTGAGGAATTTGCAAACTCTCTGGTGCTCTCCCTTTAGGCACATGGAATATTTTCACTAACACAAAGAGCAATGCTGCCTGTGATCTTGCAAGCACAGCACAATTTTCAATTATACCCTGTGGCTGAGCTTTCATCAAAGACCACATGACTTTCTTCTGAGCCCCTTTGAGGACATCACTATTTCTTTTGTTTTGTATTCACCTAAAAATGCAGTGTTTGGGCAAGGAGGGGGAAGGGAGAGCAGGAGACAGAAGTGTGTGAGGGACTGCGAGGCAAGCTGGAAACGCTCTCTCACCGCGACAGGATCCTTCACAGGGGATGCTCATTATTTTACTTAAAAGTACAATGAAATTCCAGAACAGCAGCCAAATTCCTAGTCTAACCTAGTATAAAACTGCATGCAAAAGCAAAATACATTTTTCTCTCCCAATAATATGCTACTAAAAATCATTTATGCCATTCATGTGGACATTAAGACCAAAAAGTAAAATGCTTCACAATTCTAGCGTAGCGAATTTTGTTCCTGAGTCTTGGTCCTGAGGATGGCAAATCTAAATGATAAATGAAATGAGTATGTCATTTATTTGAATGCACAGCTGATGGAAGTGGTATTTGATTGTTGAGGGAGAAAAGTCTACATCAGAATTCTAAGAACTTCACAATATGCGCTGATACACATACACTGAAACTCACATTAAAAGGGTCTGTTTAACAGCTTTGGTTTACCCCTCCAGGGATGGGGGTGGGGGATATTCTTAGACTGCATTCCATATGGGCCTGGTTAGTAATAAGGTTCTTTCCCCCAGAGCATGGTACATCTTAGTGCAAAACCTTAGTACCCAGTACACTATAAGAAGACATCTGCATAAAAGGAACAAAGTTAACACCTCAGCCAATCAGCCAGTAAATCTTATGCTGCATGAATATGCAGTTTTTACTGTGATGCTCAGGCTACGGTATTATTTTCTACTTTCACACCATGCATTTATATCCACTTGACTTGATCATGGGCATTTTCTTTAACATAGGCTATTTTAAGTGTAAACTTTAGTTTAAAATATCTTTGGATCCATTCTATTAGTTAAAAGAAACCCAGACAGACATTAATCCAATGTGAATAACAACATATGAATGAGGCTACAGCACTACCCAATCCGGAGCGTCACTCAGTTCCACTCATGAAGGCTTTTTAGATATAAATATAAAAATATTTTATTTTAAGGTACTCGCTTGAAAAAGCTGTCAAAAAAGTATTAAATAAAAGAGGTTTCAAACTTTTTGTTAGGCTATGATTTGAGGGGGAGATGATTACTGATGGTTACATAACTGGAAGCCTTTGTGGCAATAAGTAAAGGTATAAACCAACTCCAACAAACTCATTTTTCCCTGAATCCACTGGTGTGCAATTACACATTGTTGTTATTTTTAAAGGCTATTCTGCTTTGACTGAAATGCAACAAGCACTTACTGAGCACCCACTATATTGCTTGCTCTATAGTCCACAGATAACCTTCTCTCTTCCTTTGTGTGTGTGTGTGTGTGTTTTATGTGTACGTCTGAAGCTGTCTGTATGTCTTGGTTAGTTTGTTTCTGAAGCAGCTTGGAGAAGTCTCATCTACTTTTTAGCACTTGATTGGTGTTATAACGCATCTCAGAAAGTAGACACAGCACTTCCGGGTCTGCCAGAAGTATTTCTTCTTGGAAGACTCATTGTTTTGAGAGGTATTGCTTTGCTCATTCAGTGAAGACTTTTGGGTACAGAAATGGAACAGAGAGTTTTAAACAGTTCCACAGAAACTGTACTTTGGTCTCTAGACTTGTCTTTAGGAATTGAACCTGTCACCTGATTGAGGTTATCTTAGAACAGAAATGGCAGGAAAGCTTTCCTATGCTTTGGGTAGGAGACGAATTTGCTTTTGTAGAATTTGTGGCTGAGGAAAGCAGACAGGGCCTGGCTGAAGAAGACGTATGTTACCACGAGCCACCAAGTTAAGTTGTGGAATCCAAAGGTGACAGCCATGGAAATGTAGATCATGAGCTCTGCTAAATAGTTGGGGGAAGAAACATATTCAAACCAGTCTCCAAAAGGGATTCGGTGGTTGCAGTGGATGACCACTCCTGAAATGGAAAAAAAAGATATCCTGAATGTTTGAAGTTGCCAAAAGAAAGTTTTACCACTTCCCTCCCCAAATAATTTATAAAAACTCATTTAGAAAAGGCTGTCACAGACCTGGGCAAAACACCATCCTTCATACTTCCATTGTCAATCTACCAGGTATTAAAAAGTCACATGCTTAGATTACACTAATAACTATAAATAAACACGAAGGAAAGCCCGCTTCTTCAACGGTCCTCCAAACTAGTAATTAAGAGCTCAGACTCCAGAGCCAGACTACAAATTCAGGCTGAGTTCAAACTCAGCTTTACCATTTATAAACAGTGTAACTTTAGATAAGTTGCTTAACCTCTCTGTGCCTCAGATGCTTGATCTGTAAAATGAGAATAAGATTGTACCCTCCTCAAGTGAGCACTGTGAGGCCACATATAATGCCCTCAGCTGGCACAAAATAAGCACTTGATAAATGGTGAACAGTACTATTCCATGCTTCATATTTCAAAAGCCCAGTAAAAACTGTGCCTGTGGTAAGTCAACATGAGCTAACTAAAAAGTCGGGTTTTTTTGCTTTCACCGGAATGATACCAACTCAGATGGTATACTAGTGCTCACATGCTGGGTAGACACATGGATGGAGGGTAGGCCCCCAAACGTGGGCACAGGATAGAGTCACAGAATGCCAGGGCTGGATGGGGCCAGAGAGCGTTCCAGTAAAACGCTCTCCTTTTACAGACAGGAGGATCAAAACCCAGAGTCTTGTCAAAACGAGTATTTGATAGATTAGCCAACTACTTAGAGCAGGAAAGAAAAGAGTGAAGGAATATGCATAAATAACTTCTGAGGACTAAAATCCACCTGCGGCGGCTTTAGAAGATGTCTCACCTGCTTTATTTTTCCTGAGATTGCCGAGAATGACGTGGCACTTATACTGATGGACAGATGACCAGATGAACATTATCATTCCGAGGATATGGAACCACCGAGCTTGCATCAGGAGATTTTTCCCTATCACATAGGCTACAGAAATAAGAATTATCTTATTAGCCAACGCTGCAAAATTTCAGAGACTTGGAGAATTAAAAAATCATAGTCAGCAGAACACATTTATCTACCTATTCTGTTCTTTATGACTAGAAAATCATCCTGATGTAATTTCCCAAATACGGGGAGAAGACCGGCCCTGTGGGGGAAGGAGGTGTGCTCCTCAGCCAGGGGCACTTCAGTGGCCCCGGGTAGAGAATTCCACACTGACACGTCCTTTTTCTCCTTCTTCCAGTGCCTCAAGCACAGAGGTCAGCTCTGTCTCCCTCCCTTGTGGTGTACTCTTGGCAGTGAGACTACTCTGCATCTTTATTATCTTCACCTAAGCCTGGTTTTAGGTCTTCTTTCTTATAGTCTGCTGTCAGAAAAACATGTCCTAAAGGACCCCACCCTGAGCTGTTGCTAGGGGAACCTTGAATGCTGACTTGACTGGTTCCAGCCAATGAAGAAAATCACTGGAAGTGAAGGCTAAGGGTGGGGCTTCTCAAAAAGAGGAGGAATGTAGACTGCAAGAGAAAAACCAAAACGATATCCCTTTCTGATTAGAGAGCCTAGTCACAGAGATTTTGTTTCAGGAGTAGAAATATTCAAAGTATCATCTTCCTCTTTCTTCTCCAGCTACCAGGAAAATGGGAAGAGGGCAGGTTTTCCAAGGACTGGCGTCAGAAGAGCAAATTAAGGACTTCCCTACTTTCATCAGGAAGTAGTCAGGCTAGTCAGGGACTCGACTAAAGAAACAAAGCTGTCCATTGACAACAGGCACGAGTCTGAGGCTCTGGAGCCCAGAGGGAGCCCCTACAAGGTTGATTCAGGAAAGAGAACCAAGGATCAAGCTATTCCATATGAACCTGGAGGTAGGACTTAGCTGATGACAGCTAATGACAGTCCACCAAAGTCTACCTATGTTAATTTCTTTTGAAAACTTGCTCTCTATAAACAATCTACTGTAGTCTCTTAATGTTTACTAGGCTTAGCCACTTAACAAATTAATGATTCTATTTTTATAAGTTAAAAATAAAGACAACATGAAAATAGTTTTAAATCAGAGGGCTTTAAGAATAAGTCACTGTAGGATCAAAAGTTGAAGCAAGTGTCTGAGCATTCAAGCCACCGCCAAGTGACCTACTCTGAATGCAGAGAAATTACCTATGAGGGAAGAGATTTGTAAGAGTAAATTCGGATTACAATCCAGGAAAGGGGAGGCAGGTGGAAGGCTCATATTTACAGAGGGTCTAGACTGTGTAGTATTTAATTATTCATTTGTTCATTAGTTACTTATTGAGTGTCTACTAAGCGTGGCATCTCTCATGAGGGATAAAGCAGTAGATAAGTCAGGTAAGATCTCAGCCCTCATGAACTCACATTCTAGTAGCAAGAGACGAAACAAGTTAAAAAAAAAAATCAACAACCAAGATAATTTCAGGTAGAGATGGTACTCTGAAGAAAAAAATAACAGAACAATGTAATAGAAAGTGACTCGGGGCAGACCCTCTAGACTTTGAAGACAAGGAGACATACTTCCTTTTCAACCAGCACCCTCTGAAATTAGTACCTGTCCCTAATTCCAGACAAAGGTTCTGAGGCTCAGAGAAGTTATTAAATGAGCCAGAATTCAGACTCAGGCCCATCCGACTCCCAAGCCCCCATCATTTCTAGCAGACCCTGCAGCTGGCAAATGCCCCATGTGTTCTCTCTCAGTGAGTGCCTGAAACCAGTTCCCATACTGCCCAAATGACTGCAGATGATCTCTTGAAGGACAGGTGGGCAATTTACAAGTTTCAGAAAGCTTCGGAAAGAAGTGTCTAAAAGCTATTTTGTGGCTGTCTGGGCAGCCTTTCCTTGACTGTTTATATAGGAGGTAGGGTGGGCGTTGGAGTCCAGCCAGCAGAGAAAACTCCAAGAAAGATGTATAATGCTAATAGGTTGCAAGACAGTGGGTTACCAAAGTGCTTTGGAATGTTCCTTTTGGTGAAAACCTAGGACTGCTCTCCAGGAATGACAGCTCAAACTGTGACACGGGCGGCACCAAGATGCCAGGAAGCTCAGGGAGGAAAGACTGACTTAAGGTCAGAGGAATTAGATGGGGGAGATCCCGGCTGATAGGCTGGAGCCAATAAATAATTCACAAATTGAGAAAGACTGTCAATAAGCAGTCCTTTAAAGTCATTCCTTGAGCCACGGAGGCCTTTCATTGTCCTACAGCAACAGAGAAAGAACATACACTGGAATCAAACCTGAGGAGAAAGCTCACTGAGTACTGGAAATATCCAGACCTTGAAGACCAACTTCAACCCCACTGAGGGAAACCCCACATCCCGTTTCTCCATCCTCACGCAGGGCCTCCTGAGGACTCTGCACTTCACTCTCATTACTGAAGGCACCGCTGCTCAGTCGGTCTCTCTCAGGTTTTGGCGGTTATGGTTACTGTGATGTATAACTGCGAGGTACCCTCGGGCATGTTGGCTCTGTAAAGCTACAATCAGAGCCCAGACTCCTCTAATGCAAAGTGGATCGGGCAGGTCTCCTACTTCCCAGCTTCCATTAACGCTCGGGGGAGTGCTTCTGCTGCGCCTGCAGAGTTTTGCGTATGCCCAGTGGCTCAGCCACCAGACCCCAGCGGCCACTCACCGTTCCTGCCGTCCATTGGCACTTGGCTCAGCACAGTCAGGCCGACGAGGATGTAGTAGACCAGTCCAAAACAGTACTGCACGATATGAATCACAGCATTGGAGAAGACGCTGACGTAGACGCACTCGAAGAGACGTCGCAGGCTGTGCAGCCACAGAAAGGCCAGCACTAAGAACGCTGATAGCGCCAGCTCACCCCCTACAGTTCAGAGCAGAACGCACTTAGCACCTCTCTCTCCGGGACTCATCCAGCGTCACTCCTTTCCTTACTGTTAAACCAGATCAGACTTAGGAAAGGGCCCTAGAAGTCATCGAGTCTAACACCTCCCTTTTTTGTGGCAATGAGGGAGTGAGTGGAAGTGAGGAAGTGAAGTCAGGGAATTTGGCTCAAGGTTTCACAGTAGGCTAGTGACATGGCTGGGACAAACTCAGGTCTGCTTCGTGATGTAAAAGCCTTCTGGGTCACGTGGCCATCACCAGGACGGGGTCTGTGCACTCAGAGCCCGACCGCGGTCTCTGGTCCCTGGCACTAATGCCAGATGAAGATGGTCAGGAACAGTGCCTGCATGACCTGTGAGCCAGGACCAGGTGGGATCCCTGAGGTCAGGGGGCACAAGAGACACAGTCACGTACAAAGGCAGAAAGAGGGACAGGACAGAGACAGGGAGAACTGTGCATTCCTTTCCATATTAAAAAAAAAAAAGAAATTATACTTTGAGGGACTGTGAGGATTGAGATCTATCTTCCTATCTGCTTCTCACACCTCTGCCCTAGAAGAAGTCAGAAGAAATGCTGATTTTAAAATGAATAAAATAAATTTTTATTCATTAAAACTTTTTAAAAATAAAAATCCAGATGTTTTAAAAAATGTGATCTCATACACTCATTGTAAAAATACAATAAGGATACAGCCTAATGGAATTTCACAGACTAAACCAGCCCATCCCACCCATACGACCAGCACCCAGATGAAGAAGCAGAACACAACCAGCACCTCCTTGTACTCCCTTCCAGGCACCGCCCCCCATCCCAAACCTCCCAACAGTAAGCCCTTCGGAGCCACCCATCACGTAGATTAGCTTTGTCTGCTTTCCTATTTTAAATATAGTAAAATCTAGTTCTAACTCTTCAGGAATAGGTTAAAATTAAAAAACAAATAAAACCCCAGCCAGCCCCACAGTAAACAAATGAAGAGATGAAGTTTAACTGGGTGAAGTGGGGTTCGCTGAGGTGTATTCCCCTCCCAAGCAGATTTGCATAGCTCTTTCCTTCTGTCATCTTTTGCAACAAGTTCCTCTGGTTATACAGAAAAGGACTGTTCCTAGGCAGCCAGCAGTTTGCAACAAAGGACAGAGATAGCACCAGAACAATTTGTTTCTAATTCTGCCCCTCTTCTGCTGCCTGACATTAATTGAAGCTGCTTTATGGTATTCACCTTCAATTCCTTATTTAAAAAATTGTCCTGTGTATCTTTTACCTGAGGCACAGCAAGGCAAATTTAAAGGCTATTTTGTAATCATCTGGTCAACAACTACAACTATTTACAGTCAATTTTATTGTATAACCAAAGCCTTACAGCATAACAAACATTTTTAACCCATGATCAAAAAGTAATTTCCTATCAAATTTCTGGAGTCTGGAGACATTTTGGTTAGAACTATATACATGATAAATGTTTCAAGGCAAACCCAAGGGATCCTAAAAGCTTTTCCTCTTAAGTGTAAAGGCTGTATAAATTTATCAACAGCACTAAAAATATCAGAGGGAGAGCAGCCAGTTCTGTTCACAGCACAGTTCTTGCTGGGAAGTCAGGGATGGAGAGCTGACTCTCAGCTCTGCTATGGTCTCAGTGAAAGACTTGGGGCCATCCCCTTGGCAATCCACCTATGATCTGCGTAGAACCCTTCTTGGCCCCACCCTCCACCTCCCAGCCCCTGCCAACGAGGAACCTGAGAGTGGCTATGAAACACTGAGAACAGTTCCCCACAGGCAGGAAAGATAGGAACAGGATGCAATGGTTGGAACTGGCCAGGGGAGTTGTTACCTCGGAACTGCGCAGCCCCAAGAATTCTGAGCAAACTGTGAAGCCAGTTCGGAAAAGGCGCTCCCAGGAACAGAGATTGAGTGAGGCTCCAAAGCAGGAAGCCATTCCACAGCACTGAGATGATGTAGAAGTGAGAAAAATACCTGTGAAGGAAAACACGTTAGGTGACAGGGTAGATCCACTTTAAGCCATTCTGCAGGAAGACTATTTTTAGTTTCCCTACCCTCTTTGCCCCCAAGTACAGTTTTGCTTTTTAATAGAACCTGAATCCTGCAGATGTACAGATTTTTTAAAATTCCCTTTCAAATGATGGAACTCATTAACTCATAGGAAAAAGAGGCTTCCTGAGGTTAACAAGAACACGAATGATCTTATTAAACTCAGATGGAGGGTCAGTTAGGTATCTCTCATCTTGAGGTAACTAGACTGGGCTCAAACTCAAAAACAGGGGGCCCCAGGGCCTGGCAGAGACAGCCCACATTGTGCTAACACAAGCCAAATCTGTGGAAGATGTTTAAATCTTGAGTAATGTTGTTGCAACAGCCATAGAACTGTTACACAAGATTTGCACAGTAAGACTCTTAGGGGTTACAAGAAATCTTAAAGGTCTTCTGATTCAGTGTTTCCTAAGTTGTGTTGACTTAAATTACTTTTATAATAACATGACAAATATTAACTCATAAACTATCAACTCCTGATGGGTATAGCTCTCAGACAAGCATAGCACTTATTTTGAAATCAACATAGTAACAACTGAAATAAAACCACAAAGCCAATAAAAATTGAAATTAGTGATTAGCAATGTTAATTTAGTGTGAAAGACGTTGTTTGCCACAATAAAATCACCTAATATGGCACAAGGGCTAACACAGGTTCTTTTGAGGTCTCTTTACCTACACTACTTGTCTCTGTTCAAATCAACTCAAAACCTCTGACTCTGCAGGGTGCCTGGAGGTCATCGGGCCTTCCCTGGTGTTCGGTGCATCACAGCTATATTAAGCCTGCCTCTTTCTTGTCTTGTTAATCTGTGATGAAGTAAGAGGGCCTGGAGTCAAGAGGACTGCACAGAGTCTCAGGGACTCCTCTTCCAGTTGATCCAGAATATGCTTGTATCTGTCAGAACTCGCAGCACCCCCAACCATGCCCACAACCCAGTCTCACAACACTGATCTAAGATGATCATTCCACAGCAACCCACTTAATTCTCCCTACTAGTGTTACAAGTTCTATCGCTGGGGCTGTCCTCTCTGAGATGTCCTGTTATTCCCAATTCTGATCTCCGGACTCAAGAGCTTCGTTTCCTCCACAGTTCGTACATGAGCATCAATTCTGCCCCCTCGTCCCCATCCCCAGACCCCTGGCTTTTGGGTGCCTCTCTGGGTCTTCCTTAAGACATACTTCCTAGAACTGAGCTCAGGTCTGGTCTCAGTCAACAGAACAGAGTATTAGTAGCCCTTGCCCTGAGGGCTCCCATGGAAAGGGGAAGGGCCGGCTTCTGAGGAGAAATGTCTGGATCAGTTACTTTACCTACTTCATATTAAACAAACATTTATTGAGCACTTACAATGTGCTAGGCAATGTTCTTGGGGCAGTGACTCAGCAGCGAGCAAACAGACCAGGTGCCTGCCTCAGTGAAGTTTACCTTTCAGCAGACCTCTAGCCCCATGCTGGAGAGGGGACAGAGTGCAGAGGGGAGGCCGTGCTGATGGGTGGTCATGGATGACCCTCTGGAAGGGACACTTGGCTAGAATGAGTAACCCTCGGGAATTTCTGAGGAAAGAGTTTTCTAGGCAGAGGAAACTACCACCACAAGAGGCCCTGAGGAATAAAGGGCACCTGTGTGGAGAGGGCTAGGGCTCGAGGCAGGAGGGGCAGGCACTCTAGGGCCCTGTAAGGACACTGCTTTTATTAAGTGTGGTGGGGAGCCATCTGAACAGAGTGACTTGAAGTATAATTTATGTTTTAAAAATCCCTCTGGCTGATGGAAAAGTTCTGGAATGGATGGTGGTTGCACAACGACGTGAATGTACTTAAAGGCACTGAATTGTATACTCAAAAAGGGTTAAAGTTTTACCACTTTACCACATATACCACTGTTGTCATGTATATTTTATCACACAAAAAAACAGCATTGCTCATCCATTTCACTCTTCTTTAAGTTAAAAAAAAAAATCCCTCTGGCAACTAGGTAAGAGAATAGACTAGTTGTGGGGAGACCAGTTAAGATTATTTCATCTTCCCAACAATCTTGTGAAGCTTACGTGGTTATCATCATGTGGCAGATAAGAAAATGAAGGCTCAAGGTTAAGTTACTTATTCAAGGTCACGCAGTAAGTGGCAGTGTTTGGCTCCAGACTCAGCCCTGATGACTCTGAAGTTAAATCGCACAGCTGTGCTCCTCTTCATTCAATCTAGACTCTGCTGAACCTGCTTTTCAGGCCCCACATTGTACCAATTTATATGACAAACCCTAAGTCAACCAAGTCACTGAAGTATGTTTGATATAAGCTGCTAAGCCACATCTTGCGGGGCCCTACTTGTGCCATGGGGTTTTGACTGACAGGCAGATTATTTTTCTTATTCTTATTATCTTGCACATTCTATCTTTTGTTTTGCTCGCTGACTTCCCGCTAGAATAAATACGTTCTACTCCTTATTCAAGGTTGTATCTCTTTTAAAAGACTCAGCTGTAGCCTCAAAAGCAGATCTAAAAACTTCACTTCCTTCTATTCCAGACACCCTCCCTCTCCCCCCTCCCTGGGGGACACTGTTTAATTGAAGTGAGCCCCTGGGAGCAAGGACAGGGTGACCCTTATGGTAACAGAGGCCTGGGCACCCAGCAAGCACTCTTCTGATTTAACACACATTTTGTTGCTTATCATAAGCCAGGGACAGCTCCAGGCTCTGGGGATACAGTAACGAACCCAACAGACAGCAATTCCTGCCCTCATGGAGCTTATACTCAGTTACACACAGAAGTAAATTTTACAGCATGTCAGTAGGTGGTAACTGCTACTGAGAAAACTAATGCTGGAAAGAGAAGAAGGAATGCTGGTGATGGTAATATCATACTTTCAAAAAGGATAGATAGGGTATTCCTTACTGAGGATATCTGAGCAGAAATGAGGGCATAAACCAGCTGGCTATTTGGGAGAACAGCTTCCAGGCAGAAGGAACAGGCAGTGCAAAGGCCCTGAGGTGGGAGAAAGAATTAGCAGGGAAGCCCAGGAAACTGGACTGGAGCCACATGGGGGGCAAACTATAGGAGACAAAGTCAGTGAGGTGGTGGGGACCAGACTGTATAGGGTCTTTCACAATTCCTGTGAGTGAGCTGGAAACCACTGGATGGTTTTGAGCCAGGAGATATGATCTGACTTAATACATACATGCTAATTGCCAGAACTTGTCCCAAGACCAGTTAGGGGAGTTAGGAATTAACAAAGAAAGGCAGATAATGGTTACTGAGTTCTAAGTAGGTACCTAGCCCTGTGCTACGTGTTTTAATTTCATCACCACATATATGACAAACAGGTGCTATTATGTTAACACTCTAGCCCACACCACCACCTCCTGCCTGGACCACCATAACAGCCTCTTATCCAGCCTTCTCCACCCACCCTTTCAAACATAAATCACAAATGCCATGCCCCCTTCCCCATTCTCAAGCCACTTTCCATACATTCAATAAAATCGAGTCTCCACCATGGTCTGTAAGGCCCTGGAGGGCCATCTGTCCTGGCCTCCTGAAATGAACTCACCTCCTGCCCTGCCCTTTCCTAATCTATCCTTCCAATGCTGTCACCCCACCCCCATCTTGCTCATGATCAAGTAACCATGCTGGATTTCCTCTGAAGCACTTATTATCAACTGAAATTATATTGCATGTTTTACAGGTTTGTTTACATACTTACTGTCTGATAAAAATAAAAGCTCCAAGGAACCTGGAAAAGCTCCTGGCCCACAGTAAGCACTCTACAAACACTGGTTAAACAAATGAACTAAAGGGAAGGTAATTCATCCAAAGTTACTCTCAGAGAAAGCAGAATGTTAATCAACAAAGCAAGTAAGCCCCCACATCTCTCTTTTTTGATTCATTCAAAACACTGATCAAAGACTTTATTATCTGTCAGGCACTGAGCCAGGGACATGGCAACAAACAAGACAAATGTAAATGTATCGCAAGTTTACGGTCTCGAGCAGGGTTTCATAATATTTTCCTTCCGTAGACCCCTTTGGCAGTCTGGTGAAGGCTACAGGCTCCTTCCCAAGCATAAAATACATAGGGATTACAAAGAAACCCAATTATATTGAAATATAGGTAACACAACCACTAAGGAACATTTGTGCTATAGTAACATATGTGCTTCTTAATGTATTAAGTAACAAGATCTAATGGAGACTACTACTATAGTATTCTTATACTGACGAAAATAATGTTTTGAGATCTCTTCAGTGTTTTTAATATATTAAAAAAATTATCACAAAATTGCAGGTACTGCTAATTCTTCTATGGTTTGTTGATTACATTCATCATTAAGGAAATGCTGAATTTCAGTTAGAGGTTAGTGAAATAAAGATGTACTTTTTTCCACTCCAATTTGCCTGGAATTCTATGCGCAGATCCCCTGGACTGCTGGTTAGGACCCCTGAACCCCATTAGGGAAAGTCTGGACAGTTCTCTTTGTTCTAGAGCTCAATTCAATTGCAGTATTTCAATAACATTTTGAAATATTAGAAACAGAAGAAATACTTCCATATGCGCTATACAAGTTAAGAGTATTGTGCTTCATGTTCGAAGTCATGTATCTATTCAGACTTTCTGGGAAATCAAAACTCTAGGAACCAAAAGGAAAACAAGAAAAGCAACTATCACCTTAATTTAAAAAAAAACCTACTGGACAGGGATAATGGAATCAAACATTGCACAAACTAATTTAAGGTTTAATTCTTGCCCCTTCAGGAGAAAAAGAAAATCTCAAACAAAATCACCTACACTCTTGGGTGCAGAAATGTGACTTACAGCTTCCTATTTCTAAGTGTAAAAATTATAGGCTTATTTTCACCTTGAAGAGTCCTACTGAATTTTGAACAATGAAAAATATTTAAATATAGCATCTAGACACTTTTGCCTTTCATTATTGGCCTGGATTTGCTGTACCTTCTCTAGCATGAAATGAAGTTTCAGTTTAAATTTAGAAAAAAGCCAAACAAAACCCCACAGAAGGATCCATTCTAGAATTCTGGAAGAATAAAACGATGTAAATTATTTCATAATACAGTAAAAATTACAAGAAGCCCAAAGATCACCAACTTTGTAGTAACGAATAAGGAAAGGTACAAAATCTGTTTCTTGTCTGTCATATAATGACAGACTAGAGTAGTAACAGGCAGAGTGCAGGGAATGATTTGAAATGTGCCCTTTAATCCAGAAGCACTAGTACCTTTTTTAAAACTCAGAAAATAAATGTCAGAATTCACACTCTCAAATGCAATAATCTTTTTCTTCACTTCATAACATTAAAAACAATGACAATCTAGGAACACCCCCTGCTATGACGTAGAAAAGTACTTACTGCAATCAAAACCTGATTAAAAATATGATGACAGGAAATTTTCATTTAAAAAGAGCCTCTAAGAAATAGGAGGTTTAACCATTCTGTTTGAATAGCCTACCCTCTCCCATGGCCGCATTCCCTTTACCCTAGGTCTCCCTTCTCAGGGTTAACACCTGGTGAATCTTCCTCCAACAGTCAAAAGTGGGAAGCCACGTTCCAGCAGCCAAGTTACCCTTAGCCCCTTTCTTGTCTGCGGATCTGGGGGGCTGCCTCTGAGTGGTTTAAGCGATAACCAAGATGTTTTCATACATCGGAAACCCTATCACATTCCTCCAGACTCCTTCCTAAGTGCCAATTGAGGATGTATCGCCAAGAAAAGCCACTGGTATATTCCTACCATCTAGAAGTCTCTGGCTGACTCTTCCCGGCTATGTTCTGAATTCAAAGTAAAAAACAAAAACTATAACACGACTCACAATTTCTGAAAGAATTCTACTTAAGCCATAATGATTTAATCTTTCGCTGAGCTTAGTTATGGTATCTGTTCAAAGTCAAACGGTGCTTAGGGACCAGGCTTGCCTAAAATATGCCATCTCCGGGCACCTGCCGAGGTGCGGGTTAGGAGGGTCAGTGCGGCCAAGGAGGTGGCACCAGTTGGAGACCAGGGTCTCGCCCTCCGTCCAGACTGCGAGGGTCGGAGAGACAAACAGGGGGCATAGAGGCGTGAACCGAGGGCCTGCTTTCATTTCTAGCGAGTTCCGGCGACCTCAGGTTAGATTTGAGTCCCTAGAGTGCAGGGGAGGAGAAAGAGAGAATATGGGGACAAAAGAGACTTTAACTTGCCGCCTGGTGACCAGGCCTAAATCTGGAAGCACTGCCATTCCCCCCGAAGTTAAGGCTACGTGCGTCCACAAGTGCACGTTCCTGTGCCCTCGAGGATGCGTGCGGCTCAGCTTCCTCCGTGTGGGCGGACACTCCGGGGATTCCGCCCCCGGGGCTACGCAGCGGACAAGGCAGTGCCGGCGGGCGGGCCTAGTTCGCGCCAGTCGGGGAACCGGTGCGGGCCTCCCCGGCTGGTCCGCGCCGGGCCTGCGTCCGCCTCTGCTGCCCCCTGCCGGCTGCCCGAGCCGGGCGCCCCCGGCTCTCCGCCCTTTGGCAACGGGGCTCGCGCCCGGGGCGCGGTTACCTCTTGGGCACATCAAAGGCCTGGCAAGCGGCCGGGCGCGGCGGCCCCCCATGCTTGGTTTTTCCATAGCGGATCAGGTCCTGGAAGACCGCGCAGCCCGGGAGCAGGCTGGACGGCACGAGCTGCAGCAGTAGAGTCAGCAGGAAGGCGGCGGCCAGTGTGAACCACACGGCACGCAGCGGGTTCAGCGCCGAGAGCTCGGTCCCCACCCAGGGAGCCATGGCAGGCGCGCCCCGCGTCCGCGCTCCCGGGGCCCGGACCGCCCGCCGGCGGACAGTCTCCACTCGTGAGCAGCTCGCCGAGCTCAGCCAGGCGGGACGTCGGTGACGCAGCGCGGGGCGGGGACGCGCTCGGCCCCGCCCGGGCCCCGCCCCCTGGTCCGAGGCTCCGTCCCGCCGGGCGCCTTCGCGCGTCCAGGTCACATTGGTGGTGGCTAGTGGCTCTCTGTAGTCTGTCAGAGGTGTCCAGAGGGAACCCCAGAATATAATTCAATAATATGGTTCAAAGAAGCGGAACGAACAAGACAACTTGTCTGCACGTCTTCACTGCAACATTATTTTCAATGGAAAAGTGGAAACAATCCAGAATGTTCCACCTTAAGGTATTTAGCTAAATTATTGTACAATAACACACTGGAATATCATGAAGCCATTAAAATGATAATTATGAAGACGCTAGAAACGCGGAAAGTTAATGATAACTGAAACTATAGGTTAAGTGAAAAAAATGGCTATAAAATGTATAGCTATGATTGCAAACAACTATATTCATATGAATGTGTGTATATGGATAAAGTGGGTCATACACAAAAATGAGTAATTGTATTAGGATGTTGGGAATGTGTATAATTTAAACACATAAAGTAGAAAATCAGCAAAGCACTTGCAAATACAGAAATGAAGGTGGTAAAAACTGTCCTTTAAAAACTGCAGGCGTCTCCCTACTAGAGTTCCACTACTTAGAGGCAAAGTTTTTAACTGCATCATCGCTTCTTCTGACATTTACTTCCCTGTAGATACAGTGCTATTTTTCTTGACTCATCAGTTTTAAACAACGGTGATTTTCAGTTAGGACAAGTGAAAATTTAACTCTTTTCAGTAATATTTTTTGAAGCCTTGAAAATGTCAATTCAAAAAAATATTATTGTATGCCTGTTATGTGACAGGCATTGTTTTGGACACTGAGAACAGAGAGGCTTACAGGATAATCCCTCCCTTTCTGGAGCTTACATTTTTAAGTTTGAATGGCAGGTGTGGGGTGGTGGAAGGGAGCGCCAATCCTTACCCCAGTGAGATACCCTACATGTGTGTTGAATAAGCATCAAAGAACTGGGTGCGAAAGTTAATGTGGCTTGAACAGTCCTTTGGATTGTTAAATGTGCCAATTTCTTGAAGTTTTGCTTCTTTATGCAAGGACCTCAGGTTTTACGAATTACCTGAGAGCTACGTGCTGAAGGATGGTCATCTTGTTTTTCCAGCTGAAACAATGAGGTCTCTTTGTAATGACCCAGGGTCTCATTTGCAGGGGTCGCCCCCTTCATTGTTTCTTCACTGTGCTTAGGTTAACCCCGTAGAAATGCAGCTGGCCTTTCCATGACATCTTTCCAGACGAGCTACCTGGAAGTGCATTGCAGGGACCAAGTTTCCTGGGTTGGAAGTTCTTTTGTAGTTACCTGACCTGGGTAAAGATTGCAAAACAAGGTGTGTTTTTGTGTTTTCGTGTGTGTGTGTGTGTGTGTGTGTGTGTGTATGTATAGAAACAAGAAAGATAAACTTATCCCATTTTTTGGTTTGGATTTTAATCGGAGTGCACAGCTCATACTCAGCCAAGCCCCCTGCAGAGGGCAGTGGCTGAATAGGAAACCCCAAGTTGGATCCACTTGAGAGCATTTGTTAATATTTAAATCCTTACTAGACTGTGTTATTTCAAAAGTGCAAAACCAGGCTAAAATCTTTTAGAAACATCATTGTCAATAAGTAGCAATCAGTTTTTGTCTTCCTTCATTTAATTACCAGCACTGTATAATCAACCAACCTCTGGCCTGGCCTACAGTAAATGACAGTGCCATTTTTCTAAGTGTTCAGGCCCAAAACCTTGAACTCAACCTTGATTCCTCCCTTGCTCTCACAGCCCAAATACTATCTGTCAGCAAATCTGGTTGGCTCTACCTTCACACTGTGAAACTAAATCCAGTCACCTTTGGAGTCTGTGTTTTCCTGAAGGCCCTAGCCAGCTCAGTAAATAAAAAGAAATGAGGTCTAAGGACTGCAAACTAAGAAACAAGCTGTCATTACTTGAAGATAATATAAAACTCCAGTAGAGTCTACAGACAAGATATTAGAACTAATAGAGTTTGGTAAGGTTGCTGGATACAAAAACCAATTTCTAAATATTGATCATTTCTATTTTCCAGTAACAAACAGAAAATAATGTTTTAAAGATACCATTTCAATGGCAATAAACTATTATGTATCTAGGATTAAATCTAATAAAAGGTATGAAGTCTTCAAATAAAATAAAATGTTACTGATATTAAAGAAGGCTTTTTAAAACATTTTTTATTGAGTTATAGTCATTTTGCAATGTTGTGTCAAATTCCAGTGTAGAGCACAATTTTTCAAAGAAGACATTTTAAAGGAGAGATATACTAAGCTCACAGATTGGAAGTCTCAAGATAGTTAAAATGACAAATCTCCCCAAGCTGATTTATGGAATAAATGTAATTCCAATCAAACCCCAGCTTTTCGTGGAACTTAAGAAGCTGATTCTAAAGTTTATATGGAGGTAGGAAGGGCTAAAGATGGCCAAGGCTCTCTTGAAGATAGAAAAGTTAGAGGACTTGCTTCATGAGATATCAAGGCTAGTACAGAGACGCAGTGGTATGTCCATGTGGTGTGAAAGCAGAGATAGACAAATAGACAGTGGGGTATAACAGACAGTCCAGAGACAGAACCTCTACCCACTTCCCACACTCCCTTTATATTTCTGCATAGCCCTTGGCACCACATTCCATGCCATATACATTCATTTCTTAATTTAAGAAGCACACCCGTGCCTCCTGGAACACAAAGGTACTCAGTATATATCTATGGAATGACTGAATGAATGCATGGATGAGTGAACAAATTTACTGAACCTCTACTGTGTATAAAGTTTCATACAATAAGCTATGGGGAGGGGTCCACCGGGCCGAGATCATAGGCTCCCTGAACACTGTATCAGAGAGAAAAGCCCAGGGGCTTCGGAGGCAGACACACTTGGGTTAGACTGACAGCTCTGCTACTTAACAATCAGCTGAGTAACTTACGGTCGCCTCTAAGATAGAAGCCATCTCATGGGCTGCTGTGATGGTTGAGTGAAATTCTGTATGGAAAGCTCTGTGCACAGAATAGGTCCTCAACAAGTGTTTGCAACTCTCTGCATTTTCTTCATCTGTACAGTGGGCATGAGACAGTCTTTCTGAAAGAGATCCAGTAAGATTGATCTAAATGAAAGCACCTCACACACCACCTGTCACACAGATGTTCAGAAATGCTTATTTCATGTACATTTGAAAAATAACCACAACGAAGAAGAGAATAAGGGCTAAATGGGTGGACAGGTCATTTCTAACTGGGGTGGTCAGTGAAGGAAGTTAGATCTTGAAGAATGGTGAGAGTTCCTAGTAGATGAAGAGGAAAAAAGGGAAAGAGAACCTTTTAGACCAAGGAAGCAGCACCAGCAAGGTCCTATTTTGGTGGTGATGGTGGTGGTGTTGCATCAAATCCCACTCTGTAGGAAGTTATCTTTGTTCACACTTTGCAAGCAGGTAGAGTGTTGACATCAGCTGCAGGCTTCTCTGATTTGATGCCGCTGCTTCTTTGTCTACGTGATTTGGCTTCCCTGGTTGAACAGAAGACCTAGGTGTACAGCATCCTATGTCTGCTGTCACCTTGATGTACAACACACTGCATCTGCTTATATTTGGGCCATGGCAGTGATTGAATTTTAAACAAAGGAGTAGCATGATTAGACTTTTCAGCTTATTCTGACAGCAGGGTGGAGAGTGAATGGGATCAGGGCCCGGGCAAGGCGAAAGGCAGGAGAGCAGGTAGAAGCTTCTGTGAAAGTTTGGTTGTGGCCTAAAGGAAAACTCTGGCAGTGGGGAGTGAGGAGTGAATGCTTCTGAGATGCGGATGCTTTGCTTCTTTTTCTTCCCAGCCTGAATTCATGCTCCGTTGGTGCTTTTTTTATACTTCCCACTCCACACACACACCCCAGTGCTCATTCCTGGTTTTCTCTTGCAGTAGTCTTGCAAACCCCCAACCCTGTGTGGACCCAACCACCCACTTTCTATCAGAGCTACAGAGCAGGATGGGTTCATGACCTGAATTCATGGGACACGCCAAGCCACCTGACGGTCCTTTCATTTGCTTTTTGTCAAATTCCGAGGCCATCATCCTGCGTTGGGTCTTCACAATCTTCTCCATCCAAATCCCCTGGCACTTTGTCCTCTCACCTTTCACTCTCAGAAGGTGATCTGAATACCTGCTTCCCAGAAAAGATCGTTCATGGGGGCGCTCTATGCATCTATGGTTATATTGATGGCCACTCCTGTCTTTACCTCCTTTTGCCACTCAAGCCTGAGCCGGCGACTTTAATCTGACTGCTCCAGCCCTAATATAAATCCTGGCACAGCTGTTGGGCCTGCTCCTCCCCACCTAGCTCTCATCAGCATTCTGTCTGAGTCTTCAAGGTCCACTTTGTCTTTATTACCCCGTAACTGAGCCTGGGCCATGGCTTCCCCTTCATTCTCTTGGCCTGTTTGCTCTCAGCAGCTCTAGGTCGATGCCTTTTCTGCCCTAAGGTCCAGCTTTGTCTTATGCCTTCCATTCCATCCCCCATGTTGTGGGTTGGGTCCTACAAAGATTTATTATGTTGAAGTTATACCCCTCAGTACCTCAGAATGTAACCTTACTTGGAAATCATATTTATTCATGCAGTATGTT
The DNA here is from genome assembly GCF_048773025.1 of Camelus bactrianus. Taxonomy (NCBI): domain Eukaryota; kingdom Metazoa; phylum Chordata; class Mammalia; order Artiodactyla; family Camelidae; genus Camelus; species Camelus bactrianus. The sequence continues at coordinate 98,551,449 of NC_133540.1, forward strand.
TTTCAAGCACAAGCACTTTTTGTTACCATATGCCCTAGTCCCCACCCAGTAAGATAATAATCTGCTTCTCCTCACCCTTCCATGCTCAACCTTGCTGATAAGACATGTCTTAGGGTTTTTTTTCCCTCTTAATTAATAGACTTAATTTTATTTTAGAGCGGTTTTAGGTTTATAGAAGAATGATCAGAAAGTGTAGACAGCTCTCATATACTTGTTTATTATCTTGCTAATGTCCATGGGCTCTGTTGAGATGTCCCCTCTTTGATTTCTGATATTACTAGTTTGTATTCTCTCTCTTCTTAGCCTGGCTAGAGGCTTATCAGTTTTATTAGTTTTTTCAAAGAACAAGCTTTTGATTTTGTTAATTTTCTCTATTGATTTCCTGTTTTCAATTTCAATGATTTCTGCTCTAATTCTTATTATTTCTTTCCTTCTGCTTACTTTGGGCTTAATTTGCTGTTCTTTTTCTAGTTTTCTAAGGTGGAAACATAGATTATTGATTTTAGATCTTTCCTTTTTTCGAATATATACATCCAATGCTATAAATTTCCTTCTATGCACTGGTTTTGCTGCTTCCCACAAATTTTGACAAGCTGTGTTTTCATTTTCACTTAGTGCAAAATATTTTAAAAGTTTCCTTGAGATTTCTTCTTTGGCCCATGTTTTATTTAGAAGTGTTTTGTTTAATATCCACGTATTTTGAAAATTTCCAGTTATCTTTTTGTTATTGATTTCTGGCTTAATTCTGCTGTGATCTGAGAGCAGACATTGTATGATTCCTAGTTAAAAAATTTGTTAAGGGGTGTCTTACACCCCAGAATGTGGTTTATTTTAGTGAATGTTCCATGTGAGCTTGAGAAAAATAAATAAATGTGATAAATGGAGAAACAGATCATTTTTCTCTTTTGGAAAATTCAGTGTTGTTAAGATGTTAATTTCTCTTCTATTGATCTAATTATTCAACATAGCTACAGTTGAAATCCCAGCAAGAATTTTGTGGAAATTGGTAAGATGAATCTAAAATATATATGGAAAATAAAGGACCTTAAAAAAGCCCAAGAGAAAATTGAAAAAAGGAAAAGAGGGTTTAAGTGATCATATTTCAAGACTTAATATAAAGCTATAATAATTAGAATTAGGTGTAGTATTGGTGTAAGGATACATAGATTTGTGAAATAAAAGTGATCCCATAATAGACCAACATATATTGATTACTTGATTTATGATGAAGGTCCCTTGCAATACAGTGAAGAAAAAGGTCTTCTCAATAAACAGTGCTGGAGCAATTGGCCATCCACATAAGAAAAATATATATTCTTGACCCTTACCTAATACCATATACAACATTTAATTCAAATAATTCATAGGTTTCTTCTTCAAGAGTGAAAGAGGAATAAAGACTTTCTCAGACAAACAAAAATTGTGAGTATTTGTCAGCAGTAGACCTACCTGGCAAGATATGTTAAAAGAAATTCTTTAAAGAGAAGGAAAACAATGTAAGTCAGAAACTTGGATCTACATAAAGAAAGGAAGAGCATCAAAAAAAAAAAAAAAAAAAAAGAAAAGGATTAAATGAAGTTAAGGTAAAAGTTTTTATCTTACAAAATTTAGTTATTCTAAGAGTTTGTAGCTACTTTAGGATTTTCTGTATTCGTGTCATCTGTGAATAAGGACCATTTTACTTCTTTCTTCCTCATCTGGATGGCTCTTATTTATTTTTATTGCCTTATGGAATGGGTGAAACCTCAAGTACAATGTTGGATAGAAGTGGTGAGAGGAAACATCATTGTCTTGTCGGAATTCTTGCCTCATTCCTGATTTTTAGGACAAAGCATTCAGTTTTTCACCATTAAATATGATATTATTCATAGGTTTTATATAAATACCTTTTGCTAGGTTGAAAACGTTCCCTTTATTTCAAGTTTTATTAGAATTTTTTAATCATGAAACGTTCTGAATATTATATAATTTTTAAGCACTTACTGGGATAATCATGTATTTTTTTAAATTTATGGTTGACCCTTAACAACATGGGGGCATTAGGGATGCCAACCCTCTGTGAGGCTGAAAATCCATGTGTAATTTGTAATTGATCCATCCATATCCAGCATTCCTCTGTATCTGCAGTTCCTCCATTTTGGAGGAGTTAACCAATCACAGGTTGTTGAAAAAAATCTAAATGTAAGTGGACCCTGGCAGTTCAAATCCATGTTGTTCAAGGGTCAACTGTATTCTCTTAAGGTAATTAATTTCACTGATTTATGAAAAATATACCAACCTTACATTCTTGGGATAAACCTCATTTGGTTATGATTTGGTATATTTTTATATGTTGTTGGGTTTGATTTGTTAATATTTTGATGAGGTTTTTTTTTAATGTCTTTTCTCATGAGGGATACTGGTCTATAAATTTCTTTTCTTGTAATGTCCGTATTAAGTTTTGGTATCAGTGCCCTGTTAGTTCATGAAACAAATTGGAAATTGTTCTTTCTTCCTCTTTTCTCTGAAAGAATTTGTATGGGAATGGTTTGCTTTTTCATGAAATGTTAATAGAATTTACTGGTGATGCCATCTAGGCCTGGAGTTTTCTTTGGGACTAAGAGTTACGTTTACTTTTGTATCACTTTAGGAAAGTTGTGTTTTTCAGTAAATTTGTCTATTTCTCTTAAGTTGTATAGTTATTCAGAATAGTCATATTTACTAATTATAATTATTTATAATAATCTTGTCTCCGTTTTAACATCAGTAGGGATCTATAGTGATGTCCTCTTTTTTTTCTAGTATTGATGATTTATATTTTCTTTACCAGTCTTGGTAGAGTTTTATCACTTTTATTAATGTTTCCGAAGAGTTAAATATTGATTTGTTGATTTTCCCTATTTTATGTTTATCTTCTATTTCATTAATTTTTTTTGTTCTTATCTTCCCATGTTTCTCATTTCTTGAGTGTAACTACTATTTTTTTCTAGCTTCTTGAGATGAAACCTTAGATCATTGATTTGAAATCTTTTTTCTCTAATGAGCATTTAAACTATCAAATTTCCTTCTAAACATTGCTTTACCTGCATCCCACAAATTTTGATACATTATTGTTTAGTTTAAAATATTTTCCAATTTCCATTAAGACTTCTTCCCTCAATTTTTTAGTTGTCTTTTCATTATTAATTTCTACTTTAATTCTGCTGTGGTCAGTGAACATTTTTGTGTGATACCAATCTTTTGGAATGTGTTGAGATTTGCTTTATGTTCCAATATATGGTATTTTGTAAATGTTTAAGTGTACTTGAGAAGAAAGTGTGTTCTATAGTAGTTAAGCATAGTATTTCATAAATATCAATTAAATCAAATTGGTTAATAGTATTCAAGTATTTTATATGTTCTTGTCTGCTTGCTGTGTGATTTCATGAAGGAGATGTGCTAATATATAGGGATGATAGTGGATTTGCCTGTCTTTTCCTTTATTTATTGATTTTTATTCATTTTCTTTCTATATTTTGAAGCTGTTATTGGGTCCATACCCATTAAGGATTATTGTCTCTTTCTATTTGACTGAATCATCTATGTGTCTGCTTCTATTGTCTATTTTTCTTTTGATTGTAGTTCATATTTTATGTGCTTTACATTTCACAACTTCTATTTTTAATTGAAGTATAGTTAGTTACAATGTGTCAATTTCTGGTGTACACATTTCATAATTTTTATTATATATCAGACCTTGTTTTTAAAGTGCATTCTGGTTTAATCAGCACCTTGACTCTATGAGGTGGCATTAGCACCCGTTCTGTGGATGAGAGAGCAACTCCTTAGGATGCCTGACTTGTTCTTGTCAGAGAAGATACCCTGGTGTGCCTATAAAAGGACCAAAGATGTTGAAGTTAGTGTTTTCCCTCAGAGAAGCCCTACCCTTTATTCTGTCATACAGATAGTATGTCAGGAGAGAAATGACTTCCTATTTCCTAGGAAAGACTTTTCTTTCTCTGAAATTCAACTTCTCTAGACTTTGTTTCTGCAGTCATTCAGTGTCTTAAAATGTGATTTTTGTTTCTGTTTCTATTTTTTTCTATTTGTTATGGCAGGAGTAATAGCCTGCTGCTACCATTTACAACCTAATCCAACAATAAATACTTTAATAAAATTTCTCTGTAGCCTTCTATGGTGAAAATGTTTAAAAATGAATTAAAAAAAGAAATCTACACACTGGCAGAAATAGTTGGGGAAAAAAGGGCTTGTATGTGGTAGCTTGGGCTTGAGTTGGGAGGTAAATATCAACCTATCTGCTTTCTAGTTGTTTCTCTCAGGTTCAGTTTCCCAGTCACCAGTTCTATCTCATCTTTAGCTGTCTTTCTCAGCTGAGAAAGTAACATACTTTGATACTTCTGCCTGGCATGAGCAAATGCCAGAACACTTGAAAGAAATTGTCAGAGAAAAAGAACTCACAATAAGATGGGTTCCTAAAAAGAGTCAGAACTTATATGGAAGAACTCTAAATGAAAAAAATCAGGAGTACAGAACAGTAAGAAATTGAGATAAATGAACCACAGTCTGAAAGATATAAAATAAATATGTTTGCAGTGATTGAAGACACAATGAAAGGGATTTGAATCCTAGAAAAGAATGCACTGTTAGGAAAAGACCGGGGAAGTTCTGTAGAACCAAACAGAGCTTTTAGAAAAGGAAAAAGGTGATTAAATAGCTAGTTAGAGATAGCTGACAAGAGACCCGGAAGCTAAATCTACGGTAGATTCTCAGAAAGGAGCAAAAATTGATAGAGATGGAAAATGAAAGAAGATAAGAAACAAGGAGAAAGAAAGAGGGCCAGCAAATTATCAGTAGGATGCGAGAAGAAAAGAAAAGAGAAAATGCTGAACAGATAATATTTGAAAAGGTAGTGTTTGAAAAATTTTCCAATTTGATTGAAATTGTGAATCTTTATATTTAAGAAACATAATGAAACTTGAGCAGAATAAATAGAAATAGACATCTAGACACAAGTGAAAATGGACATCAGAGACAAAACACACACACATTCTTAAATTCAATTAGAGAAACGATGGAAGAAATTTTCACATTGAGGTATGGGGAAGTCATTCTGGCTTATATGTGATTTAACTTAAGATTTATGCTAACAGAACAACCTGTTTTATGGACTGTCAGGCATACATTGTTCATCTACTTTAACCATTAAAGGAAAAGAATGCACTTAAAAAATCAAAATGGAGTAACTGTGGTTCAGGCATCCAGGAAGGAGCTGGGTGGCTCTTGTGGATCTGGATTCAGACACTTTCCTGCATCAGTGAGAACCTGAATTTTCTGAACTGTATCAGACTCAAGGACACCACCAACCATTCTCAAAACAGTGTCTGCTAGCAGCTGCCAGCTGAAACCTTATGGTCTCAAGGTCTCCCCTTGTAACTCTGCAACCATTTTGGACCCAACCAAACCTTGCTTAGTAAGCACCCCTTATTTTTTGCTAGCTACAATTGTAATCCTTGACAGAGAACTTACATAATTTTGTGGGTTTTGCCTTTATAAGCCTCTCCCATTTTGTAGTCCCGTGGAACAGAATGCAAGTGCTTCTTGAATCTGTGTCTTCTGGGGTATATTTCTCAGTTTGGTTCAAGTAAAACTTTTTTCTATACCTATTATAGATTGGTTTATTGATTATTTCCATAGATAGAATAAAGACATTTATCTAGAGGAGTAATAATTAGACCAACAACAGTAATAATAGAATCCAGAAATCAATGGAGTCATATTTTAAAATATTAAAGCAAAGTAACCATCAGTTAGAAACTATACAAAATAAACTATCATCCAAAAATAAGAGAAATTTTAAAAAAGAAGAAATATAATTTATCACTTGTAGGGTATTATTAAAAAAATTCTTGAACACGCTCTTTAGGAAGAAGGAAATTGAACCCAGAAGGAAAGAGTGAGATGCAGTGAACAATGATAAATAATGTGATTAGCAAACAGGAGTGTTTACTTAGATTACCCAGTAAGCACTGACCTCATAAAATAATGATAAATTTGTAAGGTATAAAAATAAAGTTGGAATAAAATACTGTATAACAGTTAAGATGGGATGAAGTGGTAAGTTCTTTTAAGGTCTTTGTGTTTGGGAGAAGGATAAGAACTATCATGTTCGACCTAAAGCTTCAAGTTAATGTTAGAAATGTAAGGTATGGTATAATACAATACAGAGTCCAGTATAATAGAAATAGGATCCAAACCAGTCTGTGTGGTGGGGAAAGAATAAAGAAAAATATAGAAACGGCACATCAGAAGACCCACAACATTGTTATCCATTAGGAAAATGCAAATCAAAACCTTAATGAGATACTGCTTCACACACAGTGGGATGACTGGTGATGATCACATGGGAACAAGTGTTGTGGAGAAATCAGAACTCTTATACACTACTGATGGGAATGTAAAATGGAGCATCTACCTTGAAAAACAGCCTGGAAGTTCCTCAGAAAGTTAAACATAGAGGTACCCTATGATCTAGCAATTTTAATTCTAAGAATATGACCAAAACATTGAAATTGAATTGAAAACACGTCTACACAAAAACTTGTACATGAGTGTTCACAGCAGCATTATTCACAATTGCCAAAGGTGGAAACAATTCAACTGTCTATCAGTTGATGAATGGATAAACAACATGCAGTACATCCTTACAATGGGATGCTATCTGGCCATAAGAAGAAATGAAAGACTGATACATGCTACAATATGGATGGGCCTTGAAAAATGTATATATGCTAAGTGAAAGAAACCAATTACAAAAGACCATATAACAATACATTGAGTTTTGAAGAGGGGATAATTTATCATTCCCCTCTCCCTCTCCTAGCCCCCAAATGGTAATTTTACTTAGAAGTTGAGAACTCTCTCTGGAAATGTAAGAACCCAGAAACTGCTGAGCCTCCCTGTCTCAATTTCCTGTTCCAAATTCGTCAAGTAGGTAAGTCATTCTTTCCCCCATGGGGAGGAGTGAGTTATGGGGACTGGAGGAAGATGCCAGATATGGTCCTCCCATACCTTTTCTTCCTTCATCTTGGCAACTGCTCTAAACATTACCTGATACACTCCTTTATTCATTCATTTACCAGATATGTTTTGGCACCCGCCATGGGCAGAGTGCTTGGTGAAGAATATGAAGAACGGCCTTCAGCCTCAGGGAACTAGCATTTTGGTTGGGGAATGACAACACTAAATATCTCAACAGTTATTTGAGTATTGGATACTTTCAGTATTGGATGTTCCAAAGCTCAGTCCTGAAATTCTTCTTGGCTCCATTTCCACTCACTTCTTTGTTGATCCCTTGTGTCAGAGACTGAAATGATGCCAAGGATTCCAGCCTCAGCCTTTCCTTTCCTTTGACTCTGCTCTAGTCTATCCAATTAAAAAAATGAATATTTAAAAGTCATCTTAAATTCTTGTCTAAAACCAATCTCTGATCTTCCCTCCCTCTGCCTCTCCCCAACGAAATCTATTCACATCTCAGTTTTTCCAGGAACTGATAGCTCCATTGCTCAAAAAACATGAGGTTTTATGTTGTGTTTTCATACACTACATCAGGTCCACCCAAAAATCCTGCTATTTTTACCTTCAGAATATGTCTAGAACTTTATATCATTTCGTTATCATCACCATCATCAATCCTGGTCCAAGTCACCATCGTTTCTTGCTTGGATTATTATAATGATCTTCTAACTCCCCCTTGTGCCTTGACCCCCTAAGGCCTATTTCCAAAAAGCAATTAGAGTGAGTCCTTCTGAAGCTTAGGTCAGATCATGTCATGTCACTGACAAACCCTCTAGTGGTTTCTCCTCATACTTGGAGGAACATCCAGAGTCCTTACTGTGTCTTACAGTGTTCTGCCGGATCTGGCCCCTGCTACCTCTCTGACTTCATCTCCTGCTCTTGCTCACATTGACTCCACTCCCCTCACACTGGTCTCTGCACTGCATTCAACCTGTAAGCATGCTGCTGCCTTGTGGCCTTTGTACTTTGTTCCATTTGAGCAGGCAGCCTCCCCTAGATATCTATGTGACCTCCTCCCTTGCTTCTTACGGGTTCCCACTCAAAATTAAGAGAGACCACCCTATGTAAAAGTGTACCTCCCTGCTTTTCATTCCCCCCCTTTAATATTCACCACGTCACTTGCTGCAATCTGATGTACCATGTGTTTCATTACTTACATGTTCATTGTTTGAAAAGAGATGCTCCAGGAGGGCAGTGCCTGTTTTTATTATTCCCCGTGTCTCTCTAGTGCCTGGCGTATACGTACTCAGTGTATATTGTTGAATGAATGAATCATTCCATATCTGTTCAAGACATCAATAAAAGAAATGTTGTAAGGCAGTGCTTACCTCATTGCCAAACAAATGATTAATATGTTTTGGGGGTATTAATGATGTATAAATTAATGATATATATGCTATTTTTGCCTATTATTTTTATTGTTATTACCATTCCAATAATTAAATGCAAGTCATCTGTTCATTATTGTATATAACAGGCATGATTGATGTCCTATTATTTTATTTAGGTTAATAACAAAACCTGACATGAGTAATGGACAAAACATGAGGAAATGGGACAATTGAAAGGAAGAGAGTGGGAGTTAAACTTTCCTTCCTATATGACTTACATCATTTAAAAAAATCATTTCATTAATGTGCTTCCTATTGTAGTTAGTATATTCAATTCATATAGCACAGAAATTCATTTCCTAAGTTAAATCTACATTTTCCAGTTGGCATACAAAAAAGTAATTTCTTCTGAGAGAAAACATTTGGGTCATATGCACAGGACACTGGAAATTGATTAGACTTGATTAATCTGTCTTGCAAAAATCTTTACAAAAATGAGTGAAAAAATTTTAACAACTTCTACTCCTTGGAATTACTTGCCAATATTATCTTATTTTACCCAGCATCTCCTCTTTCTACACTATGAATTATATTTTCATGACCAAAGTCAGTATCTATTTGAATTTTCTCTTAACAATGTCCTGAATTATACAGGGATTTGGACATAAAAGCACTACTAATTTTAGCTATGGTTCCTACTTAAGTGTTTTCCTGAATTTCTTTACATTGTTGCATAAAGAAAGGAACATTTCCTGAGGTATAGAACCTAATCAACAGAAACAAATCTGGTCATTCAACACATGTATTCAAAGTTTTCTGTGAGCTAAGCATATTGTGAGGAGCTGGACATTCAAAGAATGAATAAGACCCTCCTGCAAGGAACTGGGTTATAAAACTGATTAGTGATTGGAATGCATGTTATTGATTCCAGACTCTGACCTTTTTTCATGGTCAAAGGATGTTATTTGCAGGAATAGTTCAGAAAGCACAGGTTTTCTACGTTCTTATGTAGTGACTTACAGTGACTTACTAACTTACAAGGACTAAAGAATTCCCTAGAATATCCCTGAGATCGTCTTTTTAAAATAGATTTACAATAATATGTTTTGGTTTTTGCTAGTGAAGCAGCAGTCTGTTTTATTTTCACTCTACGAGATGGAAGGGTCTGCAGGATAATGCAGTGTGGGGTGGAGTATTGCGCAGTTTCAAGACCACTGGGGAAATCAGGCTTTAAGTAACCAGCTAGATAACCATGACCAAGCCACTCTGGGTCTCAGTTTGCCCATTTCTGAAACAAGAAGGTTGAATTACATCAGCAAGTCTCAAAGTTAATGTACATATCAGTCACTTGAGGATCTTGCTAAAATGCAGGTTCTTATTCAGTAGGTTGGGGATGGGGCCTGAGAGTCTGCATTTCTAACAAGCTCTCAGGTAGGGAACACCCATGCTGCTGGCCCATGGCCCGCATCCTGAGCAGTGAGGGTGAGAGCGGCGTTGTCCAATACAAAGGTAATGTAAGCTGTATGTATAATTTTAAATGTCTAGAAGCCACATTAGAAAGGAAAAAAATAAACAGGTGAAATTAATTGTAATAACATTTCATTGGCTCTCATAATAAAAAATATTATTTTAACATGTCATCAATATAAAAATTATGAATGAGATAGTTTACATTCTTTTTTCCATATTAAGCCTCCGATATCTGGTGTGTTTTATACCTATGGCACATCTCTTGGAGTAGCCACATTTCAGGTGCTCAGTAGCCACGTGTGTGCTGCGATTTAGGACCACACAGGGCTAGCCCATCTCTGCTGCCAGTGTCAGTGCTGAGGACAGTATCTCCCTTACATTTCAAATAGACTCTTGCCTCCAGGTGGTGCTAATGTTCTTTGTTTCATCCTTGAAAACTTTTGATTTTTTTTGCTTGAGTGAGAGCTCCACAGAAGGCCACTTAACTTATTTATTTACTTACTCATTTAGTCCCTCTCTTAATAATTTTTTGTTTACAGGATACACTAATGGTTAGTTGATTATATTCTCTGTAAGTTTGTCCAGTAGCTAAAGCACAATGAAATTATCATTAATTATGCCAAAGTCAATATAGAAGGAATACTTAAAGTCATTGTTGTCCATTCTTGGGGAGAGGAGCTACATAAGATTGATCTCTGATTATATAGTATTTTTATACACAGGATAGTGACCAGATATTTAACAGTACAAACATAGGAACAGGAAAATTACCGACCGGTATAAAAAGATTTAAATAATAAGTTTGGATATTGTTGTTTTATGAGGAAGAGAAAATATTTCTCCTTCAGTTTTGCCTAATACAGGATGACTGGTACTTTTTATGGTGATTTAAGTGTTTAATTTTCTGGGAGGAAATGATAAATATAAAAATTTATCCCTGTTTCAACTCCATAATTTTGTCTGTACTCCAGGCATACTGTATACCTGAGAGATTACATTTTCTAGAAGAATAATTTTAATACTCAGACTTAGTTTTGAGAAGGTATGTCAAATGCCTAATTTTTTTTTTACAAGCTTAGTGTTATTTCTTTTGTCTGATTGTGGCTCTGATGTTAACTAAAATGTCAGGTGTCATGAACAAGTAGTTTAAATGTGTTAACTCATCCTCAGAGTAAACCAGTGAGGTCGATACTTTTATTATACCACATTTCAAGTGAGGAAATGGATGCTCTAGAGATTAAATAATTAGTCCTGGGCACATGACCATTAAGAGAGAGAGTGTGAACTCACATCCAGTCTGTTGGACCCTCAAGTTCATTCCCTTAACTACTACACTACATCGAGGAAGCTCTCTTCCTCTGTCTTAAGCTGAATTTGCTGACCAGTCTACAGAACAGTCAACAAAAACTACAATCTACAGCATCCAAATCTATAATGTCCGTGATGGGCAGGAGGTTGTCTTTTATAAGGATAAGCCATAACATGTTTAAAACGAGAGAGCCTAAAGCTGAAGTATCTTTGGTCTCCGTTCTCATTTGACTAGTGGTTTCCTATACCAATCCCCCTAAACTCTATTTTCTGTATCTGTAAGACAGAGTGAATGGGGAATCTCTTCCACGGATGTAGAGGTTGAATTCATGACATCATTTCATGACAACTCATGTCACAAATATGAATTCCTCCCACATGACCACTGTAAAAATATATTGTTTCACACATGGATTTCCCAACAGTTTTTATGTGCTCTCTTTTTGAAGCATATAATACAAAATTGTGTGTGTGTGTTTGATACAGAGTTAAGTTCAAGTCCTCTCTTTGCCACCTTCTGGTTCTGTTATCTTGGATAACTTAGTGAAGCTCTCTTGGAACATCAGTTTCCTCAACTGAAAATCGGGGTTGATAACATTTTTTTTTTCTGAGGCTGTGTCATGAGAATGAAATAAGATGGTATATGCAAAGTCTCTAGCATATAGTCAACCAAGTTAACTTTGTAGAACAATAAGATAGAAATATTCCTAAGCTATATCCATACCTGCTTACTTTACTTTTCAGAGGAACTTGATCTGCTAACAAATGGAGCAGAAAAGTGAGACTACTCCCTAGGCAAAGAAAGTCTACTCCCCTCAATTCTCCAAATTCTCAGTTTTTTGATGAAATCGGGCCAAGTTCATCTAATTTATACAGCAAACTGCTTTAGTTACTACTTTACTTTGCTTTGGCAGTGAGAACCAGTCTCTTAAGTCGTCTTGTCGAAGGGCTCATGAAGACATTATGGTGTTTGGCTCCCTATCTTATCCACGTCGCCTGGATGAAAAATTTCTTTCCTTCCCATCTTTCAGACAAAGGATTTATAACTGCTTTAGCATATTATTGAAGCAAAGAGACACTACGGAAACGTGACTCTGGGCTGACTTTTATAGGTCCTGATTTGGATGTGTTGCTTAAAGTTCTCAGGCAGAAAAAAATACATTGTTTTAAAAATGTCAACATTTCCTCGTATGAAAGGGATTGTTTTCTTTTTTTATTTGTTTTGCTTTTTCTTTTCTTTCTTCCTCCTCTACCTTCTCCCCCTCCTCCTTCTCCTGGGATGTGTGAGCCTGCATCTGAGAACATACAAATCTTGAAACTTTTCACTGGATTCTTGAAAACCAGCCCAGATGATTTTTCCTCCTTAAATACCCTCTTTTGTTGCTGGCCAGGAACAAAGCCACCTAAGCCAAGTGGTCACAGTTCATTTCACACATAGGAAGGAGGAAAGTCTGTTTTAATCCCCTGAAGATTAAGGGACAGTCTGCTTCTGACACTAGAAGGGGATCTTGGAAAAAACGATTCATGGATAGAACATGATCTCAGAATATCCTCCAAGGACTCAGAAGGTTCCCAAACAAATATGGAGTATACACATTTCCCTGTGCCATGTGTTTGGGAAAGGAGTGGAGAGTTGGAGAAAGAAGGAAAACTTTATCAAGGAGAAAGGCAGACAATAGCCTGACATGAATGATATCTTAAAATGGATAAGGGAGATTCAAGCATGGTGATTAGATTATATACAGGGTTGAACTGAGAATTTTTCCCACAAAGGAGGCTGGAATTTGCTGTCCTTTCTATATGGAAGTAGGTAGATAGTGACTTGTGGTGAACTGGTGGTGGGAGACAATCCAGAGATGGTTTCCTTTAGCTCCTACCCACGCCCCTGCCCTGACTCTACCTGCATCCGTTGCTTGCACTGTTGAATGACCAAGGGTAAGGTACAGACGTGCAGTGAAAGTAATACAGGCTTTGTAACCACGTGAAACTGAGTGTGAGTCCCCGCTCGACTCCTAAGTGACTCTGGCAAGTCACCCAGCTACTCGGAGCCTCAATTTCCTCCTCTGGAAACGCGAATAGTATCAGCCCGATAACCTAACCAACTAGTGAGAATCACAGTAGGTAACGGAGAGGACAGTGCTGTGCAAATTATCAGGTGCTGCAAATGGGAAGTCTCCTGAGAAGGATAACCCATTGACCTGATGAACCTTAGGTCTGGGTAGAAACCTTAGGCCTGGCTTAGGTTTGCTGATGAAATCTCCTTCCCTTCTCTTTGTCAGATAACAGATGGGAGGACTTGGTCAGTCTCCATCAGGTGGAATTAATTGTATTCCAACACAGAAGGGCCAGCCAGCACCTTGCCCTCAGGCTTTCAGCTCCCTGTACCCCTGATAAGGGGCCCTTTTCCTTACTCCCCACTATGCACCAGACCCCAAGCTGAACAGCTTACTTAGACTTTCTTACCAATGCTCCTGTTTGCAGGAGAGAAAATGGAGCATCCGGTCTTGAAGACACTAGCTCAAGTTCACCCAGCTGTTAAGCGGGAGGGCTGGGATTCTAAGGCAGACTCTTCCCCACACAGGGTATGGGGGCAAGTGTGGTTCTCTCTAGTTTTCCCCATCTTACTTCCCTCCTCGTCTTCCTCTCTCCCACTCCCTCTCCTCCTCTTCCTCCATCTTTTTCTTCTTGAAGTAAAAAACTTTCTTTACTAAATAAACACAGGAAATTAAAAAAAGAAAAAAGAAAACACAACTTAGCAAGAGTCAAAACTCTGCTGAATGTGGCTTTTTCCAGAGACCTCAGGGAAAGCATCAAAGCATCAAAGAAGTAAACCCATGAACACATGGAGTTTCATTGGTGTGTACAGCCTGCATGGGTTTCCGTCTGTCTCCCTGAGAACTTCTTTCTTTAAAAATATTGTTCATGTTAATTGCACAGGAAACACATGAATGCATTTTTATTGTAAGTTTTAAAAATCAAATGTTACAGATCAAGTTAGTCTCTTTTGACCCTTTTTATCTCATTCCCTACCCCAGATGTAACTATTACTATCATTTTAGTATATATTTTTCTAAAACTAATAAAAATTAATTTCATATTAGAAAAGTATATTAAATTATTTTTCTTAATTTTTAATTATAAAAACTAATTTTATATTTTATTTATCTATATATAAATTTAAATTATATTTTTCTAAAATTAATTTTAAAATTAACTTATCCACAAATGTGTATATATTTTATTTTTACATGAGTGGTATCAGTTGTACTTACCATTTTTGTAGCCTGTTTTTAAAAATTTTATTCAGTAACATCTTGGAGGTGTTCTGTGTCTGGATGTATATTTCTGCCCCATTTTTTAAAAATTGAAGTATAATTGATGTAAAATACTGTGTTAGTTTAAACATTGCCTCATTCTTTTGCTGCTGCATACTGTGGTCTCCCACTGATGGACTTTTAGATGGTTTCCATTCTACTACAGTGTACCAATGAGCAATCCTGTACTCATACGTGAGTGTTTCTCTGGGGCAGATACTATAATATTGTGAATGTGGACGTAATGTTTGATTGGCTTCCATCCTCCACCTAACCCCATTTTCAAAAGGCAGTCTGCTAAAGACCTCTTACCACGATCACTTGGCACTCTCATTTGAGCAGATTGTCAGTTTTGTACAAGATAATTTTTGTGATCTTTATTATTGTGCTTTTGTGATATAACAGACCAGAGTGACTGAAAAATATTGTTTGCATCACTCTTAGAATAATCAGCTCTGCCCTGACATAGTTGAGCTGTGTGTGTACAGTTACAGAATTAATAGTGTCATCCAAATTGCCCTCTTAAATGGCTGTAACTAACTTATGCTTTCTGCCAGCACCCATTTCCCAAACCCTTGCCTGCACCTGGTATTTTCAAACATTAAACATTTTGCCAATCTAGTGGAATGGGTGAAAATGACCTTTTATTGTTTTAATTTGCATTTTTACCCTCATTTTCTTCATACGGCAGAAATGTCCTCTGTCAGGAATTCTTACATCCTCATTAAGCAGGCGGAGTCCCTTCCCTAGATCTATTCCATCCCAGCACCCCTCGATACAAGTTGGAGAAAATGTCTGGAGCAGTCGTGAGGTCCAGGGTTCCACACACAACCTCCCCACTCCCATGGCTCTGGGTCCTACACTGGAAATTCTCATAGCATCCCAATCCATGATCCAGCTCTCAAATTTTAGAATTTCTTTAGAGATGCTGTAAGATGATCACATGCTTACTTTCCCCTTGATGTTTGTTTTGTACTGTTGTAGGTGTTATGTTTTATGCCTAGTACGCCAATTGTTTTTAAATATGGGGATGTGCACTGTGGCTTTTTGACAATACACATATATTTTCTGATTATGAAAATACCACAGGTGCATATTTAAAAACTGAAGAAGTTTTGAAGAAGCCTAAAGAAGTAGAAAACTCTCTTCCACTCAAGGCAATCATGGTTAAGATGAAAATATATGCTGGGGAGACAAAGAAACCTTCTTGCCCCCCTACCCCTTAGTGCAGCCAAAGGGAGAGTCCATTGGCTGTTAATTGTGCACACCAAATTCTCGGAGAGAGTTCTTCTTCTATAAATACAGAAGATTATTCTTTATATTATGGCTACGATAAGTGCATGAGGCTGTGTATGTTTTCACAATTGGATAGGAGGAATGTTGAATTAAATGCTCTGATTCATTTCAGTTCTACTGTGAAAATTATTTGTTGGCTGCTACTTACTTCCTTTCTTGATCCTGTTTATTTAATTGTCTCTGAACAGTAAGCGATGACTGGAATGGCTTGCTTCAGAACAGATGGTTTCATGCTGTTATATAAGAGGTGCTCTCTGAAATCTCCTGCTTTATGAGCTGGGCCTGTGATTCCTGGCAGACATCATTTTAACAATTAAGACTTATTTCCCAATGTTGGTTGTCATTTGAAAGTGCCTTTATATCTTTGGATTGATTAGCTGAAAGTAAGTGTTCCCATGGCTGAGCTGGACCCAATCAGTGCATCAAGAATGGTAGCTGAACTATTTACAGTAGCCAAGATATGGAAGCAACCTAAATGTCCATCATCAGATGACTGGATAAAGAAGCTGTGGTGTATTTATATAATGGAATACTATTCAGCCATAAAATGAATAAAATAATGCCATTTGCAGCAACATGGATGGACTTGGAGATCATCATACTAAGTGAAATAAGCCAGAAAGAGAAAGAAAAATACCATGTGATATCACTCACATGTGGAATCCAAAAAAAGGCACAGAGGATTTTATTTACAAAACAGAGACCGACTCGTAGACATAGAAAACAAATTTATGGTTACCAAGGGGGAAAAGGGGTGGGGAGCGACAAATTGGGACTTCAGGGTTTTCAGATACTAACTACTATATATAAAATAGATAAACATCAAGGTCCTATTGTATAGCACAGGGAACTATGTTCAACACCTTTTAATGGCCTATAATGAAGAAGAATGTGAAAAGGAATATATATTTATATAAATACATATATATGTATAGATGTGTCACTATGCTGTATACCAGAAATTAATACAACACTGTAAGTCGACTGTACTTCAAGGAAAAAAAAGAACAGAGGCTGATGGTAAAGGCCAGGGACTAGCTTTTGGGAGTTCTGGTGAAGATTCTTGTTTCGCTTGTGATTTTGGCAGTGTTATCATGGGAGGACTCAATATTTGAGACTAAGATGTTTGTGCTGGGATTACTGCCTTCAGAAGAAAGCTCTAAATTCTAGAGTGAGCACGGTAGGATAAGGCTCAGCCAGCCAACTGGATGTCATTCCTGGCTGTGGCCTTGGAAGGGCCACCCTAAAGCAGAGGGGGGAGAGACAATGAGAGGACAAAGGGGGTAGAATGCCAAAGGGAGAAGGAAGAGAATGAAAGGGCTCAGGGTGGTGGAGTTCAGAGTCAAGGCTGCCTAGCACTGGCAGAGGCTCTGGCTGGGGCACGTGGGCCCTGAGGTCACCCTGCTTTTACTCACCAACGAAGTAGACCAGGACACAGGGCCCCTCAAGTCCCCAAGAGCCCTCCTAATTCTCAGGAAAGTTCCGTTTAGGTTAGTGCAACCCTGGTGGGATGTGCAGTGAGGGCCCTTTGACTTCACTGCTGAGCTCCTCTGTGGAACCAGGGAGTGACGAGAGGTTCAAAGATCTTCTTTTTTCTGTTATGAGCCGTTATGCTAGTACATGTACCAAACTGTGGGTTGTTATGCTTGAGGTGGTATCAGGGGACTCTCTTCAAAGGTGAGTATTACATTCTGTTCCAAGGTTCACCTAGTCCAAGGATCTTCTGCCTGCAGAAGAGTTTGGTCCAGACTCCAGACCTGGTGTTTTTTAGTAGTGAGGGCTGAGTGAGTTCCTTAAACTTTCTGAGCTTTGTTGTCCTTGCTTGAAAATGGGAAATGTGAGGATTAAAATAAAGTTGGACGGGATGGAAGCTTCTTCAACTGTCAAGTGCTATATAAATATTAATCCTTATCTTTTGGGAGGAGTCATCCTTAAAGAGATGTTGCTAGCAGCAGACTGCTGTGTACTCAAAACTATATGGTGATACATGCACACAAACACACAAATACATGGCATATAAAAGTGAATGTGTATATACACACATGGGAATTCAAGGATATGAGTGAAATAGTAACTATAGTGTAAGATTTTTCATACGTTCTTTATTGTATACTGCATGTTAGGGCCATGTAAGGTATTTTTTTGGGTAAGTTTTATCATATGTGGTTTATCCTTTATACCCTGTATTAGCGTTCTCCAGAGAAACAGAACTAAATAGGAGTTCTATATACATATATATGAGAGCAAGAGATTTATTATAAGGAATTGGCTCATGTGATAATGGAGGCTGGGTGGTCTAGACTCAGGGGATTCAAACTGATGTCCCAGCTTGAAGCCAGTAAGGCAGAGAGAGAGAATTCTTTCTGACTCAGCCTTTTATATTTTATTCTAGTCAGGCTTTGAATGTATTGGATTGAGGCCCAGCCACAGTGGGGAGAGTGATCTTTACTCAGTCTACCAATTCAATGTTAATCTCATCTAGAAACACCTTCTTCAACACACCCAAAAGTAATGTTTAATGTTTAGCCAGCTATCTGGGCATCCCATGGCCCAGTCAAATTGACACAAAAAATTAACCATCTTATACTTCATTTAGAATTCCACTCTAAATAGAAGATGGGGAAAAGAATGTAGGGAAAAGAATATATCCAGGAAAAAGTATGCATTCTTTCTAAAAGGGTTAACAGAGATGCTGGAGTATGACTTGAGCTTTGTGAGCTTTCTGGCAGCCAAAGCAAAAAGGGAAATACCATCAGTGACATAAACCTTGTTATCAGAGTGGTGGGAGCATACCAGTTCTTTAAGGAAAAAAATTTTTTCCTAGTCCTTACTTACATAGTAAATTCTTTGGATGAGATTTACATAGGGAATACTCAAATGGGTAGTACACAATGATCCTAATCATATTTTTGTGGTAAAAGGAGTAATAGATATTTCTTTAGAAAAGTCAAGGATGTGACCTTAGCGCACAATACAGTGTGAAAGGGCCTAAGGTGATGCGATACTAAGAAATGCTCTGTGAGTTTGACTTTATTTAAGCCTAGAATTTTAGAGATTCTGACAGAATGGATGAACTAGAGCTCTTCAGATGGTCTGCTGTTCTTCAGTTTTTGGCTGTTTTGATACGCAGTTGGGGAGCTAAGAGTTTAAGGTGCTAACCTGGTGATGATGCTGTTGTGTATCGTTGTTTGAGGGTGGATCTATATGTGACGCCATTCCTATACTCACCAAAAAGGAACAAGATACATCCTACCAAACATGACTTACGGGATCGAAGAAGCAGGTTTGTCTTAAATTTTACACTTGCGATGCTTGTCTTATTTCATCTCTTTGAAAAGTTTCCTCATTTGTATGTAATGAGATGGAGAAAAATTTTATCATCTTAATGGCCGTTACGGAAATTCATTTTTAAGGATAGACCAGCTGTGTCATTTAAAAGTCTTAGTACTGGAACTCACAAAAAAGCTCAACCTAAAATGACCTGAGAAAAAAGAAGGGGCAGTTATTGGCTTAGTAAGTGAAAGTCCAGGGATAGGGCTGGCGTCTTAGTTTTCTAATTGGTACAACCTTGGTGAAGTTTCCTAATTGCTACAACCTTGGTGACTTAAAATAAGAGAAATTTATTGTCTGATAGTTCTGGAGGCCAGAAGCCCACGTTAAGGTGTTGGCAGGGCCACACCCCTCCAGAGGCTCTGGGAGACCTCGTCTAGCCTCTGGTGGCTACCTGGAATTCCTTACTGTTCTCTGAAACCACAGCTAGAACCACAATTGGAGTGATTATGGCCGTGTCACTCCAATCTCTGCCTTCATCTTCACTCCAGCTTCTCTGTGTGTCTGTGTTTCCTCTTCTTCCACCTGCATTTAATCTCCCTCGTCTTATAGGAATGCATGTGATTGCATTTAGAGCCTGGCTAATCCAGGACAAACTCCTCTTTGCAAGACTCTTAATACATTTCCTGCCGTATAAAGCAGTGTTGACTTTTTGCTGTATGAGGTAACATGTACGTGCTCCAGGGAAGAGAAGGTGGCTATATCTCTGTGGCCACCATTCAGCCCATTACAGTTGGCTTCAGCCATTGCTGACATCAGGCCCGAATTACGTCATCAAGACTTGGTGCTGTACCATGGTCCAGCTATGGTTGGTGTGTGGTGTCGGTCTCTGGCTCTGCTTACTGCAAGACGGTGGAAGCGGCTCTAGATTTTACATCCTCTTGGCTTCATATCTGTTGAAATCAAATCCCCTCTCCCAGAAGCCTCCATGAAAGTCTCATAGGGCTTCCTTGTATCTGAGGAGTCCCTCGTCTGTTCCCCAACCAGTCACTGTGACCAGGGGAATGTGGGGCTCCCATTATCTTGGCCTGAGTCATGTGGTCATGGTATCAGCTCTTCTGGGACCACAAGTACAGGGAATTAGGGAGAAATGGCTTCCCAAAGAAAAATGAGGGCTATTAGCACAGGAAAAAGAAGTGGATGCTGGGTGGCAAGGTAAGGAAATGAAACAAAACAAATTAAAAAAACCCACAAATATCTAACACTTTAGCTTTGTTTTGATAAGATGCTTTAATAAGCCTGTTATTCATGTAAAAGAAGGAAGCTCTGTGTATACAGAAGGGAAAGGAAGATTGCCAGGGGGAGAATCTGGTGAGTGGAAGAGGAGGAGAAACTCAGGAGAGGTCTAATTGGGATTTTGTAGAGCTGTGTACTCTATAGGATGACCCTTCCAGGAATCTTCAGTAATTCTAGAAAAATTATAATATGCTCGATTAAATCAACTGGATTTCTCTTTGGAATGGTGAAGGGGTTGAGTTTGCATCAAGCTTGGGGTTTGGCCAAAATATAGTCAGCTCTTACAGATGAAGTTGAGGGTAGAGACCTGGGTTACATGTAAAACAGGGGTAATGACCTTATCTTCATAGGGCTGTTGGGAGTCAACTGAGGTCTAGGGTGTGAAGATGCTTTCTAACTGTAAAGGGAGTAGCCTGTGTGTTTTCATGACTTTCCTCATGAGTTCATATCCGCGTAGACCTGTTAGTTTTCCTCTGCCTCATCCCCAGGCACTTATCAGGGAATCAGTCACGAATGTAGATTTATCTGCCAAAATCCATCTTCCCACCGACAAAGACCTCAGGGTGCATCTCTGCAGATGGTAAGGCATCTTGGTAATCCGCACTGCCAGTTATAGTTTATTGTGTGGACGACGATGCAGGACTTGGAGCAGAGTTTCAACAAAGCAGACAAAAGGGGACTTCTTTTGTTACCTGACATCGGGGACCCTTTACCTGGAACACACCCATAGGCATGGCTGCAACTGTCAGTATTCTGAAATTGTGCACAAAATGTGTGTGTGTGTGTGTGTGTGCACGGATGCGTGCATGTGCTTCTCTCATTGTGCTGGGAAGACGGTCCATGGCTCTCGACAGGTTCTCAGTGGAGTCATGACCCACCCAGAGGTTGAGTACTGTTAACTTACATCATTCTGGCAATGGGACTTTGCTGAAAGGTGAATGAAGAAACTTGAGAATTCTGACCCCACTCAGTTGTCAGTTCACTCACACTGGCTCTTCTCCGAGGCTGTGCGGTGCCACTCAAACACTCCACTTTAGGAAGAAGCAAAACATTTTTTTTGCGTCTGGGTGCTTGTTGCTTTTTTGAAAAAATAAAATATTTTGTAGGTATGTTTTTAATTAGAAGGATAATACTACTTTTAGCAAATTTAGAAGTGAAAGAAAAACAGAAAGATACTTTAAAAATTACTCAAAAACCCCGTGAAAAAGTTTGCTGGCGGCATAGATGGTGAACATGGCCTTTGGTGTCGTTGTCAGTTGAGTTTGTGTTCTGTGAAATTTTGGGGAAGTTGCTTAATCTCATCAGGTCTGTCGTCTCATTAAAAAAATTGAAATGATGATTGTACTTACATCATAGGGTTCCTGGGGATGACGTGAGAAAATGCACAAAAGTGCTTAGCACAGCCCCTAGGGTGCCGTAAGAGCTTACTACACGGTAGTGTTGTGTCACGCCTGTTATCTTCTTTTCAATCTTTTTTACATATTTGAGATCATACTTGTTTACAGTTTTGTATCCTGCCTTTTATCTCCTTTCATTGTACCATTACATACTCTGTAAATGTTAGCTTTAATGGCTACGTTATGTTAAACCCAGGAAATATACAGATCTTCCTTGACTTGCAGTGGGGTTATGTCCCCATAAACCCATCTTAAATTGAAAATATTGTAAGTCGAAAATGCATTTAGTACACCGAACTGACCAGGCGTCATAGCTTAGCCCAGCCTACCTTAAATGTGCTCGGATCACCTACATTAGCCTAGTGTTAGGCAGAATCATCTAACACAAAGCCTTCTCTAGTAAAGTGTTGACTGTCTCATGTAATTTATTGAATACTACACCGAAGGTAATAATCAGAATGGCCATCTGGGCACAGCATGGTTGTGAGTGTATCAGTTGTTCCCTGTCGTGATCGTGGGGCTGACGGGGAGCTGCGCTCACCGCCCTGCCTGGCATCGTACTGTGCATCACTAGCCCAAGGAAAGATCAGAATTCAAAATTTGAAGTCTGACTTCTACTCAATGCCTATCATTTTCGTACCATCATAAATTTGAAACATCTTAAGTCAGGGACTGCCTTACTCAGATTTACTTGACAATTCCCCTGTTGTTGGATATTGGGGGTGTTTTTGATTTTTAACTACTATAAACATATGGTCCTATGAACAGCTGGGGATTTGTGGGTTTCCTCGTATCCAAATCCAATGGTCCCATTGATGTATTTTAAGCAGATGTACTTTTGAAACCAGTCTGATTATGCAGAGCAATGGGGGATTTTTGCAGAGGGCATGTATGATTGCCTGAAGACAGTCGGAAGGCTGGGAGATGGGAACTATCATGGGTTTTACTTGTGGCTGCTCCTTCTGGCTCCTGCAAACTCCCGATTCTAATAGTTTCAGTTCAAAGTGAAAGGAGTTAAAAAAAAAAAAAAAAGACAAAACACAGGAGAGACCAGGAAGAAGTTGTGTAAGAATATGAGTTTGCTAGCTGAGACAGAGACCATCTGATCAGAGTGGCTTAGGTAAGTTAGGAGTTTGTTCTCTGTCTCGTGTAACAGCCCTGGTATCATGGTCCAGGACTGGTATGGTGGCTTCAGGGACACGTCCTCCTTTCATCTGGTTGTTCTCATCCTCACAGCCAGAATGGCTCATTCATCCAGCTTGTGGGAATGAAAAATTGGGGAATAACCCTTTAGGAAGTTGCATGTACCACTTCAGCTCATATTCCATTGGCCAGAAGATAATCATAGGGCCACACATCACTGCAAGAGAGACTGGGATATGCAGTTTTAGTTGTGGGCATCCTTGTATCCAGCAAAATGTCAGGGGTCCTGTTTCTGTAAATGAAGAGGAGAACAGATATTGAAGGACAGCTAGGTATCTCTGCCACATTAAAAAGCTGTCTCTTTTTAATACAAAAAGTAAACTTGAAAAGACCCCAGGTGGTGGGTGATGGGGGCAAAAAGAGAGTAAGGACTGCTGCTAGAGCAGCACGTGCATCAGGAGTGAAAGTCACGTTTGCCTGGATATGACCCTGCCTCCATCTTATTTAGGTTCAGTTTCTCTTCTAAACTAGGCGATTGGATACAATTTCTGCTGCGTGTTCTTTCTGACTCCTTGGTGTCACCCTTCTTCCCACAAACCCCTGTTTTGATAATGCCCTTTCCGTTCAACAAGCATTCAGAAAGTGCTGGGGCTGCCAAGCTATTACACCTCCCTTAAAGGATACTGGCTGAGACAGACCCTTGGATAATGAAGCATGATAGTGTAAATAAGAGCACACTCTGCTGGAAGTCAGCGCAGGGCGTTGGGAAGCTCCGGACCATTTCTAACTAGAGTGGAGATGAAGACTGGTCTAGAAATGTTCATAGAGAGGTGGTACTTGAATTGAATCTTGAAGAGTGAGAAGCTGTTTATCAGACCAAGAGGGTGTGATGATAAGGAGAAACAGAATGAAGCACAGAAAAGCATCCTCCTTGTGTGAATCATGGTTGTGAGATAATAGAAGTCCAGTTCAAATGGTTTTAAACATGAAGAGCAAATTTGTTAGCTCACATAACTGAAAAGTCTAAGAGGGGGTGGGAAATGGAGAGCCAGCCTCAGAAGCAGCTGGATCCAGGCATTCAGTGGATGCCATTAGGCCTGGAGTTCTTGCTTTCTCCAGGCCTCTTTCTCTCCATTGGCTTCATTTAGGCTGGATCTTTCCACAAGGTGGCAGAGATAACAACAAACACTCAGGTTTCAATCTAGTCTCTGAGGTGCCCCATGGAAAGATAGCTTGTTTTCCTTAAGGGTTCCAGTTAAAATTTCTAGATTACCTCTGATTGGACATATGCCCAACCTGGGATAGGAGTGTGGTGGAGCAGCTCTAACCAAACCACATAAACTGAGGGTGAGCTGACTGCTATTTCCTGAAGGAAAATGGGTGATGTTATCAGAAGAATGAAAAGTAGATACTGGGCAGGCAGGCAAAAGCATCAGAAGAACAGGAGAGTTTATTTAGGGAATTCCTAGTAATCCTGGATGGTAGAGCAAGGGACCAGGTGATGGTGGGCTTTAGATGCTGTTGTGCAGGGCATGGGCTTTAGTAGGTGGGCAATGGGGTGCCACTGAAGGGTTTGAATTAGAAGTAACATGGTCCTTTGATACATTATTAGTAACTCAAGTTCATAGTTTACATTAAGGTTCATTCTTTGTATTGTACATTCTATAGGTTTTGTATCCACCATTACAGCATCATACCGAATAGTTTCACTGCCCTAAAATTCCCCTGGGCTCCACCTGCTCATCCATTCCTCTCTCCAACTCCTGACAACCGCTGGTCTCCACCGTCTCCCCAGTTTTGCCTTTTCCAGAATGCTGGATAGTCGACGTCATGTAGAACGTAGCCTTTTTAGATTGGCTTCTTGCACTTAGCAATGTGCAACTAAAGTTCCTCTGTGTCTTTACAGCTCATTCCTTTTTATTGCTGAATAATATCCTTCTGTATGGATGTACCAAATTTTGTTTATCCATTCACCTACTGAAGGACATCTTTGTTGCCTCCCAATGTTGGCAAGTTCATGATTGCCAATTTGTGCACAGGCTTTTGTGTGGACATGAGTTTTCAACTCATTTGGGTAAATAGCAAGGAATGTGATTGCCGGATCAAACAAGGCCCTTAAATAACTGCCTTTTATTTGCACAGTACTCTCACATTCATTAATCGACTTGATTTTCACAGGAGCTCTCAGAGGTAAGGGAGCCTGGTATTATTATTCCCACTTTTTATGCATAACTGAGGCTCTAGGATGTTACGTAAAACATATAAACTCACATAGTTGGTGAATGTGTGACCCAGGTACTTAATCCAGTCTCTTCACACGGCCTGAAGTACACAATAAAGCAATTAGTTCTAGCCAGAATAATTCTCATGATCTCAGCCCACAACACTCACACAATGAGACTGGGCCAGTCCCAGCAAAATGGGGACGCAGTACGTTTTTTTTAGTTGTCTTCCTGGGCCCACACCCAGAGCCTGTCGTTCAGACAGACGTCCTCTGGCCTCCTCCCCAGGATCAAAAGGCATCTTTACTATTACCCTGGAAACTGCCCAGAAATTGGACGGCAGTGTAACTAGATGACGTCATTCAAGGAATTGTTATTCCTAATGACTCAGTGTGCAACCCCTCCCAGATAAAGTGGGCATTTTCTTAGTAGCTTTTAATATCTTCACTCAAAAAAGTAAAAAAAAAAAAAAAAAAAAAAAAAGTGGGAATTTTCAGCGCCAGGCAGAGCCTGGGAGGTGGAAGGAATGAAGTGAGTGTTCTCGTGCTCCTCACACGGGGAGTTCACACTGAATGTCTCGCCCACAGGCAACCACAGTTACTCTTGTTTTGTTCCAAATGCAGAGATTATCCCCATAGAATGCGGGGACGGTATCCATGGACAAAATGCCTTGGATATAGTCACAGGTCCTTCCAGGAACAGCCTTAATTTCCCCACCAGTAATGTTTATCAGCCTCACAGGTTAACTACCCTCAGAGGGATAGACCTCATTTACTGGGAGCGGTGACATGACAAAAGGGTCGTTCAGGAGTATTTTAGCTCCCTTTCTTTGATGTCCAAGCCATTACAAATAAATATACAATCTGACTAAAGACAGTGTCCTGGTTACACAAATGTGGCTTCAGGACAAATCTCTTCTGAGCCGGTTGTCGGCCATAAGCCCCCTACTTTGTAGAAACTCTGTAGCTGAGAAAGCGTTCTCCGCAGGGTTTTAGAAAATAAAATAAACATTCCTAGCATGAATTTTGATATTATCCCTCAAAAGTTGAAAGAGCAATGTCTTGATTATTACAGTAGCTGGCTGGCCTCCACCCAGCATACTCTATTTTAATCACTAAAATGGCTCAAATTCCTTCCTTTTGCCTTTAAAATTTTAGTAGTCAATTTTTTTTTTTTTTTTTTTTAGGAAAAGCCCTGGCCTTGGGCATCTCTGATCTTATGCTTTGAATAATCTTGGGAATCTTACAGTAAATGAAAGCTTTACTTTTGTGAACCTGATTCCTGTTTTTTTAAAAAAGAGACGATTTCTGGGTTTCAGTCTGCCTGAATGAAGTTTTCCCTCTTTTGAGACCTCAGGGAAATCATCACCTGACTCTGTTGGGTGAGGATAATGTAACCTTGAACCACCCCCCAAAAGGCATAATCTTTGGGTGGTAGTGATTTTTTCAAGGGGAGGTTTTAATTTAGTTCATTCTGGGTGCCAGAATGTGGCTGAGGTATTTGGGGTTCACCCAGGGTGAGCATTTGTGACAATACCACGGGACATATAAGTTGGTATATCTTTCAGCAGCTCCCGTTGCCTTCAGGATAAAGTCTAAGCTCCTCAACCAGGCTTCAGGGCCCTTCGTGGTCTACCCTTCCAGCCGTCCCAGTGCTTCCTTATTCCTGGGCACTTGGTACTGATGCAGAACTTGAGCCTGGAGTGTAACCGTTGTTTACCGTGCTGTCTGCCCTGCTAAGCTGCAGGCTCTGGCTTCTCCTTCTGAGCCCAGGGTGTGGAGTTCTGTAGCAGTCCCTAAACACCTGCTGGATGGACGAATGAAAGCAATTCATTGCTGAACCCAAGCTAGGGGATGAACTGTAAACACTTTACTGAAAAGTTAGCTTAAGCCAATGTTAATAAAACACGAGCACAGTATCAAGTATGTGAGGAGTTTGGGTCCGGTGTTAACCGTGAACGCCGTAGCCCCTTTAGAGGGCAGAAGCCGAGGGACCGTTCTGCCCTAGCTCCGTGTGCCTTGGCTCATTTTCTTTCTTGGCCCTGGCCTTGCATTGTCCCAGAGGCTCTTCTCTGCCCCAGACTCCTCCACACCCCGTGCTCATGCTCACGTGCCTGGAATGGGCGCTTCCCTCTGTCAGGGGCTCGATGGAAATCGCTCAGACTTCTCAGTCTGTCTGAATGAAGTGGTGCAAAGTTCACAGTCCAAGGAGACCTTATTACTATAACCTAGGTTCTTGTTGTCCCTAGTTTGTTACTGTAAGACCCCTGCATGGTGTGACTTTGAAGAAGCCTGGTGCTCCACTGAATGTTTGTGTCCCCCCCAAATTCAGATGTTGAAGTCCTGACTCCCAAGGCAATGGTATCAGGAGGTGGGGCCTCTGGCAGGTGGTTAGGTCATGAGGGCTCTACCCTCGTGGATGAGACTAGTGCCCTCATAAAAGAGACTCTGGAGAGCTCTCACCCCTTGGACCACATGAGGACACATGGGGCCCTTGCATCACATGAGGGGAAGATGGCCATCTGTGCACCAGGAAGCAAGTCCTTACCAGACATGGAATCTGCTGGCACCTTAATCTTGGACTTTCAGCCTCCAGAATTGTGTGAAATAGGTGTTTGTTGTTGAAGCACCCAGTTTATGGTATTTTTATTACAGCAGCTTGAATGGACTAAGACAGCTGGTTTCCTTCAATGTGCCCTGTGCAGAAAGCAGAGGCTGGCTGCCTCTTCCTGGGACACTTTTCTCTGCTCTGTTCTGGCTCTTATGTGGGAGCAGTGGGAGGTTTAGTTAGAACTATCAATCACCATTGCCATTATTACCACCACCACCACCACCACCACCACCATCACCACCATCACCACCATCACCACCATCACCACCACCACCACCACCACCACCACCACCATTACCACATGTCACTTGCTCAGCTGCAGTGCCAAGTATCACATCGTGTTCATTCACTGAATCCTCACAACAGCCTTGTGCACTAGGTGCCATAATTGTAACCTTCTGGTAAGGCATGGAAAGACTCTGATTTGCTCAAGGTCACATAGCATTAAAATGACCCTTGTAGTCTGGCTCTAGGGCATTGCATTACACCCACTTGGACTTTTCTCGGGACAGCATCCTCTCTGTACTCTGTGTTACACTGGCAGATAGCCTGCACCCTCCCTGACCCCAGCTCGAGCAGCAGAGTTCTTTATGTCATACTCACCTTCATGTGGACCTTATAGGCAGAGCCTTGAGAGCAAAATGTTTCCCTTTCACACGATCTCCATTTCTTTGGTCTGCCTTTTTGCCGACAGTCATCTCTTGACCTTGTGCTGAGTGATCTTTGGGTATTAGGCACTTTTTCCAGTAATAAGAGAATCTTGCTGGAGGGAGGATGCTGTCACAGTAGGAAGCAGTTGGGGGTGAAGTTTAGGATGGAGCATAGTGGGGAGCCTTTAGGGGAAAATACAGGGTGAAAAGGTCTGTGACCCTTTGGTATAGTATTGCAGAGTGATGTAAGCTTTATACCTTCCATTTCTATCACTCTTCAGAGTTTTCAAAAACAGGGACTCAGCTATCTTTACAACAGCTTCATAAGCTAGGCAGGGTAGGACTTTATGTTCTTTTGCCAAAGAGAAAACAGCAGCTCAGAAAGTGAAATGATTTGCTGTAGGTCACCCAGCTACTAAGCAGCGAAGCAGGTCTAGTAGTTCTGTCTCCTCGTCCTATTTCACAAAAGCATCCTTTTTTTTCTATCATTATATAAACAGAGAATGAATAAAAATGGCTGTACTCTATCTTAGTAAGTTAAGTTTTTCTTTGGTTCTTTCACCAGAAAACAATGAATGAAAATGAAATTGGCGTCCCTGTTGACTGGCTTGGCTATTGCTGCAGCCTTCACTTTTGCTGACAAATTCCAGCAGGTTATGTCTGGAATCTGTGATGAGTGATTTCAGAAGGACCAAGGCTTTTATCTGGAAATCAGGCCGACTCAGACTGGTCTGGATTTTTGAAGCCATCTGATGTGTGAGACTGGGAAAAGTCACTGGGTCACTCACTTTGTTCCTGTTTCCATCTCTGTCCCACGTAATGGGGGGGGGGGATTATTATATCTGAGGTGTAGAGAAGTAGGAGGAGAAATGGCTGGGCTTCCGAATGATAAAGAGTTCTGTTCAATTCCATCACTGAACATTCCACCCTGGGTTTGTGTGGTATCCACTTCTACTGTTCCCTTTCCATCTTTCAGCAGGCTTTTAATTTTTTCATTGTGAGAATGTACTATTCTTATAGTAACAACAAAGGACTAATATAAAATGATCAACAACAAATTTACTCTGCCTTAATTCCGACTTGAGCCTCCAGGGTGGAATGAAGAAAGAGTGCAGAGTTTGCCTTAGAATATAATGGATGCAAAAGCCCACCTAGCTGTGAGTATTCTTTATACTTCTTTCTCTACACATTTCTATACTCTGGCTGTTTTACTTAAATAAAAGTTCTTCATGCTCACTTTATTTTATTTTAAACTGAAGTATAGTTGATTTACAATATTGTGTTAGTTTCAGGTGTACAGCATAGTGACTCAGTATTTTTGCAGATTATATTCCAGTAGAGGTTATTATAAGATCCTAGGTTCAATTCCCTGTGCTACACAGTATATCCTTGTTGCTTATCTATTTTATATGTAATAATTTGTGTCTGTTAATCCCATACCCCTAATTTGTTCCTCCTCCCTTCCCTCTTCCTTTGGGTAACCACAAGTTTGTTTTCCATGTCTCTATTTCCATGATTCTGTTTCTGTTTTACATACACATCTATTTGTATTATTTTTTAGATTCTATATATAAGAGATATCATATAGTATTTGTCTTTTTCTGTCTGATTCATGTTACTAAACCTAATATTCTCTAAGTCTATCCATGCTGCTGCAAATGGCATTACTTCATTCTTTTTTGTGGCTGAGTAGTATTCCATTGAATGTATACAGCACATCTTTTTTAAAAAATTTTATTTTATTAAGTTATAGTCAGTTTACAATGTTGTGTCAATTTCCAGTGTAGAGCACAATTTTTCAGTTATACATGAACAAACATATATTCAGTGTCACATTCTTTTTCACTGTGAGCTACCACAAGATCTTGTATGTATTTCCCTGTGCTATACAGTATAATATTGTTTATCTATTCTATATATACCTGTCAGTATCTACAAATTTCGAACTCCCAGTCTGTCCCTTCCCACCCGCCTCCCCCATGGCAACCACAAGTTTGTATTCTATGTCTATGAGTCTGTTTCTGTTTTGTATTTATGTTCTTTTTTTTTTTTTTTTTTTTAGATTCCACATATAAGCAATCTCATATGGTATTTTTCTTTCTCTTTCTGGCTTACTTCACTTAGAATGACATTCTCCAGGGACATCCATGTTGCTGCAAATGGTGTTATGTTGTCATTTTTTATGGCTGAATAGTATTCCATTGTATAAATATATCACATCATCTTTATCCAGTCATCTGTTGATGGA
Source organism: Camelus bactrianus (assembly GCF_048773025.1). Taxonomy (NCBI): domain Eukaryota; kingdom Metazoa; phylum Chordata; class Mammalia; order Artiodactyla; family Camelidae; genus Camelus; species Camelus bactrianus. Next base: position 98,582,057 of record NC_133540.1, read on the forward strand.
CATTTAGGCTGTTTCCATGTCTTGGTTATTGTAAATAGTGCTGCTATGAACATTGGAGTGCAGGTATCTTTTTGAATTAGGGTTCCTTCTGGATATATGCCCTAGAGTGGGATTACTGGGTCATATGTTAAGTGTATTCCTAGTCTTTTGAGGAATCTCCATACTGTTTTCCACAGTGGCTGCACCAAACTGCATTCCCACTAGCAGTGTAGAAGGGTTCCCTTTTCTCCACAGCCTCTCCAGCATTTGTCATTTGTGGACTTTTTTGAATGATGGCCATTCTGACTGGTGTGAGGTGATACCTCATTGTAGTTTTGATTTGCATTTCTCTGATAATTAGACAACACATCTTCTTAATCCAATCATCTCTTGATGGGCACTTGTGTTACTTCCGTGTCTTGGCTATTGTAAATAGTGCTGCTATGAACATTCTTCATATTCATTTTATTTCAACAAAACTCTGTTCCATACCTTCATTTGGCTAGTTTGAGTCTTCAAACAGTAAGACACAGGGCCTGCCCTTACAGAAATGACAAATTGGTGGATGAGAAGTAGGAAAAAAAAATGCTGATTTCCCTAAGACATTGTCTTGAGGCAGAAATAGAGCCCTAACACACACAGAATTGCAGGACTTCCAGGCACCTCCCTTCCCAGTGCTGGCTTACTGGCCCCTGTGGGGTTGCCATTCCCCTGCTCCTGCTGTGAGGTGAGCTGCCGGTCACCCCACAGGCTGGGACGCTGCGGCTGATGCTGCCATCTCCCGTTTCTTCTCTGGCTGGTCCAGGTGGAGGCTCACATGACTGAGCCATTTATGGCCTAAGCCTTCCCCATGTTTCACATCAAGAGGGAAAAGCATCCTTTATCCCTAATCTTGTTACACTCTCACATATAGACCATACAGCAGAGTTGCCTTCTGTTCTCCCAGTCATACAGGGATTTAAATGACAAATGTAGAAATTTAAATTATAAAAGAAAACTGTAAAAAAAAAAAAAAACCCCAAAGAAAACAAACAAAAACCATCCACTTCTTACATTGTAGCTCGCTTTTCTTTAGAACTCCCACTAAACTTCAAGTTACGCCCCTCAGGTTGGGAATGGTTCTGTCTTGCACTCGCATATTCCCCGTGCCCAGTCCAGAGGCTGACTCAGGGGAGGCACTTACTCAGTGTTTGTTACGTGCAGATGGATGACTGCATGACTCAGGCATGCAGCCCTGTGAACTTGGCCAAGGGCAAGCTGAGTGGCAGACACCCTGCTGTACTCAAAATGAGCCCTTCCTCGGACACTGGCTGGCTGTCCTTGGAACAGGTTTGTGTGGCTTGGCCTCTCTCCCACCGGGATGAGTTCATTTCCCAGGAGGCTCCCCAGACCCTCATGCACTAGAACCTTGGCAGACCCAGCCCAGGAGCCCTCCAGACTGGCCCAGGCCCTGTCTTTATCCTGGAGTGAAGATGGCCTGGGCTCAAGCCAGGCCTCAGCTACATAAATGACAGCTGGAATGTCACATGCAGGGGCTTCTCACTGGGAAGGTCAAAGGAGGGCACTGGGCAGGTGATGGGAGTGAGGGGCCAGCTGCAGGAGCAGGTCACAGAGCACCTAGGAGTGCAGTGTTCTGGGGAAGTGGTCAGAAAGCCCACTGCGGAGAATAATATTGGGAGATGATGAAAGAAAGATTGTTTGGGAACAGTTGTGAACTTTATTCTCGAGGCCAAGGGAAGCAACCGGACCTGTGTTTTGGGAAGCGTCACAATAAAGGATGGCTTGAAGGGAGAGAGGCTGAAAAACTGCTTAGGTAGCTCCATCAATGATCTGAGGGGGCAGGCTAAGATGCCCAGAGGCGGCGGCAGTGGGAATGCGAAGTCCCCTCCACTGTGAAGTACTCACCTTTGTTTACTTATCTTTGCATTCACAGCACTTCCAAACCGGTGTGAGGCCTGAAGTAGTGGTCAGTACATGATTACAGAATGAACGAGTAAGTCAAGCAAGATAGAAAAGGCCCTGGGACATAGACTCAGGGAGTTCTGAGGGTGCGCGGAGTTTGGTGAGAGAAAGGGAGAGGGGGAAGATAGTATGAGGAGTTACGGATTGTGTCTCTGTGGTTGGGATGCTCCTGCTAGGACAGGAGTACAAGGGAAGGTAACAGGAAGGCCGTTTCAACCTGCGGAATGCATTTCCAGCCTACCGGGAGCGCATGAGTTTTCTGCCTGGCCCTGACTTTTTGGGCAGTAATGAGCATTGCACAGTGGTGGCTGAGAGAGGATGATGACATCTAACGAGCCCTTCTTCTGTGCCAGGCATGCTTCTAACTGCTTTGTGTGTGCTAACTTATTTTATCCTTATGATGGGCTTACACAGTAAGTACATTTATTCTTTGACAGATGGGGACACTGAGACACAGGGAGGTCAGGTAACATCCTGAAGTCACACAGCTAACAAATGGCACAACCACAATTTGAACCCTTGCCTCTTGGTTTGGGACCTGTTTCCTTTGAGATACTTGCATCCAAATCTTTCAGGTGTTGGAAGGCAGCCTACCCACCACTTTGCAAATGCTCTTCAGGTCCATTTGCTCACATTATCTGTTCTGTGATTCTAAATGATGCATTAGTCAGGGTTCTTAGAGAAATGGAACCAAAAGGATGTCTGTCTGTCTGTCTGTCTACCTACTTACCTACCTAGCTACCTACCTATTATCTATCTATCCATCCATCCATCTATCCATCTACCCATCTATCATCTATCAAGATTTATTTTAAAGAGTTGGCTCACATGACGGTGGAGGCTTGACAAGTCCAAAATCTGCAGGGTAGGCTGGCAGACTGGAAACCCAGGGAAGAGTTGCAGTCTGAGTCCAAACTCAAGTCTGGGACTGGCATGTTTAAGTCTTCTGGCAGATTCCCTCTTCTGAGAAGGGCTGTCTTTTGCTCCTAAGGCCTTCGACTGATTAGACAAGGCCCACCCACATTCCAGACAGTAATCTACTTTACTCAAATCTACTGATTTAAATGTTAATCTCATCTAAGAAATGCCTTCACAGAGACATCTAGAATAATATTTGACCAAATATCTGGCTACTATGGCCTAGACAAGTTGACATATAAATCTAACTATCCCACTAGGGCTCAGAAAATAAGGGCTGTGGCAAGTACTTCGCATGCACTTCAGGTAGCCTTGCTGAAGCAGGAGGAAGTGCAACTCAGCACTTGGTGAATTTGGAAAGTTCTTGGCTTGAATTATTAATACTTACCGATCTTTAGAACAAGACATTCAGTAATGGTTTGACTCTGCTTCATTTAGATAAGGAATATATGGATTAATTATAGTTTCCAGGTATATTTAATATTTCTGGGAATATAGAATGAAATGACTGCAGTTGTACTATTAATGCATCCAGTCTCTAATTTATCATGATAGTAAAAAGAAAGCTGTTTCAGACACGTAGAGTGTGTTGCCATCTCACTAGGGACATGTGCGTTTCTGCCTGGCCCTGACTTTGTGGGCGGTGTTGAACACTGTCGTCACGGGCTGTCAGGAGAGCCCCATCACAGCTCAATCTTAGCATCAAGTTAGTTCCTTTCTTTTGAATCAACTCACATAGATTCCCACATATTTTCTATGTGAGTATTTTTGATGAATATTTATTGGCCTGGGTTACATTACCTCTCCCCACAATATGTATTTATTCTGGGGCTAGCGCTTTTAAATTCTCAGAAGCTACCACAAGTATTGACATTTATTTTTTAGGCTGCAAGAAAATATTATCTATGCTGTTTGGAATGACATTATTTGGTGTCTGGTTAGTTAAGAAATGGAGACATTGAAATCTAATCATAGTTTGGGGTCCTAGAATGTCTTTTTGAGAGTATAATTTTTATCTGTATATAAGAATATTTTAAAAATAAGAGTATATTTAGGCTTTACATAGTCCTTTATAAACATGAGTTCATTCTTTCTGTGTTCTTACGATGCTATGCAAAGTACAGTTATATTTTGAATGGAGTCAGAAAAACCCTTAAAAGGGTAAATTGGCCTAAATTACTTGGTGGTTGAGCCAGGAATTAAACCCTTGTCTCCAGATTCCCTGACCAGGGCACCCTGGGAAGTGGTGGAGTTCTGGTTAACATCCTGGGAAGTCTGGTGAAAAGAATATGGACTCTGGAGTCATGGGTTCAAATCTCTGTTCTAACCCTTACCAGCTGCATGAACTTGGACAAGTTATTTGATGTCTCTGAGCCTCATTTACCTCACTGGTCAAACACACGCCATCAAGGGTTATTTGTGAGCATTAAATATGGTGACTGTGAGTGTCTGGCACAGAGCACACATGAAATGTCTGTGCCTTCTTCCTCCTGCCTCTGGTTAGCAACCTAGTGTGCCTCTCTGACAGAGGATAAATCCCCTCATCCTGAGCACCGAGGAAAAGTGCTGCTCAAAAGCTAAGGAAAAATGTCCACTAATTGTTGTTGTATGCTATCGTGGACTTTTAAAATAATTTATTCTATGGCAGTATTTATGAAATACACATGTACTAGAGCAGTGTTTCCTACTCGACAGTAATGCATGTTTTTAATCACTTTTTTATCTGTTACAGTCCCCCGTTCCCATCCTTGATAACAGAAGGTGTGGCATAGACTCTTTTTTTCCTCTTTCCGCCTCTTCCTCCTCACCCTGGAGGCCCAAGGGGTACGCAGAAGATAATTTACTTGGTTTTCTTTTTGGTTCATTGTAGTCTGGGGCGGGAAACGCTGATAAACAGAATATTAAGTTTGGTGATTATTCTATGAAGCAGATACAGTATGTAGAGCATAAGGGAATTAAGAGAGGAGGCACTTTCCGGTGGATCTGAATGAGTCTGGATATACCCTGTCATGGAAGAAATTATCAAAATAAAACAATCCCAGTAAAGATTTAATAAGGATAATATCCACCATTTATTAAGTATCTATTTAGTACAGGTACTGTGATAAGCATTTTCTATTCTTTAACTTATTTCAAGGCAGGGCATTCCTATTCTCAAGTTACAGATGAGGAAAGTAAGACTTCTCGAAGCCTGCACAGCTTGTGGTCAGTGACAGAGGGAGGGTCGGTCTCAACAGCTGTCTTCTAGTCAGCTGTCCTCTGTCTTCTAGTCACGATAGCTATGCTTCCTGAAGAGCTGACTATGTGCCAGGCATCATGCCAATTGCAGTCCAGGCATTACCTAACAGCATCCTCACGAAGCAGGCATTATTATCCCCATTTTAGAGATGCAGAAACAAGGACAACATAATTATTGGAATGACTTATTAACTTGTACTTCAACCATTTGTCAGTGTGTTGACAAATAATGTTCATAAGTTGAGGTACTGTTAAATCTTGTAAAAAGAAAAATCATTTCATCAAAACGATCAGTGCACATGCTAAAAAATTAAAACAGAATGAGGGGCTTATAATAAAAAGTCAGTTCCTGGCTCTACTTCTCTCCACTCCATACTCAACTCTTGAGAAGCAATCACTTTCAACAGTTTATGTTTTGGGTCCTTTGGGACAGTCTGTTCATAAACCTAGAAGAGGTGCTTATAGAAATAGTTCTTGACTTACCCAATTTAACATTTTCTATTGATAATAATTTAGCTCACGTACACCACCTACCTCATGCATGCCTCTTCTCCTCTCAGTATACTTAGATATCTATATTCAACTTCAAAAACAAAATAAAACCTTCATTTCTTTTATTCTCTTCTTTTATGGGAGTGTATCCTCAAGTAAATTAAGTTGCTCTTTTCTTTGATGTATTATTGCATGACTGAACATGGCTTTTATTCTTCTTTCCTAATCGATTATTTGATGGGGTATAAAATTCTAGGTTGAAAATCATCTTCCCTGAGAAATTGGCAGGCTTTGCTCTAGTGTTTTCTGGCATCCAGTGTTGCTGCTGAGAAATCTGATGCTAGTTTTATTTTCATTCCTTTATAGGTGACCTGCTTTTTCTCTCTGAAACTTATTGTATAAAAATATATCTTTATATATTTATATAAAAATATCTTTATATATATGTATTTTTGTGTTTAAAAATTTTACATGGATGTGTCTAATCATCAGTCTGTTTTTATTTATTCTTCCTAAAATGTGGTACCTCTTTCAGTCTGAAGACTTGCATATTTTTTGACTTATGGAAGGTTTTCTTCTATAGTTTCTTTAATAATTATATCCTTTTGTATTCTTTGTTTTCTTTTTCTGGAACTTGTATTAGTTGGATAGTGAATATTCTGGTTTGATCTCCATCTCATATTTTCTTTCATATGTATTCATATTTCATGTATATTGTGTGTGTCTGTATTTCTCTACCTTCTGAGAGTTTTCTTTAACTTTACCTACCAACTCTTCTATTGAACTTTCAATATTGGCAATTATATTTTAAACCCTGGCTTCTACTAATTCTCTAGTTATGCTTTTTAAAATAGCATCTTATTCTTGTTATAATGATACAGTCCCTTCTAAAATCTGAAAAAGATGTCAACATTTAAAAGATGATCTCATCTATTAGCTGAGTTTTCTCCCCTTCTCTTACCCTACCCCCTCCTCCCTCCTTTCTTCCCTCCCTCTCTTTCTCTCCTTCCCTCTCTTTTTCACTCTCTGTCTGTCTTAATATTTCTCTGTCATGGTGCAGACTTTCATCAGCTATGTAGACAGAAAGGCTCCTTCTCTACTAGTACGGCTTCTTGACTGTCATGCTTTGCTCTAGCAGGTCCCTAGAGAGCTAGCCAGTACAGGGGTGGAGAGTAGATGCCAGCTTTGGGAAGCTTTTATTTTGGAGCACTAATACTTGCACTAGTCAACTTAATCCTCCCTGAATAACTCGCTCAGTTTCCTCGAAGAAGAACATTCTGATATTTGCCTGGGTTTAGCTATTGGTCCTCCTTTATGAAGTGGCAGGAAAAAGAGTGGGGATGTGTGAATTGTCCTCTGTGTTCATCTCTAGTCACACGCCATTTTCAGTGGCACTTCTCACTTCCATCTTCCTGATACCTGCCATCTTTAAATCCAGAATTTCCTTGGAATTCTGCCAGATAGATTGCTTCTGCCCCAACTGTAGCATAAATTCCAAACTGTGGCTTCTTTTCTCTCCTTCATCAGTCACCAGACGTTCATGTATCTTCCATGTATTTTCATTTTCTAGTCTTTTGCTGAGATCTCCTGGGTGCTCATGGCCTTTGCAGTGGGATTTGGTTGTTGTGAGTTTAATACTTTTTTCCTGTAATTTTAATAGAATCCAGAAAGGAGAGGAAATAACTCTTTTCTTAGCCTATTATCTTGAAGTGGAAGCCTTCTCACTTATCTTTTGGAATTTATTAATTCACTATTACTTTTTGAATCGTACTATATACCAGGTGCTGGCTGAGGCACTAGAGATACAAAATTGAATCAGACATAGTTTTTCTAGATATAGATGTAGTGTTTCTAGATCTAGAAGGAGACAGATGTTTAACAAGTAATTGTGTTGCAGTATTGAAAATGAGTAATAAAAGCATATATAAGATGCTGAAGCTCACAGAAGGAATAACAGTGAATTCTTTTGGCAGTGGAATAAGGGTTACAAAATAACCCATTATCTGAGGTAACATTTAAGAAGTTTTTGTATCTCTCAGACCATGTCAGTTTGAAAATAAAGTGGTGTCATATTAACAGGAACAAAAAAGTCATCATTTCTCTAGCTGATGTAAGACCTTGGTTGAATATCTCCAAATGGCAGAGTGAGACACAAACCAGGGTACAGGGAGTTTTGGGGGAGATAATCCCAGGAAGAAGTGAAGAAGTAGGGAGGATGAGAAAGGGATGGAAAAAATACCATACAGATACTTTGTTGTGCTGGTTGCTGCTATGGGCAGCTGGGGTTCTGAAGAACTTTGTAGAAAGGACTTCAAAATAATTCTTCAAAGGGACAGACTGGGAGTTTGAGATTTGTAGATACTGACAGGTATATATAGAATAGATAAACAAGATTATACTGTATAGCATAGAGAAATATATAGAAGATCTTGTAAGTAGCTCATGGTGAAAAAGAATATGAAAATGAATATATATATATATATATTCATGTATGACTGAAAAATTGTGCTGTACACCAGAAATTGACACAACATTGTAAACTGACTATAACTCAATAAAAAATTCTTAAAAATCTTCAATGGGCAGGAAGCTGGGGCATTTATCCACTGACCTCTATACCCCATTGGCTGAAGGTTGCTTTTGGAGGTGTTATTTCTCTTTCTCTTCTGGGCTACGGCGACCTGCAGGCTCAGTAGTCTTCCGTGGTTTAGAGCAAATCCCTGAGCAGAAAAGCTGAGGATGCTTTGGTAGGAGCTTGAATTGGAATCTGGCTTTGCACAGAACACTGCCCACTACAGCTGTGCCAGATTAGGTGGGCTGAAGGAAGTGGCTAGACCACAAAAACTATTAAAAACTATGAGATGCTGATGAAAGAAACTTTTCAGTTGGAAAGATATACTGTGTTCTTGGATTGGAAGAATCAATATTGTCAAAATGACCATACTACCCAAGGCAATCTACAGAGTCAGTGCAATTCCTATCAAATTCTCAATATCATTTTTCATAGAACTAGAACAAAAAATTTTAAAATTTATACAGAAACACAAAAGACCCCAAATAACCCAAACAATCTTGAGAAAGAAGAACAGAGCTGGAGGAATCATGCTCTATGACTTCAGAGTATACTACAAAGGTGCAGTTATCAAAAAAGCATGGTAATGTCACAAAAACAGATACATAGATCATCAACAGAACAGCATAGAAAGCCCAGAAATAAGCCAACACACTATGGTCAATTAATCTATGACAAAGGAGGCAAAAATATACAATAGAGGAAGGATTGTCTCTTCAATAGGTGGTGCTGTGAAAACTGGACAGCTACCTGTAAAAGAATGAAATTAGAACATTCTCTAACACCATATACAAAAATAAATTCAAAATGGATTAAAGACCTAAATGTAAGATCAGATATTCTGAAACTCCTAGAAGAAAACATAGGCAGAACACTCTGACAAAAATCACAGCAATAGTTTTTTGGATCTGTCTCCTAAGTAATGGGAACAAAAGCAAAAATAAACAAATGTGATCTAATTAAACTTAAAAGCTTTTGCACAGCAAAAGAAATCATAAACAAAATGAAAAGACAACCTGCGGAATGGGAGAAAAATATTTTCAAATGATGTGACCGACAAGGGATTAATTTCCAATATATACAAATAGCTCATACAGCTTAATATCAAAAAAAAAAAACCAAAACAAACAACCCAATCAAAAAATGGACAGAAGACCTAAATAGACATTTCTCCAAAGAAGACATGCAGATGGCCAACAGGCACACAAAAAGGTGTTCAGCATTGCTAATTATTAGAAAAATGCAAATCAAAACTAAAAGTCTACGATTAATAAATGCTGGTGAGGGTGTGGAGAAAAAGGAACCCTCTTACACTGTTGATGGGAATGTAAGTTGGTGCAGCCACTATGGAGAACAGCATGGAGGTTCCTTAAAAAACTAAAAATAGACTTACCATATGATCCAGCAATCCTACTCCTGGGCATATATCTGGAAAAGATGAAAACTCAAATTCAAAAAAATACATGCATCCTAATGTGCATAGCAGCACTATTTTACAATAGCCAAGACATGGAAGCAACTTATTGACAGATGAATGGATAAAGATGTGGTACACACACACACACACACACACACACACAATGGAATATAACTAGACCATATAAAAGTATGAAATAATGCCATTTACAGCAACATGGATGGACCTAGAGGTATCATGCTAAGTGAAGTATGTGAGACAGAGAAAACCAAATATCATATGGTATCACTTATATGTGGAATCTAAAAAAAATGATACAAATGAACTTATTGACACACCTGAAATAGACTCACCAACATAGAAAACAAACTTATGGTTACCAAAGGGGAAAGGGTGATGGGGGGTGGTGGGATAAATTAGGAATTTGGAATTAGCATATACACACTACTATATATAAAATAGACAAACAAGGACCTACTGTATAGCACAGGGAACTATATTCAATTTCTTATAGTAACATATAATGGAAAATAATCTGAAAAAGTATATATATAGTATCTCTATATATAACTGAATCACTTTGCTGTACATCTGAAACATTGTAAACCAACTATAGTTCAGTAAAAAAATAAAAATAAGAAGGATAATACATTAAAAAAAACCTATTTGCTGCAGCCCTCCATCTTCCCCTCAGCAGTTTCTGACAATGTTCAGGGCGACCTCGTGTGTGATTGCAAACACGTGGCTGGACCTCTGAGCAGTAGTATCTGACATGAGAGCTCTGGGCTCCTCTGAGCTGTGCAGAGCTCCTCAAACCTCCGTGGTGGCTGCCGGACTAGCGTGGCTTCTCAGTCGAGTACCCTCATCTCTGCCATCTCCCACTGAGTCATATCACAGCCATGCTGTGCCAACATCAAACCCCCGAGGTGGGGAGAATCCTGTCTGCCCGACTTTGTACCCTGCACTCTGACTTTGATCCTAAAAGCATTAAGGCATTGAGAATCTGGGAAACTTCTGTGAAGCTGCACATGTTGCCTGGAAGAGGAACACCTTGATCCACTGTGACTTCTTCCTGCACCATCTGGGGTCAGTTAATGTGTCTTGTACTGGAGAGCACAGAGGTGAGGAAATATGGAAGCAGATGGGGAGGTTTTGTGGTGGGAATCAGGAGTCTAGACTACGTATCTGGGCGGAATTGGATGCTTTCTTTTCCCTTTTGAGATCCAGGCAGGAAAGGTGAGGAGAGTGGAGAAGAACTAGCATGCTGAGAGGCTTCTATGTGTTGGATGTTGTATAATGTTAGATCTCAAGATTTAATCTTGATACCACTTCACACTATGAAGAAAAGGTTCTTATTTCCAAAACAGTCAAAGTGACAAAAATTCAGAGAGAATAAATCATTTTCCTAAGGCTGCAGATTTAGGAAGAGGCAGGGGCAGGATTTGAACCCTCGTCTATCTAGTTCTACAGCCATATAGTGGCTAAAAGGAGGAGAGAAGGGAGAAAAATCAGAAGATAAATTAATTAAATTGGAGGAGAGCACTTGAAGGGCAGGTTGAGTCACAGATTTTGATTTCAGTTTGCTCTCTGAACCGTCCAAGCAGTCCCCAGGATAAATTCCACAGGTATAAACCACCATTCATGTGAAAAGGCCTGGGGGTTTGAGCTGGACAGCTGCTGCTATTAAGAAGGGACAGTGTCCTTAGTTTGTGAGGTAGAGTTACGGGGGGGAGATCATAGGAGAGCGTGGACCTACTGTGCTTTGTTCTGTTTAGAATTACTTAGAGGTCCCGTTTTTTGTTACCAGGTTTCAAGCCATGTTACGGGTCTTTCAAATCAGCGTGTTTGCTGAAAGAACCAACAGGAGGTTTAGTGGCTTAAAAAGTCAGATGTGTGAGGTGTATTGAGGGCAGCAGATGTCCAGCTGGAGGAAGAGGACACTGAGAGAGACGTGAAGGCTGTTTTCAGATATGTAAAGGGTTGCTGGGGGATTTGTAGCCCATGACAGTGGACAGGCAAATAGGAAGGGAAGGAAGCACTTACTTATGGAGACCTACTGTGTGCCAGCTGCTGCACCAAGGACAAGTATGTGAACTCAGCATAAGGAAGATGGGAACAACAATCTGAAGTGCCCATCACTATGGTGAGAATTCTCAGAGTGAGCAACTGGACGTACCAAACCAAGACTGGAATCATGCTGGACAAAGATTTTGTTCAAGGGATTTCAGCATTATGCAGTCGATTTGAATGGAAGATGAATGCCTTCTCAGATCTGTTCACTATTAGAAACGTATGGGTAGTCTTGGCCACTTATTCTTCCAGATCTTTGAGAACAGGACACCCAGCAATTAGGTATGTTATGATGAAAATAAAGATCCTCAAAGACAAAGATAAAAAAATTCTCAGGTCTTCCAGAAAGAAAAAGCAGATCACATACAAAGGAGCAGGAATCTTGTTGAAATAAGAACTGCAAATTAAGCAGTGAGATACCTCTTTAGAACATTAAAATGAACAAAAGTGGCAAGGCTTAATAATTCTACATTGGTAGCCTATTTGGTCAGATAATTTCACGTGGGGAAAGAGAAACCTTTACGTGCTGCTGATGTGAATGTGAGTGGGTGCAGCCTTTCTAGAAGGCAATCTGGTGCTCCTTAGTGAAACTGAGAAGAAAGCATTTTCCCTATTACACACAAATCCCTTTTCTAGTCGTATGCCCCAGAGGGACTCTCGCACAGGCCTGTAAAGGACTACATAGGAGTTTTTGTTTGGTTTGGTTTGGTTGGGGTTTTTTGGGCAATCGTTTTTGGTGGTAGGGAGTTGGGAGGGACTTGTCTATCACAATGAGAATGGATAAGTAAACCAAGGTGGACATCTGGTCTAGAACACTTACTGGACGGCAGGGTTTAACAAGGACTTAAAAACAAAATGAAAAAAGGAAGAAAGTGAATAATTTATGCAATACCATTTGCAATATGAAAAATAAGAACATATAGATAAACATTATCTTTCAATAATACATACAGATGCAAGGACATTTCCTATAAACATTAGAGTAGGGCAGGAGACAAGTGAGGATATGGTGGGGAAAGGGAGGCACAATAGAATAAAATAAGGTAAGAATGATGCGGCTCAGAGCGCAATGAGGCACAGAGAGCATGCCACATTTTACCTCCAATAGTGTGCTGAAAAATTTTATAACATTTTTTCTTAAACAGCAGGAAAGATATAATTACTCTACACACACACACACACACACACACACACACACACACACAGAGGTCTAGGGCTCTAAGCATGAGGAATGACATGCCCACAGGGTAAATACCTACAAGAAGCACTGGGTCCGAGGGTGAGCACAACTAAAATTTAATAGGTATTGCTAAATTGTCCTGTGAAAGTCTATACCAACTAGCATTTTTTATTAGGTGAGGTATTTTTGATGTGATATTAATAGGGGCACTTTCCAATTCTTTGTTTCTCCAAGTGTGGGTGAAAAGGACTGAGAGGAAGGGAGTTAGGAAGAATCCCAAGGCAAGATGGGATTCGAGCTGGACATTGTGTGAGCCGAGACAGCTCCAACAGAGTGAACTGCATCTGTATCAGAGGTGCGTGCTCCCCAGGCCTCCTCATCCCAGCCCAGCTTGCCCTGACCTGGGCATTTTCCCTCTCGGGTCATTTGGCAGTGGGCTCTGCTATCAAGCACCTGCCATGGCATGGGGAGAGGAAAGCCCATCTCATGATGATTACTTAGCCATTGTTACCATAGCAGGAGTGCAGCATCTGTGTCCCTGGGCAGGCACCCCTACCAGGCTTCCGACCCGCTTTCCATCCAATTGCCACGGCCCTCGATGGCAACCCTGGGCTCCACCCAGAGCCCTTGGCGGAAACAGGATGTAAAGTTCCAAGCAGGGTGAGCAGCAGCTGCTTATCTGCAGTGGTCAGTAAGGCAGACAGAAACATTCTCTGTGACCTTCCTTCCTTTGCGTGTTTGAAAACTCTGACCCCACCCCCCTTTATGGGGGCGGTGGCTGAGGAGTTTTAACTAAGCAGGGCATAAACACGGAATGTTTGTGTTTCTTCCAATTATTGATTTCTATAACGTACAGCTGAATTCCCATTTCCCACCCTTTAACATCTTTGGCAGATTCCCTAACTTTCTGCTCTCTTTCAGTTACGAAAATTTTAGTGTATTGTGGTTTAAAGTGTCCATCTCAGACAATTTAAATCTAATGTCCTCCCTCTTCCAAACCACAGGTTTAACCTGAGCCCTGGGAGATCTAGGGCAGGAGCATATAAACTGACTCTTCGTGTTTCCACAAATCCAGCACCTTGGAATAGAGAAGAGGTGATAGGCAAGGTAGCCAGAAGTCAGGGATGAGGAGAAACAGTCTACCCTGAGATACTCACCTCCTTCCTCTCCTGGGTCTACCAGGGTGTTTCTCCATGGGGCATCCTATTGTCATTTTGGGTGGGACAGTTCTTAGGGGAGACCAGTTCTGTACATTGCAGACTATGAACATTCCCCACCTCCATCCCCACACAAATTCCCATAGCACCCTTCAGTTTTTATGACACACAACATTTTTCCAAACACCTCCTACAGCAGCCATTCTGCCCTGGTTGAGAGCCACTGGAACCTTCTTGGATTGGGGCCAGGGAGGAGGGATGGAGGAGCAGGATCTTAGATTTCTGGGCCTGAGTCAGTGATGGGAAGGAATCACTGCTTGTCCTTTCGTTGGATCTGGGTTCATCTGGATCCTTCTGCTACTGGGTGGTAGTCTTTGTAAAAGACGATGTGTTTGGAGATTTAAGGATGTTGTCATCTTCTGGACCATTCTATTGTTGAGGACCACCTTAGAGAGGGTAGCTGTGCCTTCCTTTGCTCCCAGCAGTGATCCATGCCACCAGCACTTTCTCAGGGGAAGGAGTAGCCCTAGGGTGAGTGGGGGTTCATGTTCCTTTACTGAAAGTCCCCTGAGCTACCAAATCCTGCTCCTCCCTCTAACTCCATGTCCCATGTAGTAGCCATGAGCTACCAGAGTACTCTTGTGATAGGTTCTTGTCTCCATCTTCTTCCCAGAACTACCTAGCAAGGACTTTGCTTTCACAAATCTCCAGAAGGGCATCAGACACCAGGGTGTACCTTCATGGATGTCTTCAAACTCTAGAACATATCAAGCTCTCTCAGGAGACATCACTCCACTTGGATGGCAACCTCAGTATGGAACTTAAGATTGTACAGCTCAATGAGCATCTATCAAGGGCATCTATCAGTTTCTTCTTTTTCATTTACCCTTAGTCTTTAAAAGTGATTATCCTGCAACTTTGCCTATCTCTTGGCTTTATGAGGAGTGGGGAAGCACACCTCTCAGTCTTGTATAAAAATGTCTCTCACCAAGGACCCATGAGGTTGGTAGCCCTCAATTCCAACCCTGTATCCCCCCTCTTTCCTTCTTAGATTACATTGAAAATGGTTTTGTGCATGTAGGGTGGGGGGTGGTTGGGGTGGCAGTGATGGTAGTAAAAAATTGATAGTTCTGGTGATTTTCAGAAAGCCCTTTGTCCTGGCTCACTGTAGCGTATGGTGTATTTAGGTCCTTTTTGTCCTCAGCCATGAACCCTAGTCCCTATTCCAGGGCAGCGGGAAAAGCCCCACTCAGCCTCCTCTGACAGGAGAGCAGCAAGCTGGGGGAAGACTCCTGGAGTCTTGACACTAGGCTGACGCTAGATGTAGGAACTGGAGGACAGGATCATATTCTTGGAATTAAAGAGGAAAGGAAGGCCCTCTTCATAGACTAAGAGCCCACAATTATCTCCCTTGGCTGTTGGCCTCTCCTTTTAAGTATTCTGTGGCAGATGAAGGAAGAAAGAGGAAAATACATGTTGAGAGAACAAACTGAGGTTGAAAGAGCATTTGCAGGGAGGAAAGAGATGGTCTACTGCTCTCTCTGTTTAAGGAGTATGGAAGGGCTAGAGCTTCCTAAGGTGGAAGTGAGATTCCATCTTCTGACACCTGCCGGAAGAAAAAGATTTGCAACTAAAACCTGTCCAGCTGTCTGTCTATCAATCCATCCAGCCAGCCCCCCACTCACCCACCTACCAACCCATCCACCCAGCAGGTATTACTGTATATCTAATCTGAGACAGGTACTGTGCAATGAAAATAATCTTTGTTCTATGCCTTTTCGCTCCTTCCTATACCTTCCTCATATTGTCTTCCTGCCTAGGTATAGAACTATTAGGACTGTATATTCCTGGATACAGGACCTTGCTGGGCAAAGGCCCCACTACTGAGCAGAGTGGACCGGGGAAGATTCCCAGGAGCTAGAGCTTTGAGGCTGCTGATCTGCTGAAGTTCTTAGTAATTGATTTAATTCCTCTTTGGCTTTTTTCTTTATAAAATGAACTATAAGAGTAGTTAGTCTCCAAAGATCAACCCAAAGCCTCTTAGAATTTGTACCCTTTATAGTATTCTCCTCTTGCATTTAACTGTGTCTGGTACTCACTGTTGACCAGTAGAATTTGGTGGCAGTGGTGCTGCAGAACTTTGAGTCTAGGTAGTATGAAACTTGGCAGCCTCTGCTTGGCTCTTTTGGAATGCTTGTTCTTTGGATGCTCCCTTTTCCAAACTCTCCCTTTTGGAACCCAGCTGTCTTGAGAAGCCCAAGTTACATGAATAGTCATGTATTGGTGCTCTGATTAGTAGCCCTACCTGGGCTCCCAGCTGACCACTAGCATCACCTGGCAGCCATGTGAGTGCACCATCTTGGATATCCAGCCCAGCCTCGTCATCTAAATGACCAGCCCAGTCAGATACCTTTTAACCCAGCCATCGTCTATGACTGTAACTATGTGAGAGACCTTAATCAATATCTGCCTCACTGAGCTCACTCAACCCACAGAACCATGAGGGTGAAGAATAAATTAGAGTTTTAAGCCATTATGTTTTGGAGTGGTTTATTACATAGCAATAAATAACTGGACTAATTCCTCTGGGAAGAGGCCAGGCTTCTAGGCTAGAGTTGACTATTGGGGTTTGGGAGTTAGAATCTGGAACTTACTAGCTTCTTGACCTTGTGCAAGTTCCTTCATTTCTGTGTGTATCACTGTGCTCATACATCAAATGGACATACTGATAGTACATTCCTCATAGGATTTTTGTGAGGATTAAATATGATGACCTGTGTAAAGGGCTTAATGTGGTACCTGGCATTTACTAAGCACTGACTAAATGTTAGCTATGATAGTAATTATTACAATGACTGGTTTTATGGAATGGAACAAAGTTTTCCCAAACACAATCATTTATTAACATTTTTCTTTAATTTTTAGTCTCTCTTCTACCAATCCTAACCTACCAGGTCTTGTGGAAGCCAGTCGTGCAGGCTTTGTGGCAAAGCTGCCTTGTTCCATTTTGCCACAGATTTTAACTGAAGGGTGGATTTTCCTAGTTGGCCTGATTATTTCTTGGGTTGAGGGAATATGAACCTTCTGTTCACCCATTTTGATCTCATCTCTTCTTCAAATGCCCCATCGGTTTTGTTTTTCCTTCTGTTTCCTCTAGGGAATTGCTTTTCCTCATCGGAAGGGCAGAGGGAATTGAGTGGGTGATTGATGTTTTAATAAAGATGACAAGACTGAGGGTCATTGGGATGAGAATGAAAACTGACACTAAAATTGTCCTCTGTGGTCTTTTAATGACTTGTGGCTAAGAGCATTATGCTGTTTCTATAAAAGGGAACTGAACATATACTGGGGTTTGTGGAAATGCCAGGAAGAACAAAAGTTTCCAGAATAGCAAACATTTTCTATGACCTTAACAACTCCTGTGATTATGTTCATGCTGGGACCTGGGGTACACCATGACCATCATGAATCCTGCCTCCTCCCATCCTCATAGTTTAGATTCCAAGCTTCAATGACAAAATCACATTAAAACCTTAGCTCTCTGAGCAGCATACTGTATACATATACCTAAGCCACTGCTCATGATATTTGCTTTTTTTTCTCCCAATCAGGACATATTTTAGAAGAGAGGGTCAAGTGATTTATACTGAATTTTCTGTACAGTAGGAATCTGCATGGAAGAGTAAGGTAGATAGGGAGAAATATTGATATTTCATTTAGCTTTTTTTTTTTTTTGGCCTTAATACAAAAATACTGGGTTTAGGTCTTCACTCTGTACCTGAAAGAAATCTAAACCATAGAAATCTTGAAGTAAATTTTATTATCTGAGATGTCGGGGGAAAATGATCTATATTCTGAGTTCACTTTACAGCAGAAAAATCCCTTTCTCGTAGGCAGGGAGCAGTTATTATGAATCAGACTTGTTATCAGCACCACACTGATTACTTGTGTGATCGTTCTTTGGGTTGCCTGTAACTCTGCAGTGTGGTTAAGCCTGCTCAGCTCCAGATGAGCTCAGCATATAGTAGGCACACAGTAAATGCCTGAAAATAGAATGAAAGATTGATAAGCCTGGCAATCACTCAAACCATCTGTGGCTTCTTCTGCTCATCAAGTTAACTTCTATCAAGAGTTTTGTTTGTGTTTTTACAATTGCATCAGCCCCTGTAGTTCCAGCCGCTTTCTTTCTCCTTCTTATGTCTGGAGACAAAACCCATTTTTCTTACCTAGTGAGTTGCCTTCATATCTGAGAGAGAGGGTCAGCTAAATTCAGCTTCATGGACTGTGGCCAGGAATAAAAACAGACCCGACTCTAAGTTCATGAAAAATTATCTGTGCTTGCTAGTGATATAATTCAGTTAAATGTTTGTGAAAGATGACCAATGTTTTTGAATTCTTGGTGATCTGTGGTGGTGGAAAATTAAACATTTTGAATAAAAATTTGAAAATCTAGATTTTTAGTAATAGATTTTTGAATCAATAACTAATTTAATAAAAGGCTTGTGTTTGATTTAGTTGCTGTAATTATGTTCTGTTGATTAGTATGGAAAATCATTGCTCATTAAGGGGTGACTGCTTACTGGCTCTAGGAGGAGAAACTTAGATCTTAGCGCACCTCTAGGCAAATCGATTTCCTTATCAGGAACAAGCACGTTCGAGTGACAATTTTACTCAAGAGCTTAAAGACTGAACATAATGAGATTTCCTTCTTTTTTTTTTTTTCCCTCTTTCAATTTTGAAAGAAAGGCTTCCCACCCAGAGTCTAGGGAGTAGCCTCGTCTGGTCTACTAGCCTTGTGAGGTCTGGAACTGTCAATCTGAAAGGCATGGGAAAAAAGCTTGGCTTATCTATAACCATCTTTCGTTTTCCAATCCTCAGTGGTCAAGGTGAAAGTTTGTAGTTCTGGCTTGGGAACTTCCATTACTATTTCCTGTTCTGCCCTCATCCTACTTTCAAGTGATTATAGAATATGTATCTTTATAGTCTTATTTTTAACCGCTCTGCTCCTCGCCTCCCAATACTCCCCTGTCCCTAACTCTCTGAAGTTTCAAGTGATAAACTGGTAGATGAACAGAAGGGAAAACTAATCCAATTTACATTTTAAATCTCCAGCCCAAGCTCCAAAACTAAGGAAAAATACCTAGAAGAGATGGAAACTTTCAGGTAAAAATATATCATTGTTACTATTTTTAATGGTGATAATAATAACCCATGATGAACAGATGTCAAAATCTTTGTGGAAAAAACCAAACACGTCTTTTTTTTTTTAAAACACTTTTCTGTTAGTGCTTTTTAGTGGGGGGGGGGCAGGTAATTAGGTTTACTTATTTATTTAAACAGAAATATTAGGGATTGAACTCAGGACCTTGTGCATGCTAAGCACGTGCTCTACCACTGAGATATACCCTCCCCACCCAAGCATGTCTTTCTGTCAGAGGAGCAAATTTGAAAACCGATGGTCAAGAAGTAAAGCTGCTTGTTACCTCTGTCTAGTAATTATCATACGGTACTGGGTCATCTTTGTCAATTACAGTGTCCCTTGATATCTGCAGGGGATTGGTTACAGGAGTTCTGTGGAAACCAAAATCCTTGGATGCTCTAGGCCCTTACAGAAAATGGCATCGTACAGTGACTATAGTCAGCCCTCCAATCTCTGGATTCAACCAGTCTGTGAAACTCTTGACCCTAGAGGTGTTTGTGTGCACTTAACTCAAAGGAGATGTCAAGTCTGAGAATAACAATGGAGATACTGTTAGTTCCTATGAAACTAAGATTGTCATATAGTTATAATATAATAAACCTAATTTCTCTGAACTTCAAAATTATAATGAACTAATGTGCTTACAGTAAATAATCCTAATCGGTGACATTTGCTAAGGTCTTCTTGTGTGTCAGGTGTTGTGATATCTCATCTAATCACTTCAGTAACTCAGTGCCATAGGGAGAGCTATTATTCTACTTTGTGGATGAGGAAACTGAGGCTTCTAGAGTTAGGTAACTTGTCCAGGAAAGGTAAGGTGATGCTGACAAGCTATATGCAATAGTACCTGTTAGGATTGTTGTTTTCCATTCTAAAAACAAACATTTATTGAGCACTTTTTATATGCCAGGAGGGTTCACATATGTTATCGTATTTAACCATTAAAACAATCCTCTGGAGTAAGGCATGGATATCCCTATTTTAGAGATAAGGAACTAGGTTCAGTAAGGTCTGGTGTCTTGCTCAAGACAATGTAGGTAGAAAGTGATGATGCTATGATTTGTGTCCAAACCTTCCAGCTTCAAATCGGAAATGGTTCTCAAAGTTGTTAAGGTGGTACCACACCTTGAAATCATAGTCGCTGTAGACTGCAGTTAGGAATATTATGCACTTTTGGGGACATGGGGATAGTATGGTGTATTTAATTCCAACACGAGAACGAAGAACAATTGTAGTAAAAGAAAGTAAACTACATGTATGAAATTAAAAAATCAACCTGTGGCAACCACCCAAGTACGCCGCTCAACGCTCCCTTCAGGAGACAGCCTGCTGCGGGAGAGGGTGAGCTGGCAGCTGCTGTACCTCTGGGGCCTGCTCTGGCCTTCACACTGAGGTCCTGCTCTCCCTGGCTGATAACTGGGCGTGATGGAGGTACTGAAGCTGGGCCATTTTTGTTCAACATGAAACTTTTCAGTAGGTAGTCGTCTCTGTGCAGCTCCCCATAAGTCGGCTGAGACCTTCACAGAGGTCATTGTGATCTGAGGCTCTTGTGCCAAGTCTTCCTTCCCTCCCTCTCTAAAAACATGGTCTGAGGTCACTCCTGTGCTGCTCTTGTCCCCACTCCCCTTTGTCCTTCATCAGCATTTCCCCTACTAAATCTCTTGTGTTTCTAATTCTATTTCCTGGAAGTTCTATTTCCTGGAGGGCCCAAAATGATGCAGGACCTAAAACACTATTGTCTGTGAAAAAATAACAGTGAGCTGTTGAACTAAGTATTATTTATTAATATTTATTTGTTCTTTTATTATTTATTTTGCTAGCTGCTATTATTTGTTATCACATAGGTGATAATACCAACATTTTAAGAAAAAATTATAGAGATACACATTTTAAAAATGGAGATAATCTATTTATGAATCTAATTTTTTTGAGAAGAGAATGTCATTATTTTATGTAATTATCTTATGTCTTTGTCAGACTTGAGGGGTCATGATAAGAGAATCACAAGTGCAACCATATGGGTATTTTAATTTTACAAGTTCAGAAATTTGATTTACTTTGCACCCATGAGTGAACTGACGAAGGGGGATTGATTCGTGTCAACTAAATTCACACGAAACTAATTTATAAACCCAAATTCCAGCTAATTGATTTATATTGAGACACATACCAGGTCCAGTCAATTAACAGGGCGATCATCTGCCTAGGTTGTTATAAAGTACTTTATGATTATTGTATTTTTATCACTATGATTGCTACTTTATTACCCCTACTGTTAATATCAAATAGGGATCAGTCGACTAGGATCAGAACTCACATAGTCTGAACTGTGTTGATGGCACACTGGCACATCATCCTCCAACTTCCCATTTCCAATTTAAATTTTTATTTTTTTTCTTTGTAAAAGCAATACATATCATTGTAGAAAATTGAGAAAATACAGACAAACCAAAAGCAAAACAAAATAAGACAACAGTGAAAAAATTATTCATACATAATCCCACAATTCAGAGATGATTCCTACCAACATTTTGGTGTATGTGTTTTATCATTATTACTTACTAAGCATACATAAAAATATTTTAAGTACAGCACACTATACAAGATCTTTAATATTTTGCTTTTTCACTTAGCAGTATAACTCGAACATTTTTCCATTGCATTAAATATTCTTCTGCTACAGTGTTTCCAAACTTTTTTTGGGTTTTAACACATTGTATGAAAGTTAGGCTGTCCTACCCTAGAAAAGTGAACATGCATACAAAAGTTGCATACAAATTTTAGGAGTTTCTCTGCCTGAATATTATCTATGCATTTCCTGTCCCTGCCTATGGCATTATAGACAGCCGCACAGTATTCTATCCAGTTTAAATTAGTGCTATAATTTATTTAATCAAATTCCTATAGGTAGTTTTCCCTCTCATGAACAAGGTGATTGAGATCTTTTATATTTGTTATTATGATATTACTTCATGTCACAATTTCCAATATTACAACTTCATAGTAACAGTTTAGCTCAAAGGTTTAACTGTGAATAACCAGAGCTTATACATCTGGAAGAGTGACGATAGCCTTTGGAGAGTGTAACACTCTGAGAGTGTTACACTAAATCCAGTGATGCTGATATTTGAATCAGTTTTTGAAATGCCATGTGTGCAATGGTTTCTAGTGACACATGCTTTTAAAAATTCTCAAAGGTGGTAAATTTTCAACTTTGAAAGTAAGTTTGACTTTTAAATCTTTGGAGAAAAGTTATCTTAATGAATTAATTAAATAAACAGAATAATGGCATGTTGGCTATTTTTAAAAGTTACTATAAACAAAAAGATTGATTTTCTTTTTTGCTTTGGGTCTGGCTCTATGCCTGGTACAGATAGAGACTATTCAAAAGAGGACAAAGAAAGCATTAACAGAATAAGTGTATAACTTCCCAAGGTGATTATTTGGAATTATAAATTCACTTACAAATACAGATGTTCTTGTTTAAAAGAAAATCTGTGTCATAACTGTGATGGTTAATTTTATTTGTCAGTTTAGCTAGGTTACAGTTACCAGTTGTCTGGTCTACTTCCAGTCTAGTAGTTGCTGTTAAGGTATTTTTTAGATGAGATTAACATTAAATTTTAGCTCATTAAATGAGATTATTCTTATTTAAAAGAGATTAATAGTTTTATATCGGTAGACTTTAAGTAAAGCAGATTATCCTCCATAATGTGGTGGGCCTCATCTAATCAGTTGAAGGGATGGAGGTCCCCTAAAGAGGAAGGAATTCTGCTTCCAGACTGTAACATAGAAACTCTGCCTGAGTTTCTAGCTTTTGGACTCAAGACTGCAACATCAACTCTTGCCAGAATTTCCTGCCTGTAGCCTGCCCTACAGATTTCAGAATACCAGCTCCACAGCTATGAGCCAATTATGAGCCAACTTCGTAAAATAAATCTCCCTCTATATAGCCTATTGGTTTTCTCTCTCTGGTGAACCATAACTAATTTAATTACCAACTGTGCCCAAATCCCTTCTGTTGTATGTTATTTTTACTACTATCAATTGTGAGGAGAGATGCTTGCTGACTTTGTCTTAGATTTTAGATTCCATGTTCCCTTTGGGCTGACGGCTGTTTGTTGACTCCAACTGATATATAGTAGATTTTTTAAAACATTGAGAACAGTATTTAAAGAAATAAACTTCCTAAAATTGCATTGAGATCGTTCATTTACTATTATTATTATTGTTATTATTACTATTTTTAATTGTGGTAAAATACATGTAACATAAAATTTACCATCTTAACCATTTTTAAGTGTACAGTTCAATCATGTTAAATATATTCACATCATTGTGAAACAGATCTCCAGAACTCTTTTAATCTTGCAAAACTGTACCTATTAAACAACTTCCTATTTCCCTCTCTCCCTAGCTCCTGGAAACCACCATTCTACTTTCTGTCTTTATGACTTTGACTAGTTTAGATACCTCATAAAAGTAGAATCATACAGTATTTGTCTTTTGTGATTGGTGTATTTCACTTGGCATAATGTCCCCAAGATTCATCCGTATTATAGCATGTGTCAGAATTTCCTTCCTTTTTTAAGTCTAAATTCTATTGTATGTATATACCACATTTTATTTATCCATTCTTCCATTTGTATTACTTCTTCTACCTTTTGGCTGTTGTTCATAATGCTGCTATGACTGTGGGTATGTAAATATTGCTTTGAAGCTCTGCTCTCAATTCTTTTGGATATATACCCATAAGTAGAATTGCTGGATCATATGGTGGTTCTATTTTTAATTTTTTTGAAAAACCACCTTACTCTTTTCCATAGTGGATGAACCACTTTACCTTTCCACCAACAGTGCACTAAGATTCTAGTTTCTCCACATCTTTTTCAAAACTTGTTATTTTCTGTTTATGTGGTAGTAGATATCCTAATGGGTATGAAGTGGTATCTCAGGGTGGTTTTCATTTGTGCTTCTCTCATGATTAGTGAGACTGAGCATCTTTCCACATGCTTATTGGCCATTTGTACATCTTCTTTGGAGGAATGTCTAAAATCCTTTGCCCGTTTTAAAATCAGGATGTTTGTTTTTTGTTATTGAGTTGTAGGATTTATTTATATATTCTAGATATTCATCTCTTATCAGATCTGTGGTTTGTAAATATTTTCTTCCATTCTACGGCTTGACTTACCACTGTTGATTGTGTCTTTCGGCATAGATGTTTGAACTTTTGATGTAGTCCAGTTTATCAATGTTTTCTTTTATTGTCTGTGCTTTTGTTGTCATAGTGACCATTCGCTTTTTTCTAAAATCACACCATAGTTATGTACATCGCACCAAATGAAAAGTCCATATATCACTCCAGTAATACACATATTTTTACCTTCGGTAACACTCAACATTTTCCCTATCAACACACTCATAGAAATCCTAGCAGAAATTTCTCAGGGCAGAGATTTAGGCTATTTTCCTAAGACCATGGCCAAGATTTGGTCATCATGATTCACTGTGACTCTGAAGTGAGTGAGGAGGACATTTGGAAGCAATTTTCTGTCACAACAGCTAACAACAAGTAGATATCTAGGTCATATTTATTGAATGATTGGATGATTGTCTCATTCTTTGGCATCTGAAAGTATTTTCAGAGTATTTTTTCATGTTTCTTTTAGTCCTACCACAGTCATTCCCTCAGACTAAGTCTCTACAAAGTGCCCAAGTGGAAAACCAGTCCAACAGGTTGTTGTTGCAACAGAACGCTTGAAAATTGTTGTTTTGCAAGACATCGGTCATCTCTCTAAGGCAAGTTGATATGATAGCAAGTTGAGGCACAAAAAGTATAAGACTAATTTCAGGTTACATGTTGAATGGAAAACAAGACAGCCAGTTGCAGAAGCTGAAAATTCAACATCGTATGCCATATCACTGCTCTAGGAATGAATGGCCTTTTCCTATATAAACAGAGGTTACCAGAGAAAGTCATGTCAAGTGAGTCAGCTCTAAAGTGCAACTACTAGATGAAGAGCTCCTTGAAGGAAGGCTCATATCTGTCAGTCCTTGCCAGCACACACACACACGCGTGTGCACACAGGAATGTGCACACATCTCAAGGAGAAATAAATTTTTGTGTCAGCTCTCTCATTTAGAGTCCCAAAGAATTCTTCAGTGACTATATACTTGAATTATATGCACATATTAAATATGTCTAAATATGTCTAAATATAGTTTAATGTGAATATCCAAGTTTATGTATATCGTGTCAGGTTAGGAGAATTTTGGCAAATCAATAAACATGATTCAAAAATGTATGAGAATACATTTTGATTTTGGTTTCAAACTGACCTTTTGGAGGATAACAATATAGTATTTTCTAGTTATTCCTTGATCAAAGTGAGGAACTAACTGGGTTTCTTAAAAATAATTATCTTTTGTGTCTTTCTCTTTGGAGACTGATTTGTTTCCCTTTATTTTTTGATATCACCATGCTGGTTTCCTGAAAGGACGTTGACGTTGACAGAGAAAGACCAACGGAACTTCTGTGACTTGACTTAAATGTCATAACAAAAGTTAAGTCCTTGCATGCTTCTGAGGGATTGACTTTCAAGCAGGAACTAGGTTGTTTTGGAAACTTAGCTAATGACATTGTTATTATTACTCGTGAGTGATTAGCTTGATAGATCAATCCCACTTGCATTTAGCGTAATCCCTCCAGACCTGAGTGGTGACCCATCAGTACAGAAGCTGTGTGGCCCTGAAGCTTGGCCAGAGCTCTCTTCTCTATAAGAACAATGTGGCATTTGCCTCTGAAATCTTTACATTAGGCTATGAACCCCCAAATGATGTTTTCTTAATAAGTACACATAAAGATTTGGAACCATCATTCCCCCTTGGAATGTCAATAGATTTTGAAAAATTTAAAGGGTAAATTTGCAAAGTACAGATGATGTTTGTAACAAACCAGGCAAGACACAGATAGCACAGGTGTTAGAATTCATTTGATTTGCAGGTTTTGAATTGTGCCTTGCACATAGTAGGAGTGCAGTGAGTATTTACTGAATGTTGAGTGAATGAAGTGAACTTGGAAATAAGCAAGAGCCCTCACTGCAGAAGTATGTTTTTACAGCTATCATTGGGACACAATCAGATCTTCTTGACCTTCTTCTGCCTTTATTGATGTGTTTTGACTGATACTAAGAAGATACTGGTTTGAAAGAAGACGCCTATAATTTAAAAACATGATATTTACCATCTCCTAACACTTCACAGAGGTCAAGAGGGTAGATAAACAACTTCCTACAGCTGCCGCTCCATCTGGCACACGCCTGCAGCAGAAAGTGTGTGCTGAAAAGATAAACACATCAGGTTGTATCTACTTGCACGCCTGTGCTTTTTGGGTCTGAACTTGACCCTCTGCAATTAATATTAAAACCAGGCTTGACATTAATGAATAAAAATTCAAAGGAAGTTATGCTGAATTGAAATTTCAGGCATTCCCTAGAGGACATATTTCTTTGCTGGTTTTGAGGTTAACTTTGATTCTGTAATCCTGGCTCAGCATCTTATCTTTGTTGTTTCCTTCTGGGAACCATCTCATCTCGATTTCTGTGCACTTTCAGGCCCCTTATGATTCCCCGCTTGATTAATGCTGAGCATTAATTGTTCTGTCTAGGTGGATTTGCTTATAGATGGATATTTGCCAAGTGTTACTTCATTTTGTGACCTCTTGAGCATGCTTCCAACTCTGAGATTCTGTGATACTCTGGATAGATCTAAAACTTGCAGGTGATTTTTAAAAGAAGTCATCACACAGAATTCTTTTTTAGCTTTCAAGTGAAATAATCTATTGGTTGATTATCTTGTGTACTTCTTGTAAAGACTGCTGATGACTCAGAGCCTTAAAAAACCCCATTCAACCCGGATCCTTTCACTGAAGACTTTAGGGAGGAGGTATGACTTTATAATGTTCATTCATTGTATTTGTGGTGAATCTGGGAATGCTCTCAATAAACATTTACTGGATCAAACAAAGACTTCTCAATTCCAAGCCGATTTTTCTGTCCAGGAAACCACAACAACTGTCAGACTGTTGCTGGTTCTCTTATTTGCTAACTAAGCATCCAGAGGCCATTATTCACATTGTTTGGAAACGTTCACATATTCCTTTCTCAAATATTTTTCATAGAACCAGGTTATGTCTCTATATATTAGCCTTAAGTTTGTGAGCTTTATAAATTTCAATCCCCTCTCCTTTTTTTCTTGCCACAAATAACCATTGATAGAAGTGTATTGGTTTTACTAGTATTATTTCAATGTATCTGAAGCTTCTAGAAAGATATCTGAATATTCTGTTTCTCTTTGTGGTGGCAGACACAGCCTCTGTGGTGGTCATTTCTGCATTGATCCTTGACCAACAAATGCAGGTATCCAGGCATGATGTTTACACTCTGTTGTTGCCAAATTGCTGGGTGAGCACTTTACAAGATCACAGAGTGTTCTCTATCTCCTGATTAGCATTTAGAGAACCTTGGCAACAGGGACGGGGGCCATAGGAGGGAAGCCGGCTGCTACTTAAATGGAGGAGAGTCACTCCATGGCTGATAAGCAGGAGGAATGATAAATCGCAAAGGGCCTTTCAGCCTTAGGAATTCACAGTGCAGGTCTAGCGTGAACCCGGTCAGCATCTGATGAACTTTTACTTTTCACAGCATCATCTGAGGGCAGCGATAGGGGTGAAGAAATGTCCTCGCAAGGTCTGCATTGGATACCTGTCAGTTGGTTTACAGATAATCTACAGACCACAGAGTATTTTGCTGACGTACTTAAGACCTGAAACACAGCAGCAGGAAATGCTAAGTTCAGAAGGCTAAGTTCTAGGAGTAAGAGTCACCAGTCTGCAGTATAATATTTCCGCTTTCAGAAAGGTCAAAATATTGTTGATAAACACTAAATTTTAGGCCCATACACAGCCCTATAAATGCATCTTGTTTTTCTTTAAACTTAGTAACACCACACCTTTTGACTTGGTAAATACTGATGAATCTCTAGGAAGGAACTGGGACACCCCTTCATCCCGAAGGAGAGGCATAGTTTGGGAGAAAAAAACATGTTGACCCAGTTCAGTTTCTAGTTATGCTCCATTGGTATACATCTGTGACTTACATATTGCCTGTGTGAGAACCTTCAGGGTTATGGTGGGGATGGAGAGCGTCCCTAACGTCTAGCACAGTGCCTGGTCCGTCATAGTTGTTAAATAAATACTCAGGCATAAATGAAAGGGTTGAAATATGATTTATTGAGTCACGTGGCTGGTTCTTCTTTTTGATGCTTGTTTTGGGTTCAGTTGCTGTGACTGAGCAACAAGTACCCAGCATGACTCTGACGTCATAACATGAGTGGATTATGGAATTGGGCTCTACTTATGCACATTCCTGATGGCTCCTGTGTGGAAAATGCTGAGCAGAGGGCAAAGAGGACTAAGAATAATGATGGACGATCTCTGTCTTCAGAGTTTTTAATCTAACTGGGGAGACAAGACTAAGACTTTCCACAACAGCATGTTCACGGGTGTCTAAATGATATTAGTGCTAAGTTGTCCATCCTAGGCTGTGCTAGCCTGGGGGCTGTTCCTCTCATTATCTAGTTTTATTCTGCTTCATACAGTACACAGTATTAAGCAGAATTACAGAACGTTAGGATGAAATGAGACCTCTCAGGAGTCCTTGATATCTTTTCGTCCAGCTCATTTTCTTTTTTTTTCTTTTTAAGATGAGAACATGGAGAGAGGTTAAGTGCCTTGTCCAAGATCATATGATTACACAGTCAATGGCAGTGTTCACTTATTTCCCTAGGATTTTGTTTCCAAAGTATGTTAGGGCCCCAGGCTCACACCAGGAGTTTGCTTTGTTTCTAAACGAGATCTTTGTTTTGTAATATGAAAGCCCCTATTGCATGGGTTCTAAGATAGATGCAGCTTATACTGAATTCTACTCCTTAGCAAATGTGTTCCAGTTAGTTTCCACTGTGTTATATTTTCTTTTTTAAAGAGAAAAACAGCCCCTTAGGATTATGCTTATAATCTGCACAGTGTAAGAAATGTTGGAATTCACAAATGTCATCTGATATTTAACAGTAAACATTTCTTGAGCCCAATGGCTCAGGCCTCTGCTTTTTCCACACACCGCCTCACTTAGTTGTCATAATCACCCTGTGAAGCAGACGTGGAGGCTTAATGAGTTTAAGGAACTCATCTCAGTGCTCAGAGATAGCATATGATGGGGTTACGCTGTGAACCCAACAGACTAGGCTTTGGAGCCTGTGCCCTGAACTGCAGCTCCGTACTATTTGTGTATTTTACACGCCAGACTCCTAAAATTTGGCACAGTGGGCACCCGCCACACCTCCAAGCCACTGACACATGCCGGCATCCATCCAAAGTCTTGGCTGCATCCTCCAGCTAGACTCTCTGAACATGCTTTTCCTCTTCAGATGTTCATGTCTTTTCAAAAGGGAGATACCAACACTAGGACTGTCTCAGGGCACCGTTGAGCTAGTTGGGAATTTAAACATAGGCGTCATAACCCTTCATCTCTTATATTTGCCATGACTTTGCCTCCCCTCCCCTCCCCTATTCTCCCCTTCCCTTCCTTTCCTTTCTTGCCTGCTTGCTTTTTTTTCTAGTCAGATTTAGTGAAAAATATGGAAGGACTGAATTGATTTGAGAATGTTACAACAGTTATAGAATTTACGGTCCCTTTTAGAACTGGTGATTTGGTGAAAAGCTAATTATTTTAAGTGTTTCTCCTTTTCCTCAGCCCACTTTTTTTTTTTTTTTAAAGGAAAATACGAATGGCGAAAAAGGAAGCAACCTCTGTGGTTTCACGGTAGCTCGCCCACTGATCCTTCTAGAGCTCCTCCTGTCCTGTAGAGTGTTGGAATCTGGGGCATCTGATCTATCCAGAGGGGGTTTCGGATTTGATTAGGTCCTTGGAATTCAGCTTAGAAAACGAGCTGTTCAAAAGTTGAGGCAAAATAGAGTGGACCCCTGACTCTTAGGGGGGGATGGTGGCCTCTCTGAGCAGGAAGTGGTCTGATGTGCTGACAGTGAGGAAACAGACCATGTTTTTGTTTATTTTCTCATAAAGTGCTGATGAACAAATGAGGGAGTTGCATTAAGGGGCTCCGAAAGCAAGCTGTGAAAAGAGATTGGGGTTTATCAGCCTTTTTGCCTGGTTTCCTTTGGAAAGAATGCTTATGACATGGCCGGGCTCTGCAAGTCTGCCTGTCCCCCGCCTCCCTGCGCCCCTCCTCCACTCACACCCCTTGATAACTATGAATGCTTCAAACTGATGTCAGCCCTTTTGGCAGATGGGGAGAAGGTGGGCCTCATGGATTCCTTAGTAATAGAAGCAAATGCATGAGAGATAAAGCCAATTTCCACACACTAAATAACCTCTTTTTTTTTTTTTTTTTTTTGTCTTTTTGTGCTTATGCCTGATGGTTCTAAATTTAATTTCTGGACTCCTTTAAAGAGGTCCCTAGGAAATTGGTGGAGGGGAGGGGGAGTTGGAGAAGGATTCTGTTGAGAGGATCATTCCTATTTTTTTTGATCTAAGATCTTACCTGCCACAGGAGTGGAGGATTGTCAGAAAAATGAGGAAAGCATTACCTACAGCTATGAATAAATCAGTCACTTGGAAGATAAAAATTCTTAAGCAGCATACCTTAAAAAAAAAAGGATGAGTTTTGACTCCTTGCTGGAGCAAGGTGTAAAGAAATAGATTATCAAACAAATTTAAAATAATTCAATAATCCAGAAGCTTGCTTTGCTGCTAAACTCTGTGTCCTTACAAGTTTCATAAAGAGTATTTATAGAGCGGTCATTATCACTGCTCCTTAGTGGCAGTTACATCAGCTTCAGAGGTCATCCCACCTTCCTCTGGGGGAGAAAAGAAGTCTGTTTCCCTGAGCTAGAGTTGACATCGTAGGAGGAAGTTAATGTCTGGTAAAATAACTCACTAAAATTCAAGTTTGACGAGTGTGCTTCTGAGTCAAGGGATTTAAAATGTTTTGCAGATGATAGCAATTTTAACCAATGTGACCTAGAATAATCCAAGGAATAAAAAATAGCCATAAGTAGTTCAGAATGGATTTGGCCCAATCCTGAAGGTTTTTTTTCCAGGTGGTTTTTTTGGTTGCTGTTATTGTTAATTTCTTGCAGTGCATGAACAGACCAATGAAAATAATAATGGGGATTTAGAAGTGATTGGATTATAAATTGGAAGAAGATGAAATATTTGATGTAAAACTCAATCTGCTCTGAAATAAAGACTAGCATACACTTTGCTCTTTCTTGCTGTGTATTTTAATGAGACGTAAGGATCAAGTATCTGACAGCTGAAGATACTATTAGATACAAAAGGTTAATGTGGTCTAGTGGAATCTTCAGCACAGTACTCACCAGAGATTAAGACCCATGCAAGTTGCTGGAGCCAGTCAGTGATGACATAGAGCTGTTTACTTCCTTCTGGAGTGGGCCAGCTGATGGAATGTTACTATGGGGAAGTGAGTGTGTGGAATTTGTTTGCACATGCGTGGGGGACTAAACTTTGATGAGCCTCAGTCTCCCCACGTGAAGGTGGAGGTGATGTTGTGGGCTCTAGAGGTGAGCCTCAGCTTTGGGAGTGACTAGCGGTCAGCTCCTGAGCCAGCTTGCTCTCTTCCCTGCGCCTTAGTTTCCTTATCTGTAGGATAGAGATGTGGTAACCTCTGTCATAGTGTTGTGAGGCTTAAATGAGTTAACATCTGTAAGGCACTTGGAACGATGCCCAGAACAGAATAGACACCCAATAAATGCTTGCTACTATTACTAATAAACATCACAAATATCTGGATTCTTCTTTAGAAAACTGCCTATAAAATACAGTTTTTCTACCTATAAAATACACAGGGTGATGAAACATCATTTAAAACGAAACGGTTCAGCACTTCCTGGATGCAAGGTACAACTGAAGAAAAAGCTGAGTTTATTATTAAATGGCATTGTGTTACTTTGAAGAGCTCGCATAGTATCAGTGGTCTAGACATCCGAGTACTTCAATGTGACCTACCAAAAAAAAAATAATAACACACAGGGCTTATAAAAATACCATACAGGAAGGCCTGAGATCAAAGATACTATTTAAATGGGAAGCATTATTATTTTTGTTTTTTTGCTATTACTCAGACTTTCCTACAAAAAGAGAAGAAAAAATATAATTTTAGTGAAAAAGGCCCCAGCTTTTGTTTTGATATGAGCTAACTACAGAAATAAAGAGGTAGGATCAGTGTTAGGGAAACTAAGATGACAATCCCTAATTGTAAATCTCACGAACTTGTTTGGGAAACTTCAGCCTCAGCATCTTTCATCTTTCTTCCACGTCGCATTGCTTCGGAAAATATCGCTTAAGATTCATGACGCCGCGTATCAGAAAATTTTAATTTCATAATTTTGATTTTTTTAAAAAAAACCTGGATGTTGTGTAACAGCTGAACGTGCTGTTAGAGATAATCTAGTTCATGTTCCTTGCTTCCCAGGTAGGGAAACTGAGGCCCAGAGAGAAACAGTGCCTCACTCAGCGGGGTGAGGGTGGAGCCAGCCTAGAACCCAGGCAGCCCTCCTGATGGCTCTCCAGTCTGTGCTTCGTTCTGCCTTTTGGAAAGAGTAGTGTTCACAGCCACGTTTCTGCCTCCCCTACTCCTTCTCCAGTACTGCTTGTATTCCCTACTTTAATTTGGAGTCAGTCTGGAGTCCTAAGAAGTTTCTCTGGGTCTCTTCTCATCTGTAGAACCAGATGATTACAGCCTAATTTGCAGAGTGGTTGTAAGGTCTAAGTGAGGGGACCTTTGGGAAGTGCCTGGCATATGTTGAGCTTTCAGTAAATACTGCTGTTAAAAATATGATCGTCCTTAAAACCCATCTTTTTGTAAACTATTTATATCTTAAGACAGGCAAGAAATTGTTTAAAAATATGTTTTTCGGGGGTCTGGGCTCACCGTGAGCATGACGAGGCTGTCTCATTCAGAGCTGGTGAACATTTATTGCTTGTAGTTTATAGACCGGTCCTGCTGAGTAGTAGCTGAGCAACGGACAGGAGAGGAATAGATTCTGAAAGCACATGTGAGTATAAGCACTCATTCCTTCCTTCAAGGATAGGAAATGTTTCTGAAGACGGGGGGAGTAATAATAATACCCTAATGATCGCAGCAGCCACCCTCTAGTGGGGGCTTACTGTGGGATGGGCATGTGCTGTGCTCTACACGGACGTTTCCCCTCTGAATCTCAGCACTGCCTTATGAGGTCAGCCCTCACTTTACCTATGAAAAGCTGAGGCTTAGAGTTTAGTAACTTGAACAAGATACATGATAGAGTTAAGACCCAATCCAGACTTCCTGATACCAAAGTCTCAACTTTAAACCCCCACCTAAGTCCCTCTTCCCAAATTGTTAGTGGTCAATTTCATGAAATTACGACTCGATTATCTACTTTGCTGGTGTAGCTTCAGTTGATTCTCCATGCCCGGCAGTTTCCCGCTCTCTAATGGTGCTGGGGCAAAGGCACCACGGCTGGTGTATTAGTTTCCTGGGGCTGTCATAACAAATTACCACAAACCGGGCGGTTTGAAACTATGGGCATTTATTGTCTCACAGTTCTGGAGGCCGCGAAGTCTGAAAGCAAGGTATTGGCAGGGGCCTTGCTCCCTCTGAAGGCTCTAGGGAACAATCTTTCTTTGCCTCTACTAGCTCCTGGTTCTCCCCTGGCAATCCTTGGTGTACCTTGGCTTACAGCTGCATCACTCCAGTCTCTGCCTGCACTTTCACATGGCCTGCTTCCGTGCGCGCGCACGTGTGTGAACCTCCTTCTCTTTTCTCTTATAAAGACGCCGGTCGTTGGACTTAGGTCCTACCCTGATCCAGTGTGACTTCCTCTTAAATAATTATACCTGCAAAGTCCCTCTGCCTAAATAAGATCACGTTCCAAGTTTCTGGTGGATGTGCATTTTTGGAGGGATATGATTCAACCCTCCACAGCTGTTATACCTGGGAAGAATATTACCTGCATGAGACTCTGCTCCCAGAAAGGACACATTTTTGTCTTTTCTGGGGTGTTGTGGTGAGGGACAGGCAAACAACATAAGGTATTTTTCACTTTAAATCCCTGTTCTTTCTGTATCAGGTATTTTCTATTGCAGATTGCAATGGCACATAGTCTGGGATTCATTTCATAAGTCTTTTGAAATTTTAATGGACTACAAACAAAATCTAATTTTTCAGAAGAATTAATGTAGCAGAACCTTCTGAAGCAGACTCAGAGAGCTTGCTGAGGGCCATGAACTCTTTAAGGAGCTCACCCAGAGAAATGTTCCAAGGCTCACGTCGCCTTCCTCCAGAGCCCCAGGCCCTGGAAAGTGGGACCATTTGTCTCAGGAAGCCATTTATCTGTCTTCTTTGCTGGTGGGAGTGAAAAGTGACAAAACAATGTTATCAGAGGCCTTGTTCACAGTTCTGATAGGCGTCAAGGAGACCCAACTGGTCCTACATTTATTTACCAGAACTGCCAATAAGATTTGTGCCCGTACAAACATATGCAAATATGCATCACTTTTATGTTGCAAATCTGGTTGATTTGGGAGGGAAAACTGGCATATTTTTAAGCTGACGTTTTGAGCCCACTTTCATATTTAAAGCAGATGATTTGTCAATTGTGTTTCTAGCCTGGCTGGTCTACTTTCCATTCCTGGAAGGTGCCAAGCTCATTCCTGCCTCAGGGCCTTTATATCTGTTGCTCCCTCTCCTTAAACTCTCTTCCTCCAAATTTTCCCAAAGCTAAGCTTGTCACTCATATTTCCCTTCAAGAGGTCTTCTCTAACCACCCCAGAATCTGTCTGTGCCACTCACTCTGTTTTATTTTCATTATAGCACAGTCCTAACCTGACTTGTAATGATTATTATTTTGTCTAATTGTTCATATATTTGTCCTTCCCACTCTTTTTCTAGAATGAAAGAGATCAGAGACCTTGTTTCATACCCTGCTATATTCTCAGCACCTAAGGTAGTGCCTGGCACATAGTAGGTGCTCAGTTAGTATTTGTCACTGAGTTCCCCTGATGAAGAAGGATTTGATCCTCATCTTAGACTAAAAGGATACCAGGGGCTCCATCCAAGAGAACTCAGTGTCCAGTCTCTCTTCCCAGGCAAGCACGGGGCCAGGCCACCGACAGGCTGCTCCCAGCCCAGCCGGAATGGCCACAGGCAGGCTCAGGGGAGGGGAGGAAGGACCGGCCAAGGGCTGCAGAGCGTGTCGTTGAAGATACAAGATGGAGGGAGGCAAGCCAGGCAACCCAGAGAGAATATCAACCCAAAGAGAATAGGCAAAGAGGGAAAATCCAGATTCAAGGAAACAGGAAGGAACCAGGGAAACCAGACCAAAACAATAGGGTTCAAAGTAAAGAATGGGAGGTGGAACCTAGAGGAAGTCCCTAAGCCATGGAATCGTAGATACAGCTGCTTATAGGGTCTTTGACCAAGTGCACAGGTGGAGAGGAAGCTATTAAGGACCATGGCTTAGATTCATTTACTCAGCATCAAATCAGACTTTCTATTTGGCCGGTTCTGATATTGTGCCCTAATCCTAGTTACTGAATCTTTTAAAAAAATTCTTATTTTTCACTGAAGTGTAGTTGATTTACAATGTTAATTTCATGTGTACAGCAAAGTGATTCAGTTATGTGTATATATATATATATATATATATATACATACGTATTTCTTCAGATTCTTTTCCATTACTGCTCATTACAAGAAATTGAATATACTTCCCTGTGCTCTACATTAGGTCCCTGTTGTTTAAATATTCTACATACAGTAATGTGTATCAATTAATCCCAAACTCCTAATTCATCCCTCCTCCCTCCTTTCCCCCTGGTAACCACAGTTTGTTTTCTATGTCCATGAGTCTATTTCTGGTTTGTAAATAAAATTTGTATCTTTTTTTAGATTCCATATATAAGTGACATCATATGATATTTGTCTTTCTCTGACTTACTTCGCATAATATGATAATTTCTAGATCCATCCATGTTGCTGCAGATGGCATTATTTCAGTCTTTTTAATGACTGAGTAATATTCCATTGTATATATATCCCACATCTTCATTATCCATTCATCTGTCAATGGAGAAAACTATAATTCAAAAGACATGCACTCAATGTTCACAGCAGTACTATTTACAATAGCCAAGACATGGAAACAACGTAGTTACTGTATCTTGATCTTGTTCCCAAAACCCAGTGCCTTCCATGTAATCAAGTCCTAGAATTAAACATTAATCTTGTTCCCAGTTATTAAGAGACAAGCTTAGTGGAGGGTGGAACTAGGTACAGAGTGACAGATGTCCTACTGTGAATGTATTTGGCAAACCTGGTTTCCTAGTATTAAGTGTGAACTTTGAAATGTTAAAATACTTATGAAACATAATTAATAAAGGAAGCACTTGCTTAAAGTGAACTTTGGGAATAAGTGGGGGACATATGCTGCCACTTAACTAGTTATCCCTATGGATAGGCACTGTTTAATCTTCAGCCAGAACAAAAATGAAGTGTTTATGAGCTGATCTATTAAAGTTTTAAGTGTGCTTCATTCACAGTGAAATCTTAAAAGTCTGAAGAGTTATTGTTGGCTGGAGTTATATGGGGTAGAGTCCTCATGGTGCAGCAGAAACTCTGGGAGTAAAGTGATGAGTTAGGGTGCTAGCCTGGCCTTGCTCTCAAGTCGCAACAAGACTTTGGGCTCCCTCACATTATCTGTTAAACGAGTAGATTTCTTAAATTGTTGATTCTCTGTTCATCTGTAGTATGTGCAAGGTCAGAATTCACATAGCAGAATATCCATATAAGGAAGTATGTTTTCAGAATATACCTACGATTTGATTGATGTGAGTCGAAAGGTATACTTACCTGGTGACATTCACATCACCTGCTTACATCAAATAGAGTCTCAAAACACAGCTTGGTCTTCTGGATTAAGTTTCGTCCTTTGAAGCCAGGACACCAACTTACTCATCCTGCCTCTGAGCTTCTACCATGGGGCCAAAGTGAACATCTCAGTTGTTTTACTGTCTCAGCATCCATGCCTCGTTTGGTAACAGTCTTATGATTTCCTTTGGGGACAGTGTCCTTTCCTCTCAGTCCATTTCCAGTGGAGGTTGTATGACCTGGGATTGGCCGATCAGAGCTTCACGCTCCTCAGGCTGTGGTGAGTGGTTCAGGGACCGGCACATGATTCAGTCAGAACCAACTGGACTCAATCCTTTAAAAATAAAAAAACTGTTGGAAGCCAGCAGTTGGAGTTTTGGGGGACATTGGATATAAGTCTGGAGTCGTTGACAGCCACTGTGACACAATCAGGAAAGCCTGACTGATAATGGAGTGATCATGAAGAAAAGTAGGCTGAAGTTTTGTGAGATACCAAGTTCTGAAGGTCTGGAATGATCCAGCCATGTGTGAAGTCAGTTACTCATAGACTTCAGTTTTGTGAATTCCTGAATTTTCTTTTTTGCTGATGCAATTTGAACTGGATGTTGTTTTTTGCAATGGATGGAGTCTTGATATAAAGGCATTTATCTTCCCCACTTTAGCTGACTAAGCAATAAAAATGCAGTCCTCTAAATGCTAAGTCCCCCGAGAGCAGGAATACTGCCTGCTTTCCCTTCCCTGAGATCAGTGCCTGGCCCACAGCAGGTGCTCAACAAATATTTCTTACAATAATTATAGTGGCGAGGCCCATGAACCAGTTCTGTTTAAAAAATATCCCTTTTTCTTATTATGGTAGTAAATGTTTGTTATATAGGACAATTTAAAAAAATTTTTTCTTAATTTGTTTTTGCTTTTGGCGGGGAGGTAATTAGGCTATTTATTTTTAGAGGAGGTACTGGGGATTGATCCCAGGACCTCATGCATACTGAACACACACTCTACCACTTGAGCTGTACTCTCCCCTCATAGAAACTTTATGAGAAAAGATAAAAAGAAATAACTATCACCCAGTACCTTACCCTTCACAGATAAGCATGGTTAACTTTAACCATGGTATATGGTATAGTTGAATTTCAATTATATATCATATATTTTTCAAAATGATACTGTATTTCATGTATTGTTTTGCTCACGAATTTCCCACTTAGTGTATAGCAAACCAGTTTCCAAGCCACCACATAATGTTTTGCGGCACACTTTTAAATGGTTACATAGTAGTTCATTGCATGGATAAACCAAAAGTTAAGAAATCCTCAGTTAAGGACTTTTGAGTTACTTCCAATTTCAGTAATATAAACAAACAATATTTACAAGTATCAATGACATTTCCTAGACACAGAATTATTGAGCCAAATAGCATGAACAATTTCAGGACTTTTGATACATTTTGCCAGATGGCTCTGCACTCTTACCCGAGTATTAAAAAGTTTTTTAAAGCTTTGAAAAATCAATGGATAAAAATATTTTAAAATTTATTTTGCTTTGTTGTTAGTGAGGTTTATATTTAAAAAAAAAATCGTGTAAGTCACTGATATTTCTCCTTTTGTGAATTCTAGAACAGGTCTTCATTTAATCATCTGTTTCTTAATCCGTTTATTGTGTTTTGTGTCTGAAGATGCTCCCCCAGGCCTGTGGCTTCCAGAATGCCTGTTCTCCCAGCAGGGAGTGGGAACTTGGCCCTTCCATGAATAGCCATGTTAGCCTTTCAGAAAACCAGTCACTGTGGACTTTGTCCTTTAGTTCCATGAACTGTGAAAACATTTTGGGTCCCACTGCCAAACCTATTTGAGATGCTCGTACTGACAGTTCTGCTTGATTTAATCACTTTAGTTTTTTTTTTTTTTATGGGAGGAGGTAATGAAGTTTTTATCTATTTATTTTTTGATGGAGGTACTGGGGAGTGAATCCAGGACCTCGTGCATGCTAAGTACGCGCTCTGCCGCTGAGCAATACCCTCCCCACTTGACTTAGTCACTTCCCCTTTGCTTATTCCAGATGATCAGTGTCAGCAGCATCATCAGATGTTTCTATGTCCCTAGTTGGAACCATCATCCCCTTTCATCAGATTATTGCAGTAGTCTCCCAAATGGTCTTTCTTCCTCCTTTTCTCCCCTGGTCTAATCTCTCCTCTGCCTTCTCACCTGGAAAATAAACAGTCAACCTATCAAAAAATCATAGCTTGGATCGCTTTCCTGTGCATGAACCTTCAACGACTCCGTATTGCTGCCTGAGAACAGCCAGGGCTTCTTGTGCTCAAG
Source organism: Camelus bactrianus (assembly GCF_048773025.1). NCBI lineage: Eukaryota > Metazoa > Chordata > Mammalia > Artiodactyla > Camelidae > Camelus > Camelus bactrianus. The sequence goes on from NC_133540.1 coordinate 98,621,566, forward strand.
GCTTGTCGTGCTGAAGGCCTTTCGTGATGTTCACGGTCCCCGTTCACCTTTCCATTCTCACTCTGCATTACTCTCATAACTCACGGACCTTGCCCATCTGCCATCTGAACTGTCTCTATGCCTTTATTCACATTGCTCTCTTCTCCTTGAATGCCCTTCACTCCCACCTGTCTTGTCAAAATCCTTGAAGATGCAGTCCATATGTGCCCCCACCCCCGCCATGAAGTCATCTCCACTCCTCCAGCCAGGAAAGTCTCTCCCTCCTCTGTGCATCAGACAGATACTACATATAAATCTTGGGGAACTTACCTCCCCCTGCTGCCTCTTACTGTTCTGTTTATAGATGACTTGTCTTCCTTAATCAGAAGAGAGCACTCATCTAAATACATAACTATAGCTCTGAAAGGTTTTGGGGGAATTTCAGTCAAAAGACTTAGGAGGCCTCTGTGTTTCCCCCTTACATTGCAGGTCTTGTCCCCAGCATTTCCTGCCCCTGTATGTCAGCATCCCTCATGACCTAGTAACTTGATTGTTTCTGTAGCACTGACCACCCTGATTTTAATCCTGAAATTTGCATGGGGTTTTCTGAAATGCACTTCAGGATTCCACTTTGTTTTTCTCCTGTGTTTTGAAAGAAGAGAGGCAGGGAGTTGGTAAACACAGCCTGGAGAGCTTCCCCAAACAGGCAGCTAGATATTTTGATCATGAGTTCTGTTCAGCGTCTTCCTTTCTGCTGCCTCATGAAAGTCTGTTTTCCAGGCCTATTTTCCAAATGGAGGAAGCAGGAGTGGCCACTCCCCCATAATCAGGGAGACATAGAGCTGTTTAATAAGGTGTTCGGTTTCTTGTAAATTTAATTACTTACGGTAAAATTCTACAATCTAGAACAAGAGTTACTCTTTCCCTTTTACACTCAGATTGGGTTCACTGGGCAGAAGGCCTAAGCTGCTTATCCGTGGGGCCATATGGTTGAGAAGCCACTGACCGTCCGGATCTTAATGTGATCATGATCTCACTTGGCACTGTCCTGTTGGAAATCCTCTCTTATGTCACACCGATTTTAAGATTGCTAAAACAAATACTCCTGCAAGCACCACACTGTGTTGACACATTAAGGGAGTTACAGGCATACCATTTCTCCAACCTTCCCCTCCACCCTCTTTTTGCTCACCAAGGCTGCAAAACAAGACACGGTGAGTGGTTCAAAGCAAACTTAATTCCGCTCATGGCTTCTAATACATTCGGTTCTAGCGAAGGAAGACTTGGCTTAAGATCCAAGTCCTTGTCTCGCCAGGGAGTCACCAGAGGCCACAGGGAGTGGGCTTAGCTGCCAAGCGGAATTTCCACAGGCCACCAGCCCTCACCAGGGAATCTCCGTCAGCTTCTGCTACCTGCCGCCCACCCCTCCTGGTCGTCTCCGTGCCCTTCACCGCCTTCCTGACTCCTTCATTTCTGTCCAGTGTTTCCCCTGGTGGGGGGCAGCTGTGTTGGTGCCTGGCACTGGGATCCTGACCTGTCAAGGAAAACCCTGAGCCCTCCACACAGAACCTCTTGGTCTGAGAGTCACTGCCAACTGGGCTTCAGACCCAGGCAGAAGCTGGGGCAAGAGTTTATTAAGCATGCACATCTCACGTGCTGGGCACTGAGCAGACTGGGCCAGTGGTAACCATAGTACAAGGTGGAGGCAAAGGAGGAGAAAACAGCCTTACTTCATTTAATATTTAAGGAGCCGTAAGAATGAGCCACCATCTTCACCAGGGGATGCCTTTCCCTCATTTTGAGCAAAATGTATATTGTCAGTTAAGCTCACTGATTTGCTCTCTCTCCTCTGAAAGGGCTGAGCCACATGTTGCATCATAAACTCCCGCTGTCTCACTCCATTGCTAAGGAACTGCTGATGGTTCACTGACTACATCATGTCCTTCACTTATTCACTCTTTTTTTTTAATTGAAGTATAGTTGATATAGAATGTTGTGTTAGTTTCTGGTGTACAGCATAGTGATTCAGTCATACATACATATATATTCTTTTTCGTTATAGAGTATTACAAGGTATTGAATATAGTTCCCTGTGCTATATTGTAGGACCTTGTTGTTTATCTGTTTCTTATATAGTAGTTTGTATCTGCTAATCCCGAACTTCTAAAACATTTTTATCAGTCTCTGTTCTGCGCAAGACCCTGGGCTCCCCACTGTGAAGGAAACAAATATAAATAATAAATTCCCGACGCCCGCTTTTAAGGAGCTTCCACTAGTAGCAAGGAAAGACAACCATTCTACAACCATTAGAGAAATACACAGAAGATAAGTATTTATTAGTGATGTATGATACAGTGTGAACCCAGAAAAGGAGTAATTGATTCTACTTGGGAATCTCAGTGGTGGTGGTACAGAGAGGTGAAACTGAGTCTTAGAGGATGAGTTGGATTTTGGTAGATGAATAGAGAAGGGCAATTTAGGTTGAAGAAAAGGAATGAACATGACACCGAGTCTTGAAAATGCAACATGTTCAGCTGATGGTCAGTGGAGCTTAGAATATGAGGCAGGTAGATAGAGTTAAGGTGTTGAGGTGGGAAAAGAAGGCTGGTGTTGGACTTTGGAAAGTCTTGAATATTATACCAAGGACACTGTTACTTTATTCTGCAGGTAAGAGAGAGCCATTAAAGTTTGCTGAGGAGGACAGCGACCTGAACTCCGTTGTGCTTTTTTCTGGCAGCGGTGTAAAGGATGAGTCGAAGCGAAGAAGTCGTGGGCAGAGAAGCCAGGTAAGGAGCTTATCCAAACAGGAGATAAGAAGAGCCTAAATGACGACAATAAAAGGGACTCAAGGCTATTTTATCAACCTAACCTATCTACTCAGTTCTTTCCTTCAGTTTAAAAAAAGTTGATTTCAGAAACACTTGCAGAATGAGGGTAATAATTAAATTTTTTAGAGAGAGAGACAGAGGGAATTTCTAAACTCTATGTTAGACTGTGACTATCAAGAGTGATAGCCTCTAATGAAAAAGAATACGGAAACAAATGTATGTACATATGTGCGCGACTGGGACATTATGCTGTGCACCAGGGATTGACACATTGTCACTGACTATACTTCAATTTAAAAAAAAAAGAAGCATTTATTGAATCCCTAGAGTTTGCAGGTCTGCCTGGGGGCTACATGGAAGGAAAAAGACTTAAGAAGCCACAGTTCATTTAGAAGAACCAGGCATAGTCTCAGAGGAGAATAAACAAGCATGTGAAGCACACATACATACAAGTAGTTAGGGGTTTAGATAATAAAATGCACTAGCAGGACTGTTTTCCTCCAACTGTTTTTTGTAAGAAGAGTTCTGTTAGCTTTATTCATCCTGATGGCATCAATGGCTCACGGCAGGAAGCCAAAGGCAGGAGAGGAGTTTGGATATTTTCTGGGATCTTTGATTGGAAAGTGAGAGTTTGCCATATCGAAAGCCTTAAGGCTTTGTTTGTTATGAAAAAACTGAATATAGACACTTTTTAGTAATATATAATCTATTCAGTGAAATTCAACTCATGATGTAGCTATTACGTACAAGCCACTGTTCTAGAGGACAAAAATGAACAAGGAGTGATCTTGTCTTTGTCTCCATGTGGAAGAGCTGAGGCGTGTTCTCCCACAACTGTATTTGATTCAAAACCTTCTCATTGACATCCTGCTGATTTAGATAAAGATGTGAGTGAGGGTCAGATGACAACATAGAGGGTTATTTGTCTTTTTTTTTTTTCTTGATGTTGTAAGACTTGTCTGAATTTTTGTTCTGGTCACTCTGAAAAGTTTATTTAGTCACTGTTTATTTTCCTCCTCTGAAACATAGGAGTCATAATTACAAATGTGAAAGTGCTTAGTTCCAGGCCCAGGTACTTAATTAGTTTTCTTTCCTTTCCCTGTTGGATCTGATTCCTCAGCATCGGACCTTCACCTGTTTCTCAGATGAATTTATTATTTTTTCCATGGTCATTTCGTTTTCCCCTTTCCCTCCTTGGGTCTCTCTTCTCTGACCCTTTCCTCCTTCAGCTGACCAGCTACTTATCCTTTCCCTGGCTTCTTGGTACCAATGTCTGTCCCCTGGGATTCTAACAGGGAAACGGTTTCCATTTTAAGATGACATTGTGCTTATTACATAAACTTTAACATTTCTGATTCTAAACTTAAACTGGTGAATTTAATGGTTCATACTTATTTCAAAAAACAAGGAGGTACCTTTTACTTTATTTAGCTTTGTCATTTCTCATTCTCCATGGAGAGGCGACCAAGGGTAGAAGGTCTGATAGAGATAAGATTTGCCCTGTAAACTTTATAAAAGGATTAGTCTGTGTCTGATTATTGTTTCATGGAATTGGCCAGGCCAGCTTTGACCAAGGTATCTCACTCTTCATTTCTAACTGTGCCCAAACCCAGTAGTCACTGGCAGCTGGATTTTAGATCAGCTATTCTGAGCAAAGCCGAGCTCCAAAATAAATTTTGGAAGGTAATCCCGTGAAGTTGCTTTGCCTCTGTCTTCCAAGCGCCTATGTTCTCTGGTTTGGAGAGGTGAACTCAGTGGATTTAAAGTGAATCTCTGGAAATCTATGTCTGTTTCTCTTGCTTTACATGGAGGATAGTAGCATTTATTTATTTATTCATAACATGTGTCTACTTTGAGCCTGCTCTGTGCCAGGTTCTGTGCGAAGTGCTTTATGTTGAACCCTGTCTGTCTAACTCCATTTTACAGATGAGAAAACTGAGGCTCAGAGAGAGTAATATTGCCATGAGCAAGTCTCTGAGATCCAGGCCCAACTCTGTATGTCTTCCACTCCTCCTCTCTTGTTTTGAACACTTACCATGTTCTAGCCTCCATGCTAGGTGCATTAGTGCTTAATTTACATTAAATTTCACAACTAGTAGAAATAAAGATTATTAACCCATTTTACAGGTGAGAACCCTGAAATACTAGTTTGAACTTAAGTACTAAAGAGAATAGTTTTGAGATGGAGTGGAAGGTAAGATTGGGAAGGCAGATCAGGGACCAAGTTATGGACTTGAATACTAAGTGTAACATACTAAGACTTCACCAAAGGGGTAACTGTGAACCCTGGAGATTTTTTGTTTTTATTTTTTCAGCTTTATTCCATATGAGAAATTGTATTCCCCAGACTTAAAAAAATTATTTATTTATTTATTTATTTTTAAATCTTTTTTCCCATTCTTTTTTCTTTTTAACATTTTTAATTTTTTTACTGTATAATTTAGAGCTGTTTTTTCTTAATTTTTTTATTGATTTATAATCATTTTATAATGTTGTGTCAAATTCCAGTGTAGAGCACAATTTTTCAGTTATACATGAACATATATATATTCATTGTCACATTTTTTTCTCTGTGAGCTACCATAAGATCTTGTGTATATTTCCCTGTGCTATACAGTATAATCTTGTTTATCTATTCTGCAATTTTGAAATCCCATCTGTCCCTTCCCACCCTCTGCCCCCTTGGCAACCACAAGTTTGTGTTCTATGACTATGAGTCTGTTTCTGTTTTGTATTTATGCTTTGTTTGTTTGTTTGTTTGTTTTTTTAGATTCAAATCTTTTTTTTTTTAATTGAGGTATAGTCAGTTTACAATGTTGTGCCAGTTTCTGGTGTACAGCATAATGTTTCAGTCATATGTATACATACACATATTCCTTTTCATGTTCTTTTTCATTATAGGTTACTACAAGGTGTTGAATATAGTTCCCTGTGCTACACAGAAGAAACTTGTTGTATTCTATTGTACATATAGTAGTTAGTATCTCCCAGACTTTTAAAGCTCAAACATTATTAAAAAAATAAGTGAATATATGAGGTTGGCTATTTCTCTGAAAAATTCCAGGTTTTTACAGAAAGGAAACTTGTTAAATTAAAGGCATCACCATATTTTAGTATGTATAAAACATGAGAGACATTACTTTGAAAGGGTTTATAAGTGGAATGAATAAGAAGCTGCCTGTATGGACTGATGAAGATTAAAGTCATAGCAAAAAATAAATTGTCAGGAAAAAGCAAAAGAAATACTGACCTGATATAAAAGGAAAATAAATCTGCTTCACTTAGGGAGGTTTCACTAGAACCAGGGTCAAGGAGACCTACAAAGTCAGAGTTGAGAAATGATGGAGAAGTCTTATATGATTGGGATTTTCCTCTAATCTAATCTAATTTTCCTCATTAATTGGACACCACAGTTTCCAGATTCATGGAAGTTTACTTTTGTATCTATGCAAAAAATTAAATTATTTGGATTGCCAAATAATTTAATAGTCTGAACAAGATGTTATGAAAATATTTAGAGTGTTTACAAGTACAAATCATAATTAAGTACTTCCAAGTGTTTCAGAAAAACATTTTGTATACAATTTATATAGTACCAACTAATTATTTTTGTTATCTGCTAAAATAGTTTCCTAAGGCCATCTTCTAAGCCTCATTTTAATTAATTTGGGTTTTAGTAGCCATTTGAAGGTACATATATAAAATCTTTAAAAATATTCTTAATTAGTACAAAGTAGGTTTTTATTCTTCAAAATATATGTCTACTTTTAGTGTATTATACCAAATAAATCAGGTAGGTTTCAAAAATGCAAGGTAGATTATATGAGACAAGCACATTCATTTGAATAAATTGGCAGAGCTGTTGCTTAATTTTAGACTTGCTACCTTCTTAATATAACTTGCAATTATTATCTGTTGATTAGAACTAAGAAACTTACTTTTACTAATGATATTTACACTGTTTTGGAAGATAAAGGGTCAGAATCTTATTTCATTCAACTTGTTACACACAATTACATATTACATATGAAAATAGTTATTTTTAATTTAATGTAAGAACCAGGGAATTATGTGATCCAGGCTGAAAATATCATAAAGGAATGGTGTGGTATGTGCAGCTGACTTTAATCTTTATTTTTCTCTCTGTAAACCTTATATGTGTAGAGTGGAAAGGGGATCTGAAGCTATTATCCCAAATCAATAAAAGCCCTTCATTATGCACTATCTTCAATTATTTTTGTACTTTAGGTAGAAGTTTTTACTTTTTGCCTATAATTTTCAGATACTTATGTAATTTCTCAATTCACGTTCCATGGCTATTTACTGCCTTTTTATTTAGAAGCTGTTCTCAGACCAGCTCTGGTATTCTCAAGAGTAAAGAACATGTGTTTTACATACTTTGTATTTCCCTAAATGCCTGGTATAGCATTTTGCACACACTAAAAGCTTAATAAAGGGTTTTTAATGATGGCAATATTAAGGTTGATCGTGATGTTGATGGTGATGGTGGTGATATAGATGACGCTACACTGGGCACATAGTAATCTCAAAATATCAAAAACACAGTGAAGTCCCATTGCAGCATGAAGCCAGCCAGCCAGTAGGCTGTTTTAAAATGGTTACACCTTAACTATATTTAGAAAGCAAACTCTGGTTTTGGTTTTTTTTTTAATGTTAGCATTATAGTGTAAGAGTGAAGACCCTGGAATTGGCCTGCCTGAGTTAAAATCCTTGCTGCTCTACGTATAACTCTGTAACTTTGTGCAATTTCTTTAATGGCTCTGTGCCTCAGTTTCCTCATCTGTCAAATGGGGATACTAATAGTATTTATTTTTAGGGTGGTTATAAGGATGAAATGTTATAAGGCTGAGTATTATATAAAGGAGTTAAAAGAGTGCCTGCTGTATAGTCAACACTTGATGTGATGGTTATTGTTATTATAAAATAAAGTCTTCAAACAAAAAGATACATGTTCATTATAGAAAATTTAGGAAGTATAAAAATAGGAAGAGGAAAAATCACCCAGTCCCATCCCCTAGAGCAACTATTTCTTAATATTTTGAAATATTTATTTTTATTGTATATCAAATTAAGCAATGTAGTAATGTAGTCTTAGAATAGCTAAGATATCCACTGGACATTACTGCTGACAAAATTAGGTGAATTTTAGGTAAAAATTTTGGGCAGTCATTATAAAAATGAAATGTTTAGCATCATGTTAAATGGAAAAAGATGAATGTAAGATTAATGTGCACATGTAGGGTATCCAGTTTTGTAAGATTAAGTCTGCAAAATCGAGTTGGTGTTAGTGGGGTGGGATTATGTGTAATTTATTATAATAATCATTATTAGACTTAGTGTTGTTATTGTTACTTTAACTTTTCTATGTAAATTTTTTTTTCCGAACATGGTTCCTGATTGAACTGTAGTTATTCCATGGCTGAGTCGTTGGATAGCAGTGTGAACTCTGTGGTCCCCTTGTACTTTGGCCTGGAAGGGACGTGTAAAGGACAGTAAGGAGAGTACTTGCTTGGTACAGCATGGTATTTGCAAGAGACCAGTGTGTTGTGTTAGTTTGAGCAGTTATATATGCTGAGGTTGTCCAGGTATATAGGGTAAGGGGATATATATGCTGAGGTTGTTCAGATCGACAATATCAGTTAGATGTCGTGTCATGGTGATATGGGGAGAAGCACTTCAATGCAGGAAAGCATGTGTCTGTGCGTGTGTTGTGGGTAGAGAGGGAGAGGAAAAGATAGAGAGAGGTAGTGTAGAAGGAAGAGGGGAAGGGAAGCAAGATCTAAGATAAAACAGGTTAAAGAAGGGAAGTTTCCTTGGGCTAGAATTTGTAGGAAATATTCAGACAACTATGAATTATATATTTTGTTTTAAATAATAATTAAAGCATCCCAACATTTATATTTCCTTTGCCACCATTTTTTGATATTTAAATACAAAGGTGTTATTTGAGTTGGAGATTATATGCCATCTCTCTTGGGCATCCTGAGGGGTAACTGGCATAACAACTTGGCAGGGAGGATTGGGTGGGACATTTGTAAAACCTATAAAAATGTCACAGGCCAAATAACTTTACTAAAACTGCCTGAGCTTTTCCTAAAGCAGCAGCCAGATTATTACATTTTGCATCCTGCTCTGCCAATGGTAACTTGACCCCTGGTCCAGGGTGAATAACAATGTTTGCCAGGTTTCAATGAATTCCAGTAGCAGTCATTTCACTAATAGTGATTTTGAGAGGGGGCAGCGAGAGGTGCAAGCTGGTGAAAAGCCCTAGGGTGTTCAGAAATACTTGTTGGGCTCATTTTAGAAGCATCTCTTAAGATGGCAGCAGGAGATGCCTCTTGCACAGAATGACTGCCTTCTGCCAGATCTGAATTTTTCCCATGAAACCTCTCCTATTGAACAGGGTAGCAACAGCAAGCAACATTGAGTTTCTTTTAATTAAAAGAAAAACTTTATTTAAAAACAAAAGGACATTTTAATTTTAGCTCTTGGGTGAAAGAAAACCATAGCAATGTGTATCTTCCGTTTTGCATAGATTTTATAAAGCTTTGTCTTTAGGAGTTGTGTTTCACTTCTAGCTCAGGGAAGGCTGCAGTTTCAGGGTTGCAGAGGGCTTCTCTTCCATGTGGTTGCCGAAACTGTCTGGAACCAATGTTTTATTAAAAAGCGACATCAAAATGCAGAAAAGAATCCCTGTGAGAGGGAGCAGAAAGCGGTTCGTGCCATGACACTCTCAGGAATATAAGAGCAGTGAAAAATTTAGGACTCAGAAGGCAAAACAGGAAGGGCAAGAAATTCACTTTCAGGGAGAGCTGGAGGACTTTGGAGGACTTCCTACCGTAATCCTATCTTCTCTCCGTGTGTTTGTGTAACTAATACCGTCCATCTGCACAAACAGATCAAGGGACATGCATCTTTTGGGGGTGTTTCTCTGGGAGGCGTTTTCTATCTCCGGGTTGAGGTGGAGGACTTTGGCGCTAATTGATTCCACCTTAAAGGGAGGAAGGATAGTGAATGCGCACAGTTTCCTTAGCATATTCCAGGATAAATCTGCACGGAGTTACAGGGGGAAAAATAAAAGAGTTGAACTTTGGAGGTTTTCTAGCCTGTTAAATTTTCCAGCAGTTTAATCATGGATCAAATATGCATCAGCGAGTTTAAAACCCAGTAATACCAGGCGTATAAATGCAAGTGGGCTTTTGGGCAACTTGGTGGGGACCAGGGAATAGAGGGAACACTTTGGATGACTGAGGTGTTGACAGGGCTTGGGTAGGCATGTGTCACCCTTGTGCTGGGTCCAGAAGGGAGGTAAACATAAGATTCTTAAGCCTTCCTCCCCACCATGCTGTGTGAATGCATTTGATTTTTTCTCATATGTAATATAAACGTTAAATTATATCTATAATCTATATATTGAGCATATAGGAACCTGTGTTCAAGGAGCTCAAGTGTAATTGGGGAATAAGCACATAAAGAACTAACAAATAAAACAGCATAACTATTGGAATAATTCAGGGATGTAGACAGGGAGAAGTACAGCCACTTTGGAAAACTGTTTACCAGTGCATGTGCAAGGTGTATGTTTATACACACACATATACCCTGTGACCTAGCAATCCCACTTCTGGGTATATACCTACACCCAACAGGAGCAGTGCACATGTCCACAAAAAAGATACGTACAAGAATTTTCACGGGAGCTTTATTTATAATAGCCCCCAAATTGAAGCACCCCAAAAATCTATTTGCAGAATAGGTAAATAAAATGTGGTCCACTCATAACATAGAATACTACACAGAAGAGTGCATACTGTGTGATTCCATTTATATGAAATTTAAGTCCAGGCAAATTAATCTGGTGTGATAGAAGTTAGAATCGTGGTTACCTTTGGGTGGCAAAGTATTGACTGGGAGCGGGTACAGGAGAGTTCTGAGGAGCTGCTGGGATGTTTGATATCTTGATCTGGGCAGTTGTACACATATGTAAAATTAATCAAGCTGTCCCTTTAAGATTTGTGCCCTTTGCTGTATGGGAGCTATATCTCAATGAAGTAATTTTATACAATGATTGTGTTAGACTAAAAAAAAAAATAATGATATGGAAACGTGGGTTAGGAAACGGTTGGTTTTTCCTGGGAGAATGGGATGCACACATGAGGGACATTTGGCCTGCTGTGTGGAGGGAATTCGACCTTCTGGTCAAGGTTGCAAGGATTCAGATGTGAGTCAAGAGGCAGTCGTCCAGAGAGAAAGAGGACTGGGGCCAGGAGTAGGGCAGTGGGAGTGGAGGAGAGAAGAGGGCAGGGCATTTCAGAGGTAGAATGAGAAAGGGTCTCAAGTGACTGAAACTGTGTGCGTGGAAGGGTGGCAGGAGAGAAAAGGAGAGGGGAGACTGGATGGCTCTGCGTGCTCTTCTTCTTTGGGTGACTGGGCTGCGGATGCCATGGCTAGTGGAGACGTTTGGAGGAAAAACTCATTTGGAAAATCCTTGAATTATATGACCAGTTGGTTTGACTTGGCCCCAGTCAGAACCAGCATTTGAGTTAATTAATAGCGCCTGATATATGACTTGACTTCTGCTCCTTTTTCGTTCTACAAATACAATCTCAAAGCATGGATCCCTTATGCTTTGTCTGTATGATGTGGGTCCTTTGCGGATCCTTTTCAGTGCACCGGAGAGAAGTTTGAAAATGTTTAATCATGATGATATTTATACATTGATAGATTATGGCACATTCAACACTTAAGTGTCTTCTGTTTCTAAACTCAGGTGTTTTCTGGAGTGTTGCTAAATTTTGTGAAGAAATGCTAACACGAAGTTGTCAATCTGTGGGTGCTCCACTCTGCCAAGTCCAGGAGGCTCGGTACAGCAGTATATATATGGAAGCATGGACTAGCTTCTCTTATTATTGCTGTGTTTGTAAGGGGGTGCTGAAACTCATCTTACAGTTTCTGCTTATTTTGAGCTCTTAGAGTTGAGTGCTATGGTGATTTAGGATGGTGTTCACCCAGAGACATTGTGGGCCTAGCAAAAGACTTTTGGAGACAGAAGGAAACTTGGCTTCTGTTTGCTTACTGCCGCTTGACAAAACTGGCTCCTTTTGTTTAAAGCCTAAATAATGTGTTTTGAGTGAATATTCTTTTTCATTTTCTCAGTGTTAAAACTGAATGGGTGTTACTGGCTGTCATGGAGGGTTACTGTGGCTTGCACGTGCTGTCTGCACTCTACCTACCAGCCCAGGTCTGCAGATGAATAAGCCACCTTGTTTCCTGGTCTGGGTCCAGGAACTGACATGGCTCCTCCCACTGCTTTTCCTGCTCTGGAGGCAGGGTAAGAAAGAGCTTCCCGTTTCCTGTTTGCCTCCAGCAGAGCACAATTCTAAATGACCCCGCTTCTCTGCCTTTGGAAAGGCAATTGTCCTTTGCTCTTAATCAACCCTCCTGGGAAGTCACCTGCGATTCTTCAGCAAGCCTAGCCTTCTGGAGATAACACTGTTGTTAAGAATTCCTCATCGTGCTGCTTGTTAGAGGGAAAAAAATGAAAATGGTAAAATTGCTAATGAGTAACAGCTATTGTGACAGCTAATTGGAGGAAGACGTTCTGGAATTAAAATATTATTAACTAATCTTTTGAACATTTCTGTGTTTTATTTATTTGGAGTATGTAAGAAATTGTGTCTTTAATCTGGAAATCCTTAAAATAAATGTTTGATTTACATGTTTAAAGGAGAGAATTTTTTTTCTAGGGCAATTTGTTTAAACTTGTGAATTTGAACAGGTGAGTTTTATGCCTCATGAAATCAATGAGGGTTTTCAGTTAAGTTATTCATTTTGTAAGAAGGCCACCAAATTCACATTTGGAGAAAGAAATTTACCTGTGACGTGTTCCTTCCCCTCAGATTCCAGGCTCTGCGTGTTCTGATTCCATTCGTGTAGTCTGTTTTCTTATGCTCTAGGAGTCCCCTGTCCCTGTGAAGTCCATTTACTCATGAGAGCCCTCTGCACCTGCTTTGTCTTTTCCCAAACTCTAGGACAGTGTCTCTCCAGGTGGTTTAGTGGGCATCAGAACCACGTGGAGGGCTTGCTGTAACACAGATTGTTGGGTTTCACCAGAGTTTCTGATTCAGTAGGCCAGGGATGACAGCTGAGAATTTGCATTTCTAACAAATTACCAGATGATGCTGCTGCTGCTATTTCAGGGGCCACACTTTGAGGATCACTGCATTAGCCTTTGCCTGAAACAACTGTGGTAGACGGAGTACTGGACTGCCAGATATGCCCATATCCCAATCCCCAGAACCTGTGAATATGTGAACTTGACAAGACAAAGGGGCTTTACAGCTGTGGTTAAGTTAAAGCTCTTGAGATGGGGTGATGATCCTGGGTTATCCAGCTGGGCCAAGTCATCACAGTGGTCTTTATAAGATAGGATCAGGGGCAGAAAAAAGATGTGATGACAGAAGCAGAGGTTCAGGGGATGCACTTTGAAGATGAAGGAAGTGGTCACAAACCAAGGAATTCAAGTGACCTTTAGAGGATGGAAAAGGCAAGGAGACTCTAGAAAGAACAATACTCTGCCAACATGATGATTTTAGTAAGACTCATTTCAGACTTCTGACCTCAGAACTATAAGATAATAAATGTATGTTGTTTTGATCCACTAGGTTTGCGGTAATAGGTTTCAGCAGCAATTAGAGATGAATACAACATCCTACCCCATATTGAAGGCTACCTAAATTCTCTCCACTTTGGCTCAGATGTTAGCACAGGTCTACCTCAACTGCATCTTCATGATGTTTTTACTCAGTGATTTCAGTTCAGAATTTTCTATCCTCCTGTGAATTCCTAGAGTATTTATTGTCTTGACCAGTTGTATAGATTTAAAGGATCTCGTTCATTTAATGATTTGCTGTATTGCAGACTGCCAGATGAGGCTGACAGTGAGAAGCTAGAATTCCTGCTCTTAAGGAGTTCCTCATCTACCAGGGGAGACAGACGTAACATGACCACCTTAATCATATGTATCACATACAGGATTATGTTACATAACTACATGTGCCTCATGTGTGTATCACATATCATATAGCTACAATAATGTATACTGCCTAGAGTATGATCATTCATTTATATGTCTTTCTATATAGAGATTGTAAACTTCTGGTGGGAAGGGACAATTTCTTTTACTACTGATTTCTTGATGGTAGTAATGGGTCTTTTCTGGAGCTATGTTTATTATTTTTGAAAGCCTGATAGAAACTTTATGCTTTTCTTATATTTATCATTATGTGAATCATCATTTCAGAATTACATTTTATTCGGTCAAGTCTTTTTAAAAGTTTAAGTCTGTAATGGAGAAGGGAAGAGAGATAGGAATTTTTTTTTCAAACTAGCAATTATACTTCATCATGAAAAGAGAACTGAACAAGAGTTAAAAAGATAAAGATCTTGTTTTGTAGCAAACAGGTCTTTTATAAAATGAGTGTGTCTAATTAGATGATCTCTAAGTTTCTTTCATATCTAAAGTTCTGTGGCCTGTAATCTTTTCTTACAACCCAAAGTACACTGCCTTGCATATGAGAAGGACTAGATAAATGAAGTAATCTGAGTGCTATTTTAGAAGTGTCAGAATGTTTTCTATTCCACACATTGCTGTAGTGTAAGCATCCTCGTTTCTAGAAAAAAATGGCGTTCTCAAACATAAAGTTAAATAAAAGTTCAGACTTAGGATAAAATGACTTCTTTGAAAATTAGTTCAGATGAGTTAATGTCCTGTACCAACTTAGCATATATGTGATGCTTCTTGTTCTCTATTAACTCAAGAAATGTCACAGTGTCCTAAACCCCTTGCAGCATGAGGGGAAGGCTGTTTAAATAGCACAAAGTGAAGTAGAGATTTGGCAATCAGTGGGTCAATTTGACAAACGTAGGTTATGAGAGATTATGATTCACTGTAGGACAATTCTTCAAAAATCATCAATCAGGATGCTGCTGGTAAGCTGAATTGCAGATTGGTTCTTCAACTGACAACAATTAGAAATGATGGATAAAATTAAAAATATATATATTTGAAAGCATCTGAGCATTACCAAGACAGAGGTTGAGGGGGCCAAGATACTGGAGAGAAGAAAAGCACAAAAATGAACTCAACTTTTGTCGCCAGTTTCTCTCTTAAGGCATTGGGTGATTCAAATGGAGGATGAAACATGGAAAAAGCAGAACAGAAAATGATGGCTGAGAAGCTGAGTTTCCACCAGTGTTATATAGCCAAAGAAGCAATATTGGAACCTAGGACCTGTCAAGAAGGAGGGCCTCTCATAAACAAAACATTCCGGGTTTTCATTTGGGATCCACAATGCAGTCCCAGGAGTAAGAATGAAGTAGAAATAGACAACTTTTACAAAAAGACAAAATACCTTTTTATGCCAGCTCAGTTGGATTAAGGTCATCTGTTCTTACTCTGAATGTCTGCCAGAAGCAAAAGTAAATCATCTCTAGAGCACTATATTATTACACAGAGCTCCAGATTATCTGTATAGATTTTTTATCCCCAATGTCTGGCAATTTACTAGGCATACCAGAAGACAAAACCAAATGATCAAAAATCAAGGGGAAAAAAATACCCAGACAGTAGATATAGCCCAAAATATCCTGATATTTGAGGTAGTAGACAAAGGCTTTAAAATAATATGTTTAGCATTATGCTATACACCAGAAATTGATACAACATTGTGAATTGACTATACTTTAATAAAAATAAAATAAAATAATATGTTCAAGAGATAAGATGACAAGGTGGAAAATTTCTGCAGAGAACTTGAAACCGTGAAAGAAATCTAAATAGTTTTACAACTGAAAATTTCAATAATTGAAATTAAGAATTGAATAGATGGGTTTAAAAGCATACTAGACAGAGCCAAAAAAAAAAAAAAAAAAAAAAAAAAAGACCGAAAGAAAACATCAGGACTGAAGAATCAAGAGAAGAAAGTATGGAAAATACAAAATTCAACGTAAGAAACATAGGGACATACTGAAAAGATCTAACACGTATATGATTGGACTGTCAGGAGAGGAAAGAGAGAATAGAGCAGACTCAATATTTAAATAATGATGAGAGGTCTCTGAAACTGATGGAAGATATCAAGCCACTGATACAAAAGGACCCCAAGCAAGATAAATATATTCACTCTGAGGCCTGGATTATCAGAATTATTTACTTCAGCAGACTGCTGGTTTTCCCAACTAAAACATTACAGTTTCCACTGAGATGTAAGCAAAATTGTTGATTAACATTGTCAGGAAAATCCCTTAAGAGAAATAGATGCTATCACATGCCCTTTGTCCTTGCCCACTTCCTCCTCCCTGCTTCTTGGAATGAGGCATGCTTGAATATCAGCAGCTATATCGCTTCATTATGCCAGTGTAGTGGTTAATTTTATGTGTCAACTTTTTATGTGTAATATTCCTCCCTTTTCTCCTAAGTTTTATGTTTTACATATTAAGTCTGAGATCCATTTTGAATTAATTTTTGTATAAGGTATGAGACTTAGGTCAAGATTTTCTTTCTTTCTTTCTTTTCTCCCTCCCTCCTTCCTTCCTTTCTCTTTCTCTCTCTCTTTTCCTCCCTCTTTTCCTCCCTCCCTCTCTCTCTCTGCCTATGGATGTCCAAATTATACAGCATCTTGAAAAGACTGTCTTTCCTTCATTGAATTGTTTTGCACTTTCATCAAAAACCAATTGGGCATATTTTTGTGGCTCTACTTCTGAGTTCTCTATTCTTTTCCATTGGTCTATATGTCCATCCCCCTGACAGTACCTCACAGTCCACTTATTACTATAGCTATATCATGTCTTGAAGTTGGGTAGGCTAAACCTCCCATTTTCTTTTTCAAAATTATTTTAGCTATTGTGTGGTTTTAGCTGTTGTGTAGTTTTCATCATGCATCATACAGGTTTTGTACATGTTTTGTTAAATTTATACCTAAGATTTCATTTTATTTGAGTGATTGTAAATGGAACTGTATTTTTTAATGTTTTAGTGTGTTTATTGCTAGTATATAGAAGTATGACTGAGTTTAGTTTGCTTATATTTTATCCTGTGACCTTGCTGAACTCACTTATTAGGTCTGGGAATTTTTTTGTAGATTCCTTTGGGTTTTTCTGTGTTGACAATTATGTCATTTGAAAATGGGGACAGTTTTATTTCTTCCTTTATGGTCTGTTTGTCTTTTATTTCCTTTTCATACCTTATTGCTCTGGCTAGAACTTCCAGCACTGTCTTGAATAAGAGTGCTAAGAGTGTCTGTCCTGCCTTGTTCCTGATCTTAGAAGGAAAGCATTGTTTTCACCATTAAGTATAATGTTAGTTTCAAGTTCTGAAAGATGCTTTTATCAAACTGAGGAAGTTCGTCTCTATTCTTATTTTTCTGAGAGTGTTTAACATGAATGTATTGGATTTTTGTCAAATGCTTTTTTTTGTATTGATTAATACTATCATGTGATTTTTTCTTCCTCAGTCTGTTAATATGGTACATTACATTGATGAATTTTCAAATACTGACCTGGCCTTCATCCCTGGTATAAACCCCACTTGATGTATAATGACATGAAATTCTTATATATTGCTGAATTCTATTTGCTAATATTTTGTTAATGATTTTTCCTTTTATTCATGAAGGATATTAATCTGTAGTTTTCTTTTATTGTACTGTCTTTTTCTCATTTTGATATCAGAGTAATGCTAGCAGAGAAATGAATTGGGAAGAATTTCCTTCTATGTCCTGGAAGAGATTGTATAGAATTGGTATTAATTCTTCTTTAAATATTTGGTAGAATCCTCTACCAGGGAATCCATCTAGCTCTGGAGGTTTCTTTGGTGGGGTTTTTTCAGCTGTGAACTCAATTTCCTTAATAGTTACATGGCTATTCAAATTATCTCTTTCCTATTGTATGAATTGTGGTGATTTGTGTTTTTCAAGGAGTTGATCCATTTTGTCTAGGTGGTTAAACATGTGTGTAGGTTTTTTTGTGGTCTTCTCTTACTCTACTTCTGATGTCTGCAGAGTCTGTAGTGCTGTCCTTTTATCATTTCTGATACTTATATTGGCAAGGTTTGTCTTCTCTTTTTCATCAGTCTTGCTAGAGGTTTGTCAATTTTTCTGATCTTTTCAAAGCACCAGCTCTTTGTTTTGTTGATTTTTCTATCCTGTTTTTTTTTCATTTTCAATTTCATTGATTTTGCTAATTTCTACTCTTTATTATTTCCTTCCTGCCAATCTGCCTTCTCTTCACCTTTCAGAGTCTTTTTGTATTTGTTTTATATATAATGTCTGGGTTTTTAGATATAGTTAATGGGAGGAATAGGGAAAAGTATCCCTACTCCATCTTCCCAGAATGCACCTCTTGTTTTTGTGTGGATAATGTCCTTGGATTTTACTGACCATAGGTCAAGTTCAACCTTCATCTTTTTTGTATTACGGCACAACCTTTGAAAATACGAAGTGTGTTGGGGAATAGATTTTTGTGGTGGTTTTTCATTCTTGTAATGGAGGTTCAGTAAGTAATTATTAGAAGTGGATAACCCATAGGCCTTAGGGCACGGGTGCCTAATTAATGAATAATTACAGCAGACCTAACACTTCTCCTGCACTTGTACTACAGGACTTCTCCCAATCAGCTGACTTCTTGGTGAGGACGGGAAGCAGCAGTAGGCTCGGAAACCTTGTTGTCAACTTCCTTTCTCCCTCTTTTCTCCCTCCCTCTTCCCTTGCTTCAAAATGACCTCAAATCTGAATGAAGAAGAGTAACACCATTTCATGATAGAAATAACAAAAGTCATACTTGACTTTATAATATTTATATGCTTCAAAAAACAGTTTAATTGTACTCATTTAAGGTTTTACATTAACCATGGGTCAGTTTCCTACTACAGTGGTTCTTACTTTTTGGTTACCCTTTATCATTATGATGTGAAAATCATGCTGAAGGGGAAATTGTTTTGCATATAATGAGTATAACTTGCATCCCAGGGGCCTTGAAATGCAGTTTACTTATCTAAATACAAAAGACAGCAGTCTAAACATAGATTTCTCCATAGTCAAGCTCTTCCTGTGAAGGCTTAAAAAAAAAAGCCTAGGGAACTGTCACACTTCCCATTGTTATTCACACACTTGTTTGGGATCTGATGGAGGCAGCTGCCAGAGGCCTGACATTTCAGGGAGCGAAGCAGGACAAGAGTTGGAAGTCTCTGGTCTGAGCTGCACTCTTAAATCACCACAGCCCTTGAGCTTTCTTGAAAAGGTGGCCATGGTTGTAGCATGTGGATAGATGCTTCCTGTAGTAACACAAATTCAGTTACCTAACACCATGTCTGAATACTCCAGAATTCAGAATACAAATTCCACCAAATCCTGTGAATTGCTTTAAACTCTGCTCCATCAAGTCTACAAATACAGTTTATCAAGAAATGACCATGTGCTGGGCACTATGCTTAGAGGCTGTTGGGGATACAAAGATAAACAAGCCCCAGTCCTTGACTTTAAAGAGTAAATCATCTAGAGGGGATATAAAAATGTACACAGATGACTGCTGTACAATGTGCTTGAAATGAGGCTTCATGAAGGAGTTGCCGTTTGAACTGAATCTTGAAGGATTGTTTAGTGGCTGCAAGCAGCAGAGATGGACTCTCGCTAATTGAGAAGGGAAGGGTGGGAGGAAAAGAGGGGAATCTATTGGAGATCGTGGGAGTATCTCCTGAACTAAAATAAAAGCTGAACCTCTAAGGGAACAGGCATTGTGGATTGATGTAAGGAGACTGGGGGCAGATTTTTTTTCAGAGTGTGGTATGTAGGATGGGTCAACTCCAACACAATTGGGTTGGATCACTCCTCTCAGGGTACATGTTTTAAGGCAAGAGGGCCTGGTAGTTATGACTTGGATCATGTGTCCACCTCTTGGCCAGTGCAGTGCCAGGGAGTCATTCCTTCAAGGAAGATCCTAAGCACTAATCAAAGGCTTAGGTGTTGGGCGGCACAAACCACAGACAGGTGGAGGGAGTAGATGAACAGAGATACAGAGGCAGGGAAATAAGGAGCATGTTTGAGCATCGCAGGGAATCTAGTCTGTCTGGAGCATAAGGCAAAGGAGGCGACTACGGTGGGAGAGATGCAGAAGGAGAGGCCGTGGCTGGGAGTGGGAGGAGCAGATCTGTTAAGACCTGGTCTTTAAGAACAGTTTTCTGGAAACAGACTTGGGTTGTGAAAAGAAAAGACTGCATTCAAAAGGAGGTTGCTTAGGGGAGACAGGAGAGAAGGCTTAAAATGATACTGTACTTTACTTACCACTAAAAAACATCAACGATGTCCCTGCATTTTATTTTCACCCAGCAAAGACGACAGGGCATGCATTAGTTACTCCTTTTAGTACCAGAAGCTGGAGAATCTAAGGACCTGTTCTAGATCCTGGGATGGGTAAGGGGGAGCCAGAGCCCACCTTCAGGCCACCTGCTGGGGCTCCTCTAACACATGAGACCCTGCAGCCGCATCCAGCCGACTTGGCTTCACTGTACTACAGGCCGGAACTCTTTTTTTTTTTTTTTTTTTTACCCCGGGATGATGCTCTTTTGAGGCTGTGCCCTTGAGTAAACAGCTCCAGTCTATCTGAATCTTAGCTTGTGCCTGACGTGCGTATGTGGCCTGAATGGGGTTTTTCTTCCTCCCTCTTGAGAGGATTTTCCAAGAGGAGTTTCAGAAATAACCTGCGGTCATATTGAACCTGTGCTCAGCAGCTGAGTGTCAGGAAGATGATGCATGGGAGGAAACAGAACAGTGGGGCGGCTAGGAACAGTGGGCTCTGGAGAGTCGGATTGCTTAGATTAAAATCCCTGCTCTGTCTCTTACTCGCTCTGCGGCCTTGGTCCAGATACTTGTCTCTCTAAAGCTCAGTTTCTTCATCTGTAACATGGACTTAGTAAGGGATCGACCCCATGGAGTTGCTGAGAGGGTTAGATGAGATCATGCTTGAGAGACATAGTAAGTGCTTAATACGGTGATTTGTTGTTATTACCTTAATTAAAATATGGCTGGCGAAGGATTCCAAATAGTTTTGTGACATTTGAGCTTCAGTGCCATCTAGTGGCCGGGACATTTCAGAATGTGCTGTGGGCCTAGATGGTGCACCCAGAGGTGACAGAGGGCCTGCTGTTCTGCAGCTGAATGAAATGCTGCTAACTGATTTCAAAGGGGAGTCTTGGGCATGCCAGCCAGGACTGGAAACATTGTGTGACCTCATTCCTGTCCTGAGTTGCATAAAGAGTACAACTTTGTCTCTGCAGACAGAACAGGAAGTCAGACCTTGGATCCTCTGGTGCCTTCTCTTCCTTGGACTGGCCACACAGAGGAACTCTGTGTTTCCAATAGGTGTAGCAGCCTCTTGGAGCAATGCAGACTCCACACGGATTTGCCAGCGTAGTGGTGAGGAATGTGATGATGGCCGTCACGTGATTTGTGACTCATGAACAGGATGACATCAGTAAGGTGCTTAACCTCTTTAAGCCTCTGGGGGTGTGGAGAGAAACGGCACCTACCTTACAGAGTTTTCCTGCCAGTGCACATCTGTGCTTAGCATATGCCTGATGCATGGAAGGTGCTCCGTAAACATTAGCCATGCTTAGTGTTCACTTATAAATTTTTTTTTATTGAGGCATAGTTGATGTACAATATTATATAAATTACAGGTGTGCAATGTAATAATTTATAATTTTTAATGGTTATAAAATATTGGCTGTATTCCTTGTGTTGTATGATACATCCTTGTAACTTATTTATTTTATACATAATAATTTGTACCTCTTAATCCCCTATCCCTGTCTTGCCCTCCTCACTTCCCTCTCCCTACTGGTTACCACCAGTTTGTTCTCTACATCTGTGAGCCTGTTTCTTTTTTAGTATATTCACTAGTTCATTTTTCTTTTAGACTTCACATGTAAGTGATATCATGTAGTATTTGTCTTTCTCTAACTTATTTCACTTAGCATAATGCCCTCCAAGTCCATCCGTATTGTTGCCAATGGAAAAACTTCATTTTTAATGGCAAAGTAATATTCTATTATATATATATATATACACACACACAACATCTTCTTTATCCAGTCATCTGTCAGTGGACACTTAGGTTGCTTCCATGTCTTGGCTATTGTAAATAGTGCTGCTATGAACTTTGGGGTGCATGTATCTTTTCAAATTTGTGTTTTTGTTTTTTTTGGATATATACCCAGGAGTGGGATTTCTGATTCATACGGTAGTTCTGTTTTTATTTTATTTTATTTTTTTAATTTTTTTTATTTTTAACATTTTTTATTGATTTATAATCATTTTACAATGTTGTGTCAAATTCCAGTGTTTGGCACAATTTTTCAGTCATTCATCAACATATACACACTCATTGGCACATTTTTTTCTCTGTGAGTTATCATAACATTTGGTAGTTCTGTTTTTAGTTCTTTGAGAAACCTCCATACTGTTTTCCACAGTGTCTGCACCAGTATACTTTCCTCTTAGTTTTCACTTTTTCAGTAGATTCTCGTGTTAAAGGAGGACCTTTCTTCTGTTTCTCTCTATCAGAATATAAACTCCACAAGGGTAGGGATTTTGTCTATTCTGCTTAGTACAGCGTCTCCATTGCCTAGAACAGTTCCTGGTGCATGGTCGGCACATGTAAATATTTGTTGAATGAATAAATAAATAAATTTTAAAAGAAAAAAAAGGAGGACCTTTCATTTATTCATTCAGTCATTCGGTGGACATATATTAAGAACCTACTATGTAGCAGAACTTAGCTAGATGAAGTCATGCATAAAACAGACACAGCTCCTCATGGTTTGGGTGATGGGCATTAAACAGGCGATTCCCAGGGGAGCTGTGTGTCACTGAGCTCCAGTTGTAGACCTTCCATGTACAGAGGACCTTCCATTGCATCATAGACAGTGTCGATTTCTGCAAATTTACATGACACTTTTAAAGTAGATGGGAGTTAAGTTCCTTGTTCTTAAAAAAAAAAAGTATATTACAGTGATTTTTCAGAATATGAAAGTAAAGTGCTTTGAGGAAGGTAATTTGCCTAAAGGGACTGTGTGGGCTGGTGGTGGACCTGGAAATTACGCTGACGTAGACTTGGATTCCCCCATTATTATGGCTTTGGTGGCTCAGGTGACCAGTTTTACCTTGTTGAAAGGCTAAAGAGCATCCTGTTTATTTTTTACATGTCTGTATAATCCATTTAATCCTCTTCCTCCTCCACCTTTTCTCCACATTAGCCTTATGTTTCTGAACATTTTCTGCCTTCAGTTCACAGGAATTTATCCAGCTCCCAAAGTCCCTCTTCTTTCAGAAAACCACTCTGCAATATGTATTAGAGTTGGAATAATTCTTCTAGGCTAAGTCCTAAAGCAGAGATGTCTATGAAGGGCTTGGTGAGGGGTGTGGGGGAGAAGAGAAAATAGCTGTGTATGCTTGGGGAAACATATTCAGTATGATAATGTGTTAGGTAATATATCAAGCAATATCATACTGTATGCATGAAATAGTCTGTACGATACTGAACAATAGAAAGTAAGCGTTCTTTTCATTATATAATCAACAAAATTTTCCTGCCTAGAAGATAGATAAACCCTTTAGGGATTCTTGGGACTGTTCCCGTACAGGGGAGCATACTAAACTCTAGTTGAGACAGTGAGATAATGTATTTTTTTCATTTATCAAAATGGAACATGGATTAAAACAAAATTGGCCAAGAAACCTAAAGGCTGGAAAATGTCTGTTTATCTTCAGATATCTCCTCAATGGACATTGCTTGGGAATTCCCAAAGTAACAGCAACAGCGATGATGGTGGTGACGCTGATTCTGTGCCAGCCTCTCTGCTGGGAACATACCGCACAGTACCTTGTCACCTCATCACGTCTTCCCCTCTTCGAGGAGGAAGGTAAGAAGCGTTGTGGTGGGAAGACGGCTCCTGGGGCTGCTTCAGCCCGGTTCAATGACTTTCCTGGGGTCACTTACTCTTTTCTCTCCCGGCCCTGCATGCCTACTTCGGTGCTCTTTGCTGCCTGAATAGCAGGCACCTTCCTTGATCCTACTTGGCAGTCGTTTTCATAAATTCGTTTCCCTTCATGTCAGTGTGTTCTGCAGCCTCTACAGGATAATTAAAAAGTTAATTTTATAATAGTTAATATTAGTGTAGCTTTTCAAGGTCAGAGTCTTCTCCCCAAATCCCACTTTTTTATTTCCTTCTTAGCCTCTATTGTTGAGCATTTCTGCAAAAGGAGTTTCTGTTTACACACCGCTGGCAGGGAGAGAACAGAATCTTTCCTACACAGTTGTTTTTTGACTTTAAAAATATTTGGCTTAAAAATGTGTTTTTGTGGGATCTTCTTTTTTCATTTTGTTCTGTAGGACTGGTTTGTTGCTGCTGATCAACTTTTGCCTAAAAGTTCCTGTTACTGAATAGATTTCCAGTAGATCCTAGACTGAGATGATGTACTTTTAGAATGTCTTTCTAGGTATATTAGGGAAGAAATAGCTATGTACTTAAAATAAAGCTAATTAGACATAGAAAACAAACTTATGGTTACCAGGGGAGAAGGGGGGTGGGAAGGGATAAATTGGGAGTTTGAGATTTGCAGATAAACTACTATATATAAAATAGATAAACAACAAGTTTATACTGGCTAGCACAGGGAACTATATTCAATATCATGTAGTAACCTATAATGAAACAGAATATGAATATATGTATGTATATGTATGACTGAAACATGCTGTACGCCAGAAATTGACACATTATAAACTGACTATACTTCAATAAAAAGTTAAAATAAAGCTGTTTAGGTATTGGCCTTTAGCTTGTGTTCTCCAAAGCATAACAATCATCTAAAGTCTCATTCAAAGTCCTTTATGCTCCAAATGGGCATCTCTGGTTGCATCAGATGCCCTCCTGTATCTCTCCATCTGCAACTCAAACTCTGGTTTACTTGATACTGTGATATGGCATCTCTTTATTCTGTGAAGGGTGGCATTTTAAAGGGCTGTACTTGAATCTATTTTTTGGTGGTGGTGTTGGGGACAGTTAAGGTTCCTGCTTCCCCTGATGGCTTACACAGGAAGCTTAAGGCGTAATCAGACTATAAAATCCTGACCAGAGAGGAGATCGTAATTTCAGCTACAGACTAAGCAGATAACAGACGACGGCTGTTCACTAATCAGAAAGATAAGGGAATGAGTTTGATTCCTCATTAAAAGCTTCATGGTTTAAGTCTTTAAAAAAAAAAAAGAGCTCTGGGTCTTTGCTTATTAAGTTACATAAACAGAGTGCAGGGCCACGGGGGAGAATGGAGACTCTCGGTGCGACCTATAATTAGAAATTTTCCACACAGAGAATAAAAACAGAGACTGGATGCCACTTCCTGACCCCACTCTCCCAAACAGGCTAAGCCATTGGTGGGAGGCAGATAAGAAAACACCCAGGAAAGGAAACCCGAGGAGGCAGTCGGCCTGTTTGCTCTGATGTGACTCAGCTCAAGATCCCTGCATGGAACAGGCCCTTGTAGTTTAAATCACCTCCGAGGCAACTGTAAGAAGAAAGGCTTCCCAGGGCCACGCTGCGCTGGGGAAGAGTGGTTGCCGTGTGAGTCCCGAGTGTAAGGCAGGGATCAGAATCCTGCTCTCCCACTTTTTTGTTATGTGGCTCTGGGAAAACATGTTCACTCTTCTGAGCCTCCGTTTCTTCTTCTGCGTCTTCCTCCTGTGTATCCTTATAGAGCCTTAAATGGCATGAGAATATTGACCCTACCGGTTTGTTGGTAGGTTCCATGAGTCAATAGGCTGGTGAACTATTTGAGGACAGAGATTGCCTGTCAAGCTTATAACACTGTGGCTGACATATAGTAAATGCTCAATTAATATTAACTAAAAAAAATGTTTAAAAAATCCTAGCATGGGTGGAGAAAAGGGCACCCTCTTGCACTGTTGGGGGGAATGTAAATTAGTGCAGTCACTATGGAAAATAGTGTGGAGATTCCTCAAAAAATTAAAAATAGCACTACCATAGGATCCAGCAATTCCACTTCTGGGTATTTATATGAAGAAAATGAAAACACTAATTCAAAAAGATACATGAACCCCAGTGTTCATTGCAGCATTATTTATAATAGCCAAGAAGTGGAAGTGACCTAAGTGTCCATCAATAGCTGAATGGATAAAGAAGATGTAGTATGCATACACAATTGAGTATTATTCAGCCATAAACAAGAATGAAATCTTGCCACTTGCCACAATGTGGATGGACCTAGAGAGTATTATGCTAAGTTAAATAAGTCAGACAGAGAAAGACAAATACTGTATGATTTCACCTATATATGGAATCTAAAAAGCAACACAAATGAACAAATATAACTGAACAGAGACAGAGTCAGAGATACAGGAGGAAACAGATGTTACCAGAGGGGAGGAGGATAAGGGAAGGAGAGAAATTGGTGAGGGAGATTAAGAGGTACAAACTTTCAGTTACAAAATAAGTGAGTCACTGGTATGAAATGTACAGTGTGGGGGAATATAGTCTATAGTCAATAATTGTGTAATATCTTTTTATGATTGACAGGTGACAACTAGATTTATCATGGTGATAATTTTGAAATGTATAGAAATATCAAATGACTGTATTGTGTACCAGGAACTAACATTGTTGTAGGTCAATTATACTTCAAAAACAAGCAGACAAAGCCATAGAAAGAGATCAGATTTGTGGCTACAGAGGTGGGAGAGGTGAGGGGGGGGAGTCTAGGAAGGCAGTCAAAAGGTACCAACTTCCAGTTATAAGATAAATAAATACTAGGGACATAAGGTACAACATGATGAAAGTAATTAACACTGCTGTACTTTATATATGAAAGTAAAGAGAGAAAATCCTGAGTTCTCATCAGAAGGAAAAAATGTATATATTTTCTATTTCTTTAACGTTATATCTATACGAGACGATGGATGTTCACTAAATCTATTGTGGTGATCATTTCATGATGCACGTAAGTCAGATTATTATGCTGTATACCTAAATTTGCACAGTGCTCTATGTCAATCATATCTCAATAAAACTGGAAGAAAAATACTAGTCTGGTGACTGGCACATAACAGGTGCTGGTTAGAATTTTGGTCCTATTTCCCCAGTACATTTTTTTTTCCTTAAAAAAGATGTCACTACTACGGATAGACTTACCATATGACCCAGTAATCCCGCTTCTGGGCATATATCCAAAAGGAACCCTACTCCAAAAAGACACCTGCACCCCAATGTTCATAGCAGTACTATTTACAATAGCCAAGACATGGAAACAGCCTAAATGTCCATCAACAGATGACTGGATAAAGAAGAAGTGGCATATTTATACAATGGAATACTATTCAGCCATAAAAACTGACAACATAACGCCATTTGCAGCAACATGGATGTTCCTGGAGAATGTCACTCTAAGTGAAATAAGCCAGAAAGAGAAAGAAAAATACCATATGAGATCGCTCATATGTGGAATCTAAAAAAAAAAGAACATAAGTACAAAACAGAAACAGACTCATAGACATAGAATACAAACTTGTGGTTGCCAAGGGGATTGGGGGTAGGAAGGGACAGACTGGGATTTCAAAATGTAGAATAGATAAACAAGATTATACTGTATAGCACAGGGAAATATATACAAGATCTTGTGGTAGCTCACATTGAAAAAAATGTGACAATGAGTATATGTATGTTCATGTATAACTGAAAAATTGTGCTCTACACTTGAATTTAACACAACATTGTAAAATGACTATAACTCAATAAAAAATGTTAAAAATAAAATAAAATAAAATAAAATAAAATAAAATAATGTTTTGGTTATACAAAATGTATGTATAGGCCAGATTAAAAAGAAAAAAAAAGATGTCACTAATTAATTGAATGACTTTACATAAGTTTCTTAACCTCTCTGGGCCTAATTTTTCACCTGTAAAAAGAAGTTAGAGTAGTTGCTCTATCTGATAAAGATTTGCTCTTTTCAAAAATCAGATCTACCCCCAACGGAGGCCAATCTCTGATGAATAATTGTAGCTTTGGAGCTTGGTTTAAAAGCAGTTGGTGTAAGAAGAAAAACCTTAACATTTTATTTATTTTTTAAAAATATTTTATTTATTTATTATTGTATTATTTAATTGTTTTATTTTGTTGGGGTGGTAGGGGAAAGTAATTAGGTTTATTTTTAGAAAGGTGCTGGGGAGTGAACCCAGGACCTTGTGCATGCTAAGTATGTACTCTACCCCTGAGCTATACCCTGACCCCCAAACCTTAACATTCTGACTTAACATTCAATTTCACATGAAGAATTCTCTATTCCACCTTGGATAGTCCTGGATAGTCTCCATATCCCATCCAGTGAGTGTACTTTGCGCTCTCCAAAGTGTTCGGATGTGGAAGAGAAAGTCACAGAACTATGAATGACAAGGGAACGGGCTGCCTGGCAAGCTCTCTGGCTGGAGGTTAGACACAGTCCCCTGCACTCTGCGCTGGCCAAAGCAGCCATCCTGGACATGCTGTCAGGTTCTGGGACCCAGAGAAGCTCCAGCATAATTGGAGGTTTCTAGAACTACGTTATATGAGGAACACCATTAGGGATGTGGGATGCTTCGCTTAGAGAAAGCTCTCATGTGATAGTGGTAGCTGAGATAAATGCTTTCAACCATCAGGACTCTTCCAAGTGGCACCAGAAGGCCAAACAAGGGCCAGCGAGAGGCCCACCGATGAGAACCGTGTTCAGGTAGTTGTGTCCCATCCACGCAGTGCTGCCAGCCCTTGTGTCAGGATGTGGGACTCCATCCACGATATGCTACTACATTTTTTAAAAGCTGGTGGCAAAGGTATGTATACAGTCTGATCCCATTTATGTAAAAATGCATGCATATATTTTGTGTATAAACAGAAAATAAGTAAGTAGAATGGAAAGACCACTGTTAAGAAGAGGTACCCCTGGGGAATGGAATTTGGTGCAGTGTAGCAGGAGAATTAATGCTTTGCTTTACAAACTTTCATAATACTTCACATTACGAACTGCTGGATCATTTGAATTATCATGACTTTTTTTAAAGACTAAATGAGAGAAAAGTTGTAGTGAGAGAAAGTAACATATAATGTAAGGAAGAGAATTAGAACCATCAGAACTCAAAAGACAATTGTCAGTCACCTTTGGAAGTACTGAGTTCCCCATCTCTGAAGATAATCCAAGACTTCCTTTAATGGTTACACTTATAACCATTTTAAACCATAATCCTGCACTGAAAAGCAGGAGTTAGGCTATTACTATTACTCTGTTATGAGACTTCCTCTGTTTAATGTTGTTTCTGTTATTCTTTTTTAGTTGTAGGATTATCATGGGCTATTTCCTGAGTAGCTACTGTGTTGTTAGACATTGTGCTTTGCATACACAATCTCATATAATTTTCACAATAATGCATGATAACATTATTATTATTTCCATTTTATGGATGAGGAAACTGAGGCCAAGAGAGGTAAAGCAACTTGTTCAGTGTCACAGAGCAAGAAGTGTGGTAGAGATTTGGAGTGTCAGCTCTCTAACATTAATTCGAACCCCCCCCATCAATTACATCCAAAAAAGTGACCTTGGTAATTGCCTCCTCTCTAAAGACAGTTTCTGATTAATCCAAGCCAACAACTGTAATAAAATTTTTTAATTAACATTTTTTCTCCTCATTATAACTAGTATGATGATTTGGAACTTGTTCGTGTGTTTTTTTTGGGTTAATCTTTCTGAGGAAATGACCTTGACCATGGTGGGACAGGCTGGGCATTCATCTGCCTGGGTGGGTAGGGTGGGAAAACGCGAGGGGAGGGTGTGGAGGTTGGAAACCTTATGTATATAGAATGCAAAGACAAAGGTGCCAGTAACAGTCCCTCCTGACTTGCAAATAAAGTTGAATTCTGCCTGAAGACAGCTATTGTTTTGAGGAAGGCTTTTCTAAATTCCTTCATTTCCCCCTAAAATACACGGAGGAAAAGGCCTTGCTTTCTCGATGAGGGATGAGAAAGCCCAGTTACTAGGCTTGTTGCTCTATCATGTAACACCAGGTAGTGAAGGACCATCCCACCCCTTCCCAGCCCTGAGGAGCGATGGGAAGAGAAGCAGGCAGGGGAGGAAGGGGAGAGGTGAGAAGCAGGCACCTGTCCCCTCTGGGAGGTAACTTCTGAGGGAGGTTATGTGTGAAAAGCAGGCAGAGAAGTTTCAGGGAGCCTGAGGGCTGGGGCCTTGTCTGGCTTTGTGGGCACAGATGGGCCAATTGTCGTCTCTGTAGAGAGGCCCTCAGTGCGTCAGACACTGGAAAAAATGGGTGGCCTTTGGACTTAAGATCTGAGGGAGGCTTCTGGTGGAACAGAGTTCCCAGTTTCCTGAGGCACTGAGGCTAGAGTGGTAGGCTGTCCAGAGAACCCCATGGGCCTGGGCTGCAGAGTAGGTCACAGCAGGTGGTCAACTGAGGGAGGCTGGCTGGCTTCCTCCTGACCCCTCTCAGACCTGCTTGTGGACTGGAGGACCATGTCAGTGGAACAAATGGTGGCTTGGCCTCTGTAAGAACGCTGAGGTCAGGAAGTTGAGGATGCTTGTTTGGGTACCTGAAGACTGCTGAAGGACCCCAAAGTTGACACAGACTGAGCTCACTGAAGAGCAGCACCAGGCCACGGGGCTCCTGCTCATCAAAGTTAAGAAGAGGGGAAGTCATACTCCTTTGTCCACACATCCAGGCCCCTCCAGACCTCACTCAGACCCCACCCAGCCAGGGAGGGGCCGAAGGGCTGAGAAATCTGAGGTTGAGCATTATCTGGAGTGGCACTGTGCAACAGAGCATTCTGCAATGATGCAGATGTTCTAAATGTCCATTATGGTGGCCATGAGCCCCGTGTGGCTGTTAAGCACTTGAAACGTGCCTAGTGACCCTGAGAAAATGAAATATTTTTCAATTTTAATAATTATCTTTTATAGTAAAAAACAATTTAACAACATGAAAGGAGAATTTAAAATGGAAAAGAGTACCACTCATTATCCTTACACCCTTATATGAAGTTGTTTGTATATTCTCTTTGAGTCTCTTTTCTCCTGCATATATTTTTACATTTTCAAAATCATAGAACACATACAAGATAAAAATCAACTTTTAATTATTTTATCTCTAGGGATATCTAGGAAGAGAGCTTAAATATTTATGAGTAAAGGGCAGTGAAAATAAACTTTGTTTCTTTTTTTTTTCTGAGAATTATTTTAAAGAATTAAAAGGGAAATCAAATCATATAGCTGTGTGGGGAATTGAATTTTAAATGTGAACTAATTTAAAAGTAAATAGCCACAAGTGGCTAGTGGCTACCATCCTGGACAGTGAATATATTAGAGGGGCTATTTAATGTACTGGATTGAACTATTTTAAAGTAGAGAGGATGAAAAGGTGATGTCCCTCTAACAAACGGTTATGGTAAAGAACAATGGGTTAATTACAGATCAAATAAATTACCTCTTCTCTGTGTATCCAATGGTTGTGACATACATTTGGGGCTTCACTCTATTATTATTGCTATGAACATATGTTCATTGTCAAAAAATCTGGAAAATACAGATGAGCTAAAAGGAAAAATTAACACCTTTCGTCCCACCACTTCCCCTTTTATTTTAATAAATATCCGTCCAGCCCAGTCATATGTGTGTGGGTGTATATATGTGTATGTATGATTATTTTTAAGAGTGGAATTATAGTGTCCTATTGCTTTATAATTTGTTTTTCCCTTGAATTTTATCACACGTGATCCCCAAATGAAAACACTGGGACTGTCTTCAGTGTTTCTGGGTCATGAATGATGCTTTGGTAAATGTCCTGGTGGCTGAATCTTTGTTCCCAGCCACGACTGTTTTCTTGGCTCCTTCTCTCCTGGGTTGCATGTCCCCCGACTTCTGTGAAGTCTTCTCCCTGGCACATTCATTGTCCCCTTCCCTTCTACCAACCAATCCACCCTGCTCTTTCTCTCCCCCAAGAACCCCGCCTTGTCCCACAGGAAGGAATCAGAGGAAGATAATTTGCCTCACTTGAGTCTAGTTGAGTATTTACCATAATTAAGCCAGACAGGGACAGCAGGTCCCCTCTCTCCTGGTTTGGAGTGGGGTTCTCCTCTTGTCTCCGCATAAGATCTAAGAGGTAAAGAGGCCATACGGTTGTTTCCTGTTTATGGAAACCTCATCTTTCTTCACCTGCCCTTCCTGTTCCTGGCTTCCTGTCTTTGCCTCCATGTGCCCCCCACGATTTCCTGCTCTGTGAGCTGCCATGAGGCTTCTCTGAGCTCACAATGGGAATGTTCTAGAGAATCCCCACTAGATAGGATCTCTTGTGTGTTCCATTTACTCGGCTATAAATGAGTTACAAAACCCCTTTCCAATCTGACGGATTTCCACAGTTTAGAACTATTTCCCCGGCCTGACTCCACTCTCTCAGGGGCAAACCAGGGCTCTGCAGTCATCTCTCTGAGACAGACCATTTAAATGACTAAACAATGACAAGAGTAAAGGAATAGGAAAGAGTCATTCATTGCTGACAATTAGCCTCACGTTGTATGAATCATCCGTCCCTGTTTGTATGCCAGGGTGATTAAGAAGTTACTGTAAAGAATTGCCATAAAAATTATTTTATTCACTTTATTGTGAGAAGGCAGTACGTGCACAAGGCATGAAAGTAAGAAAACACGAGAAAGTACAGAGGGAAAAGTGATTCTCCCTTTTAGGATACCTGCGATGTCTGGTGGGGACACCCCGCCATGTGTGCCAATGTGTATGTGGCTGCACTGAGCACGTAAAAGGTAGCTAGTCCGAACTAGCTGTGCTGTAAGTGTAAAACACACACTGTATTTAAAGACTTACGAAAGGACTCATGTAAAATATCTCATAAATAATTTTTGTATTGATTGCATGTTGAAGTGATAATATTTTGGATATTCTTAAGTGCATTTTTACCTGTTTCTTTTCTCTTTCTTTGTAACAACTAGAAGAAATGAAATTAACACAAGTGGCTCACGTTTGCAGCTTGCATTTTATTTTACCCTAGTGGTGAACACTTAGGTTGTTTCTAATTTTTTCCTGCCAGTTTTTACAGATGATGGAATAATAAATAGCCTTTTATGTATCACACTGGTGCAGTTGGATAAACTAGATCAAAGAGTATTTATTTGCATTTAGTTTCAACAAATGTTGTCAAGTTTGTTTCCTTAGAGGAATTATTCAGCATATATTTATGCCCACACTCCTTAATTCCCTAACACAGGTAATATCAAATATTTGTATCTTTGCCAATCTGATAACTGGCAAACTGTGTGGTTAGTTTATACTACCTAGTCATATGTATTTGTTTAAAATAGGTCTTAGAAAAATAATTATTAATTTTGTGTAGCAGATTGTCATTTTCAAAGCCTTTTCATATGTTTTCTCATAATTGAATTGACTTGCAATAACCTGGTGGTTTAATGGTTTTACCTAGAAGCAAACCAAAGCTGAGATAAGGAGGAGAAATGACCTTTGGGTGTGGTAAATACTTAAATTCATTTCATTCTCAACACAATATGGAAGTGGATTTTATAGGCTTTGTTATTCCCATTTTACAGATGAGGACACTGAGGCTCCACATGGTCACGTGACTCAGAAATCACACAGCAAATAGAGGGGTTAATGGTGCAGCTTTTCTGTCAGACAAGCATGAGTGAACTACTTTACTAGCTGTGTGAACTTGAACAAGTGTATTCATATGTAAAATTGAGGGAGTAAAAGTATCTACCCCTCCCCCCCAAAAGTACCTGCCCAGGGAGGGGGGTAGTGTCAGAATTAACTGAGGGAGTGTATGTAGTTAGCACAGTGCCTGGCACTCAGCAAGCCTTTAAACGTGTGTGTATGTGTATGTGTGTGTATGTGTGTGTTTGTGTCTATGTGTGTGTACATGTGTCTGTGTGTGTGTGTGTGTGTGTGTGCGCCAAGTTTCAAACCCAGGCTCTTGGTTTCCTGAGCTTCCACTTCATTTTCTCCATCCTAGTGACTCAGTCCCTCTGGGCAGTAAGCCTCAGTTTTCTGACCCAGTTATTATCTTTGTGCGAGTTGGGGGAAGGGCAGGAGCTGGTGGGGCAGGGGTAGTTATTTCCAGGTTTCCGTATGCCTGTCACCTCCTCTCCAGCTAGGGAAGGGGTCGACCCTTTCAGTACCCAATTATCTACTTCATCAAATGGGTCATGGGGTAGTATTGATAAAGTGGAGACTCATACAGGCTTTGACATCTTGGAGCAAAATAAGTTGCAAGCCGCAGGGACTTGTGAACGGAAAGGTGACACTTGCACTGGGGACCTGTGAGGAGTTATGAGGAGTTAGCCACGGTGCAGGCACACTGTTGGTTAGGGTAAGCCAGTCATCGTATATTTAGATGGCCCCCAAATCAAGTAAGTAATTACAATCCAGTGAACTGCAATTGTGAAATTGAGCAGAACCCTGTGTGATTTTAGGAGGGTCTTTATTCTTTCCCTTTCGAAAAAAAAAATGACAGGAAGTAAGTGATCAGGAAGCTCAGGAACAATAGCCTTTTCCTGGAAGAGTGGCTCTGAAGTGATGACTAAACGTTCAGACACGCTGGGCTTAACCGGCAGAGGCTGGGGCCGTGGCCGCGGGAGAGAGGGGCCAGAGGTGACTTACGGGAGAGGGACAGAGCTGCTGTTCAGCTGAAGTGTGTTACCGACTACTCCCTGTCTGGTGGAAATAAGTGAGAGGTTACGGCAAGGTTACTTTGGACCTGGAGACCATCAAGTTGTTAATTGGCAAAAACTGCTACCTGACTCGAAGCCTTTAAAAAGTTCTTAGTATCAGGCAGGAACATGCAGGAGCGGCTGCTTTCATTTGCTTCAATAAAGGAAACCTCCTACAGGTCTTTGGAACCTCTCAAAGATGGTAGCACCACTAGCCGACAGCGAAGGTCTGTTGGCCTGTTGGTCGTCTGTCTTTTAATCCACTGAATTCCGTGTTTTGAAAGACTTTGCATGACTAGCAGCATTTATTAAGCCAAGGGTTGTTTTTCTGTTTATAATTAATCGTAATTTGTAAAAAAGAAAACTACTGCTCTGAGTGTCTTAGCCTGCTGTAGTCCGTGTTATCACCTCGAATTAATGTAATTTGGGGCACGAGCAGAGACGCGCGATGCTTAGGCAATCCTAAACCACCTTCTTACCAGCAAATGGGTGATTCTTCCTAGGCTTTGTGAAATGCTGAAAAATCCCTCAGGAGCCCCTTGTTTTAGCTCCTCAGACCCTTTAGGAAATAAGGAGCCTTCATGTCTGTTTTGCAAACTAAAGAAAGGAGGGGGTTCCTTTCCAATAGAGCATCAGATTCAAGTACCATCAATCTTTTTATCTCTTTGAGAAATATTTAAAGATGAGAAAGAAAAAATCATTCATAATCTGACCTCTTAAATTATATAAGAAGAGAGTCTTCTCTCATTCCATGTTCTTGAGGTAACACTGTGAAAAAAAAGATGTGTATTCCCCTCATTTCCTTTGGTAACTGTGTAATTTTATATATATATATATACACACACACACATATAAAGTTATATATTTATACATCTACTCTCTTTAAACAGAATGGGATGCAATTTGCTGTTTTTTACTTGATTCTCTACATCAGCACATAGAATTATTCCTCTTTAAAAATGGTTACAACATAGTTGACATTTAGTCAAAGTTTATTATGTGCTATTTATTCTTCTAAGCATTTCCAAGTATAACTCACTTAATCCTCACAATCCTCTAAGGGAATCACTTTTCTCGTTCCCATTTTACAGAGGGAAGAGATGGCGGCATTGAGAGGCTGAGTGATTTGCCGGGGATCCTTCACCATTAGTGCAGCCAGGACCCCAGCTCAGGCAGTTCTGCTCTGTCACCCACACAACTCACTCCATCGCTCACATGTGCGGCCACTGTGCCACGGACGGATCACAGCTCAGTCAGCCATTCCAATTTTTCTCTTCTTTGTTATTTCAGAGCTTAATGAACACCTTTGTACATACATCTTTATGTCCTTTTGCTTTTCTCTCTGAGGTGTTAGTTCCTAGAAGTGGGATTGCTGGGTCAAAGAACAGATGTATATACAATTTCAATTAAATTTATTTTTGAGCACCTACTGTGTGCCAAATACATTTTCCCATTTACCATCCTATTGCAATCTCATGCAGTCTCATGTATATTTATTATGATCATCCTCATAACTGGTAAAGCTTCCTCCTGAATCCCACAGCTAATCCCAACATGAAGTCCCAACCCCAGTCTCCTGGCTCCACATCTTGCATGAAATCCACTGTACTCTACCTTCTAGTGCTGTAATCACAATGGTTTTTTTCTTTTGTGTGATTTTTTCTTGGGAGCCAGAATTTAAGCTTAAACCACCAAGCCAGTCATTGCCATAGGGTCTCTGTTCTCTCTCAGTTGAGACAGGGATTTGTGCTTCTGGAAAAAATCAGTATTTCTTTTGAGTTAATGTAACTAGAAGTGTGTTGATCTTGCAAAATGACTCCTATAGTTTTTTTCTTCCTGTTTTGAGATATAATTGACATACAGCATTGTATACGTTTAAGATGTACAGCATCATGATTTGACATATAAGCATCATGAAATGATTCTCACAAGTTCAGTGAATATCCATCATCTCATATAGATACAAAGTAAAAGAAAAAGAAAAACAGTGTTTTCCTTATGATGAAAACTCTCAGGATTCCCTCTCCTAATGACGTTCGCATACACCATACAGCAGTGTTGATTATGTTAATCATGTTGCACCTGACATCCCTGGTACTTATTTATCTTATAACTGGAAGTTTCTGCCTTTTGACCACCTTCATCCAATCCCTGTAGTTTTAATTATTCCTAATGTTTTAACATGCTTTACATTAAAGAATACAGTCTATACAATTTTTCAAAAACCATGTGTTTGCATTGCAGACATTCTAAAAAGAGAATCATAGCTTTACTAAAAAATATAAACATCGTCCGATCATGGAACAACAGATTAGGCCATATGTGAATTTTCTAGGTTTCTTCTTTCTTGTCTCTTCTCCATTTTTGTGTGATGTCACTGCTCTGCTACTTGTTAACAAGTTAACCTTGGGCAAGCTAAGCCAAATTTCCTCATCTGGAAAATAACAAAAGTATCCCATTCTGTGTAATAATTGTGAGGACTGAACCAACTAATTGGCACCCAGCATCTGACGCTGTGCCTGGCACCCAGGTGGCCTGAATCAGCGTTAGCAGGGAGCAGTGGCAGCGGCACAAACCACGTCAAGACTGGACAGTTAGCTGGCAATCAAACAAGGTTCAGTCTGGTTTTCCAAAAGAGAGGATGGAGAAGGCCTCTTATGATTCAAATGAGCTTATTTGGCTTTTGGACTGAGTGGGGTGAGAAGACACGAGCATGAAATAAAGCTGACCACTAAGTGGGCACCACCGGCAGCCCCTTCCCAGGTGCCCTCCTCTGGAAAACCTCCTCCAGGTCCCCGCCAGCTTCTCTGACCAGCTGGCCTCTCTACATCCTCCTGCCTTCACAGTTCCATCTTTAACCTTTTCCATTTCTCGTCTACTGTCTCTCACTGGTGATCTATTTATGCTTGGGTGGTTATAGAAACTTCTGGAATAATTAAGGATAGAGAAGAAGGAAGTGATTTTATGTTATGAAGATGGTAGGAGAGAGGGTTGGGAATGTTGACTAACTTAGAGATGGGAGCAGGGCAGGAAGGAATTCAGTTTAAAATGTCAGCTTTTGGATTTGATGTTCTCCATTGGCTTTATGAATTTGCGGTTAATTGAGTCTTTTTGCCAAAATGATCAAATGCTTTTGCATCTGGGGTAAGTTGATATGGATTAATCAGACTCTGTGAAGTGTGTGGAGGAGTGTATTACCTATCTAGGTGTGTGTGGGAGCAGGTCCACCAGATGTGAAATTCAAATTAGTCCACGAAGTTGCTCCCTGCAGCTAGGGTGAAGGTTTATCTGGGAAAGAGAATCTGTTGGCTTAAACAACTCTTTGGTTTTAATCCATGGTTCCCATAGTCTCTGTATTTAATAATTAAGAGTTGGCTCTATACCAGTAATGTGGAAGCTTCAGGATTAATATGGGGGAGTTTGGGTGAATAATGTTTTGATGCTTCCTATTACCTGTAGATGACTATTGGGTCTTATAGACTAGCCAGGAAATCTCATGAAAAGAACTCCTTTGTTGATATATTGGCTCCTGTTTTATTGTGTTTGGTGCAGTGATCTAATGAACGTAATTTTTACTTATGGGTTGGACTGAGAAGCTGAGGAGCTCAATACTGAAAAAAAGGACCAGGGGAAAAATGAATTAATGAAACCTTGCCAAGGTCTGAGTGAAGAATGCCTGTCCAGTGACCTTCTTCTGCACAGAGTCTGGCTCTTTCTTTTGGAAAGTCACATCTCCCTGACATTGATCTTATGGTTTGGATGGAGATAGTACTACCCTCTGTTTCTAGTGGGAACTCAGTTCCAACCAGTGAGAACTCCACATCCCTCCAGCCACAGAAACTAATCCTGGGGTTGGCCCTTGACCAATGCCAGAACAGACAGAGTCAGTCCTGAGCCTCTTCCTCAAGAGCCTCTTACTTATTCTTGGGAGAGGGACCATTTATTTCTGCTGGGATTGCTAAACTGAGCGGGTACACCCAGACCTGCTGGACACCATCTTGCTGCCACAGAAGAGCCTGCCAGAGAAGAAATCCAATGTGAAGGGAAGAGCCAGGGATGGATACTAATTCCTGATGGCACCATGTGAGTATCTGGACCCAGTCATACTTCAGGTCAGAATGACTTGGATGTTTGTTATACAAACAAATAAAAAGTCTTTTGTTGTCGTTGTTGAAGTCAGTAATAACTTGACTTCTAAGTCTTCTATACCCAGAAAGGGAGAATCTATCAATATACAAATTTATAGCCTAGAGAAATAAATGTCAGATTCTGTTAATTTTCATGGTGTTGAAAAAAGAAAAATATCTCAGTGATGAGACTGTTTTCCTATTGGCTAGTTTCCAAAATGTGTCTGGATGAGGAATCATACTGTTCTTTTTCTTGCTCTAAAATGTATTTCTGACAGCCACATAGTGTTCAGATAGCCGATGATCATGGAGAAATCCCCTGTCTGCTCAGCCTTATCGTTCTCAGCGGATCTCTGTTTTGCAAAGACTAGGTGTCCCTTTTCCCTCTTTTGTCTTTGCTCTACGCATCCTATGTCTTATATGGAGACCTGTGGAAACCAAGTTTCTCTTTTCAGATGAGCATCTCCCCTTGTTAACAAGTGAATCACACTGACAGTACAGACTGTCCTTACCCTCCTGTAAGGTAAAGACAAGGCTTAATGACAAGGGGGCATAGAAGTAGGAACTTCTTTACTCCAGATGTCTGCTTTACACTGTAGAAAACCATGCTCGATTGATAAGAATTTATTTCATATTCTGTACCAGTTTGCAGTGTCAGATGAGACCCAGCACTGGCCTGAGCATCTCTAGATTAGGGGTTGGGAACTCAAGTGCCTGCAGGTGCGAGGCAGCTGGCAGAGTTGGGTGAAGTGGACCAGGTTGGGGCTGAGTGCTTGCTTGCTTGCTTGCTTGCATGACTGAAGGGAGCTGTCACCATTCAGCACCATCCGAGGGCCATGTGCACGTGCAGCGTGGGCTCTGTGCTGCCGGATCTTATATGCTTCACCAGAGGTCCTGGAACCCAGAAGTCATCAGTTTGCAACCACTGACTTGATAATAACATCAGTGATTGTTCCAGGTGGCTGGATGTTGGGTTATATTTAAACCTAATTTAGTTTACTTTGAATGGAATCCAAAGCATCGTGGTTTAGAGCAGACTCTGGTGTCAGGCCGACCTGGGTTTGTGGCCTGGCTTTGACACTTACTAATATCATGACCTTAGCCAACGAATTTAACATCTTGGAGATGCTGTCTCCACATTTGTGAAATGGGGTTGCATCTGCCTTGTGGGTGGGCTTAGGGGCAGCAGAACTTGACATTAAATGGCATGATATTCTTAAAACTCTTAGGCAGTGGTTTTGTAAAGCTTTCATAAATGCTGGCAACTCTATGACTAGAGCTAACAGAAATCCATGTAAGATGTTTTTTGTATTCTCAGAAGAAGAAAATCAAAGAGACAATATTATGTCGTGGTTAAGAGTGGGACAAACCCTCGAGTCAGTCTTGCTCTCTGTCCAGACATGAGCCTTTAGCCTCAGTTTTCTCATCTGTAAAATGGAGATCTAAGGTTGTCTATCCCAAAAGACTGCAGATTACATGACTTAACACTTATAACTGAGTTAACATTCCTAAACATTTAGAACAGAGCCTGACACACAGTAAGGGCTATGGGAGTGGAAGTTTATAATCCTATGATTGCAATGATGTTTTAACAGCTCTTAAAACTTTGTCACTTGAGTAAGACTGTACATACACTCTAGAACTTATGGTTTACATTATGCTGACTTTAATAGCACCTGGTGCAATTATTTTTAACTTAAAGAGTTGGAAAAGTTTACTTAGTTATAAGGGCCACTTCAAATCCATAGTGAAAGGTATAAAATGTAGAGTATAAAAATGAATGCAATTATGTCAAGTTCTTTAAAAGCTGGTTTTACAAAATTCACCTAGAAAAGAGGTAGATAAGGGGAAAAAAAAATTTGTTGAGAGCCTGTCTTGTGTAATGCATATGGTTAGGCCTAAACACAAAGCTAAAACAATAAATGGGGAAGGTAAACATCTCTGTTTCAAGACAAAGTCCATGTCCACACATGCTAGCATATGGTCCAGGTGAGAGCATTTCCTGAGGTCTGTTTCTACCCTCAGAAGCTACCTGGTTGTGCTGGTGTACAGGGGATGAAGATCAGAAGTGAGCTCCGAAGTGAGATTTTCAAATGTTAGCCACTATATGTAAAAATAGAATTTAAAAAACTCAGATTTCTTCTGTATAGCACAGGGAACTATATTTAATATCTTATAATAACCTTTAATGAAAAAGAATATGAAAACGAATAAAGTACATGTGTATACATGACAGAAATTGACACATTGTAACTGACTATACT
This sequence comes from Camelus bactrianus, assembly GCF_048773025.1. Classification (NCBI taxonomy): domain Eukaryota; kingdom Metazoa; phylum Chordata; class Mammalia; order Artiodactyla; family Camelidae; genus Camelus; species Camelus bactrianus. Next base: position 98,662,619 of record NC_133540.1, read on the forward strand.
TCAATTAAAAAAAAGTCATAGGAGACCACCACCACCACCAGCACGAACAACAACCAAAAAGACAGACACAAGTTGTCCCCAGGGGACAGCGTCCGGCGCCACAGGGACCAAGTCTGGCGTGAGGAGCGCAGCCTGGACGCATGGTGGGAAAGGGGACCAGGGTAGGGGGCAGGCAAGCTCACTTGCACGCTGGGTTCTTCTTCCCAAAGTTGAGGGTGACAGTGTGCCTCAAAAAGATTTCAATCTGAATTTTGTGAGTGTCTGAAAGTAGGTGAAACTGACATCTTCTGCCCTGGCTGGAAGTGCGTGTGGCTGCACAGATCCGGGAGCCCATGCAGGGGCCCTGGCGCGTGCAGGGGCCCCGGGAGAAGCAAAACGATCAAGGTCCCTGGGGTGAGTGGTGCTGCATCCCCGGTGAGGGCTTCAGGGTCCAGCGTTTGGACTCCGAGGAACCTGGGCCACTGGCTTGCCCGGCATCATAGAAGCCAAATGGGAGAGGCCCACAGTGTCACCCTCCATGGAGATCAGACCAGCTCGGGGCCACCTGCCCAGGGCCTTCAGGCAGAGGCCCAAGCACATCCTGTCGAGGCCTCCATGAGGTCACAGCCCCCTGCAGCCCTGCTGGCCCACAAAAGGGGACCACCACCTCATAGTGCACAGACAGGGATGCTCTCCTCATCCCCTGCTCCGTCCCCCAACTCCAAGCTCAGGGCCACCCTCAACTGCCTGCTCCAGGAACTAACGGCGCTAACTGCTTTATCAACCAAAAAGGGATGGAAAGTTAGGGAATCGGCCTGAGATGTGATTAAGGGAGGTACTTTCCAGCTGGGAAAGGGGGAAGGAGATTGTCCACAGAGCAGTTGGTAGCACTTATTTGAAAAAGTAGAAACATTTCATGTATATGCACGTCTGATGAATTTCAAGTTTCCACTCACCAATTACACACCCACAGGCCAGGCTGCTTTTGCAGGTCAGTGGGAGGGGGTGGTTGTGTGGGAGCGCTGGTTTACTTGTGGGGTGATCTCAGGTGAGCAGAGTCATTTAACTTCCCTGAGACTCAGCTTCTTCTTTGTTAATTTGAGGGTGGCAATAACCTCTTAGCTACTTCACAGGATTCTGTTTAGGGGCAGCTGAGGCAATTTCTGAGTGAAAGATCTTTATGAATGACCAAGTATTGTATAAACTTTAGCTATTGTTAGATAAATTTCAAATTCACTCCTCTACATGCTGTCTGATTCATTTCGGGATTTAGGGTTTAAATGCTGACAACGCAGAGTTGAATATTCAGCTCAATTTGATAAATATTTTTTGAAGACTCCTGTTGTAAGGAGCTGTCTGTATGATTTGATCAGTGTGGACAGCTGGTCTGAATAACGTGAGCCTCCTTCATGATTTTGTCAATGGCTTTTGGGAGGTTTGGGTGTATATTGCTGACACATCATCTTCAACTGTCCAGTTCATTTTCGCCAGGATTGCCTGTTGATCTTCCATTTTTTTACTGTGGAAAATATCTGTTATGATAAATAACTGGCTTTGTTTCTTTGTTATTTCCTACATGTAACTCATTGTTATTTAGAACTTTAATTGAACATCATTAAATAGTTTAATGTGGGGTTTCATATTTCAAGCTAAATCAACTTTGTTCAAGGGGGAAATATAATTTTATTATATAATTTCTTTCAGGTCAGATTATTTTCAAATAATTGAATTAGGTTAAATATATCAAATAGGTACATAAACTTGAGAACTTAAAGGGAGGAAAATCTTTCCCCAAACAACTGCATAACAGTTTGAAGGAGGAAAAAGCCCAACATTGTATTTCAAGATAAAGAAGTAGACTTTAGGATAACTAATAATTTAAAGAACTGATCCTATAGCTTGAACTCTATATTGTAATCTCATTATAATTAAATCCAAAGAACTATTTTCTCCCTGTTGGAAGTCCAACTGCATGTATGATTTCTGCATTGTTCTAAAAGTTTAATCATACACTGCCTCATATTACTTCAATTTATTGCCTAATATTATTCTAACAGAAAAGGCAGTCCTTCAAGGGGTGAGGTTGTATGGCTCATTCTTACACACCTCCACTCATGCACAGCACAGCACAGCACTGAGCCCCAGATAACTGCATAATATATATCTTTGACTTGGTTAATGGTCCTGATGCTTTTGTTGTACTGTGATTTGTTTCTGTTGGGCCAGATACTGTTATCCCTAATTTAGCTAAATACTCCATTGTCAACTTAGACTTTTTATAAATTTCAACCTCTTATAAATTACCTTGGACTGTCAGGCTTCTGTAACAATTTCTAGGAGGTTATGACATCCCTTCTTTAATCTATGTAAGACTAAAAGAATAAAGCCTCTTAGAATAGTTCAGAATGCACTCATTGTGAGCGACTGAAGAAATAAAGCTGGAGAAATGCCTTGCAAGTGATGCCCAGACAACATATCCACTGCCCTTTGCTTTGGGTTTTGGTTTGAGGTTCATCTCCTTAAAGGGAGCCATCTTGAATGATATTTAGCTTCTAGTTTCACTCTAGGGAGGGAGAGGGGGAAGTATGAGTGATGCTTCCTCCATCACTGATCACTTTGGTGACATAAAAGGATTAAGGCAAGTGTTTTCTCCTAGGCCTCTCACCTATGTCTCTTGTCCCTTCCTCTTCACTCTCCATAAAGCTTATCTTGGAAGCCAGCCACCATTTGCCATGTGACAGTAAGGTGTGTGTAATCCATGCTTTGATGGGTTTGTGTTTATAACACAATACATGGAGTTGTCACTGAGGCAGGAATTGCTTGCTATCAGGAGGGGCATCCTGAACGGGGATTACCGAGGCTGGCCTGTGGTCAGATTGTCTTCACACAGCGTTCTCTCCCCCTTCATATCTATACCTTCACTTCTGAAAGTCCCACTTAGTTTTTGCTTTTGTTATTTTCTTTTCTACTCTCAACCCTTCTGTGCATAAACTTGTTTCATCCCAAGAAAAAAAAGCTCTTCCAATTTCAGGGGTGGCGGGGTAGAGGTGAAAACAAAATGAAACGGAAAGCTGTTCAGATAACCCAGGAGGATTTTAAGACCCCTTTGTTATAACAGTCCTTTTATGTTTGAAATATTTATTGGGCCTCTTCCTGGTCACGATCGGAAGGGAAACGTGAATTGGTGCCCTCGAAGTTGCTCGGGCAGACAGAAGAGTACATGTTTACAGTCAAGATGGTGCTTGATCTTGGAACGACAGGAAATGATTTTGCAAATCCAGATAAACTATTTTATCCTGGAAAGCATACATGCCAAACACAGTTTAAAGTAAACATAAGAATCCTTGCGTTGTGCCCCATGGGTAAAGTGTTGGGAGAAGCTAACACTTCTCCAGATTAAGGACAGTTTGGTGCAACAGTTGTCTCTAAGTGACTTGTTTTGCCTGTGTAAGCTTTTAGATTTCCATAATGGAGCAATGCATAGCAAAATAGTGGAATTTGTTTGAATGATTGAATGAATGGCATAGCTCCTCCCCTACTCAACAACTTCTGAAATTTGAATCCTTATGCTAAAATTTGTGAGCACCTTCAAGTGCATCACGATAGACTTGATCTCTACTTTAGGTAGTAGTTTTGTACTGGTTTGGTACTGGTTCCCTTCCAGACAGGGTGAAGCTGATATCTTAGCTCCATTCTTCTATCTAAGAAAGTTTTTTTTTTTTTAATTTAAGTTTGTATAGAACTTAAATATAGGACAATATTATTTTAAAGTTTATAAAGATGAATGCTATGGGAAATCATTAAGAAAAGTTTTGAAAAAGAAGATTAGGGAGAGGGAATATCCCACCAGATTTTAAAATTTGCTATAAAACTAACAATAAAGCAATGTAGTATTCATCTGTAGATCAGGGAAATGAAAGAGAATCTGGAACATATCCAAGTGTATATGCTCACTTTATATTGTCAAAAGGGGCATTTTTGACTGAAAAAAATGTTTAATAAATGGTGTCAGGACTTTTCAACCAGGTCAGTTAACAGCATTTAATGAGAATTTACTATGTGCCAGGTACTGTTCTATGATCTTTTCATGTATTAACTCAATCCTCAATGCAGCCTTTTGAGATATAAACTGTTATTATCCCCATCTGAAGATGAAAAGAACTGAAGCACAGGGAGGTTTAGTAACTGGTCCAAAGTCACACAGCTAAGTGGTAGAGTCAGGATTTGAGCCCAGGCAGTAAAATCAGATCATTACCTGGTCCATGCTATGGTATGAAAACTGAAATTCCAGATGGATTAAAAATCTAAATGTATAAAATAACACCTTTATAATATCATTACACTATAAAAGGATAATCCAGAGGACCGGTTAAATAATGTTGAAATTTGATAGACTTTCTTAAGCAAGACAGAAATTCCAGAAGTAACAAAAAACATTGATCTCACAATATTAAAAACAAAACCAAAAATTTCTATTAAGAGGATACTATGAGCAAAATCAAAAGCCCAATGATTACCCAAGAGGAAATAGATTCGCAATACATTTGACAGAAATAGAGTTTGTATCTCTACTCTACAAAGCACTTTTATAATATGACATTTTAAAACAAGTCCAATTGCAAAATGGGCAATAGATATGAACTGGCAATTCACAGGAGATAGAATGCAAATAGGCAATAAATAGGTAACAGTGGCAACATGTATGGTGCTAATAGGCTCTTGGGGAAACTCCCAGTTGTTCTGTTTGGTTTGGTTTTGGTCAAGGAGCTAAAGTTTTCCTTCAAGTTCTTCCTCCCCCTCCCCCTTTCTGACACCACCCCACCTTCCACCCCTATCACTTTTCAAGATGTTTAAGTTCCTTGTCTTCTGTTCAGAGTCAGGACTGCTGGGTGGAGGCTGTTGGTATCTGGGGAGTGAGGTGTTGAAAGTGCACACTTGAGAGCTACCTGACAGTGGTTTCCTGCTGCTCTGTTTCCTGCTCCTCTTAGCAGAAGACGTTTCTCCTTTCCACGTCGTGACCTGGAATCCTTTCCATCCCTTTCTCTGCCCCTAGTTATGATGGATCTTCTGTCTCCAATTTCTGCCTTCAAGCCAGAGTCCTATCTAGCCTTTGGGAGAGGAGAAGCAGGCACTGAGGTCTTCCTGTTCTACACTTGGGCCTGAGGCTTCTTTAAGTCTTTGTTTTAGCTTATACTGGGGTGGTGGGGGGTGGGTGGTAGAAAAATAACTATCAGTGTTCAAAAGTACCCGTGAGAGAACATGGAAAACGTGTAGTATCTCACATTTTGAGATATTATGTTGCCAGAAGTCTATATTTTTAACTTCTCTAGTACTCAAGAAATGCAAATAACAATGAAGTGACCATTGGGTGTTTTTTGGCTCATTAGATTGGTCAAAGTTTAAAATATTGATAACATCCAATATAGGCCAAAGCTGGGTGAAAAGATACCCTTATATATTGTTGGTAGAAGAATTGCTGAAACTTCCTAGGAATCGTTAAAACATGTCTGTAACCATTAAAATTTAAATTGACATAAGCTATTACCTAGCAGTATACATCTACCAATTGAGCCCAAAGAAACAAAAGCACCAGGCACATGGATTTACTTACAAGATTATTTATTGCAGGATTTTTTTTTAATCAAAGGGCTCTAGGCAATCCAAATGCCTATCAAAGAATAACTGAATAAATTATAGCACATTATATAATAGAATATCATATAGCTACATACAGCCAAGAATATCTTAACTCTAGCAAATAAAACTTTCACTTTGTAAAAAAAATAGTAAGAGTTTTAAGATTATACTGTACAGCATAGGGAAATATTTACACAATCTTACGGTAGCTCACAGAGGAAAAAATGTGACAATGAATATATATATGTTCATGTATAACTGAAAAATTGTGCTCTGCACTGGAATTTGACACAACATTGTAAAATGATTATAACTCAATAAAAAATGTTAAAAAAAATAGTAAGAGTTTTAAATATGGTAAATATGTTTGTTTTGTAAGTGTAAAAAGTATGAAAGATCTATACACCACACTGTTAATTTAAGGCAAGCGTCATAAAGCTCAGTGACTCTCGGGACCGGGCAGACTGTAAATGAAGCAGAGTGGACACTAAAACGTCTGTAGGAGTAAGAAAGGATTATTATTAGTCTTAGGGTCCTAAGAAAGTGGCAGAGGATGGGTTCCAAAGCACAGAAGAAAGGATTATGTTAGGTTCAGAAGAAACAAAAATAGGACAAGAATGGATGTAGGAAGGTTGACATGATAGTAGGAGATGAGGCATTCCAACCGATGGCTTTCCTTTTCCCCATAATGTTGGAATAAAGGGTTTGAAGGGAGTAAAGAAGGCTTGGAGAAGGTTTTCTAGAGAATGAGAAAGAAAAAAGAAGGATTGCATAGGTCCGTTTAAGGACAGTGAGCATTAATTTGGAGTTGAACCATCATATCCTTTTTTCAGATTGGTATGAGCACCAGAAACTGTATGAAAAAAGAATAAAAATTCCTAGTAAAGTAGAAGGTAAGATTTTTTACTTTTCTAGGAGAAAAACTCAAAAGTACCATATTAGGAAAAATCTCAAGAAATGTAAGGAGTTACTTGCTCTTTCACAGTAGAATTTTTAGTTATGGAATTTTTTAAACAGCTTTTTTGAGGTATGGTTTATATACTATGCAATTCAGCCACCTAAAGCATACAATTCGGTGGAATTTAAGATCTTTGCATATATATGCAACCTTCACCACAATCAGTTTTAGAACATCCTTATCCCCCCCCCCCCCCCCGGAAATCTATACCCTTTAGCCATCATCCTCCCCTCCCCTCCCCCAACTTTTCCATCTTCCCACTCTTCCCTACTCCCCGCCCCCCACCTTCCCTGCCAGCCCTAGGTAACCTTAAATCTACTTTCTGTCTCTATTGATTTGCCTATTCTGGACATTTCATATAAATGGAATCCTACAACATGTGATTCTTCATGACTGACTTCTTTCATTTTGCATAATGTTTTCAAGGTTCATGCATGTGGTAGCATGTGTCAGTACTTCTTCCCTTCTTATTGCCCAATGATATTCCATCGCACGGACACATCACTTTTGATTTATCCACTCATCAGTCCATGGGCATTTGGGATGTTTCCACTTTCTGGCTGCTATTAATAATGCTGCTAGTAGCATTCTTGTACAAGTTTTTGTGGGGACATATGTTTTCATTTCCCTAGAGTACATACCTAGAGGTGGAATTGCAGGGTCAAAACAGGAACTCTAGGCTTAGCCTTTTGAGGAACTGTCAGAATGTTTCCCCAAACATAGAATTTAGAACTAGATGGGATCATAGAAATTATTAGAGATATTTAAGACATCTCTAACTGTAAGTGATTTAACCACAGTCAAAAAGCAAATTAGTGGTAGATAAGAATCTAAATTCTGATCTTTTTATTTCTGTAACTTTTTATATTAAACATTTTAAATTTCTTTACAATGTACTTACACATATATATTGATTTCCATTAATATGATTTTAAACATGATTAGGTATCAACTTTTGGATTTCCTTTCCTTTTTTTATGTTTATCTTCTTCCTCCCTCCTACATTACCTTTGTGCCCTCCACAAGGTAATTAATACCAACAACCTAAAAAAATGCTCTGTCATAGTTTCTCCATGGTAATATAATCCTACACACACACATATGGAATTTTTGTCACTATTTCATAAAAATGGGATCATGTTATACTATTTTTCTGCACATTGCTTGTGGAATTCCATCCAAGTCAACCAGTATACCTTTATTTTTGTTTTAAGTGCCTGCAGAATACTCGGTGCTGTGGATATGTTATAATTTGTTGAGCCTGTCATTGAGTGTTCACTCACTGTTTCTGGTTTTAATTTGATTTGTGAGTGGACAGTGATGCAGTGAACATCCTTGCTGCTCAGGTGTGGTCCGTGCACCAGCAGCAGTGGCATCACCAGGAGCTTTATAGACAGGCTCTGAGGTTCCAGCCCTGCTCCACTGAATTTGAATTTGGATTTTAACAAGATCCCTGGGAGATTCAGATTCACATTGAAGACTGAAGACTGACCTAGTACATATGACCTTTCAGACGAGTCTATCATTTCTATAGTTAGATTCCAAGGAGTGAAATCTAGGGCAAAAGGATATACCTGCTTTCAATTTTAAAAGATGCTTTAGCTGACAGCTTCCTTTAAAGACTGTAGCACATTCGACTTCTACCAGCAGTGTTTGAGAATTTCCTTTTTCTCATGTTCCCATTAGCAGTGAGTGTTGATGCTGAGATTTCAAAGGGAATTTGCTGTGAGAGGAATATTTAGGTTTTGTTTGACTTTTCCCATGTAATTGAGCAAACTATTCATAAGATAGTATTATTAGAATTGTACCAATTTCAAATGCTGGATTTCTAAGTCAAATGATAGAAGAATCAAAATTTCAAAAATAGTAAAGAATGAAGATGCAACTATTGTAATAGAAAACTTCTCTTCTCTACCCTTCTCTGGTGCTAACATGAGGGAACGGGTACCCAGGAGAGTGATCACCTGACACGCTGGATGTTGTACAGTGCCTTGTTCCCACTTTTTGTCAATGTTTTCAGATAAATGTTTGGGAAAAAGGGTAAAATACAGTAAAGGTTTACACACAGTCTGCTCAATCCCAGAAATAATCAGGGAATTGTAAATTAAAGCACCATGTTTTGCCCATCATATTGGAAGATTTTATTTTATTTTTGGCATATATTAAAATATTAACATTGTTCAATGGGAGTAAAGGTGTGGAAAAACAGACAAGCTCATAAACTGATGAGAGTGTAAGTTGATAATATCCTTATAGGGAATGGTACGGCAGTGTATGCAAGACATTTCAGTGTATGTAGCTTAGGACTCAGCAAGGTAGGAATCTGTCTTAGAGAAATAGTCTTACATGAGAAAAAAGACATATTAAAGGATGTCCATTGAAAATTTGAGACCACTTAAATGCCCATCAATAAGGACATGAATTAACATATTTTGCTGTATTGATAATGTCTATATCTGGTCTGGAAAGTTCTACAAGGTGTATAGCTAAGCAAAAAAAAAGTCAAGTGTCTATATGAGATATTTTGTACAATCCACTTTTGGAAGTGATCACAGAAAAGGTAGGGGTGTGTGTGTGTGTGTGTGTGTGTGTGTATCACATCTACATATATAATAGGAAAACACAAACCAACCTGCTAGCAGTGGTTACCTCTGGGTGTGTGTGTTGGGCAGAAGGATTGGTGGTTGGAGTGGTGGTGAAGGAGTAACACGTACTATTTCCTAAACAACAACAATGATAATTGTTACCATTTATGGAGCACTTATTGTATGTCCGGCACTCTGCAAAAAATTTTGCATGAATAATCTTAATCCTGACAACCACCTGATGAGGTATTATTGTTATTATCTGAATTTTGCCACTCAGTTGACTGAGTTATAATCAGGTAATTTGCTGAGGTGATGCAGCCAGAAAGTTGTGGTGTTGGAATCGGAACCAAAGTAGTCAGACGCTAGAGACTGCTCAGAACCTCAGTTCTATCTACTCATGTATCCATCCATCCATCTATCCATTACCTACCCACCCATCAGCTATGTTTATCTATCTATCTATCTATCTATCTATCTATCTATCTATCTATCTATCTATCTATCTATCTATCTATCTATCTATCTATCTATCTATCTATCTACCTACCTACCTACCTATCTATCTACCTGTCTGTCTGTCATCTTCCATCTATCTCTTCTGCCACACTAAGGTTCTCAAGCCACCAAAGAGAAAATTAACTCAGTTTTCTATTTACATCATTGAGGTACAATATAATTTATGAAAACACACCGAGTTTTTCAGAAAATAACACAATTGACAGATGATGTCATTGGTTCTGATTCTTTATCAGTGTAAGGGAGCGTTGCCTCATTCCAGGACATTTGTGTGATGGCCTGATTGTAGCTCTCTGGATGGAATAGAAAATGAGACCCAGGACAATCCGTCCCCCTAGCTGGCCACTGATCCACTGAACCAAATATTTCATAACAAGGAGAAGACATCACTGATCCTCTCCCTTATTTTCCTAATGAAGATGCTCTCCTTTATTTCCACCAGAGTGTCTGAGTAGCAGAATTGGTATTGAAATCAGGTTTTCTGACTTTGGGTTCAGTGTTCTTTCCACTACTTTATGATTTGGGATTTATGACACAGCTCTTAACTTCCTGTAGGATGTAACCCGGCAGATGGATACACAGTGCTGACCCATTCCTGTATGTGGAGCCCCCAGATTTGTATATCTTTATCTCAGAGGAAAGAAAGGACTGAACAGCCAGAGTTGAGTGACGTTTTATCACCAACCTTAAAGGTTTGGCCACTATGCTTTCCTTAAAAATTATAGGGGTCCAGCGCAGTTCCTAGGGGTTATGTTTAGCTATGTAAATCAACTACTAGCTGGTTTTTACAGAGACTCCCTCCAAAAATTTTGTTCCTGTTAAACAAGAAAACCAGGCAGTGTGGTTAGGTGATGCAGTGGTCAGACAATGGCTGGACATGAAGCGAGTCATCTGCAGAAGACATGGGCAGCCTGATGAAGCACAGCGTTGGGTCCAGGACATAGAGATGGGCAGGATGTCACTGTCAGCTAAGCTCATGTGCAGGTGACTGCCCCTGGACAGAAAAAAAGGTCAAGGGTCAGGAAACATGTGGACCCTGAGGAGAGCAGAGAAAGTATTGAGTCTAAACCACTTTTCCTGATTTTATTCACGCCAAGAGGAAGGCAAAGGGCTGCGTCAACTAACTTTCCCTGAACTGGTGCATCAGCAGAACCGACTGTGCCTCTCCCACTTACCTCCTGATCCCACACACGGGGTTCGTAGTCATCCAGCTGCCCTGTTCGGAGCTCCAGCAGGCAAAGGAGAAGAAATGCCACTTGGATGTCTGGGACTCCTCCATCCTGCTCAAGGCTGGCAGCTGTCACAGAATGTCAGTAACTAACAGAGCATCGTAGCAACATGTTTCCTGCTTCTTAAACCTTTAGCCTCGCACAGTGTATAATCAGTTCTATGAGCATGTGTTGGTTCAGCTTTAGAATTCAAGCTTCTGAATCTTTTAACCATTCATTAGTACCAAAAAGTCAAAATAGTCGTCCATCTACAGCTTGAGGAAAATTTGATTTTCTGTGAGGGAATGACCAGTAACCATCAATAAAAAAAAAGTCTGTGTATAGTGACCATTCTTCCTGCCTAATGGTTCCTTTTTATAACCCTTTTGTTAATATCCTGACTCACTTTGAGTGGATATCTCTAGGGCATTTGTTGGCAAAGCAGAGTATCTGAAAAACAAAAATGTCAGTGTTACATATGTACATATAGGTTAAACTATTTTTAAAGTATAAATGTGATATATATTTTTAAAAGCTCCACTGGCACAGAAAATAATAAAGTAAAATATAAAAGTCAGCCACCGATCTCACAGGCATCGTGTTGTTGACAATTTCTCACACTGCCTCCTGGACTTGATTGGTGTATGAGGTGCATTCAGGGGGTACAGATGTCCTTTCTTGTTTTAACTAAATGGGATCATATGCAACAATGCTGCTAGGTGGGCAGTTTGCTCTTTTCCATTAGCAATATATTTAATTCCTCCTTATTGATGGATATTCAGGTTGTTTCCATTTTTCAAAACCTTTTAATCGTCTAATGAATATCCTTGATATAGGCAACTTTGCAGACTTGTGCATGTATATCTTCAAGTTATTACATTTTGGTGCTTGTTACCAAAAGTTTTCAAAAGCAAAGTTTTGAAAACTGGAAACAGCTCGAAGGCAAAAATAATAAGACGTATCCCTAGGTTTATCCTCTTTAGTCTCTGTCCTCAACCGTGACTGCTAGATCACTGAGAGCTGACGATGGGAAAAGAAGAGAAGCAGAAAAGAAATATACTTAGGAAATACGGACAAGGGTTTTCTTCGGTGTTATTTAGTTCAGCTCTTAGGAGAGATGTGACTTGGTAATATTTATCCTGGTAAAGTATTTAGAAGAAAGTGATTTCAGGTGTCACAAAATAAGTTTTTTTTTCTTCTTCAAGTCTCAGCACCTCTGAGGTTTTCCAGTTTTTTCTATCCCTCAGTTCTTGTTTCTTCTAAGGAATTCATATGATACTGCTGGCTCTGTAAATTTGACATGCTGTGCATTTAGCCGTAGAGATTTAGTTTCTAATGTACATAGTGTGACTTGCTAGTCTTCTAAACCCCTTCAAGGCAAGCTCACTCCCTCTCTCCACCCCTTGTAGCACCTCTGCAGCAGCATCAATGCTTTGCAAATGCTAGTGAGTAGTCAGTCATTTTATAAATTAATTTCTCTAGACTCCAGAGCCCTACCTTATTTTTATTCAACACAATCTGATGAATAAAGGAAGTATTTTTTCCACAGCTCCTTCCTAAGGTGGACCAGTGCTTGGCATCCCATTAGCGTTTCCCAATCTGTGTTTCCAAGGTCTGGGTGGACCACAACACAACATTTTGGTAGACAATGACCATGAACCTTTGTTTTGTTTCCTTTCACAGGTCAGGTGGCCTTGGCTGGCACATAAGTAGAAACAGATGTCGAGAAGGGTAAGGAGGTACGTGGTGCCAATGTCTCAATTCTGGGAAAAGGAAACACTTCACAGAGAATAGGTGCCACCTGTAGGGGTGACAGTCTGCCAAGCGAAACCAGTTTGGCTAAAGATAGCTAGAAATAATTCCCAAGGGTATAAGGTAATGTTTGTTTATACATGAAATTAAATGAGGGTGTGTGTGTGTGTGTGTACGTGTCTCTGTCTGTGTGTGTACCTGGTGCTGCACTCCAGTGATGCCTGTTGACCTATTTATGGATTCCAATTGTTGAAAGAACACTTTTTATTTAATATTTGACCTGTTCTGAAGAACAGAGTTGTTAAATTTGTTTCGAACAGGCATAAAAGAAAGAATTTTAAATTTCCTTGTTTTCAACCATCTCACTGAGCTTTGTTAAGCTATCCAGCGAGGTTTTGAGGCTTTGAAGAACTATGCAACTTTACACAATGATTAAATATTACTTAAATTTTCCTCCTAGCAGAATTTAGTTACGTTTGGGGGATTAATTATACACAAGGCCATTGGATGGAATTTACTACAAAAGCCCTGTCTCTTTGGGCAAGTTACTAAATGTCTTTGTGCTTGAGCTTCCTCATCTGTAAAATGGGCAAAATAATTGCACACGTCTCATGGGGTTACTGAGAAGAGTGGATGTTCTAAGAAAGTCACAGTACATGTCACATGAGGTGTCATTGGATACTGCTACACTTTGCTACCACTACTGATGCCATTATGACAACCACCAGTCTCCAGTCTTTCATCTTTTTCTCTCTACCTTTTCTCCCGTAATTCACAAAGACCTTCAATAATTTAATGTAATCACGAGATTCCACTGAAATTTGTGAAATGTTTCCTAGATATTCCCATATCCATAATTTTCCTTGATGTTACAATTTAAGTCTTGAGGCCAGATGTCATGGGAAGATCACCATATTTGAAGTGACTTGGATCTCTTTATCACTTACTAGCTTAGTGACCTTGGGAAAGTTGCCACATTCTTCTGGGCTTCTGTTTCCTCAACTGTAAATGCGGGTAGGTCTATGAACGAGATGATTTCTAAGGTCTCTTCTGGGAGAAAGTTGAGAGGACTTGGACTATAAGATCAAGATCTAGAAAAAACACTGTAATATTTGACACTGCCAGCTGAACTCAACTGTTAATTTAATTTACCACAGCAAAGGTAAAAATAATCTGTTACAAATGAAACAGCTTAGATCAAAATTGAACAAAATATCCTATAAAATTAATAAACAGGATTAAAGATAAGGAATCAGACTATAAAGTCTTCAATGGCAGAGACAATGCATTAATATGTATCCTTGTATCTCCAGAGGCTAGCCACCTGGTACATGATAGGTATTCAAACAAAGATTGCCAAAATGAAACAAACAGAAGTTAGAGTCAGTATAGCTTTGAACTAAATAATGTTCTGCTTGGATTGGACCCAGGATTTAATTGTGAGAAAGCCTGAAATTTCTGAATATTGAGTCTTTATATTAAAGCAGAAGTTCTTTTGTGGGTGTTGGACCAACATCATCATTATCACATGGGAAGTTACTAGAAATGCAAATTCTTGGGCTCCCTAAATCTACTGCATGAGAAACTCTAAGGATGGAGTCTAGCAATTTGTTTCTTTGTTAGTGGTTTTTAAATAGACTTTATTTTTTTAGAGCAGTTTTAGTTTCCCAGCAAAACTGGGGAGAAAGTTCAGAGTTCCCATATACCCACTTTACCTACACATAGCCTCCCCGACTGTCAACATCCCCGACCAGAGTGGTACATGTGTTATAATCCATGAAGCTGCATTGACACATCATTATCACCCCAAATCCCTAATTTACATTAAGTTTATTCTTGGTGGTCTACATTTTATGGATCTTGACAAATACATGACATGAATTCACCATTACAGTATCATATAGAATAGTAAGTAATCTGTGTTTTAAGAAGCCCTCCAGGTGATTCTTATGCACATTAAAATTTGACAACCATTGCATTACAGGATAGAATTTTTCAAAGCTAAGTTGAAGACATAGCCAAGAAATTAAGATGGTCTTAAACCCACATCTAAACTGAAGCTGTAATTGATTTATCCTACTCTTCTCTAAATACACATTTGGATGCTAATGATTAGTATGCTCTTTAAAAGGATTTGGAAACTTTCAATGTCTAAACTTCTGCTTCCCTCTTTGCTGAAATTTTAGGGTACCCTTTTCTCTAGCATATTCGTTGGGAAGTAGGATAGAGCTGTGGAAAGGACACATTTATCTTATTATTGAAAGTTTCAAGCATATACAGAAGAGCAGAGAAAAGTTTAGTAAATCCTTACATACCCATTGCAAAACTTCAATAATTATCAACTGCTGGTCTATCTTGTTTTATCTATATTCACATTCATTCCTCTCTTCATTCCAAATTATTTTTAAGCAAATTCAATATAATGGTATCTTTTCATATATATATATATGTGTATATATATGAAAATATATATATATATATTCATTCCAGAAAAATAGAAGAGAAGGGAACACTTCCCAACTGATTTCATGAAGCTACCACTACTGTGATTTAAAAAGAAAACAGAAAATGATATTACAAGGAAAGTAAACTATAGACCAATGTCCCTTTTAAACATGGATTAAAAAATCCTTATTATCAAATCAAATCTTACTATATATAGAAAAGATAGCACATCATGTCCAAGTGGTGTTTATCTCAGGAATGCATGTTTAGTTCAACATTCAAAAATCAATAAATGTGATTCACCAGAACAACTGCACCATTGTCTCAACAGACTCAGAAAGAGCATTTGACAAAATTCAACACACATTCATAATAACTTCCAGTAAATTAGGACTAGAAGGGACCTTCTTCAGCCTGATAAAAGGAATCTATGAAAAACTTACACTTTCATACTTAATGATGAGGGGCTGCTTCTCAAGCATGGGTATGAGGCAAAGATTTCTGCTCTCATCACTTCTATTTGCCATTATATTGGAGATCCTAGCCTGTATGAGAAGACAACAGATGAAAAGTATAAATAAGAAAGGAAGAAATAAAACTGCCTTTATTCACAGAAACATGATTATCTACAAAGAAGACCTCAGAGAAATCTACCAAGAAGCTACTAGAACTTCTATGTAAGTCTAGCAAGGGCATAGGTTACTAGAACAACACAAAAATTGTGTTTTTATATGGTAGCAAAAAACAATTAGAAATTACAGTGACATCAATGAACATGAAATACTTCGGGATAAATCTATCAAAATGTGGTCAAGATTTGGATGCTAAAAATTAGACAACACTAGTAAGAGAAATCACAGTCAAACCCTCAAGAATCCTCAGTGACCCCTGTCTCCTATATTTAAGCACTGGGTGTTAATGTCCTCCTACAGCGAATAGGGCTGAACTGTATAATGGCATATTGTGGACATGATCATGTATGACTTCCAATTCTAGGTCATAAAAGACACTGTGGTTTCCATCTTGCTACCTCGGATCTGTAGCTGTAAGGGAGCCAGCTTCCATGTCTGAGGATACCAGTAGTCCTATGGAGAATCCCAGCATTCGGTGAGGATCTGCATCCTTCTGCCAGTAGTCATATGGATGGATCACACTAGGGATGGATTTTTCAGCCCCAACCAAGCCTTCACATGACTGCATCCAGGCCGACATCTTGCCTGTAACCTTATGAGAGACCTGGAGCTAGAACAACCCAGTGAAACTGCTCCCATACTCCTGAACCACACTCTGAACCACAAAAGCTTGGCAATAATGAAAGCTTATTGTTTGAAGCCACTAGGTTTCTGAGTAATTTGTTATGTAATAGAAAACTTAGCACAGGTTTTGGTACCTGGAAATGAGGTGTTGCCACAACAAACATTTAAAAATGTGGGAGTGGAATTCAAATGGGGCGATTGGAAGAGGCTGTCAGAACTTTGACAAGCTTGTTAGTGAAAACCTAAGGAATATTGAAGAGATGATCATGTGACTTTTATCTTTCTGTTCATGTGCTGTATCACAGTACTTGACTTTCATATGTTGAGCCATCCATGCATCCCAGGAGTAGATCCCATTGGTTGTGATGTATGATCCTTTTAATGTGCTGTTGAATTCAGTTTCCTAGTATTTTCTTGAGGATTTTTGCATCAGTGTTCATCAGGGATATTGGCCTGTGGTTTTCTTTTCTTTGTCTGGCTTTGGTATCAGAGTAATGCTGACTTCATAAAACAAGTTTGGAAATGTTCCCTCCTCTAGTTTTTTTGGGGAAAGTTTAAGAAGGATTGGTATTAATTCTTAATGTTTGGTTTAATTTTTGGTAGATGTTTGGTAGAATTAAATTTCAGTCATGCAAGATGAATAAACTCTAGAGATCTGATGTACAACGTTGTGCCTGTAGATAATAATACTATATTATTACTAAAAACCTATGAAGAAACAACAAAATGGTAATTAAGTGAGGTGAAGGTTGTGTTAACTAATCTTATTGTGGTAAAAATTTTGCAATATATACTTGAATCAAACCATCACACTATATACCTTAAACTTACACAATGTTATATGTCTATTGTTTCCCAATAAAGCTGGGAAATTTTTTTTTTTAATCTATGAAGACGATACATCTCATGTTAAATGTTCTTACGACAAGAAATTTCTTAAAAAGTAGAATCAAATCTAAAAAAGAGAAAATTGGGGCTCAGCCCAGTTAAAATGGCCATCGTAGCAGAGCTGAGATTCTAATCTTGGTTCATCTGGCGCCAAAGCTCCCACTCCTCCACTACATCACCACACTTCCCCTTCAAACAAATATGGGAAACTGGAAGAGGAAAATATCTTTAGAATAAGCCATTTGAAACTAAATACAGTATGTTACTCCATAGGAAATTGATTCAAAAAAACACAATGGCAGCCTTTACACGTAAGGTTTTATTTTATCCATATATCTATTTATGTACATACATCTAATATATTATATATATTATTTTCTAGATAGCCTATTATATTTTGAAGATTCTTCCCCCTTCACAGTTATAGGTAATATATTTAGAAGGATTTCCCCCTTTTCAGTCATGGGGTTAGTTATTTAGAAGCTTATTATGAAGAAAGACCTATGCTGAAGAATTGAACAGGCATCAGTGAAAAAAATTGCAATCAATCAATGCAAAATTTTTAAAAAGTAATATGGACCAAACCCTGTATAGCGAACTTCTTCACACAATTTTTTTTACTAAACTATTACAATATGTATGTATGGGAGTAATTATATATATAAAAAGAATATCGATGAGATTGTTAGCAAAAGCACGATGACATTTAAGAAGCCTGCCAGTGAGGGTGTAAAGGAAAGTATTATTGTTCACTGGAGGCAGAAAGTTTAGCAGGAAGATTGAAGGTGTTTTCTCAGAGGATTATTCAGTCAACAATTGAGCTTCTAAGACAGTTGGAGGCCATTGTCCCCCAGCAGTCTCAGCAGAAGTCCAAGGCAGAGAGAAACACGTACCTCAAAGGGATTTGCAGCTGTGGGTTTTGACTAACAGAGTAAATCTCAGGGAGAGTTGTAGGAGAACTACAAAGTTTATAGAGGACTCTATCAGCAGAAATATTACCAGCTCAGACTGATATCCACTTACTGTTCAAACTTCCTGATTGTTTCACAAGTTTAATTTCTTCCTATTTGTGGTTTGTGAAGTCAGAAAGATTGAAATCCTGGCTCTTCAATTGACTAACGGTGTATAAATATCTGTTAAAGATATTTACTTCTTCTGAGTCTCATAGTATTAAAGAGAAAGTGAGATAATGCAACAAAAACATTTTGTACAGCAGGTTCAGAATACATTTCAGCTTTAAAGATGAATTATTATTGGTTACTTAGGGCTTCTCTGAGGCCACGATCCTGCTTTGGCACTCCCACGAAACCCACGAGGCAGCAGGAGTGTTGCAGAAGATCAACTCTGTGCTCTCTAAGCAGGAGAGAGAAGGGCAAGCACTTGGGTTCATATTCTCTTACCCACCTGGGCAAATGAGATGTTAATAAAGACACCTCCAAATTAGAGAGGATGAGTATGGGCTTTCATTGCTTTCTAAAAATCCAAAATTTATCATAAGTTTATTAATATCTACATTATGACTATAAATTACAAAGTATCAATGAAAATACTAAAAAATATAAAAGAGTATGGAGTAATAAATGAAACCTCTTCTGTCTCCCATTCGCATCCTGGTCCGCAGGAGTAATTATTTTTAAGTTTCATGTGTGCCCTTCAATAATTTTTTTTCTGCCTATGTGTATACAAAGTATCCTGTGATTCTTGAAGAACATTTGTCATCCAGATTTCTCTCACTGAGGAATAATCACTGTTAAATTCTGACGTGTATGTTTTTAGTCTGTCTCCTGTACACAGGCACACACACACAGACATTTCCAAAGTTTTTGAAACGCAAGCTCATAAAGAATTGTAGAGATGTTTGTAGTCTGGGGTCTTCATTTTAGACCCTGGAGAATTCTTGTAACTGGATATAAGAGCTAGCTCTACATACTACTCCAGTTCATTGGAATTTGGCTTTTGACTTTAGCAGCTAGGAAGGACGAAACACGACGTTATGTACTAGCTACATTGCGATCAGCAGTGTTTCTAGATCAGAGAAACTGACTTAGATAATTCATCTTTCTTGAAACTCAATTTTGGTGTCTTCCTCCCTCCCAACCTCCCCTAAGTGGTTCTTTCATTCAGAATAGCCTTTAACAAAAAACATAACTCAGAAAGAATGGGAGAGTTGCCTCAATAAACATAAAAAGTTTATCTTCTGTCTGAAGCTATAATTCTTTCTACCAAAATGAATTGTTGCTGCCAAACTGTTGACTTCAGACTCTTACTTTTTTGACATTTTCTTCAGCAGTAGATAGGAACATTTCATGCTGTAAATATTGAATTGTAATTGAAAACACTCTATGGGGGATGCTTTAAGATCTTTTTATGTTATAGGTGTTCTTACTTTTGGAAGACTCACCCTGAATCATGGCAAACACATTAAAATGCACTGCCATCTCACGTTAAATAGATTTTTTTAGGCTGAAAAATATTTAAAAGTATTTTTAACAATTTTGAGTATGCTAAGAATAATTTTGTTCTTACGAGCTATCCTTTTAAAATTGCTCACATATTTTTGTACTCTTTATGAAGCTCATTGTGACGGTACTATACAATGCATGAGAGAGTCCTGGAGCTGTAATGTTTTCATTTCAGAGTTTCAGTAGGATCTTTTCTGTTCTTATGAACAAGAGTTTAACACAATGTTTCTCTACTCTGGCTGTACATTTGAATCACATTCTAACACACACAAATATCTGTTGGTCAACTTTTCCTCCCAGAGATTCTGATTTAATTAATGTAGGCTGGTGCCAGGTACCATATCCTTTTCAAAGCTCCCAGACCTAGGAGATTCTAATGTGCAGTCAGAATTGAGAACCACTATTTTAACATTAATAGATAAACTCTCTAATAAATAAAAATAAGTCAATAAAATAATTTAATAAATTACAAAATAAAACTAAAATAATAAATATTCAATAAAGCCTATAGTAAAAATCATGAACAGTATATCCAGTTCATTTGCTTCTAAAAAGTCTGAACTTCTGGTGTTTGCATAGATATGTCATAATTACCTTGCTATTAAAAAGTAAATTAATCATTTGCTGAATGAATAGGGATTGCTCAGAAATCTGCCACTTGTACTCAAGCCTTAGTTAACCTCTTACTTAACTAACCTCTCTGAGCCTTAGTTTCCACACCTATGAAGTGGAGATAATAGCAGTGCCTCAAGGAACAGACCTCTGGTACTGTAGCGAGTTTCTGGGTACAGAGTGTGGTGTTAAGCCTCATGGTGTTAAAATCTTCATAAGACTATGTCATAGCCACATGCTAGAAGGGATTCTGCATTGCCAAGTATGGTTATGGAGAATCTTTTCAGTAATTCTTCAAGGTGCAGATAATCAAGACCTTTCTTGGTGGCTAATGACTTGTTGACTGAAGACAGGAGACTGGGTTGAATAATCTCTTAAGGGATCCTGTAGTTCTATGGGTTCCATCTCATGGGAGGGGCAGCTTCAAGGAGTCAGTTGACATGTTGTCTCATGAGAATTATTGTCAGGAGCAAATCCAAATATGATGCTGTATTGGTTCCTCATGGTATATGATTATGAGATGAAAGACATTAAATATTTGATATTGGAGATCAGGTCAGGAGGAAGAATATTGAGACAGGAGGACAGTTTTGGGTCAACACATGAGATTGATTGATTTTTCAAATATGCTATTCTAGAAGTTCTAGAAGTTGAGCCAAAAGATGGTCAGAACTTCATGATCAGTTTAATATAAGAATAAGCTGGAAAAAACAAATATGTTAGGAAAGAAGAACAGGCAAGATTGAGGGATAATTGGAATTGGAAGGCTGAAAGACAAGAAGAAGCTTTTTAGTGACTGTTTTATCAAGAGGTGTATTTTATTGAGCAACCATGCTGGCACCCTGATCTCAGACTTCCAGCCCCCAGCACTGTGGGAAATAAATTTCTGTTGTTTGTATGCCACCCAGTCTGTGGTTTCTTGTTATAGCAGCCCAAAGGGACTAAGACACTATCCCTGGTAATCGGTGTAGGGATGAGCAAATGAGATGCAAGGAGATGCTTGCTGAAGACCAAGAATCCTCCTCATTATTTCTCAAGAGCTTCTGGCAAAGAATTTTCTTTTTCTGTGGACAGTGTGGTGTGAGGATATATGGCCATTTTTTTTTTCCTACTATGAGGAGAGCCTGAGGACAGAATTGAGAAAAATCACACAGAAAAATGGCAGGATGACACACTGAGATTCTAGATAAAACTACCTGAAACCAGCCCATAATGTACAGCAACATGATCCTATGTGTTTAAGCCAGATTGGTTGGTTTTTCTGTTGCTTACAATCTGAAGAATCCTGGCTATTGCAGGTGGGAAAAGAGTCATTCTGATGGGCAAGGGAGGAGCAGTAAGGATTGAGGAGACTTCTTGGGGCCTGGTTTTGAAGGGAAGCAGATAGGCAGATATTGGGGTAAAGTACATTCTAAGCAAAGAAAACATATTGAACACAAGCCTGGAGATAAGAGGGCATAAAGCATTTTTTGGAAGTGGCTAGTAGACTGTGTATGGCTGGAATATGGAATATATCTACGGTATACTAGAAGATAAGCTGGAAAAACAGGAAGTAGGCAAAGAATGAAGCCTTGAACACCAGGCTTAGGATTTGAGGCTTTATGCTGTGTGCAAATGCCAACTGTCAAAGATAAAGGACAGATGAACCGTGTGTTTTAGGAAGATAACTTTGGCAGCAGAATGATGGATGGATTGGAAAATTCCAGGACAAAGGCAAAATGGTCATGAATCAGGGCAGTCTGATGAATGAAGATAGGGGATAGATATGAGAGACGTAAAGAATGTAGACAGTATTGGATTTGGGTGGGGGAAAAGGGCAGGGGAATAACACGGCTGTCAGGTATGGTGTATAAGCATTTTGAAGGACTCTGCACTTAAGAAGGCTGCAGGAGGCTGTGTAGGAGTGAAGAGCGAAAGAGTTCAGTTGTGTACACTTTGACTTTAAGAGACCAGGGGAACATACACCCAGAGATGTCCAGGGAGGGCTGGAGTCTGGAGCTAGGGTAGAAATCAGAGCTGGAAAGTGCAACTTTGCATGTTTTCCCCATAAGGAAGATGGTTGAAGGCACAAGGGGGAATGAGATCTCTGAGAAAGTCATGACGAAGAGAAAAAGGGATGATGCCCAAAAATAATTTGGAGATTTCCTACGTTTAGAGTTGAGCAAAGGAGCTTAAGCCAGTGAAGCGCATTGGCTGGATGGGTAGGTGTGTACAGTGTAACGAGAATCAAGCAAAGACAGATGGGGCGGACCGTGGGATAGATGTGGTGGAGATGCTGGGCAGAGTCAAGATTAAGAAGAAGCTATTATATTTGAAGACAGAAGATGAGGGATAGCCTCTCTCTTTCCAGAATTTTTATAATGTCTAATATTTTCGATGTGTTGCTTTGTTACTAGACTCATTTTCTCCACATATGGAACTTCTATTTATTTGATGTGGTCAGATGCATGAAATAATTCCCTTATGGTCTTTCATCTGCTTATAACCAGCCTGACCAATTTCTAGATAATTATCAGTTAGATCCGAAGTTGTATTTTTTTAAAATCTTTTAAAAATTTCTCTCTGTGTGAGGTGTTCCTTGGTGAGCTGTTCCGCTTGGTTTTATTATGTACAGCAAAGCAGTGATGTATTGGAAATGAATGTTCAAAAACATACAGAAAGAGAATTTTTATTTGTGCCTCAAG
Source organism: Camelus bactrianus (assembly GCF_048773025.1). Lineage (NCBI taxonomy): Eukaryota > Metazoa > Chordata > Mammalia > Artiodactyla > Camelidae > Camelus > Camelus bactrianus. The sequence continues at coordinate 98,685,604 of NC_133540.1, forward strand.
GGACTACTCACCAATGTTTTGGAAACCTTAGGACTAAGTTTATATACAAAGAACATAAAACTTTCCTGCTGTCATTGACTGGCTCTCAATGCTGGTGAAACAACATTATGGGGAAACGCGATCTTGATTCTGTAGAACTGTGAACAGCACTGCAAACTAATACCACTAAATTGGAAGTGGATATATTCTTATCTTGAGGGGTGAGTGAGTTATAACAATTCTCTGGGAAACAAAAGCATTTGTTTTTGCACTACTCAGTTCTTTGAAAACTTGATAATCGTTTAGGAGGGGAGATGGTATTAATTCACTGGAAAATGGTTACAATCTGCAAAAGACATAGAAGTGAAATTCAAATCACCCATTTATTGTATGGCACATGCAAATCTTATAAATGCTCTTTTTCTTTTTCTTGGTTACTCAAAATAAGAAAACAAAATTCCAGTCTTAACTGATTAATACATTAAGAACTTTTTCACTCTGTGTCTATGTTGATGTTGTATAGTTGTATTTATTCCAATAAATTGCTTTCTTTTTTTCTTAATGACTATGATTTTTTAAATGTAAGGATACGTTTTTCTTTTAAAAAAATTTTTAACACTTTTTTGTTGTGTGTGTGTGTGGGGGGGGGTAGGCAATTAGGTTTGTTTGTTTGTTTGTTTATTTAATGAAGGTACTGGGGAATGAACCCAGGCAGGACTTTATGCATGCTAAGCATGCACTCTACCACTGAACTATACCCTCCCCTCTCCAATAAATTGCTTTCTGTGAGGATAATTGTGGTGGATATCCAAGAGGCCTGTGGTTCTGAGGGAAAAAACAGTGAAGAAACAAAGAACAGAAGAAAGGGAAATAATAATTCTAACTTCTTCAATGTGTTGAGAGGAGAGGAGGCACAGAGACTGTGCCAGGTGCTGAGAATACAAAATACATTTGACTTAATTTCTGCTTTTAGGGAGAAACAGTCACATAAGCATAGTCATATTATTATACATGATGTCGTGTAAGTGCTGTGTGTGTATAGGAAAAGGAAAGTAATTTGCTAGCTCTGTGACTAACAAAATAGTCCATACTAATTTGTCTAGGATAAAGTTTAAATCCAGTATTGTTCTAGATGTATTTATTAAGTGTATGACTATTACTTAAATGTGAATTTAAGAATGATTTGTAAGGTACATTTTACATTTCCAGCACATACGATTTGAAACTTATAGATCTTTGCAATAGCTCTATTTAATTAGATGTGTTATAAGTATGTAAAGTACAGAGTACATTTTTATTAAATAAGTATCAACATCATGCATTTCACCATTCTTATTATACCTTAACAACTATCCTTCTAAACTCAACTACCTGCTCTGGTAAGATTTAACCTCTGCCTGTTTCTTCTGGGAGGGTCTCAGTTCAAGAAAGCAATTGAGTGAAAAACTAAGACATATTACATAGGAAGGACATTTAAGCTGGATAATGAAGGACAGAAAAAAAGTTTTCTAAGAGGCTAAAGGACAAAAAAAAAAAAAATCTACGGCAGAAAAAAAAATACCCCCAGTGCCCCCATTGCACATGTGATTATGTGTATAGGAGCAGCTGCTTTTCTATGAAGGGGTAAAGGTGAAGCTCCAGTTGGGCTGGGATTCCTGGGGTGGGGTTGAGGGAGAGGGTGATCTAGTTACCTGCCTTGAATTCTGCCCTGATGGTCCATGGCAGAGTGATTGTCTTAAGTCACTCTTGGCCTTCCATCCACCTAGGACAATGGAAGCGATCATCAAGGAGAAGCTGAGGAAGCCAGTGGCATCAACTGACTCAGCCTCGTCCCTTGAAGGAGACCATCCTCAACAAGAAACCGTAAGTGCCTGGAGGGGTCCGTCTCGGATGTCTCTCTCTCTTCTGTTTGGTCCTGATTCTACTCCTTCTAGTTGTGGGACTTTGGAAAAGTTAACTTAAACCTTCAAATCTCATCCCCACTGTCCTGAGATGAAAGTATTGATAGTACCTTCTCCACTGAGTTATTGTGAACATTAAAATAAGATAATCCAAGGAAAATACCTGGCACATAGTAAGTGCTTCAAAAATCAGTTTATTATTATTATTTTAAAAAGCAAAGAATATCTTGACTTTTAACAAATCATTAACTAATGGTGGGAAAGTATACATCGATCGTTTGCAAACACATAAAACAACTTTTTTTTTTTTGCAAGACTTTTAGGAAGGCAAAGGAACACTGACGTAAGGATAAACAATTTCTTGTCTTCACCCTTCTTCTTCACTAGGAATCACTAATAGTGCTTGCTGCCCTTATGGGATGTGGTAGGAATGAAGCCAGAGATGCAGTGAAGCATTCAGAACAGTGCCTGCTCACAGTGTGTGCTTAGTGGTGTTAGCTCTTTGATTAGTTTCTAACATCCTTCTCTGGATTTTCAGTTGATTATTTAAATTCTCTGCATGCTTTCCACATTTTAAAATTGTTACATTTACCCCTTATGAGATATAACAAAAAACTGTGTGCGCAAGTTGGGGAGAGCACATAGGCGTATGTATTTATAGTAACCGAGATTTTTCCTGTGCAGGTGGCAAGTAATGAAGGTCTGTTTCATGTATTTTACAAAAAGGATGGGGAGCTTGATTTATATTTATTAGAATATAAGACTTTATGAATGAAACCAAACACTGATAGAAACATCCAAGGCAAGCCTGACTTTGTGGTAACATAGCCTTTTTCCCTTGGACATACAAATATGTAAGTTAAAAAGCAGGCACACAAAGAGTAAAATATACATGGGTGTGAAAGGAAGGTGGATAATGAGAGATAAAAGGTACTCATAATCTCCCAGCGCATGATAGTCATGAGTACAATGGGCTATGAAATCCAGCCAACATCTGGCGAGGTAGTCAGGGCTCTGGTCAGTTAGAGCATAAACAAATGCTGGAAACAAATTAAGTGAAGCAAACAGGAGAAAGTGTCATGCAAATTCATAATCAACAAGTGACAATATTTGAAAATATAACAGCCACTAGAAGAGAGAGTTGCTCTGGATTTGTATTTTTTATTTGTAAAAGTTACACTTTCTTGTTCTGACAAAATGTTATAGAAATAGATGAAGTAAAAAGTGCGAGGTCTCATCCACCTGCCTCTCTGCCTCAGGCTTTTCCCAGAGGTAACATCAAGACACCGACAGTGGATAAGTCAGAGGTGTTTTACAAGATCATGCAATACTTTGACTGTAGTTAATTAAAACAGATTTTTTTTAAATCATGGAAAATTTTAAATGTGTTAAAGTAGAGAGAATAGTAAAATGAAACTTTATGGTCATCATCTAGCTTCCACAATTATTAATCTTTTGCTGGTCTTCATATTTACTTTTTAAGATATAAAGTCCAACATACTGGTGGTGATGGACCAAAGCTGGCATTGTGGAGTGTAATTTGTGCAGTGTGCTTGGTGATAGGAACAATTTATACTCTGTGTGCACAAAGCCTGAAGAAGCAGCTGGAGAAACAGAGCTCTGCGATTAACTTAAATATGCCCTCGGTGGAGCTGTTGTGAGGATGCTCATTTCTGCCCACACTGCCTTTTTTCCCACCACTGTACCCTAGTATCTTGTGTAGTGTCTAGCACATAGTAGGTGATTAGAAACTGCTGCTGAAGAAATGAGCCTTACTTGCCTTTCAGATCTCAGCAGCACGTGCATTGTCATATAACTAACCTTTGCAGATGCTTCCTAATGTGCACTGGGTGCTTACTGTGCGCCAGGCGCTTGTGCTCACCAGGTGTTAGGTCATGCTTTATCTGCAGAAACTTGTTTAATTCCTGCCAGATCCCTATGAAGAAGGTATTATTATCATCTTTTGCATTTCATAGATACGCAACCAATAAGTTAGTCAAGATCACGTGGATAGGAAAAGGTAGACTTGGGAGGCAAGCCCAGCCAGTGTGGCCACTGTGTACTTAGCACCACTCTTGGCTGCTTCATCCCCCAAATGTGCCTGAATACCACTTATGGGGCACTGAATACTCTTGCATACTTTGATAGGCAGTGATCTTACCTGTAGTGCCTGATTAAGTCACACGAATCACTCCTTTGCGGCGGTGCCAGATAATGGGAGGCGGTTGCACATGGAATAGACTTAAAAAAAACAACAACAGACTTTGTCATTTTTCATGAACACAAGGCACTTCTAAGTGCTGTGTGGGAGAGAATGTGGTAGACTGATTTCATTGAGACCCTGCCAAATTCTGGTCTTGTGGCCATCAAAGACGCATCATTTCCTCCAAGACTTCTAAAGGGGGCTATTACCACAGGCCTGCAGGTTCTGGTTTGCATTCAGAGGAGACACTATCTTCTTAAGTGAGACGTGGAAGAGGAAGTGTCATGAATTGTAAATAACGCTGAGAGAGAATTGTTTGGAGATGGAGATGGAGAAAAATTGCCTTCTCCAAACCAGGTTCCATCTCCCTCCCCCTTATCCAGCTTTGCCAGAGCCCATCCTGTTTTCCTTACTAAGTTTACTTGCAGGAAAAGAAGAGTTTCTTTAAGTGTACTTCTGCCCCTGACAAATAAATACCTTCTAGATTAAATATTAGTGCATCTATACAGCGCAACACCATGCCACTACGAAAAAGTACGAGATGGAGCCCTAAGGGTTGATATAGAATGATCTGCAAGTTATATTTTAAAGTGAAAAAAGTCAGCACTTGAGCAGTATTTATACCAAGGCTACCCTTTGTGGGAAAAGGAGGGTGATATACCCATACCTGTATGTGCATAGAGCTTGCTTGGGGAAAAAAGAAAAGGTAAAAATGCTTCCCTCTGCTGAAGAAAAGCCTTTTTATTCAAAACCTTTTCATATAAAAAAATTAAACCATAAATGTTGTATTTCAGAGTCAAAGTCTTTCAATTGCCAACCTGACAAAATAGAAGAGTAAATACAGTAATATTTTAAAAAATACTGGAAGAAAAGCAACACTTTGCATTAATGGTGTATTTCAGGAGGAGGAGTTCGGACTAGATGTAGAAATAAAACATTTCTACGTCTTCATCTCCCTAAAGGATGGTCTTTTAAGTTGTCATTAAGAAGCACCTGGAAAGTAAGAGACTGAGGGATCTGGAAGATCCCATTTAATGAAGTTGAGGGACATCTGCTGTCACTTCCCAGGTGTAGGGAGAAATGGAGAGGAAAAAAGGGCAAATGTGGTTAGAAGGGAATCCAAGTTTTCCTCTAAACAGAGCCACGATTCTGTACCTGCGAAGAGAGTTGGAGGTTTGGTCCATAGTGTTCTGGGAGGCCTGGGTATGGGAGCTTTGCTTCATTGCCTCTCCTGTGAAGCCCGCCGAGTCAGGCTTCTTTCCCCTCGGCCTGAGGGGATCTTGGCTGGGCTCTGAAAAGGCCCAGGAAGCGTCACTTTAGGGAATCCTGGTCGATAACACCGTGGACAAAAGCCCTTTCCCAAGCAGACCCTCTCATACGCCGCGGGTTTGCCAGAGCCCTGGTACCGCCAGCTCTCCGGAGGTTTGAGCTAGGGTTTTGGTGAAAGCCGGTTAGGGGCTCAAATTTAAATGCTTTTGGGGCTAGGCAGGTAACTGAAAAACATTTGAAGGCATCAGGTATAAGAGGAAACAGCGGGAACTTTGGAGAACTGGGCAAGTGCATATGCTAACTAAAGGCATTCAAATTCAAGTTTTTAAACGACCACTGTGCTGGCCAAACAAAACACTCATACTGGCCGGAGTCACTGACAGTTTGCGATCCTGCCTTCGTCTCGGCTCATATCCGCTTCTCCCTCGTTGCTTCAACCTGCAGCAGATCCTCAGTCTGTCCCCCAGCCACTTTGGGCGCGCGGGGCGCCGAAGACTGCCCTAAACTTGGGCGCACCTCCTGAGGGCGCAGTGTCCCTCGCGCGCTCCCGCTGTTGCTCTCCAATACCTCCGGGTAGGGGGGCAGCAACCGACCGAACCTCTGAGTGGATCAGAACCCCTTACGGGCTACATTTTATTTCCGCCAGCAATGGGGTTGGTGCCCCGGGGACGTTCTCCCTCGGGCGACTCCGGGCCAGACGCAGTCCAGGGCAAAGCAGGGAGATTAGGAGATATAGTGGGTGTGGGAAGCACCGGATCCAGGCACCGTACCCGGCTGAGGGGCGGAGCCGACTGCGAAGGGAAGCCCCGCCCCAGCCCCGACCAGCATAGCCCCGCCCCCGCGCTCTAGAGTTTCGGCCCTGGCTCCCACCCTGCACTGAGTCCCGGGACCCCGGGAGAGCTGGAGGTGTATGGTTGTGTTTCTTCTGCCCGCGCGGGGCATCACTTGCGCGCTGCAGAAGACAGGGAGCTGCTCCTCAGCCAGGCTATCCTCTCCTTCCGGCACCCGCAGACCCCCCCTGCAGCCGCGGCCGGAGCCGGGGCACCCTTGCCCTGCGCTCCCCGGAGTCCTGCGCTGCGGCGCGGGTTCCACCTCCGCGCCTTTTCCGCGGAGCAAGACCAGGGAGAGAGAACCGGGGCCCGAGTTCTGGGCACAGCGCTTGGCGCGAGGTGCGGGATGGAGAGCAAGGCGCTACTGGCCCTCGCTGTGTGGCTCTGCGTGGAGACCCAGGCTGCCTCTGTGGGTAAGGAGCCCACTCTCTAGAAGGAAGGAGGAGAGGTCGGGTGCAGGCGGAGAGATGGGGATGCGGAGAGGACCTGGAGGCCGGCTCTAACTCGCAGTTAGAGCTGGAGAGGTGAAAGTGACTTGACACTGTGTTCTTTCATTTACCGAAGAGGAAGCTGAGGCTCAGTGACTGACCCAGGATTACCCAGCGAGTTGGTGGTCTTGTGAGCCCAGTTCCATTTCCACGACTCTAGTCTCGGACAGAATCCTGGGCGGGAGCGCGTCTACAGAGCCGATACACCGCTGGGCTCTCGGGAGGCGGGGATGGGAAGAGTCCCGGAGCTGGCAGGCAGGAGATGCCCCCGCAGGCGGGAACAGGCGGTGATAAAATTGTCCGGCTGCGCGCACCATCCTAGCCCGGTCTCGTGAAAGGAAGCCCTGCAGGAGCCGCGCGACCCAGGTCTTCCCCATGGCACCGTGCGCCTCGCTCTGCCTCTGTAGGAATCGAACGAGGACCCAGGTCTACTGTTCCCTTTAGGTTCGAACTCACACACACACCCACTGTATAAGGTGGGGTCCAGGAGGGAAGGAAACTTTTTCTTATTTCTTGGTGCAGGACACCTCTCTCCTTGCAGAGAGAAAGAGAAATTGGGGCTTGGATCCGGGGTTGTGTGACAGCTTCCCAAAATGTCTCCAGGCAGTAGTCACCTTCGTATTTAAAACAGTTTAACATCTTTCAAAGCTCTTTGGTCCTTTTGAGTAAGCGCATGGTCAGAAGTTCACGTTCTGAAAACCTACTCTGAGGGATTTGGTACCTAAGTTTGGCGCCTCTCGCCACTCTCCTTGAGGTCTAAAATTTCAGTCTCTTTCAAGATCAGGAACACACACGGCCTTGAAGTAAATAAATTCCCTTTCTCTCTCTCCTTCTTTCTCTGTCTCATCTTTCTCACATCTCTTTCTAATCTCTTCTGTAGCCATTGTTTGCTGCTTTCTAGATTTCCACTCTTCAGAGGGTGAGAAATGGGAGGGGGTGAAACAGGCAGAAAAAGTAAAATGGTTCAGGGGAAAATTCCTTGTATCAAAAAAAAAAAAAAAAAAAAAAAGAATCACCTGTCTTAAAAGAAAAAAAAAAAAAGACATGCATATACCGTAACAAGATCATCTGTCTATAGTTACTGAATTTTCTTAATAATGACTTGTTTCATCCAGGCCAGCTCCACCAGGGACAGTCATCTGTCCCTGACAAGACCTCTCTCTCCTCCTTTATGGGAAGAGAAAGAAGGTCTGGAACATGTGGTTTGTTACTGTATCCCACAAAGACATGAGTTGCTTTTGAGCCTGGGGTGTTTCATAGAGCAGCAGTAGTAACCGAAATCGGGTTGCCCTGAATATAACGATGAGGTTGCCCTTTTGGAGTGTGTGACTTGCTTAATTGGATTGGGCTATAATTGATGCCATCAAATTCTAGAGACAGAGGCACTGTTGTTTTTCCTTCCTGTCTTTGAGCTGGAAGGGTAATAGTGCACAAATGAATTAATTTTGGTTATGGGATTTGAACATAGAAGAGCTTTATTGAGTAGCAGCGTATGTACTTCTTAGAGTTATTTCTTTAGAACTTTCTGAAGAGCAGACCTCGAACTTGCCAATGAAAATGAATGAAGCTTATTGGAGCAAAAAAGAAATTGAGCGTTGGTCTACAGATATGAATTTGAAGTTACCATTATTGATAGCCTTGTTGAATAGTTTTTTGTTGGAGACATGTCTCTAGAATAGTATGGTGTTGTTTTGGCTCCCGATGAATGGAGAACTTTTTTTTTTTGAACATAGGAAAGTGTGTCTAGAGTGTGAGATTATCTGTGGCAGTGATTTATGAGAGATCTTCAGGAATCTCTTGTTTTGGTGGCTATAGCTTATTTAGAGCTTAATTTTTACCATCATTTTTTTTTTTTTTTCTCACATCACTGTGCCCAGATAATGGGCTCTTTCTCATTTGGGTCATCATGCAAATTAAGTTACTGGTTTTGACATGTTTCTCAGCATAGGATTTCCCAGTCACGTGTGATATCTGTGCTCATCCAAACAAATTGTTTTCATTTTCCTTTACTTAGACAAAGTGGGAATCCATTATTGGAAGACTCTTCTTTTGCTTTTAAACATTTTGCTTTATTTTTGCCTACTTGGGAGGGGGCAGTTATTTCCTTTATATTGAAAAGTGCTATGTTGACTAACTGAGCATGACCACCCAGACCAATAGCTATCTACGAGTGGCCCGTAGACCCTCTATGACCAAGTCACCTGAAATGCTTGTTAAAATGCAGTTTTGTAGGCCTAGGAATATCCTGACACATGCTAAAGTTTTCAGAACCACTGCCCCGAGCACCTTACTTCCAATGCCAGTTAGTTTCTGAGATTTACTGCTGTAACTTAATTTTCAATTTAAAAAAAATTCGATATTGATCAACAAATCCACAGTTTTGTCAGCACTTGATTTTGCACCTCTGAGTGAGCGTCTGAGAATACGTGTGATCAGTTGCCCCTTTTGCCTGCAGCTGTTCACACTGGGGTCCGTGGATTCAGTGCTCTGGATATTTATACTGGATATTTGCTCATGCTCTGCTTATTCATACTCTTTTGTATTTGCTAGTCCTCTCTTTTATTTGCACAACAGTGTCAATGCCAGCTTAGGCCTGGAGAGTCATGTGTTCTTAGTGGATGTGAGTTAAGGATCCTATGAAGCTCGGTGCTTACCCAGCACCCATCACTTTTTTAGGTGGTATTTTGAAGATCTGGTTATCAGTTAAGACCCAAGGATGGTGGACAGTTTTTCTTTCGCTGATGCTTTTTCAGCACCTGGTAGCTTTTTGCATTTAGTTGACAGAGAACTCAGTTTTCTTGCTGTGGAGTGACCCATGGTGAGGAATCTGCCCCATGGTATATTTAGGTAAAGATACTTTTTTTGTGTATTCCAAGCTTGGTATCAGGACAAGCTCAGCGCCTTGATTAGTAAGTTGAGATTCCCCAATTGTAATTCATTAGCGTTACTCTAATTCTGTTCTCTGAGGGAAAGTATATTAATATGCATTTGGAAAATGTTTCTTTCCTCAATTCCTCTCACCTAATTTCAACGTGCAGTGTTTCAACCTTGGCAGTTCAGTTACCAGAGGAAGGGCACTAGAAAATTGATAAAGGCAGATGAGACGTTCCTGTTCCCCTCAAAGTACATAGATGAACTATATAGAAATGTCTCTAATAGTATTCATTAATCAGCAATTTAGTCGAATGTGTGCATCCTATGTTTTATAAGAAGTGTCAGTGGGTCCTTTCCCAAGGGAGTGAGATCATCAGATGAAGGTTCATTTGGTTTCAATGTCCCATATCCTTTTGTAAGACCTTGAAGTTGGCAATGCAGGAAAACAGGAACTCCACCCTAGCTCCATGAATTGCAGAACTGTTGTGTTGGTTTATGACCATCTGCCCATTCTTCCTGTTATGACACAGTTGGTGAACTTTTACTGGGAATGGTGAAAAGTAAATTCACAAGTTTTACACAATGAATTGCTGAAGAAGCCTTTTAAAGTATGGAGTATGCGTTGTTTATGGAAGGTGTTTCCTATTGGGTCTGACTCAGTGGCAATTACATTCATTTATTTAATTTGTTTCTAGGTTTGCCTAGTCTTTCTCTTGATCCACCCAGGCTCAGCATACAAAAAGACATCCATACAATTATGGCCAATACAACGCTTCAGATTATTTGCAGGTAAGGATTCCTTTTAGATTCAGATTTCCTGTGTTAAATATTTCATTGTTTATTGAAGGAAAATAATTTCCGTATGCAGAATTGTAATAGAGTCATAGTAATTGTTTATAAGTACTGAGGTTTCTAAGAAGCGATGTAATAATTAAAAAATGAAAAAGGTCTTCTCCCCCAAAATTCTATACAATTTTGCTGGCATTTTTTCCCTGCTACCCCCTGCCAACCCACACATGCACACATGCACATACACTAATAACCAGTATAGCACCTGGAGTATAGTATGTAGTACACAATACATGTTGAATAAATAAATGAAATTGAGGATGTACCCTTAGAGTTAAAGAAGTTTGGGGATGTATTGTTTATACTCAGAATGGCTCTTGGACATCTGTTCAGCACTTTTCAAGAACTTTATTTTATGGTAAAATTCTGATCGTAGTAGCAATTTAATATTCAGCCATTAATATTACTGAACGCATGTCCTGCTGCAGGTTGGTGTTCCGGCATGTCTGTCTCTCACTAGCTAGCAAGAAGTCATACTATTGATTTTTGCTAACTGGGGAAATAAGCCTCTTTGACAAGAAGAATTCTGCCTTCCAATTTAACTGTTAACCTTCCAGCCCCTACCTCAGGAAGAAAAGTAGGACCTTAGGGTTTCATGTATGAGTATGCATGACAGACGCAGAGGCTTCTCAGGACCAGTGAGGTTTTGGCAGAGACGGTGGGTGGAGAGTGCTGACGTCCACAAACAGCCCTAGGAAGCTTGTTGCCATTGTTTATGCCTGACAAATGCCAAGTGTTCAACACAGTGACACAGATCTATTTTAGCTTGCCGAGTGTAAAGGATACTCTAGTCCTCTTATCCAGGGTTGGTCACCAATACCCAGCCCTCGGGAAAAAGCACAGTAACAGGTGCTGTTTCCCTAGCTTTGCTATTTCAAGATGTGTTTCTCAGTAGATGTTCCTCTAACCCACCCTTGACAACAAAGGTTATTTAAAATCACCCAAGATTCCATACTCCCTTTACATCCCAAAAAAGCTATGGAGTATGTTAAAAGTGACTTCATTAATGTAGCTGCAACCTCATGGACATTTCAAGTTCTTTAAAGAAGGGTCCATGATGTTACATTTTTCTTGATGTTGACTCTCTTCCTTGGGGTTTTGTAGAGAAATGCTGTAATAAAAGTAATCTAGGTTTTGACGTTGTCCTCCAAAGTTTCTATGAGTCTCTTAGATAGTTGAGTCCCCTTCGTTCCTCACTTCACCTCTTACTCTCCGGATTACCCACTTTTATCAGGCTTTTCTGGCTTCCTTGCCATTCCCCTCATGGTCCAGATAGGCACCCACACCAGGGTCTTGACATCTGCTGTTCCCTCTGCCTGAAATTCTGTTCCCCCCAATATTCATACGGCCTAGTGCATCAAGCCTCCAGAACTCTTCACTCTTTTCTTTGCATCTTCTAAATTTTCTCCATAGTACTTATTGCCACCTTGTACACATTTTACTTACTTTTGAAAAATTTCAGCTTTATTGAAATGTACTTATTTTTTTTTTTACTGCTTGTCTCCTCCAACTTGACTGAGGTTCCATGAAGACATTGGCTTTTGTCTGATTTGTTCACTGCTGTATGCCATTTTTAACAACATTTGGCACACAGCCCATGCTTAATAAATATTTATTGGATGAATGAATGAGTTAATGAGTAGAAAACTCGAGAATCCCTATAAGTGATTTCTGAAGCCGAGCCTCTGACTTTTTGTCATTCATCCATATAACCTGTCATTGTTAGTAGAAGGCTGTGTTTCTGTCTGTTGAGGCGTTTATGTAAGTTTGAGAACCAAATCTTCTGTTTTCTTGGAAACAGCCTCCTAGTGAGGCATTTCACATGAATATTTGCTTGGAATTAATTTTTCAGGGGAGAAAGGGACTTGGACTGGCTCTGGCCCAACAATCAGAGCGGCTCTGAGAAAAGAGTGGAGGTGACCGAGTGCAGTGAGGGCATCTTCTGTAAGATGCTCACAATTCCAAAAGTGGTCGGAAATGATACTGGAGCCTACAAATGCTTCTACCGGGACACTGACATGGCTTCTGTTGTCTACGTGTACGTTCAAGGTAAGTGGTTAGATGGAATTCACTTCCCCAGTTGATTTACCGGTTACAAAACACAATGGGTGCAAAGAAGAATCGAGGACAACAAAGTCTCGCTCTGAGGGCTCTCTGCCAACAGGAATAAACAAAATTCTTCTCTCCCAAGGCTTCCTCGGAGAATAAGACTCATTGATTTGTTCTGGAGCGTGGGCCCCATTACTTCTCTTTTGCCCAACTCGTTGGGTTCTGATCTTTGTTTCTAAGGGAAATCTGTGTTCACAATTGGCTATGGGGATTTATAAGAAGCCTTCTGATGTTTGAGGGAAGAAAAAAACAAACCCGAAATCCTTGAAAAGGAAGATTCAGGGGTGAATTATGGAGAGGTTTCTGTGGAGAGATAGGTTATCTACTGCAGAGTTGGAGATTTCCCCAAGAATGCACAGGGATTCAGCCAAGGGCTCTGGAGTTTTTTGTACATAGGAACCTTTCTTCCCCCAACGTATACGTCATAAAAAACAATTTCCATACACTTGTGCAAATGAAGACCTTGCCTCAAACGGCCTTTCAGGGACAGTGTTTCTTTCCTTTGCTGGTGTGGTCTGAGATCTTGGATGATATGCCAAATCTTTCTAGAATTTGCAATTTGAGATTGACACCGTGGAGGCCAACTTAACATCTGTGTAGGGTAAAATACATGTCACATATATTTAGTATTTATAATCTGAATTAGTCTTTCTTCTGTGTTACAAAATCTTACATTAACTTAGTTTTCCTGGAAAAACTTGACTTAACTCATGAGATACCAATCATATAATTTTGATGAGTGTAGGTGTTGCTTAGCATTTCACTTAGATATACTCAATATTTTCTTTTCAGTAAGGATAAACTTTTTAGACATTTTATTTATACCTTTCTATACCTCTTTACATCCCAGAGGATTTGAAGCAGGTGAAGATGGCTTAGACTTTTTTTCCAGAAGCATCTTGTGCAGAACAGGAATTTCATCAGCTTTGGAAAACACACTCGCTTGTCTCCATTTACATTCCAATGTGCAGTATGGTTAGTGCAATGGAAAGGTGGAGGCCACATCAAGATAACGTATGTCACTCCCGGATTGCACAGTATTTGAGATTTATTTCTACCCAGGGTGAGCACAATCCAAGATAGAATTCTGTGGCGTCCTCCTCCCTTCTGCAGAATTTGAGAGACATGGCTCAGATCTTGGAGAATTTCTGGCTCCTTTTGATCTGACAGTCTTGGGAGATCAGGCTTTCTCAGAAGATTGCAAGGATTTCCTGCTTTTAGGCTGTCTGGAAATACTACAAGATGAACCTCTCCCATAATATCTCGTTATTTCCTTCTCCCCAAGTCAGGAAACCTGGAGACATGTGAAAATTCATTTCGTGAGTTGCAGTAAATATTTTATTTTGAGAGGATGGGTGGTTGTTTGGGTTTCTTTTGTTTATTTCCTTTTTTTTTAGGATACCGAAATAGAACTGATTGACTGAATAGCTTTAGTTTGACGTCAAGGGGTTAATTTAGCTTCCCAAGGCTTGCTCTCTAAGCAAGTTCTGTAATATTTCACAGCATGTGGATAAAAAGATAGGTAATATTAAAAAGTAGCGATCTCCAGCACTGTTTATTTGTACACTGCCTGTCTTTGGGTATACCATCAAATTCTGCTTCCTGTCTAAGCCTAATGTTCTAGGAGGTGAGCTGTCTAAGATTTTGGTGGTGAAGTTTAACAATGGAAAAGAAAACACTGAAATATTCCCTATGGACAGTCCTTTAATATCCCCTCTGGTCTCCACCTTACTTCCTGCATCTTCTGACCCCCATTCCCTCCAGCAATGGATGGAGCCAGGAAGTGGGTCTTGGCCTCGTAAGATAATGGCTATGGCATGTGGTGGGCTGGATTGGCTGCCTTTCTGTGCTTTCCAGCTGGGAAGGAAATCAAACTTCTGCTGTTGCAGGGAATTAGCTGCTTTTCTCCCCTTTGGTTTAATTAACTCTTTCTTCACTTGGACCAGCCATCCTGAAGCACTCTGAAAATGCTTGGTCAGGGGAGTTGGGGATGGCAGTAAGGACAATTGTCTCTCTGGGATTTCAAGCATGACTTCACACCAACTCTATCTCTGGGGAAAGGAGTCAGCAGCCTATTAACATCATATGAACAGTGTTTGAATGAATCTCTCTCTCTTTTTTTTTTCTCAGTCTTTGCCATGGTGGCTTTTCAAGTTTTTGTCATTGAAGGTATTGATGACTGCTGACTCTTAAATACATAACTATTAAACATGAGTTTATGAAGAACCTTAAATCTAGTCTTCACAATCTTAAAGTACACAAAGCTTTCTCTTGAATAATTGAATTAAAAGTTGTTAGTTATTTCTTTATTTTAAAGATTCTTTGGGGACCATTAATCTGTTTTTGTGATGTTTACATTATTTGCCTAAAGAGAGAGAGCAGGAATTTCTTTAACATCAATAAAACTCAGTAGGTAAACTATACAGATTTAACTTTACATTTACTCCAGTATTTATATATAGTGTATACAAAAATGTATGTGAAAATGAAGATGTATGCACCTTCATTTTGAAAAAAACTAATGATTAATCTGCCTAAGTGTGGAACCTACAAAATATAATCTGCTTGTTGATAACCCTTGCAAAAGAAGCCAGTCTCATTCTAGGGACTTTCTTCCAGATTTTTTACACACACATACACACACACACACACACACACACACACACACACACACACACCCCTCTGTAGCATCCTTGGAGCCAGATATCTACCAGCAGACCTACCTGTGGATTCCTTTCCCTGGTATGAAATATCATTCCCCATGAGGCACTTCTCTGTTAGAGTTACGAACCTGAAAGATGACCAGTAATGCCATTAACTAGCAGAATTACATTTTCTTCTAGATTACAGATCTCCATTTATTGCTTCTGTTAGCGACCAACATGGAGTTGTGTATATCACTGAGAACAAAAACAAAACTGTGGTGATTCCTTGTCTGGGGACCATTTCAAACCTCAATGTGTCACTTTGTGCAGTAAGTTAAATCGTCTTTCATCATCTCTTACGTTTTCTTAATTTTAAGCTAATATTAAGATGGGTAGCCTGTTTATAACCTTATGTATATATTATTATAATACATATTATAGTACATACGTTATATATTATATTATATAATATTAAGTCAGCAATGTGTTGTAAAGATCCTTTAGGAAGGGTCAAAATGACAATAAATAAAACCAACTTGCCTTTTAAAAAATTACATGAATTCTTTAGTGTTCATGGTTTTTGCCTTTGGATAACACTTGATTGAATATTTGATATTTCCTTTTCTACCCAGAGGTATCCAGAAAAGAGGTTTGTTCCTGATGGTAACAGAATTTCCTGGGACAGCAAGAAAGGCTTCACTATTCCTAGCTACATGATCAGTTATGCTGGCATGGTGTTCTGTGAAGCAAAAATTAATGATGAAAGTTACCAGTCTATTATGTACATAGTTGTGGTTGTAGGTAAGAGGACAGTTCCTTTCCATATCATTAATATCAGACAGTAAAGCTTGGCTTACTGTATTAAGATCCTGGAGGACAAGGGATATTGAAAAATATATTAATTCACGGTTTGGTGTTAGGCAATTCATTACATCTGCTCTTCTCTACCCAAGAAACCTATGTGCAATAGAGTTTTTCCTCCTTTCTTACCAAAACCAAGGATGAAAAAGAGTACTATTATGGGATCATATTTTATGGAAAATTTAATGTTCAGAGCATTGCTTGGCATCAATTTTAATTACACCTATTTTATGAGAAGTTCAGTGACTTCCTAAAGCTGGCCCCATTGATTATCGGCCACTCAGATTTTACAGCTTTTCTGTTCACTGGGCTACAACATTTTTGAGATCCCTTCAGGGCTGCGTTGTAAATCTCTGTAGGCCAGTTTCCTGGGAGTTACCAAGGACTGTGGAGGCCCTCAGGGAAAAATGATGTGACACATTTTGAAGCTGCATCATTTCTGAAAAAAAATGTGTGCCAAGTTATAGATTTGCTTTCCCTCTTACTTTCTGTTTTTCCAATTTACTTGCTCCAGGGTACAGGATTTATGATGTGGTTCTGAGCCCCCCTCATGGAGTTGAGCTGTCTGTTGGAGAAAAGCTTGTCTTAAATTGTACAGCAAGAACTGAGCTGAATGTGGGAATTGACTTCAACTGGGAATACCCTTCTTTGAAGGTAACACTAACAGTTCAAAGCCAGATCTCTAAACACTTTGATAATAAGCTCCAACAAAGTTTGCTTGAGACAAATAGGGACCTCTCTGGCCAGATGAAATGTAAGGGCCTTAACTCACAGTAACACGTACACGCACACACACACACTTTAAGACCATTGCAGAACACACCCATGCAAAAAAAGCTGCAAAGCCAAGAACTCTGTCCAGGCCGTGAAGATTAGTTTCCTTTAGGTGATTACATCTTTCCAGGTTGCATTATTTCTCTGTTTTCCAAAGTCCTCGATCTCTTTTCCATTTAAGGGAATTTTTCTTTAAGAGGTGACGTGAAACACACTTCTTAAACATTGGGCACACTTCCTTGTGTTTCTGTAGTTCATTTTTATCTCATTCCCATTATGTGAGGCTCTAAAATTCCTGGTTCACTTGGTTGCATTTATTTCATCTGAAACCAACTATATTTGCTGTATGCATGATGTTAAGATTTCTGAAGTCCCCTTCATTAGTGTTCAAAAGAGTTCACCAAGGGCCAAGACTTTTGTGGGTATCTAGAAGCTATTGGGTCATGTTATGCTGGACTTTGGAAGTTCAGTAAACTCTTTTTCAGCATCAGCACAAGAAACTTGTAAACCGGGACCTAAAAACCCAGTCTGGGAGTGAGATGAAGAAGTTTTTGAGCACCTTGACAATTGATGGTGTAACCCGGAGTGACCAGGGGTGGTACACCTGTGCAGCTTCCAGTGGCCTCATGACCAAGAAGAACAGCACATTCATCACGGTCCACGGTGAGCTGAGATTTCGTTTGGAATTACCCTGTACCTTGAAAAGTGAGATAATTTAAATACATTTAGGTCAGCTAGCAATTCCTATTTTGCTCATTCAGAAGGTGTTTTTGAGCTCTTGCTAGGAAGGCCGCATGACCTAGAGGTCAAGAGCATAGCTTGGGTTCAAATCCCAAGTTTAATTGATGAGCTGAGCTGATAGAGTAAGTGCTCACTACATATCACTTACTGTCACTGCTATGATTATTATTACTATAATAAGCTGAGGGTTATTAACTAAGATAGTTTTTACATTTTTATTGAATTGCAAGGCAGAGAGACTTCCTTGAATAAGCCTGAGCTTTGCAATTGGGAAAACCTGTATTTAATTACTTTCTGTGGGGCTTGGAGGAAATAATTTAATTTCTCATTGGTTCTCACTGACATAAATGTCTCAGTTTAGATGATAATTTGTATGGCACCCAACTTATAGGCCCTGGTAAGGATTTGGATTTTATAATATGGGAATGCACAGGGAAGTTCTGAGCAGAGAGACATGCTCTGGCTTATGTTTTCATGGAATTACTCTGTGTGTGTTTTTTTGAAATGTGCAATACTTTAGGGGAGTAAGGGCAGAAGTAGAGACCAGCTAGAAGACTAATTGCACTCATCTAGGTGAGAGATGGTAGGCGGCTTGGACAAGGGTGGTAGAGGTGGAGGAGGTGAGAAGTGATCTGATTCCAGATATATTTTTAAAGATAGAACCAATAGGATCTGCCAATTGATTCCCTGACTGTGGAATGTAAGAGAAAAAGAATGGAAGATGACCTTTGAGTTTCTAGCATGAGCAACTGAATGAATGGTAGTTTTGTTAACTGACATAAGGAAGGTAAGGTGGAGAGGAAGATTTGGGGACACAGGGTTAGGTGGCTTCATTTGGAGATGCCCATTAAACATTCAGATAGAGATTTTAATATGTTAACCTGAAACCCAGAGTAGTCAGGGCAGGAGATGTGAATTTAGAGGAATGTACTTGATACTTTAAGCCTGAGATGAAACGAAGGTGTAGATGAAGAGAAGAGGTCTGAGGACTGAGTCCTGGGGCACGTGGGGCGTACATTTAGGGTGTCAGGGGAGCAGAGGGGAAGGAGCACCCGAGGACCCCCAGGGGACTTAGAGAAAGTTTCACAGAGGAGCAAATGCTTGAAAGCAATCGGTAGACCTGCGGAGTGGACTGGGGGAGAAGAAAGAGCTAACGCGAAGACCAGAGGTGAGGGAGAAGCTGAAGTGTGACCTATAGAAATGTGGTTTGGGGGCTCTCTGAGCTGCAGCGACTTGGACCCCCCAAAAGTCTTTGACTGCTCACTTGAAACGAAAAACTAAACCCAATGACTATTTAAAAGAGTTTGATATTTATGAGAAAAAATATTTTAATTCTCTTCCAGAAAAGCCTTTTGTTGCTTTTGTAAGTGGCATGGAATCTTTGGTGGAAGCCACAGTGGGAGACCGTGTCCGAGTCCCTGTGAAGTACCTTGGTTATCCTCCCCCAGAAATAAAATGGTAACTACTGGAAATACATGTAAAGCAACATTCCCATGAAAACAAATCCTTAGATTGTACTAATTCTTGGGATTTTTTTCCCCCCATAGGTATAAAAATGGAAGACCCATTGAGTCTAATCACACAATTAAAGTAGGGCATGTACTGACTATTATGGAAGTGAGTGAAAAAGACACAGGAAATTACACCGTTATCCTTACCAATCCCATTTCAAAGGAGAAACAGAGCCATGTGGTATCTCTGGTTGTGAATGGTAAGTCCATTCAGTTTTCCTTCTCTGCCCCTAATCTATTATAAAGAGTATGATTATGTCCTCCTGGACAGCCAACCCACCTTTCCTTTGGAGCCTGCTCCTGCACACGCATCATGAGGGCTCCTGTGTACAGAAATGATCCAGAGCAGTGAGGCTGAAATGGAGTGTAGGACAGCGTGCTCTAGGTATGTCTGCTTAAGAGGCCATGTGATTGAACCGTTTGGTGGTCAAATGTGAGACTAAAGGAGATGGTACAGCCAATGGCCAAATGCTGTGAAATAAGAAGGCTGGCAGGGATGGTCATCAAACTCAAGATGCACTAACTTTGCTCCCATCCATGGAATTGGGCACGCAAAAGTGTATGACTCTTCCTGAATTTTGCAGAAGGCTTTGAGTTTGATTTGGGGATTGATGTATCCATGATACACAGACAGATTCCAACTCAGGAGGCTTTTGCAGGCTGACATTGTTGGCTGGTGGGAAATGTTTTAATTTTTTTTTTCAGCAGGAGTCTTGGATCTGACTCTGAAGCTGTAAAGTGGAGATATTAAGTTTTTGATTTAAGAATGATTTGAACTTTATTTTTCCAAACTGAAGAATGTAAATAAGTGTTCTGGGTGGGGGAAAAGGAGCATTATGGTCAGGTAGGTGTGGGAGATGCTAGGCTGATGGATATAGGATATTGTCTTTCTCCAGGGGCAGAGACATAGCATAGAGCACCCCATACATCCATTAATATCCTGCTTCAAACACAGTTGGGGAAATGCTTCTCTGTAGGAATTCTTTGTTTTTCCTACTGGCACAACAGATTAAAACTTTAGGATCTTCTCATGTGACGTTAAGGTGCTTCCCCATAGATCTTGCCAAGCTCTGTATGTCTGCTGAGCTTGGTTTCACTTCTTTGCTAGGACATCAGCCTCGGGAGTATTTTAAAGATAACAGGTTCCAGAAATGTCATGTAGAAGCCACTTGGGTGTAGGAGGTTGAGGGGGTGGAGAGAAGCTGGGGAGCTGATAAGTAGGGTTAGGAGAAGGAAATGAACAAGAAATAATGATGTGAAAATGGACAGTGAATAACTCCATTTCATTCATCCAGGAAGTCACTAAACATTTGATTCCCCCTAATATTGACCCTGCTCCCTAAAACAAACATTAAAAAGAAGTCAAGTTTTGAAAGTATAATCTGAGGCTTTAGGTTGATCATGATGGGAAAATGGTTTCACATTAATGACTTTGGAGCCAAAAAAAGAAAGAAAGAAGGAAAGGAGAGGAGGAGAGAAGACAAGGAACGGAGGGAGGGAGGGAGGAAGGAAGGAAGGGGAAGAAGGAGGGGGAGACGGAGAAGGAGGTGTGGTGAGTGACCTTGGGCAAGTCATTTCACTTTTTTGTTTCATTTTTCTCATGTGTAAAGTGGAGGATAATAATTGTGGTTTTGAGGGTTAAATGAATTAACTGATGTAAAACACTTAGAACAATGGCCAGCACCTAATACATGCATTTTATTATTCACAATTATTTCCTTTCTGGAGCCTTGCCCGATCTTGTGAAATTGGGAGGACAAGGAGAGCTGTCCCTATAGTGTAGATGAGAAAATGTGTGCAGGGTGGTGACACTTGCACAAAGTCACTCAGCTTATTCATTTATTATTATTATCATCATGAGGCTCACTCTGAGGATCACTCAGAGTGTCCTGTTTCCAAATCTACATGTTCTTTGAAAAATCAGATGGGGGCAGAATCCTGGGCTTGGAAAAACACAGGCTTTGGTTGCTGAAAACTTCTACTTTCCATTCTTCAAAGCTGATTGACAACTCAAAAGCTGTCTTTCTCATCTCCAGTCCCACCCCAGATTGGTGAGAAGTCTCTGATCTCTCCTGTGGACTCTTACCAGTATGGCACCTCCCAAACACTGACGTGCACGGTCTATGCCGTTCCTCCCCCAAGTCACATCCGGTGGTACTGGCAGCTGGAGACAGAGTGCACCTACAAGCCCACGTGAGTAGGGCTACACCCTCTTTTTGCTGCACTTTTGCATTTTTTCTATTTATTTGTTCATTTTGTTTTTTAGATTCCACATATGAGTGATATCATACAGTATTTGTCTTTCTCTGTCTGACTTACTTCATTTAGCATAATGCCCTTCAGATCCATCCATGTTGTTGCAAATGGCAGAATTTCATTCTTTTTTATGGCTGAGTAGTATTCCATTGTGCCTGTGTATATATGTGTATACACCATATCTTCTTTATTCAGTCATCTGTTGATGGACATAGCCAGGCTATCATATGACTCCATTCTAAGTCAAGAAGGCTCTCTCAAAGAAGGGTATTCCTCAGGTGGCACTCTTAGTCTCCTTCCATCTTCTCTGTGGCTACATTTATAGGAGATGTCATTCCTTGAGGTATCCTGCTTTGAGCTTAGCTAGCTCTCTCTTTAGGTTAGCCCCAATTGTACCCCTCTCGAAGTGCAGTTTCTTTGCTCACTTTGTTAATTGCCAGTCTTTGGTCTTTCTCCTTGTACCAATCAACCAGTGAATACCACGATCTCCTTATCTGTGAGAAGGTCCATCTCAGAGGAAGTGCTGAAGGATGCGAGGGAGCGATAGACCTCGGAGCCTCAGGCCCGGCTTATCACGTCCTAACACAAGTCCAGACATCCTTAGGAAAAACAACAACAACAAGTCACCCACCACCACCCTAGGCAGCTCACTTCCTGTTGTTGTTTTTGGGATGACCCCTTCTGGTTGCTTCCTCAGATGCTGACCATTTCCCACACAAAGGCCACAGTCCCAGGGAGATCGCTTTAAGAAGCCCAATGGCTTCTCAGTTTCCTTGCCTGCCTTTGAACTAAATTAACTTGAATTGTCTTGTCGATCCAATTTATGAATGGAGGTTTGTTCCCAAAATAGCTGCTTCCCTCCCGTATCCTGAATGAATCTACCTAGAACCTTTTCCTTCACTGCCCAGGCCTATTTTTAATTGGCGCCAAGTCTTGTAGCGGGGTAGGGTGCACTGAACAGTTATTTCCAAGAACAAAATACCAAAGTCTGGCTCTTTCTTTGCTATTGAGGTGAATTTTAAGAAAAATTAAGTCACGATATCATCTGTTATCTCTTTCTTATAGCCAAGCTGCCTTAATGACAAACCCATATAGTTGTAAAGAATGGAGAAACGTGGAGGACGTCCAGAGCGGAAATAAAATTGAAGTCAACAAAAATCAATTTGCCTTAATTGAAGGAAAGAACAAAGTGAGTTGGCAGTTCTTTAATTTGAAAATCTGTCTCTCTTTCACGGAAGGTTGGAGTGAAAGCAGGGTAAAACAACATGTGAGGAGCATTGGAGACTGATCAGCAAATAAACTGGGCGATAAAATGTTAGCATATTAAGTCAGTTTGAAAAGACCACTGACTTTTAGAAGCACCATTGGCTTATTAACGCCTTATCAGAGCTAGGGAAGATATATCTGCCATTAGCCCTGTACATCTATTGTAAGGTAATTCTGAGTTTACAAACATACACATGAGAAAATGAGTGTAATGTTGTATTAAAACACATGCTTTATTTCCTGGTTTCCAAAGCTCATTTTGTATGATGTGTGAGCTGCTGCAGCGTAATTACAATGGCACGGATTTGAGCGCGGTCAGTGCCGGAGTAGGAGTCGGGTAGGCAGGCCACGGCGGTTGTGGGGACGCTGAATTTTAGTCTGAATGCGTGTGCATAAACACAGCCTCCATTGTTTATGGCCTGGGATTTGTTTTTTTTTTCACAGACTGTGAGTACCCTTGTTATCCAGGCAGCCAATGTGTCTGCTTTGTACAAATGTGAAGCGGTGAACAAAGCTGGGAGAGGAGAGAGGGTTATCTCCTTCCACGTGACCAGTAAGTCCGGCTCTCCCTGGGGGTGGGCTGTCTGATACTCTGTCGTCCTGGCCATTCCCATGAGCGGCACGACTTTAGGAAGGGGACTTGGATGGATAATCGATGCTTTTGTTCATGAATTAGAACTCCTCAGCTCAACGTGAAGTCAGTCCATCTGACTGCCCAGGAGAGAGAATATGGTTTCACATCTGCTTCTGAACCTCAAGTCCCATGTCACATTTTTGTCTCCATCATCAGAGGCTAGCACAGTGCTTGGCTTATTGAGGTTCAGCCAATATTTATGTGCTTGCTGCTGGACACTTGACGAGTGAGTGTCTTGGAAGCAGTTGTAATGACATTGGAGCAGTGCCCTCCCAAGTCTGCCGATTTTCTCTGTTCATCTTTCATTTCGTGGCTAAGCTTTAGCTGACCGGACAGGATAAAATATTGCAGTCTAGGCTAATTCACTGTAATAAATATAGCTTTCCTCTCAGTGAGTGTTAGGTATTCATGAAGAATTAATTTTTGATATTCCATGTTATAATTATCTGCTTTGAATTTTGTTGGATTTCAATAAAATCTTATAAACCATGTTTCGAGCTCAAAGTGAAGATTTGATAAATATCTGAGGAATTAATTTACATTTCCAAATAATATAGTTTCATCAAATAGTACATTTTGAAACCTAACTGTCCAGTTGGCTGTCTTCTTATATTACATTGTCTGGGATTGCTGGAGCTTCACTTCTCGTGGGGCTTTATCACAGGCTGAAGGCAACAAGAAAATAATAGCATGCTGCCCAAGTTAAGTCACTAGCTTCTAACAGGGGGTTTACCTTTCAGGGGGTCCTGAAATCACCTTGCAACCCAGCACTCAGCCAACTGAGCAGGAGAGCGTGTCTCTGCAGTGCTCCGCGGACAGAACTATGTTTGAGAACCTCACGTGGTACAAGCTTGGCCCCCAGGCTCTACCAGTCCGCACAGGAGAGTTGCCCACACCTATTTGCAAAAACTTGGATGTTCTTTGGAAAATGAACGCCACCATGTTCTCTAATAGCACCAATGACATTTTGATCGTGGAGCTCCAGAATGCATCCTTGCAAGATCAGGGAGACTACGTCTGCTTTGCTCAGGACAGGAAGACCAAGAAAAGACATTGTGTCGCCAGGCAGCTCACAGTCCTAGGTAAGGAGGTAACTCTGGACCACCCGGAGATGGTTGGAAATCCTTAAAGGTAGTGTTCAGGGGGCTGTGTGAAGATTGTCTGCTAGGAGCTTATGAAGTAGACTCGTGAACACTTATCTTACTCACTGAAAGTCCTCGAGGCACGAGGAGGCTCATCATGATGAAGTGATGTATTAAAAAGAAAACAACACGGTTCTTTCCAACCCTGATGGTGGGGTAACTCACTATTTTCTGCAAGGGATTACCCTGAACCAGGTCAAGTTCTGCCCTATTCTTGGGCATCCATTTATTTAAAGAGACACATATTTGTGGAATGCCCACCATGAGCTAGGAGGGTGCCGGAACTTCACAGTGGGGAGTAGGTGGGGAGGGTGAGAACACAGACCACCACCAGCCTGTCGCAGTACCGTGTGGTCTCTGTGTTCTTGAGGACAGGGGTTGTTTTCTGTTTTACTTCTTGGTTGGCTCCAGACACAGTGGTACAGATTAGGTGCATGATAAGACATCTGCTGCCAGAAGAGTGTGGTGATGGTGTTGCTTACCACCTCTGAGAGCCCCTGGGAGGGGTGCCACCCTCATTGCCTGTACCTCTGCCGTACAGCTCAGGGTCAATGAGATGATCATTTTAATCAGCAGAGAGCTTTGTAAATTCCACATGAAGCCACCCTCTACACCTCATCTAACCTTGCTCCTTGCACAAAATCTGTGCAGCCATGGCTCTGTCTCTGAGAAAATTAGGCAAATTTGGGGAGTTTCTCTTTTTGCCATCTCCTTCTAATTTTTCCTCTCCTTTGTTTTCTTACCCAGTTTCTGGGATGCTTATGTTCTGGTTTTTCACTGTGAAGAAAGGGAACTGCCCAGATAAAGTAATTTATACTTAAGTTTTAGCGGAATAATATCTTCAGAGGCTTTGGCATATTTTAAGAGGTATCTTCCGACAGCCACTAGGATGGATTTTGCTAGAGTTAAGACTCAGGTGGCAGAAGAAGAGATGTTTTGGGGTGAAGTCATCCCAGAGCTCTTCAGATCACACCACATATATATGACCATGGTTTTTCTGTTCACCTTGGTGACTGGTCTGGTTTCAAGCTAATGAAAAAATTCCAACAGAGATGTGAAAGAGGCTGCGGGCTTGCCATGCCCAGGAAATAGTGCTCACGATGAGCTAGTTTGCTTTCGTAAGGACTCTCAAGTTGTTTTCCAAAAATTATTCTTAGAAATAAACTAGAGTCCATTTGCTTAAACCCCAGTGTAGTTCACTGTCGAGGTATTCTCATTTTGCTAAATGTTGACGTGGATTTCTTCTGCAAGATTCCTTTTGATGTTTGGACAAGATATTTCTACAGCACTTTGATGATTTGTAGGAAAGGGGTAAATCTAAAGCTGTCCTGTATATTTAAACAAGGACCCATGGGCTTTGTTTTCTTTAAATCTTTGACTTTCCTTCAAGTGTCGTTTTATTTAGAGGAAATAGTACTGGACTAGTCTTTTCGGCTCATGTAAATCTATTATGAGTTCATCTGTTTACTTAGAGGGACTTGGACAAGTTGTTTAACCCTCCTTCATCTGCAAAATCAGGCTAATGCTGCCTACCATAGGACTGATGGTGAGCAATGGAAATAGTATGAGTTTTTTTTTTAAGTACCAAATAAATATAAAGCCTTTTTTTGTTGAATTACATTGAGGTTTTGCACATTCTGAGAGAAACATGGCAGAATTTTTGGGTGTCATTGGCTAGGATTTATTTATTTATTTCATGGGCAGGAAGCCCATATGACAACTTTTATTTTGTGGTGTGATTACCAGCTCAGGTCACTAGTATGAACGTTCAAAGAAAGGCAGTGATCTGTCTGAACTGACTTGTTCCACTTAACTTTAGTGACCAGGTTGATCACAGTGACCAACCTCTGCATATTTTCAGCTTAGTAAATCAACAGTTTAGTAAATGGTTTAATAGTTTACTGACACTAAAAGCACTTCAAAAGTTATAGCTAAATGTTCTATGATTTTTTTGGTGCCTGTGCACAGAGCGCATGGCACCCACAATCACAGGAAACCTGGAGAATCAGACAACAAGTATTGGTGAGACCATTGAAGTGTCCTGCACAGCGTTTGGGAATCCCCCTCCACAGATTACGTGGTTTAAAGATAACGAGACACTTGTGGAAGACTCAGGTGAATTGAGCATGTCTGTCTCTCTTTAGTTGCAGAATTTTCCTGGAAATGTTGTCTAATATCCATATTATTTCTTTTAAAAATTATTTATTTTTATTGAGGTATAGTTAATGTACAATATTATTTAAGTTTCAGGTGTATGACATAGTGATTCACAATTTTTAAAGATTATATTCCATTTGTAATTATTGTAAAATATTAGCTATAGTTCCTGTGCTGTACAATACATCCTTGTGGCTTATTTATTTTATACATAGTACTTTGTACCTCTTAATCCCCTACCCCTGTCTTGTCCCTCCCTCTCCCCTCCCCACATTGGTCACCACTAGTCTGTTCTCTGTATCTGTGAGTCGGTTTCTTTTTTGTTATTTTCACTAGTCTGTTGTACTTTTTAGATTCCACATATAAGTTATATTATACAGTATAAAAGCCATATTATTTCTTAATTTGTTTTAGGTAGGGAAAAAAAGCCATCGTAGTGTCCGTGGTCTGGTTCACTTGGTGGGAATCCAAATATTCAGAGCCTTGTTGAATTCTCATGGAAGCCAGGGGTGCTAAGTCAGCAGCTGATCCTCTGTGACTCTTTGGATTTAGATAATAGCCCAAGATAAAGGACATCATTTATATTTTTAAAGTTTTTCCCTGCAAAACTCCAGCAGACCACCTCGTAATAAAAACCATCATTATCCTCCTCGCTTAGGCATCGTGCTCAAAGATGGGAACCGGAACCTAACTATCCGCCGGGTGAGGAAGGAGGATGAAGGCCTCTACACCTGCCAGGCGTGCAGTGTTCTTGGGTGTGCACAAGTGGAGGCATTTTTCATAGTGGAAGGTCAGTGGGAATTCACGGGCACATAAAGTGGTTTTAAAAAGTTCGCATGTATGTTACGTACACTCGTATACGCTGGGCAGGACCATAGCCAAATGGGCAGGTTTTAATATTCTTTGTAAATTTCCTAGTTTAAGTATATATTATTTTAACCAGAAAGCATGATTAATGTTATTTTAATTCTGCTTGCATCACATTTCTATCCCTGCAGTTCTCAATGTGGAAAAATTCTCAGCCAGGCAGGTGGAATGCCCTCCTTTCAGTGATTCGTTCTCCATTTGAACGGCTCAATTAACTTGTTGTGGAAATTATGCCTCTATATCTATTAGGTAGAATTACTGCCTAGTCATGAAAATCAGTGCTATCCAGAGAGTCACAAGGGTTCATAGTTTTTGTTGGACTAAAGATAATTTAAGATTCATTTGTGAACAATAGACCATTGCTTCTCTGAAAATGAAAAATTTGAGGTTCTTATCTAAATGTGTATGCAAGAATGATGTGAGAGTCCTGACATATTCTCAGATGGGAAAGGTAATTTGTGACAGAATATTTTATCTTCAAAAGTATATTCCTATGTCTTTTTTTAAACTAACCTACCAGAGGCACAATGAAAACAGTATTGTGTGGGTGAAGGAATGGTATGCAGAGAGGGGAGTGAGAGGGGCGGTGATGGATGGAGGAACTGATGGATTTCTATGAACTCATCCTAATTTGTCTCTCAAAGTCTAGATTTCAGTCCCTTTAATCTGTCAAATCTATGTTGCCAAGTACTGCATCTCGATACCTTGACTTCTTTTCAAGTTCCATTTCATCAGCTGCACTTGCAAATAAAGATTTCAAATGCATGAAGTAAATAAAGATTTCAAGTGACATGGTGGTTTTGTCACTTTCAAAGTGCTTCATGCTTTAGAGCAAATCCGGAGGGAGACTTCCAGCTCCCCGCTGTGCCCTGCCTCAGCTCCGTTAGCTGTCTGCAGCTGGTGACCGAGGCTTAACTAGGTAACCTTGGCACCGACGTTTTATTTACTTCTCACCAGAAGAGAATACTAAGAAAGTAAAAGGTAAATATTTAATGATGCTGCTAGGTTCAAAAATGTTAATATGGGAATATTAATGCACCAGCTTATATAGACAGTCGAATCTTTGAACTTTTTTACTATGCACAAACGGACTTTTAAATCTCTATGTATAAATAGAGAATTACTTCAGTTATACCCCCAAGAAACGAAATCTACTTCCAAGCAAACTTGGTGCTCGTCTCTCAACTGTTCACTCTTATTTTGCTAACTAATTACTTGTCTTCCTGCCTTCTTGAGGCCGCCTGGGCCACTCTCACAGCTTGTGGCCCCGGTTTGATTCACACCGCCCTCATCCGATGGGAGGCCTTAAGTGGCCATTGCTTCTTTATCACTGCTCTGCTAATCACTCTTAGTTGAAAGCCTCCTCTGGACTTAATTTTTCCCACTTAGAGCTGTCCTCTGGGGTCCTGAGCATCTGCAGCTTTCCCTGCTGACCTCTAGCTTTTTCTCTTCTCTTTCCTTTCTTGAGTGGTTTTAAACTCATATTGCCAGGGCACGTGGGATGTACTCACGTCAGCTCTCTTTCCTCCCCGAGGTTCCTGCCACATGAGGACAGTGCAGTGTAATGTTATCTGGTGTTGGACAGACCTTGTTTAACTCTTGACCATTCCACCAACTTGCTGTGTGCCCTTGATGAAGTAGCTTAACCTCTCTGAGCTTGCTTCTCCACCTGAAAAATGAGGGTTGTTGAGAAAACAAAGTGATGTATTTAAATGTGACATATTTGAAGTAATGAGCACCTAGTGAGTGCCTGGTCACCCATTGCTTTCTGGCCAAAGTACTACATTTATTTCCCTACTTGTTGTCTTAATCCTTCCCTCAAACTCCATACAAATCAAAACATAGACTGTCAGTGTAAAATCAGACATTTATTTACCCCAAATAGAGTACTTTTCTTCTTTATAGAACGTGATCTGTTTTCTTTCTGTCAAAGTGTGCTCTTCTCCCAAACACCTTCTGTTTGTCTTTTGAGACATTAATATTTCTCTCCTTAATTACTTTAGAATTATATATTGTTGGAAGTTTTCATGAGCAATGTCTTGCAAACCTTTAATTATCCATTAAGAATACTGTAAACTCCATCCAAGTTAGAGGTGTGTGACTGACTGTCTAGGATTTTCCCCACTTGGTAACATTGAGATCTTGCATTAGTGTTGAACTTTGTCATTCTGTATCAAAGGGTATAAATTTCCATTGTTGACGCTCATTCAATTGTGTCTTCCCAGGTGCCCAGGAAAAGACAAACTTGGAAGTCATTATTCTAGTGGGCACTGCAGTGCTTGCCATGTTCTTCTGGCTACTTCTTGTCATCATTCTACGGACCGTTAAGCGGGTAACAAAATAGTTTCCCTTCTGTCCCATGCACGTTGGCTTTCATGATTAATGAAAGCTGACTAGGGTTCTTTGGGTTGGTTCTTCCCATTGTTGTTGGCTCAATAGGCACAATTTTATTTCTATACAATAACATTCTTGCCCACTTTCTTTTGCTTGGACCACTGGGCTTTAATTGATAGAAGCAACTAGAGAAGAAATGGGCTTGGACTGTCTAGTGTAATTAAGATTTAAGAATTTAATTCTGAGCTCATTTAGGGGTTGAGGGGACACTGGAAGCGGGATTATAATAGGACTACTCTCAGACTCCATGAGCCATTTAGAAAATGAGACATTAAGAATGGGGCTTCTATAAACAACAATAACAAGCACACAAAAACAACAGCCAAACAAGAGGCTGTGTGTGACTGGAAGGAGTAATGCTTTCCAGGCCAATGGAGGCGAACTGAAGACGGGCTACTTGTCCATCGTCATGGATCCAGATGAACTCCCGTTGGACGAACACTGTGAACGCCTCCCTTATGATGCCAGCAAATGGGAATTCCCCAGAGACCGGCTGAAACTAGGTGTGTTTTCAAGGAATATTAATTTGATACTGGGTTTACCAGGCCATCTCTTCTACTTTTAGGATGGTGACAAATCTAGTCTATTTAAATGTCAGATTCCGATTCAGAAATATTCATTCCATCTCTTGATTTTGAGTGATTATCCATTTAGTCACTTAGAAGTAGGAGCCCTGTATAATCACCCATTTTGGAGAGTGAAGAGGGAGGTATTAAATCATTCAGCCGGGACAAGGGTGTCAGCTGGACCGTCCATGTTAAACTGGGATGTATGTCACTCTGTCAAGCTGGAATCTCTGCCTGTCACCTTGGTGGTGAAATAGTCCAAGTCTGTTTTGTTGTTCCTGTCTTTGTTGACTCTAGGTAAGCCTCTCGGCCGTGGTGCCTTTGGCCAAGTGATTGAAGCAGATGCCTTTGGAATTGACAAGACAGCAACTTGCAAGACAGTGGCCGTCAAAATGTTGAAAGGTAAAAACAAATTTATATGGTGATATATCCTTCTATCTGTTTCACCCCATCTCTAAACATAATGAAAGGTTTGTGTCAGTGGCTCTGTGGCTAGGTGGGCCCACTAGCCAAGCATGCAGCCACACTGTATGTTGCTGTTGTGCAAACTGGATAAAAAATTCCTCTTTTATAGCCTCATGCCAGGGTCCACAGCCTGGCAAGCAAAGTTGAGAATGGATTTCAGCTCCTCTACTGCCCCACCTTGCCTGGGATCCCTTGTGCAAGACACAGATTGTACAACTGTATTTAGTGGCCTGGCTATAGGAAAAAAAAAATACCTTGGTTTCATCAAAATTGTTTCTTAGCATACTATGGTACATTAGTAGGATAATTATAGACCATCAGGAAACAGAAAAATAAATTTGATATAATAAGTAAAAATAGTAGCACACACACACACAAAAACCAGCATGTTCCCTAGAATTGGAACATGTAAAAGAGGGTCACATATAAAAGATAATATGCAAACTAAGAATGGTTGTGCTGGGGAAAAAAAAGATTATGGGTGACATTTTGAAATTAAAAGTTGCATAAACAACTGTTAAACCTAACAGTAATGGGATTCTGGTCTTGCCATTTTAATCTGGGGAGGTGATGCGTATAAAGCTCTTGGCTAGAATTGTGACGTGCTTTCATTGGTGGACACAGTGCTACTGACCCTTTGCCAGGAGTCATGTGCCTTTTGAAGCCATCTCTCTCCTTTTGCTTCCTCTCCCTTGTGGCTGATGGGGGTATGTAATTTTGAGGTGGCTCATCAAAACCTGGGGTGTGGACCATGTCTGTGAATTAGAAGGAAGTGTACCACTCTGTGCAGGATCAAACTCACACTCAGCCTCATCAGCCTCATGTGCCATCTGGCTTTGCCAGCTGGCCCTTGTTAAGTTTCCTGCTCAGCCTAGATTGGTGGGAACTTCAGCAGAGCCCCTAACATGTGAGGGAATATAATACATGCTTATGAGGAAGCACTGAAATAATCAGGAGCTAAGAAGCACAGTCAACCTGGTATGAGAAAATCCGGTTTTGTAAAAGAAAATCTGGGCATGATTTCATCTGCAGATGTGTTCTCCACTTTGTAAAAGACCTCACGATGGCTTGCTTCAAGTAGCAGACATTCTGGGGGCACTTAGAGTAAGAATCTGATTTAGAATTAGAAAGTATAATTTATATTTGCGTTTTAATGTACCTAGTCTGTAAACTGGGTTACAGTGGTATTACCCCTGGAGGGGAAGTTGCAGAGATGCATGCAGTGGGGCATTATCCTGCTAAGGTCAAGCCCACATGTGTGATTTCCCTCTTTGTTCTGTATTTGTAGAAGGAGCAACACACAGCGAACATCGAGCCCTCATGTCAGAACTCAAGATCCTCATTCATATTGGTCACCACCTCAATGTGGTCAATCTTCTCGGTGCCTGTACTAAGCCAGGGGGTGAGTGTCTGTGGATGGTTCTGGTTGCCTGGTTTTGGCGTCTACTTCTCTGTTAGTATTTGAGGGAAACCACCCAACTCCCATGGCCTTCATTCCCTTCCCTTAGGATACTTTGGCAGATTCCTGGATATAAGCATATTTCATGGAGGTTTAAGGGGTGCTGTAAATTATTCTAGAACTTCCTGTGAATTAAAAAAAATGCTACATCACTATAATACAGTTGTCTACTTTTGGAATAGGTGTTCAGATGAGAAAAGAGAACTTCCCCTTAAAGTTGAAAGCAAAAGACTTGAAGAGTAGTTCACTCTAAAATGGAGTCATCTTAGGGGATTGTGTTGAAAAGCAAGTGGGTGGATTTTCTTCTGAAATGTTGGTTAATCTTGTTGTGGAATCACCTTTTGGAAAAAGAAAAGCTACAACAGAAGGGAATTGCAACCAGCTGATTTCTCTGATCCTATTTCCAGGGAAAGGTTGTAGCCTCTTCTATGATTATTTTCTGGCTCATTGATGTATTAAGCACTTGATGAGAAACATGAGTGAAAACACATTTTCACTTCTTGGCACACTGTGCTGTCCGCAGGGCCACTCATGGTGATTGTGGAATTCTGCAAGTTTGGAAACCTATCAACTTACTTAAGGAGCAAGAGAAATGAATTTGTTCCCTACAAGGTATGTCATTTCCTAACTCAACTGTGGCCACGTTGTACACATGGAGGAGAACTCAAAAGTTGTTCAGGTTAAATTTTTTCATTAAAATTCTGTGAAGAACTTGTGAGGAATCTTTTCACATCACCTCTTGGCTGTTGTCACATCCTCTTTTCCCTTCTGGAGGACATGTACTTCTCATGTGTTATCTTTGTGACTCTAATCTCCTGACCCGTTGTGGATGATGCCTAAGGAGGGGGAAGGTGGGTGTGATTAAGGGACAGGAATGACAGGGGAAGGACAGCTCTGGGTTGTTCTGTCTCTACCCTGGCCATATTTGGCCCTATGGAGTGTTAATCCCTCTCTCAAAAGCGGCCTAATGTTGGAAGTGTGTCTGAGTGAAACTTGAAACAAGGCCCTTAGCTCTTCAAGCTAAAAAGCAACCAGGCTTTAGGGAAGAAAATCTACTACGTAGAACACTTACCCAAAATTTCAGCCCAGAGGTTCCATGGTCTTGAACTTTATGTCCCACTTGTCTTCTTTTAATAGTTATAATTGTTTGTATAGTTTACTACGTTTTAGAGATTTTTCTGATATTCAAGGAGTTTGCTCATTTGCTTCATTTTAGAGTAAAGGGGCACGGTTCCGGCAAGGGAAAGAGTACGTTGGGGAAATCACCGTGGACCCTAAACGCCGCCTGGACAGCATCACCAGTAGCCAGAGCTCAGCCAGCTCTGGATTTGTTGAGGAGAAGTCCCTCAGTGATGTGGAGGAAGAAGAAGGTACCTGCCACTGCTTCTTCCACACCTAGCGCGTGCTCTTGTGGGAACAGACAAGGTGACAGGGTGTTATGAGGAATTTTGTCATAGAAAAGTCCACAACTACCTAATATTTAAAAGAGGCCTGAATTTCTAGAATCCTCCATTCAGCCTCCCCAGAGCTGTAGGGTGGAAGGCCGACAGAAGCAGCAGGCCAGGTTGAGAGGCAGAGCACGGGCAGCCTGAGAAATTTCTGTCCCTCAGGAGAGCTAAGCAGTTGGCATTGTCAAACCAATGCTCTTCAAGTTTTGGGTCAGCACTTATCAGCAAGAGAGGCTCAGTGCCATCTTCCGGACGGGCAGAGGAGGCTCACTGGTGGTTGCCAGCCTCCCCGTCGCCCACGGAAGTTCAGCCCCACACCGCCTGCTTCACCAGCACAACAGAAGCCATCCACGTAGTCACACCCAGCCGTCTCCCGGGCAGCGCAGGCATCTTTTGTTTCTGCCCCTCCCCACGTGGCTCATTAAGTCTTCCACACTTCTTCAGAGGAGTCTTGGTAAATCCACTTTTCCTTAGCCCATTATGCTTCCCCTGATGCTTCAGTGCTGTTTATGACGGGAGCTGTGTTCGCAGCCTGACTTTCAGGACCTCTTCCAGCTTCAGGATACACTGCATATCTGCTTCCCGCAGAGGGAGCAGTGACGGTGCCATGGAGGGAGCGGTGGGGATTCCTGACACCTGGCCCTTCTTGAAGTGTGAGCTCGAAAGAAGAAAAACCATGAAATATTGGAAGAAATCCGCTTCGGTTTCCTTTGACACAAGGCCACAGAGAGAACTTAGAATTTGACTTCTCCCCCATAGAAGCTGAGCAGGCAGTGTGAGGCTGGAACTTGGTCTGAAAAAGCGTGGGGAGGTTGTGTAGACCTCACATAACTGGGCGCACGCTGAGTGGAGCCAGCTCTGCCCCATCTGCTCTCTCACAAAATGGCAGTCATTGAGCTGGAAACCCAAGGGAGTGAGGGAGTCAATTGGAGTAGAGGGGGTGTTGACCTGGGATTTTGCCTCCATTTCTTCATCTGGAAAATAAAGGGGTTTCATTCATTAGTCACGAGAGCCCTCCACCCTAATCATAGAAAATCATTGAAAAAAAGGTTCATAAACTTTTTTAATACATACAAGGTTATTTTACAACTGAGTTTTCATTTACTCTGGTATTTGTCTCCAGGAATGAAGCCATGTCTTATCTTATCTGAAACACCCATTAATGTCTTAATGTTTATTTGTACCAATTGCACGGAAGTAAATACCACGAATTTACGTAAATTCATCTCTCGCTCTGTGTTCCTGTCATCTCATTCATATCCTTGAAGGAGAAACAGCATCCTTACGGGCCAGATTTACTGTGCTTACAGCACTTTCTCAGCTTGAAAGTGAGAGAAGTAAACATATTTCTGGTATTTTTAGTTATCCGTTGTAGATTATGGTTTGACCTTTCGCCTTTGTTCCAGGACAAAGCCTGGAGAGAAAAGGTTCAATGACCCTGAATATTGTTGTCTTATTTTTAGAGTTCTTGATATGAAACTATTGTTTATCCCTCTGGATACATGAAAAAAAAAAAACAGTTTACAAAAGCAAATTTGGAAAAGCCCTCTTTTACATCTCTGTCGTC
Organism: Camelus bactrianus; assembly: GCF_048773025.1. Lineage (NCBI taxonomy): Eukaryota > Metazoa > Chordata > Mammalia > Artiodactyla > Camelidae > Camelus > Camelus bactrianus. The sequence continues at coordinate 98,720,859 of NC_133540.1, forward strand.
TGTGACAATTTTGCCTCCATTTTGCCTCCTGGATTTTTTCATCCAATTTGGCAAAAATGGAAAAACCAGTATTTTTGCTAAGGGGTCTGATGAAGGCTAAGGATATACCAGGATTCAGCATATTTACAGGAGATAGAAACATTTTCCGGGTGCTTCTACTTCCTGAAATTTGACTCCCAATTTTTAAAATGAAGATTACTCTCTCACACTTAGAAATACATAGTTTCTGGTCAAAATACCAATCTCTGTCCTCCTGTACTTCTGACAGTTCCTGAAGATCTGTACAAGAACTTCCTGACCTTGGAGCATCTCATCTGTTACAGCTTCCAGGTGGCTAAAGGCATGGAGTTTTTGGCATCACGGAAGGTGAGACCATGCATCCCTTCACGGCACAGATTTGGAAGTCAGATGTCCAGTTAGATGTCCATCGACGTTTGCTTGGGACTGCAATTCATTCACCACTCCTGGGACTATTAAAAGAGCGCTACTGAGGAGGCCCCATTTCTGCTAAATAAGAGGGTATTAGAATGTCATGAAATTAATTCATGTGATGAATACTTACTGAGCATCTCCCAAGGGCAGGCGGTGTTCTCAGCACTAAGGATACTGTGTGAACAAGTAGGCAAGACTCTCCACCTTCATGGAGTTGACATCCTAGTGGGTGGAACAAACAATAGAGCAAGTGCAATGCCTGGTGGGGTAGATGGGAGTGAGCGCTGTGGAGGAAAATAAGCAGGAAAGAGTTACAGAGTAGACAGGAGTGGTATGTTTGTATGTTCGTATGTCTTTGTGTTTGCGTACGTCAATTTTAAACAAAGTGGACGTGGAAGGCTTTAGGGGAATGTGACATTTGAGTAATGACCTGGAAGAGGTGAGGGACGGAGCCTTGCAGATATCTTGGCACAGGAGAGTCTCCTTTTAATTTATTTTACATTCATCTCCATCCATCAAAAAGTATTTGTTAGTTGTATAATTAGAAACCAGGAAGGACAGGCTTTAGATGAGAGCGATTAAAAGGGCTAAAATTAGAAAAGTGGGCCAAACAAAGGCTGAGGTGAGTACGTGACAAGTTACAAACATTCCAAAGGTTGTAAACACTGCGGAGGGAGCAGGTCACCCCCTGGAAAGAGTAAAATGGATGGTTTGACATCAAACCAGACAAAATTCAAATTAAGTTACAGGAGAAATTGTTAGTTGACAGAAGGCATTTGCTGCAGCCTGCTGTGGGAAGAAAGACTTAAAGTTCTGGTTTCTTTTCTAAATGAGTTGAATCCCTTACCCATTTCTTTTTCTGAGGTTTAAAGCTTTTCACAACTTCCAGAGTCTCAGGATCTCAGATTTTTCTGCCTGGGAGCGCTTGTCTTCTCTCTCCCAAAAGGAAGGGAGAGACATAGGATCTTATCGGATTTTCCCAAAGAGAAAGGCCCTTCTTGAAGATTCTAATTTTATTTTATTAATATTATTTTTTAGGGCCAGAGTCTCCCATTTAGGCAGGGTTCCTTTGATGGGAAGGGGAATAGGGGGTGGGGTGGGGGGCAATCCTGTAACTTCCCTTGTATCTACTATCTGATTCTTTTTTCTCTTTTCTTTTCTTTTTCTGTCGTTAAGGGAAAGTGCAGCTTTTATTTCAGGGCACCAGTCTCATATGATGTCACTTATATGCAGAATCTTTAAAAAATGGTACAAATGAACTTATTTACCAGCTGATTTCTTGAGTAGCACCTGGTTGCTGGCTTGAAAAAGGAAGCTCTTTGGTTGGGGGCAAAGTAGAAAGGACTGTGCTTTGGGGAAGCTCCTGTCGCGCTCAGTCATGCCAGACAGTGTGCTTTTGAACGTGCCTCATTCAGAGGGCAGTGCTATACAGACGCGCAGTTGGAGGCGGGGGATCTGCTATGCCTAGCTCGCTCAGCACTCCTGCACTGACTTGAGTTTTCACCATTTCTAAAAGTTCCCCTAGACTCCTGTGCTCTCATAAATCTTTCAGGTGTAGGAAGTCAGATGAAATTAAGGGATACAAAAATAAAAAAAAAAATAAGAAGAAGAAGTTAAGGGATACAGAGAAGAGAGAAACTGAGGAACAGGCAAGAATAGAAGGAAAGCCAAGGAGAATTTGGTTTCCCTTTGTAGTGCACCAGAGAATTCACTTGACAGGTGAGAGGCTGGACGTGCTTTAATCGACATCTCTGACAATCCAGCACTTTGAAAAGAGGATGAGCACCCCCTGGGAACTGTTTCTCAGAGCTGGTCCAGCTTCAGTTACATATGGAACGGAGAAACCGACAAAGGGCACCAAACCAAGGGAAGCCCCTTGCTTCTGATTTCCATGCATTCATTCAAAATAAATCCCACTCTGGGGCCTCCTTAGGATAACACGTTTTAACCGTATATGGTGCCAGGCAAAAGGGATGTGTGGATGTGACCAGAAACACATTCTTAATTGTGTCCAAGAGAAGTCTATTTATGACTCCATCATCAGGCTATAACTTAATTATTTAATTCCAGAGTCGTGGGCTGTTTATGGAATAAACAGATGTGTGTCTCAACGAAACTCACAGATTTTTTTCCTGAAGTGTTGATAAAAGATGTTAACCCAGTGCTTGTTAATCAGTTGGTTTTCTGATGTGGGTTTTTTTATTTTTTTAAAGCATGAGGTCACAACAGATGTAGAAGAGATCAGCTATGCGAGCTAGTCCTAACGTACACGATTCTTTTTGCAGTGTATCCACAGGGACCTGGCGGCACGAAACATCCTCTTGTCGGAGAAGAACGTAGTTAAAATCTGTGACTTTGGCTTGGCCCGGGACATTTATAAAGACCCAGATTATGTCAGGAAAGGCGATGTAAGTTTCAAAGATGTACCCAGTGATCTGTTAACTTGCAGAATTCAAACTTCTCTTAGCAAGCTGTGTTCAGAGACAAAGGAAGTTTTTTCTTCGGATATTTGCTGAGTTGGGTTCTCACCCCTTGTTCCCTACGCCCATAGGCTCGCCTCCCTTTGAAATGGATGGCCCCGGAAACAATTTTTGACAGAGTGTACACAATTCAAAGTGACGTGTGGTCTTTTGGTGTCCTGCTCTGGGAAATATTCTCCTTAGGTAAGTCTCTTCTCTTTGTCCCTCCATCCATACCCAAATAGAATGATAAATGTCTGTGGCTCCAGTGTGCTTTTTCCCTTGCCTGTATTCCACCTTTATTGGGTGAAACTTACTTGGAGGCTTTGGGTTGTAAAATGTAAAAAAAAAAAAAAAAAAAAGAAAAGAAAGAAAGAAAGAAAAGAAAAGCAAAAAGAAAGGAAGGAAAAGAGGTATGTATGGGAAGAAGGTGTTCAGGAATCAGGCTCAGGGCTTTCTGCAAGAGAAAAATCCAATCAGTCATGTCCCATTCCTGTTTTATTCTAGGTGCTTCTCCATATCCTGGAGTAAAGATTGATGAGGAATTTTGTAGGCGATTGAAAGAAGGAACTCGGATGAGAGCCCCTGATTACACCACACCAGAAATGTAAGACTTTACAAGCATGTTCCTATCCTCCTTCTTTGCTCACAAAAATTTGCCCTGCTGAGAAGACTCTCTGTTATATAAACCTCCTTCATGGCCCAGTTTGTGTCTTACTTCTCCCTTGAGGTCTTCTTTGATAATCTCAAGTACAGAGTCATCCTTCTTGAAATGACAGCACTTTATCTATACCAGCCAGTCAGTTTTTATTGGATGTTGATTTATAATGTTTCCTTTTCTCGACACACTTGATGCTCCAAGTGTAGGGCTCTGTGTCTTACACATTTTCATATCCCTATTTACCATCACAGTGGACTTTTTAGAAATGTTTGCTCATTCCCGTGCTACTTTTCAGCATCAGATCAGGAGGAAGGAGGCAGTTAATGACATCAGTGTTTTGCTTCTCTAGGTACCAGACCATGCTTGACTGCTGGCATGGGGAGCCCAACCAGAGACCCACGTTTTCAGAGCTGGTGGAACATTTGGGGAATCTGTTACAAGCTAACGCTCAGCAGGTTTGTGACCTCCATCCAAGAAATTTCTACGAAGAGTTCTTAGGTGTCAGGGGCTCCTCTGCTGCCTAGACCTTCTCACAGCCACCACGCCAGCCTCTCAGCCACTGCACAGGGAGCTACAATTCTTCCCAGTCGGAGCAGTAATGCTTCTCTAAAAGCTATAATTACCCCTTTAGAGAGATGAGATCCTACTTCAAACCTGGGAGCTGATCACTTTTATTTTTACCAATGTGTATTTTGGTAACCAGTAAAAATACATACTGATGTATCCATTTGATAAAATATTGATGTATTTTAACTTTAGAAGAGTGTATCTCATATTCATAAAAACCAAAACCAAAACCAAAACCAAAACCAAAACCTAGTTGATACACCGGGTATCTCCAGTGGACAGAATTTCAAGGAATTTTAAATACATTCTTCAGGCAAAAATACATTTGAACCCTGCAAAATAGGTGGCTTTTTCCTTGGTAAAATCCCAGGCTTCCATAACTTCCACTGGAGGATTTTAGAGTTGTAGCCTTTCGCATTAGGAAGTTTTTAATCTCTAGTCAGCACCTCTTACTACAGTGAATAGAAACCAATATCCTCCTGCTTTTGACCAGCTGGGGGACAATGGGTCAAATCTGTCTTTATCAATAAACCTTCCAAACATTTAACGGCATCAAATTGCCTTTTCTTTCTTTCTCTTGATGAAATAATGTTAAAGTTGTGCAGCCTTTTCTTGGAAGACCCATTTCCCTGCACATTTATTGCTTTTCTTTAGACTGTCATCAGTTTTCCCATTGTCTTGGAGTGTAGAGGCTAAAACTGGATGACATGCCCTTTCAAGGACCTGGCTTCTGTCGACAGGACTTGGTGAAGAAATGATTTCCCAGCTCCGCATGTTCGTTGTAGCCATCTCTCTCTGTGGTCCCCTTACCCATCTTGGTTATTGTTAGTTCCTTTAATATCCTTTCATATACACGTCCCTTTCAAGTGCCCTTCTGTTTTTGACAAGCCATTTTTAAAGTCATCTTAAAGTTTTGCCTTCAGATACGAAAGCCACGTTCCCCATAAACAAGAAGCCCCCATGGCCTTTGTTTTCCATGAAAAGGCTCTTGAAGGACTGAAGCCATAACAACAGCGCTCTGTGTTTGTTGTTTCAGGATGGCAAAGACTACATTGTTCTTCCCATCTCCGAGACTTTGAGCATGGAAGAGGACTCGGGCCTCTCTCTGCCTACCTCACCTGTTTCCTGTATGGAGGAAGAGGAAGTGTGTGACCCCAAATTCCATTATGACAACACAGCAGGAATCAGGTACTGTATCTGGTCCACATCCCCCGGCGGGGTGGAGAGAGGGCTTCCAGGTAGTCTTGGGGAGGGGGGTGGAGGAACGGACATTGGATAAAGCTGCTGCATTTCCCTTGCACATTTAACCTTCACCCTGAGAAGTGCTCCTTGAAGAGGGTCTGGGTAGGTGAATCTCCCTCCATCTGTGGTCCACATTGCTGCTGAAGCTCTTCCTTTCAGAATCCTAGGCCCTGCAGCTGCAAATAACTGGAATGCCACAGTTTGTTAATCTCCAGCAAAAGAGACCAGTTTTACAAAGACATCTGTATTTAAATTATCCCCATGTACTCTTTTATTAATATGAATTAAATGGCTTAGGAAAGATTCAGGAAGGAAGAGTTCTTTGCATCTATGAAAACACACTTCTGCCTCTCTGGCTAGGATACAGGATGCCACGGGGATGCGTCCTGAATTAGACTGGACAGTGCATCTTTAGAAGCCCCTCCCAAGTCTGATTTTCAGCATTTTATTTGCATAATGGAACTTCTGGGCTTATTTAAAACATATGTATTGCAGTGTTTTTCTGATAAGTAGCGGGGTTTCTAAAGGCAGCTTTCTTTTATTCTCTCCCAGCACCTGTGCATAAGGAGAGAGTTGAACTGGCTTCTACAATACGGTATTAAAATTGCCTTTTACTAAGCCTGGGACTACTTCACTTTGCTTTGTTGCTGTTCCCACCCCTTTGGGTGTTTTCCTCCTGCAACCGGACCCCTGACAGCGTGGGCCCAGCCTGGCCGCTCCCTGCCGTGTGTGCTGGGGCTGTAGGGAGGGACACAGGGCTCCAGCACTTGGCCAGGTTGCCGGGTGGCAGGTGGGAGTCACCCTGGAGAGTTGGGCTCATGGAGGCACACAGAGAGGACAGCAGGGACACTGTCATGAGACAGGAGAAAGCTCCAAGCGGTTAGAAGCCAACTAGTGAGCTGCCCATTCCGTTTGTGTCAAGAACTTTCAGCATTTTCCCAAGAACTTTTCCTTGTGTTATCAGATGTGGCCAGCACTGGGCAAGGTAGAAACTGTTATCTTTTATGATGTGGATGTTAAACATGAGGCTCAGATCAGTTACCCGGGGAGAATACAACACTGTGGTTAAAGGTCCAGATTTTAGAGTTAAAGAGAACTGGGTTGGGTTCCCAATCTGCTCTTTGCAGCTGTGACCTGGCACAAATCTTCACTATGAGCCAGGCCAGGATGCTGGTGTTGTACAAAAATGAGTACTTTGAGGATTACATAGTATAATGAATTTCTGAGTGTCTGGCACCTAGACACGACTCAATCAATGATAGCTATTAAGTGAGCTGTTAAATACACATCCCTAGGATGAATCCAGTTCCTCTGATACCTAACTCCATACCATGGAGGAGGCCTCAAAGAGAAAAAGTAATGAAATGAAAACCCATCATTCCACTCCCACATTTAAAAAGTCCTAGTTCAAGTTCAGCTGGCCTTCCAGCATGGTAATGATTCCCACAACACCATTGCCTTCTGCTTTATCGCAATGCCATTTGATCATGAGCTATGTTTCTTGGGTTTTCTGTGACCAGGTGGGGTGAGGACCCAAGCTGGCAGCCTCTTGGCTCACTCGGGCGCTTTGCATATGGTGCCGAGAGTCGATGAAGTCATGCGTGTGTAATGGAAGTGCCAAGTGTGAGGCTGGCTCTGCAACAGGGCTGCTAGCATTTATCCCCAGAAGCGTGGACAAATGTGACACCACCCTCCCAACACAGGCCTGGCTCTGATTTTCTGTCTGTGATTTTCGAATTGGTCTTTCCAGTCCAGTTTCTCTTTTATCCAGCCATAATTTGAAAAATAAAATGGAAATCAGAGCCTTATGTCTGCTTCCCCACTTAACCCCCTCCTCCTTTCCCCCTTTTTATAAAAATAAGAGACCACGGTCACATTTTAATCATCTGGGTTAAATGAAAGGCAAGATCGAGGTGTCTGCACACGGCACATTTCATTTTGATGCTCTCTTGTGGTCCTGCTTCCCTGGGGAGGAAGAGGTGAGGCTGGGGTGACTCTCAGGGGACTTGTTCACTCATCTTTCACATTTCCCGTCAAGGAGAAAAGCCAAGGAGTCTCTCACTTGCTTCCTCCTTATAATTTTCAGTTTCATTGTGTTATAAATAGAGCTGGACAGAGACATCACAGTGGGAGCCGACCTCATGATTTTTTGCCCCTTTAAACTATTTTGAAAATATTTGTTCAGCATGTATTTAGAGAAGAGGCTGAGTGGTAGGTGGGGGAAGGGTGAGGAGGAAGGCCCACTAGTGTCTAGACTTAGCTTCGTCTCTAATTTCCCCTGTGGATCAGCTCTAGCCCCAGGTTTGCATGCTTCTTGCAAGAAAACACATCTTTATTGGACTCATCTTTCTTGGAGGGCAGTTTGGGGACCATCTGCGGTTGCTCCACCATTTCTCCTGGGAGTTTCACCTCCCACTCCAAGCAGCTTATCAAAGATTTCTTTTCAGTTCTCTCCCAAAGAAAGGTTCTGGCACATAACTTTTTTTTTTTTTTTTCATTTTGGTTAATTGCTAGTGATGATTTAAATGGTCCCTGTAGATTGATGCCTGAGACGGCCTGTTGGCTAGATGTCCCTGAATTTGGCTCTCATATTAGACTGCTTGAAGTGAAGCTGTCCTTTCTCCACCCTTTGTCTGTCTCACAGCCCACGGTCCCCCTCCCCCCCCCTCACCGCACCATCAGTGCACATGTGGGTGAGAGCAGGGCTGGGCGCACACTCGGTGCTTCATAAAGACTTGCGTAGTCATACCCACTGCTCTCTTCTTCCTCCTCTTCCTGATGCTTGTCCAAGGGAGTCCATGTGGAATAAGGTGAAAACAAACAAAGCCAACCCCACGTGGGCTTCAGAGTCTGAAGACTTAAGTTTGAATCCCTGTTCTGGCCCTTTCCTCCCTAAGGCCTAGCTTCCTCATCTCCAGATAGGAAATAATAATAATAATAAGCCCTGTTTTGTAGTTTTCTGAAGAGCAGATGCAACGATGTCCATGAAAATGCCCTGTCAACTCTGAAGGGTCAAGCAGTGTTGGGAATTACTGGGCTCAGAAAGGAAGGAGCTGGCTGTTCTAGGGCAGTCGCATGACTGTCCCAGCTCACCAACTCCAGCTGATGCTACATCCCAGATACCTCTGGGATCTGTCCACTCCTCCAGACCCTGTGGGCATCACCTTTCTTTAGTCAGGCCACTCCTCCTTCTCCTAGAGTAGTGGAACCACCCCCTCATGGGTCTCATGGCCTCTGGTCTTACCCTCCTCAACCCAGAGTCATCTTTCTAAAGGGCATAGCTGACTTTGTCAATCTCCTGCTTAAAATTCTTCAGCGGCTGCCATTGCCCTCAAGATAATAATTCAGATATTCCAATAGGTGATTTTGGACAGGCTCCTTAGCCTTTCTATGCCTCAGTTCCTTATCTGAAGTTGGGAGAATAATAGCCACCCCTAGAGAGGCCCCGTTTGTGGGGATGCATAAGACAGTGGTTGAGGAACACCTAACACAGTGCCTGGCACGTGGGGGAGTTTCAGTAAAGGATTCCTGGATAAGTGAATGAATGAATGATTGACTGTGGTACCAATACATTTTGATAGTCACCACTTTCAGGGACTGGACGTAGAAGTAGGTGCTTCTCTCTTCTTGTATATCATGTTCTCTGTCCTGTGGAGTTTCCTGAGTGAGGACGTCACTGGTGAGCCTCACTCTCTTCTATGTAAGAGGAGGAACCAGCCTCCTGGGGCAGGGGAGGGAGACTGGGCTTCCGTTATCGAAGTACACTGGGTTAAGAGTGAAGAGTGAATTTGCTGTCCTTTCCTGGGAAAGGACTTCCTTCTCTCCACTTGGGCTGATTTTAACAGAATCACTCAGACTCACCCAAAGCCACATGGCAGGGAAGGAGCTCCCCTAGGGAACAGGTGATGTGATGTCTGACAAGTCCTGTTCTTTGGACTCCTGAAAGAAACTGGTACCCTTTGGAATGCAAAGGAGGAAAACAAGCTTTGATGGCGTGTCGCTCTAAGACCCACTTACCATCCACCATTAATCACGTCAGTCATCCTCCAGGTATCTTTGTGAGTAAGGGAAGGAAAGCTATTGCCAGTACCTTTTAAAGATGGGGCAACAGAGATATAGAAATAATTAATGACTTTCCCAAATCTGTGTCTTCCGGGGTAGACTTAGAAATAGACAAACTATCTCGCAACTCTCAAACTACAGCCCCAACTCTGTGAGCTGAACACAGGAGACTGTGAGACTCAGCCCACCTCCGTTCCACCCAGTAAGCTTCTGTTACATGGAGAATGAGAAGATTGTCTCCAGACCCTTTTGGGTTCAGCATCCTTCACTGAACCCAGGTGAGACTCAGTGAGCTCTGCAGGTGTTTCCTCTGGCCATCTTTCATTGAATGGTTGCTCTGTGAGCATTGTCTAGCACAACTTGCCTAGGAGATGGCCAGAGAGATGTGCAATGCTCGGTAATATGCAGGGAGCTCAGTGGAGGAATCGCAGGCAATCAGGAAGCCAAGCAGAAGGCAGCTGATCTTGAGTCTGCTTGTGTTGTCTTCAGTCCAGACCTGGACCTCAGAAGTATGATTCAAAGGAAAAACGGCTCTTCTAGGCCCTTCAGTTGTATTATACTTTTAAATGGACTTTCACAGGAAATTAAGCCTTCAGTGTGTGTGCAGGCAGAGAAAGATTTTTGTTTGGTTTGGTTTTTCTTTTTCCAGAGGATGTTTTGAAGGTGGCTATTAAACTTGTGGTTGAAAGATAATGAACTTAGGTATCTCTTGTGGGATCTGTAGCCAAATATACCACCACTCAAATATAAATATTTGTTCTTTTGCAGTCAGTATCTGCAGAACAGTAAGCAAAAGAGCCGGCCTGTGAGTGTAAAAACATTTGAAGATATCCCGTTGGAAGAACCAGAAGTAAAAGTAATCCCAGATGTAAGTACATCTTTTAAAAATAGTCTCAGGAATAATACAGAAGATGAAACGTTAGCTAGATAAATATTAGCCTAAGCATTAGAGTCTTGGAGCCTCGTTATAAGGCTGTCCTTGAGGGCGTGTGTCAAGGGGTCATTATAGACATGGAACTTCTTGGGAACCCTTGGTTTTTCCATAAGTGAAGCCCCTGGCAGAAGGTTCCAGACAGTCCAGCTTCATGCCCACTTCCACTCAAGTGTGAATAGTATCCTTGTGGAAAGAGGGAAGGAAATGGGTCTTCTCAGCTCCTTCATCCTAAGTGCCTCTCTTCTTCCAGGCCTGGGTCTATTTCTTGGAAGCAGTTGCTTCCTCCTGTAGCCTGCATGGTTCTTGGGTCACGATGCCTTTACCTCCCTCTACAGAACTTTGGAATGTGGTCCGATAGATGGGTTAGGAAATCAGTTTAATTAAGGAGTTGGTCAGTGGACAAGCTCAATCAACTGTGCCATCTCATTGTCTCTTAAAAAAGGACAACCAGACGGACAGTGGAATGGTTCTTGCATCCGAAGAGCTGAAAACCCTGGAAGACAGAACCAAATTAGCCCCATCTTTTAGGTAAGGCTCAGCCAAAGAGAAAAGACAAATTTCCGCAGAAAGTTTTGGAAGGCACTTAGGACTTTCAGTGTAGGTTCAGAGCTTTCCCTCTTTGTGTCTGTCCGTTGGGCAAACTGGCATCAACCTAAGAAAGAGCGGAACCGAATCAAATTAACTGGCAAGTCTAAAAAAGGAATCTGAAATCAGAGGATTTGATCAATTTTTATGAGGATTTGTGAATAGTAGGGAATTTCTGGGCATCTTTACTATGGTTAGTGGTTTGTGTGGTACTGGCTTAAAACAAAGAGGTCATTGGGTGTGATCCTTAACACCACCGAGATGATTGACATCTTTGCAGACTCTGAAGAATTTTGAAACTTGTACAGAAATGGGTGCATCTGTTCTTAAGAAGTATGATGTATAAATAAGCCAATATCTATTTGTTTAAAGTAATTAAATACTATTGACTGAATTATTAAGTACTTAATTGTGGGGAAAATACTAAACTTGGCTTTGAATATAATTTCCCCCATGTAGTTCCATAGGAATTTGTAGTTGTTTTGAATAGATGTACCTGCTTTTAACTTAACAAATAAATGAGACACTGTGTTTGTAAGAATAATAATATACAGGGTAGTTATTTATTTGCTAGCAGGTTTACTCTAGGTGAGAATAGAAAAAAAATTTGATCTACTTATAATCTAACTGTTGGATAATATGGGACCACTCATGGCTATTGAGTGATGCTCGTGTAAAAACAACCCCCAAAACATTAAAACACTTCATTGTACAATTTTATTACTTGCCTTGGGCCCAAAGTAAGATATTGTGAGAGCCAATCATATTTCACTCATTGATTCAAAGTATATTCTTTCAGTAGTGACTGTGTACCACACCATTATTTGAGACTTAAGTCCATTTGATTCAGATTTGATTGAAAGAAAAAAATGTATTACCAGTTATTTGAAATAACTTTTAACCTGTATATGAGTACAGAGTTAATAAAATCCTTTTTTGCAATTTTTAACATGAATAACTTGCTAAAACACCTATTAAGGGGGAAAAAACACCACACTTCCAAATGGCTTAGGGTTCATACAACCTACACTAAACTACAAAAAGCTTTTTTAAGCTTTTTTCTAAGCTTTGACGTGATTACCATCTGTCACGATCCCACGCCATTGAAAATGTTCTCTGGTTGCTGCTGAGTGATCCAGGTTCTCATTCCTTCCAAAGAATGTGGGTTTGATGAGTAAAGAGCAGTTTTGACATGTCTGGCTTGATTGCACACACATGATTTGACTTATTAAAGTTGCTTAAGAATTTTATTAACACCATCCACATGCCTTGTAATCCCCTAATCGACAGTGGGGGGAAAGCACCAATGGACTTGCAGAGCATCCCAATTTCCTTTCCCGTCATGAAAGAGCCCTTTGGCTCCTATCGCTGTATACAAACTTGTCAATCTGCAAGGCTATAAAAATGTTCCATTGGTTGGAGCCTTTGCATAACTCGGGAGAACTGCCTTTCAGCTCATCTCAGGCTTGAAAGACTTGGACCTGAATAAGGGGACTTATCTGAAACTACAAATTCATGCTGGTACCTGAAAACAGACATTGTCTGAGTTAACCTGATATGTTGACTAACAAGTGGGAGAGATAGGGGCTGGTGTCTCCAGGAAGATTACAACCCACACGGGGTTGGGGATGGGGTTAGGGTAAGATACAAAAGAACCACCTTCTCTCTGCCAACTCACTTAGCTGCCCTTTCTTCCCCAGTGGACTGATGCCCAGCAAGAGCAAGGAGTCTGTGGCATCTGAAGGCTCAAACCAGACGAGCGGCTATCAGTCCGGGTATCACTCTGATGACACAGACACGACCGTGTACTCCAGCGAGGAGGCAGAACTTTTAAAGCTGGTGGAGATGGGACCGCAAGCTGGCAGTGCAGCTCAGATTCTCCAGCCTGAGTCTGGGACCACACTGAGCGCTCCTCCTGTTTAAAAGGAGGCACTTACATCCCCCCTTCCTGGAAATCACATGAGAGGTGCTGCTCAGATTTTCAAGTGTTGTTCTTTCCACCACCAGGAAGTAGCCACATTTGATTTTCATTTCAAGAAAGGAAAAAAAAGAAAAAAAAAGACCTTGCTGAACTGCAGGGAGCCAGTCCTCTAGGCATTTCCTGAGAAGATGCTTGTGACCTAAGAATGTGTTTGTGTCTTCTCCCCTATTGTTGACCTTATTCTTTTTTTTTTCATTCATTTAAAAAGCATGTATCATGCCCCCTACCGTGGGTCTCCCCGTGAGTTACAGCAAAAGATGTTCAAGACATGGCGTCATCGTCCAAGAAGTAGCAGTACCTGGGGAGTCGACACCTGGACGATAAATCAGGCAATGGAAGTGCTTTAGGTGTTGAAGATGGGAAAGACTTTTAGGGCTGAGTCCATGTAAGAAGCTTTGTTTAGGATGTGGGTCCCAAGCCACGTGTTACATGGCGGGTTTGGACCGATGGAAAGGAAGATGCTGGCTGGCTTAGAGAGTGCTGCGTGCCTGGTGCTGGCTCTGGTGGGGTGGGCGTGGGGTCTGTTAGGAACCGTCAAGGCTTCAGACAGGCGACTGGTTTTAGAAGGTTGCGTGCTCTTCCCACTGGGGCCAAATCAGAGTTCCTTGCGCTGTTTCCGACTCCTAATGAGAGTTCCTTCCGGACTCTTACGTGTCTCCTGGACAAGCCCCAGGAAGGAAGTGATGCAGCCCTGGTTCCTTGTCTCCCAGGCTGATCCTTGATTCAGAACTGCACAAAGAGAGGACATGCAGATGGAAGCTCCCTGGCGCGGCGAAGGTTTCTGGCTGTATAAACCAGCTCTGGCTTCTGGACGGATACGCACTTATCTGTCCTGATGTGACACGTCTGAGCCTGAATGCAGTAGGTCTGTGTCAAGCTGTGGTGTCAAAGCTTTGGGAAGGATTTGACTCTTGTTCCTTCTCCCATCTCCGTGCCTCCCCGCTCCCTTCAGTATTTTACTGAACCAGTCAGTATTTTAGAACTTTGGCCTCTACACCCTAGTAAAAGCCAATTTGGTTTTGTTCACCCTCCGAGTAATTATTAGCCAGATTTCACAGTTATTGTGTAGCCAAAGTTATAACAACATCTTGTATTATTTAGACTTTTAACATGTAAAGCTGTTTCTACTGGTTTCTGCCCTTGTTCTTTCCTTTTTAAAAAAGAAAACGTATTTTTCGTTTGGTACCATAGTGTGAGATGCTGGGAACCATGACTATAAAACATGCTATGGCACATATATTTATAGTCTGTTTATGTAGAAACAAATGTAATATATTAAAACCTTATATTATATATAATGAACTTTGTACTATTCACATTTTGTATCAGTATTATGTAGCATAACAAAGGTCATAGTGCTTTTAGCAGTTGTTGCCATTTTATTAAAAAAAAAAAAAAGTGAAAAATGAAGGAATCCCTTTGCAAGATTGCGTGACTGTCCCTGTCACTTCTCTCATTTCTAAGCTGGAGGTGGGGGACTCAGACATCATCTCCAGGTGGCTGTTTTTTATTTTCACTGGTTCCCTTATTCTTCTGATAAAGGATATTTTCATAAAATGTTTATATACTTTATAATCCAATAAACATATTCTTAGTAAAAAAAAAAAATACAATGGTATAATACTATCCCAACTGTTTTGAGGGTGACTATTTCTGGCTTGAGGTGTAATTGCTTCTCCCCTCCTCTTCTGCATTACACAAGTAATTCATGCGCATGCCCACTCACGTTCTATTCCGAGCACTTCTGAGATTCTGAAAACATGGACTGAGAGACACGTGATAGGTACTCTAACAGTATTTGTGGCCCTGGAGGAATCCCTGGGCCTCTTAGAATCACCAACCATGAAAATCAGGCGGTAAGAGATCCCGAGACAGGGGCCCGACCTGACAGTGCAGGAAAGTGTGGGGCATATTTATTGTTTTTGATAATGTTTATGCTGTCCGTACAGTGTCCGAACCTCAGATCCAACACTGCCCTTTTGAATGATCACTTTTGCCTGAATTCAGTGAGTGAAATTATCTAAAAATCATTGGCACCAAAAAGTAGTCCAACTCTTTGTGGGATTTTTTTTATACAAGCGTTTGAAGTGTTTAAATATTCAGAGGATAGGCCTATCTTTTATTATTTTTTTAAATATCTCCTAAGTTTTTAAAATCATATTGGTGAAAGTCTTCCCAATTCTTAAGCCCAAATTCTAAATTATCTTCCTTCTTCTGATACGCTTAAATCCATTGGGGATTTATTTTTTTATATGGAGTGAGGTAGGGATCTAGCTTTGTTTTCATCAAGCAGTGGTCAATCATGGCAGCATTGTTTATTTCTCTTTTCCCCTGGGTTGGAAAATATACATTGTAGCATTTTCAAACCCTGTCATCTCCCTGAGACATTCTGCACAGCTTTATGATGGAAAAGAGGGTAGCTCCAGGCGTATGTGCTTCCTGGGGCTGCACTTACAGACTGGGGCACTAGCTGGAATTAGCAGAGTAGGGTCTTCTGGCAGATGTCATTAAACTGTGCATCAGGCCTCTTGGTCCTATCTTTCCCATTTCCCTGGAACCAGTGTTGTCCAGTGAATGAACGGAAGAAAAGTCTAAGCTTTTCAAGATGGAGAAGACCTCACAGAAATACAGAATTTTCTTCATTTTAGGAAAAAGAGATTTTGTTGCTCATAACAGCCCCTGGCGCTGTTTCCATTGCCAAGAATTTGGATTCAGTTGAAACTTCGCACTTTATAAAGAAATGCTTTCGGCAGCTCAGGCAGAATGATTGGAGGTGAGGTTTGGCCCTCTCCTGCTCTCTTCTGTCTTCCACACCCCTCTCCCCCTTTCTTAGCTCCTTTTCACTCCTCACTTGCCCCTGTATCAAAGAGAAGTTTGTGGTTTATTATTTTGCTTTTTTCTTTTTAATGGAGGTACTGGGGATTGAACCCAGACCTCGTGCATGCTAAGTATGAGCTCTATCTCTGAGCTATACCCTCCCCCACTTTGTGGCTTTTTAAAGTGCTTCCTGCATGGTCTTATTTTCAAAGCTTTCACTTGGAGGCGTTTGGTGTGTTTTAGGTGAGGCCACACTGTCTCCCCTTGGCTCCTGGCCTCTCTCATTCTGTCCCTTGACTTGCCTTGTTCTTCTCCCTCCTCTCAAACTCCTCCATCCCTTGGCCTTCTGTTTCTCTCTTTCCACTACACTTCCGCTCCTCTGAACCCTCCCACCTCCATGCCCAGCAGCCTTTCTCCTCAACCACATCACAGACGAGATGAGAGCTATGGGAGGTTTAAGTTCATTACTCCCCAGACTAACTTTTCCTATCAATGCACATTCCTTTGTCTGCTTTAATGAGAGAAGAAAAGTAACAATCTTAAACCCACAACTTTGTACTGAACCCAGTTTTCCTGTCTCCCTTAGTATGTCTTTCTTTCTACCTCTCTCAGATATTTATCACCAAGGTGATAAAATGTAGGCAAACCCAGAAAGCTAAAGCCTTTCAGAGAGGAGCTCTTCACACCCATCTTCCCGCATCTGTGTGCCCTCTTCCCTTAGGGGCAGTAGGCACGTCATGTCCATGCTTTCAAGTGAGTGGTGAGCGCAGATCAAAGGGGGTTCTAACCTGTTTTTATAAAGTGCATTTTCTACATGAGTCTCTCCCACAGTAAGGGTTTAGATCTAAGCAAAAATCTGGGCAGCCTTTGTGAAAGCAGTTTTAAGTCCAACTCTTTTGGGGAAAAGTTATGGAATGCTCCTAGGTAATAGAGGTTAAAAAGGTAAAATAAAGTCATTTACTCTGGTTTCGATCTGACTGGAGAGAAGTAGAGGAATCTGGGGGGGAGCCACCCAGACAGAAATGTCACAGCCAAGCGGGCCCGAAGTTCTGGAGCTAAAGGAGTAGAACAGAGCAGGCTCAGCTGAGGTCTGAGTCAGAGATAAGAGCTCTGAATTAAGGGAAAAAGTAGTCTAATGAAGGCTATTGATAAGACAAGGATTACAGTAAACGCTGACAGCTATCAAATGAATGTTATTGAGAAGGCGTCAAGTTGTATCTTAGATTTTGTTTTCTTTACAACACAACCTACGACCTCCATGTGACTTCTTGACACCTGTAAAACAACATTAGATTCAATAGCTTCACTCATAGTTTTTAGTTTAAAAATAGAAGAATGAAAATATATGGTTTAATTTGTTAGGTTAGCTTCACCTTTTATTTATTCTTAGGACTTTAGAACCTGTGATCAGTGGACTTACCAGTAACCGGTGAGAGCACACGGCCACACTTCAGTGGTTTGAAGCGCTCACCTTTTAGATACAATGGAAAAGGGCAGGGAATCAGAAAGCTGAAATTTGCTCCAGTTTTGTTCCATTCTTTGCTCTTTGCTCTCTCCCTTCTTCAAGCAGTGACATTTCCTGGGAATAAATCCCTGTGAGTGGGTTGAGTTCTTCAGTGTTAAAGATACTCTCACCGACTGATCTCATTTGCACTTCAGAGGAATCGGGTATGAAATGACTCATCACGAGCCACTGTATAGGGAGAAGTTTGGTGCGAGCCTGCTACTAGGTGTGAAGAATCTCTTTAACCTGAAATGACTTCTGACAAAGAGGGTTGAAAACATCCCATTCATTGCCACCGAGAGAACATAAATGGAAATGAAAACCCAGACGCAAAAGCAGAGAATTCAGGCTAGATCTACAGTGAGCAGCAACATTCCACATTCAACCCCCAAGCTACTGGGAGAACCGGCAGACAGGATCCAGCAGCACATACTGGGCAGAAGCAAGACCTTCCATGGAAATCAAGTACAGAAGATTCAGCCCTTAGCATTAAACTTCCAGCAAGAAATATTTATGTGTTTGTTTATATTTAACTGTACTCTAAAAATGCTTCAGTGTGCCAGATACTCTTTTGTAAAGAGTTTATTAATATTGACTCATTTTATTAATAGGGGCCTTAAAGCAAGATGGAGGCATCACAGTGTAGACTGGGTGACAAGCCAGAGTAGGAGATATAAAAGGGTCCTTATTGCTGGTTCCTACAAATGCTTGTTAAGCATTCACTAAAGCCAGGCACCTTAGCTGGCCGTGGTCAGAACTGTTTTCTGAGCTGCATAGGTTAAGAGTTATTGACGGAACCATAGAGAGGAGGAATCTCAATCTTATACCAGAACTCTAGATGTCTCAGGGCTCCCCCTTAACAAGCTGAGCATAGTTCTCATTACTGACTTTATTAGTCGTTCTTGAATAAAGGGCTGAGTTCAAGAACCCTTCAAGGTATTCTAAACATAGATTCCACTGTGGGGGGACTTAATTTGGCTTTAGAGTCAGGATGCTCAAGTTAAAAACCAAGTAGGACACCCTCTTACAGAAGGTTGAGGAAATGAGGCTTATTTTTGTCCGGTTCATCTCATGTTGAAAAATGTACATTTCACTTGTAAAGCAAGATGAGACTCTGACAGTGCTTCTAGAAGACTTCCGTGCTGGCAGGCATTGTATGGCAATCCAGAGGAATCCTTTGTTTTGTCATAAGGAGCATTGTGTTGACCTTTATACTATTGTCCTACATTTTAAACTTTTCTGGTGGGTGAAAATCCAAAGTACAGAAAGAATACATTTCATCATTGTCACTAGTTTAACTAGGATTCCTCAGTAAGGATTGTTTTATGTAATGACTTCCCCTTGGGCATTTCAAAATGCTATCAGGTAACCTGCAACATTTCACAAATGCGTCTGTTTTACAAATCAAAGTTTTCTCCTGTCTAAACCACCTTGAGAATCTTTTAAGCAGCATATACTTGAAGTCAGTAGAAATGAATTTGCTTTTAGTTCAGTCGCCATGACTAGATCATGACATATTGCTGTGCTTTTCCCCCCTCCCCCTCTTAGTATGGTTGGCGAATTGCCTTGAGGACCTGTCATGAAGAGAGAAAAAAAGACCCCCATTCTTTGCTTATCACCACATTCATCAGTAAATTTCAGTGTTCAGCCCAGCTTCATTCTTGTAGTCTTTTGTACTGCTGGAGAGCTTACTGCTTCTTTGACTGAGGAACAAGACAAGAGGTTGTTGTGCCAGAAACCATTCCTGAGTCAGATCTTATAGAATTAGTTCATAATGTTCACTTTTAAAAAATGCCAGTAAGTATTAATTTTGGATGACGTATATATGAGAGCATGTTTAATCATGATAATAGAATTTTTAGATAGATGTATATTAAGGATTCAACTGTCATTGTATTTCTCTGTGTCATGGTGATGGACATTAGAAGAAGCCCTGCAGTCACTCAGACCTGAGTAGGTTAAAGGGCAGAGAACTAATGTTGATTGTCGATCATCTACCATATGCCAGGCATTCAGCAAGGTACTCATACATTATCTCATTAAATCCTTGCCATGGGCGCTCGTGTTAGGTGTTATTCTCACCATGGTACAAGTGAAGACTGCAGTTAAGATTTGAAGCTCCTGCAATAGGCAAGGTCATGCCAGGATTGAACACAGTCTGCTTACACACTGGGGACGTGTTCATGTTTGAGATAGGAACCAGGATGGGATCCTTTCTCCTGATGGGGGGCAGTGAGCTGACTCGTCTTCTGAGAAATCAACCAACCAAATAAAAGGTACATGTGAAGGTGGCCGGCTACCTTTCAGTGTCTTAATAAGTGTTGGCTTCAATAGCCCCATCTTTCAGGCAGCTTTATCTATAAGACAAATCCACTCTGACCAAATGTGAAAGCTTAGTGTTACAATAAACATCTGATTGCAAGGGGAAGAAAGTGGGTCACTGTCTAGTAGCCGTTTGGTCTTGTGCAAGTTATTTAACCTCTTTGAGTCTTACTTTCCTCAGCTGGATGAGGATTAAATGAGGTATTTATGGAAAGCACCCACCATACTACCTGGTAAGTGGAAAGTATTCACTAAAGGTAACTATTTTTTTATGATGATGCTGGTGGTAGAGAAGTTAGGTTTATAACCTGTTGAATAATAGGTAGTTCTCAAAGATTGTTAATTAACTTACCACTGACAAACTGGGTGGAGGTCTCCAGTGGAATTCTCTGCTGTCCCTGGTCCACTAGGTTTGAGGACTGTCATGAGGACTCACGGCATGAGGAATAGTGGCTGGATGCCATGTTCCTGGGAGGATTGTAGTATGGCAGAGTCAGGATTCAGAAAAGTGCCCTGGTCAGGATTCAAAGGCTGACTCCAATAAATTAATTTGATTTTTCTGCACAAATTTTGGAATGGAGCACCATGGCTTAGCAATAGCTTTAAATTGGTTAATAAATGTCAGTTTGCTAAAATCAGCTGGACTGACCAATCTGCTAAAAATAATTTTGTCAGATGGCCAGTTTGCCCAATGATTAACTCATCAAATTAAATTTATCAATAGACCTCAGACTTTTAGAATCATTTATAAAGTTTACGTCAGTTTGTATTGAAGATTTCTGTGAACATGTCATAGACTGATTTTCGCTCATGTCTTTCATTTTATGGAAAGTTCAGTTTTTCAAAAGTTGGTGGACATAAGCTTAAATCCCATGAATATATTTAATCATTTTCAATGATTTATTCAAATTCATCAATTTCAGCATAAGATTGTATTACATATTTGCCATTTATATGTAAATTCCTTAAAGAGATCCAAATTAATCCCATCGATATGAGATGCTGAATTTTTCTTACTAACTGCCAGAAATTCAAAATTAAGACATATGCCAATTGAAGCACTGTTGAAATGACATTCAAAGCAATCAGAAGAACTCAAAAGTGGCTGGAGCAATTCCATTATGCTAAGAATGTTAGCTTCACCAAGACAAGAATTTTTGTCTATTTTGTTCACTGCTTTATCTCCAGTGTCCAGAACAGTGTCTGGACAAGCACGGGCATTCAGTGTCTGTGGAATACAACAATACACTCGGCCAGTCGGTAAACAGCATTTTAGCTCATTGGCTCTCAGCAAATTGATTTTTGGCATTTTAGTCTGTTTTCCTGGGTACCAGCAAGAGCAAAAAAAAAAAAAAATCTTATGGGTTTTTGTTGACTGTTTTTTCAGGGTATGCTGGAGTTTCCAAAGAGGTGAGGGAAATTTTACTTTGTGTAACCAGATAAGTATGTGTAGATCAGGGGAGGGGGCTGTCCCACTGTCTCCAAGCTGGTCACACCAACTTGATTTTGACACTCCATTCTTGCAACCACACCTAAGAGAGAACAAGCTGCAGCAAACCCGGGAAGGTGACCAGGGTGGCCTTACATAAAGAATGGCTGGGAAACTGGAACTAGTTAGACTGGGGAAGATTTAAGGGAATACGCAAGGGATCTCTTTTAGTATATGAAGGGGCTCCCATGGAAAGTATTCTGACTTTCTTTGCTGTTCCCAAAGGGCAATTGGACCAATGGATAGAAACCATGGGAATGGCAGACCCTGGGGCATCTGATTTCCCATCACATGCCCATTCCTTTACGCCTCACAGATTCTCCCTTCCCTGGAGTAAGTGGAGATTGTTCTGTAAGGCTGTCGGAGAGGTGTTAAGGAATTATGAGGAGTTGAGGACCAAAGTACCAGTGGGATCAGCTGGTCTCCAAGTTCCCTTTCAGCCCAGAATATTAGAGACCAGGAAGCTGGGCTCTTGAGTAAAACAGACCCATGTTTGGATCCTGGCTCCACCATATACTAGCTGTGTGATCATGTGCAAGTTACTGACCTCTCTGAGCCTCCGTTTTCTCATCTCATTCATAAAATGGAGATAACAGCAGTACACATCTCAAAAGGTGGTTCTAAGGATGATTTAAAGTAATGGATGTAAGTGCTTAGCACAGTGCTCAGCATATAAGCACTCAGCATTCCCTTACCTGTTATCATGGATCAGTGAAAAAGAATGTACTGTGTCTTCCTTTCTTTTTTCAAGAGGTGAAAAGCAAGGTTTCAGTCTCAAATCGTTCAAGCAGACACTTCGAAGAGCTCACCAAGTTCTTCTGAGGGCAGGGAAGTTACTATTATTATTTTTTTTGGTTTGTTTTCAAAATAGCTGCTTCCACAGATGACGCCCAAATATATACACAACACTTCAGTATTTGCCGTGGACTCCAGACTTCTGCTTTGTCCAGGGGCCTGGGCGGCCTGGAGACAGGAAGAGGCGCCGAGACACAGTGGCCGAGGAGCTGGAGTCCAGGCTGGGGCGAGCAGGGAAGCGGCCCTGTGAGTCACAGCCTGGGAAACTCCAGCAGGGCCCCTCTGGCCCCCGGGCCCCTTTACAGTGGGCTGCAGCCCTCCCCCAAGGGATCCTTAAGACGAGGCCTTTAACTGAGTTGTTACAACCCAGGGAAAGAAGTGTTTTCAGTGCCTGTCAAGGCTGGGAATCCCCCAAACCCTGAGAAGACTGTGTGGGAAGTGAGTTGCTTCTCCCACCTCGGTCTACCTTGCCATCTCGGCAAAAGGAAACCAGTAGTGTTGATTTGTTTCCTTGGGGGTTGGAGGGGCTTGGCTAGCTCATGAGTGAAAAAGCCGTCTTACTACCAAAACAGTCCTTCCACAGCACCCTGGAGAGGGCCAAGGCTTCACTTTGACTCTGGATAAGGTGCCCAGTCGTCTCCTGGGATTTGCAAGCTCAAGCTCCGTGTTGCATGAAGGTCAACAGAGGAAGCCCTGGTCACCTGCAAAGAGGAGCTGATGTGGGTCATCTTGGCCCAGACTTGGTCTTTGACAGGTTTATGGAGGACAGAAGGCAGGGAGGAAGCCTCCTCCCTTGGCTTTGGCCTCCCAGCTGGTTCAGGTTGGGACTCTGTTCAGGCCCCTCTTCAGGCCTGCAGACTGATTAGGCCCCAGGCTTTCCTGGGGTCACTTGGCACCAGCACAGGCCCTCTCCCATCTGGCCCTGATAAGGATCTCCCCCTCAGAGATAAGGAGCTGTTTAAGGGAATCTGAGGAAGCCCAGGGTTTGTTTCCGTAAAGCTGCACAATGTAAAGTGTAATCCCTACAGGGGTGTGAGTAGCTGTTGAGCATATTAAGTCGTGAGGAAGGGGCGTGTGTGGCTGGTTCGTCAATTACGGTGAGGCCCCCCCAGGGGGGACCGCGGGCAGGTATTTCTTCCTGCCAGATCATGATAATGATGACTGATGATGGATCAAGAGGCTGAGCTTTCTGCAGCATCAGCAGCCACTAGGCTCCAGAGGAGGAAGGACCTGGGTTGCCGGGGAGGAGGGTGGGGGGGTCCATTTGTTTCCCTGATAGCGGGAGGGCGAAAGAGTCATCTCCGAGGGAGGCTCTGAAGAAGTCCTACCAAAGCTCCATACAGCAGCCAGTCCACTCAGTGTTTCCTGCTAACACAGGGTTTGGTACAGTGGCATGAGGTTGCCACCTGATCTCGGTGAGGCCAAGCACCCGTCCAGAACAACCAGGTGGATGCCCGACAGGGCATACATATGTGTCTGTTACATATCTGTTACCCAATGCAGTTCTCATGACAACCCTGTGAGCCGGGTACTAACATCATCACCAGTTTACAGATGAGGAAACTGCGGTTTAGGCAGGTGAATTTATTTGTACAAAATTGTACAGTTAGTAAGAAGGAGTGCATCCAGGTTTTAAGCCCAGAAGCTGATTCAAGTGCTTAAACTCATAGTCAATATTTTTAGGACTCGTTAGGAACACCTTGTCATTAGGCTTGTGGAGAAATCTGTCAGTCTTCAGACTCCAATCAGTATTAAGATCAACCCAAAATAAGATGCATTAGAAAAACAGGCTGGGAGAGCCCATTACAATATGCTCTTCTCTGCCCGCTCTCTTTGTCAGCCTCGTTTAGCCTGACCTTTGTAAACTCATCTGGGGCTTTTCTGTCATAGTTAACTTTATGTTGTTTGGGAATTTTTGAGATGGCATCAGAACAAAGCAATCAATGAAAACACTTGTAATTATGTCTCTGAGTGTCTTCAAATTTTATAGAGACACGGTTTCTCAGGCAAATAGCCAGCAGTTGGGATGGGATGGCGAGGAAATCATTGCAAGTTAAAATTCTGGATTTTTAAGCAAAATCTAAGGAAAGTCTTTTTCCTTTGAATTAGCCAGCTAGCACTCCAATAGTCAGGCTCTGAGGCTTTTCTGTGCTTGGCAGGAGAAGATGCTTAAGGGTGAGCGATTGGCCAGTGACATTTCAGCGAGGTGACGTTCTTTCTCTTCTGGTCTCCTCTATGCATCTTCCAGTCAGAAATACTTGAACACTGACAAGGTCTGATCTGAGAATCCGACATGTATCCCCTGCTGAGGCAAATTGTGATGTGACGGCTTAGTGATGTAACTGCTCTCTTTAAAAGGATGTTGGCCACATTTTCCACCCTCTGATTTGTGATGGCCAATTCCTAGAGACTGATTCACCCTATGTAGAAGCTCTAATGATTTCTCTTAAGTGACATCTCTTGTTCATTAAAAGTTAGTCTTAAGCTACTGCTGACCTCCACTGCCTGCTGGGGTTCTTAGTCCACAGTCTTCCTTAGATCCTGCACTGTATGTAAAGTCCTGAGTCCATCCGAGGGGACAGTATGACTGCCTTGAGCATTTAGCGAACCAGATAATGGAGTCTGTGCAGTAGACTTAGGACGACAAGAACATAAGTGGCTTTGTGGCCAGCCGGAACCAAGTGGGACTGGAGGAGAGAGTCCGGGCGAGGTTGAGACAAAAACACAGCTTCCTCCATATCTTATCAACTGCCATTTTGTGTGATTTAAGACAGCCCAGTATTAAATTTTTTAAAAAAGTGTGTGGGGTGTGGAGCGGAGCAGGCACTAAACACCATGGTACTCATTTCCAGAGCTTTCAGGAGATAACGTCCACCAAGAGCTTTGTGGGGACACTTAGGGTAGCCTTGCCCAGAGGCGAAATGATCATCACAAAGTGATCTTTACATTTCCTGATAAAACTCTCCCTCTTGCTACCAGCAGAAGCTGATGAGCATCACGTTTGAGCTAAGCACTAAAAGCAGCAGGGAGTGTTGAGATAAACCACCACAATTATTAACTTACTTGCTGTTTAATGGCATGAAAACCATCAGTAGTGTGGTGGGCCTGACCAGGTTCCCACAGTGACCCTGCCATCTTGTGGGCCCAGCTTATTAAGTTTTACTGGCAGCCCGCAACTCGCGTTAATTGTACAGCCACCCCTGGGAAGGGTTAGTCCCTGAAAGGTGCAGGGCTGTCCCTCCTCAGACCAGCTTGCTTTCTAGCGCCAGGATGGATAGAGTGGTGGGTCAGTTTGAAAGTTGTCATTCGTATTTGCGGTTCTCTGAATTTTTTTTTTTTTCACTTTGTATCTCATGAGATACTGATATCCCCCTCCTCCTCCCTCTCCATTGTACCCACCAACTGTGCAGACGCGGTGCTTTTGATGGTCTGTATTGAGAACTGATGCTCTGGCAGATTTAATTTCCAAGAGCTTATTGAAGTCTTTTAAGCAGGTCCTATTTATAACAGCTTCCTTACTAAGAATGATTTTATGAATACACTTGCATGAAAAAAAACTTTTTGAAGCTTCTTGGCAACTTATAAAAGTGGAATATGTAGATCCTAGTGCCCCAAACTTTCCACAATGTACCAACCAAAAACATAAGATATTCAAATACTGCTTTCATTTGATAGTTATACCTAAAGTCAACACTGACTGAAATACAGTGTAACTGTTGTATTAAAGATAACTCTTCACAAAACATTCTTTGAAAACACAAAATAAAAATTTTGGAATGATTGAGTAGATCCATTCACATCCTTGGTCCTTAATGTGTTACGAATGTGCAAAATCCCATGGAACAGGCTTTGGATGGGTTTTGTTAGGTCCCCAAGAAACAGACATCAGTAGTGGTGCAATTTAGAGGCAAAGAACTCAGCCCAGGAGGAACCTATGTGGGAAAACCCCAAAGCAAATCCCTGCCTTGAAGATTTAAGGAAAACAACGATGGAGATGTCTGCAAAGATGCATTTACCTGTCAAAATGCTTTCAGGTGCAGTGAACAGAAAACTCTGACTCAGATGGTTTGCCCCTGAAAACCTTGGCTTGACCTTGGAATATCCTGGGGTTCAGTAGTTTTTGAACTCCCTAGCAATTCTGATTCACAGTGAAAGAAACACTGGTTTAAACTGAAAGCAAATGTATGACCCCACACAACAAGAGTTGGGTGGTTGAAGCCCATGGTTTTGCCATTGAAGCACTGGACCGTGTGCCTGAGTAAACTGGGTTTATTATGAAGGAAAATCAAGTCTGGATGAGGGAGACCATTCACTGTGAGTGATGAGGTGAACTGGAGTGACTTGTTTGGTTTTATCTTTCTTTTTACTGCCTTTTTTTCAAGTCATAAAAGTAATATATGTTCCTTGTACAAAATTGTTAAAATTCAGGAAATTAAAATCACTTATAACTTTGTACCTAACATTATTCTTATTTGGTTTTAACCATATATATTTTAAATACATATAATAAATAATTTTATACATATTTAGTATATATGTGTATATTTAGAATATATATAGAGACTAAATGTTAATAACACAGAGACATGTATTTTGTATACATATGTGTGTATATTTGTATGTATAAGTACAAATAGATATATAAGGATATAATGGGATGTGGATATATATGGTGTTTTTTTGCATAATGATATGCATGGGGAGGAGGTAATTAGGTTTGTTTATTTAACTATTTATTTATTAATGGAGGTACTGGGAATTGAACCCAGGACCCGTGCATGCTAAGCACGTACTCTACCACTGAGCTATACCCTCCCCCTTATGCGTGGTGTTTTGTAGATCTGCTTTTTCACTATAAATGTACTGTGAACATTTCCCCGTGTTAGTAAATACTCTTCTAAATCTTGATTTTTGGTGGTCACATAGTATTCCATTATTAAATGTATGATAATAATCAGTCACCTGTTGTTTGACATTTGGTTTTTACCCATGTTTGTTACATTATGAATATTAATTTATTAAGCATAGTGGTGTCACTTTTTTCTTTCTTTTAGAGATCTATTCCTAAAGGTGGAGTGGCAGACTTAAGGTTAAGAGTATTTTTAAAGCCTTTCATAACTGCTGCCAATATCAAGTGATACGAGTGGGGCAGTGCCTCAGGAAAGCAATTTAGCGAATGTATCTGGTCAGTTGTATCAAAAGCCTTAAAAATATTTATATCCACTAATCCTGTTCCTGGGAATTCATACAGAGGAATTAATCAGAATTAAACAAAAGTAGGAGAAGGCTATCTTCACTAAGATGTTGCTGGCAGCATCCTTTATGACAGAAAATGTTTGGAAACAATCTAAATACTTTAAAAACATATTACTGGAAGGGTTGGAGATTACCTAACTCTTATTTTTCAGATGTGGAAAACAAACTTTCTGAGAGTTCAAGTGACATCCTTAGGATCACATAGAAAGTTGAGGTGTTCTGACTCTCATTCCAGATTATAGCAGGAAACTTCTAAAAGTTCAACTTACACCTCTCAAAATGTGAAACTATTTTCAGAATGAATATTCAACTCTTAATGATTTAATCTCTTTTTGTGGAAATAAAGTTTTCAAAATATGATTTAAATCATTTTGCACAAGTATGAAATATTCAAAATATACTAATCCTACAAAAGTTAAAGTCTTATGAGACTTCAAGGCACTGAAGAATTACGTATGCTATCTGAGCTTTATTGTGCAATGCCTACATGATACTATTATTTTTAAAATCAGGAAACATAAAAATAATTTTTATGTAAAAGGTATACTTAAAAATAATGCTCTATAAGAAAATCTGTCTGTTCTGAACAAAGTAAAACATTAGTCATTATTTCTAGTTTCCTCTTAAATGACACAGGAATGTAGAATGCATTAATTTAAAACTGTTCCAGTCTTCATCTTCCATATTAACTAGAATTTAAATTCTCTAAGATTAGTATTTTTAAAAAAAGTTATTATTATTTAGATTTAATAATATATTTACCAATATTTTGTTTAGTGTTACTTTATGCATTCATTCATTTCTTACTTCTGGTTTCAATTTTTTTCTTGCATCCATTCTTTTCTATGAGAATTCATGCATTAAAAACTTCCTCCACCTCTGTTAGTCTAAAGATGTCTTTACCTCACCTTTGATTTTGAATGATTGTCCAGCCAGTTATACAATTTGTTCTTAACAGTTTTTCATAATGAATGTATTATTCCATTACCTTCCGATACCTTTTGTTGCTGATGTCTACTGTCTAACTGCTGTGTCTTTGGAGATAACTGGTTTTTCTCCTTTGCAGCTTTAAGATTTCACTTTTTGAATATGATGTTTGTAGTTTTATCACAGTGAGCCTAGGTGTAGATTGATTTTTATTTATACTGCTCAGGACCTGGTGTGCTCCTTCGTCCTGAGGTCTCATTTATTTCTTCAACTCTAGAAAATTCGCAGCTGTAATCTCTTTGAATGTTGCCTCTCTTCTGCTCTCCGTTCTCTCTGGAATTTCTACGAGACGGACTGGAGATAGGGGATTTTTGCTCTACCTTCCAGATCTCCTTGATTTTTCTTTCATGTCTCTTATCTTTCGGTTCTCTCTGTGGCATTAAGGTAGTTTACATTTCTGTGCTTTCTTCTCCTCATCGGTGACTTGTGGCTCAAACAATCCCCACAAACCATGAACAAGTCAAATGGGTTGCGGTAGGTAGCCTCAAAGATGATCTCCAGTGATCTCTAAGGAGGAAAGAAAGAAGAAGGAGATGAAGGAGGAAAAGGAGGAATAGGAAGAGAGAGAAAGAACGAAGTCAGCATTCCTAACATTTTCTTTTTAAAGACATCTCTGCAAGTCCAATGTACAACAAAAATGTTCCAGACAGTGTGTAGCAATGAAGAATACCCATGCCTTCTGTTTGGAGATTTAGCCAGAAAAAAAGAGAAGGCCTGCTGTCCACCTATTCCAATATATTAAAAATGTTTTTTCTTAATGGTGAATATGTACAAAATAGCTCAAAATTAATGTTTTAAAGCATTAACTGAGCAACAACATGGATGAAACCTATGATGTACTGTTGTAAGACAGATGTAAGTGACAAAGGGATACTTATGGTTAGTGCTTGTGGTCAAAGTCCATTTATATGAAGTCCCAAGACAGGCAAACCCAAATTATATTGTTTTGGAGCATGTACATACTTATTAAAACTACAGAAGTCAATCAGGAATTTTTTTTTTATCACTAAAACTTGGAGAGTGACTAACTCTGATGAGGAAGCAGGGGAATGTGATTTGGGAGAGTCATGTGGGGACTTTCAGGAACACTGACTACATTCAATTTCTTGAATTAGGTCATTGTTCTCAGAAGTAGATCTCTTTTGGGATTTGGGTTTCAAGATGGATATTAGCTTTATAATTACTATTTTAACTGTATGTAGAAATCTTATGCACTATTCTGAATTATGACATACCTTACATTAAAAAGAAAATATATAGGAGTTTGATTTAATTTTTATTTTTGATCAATTTCTGTATCTAATGATATGCCATGTGTTTTCCAGAATAGATCTCTGATTTACAATACTGAACTTGTATAACATGAGAGTCTATTTGCAACAGCTTGACATTTTGATGGTGACCTAGAAATCACTTGTCCTAACTCTGACCCATGTATTGGTAGATACTCATTTCTAAACAAGGTCCCAGCTAGGTAGGAAGGTTTTCAACATGGAGAAGAGGGACACTGACCAGGAGTGGTGGATCACACTGAAGAGAAATTTTAGCTACTTCCTGACTCTGCAGGGTGAGCTTCTTTCCCAGGTCAGTGATTCCTCTGTCCTCATATGGGCACTATTCTTGTGCTATTGTTTAGGGATGGTTGTGATCAGAGCAGGAACATGTATACACATCCAGTGTTCAAACAGACCTCCACTGGAGAAAGCAACAGCATTCAGGAGTGTCCATTAGGGGTATGGAGAACAACAGCCCCCTAGGAGTAGTCCTTTCATGAGAACAGATACTTTGAAAAAAAAAAAAAGCAAAACAAAAAACCAAGAATAATAATGCTGGGGCAACTATTTCTACTAGAGGTAGGAAGAGCTTTCTGGTTTGGACAGTCTTGTATTTACTAGAGGGTGAGGAAGGAAGAGGCCAAAGGCCAGGGAGGATGTGCTTCCTTCCTTCTTTTAATTGTTTAGGCAGTTACTATACACACACACACACACACACACACACCATGGTCTACAGTTGGTGTTTGCCAAGAGCAGATTCTCCATAAATGCACACGGGGAAAAGCGTCCTAACTACATGATAGTCTCCCACATTTATTTCTGTGGTATTCTGCACAGAGCACGTGCACCTTAGCCTATGATAAGTGTTGTAAATAAGCTTTGGAGCCAGGCAGCATGTATTTGAATGCTTTGGGTCTTACTAGCAGTATATCATTTGGTAAATTGTTTATCTTAGCTAAGCACGGGTTTTCTCATTTTCATGTTTACCTTTCAGGATTATTGCAAGGATAGGCAACAAGGTAAGGCATTTAACATGGTCCCCAGCTTTATAGTACTTGCTCAATAAATAGTAGTCACAGTTTTGGTTGTTCTTTTACTGGAAAAACATATTAACCATTTGGACAATGATATAAAATTCTATATTTAATCAAGACCTTGCTGGAAGTTGTTTCCACTGATGCTGAGTAGAGAGGGCAGTTGAAATGTGTGGATCACTTATTCTGAAATTTATTCCAGGATTTCCAACAAGAGAGAACATCATTTATTCATTCATTTGTTCAACAAATATTTAACCAGGCTTTACTTTGTGCTAGACACTGTACTAAAATGCTGGAGATAAAATGGTGAGCGAGAGAAATAGGTTTCTGCCTTCCTGGAGTTGATAGTACAGAGGACTTTTTCCCCCATGTATCCTTTTTAGGGCCACAAAGAAAACATTCTTTGAGCTAGGTAAGAATGATGAGATCCTCTGAGATGTCCATTTGGAGATCTTATCCTCCGAAATGGCCTCTCGGTCTGAGTGTCTTTGGAAGCAATGCTTGCTGCATTTGGGCATCCCTTGCTGAATCCCAAACAGGCCACTCTAGCCATGAACAGGCCATGGCAAATTCAGTCAAGGAAATCTGCAACTTCAGGAACCTGGACATTTCCGACCTATTTTGGAAGGATTTAGAAACCACTTAATATAGATATCCTGTAAAATTCCATTACTACTGGGATCTTTGTTTAATCAGTTTTTATAGAAGCATTTTCTTCTGTCTATAGAGCAAGAATCATAGCAAAGAAAAAGGAGCAGCTCCCTGACTACTCACTCCCTGCCTGCCTGCCCCTCTTCCGCTTTTCTAAAAATGAAAAAAATGGCTCCTTTTTAGAAAAAAATGGCTCCTTTTTAGAAAAAAATTTTCCCAGTATTTTAATATGAAAAATTTCAAGTTACAACATAGTTGAGAGAATTTACAGTGAGCAACACTACACCCTCCACCTAGAGTCTACCATTAACATCTAATTTGCTCTATTGCGTATCTATTTTTTTATCTATCCATCCATTAATGCATCTTTTCTTTATTGCATTGCAAAGTATATTGCAAATATCAGTATGTTTCTCTATAAACACTTCAGTTTACATGTTTCTCTATAAACACTTCAGTTTAAGTAGAGTTCAGAATTTGTTTGCAGTTTTTTCTTCTGAAATAAAAAATGTAAACAAAACAAATCTTTATCTATCTATCTACTGATTTTGACAGTTCATAAACTTGTGTAACCCAAACGTCTTTCAGGACATAGAACAGTACTATCAGGCCTAGGAATTTGTTTGATGCCCTTCACAGTCAATCTCTGCCAACTCCCACCCCCACCAAACTCAACCACAGTTCTGATTTTTTTCCACCATACATTAGTTTACCCTGTTCTAGAATTTTGTATAAATGGGGTCATATAGTATACACTCTTTGTGTAAGACTTTCCACTCAGCATAATATTTTTGTTTCAACCCTATTGTTTTGTGTATTAGTGGTTCATTCCTTTATATTACTGAGTAGCATTCCTTTCTATGACTATGCCATAGTTTATCTATTTTCCTATTTATGAACATCTGGGCTGTTTCCAGTTTTTGGTTTTTATAAATACAGCCACTATGAACATTCTTGTACGAGTCCTTTGTGAACATCTGTTTTTATTTCTTTTGGGCAAATACCTAGGAGTGGAATTGCTGGGTCAAAGATAGGTATATGTTTAACTTTCTAAGATATTGTCAAACTGTTTTCCAAAGTGGATGTACCATTTTACAATTACTCAATAAATACATAAGAGTTGAAGTTGATTTATATTGGGGATTGGTAAACTTTTGCTGTTAAGGGCCAGAGAGTGAATATTTTAGGCTTTTTGAACCATATGGTCTCTGTTGCAGCTACGTAACTCGGTAATGCGAAAGCAGTAGTAGACAATTTATAAATAAAGCAATGACTGTGGTTGTGTTATAATAAAACTTTATTTACAAAAACAGGTGGTAAGCTGGCAGTAATTTGTCAATCCACCTCTGTACCTTCACCAGCATTTGGTGTCAGTCTCTTTAATTGTAGCCATTCAAGTTGGTGTGAACTAGTAAGTCACTGTGGTTTTAAGTTGTATTTCCCTGATGACTAATCTTTTATAAAGTGTTTGCTTAAGTCTTATGCCCATTTTTAAACCATACTATTGATCGTTGAGTTGTAGGAGTTCTTTACGTTCTGGAAGCAGTCCTTTGCTAGATCAATAAATTGCAAATAATCTCTTCAAGTCTGAGGATTGCCTATTCATTTGCTTGGCAAGGTCTTCTGACGAGTATAGATTTTGACTCATAAAGTCCAATTAAGCACTATTTTCCTATGGTTAATGCTTTTTGGGCACTGCCTAATAAATTGTTACTTACCCCAAAGTCATGTGAATATTTCTTGCTTTCTTCTGGACGCTTTATAGGTTTTGTTTTTATATTGAAATATACTATCCACTGCAAATCACTTTTGTGTATGTTGTGACATAATGAGTGAGATTCTTTTCTCCCCATAGAATTATACAGTTGGTCTAGCATCATTTGTTGAAAAGATACCTTTATTGAAAATCAGTTGACTCTGTATATGTAGGTGTATTTCCCATTCCTTTTGTTCCATCAGTCTATTTGTCTATCTTGACACAAATGCCAATACCATATTGTCTGGGTAGGGCCTCCATTATCATATTGAATAGAAGAGATGAGTGCAGACAACCTCACTTTGTCTCCAACCTTCAGAGAAGGATCCAATATTTCAATATTAAACAATATGTAAGCTTTAAATTGTTCATAGGTGCTCTTTATCAGGTTAAAATTTCCCTTCTGTGACTAGTTTGTGAAGAAGTTTTATTTTTTCCCAAGACTTGACATTAAATTTTGTCAAATACTTTTTCTGTGTCTATTTATATGATCATATGATTAAGCTCCTTTACTTTGTTAATGTGATGATTTATACCAATTGATTTTCAAATGCTAAAACAATCTTGCATTCTTGGAATATGCCTCACTTGGTTTTGATGAATTAAAATTTTTGTATATTGTTGGATTCATTTGCTGGGAAAGAATATTTGTGTCTAGCTTAATGAAAGATACCGATCTACATTTTTTTTCTTCAAGTATTGGTATCAAAAATGTGGGAAAGGTTTTAATTACAAATTCAATTACTTTAAAAGATATAAAGTAATTTAGATATTCTATTTCTTCTTGTGTCACAGCTTCTTGTGAAAAAGCTGTGTTTTTCAAGGATTTGTCCATTTCATCTAAATTTTCAAATTTATTAGTATGAATACATTCATGTTATCTCCCTATATTCCTCTTAATAATTCTAGAATTTGAGCAATGTGCCCTCTTTCAAGTCAGGTATTGGTAATTTATGTTTTCTTTCTTTTTTTGCTGACCATTTTGCTAAGAGTTTTTCAAATTTATTAATCTCTCTGAAGGACAAACTTTTGTTTGTGTTGATAGACTCTATTATTTATTTTCTATTTTATGGATTTTATACTTGTCATTATTATTCCTCTTTTCTTATTTTTCTCTTTTTTATTTAGCTTCTTAAAGTGAAAGAATAGCTCACTTATTTTATTCTTCCTTATTTTTTAATATGAATATTTAAGTGATTACTATTTTTCCAAAGCACTACTTTAGCACTGATTTTGAAATATTATATTTTATTGCCATTTAGTTTAAATATTTTCTAATTTTCCTTGTGATTTATTCTTTGAGCCAAGATTATTTAGAATTCATGTTGCTTAATTTCCAGATATGGGTTTTTTTTTTCTAGATGTATTTTTGTATTGATTTCTAATTAAATTTCATTGTGCTTAAATAACATACTTTGTAATATTTCAGTCCTTTAGACTTTATTAAGACTTGTTTTATGGCCAAGACGTAGTCTATCTTAGTAAATATTTGATAGACGCTTGAAAAAAATGTATATTCTATGGTGTTGAATTTAGTGTCCTATATATGTTAGTTAGCTTTTAGTGTTGATCAAATATTCTATATCCTTACTAACTTTTAGTCACTTGTTCTATCAATAACTGTTAAAATCTTCAACTGTAATTGTGATTTTCTTTCTTTCTTTGATTCATAATTAAATTTTTGCTTTATAATTGTAAAGCCTTACTATTAGGCATATACACATTTAGGATTTGTTTTGTTTTCTTGATGAACTAAGCACTTTATCATTATGAAGTATCTTTCTTTATGTGTAGTAATACTCCTTGTCCTAAAGTCTACTTTACCTGACATTAATATATTCACTCAACTTTCTTATGATTAATGTTTATACATTTTTTTCATTCTTTACTTTTACCCTGTCAATATCTTTCTATTTAAAGTTTCTCTTGTGCAATACTATAAAGCTACAGTAATCAAAACAATGTAGTAATGGCACAAAAACAGACATATGGATCAACGGAATAGGGTAGAGAGCCCAGAAATAAATCCACACACCTAGGGTCAATTAATTTTTGATGAAGGCACAGAGAGAAAAATGTGACAATGAACATATATATATGTTCATGTATAACTGAAAAATTGTGCTCTACACTGGAATTTGACACAACATTGTAAAATGATTATAAATCAATAAAAAAAATGTTAAAAAAATTTATTTTGATGAAGGAAGCAAGAATAAACAATAGAGAAAGACAGTGTCTTTGACAAGTGATGTTGGGAAAGCTGGACAGCTGCATGTTAGAACATTCCCTCACATCATACACAAAAACTCAAAATGGCTTAAAGACTCAAACATATGATAAGACACCATAAGTCTCCTAGAAGAGATCATAGGCAAAACATTCTCTGATATAAATCATAGCCATGTTCTCCTTAAGCAGTCTACCAAACGAATAGAAATAAAAGCAAAAATAAACAAATGGGACCTAATTAAACGTATGAGCTTTTGCACAACAAAGGAAACCATAAGTAAAACAAAAAACAGTCTACAGAATGGTAGAAAATATTTGCAAATGATGCGACTGACAAGGGCTTAATCTCCAGAATATACAAACAGCTCATACAACTCAATAACAAAAAACCAATCCAAAAATGGGCAGAAGTCCTAAGCAAACATTTCTCCAGTGAAGATGTACAGATGGCCAATAGACACATGAAAAAATGCTCAGTATTGCTAGTTATCAGAGAAATGCAAATCAAAACTTCAATGAGGTATCACCTCACACCAGTCAGAATGGCCATCATTAAAAAGCCCACAAACAATAAATGCTGGAGAGGGTGTGGAGAAAAGGGAACCCTCCTACAGTATTAGTGGGAATGTAGTTTGGTGCAGCCATTATGGAAAACTATGCAGATTCCTTAAAAAACTGAAAATAGACTTACCCTAGAATCCAGCAATCCTACTCCTGGGCAAGTATCTGGAGGAAACTCTAATTCAAAAAGATACATGCACCCCAATGTTCATAGTAGCACTGTTTACAACAGCCAAGACATGGAAGCAACCTAAATGTCCATCAACAGATGACTGGATAAATAAGGTGTTGTGTACACACACACACACACACACACACACACACACACAATGGAATACTGCTTAGTCTGTCTCATCATCCAGTGACGAGAGCCTGTATATGGTGAAGATTCAGTGGAGATTTGGAATAGAAGACTTGAGGCTATTTGACCTTGAGGTCTCAGATTGCATTTGTGGCATCAAATAGTGCTCCAGGCAAGCATCTTCCCTTCATATGAAGATCATTACTAGCAAGAAACAAGGAGGTGGCCATATTCCAAAGACCACATGTATCCCATTTCCCCAGAATGATTAAGGCAAGCTTCCATTGCCTTCTAAAAACCACCTGCCAGATTTTAGGGGCTGTTTTATTTTCCCTCTCTTTTTTTCCTTTAAATAAGATTTCTTCAAAAGGGCAAGCATTGGTTGGTTTGTAGTTTTCTGTTTTCTAACCCAGGCTGAAGACAGGGAATATGACTAAAATTTGTTTGTTGGGGATTTTTTTTCAATAACTGGCTTGTATGTTATTTTTTCTGTGCTTCTCTGAGCTATTTTGTATTAAAAGCCAAATAGATGTTTTTTACAAGGCAAAAAAATGTGTTTTTAATTTCAGATTTTACTTGTTCATTGAGAACTCTCAGAGTTGCCCACACTCAGCCTCCAGAGATTTGTCACAGTCCAGGTTTTTCTACCCAGGCAGTGTTTCCCACAGAAGCTTCCACTTATGAGTTTCTGCTCCAATAAGTTGTGACTCTCTGTATTCACCTGTTTCTCCAATTTGAGGTCATAAAGGGACTTTCAGCTGAGCATATTCGTAACTTAACACATAGAAACGTTCTCTCCCCCCACCCCTCTCTCTCCTGCTAGAGTTTAGGATATCATGATAAAAATTTATAAAATATTTTACATAAAACTGTATATAACATTTTTTATATTAAAAAAATTTGAATACCAATATTAAATTCCTAAGGTATTATTTCTCGTTCAAGTGTGCATTTTAACAAACTAACATCCTATTTTATATCATATTACATTAGATTTCTTTCATTGTTTAACCTTTGAATGTCTGTTATTTACATAATCAAAAATGTAAAAAGCCTATGAAATGAGGTCATTGCTCAGGAGAAAAGAAGATTTGGAGGTAGCATAGATGATTGTTTTCAAGTGTGGAAAGATACAGTGTGCAGAAATCAATGCAATATCTCTTTGCCACTTCATCCGAAATCTAAAAAGAGATGTCCGTTAACCTCACTGAGCTGGGACTTAGCATGCCCTATGAATTTTAGGTTGCCAAGGGGGCGAGGGATGGGAAGGGACAGACAGGGATTTCAAAATTGTAGAATAGATAAACAAGATTATACTGTACAGCACAGGAAATATATACAAGATCTTATGGTAGCTCACAGAGGAAAAAAAATGTGACAATGAATATATATGTTCATGTATAACTGAAAAATTGTGCTCTACGTTGGAATTTGACACAGCATTGTAAAATGATTATAAATCAATAAAAAATGTTAAAAAAAATAAAGTATGAGCATCAGTAACATCTTCATCACTGTAACTTGAAAGGACAAGGTTCTTTGTTGGGGTGTATCCCAGGAAACCAAAGGGAGTGTGTCACATCCCTTAGCCTGGGATATGACACAAATGATGCACCGTTGCCAAGGTGAAATCTATAGGTAAGGCCATTATGTATTTCTCCCGGTATAAAATTACTGGAAAAGACATTCTTTTCTTTCTTTAAACAACACAGGTGGCAGTTTGAGGCTAAGTTAGGAGTAGTTGGCTACTTAGGCTATTAGCCCAGAGGAGCTTGAAAAAAAATTCTTGAAATCTCGGTCCGGAATTTGTCTCTGATTCCCATGCTTTTCTCTTATTTTACATCTTTAATGAGCATGACATCAAAGACTTAGTATTTGCCTCAAAACTGCCCCCAAGGCATTGCAAGTCCTGAAGAAGACCTGAAAGTCTCTTTGACTTCCCTCATTAGACAACCCAATGTGTATCCTTGGGGAAGGCCAGCCCCAAGGGACCAAACTCAGCCTGCATCCATGACTCCAGAACTGGTTCCACAGTTGGGCTTTGTCTATGGGTCAAGAAAGTAGTAGAAAGTGTGGAGAGACCATGGAATCTGAAGCCAGAGACCTGGATTCAAATTCCTACTCCCAAACCCATTAGCTGGGTAGCCTTAGGTAACTTTTACCTTTCCTGCTCTGCAAAAAATGGAAGTAACAGTATTTTCCTTACATGGTTGTTTGTGATAATTAGATAAGACATTCTGGTACTGATAGAGTGCTGGTGCTCTATAAATGCTCATTTCCACCCCCCACCCCTTTTCCTCTCAGCCTCTACACAAGTTATAGGAAAGAGGGGTGAAAATCACCAGCTCCAGACACAGAGACATCAGTGACAGAAAGGTCCGTGGAAGTGAACATTATGCATGCTGCATTTTTATTCCCCTTTATTCTTCATTAATCCTGCACTGTGGTATGGAAAGAAAGAAGAAAATTATGTTCTCCTACTGAGGATGGCCACTTTTAGCTGAATCCCATCTGTTTTGCAAGATTCCTCCGAGCAGAGAGCATCTTGCCCCTGCTTTTCTATAGGATCCCGCAAGCTCCGGGGTGTACTCGCTGCAGGGTAATTGCGGTCCATAAGCGTCCTTGGTACCCTGCTGAGGCTGGAGCCTGGGAAACATTCATGGAAAAAAACAATCAGGTTGACAATGCCAAGGTTATAACAGTGACTCAGGCTTTTCTCAGTCAATAGTAAGCCATTCTCCACACTAGCCTGAAGGGAAAGAGAAGCTATATGAGGAAGGTGGTTCGGAATCTGAAAGCAAAGGATTTCTGATAT
Source organism: Camelus bactrianus (assembly GCF_048773025.1). Classification (NCBI taxonomy): domain Eukaryota; kingdom Metazoa; phylum Chordata; class Mammalia; order Artiodactyla; family Camelidae; genus Camelus; species Camelus bactrianus. Next base: position 98,759,579 of record NC_133540.1, read on the forward strand.
TTATATACACAAACTTTTTACCCCCCAGGGGTTCACACGGAAATTCAAGAACAACACTGCTCTTTGGAGAGCTATTTCGGGAATCCACGCATCTCATGGACATTTGGATACAAGCTTAAGCAGTGGTGTGCTGGTAAGCTGGCTCTCTGGGTGGGAGTGAGGGACCCCAGCTGTGGCACCTGCCGGTTTCCATGGTGTAAATACTGCCACCAGGGTCAATTACAAGCTATGCACGTGACATCACTGAGTGGGGAGTTGGGAGGAACCCTGAATAACCGGCTTGCCTGAGGAGGTGCCACGGCTGTGGCACCACCCTGAGTCTGGGGCTCCTGTTCAGTGATAATAGCTATTGGCAAATTCAACCTTTGTTGAAAACAGACATCATCGAGTTCTAGAATTCACTGCCTCTTGCTCGATGGCCTGCCTTTTAGTCCTCCCACTTTTTGAAGCAGCTCTGTAAATGTCACTGCTGGGGACCCCAGACACTTTGACTTAATGAAGATTGATGTCTTCATTAGATTTGGAAAAGGAATGCTGGGACATTTTATTACCTGGTGGCTGGTGCCTAGTACTCTCTGTTCCGTGGCCCATCTCCCCCACCTCCTGTGACACATTCCTGAAAGGGCTCCAGGAAAAAAATATTACAGCCTTGGCAGATCAGTGTTTTCTGATTGTGCAATGTTCTTCCTGAGAAACCCCATTCTCCAAAGGCAGTCATTCTGAACCAGGACCAAGAAGTCGGGGTACAGGCTGGCCACCGGGAGGACAGCACAGGGGGCCAGATGGTGGAGAACCAGGACAGAACAAATCTATGGGAGGCAGCATCCAGGTCTGTTTCATCAATTTTATGGGTTTTCAGAAATTGCATCTGAAAGAAGGAATTAAAGGGTGTTTGTTTTTTCAAATACTCCACTTTTGTTTTAATTATTTTTCACACCTTGTAAAGCGACTTCACCACCATTATCTCATGTGTCCTCATAGCAGGCTGATGAGATATAATAATAATATTATTAACATAATAAATATAACAACATATTATGTATAACATATTACACTGGTATAATATGTAATATAATAAATATTAGTAATAACATGATAAACATGATTATTTCTCCTTTACAGACGAAGACACTGAGACCCAGAGAAGACAAATGACTTGCTTAGGGTCCTCAGATGTTAATGAGAGCGGAGGTACTTGAGCTCCCCGTGTCTGAGGCCAGGCTAGAGCTCCCTCTTTACCAGACTGTGTGTATATGTGACGACTGGAGGTTTCTATCAGCTCTGGTTATGTAATCACATGTGCCAGGAGGAGTCAGAACTTTCAGGACGTTTAAACAAACTTGAAGTCATGCTGTGATCCAAGGAGTTTCAGTGGGCTCCTGGAGGTCAGATGTTCTCCAAGGTAGTTCAGTAACACCTCACTTATTCAGGGCTGGCAGGGAAGGAGATAATCTGCAAAAATCAAATCTTACTAATTGTTCACATATCTGAAGCTTCCAAATCTCGAATGAAATCTTTTAAAATTACATGGCACATCATGCTGTGTTCTTAAACATAGGATGCAAAACAGCTTGTTTAACTTCTTCTCGTTGTAAATCTCAACTTTTTTAGACTTTAATTTACAACCCTCTAAGGCTCCACCAGGTTCCAGACTGCTATACTTTTTGGAGTTCCTGTTTCTTTTTTACTTCTATTGGAGAGCTGACCTTTAAGCACCTCTGTACCCTCTTCCGTCTTGCTGTTTCTAACTTGTTAAGGAGTGAGTGCAACTGATTCAGAGAGATTTGTTGATCTAGTAGGAGGAGATGGGTTTTAAATAAAGGTTTGCATAATCCTTCTAGGAGTAAGCACTTTCTATCATCTTTACTTTTCAGGATGTGGTAGGAGCTTTTGTTGTGCTGCTCAGATCCTTTTACCAGCCCAAGTTCTCTTGTCACTCGGCTGCTGAGAGGGTTGGTGACAAATGGCTTTGCAGTAGGACCCTTCTCTGAAGACTCGCTCTTAGTCCACTGGAACTGCTCCACACAGAAATGCCTGAGAGGTTGTCCCCCTACCTCTGTTGTGCTTGCAGCCTACTATTAATACGGGAGTATAAAAGCCCCAGCCCCTTTGCCCCCAGGAGGGATGATTCCGTGAGGCCATCCTTGTCCCAGAACTTCCCATGGGGTTGGACTAAGGCTGGACTGTAGCTCAGTCCATATCTTGCTTGGCTTCTCCCATGCCCTGTCTTGCTTCCCTCACTCTTTGACAAGGTGTCCCTAAGACCACTTTCAAAAGACCCAACCTCTGATTCCAGAGACTCTAATCTAAGATGGGCTTCCCCTGCTTTCCTGCTTTTCATATTCTTGGCTATATTCTGGAGACGTCTTCCTATCCCTTCCTAACCCAGCATTTAGAGAGAAGGGCAGCTTCATCACGAAATAAAGAATGCATAATGAGAAAAAAATTTGCAAACGGTATATTAGAAATTTTTTAGGTTGTCAAACTCTGACTTAAAGCCTACCTTATGAGGTATTAGGGTCCTAGAATACAGATATAAAGGACACAGCTTCCCTTCACCTCATCCTTTTGAGAAACTCACAGCCTGATGAAGAAACCAACAAGTGAATTAGGACAATTACCATGTATCTTAATAAATGCTGTTATTGAAGTCAGAACTCATTTATTCATTCAAGAAATATTTCTCAAGCATCTACCATGTGGTAAACTTTAGGAGTCTAAACCACCCAGAAAAAAGGCTGGAGAAGACATGATAGTTTTTACTTTGGAGATGATACCAGAGCTGGTTCTGGTAGAGAGAGCAAAACTTTTTACCAGGTGAAAGTTAGGGGAGCTGTTCATCTCGAAGGACCACGACCTGAAAGGGTGTGGTGTTTGGGGGCACTGGGGAGAAGCTGACCATGGCAGGAGATGAGATGGCAGAGAAGAAGGCAGGGATGGATGTGAAGACCTTTATCTGCTGGGATAAGAAGTTTGAGTTTTACCCTGTAGGTAATTGGAAGCCAAGAGAACCTTATGAACTAGGAATGAAGCCACAGCCTGTTCAGCAGGAACGTGATTGTCATCCACTGGGTGAACTGGGCAGGGAGAAGGGTGGGTCTTCTTAAGAATGAGTCTTCAGGGAAGGGTCCTGCTGCAAAGCCATTGGTCACCAACCCTCACAGTATGACAAGTGCATGCTGCATTAGGCTTTCGTGTGCAGTGCCCAAACAGCACAACACCCCTAATGACCTGTGACATCACAGCTTAGATATGGCGCTTGTGGCCAATCCACGTCTCTGCCAGAAAGAAAATATACAATTCCTGAGTTTTCACTCTTGAAAATTTGATCTGTAAAGAAACTGGAAATTCTCCTCTGAGCACTCCTTGTGTTAGGGTTGGTTAGCTGTCCATATATGACTTGGTAGGATCAAGATGTAACCAAGAGAATCTCTGTCCCTAGACCCTATCCATATTCTGTCATCGTTGCCTCAAAGGCCGCCATGGCAGCTCCATCCCTGTGACTCATCTGTCTCTCCTCCAGCCTAGGGGTAAGGAAGGAGCATGGGAGAGGAGAGGACAAAGAAACAAGATTGTGGGCTGTCTGTGGCACAGTGGGGATACCGACGTAGTGGGGATGGGGAAGGATGTGGAAAGAAAGGGAAGAGGCAGGAAGTCAGAGTTTGTGGGAGGTAATAAATACACATTATCTTCCCTTCACAAGGCTGCAGTGGGCAGGTGCTCGTTGCTCAAATTTACATAAAGATCGTGTCTCTTGATTATTTTATTATGGGGAAAATTGATTTTCAGATTAAGCAATTCCTGCCTTTGTTCATATTTCCCCTAGTAATAATAACAACAATAATGATAAATATACATTGTTTGAGTACTTACTATCTGCCCAGCAATGTGTTAAGAACTTTGCCTACATTTATCTCTCTAATTCTTCCCCAAACCTAAGACGGAGGTATTAGCATTCACTTATAATGGGAGAGGAAAGTAAAGCCTAGAGAGGTTACTTAACTTGCTCAGAAACCCACCGTCAGCGAGCGGCATGCCCAGGTCAATCTGCTTCACTGCAAAGTCGGTCCTTCAGCTCTGTGCCACGTGGCTTTCCCCGCACAGCTATTTGCTCCTTCCTTCACCATTTCAGATGCTTTTTGTCCTTCAAGACCTATTTCCGGTTTCCTTTCTCCACTTAACTGATTTTACTGAGCACCATCCTCATCCTCTGTGGAGCTTTTTCACACTGATTACCTTCTTTAAACACCTCTGAAGTCTTTTAAAAATTAAAAAAAAATTTTATTGAAATTTTGTCAGTTATAATGTGCCAATTTCTGGTGTACAGCATAATGTTTCAGTCATATGTATACAGACATATATTCATTTTCGTATTCTTTTTCATTATAGGTTACTACAAGATATTGAATATAGTTCCCTGGGCTATACAGTAGAAACTTGTTGTTTATCTATTTTATATATAGTAGTTACTATCTGCAAATCTTGAACTCCCAACTTATCCCTTCCCACCTCCTTTCCCCCTGGTAACCATAGATTATTTACTATGTCTGTGAGTCTATTTCTGTTTTGTAGAAAAGTTCATTAGTGTCTTTTCTTTCTTAGATTCCACATATGAGTGATATCATATGGTATTTTCCTTTCTCTTTCTAGCTTACTTAGGATGAGGTCCATCCATGTTGCTGGCAAATAGCATTACTTTTTTATGGCTGAGTAGTATTCCATTGTATAAATATATCACAGTTTCCTTATCCAGTCATCTGCTGATGGACATTTAGGTGGTTTCCATGTCTTGGCTATTGTGTATAGTGCTTCTATGAACATTGGGGTGCATGTGTCTTTTTGAATTAGAGTTTCCTCTGGATATATTGCTAGATCATATGGTGAGTCTATTTTTAGTTTTTTGAGGAATTTCAATACTTAAACACCTCTGAGTCATTAAAGTAGGGAGCAAATCTTATTAAGAATAGATCTGTATGATTCTTTAAAAGTTTTCAGTGGCTGTATTTAGTTTTCTCTCCAAAGTTTTTAAACCATGTCCAGGTCAGGATCAAGTCTTCTGGGTCCCCATCTTCTCAAACAGCACCCAACACGGTGTTGGGTAGATGTGTCAGGAAGCCCCTGACTCCTAACGCATCCAGTGGGCTGTAATTTTAAGGAAGAAGAAGTGCATGTGTGGATCTGATAAGATCTGAGTGATAAGTGGAGAAGATGCCCTAAGAGTGACGCTCAGCTATGTTTACCATTTAAATCCACGGCGGCAAGCCAAGATAACTGTTTCAGTCTGTGGACAGAAGTTCATGAAGATCTTTGCTTGACAGGTCAGGGTAAAAGGTCTCTTTCTTTCAAAATATGTGAAGGGGCAGGAAACGTGTGCACCAGGTGTTTTGTGTTCATGGCTGCCTAGGAAAGATAATTCTGTCTGCTCAATAAGAACATTGTGCTCTACACACCAGGTTGTTTTTCCAGCAGCTATTTTCTGCCTATAAAAATGAGCATCGCTGGCTCTTAACTTCTTTCTGCAAATCCCTTGGGCTACAAACAATAACAAAAGGTATCTTATATTTATACAAAGCTGTCCTCAGAAAAGCTCAAGGACCTGAACAGAGTTTGTTTTTATATATAAGAGTTCTTATATAATCCCCAAGGGGGAAAGGAGCAGAGGGTGACAATTGAGTTTGGAATGTTGTCAGTCCCAGCAAACAAAACGGAAAAGTGAGGCCCTACTGCAGGACACGCTGACGGTCATGGCCAGGACAGGAAGTCCGTCTTCCTCACTTCCTGTGCAGGGTGCTGCGCCCTGGGCCACACTACCTCGTTAGAAATCCGAGAACCTGGAGGAGAGGACAGGAGGGGGAGGCGTGGGAGAGAAAGCCCAGCCACACCGGAAGGGATGCTGCCGTCTCCCTGCCTGCAGGGACTGTTGTTTCCACTGGTCAGGGCTCTGCCACTCCCAGAGTGAGTGTCCTTGTCCTTGGTGGAACTGATCCTGGGGAGAATTTTCATCACCCTCATTAGCAGGGACAGCTGAATCACGGTAGATTTCAGAGGCCTGGGTGGTTTGGGGGAGGAGGGCCATCTGAGCAAAGGGTATTGTGTAAATATTTATTGCACTCTTGGATACAGTGATCACTAAGGCATACACTCTGGACTCAGTAAGTGCATCATACACTTGCAGGAGAGACGCACAGGATGAAAGGATCTAAGAGTGCCAAGTGAATGCAATAATGGAAAAGCAGTTACTTTTGATTGTGAATTTGAGTCAGGACTCCATGGGCCTGGGAGGGGAGCACTTTGGCTGGGAATTTGAAGGATAAGCAGGAATTTTTTTTATTTTTGTTGAAATGTAGTTGATTTACAATGTTGTGTTAATTTCTGGTGTACAGCATAGTGATTCAGTCATACATATATGTGTATTCTTTTTCATAACAGGTTATTACAAGATATTGAATATAGTTCCCTGTGCTATACAGTAGGACCTTGTTGTTATCTATTTTATATATAGTAGTTTGTATCTGCTAATCCCAAACTCCTAATTTATCTCTCCCCACCTTTTCCTTTTAGTAACTATGTGTTTGTTTTCTGTGTCTATGAGTCTATTTCTGTTTTGTAAATAAGTATCTTTTTTTAGTTTCCACATATAAGGGATATTATGTGGTATATTTCATCTCTTTCTGGCTTACTTCACTTAGAATAACTATCTTTAGGTCCATCTATGTTGCAGCAAATGGCATCATTTCATTCTTTTTTATGGCTGAGTAGTATTCCATTGCATAAATATTCCAAAACTCCTTTATTCAATCGTCTGTCAATGGACACGTAGGTTGCTTCCATGTCTTGGCCATTGTATATCATGCTGCTATGAAGGAATGGTTTTAAGGGATATTGTCTACACTGCATTGAGGATGTACCTCTCTTAAAATCACCTGGGGAAGCTTTCAGGCCAGTCCCCGTCCCTAAATAGTTGGATTCAGTGATCTGAGTGTTGCCTGGGCATTAGTATTGTGGAAGGGCTCCCAGGTGATTTTTCTGAACAAATAAGATAGACAACCACAGAAAGAGCATGGGCTTTGGAACTGGACAGCTTTGTTCTAACACCTGGTAACCTTGGACTAGGCCCACTGTGAGGCTCCCACAGCTGCGCCGTTTCTTCCCACTTCTGCCAGTGCCAGTGAAGAAACTGCCATAGGAGAGTCCCTCCCCTTTGACAAACTTTCCTTGACTGAAAAACCTTAGATTGGGAATCAGGAAATCTGGACTCTACCCCAGCTCTGCCACTGAGGTGCCACATGAGTGTGCTGGGTCACATACAGAGATAGAGCAAAGACACAGACACCATGCTAGGTACTCAACGCATCTCCAGGTGTCAGTTTCCCCATCTGTTGAGGTTTTTAGGGCAGTATTTATAGGTCATAAACTCTATTTGACAGGCCGTGACCAGAATCATTTTAAAAGAAAGATGTAAACCATAATAGAAAAATAGAGTGCACTGCATAGAAGAGGGCAAGTCTTGTGACGTGAAGTTTTGTTTCAGTTGTCTATACGTGTGTTTATGGGGTTGTAATGTAAAATTCATGTCATGCTGTGGGTTGTAAGTTAAAAAGCTTGAGCGTGCTCACTGGTGGTACATTGCTAAAATTGGAAAGACACAGGGAAGATTAGCATGTTCCTGGTGAAAGGGTGACATGCAAACTCAAGAAGCATTGAAGATTTTTTTTGTAATATTATGTGGTTTTTTAGTACGCTTGAAAGCAAGAGTTTGAGAAACATGGGATTGGATGCTCTCTGTGAACCCCTTCCTTCTGCTCTGTAGCCAGTAACTACTCAAGCCTACCGTGAACTCACTTTTTTGGTAACGTCTTTTTACTTACCACCATGTAATTCTGCCTACCATTTATGTTTTTAAGAGGGAGGCAGGACAGTGTAGTGATTAAAAGCACCCTATTGAGTTAGATAAGTCTATGTTTGAATTTAACTTCTTCACTTACTAGTTGAATGACCTGGAAAATATGCCCAACCTCTCTCAGCCTTGTCAGTCTCAGACCACACCTAGGACATGCAATGGTTATGAGATTAAATAAGATGCTATGAAGGTCTTAGCACAGATCACCTTGTTCACAGAAAGTGCTTGGTGTAAGACAGCAATTATTATCTGACCTCTGGTCCCACCCAGATTTTAAGTACAGTCTGCAATGTAGTGTCTGGCATATACAAGATCATAAATACTTTGCATGTAGAAAACCAAGGATTCCAGCCTCAAGCAGCCGCTAAAGCTGGAAGGCAGCCATTCTCCATCAGCATGCCCCATTACCATCCAGGTCGTGGGAGGAGAGGCAGGGCGGTCTGTGTATCCTCTACCCACACGTCCCCTTCCCCCTTTTCCTCTGACATGAATGGCTGGACCTGGGAAGGCAGATCTTGGTTGTGATTTGCTTCAAGGACCAAAACAACCGTGACATTTCAGTGCCATCAAAACCAACAGACAGATGGAAACTCAAGATCAGCTGTCTTACAAACATCTACCTGAGATGGTTTCAGACAGAACCACGAGACAAAGAAATGAGGAAGAGCTGGTGGCCAGAACACTGAGAAAATGGGGGTAAGATTCAGATATTACAGCAGGAAAAAAATGAATATCATCCAACAGTCAGCAAATAAGCAACTCACTAGGTCCTATATGCCTCATGAATAGTCTGGGAATCAAAGTGTTGTTTTATAAATGATTCATTCCAGGAAATACTCACTAATCAATTGCTAGGGCTTCTGTGTAATAGTTTCCCAGATTTATAGGTGGTGATCATGTGAACTGGATCATTGACTCTAGAATGAGATAAACAGCAATGCTGGTAACCTAATCTGCTTACTCCAAGTAGCTACAAAGAAATTAGCTGCCCTGAGTGGAAGCCAGCACATTACGAAGAGTGAAAAGAAACCCATTCATCATGAGGGAGCCTCACCCCCACTGAGGCTCCCTGGAGTGTTCAGCTAAGCTGAGAAGATGCCGATGGAGAAGAGGATGATGACCCATACATAGATGTAAGGGGACGGACGAGCGGAGGGGAGGGAAGCCTCGTGAGATGGCATGTGAGGAAAAAAATGGGCCTTAAAATGATAGAAATGATGAAAGCACAGTATTCCAACGACTACACAGATAGTATTGCAAAGAATAAGACTGTTGAAAGTAGCACTTGGTGGGGAGGGTGTAGCTCGGCGACAGAGCACATGCCTGGCAGGTACAAGGTCCAGGGCTCAATCCCCAGCACCTCCACCAAAAAATAAATAAATAAGCCGAATGACCTCCCCCCAGCAAAATTTTGAAAATTAAATTAAATCAAAATGTTAAAATTTTAAAAAAGAAAAAGAAAGTAGCACTCAATGCTAGCTTGTGGTTTTTTTTTTTTCCTCTGGAAGAAAATTTGGTTTGTACTTGTACCGTGAAAAAGAAAAGAAAATGTATGTGAATAATGTAGCCCCACCTAAAAATACGCTGCTAACACAATGGTTTTTCAGGAAAAGAAAAGGCAAGGATGCCTGGAAATAGCTGCATCTAATCAGCCCCCATCCCAAGCAATCAACTGAAGTCCAGGAAATTCCATATGTAACCAGAAGAATAGACATCCTGGAGCTTTTTGCCACAGTTAAGATTAGCGGAAACAGACCCCCATCAGCTCTAGTAACAAAGAAGAATTAAAGGTGAAGAAACTGCTGTGGGTCCCTGTGCCTCCCTTCTGGGGAGGTGGTGGCCGTGGGGGCAAGAAGGATGGGAATGAGGACAGAGGCAGCCGCCGTGGTGGTGCCGGCAGCCTATTGTTCTGAAACCAGCCCTTCAACAGCAGCTCTGAGCAGGGAACGTAATGAAAACAGCAGTGGCTAGGGCTCAGCTTATCCTCCTGACTTATCCTAACAATCGTTAAAAACGTTCGTTAACATAGCAGTGGTTTATGATGAGCGCTTTCGGGGTCTTGTTTAAGAAATCCTTCCTTACCCAAACGTCATAAAGATATTCTTCCTGTATTTTCCTCTAAAAGATTAAAAACGTTCCCTTTCACAATGAGTCCCTCCTTCTCTATGGAATTGAAAGCCACAAAAAGCACAAACCAAAGAGGAAAAGACGAAAACATTTCACTTCATTAAAATTCATAACTTCCACTTGCCGAAATTATCATAGAGTAAAAAGATAAGCTGCAAACCTGGAGAAAATCTTGACATCACACCTGACAAAGAACTAGGATGCAGAGCATATAAAGAATGCCTGCAACCTGTCACAAAATGTCCAACTATCATGATAAGGTAATTCACAAAAAGAAATATAGATGACTAGTCAAGATAGTAAAAGATTCTCAACTTCCTTAGTAATCAGGGGCATGCACATTAAAATCACAATTGAGATATCATTTTAAATCCACTAGATGAACCAAAAAATTATGAAGTCTGATAATACTAAGTGTTGGTGAGGATGTGGAAAAGCAGAATCATATACTATGGTTGGGCTTTAAAATAATACAACTAGGCACTGTCTAAGGCAAGTGAAGATTATATCTCTGTGGCCCAGCAATTCCACTCGCAGGTGTGTATCCTACAGAAACTCTCACACAGGTGCATGTACAAGACCATTAATAAAAAGAAGCACAGTCCATATTAGCAAAAATGCAAACGAAGCTCAGCAGCATTGTTTGGGGATACCTACATTGCTGGCTACTATTTTTAATTAATTATTTTTAAAATTATTTTTTCTTTAGTGGAGCTACTGGGATTGAACCCAGGACCTTGTGCATGCTAAGCACACACTCTTACCACTGAGCTGCACCCTCCCCCGGGCTACTATTTTTTAAAAAGCAAGAGATGACAAACACAGCATTCAGGAAAGTGGTTATTTTGAGGGGAAGGCAGGAGGATGGGAAATGGGGAGGAGGACACAGTTCGTGTTGATGGTACTGTTCATGTTGGGATTCTTCTGTTGGCCGTGGCTTTGTATATACTACACATGTTCCACTGTAAGCACAGAATATTACATAATAAACTGCTTTTAATTTGTTTTAAAAAAGGGTGAACAAAGAACAAAAATCTCTAAGGGCTCAGTGCCAAGGAAAACATGGGATCTTGGTAACATTAGTCTTACTAAAATAAGATGGGAAGAGGGGTCACTCAAGAAGCGACGGATTGCTCTCTGTCCAGGAGGGTCTGCATAATTTATGTGGCCCTGGAGGTCCTCCCAGAACATGGGTAGCTTGCCCAGTGACCAGGACCTGTGCCCAGGGGTCACACCCTCTTGCTTAAGTTGGCAAGTGGCCTGGGAGAGCAAGTGATGATCAGTTATGGAAAAAACGTTAAAAAAAAAAAAATCATGCCACTTAGTACCTGAATGTCATATGTGGCTGGATGTATTTTAGATAATTTCCCATGCAGAAAACTGAGGGCTGTTCTGGGGCAAGGCTTTTTGGTCTAACATTGGGATATCCTATTTTCCACCTTGACTGCATGAATTTGACATTGACCCAAAGCTGTTTTTTCAACAGTTGGCATTTTGAATTGTTATTTGAAGCTCTCGATACTCGGGTCTTGGCACTGCTGGACTTTGTAACCCTAGCACTACTCAGATAGCTGCAACCCTTTTTTGGTTGTTATTTCTATCTTTAATATATTTGGGTCTTACCTATTATCCCAAAAGGATTATAAAGTTAACCAAACGGCAGGATTTTCTAAAGCCCTGTTTTGTTCATCCTTGCTGCCAAAAACTTGGCAAAATAAAGCCTTAATAGGTATTTTATTTTGAAAGAATTATGAAGTCACAGTAAATTGCAAAAATAGTAGAAAAGCCCCATGAACTCTTCACTCAGTTTTCCCCAGTGATTACATCTTACATAACTATGGAACACGGTCAAAACTAGAAAACTGACACTGGTGCAATGTGTGCCCTCCAAATCCATCCACGTTGCTGTAAATGGCGAAAGTCTGTTCTTCTTTATGGCTGAGTAGTATGCCATTGTGTATGTATATGTATGTGCGTGTGTGTGTGTGTATACCGCACCCTCTTTATTCGCTGTTGATAGACACTTAGATTGCTTTCCATATCTTGGCAATTGTAAACAATGCTACAAATAATAAATAAATTGTAAAACATTGGGGTGCCATGTATCTTTTTGAACTAGTATCTTGAGTTTTTTTGGATGTATACCCAGGAGTGGAATTGCTGGATCGTATGGTAATGTCACTCTAGATTGATGATTGTTTCCTCTCTGCTTAAAAAAAAAATTCTATTACATTCTCATTTTCATAGTGCCTATTGGGAAACCAGGTGTCAATCCAATTTGTTCCTTTCTCAGTAATGTGTTTTTCTCTGGCTGCCTTTAAGATTTTCTTTCTTTTCCTTTTCATTTTCTTTTATTATTTTTTCTTCCTTTTCTCTCGTTCTCTTTCCTTTCTTTTTCCTCCCACCCCCGCCTCTCCCCCTTCATTCTTTCTTCCCTTCTTTTGGTATTCTACCATATCATTACAATATATCTATCTAGCTTTGTATTTCTTTTCATTTATTCTGCTAGAAATTCATTGGGTTTCCTAAATTTGAACATTTCTTTGTAAATTCACGAAAATTCTTAGTCAACATCTCTTTGAATGTTGCCTTATTCTACATTTTTTCTATTACCGCTTTCTTGAACTCTGATTAGATATCTGAAGTATAGCCTCCATGTCTTCTTTTCCAAATATACTTCATTATAAATATTTGTTCACTTAAAAAAATAATTTATAGCTTAAAACTTGCAGAGCTCTCTTTTATTAATAAGTATGTTCAAAATATTTTGACTAAGAATTTAAATCAAAACCAGCATATGTTACTGCAAATCCAGTTAAAATCTCGCTCAATGGAACCAACAGCAGCAGTAGGTGAACTCTTACCATAAACACGTTTGGTGCACACCGCTTGCCCTGTCTCAGCATCTGCAGCATCAGTTCCTGCTTCCAAGTTCGGGAATGGGAAGTCTTCTATCACAGCATCGCATTTGCCTACCAATCTCTTCACCATAAAGTTGAACCACAGAGTTGCAAAAACATATTTTGTTTTTGGAAGAATTTTTGTGCAACTCTAATTCCAGTGACACTCATACAGAGTCACATCTAGTCTTTCTGAACAACATGGAGCATGTCTGCAACAAGGGCTGATGCACAGCTCATATAGATTCCCCACAATCCTGCATCTTTGTAGGAAATGTTGAAAAGACTTCAAGCCGTGGCAGAGATTGCCACGACAGGTGAGCTGGGCTGGCTTCCTAAATATACATTCAGTCCTCCTCTGAAATGGCAATCATACTTGCCAATCAGTGTGTTTGCAACTGTGAGAGAGAGTGTATCTGGATATTTCCAGCCAACAGCTTCGACGGCTCTTGCAAGGTGTGTCAGAGGCATCTTGTCATCCCTCAAAGGAATCTCACTTCCTGTGAATTGGCAGGGAGGTTGTTATTTTTCCTTTGTGTGTGGACAAAAAGTTACCAAAATGAAACTTGGCTAACTTATGCTGTTCATCATAGGAGACTCCTCCAGTTACAGCAAAGACTATTTTTGGCCCCTTGTTAAAAAAATGTGTGCTTATACAGTTCACTAAGTCTTTATAATGTATAGATTTACATTTTCAGTTGGTCCCCAAACTGTCCATCCAGTGCGGTATTTTGATAAGCTGTGGCATGACAACAGTAAAATACAGCTTCTTGTAAATTGGCTTTGACTTTGCACATCTCCCTAAAGATTATCCTATACTCATATTCTGTCTCTGCTTTGTCCAATGTACTGTTTTATGTTATTTCAGCAAGAATGTCTACAGCTCTTGGCAAATCATTAGAGAATTCTTTGGCATAATTTATGGTCTACTTTCTGAAGGTATAGGCATTAATGTGAGCACCCATGTTTTCATTTTTATGTTCCAGATCTAATTTGACTCTCTTTTTGGTGCCTTTCAAATCTCTGTGTTCCAGAGAATGAGCTGCTCTGTTATTCTTCTTATTTTCATATCAATTTCCAGCATCAATCCAGAGCTTAACTGTGCATACTGACAATTTGGAGTTTTCAGAGGCCACTCTGAGTTCATTTTCCAAATATGTTATTCATGTTTCAAGAACATCCAGAACAATATTTATAGTGGCTTGTGTATTTCTCAGTCTATTCTCTCCAGTTATGACAACACGTTGGTCCCTCTGATCAGGAGCCTCTCAGTGAAACCCAGAGCCAGCGCCACACCCCGGGCAACAGCATGGCTTAGACCTCCACTGCTACCATCTTCTCTCAACATCTTTTAACTTTTGTTTTATTTTTTTCAGTCTCTTTTTCTCTCTGCTGTATATTGGGTAACTCTTAAGTTTTTTCTTCCAGCTCATTAATTCTCTCTCCCATTGTATAGATTGCTGTACCCATCCACTTAATTTCTAATTTCATTTATTATGTGTTTTTTTTTTAACTGGAAGATCTATTTGGCTCTTTTTTCAAAATCCACCTGATCATATTTTATAGTTTCCGGTACCTTGTTATACTCCAAATATTCTCTTTTTTTTATTAAGCTCATCAAACTTACTTAGTCTGTATTTCTTAATTGATAATTCCAGCATCATCCATTTTTGCAGCTATAATTCTGTTATTTGTTATTTCTACTTATCTTCACTCAATTGACTTGTTTCCTCCTATGTTTTATAATTTTTATATTCAGAGAGTTTATAATTACCTGAGGGAATAATTTGAGGCCTTTATTTAAGGTATATTTCTCCAGGAAAGCATTACACATCTTGAATCAGCTTAAATAAAATTCTAAAGTTGAGTATCTGGGGACAACATAGGTAGTAGGAATTCTACAATTTGGCTCTAAACCTTCATGAGGACCATTTGTGAATAGAAACTTTCAAGATATACTCTACTTCGAGGCAAAGTTGAGATAAGAAAGTTTCTGTACTCTTTTCTTTTGTGGGATAGATTTTCCTCTTTTGGTTTACCCTCGCATGAAAAATGGCAACTTCTGGGTCTTGAACTATTTATTTAGAGATCTTTTTCTGTCTTCACCTGATTCAAACCCTAGGCATTGTCTCCCCCTCTTTGCTTGATGCCCATTAAAATAAAGGCTCTAGGCCACCAGTGATAAGTCAATGACCACAGGGACCTGTTTCTTCAGGGTGGTTGCCTCTGAAGATTTGTGCTTTCTTGTATTTTTAGCTTCCAGTGATTCCCATCATTTTGCTGACAGTTTAGACAAGCATTTTAACATCTTTTATCCATGCATTTTTAGGTGTTGTGAGACAAAGAGGTTCCTCACAGTATTTATTCTTTAACATTATGGGAAGTTTACGTTTGGGCACTATTTTTATGTTTGTTGGTTTGTTTGTTTACACCGTTATTATGGTATGATTCCTGTACAGTAAATTACACATATTTCATATGTACAATTTGACGAATATTGATAGAGGTATCCACCAATGAAACCACCACCACAATCAAGATAGCTAGCATTTCCATCACTCCCCAAGAGGTGCAAATTTTGAATTCTCAATTTATCCCTTCTCACCCCCTTAATCCCCTGATAACTATAAATTTGTTCTTATGGTTCTCATATGTCTGTGAGTCTGTTTCTGTTCTGTAGAAAACTTCATTGGTTTTTAAGTACTCGAATTTACAAAGCTTCCACTGTAAGGTAGGCTGAACTGGGGAACTGATGTGATCCTCATCACTGCCCCTACCCTGCCAGGTAAAAATCCTCTGCACATATCAGACTCAAACACCAAGTTACTATTTTACCCCCACTGTAGCATGGCTGCTGCCCCAGCACAACACTAACTAACCTCTTCCAGTAGAAGATAGACTGAACATAGGGAAAGAACGGCATCCGGTTCATGGATAGGCAGGCACCCAGCATGAAGTACTTATTTTGAGCTTTACAACAGCCTAATGGAATGGGTAGCACTGCTTTCATTTTGTAAGTAAGAAAACTGAACTTCAGTGATGTTAAGTAATTCATCTGAAGGATGCAGAAGTAGCCAGAATGTTCTGAAAGATCACCCAGGCACATCTTCCTAAAGCAAGCCTTCAGAGGACCTGTGGATCAACCATTTACTCACTCATCCATTCATATGGAAATTCACTGAAGAAACCTTTCTTGAGAACTTTGTATATGACACTATGCTAGACGCTGACCTACAAAAATGAGTAAGACAAAGAGCTTGCATCCTCATATGGGATGACACATTATTATATTATAATGCAGTAGGGTACATGATAGGGGTTATGAGAACATTGGGAAGGGCATCACCACTGAGACCAGCTCATGGGTAGTTTTGGGGTAGAACAAGGGAAGGTGGTTGCTGATTGATATGGGTGATGAAATACAAGTAGGAACATCTGTAACAAGTGAACGTGGAGGAGTCTTTCTTCTTGGAATTTACTTTTCATGATCTGTTGTCCTTTTTTCTAAAAAGAGGGAAATAAGGGCTCAAAACTATGGTCTTTAAGAAGGATTTATCCTTCCCAGTTACCAGGAGCAAAAGCTGTTGCAGTCCAGGATCAGCTTACTCGCTGGATGGGACAGATCAGGGATGGTTTGGTTATCCAGCTTGTGGACTTTTCTGAAATTAAAATATCACACGGGGAAAGACTTGTCTGGTACAATTGCTTATTTTTTTTTAAAAAGGAAAGGTAGTATTTATTTTATTTTGTTTTTTTTTTTAAGAATTTTTTTTTATTGAAGTATAGTCAGTTTACAATGTTGTGTCAGTTTCTGGTGTACAGCATAATGTTTCAGTCATACATATACAAACATATATTTGTTTTCATATTCTTTTCCATTATGGGTTACTGCAAGATATTGAATATAGTTTCCTGTGCTATACAGGAGAAACTTATATATCTATTCTATATATAGTAGTTAGTATTTGCAAATCTTGAACTCCTAATTTATCCTTTCTCACACCCTTCCCCAACAGTAACCATGTTTGTTTTCTATGTTTGTGAGTCAGTTTCTGTTTTGTAAATAAGTTCATTTGTGTCTTTTTTTTTTAGATTCCACATATGAGTGATATCATACGATATTTTTCTTTCTCTTTCTGTCTTATTTCACTTAGAATGACGATTTCAATTGCACTTTTTCTTGATCTTGCAAGTCCTTATATCAGAAGCTGTAATCCAATTTTCTCAGACTCCATCTCCCTACTGGCCAACAAAGGTTCCATGCTGGGTCTTGCAAAATTAAGCTATAAGCTTTTCTACCACCAAAGGTTGGAATCTAAGCACAGATGTCAAAGTTAATCCCATTACCCCAGGCACTCTTAAACCCCCTAGAAAAGTAGATTTGTCTTGCTGCCTTTTCTAATGGTGAGGAATTTTCCTCTACTCAGCAACTTTCTTCATTTTGTTGGTTATACCTAATTGGGTTTATCTTTGTCTGAACCAGCATGATGGACAGACCTTTTGGCAAATGTTCTGTGTTTTTTTCTAGGGCTTAAAATGTGGGTCATAGACACCGCTAGAGACTAAATATCCACTGGGAATCTTTATCCCACTCTACCTGTTTTTTCTGAAAACAAAACTGTCATCAGTGACTCTGAAAACAGAACCTGGAGCTTTAAGGATGTTGTAGTAGTTACATGATATTACAGCCAAACTGAGTATGCCCAGTGGTGTTAATTGGGGTCATCTTCCAACATGCTTTTGAGGTCTGTGATTGCTACCCCTACAACCTAAGTCTCTTAAAGGCTGAATGCTTCTCAGTAGTCCAACTGACCCCTGGACTTTTAGATAACTCACTTACCATTGTAGCTGAACATTTAATTTGTGATTGGGCTCTTTCCTAACTAAACTTTTGTTGAGTGATCTCTAGTGAGTCCCTTTTATCCATAATTCTTGGCAGTACAGTTTAGACAGGACAGAAAGACTTCTTTCAAATCCTGACTATAACACTTTTTCGATGTTGACCTTGGACAGCTTACTCAAACTCCATTAGTTTCTTCATCTGCAAAATTGGGACAATAATGTTCATCTCGGAGTTTTGTTGGAGGACTAAATGAAATAATGTATGTAAAACATTTAGCACAGGACATGACTTAGAGTAAGCACTCAGTAAATAGTAGTTATTGTTCTGATTTCCTTACAAACTAGGGCATCATGTCCACAGTTCTACCAAGAATGGGTTGCCGACTATTGCCAAGGAGAGAGAGACTACAGGTTTACATTCAAGATTGTATGGAGAGCAAGAACAAGCAGTCAAACTGGAGATTGGTAGACAGATTTTGTACACTTATCTCTCCCCAGTCTTTGGCAAATGCTTTACTATATTGCAAGGAACGTGAGACACAGGGGAAGACTGACAGAAGGTGAGTTAGACTGAAATTGTGCAATTGTTTTGCAGCTCTGGTCCTCTCTGTTGCCACAGCCCAAGCGCATCATGCGCCATTATGTACAGGTCTCTGCTGCCTGCGGCTCCCCTGTGCTTCTCACCCTATGACTCATGAGATCACTGTGCCTCGTGTGCTAGGAGTCGGGTCTTAAAGCACCAAGGGGAGCTGCTGGCATGCTGGTGAAGGAGACATGCCAAAGTGACTGTAAGAGAAGACCGGCTACATTAGTGAGCCAGATGCTGTGCTGGGAACCTAAGGCAACCAGGACCACGAGAGAGCATCTCTGTCCTCAAATTTCACACCACAATCTGGTGAGTGAGATAGACAAACATGCAGGCGATACCACTGCAGAGCAACGAGGGCCACACAGGTTTCAGCGTACGGTTCTAGAAGCCACAGCTAACCCTCCTGGAGGTCAGAGACAGGGGTGCCAACGCTGAGAAATAAAGGTTTAAAAAAGGAGTCAGCCAAAAGAGCAGACGTGTGTGCACATGCATGTACGCACCCCTGTGTGTTTAGTGGGGTGTAGGGTGGGGGCAGGAATGTTGGGAAGAGACAAGACAAGGAGAATTTGGGAAGTGCTTCTAATGTGAAGATGCACTTCATGGGGTGCTCGGAGGAGAGAAGAGCAAGGCACATTTGAGGAACTCTTTGCCCAACTGCTGCTGACGCCTCTCTGGTGTCTTCTCAGGGGCTCTGTCAGCGGAAGATACCCTGGTGACCTGAACAGCGATGTGGGAGTTTCCTCCCCTCCAAAGACCTCGCTGGGAGAGACGAGTCCTTTCTCACTGTGTCTCTCTGGTATTCCTTGCTTCTTGTCTCCCATTCTCCTCCATCACCTCCCTGAGTGCTTCCACTGCGACCCGAGGCTCGTCAAGGAGTTCTGCAGCCTGTGGGACTTTTAGGGAACAAACTCCCAGCGGTGGGCTTCGTGATACAGCCACCACCTTCCTCGCAAGGCGCACCTGTTCGCCAAGCTCGCTGTCCGAGCGTTCTGTTGTGTTCAACCCTGACTTTGGCCCTGGCCCCTAATCCCCAGGGCCTCTTGGCTGGTTTCCCTCGAAGGAAAGGTTGTTCTTTCAGCTCTTGTGTTCAGAAAAGAAACCAGAGTGCTTTCTTCCTGCAGTTCTGTCTCAGATCCTGATTGAAACTGTTTTACAGTCCCCTGAATCCTGACAAGGAAAAACATCCATTACCCACTACTCACAGAAATCTCTCTGAAACAAGAGTCAACCTCCCTTTCTCTCTCTCTCTCCTCTCCCACCCCACTCTCCCCTCTTTCTGTCTCCTTCTCTTTCACTCTCCATCTGTCTCTTCCCTCCTGACCTGCTCCCCCCACCATGAGCAAAAACTCCCTTGGCCGTCCCACACTTCAACTTTCAAAACTTTTACAACGATCATTCCCAAATTCCCTAATCTCTCAGCCTTTTCTGTGCAATCCCAGATTTGTATCTTCCCAAAAGTGTAACTAATATTTATTGAGAAACTAATATATGCCAGATGCTTTCTATATATATGAACTCCTTGAAAAACTTATGGGAAGTAAATGTAATTAAATTCCTTTTTTTAATGAGAAAATTGAGAGTCAAAGATATAAAGTAATTTGCCCAATATCATCAGCTAGAGTGTAACAGAGCTTTCAGATCAGGTCTGCCTCAAAAACCTATGAGTTTCCTTTTGTATCTTAAAACTTTTTGCTGATTACAAAATGTTTATGTAGAAAAATTCAAATACAGAAAGAAAAAGATGCACGCTCCTATATTCTTATATCCTAACTCACTGTTAATGTTTTATGATTGTTGCCCTGCCTTTATCTTATACAGTTTAAATACATATTTATAAAATTGGCACATATATATGCACGTGTATGTTTTTTTCCAGCTTAACTGAGATATAATTGACATATAACATTGTGTAAAGTTAAGGGGTAGAATGTGATGATTTGATATACATACATATTGTGAAATGATTACCACAATAAGGTTAGTTAACACATCTATCACCTCACATAATTGCCTTTTTTGTGGTGAAAATGTTTGATCTCTACTTTCCCTGCAACTTTCAAGTGTACAATATAGTGTTAACCATAATCATGCTGTGCATTAGATCTGCAGAACTTAGTCGTCCTAAAACTGAAAGTTTGTACCCTTTGATCAGTATCTCCCCATTTATCCCAACCCCCAGGCCCTGGTAACCACCATTCTAGTCTCTGTTTCTGTGAGTTTGATTTTTTAAAAATCCATATAAAAGTGATATCATACAATATTTGTCTTTCACTCTGTGACTTATTTCACTTAACATAATATACATATATATTACACATATACACATAATTTTCTACAACAAATAATTTTAAGCTAAATTATACCTATTTATACTTTTGTCAGAAGTATATAAAATCATCCTACTGAATCTCTCTTTTTTTTTTTTTTGGCGTGGTTCTCACAGGTATGTTTATTCATGCATGAGGGCAGCGGCATGTCCACAAGTCAACGCGATGTCTCACGTTCCCAACCAACACGGCCAGACTGACGTTCTATCCGCATAACTCTGGTTAATGGTGACCATGAGCAGGTGCAGGACTGGGAGCTTTCAAGGCTTTACTTCTTTTATCAGCACTCCCAATTTTATAAACAATGAAGCCCAACAACCCCACTCCTACCCAAATCTCCTGGTAAACTCGGGTATAGTAGGGCTTCATGGGGATCCAGACATTCTTAATAAGGCTTTGAAGCGTCTCAGCGCAGCACCAGTGGCTCCTGAACCTCTTCTAACAATAACTTCTTGAAAAATATTTTGTCACTTGTTTGTTGATAAACAATTGCATTGCTGTTTAGATGTGTAATTTTTGGAATCCTACTAAACTGAATATTTTTCAAATGTTTATTGATCATTTATATTCCTTAATTTCCTTATTTTTAGAGCAAAGATTGGCAACTCCAGCTCACGGGCCAAATCTGGTCTGCCGTCTGTTTTGATAAATAGCATTTTATCAGGACGCAGCCACGCCCTTTCATTACGTGTTGTCTGTGACAGTTTTCATGCCTTTCCTTAGAGCTGGTGATTGTGACAGAAACAGTATGGTCTGCAGCACCTAGAAAATTTACCATTTGGACCTTTACAAAAAAGCTTGCCACTCCTGCTCTAAAGAATGACCCCTGTATTGTCAATCTCCTATTCCCTTTATCTTGATTTTTCAATACTTTTCCTGTGAGTCTCAAGTTGATTTTTTTTCCATGCTACTTATCCTCAGTAAGAGATGTGTCTAGACTAGGTGTCTGTCAGTAACTGGGATGCAGTGATTTCCCTCAAGAGTCCGTGCTGATCACTAGCCTTCTGGCTGAGCGCTTCTCAGGTCTGCAGAAGAGTGATTGCACATTTAATACCTCATCCCCAGTATCCAGCTGGTGCTTAGGTAACCGGCTCTGAGGTTCCAAGAGAGGATTTTCTATCTCCATCCGTAGTTTCTTTCTCTGATACAAATCATTCACAGAAAGACCTCATACTTTCCTCTTTCAAGCATTATCTTGGTCTTTTTCCTCTTTCATCCACACAGAGACCGCTGCCCATACGGAGGCAGTGTGCTGCAGAAACAGGAAGGACCCTGGAAACGTTCAATTCCAGATTTAAATTTGGGGTGGAAACTTCCTATTTAGGTAACACTGGTAAAACTGCTTTGCTTCCCTGAGCCTCTGTTTCCTTTTTTATAACCTCACATATTGTTGAGAAGATAAAATAAGGTAAGAGAAAGACACTGACACAGCTGGTTTTCCTTCTATTTTTATTTTAATTGGGGAGAAGTACTTCTATGCTCTCATGTCAGCATCTCACCCAGTTTTTTTTTTTTTCAGTAAAGAGCACCTTGAATTACCTTCTGACAAAGGTCCCCGTACCTTTCATTGAGACCGAAGAATCTGACCTTCATTTTAATGAGTGTTGGTTTTAAGCTTCTTTTCACGAGTGTCTCTGATAGGCTCTGACTAATTAGATAGGGTCCTCTTTGATGACGTTCCAGAAAACCCTTCTTCAACAAGAACCATCCTCCTGCCTCCCTTTTGTGTATTCCTTGGAACCTGCTGTCAAACCCTCTCGTCATTCAGTCTTGTCTGACGCAACTTTGTTTTTCTGAGAACCGTGAATGGAGATCCTGCAGCTTCTGCTTTTCTGTCTGCCTCTGAAGGTCTCATCTCTCTTATTTATCTCCTTGAGCTTAGAGATTTCATATCCTTCTTTATTCCTCTTATTTTGTGGCCATTGATTGAACTTCATAGCCCAGTGGTAGTCCTTGGCCTGGAGAATCACGTGGCGTCCTCCAATCTTGGCGTCCTCCAATTTCCCCCTACTATTGGAAAGTCGAGGTTCCTATGAAACGTTTCCTAAGCTGAAATGGCATAAAGAAGCAATTACCTTAGAATACGTCTTGCTAACGGAGGCACAGAATAAATCGAGATGAAACACCGATGCTCACAGACACAGCTCAGAGCTATGGCGGCTGGGTGCTGAGATGCTGAGTGTAGATCCTGGGGAGGGAGCTTGGCGGTGCTGCTCTCACTGCTCAGGTGCACGCTGCCTCTACAACGGCTGTTGCAAAACCAACGCCGAATGGTCTTTTCACTTTTTGCCTTTTTTATTTTTTTTGTAATACTGAAAATCCTTTGTGGATTTCTTTTGGTTAAATAAAGCAGATACTAATGTAGGTCTTCCATAAAAGCCAAGTGGAGTAAAGTGAACTCTCAGAAAGCAGGGGATCCCTGTACCTGAATAAAAGCCAGGGCTCTGTCCACCAAAACACTTGGGATTCTAGCGTGGTCATAGCCTCCCTGGGAAAGGCCATCTTTCCAGCTTCCTGAAATGGGTTTTAGTGTGTCTTCTAGTCTTCCATCCAACTTCTCCAAGCTAGAATCTTAAACTGTGTGGGTCCTTCCCTTTGTGATCAAGGGCATTGAGTGCATTTGGGAAAGCTGACCCACAGTCCCTGACCCTGGATTACAAAGATATTGTAAAGGTGAAACTTACGTACTGGAGGATTTCCAAAGCAATATGGAAGGTCCATTCTTTCTTGGCCAGTCTTGTTGATTTTTCAGGAAAATGAGCCATTACCACAACCGTTCTCATCCATGCCATTATTTGCTAACTCTCTGTCCCTTTCAAGAGTTAAATACTCAGAGTTTTATCTCCTGAAGTGGCCCATATCAGGCTATGGAGTACTTTTTGTTTCATCTCAACTACCTTCAGGAAAATGACCCATGACACTACCCTCAGAGGCATTCTTTTTTCTTGTAAGTCCTATTGTTCTCAATTACTTTAAAGTTAGTAACTGGTGGAAGATTATTTTACAGCTTCTGTGAACAGCATCTTAGCTATGGAAAGGCTTTTAAACATAGTCATGGCTTCCTTTTTTTTCATCTCTAGAGCTGCCCTTCTGTTTTCTGAAGTTACTTTAAGGATCATCTTTCAGAAGGAAAACAACCTGGCATATAAACCACTTCTGAGCCTGTTTATCCAGCATGAAGAGTGAGGACACTAATAGGCATGAAAAAACAATTTCATGGGTATTAAGCTGTCGTTTCAGGCTTCACCTTCAAGGAATCAGTGTCTTGGGCTGCCGCTGAAAAGGAGATGCTGAGGCCAGAGCCTCTGGGGAAGATAAGAGGCTAGACTGAATATTACAGAATTTGTTTTCTGAAGAAATATTTAGAAACATCTACCCTTCACTTTTCATCTTTTCACCTGCACACCTGATTAAACATCTATAAAAGTAAGTGCAAAGCTGCATAACCACCACAGTGAGGACCAGAGACAACTGTAGTTCCTGGAGAAGGGAGTGAATTGAGGCGGGAGACAAATGGGGCAGCCAGAGATGTGTCTCCAGAGAAGCCTGAGAGGATCATTCTGGAAACTCCCCAGTCTCTGGACTAGGCCAGGAAGGTTCAGGCTGGGCCAAGAACTCATAAATACCACTGGTAAGTGAGTGAATCATTTAATGAATGAGGAAACTATGCACGGGCCTCAGGGTTAAAGGTTAATGGGCAGGGTTTCAAAAACAATTTCATTAGGCACTAATAGATTACAACTAACATCTTGTGTCCCCACATTAAAGCAAGAGACTGGTTCAAATGAACTAATGCATCTTGGATTTCAAAATTATAAAAAAAAAAAAAAAGACGTGAATAGGAGGCTGAGAAAAGCTGAAATCTTAAGATAGAAATAAAAGAACCGCAGACTATGTGGCATACAGTAGATATTGGGAAGTGAGTTGCATCTATGTTGATCTTCCTGAAGAGACAGTGGTTCTGTAGATAGTGGTTCAGGGAAGGAGCTTGTCTTTATCTTTCTGTTCCTCACAGGGGGGTAGTTCAATAAATAAGAGTTGTATCCAACTCAGCTCAATGTTACATTTGCACTATGGTTGTACATCGTATATGCAGAAAAGAAACCAGTGAAATTGTTCACAGTGCTGAGAATGCCCTATAATGGATTTAACTCACCTGTACCTTCAAATTGAGAAAGAAAGGGGGAAAAATGAGGCACCCGTTGCTTAATAAAATTAAGGTATATATTTTAAACACCTGGAAAGAAATCCAACTGTTTTGTTGTACTCCCAAAATCAAGTGGAATGAAAATGAACTGCCAACCACCACCACCAGTAGCAACACTAGTAGCAAAAGCTCAAGAGTAGAGACACTCTTCCAAATATTTTACATATGAATGTATTTAATCCTCATGAAACTCTGTAAGATAGGTACTACAGTGGTCTTCATTTTATAGAGAAAGAAACTGAGACATGGATAGGTTACATTGCTTCCCGAGGTCATAGAACCAGTGAGTGACAGAACCTAGATTTGAATCAATACACTTAAGCTCTTGACTCTGTGCTGTGGACCCTCACTTTACTGCTCTACTCTGGTGCTGGGACATGACCTGGAATAATGTTGGGAAAAAATGCTATAGAGAACATTACTAGTTACTTAATAGATAGAGAGCATTTCATTCCATCTTGAGTATTAAGGGAAGCCTTTCTAAAGGAGGCATGATGCGAGTCGAAAGATTAGTTGGATTTCAGCAAGTGGAGAAGGAAAGAGGCCATGATGGATGGGGTGGGTCTGCACAGCTGGATAGAGGAGATGAAGGAGGGTGTTTCAGATGGGAGAAAGGAATGAGAAAGAATATGGAGGAAGAGTGGCTCACGGCCATTGGGGGAAGTAGTGGATACACTAGTCTGGCTGGAGAAGACAAGCATAGCACTGACGCAGGAGATAAAACTGGAAAGATATAGATGATGGAAGGATGCACTTGCTCCCTTAAGGCGATGGGATGCTATGGAAACTTCTGAGCTAGTAAATGGCATGGATAGAAAATCTTTCTGGCTTCCTCTAGACGGAAAATGGGCCTCCAGACTTGGAAAACCATCCTGTCCAAGGACTAAATTTAGTTAGGAGTTATACTCAAATAAATATAGAGCATGGGTTTCAAAGGACAATTACACTATTTTGTTTACTTTCCTTTTTCATATGAAAATACTATTGTAGGTCCTGAGAGGATATTAATGATTCAAGCAAACACAAATAGCCCTGTCCTCATGCAGTGGGAGAAGACATAGTGCACAAGAGAAAATAACTAAGAAGAATGTAAGAACATTGTTACTTTATTGCATATTTGAAAGGTGCTAAGACAGGAGATCCTAAAAGTTCTCATCACAAGAAAAAAATGTGTTTAACGAGATAAGGTGATTGACGTTAACTAGACTTATATAGTGTTGATCATTTTGCAATGGGTACAAATACCAAATCATTATGTTGTACACCTGAAACTAATTAATGTTATATGTCAATTATAGCTTAGTTTTTTAAAAAAGAATGAATTATGTGAATGCTCACATTTGTGTGCCAAGTTTCTGGATAATGACACAGACTTGTAAGAATCTTAGTAAGAATTATTAGTAAGAATCCCCCTTCAATAAACCTTATGAGAAAGACCACTCTACTGACTATAGTATAAAAAAAAATATATATATGTATATTTTTATATGTATATAGTCTACTGACTATAGTATAAAAAATATATATATATAAAATATAAATATATAAATATAAAAAATATATATAAAATGTATATTTATAAAATATTAAATAATGACAAAAGGAAGAGAGAAAACAATAAGAATGGGAGGGGGATAAGAACAGGAGGGTATTGAATTTTGGACAAGATTTCCAGGGAAAAACCTGTCTAAGAAGGTGACTTTTGAGTAAATACCGAAAGGAGTTGAGGAGGGAACCATGTGGATATCTGGAGGAAGAGCTCTCTAGAAAGAGGGAAGAGCAAGTGCAAAGGTCCTGAGGTGAAAGCATGCCTAGAATATCTGAGGAAGGAGGTGGAGCAGCCGGAGTAGAGGGAGTAAGGGTGTAATTAACAGAAGGTAAAGTGGGTGAGGCAAGTGAGAGGTAGATCACAAGGGCCCACCTAGGTCATAATAAGGACTTAGCTTTTACTCTGAGGCCACTGTGGTTTTGGAGGATTGACACAATCTGATTAATGTTTTAGTGGAATCAGTGTGGTTAGCATGTTGAGACTAGGCCATGAAGATGAGCATGGGATAGGAGACAAAGGCATAAACAAGAAGACCTCTTAGAGTTTCCATATGATCCAGCAATCCCACTCCTGGGCACATATCCAGAGAAAACTCTAACTCAAAAAGACACATGCACCCCAATGTTCACAGCAGCACTATTTACAACAGACAAAATATGGGAGCAACCTAAGTGCCTATTAACAGATGACTGGATAAGTAAGTTGTAGTGTGTGTATATATATATACTAACTACTATATATAAAATAAATAAACAACAAGATCCTACTGTTTAGCACAGGGAACTATATTCAACATCTTGTAATAGCCTACAATGAAAAAGAATATGAAAAAATATATATATATAACTGAATCACTATGGTGTACACCAGAAACTAACACAGTATTGTAAATCAACTATACTTCAATGAAAAAAAAGACGTCTTAAGAGTCAGGTAGTAGCAGTGGAGTGGGGGTTCAGTTTTGAATATATTTGTAAGGTTAGAGCCTATAGAATTTTCTGATAGACAAGATGTGAAGTGCAGCAGAAAGAGGAGTCAGGAAAAGCATGATGGATTTGCCCAAGTGACTAGATAATTGGAGGAAAGACATTTGGATTATTCTTTTTGGTAGTAGGAGATGGAGAGCTATCAGGGGCTCAGTTTTAGATGGGATAGGTTGGAGAGTTCTTTTCAACATTCAAGTAGAAATATCAGCTGGAAAATAGATGTAAGATCTGGGGCTCGGGGAAGGGGTTTAGGCTGGACACATACACATGGGAGTCACAGCACATGGATGGTATTAAAGCCATAAATGGGATGAGCTCACCTAGGGTGTGAGCATCCACAGAAAAGACCCACGTATGGATCCCTGGGCACTGAACATTCAGAAGGGGAGGCTGAGGAGAACCAGCAAAAGAATCCGAGAAAGAAGGCCAGTAAGGTGGGAGGAAAATGAAATGTGATGTTCCAAAAGATAAGGAAAGGGTTTCAAGGAGAAGAATCTCATCAACTGGATCGATGCTTCTGATAGAGCAAGTCAGATGAGGGCAGAGAGATGAGCGCTGGACTCAGCAACGTGGAGCCCTTGTGACACTGGGAAGAGCAGCAAAGGTCAAAAGCAGAGAGCGTGCTGAGTGGGCTGAGAGGCTGCACCGCCTGCGTTGTTTTAGCAATGCCATTCTCTTGGCTTGGCATCTTCTTAGGTGAGTACCTGGTGAAGAAAATGCCCCTTTTAGAAATAGTGCTTCCATAGTGTTCTGCCTTTGCATGGCCTCTATCATGTGTTCATTTGAGGATTCAAGTAAGGTTTTATTGTTGTTGCTGCCAGTAAACTCATATTGATTGAAGCCGCCTTTGGGCAAAGGCGTGGTGCTGGGATGGGGGGTGGAGGGAATTCAGAGAAGCAGAGATAGTACTCCAGTGGTTGCTCTGGTGCCTATCGCAGTTCCCCTTTCTTCACTCTGGAAATGTGCTTCGCTGCGGTGTGGACAGAGCTGAGGTTCCCTCACCCCCAGCAGAGAGTGAGCAGGTGACCTAGGCTTGGCCAACCAGAGTGCTGCCTTTCCTCTGCCGCAGCGCTTGGTTCAAGGGTCACAGCCACCATCACCCCAAAAGCTCCACCCCGCAGCACCTGCACCAACAGTGTGCCTGGCTTGCGGAGGACCGCGCGGTGAGTGGCTGGAATGGGGGAAGTTTTCAGCTTCCCCACGAGGCCCCAGACTGGCAGTGTCCCTGAGGCAGAAGGCCGCGAGCCCTCCAGCGGGCAAATGGTAGGCTCCATCAGCAAGTGGGAAGTTGTGACTGGAGAGAGATCCCTGGCAGAAGGGCAAGTCACACCGGGAACCTCCCTTTCCGACTTGGCCCCCCACAGCTGACTCGGTCCTTCGTTGGAGCGACCTGGAGGACGGCCTGGCTGTTTTGCATTATCAGCACCTTTTACAAAGCCGCATGATAAATGACGGCCTGTTTCCTCACTGCTGTTTTCCAGCGCACCACAAAAGGACATCACACTCAGCAGTCATGCTGGGCCAGAGCTCCCCCCGCCCGCACCCCCCACTCCCCACGGATAAGGTTCTCCCCAGAGCATGATTGATCACAGGAATGGCAGGACTCCAGCTGAAGTTGGGGAGAGAGGAAGGATGGGCAGTGGGATTAAAGTGGATGGAAAAGTTAAAAGAGTGAGAAATTTTTATTTTTGCAACGTGCCCCTCTGCTAACCATTATTTCAAAGCTTCCTGAATGGAAACGAATCAGGAAACAGCAGTGGGACTAGTAAAATCGTACTGGGGAACAGCTGGGGATAGCATTGGTGATCATTAATAATACCACTATAGTGTGGGACCGCTGGTCATACATCAGCTTGGCTAATACCCTTTTTTCTCCCGACGTCCCCAAGTTTATTTATTTATTTATTTTTTGGGCAATGAGAGTGTAAGTCAAAAAGTTAGATGACTTGCCCAAGGTCATCCACGCTGGATCAAGAGAGAGCAAGAAGTTAAAAGTATGTTCTTGTAATTTCGTTTCTTTACGCCCCCTGGACTGGATGGGCTCAGAGTTCCCGGCTGTGCCCTTCTGTTACCCTCTCTGCCTGGGGGTCTTCAACTCATTCTGTCTCAGCTAACAGGGCTAACAATGTTTCTTTCCACACTAAGCCAGAAGATGAATGTCCTAGAACTAATCCCCACTGCTTTTTCTGGCGATTGACCTGGTTGACCTGGCCTGAAAATTGCCTTAAGCAAAAGCACTTCAGACCTTAAAGAACTTATTTTCTTTTATTCTCCTCTCCTTCCTTTGTGGTAGGGGCTTTTGTCCACCTGGTCTTCAGTTTAAAAAAAGATACACATTGATTTGAGCTTCTCTTTCTGCTCATTTGCTCATTCATTCATTCATTCATTCATAACTGAATTTATAAAGCATCAGTATTTATTGAGCACTTACTATGGGTCAGTGCCATGCTAAGTTCGGGAAGGACAGTGGCCCCACCTAATTAGGGGGTTCAGAAATTTCTCCTGGAGGAGGGACTGATGAGCTGGGACTTGAAGGATGAGCAAGGTTTAGCCAGGGGAAGAGGGGGCCAGAAGAGTATTCCAGGATGACAGGTACACACACCTGGAGGCAATAGGAAGCAGGACCCCTCAGAGAAATGCCCAGGTGTTCATTTAGCAAGAAGGAAGATTTGGAAAGATAGACTATAGGTGCATGAAGGCTGTTAAGGTGCATTGACTTTTTCCCCCAAACAGTAGGAAACTGGGAGGGTTTTAAACACACATGCTCCATCTCTCTCTCTCACCCTAGAACCCTAATGGCTATGGGAGAAAATCAAATGTTTTTTGATAAATACCTGAGTTCCCAGCCCCGGTCACACCCACGCCTCTTTACCCAGGAGTGTGAATTCCCTCCAGGACCTCTGACTACAGTAAGCAGCCTGCCTTGGTGGAGAGAGGAGGGGGAAGTCCTGAGAGGTACTGATCCATCCCTTGGTGAGATCTAATTTTAAGAGTGGCCCCGACCAGAAAATGGTTAAGAGAACTCCAGTGACCAAGGCGATCTGAGGAAGGGGATTAGAGGGACAAGCACGGCCGGGAAGGAACAATCCTAGAATTCTGTGATCCACGGCCAAATTCCACAAGTGCTTCAGAAGGAACCAGGCCACACTCATAACTGCTGGGGAATCAAAACACAACAACCCTCCTTGTCTCCTGCTGACTTGTTTTGGGTGTGCCCTTGAGATTCCAGCCCTGATTCTCCACTCAGGGAGTGGTATCTTGGAACATGCTCCTTTTCTTTTTCTTTTTCTTTTTCTTTTTTTTATAGAAGTATAGTCAATTTCTGGTGTACAGCATAATGTTTCAGTCTTACATATACATACATATGTTCCTCTTCATATTCTTTTTCATTATAGGCTATTACAAGGTATGAATATAGTTTCCTGTGCTATACAGTAGGACCTTGTTGTTTATCTATTTTGTATATAGTTGTTAGTATCTGTAAATCTCGAACTCCCAATTTATCCCTTCCCGTCCCTTTTCTCCCCTGGTAACGGTAAGTTTGCTTTCTATATCTGTGAGTCTGTTTCTGTTTTGTAAATAAGTTCATTTGTGTCTATTTTTTTTCCAATTCCACATGTAAGGGATATCATATGGTATATTTCTCCTTTTCTTAATGTGTGACCTTGCCTTTTCACCCCCACACACTCCAGTTCCAAAGAACTGCCTCTGTTGAAATCATTTTTATCATTGCTCCTGCTGCTTCAAAGCCATTCCCTCTGCTGCCCACGGAGAGTAACTGTCTTGTCCGGGCCTCCCAGGCAGTGGAAGAGAGCGAAGCCAAGTCTTACTGTTCAGGAAGCATGATGGTCCTGCCTCAGGACTTTTGCTTGTGCTGCACATCAGCCTGCACTCTTTCTCGAGATACCTGCCTCACAGGTATCTTCGCTTATACATTACCTTCTTACTAAGGGCCACTCTATCTTATTTAATATCACCCACCTGCCCCAGCCTCCTTACCCTATTTTCCTTTTCCTCTCTTCTATGCATCTATCTGATAATACACTATGTAATTTACTTATTGTTTACTGTCTGTATTATCCAAGTAGATTATAAGCTCACCGAGGGCCTGGTGTGGCCTAAGTGAATAGGTGTTCAGTGGGTGTTCACTTGGGGGTTGGATGCCCTCTCAGCAGGACAATGCATTACTTTCTCCATTATGACTTTCAGGCTACGTTGGCAGAGGTCACTAACTTCATCAAGGTGCCTGTATTATGCACAGTTACTGTCCCCCCTCCAGGGCCCTCCGAGTTATTCTCATATTTACCCAATTCTCCTTAGACACAGAAGAATGAAACAAAGGATAAGGAATCGATCTCTGATACGCATTAAGCATCAAGGAGAAAAGGCTTGATGCCCACAGGCCGAAGCTTTTTGTAGAAACAAATGCTTTTACAATGGGGGCGGGTGGAGGGGCGGATCCCAGAGCCCTGAGAACTGTCTGTTGGTACGAACTCTCATGAAGTCAGGAGGTGGCAGGCCAGCAAACACTGACCACACTCCAATCAACAAGGTCAGCGAAGAATTTACATGCAGGAAGTCATCTATTTTTAATATTGCAATTGCTTTCCTGTTTTCCTTTATTCGGTATGTTACCACGGGAGCCCCATTCCAAGAGATTTGTTTGAATGCTTTCCTCTCCTATTTTTCTTTTTTAAATTTGGATGCAGCCTGGTATTTCCAGAGAGCAAATGTGCTCCTATTATTTAAAGAAAACCGGGAGGTTGGGTCATCTGTCAGGCTGAACAATGCTGGACTGATGTAAAGTGCGAGGGTCACAGAGGGGGAGATTCTAAATGTTCGGGCTGAAAGTGAGCTCTCTTCAGGGGAATGGTGTGAAAGGGTGGACTGCAAGCAGAGAAGGGTTGGATGTGTGCTGCCGGAGCCATCTCAGCGAAGTAGGAGGTCTTTTGCCAAACAGGCAGTATTTGAAGTGAGTCCCCAGTAGTCCAGCCCCAACCCCGGTCCTACCTCACCACACCCCCATGGAGCTACAGGGAGACATTCCTTTCATACCCAAAGCAGTCCAAGCCCCTCCTGGATGTATTTTTCTGGCCAGTTGTCTGTTGCTATTCAGCTGAGGTCTTGCAGACTTTGTGTTTTCCAAACACCATAATGGCAAAATTTCACAAATGTTTGATTATCAACCTTGTTTGCTTTATCCTTTCATTAGCCCTTTGTGGTGCCCGGATTGGCAAAGCCTGGGGGAACAGAAACAAAAGCAGTCAAGAGCTTTTTCTGAACACAGATTCTTTATTAATTACTGCAACTACTGCTGAGCTACATCTGGGCCTGGCAAATGCCGTTCACTGGGTCCCAAGTCCCCGAGACCATCCTCCCTTCTGTGTGGCTGAAGGACTTGGGTTGATGAGTTGATGAACTGTTGTTGGTTGTTCTTGCTGTTTGCCCCCTGGTCTTCCCTTGGCCCCCGGGCCCTGGTTACGGCACTTCAGCTCTGCTGTACCAATCCCAAAGAAGGCGCTTCCCTCTCTGAGAAGCGGCCCTGGACTTCCTGCCCTGACCTTGCAGATGTTTCCGTAATTTCTCCTGGAAATCTCGCTGGTCCCGTGCCCCTGCAAGTCCTAGATTCTTGCCCCCCATCTCTTTCTATGTCCCTTGTTTGGTGTCCCTGAGTCATATTCAGATGTCCAGTGTGGGTTCCTTTTTGCCTGTTGCTGCCTCTACTGATTTTTCTGATGATTTTGGCAGACTCTTAAGGGAAATGTCTTCACAGAACAGAAAGGCATCTTTTACAAAGATGAGGCTTAACAGGCAACTAAGACAGAGACAACCCTGAGTTTTTCATATTCAGAATGATTTCAAACATTAACCCATGAACCCAAATGGAGTTGTGCAATGAGCAATGCTAACCCCATATTAGAAAAGAGAACCTGTCAAGGTTAAGGAATTCATTACAGGTCAGGGCAGAAGCCCAGAAAAGAACTCTCACCATCAGTACCATCTCCTGCGCAGGAGTTATGTTTTAGGAAAACAGTGCATTCCACTTTGCAAGAGTCAAGCAAATATCCCTTTGTTCTAGACACTTAGGACTGTTGTCTCAGGCATCCATGAGCTTTGACAAAAATTATTTGAGCCAGAATTGGCTTATTAGTATCCTATACCTTGTTGAACAAATAATATATATAATAAAATATGAGCTTAAAATTGAATAGCAGGGTCAGAGAAATGTAAATTAGAATAAGTGCAGAATGAAGATGAGAAAACCAAAAAAAAATCTTATCAAGATAAAATAATCAAGCAGGAAATTTACCTCAGAGCTTCCTGATGGCCAAAGCAAAGAAAGAAATATGGTCATTTACACAGATGTTATTATCCACAAGGGAAAAAATACTCTTTCTTCAGGAAGCAAAGCATTTTGCTCTTAGTTCTGAAGGAGTTGTCTCATGCAACGCTTCAGCAAATGAAGTAACACTTTCATAAAGTTATCTATTTCAGCATGTGTCCATGAAGTGAAATCTTGGGTAGTTTGCAAAATCTCTGTGAAGAGCTGTTTTCCATCATATCCATCCATTTTTGGACATCCATTGCCCATACCTGGGCACGACTGAAGTTGATTCATTTCTATAAATGTATCTAAAGATTTCATGTGTGAATCACTGTGCTAAGTGCTCTGGGAATATAAGATTTTAAAAAAGATATAGTCTTTGTCCCCTGGATCCATAGCCCAGTTGAGAGGGACACAGAAACACCTAAATAATTCTCATACAAAGTAGCTTGCTATTGTAGTCAGCTATGACGGAACACCACAGACTGGGTGGCTTAAACAAGAGACATTTATCTCTCACAACCTGGAGGCTGAGAAGTCCAAAATCAAGGCACCAAACAATCCGCTGTCTGGTGAGAGCCTTTCTGGTTTGCAGATGGCCGTCTTCTTTTCATAGGTTCATGTGGTGGAAAGCAAAGTGAGCGTAAACTCTTCCAGCTCTTCTATAAGGGCACCAACCCACTCGCGAGGGCTCCCTCCTTGTGACCTACTCACCTCCCAAAGTGCCCCCCCTCCTGATAGCATCACACTGAGGGTTAGGGTTTTGACATATGAATTTTGGGGGGTGCAAATATTCAGTCCATAATATTTGTGTTTAGGGTTGTTATAAAGTGCGAACAAAGAGCTGTTGAGCAAGTTCATTTTCCAAAGAAATTTCCAATACTTTTTTGATACAATCGTGTTATAAGGCTAGGTCCATACCTTTCTGCAACTACTCTGCAATGACAACAGCTACAGACCCCAGGACTTTCTCTGACTGACTTGGTAAGAAACGTATCCATCCCTAAACTGACCTCTCTGGGCAAGGGTGTGGTGCTCTCTGCAGGCCACATGCCCACCCTGGAACCCCGACTGAGATCAGGGTGGGGGGATGGCCCCAGAGGAGGTGTGGGTTGTGGTACCCAAATAAAGGCTGCTGGAAGGCTCAAAGCCACAAATGTCCACTACCTGGTTTTCCCTTCTTCAAACACGTCCCCTTTTTGCTAGCTTGGATAATTTAGATTCTTCTGAGAGTCCTGCAACCCAGATTCACTTATTATTTCTAACCAAACTCAGGGGAGACACAATGGACATCCATCACTCACTTTTCTTATTATTGGGAGAGAAAGAGTTAACTGTAAGGAAGCAGAAGTTCTGCTTCCTTTTCTGGCTAAAGCAGCTTAATTTATAAAATGTTCCCTATCACCTCACTGCTGTTACCAAGGGAGCTCAGTGGAAACCCTCCAGCATTTGTGTAATTCCTTAAATCCTGCCCTCATATTAGCCACCAAACTCTACTTGGGTCATTTGCCCCCAGGAGAGCAAGACTGAAGTACACCCTAAGAGCCTCACTGTGAAAAATTAATCAGCTCGGTGTGAATTATGGCATAAGATGGAGGAACACTCTCACACGTAGCCTGGTGGGACTTGGGGCCACAACTTTGACGTGCATTCTTTCTCTTCTCCCAACCTGGATTGGACGTCCACTCTTACTCTGTTTCACGCTCAATGTGAGGGAGGACAGGCAACTGGACAAAGCTCGTCGGAGGAGATACACCCCTCCAGTTAGATCATCCGGTCCTGTCCTGACTACCTATACCAATCAGGGGAACGTAGGACAGTGGCACAGACGGTGTGGAACAAGAGATGGTACTCAAATATCACTTTGCCCCCAAAGCCAGTCTATGCTGCTCGTGGAATGTCATCATTGCACTGCATGCTTGAGATGTGTTGGCCGTCGCACCTTCATACAGAACAGACTTAGCTGCCTAATCCTGTTAAGCAACAAGTCATTTTCTCCTCATCTCCAAAAACCAGCCGAAAAAGTTCCCAAAGATATCGCTTTGGACCACAAACTCAATATGTCTATGAGACTTCCATATGACCAAAACCTCAGAATCATCTTTGTTATCTCCATTTGCTGTGCCCTATCGAATTACATATCGGTCTGTTTATCAACCTGTCTTCCCCTCAACAAATATCTCCTGAGCTCCTTCTATGCAGCCAGCACCAGGCAAGACACTGGGAATATGATGGGGAGGAGTAGCTGACATGGTCCCAGCCTCATCAGGCTCCTGTCTGATAGAGGAGACATGGTACCCACAAAATCATAGACTCAAATAAGAAATTATAACCAGGACAAGTGCTAAAAGAATAAGCTCAGTTGATGCTTCTTTCATAGTTACTCCTGAGTTTATTTTTTCTCTCCTTCACTGTGGCCATACACCCTGGCCAGGATTTATCATCTCACGTCTGCATCTCTGGTGTAAATCTCTGTTCTACTCCTCCACTCAGTGCAACATGAGGACTCCTCATCGCCAACACGCCTGGGACCTTTTTGCCTGGGTGCCTCATTCTTTGAACTGTCATTCCTATTTGATCCACTCAGCTTTTTTTTTTTTACACTTTAAATATATTACAAATTTATTTGTCAATTATGCCTCAAAGAAGCTGAAAAATAAACAATGCAGAAAAATGATCAACTAAATATTTTGCATATCTTCGCCTTTTTTTAATATTAAGTTTTCAAAATCTAGTGTGAACTAGCTACATTTCTTCTTTTGTTTGTTTTCGTTTTATTTATTTATTATTATTTTTTTCCCACTCACCATTGTTCTCTCTCCAAATTCTACCACTCTTTAAGACCTGGCAGAAGTGTGAGCCCTGCTTTGAATCCATCCTGTTATCTTCAGCTAGAATTGAACTCTAGCTTCTCCCCCACAAGAAGCACTCCTGGTCCACATCATTTTGGCGGCGTGTCTTAGGCACTGCAGCCATGTGTGTGCTGCTTCTCTCTTGTTAGTCTGTAAGTGCCTGCAGGGCAAGGACTCCATGTAGTGGTCACTTGTCATTATTTTGGCTGTACCAGCATCTAAAGACCCTTTCCATATTTTGGGAATTGAGTCTTTGTTAAAGACCTACCCCCCACACTTACTGTAGAAATCCCCAGGCGTTCACATTCCCAGCCTTCTTTGTAACTGGGGTTTGGACATGTGACTTACATTCTTCCAAACAGATGCCCCAAATGGACAGCTAATGATGCAGAGCAGCCAGGACATCAAATGCGCCCTCTGGCGGAGGCTGCAGTCCGGCTGTGTTGGCGGTGTTGGTGGCACCTTCTAGTGCCTCTGATGGTGGAGTCAGTGGTGATGATTTCCTCACTAGATTGAGTCTGGGAAGTGACTTGAGGCTTTGTCCCTGTTGGCATAACCACATCTCCCCAAGAGCCTGTGAGCTACTCAATATAGCCTTTTATGAATCCCTGTCTGTTTAACTCAGCTGCAGTATATCTTAGCCTCAAAGATACTAACACAGAGCCTCAGTCATTGTAAGAGCTTTGTAAATATTTGTCAAATGCATAAATGAATGAACCTATTATTGCTAGCTGTAACAGTCTGTCTAAGACTGTGTCTCCTCATCCATAAAGGGACTAATAATTCCTAACCCAAAGGGAGGTTGTAAGAGCTGGATGAGATAGTGTATGCATAGCAACTAAGCATAGTAAGTAAGCAATAAAGAGTAGCTTTGGGTAGAAACAGGGATCTGATGATCGTGATAACAATAGATCAATGAATGCTCTCTGCTTGCACAGGAGGGGAGAATTTGAGAAAATTCTGTCAGGGACACGTGCTAAACTTCTAAACTTGCTTCATATTTACACATTGGTTGCCTTTGTGTTTCCATGAAATCCAAAGGTTGTATGCCTGGGCTTGTCACCTGGCTGGACGAGTGGATGCAAGTCCATGTGAAGACCCACCTGAGAGTGTCCCATAAAGCAGGTGCTTCTTTTGACATCACTGCATCACCGTGAGAGCCTTAGAAAAAGCCAACCTTTGACACAGACGTCAAATATCAGGAAACCAAGGTTAAAGACCAAATCTTGAACTAAAAGAGGACATTTTTCAAAGAACCAGAGCGCCCCTTGCAGGACAATGGAGGAACTTGAAGAATGAAAGAATGGTCAGCCAGCTATGTACCTGCAAGGAAGAGAAAGCAAGAGTTCAAGCAAACAACAAGTTGAGAACAATTTCTAGATGACAGACAGTGAGGAAGCAAAAGCAGATGGCAACCCAGCTCTGAAACCAGTTTCTGAAAACAAAGGACAGTCTTAAAAATGTGCAGTACAGCAAAGACTGCTGGTCAAGTATCTGTCCTTCATATCTCTACCTAACATATTTTCATGCCCAGGGTCAGTGTTTTTGATATTTTGTTCATCATGGATTTTTTTTTACATTAAAAGTTTGACTTTTAAAAAGTATGGTATTTAATATGGTATCACTCATATGTAGAATCTTAAAAAAAATAAAAAAGAAGACACCAATGAACTAATTTGCAGAACAGAAACAGACTCACAGACATAGTAAACAAACTTATGGTTACCAGGGTGGGGGGTGGGGAAGGGGATGGGACAGGATAAACTGGGATTTTGAGATTTGCAAATATTAACTACTATATATAAAACTGATAAACAAGAAGTCTATTCTGTGTAGCACAGGGAACTATTTTCAATATCCTGTAGTAACCTATAATGAAAGAGAATATGGAAACAAATATATGTATGTACATGCATGACTGAAACATTATGCTGTACACCAGAAACTGACACAATGTAAACTGACTAAACTTTAATAAAAATTTAAATATGGTATTTAAATATGCTTTATTTTTATTGCTGCGTTTTTTAGGTTCTTGTTAAATTTTTCTCTTCATTTGCCTCACCTTGGTCCTGGCTGTGCTCATATCAAACTGTAATTGGCAAATATCGCCACATATGATCACATTCATTCTTCACAGCATGCCGACAGGTAGGAAATGCGAGACCCACTTTATGATGACACAAACAGAATCACAGGAAGGTTAAGTATCTCACTGAGCTTCAGGCAGCTAGTTGAAAACCTTTAACCTGTTCAAGGTGAATTTGAACACAAGCTGCATTCTTACAACCAAAATGAAACTGCTGTCTAGGACAATAATACAAAGGACAGCCCTGGGGATCCGGTGACATGGATTGAAATAAATAAAATTCATTCTAAGAAGTATTTTAATTGAAATTGTGATCATAGGATGCTAGAAGCTGGATAACTGGAAGGTTCCAAGGAATTACTTCCCAAGGAGTATTTGACACATGACTCTTGAAAAGTCACATTGAATAAAATGACATTCTCTACTCCCCAAAAATATCTTTTTCAACAAATTCTTTAAGCCATCGGCTCTATTTGGCCTGCAAACTAGTTCAAACCCCTACCTGTGCTTTCTTGGTGCATCATAGCGTTAAGTGTTCATTTCTTCCTTCTTTGAAGCCAGGAACTGGTTTCCCTTGGATACACACCATCAAAGCCATTTTTAATTAAATTTCTGAGAAACTTGGCAGAATGAAGGAAAAACATCTGACTGGACAATCTTCATGAGAATAATATCCATAAGTTCTACAGAAAAATTGTTTTCATTATTTCATAATTATAGCTCATTCCCACACACATGCTTATCTACAGAGAGCTTTTGGGAGCACACAGACAATACTCTGAAAAAACTCCAGCCAGCTGGACTTTGGCCGCAGGAGGAGACATCCCTGACAAACCCTCACGGTGCAGACCTCAGCGCGGAAAGCGTTCGGGGAAGACAGGGCTCCCTTGCAAGTGCTTCCTTTGCAGTTGCAAAAGTCCAGCATTTTAGTGGGGAGACTGGTGGATAAATCTGCCGTGGAAGACCCCAGAAAAAGGACTTAACTCTTTCACACATGTGCTTTCAGTCTAGGTTTTAGTGATGCCAAGAGAGTTCAGAATTACTTGCGGATTCTCCTGTGTCATCCAATTTTTATTGCAGAGTGAGGATCTCTGTCACTTAGGGGAAAGCATGAGAAGTTTGTTTTTTTTTTAAAGAAATTGTTGTGATAAGGACACTCTCTTTAGATGTCTCAGTAGAATTTACTATTATTAAATACTCTTGAAAAACATAGGTAAGTGTTCCCAAAGGGAAAGTCTTGTCTATGTGAAATGTCCCCAGTGGACAGTTCATTATTTATTTATTAGACAAATAATAATTGACTGATAGTGCAGGAAGTGGTCCAGGATCTGGGGATTTAGCAGTGACTAAGGTAGGCAAAATCCTGGCCTTCCTGAAGCTAACATTCTAAGGCAGAGACAGACTATAAGAAAACAAAACGATTGACTAATAAAATTTCAGGTACTGATGAGAAATAATGAGTTAGGGCCGGAGGACAGAGACTGATGGGGTGGTGGGGGCAGGCTACTGTGGGTGGGATATTCAGGGAAGACCTTTTCGAGGACATTTGAACAAATATCTGAATGATGTCAGTGGATGAACCATGTGAAAA
The DNA here is from genome assembly GCF_048773025.1 of Camelus bactrianus. NCBI lineage: Eukaryota > Metazoa > Chordata > Mammalia > Artiodactyla > Camelidae > Camelus > Camelus bactrianus. Next base: position 98,799,863 of record NC_133540.1, read on the forward strand.
TTTTTGGGAAGTCTTCTAGATGGAAAGAGCTTCTAGAATGTGAACCCCATGAAAGTAGAAACTGTGCTTTGTTCACTGTATCCCCAGATACAGTGCCTGACACATACTAGGCATTTCATACATCCTTATCCAGTTTTTGCCATGTAAAAGCTTTAATGTAGGAACCATTGAAAATAGCAACATGGCCAGCGTGGCTGGAGCTGAGGGATCAGGGAAAGGGTTAGGTGTGAGATGTCCATTTTTCCAGGCATCATTACATATAGAGCCTCTATTTAGTCTCAGAATTGCCTGGTTTGGATAGATAAATTATATGGTCACTTTCCTAACAGGCTATGGGTAGGGAGTTTGAGTGTAATTGTGATGGGAAGGCAGCAGAAGACTTTGAGTAGGGGAGCAGGGTTATTCCTTTGTTAAAAAGATATTTTCAATACACACCTGTAAGAATGGCCGAAATCCAGAACATGGATAACAACAAATACTGGCAAGGATGTGGAGCAATAGGAACTCTCATTCTTTGCTGGTGGAAATGCAAAATACTGTGGCCACTTTGGAAGACAGTTTGTTGGTTTCTTATAAACACACTCTTACCATATGACTCAGCATTTGTACTTTCTGGTACTTACCTAAAGTAGTTGAAAACTTATGTCCACACAAAACCAGCACACAGAGTTTTATAGCTGTTTCATTTATAATTGCCCAAACTTGGAAGCAACCAAAATGTCCTTTAAAAGGTAAATGAACAAATAAAATTTTGGTACATTCAAACAATGGGATATTACATAGTACTAAAAAGAAATAAGCTATCAAACCATGAAAAAACATGGAGGGACATTAAATGTATATTGCTAAGTGAAAGACGCCAATCTGAGAAGGCTGAAGACTGTATGGTTCCAACTCTATGACATCCTGGAAAAGGCAAAACTGTGAGATGGTAGAAGGATCAGTGGTTGCCAGAGGTTGTGGTGCAGTGGGGAGATACACAGGCAGAGCACAGAGGAGTTTTAGGACAGTGAAAATACTCTGTTTGAGACTGTAACGATGGATACATGGATACATGTCATTATACATTTGTCCAAACCCACAGAATGTACAACACCAAGAGTGAACGAGAATGTAAACTGCGGACTTAGGGTGATTACAATTGGTCAATATGTGTTCATCAGTTGTAGTAAGTGTACCATTCCAGCGGGTGAGGGGGGGGGTTGATATCGGCAGGGGGAGGGGGAGGCTATGCATGTGTAGAGGCAAGAGATATATGGGAACGCTGTACTTTCTGCTCAATTTTGCTGTGAGCCTAAAGCTGCTCTAAAAAAAATGCCTTTGAAGATGTTAGTGAGGCCAATCTAACTATATCAATTTATCATCATCATCATTTATATTATGACAATGATAATACACTATTAAGGAAATTTTTACCTCCAGGAAAGCAAGGATGATTCAACATCAGAAAATCAAGCAATGTAACTTACCACATTAGACTAAAGGAGAAAAACTATACAATTATTGTAATAGAACCATAAAAAGCACTGATAAAATTCAATAATTATGTATGATTAAAAATAAAATACTCTTAGAAAATCAGATCTAGAAGGAAATATCCTTATTTTAGAAAGGTCATATGGCAAATATCTACAGAAAACATTATGTTTGATGGAGAAATTCTAGAGGAACCCACCTAAGACTGGGAAGTAGACAGGATGCTCACTCTCACTGCTGCTGTTTAACTTAATATTGGGAGTCCTGGGCAACTGCCCTGGAAGAAAAGAAATTGAATAACAGGCAAAAGGATTTGAAGGGAAAAGAAGTAATTGTCATTTGCTGTTGACAAGATCATCCATATAGAAAACCATTAGAATAATCAACCAACTATTGGAACAGATAAGAGATCAGCAAGGTTGCCAGATACAACTTAAAAAATCGGTAGTGTTTCTCTATACCAGTAACAACTATAGATATAAGAAATGTATTTCTTAAAAATAGGATATGCTTCATAGCAGAAACAAAAAGGATAAAGTTCCTGGGGACTAATTTATCAAAGAACACTTAGCGATCTCTCCGGTATGTGGGTATGCAATATTCATCTGATGGAATATTCATCAAGTTGCAAAAACAAAATCTATATGAAGGTTATAAGTACACAAGCTCCTTTAAAGACTAGCTAGGAATATTCTGAAGAGAAAAGGACAAGAAGGGGGAACTAGATTTACCAGAAATATAGAAGTATTATAAAACAACAGTTATTGAAACAATTTTATTAAGAAATGACTACTTAGAATCTCAGTGGAGAAAACATGAAACTGTATTAAGAGATACAAGTAAGATGTGAATACATGAAGAGTGATCCCACGCTCCTAAATGGCATAACTTAATAAAGATGTCAGCTCTTAGCAAAGAAGTCCATCAATTCAATGAGATCCCAATGAAATTCCAGCCAGATTTTCTTTTTAGAAACCCAACAGTTTTATGTAAATCTGATAAAGGAAGTTTAACGACCCATGAGTAACCAAGTCAACTTTAAAAAAGAAGAGCAAAGAGTGGAGGAATGGGGACTTGCCTGACCACAAAGTCACAGTAATAAAGTGGTACAGGTCTGATGAAAGAACAAATAGGCCAATGAAACACAACGGGGCTCAGAGAGAGAACTGTATTCCTGCCTAAGACCACATACATGGGTGGACTCGAGCTAGATCAAGACGTAGATACACAAAGGGTAAAGACGTAACATTAATAGAAGACGGATACATGGAGAATATTCTTGTGACTCAGAGATGGGAGCAAACTTCTCAAACAAAAGCCCAAGGCACAAACTATGAGGCTAAAATTGATGGTTTTGATTACATCACAAATAAGCTTTTCTGTTCAATGAAAATAACCATTGTTAAAGGTCACAGAGAACAGGTAGGGAATTTGGGAATTCTGACAAATATACAGTCAGAAGAATCAGGGGAGGGTATAGCTCAGTGGCAGAGCATTTGTTAAGCATGCACAAGGTCCTGGGTTCAAGCCCCAGTACCTCCATTAAATTTTTTTTTTTTTAATTTGACTTATAAGAAGAGAAAACATAAAAGGGTATCCGGTTATGATGAGATACTCAGCTCACTGAGGTTTGCAAGAAATGCAAATTAGAACAAAAGCTATCCTTTTACACACATTGGATTAGCACAGATTACAAAGCAGGAGCTCATGCTAAGTGCTGTGCAGAGGTGAGGATGTCATGTCCTGCTGGTGGGCATGTGGGCTGTTGCAGCCATGTTGGGTAGCCACTGGCCCAACTTGGTCGCATTAGGATGAAGCCTATCCTCTGACCCAGCCATCCTGCTGGGGAAGCCAGAGGTTTGTCGTGGGCAGGGTATCTGGGTGTCCTTGCCAGAGAAAATCTGACAAAGGTCCATAAGGGGACATATACGACGATGTTTATTGTTTTTCAGGGAAGTGGAGGCCATTAGGGGTCCCTCACTGGGAGGATGGGGGAAGCATTTGTGGTGGATGCTCTCTGGAGAGTATCATATAGTCATTAAACGAGACTTGGTATAAGTGTAGCAACATGAAGAGACCTCAAAACCAGAGTGCTGAGTGAAAAAGTGAGAGACGGAATGAGGCATACAGTGTGATATGATTTGCATACATTAAAAATATCTGCAGACTAGATATCAATATTTGTTTCACGAGAAATATATAATTACACACATGCCAGAAAGGTATGGAAAGGAGCCCCACAGCTCAATGGAGATGATGCATCATAAGCTGAGGATTTTAATTCGAGATCCAACATTAAATGTACAAAAAAAGGAAGGGGAGGGGGAGGAAGGTGGGAAGGAATCAAAGTGGAGGGTGACTCTGATCCAGACCCTCCTGCTGCGCCAGTCGGTGTCTGGTGAGGCTGTCTTAAGGGTGGTCTCAAAGAAGGTGGTCCCAGGACTTACCATACACGGCTGGCCTCTGGGAAATTGCTTATGGAAGAAATAATTGGAAAGGGGCATTGGGACAGATCTACGCATGGAAGAGGCCAGGCAGAAGGAGAGTGTGGAGGCTGGGTGGTCAGAGGTGGATGAGCAGTTAGGGAATCCTGTTTACCTTGTCAGGTGCCAGGACCACAGTGACTTCCACATAGTCGTGAACAGAGATGTGTGCAAAGTTGATCTGTGGGATCCAGCCAGGGCATCTAGAGATATAGGAGGGACGCCTCTGGACCAAATTCTGCAGATGCAACGTGGTGCTGAGGACACCACTCACCACCGTTCACGGCTGCTGGCAGCCCACACTGGTTCAGAGGGGCCCAAGCTGGCCAGATGGATTCGGGCTAAAAGGTATATTGTAGATATAAGTGAATTAAAAGCATAAAGCAAGGCACACAGGTGCATAGTTAAGGGAACTAAGTCATAGTGAAAGAATTAATTAGGTTGTATTTGTACTGTAATACTTCCCTAAAGGGCCTGAAAATCTTGTAAAGTCAGGCTCCAGGTAATGCATTGAAACAATTCTCTGATTTATAAATATTTATAGCCAATCTCTGTCTGTTTTGATTTTTGTATAAAGAAAACTACTACACATTACTCTTAAGCCTCCTTTTAGGTATCTGTATCTATTACTTCTGTTTCAGAAGCAGAGGATTTAAAAATTTTTCTTAACTCAGACCCCTATATTCTAGTCTATGCAGCCCTGTAATAATTTATTTTAATTATTCATGTTATTGGTCTTTGAGGACCAGTAAGTACTCCGCATGTCACCATGGAAACCAGCACAAGTGCTGTCAGGTTCTATCAAACTTCTCCATCTAAAATCCTCCTGCTGATTTGACCGTGGAAGACTGGAGACCCAGAGAGTAGCTGGCATGAGTTCCAAATATAAGGCAATGATCCCAAGAGTCTCAAAATGTCCCTCGGGGATGTCTGCACACATCGGAAAGCAGAGTGATCACAGATCTCATAAACGGACTTTTCCTCCTTCCACGGCGTGGTGAGAAACCTCCTGTCTGCGCCTAGATCTTCCCGGCCTACCTTTCAGGACAGGTGTGGATATTCAGTAGGCGAACTCTGGGGCTCCGTCTTTAGATGGATGCCTTTTGTGGGGACTGTATAGGGAGCAGGACTCAGACTCAGTGCAGAGTTGGAGAGAGAGCCTGGCAACTATCGAGCGGGGATGGAGACGTGTCTCCTAAGTAACTCAATAGTAACCTCCACTTACTCGACTGTTGCAGGAGAGAAATGTTGTTCATCTCAAGATGACTTTTAAGAAACAGAGCGCTAAACTTTATGTAAGATATTAAAAATGATCCTATGTGCAATTACAAGACTCATATGCCGTCAGCCTTCATAGGCTCCTTCCTTCCAGCCTCCTCAGCACTTTATCTGTTCCTGCAGCTGCACCAGGGGTGTCACGGATGGATGGGGCCATGCCAGTCTGGCCCGCTGCTCACCCCCCATGGCCCAGCACAGGGCCTGGCCCACAGGAGGCCGAAACGAGTTGAACAAACCTGTGAATAACACCTGGCTATCTGTCTCTCCAGTGGGCTATTGATTCAGCAGTCCTCATCCCTCTGAATTTCTCAGACCAGTGACATTTCCAAAACCACATTTCAGGACCCACAGAGTGGGTGTCATTAACACTAACAACAAAACAACAAAGTAACACACAAACAGCTCTATGGTGATCCTCACAGAAGAAAGGCTTTTCTTCACTTTAGAAAGATAGAAAAGATCTAGTCTAAGAGTGAAAGCAAATTCTGTAAATTCAACATATTTTGCTTTTTGAAAACCCTTTACAATGTCCTTCTTTCTCTCATTTCCTCACAGACCAGTGCAGCCTTGTCATGGATCAGGACTGGTTCTGAGACCAGTGTTTGGAAACCGGATATAAATGACCTGTTTTCCTAAAATATTATCAAGAGTAAATCATTTTCTCCTTTTCTATTCCTGCCTAGCGTCTTACTGACTTCTAGTTTTCAACATCAAAAAAATTTTCCATTCCTTTTACTATAATAAATGAAATCTACATACCCCTCCCCTATAATGTACCTGTTTGCCTAAAATACTCTCAGTTGTAACTGTCTCCTTGTTCCTTTTCCCCTTGTGCTATCACAGTCTTGACATCTTATGAGAATGGCTTTAAGAGGTTAGGTGTCCCCTTATCCTTGTCATCTTCGAGACTCACTGCTAACATCTGGTATTCTCATAATTCCTTTAATTCAAGGAGCTTAACGTGCTCTGTATAGTGCCTCTAATACTCTAGTAAAGCATTTTTCTACTAACGGAGGGGGAGGCAGGCATTTTGTATCAAGGTGACGTGGGTGCTGAAGTTTTCTAACAACTTCTCCCAAGATGCAAGCTTCTCCTCCTTGGAGACTGTGAAGTTGAGGGATAGGTCATGGTTGCCTGGGGACTCTTGAATATGAAGTCCTGGCTCCATTATCCAGAGGCATTTTGCTGCCTTTACTAAACAGCTTGGCTGAAAGGGCGGGGGAGAATCTGTCCTTCTGGTGGTCTACATTATCGCAGATGAGACTGTCTTCAAGAATATATTTGCTTTAACGTAAGATAAACTTATTGTTCATTGTAGGGACAGGGCACCATGAAAGGCATTATTCCTTCCTATAAAATTACTTTCACGATGCCTGTAGTCAGAGTTTTGCATTTCCTGGAAAGGGTGAACGTTCGCTGGCTGGCTCTTTCCAGGCGATGGCAGAAATAGCAAACTATGTAAAGACCACCACCTAGCGTCCGACTTTGAAATGACTGCTGCACCAGAAGAGACCACACACGCTAAGCTTTCCTCCTCCCTAATGTGAGAGTCTATTTCGTTATGTGTTCCACTGTATTGCGTGTTCTTTTTGATCTTTGCTTTGAAAGTGAAATTGCCCATAACCTGTTACCAATATTGTGTATGTTTTTATTGTCCAGGTACGTGCATGGGCACACAATTTGGTTTTACAGGTTTTAAGGGAGGATTGACTAACGTGTGAGTTAAATGCTCCTGAAGATTGAGCCTTCAGGACTTAGATTTCACCACTTCCAAGACGTCTTCCATGATCTTTCCTCAACCATATTCTCTGCTGGGTGGTCACCCCATGTGCATTTAAAACAAACAAACAAAAAAAAACAGCGTACAAATGGTAGCTCTTGTCACTGGGGAGTGTAATTGGCTATTCACCTGTTTCTCATCCAAAAGGGCGCACATTCCTCAAGGGCAAGCATCGGGTCTCACGGTTGGTATTACACCTTAACACGGTATGTGGAGATTCTCCATCCGAATCTGTTGAATGAAATGAATGAATGAATAAATGAATAAGGCTTTCTAAAGAAGATTCAAAGGTGAGACTGATTTTTTTCCTTGTAACTCTCAGCTTTCTTCTGCGCTCAGTAAAGCATTCTAGCTTGAAAGAGCTGAATTTAACAAAATTTAAAACTCTAGGTAAGAACTTGGCAAGATCATCAAAATCCTGACTTGGGGGCAAAAGCTTGAATTTCAAGGTGAATGAAGCTCTGATGACAGGATGCATCTGCCTTTCGATATCCGATTCTCGGCTCTGTCTAGTACTTTACAAGGCGGGGACTAACTGTTTTTCTCTTATACCACAGTCCTAATCAGCCCCGATCTGCTTTAAATGTGCATCTGTTTGTTGGCAGCAGGGACCGGAGTACCAGCCCGCAAGAGGAATAGAGACGGGGAAGCCTGGCGAACGGGGAGCTCTGCCTTAGGAATGTCCAGGCCTCCTTCCTGGAGACCCCCTGCTGATCTGAGATAAGTTGCTATCACTCTCCCAAATTAAAAACCTTAATCTTCCTGTTCCTTAAGAGAGGCACTCCTTATCTAAGCTGAAGGTAATTAATCCCATGTGTGATATTGGATAAAGTTCCCCGATCCTGATTAGCAGGAGTCCTGGCGTCTCCAAAATACGATTTGGGCTGTAAAATTGAGATAAATCACAACACGGATTCATCAGTGGAAGACCATGCCCCACGACTCCCCTTACAAAGGCAAAGTGGTTGAGAACAGGAGAGCTGGACTCATATTCACCTGACCTCAAAACCTGGCTCTGTTGCATATTTGCTGTACAGTTTTGATAAAATTATTTAAATTGCTAAACCTGTTTCCTCCTCTGTAAAAGAGGTCGTGGACACATAACACCTACCCACAGGGGAATTAGAGGGTTTCACGAAGGTTGCCGCATATAGCATGCTTAGTGGACCGCCTGGCATGTAAGTGAGAGTTTAGCACAAATACGAATGCCAGAGACTCACCGTGGACAATTCCATTCCCAAGTCCTCCAGCGTTTCAACCGTACTCCTGGGGCCTGGACACAAGACAGTCAGGTTATTCTTCAGGATCTACTGATGCATGGTTACCAGGACAATCATCCCCAAAGGCCTCACCCTGGGCTCTGGCAGACAGGCCTGGCACTATGCACGCCATGAGCTCCTGCCCCTCCAGTCCTCGTCCAGCTGCTCTCTGTGCCTCCAGAGAAGCCTCCCCCCAACCTCTACGCTCAGCTCCTCACCCTTCAAGACTCCAGCTCATAAGTTATTCCCTTTCTGCAGCCTTATCCTGGCACCAAGAACAACAGGCGGGCCCCTCCCCGACACCCTGGACTCACGGTGGCCACACACTCACAGGTGGCCATCTCCCCAGCCAGCCTCCGAGCTCCTGAAAAGCAGGGGCCATGCCTCCTTCATTCTAGTCTCTCAGTATTTATTTCACACTTGGCACTTAGGGGACCATCCGCAAATGCTTCCAAAAACAAAACATATTCAGTGTCGTAAACATGAATGGAACTCGAGAGAGTCTTTCCACCTCCCGATCCCTGTTGCTCCATTCTGGTTACATCCCTAAAAAGAGCAACGCAAAGGGAAAGAAGAAATGTGAGCAGCAAGAACCTTTCAACACCGTCTAAGCACACAGGCGAGAAGCAGGAAGATGATAATTGTTAAGTCAGCAATACAAGCGGCCCTTGAATGGAGACGTTGAGAGGAGTCCTCCGGGGACGCTCCAGATGGACAGTGGGCAGCTGTGATTTGGGATGGGTTGTTCAAGTACTTTGTCCTTTGATATGGACAGCTCTCCCTCAAAGAGTGGTCCCCGGGGAGGCACCTCCCCCATCCTCCGGATTTTATGTGGACAGTGCTTTGAAATAGTCACCGCTCATTTTTGCCTTCCAAATCCCCTGCCAGTACAGTGTTAAAAGAGTAAAAAGGAATTCATGAAGTTCAAAGGAATGTCAAGGTGGGACAGATCTATAGCATCCACATTACATCTCAAAGAATATGTCCTTGGAGCCATAGAGGTCAGTCCTGTGGAAGGGGCAGCTGTTTCATGTACGAATGTATTTACGCACATGTGCCTCGGAGTCTGATGGGTGGTCCTAACCGAGATCTTGTTCTGCTCCAGGGGTTACACACGGTGAAGATGGTCTCCTGGTGGGAGATACTTCTGCATTTTCTCAAGCCAAGTTCAAATAAAAGATAATTCTTGGTGTAAGAATCTCCAGTTCCAGGGGTGAGAGATGCTGACTAGAGTTTGGTCCTATACTGTCAAGAGGTGTAAGCTGGACGTCAAGGCCAAGCTTCCTTCGGGGAGCACAACAAGGAGAGGCCATCCCCTCACCTCTGCCTGCCCCGGGGGCCAGCGGTGAGCAGGAGTGGTTCCTGTCCCCAAAGCCCAGAGAAGGCAACCCCCAAGTCACAGCACTGTGAGCTCCCTAAGAAGGGGTGACAGTCCCTGTCCTGGCTGGCAGCCATCAAGCTTCCTGCGCTACCTCTTCTGACCTAAGCAGTGCACAGCCAGGCAGAGAAGAGGGCAGACGACCACTCAGGCGCTGGTCTCTGAGAGGCCTGGAGGGACCGAGCCTGGGGATGAGGGCTGCAGACTGTATGTGGAACTGGGGGCCACAGGCTTGCCAGGAACCGCCAGAGTGAAGACTGAAGAGTCACATCCCATCCGGGAATGCAGATGTGGGGCCAGCATTTGTGGGTCAGAAGTCGATGGGGTCAAGCGTCCCTTTATCAGGGACTATTACAGTTTCCATCTGTCCCCACAGTGGGCCTACCGTTTAGAAGCTAGGTTACAGAAAGGGAGTAGACATACTTCCTCATAAGCAGCCTCAAAGGAGACTTTCCCCAGCCCCTGCCTCTCTTTTCAGACCAATGTCAAAGGAGTAACTATCAGAGAGAGAGAGAAAGAGCCCATGGGACTGGGCACACCAGCCTATGCTGGGGTGGGGTGGATCTGAACTGCATACAATGTTGAAAATTTTAAATGCACAGAACTAAGTCTTGGTAACTAGAATGAAACTGTTGTAATTACCAAAAGTAAATTAAAAGTTATAGAATCAGATCTGAATGGGAGGGTATAGATTAGCGGCAGAGTGCATGCCTAGAATGTGCAAGGTCCTGGGTTCAATCCCCAGTACCTCCATTTAAAAAAAAAAAAGAATTGGACCAAGGTGCCTTAAAGGGCGGCCCCACCCAGTGGGAAAATGGGGACTTTGATAGAGGACAGTGAGAGCAACTCACTAGAAAAAAATCAGTCCACACTTCTGTGCTATTGAGTCAGCCTCTTTCCTCAACTTGTTCTATGTGTATATGTGTATGTCCGTGTGTAGCTAAGAACTTTTTCTAAAAGTTATGTAAGGCAACGTTAAAAGATGAGTCTCTATACAAGCTCAGTTCATTTGTGGATAACCCAGTACCACAACTGGTCTGGAGAAAGAGCTTCTTTAGGGCATGAACTTTGTCCATCAAATTTGAACATCACCCAGTTCATTGCCTTAGCTGGAGGGTGTATAACAAGACCCGTCGATGAGAGTAACGACGTGGTTGTGCCAGCAACGTCAGTGTGAACCATGTTCTTTGGCGTAGGCTACTGTTAATGAAGTCATGCTTCTGGCCAGTAATAAAAAGTCCTACAGAAGTCTTTCCCAGATACCGTCTTTCTGACACTCCCACGGATGTGTTTACTGGTGTTACAGGGGCTGGGGGAAGGGGTCACTGCCCTTGGTGGCGCCTCGTTGTTAGCTGGAGCTACCTGGGGAAGCTAATGGAAGAAGCCATCCTGGAGGAGGTAATAAAAAGCTTTTTTTAAAAAAAAATTTAAATTTACAAAAGAGAAAATAGTACAGAACGTCCCCATATACCCTTCACCCAGCTTCCTCCAATGTTCACCCCTAACATACCCACAGTACGTTTGTTGAAACTTACGAAATTAACATGGGTCCGATTAAGTAAAGACTTTACCCAGCGTCTCCACTAGCGCCCCTCCCTGTTCCTGCAGTCCCTCCCGCCACCACAAGCTCTGTTGGCTTGTTTCCGTAGCCTCGGAGGAGGTCACTTCTAAGATGAGGCGTCTCTTCCTGAAGTCCTAGCCGCTGGACCTGGCACCAGGAGAAAAGGATGGAGGCCAAGAACGTGCAGGGCAGGACTTTAACCTCTCTGCCCGGAGGTCACAAGTCAACCCAAGGTCCCCAGAACATACCTGGCTGGGTTGCTCACGCCCTCTCCATCTTACGAAGTCACCGAAGACAGATCACTGTGGTTCCCACAGTTTTGATATGGGATTACCTGGCTAGAGTGGCTAAGTGTCAGGACTCAACCTCCGTTGGGTTATGAAGACGCTGAGGCCTCAGAGACAAAGTGGTGGCCACTGGATTTTACATCGTGGTCCTGCCACCTCCCATTCTCCCCACTTCTTTCTCCTCCGTGCTTCTCCAGACAGGCACTGCCTCGCTGCTCTCCCACCCATTTCTGTCTTTGTTTCCTGCTCTTCTCTGTGTTCAAGGAGCTTGTCCTTGAGAACTCCATGCCTGGGGCCCCTCTGCCGATGGACAATGATGAGGTTGAGGGCTGGGGAGGCACTGACAGGAGACCCAGGAGCAGAAGGGAGGGAGATTCCCCCTCCTTCCTCTCTGCTTTGGGTGGGGGCAGCCCTGCAGGGTTCCTTTTCCTGCGGGGGCCCTGGCTCTGGCTCTGGCAAAGCCCCTCTGCCCTTTGTCCCTCCCGCAGTCAGGGGTGCAGCTTCTCCCTGCTGATGCTAATCTCTGGGTTGCTTCAGTGTCCCCTGTGTGGACTTTAAACTTTTCTAACACCTTTATTAAGTTCCCTCTATAAAACCACCTGGAACGGGTTCTGTTTTCCTGACCAGGCTCTAACTGGTACAGATGCCCCACTCATCACCTCCTCCTCCTCCTTTCCAGGGGTTAGCACAGGAGCTAGGGGACTGAGTCTCACTAATTCTGCTCAATGGATTTGTCCTTGCAGGTGAGGCAGGGGCTCCTGGGCCCAGGGCCGTGAATGTGGACAGAGAGCTCTACTCTATTCCTCCATCTTAGGTGCTTGCCAATAACATTCCATGTGACCTGGTGACAACCATTGGTCTATATTCTATTAAACCAAGAAATTACTACATTCAAATATTTCTCACCTACCAAAATGTCAATTTCACATGACTCTTCTTAATAGAAAAAGAAGCAGGTAGGGAATACACAACAAGTAAATTGTCCATGAGGACTTACAGCCAATAATAAAGCTGACATTTACTGTGTGTTTACCACTTGCAAGGCATCCTAAGGTACATTAAACAGTACTAATGATGGCAAATTCATCCATGATACCTGATCTAAGTGTTTTGTATATAGTGAATTATTTAATCTTCAAAACAACCCTGCAAGGTGAGTACTATTTTATCCTATTTTATGGATTAGGCACAGAGAGATTAAGCAACTTGTGGAAGATCACACAGTAAGTGGCAGAGTCAGGATTTGAAGCCAGGGAGCTTGGCTCTGAAGCACGTGTCCTGAGCTACTATACCCTATGTTGTCTGAAAGCAGATGTCGTTATAGGCATTTTGCAGATGGGAAGCTGAGAATCAGAGAGGCTGGACGACTTGCCCTAAGTCAAACAGCTGGGATGTTCTAAGATGGCATTTGAACGCAGTGCCATCCAACTGCCAAGCTTAAATGCTTCCCCTCTTCCGTGGCCCCTCTCTTTCCAACTTGTCCTGAGGGGCCTCTAACACTGCACTTCACTGGGTTCTTCTGCCACAAAGATGATAATGTGTATATTTCATCACATTCCACCAGCACATCAGACTCTTGCTGCATTTATTGAGTTTCCCTCACTGTGACGCCCTGGGTCCTTACTTGTGTGTGTAACCAGCTTAGAAGGAAATGACTGTGGTTTGTGTTAAGACCCTTGCCATGTAAGGGCTCGGAGCATCTTTTTTGATCTTAGACTTATTCTCACTACTTCTACTTACTCCTTAAAAAATCGGGCATTTAATAATGACCTTGTTTACACAGTTTATAAGTGTTTTATATTATATTTGTGTAGTGCCAGGAAGCAAGGCATTATTTCTCTGGAGAAGAGGCTTCTCTTCTGTTCCTTGGCAATGCAGGCAGGATCTGTTAAGACATCTTTCCGTTCAAAGATCCCTTTCATTTAGGTAGGACGTTAATATACCATCAAAGTTCAACTGCAAAGGGCTGTAGTATTTAAATTGGCCACAAGAGGGCTCTCTTTCTTTGTCCCTCAGGCCTGTAGCAATAATAGCTTTGGGGGCCACAGATGTGAAATGCTATTCTGGACACAGTAATTAAACTACATTTAGTGCAATTTACCAAAAATAAGTGAAATTGTTTGTTTGGAGGAATAATAAATTCTATCATTTCTTTAACCTCCAAATACAAAGAGGAAAACCTTTTAATAAAATGAAATTGTTTTCCAGCAGGAATTCACGGGAACTTCTCCCATTCCAATTTGAGTAGTGGCTTTTGCAAAATAGTAATCCCATGTTAAATTTGTTTAAAAATGTTTCCTCCCTCTTTTTTTTTTTTTTTTTTTTTGGTAATTTAATGTCTTAAAGAATCTTTCTGAAAGATTGATAATAACTGAAATGGCCAATAATCTTGAGCTTCATTCTGAGGCTCAGGGTACAGGCAGGGAAACAGAAGCCACAATTGAAATGGCAACAGAAGGAGTTTAAGGTGGAGAATAGATCACACAGGTGTGAGAGGGCTGAGGAAACAGAAAGGGACCGTTGGAGTAACCCGCATCATACCACTGAAGTTGCAACTACTCTTGGGGCTGAGGAAACAGAGGAAGGAGGTGGGATTATCAAAACATAGATGTTCCAGGAAAGGGACTTGGCTGCACTCATACTTCGAAAAGGATGCAACGAGGCTGCTTTTGGCAACGCTGAAGCTGAATGGACCTGGTCAATGCCAGGGTGAAGGGTCCTTATGAGGCAATGTTCTAGGAGCAGTAGGTCCCCATCCGACCCCAGTCCCAGCCTTCTGGTATCCCTCTAGTGCCCCCTACTGGCAAAACATACCCAGGAGCCAACTGTCAAAAGCGAGATACAGCCCTCACATCACTGACTGAGCAGAATATAGAAAGGTGGCTTCAGAGCACAGCTCACTCCCTTGGTTACTATAAACACTTTCTAAACATGTTTAAAGTTCCATACAAAAATGATCACTTCTTGCTTTGGCTATAGATGATAGCAATTGTCATTATCTTTTACTGTTGGACATGGATGTACTATGTAATATCTTGGAGAATCCCTTGAGCTCTAGATAGATTCTTGTGTCGTAGAAAACTGATGTCTCAGTACGTAAGCAGGATCAACCAGCTCAGAAACCCCCTTCTTCACTTGCTAGTTCAGCAGGAGGGGGAGCTCCATATGGCCGATTGGCAGTCTCCTCTTCCAGATAGATCAGTGCAGCAGTTTGGTGTCACCAGGCAGAAGCATTTCTCCATTATGAAATCGGAAATGATCTCGGAGCGGATCAGAAGAACCCAAAGTCTCAGGGACAGAAAGCAAACATGCCGAGTAGATATCACGTGTCATAGTGAGAAAAGCTGCTCCCACTTCCACCCTGGATCCTGGACCCAGATGTTCTGGCTTTGGGAGAAATGGAACTTCATATTGAAAACTGATTCAAAGCATATGTGGCATCCGATTAACTAGAACTCTGACCTTCAGGTTATTCTCCCAAATTGGGCTGTAACTGAGTCTTCCGTAGGCCATTCCACTTTCTGTCAGGCCAGCTGCCCCTGGGTGACAGGATATATGGTGAGACCAGTGAATTCCATGGTATGAACCCCATATCACAATTTTTTTTTTGAGAATTGAGATCCTTGGGCAGAAGCAATGCCATGTGGAATTCTATGCATGTTAATAAGGCATTATGCAAATTTGATGTTGGAAATCTTTGTTAAGCATGGGTTTCATGATGACCAATATACATCTTGGCAGAGAATAAGCCATTGGATGGATGACAATGTCCCAAAAATCAAGTCAGATCTGCTCTCCGTCCTGTCCTTCCCCCTCTTCCACCCTTTCTTCTTTATTTCTAGGTAGGGTTTTCTGTTTATTTGAGGACAGATATTTATGGGCCAAGAGCCATATTGATGGTGAGTCAAGTTGTCACCGTGCCTACACTTCAGCACGTGTCTCTGTCAGGAAGAAAGGCAACAGGGAGGAGGTCACATGTGCCTTTGGAGGCAAATGTTTGCCTGAAGTTGACTTGGTTTCAACCTCAGTATTTATTTTCCTGAGCCTCATGATTTCATGAAATATGGATATTCCACAGCCATGCACAGTCAATTATCACCTATATTTATGCTCTCTCTAAGAAGAGGTATGTAAATGCATTGCTTTCCCTCAAAAGGACCAAGGACTTAAGCAATTTTCTATTTGTTTAGTATTGTTATGGCAACACTGTTTATATTTAATGTTAGTTTTCAAGGTGGTAATACTTTCAGTGTTTCGTGCCAGTACCAGATCCAGTAATAACCCTACCCAGTAGTTTTACAAGCATCTAAAGAGCTGAAACTCACTCTACCACTGAACATTTTAGGTCTGAAATTATAAGGAGAAAGTCACAAGGGAGAGTGTGTCTAGAAGACACATTCTCCAAGCATCAGTCCAATTCTACATGGCCCCTTGGTTTCCTGTAAGCAAAGACTCACCTCCTCTCCCTCCACTTTGGTTGGTTGACTTTTTCACATTTCAGTAGCTTGTCTGGTGGTCAAATTCTCATCATTCTTATGACTACAGAAAGAAGGAAGTTGAACTGTTCTTTAAATATACATGTTCATGATTTTTTTTTTCAACAAGCATTTAATGAAGACCTATTTTACACTGAGAATTGGGTCAGCACTGAGCCTACATCTGTCACAAGTGTTCTAGGTCAGGCCAGTCTTAGCAGACCAGGAGGATGACAGTAACGGGAACAAAAATGTAATTCCCTGCTTCCTCTGTTCATGGGAATCCCAGTCTCATCCTAGTCCCTGATTTTGGTTTGGGGTGTTCTGTGTGGATGCCAACCTGCCTGCAAACAGTAGTCTTCCTCTGACTCTCTCCTCTAGGCTGACTTGCTTTGCGTGGCCTTGAATTCACCCTTTGTGACTTCACTCTTGGGTAATATGTAAGGGAGGCACTGGTGAGCTCCAGTTATTGAAACTAGAAAGCCTGGCTCTGCTGTCAGATTCAAAAGATGAGGGGAAGGCCAGCAACAGGAAACCATACTAATGCGGCCAGGAGTTGTGGGAGATGAAGAGCAAGAGTCCAAAATCTTGCCTTAAAGAAGGTGTGGAGAAGAGGCTACCACCCAGGACTCTTCCTGTTATTCACTGCTAGCTCCTGGGTGCACCATTCACATAAATCAGTGTGACTGACCACAACTCAAGAAGTGCAGTGCCCAACCTGTGCAACTGTGCTAGCCTTGCTCTAAGGCCTGTTTTTTTTAGGGTTTTGTTTGTTTGTTTTGTTTTTGTTTTTCTGTCTTGGGCATTGGGGCTACTGTGGTGCCTAGAGAGCATTCCTCGTAAGCCAGGTTGGGGCAGATACACCAGCATCTTCCACATCCCTCCATTGTACTCTCCATCAGAATGTGTCACTCTTTTCCACATCAATAGTCTTAACTGCTCTCAGAGGTACCTTTCTGTGCTTAACCCTTGGTTTTATATTGAATCAAGGGATAACCACATTACAGTTATCTCAGATATTTTTAAAAAGCTGCTTTTTCCTGGAAGAAGGCAGTCTGACTGTCCTTCCACTGAGGAGCCCTCACTTCTCCTTAATACCTGCTCCAGCTCACAGCCACTTCCACTTGGCCCTCAGCGATTGCCTTTCCTTAATGAGTGTTATTGTCATCTGCTCCACATCTGGAATATTCAGATTAACTCCCGTTCCTGGGGCCTTCAGAATCTTCCCCTCAATATCAGCACTCACCTTCTAGGGGTGTGTCTCTCCCATGAGGATATCTGACTCTTCATGTGAGCAGATGCCCCTGAGCCGTCACTCAGGTCTTATAGTAGTCATGAGGCCAGTGCACCACTGAGTCATCCTTCTGGCACAGGGTAGGATTGCACTTACCTGCCCTGTCCCCCACCCCCCAGAAGTACTATGTAGCATGCGACTTGCTTGGTCAATGAAATGTGAGCAGATATGACACTTCCGGGCAGAGGCCATAGAAGCCAAGTCATACTTTGTCATGTCCCTTTCCCCTGATGAGATGACCAAGAAGACACGTATCATGATGGAGGCAGGATTATCTGGGTCCTTGAATGGCTGATGAGTAGAGCTTGCCTATTTCTTGAGGAACAAGAAATAGACTTGGGTTGTATTAAAAAATTGAAATTTGAGGATTGTTTGTTATTGCAGCAGAACCTTATCTATCGTGACTGGCACAAGGTCCCCAAAGGTCTGGAATTGCAAAGAGTACTCACAACTCAGGCCTTCACGCTCTGCCCTTTACTAAACCAAGATGGTAGCCTAGAAAACAGATAAGTGAAGGAGACAGTAATTATCATCTCTTAAAATCATTGCTCAGATTCACCATCATGACATCCACCATAGTGAAGGAAACTGACAGGCAGATCTTGGATTCCATGACAGCCACAGGGATGTGACTGTTGTGAGGAAGAAAAGAAAAGCATGGAACACTGCACTGCAGGACTGGCTTTGTAGAACAGCTCACCCATTACCAAAGGGCTTTCGTGGTTCATCTGAGCCAGAACAGTGGAACTGGCTCAGTCTCTGGAATGTCGAGAACGAACGCCGTTCCTGAGCGCAGGGATGTAACACAAGGGCCAACACTGGAAAGCATGACGGTGCCCAGCGTTTCTTATTTTTCTCCATTGCTCCCAGTGTTTACTTACTGCTGGTCTCCAGATGGGGAATGTGATGATCTCAGCCAGTTATAGCATTTGGGGATTTATGACTATAACCAATGGGTCTGTTTAGTTAAAACTGCTAAGCTGACAAACTTGATTTTAGTGCCCTATCCTCCTCAGTTCTTAGCCTCTGAATATTCTCTGCTGTATCGAGGCTCTTTCTGGAAATGCTGGCTATCAAACAGCTTCTCCTGAAATGTGGCTGGCTGATAAGTGCTTCAACACTCAACATGTTTGCAGCATCTCTTCACTGGGTGCCTCAGCTGAGAGGGAGAGAGGCACCGGGGACAGAGAGATGGGAAGGAAATGTCCCTGACTTACAGCCTGGTGCTGGGCTGACAAATCATGGCCCACGGGCCCAGTCTCGCTTGTCACAGGTTTGGTAAATAGAGTTTCCTGGAATACCATCTGGCCCTTTTCAGAAAAAGTTTGCTGGCCCCTGCCTAGTGGATTATTGGCCTTTCAAGGGGAGTTTGCATTTCTGTAGCATCCTCTTAAAGGCCAGTTCTGTGAGACTCAAGGGGATGACATTAATGGAGGAAATTCAGGCAAGAGTGAGCTATTTTGAGGGAGGAAGTCATGTCTAGCTGCTGTCAAGTCATGCCCTTTAGGCAGCTGCCTTCTCTATCAATCCAGGAAAGTGGAGCTTTTTCCAAATCCCCGTGCAACACGGCAGGCACCAGGAAGGAGGGGCGGCTCTTGCAGCTGGGGCTGGACCCCCGGAGGAGGAGGCGAGAGCATCCTCTCGGTGTGGCTCCAGGAGGGCGCTTGGCTTCAGGGTGGCCAGCTTGGCTCTGTCTCAGACAGGAGCTGAGTTTGCTTTCTTTACTCGGGGTTTTCTGACGAAGACAGAGTGAATTATTTGCAAGTCCCAAAGAAAGGCTTCATCCATAGCTCTCCTCCACAGGCACAGATAAAGGGGACGGAATGGGGAGTTTCCCAGAGTTCCACTGGCTTTTTAGCTAAGGGGAAAATGGGAAAATCCCAGGCAGGTTCAGGAGGAAAGCCCTTTTGCTGCACTACATCCATTCCCCGTGTGAGAGGGTGGCCAACCGCCCTCTGAAATGCCCATCCTCTCTCGTTGGTCAAGAAGAATCCTGCTCGCAGGAACAGGGACCAAGCAAGTTTCCTTGTCAGAAGGACCAGCATCTTCTAAAAAAACTCGAGGACTTGGCCTATACTTACTCCTCGAATTGGGGGCTGGGTTGAAGACTCCGCCCACTGTACGTGGGTCCCTCAGGGGAAGTCCCGGCCACACTCGCGTAGAGTTGCATGCTCAGAACCGGGGCGGTGAGTCCTTCCAAGGTTGCAAACGACACTTGGGGCCTGAGTCGGGCTGAGGAGGACCCCTTCCCAGTCTGCGATGCTAACCTGAGTGGAGGGAAGAGGACAAACATACAGGGCCTCAGAGCCCTTCTCCCCCTCTGGCGTTGTCATGGAAACTTAGTCATCTCAGCAAACATGGTCTGAGTGTTTGGGGAGCAAGGCAGCGTCCTGACAGGAGCTCTGAGAGGACATGGCATTGCCCTCAGGACTGTGAAGTAGAGACAAAAGTAAATAACAAACCTGAAAGCAAGATGGGTAGTGTGAAGTCTAGAAAAGGCACTAAATCTTGGACTTTGGAGAAAGACACATGTATATTTAAATTTCAACTCTGTCACTTACTAGCTATGTGACTCTGTGTATAGTCATGATTTCATCCAAAGAACATTAATTGAAGGCCTGCTGTGTGCCAGGCATCCTTCTAAGTGCCAAGGATCCAGAGTGGCCCAGCTTAGAGATGTAACCTTTCTCACCCTCATAGGTCTTACACGTTCTGATGGAGGAAGACAGACAATAAGCATGAGAACACACAGATAAAAGTGTAACTTCAGAGAGTGATGGGGCTATGGAAAAATAGACTGATGTACAAGAGTGATTCAGAGTGGTAGCTCTTTATGAATGAGTGGTCAAGGCAGCTTCCTGGAGGAGGTGACATTTGAACCGAGACCTAAGGAAGGAGGCAGACAGGTGACAATCTGGAGGAAGAGGATTCCAGGAAGCGAGAAGTATTGGTGACAATGTCTGCTCCCACGAGTCTCTGAGTTTCAGCTTCTTTGTCAATAATTGAGGGAAGATGGCACCCCTTAATGGGATTGTCGTAAAGGTTCAATGATATAATGTATCTAAATCTAAAGTATTTAGCTCAAAACCTAGCACCAGGTAAATGCTCCTTAATATTACTAAGTATGGCAGCACACGAAGGCACAGTTAATTCTGACAGGTGTGGGCAAATGCCAGCTGGTGAAGGGCTGGCATTTGACTCAGGCCTTGCAGAATGGGAAGGGCTCTGGTAAGCAGATAATAGGTTTGATTTCTCTGCTGTCCATTCCTGTATCTCCCAATAGCTTCCCTCTTGGAAGCCTGATGACACTTCATTGTAATAACATGAATCTTTTCTCTCCTCTAATCTGTAGATTATGTAAAAGCAGAGGCTTCCTGTTTTTTTCACCATTCTACTCCAGCACTTAAATGAGCTCATGCATGCCAAGCATTGAGAATAATCTTTTGTGCACGAATGAAAGAATGAAAGACGGGAGGGCTTTGAGGTAGTAAGCATGGCATGAAGTTGAGTCTGTTTGGAAATGGATGATGGACCTGCAAAGAATGAGCCTGGAACCTGCAAAGGTTGGCCTCTTGGGAATAAGAATTCTTCCTGCCTGACTACCTTCTTTGAACTAGGACACTGGCTTTCTTCCTGCCTTCAGACTGCACCCAAAACATCAGCTCTTCCTGACCCTCGAGGCTGCCGGCCTTTGGTTGGAGCTATACCATCAGCTCTCCTGGTTCTTGGGCCCTCAGATCAGACCGGAACTAAACCATCTGCTCTCCAGGGTCTGCAACTTGCTGACTCAGCCATGCAGATCTTGAGACCTGCCAGCTTCCATAATCACGCAAGGCAATTTCTAATAATAAATCTCTTCATATGTATGTATGTATGTGTATGTATGTATGTGATATATGCATATGTGTATAGGCATATATATCTGTCCTAGTCCTGTTGGTTCTGATTCCCTGGAGAACGCTGACTTATCATAAGAACCCCTCCTGAGGGATTCCTTTTAATTTAATCCCATCTATAAAAGCCCTATCTCCAAATATAGCGACATTCTGCTTTATTAGGAGTCAGGGCTTCAATATATTATTTGGGGGAGGGAGATATAACCGGACACATAATACTTAGCAAAGAATCCTTTACTTGTTTAAGCCATTTTTAAGCTAAGAACATACTTAACTGCTTACACAAGGTGTAGATACACATACTTAGTTTAACAATCCATGAGGAGATGTCTTGCAACCTTTCCTTGGGAGCAGGTTACAATTTCTTCCACCTTTGAAAAGTCCTTTAACAGTGGGCTTGGGAGAAAGCAGGTCTCAAAGGGTGTCAGTTTGATGACTGACTTTTGGGGCATCTCCCAATCATGCTTTAATTTGCCCATTTCCAGCTAACACAACATTGTAAACTGACTATACTTCAATTAAAAAAAAAAATCATGCGCCCTTGATGTGAAAGGCATTCTAAATATGGAATCGTCATCTTGAGCTTGGGGGTTGGGGAGGGGTGGCTCTGCAGCCCCGGAGAGGCGGCTTTCTTCAGCCAAACGTATTGAAATATCCTGATGCTTGCCTTCCAGCCAATGTCAGCTGCTAATCTGTATGAATTAATGCAGTAATAATTGGGCCATATTCAGCAAGCACTAATTTCTTTCACTACATCAAATCAAGCCTCATGATTGTTTTGAAATAAACATGCCATCCCCAGAATGCTGAATCCCTGCACCAGCAGCTGGGTTCTCGATGGATCTGGAAAGGGTCTGGCAAGGAGGTTGGGTTGCCCAGTGGCGATACTCATGGACTTTGATTCTGGCCAGTGTCCAGGGAGCCTTCACTCAGGGAGCATCCTTCAGTGCCCTGCCCTCTTCAGGAGGCTCCACCTCCACTGCGCAGGAGAGAACAGCCCAGTAGCTAAGATCTCCAGCTGAGCGGTTGTTCCCCAGGCCTGGCTAAGGTGGGGGCCTCACGGTGTCACTGCAGTGAGAAACCATGAGAGAGACGATCTCAGAGATTCACAGGTCAGGCTGCAAATAAACCTCAGAGGAAGTGTCTAACAGACTCTTACCAGCGAGGAAACAGGAAAACCTAAGAGACAGAGCCTTCAAGCCAGGGAGCCAGAGATGCTTTCCTTTGCTCTGCCTGCAGGAGGGAAAGAGGGAGAAAGAACAAGGTCTAGAAGGACAAGGAGGAAGTAGGGCAAGGATGGATGAGTAGGTGGTAGTTCGCCAAATAAGGTAGCTAACAAGCTGGTGGGAACTTTAGACGGTCCACTCCAGTCTCTGGGCAGTGCTTTTAGTAAAATCACAGAGGTTGATGTTGCCAGGTCTTACCTCTTCTCTCTCACTCTTGTGCCGTTATTATTAGCACCAGGCCCTGTGCTCCACGGGGTAGGGTGGGGGAGGGGGGACAAAGCACGTGGTTTCCGTCTTCCCTCCCCTCCGTTCCTGTTCCTCTCTCTCTCTCCCCCTCCTCTGTCTCTGTCTGTCTCTCTCCCCCTTCATCCTCTTCTCTCCATGTTTAGGTTCTAAATAACTTTGGGGGAAATTTATATTCCATTCAGGGGAACCATTGTTGGCCAAGCACTTACTAATTAATTTTCCAAATAAGCAATTCAGGAGTGAATTCCACATCTGTTCTCCTCACGTTGGTTGTTCAGTGTAGGCAGAAGGGTCTCCCACCCGCACCCTGCCCGGGGGCCTCTCTCAGGCTCCCCCCTCCCCCTCCCCCGTGTGTGCTGCCTCGCACCCCCACTCCCCACGAGCTGCTTATCTCTCCGCAAGCTTAGAATGTCAGCGCCTATAAAGCTTCTTTAGATTTCGCTCCTCTTCCCTTCTGTCCTTATCCTGTCAGTCAGGATGAAAGAAATTAAGTTGTGTCTCTACGTTTCTCTGTGATCCCAGCTTCCAGGACTTAGAGCTGCCTAGAAGCTGCCACATCACCTGGGTCTGGGTTCAGACATGAAAAGCTTCAGGAGTTCTGGGAAGTAAGTGTCACGCTGTTCTCAGAGCTCCCACTTTCCAGTCCACAACTTGAAAGGCAGAAAGGATGCTGTAATCAAAGCTCCCAGGAAATTGCTTCTAGCAGTGGTGGCAATGAACCAGAACCCGATAGAGGGTGAGACTCCGGGCGCCTTCCACCCCCCCGAGCAGCGCCGCTGCATATGGTGTGCAGGTCCCGCACTGCGCCACGTGCCGGCGGAGGGGGCGGCTCCCGGCCAGCTCTCCAAGGCGTCCAGCTCATGCTCGCGTGCAGAGCTGTGTTTGCCCCCACGCAAGGGCTTCATTTTGGTAAGCACCTGCCATGCTGTTGGCCCGGGGGAAGCACGTGCTTAAAGGGACACTTTTTCAGATTCTTACAGGAACTGGTATATGCCAGTCCTGATTAGGTATATCAATGACAAGATAATGAAATGATTGACTTTTAAAGTGAGTGTTTTTTAAAAACATTACTTTTTAGGTTTTTTAAAAAAAATCATTGTGAATTCAGTGCCATACCTTTCATATGTGTAACTAATAATATATTATTGTACATTATATATCAATATATGACAATAATATCATACTTATATTATTAATATATTATATAATAGTAAGTATAATAACTCCCAATTATGTGCACCTTCTAGGTGCCTGGTACTGTAATGCATGTCTATATATTTTGAATGCAATTCTTCCTTCCCTGCGGTTCACTGTGGTGAAGTATTTTTCCTGCTTCATTGACTTTGGCCTTGGCCATGCCATGTTTTGGCCATTAGAATGTAGGTAGAAATAACAATGTGCCAGTTACAAGCTGAGCCTAGAAGAAGCATGGTCAGTTTCTGCCATCCCTCTGGAGGTTCCTTCCTCCACCATGAGAGGAACATGTTCCCAAGTAATTGTTGCTTTTTGACCTGAAACCAAGACATGTGGAGCAGACTGGAACCTGACCCAGAGTCCAGTTAAGTTCAGGCAAGCATTTCTGAGTACGGGCAAATCCCCTGAGCAGAACCATGCATGTGAAGCAGGTGTTCACTGTTTCAAGTCATGGAAGATTGGGGATTGTTTGTTATGTGGCATTACCACAGTAGGATTGGATGTCTACAGTGTCTGACTCTCCTTTTTTTTTTAACAAATTCTCACAACCACTCTTTAAGGTATGTGTTTCTATTTTACATAAAGGAAAACCAAGGTTCTGAGAGGGAGGTCCAATAACTTACTTAAGTTAACAGCTATTATAGCTGGTATTAACATCCAGGTCGGCTCCATTCCAAAATCTTTTCTCTTTCCACCTTCACCTCCCTTGTACAGCTGACCCTTGCACAACACTGGTTTGGACTGTGCAAATCCACTTATACATGGATTTATTTCAATAAATGCATTAGAAAAATTTTTGGAGATTTGTGATAGTTTGAAAAGACTCACAGATGAACTGTATACCAAAGAAATATCAAAAATATTAAGAAAAAGTTAAGTATATCATGAATGCATAAAATATATTTAGATACTAGTCTAACTTTACGTGTGTAAAGTAACTTTACATGTAAAATTAGTAATAAGTTCATTTTCTTACTATTTTCTAACTTTACTTTCAAAGAATTACATTACCATGCAGTGTGCCGCTCTCTCTGGTAATTGGAGAAACTGCCTATCAACTTA
The DNA here is from genome assembly GCF_048773025.1 of Camelus bactrianus. NCBI lineage: Eukaryota > Metazoa > Chordata > Mammalia > Artiodactyla > Camelidae > Camelus > Camelus bactrianus. Next base: position 98,824,758 of record NC_133540.1, read on the forward strand.
TCATCACAGATAAGTGTTTTTTTTAAAAAAATGTAACAATGTTCCCAATACTGTATTACAAATATGACTGCGATACTGTATGCCATAAGCATTTTATGATGATTCATTCATTGGTGTACAGGCTCCTGTGAAGCAATTATATCAATTACACTAGGCAACCATAAAGTAAGCCTATTGATGCTTCTTTGTTATCAATTCATGAATCGTTATACCTGTATACATTATACCTGAATTTCTTTTCTATGTCGTATTTTCATTTTTGATGTCTAGTGTGAGTAATACTATAACATCTACAGTGTTTTGTATCATATAAGACGATATTGATGTAGGTACTGACAGACGATCCATCTTGTTTGTAAACAGATGATGTATATAGAAATTTACAGTATCAGTAAATGTAGAATACACTGCAAGTGTATTTCTCTTCCTTATGATTTTCTTAATAACATTTTCTTTCTCTAACTTATTGTACTGTAAGAATTCAGTTGATAATACATATACAAAGTTTGTGTTGATCCACTATTTATGTTATCAGTAAGGTTCTGGTCAATAATAGGCTATTAGTAGTTGTTTTGGGGGAGTCAAAAGCTACATGTTTTTTCAGTTGCATGGGGGGGAGGTTGGTGCCCCTAACCCCAGCGTTGCTCAAGGGTCAACTGTATTGTATCCTGAATACTGGTGTTATCTTTCCCCTAGAGATCCTCAACTAGCAAAAATGATATATTTATGGCCAATAAATTTGAGTCTTACTTACAAAGGCAGGGAAAGGAACATATGGATTTTAGTTTTGCAAGACTGCATTCAAAGGGTTCCTCTGCTCAACTGTCAGTTCCACACAGAATTCTTTTAAACAGAATCCACCCTTCCCTTTCTCTTCTATCCACCCTAAACTTCCTGTTATTTAAAATTGTAGGGTTTTAAATATGATTCCTATTTCTCCAGACTGATCATATGACCACTCAAAATAAAGAATACATTTTTTAAAGGAAGAAAGCACATCCCTCTGACCTAGCCCCCTTTCACAGCAGTCAGAATATATCTCTTGGTCTCAGATCCCTTGACTTTTGCAGAGACTTGGGAGGAGGAACCATCCCAAGAGGAGGAGGACCTTTCTGGCACATTCTCTGCCTCTCCATAGTTGGGGTGCTGTGTCAACATCTTCAGAGTCTCCTCAGACAATGAGGACAAAATGAAGACTCAAGAACTGGAGCCCACTGGCTTCCACAAGCGAAAGTGACCCTCTGTTTTCTTAAAAACAAGACCAAAAGAAACAAAATCCTCTGATCTCACTCTGAGTAACATTATGAACATTCCAAACATCCAAGTCCTTAGATTTCCACCTGCCAGCCAAGGATGTTTTTCTGTTAAATTCTTATCATATCACTAGAGTTTATTAATTGCTTCAACAAAGAGATATCTACATCCATTCATTAAAAAGAAAAAAAAAAGACAGGGTAAATAAATCAACTTTCAAATCATGTCCCTCTGCAAACACCAGCTGCACCGGAAAAGGAAGGCAGCCTGCTAGCAGGCTCCCACTGCAGCCGGCCGGGCTGTCCGCCGCCGGCCATGCCCAGGGCCTGCTGATGTGTCCTGCAGCCCACAGGAAAGAACCTCAGCGGAAAGCAAGGGGGCAGAACAATTGTGTGAACTTAGCTCCCCGTCTCACCCTCCAAACATCTGGCTCCTGTGTGTGTCACCTTTTTGATTCAAACCTGCCCTGGGGTTAGTGATAGGGAAAATCTCCACCTGGGTGAGGGGTGGGGGAGTGGACCGACTACTTCGTCATTAAAGAACAACTAGCACGGGCTCACTTTTTGTAGCCAGAGTGGAGCCGGCTGGTTCTAAGCCATGTTTCTCAAATTGCCCAGCTATTTCTCTGCCAGCTTTTTATGGACAGACCAAAACAAAAGCTGGAAGCAAAGAGACAGTAAGAAAAGCCCTTCTGATGTGGGTACTGGGAAAAATAAAACATGCAAGATGCCATCGAAGCATTGGCCGGCCGCGGGGACCTCTCTGCCGCGGAACATAGCGCATTTATAAACACAGATGTCGGGGATGACAGGTTTATTTTTGTAGTTCCGTGTCTTACGTTTCCCCGGTTGATTCTTTGTCTTATCTTCTTCGACGTCAGAACAGCCAAACAGGATTCAAGTGATGCATTTGGATGGCTTGCTTCCCTGAGTTGTGTCCCTATTCGTTAACAGGACAGACGCTTCATTCCACCTGTGGACATGGGAGTATTGCAATTGTCACAACTGTCCCCATTGCCCTGCTCCTCAATTCATTTTACTGAGGTACTTTGGATAACAACCTCCTGTACTTACTTTGATGGCGGTTCAGCAGTAATGTTGTCTGGAGATCAGCTATTAAGTTTAGAAGCTTGTCAAATTCTAACTCTATGCCTGATTTTAAAGTGATTAGAGCCACTTGGATTTGGTTGGGCTCCAAAGTTAGGTTGCAGGCAGAACTTGGTGACTGCAGGCTGCCTGCTCAGTCTGCAGGGGTCTCTTTTCCCTTCTCTTTTTCTCTCTCTCATTAACACTGGCACCTGGGGATAGATGGGTGGCACGGTGGGTGCAGAAAATGAGGGAAACAAAGTGCTGCTGAACTAGTACCACCAGAAGGAAACTCAATAGGGTTAAATGCAAAGTCATGCATTTAGGCTGGAAAAAAGAAATCAATTGCACGATTTTAGGTTAGGGGAGATCCAGTCGGCAGCCTCATACATGACAGAGATTTGAGAGTTTAATTAACTGCAAGCTTAATATTTTTTTTAAATTAAAAATCATGGTGGGACTTACAATGTACTGGAAAGCACTGTTCCTTTTTTTTTTTTTAACATGGAATATTACTTAACTTTTTTTTTAATTTGTTTTTTAATTGAAGTATAGTCGGTTTACAATGTTGTGTCAATTTCTGGTGTACACAGGGAAATATACACAATATCTTATGGTAGCTCACAGGGAAAAAAATGTGACAATGAATTGTATATATGTTCATGAGTAACTGAAAAATTGTGCTCTACACTGAAATTTGATACAACATTGTAAAATGATTATAAATCAATAAAAAATGTTAAAAAAATTTCTGGTGTACAGCATAATGTCATACATCTACATACATATTTCCCTTTTCATGTTCTTTTTCATTCTAGGTTACTATAAGATATTGAATAGAGTTCCCTGTGCTATACAGCAGGACTGTTTTGTTTGTCTGTTTTATATATAGTAGTGTGTATCTGCAAATCTCGAACTCCATAGCTCACCTCCAAATCAAATTCCATCATGGGTGCGTAGAATTGGAAGAAATTGAATGGCATGGTAGAGGGTGAGGGTAATGCGTTGGGTGAGGGTAATGCGTTATGTGAAAGAAAAAAAAACAGAGATTTTTGGACTCTATTTGGGGTAGGCAGGGCTCATAGCATGGGGAACTATCAAAATGTTGAGTGTTGCAGAGGTTTTTGGCAGCCACCAGTAACAAATGTCTGCTACTGATAATGTATATCTCAATTCAGGGCTGGGAAGACTCTCGTTTAGGAACAGAATTGAGTTAGGTTTGTTTGAGAGATCCACGACTGCAGTGGGATCCCTGTGATGATGGCCGGGGAGGTGATGATGATGATGGTGATCATTCATTAAACACTTTTTATATTGTAGGCACTGTGCTAGGTGTTTTACATACTGTAGTGGATGTATTTTTTAATGCCACCAAATTTTCTCCCCTTTTCTGGTAAAACAGAAATTTTATTCTGGGCAACTTCCCCTTCTCCAACTCAGACCTTGATGTTTGGGTGGATTAGACTCTTCCTTAGTGCCAGGCTTAAGACAATCACCATTCTCATTCCCTGGTCAAACAATCAGTTCAAGGATGAGCATTTTAATGTGTTCAGACCAATGAATATCATGCTCAAGACTCTGACTTGAATGTTGGACTGGATCATAGGAGAATGGGGCTGCCATCTTGATGCCACATGGAGCCTTGAACAAAGCCACAAAATGAGAGTAGAGCTAGAGGTGGAGAAAGTTTAAGTTCCAGCGACAGCATATGAACCCCGGGATCAAGCTACTCCTGTAATTAGCATACCTCCTAGATTTTTCAATCGTGTAAATCAACAAATCCCCCCTTTCTCCTTAAACTACCTTAGGCCATACATCTGTGACTTCTTTCCAAAGTTGCCTTAATTTCTACGTGTATATTACCTCTTTTAATCTGTAAGAACACCCCTTAAGGTTAATAATATTATCACATTTCATAAATGAGGACACTAAGGCTCAAAAAGATTAGTAACTTGCCCAAGGCTGCATATCTTGTTCGTATGACTTCAATGCACAGATTTTTTAAATGCCTATGTTATGGAGGGGCATTGGAGAGTGTTGAGTGGGTGGTAGCTCTGTGATTTGGCGTTTGAGAAGCAGAACTCACAGGCTGATAGTGAGCAGCCTTGGGATGGCAGGAAAAACACTTTGTATTTCTCCTATATCCCCTGCAATGGCTAGCCCCTGTGCACGGGCTGGCTCTCAGGATGCACTTCTTGTTTATCGAGTGAAGTTGCAAAGGAGGGCATGGAATCTCTCCCATCTGGAAAGACAAAAGAGCCAGATTAGCCATTTCCACCTGTATGAAGGGCTCTTATATGAATGACAAGGACAGTGAGCCTAAATGACCCTTAGTTAGAGAATAAGGATACATGTGTGGGTGTTTGTGTCACAGGAAGATGAACAAAGGTTCAACATCAAACAGAATCTTCTACTTGCAAAGGGTGTGAGGCAATGCTATGCAACACTACAGACTCATTTTCTGGAAATGTTAAAGAAAGAAAAATATGATCTTTCTAGCCTATTTGGTATTTGCTTAGCTTCAGAAGCTTTTTACGTATTTCACTGCATATGTCTTTCCCTCTGTCAGAGATGCCCTCCAGCTCCTTGTTTGTCTACCAAACTCCTACTCATTCTTCAAGATTGAGCTCAGATGACACCTCCTCTGGGAAGCCCTCACTGACCTACTACCCTGGGTTCAATTCCTGCTTCGTCTACCTCTCTACCGCTTCTTGTGTGTATCAGTATTGGCCCTTACCACACTTTGTTTCAACATTGTCTAAATTTTCTGAATATCAGTTAAGGAGCGCGTTTATTTCCCCTTGTATTCCTTGCTCCTAGCATAATGCCTGGATCTCTAGATGATTTTGCAAATCCTGCCAAGAAAGCCCTTCCTCAGTCTCTTTGTCTGACTCTATTCCTATTTGTCCTTTAGGATTCTGCTTAGAAACCATCTCCTTGGGAAGCCTTCCTTAATCCCTGAAAGCTGGGATGTGATGCTTCTCTGTGGTCCCCACAGAATCCAGTGCATGTGTAATGATTAAGAGAGGGGGCATCAGTGTCTGCCTGAGTGTGAATCCCAGCTCTGCCATTTCACTACATGTTCCTAACCTCCCTGTGCCTCAGTTTACTCATCTGTAAAATAGGAATAATAATAAAAATACTACCTGCTAGAGCTGTTGCAAGTTTTAAATAAGGTAATTCATATGAAGTGTTATGAATAGTGCCTAGCAAAAAAAAAAAACATAATAAATTTAACTGTTACACTAGATGTTAATTATTAGTATCATTATCAATTAACTTACTAAAGATGCGCTAAAGCACTTATATGTCAGAGACTCTGAGAAATGAGCATACAACAATAAACAAAATTCCGGTTCTCATTACAATATATTAGGTGAACTAATGAATGAATCAAACACAATAGATATAAATTATTTGAGACATTAAATTGGGACATTACAAACTGTGTTGCCCTGAGATTTCCTATCCATTGGCTAATGGCATTCTTTCCTTCACTGAGATACAGCAGTTGCAGTCTGAGAAAAGTGGATTGTTCACAAATGAAATTTTTTTTTGAGAGCAAAGTATAAAGCCTGAAAGCCAGATTTTGCTGAGACAGAGAAAGATGCTGTCAGTTCTAAAAGTGCACACTTGAAAGTACATCTCCCAGCCCCTATTTGATTTGTCCCAGCAGACGCCAGGTAGAGCAGAGGCCAGCTGTCCCCACCGAACCCTGCTCAAATTGCAGACTCATGAACAAAATCAATGATTGTTGTCTGAAATCTCTAAGTTTGGGGGAAGTTTTTACCCAGCAATGGGTTTTTGGAGCACCTTACTCACTCGGCTCTTGCTCATTTATTGTCAGAGCTGAAGTTTTTACTGATTTTTGCTAGCAAAAACTAAGCTTGGGTGCCTGAGCAGAAAGTTTTAAATTAATCCCTAGTGGGGAATGAACACAGGGTCTGATATAAAGGAGGTTCCTGCCACCCAGGAGGGAGAAAGTTCTCCCAGTGTGGGGAGTAACTTGTAAAGGGAATCTGATGGTCTGAGACTTGAGTAAAGATGCTGCTTCAGTCTGGTTAGGAGGTGGAGAGCACGGAGACAGAGACAGAGCATCCCAGAGAGGAGACAGGTTGAGAGGGAGGGTGAAATCTGAGAGGAGGCTGGTCCTCTGTACATGGCTGCAGTAGAATCACAAATACTATTTGAGGAGTGACCCCGTGAGAGATGCTGTTCTAAGCACATGGGAATCAGCCGGGAATGAAATAGACAAAGACTTCTGTCATCATGGAGTTTACCTCCTAGTGTAAGAGATTACCAGCATAGAGATGCTATTTAAAACCAGGATGTTCAATAAACAATCTAAATGAATAAATTGTATGGTATATTATACAGTGATGACCATTATGGAGAAAAATAAAGTGAAAAGGGGGAAGGCCCTGGGGGAAACACGTGTGGTTTGCCAGTTTGGGAGGAAAGGTCTTACTGAAAAGATGCAAAGGATTACAGATGTAAAGGAGGTGAGTGAGAGAGCCATGTATATGTGGGATCATAGATGGGAACAGCCAGTGCAAAGGCCCTGAGACAGCAAAACACCTGGGACAGGGTGTTCAAGGAACTGCAACGAGGACAGAGAGGCAAACATGGAGTGAGTGAGGCTGCTGCAGCGGGAGAGTCTCTAAGGCTGTGTAACAAACCGTAATGGCTGTGTCAACAAGGGGCTGGGGCATCCACTTTCAAGATGGCTCACTCACATGGCTGGCATGTGAGTGCTTAATGTCAGCTGAGAGCCCAGCAGGGGCCACTGGTCGGGGGCCTCAGTTTCTCTCCACGTGGGACATTCCACAGGCTCCTAGACTCCCTCAGCCGTGGTGGCTGGATTCACAGAGCAAGTGTCCCAAAAGGCAGAAAGTGGAAACTGCTGTAACTGTGTCCAGCAGTCTCAGAGGCCAGATCACTAGCCAGAGACAGAGATCTCTGGCCTCTAAATAAAAGGAAGGTCACAGAATTCGAGGACCATGTTTTAAAACTGCCACAGAGCAGGAGAAAAGAAAGAAATGAGGTTAGAGAAGGTGGCCTGATCATTCAGGATCTTATAAGCCGTTATAATGGATTTAGCTTATTCTTGGAGAGGAGTCAGGAACTGTGGGAGGATTTTGATAAAGGCATGACCTGATTTGATGAATGGTTAGTGGGATCACTCTGACTGCTAAAAGAAGAACAGACTGAAAGTAGACAAGGTAGACCAGTTAGGAATTTGCAAGGATCCAGGCAAAGGATAATGGTGGCTTGTGCCAGCGTAATAGCAGCATAGAGACTAAGAAGTGGTCAGATCCTGAATAAATTTTGAAGGTAGAGTGAACAGGATTTCTTGATGAATTGGATATGTTATATAAGAAAGGAACTGAGGGTGACACCAAGATTTTTGTCCTGAGCCATTGGAAGAATGGAATAGCCATTATTTGATGTGAAGGCTGAGGAGAAGCAGGTTTTGGCAGCTAAGAGCAGGAACCTGCTCTTTGACATGTTAAGTGAAACATCCAAGTGAAGATGCTGAGTAGGGAGGCAGATCTGAGCCTGGAGTTGGGGAGTAGGAGAGGGGACGACTTGAATTGGAGGTGGGGGTTGGAGGATTGGAGGGTTTCAATCATTAGGAATGATAAGGTCAGGGTATGACCGTGGTAGTGAGCAGATAAAGCAGGAGGAGGACCATATCATGGGAGGAGAAGAGGTCAAGGAACTAAGAAGCCAAGAAAGGGGAAGGTTCATTTCCCTGAGTGTTGAACCCATAGGTTGTTGTGCCAGGAGTGGTGCTGGAGTGAGTGACGGTGAGCCAGGCTCCCAAAGTCTTCAGAAGATGAAGGGCTGGTTGAGCTGAGGTTGGTTCATGATCATGACAAGGAAAGGTAGTGAGTAATTTGATTTAATGACAAAAGATTTAAAGCCAACGTAGGGGTGGTGATCAGGAAAAGAGAATGGTCTAGAAGCCTTAGTGAGGGGCAAAAGGACACTGTGGTTAGGCAAGAGAAAAGTCAAGGGCAGTGCCCAGGTCCTCCCATTTGTGGGTGGTGTGCAGAAAACCCAGGTACATCTGTAGGTTGAGAGACAAGAGGGAGGGAGGAGGCCTGGGTCAGTGCGAAGAGGCTGCAGAGAACAGACTTCTCCACTGGAGTTCATGACAGTGCATGAGACACCACAAGACCAGGTAGGTATCTGTGCCTGATACCCAGTGACAAGCTGGGACCAAGGACACCTCGGAAGAGGCCAGTAAGAATTGAGACAACTACCTGTGAACCAAAGGTGCTGCCAGTCTCCGTAAGGATGTGAAATAGCACTTGGCTGCCACTTTGCCTACGGGTAGGGGCAGTGGGGGATGGGCACAGAGAGACTGGCCATGAAGGTTCTTTGGAGGGATTCCTGGAGATACAGAACTGCCCAGAACAGTACTAGTTCTGTATTTTCCAAGCCCAGACCTAGGGTCTTGTGTTTCTCCATTTTTCATAAAATAATAACAATAATTAATAATTTTAAAAGGTGATTTTTATCTTTTTATTCCCCTCCTCTCAACCCCCCACCTCCACCCCAAAGACTAAGGAAATCAGCTACAGGGTTTTCAGGAACAGATTTAAAATGTACTCATTTTAAACATAATTAAAATAATATCTGTTTCTTGTAAAAAACTTAGAAATTAAAAATAAGTATAAAGAAGAAAATGAGCCATACATTAGCCCTCCATCTAGACGTAACCACCCTCAGTGTTCGGGTGTGCATACTCCTCTACGTGCATTGTTCAAAAATGGGATCATACTGGATGTGAAGTTTTACAATGTAAAAAAATCGAATTGTATAGCATAGCAGTTCACTGCTAATTAATATTCTTATACATCAACTTAATGACTGCTTAGGATTTCAGTTCGCCTGTGTACTAATTATTCATCCAATCCCTGTTAGAGAAAATGTAAATTGTTTCCATTTTTCACTGTTAGAAACAACAGCAGGGTGAACGCCATTTCCACTGTATCTTTGTGCAAAGCCATGCTTATTTATTTCTTATGAATAAAATCCTATAATTGGGTCAATTATACCTTAGATGGGTCAAAGGATATGAAAATGTTAAGGTTCTTGATACATGTTGCCAAGCTGTCCTCTGGAAATATTTGACCAGTTTAGTCTCCTCCCCGTGGGATATGATAACGTTCATTTTCCCATACCACCTCTCTTACTATTAGCATTCAAAAGTCTTCGCCTTGGATGACTTGTGGAGATTTCTTCTGATACTTGATTTGTGTTTCCATGGTGAAAATGAGACTGCTTCCATTTGGCTGTTTCTCTTACTTAAGTGGACCGATCAACCTCTGGCAAGAAGGCTTTGGCCACCATTTTTAAGCCACCAGAAGGCGTGGACACAACACGGCATAGGGAAGCCAAGATGGTTTCAAGTCACAAAGTACTGCACTGGGGGCCTTCTCTCTTGTCCTTGGGAGTTACTTATATCCTGGGCTCAAGGCACCTCATCTGATTTCCTTCCAGCTCTTAGTTTCTATGATCCTTTGTCTTCCTGTTTCAGGCAGATTCTTGCCAGGTCACCTTCAGCATTGTGGACGGGAAGGTCAGTCCAAAGTTAAGCGTATTTGGACACAATTCTTCTGCCTCATTATCCTTTCCTTGCAAATGTACATCCTTAATAGAAATTTAAATTCTTTCTTTGCCTTTGTTCAGGCTGATAGAGATCTTTCAATTCAACTCAGGTGATAATTATTGAGCGACTCTATGGTTCGTGACACACTAGGCATCACAGACCCCCATGGCCATTCTCCTTCCGTGGTAAGATCCTTTTCTTTTCCTTCTCTGTAGTAGTCTTGTTCACCCACCGAAGTTTCCTCCTTGGTCTCCTCTCTAGAAGATTCCAAATGTTATGACTGACGTCATCTTCCCACCACAGAGGCAGGGTGATTCACCGGCTGATTCCAAGGCTGATTATTTGATAGTGAGATCACAACAAACAAGAAGCCCTGATCACACGAGTGAGAGGCTCATTCTTTGACAATCTCAGTAATATACGATGCATTGTTTTGACCATAAGCTCACTTTGAAAACAATAGCATGTGGTGAAAAAAAAAAAAAAGACTAGGAACAATGGGGTAACACCTGACAAATGAGGTGATCTGGGGGAATTTTCTGGTTTACACAGCGCTTGCGGGGGCTCCCAAAGCTGAGTCATGTTTTCTCTTGTGCTCAAAGCTCATTTAAGGCTCTTGTGAATGGGACGAGAATGAGTTTAACCAGGGAGGGAAAACATTTTGCCTTTTGAGCAGATTTTTTACCCCTTCATTGGGGACTTGGGAACAAAAGGCTGAATCCTAACAGTGGAAAATGGAGTCTGTTGCTTAATGCAGCATTGGGTACAGTTTATGTTACAATAACCTGATTTTTTATATGCTGTTTATCCACACAGACATGCGTCTGGGAACACACTGATCCACGCACAGATACATGCTCAAATAATGCCACAGTATTTGTAACAGAAACATATGGAGATGGATAGATACATCTATACATACACACATATATAGATAAGATATATATAGATATGCATACATATATATGGATATATATATATGGATATATATATATGTAGATGTAGATATATACACATACACACACACACATATATATACACACATGTTTGTGGGGGTTTTTGAAATGTGGATTGCATTTACAAAGGTTGCATGATGTTGTCCTAGAGAGAGGAGCTTGTGTGGAGCATGGAGATTTCAGTGTCATTCTCTCCTCTCTTTATTTGAAGCACAAGCCACTGATTGTCATTAGCACTGAGCAGAGGCTTCTGTGCCAAAGGGTGACAGAATAGAAGAGTAATCCCCAGTGTCAGCTGCTGGGCATGATACCACAGCCATGCACGCCCTCTGTGTCTCTCTGTTCTGGAAAGTAGAATCCAATGATAAATGTCAATACACTTATGTTGCCACATGGAAGTGAGCTGTAGCTGTCTGGATCACAGACAGAAGCGGCAGATCTCAAGATGCGGGTACCAGATGGCACTGAGGAGCTGGGTGTGCGGCATGGCTGTTGGGGGAGGTTTTATTAGCTGAGAAAAGTGGCCTGGCACCGCTGGGTGCCACCTCTCCCCCTCGGGAGGTGCCTTCTAGAGCACATTATCCAATTTGCTTTTAGATCTCCACTTAGCACACAGCCTCCCCCCTCCTTCATGGACTTATTGGGATGTGTTTGGAGGGGCCTTGGCTAAGGGGTGCCACCAATATCTGTACAGGGGAGGAGAGTGGTGTGGGAGAGAAGCCTTGTCGTTGAGAAACTGTCCCACTGACAAGGCAAAAGGCATTTTTTTGTTTGTTTTTATTGAGTGATGACATGTTTTTCACAGTGTAGTCAGGTTTGAGTGGCAAGTGAGATGTTACCTGCATGGACTTCCCACTTTATGGAGGGCCTGTCTTGGGGAAACTGTTTGGCAGTCCGGCAGCACAGCCAGCTCACTTCCCTCTTTTCTCTCACACAGTGTGAACCCCCGGCCCCTGAAGTCTAGCTTTGGCCACCGCTCACTGACGCCTACTGTTAGTCCGCTCAGCTGCCTGACAAAATGCTCCAGGCTGAGAGCTTATCAACACGACCTATACCTTTCCACTCTAATACGTACAAGTAATAACTAACGATTAATGAGCACTTACTCTTCTCCAGGCGCTGTCCTAAGTGCTTTATCTGTATTAACTCACGTGATCTTTATGACAAGAATATGAGGTAAATGTTGCTAACACCCCCATTTTCCAGATGGAGAAATTGAGGCATGGAACAATTAAGTGATTCACTAAAGACCACACAGCTGGAGATGGGTGGACCCAGGGTTTGAATTCATGTAGAATTTAACTTCAGAATTCACACTTTGAATCACCACTGCGCACTACTTTACCACCATGCCAGCTTGCAGACTGCAGGGCAGTACGTGTTTAGGAGGGCTTTTAGGTAAACCCACTTCTTTATAATTTTTGGAGCCATCCCATACTCTCTTTAGAGTCGATACAAACTCCTCTATTCATTCCAGAACGACTTTAAGCCTCCAGGGTCTACTTTGGATCAGAAATGACTAGAGTCTTGCTACTGAAGATGTAAATGCTGACTAGCATCTACTTGGGAGCTTCTTAGAAATGCAGACTCTCAGCACCAGAGCTACTGAACCAGAGCCTGTTTGCAGCATTAGCAAGACCCCCGGGTGCTTTGGATGCACGTCCAAGTTTTAGAAGTGCTGGTCTGAGTGAGAACTGGAGCTTGAAAGGTGTAGTTCTGAATCTCAACCACAGGTTTCCCGGGAAGCTTTAAAAAGTACTGATGCCTGAATCCCATGCCCAGAGGTTCTGATTGACTTGCAGCCTGAACACTGGGAATTTAAAAAATTCTCCAGATGATTCTAAAATGCAGCCGCGGTTGAGAGCTCCTGCTATGGGGATGCCCTGCCGTCCTCAGCAGTTCCTCAGGGTTCACCCACATCCCCACACCCTCACATCTGCATCTGCCTCTGGGTTTAGGGGATTACAGAAGTCATCAGAACAACCTTCAGAGATAGATTCTCATTTGTTTGCTTTTAATTGTTCAGCGAAGCTAAATAATTCATCCATTGGTTGTTACTCTCTATTAAATGTCAAAACCTGGATTCCTTCATTCAACTCATATTTATTGAGTGCCGAGCTCTATTCTTGGTATTTGGGCTACATCAGTGAACAAAACAGAAAAGATCTCTTACCTTTGCAAATTCGAGGGAGAGGAGCATACAATAAATAACATAATAAATAAGTAAATGATATAATGTGATAGAAAGTGTTCAGTGCTAGGGCATAAAATAAATAAATAAAGATCACGGTAGGGGATTAGGAGTGCCAGGGAGGGTAGGGTGGTGATGGGCAGTTGCAATGGTTAGTTTTCAGTGTCACCATGGCTAGACTATTGTACCCAGTTATTGAATCAAATATTAGTATTTCTGGGAAGGTATTTTGTAGATGTGGTCAACATACACAATCAGTTGACTTTAAGTAAAAGCGATTACCCTTGATAATGTGGCTAGGACTCACCCAACCAGTTGAAGGCTGTAAGAATAAAAATTGAGGTTTCCAGAGAAGAAGAAATTCTGCCTCAAGACTGTAACCTAAACTCTTATGTGAGTTTCCAGCCTGCTCGCTTGCACTACAAATTTTGGATTCAAGACAGGTTAACAACATCAACTCCTGCTTGGGTTTCCAGCCAACTGGCCTGCCCTATGAATTTTGGATGTGCCAACTCCCCATTCCTTAAGATAAATCTCTGGAGAACCCTGACTGATACAGATTTGAAAAGATATATACACTCCAATGTTCATAGCAGCACTATAACAATAGCCAAGACATGGAAAACAACCTAAATGCTCATCAACAGAGGTCTGGATAAAGAAGCTGTAGTATATTTATACAATGGAATACTACTTAGCCATAAAAAGAATAAAATAATGCTGTCTGCAGCAACATGGATGGATCTGGAGATTGTCATTCTAAGCGAAGTAAGCCAGAAAGAGAAAGGAAAATACCATATATCACTCATATGTGGAGTCTAAAAAAAAAAAAGAAAGAAAGAAAAACAAAGACACTAATGAACTCATCTCAAAAGAGAAACAGTCTCACAGACATGGTAAAGAAGCCTATGGTAACTGGGGGAGAAGGAGGTGAGAAGGAATAAATTGGGAGTTCGAGATTTGCAAATATTATCTACTATAGATATAAAAAAGATTAAAAAACAGATTTCTTCTTTATAGCACAGGGAACTATATTCAATATATTGTAGTAACCAATAATGAAAAAGAATATGAAAAGGAATGTATGTATGTACATGTATGACTGAAATATTATGCTGTACACCAGAAATTGACAGACTGTAACTGACTGTACTTCAATAAAGAAAAAAAACTATCTTGAAGATATTATTGGTAAAAATAGACATTAAAGGCAATTTTGGTGAAGATTCAGAAAGAAATGAGAACTGTAGAGAAAGATTCTGTTGTCTCAGAGAATACAAATATTGTCAGGACCAGAATGTCACTACAGATATGAATGTTAAAGGTGCTTCTGGTGAGGTCTCAGGTGGGAATGAGGATTATGTTATTGAATATTGGAGGAAAAGTGTTCCTTATCAGAAAGTGGCAGAAAACTTGGCTCAATTCCAGATGCCAAGGGACTTTGGGCCAGCATATTATTTTAATGTAAAATAGGATTGGCTGCAAATCCAAGCCTGTGGGCTCTGTATAACTGATGCTTTTGTCCTCATAATTAATAATTCATGAACAGAGTGGAGAAGGGAGGTAGAGCAGGGTAGTGGTTAAACATCATGATGGTTAATTTTAAGTGTCAATTTGACTGTGTGCCTAAATATTTGGCCCAACATTATTCTGGGTGTATCTTTGAGGGTGTTTTTGGACAAGATTAACATTCAATTGGTAGACTGAGTAAAGCAGATTGCCCTAAACGGAGGGTGGGCCTCATCTAATCAGTTGAAGGCCTGAATAGAGCAAAAATGCTGACCCTCCCATGAGTGAGGAAGAATTCTTCCTGCTTGTCTGCCTTTGAACTGAAACATCAGCTTTTTTCTTGCCTTTGGACTCAAACTGAAGCATTGACTCTTCCTGAGTCTCAAGCTTGCCAGCCTTTGGATGGAACTGCACCATTGGATCTCCTGGTTCTCAAGCCTCCAAACTCAAACTGGACCTAACCACTCATTCTCCAGGATCTTCAGCTTTTGACTCACCCTGAAGACCTTAGGACTTGCCTGCCTGCATAATTGCATCAGTCACTTTCTTATAATATATTTCTTTAAACACACACACACATTCACCCAACTGGTTCTGTTTCTCTGGAGAGAAATACAAGCTTGTTTACTTTGTGGTTAACCTTCAGTTCAAACATCAGCTTCATCACTTACTTAATCAAGGGGCCTTGGGCCAAGTATCAACCTCTCTAAACTTCAGTTTCCTCAACCATAAAATGAGGTCATTGGCAGAATTTCAATGACAATGATGCAAAGTGACTACAAGATAATCCTTGTACAACATTACAGCTGATCTTAATCAAGTTCTTAATAAACATTTAAAATTTTCATTAGGGGTATTATCTCAGGAACAGTTTTGGAGATGTTAAAGTCAATATTGGGTCTTTCATTAACCAGCTGTACCACCTTGGGTATGCTGTTTATCTGGGCCTGTTTTCTCATTGTAAAATGGCATATGCTTAGAACAGGGCTACTCAAAGTGTGGTCCACTGTCTGCTGGCCATTTGTGAACTGTTACTGGCCAATGATGAGGAATTCAGATGCACAGCTAGTAGGTGTTATTTAAAGACTTCCATATCAACTTGACCAAATAATTTCATGGCTTTTGAATCTAATAATAAAAAGTTTGGGCTTGTATTTTACATCTCTGTCTTTTTATTTTATTATTCTAATAATTTATTTTTATTATATTTTCAAAGGTTTCACAATTTACAACAGCTTAGAGGAAGAAAAAGCCAAGAACTAGTCCTTCAGCACAGATTGTTAGAGGACTTTGAGATCAGTGCCTCTTCGATTTCAGTGGGCAAAGAGGTCCACCTGTTAAATGTGCAGATTCTGACCCAGCAGGTCAGGGAGTAGGGTGGAGGGTCTGCGTTTCTGACAGGCTCCTGGGTGATGCTGATTTGCTGGCCCGTAGGTCACTCTGCGTGGCAAGGCCTAGGTAAGTCCTATTACCACAGACTGATTGTCAATACTCTACCATTTTACAGAACAGAATTACAGAAACATGAGAAAATTAGGGTGACCTCGGAGGTCTTCCAAATCTGTCCTTTCTTTGGGACTTTTACATATTTTGTTCAATTTATAAGAGGGTTTTTCCCTAATATTTTTGGGTTTTTTGTTTGTTTTTGTTTTTTTAATTGAAGTATAGTTGAGATCTGCAGATACTAAAAGGGTTTTAATACTGTAATTCAGGGATGGTCCACAGGCTGTTTTCCATTTTTAACTAGAAATTTCGAGGTGAAGATAACGCTACTTGGATCACTAAGTCTTCTGCATCAGGATGATAGGAATGCATTTTTATATAGTTTGATTTGGACCAATGACTTCTTAAAGAGACAAATTATTCAGACCGGATGAGCCATCACTCCAGGCAGAGCATCTATCCTCTGGAAGGCAGGGATCTTGTTTAGCCATCAAAGGGCCCTTGTGCTTGACTCTCAACATGGCTATTGGACTTGACCTTAAAGAGGAGAATATAAGGACCCAAAGGGAAGTGTTACTGAAAAGTGACTAACGAAATGCCTTAAACGTATATACATGGGGGCAGGAGAGGAAGGGGTTGTCACCCTCTTCTGCAAGAATGCGAGTGAGCCTCTGTAACAGGAAGGAGCAGGAGGTGGGGACGGTGCTACTGGAGGCTGAGCAGTGGCAGGGAGGTGCCCGGCAGAAGCTATATCCACAGTACCTGCCTAGGGTGCAAGAGAGAGCAAATACCCTGGCCTCTCTCCTATCTTCCAATCCTTTATGCCTCCCATTGGTGAAAATCAACTGGCAAGCAGATGGCAATGATCTTGAGTTTTGCCATCTGTGGATGTCGGCCTCCTGGAGCCCAGAACAAGACAGGGAATGGTGGAAAATAGACTGAGACAAGCACAGGGAGAATAACCAGCATAGACCGCACATTCTATAACCCGATCCCCTCGATCTCAGGATTCTCATAAAATTTCACACACACACATACATACGTTGGAAACCACCGCTGGACATTCACACACCACACTGAGCTGGGACCAAATGATACAGGTCATGCAAAGCAATGGAGGAGTCGTCAGGGTTGAGCTGGTTCAATCCAAGATGCCTTTCTGGAGGGAGTGGCTTTGAGGTGACCGCAAAAGGAGATAAGAGACATGAGTTTGGGGAAAAAAGAGAGAGAAAGGCACTTGAGGCAGAGTCTGAATAGCTTGTAAGTACAAAGAGGGATCATTGGAAACGAACGCCAAACAAGCCAGTTGGTAGAAGGCATCAGATCCTGATTTGAATGGTATAGGGGAGCAACGGCTCTTGAGAATAGGGGCATAGCATGATATAGACAGAGAAAATTTACTACTAATAATAATGGCTGTGCATTGGGTACATTAGAGATAAAATCATCTTCCGTTGTAATTTTTCACACACATCATGTCATTTATGCCTCATGTCAACCTGAGAGGGGTGGTAATATAATCACCTTCATCTTATAGAAGGAAAAACTGAGAGCGAGAGAAAAACTCCTTGGCCAAATGAGGCAGACTATGTTATTATTCAAAAATATTTTCTGTCCCTCCCGTGGGAATTCTCTTTATTGGCTCCTCCCTACCAGACAACTTTCTGACTATACTTGTCCCATTGACATCCAGCTTGGTTTCGTGACTGCCTTTGGCCAATGAAATGTGAGTGAAGATGATAATTATCAATTCCAAGCAGAACCTTTACAATCCAGTGCTCTTTTCCCTCTGGGTAGAGGCTGCCCTGTAAGCCTGGGTCTTAGCATGAAAAGGACCTGAACACCTCAAAAGCCAATAACCCACAGAGGACCTGTAATGAGAGCAAGAAATGTTTGCTCTGGTATTATATGTCATTGAGGTGCGGGCGTCATTTGTTAAAGCAACATAACCTAGCCTAGCCTGACTGATTAACCAGGGATACCGGTTTCCCCCTGGTTGCTGTGTTCAGAATACTTATTCCTAGTTTTCATTGTATTTGGCCTCCCTGTCATATTTAATGCTAGATCAGCCCTTCCTTCAGGAGGTCTTTTCCTTCGTGGCTTCTCCTGGTTTTCCTCCCACCCTGTGCCTGCTACTTCTTGGGTTCTCTTGAGATGCCTCTGCTTCCGCTCCCTCCTTCAATGTTGATGTTCACCAAAGTTCTGCCCTTGCATCCTCTTATCTGACACATACTCCCTGGGCAATGACATGCATGCCCCTGGCTTTATCAGTAAGTGGGTGAGTCCTGTGAGAAGTGGGGTGAGAAGCAGAGGCACCTTTTACTTAGAGCTTTGATACCAGAGCCATGGGAGAATATCAGATCTTGCCTAAGAGAGAGTGAGGGGAAGCTTAAGGGCATTTTAATGGGTCACTAGAACAAAGAAGCTCAAGGTGAGCAGAGCTATGGAACCAAGTGAGGTTGGAGGACTGAGCAGGCTGAGAGTGAGCGTGAGCCTGCCCTTCACACACCTCCGTAGTGTGTTGGAGGCAGTGCTGAACCACAGCTCTCAGAAGTCCTGGACAACGTCTGGGTGGTTGGTAGTGCCAGGAGGTGGGAAAGATGGAGAAGGAAGTGGTTTGTTCAAATTATCTATTTCTTCTTGATTAAGTTTTGGTAGACTGTATGTTTCTAGAAACTTGCCCATTTCTTCTAGGTTGTCCAATTTGTTGGCATGTAGCTATTCATAGTATTCTCTTTTTTATTTTTTGTGTAGCTGTGGAATTGGTTATTACTTATCCTTTTTTCTTATAATAACCTATAATGAAAAAGAATATGAAAAAGATATATATATGTATAACTGAATCACCATGCTATACACCAGAAACTAACATGACATTGTGAATCAACTATACTCAATTAAAAAAAAAAAGGAAAGGATAAGAAGCATAGATAGCTATAACTAATTACTTCGAAAAAATTTTTCAAATTTGTTTTGAAGTTAGGTTTTGATTGGACGAGTTAAATTCTGCAATGGCTGGGTGGGTGAACTCACGTATGGTCTGCAAGTGAGGGCAGCGCAGGTGTGCTGCAGTGAGAAGTTGGCATCTCCTCTTGCCTGTGTCCTGGTACACAGCAGATGCAGACATGGAAGGCTTTAATGAGTACCTCAAATTGAGGATGACCCGAAATGGTCTCGTTCCTCCTTGCCAGCCCCAGTATCTTCTTCCTTCGGTATTCTGGCTCTCAAGGGGTATTTGGAAATGTGGGGAGTCACTTTTTAGATGTCACAATGACTAAGGAATGCTACTAGAATTTTGTGGATTGGGCCAAAGATGCCAAACATTTAAAAATGCACAAGAAAGTCCCACATATAAAGAATTTTCTTGTCCAAAGTGCCACTAGCACCTCTATTAAGAAACACTATATGAATGTCATCATTGGCTGTCCGATTACCCAAGAAAGAACCCTGAAAGTCATCCAAGATCCCTTTGCTCTCTTCTGCCCTCACCTAGCTAAGCTATCAATGAGTTTTATTAATTACACCTCCTAAATGTCTCTCCAGTCAATGTCCTTCTTTTCATTCCCACCGTCTTACATTGGCCTCTAAGTCTTCCTCTTCTACACTGCTTCTACACAGAAGATGCCACTAAATATCTGTTGAATAAATGAATTTTAATTCCCTCTACTGCTTTTTCTTCCATAGTCAGAGTGAGAATTCGAGAATGCATGTCTGATCAGGCTACTCCTGGTATTAAACCCTCACTTGCTCCCCACCATCTTCAGGGTGAAAATCAAACACAGCCCCTTGCCTCACCTTCTAGCCTCATCTACCTTCTTCCATGAGAACATTCACTCCAGCTTTGTAGAACCGTCATTGATAACCTCTGACCGTTTTTGGCTTTGTATGTTCTGTTTTCTAGGCCAGAAGTACTTTTCTTCCCCTTTCTTGAATGGATGACTCATAATTCTGGACTTAGTCAAAGTGTGATTTCCTCTGGGAAGGTGTCCCTGGCTGCCCCTCCCACCAACAGCTGGACTGGCTCTTCACTGCACCTCCCTGACATCTTAACCACACACCTGCATCATACCGTGCAGATGTTGCCGTTTTCCACACCCTTCATCCCCACTAGACCATGGGATCCTTGCCGCTTGCAGGCAGGCACTGTGCATTTCATTTCTCTGTCTCCCATGTTTCACACAGTCCTTGATCCATAGTCCCTCAATCAGTGCTTCTCACATCTGTGAAGAAACTAACCAAGGCCACAGGGTCAATATATGGCCAAGCTGATCTCCATCAGGTCTTCAGCCTCCAGCATGCTCCATTGTCTCTCACAAAACTTAGAAACCGGAGAATCAGTCACTGGATTGGTGCATTCATTCTGGAATAACAGAATATTAGTGAAACTAGAAAACAACGAGTATAGTTCATTCAACTTTCAAAATGTCTATTGAGTACCTCCTCTGTCCAGGAACAGAGACAAGAAGTATTCTGATGGAAAGTGCACGAGATCTAAAGGCTGGATATTGCGTGGCTGTGTCAGGTGAAGGAGCGTCACTGGGGAGCCCCAGAGTCAAGCGGGTACCACCTTAAGACCGGGTTCAGGCGGGAGGTGCCTGGCCTCAGGAATTTAGTAAGTTGAGTAAGGTTGGTCACCACCAGAAATAGCCCCCAGGGACTCCTGCACAGCCAGCGTTCCATTCTCTTCCCCTGTTACTCTATGGGAAATGGAGAGGAGCCACCAAAGGAAAAATATCTAGGTGGCGTAGCCAAGTTTCCTCCCACTTCGGTCATCAGCCAGAAAAAAGAAGCTGGTGTTCCAGGAGGAAATCTTGGATTAGAACTCCTTGTTTATCAACAGCACCACCTGGTACAACTTTGGCCACTGGTTTCTGTTAAAATGGGAACGGGAGCAAAATAAATAGCAGCTTGTCATTTCAAACACCTGGAGAGGAGGGGCGGGGAGGGGAAGTCAGCAAGATAGGGGCCCAGGGGTCATAGAAAATCCAAGACTTGGAGTCTTGATCATGTCTGCGTTGTGGGAACTGCATCTTCCAGTTCATGGCCCCACTGGGACTCCTTCAAGGGCGAGCAGGCAGGAAGCAGGAGTGCAGAAGCCAAGATTCAGGGAGTACTCTGACCTGCAAACATCGTGGGGTCTTCCTGCCTTCTGCCTGGATCGCCACAAGTGACCTTAGTGGCTTAAAAAGCCATCTTGGAGTTGTTACAGGTGCTGGGAAACAGCAGGATGATGGCAAACCAGGGTGAGCATGAAGCCCAGTCCTTATTATGAACTGAGCTCTGGAAAAGGGACGGATGGCTTTGCAGAGAGTCACTAACATGGAAATGTGCAGATGAAGAGTTAACGAGAGTCAGGCTGAGCTGCAAAACATCAACCCCTATTTTAACGTTCATTTTGATTTCCTCAGTCAAGTTTTACTAGGACAATGGGACACATGATAAAATGGATTTCAGTGCAAAAAAATAAACTTCTAGTCACTAAATATGTTGCTTTTGGAAAGTTTGTGTTTATATGATTTTTTTTCTCCCTACAAAATTCATGATCTCAGGTCAGTTTGGTTACTCAAATTGGGACAAAGAACACAGCATTTCAATTTTTTTGTGCAAGACAAACTTAGGAAAAACAGCTCTCTTTACTAAAACTTTAAAGTTATGAACATTAAAATTATTTTAAAATTAATTTAAATGCCTTCTTATTTGTTCTGAAGTTTCTGGAGATTGAAGCTCACATGTGAGGCTGGGATCTGGCTTAGCCTGGCTTTGGGAATCCGCTCCTACAGGCTTTCTCTCTGTGCTTCCTCTTACAGAGGGTTTAACTCCCCTGAGAGTCAAAATTAAGATCTAAGCAAATCACTGCAAAGCCTTTTTCTAGGGTCTAAGAAAAGAAAACATTCTTAATAGAAAACTACAAGAAGGGGGTTAGTTACTAGCTAAATGAGCGTTGAGTTGGCCCTTTAAAAGTCAGGGGGAAAATGAGGGCCTTGCACTGTCTGACCAGGTTTCACAGTGGTGTCAGTAGTAAGCAAATACAGAGAGTCTTAAGTATTCTTAAGCGGAAGCTCAATTAAAAAGACAAACCTTGGAACAGGCTTTGTTGAAGGCCGAGAGATTTAGATTCTGCCAGTCCAGGAAGGAAGGGATTCCAAAGATAAAGGGCATCCATTGCAAACATCTTGTTTCCAACTCCCGGGAGTTCTCCATCAGGAAATGAACAGCAATGTGCTGCTTCGCTGGGGGAGAGAGAGAGGGACTGTCTCTAAGACAACATTAGCACGAGCCCCTAGAATCCAGGTGTTTTGGTTTCCAAAATCTCCAGGGAGAGTCTATGTCCCTCAAATGCTAAATACGTGAAATGGTTGAAAAGATAGTGTTTCCAATGCACTTTGTTTTGCAAACCTTTCCTTTTACCTTTTTATTTAAAACTTAACTTAGTTTCATTCTTTGGTCCAGACTTTGCCATAATGACAGGTCCAGATGTGTAGGCAAGAAAATTTAATTGCTGGGGAAATGCCAATTCTTAGGTGAAGAGCCACGTGATATGAAGTTGTCTGTTCCTCAGCACAATGGTTCTCTTTGAGCAGGTTTGACGATGTGGTCTGAGGAATGCCTGGTTTTGAGCATGACTAAATCCTGACTATTGCATGTGATCTTCGCCCTGGTGTTGGAGAAGGAGACAGACTTACTCCTGTGTCTGGACTTGCCTCGAGAGCAGCTGTGTGCAGCACCCCGGAGGTGAATGTTTGGATACTGGAATGAAATGGTTGATTCAGGAATCACAAAACGAAACAGCACAAGCAGTGGTGGTCAAGACTCATTTGAAAGGGGAAACAAGAGAATTATGCCTGAGGCAAAGTATAGCAGAAACTGAGCGAGAAGTCTCTCCTGTACAGCGTACTGGACACAGGTACCTACCCTGGAGTCTGCCTCCTGGGTTTGAATCCCGTGTATTAGCTGTGTGGCTGTGGCAAGTTACTCAGCCTTTTTTGTCTTGGTTCATATTAACTGTGAAATGGAAAGAAATAACAGCGCCCACCTTGTAGGGTTAACTAAGGGTTAACTGAATTAAAGCATGTGAATATCGTTCACACCCAGGGTGAAGGTCATCAGCAGAGAGCCAGAGCTTAACCACGAACACCTAACGTTATACACTCCCTAGGCTGCATCATCACACCTGCTCATAAGGTAATCGTTGTGCCACTTTCTAGCTGTGTGACCTCAGGCAAGTTACTTGACCTTTCTGGGCCTAGGTCCATTCTTTTGTAAAATTGTATAGAATTGAGAGAATTAAAGGAGATAACATTTGTGAAGTGCTTAGAAGAGCACCTGGCCCACAGTAAGCACTAGATGATGCTTATTAAATAAACAAGACTGTGCCTGGAACATCTAAGAGTTTAATATGTATTAGCTATGATTTTAAACATGGTCACCTTCAAGGAGAACTTGGTTCTGTTCTGAGCTCTTAGCTAGAATGAGAACTTGTGAAGTCACACCAGGGAATAAAGGCAAGAGAAAGTGCCTGTGAGTGTATGCTGGACAGGGGGTGGGAGAATGATAAAACATCTCTTTGAAGATTATCCATTACTGTGCATAATAATCCCCTTCCCAGTGTGGTAGGAAAATAAAATGTAGGCCCAAGGCAATATCAATTAATATTACTTATAGCCATGTCTTCATTACGATTAAACAATTAATTTTTCTAGCACCACTGCAAAGAATCGGGGACTCACAGTGTAGAATTACTGGACCTTTGCATATGATGATGGCGTTTCTGTAATGTTTCATCTGCTTTGATCCTGAAAATGTTTCCCTTTTTATTCGGTTTTAATAGAGCTCCTTCTGCAGATCGGGAAGTAAATGCAAAGTTAATGCAAAGTTGTCTTGGACAAAATTGAGCCACTGAAGCGTGTCTTTTGAAATACAAAGTTATTTTTTTAAATGATAAAGAAACCATTGGTCTAGACCAAAGGTAGAGTAGCAGGAGACATCGCCCCTCTTTTCTCTGACTTCACCTCAAGCTCGGGAAGGTAGTGAGTCAGGGAAACGTCACCCACAAGGAGAAGGAGGTGGCGGTAGGACTCCTTCCCTGTTGGTAGGTAGGTAGCCTAAACCTTTCCTTCCAGGTCTCCATGACTGCGTTTGGTCCTTCCACTTTATAACACTCTAGCAGTGTCCTCAGAATCAGTTTTTTCCTCCTGGTGTGTCCAAACAGGTCTGTCTCCTGGGCTTCCAGGCAGCCCTCATCAGCCACAGTACCACTCCCAGGAAGGTTCTAAAGCCTTGTCTGGCTCTGCAGAGCAGTGTGTTGTGACCCATTCGTATTGTCTCCCACAGGCAGAGGTGATGATGGCTGAGGGGTGGCTGCACATTTCAGTTTGACTTTTCTGCCTCAATTCCTCTCTTGAAGTGAGAGACAGAATTACAAAGAAGTTCCAGCTGAGAGATTTGGCGTATATTTCTCAAACTCTCTTAAGACTCAATCCTCATCTTTAAAATGGAGAAAATAGTGAGGGAGAGTATAGCTCAGTGTAGAGTGGGTTCAATCCCCAATACCTCCACTAAAAATAATTAATAAATACACTTAATTACCCCCTTCAAATAAATAAATTTAAAAAAATTTAATGAACAAAATAATAGTAACAGCAACAGTATTAATGAATCCATCCAGGTCTGTTGCTGGGAGCTTTGCGTGTATTAACTCAGCCTTCACAACAGCTTATGAGGTAGGGTTATTGTTAGCCCTTCCTGCAGATGAAACTGAGGCTCAGAATAATGGTCCCAGCTGGGAAGTGCCTCAGCATCCTCTTTTAGGATATGGCCTCTTTCGTGTGCACACGAAAGCACTCAGTATATGTTACCCCTTTTGCTTTTACTTCTGGGTTATAAGAACTTCTGGAAAGCAAAGGAATCCGTACAGGAAACAGACAGGAAATGGGTCAGTGGATTCTGTTGCATATTCCGTCTCAGGTCACTTTGAAAGAGGATATTAACACTTAGGTGAAGTCCACAGGCAAATCTCTTCAAGCCATGTTTCCTGCCTGCACAACCTCAGACAGTTTGCAGAGCACGCATATGGTGTTATTGCTGTTGATCCTCACAGCTGTGATACAGACAGAGTCCTTGGTCTTTATAGGGGACATTTGTATTTTATTAAAAGATGGCACAGCCAGCATGAGGACTCTTGCTACCACCCTATACATTGCGTCTCTCCAGCTCAGTGGTTCTCAAAGTGTGGTCCCTAGATCACAGCATTGCAGCACTTGGGAACTTGCTAGGTGTGAAAAATTTCCAGCTCTGCCCAGACCTACTGAATCAGAAACTCTGGGAAGGGGGCCCAGGAACCCACGTGGTGACAAGCCCTCTACCTGATTCTGACACCCACTCAAGTTTGAGGACCACTGCATTATTCAAACCTCTTGTAAGAGGAAAAGTTGCAGGCTGTTGGGATAACGTGAGGTGGAAGCCCCATAAAAAGACTGGCAGGACCCTCAGGCAGGGCCACTTCTCTCCTGCCAGCACCATCCGGTTCCCTGGCCCAGAGGCTCTCTCTCACTTTTTGCCTTCTGAAACGGCTTTCTTCTAGGAAAGTGGAACTTACCCCTAAAATTCTATTGGTTCCCTGAGCTCACTCCTGATTGGTTATTTCCTTCACTCCTTATTGATCCATTTCCCTAACTTCTGATTTGTCCATTTTTAGTACTTTATTTGCATGGAGCTCACTCCTGATTGGTCCATTCTACAAAGCTTGTTCCTAATTAGTCAACTTTTGTTATACCTTATTTGCATATGATGTTGCAAAGTGTAAACTGGCAGCCTATAAAAGCCTGTGTAAACCTACAGATGGTCCAGAGCTTGGGGTGTTAACTCCTCTGGACCCGCTGGCATAATCAGCCTGAGTTCTCCAACTCTCTGAGTGATGCTTGGTCTCTTGCCTGGATCCAGGTTGCTGTCACCACTGAGCTGTAACACATTTTTCTGCAACAAACTAACTAGAGAAATTGATGATGTCTACTCTGAAAGAGACAGGGCAGGTTTGTTTAGTGCTGCTGTGATGGGTTTCCAATAAACTTAAGAGCCCTTCTAATTTGACTGGGGAGACATTTCCAACCACTCGAGACAGTCAGGCAGAGAGACCAAAGGCCCATCCACGCCCACTGAGTGGGACGGGAGAAAGTCTTATATTGGGTGGATGAAGTTGGAGTTTTAGGAGGCCACTAAATGTATTTTTCCCTCCTGAGTTTGAGGAATAAGAAAGAAGGATTAGATAAAATCAAACTTTATTACTAATAAAGACCAGAGTGGAGAATATGTGTATTCCAGCTTTTGGGGGTTTTTTGTTTTGTTTTGTTTTTGGTTTATAATAAACCACCCTAAATCAGTGCCTACAAATAACACCAGTCATTTATTTGCTCACGGTGAGAATTGGCTGGGCTCACCTAGGTGAGTTTCCTTCGGGTCTCTTGTGTGGTTGCCGTCAAATGGTGGCAAGGGTGGAGGGGTGCACTCGATCCCATGTCTAGCACCTGGGCTGGAAAGACTCCAACAGCTGGGTTGGAACAGCCTCTCTCCCCTCGTCCCATATGCTCTCTCCATATGGTGACCTCAGTGTCCCTGGACATCTTTCACGGTGACTGAAGGGTCCCAAAGTGCTTACTCCAAGAGAAGCTAACAGAAGCCATGTGGCTTTTTAACACAGCCTCAGGAGCCAGACTGCACCACTTCTGCAGTGTTCTATTTATGAAGGCAGCCACAAAGTCCCAGCTAGCTTCAAAAGGAAAGGACACAGACTCCACCTCTGGATGGGAAGAATGCCAAAAAATTTGCAGACATGTTTTAAAACCACCACAGTGTGCCACCACCTGGGTCTCTAATACCCTCTCCTCTGAATTGAACTTCACTCCAAGTCATCATCTGACCGCTTGCAGGGACAAAGACTGGCACAGGAAACTTAGAAAACGCCTCTCTGTGGGCAGGCCCAGCTGCACTAGAGCGCAGGCTCAGTTTCATTTTCAAAGTCACTGATCAGGTAAGTTGCTGCTGAGTTGGGGGAGGGGGTGGGAGAGGTCAGGAGTCTTACACTGGAAGATTATTTCCACAGGAGATGTGAGGTCAGGGAAGAGGGATTAATTATCTCCTGATTCAGTAGGTCTGGGCAGAGCCGGAAATTTTTCACATCTAGAGTGGAGAGAATGCCTTTCGTTTTTAAGCTTTCAAGCAGTTAAGAATTTTGATTCCTAAATGTTATTTGTATATTCAGTTGCAGAATAACTTAACATCTCTGGCAATTCTTTTCCCCAAAGGGAATCTGCATGTTTTGTTTTAAATATGTGTCCACTGTATTTCTTTGTTTGTTTATTTTCTTGCTTGCTTAGTTCCTCCTCATTTCAAACTGCCTTTAAAAAATTAACAACTTTATTGAGAGAGAATTCACATACTATACATTTCACTCATTTGAAGTGTACAATTCAGTGGTTTTTAGTATTTTGACAGATACATGCAACCTTCAATCAGCACAGTTGATTTTGGAGCATTCCATCACCTTGAAAAGAAACCCTATACACTTAAGCTATCACCTCTTTGTCCTTCCTCCTTCCGTCTTCCCCAGCCCTAAGCAACCACTAATTTACTTTCTGTCTTCCTAGATTAGGGCGTGCCATCTAAATGGAGTCACATACTAGGTTGTCTTTTGTGTCAAGCTTCTTTCTCTTAGCAGAAGGTTTTCAAGTTTCATATATGTTGTAGCATGGATCTACACTCCGTTCCTTTATGGCTGAATAATATTCCATTGTATAATGGCAAGTCACAGTTTGTTTATTTATTTATCAGTTGATGGACCTCTGGGATGTTTTCACCTTTTGACTGCAAACATTCTTGTACATGTTTATATGCAGACATGTTTTCTTTCTCTTATGTGTATACCTAGGAGAGGGTCTTGTAATAACTCTATGTTTAACCACTTGAGGAACTATCCAACGGTTTCCCAAAGTGGCTGCCCCACTTAGATTGCCATCAGGAGTGTATGAGGGTTCTGGTCTCTCTACATACTCGTCAGTACTTGTTATTATCTGACTTTTTAATGCTAGCCTTCCTAGGGGCTGTGAAGTGATATTTCATTGTAGATTTGTATTTCCCTAATGACTAATAATGTCAAACATCTTCATATATTTACTGGCTATTTTTATATCTGTCTTATTTGGAGAAATGTTTATTCAGTTCATTTTCCCATTTTTAAATTGGGTTATTGATCTTTTTTCTGTTGAGTAGCTCTTTATATATATAGATATGTTTCTTATCAGATACTTGCAAATATTTATTCTCATTCTTTTCAACTTTCTTGATAATGTCATTTGAAGCACAAATATTTTAATTTGATGAAAGTCTAATTTATCTCTTTATCTATCTTTTCTTTTGTGGCTCATGCTCTCAGTGTCTCATTTATGACTCCATTGCCAGATCTGAGATCATAAAGATTTATCCCAATATCTTCTTCTAAGAGTTTTACAGTTTAGCAGCTCTTATATTTAGGTCTTTGATGCATTTTGAATTAATTTTGTATATGATGTGAGGTAAGGTTTCAACTTCATTCTTTTGCATGTAGATATCTAGTTTTTCCGGCATCATTTGTTGAAAAGAATTATTCTTTTCCCATTGGATGATTTTTGGACCCTTGTTGAAGGTCAGTTGACCATAGACACATGGTTTATTTCTGGGCTTGCAATTCTGTTCTACTGATCTGCATGTCCATCCTTACACCAGTACCACACTCTTGATTACCACTGCTTTGTAGTAAATTTTTAAGTTGAGAAATGTGACTCCTCTTTGTTCTTTTTTTTCAAGATTGTTTTGATTATTCCCCTAAAGTCAGGCTTGGAATTCTTTGAGCAGAGAATTTCAGTTCTCAAGCACTCTGATTGTGATCTGGAAGTGGAGAATAACACTGGCTGGGGGTGCACACATCATGTTGGCCCTGTGGGAACTGATGTATCTGTAAGAGGGCTGGAGCTGGGTCTCCTAAAGGGTGGGTCCCAGTGGAGGGCCCTCTTGTCTGGGTCTAAGTGGTGCTATGCCACTTCCTGGCAGAAAATTCTTAAGTCCTATCCTGCAGCCCACTGAATTGTGTCTAAACTCTTCAACTTAGTACACAAGTTCTATTAAAACCCGATTTCAGCCAATTTTCCCATCTCTTCTCATTCCTCCATGAACTTAGCACTTCCTAAACCTCTGGGAAGAATTAATTGCTTTCTCATGCTTTGATGACCCTCAGCCTTACTCTTAAATGTACTTCCATTAAAGCACATATGACGTTGAATTATTATTATTTGTTTGCATATCTGTCTTCCCTACAAGCTAGTAAGCAACTTGAGGTGGATTTGTGGTCTTTTGTCTGCACAGAAGCCATTTTTTATTCAAGGAATAGCACCCCCTTCGTCTTCGGAGACTGTTCCTCTCTCTCTCCTCTGTTGTAATATTAGATTTAAGCTGATGTCCAGACTCATCAAATTGTACATATTAAATATGTGCAGTTCTTTGCATATCAATTATACCTTAATAAATCATTTTTTTTTGGTCAAGATTGCTGGCCCTGCTCCTGTAGCCACAGTGTCTGGCAGTGTATGACATACACTGGGCCAATCAAGTTCTTTCCAAGGACTTTCGAACATGCAACTGTGTGGAAAAGCTTTTTTCTCTTCAGTGGCAAATTAGGGAAGGTGGAACCTAGAGTTCTTGGTTGTTACGGTGTCAGTTTCACAGGGAGTTGCCAAAAGAGAAATCAAGCTGAGATAAGAGATGAGAAGAAACATCTGGAAAGCACTCAAGGCTGTTTCATGTCGTCTCAGCCATTTCTGTGGTTTGGATATGTGAGTCAATGAAATCTCCCTTTTGCCTCAGCTAATTCAAGTTTGATTTTTGTGATTTGCCTCCCAAAATGTTCTGGGAGGCTTTCCTCCAGGGTGGAGGCCAGGGTATGTTCATTTTTATGTGTCCCAAAGTCTAGCATAGACCCTGGCACAGAGTAGGCACTCAAGACATTTATTTATTGCTTTAAAGCAAAACATAAATTGGCTGAATTAAAATTTATTCAGAAATGTGCTGGTCAGTCTAAAATGTCCAGAAAGCATCATGTTACTGAGGTACATTGGGAGAACAAGAGCTTGATGGTTTGTACAGTTAAATATGGGGACAAAAAAAAACAGTGAAAAGTAAAACAATTTCAGAAAAAGAATAAATGTGTTGCCAACTTGGCAAAGTGAACTACAGCAAGCTAGAAATATTTGTTTGCTTTCCCTCTTCTAGCTTTCAAACCAAAACTTCCTTTTATAAAATATAAAGCTTCCTTTTATAAAGTGATATACTTATGATTTTGCTTATGAAAGATGGAAGCTAGAGAGTTTAACTTCTCTCCTGGAGCCCTGTTGTAGCTCACCAGCCCAGTTCGGGCTTTAGAGGGCAGGGGAAGAGGATAAAGTGAGGGTGGAGATCTGGGATGACCTTTACCAACTCACAAGAGCAATTACTTATTCCCGAACAAGAATGGAACCTTCACTGTACCTCTCCTCAGGCATTCAGTGAAAAGAAGCCTGGCTATAAAAAAGTGGCAGGAAGAATGCAGCCACATCTTCACCAAGCAGGTCTGGCTGGTTTAGAACCGTGTGTTTTGCCAACTCAAATGGTTGTACCAACAATAAGGTCACGAAGTGTCCACCCATTGAGAAAACCAAGGTTCATTTATTCCCAGAGCTGGATGGAACCTCAGAGGTCATGTGGTTCAGCCACCATCTGCTGTCTGATTATCTCCATCGTGTCCTTGAATTAGTTTCCAGTTCCTTCTTGAACCCACCTACGAAGAGAGACCTGGGTCTCCAGACAGCCAGTTTCATCTATGAACCGTTAGAAAGTTCTTGTTGTTCTAAGCTGAAAGCCATTTGAAGAAACTTCCTGCTATTGATTCACATGGCCTTGCTTAAGTCCTTGGAAAAGAAATCTAGTCCCTCTTCCAGATGAATTCCTCCCTCCTTCTGTCCTTTAGATACTTGAGGCAGCTACCACGTATTTTTAGGCAAAACATCCCAAGGTCCTTTAGCAGTTCCTCAGAGGACGCTAGGGCTTTAATCTTCTTTGGGCAGGCACTGGGACACGTAGCAATTAGGCGCAAAGGACATGCGGCCAGACAGGACCAAGTCACAGTTCTTGCTCCTCAGTGCACCGTGTGTGTGTGACTTGTGTATGTTACTTAACCCTGCTGACTTCAGGTTTGTCGTTTCTGAAAGATACTTTATTTTATTTGTAAAATGGAGATAATAATAGTTGTAGTATGGGTCATCCTGAAGATCATGTGAAGTATTTCATGTAAAATGGTTAGCACAATGCCTGAAACACACAAAATACATTACGTTGTTGTCATTTTTTAAAAAAAAATTAGGTATAATGTATTAGGCAACTCAGGCTGCCGTAACAAAATACCATAGATGGGGAGGCTTGAACAACAGAAATGTTCTCTCACAGTTCTGAAGACTGGATGTCTAAGAACAGGGTGCCAGCCAGGTAGGCTTGATTCTGAAGCTTCTTCTCCTGGCTGGCAGGCGGCCACCATCTATCTGGCTGTGTGCTTGGTGACCACCTACCTGTGCACACACGGAGAAGGAGAGAGAGAGAGAGAGAGCCATTGGGTTTCTCTTCTTATGAGGACACTAATCCCATCTGACTAGGGCTTCACACTTATGACCTCGTTTAACTTTTTTTTTAATTTTATTTTTAATTTTTGGTGGTGGGGGGAGGTAGGTAATTAGGTTTCTCTATTTGTTTATTACTTTTGGTGGAGGTACCAGGGATTGAACCCACGACTTCTTGCATGCTAGGCACGCACTCTACCACTGAGCTATACCCTCCCCCCTTCATTTAACTTTAATTGCCTCCTAAGGGCCCTATCTGCATATACAATTACATTGGAGGTTAGAGCTTCAACATATGAATTTTGGCAGTACACAAGTCAGTCCATTGCATATGATATTATATTAAACTTCCAACATTTAAAGAAAAGTATGCATCCAGCTGAGGGTTAGCATTGTAAAGTCTCTCAGGTAAAATGCTGAATACAGTCCCATGTGGCTGGGCAGAGAACACAGGGGAAAGATGAAGCTGAGATGGGAGCAAGGGTAAGACTGCAATGGGACCGGTCGTTCCTGCTCAGGAGTTTGCATTTTTTCTCTAAGGGCAATAAGATTCTGAAGAGTTTAAGTGGGAACGTGACCTAGTGTATTTTCTGCTTTATTAGGGTCATTCTGTCTGCTGTGCAGAAAGTGGATTGAAGGGGATTTAATCTTGTGAGAAACCTAACATGCACATATTAAAGGGTTGTCCTCAGGGTGGCAGGAAGAAGGACGAAGTATTAATAATCTGGGCACAAACCCCAAGGATGGAATTTGAACTCAAATCTTAATGGTTTTTATTCAGCCTTTCTAATAACTAGTAGCGCCCCCATCACCCTCCTCCCACTGCCTTTCTATAATCTCCAATTTTCTCTGATGGTTGTGGGAGAGTGAATTTCGGGTGCTGATACTAATTAGCATAGTGTAAGATAAGCAGCAATTTGGTTGGAACATTTTAATAATAGTTATTTTCTCTTTTGCCTATATTTAAAAGTTCTAATTTAATGAATAAATTATCTTCAAAGATCTAAGTTATTTCGAGTTTTGTTGTTCCATCTGATATGTTAATTTCATCAACAGATTTACTTTAATAATGGAAGAAGAAACTTGGGGGAAAAAAATCCTATCTTGAAGTCGAAACTAACTTGTATGTGAATACCCTAAGGAAGTTTGGTGAAGTCTTTGCAGGAAGGGTTTGGATGATGAACTTCGCAGAGCATTTTTTATACCCAGAGACAGGGCATGCCTGAATCAGAATCATCTGAACTTCTTTTGAACGATTTTTTTTTTAAGCCACTCGAGATGAGATGGCTTTTCCTTTGAATGAAAGCTAGGAGGTGTAACAGAAATAGCGGTGAACCAGAAACTCCCAGACTGAGTCCTAGCCTTGGCTTCATTATTAACTGGTTACTCTGATGCAGCACAAACCCATCACTCTTCTGGATCTCAGTCATTCTAGGAAATCAAAAGAGCAGGAATAAATCATTTCTAAAGCCTTTACAGTCATATGCCTATTATGCCCAGCTCTGCTCAAGGAATGTGGGAGTGAATAGAACATATAAGATCCCTGATCCCACTGAGCATTTATTCTTATGGGGGAACACACTTTATGAAACTGGCATAGTAATTAACAAATAGGATGCATTCAGATCAGGTGTTTAAGAAAATGAAATGGGATAATGGTATAGAGAGAAAGATCCTAAAGTCTTTGTTAGGAGCAACTCTTCATATAGGGTGGGGAAGGCAGTCAGGGGTAAGAAGTCAGGCAGACTTCTCTGATGAGGTTCCTTCTTTGCTGAGACTTGAGTCAAGAAAGATCTAGGTTAAGAGCATTCTGGACCGCAAGTATAGCAAGATCAAGGCCCCGAATAGCGAAGGAGCTGGATGTATTCCAGGGATAAGGAGGTGAGCATGGCTGGAGTGTAGTGAATGGAGTGGAAAGTGATATGAAATGAGGTCTGAAGGGTGGACAGTGGCCAGATCCTGTAAGTTCTGGCTGGCTATGGAAGGGGGTTGAATTTTATTTGAGTAGTCGTGAGCAATTTTGACCCATTGGACAGAACAGTTTGGAGCAAGGGAGTCTTTTTTTGTCTTGTTTTGTTTTTAAAGATTTGTCAGGGTGCTGGGTGGAGATGGGCTGTATTAATGGGTAAGAGTGAAACCAGGACACTAGGTGAGCACCTGCTGCAGTAATCCAGCTGAGAGATAGAAGCAGTGGGAGGTGGTGGGACCTGTTACACAGCTCGAGTCAAGAGCGATTGCTAAGGAGTGGCTGTTTATGCCTCGATGACCTACTGGTCAATGAAGATTCCAAGATTCTCTGCTTCTAGTTGAGTTCCCCTCCCTCCCCTCTCGCATCTGTGGGGCTGAGGGGGTGAGAAGAGTGGTTTGTGATTATGAGTCCAATTCGTGTCAGCTGCAGAGAGATCACAGAGTGACCTGGCCCTCTAGCAGGATGCTTCGTCTCAGTGAGTCACTGGAACATTCGGTGGGAGAAACACTCCTGAAGGAAAAATAAAAGCAGAGAGTAGCGGGTGGCATTGAGACAAACCTGAACCCTCTGACAAAGCGATTCCTTTCTGCTTTCTTTCCCTTTCAGATTGGTTCCCAAGAACTTGGTACATTCAGTTTGTCTGTAGTGGAGACAGCTGTTTTAAACAGAACTGAATCCAATTTCCATGACATTTTGCACATATGCAGATTTTGGCATTCAGATGATTCGTGAGTGCAATTAATAAATGGCAGCATTATTTTGGAATACTTAGTGCATTATATTTTCAGGAAACGCACTCTACCTAACTTAACAACCTCCACTCTACCTTCATTTTTATATAGTCACGACACTGTAGTTTTGGGCTACATAGCCCTACAACATAATTACATCCCCTATCAAGCTGAATAGTAAGGTACAATTCTCTTCCTGTCATGACCCGAATAATGGGATATGTCCACTTTTAAAGAACTAAGCTATCAAGCCCAGGCTCCTAAAAATGCCGTATTCATTCTATATCTGCTAAGAATGCTGTTGGTATTTTTGGAATCTGGCTTTGTCAATAATTTTCTTCCACAAGTGACTCTGCCTAGGATGTCTGTGAGCCCTAGAGACTGGGTGCATTCGTTCAGCAGATATTCGAGCCCCTTACGCCAGGCAAGGTACTCCATGCCGGACACTAGGGGGAATCACAAAACAGAATGACATCTCTGCCCTGCATCTAGTTAACTATCCACTTGGCAAAGTTGTGCAGAAAAGACCAAATAACAGCACAAGAATTTTAAAATATTTAATAACAGGATATCTCACAATAGCAGGATATGATCTGGTCATTAATAATGGTTTATAACTGTGCTTTTCAAACTGTTAAGATGCACACAAATCTCTTAGGCATCTTGTTAAAATGCACATTCTGATTCAGTAGGTTGGAGGTGGTGGGAATAACTTCCTTCTTAATGCCAATGCCAAAGTCTCATGATCAAATTTTGAGCAGCCAGGGATTATATTCAAGATCCCTAAACTGTACTTTGAGGCACCCCAGGGTACTGCTGCAGTGAATTCACAGGGGCACCATGGGATTTTTTTAAATTGAAAAAACAAAACACAGTGATGCTTGTCATGTGAATTACTAGTTGTTCATAGTTTCAACATTAGATCGTGCTACATTCCTCTGATCTTATATCTTGGCAAAGCTGGATTCTCACAGTAACTGTACTGTGATGAAAAAAATGTCAGTACTACACAAAAATCCATTTCAAAGTTTGAGGAGTTGTGCAGTGCCCAACAGGCACGTATATCTGGTAGTAAGTCATTGTGGCTATATAAGAATAAAATTTCAAAGAGCAGTTTTCTTTCCGTTTGTGCACACTGTTTCTTTCAGGTAGCTGCTGATTTGTTAAGACATGGTAACTACTAAGTGATGAAGATGATTAGCTGTTTCTTTTGGCCAACGGACATCAAAAAAAAATTGGGAGACACAAGATGCTGTGAACAGAGAAAGTGTGGAAATCTCTGAGTTAGTTAATAAGGACTGTGGAGTCAGAGAGGGTCGGGGTGGCCGGGGAAGGTCACGTGGAGGTTGTAGAACCTGAGTTAGGTCTGCAGGAGAAACGACACAGATGTACTCCCCAGTCATGGCTGGGTCTTGGGAAGCACCTTACCCAATAAGACAGCAAGATAAAGCTGAACCAGTGAATGAAACAAAGAAGGAACACTCAGAAGGCTTAGGAGAAAGCACTGGAACTTGGCTACTGAAGGAGGGATGGAAAATTTTATTTATCGAGTGCCTCACAGGTGTGAAGTGTGATCTTAGCTGTTTTTTACATACTGTTATATGGAATACCCATGGCAAATTCTGAGATGGATATCATCATCTTCATTTTACAGATTAGGAGATGGATGACCAGAGACGCTGTATAGCCTGGCCAAGGTTATTCAGTCAGTAAGTGGAAAGATTTGAATCCAACTTCTTGTTTTGAACCCAGAGTACTTGCTCTTTCCCTAAACCTTTCAAGAATGGAAAGGAAGATGATTAAAAGGCTACTGTGACTTGTTAGAGCAGAGTCTTAATCTTTGGTCCTTAAGAGCTCCCTGGATAAGCTTCAGGAGGTTTATTAATCCCTGAAGTTTCATGCAAAATTCTATTGTAAAAAAATACATTTTTTTCTCCTGATATAATGGTCTATAACTTCCACCAGATTTCCAAGGAGATTTTGAATCCCCACCCAAATTTAAGAACAGCTGTTCTAGACAGATGTTTCAGTAGAGCAGTGAATTTTAGGGCGTGATGGACTAAACAGGTAGAGCTGAAGACAATAGCAGTATGTGATGTAGTCCCGAAATGTGGGTCTAAAAGAAGGAAAAATTGCTATGGAAGTTTGAAGAGGCAGAAAAAGCAGTTGAACCTTTTGTTTTTAAAGATCGGGGAGCTATTTGAGCCTATTTGGCAACAGAGAGGAAGGATCCTGTGAAGAGACATTGATGACTCGGCGGTGGGAGCAGACAGGTGCAAACAGAGGAGGAAGCTCACCAGAGGCAGGGGAGGAGGTCGGCATCCTCTCCTGGGGGTGTTGGTGGGCTTCACTCCTCCACTAAGCATTGCGGTCATTCCGTTAACTCGTTCAAGATATTCCAGGAACATTCTCCTTCAGAAATACAGTCTGAAAAAAAAAAAACGAGGAAAGGAAGAATAGGAGAAAGAGAAGGAGGAAGAGAGGAAGGAAAGTAAGATGGAAGGAAGGGAGGGAGGAAACCCAGAGTGTTTCTCTAAGAGAGACGTGAGGTGAAGGAGGGGAGGAAAAAGTGAAGGTGGAAGTTACGTATTCCTGAGCCTTTCTTTGCTCCTAGGGGTCAACGCTAATTCTGTGACAATGCCTACCTCATGGATCAAGAGGGAGTGGAGACTCCCAGGGACACTCGAAGCCTCCAGCTAGGCTCTAAATGAAAAGCTTGCTCTGTCTTCCAAGAACAGTCATTTTGTACTTAGAAGGAGGCGGAGGGGATTCAACTAGGCTGTTTTTATTACAAGATTTTTCATCTCTTTTTATCTCCTGGGTTTCAGATGTATTTAATTATCCTTCCCAAATGCCATATTCTGCCTTTAATGAAAATCTTAAAAAAAAAAAAAAAACTTGATGCAGATGCAAATTAAATTTGGTGTTTTGTTTATATGAAGAAAAATATAAGGAGTACCCTGTTTGCTTCTCCATGGGTTGTGAGTGTACTGTTTGGGAGCTTATTTTTAAACAAAAATAGGATTTTATTATCATTATCAATAGATGCTCATGGAATATAAAAAAATCAAATTTAGTTCATGTTTGCAACATCTGGGCATTGTTAAGAAATTCACTAAGGAATCTAGAGCTACAGAAGGTTCTAATTTTTAAAAACACACACATATACACACACATGATTTTCATTAGCAGGAAATGTATAGTCTTCAGTTTCTATTGTGTGTTAGGGATTGTGTGGTCCTTAATTCCAAGGAGCTCAGAATCAAATAAGCAAACGGAAAGATAATCAAATTAATAATCATGATAAAAATAAGATTTATTGAGCATGTACTATGTGCCAGGTACTGTCCTAAATGCTTACAAGGATGGACCCATTTAATCCTCACAAAAACCCTACATCATGGGTGCTGTTATTGTCCTCATTTTACAAATGAGAAATCTGAGGGATAGAAGAGTTAAATAACTGGTTCATGGTAACACAGCTGGTGAGCGGTGGTTTAGGCAGCCCACACGCTTAGGTAATGTAGTTGTGGAAACAGATGCCAGGACAGAAGGGATGATGGGGGTGGAGGATGCTTCCTGGTGGAGGTGACTTAGAGCTGGGTTCGTAAGGATGAGGTAGGTGGTGCATTATAGGCAGAGGTGTCTGAAACAGCAGGGTGAATTCTGGAACTCAGGCAGCTTCGCGTTACTGGTGGACATTGTAGGAGGGTAAGGATTGGGTGGGAGGTGAGATTGGAGAGACAGTCAGAAGGCAGATCATGAAGGACCTTGAAGGCTGCACCTAGCAGCTTAGATGTTGTCCTGTGGCTTGTCAAACACTGAAATAAAGGAGACACAGACACACCCGTGGGCAAAATGCTGAAGCTGGGATTACAAGTGTCTTCTTTTCTGAACTGCTCTGGATTCTTAGTTTTCTGTTTTTTAAAAAAATCATACTAAGAAAAGAAAAAGAAAAAAATGGAGACTAGCCAAGGAATGACAAGAGTTTATTAAAACAACATAGTTATGGGGTATTTTAGCTTACTGTTGACTCGGTTCCTTGATTAGTAAATAACATACTTCTTTTGTGTCTCTTCAGTTAAAAAGAGATTAACAAGATTGTTTAATAAATTTGTTTAAGAATTAATATGAATAAATGAAATGAGGGGTAGTGAGAAATCACTTATGATAAACCTCTGTGCTTTGGGAAAGAGCATTTTCCTTGAGTGTTCCTATAATAATTTACCTGATACCTTCATTCTGCCCCCAGACTCAAGTCCAAGCTTTATTCTGGGGTCAGCGTTCAGTCCTGTATACATTGTGCGATCTGTGTATTTCCTGCCTGTGTCCCTCCAGGCCTTCCAGCTCTTTAGAGACACGCTTCCTTTGAACGTACACATTAAATTGCACGCGGCTCTGTCTTGTGTATTGTGGAAAAACCACACCTTCTCCAAGACTGCCAGAGCCTCCCAGGGGGTCTCACATTGTCAGGGGCACCTCCTGTTTTGAATTCCAACTTTCATTGAATTCCTTTCTTTCTTATAATCATACCTACTTATTTAAGGTCCCCTCCTCCCAAACCAAAGAACTAGTTTCTTTTTAAGAAGAATTTTGCCTTCCTTCTGGGCCAGCGAGTGTAAACTGCAAACAGCTTTTAAAGTAACAATGTTTTCTTTCCTTTTACAATAATACCTTATGTTATTACATGCATTACAATTCCATAGTACTGTTACAGCTTTCAAAACATTTCCACAACAGAGCAGGTAGGATTTGTTCTCATTTGGGAGGGGAATGGAGGAAGGAACCAGCATTTGTAGGCTGCCTTTTATGAGCAGGGCATTGTCTTCCTGTTTTACATGTTTTAGCTCATTAGCATACATAATCTCATTAAGCACATTTTTTTGCAATTGTTCTTCACAATTTTGCAAGGTAGGCATTTGTATTAGTATCTGCTGCCATATGCAAATTACCCCAACACTGAGCAGATTGAAACAGCAAATATTCATGTTCTCACATGTTCTGTGGGTCAGGACTCTGGGTGTGGCCTCTCTGGGTACCTCTGGGTCAGGGTCTCTGGGGAGGCTGCAGTTCTGCTGTTGGTCTTGGCTGTGGTCTCATCTAAAGGCGGGGGAGGATCCGCTTTCCAGCTCACTCATGGGGCTGTTGGCAGGCTTTAGTTCCTAACCTAGCGGAGGTCTCCCTCAGTTTATTGCCATGGTGTCCTCTCTACAAGGCAGCTCATGACAGGACAGCTGGCTTCCCTCCCAGTGTTTCAGCAAGAAAGTGGGGAGCGAGAGCTCTTGAGTTGAAAGCCATAGTCTCTTTGTAACCTAATCTCAGAAGTGACCTCTCCTTACTTTCACCATAGTCTGTTGGTTAGAAGTGAATCACTGGATCCAGCCCACACTCCAGGGGAGCGCATTACACGAGGGCACCAATACCAGGAATTGGGACCATCAGGGACCATCCTCGAGGCTGCCTACCACAGCGTGATGGTCCCCACTTTGCAGAGGGAGAAAAAGAGACGCTGAAGCGATTAAGCAGCTTGATCAAGGTCTTCCAACTAGCATATGGTAAAGCCAACAGTAAATTCTGATTTTAATGTTTTTAGTAGAAAATGCACATCTATCGGCTCCCAAAAATCTTTTTTTTTTTTTTTCAAATAAGGAAAAAGAGCTGAATCATTGGGAAACAAACCCATATCAGTAATTTATGTAAAACTAAATAGAACAGAGAGCCTTCCTGCGACTTCCTGGGGCCAGGACAGATTCAGCCACATCCTTTATCCCAGCAGTTCTCAAATGCTGGTCTACATCTAGGAAACAGTTTTGGTCAGTCTGCATCAAACTAAGAATAATAAGAACCATGTAGAAGTTTTCCATAAGGACAAGTATTCAATTAAAAGGGCTTTTCTTTGTCCTTTTATCTTTTTTATCGTGGTAAGAACACTTAAAATGAGATCTACCCTCTTAAATCCTTAAGTGCATAGCACAGTATTGTTGACTCCATAGCACAGTACGGTGTGGTGCGGGAGAAAGCTAGAACTTACTCATCTTGCATGACTGACACTTTATACTCACTGAACAGCAGCTCCCCATTTCCTCCTCCCCTTGGGGTCTGGCAACCACCATTCTACTTTCTGTTTCTAAGAGTCTGACTATTTAAATATCCCATGTATTTGATCTTCTGTGATTGGCTTATTTCACTTAGCGAAATGTCCGCAAGGTTCGTGCCTGTTGTGACATGTGGCAGGATGCAGATAATCCTAAAGACTCTAAAAAAGTGAAAGGGCTTTCTTTACTCTTATTTTCACTCCGTCCATTTTGAGGTGTTAAAAATATCACTGTTTTATAATGTGTTGCTGACAATAGAATGATGATTTTTCTGAATTTACTCTTCTTACTCTTATTTGTTACAAATAATATGCAACACTGATAAGATTCCTAGATTTCATCTGAACTTTTACTGGTCTCTGCATCACACTACAGTTGCAAGATCCTATTAAGTGGCCCTTTATGAGTCAGAATAGTGACCCTGAGTTTGAGGTAAGATCCTCCAATGTTAAAGGAAGTGTCAGATATGTCTGGAGCACTTAATAAGACAGAAAAGTGGAATTGTATTTATGCAGAGTAAAATAAAATGGTTTTTCCTTAAACTTCTTAAAAATAAACTTTAAAATTTTATACTTTCATATTCACAAAAGGTGAAAATTGTACAGAGGGTTCTTGTATACCCTTCATCCTGTTTCCCCTGTTGTTAACATCTTACGTTACTATGGTGCATTTCTCATTAGTGAGGAACCAGCACTGGTGCATTGCTGTTAAGTAAGCTCCACTGTGTATTCAGATTCCACTAGTTTTTCCCCGATGTCCTTTTTCTTTTCCAGGTTCCTACCCCAAACAACACATTACTTATAGTCATTGTGTCTGCTTAGCTTCCTCTAGTCTCTGACAGTTTTCTCAAACATTCCTTGTTTTTTATGACTTTGACAGTATTGAGGAGTAATGGTCAAGTATTTTGTAGACTGACTGTCCCTCAATTTGGGTTTGTCTGATGTTTTTCTCATTAAAGATTCAGAACTCCAGGAAGGTGAAATAATTGACATTGAGACCAAACATTATTTGTGAAAGAGGCAAGGAATCTGAGTTCTAGATCCTTGGAGTATATCTCCACAAATTCCAGACTTCTGCCACAGTGATCTTCCTGAAGCACAAATCTTCTTGTGTCTCCACTTTCACACCCTTAAAATCTTTCAATAGCTCCCCAAAATTGTGAGGTTGAAGTCATTTATTCAATAAATACCTACCAAGATCCAGGGACTGTGTTATTCACTGGTGATTCAAAAAGATATATGAGGGAGAAATGTATAACTCCAGTTATAGTGTGTGCTTAGCATGCACCAGGTCCTGGGTTCAAACCCCAGTACCTTCATTAAAAAAGTAATAAGTAATAATAATAATAAATAAATAAACCTAATTACCTCACCTCCCCAAAATCAAATAAAATAATTAAAAAACTAAAAAATATTTAAAATGATATATGCATGTGTTGGATCTGAAGGGGTGTTGGGATCCCCCCATTTTCCTTTTGACGTTTGGATATAATATCTTCCTTTGGGGGTGATTCATTCCATTTCTCATGTAAATCAATTTAGCCATCTCCTATAGACTCTAGTCAGTCTTGCTGCTCTACCCATTACCTTGACCATCACAAAATGGCTCACAATACAAATATAGACACCTTTTAAGAAGAGTGAAGTGGGACAAGGAGGGAGAGAGAGGAAGAAGGAAGCTCCTAATGTTGATGCTTGAACATTCTGATAGGGACAAAGAGAGTTACAGGATGCAGGTGACGGAAAATTGAACAGAGGATCAGAGGGAACGCAAAGAGAATAGCCAGTTCTATTGGGGAGGATTGGATTAGGAGCATCTCCTCTGAGGGTACTTAAGCGAAACGTTTTTTAAAAACAAAATTTACTATTTAACCATTTTTGAGTGTATATTTCAGTGGCATTAAGTACATTCACATTGTTTTACAATCGTCACTACTATCCATCTCCAGAACTTTTTATCATCCCAGAATGAAACTGTGCACACGTTAAACAATAACTCTCCATCTCCTCCTTTCCTATATATATATATGTATATATATATACATATATATATATTTAATTCAAGCCTAATTATTTAATCAGAATCTCAGAATGTTAATGCTTAAATTCTTTCTGTCTTAACATGTGTAAGTATAGTAAAATCCCAGATTGTACCTGTTATGCAATTATTAGACACTTAAAGTTCACTTTTGGAAACACAGTTATGATTTTATTTACAAAATAAAATACATTTAGAAAGACCAATAAATATAATTTGTCAATATATTATTTGCTACCTACTGTGGCTAATAGTTGATATTAAGTCTTTGGTTATAATATATAAAAATTAAAGATACAGCCTCCTACACTGTTGGCGGGAATATTGTTTGGCACAGCCATTATGGAAAACGGTGTGGAGATTCCTCAAAAACTAAAAATAGACTTACTGTATGATCCAGCAATCCCACTCTTGGGCATATATCCAGAAAAAACTTTAATCCGAAAAGACACATGCACCCCAATGTTCAGATTAGCACTGTTTACAATAGCCAAGACTTGGAAACAATCTAAATGTCCACTGACAGAAGACTGGACAAAGAAGATGTGAGCTATATATATATAAACATGCACACACATACATACACATGTAGATATATATACAATGGAATACTACTCATCCATAAAAATATAATAAAATAATGCCATTTAGAGAAACATGGATGGACCTAGAGATTGTCATTCTAAGTGAAGTAAGCCAGAAAGAGGAAGAAAAATACCATATGATATCACTTATATGTGGAATCTTAAAAAATGACACAAATGAACTTATTTACAAAACATAAGTAGAATCACAGACATGGAAAACAAACTTATGGTTACCAAGGGGAAGGGGATGGGAAGGGATAAACTGGGAGTCTGAGATTTGCAGATACTAACAACTATGTATAAAATAGATAAACAACAAATTTTTACTGTATAGCACAGGGAGCTATATTCAATATCTTGTAGTAACCTATAATGAAAAAGAATATGAAAAGGAATATATGTATGTACAAGTATGACTGAAACATTATGCTGTACACCAGAAATTGACACAACATTATAAACTGACTACACTTCAATTAAAAAAAAATGTATGTACATTGAGAAATAAAGGTATACTGACATGCTACTTATAAAATGTTTTTGTTCATATATTTTTCAAAAAAGATGCTGTTTTTACTGGTCAGTATTGAAAACGTATCACTTGTCACATTAGGTAAAATAAGAATTATCAAGGCTCAATTTAGAATAATAGACTGCAAATATACGTATTCAGAAGCTACAAAGCCCTTAAACCTATACAAATCTTAAGTTACTAAACTGAAAACACTGAAACAGAAATAACTGATTTGGCCGTCAAGATGTAGGAATAAGAGTGGAAAAAAGCAGTTTTGGAAATGAAGAGACAGTTATTTAAAATAACTGTGTTCAGACCACAGTTTTTGACACAATTAAGCTGAGTCTTGAAGATAGGTAGGTGTTTGCCAGATGGAGGTTGTTGTGAGTTGACCTGTGTTCCCCCCAAAAGACAGGTTCCAGCTCTAAGTCCCACTACTTGTGAGAGTGATCTTACAGAGTTTTTGCAGAAAAGATCAAGTTAAGGTGAAGTCATATTGGATGAGGGTGGGCCCCAAGCCAATGCCTGGTGTTTTTGTAAGAAGAGAGAGATTAGGACATAGAAACACACAGGGAGAATGTCTTGTGATACAGAGGCAGAGGTGGAAGTGACACATTTGCAAATCAAGCAAAGCTGAGGATTGCTGGCAACCACCAGAAATTAGGAGAGAGACGTGGGACAGATTCTCAGAGCTTCAGAGCCTCCAGAAAGACCCAGCCCCACCAGAACCTCAATTTTGGACTTCTAGGCAGCAAACTGTGAGACAATAAATTTCCATTGTTTTAAACCATGTGAGCTTGTGGTATTTTGTTCCAGTAGCCCTAGGAACCCAGTGCAGATAGAACGTGGAAGAATATAATAGACAGAAGACTCAGTAGAGCAAAGGCCTGGGTTGTGAAACAGCCGGGGCATCTTTTTACAGAAGATCCTCAGACACATTCTCAGAGGTGGGGTTATAGCCTACTGACTCTGCCATTAATAGGCTGTTAGTGGGGAGGACTG
This sequence comes from Camelus bactrianus, assembly GCF_048773025.1. Lineage (NCBI taxonomy): Eukaryota > Metazoa > Chordata > Mammalia > Artiodactyla > Camelidae > Camelus > Camelus bactrianus. Next base: position 98,869,420 of record NC_133540.1, read on the forward strand.
CTACGATCGAGGTGTAGAAGGACACAGTGCTCACCCTCTCCCAGGAATACAATAAAAACTGTGTCTATGTGCAGAACAAGTAACACAAAATACCTACTGAACTTTGGTAGAATATCTCTTAGTATCGAAACTACACGGAAAATCCTCAGAAACCCAGATAAATGAGTTTATACTGTACATCACAGGGAACTGTATTCAATATCTTGTAGTAACCTATAATGAAAAAGAATATGAAAACGAATGTATGTATGTATATGTATGGCTGAAATATTATGCTGTATACCAGAAATTGATTCAACATTGTAAACTGACTACACTTTAATAAAAAAAATTTTAAATATGCTATTACTACTGTCTGTTGTTCTTAGGCAAGGTAAAGCTAGACTTTCCAAAACATTAGCTGCATATCTGCAGTAAGGGAGAACATTTAAGTTCTGAAAATACATTACTACACATACTTGTTTGCTTTATGCATTTCCTTAAAAATCAGGAAGAATTTGTCCTTTTACATTCCACATATGGCAAAAGAAAGTTGTAATTGGATATCTGCTCTATGAAAAGGATTAAAAGGAACCCTTCCCCTCTGCTTCCCTTGATGGGACATTAATGCTGACTTGGCTCTAGGCTGATGGTAAATTCCTCTGTATCTGTCCCTTGCCAAGGAACTCATATAGCCCTGGGACCTAGGATGATTGGGTTGACTGGGATGGCAATGAGTTATCCCCAGGGAGAAGTTCAATGATAGAGGAATGATAAGCTGCCTTCTAAGGAGAGTGGGTCTGATCAGCCGCTGAGTTTTTTCTTTGATGAGGCAGATATATACGGGATGGGGGAAGCAGACATCCTTCTGAGAATATGCAGAGCTCAACTCTCCTCTAAATGAATGTTGAACAAATATTTAAAGAGTATTTGTTTTGAAGTGGCATCCAGTTATTCAGCTGTACTGGGGAAAAGCTGGGGACAGGCAGGCACTTGCATGTCTCTGTCCTTCATGGAGCCCCACATGGTACAATGATAATAAAAGCTACCATAAAATGAACTCTTCTCATATGTCTAAGTAATTTATGAACAAGATTAGTTTTAATCTTCAAGTCAACACTAGGAGATAGATCCTATTATTACTTCTTACTGCATGTAAGGGAACTGTGACTCTGAGGGGTTAAGAAACATGTCCAAAGTCACATGACCATACAAGTGATGGAGCTCATATTGATAACTGAACTTCAAAGCACCACTAGCTTTCAGGTGGTGGCTTAATCAGGGTGAAGACAGCACACGATAGGAGAATTGTATCGGATCTGAAGTAGCCTTGGAGGTTCCAATGACATTGGACTTTACCAATAACAAGAACCCACCAAAAAATTTTCGGCAGAGTCAAAGAGTGCCCAGCATTTAGTAGGTCTTCAAAAAATATCTGTTGAATGGACATAGTCGAGTTGTGGTTTACAAGCTATGGAGAATGGATTGCAGGAGTGCAAGACTGGGGCAAGAGAGACCAGTTAGGAGGCTGGTGAATAAACCAAGTGAAAAAGAGTTGAAATTCCTCAGCGTGCCGAAAAGAGTCCCGAAGGAGCTTCTCCCTGCTTTCTCTTATTTAAAACAATCCTGCAAACCTGAGCAAGGGTATCTATGGAATGACACTATGCCCCCCTGTATCTCATCTAACTCATCTTAGATCATTTAAAACCTATCTTTCCAGCATCAACAACCTGAATCTTAAAGGCAATCAATCAGTTGTAATGAATTCACCTTGGACAGTTCACCTTGGTGTCAACCAGAGACAAGCTCAGATTTGTGCTTTATCTGGTGTACTTCCTTCTTTTTACCCTACCTTTAGCCTTTCCAGTTGGGTGACTGGCCTGAACTCACACTTGAGTAAAAGTCTACTTTGCCAGGGAAGCTATAAACTCAGCTGCTCCACATTGCTATTTGGTGGTCTTTATTTCCTTCCAGTCTTCTCAAAATTGGGCTCCAGGTATCTGCACACTGGTAGATCCTTTCTCTGTACCAGCCCCTCTCAATGCTTTGCATTTCCCAGAATGTCATATACTTGCCCCAACTTTTGCCTTTCCATGTGCTGTTTCTTCCACCTGAAGGCTATCCCTTTCCTTGTTCAACTTACGGACATCTCACTAATCCCAAATGTTGTTTTACCTTCTCTCTCACGTCTTTGTTTTTGTCCTGCTTCCTCATTTTCCAAGACCAAGATAGATACATTGCCTTTTTGGTGCTTATGTCAACATTTCTTTCATAAAACCATGCGCCAGGTTTAATTTTAAGGAATAGAATAGAACTAACGGAATTAGTCTTTCTTCTTAATGTGCCTCCAGTATTAATGGGACATACATTTTAAACAAGTGATAAAATAAACATGGCAAATGCCATAAACTCATAATGAACAAACTACAACAGGAGTGCAAATTAGATTCTCTATTTGTTCTCTCATTAGGATCAATTTTTTTCCTATTATTCTTTAAAAGTATCTACAAAATTTTTTTTTTGTCTTTTTCTTCTCCATCCGTCTTAGTGGTACATCTTAGTGTTAGCTTCTATTAACTCCTTTTATTCTTGACTCTGGGTGGTATTTTTCTGTCTCTTTGCATATCATTTTTTAAATTATACTGGATATTGTGGATGAGACATTGTAAAGAATCCGGATTCTGTTATCTTCCTTTCAAGACCATTATTATTTTCAAGTAGACAGCTCATTTACTAAATAAACAACTTGAACTTGTAAAGGGTCAGCTTTATGACTTGTTAGGAAAGATATGTGAAAAGCCTAAGGTGTTAGTTAACCAAGTGAGACACAATCTTCAAATTTTGCCTGACACTGATTTTCTGAGGCTTGGTGTTGGTTTTATGAGGTTGTGTTCAGAGTAGGTCTTGTGGCCCTTATCAACCAGGGTTCTTCATCTGAAACCACAAAACACAAAAAGACATAATTTTAGTGACCCTCCCCTGGGATGATGACAGCTCCCCATAATTTCTAACACCTGGATTCTTGGACCACATCTCTCAGAACAATCCCTTTATTAAATTCCTTTTAGTTAAACCATTTAGAGTGCATCATCTCTTTCCTACTGGATCCCTGACTGATATAGGTATGATTGCCAGACACTAGTATTTCCAAAAGAGCAATTGATAGACGATAAATACTGTAAAATAGGAAATTTTTTCTTGCATTAAAAGTATTCATTTGTCTAATAACTTTACAAAATATGGGGTCTAACAAAATTAGAATGTTACTTTACTGTGGAAGTTTTCAGAGACTTTAATAAACCTGAAATGCATTGTGAATAAGCCTCAATAAACTCTCTTGGACACTTTTTTTTTCTAAAAAGCATCTTTTGCAAGCAATTTACCAAGAAACAGACTCACAGAGTCATTTTTGAAATCCAGTGTGTGGACCTACATTGGAAATTGACCTAAAAGGAAAGACTCTTTAATAAATCTCATAATATGTTTTTATTTTTTAGACTAATTGAGCTGATAGATGCTGCCATTTTTATAAATATATACTAACATCTCTTTTATCCATTGACATTGAAGAATAAGTTCTGTACACATAAGTTTGGATTTTAAATGCCTGAAGATTATCCCTGTAAGCAGTGGAAATCAATTTAAAACATTTTGGCTGGAAAGCATTTTTAAATGTACGATGGCTCCACAATGTATGTGTGATGACTACTTGAAATGTTTCTATGAGTGAGGGGTCAGTAGCTGTTGATTTGCCTCCACATTTAATGGCTCCAAACTACTGGTTTTGTGTTTTTATGCAAGTTCTTTAGGTATTTTGTATTATTTCATTCTCTGGCAGGTTGTCAAGTCATCATTGCTTATAATTGTCAATGCATCTACCTCTAGCTTCACTCTTACTTCTGATCTCTCACATGGGAATCCAGATATCCAAGCTGGCTAGAACTGAGAGTACAGTCATGACAGATGTTTGCTCTCTATAGTCTAGTTTGATAAGGTTACCAGATAAATAGCCTCCACATAACATATCAAACTCAACCCAAATTTAAACTAAACTAAAATTAAGTTGAATCTGTTTAATTGTTATAAACATGTATAGTAAGTTTTAAATATAAGATAATAAACTCATGTAAACAGAATCAAATTTGTGTAAATAACCCCTTTGACTTAAGTTTTCATTTTCACAAGATACCTTTTAAAGCACAGCCAACTCTTCATTATTTGGCGAAATTAACTCTATTATCCTGACAACAATTTTGTGAGTTTCATGTCAGACAAATTAATTCTGAACGCAAAAATAAATGTTATCTTTCTGCTTTTTTTTTTTTTTTTTGGACTGGCTTTTCAATCTAGGATTGAAATCATATCTGTGGGATGACAGCTCAGAGAACCCAAACATCTGAGGAGAGAACACAAAAATCACAAGAGAAACTCCCAGGAGCTCTGAGAAGGCGCCCGCCTGAGGCAACACACACTTACATAAGCTTCCATTATGCATGAAGGTACTGGGGATCTTTGCAATGGCTCATGGGAGATCTATTTACATGGATTTTGTTACAGACACTAACCACATTTTGAGTCAGACAGAGTGGTGTCTGATGTTAAATAAATAAATAAAAATGCCCTCATGGAAAAACATCTCTTCTAGTCAGAAGCCATCATTGGTGTGTCTCATGACCTTGAATTGTGCTTAGACTTTATGATAGAGGATGACCATCAGTTCAGCTCAAGCACTGATCATGGTCATCAATTTCTAGATAGGTGTCACTTTTTGGTTAATGCTGGGAATGTGTGAGGCACTGATGTGCACACACACACGCGCACACACACACACACAGATGTCTATTTTGGTTTTTTTATATACTATGTTTGGGAAGAATCTTGAAAGATCTTCAGTTATTTGAAGGAGATTGTGTCCTTAAAAGTTTATGTTCTTCTTCTGGCTGAAAGGAATCTAATTCAGACTTAACCCAAAGAAAATTGAGTTCAAGCTGCCTGGGATGGGAATAATAATGATAATGATCGCTGCCTTTTACCAAGTTTCTATTAGGAGCCGTGTACTAGGGACTTCATGCTCATTCATATTCATAACCTTGGCACTGCCCTATGTTAGCCCCATTTTACAGATGGACAAACTAACACTTAGAGAGATTAATCAGTTTACCCAAATTTATACATCAGTGAAATAGTGAAGCAGGGATTAAAATCAGGTCCTTTTGACTCATTTGCTCCTTTGAATTGTTTAATCAGCCCCTCCTCTCTGTTACTCTGTTGGCACAGGGATTCAGGCACTTAACATCTCAGCTCTGGGTTATATAGCCAGGGTCCCTTATCTAGCTTCCCTCTAGCTGGCTTTCCCACCTATGATCTGGTGGCCATATTGTGCCTTTTCTTCTCTCCCTTAAGCTTAATACTCTTCCATTAAAACCCCACACCGCAGGATAGAGCCCGCCCTCTTTAGCCTGACTCAGAGACTTCCAGGATTCAAATGCAGTTGCCTTTTCCCATAACTTCCTACCATGTTTCCATGCTTCAGCCCTCCTAGAGAACTGGACTTCCCCATCCAACACCTTAGACTCACCCTACTGGTACCATTTTCTCTTCCTACAGTGTCTTCCACCGTGTCTCCACGTCTAAGTTTTATCTGCCCTTCTTGGCCCAGCTGCAGTGCTACTCTTCTATGAAAGCTCCCCTGATCCTCCAGCTGGAAACGACTCCACTCCGAATTGCTGTGACAGTTTGTATCCACATCTCTCGTGGGCTTTATCGCTTACTACCCAGAGCACTAATTTATGGTGTCCAGTTCTCCTCTCAATATACTATAGGAACCAATACCTGTCTTGTTCACCACAGAAAACTCATCCTCATATTAAGCATTCAGTAAACACTTAACAACTGCTAATGGATGAGAAGACATTGATTTTTACTGATAATATAGAACATCTTTTTATTGAGATATACATACAGAAAAGGGAAAGAGTGATGTGCAGAACAATGAATTATTACAAAGGAAATATACCCGTTAACCCATGACCAGGGTCAAGAAATTGAACACTAAATGTACCTTCATAATCCCTCCCTCATTCTTCCCCCTAATTATTATCTCCTTCCTCTTCTCAAAAGTTAGTCACTGTTATAACTTCTAATAACACAGATGAGTTTGATTCTTTTGAAATTTTGTGTAACGTAATCATACATGTGTTTTCCTTGGCGTGTGACCTCAATATTGTGTTTAGTGTCTGCTTCAATATTATGTTTGTGAGATTCATCCAAGTAGTTGCATTGACTGTAGTTTGTTTATTTTCATTGTTGAGTGATGTCCCACTGTATAAATATACCTTGCTTTATTTATTTGTCCTACCACTGAAGGGCATTTGAGCTGAGACATTGGGTCTTGATGGACATTCCAGTTTGGGACTATTACAAGTAATGCTGCTATGACCGTTCTTCTATGGTGTTTGCATTTGAGTAATGATTACGGTATTGAGTTTAAGACAATCCAAATTGATTTCAGGATAAATCGTAATATATATGAGTGGTTAAAATGTTTCTAATTTTGTGTTAGACAATGCACAGTATTAGTATAAGTGGAAGGATTACTGAAATAGAAATCCAACATCCAATCAAAAGAGTTTTAAATACCAAGGCATCTGGGAGTTAGCGGAAGCCTGACTGCCAGTGAGGTAATGATGGTAGTGAAGGGAAGATCAGAGCTGCCTGAAATCTATGTTTTATGCAGCAAATTCTACCTGCATGTCACTCAGTATGTGCATCCTCATGAAATCCCACTCAAAGCCAAACTGTATTGTTTCAAGTGCCTCCTATTCACCTCATTGGTGAGGGAGGGATTCTGGTCCTAGGGTGGTGAGGATGGCAAAGCACCAACACTGGGCAGATGAGATCAGCAGGAGTTGTGATGCACATACACTCACAGCACAGGGAGAGGACACCCACACCCGCAGGAGTGCACAGGGGTTGCACTCAGGATCACAGGCCGCAGCCAGGGCTGCGAGGCAGGATTTGTAGTGTTCGGAGAGTGAGGGGACCCCCGATCCCCATGGAAGGATGTGATGGGCTTGTTTGAATAATTCTGTGAGCCAGAAGGGAACCAAAACCCGCTCCCCAAGGATAAGTGGAGTCTGCACCTGGTCCACTTGATGTGGAGGTCTGTCAGCCTGGGGAACCTTATTTACAGGAGAAGAGTAGGGAGCTGGGCTTACACTCAGGCCGTTCAAAGCCCTCCTTCTTGCTCCACATGTTAAGGCAGCACATAATATTGGGCCTTGACATTAGGTTTCCACCACGCGTGTGCCTAAGGGCACGGGTTCCATCAAGATTGAGGACTGGATTCGAGATGTGACCAAATTCAGCAGCAATTTAAGAAATACCTCCTCTGCAGATTCCAGAGGAGAGCTTCTTGAGGGTAATTTAAGTGTAAAAAATGTTTTCAGTGCTTTGCATTCTTGCCCTTCAAGTTCTGTCTAAATGATGTGCTACCTCTCCTCCACCTCCCATCTAGAGTCCAGATCAGCAGTATTAAGCACCACACAGAGCTAGCTTTAACTTCTAACAGTGGTGGACATGAGAGAGGGAGAGAGAGAGGGGATTTAATATCTATATTTTAAGTCGATTACTGTGGATTTGGTATATATTTCATGCCCTTGTTACAGAGACTTTTGCCTATAATAATTATAGTACTATTTTATGTCTTTGGCTTTGATCTTAGACATGGTCAGGAAGCTTCTTGAGGAAGAAATCAAATTGTATTCATCTTCCCGTTTCTTCCCAGGACCTAGGAGGATGTTTCCGGTTTGAAAATGAATGTCGATTCAGCATCTGGGTCAGAGCACAGTGCAGGTAGTGTTGTAAATGCCGTGTCATATGGTGACAGTGATGATATAGCCTTAGTGCTCACAGTGTGGCCCTTGGACCAGCACCACTGGCATCCCCAGCAGCCCTGGAGCTAGTTAGAATGCAGATCATACTGTGGCCCCCCAGACCTGCTGATTCAGAACATCCCCGAGTGATGTATATTGTCACTGAAGTTTGAGAACATTGATGTTGAAGACCATCTTCTCAGCATGTGAAATCTTGTCATCAGGGCAGCTTCCAACATGATTCAGGAAGTTTACTGAAAACAATATAGTGCCGAGGAAGTTGATCTGTCTTTCCCTCACCCCCTCCGCCCTACTCTGGTGTAATTGAAAACGAATTGAACAAGACCCAAAGATTTCATCAGAGTATGCATTAAATTTCTTTCTTTAAACAACAAAAAAGGGTTGGGGGGATGGCTTGGGAAAGGGAAACAGGAAAAGCAGGAGACATGAAGAAACACTCTTGGTGCTCATGAGTTGGAACACAATCCTGCCCCGTGATGTCCCCATGCCTGGGATTTGATCCTTGTAAAGTGAAGAAATCTTGACTGACTTGCTTCCCATGGCCATTTGCTTTCTTCTTCATGCCTCACTTTTATTGTTTTTATTTTTATTTTTTTTTTTATTTTATTGTATAGTGTCTGGCTCCAAGATGTTTGTTGTCTGACTTGAAAATTTCTAACCAGAAACTTGCTGGGAGAACAAAATTAGACAAAGGGAAAGTAAGAAAATAAGACCTTGGAGTCTTTCCCTTTGGAGCAGGGAGGGTATTCCCAGCAGCTAATCGTGGGCTGACTTTTCTTGTCCAAAACTTGGTCTCCCAAAGCAGGAGTGTACCTCCCAGAGTGCACTTCTGACTCACTGCACTCAGGATAAGTTCATTCCTTATAAAAGCACCAGATCGTAGCATGATGGTCCTGGAAAAGAACCTCAGTGATCCTATGCTCCAGCAAGCCCTCAACTTTAGCTATTTGAGAAATATTTATGTATATAGTCATACTAGCATGCCATCTTTACTACCACTAACCTAATACTTTTCTTTAAATCAACTAACTTTCAAATAAATAAGCCTAAATAAATTCATGTGTGTATTTGGATTTACTTATCAAATACATTTAATTTAAAAGGGCACTTTTATTAGAACCATGAATAGAAACTCAGTATCACTTTTCTAAATGAAAGAATACAGTAAGAAATAAATGTAAATGAAAACCAAATGTCATTAAATTCTAGCTGGAAGGTGTTGCCTGTCAAAGGCTCAGAGCCTGAAGTCCATTCTGTCTTTGTTCAGAAAGGGGGCTGGTCCCTGCCCTCATGGATCTTACACTTTAGTGGGGAAAGGAGACAGGCAATAACAAATAAATAAATAAATGTATAAAGTGGTGTCGAGCAGTAATAAGAGATATGAGGGGGCACATGAGACCAGACGTGAAAGCTCCCGGCTCAAATAATGATCGGTGATATTTCCTGCACCATCCTCAGGACTTTAAATATGTATTTCTTGTTATCCCTAAAACAACCCTGGAATGTGGATTTTATTACGTGCATCTTATAGACATTAAAACTGAGGCACTGAGGAGTTAACAAATTTGAGAAGTCCTACTGCTAGTAAGGGTCAAAGTTAGTATTTGAACCTTCTTTTGAATGCCCAACTTTTCCAGTGTCTCAGTTCATCAGTCACTTCCACTCCCAGGAACCTCAGAGAAGCCTTAATCATGACTGTGGCACATGTACCTTAACCACGCATGAACTCACCTTTTCCTTCTACTGTCTTTTGTGTTCATTTCCCATGGGAACCTGTACCACTGTGAAATCCTGAGATATCTGCTTCAATGCAGCACAGTCTTGAGCATCAGGAAGTTTTTTTTTTTTCTTCTTGTTTTTAATATACATGATAGTAAATTTCAGCTTTAATGACTTATGAGAGCTGCCATTATTATCTTTTCTAGTAACACTGCATCTAAATGATTCCATTCGAGCTGTTGAATGAGAAAAGAAAATAACAGATCTTGTCCTCCATCCACTTAGAGCTCCATTTGGCCTGGGCCTTAATTTTGGAAGTTAGGAAGAATTTGTGTGCAGAGGGACCAGGGAAGTCTGCCTTCCTAGAAAAGAAGGTTTAGAGTCAAAACCAAGTGGTTCCAAGGCAATCTGCATATTCATCCAATCATTCATTTAATTCAGGAGTCAGCAAACCATGACCCTCAGGCTAAATCCAAACCTGTACTTGTTTTTGTAAATAAAGTTTTATTGGAACACAGCCATGCTTATGGGTGTGTGAGAGAGAGAGAGAGGGAGGGAGAGAGAGAGAGAATGGCTGCTTCCATGCTACAATGGCAGAGCTGAGAAGTTGCAACAGAGACTTTGTCTGAAAAGCCAAAAGTGTTTACTGTCTGACTCTTTACAGAAAAAGCTTCGCTGATTCCTGATGAAATTAATTGTTCAGAAAACCTGCCTTGAGCACTTACATGAGCCGTGCTTTGTACTAGGTGATGATTACACAGAGATGGATCAGAGAGACTTCTTGCCTGTGAAGGTCAAAGTGCAGCATCTGGGGTTAACTATGGGAAAGGACTCTTTCCTGTGAAAAATTTAGAAAAGGCTTGAGAGACAAAAGGAACGAGGTCATGGTGGGGGTGGGTGGAAATTACAGACCATTAAGGATGGAAGCAGAGGGAATTCTTCCCAACTCATTCTATGAAGCCAACATCACCCTAATGCCAAATACCAGAAAAAGACATTACAAGAAAACCACAGACCAATATCTCTCATGAACACAGATGTAAAAAAATCCCAAACAAAATATTATCAAACTTAATCCAATAATGTGTAAAAAGTATTATACACCACAACCAAGTGGAATTTTTCCTAGATATGCAAGGCTGGTTCAACATTTGAAAATCAATTAATGCAATCCATTACATCAGCAGACTAAAAAGGAAAATCACATGATCATATCAATAGATGCAGAAAAAGCATTTTCCTAGAATCTAACACCTGTTCAAAACAACAACAACAACAAAACTATCAGTAAATTAGGAATAAAGGGGAACTTTCCTCAACTTGATAAAGAATATCTACCCAAATCCATAGCTAATGGCATACTTAATGGTGAGAAACTCATAGTTTTCCCACTAAGGTCAAGTACAAGGCAAGGATGTCCCTCTCTCCACTCCTTTCAACATCATACTGAAAGTCCTAGCTAATGCAAAAGGACAAGAAAAAGGATATAAAAGGCACACAGACTGAGAAGGAAGAAATAAAACTGTCTTTGTTCACAGATGACATGATTCTCTACACAGAAAATCCAAAAGAATAAACAAAAACACTCCTTGAACTAATAAGTGATTATAGCAAGGTTGTAGAATACAACATTAATATACAAAAGTCAACTGTACAACAGCAAAAGTGAACTGTAATGTGAACTATGGACTTTGGGTGATTATGATGTGTCAACGTAGGTTCATCAGCTGTAACAAACGTACACTCTGGTGGGAGGTGTCAATAATGGGAGCCTATGCGTGTGTGGCAGCAGGACTGTATATGGAAAATTTCTGTTCCTTTGCTTCCATTTTGCCATGAACCTTAAAATGTCCTAAAAAAATAAAGACAGTAAAAAGAAAAAAATTTAAAGTAATTGTGTGGGCCATAAAATATCGTGGTTAGAGTGTAGGCTCCCTTGCATTTTATTCCAGCTCTACTGCTTCCTACGTGTGACTTTAGGCAAGATGCTCAAACTGCCTATGTTTTCTCTGTAAGGTTAGGTTCTATAAAATCGGGATGAAAAATGTTAGTAACAATGTCTGGGTTTTTAAGAGGAATAATGAGATAATAGCATATGTAAAGTGCTTGAAAAGATGCCTGGTGTACTGTAATTACTTGGTAAATATTGGCTCTTAGCATCTATTACTTGGTAGGTATTGGAGGCGTCATGTGTTCTTGCTTCATTCCATTTGGTATGATGGATAAAGAGGGATGTCAGTGAACTCAGATGAGTTGACTTCTTAACAGCTATAGAGAGAAGAGGCTCAGAAATCTATCCTAATCTAATAAGTTTTTCATTTTTTAAAATTATTATTATCATCACTAGAGCCCAGGTGCTAGTTGAAAGTATCCATATATTTGTTCTGTTATGATTTGTTGTTAGATGCCATTTACAATAGAACCTGTGCTGGTGCTAGATAGTTTGAGTGTGGAGAAGACAAGTGAGGGTAACAGTGAAAAGAGATGCCTCTTGCATCAGTCAGGAAGTATCGGTTATGCTTTGGTAACAAATTCACCCCCAAATCCCAATGGCTTAACACAACACAGGTTTATTGTTCACTCTACATGTCCATCTTGGGTCACTGAGGGGCTCTGCTCCACAGTTACTCAGGGACCCTGGGTTGACAGATGCTTCTCCATCTTGAATCTGTATCATCTGAAATATGCAGACGACTCCCTGGTCACTGTGATAAGGATATGAAAACCTGGAGAATCATGCCAGGGGCTCTCAGTAACTCAGCCTACAGGGACTAATGTCACTTCTGCTCATGTTGTTCTGGCCAGAATTAGCCAAAAGTCTCTATTCAACTGCAAGAGGGTTGAGAAGCACAAGCTCCCAAGTTCCCAGAAGGAGAGGAGAACTGGACATGAGTGAACTCCAGCGGTGTCTACCACACTTCCTCCCAAGGACTCCATCTCAGTATCAGTGGAACAGCAAGATTCCCAGACAACAAGTGACAGCAGAGTCATTCCACACCCCAACAGGTGATGCATGTTCTCAGTGGCATTCCTCAGAGAGAATGTTGGCTCAATAGTTTTCCAAGATCTCCTAGGTTTCCTATTTTTCCCCTTCTTTGTGTCATTAAACTCAAATTCCAATTTAATGCTAATAGTCCAACAACTATGTCAAAATATAGAGCCTCAATTTCACAGGGTCCTGCTTATGCAGCCACTACTGCTTAGGAATTTCAGGCTTTGGAAGACAGTCAACATTGTGGCTCACATTCAGTTCAATTCCATTCACTCTCCTCTCACTTCTCAGTCTATTTTAATGGTTCTCCCTTGTGTGCTGACACAGGGAAAGAATCTATAGCATTTCTCCTTTAATAATGGGCACACTGGTCCCAGGACTCAAGATTCTGACTTCCAGCTGCATTGACCAAATGGCAATTGTAGAAATTCAAAGAAAATGTATATTTGTGACCTGGAGAAGACCATCTGGCTGCTCACATAAGTCCTTCCAAAGTGGTATTTGTTCTGATGGTCAAAGTGTGTCCTAAGATGCTTCTGGAAAAGGCAGTTGCACAATTAAATATGTTTAAGATTCTCTTCATACTATCTCTTCTTCTGAGACTGTTGGTGAAAGAGCCTATTAAATATTCTGAAAAGCACCCAGAATAAAGCAAGACGGCATTCTTTAACTCAGCAGTTTGAGAATGTGCTTGACCAGAGAACTCTGTTCTTTTGGCATAAAACTCATGAACACACGGTGGGAAAATTTTCTTTGGAACATATTCTAGAGGTCAACCAAGGAAAATTCACCACAATGATCCAAGGTCTTACTTGATACCACAGCTAGAGTAGGCTGGCCTTTTAGAAGCGGGATCTCTAATCAAGAAGTGTATACGTCTCAAATGAAGTTATTTATGCTTGGCATTTGCTGGGGATGGTGGGTGGCAGGGAAGGGGTGTGAGTGGGGACATAAGTGAAACAAAAGTGGCCATTGTTAGTTGATGACTTATTTTAGATGGGTAATTGCTACATGAGGCTTCTTTATACAACTCTCTGCTTTTGTGTTTGTTCAAGATTTTTCCTGAAAAAAATTTATTTTTAAAAGGAAATATTTAAACCAGAATGCCTTCTGCTTTATTTGTAATAGTAGAAATAACATGAGTAAATGAATTTTATTCCAAGGTTTGTTCTAAACACTTTACATGCATTCTGTCTCTCACTCATCATTACATCTGATGAGGAAGATGTTCATTATTGTCCTCATTTTATTGATTAAAAAAACAAACAAAAGAAAACAAATGAAACAAAAAAACCAGAGGCTTGGAAATAGACATTGCTTAAGTTTTTACTTATTTATTTATTTACATGTTTGTTTGATTTTGTGTGTGTGTGTATGTTTAGAGATATAAAATATGTCAAAAATGAAATTGAAGCTATAAAGAAGAGTGAAGTAGAATTGGTAAACTCATTGGCTGAGATGAGAACGGATCTAAAGGCTGTGCAAAGCAGACTTGATAATGCAGAGGAACGAATTAGTGACCTAGAAGGCAGGACAATAGAAAGCACCCGATCAGAACAGCTATAAGATAAACAAATAAAAACAAATGAAAATAGCATAAGGGACCTATGGGATAACATAAAGCATGCCAATCTTTGCATAATAGGGGTCCCAGAAGGGGAAGAAAGATCAAAGGGGATTGAAAAGTTTTTGAAGAAATCATGACTGAAAACTTCCCAAACTTAAAGAAGGAATCAGATATCCAAGTACAGGAAGCTCAGAGGGTCCCAAACAGGAAGAACCCAAATAGACCCAAACCAAGACATATCATAATCAAGATGGCCAGAGTCAAGGATAAAGAAATGATTTTTTAAATGGGGGTACTGGGGATTGAACCCAGGACCTCATGCGTGCTAAGCACACACTGTACCACTGAGCTCTACCCTCCCCGCAGGGCCTGTACTCTTAACAAGTATGTTATACACTAGCTGCAAAGAAGACCAGCACTCATGCCCTCTGACCAGCACAGCTTTTCCCTAAAGGCAAGCTGTGTGGGAAGGCAAATTATAATCAAGGTTGTTTGCCATGTATGTAGAAAGAAACTACGTAGATACATAGACTCTCAGAACTGGAACAGGCTTCACGCGTGTAGCTTCTGCCCAATGCAACCTCTGTCTTTGTTATTCTGCACACGGGGGCATCAACACAATTTCTTCCCTTTTTTCATGACAATAAGTGTCTTTCAAGGAAATGGAAACCAAACTGAGGATACCAATACTGCTCCAGACCTGTTAACCAGTTTTAAAACCTTCTGATCCCAAGCTTTCCAGAGGGCAAACACACTATTTAAGTACAGATAATCCTCTCCTTATGATTTCTTCAGTTAAATGCATGAACTGGAATAAAACTTTGCTCTAAATAAAAATAGTGCCTATTTTGCTTGCCATCAAAAATGGCGATAGCAACCATGCCCAGTCATTTTCACCTATGGTCACATTACTGATTTCTACCTAATTTCTGAGGCATTTCCCCAAAGACTATTAACCCCATCATGTCCAGTAAGCAACGAATGTGAAAGGGCTATTGAAAATAAGTATACTGTTGCAATTTTTCTTTTAACTTGAAAGTGGAGAGAAAATCACAAATGTTGCTTGTATGGCAACATTGTGGATTTGCTGATAAATAACGGACCCTTATACAGTTTTCCATAACCCAAGGGGGATTGCTTCTATACTCCAAAGAGAGGGATGTTTTCAGGATAACTTTCTCAGCAATAAAAGTCTTTTTGAGGAAAACAAATAAATGCAAACAAATAGTGTGTGTGTGAGTTTCATTAGGTCAAATAATGTGTAACTTGTATGGGAGGGTAGAAGGCTTTTTTTGTATTAAAGCAACTTACATCAGTCCTGTCTTTAAAATCTTTGTGGCATTCCAAGAAGACTTACCTGAGTCAAGTTTCCACTTAGAAGCAACAATCTTCCTAAATCAGTCACTGAAAACGAGAAGGTATTTCTTTATGCACATCCATTTCCAATCGTAATTTTGTTTGTGAACAAAAGAGAACACTAATTACTATATTAACTGAATTTTATCGCAACAGGGCACAGAAAGCTGCAATCAGAGAATCAAGAATCTCCAAATAGCAGCAGCTGCCACGTGCTCATCCCTGAGCCAATCACTGCAAAGGATTTTAGAATATGTGCTGGGATTGACCAGGCCCTTCCCGGGGGGAGGGGCGAGGGGAGGGAAACTCCGCCCAAACCATACAGACTAAGCATATCTGGGATAGGGGGAACTCACTCTCCAAAGAACAGGATGCGAGAGGGCACATCATATGCCCATCGTGGGGCCAAACCAACAACAAAAAAAGACAGTCTATATGTATATAGCAAGATGCTCAATAGAAGTATAACTAGAATTCTAGAACTTATAACTTCTAACAAGCCATGTTCCTGCTGCTGCTTTGAGAGGGTATATTCTTAATCCCCAAATGCTATTGCTAGGCAAAAGCATCTAAGGAAATATACTGACAAGAGTAAGGAGAATGAGATAGGGTATAAGGATGCTTAGAATGGAGACAGTGAAGAGAAGGTGGGCCTTCTGATTGGGGTGGGTGGTAGAGGAAGGAATCATATAGTCAGTCACCACTCTCAGTCCTGTTCTAGAAAATTCTGCTTGTCTTTTGATTGGATGACAAGACTGAGTTCTTTCAAAAACACTTAGCCGCTTGCTGCGTTTAAGCTGTTTACACGCTCACTTCTTGGGGTCACAAGCTAGCCTTGGTCTTCAAGAGGCTTGTTTGCCACAGGGCAAAGCAAAGGCCAGGTGAGCAGTCTGAGTCTGAAGAGAGTGGGAATACAGGACTTCCAGCCTTTTCAAGTCTGAAGATAAAACAGATTTTGTTTACTTTCAAAAATCCACTCCCATATCGTAGGCAGGTTTCTGGAAAAGAACCTAGTTGCCCCCATCTCTTATGAAAAGTACAGCAAAGCATTCCTGAAAGGGCTGCTTGCAATTTAAAGCAGAGCTAGATTTCATTTTTTTTCCCATGCTTGTCCATTTGACCTTGGGTCTTTGTTTCCCTAGAGAAAAGTCTGAGGTTCCCGAAGAATCATGGTGTGTTTGCTGTAGTATTTCTCAGCCTTTTCCTTTTTCCCTTTCCCCTTCTAGCTTAGCTCTTTACCTTTTCAAATAAAACGTGCTTCTGAGAGCTTTGCATCTTCAGGGGTCCTCACTGGAAAGTCTTTAAGAATTTCTTTGGGTGTACTGTTTGTGTATGTGTGTGTTTGTGTCAACGTTTTCTTATGAGGAAGGCAATACTAATGAAAAAAGAGAGGCAACTCCTTCTCAGCTGGGCCAAAACCCGAGGCCTCTTCCTTACGTAAAACACTGAATATGCAAGCCCTGCTTTGCACACTCAAATTCTCGCCTTGCTCCAAGCTAACGGCTGACAGTCTCAGCAATGTGCTTGGAAATTCAGGTCACAGCCCGACAGCCTAACTGTGGGAAATGATGTATTCAGTAGGGCATGAATAAAATGCAGCCATCAACGCAGTGGTATCTGCGGGGCTCCAGATCCTGCATTTCGGAGATTGTATTCTGTGTAGATATCATTGCCTCCCGCTATTATTTGCGTCTTTTGCCGGTGCTTTGTCTAACACTTGGTTACGTAGGATGCCATTCAGAGGCCGACAGGGTGGCTTCTGGAGTGGAAAGGGCTCCCTGTGCAAGTCTAAAGGGCACTGGCTGTCTACAACGAGACCTGACAATTACTAAAGTTTGCCAGTGTGCCTGCCTTTATGGAGAAGAAGTAGTATGCGGCTACTGGAGATGGCAGGATATTCTGATACCTAAGGTGAGTACGCCCAGTGAGCCTACAACTTGGCTTTGGAATGGTTGCAACAGGAACTCATAATCCCAGGTTCCTGGGGGGAAATGGCAGTTCTTTAGTCTAAGAGCTGCAGATTGCTAGCAGTTAAGATGGTCACATGGTCCATCTAAGTAAACATTTTAATCACTTCTCATTTCTTTTAGGAAAAAGAAGAAAAAAGAAAAACCTCTTTAACATGGTCTATCCGTATATTGTCTTGAATCTCTAAATATTTCCCCATTCTCATCTCTCACCACTGTCCACCTGAACTGAGTTCCATTTCAACCCCTCTTTGCCTGTCATACTTTTCCCTCCACAGGGCCTCTGCATTGGCTTCTCCTGCCCAGAATTCTTCTTTCTCATCAACTTCTGTTCACCCACATCTCAGTCCAAGGGAAGCTGCCTCTGAGAAGCCTCCCTTGACATCTGAATGGGTCAGATCTCCTTGAATGTTTGTTTCCAGACATGAGGATGTAGAAAGTAGAAATGGCCCTCCTCCTCCTTTTAACTGTGAAACTCCTATTTAAACTTCAAAGCCCAGCTCAAATGTCTCCTTTGCTATAGAGTCATTCCTAATTCTCTAGGCACTCCCTGTGGTTCATGCCTTATCCTTAGCTCTTCTATATCACTGTAGATTTGTTTCATTATTTATCTGCTTACAATTCTATCTACTCAATTTTGTGCTCTTGAAGTACAAGAACTATGTCTTACTCATCCTTGTGTTCTGAGACCCTGTTCACTTAATAAATGTTTGTTAAATGAATGAGTGAAAAAGGAGAAAAAATAAATTGAAAGTATAGAAGGAAACAAATAGGATACCAGTCTTTATTTATAAACAGGGTGATGGTCATATCCCTGAGTATTCATTTATGTTTTGTTTAAACCAGATACCTTTTGGATTATAGACCCAGGTATACCGTTTGGAGTGAATTTCCAATTTTTTAAACCATACTTTTATTTTTTAACCATCATTTGTAGTTTAAAATACACTCTAACTCCCCCTCATTCTCATCTGGTGATGAGACCCTTAGCACATTTTCCACTCAGCAATCAGTCCTAACCCACACAAACTTCCCTGGGAAGTGTTCTGATCAAGGTGATGACGAGTCGATGTGATCATTTAAGCTCAGCTGATTTGCTAATTGGAAAAGGGCTACAGAGGAACTCTGTAGACAAAACAGAGTAATAAAGGCATTCAGGGGGAGAGATTCCAGAAAGGTATTATAACCCAGAAAAATTGCCATGTTCTCCTGCCTGTGAGCCCAAGCTCCTTAGCATGGCACGCGGGTCCTTGACTATTTATCCACTTTCTCATGCTATCTACCCTCAAACTCTGCATTCCGGCCCCATTAAGACATTCTGACAATGTCTTTGTTCATGCTGTTGCTTGCGTCTACCCTGTTCTGCCCCTCTCTTTCTCTTGCTCTCCCCTTTCTCTCTCCCTCTCTGCCAGTCATCCTGCTGAATTCTTCCTTCTGAAAAGCTCTTCCTGACTCCTCCAGAGAGAATGTTTCCATTGCTTCTTGGACAGTCATTCTCTCCCAAGAGGATCAGGAACTTTAGTGCTCTCTGTTCCCTTGTGCCTGCCATTGCGTCAGGACCACAGCTCAATAAATACTTGTTGAATTGAATTGAATTCGAATGGATTGGCACACCATGTAGTTCATCCTTGGAGATTTTCCACTTAATGCCATTATAAAGCCAAGGAGAATTTCATTCTGGATCCTATACTTAAAACTATTGTTCCATTGCAATGCACTAAAATGGTGGTTTTCACTTTTAATAAGAAAAAGAAAAGACCATTCAGATAGATCTGGGAGAATGTATTTGAAGGCCCCCTAGTATTTCTGGAGACCACAGCTAGAGACACACTGGCTTTAAAAAAAATCAAGTTTTACTCTATGGAAGAAGACTTTCAAATGGGAATCTTTTTTCCAAAAGAAAAACGTTATCTTTATAACTGGTAAAGCTTTTGTTTTAGATTCTCATGAAAATAAAACCCCAAAGGAAAAATTTCTAGGATTCCTAAAAATTAGTCAGACCCCAGTCTGATCAGGTCCTCATACCAAGATAGCATTGACCTTCATTTCACAGATTCACACTCGGCAAGGCCAAGGGCAGATCTGCGTGGGAGTGTGTGAGTTAGCAGGCGTGCACACACCCTGGACGCAAAAGCTTCCACAGTCGACTGTGGCTGAGTTCAAGTGCAGGGCTCCTCTCTCTCAGGTGGCTGGCACGTGATGCCGTTAGGACAGGACCCCAGAGACACTTGTCACTCTGCCTTTTGGTCCTGTCACTGTGCCTGAGAAGAGAACCCAGAGGCCCAGAAGTACACCCCAGGCTCAGACATGAAGGTGGGCTGGCCCTGCAGCTCAGCCCACTGTCTGCCCGAGTTCCACCCCTTCTCTAGCTTAGCAAACTACCATCTCCCAGAGTTCTTACCAAAACATTGGAAGATTGGAACATGTGTTTCCTATGTCCATGGGATGCCACACACATCAGTCCTCTAAAACCTCTCATCTGCCAAAATGTGGCTTATGGCCCCACCTGCATTGGAATCATCTTAGGCTTTGGTTCAAAATGCAGATCCTTGGGCCCCCTCTAGGCTCTTCCACAGCCTTCCTCAAGAAGCTGCTTCCTTGGCTCTGCTGTCTTTCTACTCCTCCTAAGGCCTTTGTATTCATCTGGCTTCACTCCATTAGCTCATGGTGTCCTGTTCACTTTCTCAGGCAGCCCACAGGCCCTGCCCTCTCCGTGGTGCTGTTTCCAGAACTGTCCCCCCTGGGGCCTCGGCAACGCGTAATCTCTGTGTGTGCGCACCACTCACCCTGGACATTCAGAGATCGGTTCTGGCTGATGGGCTCCGTGATCCTGATCTCCCCAGAAGACAGCCTGCTGAGCGAGGGCTGGCTGCAATCCCTTCAGCTGCCACTGCTCTTTTATTCTCCAATAATTTTTTTGACTCCGAGGGGCCCTTGGGTTTACACCAAACACAAGTCCAGACATTTTCCCCTTCAGCAGCTCCTTCTCCATCTACAGCTGCTTCCCAGGATCCTCTGTAAGAGGGGCGAGCTCTGCAAACCAGGGAAATCAGCTAATTTCCCTCTGTTCTGTCTGCCATCAGCCTTCCTGCCCCCATTGCTTGGGCAGGTGGCAGATGCTTCCCTTGGGACCTGGGGCTTACTGGCCCCTCTGGAGTTAGTGCTTGCTCTGTATATTTGTCCTAAATCTGACTTTGCCCAGAATGGTGTCATGGACTTTTCTCAGGCCCAGCAGCTGCAGACCAGCCCCATCTTTAACTCTTTCCCTGCCCTGACTCCTAGACCTGGAGAGAAGCTTATGGCAGCCAGCTCGGGGCTTTGGCTGGGAAACCATGCAAATAAACAGGACTATGACCTAAGGATGTGGTTTCTATTCCATTTTTTGCTCATTGTGTACCATTAAGATGAAAGGATTCATTCATTCAAATAAATAATGATGATTGATCTCTAAAGAAAGAAAAGGAAGAGCTACGTATACTAACCAATATGAACTTACTACACAGGCCTAGGGATTCAGAGTAACAGAAGAAGTTACCTCCTTGGCTTTATCGGCTATGTGGTCACTCTGGTTCCCAGAAATTCCAACAACAGCATGTGTCTGAGCTTTCAAGGGCACCGGCCGCAGCCTAGCGTAAAGTGACAGGCTCTCATGTTGTCCACCTACCACTGACGTTTCTCCAACGTGAAGGTTTGATTGCGTTAACCAGCGTGTCCTGCCTCTAGAGGGCAGAGTTAGAGATGGCCTTCCATGGGCTCAGGTCACAAACGGTTGTCTTTTGCTGATGAATCTTTCCTTGGTCCTATAAATAGTGACTGGTTTCATCTACAAAGCTCATGTGATGAGCTGTGGTCATTTGCACAGGGAAGATGATCAACAGGGAGTTCTTCTCCCCAGACTGTGGATGCATGTGCTGCTGGCATATATGACTCAGTAATCCTCCTTCAGCCCTTCCAGAAGATCCTGCCAGGGAGAAGGGGAGCGTTGACCAGGAATATGAACAAGGTGGACTTAAAGAGATTATTCTGATTCTGTACTCTGTACTGCCGCCAGCCACCCCACCAATGGGTTTATCATCTGTGCTAACATGACAGAAAACCATGCGCTGGGACATTGCTGTGGTCTTGACGTACACCTGCCTTTCCTTCCATTTGTAACTGTGAGCAGATTACTCTGACCCCACCTGAAATGGGTGATGACAAGCATTCAGTCACCACAATGAACACTGGGGGACGGTGTATACTCCTCTCCATCCCAGCTCTATAATCGTTGATTTCCTGCTTCCCATGATGCCCCTTGACCAAATGTCGTCTGCACCGACCTGCCTGCAAGCAGGAGTTTTGTTTGCACAAAGCTTTAGGTTGGTATTCTCAAAATGCTACCCCTCCTGCTAACTCACCCACCCTCAATGGGATAACTCTCCTAGAAGACAAATTTCAGCTTCAGGAACACCTACTGAAATATTTACCTACGGCTTTCCTTTGCCCAGAAATTTCACCCAAAAGGTCTGAGAATACCTAAAAAAAGACCCTCACAAAGCACCCAATCCAGGGAGCAGAAATTTCTAACACTATAAGAACCTCTTTAACTTTTTAAATCATCTCCCCAAAATTGGCAGACCACCCCCTCCTCAAAGTTATGCTGCAAGTGCTTTGAGGAGCTGTCGACTGAGAAAATATGCAATGATCAGATGAGTTCAGTGCCCCTTTTATAACTGAATGCATGTTTTACAGATCACAAGATTCTGCATACATTAACACAGCCACACACACCTGGGAAACAAGACTCCCCTGGCAGTTTGCAGATATTGCAGATACCACAGACCTCTGGCAGGAATTCTGGATCACAATTGATGTCAGAAAATAATTCCCTAGGGTCTTGCCCTGCTCCAGGGACTTGTTTTTCTCCTACCCAGAATGCAAGGGCATCTGGACTAGAAAGGGTCCAGAGTACTTGGTATGTTTCCAAATTCTCTCCAATCTGGAGGACTCCAAATAGACAAGCAAGGGAATCAGTAATTCTGGGACTAAGTCAGGGACTCTGATGATAACTTCTGGAGGAAGAATGGAATATCCAAACAAAGCTAGAGTTTTAGGCTATACTGAGCTACCCAGATGACTCGCCTTTCCATCATCAAGGATCCGCTCAATTAACTCTGGTTGCCGGTGAGCTCTGCTTCTATATTAAAATCATGGTGTACAGAAAATTCAAGTCAAGAGTTTGAACTTTGCTGCTTAGAGATGTGACCTAGGGTGTCATTGATAGTCACCATGGCAGATGGTAGGATTACACATCCTGGCCTTCTTGTGTTTGGCCAGGTGATTAGTTCTGGCCAATGAATTTTGAGAAAATAAGACGGTGTCAATCCCAGGCCAGATCATTTAGCTGCCACTCTGAGACCCTCCAGGGCTTTTTTCCCTTCTGGCCTTTGAGTCATGGCATTGGAGATGATGACTGTTCATCAACCTGGGTTTCTGAAGACTATCAGGAGAGGAGCCTCCGGGCTGAACCTTGATGGACTGGTAGTATGATGAGAAATAAATCTTTGTTGGCTTAAGCCACTGTGATTTTGGAGTTGCTTGTTACTGTGGCATAATTTAGTGTAGCCTGATCAGGTAGGCTTGGTTATAGTGCACAAAGTTTCTGCATTTAGGTGCTCCGGGAAAATTACACTGATAAGTCAAAAATGACTAGTTTTATCTTACAATAACCAGATGCCCTCTTCAGCCCTTCCATCCCATTACCTCCAACCTCCTACTGATGTGACTGGAATTGAGTTGGTGTTCAGGAGTGGAGAGCCAGGGAGAGGCCACATTGCTGGGGTATTGGTCTGCTGTCACATCTCTCTGGCCAGTCTTGTTCTGGAACAAACACTTTTTTCTGCCCCTTCAGAATGAGCCATGCAGGCCAGTAAAGAGGGGCAGGCTCTCTCAGGAGCTCGGAAAACACAGGAATCCAGCCTTTATGCCTTTATGCTTGTCAATCCAGTGCTTTTCACAGGCACCACTTTTTTTGTGTGCTTGATTTTAAATGGCATTTTGAATCTTGGCCAATTCACATCATTTTAGTCCTACACCCCGATCCTCCCTGGGACTCTTGAATACACTGGGGTTTTTGTTTGGACAGTTGCGATGATGTATTTCAAAACCCGTGTTTAGCTGCAGACTTTAATGACAGGCAAGGAACAATTGGGCAGTTTGGCACATGTCAGGTTCTAAATGCAGGGATGAAGGTTCTAATGGTAACAGAGGGACAAATAGATTTGTCCTCAACTTGGCAGCAATGTTACTCTGCCAAGCTCTGCCAGCTTGATGCTTGAGCACTTCCAGGCCCAAGGCTTTTCTAAAACATGGAGGGCACCCTGGAACCACCAATGAAAAAGGAAAACAAAAATCTCTACTTTGCAGCACCTTTTATAAATACCAGTGATTTGGGTAGGACCCTTGTGGGTAAAGGCTCTTTAAAAAGCATGACATTTAAACTTGGTCCAACATCACCGTTTCCCCGTTGACATTTTGCTTCCTGTGATAGACACCTCATTATTAAGTATCATATTATTAGCACAAATGCTTTCTGTAGAAACATAAAGGCAAGCACGCTTATTAATCAAAAACCAAATTTTCTATTCAGGCTCATAATCAGGGATCTTGGAAAATGAGAATACTCTTATTGGGTTGGAAGGACTAAGAGCAGCTTCCTCCCGTGGTACTTGATCTGCCAGGATAATGAGGCGCTGGGGAAGGTGTACCGTGAGGCATAGGAGAAATTGCCTGAAACTGAGTGGTCCTGGGAGTACCTACCAGGGAGAGTCTTACAGGAACTGATGGACTCCTGCGAAGTGGATTGTGAAGAGTGCTAGGAAGGCTACACCAGTCAAAGATATCTCCCCCACCACTTAACCTGTATTTCCAACATCACAGGTTATCCTTTATTATTTTGAGCATTTCAGATTTAAAGAGAAATAGTATAGTTAGTGGTTAAGTTCATAAGCTCTTGGATCATGCTCCCTGTGTTTGAATCCCAGCTCTGCCATTGACTAGCTGTGTGACCCTGGGGAAGTTACCCAAACTCTCTGAGCCTGTTTCCTCATTTATAAAATAGGATAATAATTGTCCTACCTCATTGGGTTATTGTAAAGATTAAATTGAGTTGATATACAGAACACACAAAATCGATTTGCCATCAAGTCCCATGAACAGCCAAGGGTGATAGCCAGGTAGTCGGGCTGAGCAGAGGTTCTTTCCAGGCCTGAAAATTTCCCCTAGACAAGGATCTGGTCTAGGGCTTTCTGAGGCTGTGGAACCTTCCTGAGGTCTTTTTCAGGTCTAAACTTCCCAAAGACAGTCCCAAAGACTCATAATGTCGGCACAGAATGTAAGCGGGGGGAAAATCGAGATGAAAACAGAGCCACCCCCTTTCTCCTGGGAGGTGCTGGGACCGCTAAAGAAATCCTGGGCCCAGTCTGGGCCAAACTGGTTTCAGAAGGTAATCAGTTAACTCCATTTGGTAGGCTAATTTTCTGACTCCAAATGGTAGACAGATTTTCCTTCTTCTAAACACTCTTGTTTAAAATGAAAGACTAATGGGGGGTGGGGGGTGGGTATAGCTCAAATGGTAGAGTGTATGCGTAGCATGCATGAAGTCCTGGTCCCAACCCCAGTACCTCTATAAAACAAAACTAGCAATAAATAATTAAATAGACCTAATGATTTCCCCCATTGAAAAAAAATTTTTTAAAGTGAAAGACCATTAAAAAAAGATATGATTTGTCCGCCTTACTCAAGACCTTTAAAAAGAAAATATGATTAGTCTACCTTATTTACTTAAGAAATGTTCAAAAAACTTTCCAAAAATTGCCAGATCTAATCTCGTGGGGGCAGCTGGTCCCTACCTAGTATCTCTTCTGCATCGAGTCCCAGAGAACAAAGGCACAGAACGTTGCTGGCCACCTCTCATCATTAAGGGGCAGTGACAACAAGGGGCTGCTCCTATCTTTCTCCAGTTTTTAAGGTTAGAGTCAAAAAATTGGGATCCTTTCTCACAAATGGCTCTGTCCTCTGTCCTATGCAAACTGCTGAACAAATAAATGGAGATTTTTTAAAGTTCACAGTGACCTTTTTTGATGTCTGGGACAATGCAATCCCTTCAGTTTGTAATGGAAAATAGATTAAGCTACTTGCCTGGCTTGCTTTTAGGGAGCTGCTGCCTTCTCATTTTAAAAATCTTTGCCCTAGAATTTTTGCTCAAACTCTTCTTCATGGTAAAACCCGTGGGCATTGAGTAGGCAAAGACGGGTGATTTGTACCCTGGTTTGGATTTTGCTTCTTCCCTAAAGCAAGTCACTTATTGCCTGTTTGAGCCCAACCTCACATCTCCTTCAGGTCTTTTGTTCACATCATAAAATTCAGATTCATTAACCATCGATAATTGAAACAAAGATGATGGGCTTAGAAAAAATATATAAACTTTCTAAAGAAGGTTTTTCTAGGCCTGGAATCCTTCCATGCCAATTTATCCAGAATTTGGTTTGGTTTTGCTTTGTGTTGTTTTTCTTTTGCTCCTTCTCCAGGTTAAGGAAATCTCTGAATACCAGCCCATCCAATCCTACCTCTAAAATGGCATTTTGTGCTCTCTTCTGAAAAACTCTTGACTGGAGTGAAACAGGGTAAATAGGATCTTCTCAAGGAAGTGCCTGCCCAACAGACATTTTTTGGCCGTGAAAGCAAATTAAAAAAATACTAAACAAACATAAGTCTTTGTATTACTGGCTTTTGAAAAAGTAAAGAGAAACACATATTTATTTAATGAACCCATCCCACTGGAAAAGACCCAGAGTGCAGAGAAAACATATCATTAGGGCTATCTGAGGGAAGGAGGCCCTCCTTTAACTGCCATTTTCTTTCTCTCTTCTTCTTCCAAATCTGCAAATCTTGCCAGTAATTTTGTGCTTTTCCTCCACTAAAATGCAGTTTCCCAGAATGCACTGCCAGAGGGTGTGCTTCTTTGTCCAAAGCAGGGCAAGTGCTGGGAATCTGCCCTGATGAGCACATTTCTTCAGTCCCTTTCAGAAAAATCATTGGATTAGCCCTTCATGGCTGTGTACTTATAAAGCAGAATGCACTTATAAATTTGACGATTAACAATAATTCATGTAATGTTTAACTTGGAAAATTGGAGCTTTGTCCAGACTCGACAATGATGTCAACTTTTATTGAGTTATATGCCACAAAGGAGCTCAGTATTTTACAGACATTGATTAGTTCATTTAATTCTCAGGAAAACCTTATGAGGTAGATATTATCATTATCCCATCTTGCAGGTAAGAAAACTAAAGTCCAGAGAAGTTAAGTAACATGATCAAAGTCACACAGCTGAGAAATGACAGGACTAGAATTCAAATACCAGTTTTGACTGTAAAGTCCAGGGTCTTAAACTCTGTCATCAGAGTGCTTCACGGGTTAGTACCTAGCAGAGTAACTCTTACATCATAGCTTTGAAATAAATACTTGTTGAATAAATTAAAAAGCAAATCAGTAAGTTGATCCTTGTAATGTTCCTTTCAGGACTGTCAATACCTGTAACATTCAAGGTGAATAAAGCTATAGCTGCTGGAAGAAATAACCACTAAATCTCAGTGGGTTAACACAGTAAAAGTGTATTTCTCACTCATGTCACAGTATAATATGGTCGATAAATGTGTAGTAGGGGCTGCCTGCTCTCTGCAGTCAGTCAGGATCCAGGATCCTTCTAGACTGTGGCTCTTCCATGTTCAGGGCTTTTCTCTCAAGGTTGCCCTGAATACTGTGGTCCCCAGGCTTGCATCATCATTCATGTGGTAGATGAGGCAGTGGAGGGTGGCTCTGGGAGTTTGAGGGCCAGGCTTGGACTCATCATGCATTCCATTGGCCAGGACTCTGTCTCATGGCCCCACTAACCACAGAGGAGGTTGGGAAATGTAGTTCAGCTGTGTGCCCAAGAAGAACATGAAATGGGCTTGGTGAGGACACAGCTTTGTCTGCTACAGACTTACATCCTTCTTTTATAGGTAGAAACCAACAGCTTGTACTGTATTTCCTTGACAAAATCCTTCCTTCCTGCTGGGATGGAAATTTCCATCATCTGAGTCATTCCTTTGCATTTGATGTCAAAGGTTGGGGTTTTGCACACCTAAGGCCAGATGTAAAATGCACACACTCTTCCTAGGACCACCTTCACTAGTTTTCTTTTGTTAGCACAGAGTAGATTTGTTGAGAATATTAGAAATTTCTAGGGTTGGTTGGGACATTTTAATAAGGGTGGACTCAGTGAAAAACTCTGGGTATTAGAGAAGAAGAAAGCTAATCTAATAACAGTGTGGCTTGGTGGAGGAATGCCTAATTTAGAGATAAAATGTACATGTGAGGCTTAAAATTTTCATAAGTTTATCTATAAAGAAGTTCACGATCTTGTTCAGGATGACAAAGAGAATCTGTTGTTAAGCTAGATCAGAAACGTACTCATCTCTATTTATCTCAAACCTGCCTCAGTTGGGTGATCTCATTTTGAGGGATTTTCTTTTCATTGAGAAGTGTGTTTTAAGCTGATATAAGTGACAACTGGCAACATCCTCCTCATATTTAAAATTATAGCCCATTAAAGGCGGGTTTCTGTTGACTCACCCAAGTATTGGGGCTCTCAAGTTTCTAATTTCTGACCAGGGGCTGAATTATTCATCAAAGACATTTATCTCTCTTACTCCAATTATTAATCTCTTGATGCTATTGGTGGTCTTGAGGCACTGCTGTAAAAGCTTAATGCATTTTGCATCAGTGTGTCATACCCGCTGGAGATGTCTTTGGCTTCCCATGAAAGGGTTAAAAAGTAGGACTTGAGATGGTGCCAGACAATTAGGTAATTACAAAACACTTTTGGACATTAATCATGTAAGCATTATGCCTGAAGTCATGACTGTCAGCTTCTGCTTTCTTAATTGTGCACTAGGGTTTTCAAAATCATCATCAAGTTCCAAGATTTAAAATATATATGTATTTCCTATCTTTAAATTTATATATATATTTTCTTATTTTTCATATGGGGAATTCCTTTCTCTCAATAACTTTTCTTTACTGGTATGAAAATATTTCCAAATGAATAGTGAGATAGCAGTCAACACTGACAGAGGGCTCCCTGGATGCTAGGTTCTCGGCTAGGCCCTTTGCAAGTGCTGTCTTGTTTAGCTTTCTCAACCACTCTGTAAAGTAGGTAAGAATAAACAGCTAGGGCTCAGATAGTGCTTCCTATGCTCCTAGGGACTCATTTAATATCAGTACGATCCTCTGAGGTTTATACTCTAAATTTCATTGAACTAAGAAACTATCAATTGTGAGGCAGTGTTATGCTCCACATCGTGTTCTCCTCAAATTTATTATTGAAGTCTTAACACTCAGTATCTCAAAATAAACTGTATCTGAAATGCTGGAGAGGGTGTAGGGAAAAGGGAACCCTCCTACACTTTGGTGGGACTGTAGTTTGGTGCAGCCATTATGGAAAACAATATGGAGATTCCTTTAAAAACTGAAAATAGATGTAGCCTATGATCCAGAAATTCCACTCTTGGGCATATATCCAGAGGATACTTTAATTCAAAAAATACGTGCACCCCAATGTTCACAGTTGCACTATTTGCAATAGCCAAGGCATGGAAGCAACCTAAATGTCCATCAACAGATGACTAGATAAAGAAGTTGTGATATATAGATATAGATGAAGATATAGATGTATATACAAAGGAATACTACTCAGCCATAAAAAGGAATAAAATAATGCCATTTGCAGCAACATGGATGGACCTGGAGATCATTATACTAAGTGAAGTAAGCCAGAAAAAGAAGGAAAAATACTACATGATATCACCCATATGTGGAATCTAAAAAAAAAAAGGACACAAATAAATTTATTTACAGAGAAAGATTCATAGACATTGAAAACAAACTTACGGTTACCAGGGGATAAAAAGGGTGGAAAGGGTTAAATTGGGAGCTGGGGATTTGTACATACTAACTACTATATATAGAATAGATAAACAACAAGGTCCTACTGTATAGCACAGGAAACTATATTCAATGCCTTTTAGTGGCCTGTAGAAAAAGAATATATATACATACATATATATAAATGAATCAATTTGCCATGCACCAGAAATTAACACAATACTGTAAATCAACTATACTTTCATATAAATAAATAAATAAATAAATAAATAAATAAATAAATAAATAAATAAAACTGTATTTGGAGATAAGGTCTTTAAAGAGGTAATAGGTTAAAATGAAATCATCAGCATGGGCCCTAGTCCAATATAACCAGTATCTTTATAAGACGAGGGAATCTGGACACTGACAGGTACAGAACGAAGACCACAGTGCAGGGAGTAGATGGCCATCTGCAAACCGAACAGAGAGGCCTCAGAAGAAATCAGCTCTGCCAACAGCTTGATCTTTGACAGCCTCCAGAACTACGAGAAAACAGATTTCTGCTCTGTAAGCTGCCCAGTTTGTGGTACTTTGTTACAGCAGCCCTTGCAAACCAATACAAGTACCATTATTTTATGTACCACCAAGGAAATAGCAAATTAGATTATAACCCAGGCTTTGAATTTTTATTTTAAGCATATTAAACAAATCCTCATGTATACACAGACTTTTCATCAAATACAACTCTTGTGCATACATGAAAAGGAAATCAGAAGTGAAATACATGTGGTAAGGTATTCGAGAAACTTCTTCACACACAGGGTATAACTTTTTAAAATACTTTTATACTCAGGGTCATTAAAATCTATGATTTTTCACACAAAATTATCTTCCATGAGTGCTGATGACACAGCATTTCTTAAGTGAAGGCTCCACTACTGTCTCCAAGATGTTCTTCAAGCCACAGGCACGTCTCCCGTGCATTTTGACGCTGACACAGTTTTGATCCCGCTGAGCTGTTTCATCTCTGTGTACACAATTTTGTGTCAAGGATACATCATGATATAAAGTATGTTCACTCCATACTTAGTGACAAAGTGAATGGAAAGAAGGGGGGATATGAACTGGGAGAACAGCTAAGCCTGTGGGGAGCCTTGAAACAGGAGTGCGGAAGGAAACCCCCCCCCTCCAAATAGAAACAGCCTGCCTCACAATTTTACCACTGTCTGTCTTGACATTCATCCGTATTCTGATTGGGACACAGTCAAGGGACAGAATTACATTCTGTGTATCCCTGAACCATGCGAGGTATTCAGGGCTGAAATGATCTGAGTTATCCCAACTGAACCTAAAGAGAATGTCACAGGGAGGAGGGCCAGGGGACATTTGGTCCATGTCTTGTGTGCACAGAGAGCCTCAAACTAAGAATTGGGTTTTTTTTCTCATTTTTAAAATATTCTAGTTGCCCCCAAATATAGAAATGATCTTTGTCTTGCTTGATTTCTAAAAGACCCTGATCCCAAACATGAACTTACAATTTTGTCCATCTTTACAACAGATATTTATTGTGTAGCTATGGTGATTTGCAGTACTAAGCAGAGTAGTCATGCTTTAAATACCCAGGGGACTAATGCATGGCTGTTTGTCTCAGAAAGCCCACTGTCAACCAGGGGAAAGGGACCCGTAAACTTGCAATTGCCCTGGTGTAATGAGTGTTTTGCTTGAGGTGTGTCTAGTAGGAAAAGATAAAATCTGTTTTAAGAGTTGGGACCAAGTCAGAGAAAGTTCCGTAGACAAGGAGAGGAGGTTTCAACTTGTGGCTTGAAGGAAGAAGAGGTGATGTGGTGTCCAGATATGGGTGTGGAATTCCTTAAAAGAAGCAGTAAAAACAGGCAAGTACAAACGTAAGACTAGGCTATGGGGGTGCATGTGGTGGAGAGACAGAAGGTGGAAAGGTACTTGGAGGACCTTGCTGTACCAGTGGTTTTTAGTACAGGCTGCACATTAAAATCACTGGGACACATTTTTAAAAATATATGCCCAGCACAGATCAATTAAATCAAGCAGAATTTCTAGAGCTGGGATTCTAATGTCCTGCCAGAGTTAAGAATCCCTGCTCTTTATTTTCCTAACGTGGATGGATTTTACCTTGAAGCCAGGTGTTCTGAGGTTCTGGTCTACCCTTTTCATCCCTGAGAAAAGGGACCTACTCCCAGCATTATGGCAACGTTTCTCAGGGACTCATACCACTGTGGAAGCATCTCAATTTTGGAGATAGTAGTCCTGATCAATTAATTTAAGAAAAGCCTCCATCCATCAAGATGATTTTAATTTGATGGAGCTTATGTGGTAGAAGACATCTAGTAAATACTGGACTGTCACATTACCTAGCCCTTAGGTGATAGAGGTTGGTAATATCCAAACCGCCAACTAAGGTTTTTGCTTTTCAACTAAATAATGGGCACCACTTGGAGGCAGAGGCTTTGAGCAGCATGGTGAAGAGCGTAATTATTGCTCTGCCATGACCTTGGCAGTCACCAGGCCAACTTTGGTTTTGCCTCAATCCATTGCCACCTCTTGGGATTGTAAATATTGACACTCACCCTTAAAGAAATCAATATCTGCATATTAGCCTCCAATTTCACATATCGATGTGCAGATCTGAGGGCCTCTGGTGAATGGGAGATGACTTCAGCATTTGAGAATGCTGCCTCAGAGCTGAAAGTCCTGTGGATTTGCACTTCCCCCCGTGATTCCTGACTTCATAACCTCTATTTGTATTATCTCTCTGCAGCGTCTTTGCAGGCAGAATTTTGGTAGAACCATTTTTAGGAGCCAGCAGACAAGAAAGGAGGGTCTCCTTTCTCAGAGCTCAAAATTAACTTCTTGAAATTCGATAGAGTAAATTCTCTGAAATAACTCCTAAAATGAAAACAAATTAACATTTCTATTGAAAATGTGTTTTGAATGGTGCACCCATTTATCTTCGAGAGTTTCCCCATCCTCAGGCTCAAGTCAGGGGCCAAGTCAATCAGATTGAAACTGAATGATTCCAATATT
Source organism: Camelus bactrianus (assembly GCF_048773025.1). Lineage (NCBI taxonomy): Eukaryota > Metazoa > Chordata > Mammalia > Artiodactyla > Camelidae > Camelus > Camelus bactrianus. The sequence goes on from NC_133540.1 coordinate 98,901,904, forward strand.
ATGATCACAGGTATATTTGAAATACACAATCAGCATGGCTGGTTTATTTTCCTACAGAAGTGAATGATGTTCTGATGAGAAGTGTGTCTATACAATTCCTAAAACAAGCAGGCCTTTCAGCTGACTCTGTCAGGTACTGTGTAGACTGGTCTCCTAAAAGTGATGGATGGGAGTGCCCTGATTGCTTTGCCCAAATGGGCACAGGTGCTCACAAAGATCTGCCCTCTGTTGCATAAACTTGAGTAAGGCACAGTGCGAGGTGATAAACCACCTTGGCTCCGGCTCACTCCCCTGTGAGATGGATGAGAAAAGCAGGAAGAGCCGAAGGCTGTAACAAAAATTACTGAAGAGCCCACAGCCTTCACTCCAGGAGGTCCTGGATTGCTGTTCCCTTAGGCAAAGTTGGCAGAGGTGTGGTAATGGCGAAAAGGAGAAACACTTCGCTAACAGCCCTCTCGGCTCGAAATCCTGCAGGAAGATCAGCACTGTTCCACAGGAAGCCGGAGTGTGCCGGCTGTGTGACAGTGTGACAGGACACAGGGCTGGAGGCTAAGATGGCTCTGCTGGGGATGGTTTGCCAGAGCTGCAACTGGGCTCTGACTCACCCGGCTGCTCTGCTCTGATACAGTCAGAATTCGCCCACTCTCTTCTTTTTCATTGAAGTATAGTTGATTTACAAGCTTGTGTTAGTTTCAGGTGTACAGCATAGTGATTCAGAATTTTTGCAGTTTATACTCCATCACAGGTTATTACAAGATAAAGCTGTAGTTCCCTGTGCTATGCAGTATATCCTGTGGCTCCTCTATTTTATAATGTATTAGTAGGTATCTGTTCATCCCATCCCCCTCATTTGTCCCTCCCACCTTTTCTCTCCTCTTTGGCGACCACAAGTTTGTTTCCTATCTCTTCAAGTCTGTTTCTGAATTCGCCTGCTCTTTAAACTCAGCCCACCTTATTTTCCACCTCCTCACCCACAGAGAAGTTAGAATTTTTGATTTCTGAAATTTTTAAAATAAAACTATCTGTTCATTTTTTTTAAGTATAGAAATGATTAAGCCCTCATTAAAGAAACTTTGGAAAATAAAAAGCCATATAAAGGAAAAAAGTGCCCATAGTCACCAGGCAAAGGCAACCACTGTTCATACTTTGATCTGTTTACTGTCAGTTGTGTGTGTGTGTGTGTGTGTGTGTGTGTGTGTGTGTGTGTGTGTGTGTGTATTCCAACTTTAAAAGGACAAATGAAACAGTGTCCACACCCAAGCTGAAGCCATGGTGGGTGACACTCAACTCCACATAGAGCAGTTAAAACGGAGGACCGGCAGGGGCCTGGCCTGGACCACGTGACGCAGCTGAGGCGGTCCGTTACGGATGTAATTTACAGTTTGGCTACGCCAGGCAGCCTGGTGATAAGCACAGCTTGTTTATTTGTCTTTGATGGATGCCAGGTGGATTGTGGTCAGACAATCTTCCTTCGGCAGCCTTGGCACTTTGAGTCCACCAAGCCAGCGTGAGGCCCTCCCCTGGGCAAAACACCGGCCACACAATGGGCGCCCACAACACAAGGACGGTCACAGTGGTGGCAGCACCAGCAACAGGACAAAGCAGCACTTAGGCAGAGAGAAAAGAGGAAGAAGGCTGGGGGGCAGGGGGCCAGGAGATGCCGCCAACGAGGTGGTGGGGCAGGCCACACGCTTTTCTGTCCTATGACAGATTTGCTCCAAGAAATGCATCTTCAGCGTACCTTTTTGTTATATGACCTGAATTGCTTCTAGGAATGAGCCCAGGCAGTTTGCTGAGTTTAGACATTTTCCCCTCTCTGAGAGCTGTCAACTTGCGAGGCAGTATCCTCTTGCAGGGGGGTTTGGTGCCGGCTGCAAAATGAGAAGCAAGAAATAACCACAAATAAGAGAACACTGGTGGCCAGAACATTTCTCGATCCTGACCTGGGTTGTGGGAGGCCATGTGTGCTGCGGCCTCCTTCCAGCTGGAGCTGCGAAGAGGCTTCCAGGATGATGGCATCCGGAGGCCTCGAGAGCAGGGCCTGCAGCAGGGCCAAGGCCGCGAGGTGTCACGGGGCATCTGCTGGGAGGTGTGCACAGTGAGGCCAGGGAAACAGGCTGTGCTACCCAGAGTTTTCCCAGGGCTGGACGGGGCTATCTGTTGGAGGAAGGGGCTGGACAACCCAGGCTTGGTCATTTTTCTCCTCAGTTTTGGCTGCTGTGGGCTGGAATGTGACATAGGGTCATCATGTTAAAGGCAGAAGATTTTCTTCTCTTAATAAACAAGTCTCCACGCCAGACCAGGGGAAATGGTGCCATGTGGTTGGCGGTGATTCCTGTAAAGGATGATCTGTGTGCTGAGAAGCCAGAAGGAGGAACAGGGACTCACTGTTCTAGGAAACTAGGTTCCCGTGATGGTGGAACACAGTTCGTAAAGTTCCCCCTGGGGCAAACATCAGGCCTGAACAGCAGGTTAGTTCAGACGCAGGGTGAGAGAGACCCAGGCTCAGTCAAGCAGCCTCCGGCGGGGGATCCCAACTTCCTTGAGTATGTGAATTTTCTTTTCAATCTCCAGAATCCTTCAGACACCTGCAGGAGAGTGTGAGGAGCTGTCGACTGAGAAAATGAAGAGTGACCCCAGAATTACTGAACATGTTTAAAGGCACATGGCTCGGCATTCAAGCTACTGGGTGGCCCGTATTTGAAACCAGAGTTGTAAAGGACCTCTCACAGTCATGTCTACAACCAGACAGCCGCTCAGCTTACGCTGCTCATGTCCATTCACCCCAGACTCTGGGGGATTGAAATGGCAACCCACGGCCTTTCTGCACTCCCTCAGGACTGCGAGATCCCTGACCTGGCCCCACACGATGTCAGCGGTGTGATGATCTGAGCCCTGGTGGCCGCTATCCCAGAGTTAAGTCAATATTTAAAAAGAAAGTCCTACCCAGTGTCCTGGAATATATTCCTGAACGAACTTCTGGACTGCACCACGGAAGTGAGGGGAGCCTCTCCTGCTGGAAAATGAGGTTTCCAAGGACTTCCTGAAGCCGTAGGAAAAACCTTTCAGTGTGTCCTGGCTTTAGACCCCTGCCACTGCTCTTCACATTCACACACACACACACACACGCTCACACTCACACACACACACACACGCTCACACTCACACACACACACACACTCGCGCGCGCTCACACTCACACACACACTCACACACACACGCTCACACACACACTCACACACACACACGCTCACACACACATACACACACACACACGCTCACACACACACACATACACACACACACACACACTCGCGCGCGCTCACACTCACACACACACTCACACACACACGCTCACACACACACTCACACACACACGCTCACACACACACACACGCTCACACACACACACACACGCTCACACACTCGCGCGCGCTCACACTCACACAATGGCCTACAGTCCCGTGTGTGATCTATCACAAAAGGCGTGAACTGTTGGGGAATCCCTTCCATGTTCAATCACCACCTGCTGGTACCCGGCGCCCCACAGGTGGACGCTTGGAGATGAACTGCTTTGGTTAAATCAGCGTGGCCTTCTCACTGAATCTGAGACAACCTGCAAAGTCAACTCTGTCTTTCATGTGAACCTGAAAACAGCAGCTGAAGTTTTAACATTTCACCTTATCTGCCTCCATCACGGCCAGCAGTGGGTGTGAGAAGGTCTCCATCGTTTCCAGAGAAGATGCCAGATCACGGCCTGGGGAACACAGTTCTCTCAGCCCACCTTCTTTATTGCTTTCTTGGGGCAGTGCTGAATGTGACACAAAAATAATTCACGGTTTTCTCAAGACAGGTGAAATGTGAGCGCTCACAAGCTGGTGCTAACTCTATGTTTGCTAGTCACTAAATAACACACTTTTTTCCCCAATGTGCTCTATTCTTTCTGAATCAGCCTGTGGATACAGACTCAGAGCTACAAGTGTTCAGTAATGCTTTTGAATTCATTTGCATTTTCTCATCACCAAAGCATCTAAACACACCATGAAATAGTTAGACACATATATGTGTCAGACCACTCACTTTATGAGGGAGTATGCCTTTTCACGCTTACCTTTGATTTTCAGATAAATCCTATAAGAATTGGGACCAGAATCCCCATTTTACAGATAAGGAAACTGAGGCTCTGAGGGGCAAAGTCACTTGATCAAAGTTTTGTAACAAGCACGCTATGGAACTCAGATTCCATTCAGGCCCAGCTAAATCCACAGCCAGTGCTAAACCATGTTGCTTTCTCAAATAAGGAAAAACTTCTATTTTCTTACAATAATATTATGCTGTTATTCTCTTTTCTTGGTATATAGAATCCTTAAATCTTGAATTTTGTTTGTTGTATTAGGTGGAAGTGTGTGAAATTGCTGATACTTGACCACTTCTGGCCTATGGTTCAATCATACAGTGTTCTTTGCAGGAAAGAAGGAAGGAGAAAATGAAATGCAGAAAAACAGAGAGCAGGAGGAAGACCAGAGGGCAGAGAGGAAAGAAGTAAATAAGGGAAGGAAGAAAGCACATGTGACGTGGATGAGAAGCAAGGACCTACCAGAGAGCACAGGGAACTATATTCAATTTCTTGTAATGAGCTGTAATGGAAAAGAAACAGAAGAAAAATATGTATGTATGTATGTACATGTATAACTGAATTGCTTTGCTGTACACCTGAAACTAACATTGTAAATCGACTACACTTCAATAAAAAATATGAATAAAATGAAGAAGAAATTATTAGGTAAGACTGGAGAAGCTCTGCCATTCTTTCTTAAATCCTGTTGCCTCGAGCCTCTCCCCTCACAAGCTTGGCTTTTATTGTCCAGTGCCTTTGATCAGGACTTTCAGTCACCAGACTCCTTAAGTAATCAACAGAGACCAACTGTATCATATTGTCTTTCATTCTTTATTTTTTTAAAAAACAAGGATTGCGCAGATTTCTAGCCATCACCCCGAGGGGGTGAGAAGGCAGAAAAGATCAGCCGAACAAAGCCTTGCATTTATAGGCGCCTATAAATACAACCTTCCCTTCCCAGCGGGGAAAACACTGGACCAAAACAAAATGCCCTCAATATATGAATTTATAAAAATGTAAAGTTAGCACACATTGAGGTTTCAGATGAGAAGCATGACCTCGATGATGAAAGAAGAAAGATGAGAAAATGAAAAAATGAAAGAAATCTTTTTTAGTAAATAATTAGCTTGGAGATGCTATGAAGAGTTTCTAAATGAGTCCATTTATAGGCAGAAATAAAAATATTTGAACAATTTGATTAACGCATATGAATAACAAATGACAAAACCAGGGAGCAGTTGAAGTCCTGGAATTGAAGTCTTTAAAGGACAAATGTTCTCACCCCCTAATGCTGTCTTTGGAATCTAAATATGTTCAGTCAGAGCTGGTAGGAGAGAAATGTTCTCTAAAACGATTATTATGATATTGCTATTACCCAACGCCTTCAGCACGGAGAATCATATTTGGCTCCAGTCCAATGTGATGGGAAAGAAAGAGCATGTTCTTTTCTTACAAATGTTAGCGATGAAACTGGATCAGAATGACAAATCCAGGAGCCAGAGCCCCTGTTTTCTTTAGCAACGTCCTCCCAGATGGCACTCCCTCGGACAGCGTTGCATCTTTGGCTCTCTTCGGCTGCCCACAGAGGCGGACAATGGTGAGACCCGCCCCAGGGCACAATACTGGTTACTTCTGTGCCAAGACCCATTATTAAAAGCGCCTTTGTAAGGAGGGAGTTGCCAGAAGACATCTTCCCGTTGCACATGGTTGTTTTCTTGATCTTTGGAATTCTCCAAAGGAAATGGCCTGAAAAGATCTGGGGTATGACATTATCGTTACTACCTCTGTTAATTACTATTATTCAAGGCTCTATTACTTTGCTCGGGATGCCATAACAAAGTGCTACAAACCGGGTACCACAAACAAAGTCACAGACTAGGTGGCTCAAATAACAGAAAGTTATTTACTCAAAGTTCTGGAGACTGAAAATTCAAGATCAAGGTGGCAGCAGTGTTGATTCCTCTTGAGATCTCTCTCTTTGGTTGTAGATGGCTGTTTCTCCTTGTGTCCCCTCATGGGCTTTTCTCTGTGCCCACGCATCCCTGGTGTCTCTTTGGATCCAAATTTCCTCATCTTATAAGGATACTAGTAAATTGGATTCGGTCCTACCCTAATGACTTCGTTTAAACTTAATTGTCTCTTTAAAGATCCTTTCTCCAAATACAGTCTCATCATAAAGCATTGGGAACACGACTTAACATGAATTCTGGAGAGGCATGACTCACCCCCTAACAAAGGCTTTTAAGGCTGTTTTTGAATTGGAATTGCAGTGTTTTGCTTTTAAGTGAACTTTGTAGTGTTTGAGACTACTCTAGCCGGGTCTATGCAGTTAAAGAACGTAAAGCTGGACGTTTATATCAGCTTTCCTTTGCTCTTACGGGTCTTCCCTGTCTTCTTCCCTCATATTCTCAGTCTCTGCAATGTCTTTATGCTTTAATTATGTCTCTGGTAGCATCTAGCTGGAGTTTTAAAAACCTCTAATCTGAAGATCTGTGTCTTTTCAATGTAGAGTTGAGTCTACTTACTTTCTTAGGACTACTGACATATTTGGTCACATGGCTCAGTCTGTTGGTCATCTTAGACTGAGCTACGTTTTGGTAATATACAATTTAGAATCCCATCCTGTTTTCCCACATTCTTCGGCTTAAATCATAAGCTCACCGGGCACCTAATTTGCCTCTTAAGTTAGCACAGGCAGCAGTGTTGGTCAATGTTTCGCCACTGCTTAATGCGCATTATCATCTTTTTAGCCTCTGCTAACATTTCCGAGCCACGTACTCCACATTCTGAAAGCCAGTGCCATAGACTGTAAATGTGAGGTTTTGTTTGTTTATTTGTTGTTGGTGTGTTAGGAGCACTTTGTTTTGAGGCATTTACTCACCTGAGATTAAGTTACGCTGCACTAATGCAGCTGCAACTCCAAAATCTAAGTGGCTTTCCCGTGGGTTTATTTCTCATTCACATTACGTGTCCATTTCAGCTTTGCCTTTTTGTTCTTGGGCCCAAGCAGTCCCTTCTTGGAGCATTGCTAAGGGCGTAGCCGAAGGAAGAGAGAGATGGTAGAACTTCATGGTGACTTTGAAAACCTCTGCTCAGAAAGTGACACAGTTTACTTCCACTGATAGTTTATTGTCTTAAAAAGGTCATGGCCAAGGCTGACATTATCAGAGTGTGGAAACAGAATCCTCTCAAAGGACGGACACTACAGATTACATGGCCAAACCTGGTGTCAATGGGGTGGGGAGGTAAAATCCTCCCACAAGGAGAGGCACCGTATATATGGGAGTAAAAACGCCATCCACCGCACCTCAGTCACTGCAGCCTCAAGGCTGAAAAAATGGGCATGTGGGCAGATAAAAAATGCATACGAAAGGGACAATGGATGTCAGGGACAGCTAGAAGTCTTCTTTCAGTAGCTACTCGGGGTATTTTACCATACTTAATATCTTTACACTCCTCCCAGGCAGTGTAAGTCCTCAGAACACTTTAACCCTTATCACCTTCTCCACAATTTAAATGCTACCATGTTAAGTATTTTAGTTACACATTTTGTTTAATCACACATTTTACACATTAACGTAGTGTTTTATCCAGTCAATTACATTTAGATTTACCCAATATTTACTAATATCTGGAATTTTTTTCCTTACAGTGAATCTTTTAGGATTTTCTTGGGCAAAGATCTATTGGTGGTAAAACTCTCAATTTTTTTTTGTTTGTCCAAATTTTGCCTTCATTATTGAAAGTTATTTTTGCTTTCTTTGAAAGTCTACAATGGTAGTACTTTTTCTTTCAGCACACTACATGTTTTATTCCTGTGTTTTGTCTTTTATTACTACTGTTGAGAAGCTAGCCAGGGGTCTGATTATCATTGCTTCAGAAGTGGTTTTTATTTTCTGGCTGCCTCTTCTTTTTGCCTTAGGCATTCTACTGTTTTACTAGAATATTCCTAGGTGTGCATTTCCTTTTATTTATTCTTCTTGGGACTTTTTGGGCTTCCTTGTTACGAGGTTTCGAGTCTTTCAACAAAACATTTCTCGAAAATTCTGTCATTTTTGCTTCAAATACGCCTCTTCCCTTTTTATCTTTTACCTCTTTCTAGAACTCTGGACCCTCTTGTTCTATCTCTGTGTATTTTAACTTGTCTTGCATATCTCATCTTTCTGCAACATCCTGGATAATTTAATGAGATCTATTTTCCATTTCACTAACTTACTGCTCAGCTGTGCCAAATCTTCTGTTTAACATATCCAGTGAATATTTTTATTGAGGTAAAGTTCAATCAAGATAAAATTAACCATCTTAAAGTGTACAATTCAGTGGCTTTTAGTACATTCACAGTGTTATACAACCACCAGTTCTATCTTGTTTCATCCAAACATTTTCATCAACCCCGAAAGAAAACCCTGTACCCATGAAGAAGTGGATCCCATGACTCCTTCTCTTAGCCCCTGGGAACCACCAATCTGCCTTCTGTCTCTATGGATTTACCTCTCCCGGGCATTCCATATAAATAGAATGAGATAATATGTGAGCTTTTGTGGCTGGCTTCTTTCACTTAGCATGTTTTCAAGGTTCATCCATGTTGTAGCATGTATCAGTATGTCATTCCTTTTTATGGCTGAGTAATATTCCACTGTATGTATATACCACAATTTGTTTATCCATTCATCCATTGGGGGCACTTGGATTATTTCCAGATTTTGGCTGCTTTTAACCCCATTTTTCAGGTGGAGAAACAGAGAGGTTAAGTAACTTGCCAAAAGACACATATCTGATAAAGTGATGGAATTGGATTCAGTTCTCAGTAGTCTAGCTCCAGAGTCTATCTTCTCAAGAAGTCCCTCATTCAATAAATAATTATTGAGGAGCTGCTATATTCCAGGCACCATAGAGTCTCATCCAATTCCCAGGCAAATCTAGTTGTTTCCTTCTCTGTGCTCACAAAGTATTGTGTATTTGAGATCAATTACCTTATGAAACTTCAGCCTCACACATGGGAACTGACTTTCCACCCATGTGACTTCCAGCTCCAGCTTCAGCAAACTTGAGCAAGATACAGAAAGGCAGACTATAAACTGAGACTTTGTATTTAAAAATGTCAGAGTCTCTCCTTTCTTCCTCACAATTACCTTGGGAGGCAAGTATTATTATTTTGCAGTAAAATGTCAATGTAGAAACTAAACCAAACTAAAAACCAATAAAATGGAATAAGAAAATTAATAAAAAAGTAAAGCTCAAAATCACACCTCATGAGGGAAATGCATATTAAAACTACAATGAGATACTGTAATACACCTATTAGAATGACCAACATCTATATCACTGACAAAACCAAATACTGGTGAAAACGTGGAGTGATAGAAACTCTCATTCATTGCTGGTGGGAATGTAAAATGGTGCGACCACTTGGGAAGATAGTTTGGCAGTTTCTTACAAAATTTACCACGTGATACAGCAATTGTGCTCCTTGGTATTTATCCAAATGAGTTGAAAACTTACGTTCACAGAAAAACCTGCAGACAGATGTTTTTGTAGCTTAATTCATATTTGTCAATATTTGGAAGCAATCGAGGTGTGTTTAAGTAGGTGAATGGACAAATAAACTATGATACAGACAGACAATGGAATATTATTCAGCACTAAAAAGAAATGAGCCAGCAAGCCAGGAAAAGACATGGAGGAATCTTAATGCATATTAGTAAGTAAAAGAAATCAGTCAGAAAAGGCTACAAACTGTATTATTCCTACTATATGACATTCTGGAAAAGACAAAACTAGGGAAACAGTAAAAAGAGCAATGGTTGCTAGGGGTTAGGGGGATGGAGGAATGAATAGGCATAACACAGAGGATTTTTAGGGCAGTGAAAATATTTTGCATGAGATTATAATAATGGATACATGTAATTATACATTTGTCCAAACCCATAGAATGTACGCCACCACTAGAGTGAACCCTAACATAAACTATGGGTTAAGGTAGTAGAGATATATCAATGTAGGGTCATCAATTGTGACAAACTTTGGTGGAGGATGCCAGTAGTTGGGGATGAGGGTGGGGGCAGTGCATGTGTGGATCAGGGAGTATATAGGAAATCTCTGTACTTTCTTCTCATTTTTTTATGAACCTAAAACTGAAAATAAAGTCTGTTTTTTTAAAAATGAAAAAAATAACTCTTCCAAAAAGGCTGCTGCATGTGGGAACACATATTACAGTGGAGGAGACTGACGAGAAAGAGACCTCTAAGCAGATTCTGAAAGCACTTCTGGTTACTTTCAGGGATTTGAAGTTGATATATCTGATGAATTGCCAAATGAATGACACATATGAGTGAACAGAAGGAGGTAGAAATTATTGTCCTCAAAGAAGTAAGACCTGAAAAGGCAAAAAATAAAACCACATCCATGATCAGACCTTGCATCTGCTTCCCTCTGCATCCTGTACTCACCTCTGTTCTCTACTGCCCACCCAGAGGAAATACATGCAAAAGTGAGGAAGATTCACTTGACAAAACCTTGTCAAAATGTTCCCCCAAAATTGACATAATTGATGACCTGTTGGCAAATATCAGTCAAGAAAGATTAATGCAACTGAAAAAAGACAAATTACTGATTAAAATCAGGAAATTTGATAATATTTTGGGTCCATGATACTTAAATTTTAAAAAAAAAAAGTTATCTACAAAAATTATCATGAGTATAATAATAAAAAAAATGAGGATAACATTTTTCCAATTCTTTCTCCTGCACAAAAGGTAGAGAACACCAATGACCATCACTAAGATAATGACTAAATAACAGGGTGTATGTGTGTATACAAACAAACACACATTTTGGAATAATATGCAACCATATAGAAGGATAAGAAAGCTCTCTATATGTTGACAGAGACAATTTTCCATGAAATAAAATATAGTTGAATAAAAAATTAGCTCTGTAGCATGAGCCTAATGGAATCCCATATTTTTTGAACAAAATTAAGTAAACTTTCATCTGCCAGTTTGTCTTCTTTCTCCCAAGCCAGAATATATAGGATGCCTAGCAACTAGAACCATTTCTGGCACATAAACACGTCTGCTCAATACGCATTTGTTACACAAATGAATATCTAATCCCAGTTCAAAACTAGAAAATGAATACAATTTATAATTTATAATTATTAAAGAAATAATGTATAAATTATAATTAATATAATTATAAATTATTTATAAATTAATAAAGAAAGTAATATTTTGGGGGCACCCACTGTATTTCAGCACTTAATTAGTAGTTTTATACTTGTTATTGTATTTATCACTCACAGATCCCAATGAGACTGAGAAAATTAAGGCTTGGAGAGATTAAATACTTTATCTAAGGTCACGCATTTAACCTAGGACTCAAAAGGAAACTGTCTTTCTTTTTTTTTTTTTAATTGAAGTCTAATTGATTTATAATATTGTGTTAGTTTCAGGTGTACAGCAAAATGATTAAATTATATATGTATTTTTTTTCAGATTATTTTTTGTTATAGGTTATAAGATATTGAATAGAGTTCTCTGGGTTATATAGTAAATCCTTGCTACTTACCTATTTTACGTATAGTAGTGCGTATCTGTTAATCTCATATTCCTAATTTATTCCTCCCCCTGCTTCCCTTGATAATCATAAGTTTGTTTTCTATGTCTGTGAGTCTGTTTCTGTTTTATAAAAAGTTGATTTCTATCATTTTTTAGATTCCACATATAAGTGATATCATATAATATTTGTCTTTTTCTGTCTTACTTCACTTAGTATGATAATCTCTAGGTCCAGCCATGTTGCTGCAAATGGCATTATTTTAGTCTTTTTTATGGCTGAGAAGTATTCCATTGTGTATATATACCACAGCTTCTTAAACCAATCGTCTGTTGATGGACATTTCATGGACATGGTTGCTTCCATGTCTTGGCTATCGTAAATAGTGCTGCTACGCACATTGGGGTGCATGTATCTTTTTAAATTGGAATTTTCATCTTTTCTGGATATATGCTCAAGAGTGGGATTGCCGAATCATATGGTAGCTCTATTTTTAGTTTTTTAAGTTCTATACTGTCTTCCATAGTGGCCACACCAGTTTACATCCCACCAACAGTGTAGGAGGGTTCCAAAAGGAGGCCTTCCTGATTGCACAACTCTTAAGCACATTTTCAGGTAGAATCAGTAAAAGAATTTTAGAGTCTTCTCAGTGGTATCCTGTATGTTTTCTTGATATCTTTTCTACATTATGTTATGAACCCATTAACAAAAAGCAGAATGGCAGTGTCCAGCTTGGCATGTTTCGTTTGTAGCTCCCTAAGGAATCCTGAAGATGCTGTAAATTCAAAGAAGGGAAGAAGTTGTTATTGAGTATCTAAGCCTGTATGAGGCCAGATAATTGGTGCTCCACATCAATCCTCTGAAACACATTGGCAGGTAGGTCTTATTCTCCCCATTTTGAGAGATGAGGAAACTGAGGCTCTGAAAGTTTAAGCCACTTATGCAAAGTCACATAAATGATGAACGTTCAAGCTAAGACTCCCCAGATTTGTCTGACTCCAGGATTCCTGCTCTTCCCAAACCCCTCACTACTATATTTCCCATCACGGGGTCAAGGCAGGTGAAGGATTCAAAGACACAGCCTTCCTTCTCCAGATACTGGGCCTTCTTCTCTTAAAGGCTCAGGACCCGCCAATCCACAGTGGAAGGCCAGCGAAGAAGCAGGAGGGAGGCTGGGCTGGCCTTGCTGAGCTCTGGCTGTAGAGTTTTCAGATAATAACCCTCACAGTGTATCAGAAAACTTGAACCCTGGGACGACAGCAGACAGTCAAATAAGAACCCCTGCAGAGTAAACCTTGTATTCTCTGTCCTCCCACAATACAATCCGTCATTAAGCAGCTGTCAGTTTCTTCCAGATCACTGTATTATGTATGGCTTGCAGGGCTACCAGTTAATTTGAGCAAGTGCTAAAAATAAATAAATGATGAGGAGCCTTCTATTTTCATCCAGGATAATGAGTGCCTACATGTGGGGTGAGGAGGTGGAGCGGGAGTGGAGGAGTCTGAGGAAACACTCGGACGCGGGGCAGCCCTTGAACTCCAGTGAGCAAAACCAACAGTCCGCTCTGCAGCTTCTGTTTACACATGGACCAGTTGCCCCAACTGGGCCCCCTTCCTCGAGTCTGGGGCTGATGCCTGGAGAGAGGCAGTTATGCAGGAGGGCTCATGATTTTATTCTTTCTTAAGATCCTCTTATATAACTGATCTGTTGTGCAATCGAGCAGTTGGTGGTTCAAGGAAGCTGGCCCTTACCTTAGATAAGAAGTTGAATTATTCCAGGGGACATTTGGAGTCAGGCAGCCTGGGAGACAGCGAGGAGTGAACTGGGCCTCCCACACAGGACACGGTACTGTAGCTGAGAAGTTCCCTATATACAAGCCACATGAGTCCCCCATTTCCTGAGCATCTGTATTTGGTGAGCACTGGAAACCTCTTGCTTTCCCACTGAAGGCCTCTTGCTTCCTCTTGGTAAAGTAAAAAACAAGACCCAGTTGCAACAGAGGTACAAAATAGCAGTTTGGCAGGAGGAGAAGAGGGGAGGGGAGCAAGGTGGCAAGAAGTCTCCGCCATTGAAAGGAGTTCAGAGAATCACAAGGACTGAATGTGTACGTTGAAGATTACATATGTGCATAGCCATGCTTGCGCACGTGCACACACTCACACACTGACAACCACTTCTAGGACAGTAGCTGGTGGTGGCAGATGTGAGTTAGCAGAGGCAAAAGGGAGGGTCAGAACACATCATATCAAGAAGCCAAATATAAACTGTCTGTGATGGTTTTCTTTCCATGAAAAAGTTGGAACAAATCCCAGAGATGCTATTTTAGAATGTTTATTTCCTCGCAGACTTGCATCTCAGTCATAATAGGATGTCAGGGGCCCTCGATGCCTGCCCTCCCAGTGTTTCTCGTCCTCACGTGGGAAATACCTGGAGCCGGGGTCTCCCTGATGGACCAGTGGAGAAAACTGACACCGGCTCAGGGCTTTTTCATTTATATATATAAAGCTGAATCTCTACGCTGCACACCAGAAACTAACACAACATTGTAAATCAACCGTACTTCAATTAAAAAAAAGAAAAGAAAAGAAGGCCAAGCCCTAAGGTCCTACATCCAAAGGAAGCCTGGTGACTGGGCATGGTGGAGACTTTAATCTCCACGTATGTGTTCCCAACCTTGGGTAATGAAGGTGTTAGAATCTCCTGGTTTAAACTTTCTTTTCACTCAGAATTGGATCCTCCCATTGATAGAACCCCAGCCCTCTCCAAATAAAAACTTCCCAAGACCAAGGCAAGGCCAAAAAGGCAGCCCTGTACAGGAAACAGCCTCCTACAGCCTGCCTCGGTAAGGGGAGAGGCGTTAGCAGGTCACACTGAGTCAAGGAGCCCCTTTTCTGCTCCACTGTTTTTTGGTGGAAGCAGGTGTACCCTGGTCTCAATAACTTCTCCCAAGCATTCGAGAAATAAGAATGGAGACTGATGGTTAGGGCGAAGGGAGAAGAGAAAGGTAGAAGGATGTAAAAGAGCAGAGCGGAGGTGAGAAAGGTAGAAAATGGGGGGGGGGCTTGGGTAGCCTGGAGGGGATGTAAAGAAGTCGGGCGCCCTGGTACATAGCAATGAGGCCACATAAGGCAGAAATAAGACTATAAATAACCCTCACAAGCAGGCTAGCCCCAGGGATGGCTCACCAGTCGGACTTTGGGTGCTGAGGGCGGTGTACAAGCTCACGGGAGGACCTAGTGCTCCGGGTGACGGCAGACGAGTCTTTATATGGGGATTTTTTTTTCAGCCTTTTGGGAGGAGAAATGTGAGAAGAAGCAGAACAGCCAGAAAGAGATAAAAGGAGAAAGACTGAGATGTTAAAGGGATGATGAGGAAGTTTTTCTCCAGGAAAATCTGCGTCGCTCCCCAGCACATTGGAGTTGAAATAGCATTTGGGGTGGAGGTGGGGATAGGAAGAGAGGTGGAGTCTGGACTCAGAATCGGATCTAGTGAAGAGTAGAAACCATCCGCAGCAGCATCCTCTCTATTTGTGTCCAGGTTTCCCGCTACAGATGGCGGAATGCAATGCAAAATGATCATCTTTAGAGCCTCTGCTTTTGTTTTCCTAACTTCAGCAAATACTTACTTTGTCCTAAGATCTGATTTTCAACACCTTTATCATATCCTCTATCATTAAATTCCTAAGGGTTTTTAAGAGCCTACTCCACACCTAGAACTGGACAAGGCAATTCAGAGGCTATGAAAGCAGCCGAAAAAGTGGTCAGTGGCCTCAAGTTGATTACAGTCTCCTTGTCTCCAAAGAGACAGGTAATCCAGGAGACAAAATAAGGCAATGCAAAAACGTACCATATTTACTCGAAGTCTAATAGGAGTTTAGAAAATGGAAACAGCACTTACTGATAGAGATGAGGCACTGTGCATACACCATGCTCAATGCTTTATAAACATATGAGTATTTTAATCTTTACAGACTAGTAATATTGTTGCACCAGTTTTATGGATGTGAAATTGGGGCTTAAAGAGCATAGGTAAGTTTCCCAAGGTCTCAACACGAGAAAGTATGTGAAGTCGGGGTGGGAAACTGTCCATCTGACTTAAAATATGACATCTTAACCACGGTCATTGCATCCACACTTCATCCAGGGAAAAAGGAAGGTAGAAAGAAGGGGAAAGGCATGGACCATCTGGGTCTTACCTTTTATCCAGGAAACAGTAGCTCTCCCAGAAATCTCATCTAGTAGAACTGCTCATCAGCAGAACTAGATGCATGGATAACAGGGGACATATTTTATCTGGTTTGTGGCAACATCCCCAATAACTGGAGCTCTTTTAATGAGGGAAGAGGGGAGAAGAGATACCTAATAGACAACTAGCAGCATCTGCCACGTTGGACATCCTACATATGTGATGGCAGGATGCTGGTGTGAGTTTGCTAGTCTGAACCGGGATTTTGGAAGTCAGAATTAGAAGAAAATAAAGAGATCCAAGAAACATTTTAAAGAAAAAATAACTCACTTGAAGATAGATTGGATAGAGGTCCTGAAAATGAAAGATGATGCCAAGGAAAATGGGATTGTGGTGCACAGTGAAAAAGCAGGTTCTGTTGGACTGAAGCTGAGTATGGTTGTGTATATGTTGAGTTTGAAGCGATGGTAGGACATCCAAGTGGACGTGCCCTCTGAGTCAGTGCCAGTCACAAATCCTGAGGGCAAAGGGTAGTCAGGGCTGGAAGCATCAGTCTCAAACTGAAATTGTGGTGATGGATGAGTTTCCTAAACCAGAGAGCATGATGGAAGTATAACAGGGTCCAAAGAGCTCTGAGGAGCACTCCCACTTAGACAAGAGGGAGAGGTGAGCTGATAAAGTGAACCAAAAACTCTGCTAGGAGTTCAGAGGCATATCAGGAAAGTGGACTTTCACAGAGAACTGGGTTAGAGGGAGTTTCAAGGAGGTTAACTGTCACATGCCGCTGAGGAGTTAAAGAGGAAGAGAGCTAAGGAAGACCCCTGATTTGGCAAAAGGAGATAAGTATTATCTGCAGGCGGCAGACTGGAGAGGAACAGAGGGGAACCGAAGTCAAAAGATAATTTTTCTTAGCAGTGGGCCTTCAGAAGTACCTTTGAATAATCAATGGTTTGATTAGGTCTTCTAATCATATATTATTTTACAGCCCTGAGTCTTTCAAATTTTGTCGTTGTTACATAGCAGCAACTTTTTCTAAAACTGAGTATTACTTAATTACTTCATTGCCATTCCCCTATCATAGCATATCAAAAGTTGTATTTAATAAGATGGCATGGATTGGGTAATGGGCAGACAGATAAGAAATACTTTTATACTTTGTGTCTTTATTTTATCCATAGTTCACTTATGTTAGAAAACCGTCCACCTGTCCCAGCCTTGAAAAGCATTCCCACATTCTCTATGCCCCACTTCAAAGACCCAGCCCTCCCCAAAGTCCAGTTGTCTTTGAAGTCTTTGAAGTGTCAGTGGGATAAACCGGAGTATTTGAGACAAAAAGTGTCTTTAGTTCATCTGAATGCCGAGTCTCCATCACCACCTCTCCAGACTAATGGCTGTCTTTAAAGTGTGACAGAAAGACACACTACCCTGAGCTACTGATGCTCAAGGCCAAGGGCCAGAGGAGCAGGAAAGCTGTGGTCCATGATTTGTCAGGACGTGGATTGTTCACAGATTTTACAAATTCCATTCAAATAATTTCCCAATAAGATGAAAGTACCCAGTCATTTGAGAAATACACAGATAACTTACAGAAGGTATTCAAGCCCTCAGAAAACACTCAGCAATGTTTCTCAAAAGGTATAAAATTGCCCAAATCCTATTATGTAAGCTGACTCTACATAGTATATGAATGGACATTTGATGGGTCAGCTTAGGTTAAGTCTGGATGCAGTAACAAATGACCTATAAGAAAAATTTCAGTGGCTTACAAAATTAAATGTTTATTTCTCACTCACATTCCCTGTAAGTTGCCAGCCGGTTTCAGCTCTGCCTTTCGTTTTCTTCATTTCAGGACTAGGTCAAAGCACAGCTCTTACTTCAGTCTTGAATTAAGGCAGGAAGAAAGAATCATGCAAGTCCAAAAAAAATGCCTCGTAAATTGTCTGCTCAGGAACACTGTGCATCTCTGGGCAAAGCCAGTCACATGGTCAAGCCTGATGTCAAAAGGGCTGGAAATACACAGAATCCTTCCCGGCAGAGTGGGGCTCTGTAGGGCCCAGAACCGAACATTTCCAAAAAGTAATTTTAATTGTAATATATTTGTCTTACTGTCTATTATAAAAACATAATTAGATCTATGATCTCATGATAAGTTTTTAATATTTAAATGAAAACATGAACCAATTTAAGCAAACAATGGTACACTTGGCATAAAAATACGGCAAAAATTATGACAATGATGAGCAAATGATTGGAGTTTAGAAAACAATACACTAAAATGTCAGGTTAGTTTGTCCTGCTTTAGTAAATGGAGCACATTAAGCGCCACTGGCTCATCTGTTGACTGAGAAACCAACACTCAGGGTCCTTATCCGGTACACTGGAGGTTGTCCACCTGCACTTCAGGCAGAACAGACAGAGAGCAAAGAGGGTGCTATGGACTGAACTGTGTCCCTTCAAAATTTATGTATTGAAGTCCTAACCCACAATGTGACTATATTTGGAGGCAAGCTGTTAGGGAGGTAATTAAGGTTAAATGGTCATAAGGGTGGGGCCCTAATCCAACAAGATCAGCCACCAAATTTCTGTATTTCAGTGAACTTGAAGTGTTCTTTATTTTCTAATTTTTTAAGTTAAGGAAAATAAATATTTTTGTATAGAATACATATACAACTATGTATTTGGAAAAAAATACAACAAAATATTAAAGATATTCACTTTAGGGTAGTAAGATTACAATGCTAGGGTAGTTGACCTATAACGCTATACACTTGAAACTTATATAATAGAAAAAGATTTTTAAGTTATAGGTAATCTTTATCTCTTTGTTGGTATGTTAAATTTTCTATAGGCATGTTTTATTGAATGTTGCTTTTTTAAATAGGGACCATATATTTCTAAGCAAAAGTTAATTAAGTACTTCATATTTAGAAAAAAATCAGGGATAATTTTTGACATGAATGTGAAGGAGTCCCTGACCCTAGTTATATTCAAAGGAGAGGCCCCTGCTAGGAAGAAATTCTTGAGCCAAAATCAGGTGGAGCTGGGGAAAACAAAGAAGGAAATAAAAGAGGACTGAAGGAGAAATTTTAAGAAAGAACAACTTAAGACTTAAGAAACTTCTGTGATAACAGAAGACCCTGGTAGCTCAGAACAGGAGGTGAGAGTGGATGTAAAAGGAGGAAGACAGAGTTTTAAAGACCAATTCTTAAAAATAAGGGGGCTCTCAAGAACAAAAATTCTACCTAGATTTGATGCATTTTGAACCAGAGGTCAGTGGATGGTTTGACAACCACAAGATATATTTGGAATCCTAAACTGAACACGGAAAAAGGAATTAACCTAAATCCTCAAAGAGAATAACCCATTCATCTTAATGCTTCCCTCAATCAAAAGCAGGCTGATAAAAATTAAAGTTCAGCACTGGTGGAAGGAAAAGCCAAACTGGGGAGAATATCTGAAATTAGGAGAGGTGTTTAAGGGATGAATAGACCATGGATGATGAGCAGGGAAGAGAGATTTTTTTTTTTAATCTGATGGCCATTATTCTACGCTTTAATTATCCCATAGGTATCTGGTAGACGTCTGGTTTGAGTAAAAAAATTTCCAACCTAAAATACAGAAGCAGCAAGAAAAGCTAACGCTGATAACCTTATCCTTTGAAGTTTAAATCCGAGCCATCAGCAATCCACAATCATTGCCTTGACCAATGGCCGATTCATTTTTCTAAGCCTTGTCCCTTTGACACGAGTGACACAAACATGACTTTTAACCCAGTTAGAGCAGCCATCTTCTGTCCTTGCGCAGAGGAAACGTTTGCTGAAAGCTGACACTTCACCTCCCGGAGGGCAGTATAACATTTGTGGTCCTTGGGCACCCTCCTCCCTCGAGACTCTCTCCCTTGTCACAGAGTTGTCAGGAACTGTCCTCTGCTGATATTTGGGCTGCCAATCTCCCTGGATCAGCACAGACCAGAGTAAATTGGAGCTAAGGAGCTCTCCTTGGCTTTTCCGGCTCCCTCAGAGAATAAAAGCACCTGGCGCTCAATTAAAAATTCTTCCATAGAGGACCTTTCCCTTGCCCTGGCCTCCCAGAAGCCCACCCTTCCACTTGGCGCTGGGGGTTACCAACCCCCTCTCTAGGCTGAATCCTGTCCTGAAAACTCCCTATATGAATGGGCAGGTGGAAAGGGGCAAGTTTTTTTTGTTTAAGTCAATACTTTGTAGAAGCATTTTGGAGGAAAACATTATTCCTAGCATTTTCTTTTTATAACCTAGTCTAATACAGGGTTACTTCATTGCCACGTATCATTACAGAAATCAGATGTGATTACATTCTGTTTATGGTCTTCTGCGGACATGACAGAGATCTTAGTGAACTTGACCTGCACTGCTTAAACCGTTTAACATTTTCTCAGCCATCTGATGATCCAGTTTCTATTTAAATATCTTCATTAATGGCAATCTAGTTTTATTCCAATATGATCTGGTTCTGGACAGCTGCGGTGTTGGAAAATTGCTCCTTCCCTAAGCCTCTAAATCTGAGTTGGGTGTCCTTGTCTAGCTTCTTCCATCACCAGTGTGGCGGCATCCTGACATTTTCCTCTTTGCCATGGAATTGTTCATAAGCTTCCAGGGCTCCACTTCTGCCCTCTCCATGATGCAACCTCCTTGAGGACCAGCACCATGTCCCTCTTCAACATCACATCCTTAGCGTTCAGCTCAGAGCACTGCCTTACAAGATAATCAGGAGTTGCCTGTCAAATGATGAAACAAATAAATGGTCTTCCTGAGTCAGCATCCTTATACTTACCAGATAAGGTAAGAGTGTAGGAGTGTATTAATGACAGCTGTTTAAATAATACACAACAAATGTGTGAGCAGCTGCTAACTGCCTTCTGCTTCTCGTGTCTCCGTTTTCCCATCTACACAGGAGCGCATTAAACTCCACTGTTCCCCGGGGGCACCACCAATCTTCCCCAGGGAATGTGTGGAAATACTTTTTGATTGTCACAAGGTTTTTCAGCTGATTGCTACTGGCAGGGGCCAGGAATTCAAAATATTCTGCGGTATCTGGGACAGTCACCCATGCCCACCCCCCACTTCAGTAGCTCACCCCCATGCCCACCCCCCACTGAAAATCAGTAGCACCCCATGGAGAATGGCTGCGGATCCAGTACATACTATGAATCAGAGACCAGGATTCCAGTCCCGACTCTGTCACAAACTAGCTGTGTGACCTTGAGCATATCGACTCACCTTTCTGTGCTGATGCACAGAAATTTCCTCATCCATCACATGAGGGTAAAAAAAAAAAATGCCTGATATTTTTACCTCTTTGGCTAAAATTAAAATAATGATGGTGAACACCCTGCAAGAGATGTAGGCATGCCACGTACATACGACACCTTGTTGCTGTTTTATGAGGAGTCTAGCAATTGAGTCAGCATTTCTAGAAGCAGGAGCGATTATGCACAGTGCGCCGTCCAGTAGTGGCAGCTGTTAGGTCTCTGATCATATATGCTGACCCTGACCTCGTGACGACAGCACTGTTGTGGTGGGTAGGAGAAGAGAAAAAGGCAGAAGGAACACCAACCAGAGAAATTGCACACGAGGAAGGGGGCATAAGCCCCCTCTGCCTGGAGTTGCCTGCTTCTGGACTTGCGCGGGCTAACCCCTGGGCTATCATAAAAGCCGGAATTCAGAACACATCCCTCTCCTGGTTTGACCCCTCCTGTTGCACTGAGGCTACTGTCTGCCATGGCTCACAGGCAAAGAGACCTTCCTCTCTGACCTCATCTCAAACCAGCCCCTCCCTCCCCACACTGGCTTTGGACTAATTTTTTAAACTTTGTTTTGTTTATGATTAGACCAAGCGAGTTATTACCTTACAGCCTCTGCTCATTTCCTCTGCCTAGTGCTCTAACTCTGGATTTTTGCATCCTTTGTCTCCATCCCATTATTCTGGTCTTGACTCAGTTTTCCCTCCTCTGGGAAACTTACCTAAAATAGTCTCCATACCCTGACCAGAAGCATCACTCCCCATTTTCTTCTTAGCATTTGTCTTGGTGCCTGAAGCTGTTTATATTTGTGTGTTTATTTGTTCACATATTTATTTTCTGCCTCCCTTTAGCAGAATGTAATTTCCATAAAAGTAGACTCTATCTGCTTGTTCCACACTCTAACCACAATGCTTAGAGCGATGTCTCGCATATAGTAAATACTTAACATTTATTTGCTGAATAAAGGGAGGGAGGGATGGATGGATGGATGGATGGATGGACGAGTGGATGGGTAGATGGATGGGTATGTGGGTGAATGCATAGATGGGTTCCTCCAGATTTAGCTCAGTCATCACCTCCTCCAGAAAGTTATTCCTAATTCCTCTAGGCCCATAATTCTCCATGTTCACACACTAATCACAGAGTTCACTCGCTCACACAAATTTATTTGTTTATCCATCTGTCTCCCTACTGGGCTGTGAGCCCCTCAAGGGCAGGGATCATGTCTCCATGTCTGTGTATCTTCAGTACCCTGAGTGTTGCCTTGTCCATAATCATCAAACTGAACTGAACAGAATTAAACAATGGCCACGGGCAACACACATTCTCTTCTTGGCAATAGACAGTGAGGGAGTGGAAGGCGTGATCTGCTCTCTTCATAGTGAACAAACCCCACAGCCCAAAAGTCTTTGGCAGGAAGTAGCATACATGACCACCTGGCTCTGAGTTGTTCCAGTGGCAACCATCTGGAAATTGAGAATAAGATTTCAGATATTCCTGGTATCTGTTATAAACTTTCAGGATTTCCCTTTTTATTTTGATTAATTGACATGTTCCTATAGAAATACAGGTAAATTAAGATTTTACCCTTTTAGGTAGAAAATTATTTACAATTCAGATTCAGAATTAACTCTAAAAGATTTAATCTTTCAGATTAAAAGAATGAAAAAGATTTTCCCATTAGCAGCAACATGAATGGACCTAGAGATTATTACACTAAGTAAAGTAAGCCAGAAAGAGAAAGACAAACCATATGATGTCACTTCTATGTGGAATCTTAAAAAAAAATGACACAAATGAATTTATTTACAAAACAGAAACAGACTCATAGACATAGAAAACAAACTTAAGGTTATGGGGTGGGGGGGAGAGGGATAAATTGGGAGTTTGAGACTTGCAGATATTAACTACTATATGTAAAACAGATAAATAGCAAGGACCTACTGTATAGCACAGGGAACTATATTCAATATCTTGTAATAACCTATAATGGAAAAGAATATGTATGTGTGTATAACTGAATCACCATGCTGTACACCAGAGACTAAAACAACATTGTAAATTGACTATACTTCAATTTAAAGAAAAAGATTTTCAGTATTCACTTTGTGCCAAATATATACTAGATATTTTGAAATTTGTTACCTCATAACAGCCTAAAAACATAAGTATTGCCTATGTCCAGAAGATGAGACTGAGGTTCAGAGTGGTTAAGTAGTTTGTCTAAGGACTCACAGCTGATACGTGGCTGGATCTGGGTTAGAATCTGTAACTCCTACATATACGTTCTGTGTATCTTCCACAACACCACTGGAACACAACAGGAAATCACTCCTAATTTTCCTGCTTTGTTGGTTAGAATTCTTATATTTGGGGCTTTCTTAGAGAGGCTCTCCAGAACTCCTGATGTCCCCCGCTGCAGCTCTCCAGCTCCACAATTCATCTCCTTTAACGGCTAGCAGGGGTTTAGTAGCATGAACTATACTGACTATGGATATTCCTACTTGAATGGCAGATTGTTTGTGTAGCAAGTCCCTTTATGATAAAAATGAGGTACTGGGGAAGATTGAAAGCAATTTGGGTTTGAATCATTGTTGACTTTGTGGGCGAGGGTGAATCAGCAAATGGATGAACATGTGCTTTCCTTAAAAATTGTACCAAAAAAATGTGATCACTGGGCAAAAATCGAACTTTCACAAAACAGAATATTTTGACTGCAAATCCCTAGAACAACGATCACATTGTCTGCAAGTTCTGGCCATACATTATTAATACATTTTCAGAGAAAGGGTTTTAGTAAATGCAGGTTCTATGGCTTTGACTTCAAGCACTAATACTTTAGAGATGTTCCAGTTTGTGTTTCTTCATTGGATGTGTTTTGGCAAGTGAGAGGTGGAGTGGTATCTGGGACTCAAGAGATTAGCTCCATTTAATTTTGGAATTCAGATTTTTCCCCAGTGTTTGTATAAATACAATAATGGACTTTAGATCTAATATAAGTGTCATAGTCTCTAAGCTAACTCTGGAGGCTTCCTATTATTCCTCCTGGGCAGCCCTGCTCAGAATTCCAGCGGCATTCAGGCGGGCGGCAAGGCAGCGCGGTGCAGCGAGATGAGTGCTGGGGTCACCTAGTCTGTCACCGCATTGCATCGAAAGTGTTGTGACCCAATCTTGGCTCCACCCCTTATTAGTTGTATGACCTAGGGCAGGTTGCTGAACCCTTCTGAGCCTCAGTTTTCTTCCACCCCTTATTAGTTTTATGACCTAGGGCAGGTTGCTGAACCCTTCCGAGCCTCAGTTTTCTTAACTGTAAAATAGACATAATAGTGCCAATTCAACACATTATTGCAAGGATAAGTGAGAAAATTTATGTGAAAGTGCCTGGGATGGTCTGAGAACTTGGGGGCACCCCTTACTTTGCCAATTATGAGGTAGAAGGTCATGGTACATGGATAATGCAACCTTGTATTTGTCAAACTTTTTGACAGCTTCTTGTTGGACTCATCCAAGGCCAATCTTTGGAATGTATGTATATGTGTCCATCCCCATCTGGGGAGAAAGGGACATTAAATTGTGATACATGGAGATTACCTATGTAATGGTCAAAAGTATGAGTTCTGTAGACAGACTACATTGGTTTCACTCCTGGCTCTGCTTTGTACCTGCTGTGTAGCCGTGGGCAATTTCCCTAATGTCTCCGTGCCACAGTTTCCTCATCTGTAGAAGGGGGTAAGTAACTTAGGCTTGTTGTGAAGATTAATTGAGTTTATATATAAAATACTTAGTATCAGCTATTCTTTTTTTTTTTCAGTGGAGGTGCTGAGGATTGAACCCAGGACCTTGTGCATGCTGAGCATGCACTCTCCCATTTGAGCTATACCCTCCCCCCACCCCGTATCAGCTATTCTTATTTAACCTTGCATTTGTGACTGAGCTGGAAACAGATCTCTCTTTGGCTTTTAAGTCCCCCAAGTCAATAGCTATGTTCTCCATTTCTAGGATCAGCAGGACGTGGCAGAGGAGAAAACTATTGGCAATGAAAGTGCCAGAGCGTCCAAGGAGGCTTGTGCTTAAGGAGGTGCTGGCACAGTGATGGGTGATGTGTACAGGCAGTGGAATAGAAGCCGAGCCTGGAGACGTACAACAGGGGTGGGGGGAGCAATCGTAGAGGGCAGCACCCCGCGGTACTCTCTGCTGCCTGCGGATGACGCTTGTGTTGAAGGCAGGATTTGAGGCTCGGGGTTTGGGGATGTGGCAGGTGTCCAGAGTCACCCACAGAGAGGCAGTTAGAGTGGAAGGAGCCCGGAGCCCTGCTTGGCATCTGCAGAGTGTTCAGGCCTCTTCCTAGAGCGTTATGTTCAGAGTACTGGCTAGCGGAGAGGGCAGAGGGCTCCAGGGGGTGCATTTCCCTGGGAACTGGAGGAATGAAGCCACCAGGGCCCTTGGTGGTGACAGAGGGCAAAGGCTGCCAGGACAGTTAGCAGGTGACAACCAGGGTTAAGACAAAGGAGAAGGGTGATTACATAAAGCTACCCCTCAACTCAAATCTGTGTTAATAGATTTAATGCAACTTAGATCATTAAATGTCTGGAGTCCTGGGTCCAGGGGATTACTGTCAAGGTAAATATATTAGAGATGATAATGCAGAGTGGAAACAGAATGTGTCCTGTTTCATTGCCTGAACTCGGGAACCAGACTTCCTGGGTTTGAAATCCATTTCTGCTACTTCCTCACTGTGTAGTTTTGGGAAATTTACTAAATTTCTCTTCTGACTCAGTTTCCTCATTGTAGTGGGTTGAATTGGGTTCCCCAACACTCATATGTTGAAGCTTCTACCCTAGTACCTCAGAATATGACTGTATTTAGAGATAGGGCCTTGAGAAATGATTGAATTAAAATGAAACCATTAGAATAGGCGTTAATCCAATCTGACTGGTGCCCTTGTAAGAACAGGAGATTCAGACACAAAAAGGGAGACCAGGGATGAGCAGGCACAGAGGAAAGACCATGGGAAGAGGTGGGAAGAGCGCCGCTGACTGCAAGCCAAGGAGAGAGGCCTCAGGGGACACCAACCCTGTCAACACCTTGATCTTGGACTTCCAGCCTCCAGAATTGTGAGAACATTTATTTGTGTTGTTTAAGTCTGTGTTGTTTTGTTATGGCAGTCCTAGGAAATTAATAAACTTATCTACAAAATGAAGGTTTAAAATAGTACCAACTTCATGGGGTTGTTATGAAGTTTAAATGAGATATTCCAAGTAAAGCACCTGTTACCTTGTCTGGGCCATAGTTAACACTCAACAAACGTTAGCATTATGAAGGTGCATCTGCAGGTTCTGCTATAATATTGGGGTTGGGTGGGGGTGGGGAGAGGTTCTCCAAACTGCAGAGGGGGTGACTAAGTGGCACTTATCATGGACTAAGTGCTTATATGTTTAGGGTCCTGTTTTGGATTAGATTTGGCTGCAAGCAATAGAAAAATAATAGAATACTTAAATGAGATAAAATGTATTTCTCTCTCCCTTGCCAACATCTGGAGGCAAAGAGTCCAGGGCATTTATGGTAATCCATTATGTTAGGGACTTAAGCTCTTTCTATTTTGTTAAATTGTCGATATGTGGATTTCATTCCCTCAAGTCTCCTCATTGTCCAAGATGGCTGCAGGAGCTCCCACCATTGTATCCCAGGTCTACCAAGGGTGACAGACAAAAGCATGAAAAAGGGCAAACCCTCATTTTAAAGACACTTCCAGGAAATTACGCATACCTCTTCCACTTGCATTTCTTTGGCCAGAACTTATTCCCATGGCCACACTCAGCTGCTGTGGAGACTGGGAAATATAATCTTTATTCCAGACTACCAAGAATCCAGCTGAAAACCCATGATTCTATTATGGGGGATAAAAGGGAGAAGAGACATTTGGTAACAACAATTGATCTCCATCACAGTGGTGTATCTGTGTACTCATGAAACAGCTGCCGTTGCTATGTTATCTTTTTCTGGTGGGGAAACAGGCTTGGTCTCTTCTTCAAGGGCCATACAGCTAGAAGTGGCCAGGGTTTGATCTCATCCCGAGTATTTTTCTGCTACAGTCTGTCCTCTTAACAAGTAAGAATGACTGCTTCTCACGCAATCAAGGATCTTCAAGGTGCTGGTGACAAGCTGCCCACATCCCCACTGCCATTTGACAGGAGACTAGCAAGTTAGATGGCCATCACTTAAGTCAGACATGAAGAAGAACGTTTTACATCTTACCATAATGGTGCATGGAAATGGGTCTTGAAGAAAAGTCTGATGTCTTCTTGCCCTTCCTGTGAGATGCTCAGGGATATGTGAGAGTGAACTCCCTGGGATTTTCGGGGGGGGGACCCCTCCCCTGAAAGTTAGTTGCTGGTGAATATGTGATTAGAAAGAAAGGGGAGTATATACATGAAGGAAAAAAATGATTGCTGTATCTGGTTAGCTTAAAGGCTTCTGGGGAGAAAAAGTAGTCTGAGAGAAAAGTTGAAGGAATAAATGCTAAACTGAAATAGAAAAGAAAAAAAAAAAGCTTTCACCAAAATGTCAGAGGAAAAAGAAGTGCTGAGAAGCCAGGCCTTTAATAGGTGAGTAAAGCTGGAGACAGTTCTTCAAGGGGAGAGCTTCTGGGCTACTTTTCTAGAAATACTCGTTTCCTTCTTTTTTCACTCAGCTCATTCACAGGTGTCCATTTCAGAATACCTACTCTCTGACAGGTAAATAGGCTAAATGGAAAAGAAAGAAATCTCACTCTGATGAATGAAGCCAAGACTGCAGCTCCAGGAAGCCCAGGAGACTGGGGGTGCGAGGGGAGTGTTGGGAGTGAGAGTCCCAGATAAGGAAAATCTTCCCAACCTCAAAGCCATCAGTGAGGGCAAAAGACCAACAAGGATGCACTGGACGAAGGGAGGATGGGTGGGGTAGAGGTTGACTGAATCCAGACACCGTCAAGATAAATAGACGAGAAGAGCAACCAAAATCTTGCCTGAAAGCTGAGATCTTTGCCAGATTTTTGTTTTAAGTGGTTCTTTAAATGAGCTTATTTAACAAACAGAAACAGACTCACAGACATAGAAAACAAACTTATGGTTACCTAGGGGGAACACAGGGGAGGGATAAAACAGGAGTTTGGAATTAGCAGATACAAACTACTATATATAAAATAGATGAATAACAAGGTCTTGCGGTTTAGCACAGGGAACTACATTCGATATCTTATAATAACCTATGATGATAAAGAATATGAAAAAGAATATATATATATGTAACTGAATCACCATCCTATACACCAGAAACTGGCACAACATTGTAAATCAACAATACTTCAATTAAGAAAAAACAAAAAGCAAAAAACAAAAAAAAATGGCCCTGACTAGAGTGTTTTTTGATTGGCCCAGATGAGTGAAAACAATGCTAGGACTCATGGAATGATGTTCCTCAAATGCCAGAAATCCTTCCAGTGGCCTCATGTGTACGGTGAAGGAGGTGGCCCTGATGTGGTCCAGGCGGTGGAGAGCAGCTGGTACCTCGACACAGATCTGTCTCTGGCCCTGTCCTAGTGTGTGATACCTACCTGTGCTAACCCTTCATTGGGTTAAGGTGTTGTTCCTTCAAAGCACCTGTTAAAAGGCAGCGATACCCCAGGAGGCTAACCCATTAGCACTGCAGGGCATTGAGCACTGAAGTGTTTCTTAGATGAGATGCCACAAAGGTCTGAAGTTGGATGAGTTGGCCTGATTGGAACATTAGGGAGGAGGAGGAAAAGAGGAGCCAAGGGAGTGTGGGGAAAGCACTGGGCAATTGACCTGGAAGGGTGGGGGTCAGTTATAAACGGAAAGATATGGGGACCCCTGAAGGTCTCCTTTCTCCCCGACATGTTCTTCCAGGGTTAGACCTGTTCTCACCTAAGGGCTCTTATTCTTCCTCACGGCCATGTGTGAATTCACTTGGGGTGGTCCCTGGAAAGGAGATGCCTTTCTTTCTTTTAATTATTAAAACAATAAAATGATAGCACAATCATTAGGCATTGGTTCTTAATTTGGGAGGGAAATGATAATAAAATTCCTCTGAGTCTCTAATGAAAATGATACTTCCATGTCTCAAAAAATGTGTTTTATACACAGCCACGCAAAATATTATATATTCTCATTTGATTTATGGACACCATGGGAGCCAATCTCTGGATCTCATAGGAAGCACAGTCTCCTTGTTAAAATGCTCAGATTTATTTTTTAATAACTCTAACAGAGATTTCATTTTTGCACATTTCTTCTAAGTCTTCTTCCATATGCAAGCATAATTGTTAGCATGCAATCACAGTCTGCATACAATTTATGTGTTCTTTATGAAATCTAACATTATCTTGTAAACATTTTTCTATGTTGCTGTATAGCCTTCATAATTATAAATTTGAATGAATGCATAATATTATATGGAATTTGTTGCAGCATAATTTTCTTAACTGTTCCTCAATGATTAGGTGTTTAAATGGCTTCTAATTTCGTAGTATAGCTAAATGCTGCACTGACTGTCTATACATTTACTTTGCTTCTGTTGAATGTTTCCTTCAGACAAATTCCTAGGAGTGGTTTTACTGAATCAAATTTTAAGAACATTTATACAGCTCTTGAAATGATGTCACATTGGCTTCCAGAGGGGTTATAATTTTTACTACTGCCAACAACATAGAAGTGTCCCAGTTTCACTATACCTTTTCCTATAATGGAAATTGTTGGGGAATTTTTTATTCTAATTTTGTGTTTGTCATACCATCAAGGGGACAGCCTGATTACCAAAGGGTGAGGTGGAGAATGAGAAGAGTGGGTTGGGAGGATGGAAAAGTCTGAGTCTACAACGGGAATGGATAAAGCTTCTCTATTTTTAAAAAAGGCTGGAATCAGGCAGGAGATGTGTATTAAGGAGGTGATCCACTGACTCAGAAAACAGTGCATCCCCATTGCCTGTTCAATCCCTTCTCAAGCCTTCACTTGTAAATTCCCCCAGTCAAAATGGAAACAATGGCTGAGGTTAGGTCAGAACCAGCAAGGTCACCCTGGCTCAGTTTACAAGGCTACTATGATGCAGTCCATGTTGGTGGTGTCTCCTCATGGATATATTGTTCTCAAAAAGTGCCTTGTCCTTGATAGCAATGCTGTCCCATAGAAACATGCAAGCCATATATGGAATTTTCTATTTTCCAGTAGCTACATTAAAAGAAACAGGTGAAATTAATTTTAATAATATATTTTCTTTAACCCATCATATCCAGAATATTATCATTTCTACATGTAATCAATATAAAAATTATTAATTGGATATTTTGCCTTCCTTTTTTCACACTAAATCTTTGAAATTTGACGCATATTTTGTACTCAGAGCACATCCCAATTCCAGCTAGCCGCATGTCTGGTCCTCTTTCCCACATGCGATCCTGCCCACTGTCCCAGACAGCATAGCTCTGCCTCTCAGCCCACCATGGGTGCATGGGCTACACTTTTTAATGTTTTGAGCTACTGGGAAATATTTTTTGTTATGCTTTGGGCTAATGGGAAGTCAGAACCACACTCTTTATCAGGAAAGAGCATTTCATTAGCAATATAAAATATCCTGGGTCAGATGGCCCACTGTGGTTGTAGGGGGCACACCGGGAAACACTGGCGATGTGCTGTGATACGGCAGAATACACAGATTCAGGTCCCACTTCAGACACAGTGAAACAGGATCTCTGGAGGGAGTCTGGAAATCTGTACTTCTGAAACAGACTTTTTAATTACAGGCTTTAATACAATAATACATGGTGCCTGTTATTAATAGGAGGAAATTGAGTCCCAGAGAGAGCCAGTGACTCACACATGTTCTCATAGTTGGGGGTCAGCCAACCCTAGAACCTCAGTCCTACCCTCCAGGCTCCTTTCCTTACCACCTTCCCTGCCAACAATTCTTCAGGCACAGATCCCACCAACAAAATACCTGCTGGTGTGTGACAGGCATCAGTGGCTTTAGGAACAGTCAAAATAACTTTCTGGAAAGATAAAATATGTTTATCCACTTAACTCAAATAAGAGGAGGAAGAATGAATCTCTTCCTGTAATCTGGCTTGGTCTCTAGTTGAAATTACTCTCTTATCAAATAGTTAGAAACAAATCATGTGGTAAGATTAGGGGACCAAAAAGGACACTCATAGCCAATCTTTAACAAAAGCTATAGTCCCAGCCTCCTTTCTTGTTTTCACTGTGGAAATATGCAGGTGCACACTTAGATCGGAAAGTGTGAAGTAGATGCCTTAGAGAAGTTTCAGTAACAGAGAAAACCTAGCTAAATTGCTGGCTACGGCCAGGGCCACATGGGAAAATGCTCTTCAGACCCAAGTGTGATAAGGAAACAAGAATGGCCAGAACAGAGGGTCTGTAAACATCCCGATGACAATGAGGGACAAACAGCTGGGCAGAGACCAAATCAGTTCAGGCACACGTACTCGTGCTTTCGATCCAAGTGCAAGATGAACGGATGCAGAGTAGGCGGCAGCTGCAACGCAGCTGGACTCTGGAGGCATGTGATAGCGTGACTTGCAAATCATGCTTGAAAAATTCATTCTACTGAGCTTGGACGTGAACACAGTCATATGGGTCCCCAGTCAGCTTACACACCGCAGCCAAGAGGGAGACAGAAATGCAACTGGGCTAATGAGCAGCATTAGCACCACTTTGGGTTGGACATGGCTGTTTTTCAGGGAAGGAACTGCCCAGGAAATGCACTATATTTGGAAATGACCCTAAATAGAGTAATTGGAATGATGGACTGGCTTAAGCAAAAAGAGCTTGACTGAGAGATGCTTACGTTATGCTCTAAGCATGTAAGGCATTTGTAAGGGCTCTATCAAAGTGTCTGAAATGAAAGGTGATTCTGAGATCTTCTATTGGTCCAGCACTCAGGGACTGCAAAGAACCTCACCTTAACTTTCATTTCACAAATGAGGAAATGAGGCTCAAAGAAATTAAGGAAATATCAGATGTGTGTGTGTGGACATGCACACCATGTTAGATATACACACCCCGTGAATATGCACACTGTATTACGTACCCAGTTGACCCTTGAACAATACAGGTTTGAACTATGCAAGTCCACTTATATGTGTTTTTTATCAAGAAATATACTGGAGAATTTATTGGAGATTTGTGACAATTTGAACAAACTCACAGACAAACTGCATATCCTAGAAGTATCAAAAAAATTAAGAAAAAGGTATGGCATGAATGTATAAAATATATGCAAATACTAGTCTACCCTTACCTAGGCATAAGGCAGGTGATATTTAATGTAAAATGAATAATGTTTCAGTTTTCTTACTGTTTTCTAACTTTGCTTTCAAAGAATTACGTTACCATACGGTGTGCCTCTCTCTCTGGTAATTGGAGAAACTGCCCATCAGCCTATCATCACAGGTAAGTGGTTTTCTAAAAAAGGTAACAGTGGTCCCAGTACTGTATTGTGAATATATATGACAGTGATACTGTATGCCATAAAAATTTTATAATGATTCATTCATTAATGTATAGGTGAGGCTACCATGCAGCTATCATGTTAAGCAGGAACCACAAAGCAGTCATATTGCTGCTGCTTCATTATCAATGCAAGAATCGTTATCCTTAAAAAGGAACATGAATTTCCTTTTCCTATGATCTTTTCATTTTCATGTCCAGTGTTGGTAATACATAGGACGTCTACAGTGTTTTGCATCATATAAGACTGCATTGATGTCGGTACTGACAGTCGATTCGTCTTGTAAACAGTATTGATAAAGACAGTCCGGCAGTGTAAATGCATTTTCTCTTCCTTACGGTTTCCATAATAACATTTGCTTTCCTCTAGCTTACTTTATTTAAGAATACAGCATACACTACATATAACAGACAAAATATGTGTTAATTGACTGTTTATGTTATTGGTAAGGCTTCCAGTCAACAGTAGGCTGTTAGTGGTTGAGTTTTGGGGGCATCGAAAGCTATTTGCAGATGTTCAGCTATGCAGGGGCTGGCACCCCAACCTCCGTATTGTTCACAGGTCAACTATATTTATGCATTCTATGTTATAGTAATATATGCATATATGTCTATATATGTCTCCATGTAGTAGTGTTGTCATTCATTAAAATATTGATTGAGTAATTACTAGGTACTAGGCACTGAGTAGCTGCTGTCTCAACAAGGGTAAGGGGTACAGGTGTGGCCGCAGCTCTCATGAAGCTTGCAGTCTAACTGGGAAGAAAACATTAAATGAATAGTTGCAAACTAAATATATAATTCGAGTCTGGAGTACATGCTACAAATGAAAAGCACAGGGGTCATGAGGATGTGTAAGAAAGGGGGTCCGGCCCAGCCTGAGGAAGGGGCTTTGAGCTGAGACGACGGTACGAGCAGGTGCTAACTACAGTCTAGGCTGCGTCTGCTGAGGATGCGGAAGTGAAAACCACCAGGGCTGGGGTTCACCACGTGGGGGCTGAGGTGGAGGCTCCCCACAACTTTGCAGCTTCACAAAGCTCAGTCATAATTTTCAGCCCAAATCAAAAAGTAGGACTGCATGGAAAACAAGGTTAAAGCCCAATCAATTTGCTAGACACCAAGAATGGAATGTGCTGTAGAAACGGACACCTGCACGCAGACGACCCCTCCGACTTGTTTTCTGCCCTTTAAAGTTGCAGGAAGATAGTAGCGAGAAGCACGAGGCTTAGCTCTGGCTCTCAGGACTCCCCTAGTTTTGATGTTTTCTGTTCTCTCTTCTCTCCTTCCCTTCATTTCTTGACTTGTCTCCCTTCTCCTCTACCTCCCAGTTCACTTGTACAGATTCATGTGGGCTAGTCTCTTCTTCTTGACTATAAATTGCCATTTTTTTCATATTAAATGCTTATCAGTTGTTGTCTAGGTTCCAAAATTTAAAAATGTATATACAACATGACAAAAATTTTATTATATCACAGAAACAAATTTTATTTTTATTTACGTGTGCGCACACACACACACATCCCAAACAAAAAGGGTTGTTGGTATAGGTAAGAACCAAACAGTCTCCTAGCGTTCAATGCTTTAGGTCACACAAATTCTAGTTAGTGCAGTCTGCTTCTAGATGGTTATATAATTAATCTTGAGGGTCTTTTAAAGCAACTAGTAAAATCTGCATAGTATCCCAGCTATGTTCTCAAAAATAAAAGAGTTTGAATTCTTGCTGTAGTCATTCCTAAATTAAGGAGCGACTTCTTGCCCCTGGTTGCTCAAATTCAGCAGTTTCCAGGAGGCAAGGATGTCAACAATTTGGCAGAGGCAGAAAAAACAAAAACAAAAACAGCCCGTGGAACCCAAGTGAAGTTTCAACACAGCGGTTGCCTTGGAACCCGTTTGGAGGTTAACTTACTCTCCGTTCCCCAGCCTTTCCTTGCTTAAGGAGACGTACTCCAGTTCCAACAAACTCCAATAAAACAGCGATAAGATGCCCTGGAGGGTTGAAGCCAAGCCTGTGGGTGCAAGCGGGGTCACATCACATCATGGGAACTAACGAGATGGGATTTTACATAGTTGGAGTGTTGGCTGTTTCTCACTCGCCAACAGTGGGATGTTTGTTCTCGTTGTTAAATAATTAAATAGGCAGTTTGTATTTATTTAACATACAGACTCTAGCCAATTCCTGCTGACAGCTACCAAAATAACCCCACATTTCCTAGCTCCGAATTGCTCAGAAGACTGTTGCCTGACTGCGGGGGCATCACTGTGGAACGAAACTCTCCTCCAAGTCTCCAAACACCCTTTTTCATCACTTCAGACAATAAATCAATTCACAGGGTGTGATCCAAAAACAACAGCCCAGGTTTATTGGATGAGGATCCTTCTCCAAGGCTTTTTCCACTACCAACGCTGAGCCGTCTTGAAACTACACTTAGCTGGGGGCGGCAGAAAAAGTCATCGAGTTTTCCTCCTTTGCACATGCCCAGGAAAGAAAGGGAATTTTGACCTAATGACTTAAAAAAGAAAAAAAAAAAAAGGATGATAACTTGGAGCAGAAAGTAGGGAGTTTGAGAGAAGCAGGACAATTGAGGTGTCAGGAAAAGACAATATTTAAACACCGCTGTGGGTAGTCTGGGGAGCTTTGGAACAATCTATGGTAAAGTAAGAGCCCTAGCTGGTCCCCTGAGGGGGTCAGCCAGAGAGGGGAAAAACTGAGCCACCAAAGACAGCATCCTCTTAATCGGTAGAGGATGGTGCTAACAGAAATACTGGGAACATTTATATATCATGAAGGCTTTTACCCTATCGCATGTGCGGAAAATGTTATCAGAGGAGATACAGACCAGACTCCTCTTCAGGTTTCCTGGAGCTCAGCATGGTGCTCGGGGTATTTAGGCAGTGCTTGCTAAAAAGGGGTCTTTGGTGGGAGCTTAAGTGGAAGAAGGATGATATTTGCTCTACCCTATTTGGCTACCCATTGGCCACCAGCATGACAATGTGTGGTACCAACACACCGCACCATCTTCCTCCTGATGCCCTCACTAAAGTGGGTGCCAAAGGACCACCCTGGGGGAAGCAGCAACCAAAGCTGTGAAGCAGGAAGAAAGACCCCGTGGGAAGAAAGGTTCTTTTCCTTTTCTGCATCCTACCCTCACCCTGTCCCTGACTCTTGAATGGTCCCTCTACTGAGCAATGTGCATTTGAGTGATTCTATCGATGGTGGACACTATGAAGGCCTCTTTATTGTCAATATTAAAATTAAGCATTGATAAATCAAAATGGCTCCACTTTGAACCGTTCAACTTTAGCAGCACCACAGAGATTGGAACCCGGGTAAAGAAAACCATTCACACAAGTTAAGAAGGAAGCAGACTGTTGGGATGGCATAAGCATTTCATCTGCAATATAGTGTCTGAAGCAGGAAGTCTCTCTCCCTATTATCTGTGCATTTATAACAGTCTGAACTCAGTTTCCTCATCTGTGAAATGGGTCTGCCCCATTTGTCCTTGTCTCTGTATTGTTCTGAGGATTGAAAAGGCTAATGGAAAGGGAAGTGTTCTGCCCTCTGCTATCCATCGGTAGTCCTGTCCTGTTAATATACCTTGAGGTACCACAGAGTTCACTTCTCCCTCTTTCAGAGATGTAAAGCTGTGGATGCAACCTCAGAAGTAAATTTTTTTAACTTGTTGCTCTGCCCCTCATTTTCTCATTTGTAAAAGGGAGGAAGTTTTTTGGGAAGATCTCCAAGGTTTCTTCCAAACTTGGAAAAAAAAAAAGGCAGGCAGTCCATTCAAGAATGTTAGTCATGGAGTCTTGACCTACTTTGAATGAGAGGCAATGTCTAAGTAAACCTCACCTTAATCTCTATTAACTCAGCCACAGAAGCAGGTATTCTGGGATGTCTCAGGAGCTCGGGCAGAGACCCTGGCAAGTTTCTAAAGCATAATCACATGGGTGTGGGTAACAGAGAAGTGTGTCATACCTGTTCATTATCTGGGACCATATTCTTAGGAGGCTAATTCAACTATTCAACAGCCAAGAAAAATCTTTGATCACAGTCCCAAGTCTCCTGGCATATCACCTACGCTGCAGTTCTCTGGACCACGAGTCAAGTGACTCCTGTCAGAAGCAAATGAGTTGCTGATTGTGGAATTTCTGGAAGGGTCCCTTACCTCTCTCTGCACCTTATTTCTTCTCTTCTCCCCTTCTTGCCCCACCCACTTGGACCCTCTTCATTGTTCAGCATCCCGTTTCTCCTCTACTCCTTTCTCTCCTCTCCATTTTTCTCCTTGCTCAGCACCTCCGCTGATGGCTGATACTATCTTCCATATTTCTAAACTTCAACTAGGATTGGCACAGCCAACTTCACTCACAGCTCCCTCCCCCTCTTCCTTCCATGTCCCATTCCAATTCTTGCCATACAGGACAAGGGGACTGTGTCCAGACTGGAACAATCCACAAGGAACTTAATGATCCAAGCCCCATGCCCACAATGTACTATATATTCCAGTGAAATATTCAGCAGCTCACAGGACCGAATATCAAGCCCTTATTAGGATGGAACATTTTTGTCCCCTGTGGATACTTAGCCTCTGTCAGTTGAATCCTTTGACATCCATAGTACGAACTGGATAATGGGCAAAGAAAATAGACCACAGGTTGGGGGTTATGGGAAAGAAGGCAGAGAGAGAAACCAAGTTGATCTAAATACTGAGGGAGAGACAAAAACTAAATGAGATGGAGAAGTGCTGTTAGTGACTGGGAGTGGAGAGCAGTATGGGATGCTAGAGACTTGGGGGAGAATAAAATGGGAGATGAGAGGTGTTGTTCAGTTGTAAGTTGGATCCTCATAACCTTTTTATAAAGCGATGCAACTTAAAGGCTGAGTTCCTTCTTGATTACTTTTGACTGATCTATAAATCTTTGAATAGAAGTCTCTTTCCTAGAAACTGTTCCATGTGGGTCAAGGAAGCATACAGTTTACGTACCAGAGTTCAGGTAAATATAGGAACTTCTGAGTTGTCTTTGGATTAAGCTCAGACCACTGAGGTTTAGAGAGAATGACATTCCCAGGAATTTCCCCTCCAGTACTCTCTCATCAGATGAATTTTTCAAAGGGCAGTCATTTCAGCAGAATTGGAAAGAGCTAAATGGCAGCGCTGTGCGTTTGATATGTGATACATTCTTCCTCCACTGAGAAGCTAATGCTTTAGTCCCAGGCTTACCTGAAGCCACTGGGAGACTATCAAAGATGTAAAACTCCTGTGCTGTGCTGAAAGTAAGTAGGTTTTAGAGTTAGAAGTACTGTCTCTTCTGTAGTTCCAATGGCATTCTGAAATCCAATTAATGTTTGGTTTTGAAAGCAGAATCTCTAATTGTGTTCAATACTGCCAGCTGTTCAGTTTGCTAATAAAACAGGCTACTCTAAAGATGGCTTATAGTCATTAGGGGAAGTCTCGCTCTGTAGGATCAACTGTCTCTTTAGAATAATAATATTTCATATTTTTGTAATTTCTTTCGTTCAGGAATTTCAAAGCATTTTTAAATAATTTGGGGTGATGGGAAATGTAATGTTTCATAAGTTAAGCTACAAGTATCAATATCTTGCCTAGGGACAGAAATTAATTATTCCATGGAAGTGATGTTGGTACCTAATTTTATTCCATTTACACTGTAAAAGTATCATTATTAATAATTATGATAGCTACCATTTATTGAAAACAGAATGCTTATTCTGTTAGGCATCATGTTAAGTGTTTTACATGTATTATCTCATTTAATCTTCATGTGATCTAATTCTAAATCTAGTGTCATTCTAATATGATTCTTTGAGAAAAATACCACTTTTATCCTTTCACAGAGAGGTTAAGTAATTTGTTCACTCTCATAAAGCTAGTAAAAGTGATAGAGTGTCCTTTATTGAGTGAGGACCAGTTAGTAAAAGTTCAGTTTCCTTTACAAATGTCATGTGCATGGCATTTTATGCAGCCTCTTAGATCTTGAAGAGATGGTCTTAATCCTGGAACTGTGTGGCTGCAAGCTTTGTTGATTCTTGAATGTGTCAAGGGTTCCACTGTCCCCTGACACCTAGTAAGTAGAGAAAACTCAAGGGTGATTTTAAAATATAGCAAAGGATACCCCTTCTCAACTGTCAGCCAGTTCTCTAGAATTACAACTACAATACACACTGGAGCCAGCAATTCCAGGATTTGAAGATATCAGGCCACCATCTTTCCCCTGGACTGTTGCAATATCCTCCTCCTAATTGGCCTCCCTGCCTCTGTCAGTTGAATCCCCTGACATCCATAATACAGAACTGGATAATGGACAAAGAAAAAAGAAGACCACAGGTTGGAGGTTATGGGAAAGAAGGCAGAGAGAGAAGCCAATGCTGAGGGAGAGGCGAAAAGCTAAATGAGATGGAAAAGCGTTTTTTGGGGTGGGGGCTGTCAGTGACTGGGAGTGCAGAGTAGAATAGGGTACAAGAGACGCAGGAGGAAAAAGGGAAGATGTCCCCTGCAGTCTAATATCAACTGAGCATTTAGAACGATCACCTTAATATGCAAAACCAACCCAACGTCGTTGCTTGAAATTCCTGTGTTTTCTCATCACATTTAGTATAAAACCCATGGCTAAGTGCTCTACATGATCCAGCCAAGCCTACCAATAATCCGATCTCATTTTATATCCCTCTCTTCCTGGCTCACTCCATTCCAGCCCGACTGACTCAGCCTTTTTCAGATCTTCAGAGACACCAAGTTTGTCCTGCCTAAGGGCCTTTGCACTTGCTGTCACTTCCTGCTGATACCCCTTCCCCGTACTCTTCTCCCAATTCCTTCTCTGTATTTCTCAGGTCTCACATGTTATAGTTGGTCTTCAGAGATAACACACGTCCCCACCACCATCATACACACAAACACATACCACATCTAAATATGTCCTTGCTACATTTTCTCCTAATACCCTGTGTTTTTCCTTCATATCTCTTATTCATATTTATCATTTTCTATGATACTTCTTTGTCTAATGAATGCCTCCTCAACTGGACTGGAATCACCGAAAGGGAAAAATCCTTAACCCTTTGATCACCATTGTATTCCCAGTGCCTGAGACATTGTCTGACCCTTTTAGGCACCGATGAAATATTTGATAAGTTGAGAGACTCTAAATTTAATTCTTTTTCAACTGCCTAATTGCTGTGTGACCTTTGGAAATATATTCTCTAAGTCTCAGTCTTTTCATCTGCTAAATGGACCCCATAATAAGCATGTCACAGGATCTATAGGGAGAAGACATATGATAACATATACAAAATGCTTCATAGACCATTAAACCCTGTATTATAAAATTTCAAACTTTAGATGCAGCATCATCTCTTTGAAGCAAAGGGCATTCTCTCCAGTCTATTAAGCTAAACTTGCAGAAGGAGCATTCCTTGGACAACACGTGGGCAATTTTCACAAGGCTTGTAACTGGGCTCCAGGGCACTCAGAGGCTCAGCAAGGAATGAAATTGACCCAGCTTGTCCCCGGGGGAGTAAACCAGTCCCTCGACTGAGCTATGTGCTCATGTTGCTGACTTAGGCTTCATAAACTCATCCACCTCCTGTCTGGCCTTTTGTCCTCTTTCCTAACTGACTACTCCTCCAAACCACAAAGCCAAAGGGAAAGCCACAGGGGTGTGAGCATTGACAGAGCACATGCCCTTGGAGGGTCGGAGTGGCTTGCAATTAT
This sequence comes from Camelus bactrianus, assembly GCF_048773025.1. NCBI lineage: Eukaryota > Metazoa > Chordata > Mammalia > Artiodactyla > Camelidae > Camelus > Camelus bactrianus. The sequence continues at coordinate 98,942,284 of NC_133540.1, forward strand.
TTTAAGGGATAGAAAACGGAGAAAAGCTCGGCAGGCACCTAACACATAACGGTTCTCAGCTGTACTCAAGAGAGACGTCACTCTCTGAACTGCCTGTGGATATTGGGAAGGAGGGGCTGTGTCTGATGCAGCCTAAAACTTTCCCCAGGGGTTTGATGAAAGTCTCCATCCTTCTTGTCTTCTTGTTGACCTAGATTTGAAAAAGCAAGAGTATCAGAAACTATGTTAGGGAAAAGGTCAGAATGACTGGAGATTATCTTCTAGGAGAGATCAGACCAGGTGGAGGTCACTGGTGGAGACCAAGGCATAGGATATTTGTTTTCCTTTGATTTCCTTCTTCACAGCACTCGGCAGACTGGTAAGCTGGGTATCAGTGTCCCTGGAACCTACAAGAAGTTCTCTAATTCTCTTCAGTATTTTGAGATGGACAGATTGCCTCAGAGCAGGCTAGTCCATAGCTTTCTATTTCCCATGGTTTGGCCTTGGAAACAGATGAGAAAACAATCTGTTTATATTACAGATCACACACAACAAATGGTATCCCCAAACTATAGCTATTTAAGGTTCTCACCTGTTATTGAAAGGGGAAAAGGATGTTTTTCAAACTTCTGAAGAGCCCCAGGTCCTGCTGGACCCTGGGAATCCACTCTTTCTTTGCCACCACCCTGAAACTCCACCCCAGGACCACTCCTGACCCAGGTCCCCATCGTCTCTTGCCTGGGCCTCTGCAACAGATCTCTAAGTGGACTCCCTGCCTCTAGTCTGACCCCTGCTCCACACCACCCTGAGTGCATTCTCCACGCTTCACTCAGAGTGACCCTTCTGAACCAAATTCAGTCCTACAGTTCTCCTGCTTAAAGCACATCCGCTGTCCCCCACTGCTCTTGAGATACAGTCCATGACGGAACATTGCCCAGTATCATCACTTGTAATTCTTCCCCTGTGTCACCACCCACCTCTGTCCACTTCTATTCCCAGCCATGCTACCCCGCTGGCAGGTCCCCAGCTGGCTGGGCTGTCTCCCAGGGCTCTGGGTCATCACACATAGCTGTTGTCCATGAAGGACACAGTCCATCTTCTCACTGCAGTTTATTTAAAATATTTTCCCTGAGCCCCTACACTGTGCTTGGTCCTGAATAAGGCCAACTGCCTGTCTTGAAGAGACCACAGTCCAGCAGGGCAGACAGGCAGGTAAACAAATAGTGATAGTTCAAATGTGATAGATGAAAATAGGTACAAAATGACTGGAGCCCAAAGGAGCTCACTGAGCTGGTCAGGGAAGAGTCAAGGAAGACTTCTCCAGGAAATGAGAAGAAAAGGAACACAAAGGATAATAGCCTGTATTTATTGAGCATTGATTTAGCTCTGTGCTAAGTGCTTTATGAACATTATCAAATTTGCAAAACAATCCCACGAGATGGCTGCTGTCAGGAGGCAGTGGGGCATCACGGTTTAAGCACACGACCCAGACATTGGTTCAAACTGCATCTTTCACTTATAAGGTTTGGGGCTTTGTGCAAGCCATTTAACATCCAAGCCATTTCCATCATCTTTAAAATGAAGGTGATAATTTTAAAATAAATCAATGTGTCTCGTATGTATTAAGAGAGAAAAATACATGCAAATAGTGTGTTGCCCGACACTAAGCAAGGGTCCATTAAAATTTGGGGACTACTAATATTCTTCTTCTTAGTTTACAGAGAGCTTAAGTAACTTTTCCAAGGTCACACAGCTAGCAAACACCAAAAACAGAACCCAGAGTTGTCTGACTCCAGAGACCAGGCTCTTATCCAGATGTTTCTTGTGAGCCTGAACAATGAGGATAACTTTGGGATGAGTATTTAAAAGTACTTCTCAAAGTAGGAGTCATAAAGAAAAAAAGAAAAGGTGATGCTGACATGGCACCAGCTTGGGAACACATACTTGGAACTGAAACCTGCAAAATGGTGCACCCTGCCTGCAGAAGGATGCTGTGAGTTTGGTCCAGCTCAGGGAGGCGGTGCACACCTGCCAAGAAAGCAGCCATAGTTTATACAGTGCCCCAGGCTGGTGGTGGGGCCTGGGACAGCCTCCAGGAATGCAGGATGGATTGTCTCTCTCCCTCCCTTTACCCAGGCTAAAGCCACTAAGACCTACCTTAATGCAAAACAGCTTCCTCCTTAAGTACCAGGCTGGCCTTTCCCTGCTACTCTGACCAGCTATAATAGGAGCTGAAGCTGTTTCAATGAAACGGCAGAGCCAGGCATCCATTCAGCAAACTTTCATTGTTCCAAAGGAGCAGTTACGGTGTGTCTATGTAAAAGACATATTATCCATTAACCCAATAAAACAAGTTTCAAAGAGCCCAGAAAGACCTATTCACTAAATCTATAATCTGTAATTACAAATCATCCACTGGGCAATCCATAGACATTTTAAGCCATCATGTGAGAGTTTATGCCCTTCCATGGGAGATGGTCTTCCTGAGGCCTTTTTTTTTTTAACTTTAATTGAGTAACAGTCATTTTACAATGTTGTGTCAAATTCTAGTGTAGAGCACAATTTTTCAGTTATATATGAACATATATATATTCAGTCACATTTTTTTTTCGCTATGAGCTACCACAAGATCTTGTTTATATTTCCCTGTGCTATACAGTAAACTCAAATATACATAAAAAGCTGATCATGGGTATAAGCTACCCATTTTTATGGGAACTCGCACATCAAGGTGGAATATCTGAACTCTGATGAGTTTTCTGAAATGGACTATGATGTTGAGAACAGCTCCTGAACTATACTAAAGGCAATGGATTTGGGCCTTGAAAACTGAAATTGAACTATGCTAATAAAATGCTGGTTTTAATCTGAGAACTGAGCAGCCGTGTGTCTCAGCCGTGAAACCAGACCATGCAGTTCAGGCAAAATGATCCTGGTTCTTGGGCTGAGTGAGACCCCTGTGAGATGGTTTCATCCACATAGTCATTCACTCAGTCAGCAAAGAGATTGCTCCACTGTACTGTGTATCATGATCCTACTCTGTACTAAGACACTCTGCTAGGTGAGGAGGGTGAGATGGACAAGGTTCTTCTCCCATGGAGCTTCTATTCGGAAGTCGGCAAGAAATGAGTAAATGGATAAGATAATTTCAGAGAATGGAGGTTGCTACTAAGAAGCTGAAGAGAGGTAATGGGACAGTAACTTTCCAGTAGGAGGCTGGAGAAGGCCTGAATTAGATTGAATAGAAGACCTCTCTGAGAAGGTGATTTTTTAGCTGAAGGTTAATTGCTGAGAAGGGTCCAGTAGCATAAAGATCAGCCATGTGTGAGAAGCAAACAGGTCAACGTGCCTGGAGCATGGTGAGCAAAGCAGTACTAGATGGTGCTGGAGAGGCAGGCAGGGGCTGGCTCATTTGGGGACATGTCATGGTTAGGAGTGTGTATTTCATTTTTAATGCTGTGCGAACTTACAGAATGTTCAAGTAGATGGATGATATGAAAATACACATTTAAAAAGAACATTCTGGCTGCTGAGTGGATAATGGATTGCAGAAGAGCTAGAGCAGACAGGGAGACAGCTAGGAGGTTATATTGCAATGGTTCAGACAAGAAAGAAGTATAGGCTTAGATTACAGTGACAACAGGGAAGATGGTGAGAGGTGGTTGGATCTGGAATCTATTTTGGTATCAGAGCCAACATTTATATGGAAAATGAGGGAAAGTGACAAATGGAGGCTAACTCCTGAGATCTTGATCTGAGCTATCGGGTGGATGATGAAGGAGGTCACTGAAATAGGGGAAGATAGATGAGGAGGAAGTTTCCGGGGATAGAGCTGCCGGAATCAACCATTCTGTTTTGAAAATGAGTTGTATTGCCTGTTAGGCTTCTCAATGAATATGTCAAATTGCATTGAATGACCTAGAGCCCAGAGGAGAGGTCAAGGTTAAAGCTTTAGCATATTGAAAATTATCCCCATTTTAAGAAAACTGAGACTTAAGAAGGTTAAGAGACTTACCTAAGGACATATAGGTCGTGTGGGTAACCTATAAAGGCCGCCAGGATGTGGTCTCCTTCTGCCCCACCAGCCACATCCACGACTCCCTCGCCTGTTTGTGAAACCTCCAGCCACACAGACTTTCACACCATATCTCAAAGGTATAGAGCTGTTTACTGCCTTGGAGCTTCATACGTACATGGTCTATCTTCTCCCTGGGTGTTCTGCTAGTTTTCCATCTAGTTTACCATCGAGCAGAATGCCACGTCTCGGGAAAGCTGTTTCTGACCCCCTGAGATAGATTATGTATCCCTAAAGTACGCATCATATTTCCATTTATGTGTTACATGTCATAATCAAATTTGAATATGCATGATTATTTGATTAATCTCTGCTCATGTATGGTATCTTACTACTGAATACCCATGACCTGGGTAATCAAGAAATATAAGTTGAAAATGGTCACTGATACATAGTGGTAATCAATAAATACATGTTGAAAGAATGAATAATATTTTAAAAATTAATTGATGAATAAATAGATGGATGGTTTTATTATCTGGATAATTTGGGAGAAGTTATTGAGTTCATCTTTATCTTCTATCAGATGTATAAAATTAAAATGAAAACATCTTCTTTATCTTTTGGGGGATGTTAAAAGGCTAAAGATAAAGTGCTTTGCTAGCCTGAAAAATAAAACCTATATAAGTGCAGGGTATTTTTAAATCCAGAGGAAATACCAAAACATTATTTAGTTAATAGCCACGCTACTTTACCAAACTTTTTGTTAGAGTTGCAAGCAAATCCATTTCAATAAATTCCCATTTCCCCTCCCTTCTAGTCCTTTCTTCCCTCACTTTTAGGAAGGAGAAATACTTTAAGAAAATGTCCCAACTAAGAGGGGCCAGGAATGTCCCAAGTAATCCTCTAGTGACTGCAGAATTAATCTCCATCCAGAGGTTAGAAAAGCTGACTGCACTTTCCTCTCTTATTACTTTTTCCATTAATGATCAAGAGACCTGGGACCTAATAAAGCCTTCATAGGGCATCTGTGGGCCATGAGAAATAAAAGTGCCATCTGCAATTGAGCCAGTTTTAACAAGTCCAGCTACCCTGCTGGAAAGACCATGTGCAAAGGGAGTGGTGCTGAGACTACATGGAGAGAGAGAGAAAATGGCCCAGTGATCCCAGCATCTCAGCAGAGCCGTCTTCTGCCGTCCTTACCAAGTTAGCAAAAATGTGAGAGAACCAAGTCTGGAGATTTCAGTCCATCAACCCCCCGTGACTATAGGCATGGCTGACCCTATATGTGAAGCCAAAAAACTGCCAAGTCAGCCTCTATAGTCATGAGAAATTAAAAAATCGTTGTTGCTTTTATCTGCCCGTTTGTGTAGTGATTTGGAAAACAGAAATAGGAATTGCCACAGGGATGGGACGCTGCACAATAAAAGCCTAAAATACGTGGCTTTGAAAACAAATGGCAGGAAGGTACTAGAAGGGCCTTAAGACTACTTTTAGTAAAGGATGGATGGACACTAAGAATTTGTTTTTTATTGGAGCCTAGAGAAAAGATAACCTGTGCTGTGTAGTTGCAGAAAGTTTGGCAAAGTTGTCACCCACTGTCATAAGGAAGACAGAGAGGTTATGTATTCAATCAGTAGTTGGCCAAGGAAGTTTCTAGGCGGAATGTCATGTCACCTTGTTTCGTTTGCTGCCTATGATAACATAAGAAGAGAGAGGTGAACGAAAGAAAGAACAGTGCGATTTTCATGCAGAGTTTAGAGGAAATATAGAGACCCCCCCCAACAGTTTCTCCAGTTCAAAAAAAGTTCTGAGAAATTAAGAAATGTTCTCAAGCAAAGATCAAATCCAAGGCACTATCAGTTAAAAATGGCCTCAGGGTAAGTTCAGATCAAACACATGGCTAGACTTTCTGTTAAGACTCTGGAGGAGATACAAGGTAGTGTCTCAGTGGATCCTCCCAGCTGGACGGACACACACACACACACACACACACACACACACACACACATATATTCTTCAAGCACTAGGAAACAAAGGCAAGTTTTTGTGGGTGTAAATGATGAGAAGAAAGAGATGCTTCATAGGAATTCATCTGGCAGTAGAATGTAGGATGGAAAACTCTGAGAAATAAGGAGAACAAATAAGAAATACCTACCTTGGTGCTGGAGATTCCTTCTCAAAAACAGTTGTATTCTGACACGGATGGGCCTAGAGATGATCATATTAAGTGAAGTAAATCAGACAGAAAGACAAATGCCACATGATATCACTTATATGTGGAATCTAAAAAAAAGTGATACAGATGAACTCATTTACAAACCAGAAATAGATTCACAGACATAGAAAGCAAACTATGGTTACCTAAGGGGAAGGGGAAGGGGGATAAATTAGGAATTTGGGATTAGCAAAAAAGATAAACAACAAGAACCTACTGTATAGCACCGGGAACTATATTTAATATTTTGTAATAAACCATAAGGGAAAGAATATGAAAAAGATGTAGATATACATATATATATGTAAAAAACTGAATCACTTTGCTATTAACCTGAATTAACACAACACTGTAAATCAACTATACTTCAGTAAAAAATAGTTTTTTAAAAAAGTTGCATTCTGTTTATAACTCCTAGAAGAATACTGAAGATTCAGCACTTACTATAATGCTTAACATATAGTAGACATGCAAGAGATAGTTGTTAAATGGATTAATGTATGAGTGATTCAAAGATATTTCACAATATTAACTGCAAAGGATAAATGGGAAATAGACTAATTCTCACAAAGACCCAGCTTCAAATCAAGCTCATTGGATTAAGGTTATCCAAGCCTACTCTAACTGCCTGCAAAAGAAAAAGCAAACCTTCAAAATTTATAAAGTAAAATCTGATGCAACTAAAGGAGGACAAAGAAAAATGTACAAACACAGTGGGAGATTTTAACATATCTCCTTACTTATTGATAAAAAAGCAGATAGAAATATTAATACAGATATAAAAGATTTGAACAATACTACTGATACAATTGATCTAATTTTTAAGTGTAAATAGCTAAAAATATAGATGGATAACAAATATAAGTTGGCCATCTGTATATATGCACAAACATATATATATGTATGCATGCTATCCCCAACAACTGTAGAATACTTGTACTTTCTAAGTGCACGTGCAATATTTGTTTAATCTGTCCAAATGCTGAGCTACAAAGTAAATTTCAAAAATTTCAAAGGCTTGAAATCATATAGAGTATGTTCTCTGAGCACTGTAGCGTTAAGCTAGAGATCAATAAGAAAAATAGACCAAAATATTTGGAAACTGAGCAAGTGACTTGATTAGAAAAAGAAGAACAAGTTAAAACTCAAGAAAGTAGAAGAAAGATAATAACAAAGATAAGAATAGAAATTAATGAAAGAAAAACAATATATAATACAAAGGATTAAAATCGAATCTTTGAAAAGACTAAAAAATTTTACAAACTTCTTGATAGCTGATTAACAAAAGAAGAGACAATACCCAATGTCAAGAATGAAAAAGTGATCGCCACTTCCATCCTGCAGATATTGAAAATATAATAAAAAGACATTATGATCAATTTTTAAAATAAATTTTAAAATTTAGATCAATTAGACAAATAACTAGAAAACAAAACCTACCAAAACTGATCCTGGAATAAACAGAAAATCTAAACAATCCTGTTTCTGTTAAAGCCATTGACTCTGCAGCAAAAACCTTCCAGATGGCTTCATCAGTGAGTTCCTCCAAATGTTTAAGATACTTAAGGAAGAAGCAATATCAATCTTAAACAAACACTTCCTGTGAATAGAAAAAAAGGAAACATTTCCCAATTTGTTTTATTAGACCAACAAAACTTTGAAAGTAAATCCTACCAAGCACATTACAATGTAGGCCAGAGTGTTTCACAAACATAGGTGCAAAATTCCAAGAAGATGTTTAAGCAAGTTGAATATAAACAAGAAAATACACCAGGACCAAGCTGAGTTCATTCCAAGAATGCAAAGTTGATTTAAATCAATAGATACGATTTACCACGTTAATAGAACAAAGGAAGAAATAATATAAGTTATCTGAATAGAAGCAAAAAAGGCATTTCACAAAATTTAAGTTCATGCATAATAAAAATTCTTGCAAACTACAAATAGAAGTATAATTCCTTAATTTGGTGAAAGGTATCTACAAAAATACTACAGAAACTACTTTGACATCAGGAGCAAGATAAGAATGCCTGTTTTCTTACTTCTATTCAATATCATATTGGAGGTCCTAGCCAATATAATATAATATATGCAATAATATAATAAAAAGGAATAAAAGGTAAAAGGACTTGAAGTCAAGGAATAAAACTGTCAGTATTTACAGATGATGTGATTTGTATCCACACCCAAGAAATCTACATATAAATTATTATAAATAATAAGGTACATGTTGTCAGGTGGCTAAATATAAGATCAATATAAATGATTAATTGTATTTTTATATACCAGTCACAATAAAAAATAAATTTTTTTTCAAATATCATTTACAATAGCATCGAAACAATGAAATATCTAGGACTAACTATAATAAAAGCCATTCAAGATCCACGTAATGAAAATTGTAAAATGTTCCTGAGTGAAATTAAAAAAATCCTAAAAAAATTGAAGAATATGCCAATTTTCATGAACCAGAAGATCAATATTGTAAAAATGTCAGTCTCTTCAATTTGATCTATAGATTTAATGCAATGTCAATCTAAATCCCCGAAGGTCATTTTGTTAAAAATTGGCAAGCTAATTCTAAATTTCATATGAAAATACAAAAGGTCAAGAAGAGCCCCTTGAAAAATTGTAAAGACAATCAGACTTAGAGAATTTAGATGACCAGACATCTAGACTTATTATAAGCTTGGGTAATAAAGACTGTGTGATGTTTGCACAAGAATATACAAATCAACCAAAGGAATATAATTGAGAGCACAGAAATATATCCACAATTTGGGGGAGGGGACGGGTAATTAGATTTATTTATTTTTAATGGAGGTACTAGGGATTGAACCCAGGACATGGTGCAGGCTAAGCACACGCTCTACCACTGAGCTATACCCTCCCTCTATATCTACAATTGTATGGATGCTTTATTGACAATAAAAGCGGCAAAGCAAAGCAGAGGGGATAGCATGCTCTTTTCAGTAAATGGAGCCAAGTCAACTGAATAGCCATATGGAAAAAAAATGCTACTTGACTCTTACCTCACACCACATACAGTAATCGATTCCAAGTGGATTCTAGTCAAGGCAAAAAGCCAAATCCTAAAGTTTCTGAAGATAAAATATGAAAATATTGTCAAGGCCTGGGAAGAAGAAAATATTTCTTAAATAGGACACAAAAGAGTCGAATTTTGATGAGTCGTAGATTCTACTTCCCACTCAAGAATGCATCAGATACTCACTTTCAGGCTTTTTTGTTCCAAAGTGAGCCTTAAATGAAACAATTACTGTATTAGATTATGTTGAAGCCAGAAAGAGGCAAGGGTGATTTCTTCCCTAGAGACTTCAGAGGGAGCCTGACCTTACCTACACCTTGAGTTTTAACTTCTAACCTCCATGATTTTGAGAGAATAATTTCTGTGATTTTAAGCCAGCCAGCTGGTGGTACTTGGCTTCTGCAGCCCAAGGAAGTGAATACAGCCCTGTTTTATAACTGAGGATTCTGGAGCTGAAGGACGTTATGCAATTTTTTCAGGTTCACACAACTAGTAATTAGCAGAATCCAAAGTCCAAGCACAGCTATCCGGCTCCAAAGCCCATCCTGCCAATTTCTACCTCCAGTTTTGACCTCTTTCCTGAGTCAGTCTTGCAATCTCCAAATGTCTACTTTACATTGTCACTTGGATGACAATAGATATCTCTTCCACGTCAAAAATAACAGGTCCAGGATGAATTCTTCATTTTTTTCCCTCTGTCTTTTCCCCCCCGATTCCCCATCCCGATAACTTGTATCACCATCCACCAATTTTTTTAATTGAAAAACTAGAGTCAACACTGATTACCTCCATTCTTGAATTCCTTCCATCTAATCCATCAGGAAGTCCTGTTCATTTCACCTCCAAACTAAATCCTGAATCTAGCCATCACTTACCGCCTCCCCTGCAACCATACTGCTCTAGTCAACTTTGCTCCTACAGTAGCCTCCTGTTTTCTCTCTTACCCCCTAACCACCCAGCACCATCTGGCAGCCAGGGTGACCTTTTAAAAATGTAAATCAGATCATATTACTTCCTGTTTAAAGTTTTCCCACTGTACTTCAATTAAAAGCTAACTCTTGCCATGAAAGAGAGAGACATTTGTTATTTCTTTGGTTATCCAGAATCCTAGCCCACTTTCTATCTTAGGGAAATTCCTTGACTTTTGAATTTTGATGAGTGCTAGACTCTGCTTCACTCAAGAATGCATCAGGTCATCACTTTCAGGCTTTTTTGTCCCAAAGTGAGCATTTGACCACTTAGCCAATTGGCTGTACTTGCCCACTGTGATGGTGGCCTTTATGTGTCAATTGACTGGGCCATAGGATGCCCAGCTATTTGGCTAAACACTATTCTGGGTGTGTCTGTGAGGGCGTTTCTGGATGAGATTAACATTTGAATCTGTAGACTGAGTAAAGCGGATTGCGCTCACCAGTGGAGGTGGGCCTCATCCCATCCCTGAAAGCTATATTAGAAAAATAGGCTGAGCAAGGGAGAATTATTTGAAAGGGAGAATTATTCCCTTTCTCTGCCTGTCTTTGAGCTGGAGCAATGTCTTGGAGAAGACATTGGTTTTCTCTTGCCTTCAGACTTGGACTGAAACTTACAATACCATCAGCCCTCCTGGTTCTCCAGCTTATCAACTGCAGCTCTTGGAACTTCTCAACCTCTATGTATGTGACCCAATTCTTTATAATAGAACAGAACAGATGGATAGTTAGATACATGATAGATAGATAGACAGACAGACAGTCAGACACATACATCCCACATCCTATTGGTTCTGTTTCTCTGGAGAACCCTAATATCCCCATATACCCACCATTTGAATCAAGCTTCGGTGCCTGCAGGGCTCTGTCTGGATGGCAGCTGAAGCGGCATTGGCTCCCGTCCAATGGAAGTGTCCAGTGACACGGATGGTGGCACAAGCACTGGCAAGGGCAGCGTCCAGCTGCTGCCCCTTGCTCTTGTCACTTTCCCACATCTGTCCCTGGCAATCCTGTGGACCACCTAAGCTCCTTTCAATAAATTCCTTTTCTGATAGAATCATCCAATCCGCCTCTGTTACTGCTGCTTACAAAGGGACTTGCAAACGTGGCTTATAAGGCCTTACGAGTGTGGCCACTGCCTCCTTCTCCAGTTTCATCATGTACCACCTTCCCACTCAATCCCCACACTCCTGCCCCAGGGGCTTTTTCTCCAAACCCTTCCCGCCTCGAGTCTTTGGCGCTCGCCCTTTCCCGAGTGTATGTGGAGGGTCTGTCTTGTTACGAGGCTTCTTTTAGGAAGGACTGTCCTGACTGTGCGATTTAAAGCTTTTTCTTTTTACTAATTTATTTTTTGTTTCCTGCACTTGTAACTATCTAAAAATATCTTATTCTTCTTAGAAGATACCCCGGGGAGCAGGGACCCCTCTGTTGTGTCAGCGCTGCCTCCCCAGGGCCCTGGATGATGCCAGGCATACAATCAATGTGCAGGAATCGTTTGCAGGATAGAGAAAATGGAGGCCCCTTGAGGGAGGGGCCCAGGCCAGACTTCTCGGACGCCTTCTGCCCTGGCTCCAGCCCTCAGTCTTCAGGCCTCAGCATTCATTTCTGAGTGCAATACACTCATGAATTTTGTCTTTCTGAGGATCCAGGCTTTGTCCCCCTCAGGGTGTCAGCAGGGGTGGTTCTGTTTGTGTCGATGGCTGCCATTTAAACCCTGAAAGCTGCTAGAGTGTTTGACAGTGAGAAGTTAGCAGGCCAAAAACCGCAATTGCCCCCAAGCTACAAATGTCATCAAGGGAGCCCTGGCTGTGTTGGCAACAAAGGGCATGCAGCAGTACTTTTCACTGAGAAGCAACAATATAAAAAGAAATTTTTTTTCTTTGCTGTGGTCTGTCTTCATCCTATTACTATGATGCTTGCTAGAGCAGAGGAGGGTCTGGTTTTTCAGGCTTTGGAGAAACGTTCATACGGCCAGCTTGGTTGGGATGCACAGGGGGAGCAGGACCAGGGATACAGGGAAAGGAGGAGGGGGGAAAGGGAGGATGGAAAGAGCAGATCTCACAGGGCTGAAGGGAGTTGGAGGGAAGGAGAGGAGGGATCAGAGAGGACGAGAAGATAGAGGGAAGGAAAAGAGGATGGAGTATGGAAAAAGGAGAAGGACTGGAGGAGAAAGAGGAAAGGAAAGGAGAGGAGAGGGAGGGGTGGAGAGGACAGTGAGGGTGGGGAAAGGGCAGCAAATTCAGGGAACTGTGGATCCTGGACCAGTTTTTGTTTTTGTTTTTTTGTTTTTTTAAGTTCTGATAAGAGCAAGTTTCCTCAGTGAGTATCTGAAAGGAACGCTTGTTTTTCATCTGGATTCCTTACACTATCTTCCAGTCCTTTACACTGCCGACTCCTGTTCAATACCCGTGGTCATAGCAGGACCACGGAGTGCACTGACCCACTGACTGAGCACCAAACACGGTTTTAAGGACCTTACCTGTGTTAACTCTTAATCCTCACAGCAACCCTGTGAGGTGAGGTCAGCACATTTTTTTTTTTTAGTTGGGAAAACTGAGACACAGAGAAGTTACATAACTTGTCAAAAGTCACACATCTGATAAAGTGATGGAGCTGGAATTCAATTCCAAGCAGTCTAGCTTCAGAGTTAAATAAACATTCAATAAATATTTGTTGTCTATTCCAAGCACCGTAATATCTCTTCCAATTCCCCAGGCAAAGAGGACTCTTCCTTTCTCTGTGCTCCTGAGTCACTGTGTGTACCCCAATCCCATTGTATTAAGTGGTGCACATATGCCCAGCCTCCCCCAGGAACCTGGACGTTTCTGGAAGGCACCATCTCTGTCTTGTTGATCACTGTAAATCTGGCACCCAGTCCTGTGCCTCATACAGAGCAGGTCCTTGGAAAATGTTGGATAATTAGCATTAAAGGATTGATTAACATTATCTGCTGTAACTTTGAAGGTAGTGCCTCAGACTCTAGAATGGTAGGCTTCACTTAGCTAGTAGGGAAAATGCCCAAGCAGCAGCTAAGGCAGCCCAGAGAGAAGGGGTACAACTGGCCACCCCAGTCTTGATTCATCTACTGCAAACCTGTGGAACCCAAAGCAAGACTAGGAGTTGATGGGGGGTGGGGTTGGGAATAAAGCAAGGGAGAGGGATCACTGAAGCCAGGGGAGGAGGCGTTACGACATAATGCACGTTTCCCAAGGGGCTGTGTGCATCCCAGAAGGGTTCAGGCCTGACCGTTCGTGTCTGGGTTCAGAGTCACAGCCAGGGCTGCATTTATCATTTGCTCACGTCTCAGAGAAGGCCTGGGGTGGGGGACAACATGCAAGAGAAAGGTCATCACCTCTTCTCAGCAGATGCTGCTGCATTCACAGAATTGCGGACTTAAGAGATCAACCAGTCTAGTGGTTTTTACCACCTTTTCCTGCCTTTGAGTAGCAGACCTCTTTCTTCTAACCCGATACATAAACCAGATAAACGTGAGGTAGTTCTGGTTAAACCAAGGGTAGAGACACAAACCCCCACCCATTCCCAACCTTGTGTTTACTGAGTATTTTGAAAACCACTGTTATATCATGACCATCTCATTTCAAAGATGGTGAGTCCAACCCGACAGAGCTTTAAGGACCCATATGAAGTCACTTCGGCACTGAGCAGCGTTTGAGTGGGATTCGACAGATCTGAAGAAGTTTCCTCCATCATGTCTGTCTGCGTCTTTTATAATAAATCCAAGTCCCCTGAAAACAGTGATGAGGACGGTGCTCTGTACTGCGTAGCGTGTGCTTTTCAGGGTGCTCTCTGGAGCCCACAGCTGAAACGCTTCTACTTGTTGGGACCAGCCCATGGCCAGATTAGACAAATAGCAAAGCCCTGAGTTGTATTCTGTGCACTTTCATGAAACACTGGCCAGGCTGAAAAACTCTTTTTCAGATGTGGCAGTATAATTTGTTGAAAGCTTAATTTGTACGACCGGCAGAAGTTGCCAGAAGACAACGTCCCCTCCCTTTAGTAACCTTCGTCTTTTTAAAGCCCAGGTTCATAGAAGGCATCATGCTCAGTTTGCCCAGAATGGGGGACGAGGCGAGTGGGGACCTGCCAGGGAGGCCGGGGACATATTTGAGGGGACTCTCTGAGAGTCACAGGCGTAGGAAATGGAAAGTCGAACCCTCAGATGTCAAGACCCTCAGCCAAGGCTGCTTCAGGAAGAACATACACGGAGCACCGTACTGCCAGCACTTACCAGGGATTATCACATTTAATTTAGCCTGTGAGCTGGGAGCTCTTCTTCTTTCTATTTAACAAATGAGGCAACTGAGGCTCTGAGAAATTACATGACGCACCTAAAGTCTTCAAGCTAACAAATGGCAAAGCTGGAATTAACATTCAGGTCTTCTCGCCTCCAAACACCAAACATTAATCATGATAATGTTCTTTTCACAATTTCTTTATTCTGAAATGGAAGCTGATGGAATACCCCAAAATACAATTCAGCAAAAGCGTTTCTGGGGTTATGGTGCAGTATAGCGTCGTCTGGGCACGCGGCTGTCTTATGTTCAAGGATAGGACTTGAATTTCACAGGGGAGGAGACATGAACCAATTATTCTTTAGATAATTGTGCATAAGCATTGTTTCCATCAACTAGGCTTTTTGACGGCTTCTGAATGTCAGGGAGGTGGAGGTTATATGGCCTGACAAGTACCTGGAGTGCAGCTATTTTCGTTGTCGTTTAAGAGCAGGCTGATCTTTACTCATCAGCCCAAACAGGGCTGAGGATTGACATTCTTGGGCGTAGGGGAGTTGCCATCATTGGAGAACAGTTCAAAGAGAAAGTGATAACCCATTGTTATCTGAGCAGGGAATATCTAATGTAACCCTAGTGTGGTTTGGCTTTATTTTAATCATAGGCAACTGTAGATGCATGTATGTGATTGGAAAATAACTCCTTTTCTTCCAATTTCCTTTAGACAGCTAAGAAAAGCTAATAATCTTACTTTTAAAATACATTGAATAAAAATCAGTCCAGGCACACTAATATTCCTTCTACTCTCTCAGCCCTTTTTTTACTTACTAAAGGATATTATACTTTCAGATTTAATTAACCTTTAATGAGCACGTGCCCTTTGCCTGGCACTGCTCTTGGCTTCCTCATGGGGGTCATCTTTATTTAATAAACTGACTAAAGTCTATTATTACATACTTCCCCCTACTTTGTTTTTAACCCAAACAAATGTATGCCAACCTTACATTTGTTAGAAGTGGACTAAAAAAATATAAGGTCTCAGATTTCCAACAGCAGTACATTTCTTATCTGGAAACATCAGGCTTTTGGTATGTCCATGCTATGGGAAATTATAAGTTTAATTTACATGTAGTGATCTGGAGTAATAATCATGATACAGTGGAAGTTAAAAATGTAAGTTGTATACAATGAGGTATCACCTCATACTGGTCAGAATGGCCATCATCAGAAAATCTACAAAAATTAAATGTTGGTGAGAATGTGGAGAAAAAGAACCCTCTTATACTGTTGATGGGAATGTAAATTGGTGCAGCCTCTATGGAGGACAGTATGGAGGTTCTTTAAAAAACTAAAAATAGAGTTACCATATGATCCAGGAATCCCACTCCTGGGTGTATATCCAGAGGGAATCTTAATTCAAAAAGATACCTGCACCCCAATGTTCATAGCAGCACTATTTACAATAGCCAAGACATGGAAACAACCTAAATGTCCATCGAAAGATGACTGGATAAAGAAGATGCGGTGTATATGTACAATGGAATACTACTCGGCCATAAAAAGGGATGGAATAATGCCATTAGCAGCAACGTGGATGGACCTACAGATTATCATACTAAGTGAAGCAAGTCAGACAGAGAAAGACAAATATCATATGATATCACTTAAATGTGGAATCTAAAAAAAGATACAAAGAAACTTATTTATAAAACAGAAATAGACTCACAGACATAGAAAACAAACTTGCAGTTACTTAAAGGGAAAGGCAGGGGAAGGATAAATTAGGAGCTTGGGATAAAAAATAAAAAACTTAAAAACTGTAAATTTTAGAATATAGATTGATTCCATTTCTTTAAAGAACAAGAATTGTGTGAGTGTGTGTGTATATATATATATATATATATGTATATATATATGTATACGTATATATAAGTGTGTATATATATATCATAGAAAGATATAGAAGGAACTATATCAAAGTTAACATTCATTACCTAAGGGGGAGTAAGAATTGAACAAATCATTTCAAAACTATAGTATATTACATACAAATTAGAAAGAAATTTAAAAATAACAGCCTTGGTGCCAGAGAAGTCTGGAAAACTTACAGACAAGGAAGATGGACTTCCTCCAGTATCTTCCTGATGAATTCAAAGAGGAGTCTCTCTTTAGGAGGCTGGGAAATGCTCCCCAAGTGCCCCAGGACCAGAAACCTTCCAGCAAGAGTCACAGTCAACCACACCAAGGTAGGATGGGATTTCAAGCTGCTAAACTGCAGGGAACTTTCAGTGGTTTCCCAACTGTGGTCTGTGATGGACTAGAGAGTCCTGGGGTAGCTGTGGAAAAGGGGGGACATGTCCAGGCAGACATAACTAATCGACCACAGCACTCTTTTTTGCTGAACCTGTTTGAGGTCTCTGTATCCCTCTCAACAAAGCTGCTCCTAGTGGTTGCTGATTGATTAGCTCACCAAACCAAAACCATTTTCACATCAGATTATAATGTCAACTGGAATATTTGGATGCAAGCAGTGAAGAAAGTCAGTTCACCCGTACAAGCTTTCTATACCACATACTCCCCAAGAGTAAAACATACCCTGATTAGAAGCAAATGATGCTGTGTAAGGGAGGTTCTGCACTCGGGTCAGGTGGCCTGTCGTGTGGACACAAATGTTTTCAGCTGCCCTAGAATGTCTGTTTACATCCTGAGACAGACAGCCATGGCCAGAGTTCTTGCATGGCCTCACTTTTCACTAGCTACAGAACAAGAGCAGCTGCTAAGCCACAGACCACAAAGAAAAAGGTCAGTCTCATAAAATCCACCAGGGTCCTGCTTGAAAAGCACACACACTTTCAGAGCCAACCATGGACGAAGACACCAAGGTGAGCCCCTTGAGAACATTCATTTCAATTAGGAGCATTTACCCTGAGGACAGAGGCCGTGTGAGGTTAAACCCCTCATAGAACTCACATCATAAAAGCTGCACTTAACCAACGAAAGTGGAATCGACAGTGAAGGAGGCATATGGGTGACAGCTTGTTCATTTATAAGCAACAATAACAACTGTTGAAGCAAAGGAAATGTGGTATTTCCACCCTCATGCTCACTGATCTGAAATTCGTGATTGGGCCTCCCTCTCTAACGCTCCTCTCTGCACTTCAGACCCCAGCCCCTCTACCAACACAATGTTTTGTTTTCCTTACCAGGCTCGAATGAATAAAATTGTTCTGAGAAATATAAAGGGGGAAATGTTCTTTAAGGATAAGAGGAAGTTCACAGGGTACATAAGGGAGGAGGCAGATCACGAAGCTAGGAAATGAACAGATTATTCTGGAGCCTCGACCACCATTCTCACTAACGTTTAGAGCAGCTGGTAATAGGTAACAAAATGGTTGATTTGCTTTCTTCCCCTTCTCTTGTGTTTTTGAAGGTGAAAGGAAATGGCTAAAACAACATCCAAAGCCCAAGAAGGACAATAAGGAGCTTGCCCATACCAGCTGGCTGAGGGCGACATTGCTGTTTAAAACTTGGAGGTCAAAAAACCAAGAGCTTGCCTCCCAAGTCCACTGCTCATAGCTGTGAGGTTTCAGGGAAGGGGGTGAGCCGCTCAGAGGCAGTTTTCTCACCTTTAAATGGAGATAAATCGTACTTACCTCCTAGTGTTATTTTGAGGCTTTAAATAAGGTAATGTGTGTAACACATCTATTGGAGGATGAAGAAAAATGCCCATCAAACTGAGAAGGTGTCTTGAGATGGAAAAGTGAGGCAGGCAGCTCTATTTTATCAATGGATCACTTTCTTATAGGGCAACCTACTCACAGGGTGGATGGGGCGGACAACCATCTGAAAGTATTTACACCTACACTCCACACTGCTGAGAGGCCAATGGAACAATTTTATAGATCACGTCGGGCATGGGGGTACATGCTTGGAAACAGGGAGTGCATTCCTAAGTCAAGATTTATGAATCAGTAACTAGTCTCATGGGCACTGGGAATATGTCAACAAAGGTCTTCACCATTGTCTGGAGACTACAGGAGCACAGAGGCCGTAATGATTATTAAACAATACCTATTAGCAACAAAGCCCTTAACGACAGAGAAGTGATTTACTGCACAATACAGTCCTGGGTAGGGTCAGTGGAAGAACAAGAGGACCTGTGCGGGCCAAAGATGGTGTCAGTTATGCTAACGGACATACGACATCTAATATAGGTCCAGGCATTCAACAAATGGTATCTATCATCACCATCTTCCTCACCATTGCCATTATCATCACAGAGAATTATCCAAACAAGGCAACATATCAGGTATCACTAAACATCTAGAAAGTTCCCAGAGACCTAAATGACTGAAAGAGTGAGTACATGTTGTAAGAGAATCAAATATGCAGTGTCATCTTACAAAGCAAGAATCACTGAAATTTAATTCGTTCAAATAATTTGAATACTCATCAGCTGCAAACAAACATGAGAGAAATTTGGGGGATCATGTTCTAAAACCGTGGGGATGGTTGCATAACTCTAAAATTTTAATAAAATCACTGAATTATACACTTACAATGAGTGAGTGTTATGGTATGTTAATTATACCTCAATAAAGGTGCTAAAAATATTCTCTGTGGGCAGGAGCTGAAGGGGGATTCAGATAACAGGAAGAATAGAAACTACCTTGCAGGCAGCCCAGAAAGACAAAAAGAAGGAACATATGAAAGCCAGATTAAGAGACATGGAGGACAGAGTGAGAGGTTCTGAGATGCAATGAATTGGAATCCCAGACGGAGAAGAGAAACAGGATGGGCAGAGGCAATTTAAAAAGGGCTGAGAATTTCCCGGTATCGATGAAAAACACCAATCCATAGATTCAAAGAGTCCAGAGAATCCCCAATCAGATAAATAGAAAGAAATTCAAGCTTAGACATATCACAATGAAACCAAAGACAAAGAGAATGTTAGAAGAATAAAGAAAAAAAAAAAAAGACAGATAACTATCTTCAAAAGAATAGATTGATCTGACTTCCCAATAGCAACAATGGAGACCAGAAGAGAGTGGAAATAAGCATGCTGAAAAATATAATTGCTATCCTTGAGTTTTATATCCAATGAAAATATTTTTGAGGTAATTTAGACAGCAAAAACTAAGAAGATTTGCCACCTACAGACCTTCACTAAAATAAAGTTCCTGCTCTGTTTTTTACAAACAGTGAAACTACATTTCATCCACATACTGGACCTTGAATATTCCCCAAATCTACACAAGGGTTATTAAAATATAGGACACCAGTTAAGTCTGAATTTCAGATAAACAATAAATACATTTTTAGTATCTATGTCCCCAGTGTTGCATGGGACATTTAACTGGATGTTTTATCTGGCAACCCTAGTCTAGCCAAGGCTAGAAATGTCAGAGACAGAGTTGGAAATCTGCTTGTAGGTGACAGCCACATCCTGGGGATGAGATGAGATAGACCAGTGTTTGGTGGGAGCATGTCAGACAGGAAGAAGACATTAAGGACCAGACCCTGTGCAATTGTGACCTTTGGAAGGGTGATAGAGAAAAACAAGAGGAGGACCAGGGAGGGCAGGCCAGGAGGCAAGATCCAAGGAGGAGCAGAAAGCATCATTCAGCAAGTACTGAGTGTTGGCTACAGACCAGGCAGTGTTCTAGACACTGTTCTAACTAATACAATAATTGAAAAGAGTGCTCTGAAGTAAGCACTTTGGAGATCACTTTTAGTTTTTAGAGGGCCAATTTCAGGACTCTAATGAGGAACAGTTCACCTGAGACTCTTCTGTCATGGATTGAGTTGTGTCCTACCAAGTTCATATGCTGAAGTCGTAACGGTAACATCCGGTACCTCAGAATTGACCTTGTTTGGAAATGAGTCCATTGCAGATGTAATTAGTTAAGATGAGGTCACACTGGAGTGGAGTGGGCCCTTAATCCGTCCTTATAAAAAGGAATTTGGACACAGACACACAGAGGGAGAACACCATGGGAGGAGGGCCGAGATCTACAAGCCAGGGGATGCCGAGGATCACCAGCAAACCCCTAGAAGTTAAGAGAGAGGCGAGGGACCGATGCTCTCTGACAGCCCTCAGAAGGACTTCTGCCAATGCCTTGATCTTGGACTTACAGCCTCCAGAGTTGTGAGGCAATAGGTAACAGTTGTTTCAGCCCCCCAGTTTGTGGTACTGTGTTACAGCAGCTCCAGCAGACTCATACACTTTCCTTCACAAATATTCACTCGAAGCCTGTCCAGCTGGTACTTCCTGATAGCCAAGGTGGTCCCAAGACCCCTACCGGGAGATGTTTCTCCTTGGACATGCTGGCTCTGCAGGACCGTCCCAAGGCTAAGCCTGGGGTGCAGGTCTCCTGTCTTGTTTCTGTACCTCCAGCCCAGGGCCATCTTGGTAGCTTCCTCGGCTCTCCTCATTTCTGAATAAGGAAGAGAACTTCTGCCACTTTCCCTTTCTCCCCACCCTCCGCAGCCACCCAAGCCCTCTTTACTTCTTGTCTCCTGGTTCCCACAAAGCAGCTGTGCAGGCCTCGGTAAGGCTGCCCAAAGGCACTTTCCTAGTTCCCCTTCTCTGTTCCCCACAAAGCCTCACCCCCTAGTGTGACATGAGGCTGACTTCCAAGGTCCCATTCTCGGTAACATTGTATGTTTCCTGTCTTTCCTGGACCCATTTCCTCCCAGATGGCTCTCCCTTGCTCATGCTGATGGAATGTTTAATTATTCATTCAAAAAATATTAATTAATCACTCATGAAACACTATGCTAGAAACCTCAGGCGCATCTTAGAGAGAACACCTGTGCCTCAAGAAACCTGAAACATGGTGATCATCTAAGGGTTACAGGTAAGTCTCTCCTTAGGCTAACTCCAACTGACTTGTATGGGCTTCCTGGAAAAGGCTGTGCCTTAGATTTCTAAGGCACCTTGTCTCCATGGTAGACTGCTGTGGTAGATGAGCGATGTCTGCACAGACATGGAGGGGAGATGGAGCGTGGGAAGACCAGGCACTTGCCACCACTGAGGTGCAGAAACTCAGATCAAAATTCAAATCTCGACTCCACGAACATGGCTAAGTGAACTTGGGCAAGTCTTAACCTCTTGCAACTTCTTGAGCAAGTTAACTTCTGAATGTCTAGACAATTAAATATTTTAACAAGTGAGTGGTAACCAGTGAACCTAGCCCATATAGGTATTTTATGTTAATTGAAGATTGAATATGGGGGTGGGGGTAGGGAGGAGCTAAGACAAGAATTGAAGTAATTACAGTACAAGGCAGAATAGATTATAAGACCAATAGGAGGCACAGGTACCAAATGTCATGGGAACTCAAGAGGCATCTTCCAACTGAAATTATTTCCCTGGTCTTGAAGGTGGGGGCTGGCTTGGAAAGAAGCGACAATACGACGTCAGAATGGATGGAAGAATAAGAAAAGTGGGGCATGTTTATGATGTGACAGAATCATGGAAGGAAATCTGTAGCAAGAATAGCCTTGGGTGGAGTGGGAATCGCTCAGTGGTAGAGCATGTGCTTAGCATGTGTGAGGTCCTGGGTTCAATCCCCAGTACCTCCATTAAAAAAAAAAAATCCTTGAATTCATGGCTAAAAAGTTGGAATTTTAATAAAACACAGAAATCTCTATAGCAAAGTTTCACAGCAAACCAGTACAATATTGTTTGCATTTAAGAGAAAGAGGACAACTAGAAACACATTCCTGCCAGTTGAGTTCTATACGGGGTAACAGCTGGGTTCTGCTGGTACAGGAGTATCTTCTTTCTTCCCAGTAAGCCTAACAGCCGTGACCAAAGTTACCATTTTTGATCATTATTTAAGTAGTAGGTATATGGACCAGGTGGTCTGACAGCTTCAGATTAGTACATCGAGGCAGATACCACTGTTATGGAAAATGAGATTTCAAGAGCTAATCTGCCCAACGTCACAGAGCAGTAAGGGGTAGAGACAAGGTTGGCACCTCTGAACCCAGTCGGAGCCTGGACACCAAGCACCTACTTGCTGATTAAAAGCTGGGCCAGTGAGGGGAATAGCTAGACTAATAATATAGGGGCCATGGACGGCTTCTAACTTGAGATTTCCCACACACGAAGAAGTCAAAATGATACTGGAATACATTCATCAAGAAAGGACTTCTTTGTGTGGTGGTCAATTAGCATTCATTCCCATCTGTAATAAAATAATGGAAAACGCTTGACTGAAGTGTGGGTCTGCTTTTTATTGATTATTGATGCGTCCTTGGCCACACAGTTCCCTCCTGATTTTAAAAGGATTCTTCTTTATTACAGGTCAGCCCTCACCCCTCTTCCCTCTCCTTTCAAGAGTTATTTCTGCACATGTAGATGCCATGTCAATAAAGAAAATAAAATCGGATGGTGTTTTGTGTGCTGAACTCATTTTTAATAGGATTTCATGGTTCAGGGTGATTCTTTGTTTTAAGCTGGAGTAACTCTTAGGCTCCATGCAGGTTCCACTGGTCTGGACAGTCCCTCCTGATGACAAAGGATGCTTCAGCCACAAGACAGTACTGAGCTAAAAGGCACGAGTCACGTCCCTCCAAGGCAGTGACGGAACTTTATCTTGTCCCAGAAGTGAGTGAGAATGAAGATCGAAGGGTGGAGTGAACATCTTGGGAGGGAACAACCTATCTTCAAAATCCAAGCCAACAAGAATACAAACTACTTTCTTGAGATTCCTCATGTCACCCTTGTGAATTGCCTTACTGTTCATGTTTAATTTTTAGACAATCTCTTTTAGGAGGAAGCATGCCAGTTATATTAGACTGAATTACATGAAATTGCTGCTATTTGACCATTATTTCGCCCATCACAACGGTCATTCCACATGAATCAACCTAATAATCATTGTAGCAAGGTGCAGTATCCTCAAAATGCTTTCTCTATTTATTTTTCAATTTAAATGGAGACCTTGGGTTGTAAAAATAAAATGAGAAAATACAGCGCATACAAATTCTTAATAAATGTCTGCTGAATCTTCAAGTATATAAATCCTAGTGATCTGACAGCCTTGTGTGTATCTTATGCACACTAGGTACAAAACATTCTAATATCAGGGTGAATGCACTGGTGACACTTTAAAGTTTAATTTCACTATGCTTGAAAGAATCAAAATAATTCCACTTGATTTATATATTTACACTTTTATTAGAATCTTCAGAACTGTCAACAATTGGACAACATATCAGGAAAAAAAACATGGAAACATCAACACTCTTTAAACTTGCACCGCTTACGTATTTACACGTTACTGTATATATAAAAAATATTTTCAAGGACTCATGGGCTTGGGAATATTCAAAAGACATTATTGCTACATTTCAATATTTACAAAACAAAGCCACAAAATAATTTCAAACATTAAGCCACTGCAAAGAAACATCTGATGTAAAAAAAAAATTATAAAAATATAAACTTTCGAGAATATCCAAGACAAAACTCAGTGAAGTGCCCCTGAAGTACCTAGACGTCTACAATGAACAACCACTTTCCTTACTAGAATCAAAGTCAATAGAAATGCAAAGGAAACTTTCAGACAAAGTATGGCAAACAGCGACAAGCTCTTACATGACAACAAAACCTGTTACCTTTGGAAAGGTGCGAGAGCATAGAACTCCAGTGCAAATGGTTACTTCCAGATAAATGGCTACAGTTCTCTAAATGTAGTCTCAGGGAACTAGGAGGGGAAAACTGGGGGGGTAGCCTACCTGAATCTCGCAAGACAACACACAAACCTTGCCATGTACCCATGGACCTCTTATAACCGGGCGAGGAAAAAAAAAAAAAAAAGGTAAACTCTAGGAATAGTATCCAGGCTACAGCCTAAAGGGTAAAATTTAAATATGTTTCGGTGGGAAGAGTAGCATTAATAATGTCTATGGAACAGGTACAGTATGTTGAGTATAAATAACAGAGTGCCTTAAGTGCAGGTGGGTTGCAAATAAATAGGTACTTACGCACTCCGCTTCCTATTCGCCTCTGTGTAACTGCTGGTAAGCTTCTCTAGACAGCCAGGTGAAGAGAAACAGGAGCTGCGCTGCGGATGAAAGCCAGGCTGCTTCCTGGGTACTGAAGGGCCCTCTTGGGCTCAAGGCAAGCATACTCCCAAAGTATTTGTCTACAAGCATACACACGCGCGTGCACATACACACTTATATAGATACTGGCCCGGCATCCAGGACATGCCTGCAATGGAGGTGGAATCTAAATTTTATTTCCTGCTACAGAAGAATCCAAACTAAGACAGCAGTGTTTTGTCACTCCTGCTGGAGCCATGCAGTAAATCAGTCACTTTTTTTTTTTTTCAAATGGCATCAAATCTATTGAACACAATGCCATTCTGAAGCGGGTCAGTTTGTTCTGGACTATCTGTATCGAGCAAGTTCATCGGTGACAAAAGGAGATTTTTGTTAAGATTGTGCTTGGCAATTATGTTTTTTCCTTTAAAAAAAAAAAAGCAAAGCACTAACTGTTGATTTCAAACTTGTCTGGCTCTATCTATGCCTACACGCAGCAAACTTGAGCCAGAAACTACACCTTGGGGGTTCCTCCCTCCAGTATGTGAACACGTATGACTGACAGATGAGTATATACAAAATGGGGGCTGGGGAGGAGGCCGTCTCTCCAGTTCAGCTCCCTAACAGCAAAGTCTATTTAGAAACCAGGTCGGGAGGACAAAGGCTCATGCCCGGCAGGCTGTATTCATGCTTGGAGAGCACTTTTCCACGGCGTCTCATTCCCAGCATGAACTACTAGATTTCTTGAGCCCTGATATTCATAGGCTTCTGCCCTTTATTTGAATAACATTCTATTTTCCACATCACGGGGTTAGGGTTTCAGCTTCTAATCCTGCTGCTGCATCACCTCATTGTGGATGATTATCAGGACCGAAGGTGACGACTGCCATGTATTCAAATAAACTGCCAACTACACTTTTCAAACAGAAATCGGAGAAAAGCCTTGGAAAGGACTCCGGGTGTGTCCAGCACGGTCCACCCTCCCCTTCTCCAAGTCTGGTTTTTTTTGGTTAACGGGGGTGGGCTAGCTTGCTATTGGGAATAGATGCAGCTTGACAGTAGGTGGGGACAAACATCGGCCACTCAAGTGTGCTTGTAAAGAAAGGATTACAGCGGGATGTCCACTACCCTGGAGAAGGAGGCGAGTCAAAGGAAAACAAAATAACCATCATGAAAACCAAAAGAACAGGGGGTTGTTCTTGCTGGGGAGCCCCCCAGATGCTCATTCGGCCTCAGACGTCTTCGTGGACAAGCAGAGGCTGTGTGGAAGATGCGCTGCTGCCGACGGAATTGATCCGCACGGAATGGTCCAGCACTGGGTTCTCCCGGTGGGGGCTGCCGTTCGCTAAATTGGAATAAATCTGAGGAAAACAAGTCCACAGTCAATACATCAGTCACCACAATGAACACAGCAACGAAGGGGCTCGTTAACTTGCAAAGACTCTTAGAGCCAGGAGGTTAATGAGACCCAACAGCCAAGAACCAAACCAGATTGACCCAAGACCAGTTTTGTTTCATCCCTCATTCTCCCCAAGGTCTGATGACATAAGAAGTGATGGTCCAAAATGCGCTCTTCTGCTGGGACATATCTGGGAAGGAGAACTATCTAACTTAAAACAAAAAAAAGGTTGAAAAACCACTACAGCCAACTACAATCCAACAGCTGACATCATTCGTTAAGAAACTGGTGATCCTTGCAGGGGTCTTCCAGTGAGAACCAGGCACTTGGGTGGGAAATGCTGTTTAATTTGAAATGTGCTTTGACGCCCAGAAAAGCAAGCCTCAACCCAAAAGTATTGGTGGTAAACTCTCAGAAAAGATAGCTCCAAGTACACACAAACCAGGAAAAAAAAGCAGCTTAAAAAAACCTGAGTCCAGGTAAGATCACTCATTCTTCCTTAAAAGCAGAAGAAATAATGGATGTGCGCTTTGAATTTCCTCCCCTCCCCAAATTACCAGGCAGGATCTCCCAACTTCAAATAGCCACTCACTCTATAGGGCTACGGGCAGGACCACTCTCTCATGTTCTTGAGCAGAAGGCTTATTTTTCTGCAGTAACAAGCTGTCTTGTCTATGCTTTTATTCTCGTTCACATCACCCCCAACCCTGAATGGCCTGCCGTATGAGAGAGCAGAGAACATGCTGACCCCATGACCAGCATTTGGGGTGCGGGAGGAAATGTGGCAAATCCTTCTGGAAGCTTCTATTTCCACACTTCTAAGCGCCAAACCCTCTACTCTTTCCCCTCCTCATTTCACATTCTTTGGCCCAGCATGCGGAGATCGGGCAAAAAAATAACTCGTTTCCATTGCTTTACTCTCCTACCCAGAGCCCAATTTACAGCCTAAGTCAAGGAGAGGAGGGAGGGGAGCTTGGTCCTCATCCCAGAGCCTGAGGAGGAGGCCGCGCCTGGCACCCAGAGAAGGGAAGTTCGGAATCTGGCTAAAGCTTACTTACGTGGTTGGTGCTCTCTGAAATCTGCTTCTCAATCAGCTGCACGATCTGCTTGAATGTTGGCCTTTTCAGGGGATCGGCGTCCCAGCAAGTCTTCATTATGTCGTACCTGAAAAATGAGGGCCATTTACCACTCCTCAGTGCCCTTGACCCGTCCTCAGGGGTGTGCCGTGCAGCAATCCCAAAAATTATCCCAGGGCCACGCAACTGGACATACTGACTGACAAGCATATACAATAAAACCCTGGGTGCATGCCATGCTGCCAGAACTTTCTGTACATTAGGTGACAAGAATGACTAAAATAAGCGACAGAAATGACAACCGACCAGGGTGTCATAAAAAGGAACAAAGTGACATTTCAAACCATGCTAGTGAAAACCCTCAACATCTGGGTTTCTGTCTTTAAAAAGGAAAATAAAAGGGGGAAACATTGTCTGAAGGGCCCTTACATTTCGGCAGGTGCGTGCTCGGGGCTGAGCATTCGGAAACCTTCCTTGATCATCTTGTAGAATTTAGAATCGACTGGCATTCCAGGGTAGGGGCTGCTTCCTGAGGCACAAATGGTTTGCAAATCAGGGTAATAATAAGCAAGCAGGACACTGATAACAAAGAAGATGCCCTGGGTCTCATCAAGGTGCCTTTGGCAAGGCTCATTTTACCTAAAGAGAACAGCTCCCAGAGAAAAATCCCGTAGGACCAGACATCACTTTCAAACGTGTACACACAGTTGAAAATGCTCTCAGGTGCCATCCACTTCACAGGTAGCCGAGCCTGAAACGGAAGCACAGCAGATTCAGCAACGCTCATTAAGAAGCTCAAAAACAAAACAAAACAAAACAGAAATAGTAAGTATTCCTGTAGGTGTTGCTCCTGCTGAGAGGTGGCCGGGAGAACCTGATGGCCATCTCACAAAGGCCTTCGACCCATAAGACCTCAGACGACCCCACCTACCTCTGAAATAGGTGGATCACGAGTACAACTTGAACAACGAGGGTTTGAACTGTGTGGGTCCACTTACACATGGGTATTTTTCAATAGTCAAAACTACCGTACTATACGGCCTGTGGTCGGTTGAATCCACAGATGCGGAGAAACCACGGGTATGGAGGGCTGGCTAAGAATTATACCCAGATCAACCCCTGCGTTTATTCCAGGGTCAACTGGATTCTATCCCCATGTCCAAGGTGGAGTCTGTACAGTGTGGTGATGAGGAGCACAGATGTCAGAGACAGATACGTGGGTTCTAATCCGGGCTCTGCCACTGGCCTCAAGTAACACAGAGGTTTGTTTACTTACCCTGAGTATGTTTCCCCTTTTCCCCTTAATAGAAACATGACTTCCCATGGTTCCTGTCCCCTTTTCTAAATCAATACAATTTCTCAATTTTTTTTTCCTTAAAAAAGGACTTCTCATCTCTGTCAAAAGGGAGGTGAGGGAAGGCCTCCCCTCCCTTGTAAACACTGTAATAACAGATCTGAGAAACCAAGGTTGACACACAAAGTGCGTTTTACAAAATACTAACTAAAATATATTTTACATGAATTATACTTCCATTGAAATTTGGATAGCTGCATTTTCAGGTTCGAAAATATATTTCCACACCTAGGAGATTTCAAAAGCATTTCAGTTCTGGGCAGCAGACCCCACAGTAGGGACTCCCTTGCCCACCTCCTTTGCAGCTGGGTGCAGCCCTGTGGCTCCGTTTTGGCCACTGAGGTATAAGTGTGGTATGGTAGCTTTAGAAAACCTCCTTAAAATGAAGCTGGCATGTGCTCTGTGGCCTTCCCCTCTTGACTCTTCCTCCATCCTGCCTTCTGGAATGGCTGGCTGGCTATCTCCTAGCCATCTTGGACCATGAAGATGAGGGATTCACCAGGGATAGTAAAAAACAGAGAGGTAAAGGGATCTGTTCCCTGAGTACTTGATGAAACCTCTATTTCAGCCCTGGTCGGTGACTCCCGTACCTCTTTTCTTTGGGGTTTCCTGTAATATGCAACCAAAATTATCCCTTATTAATATCCCTTATTAATGGGAAAGTCACTTATGTGTCTATAAGTAAGCCTCGAAATATTCTTCTGTAAAGAAAAACACTACTTCAAATTCCACGACTTGTCTTGTGGGTTAAATGAGATAATGTGGTTCCAGTGTTTATCCCAGTACTGCTGACTCACTCGGATCTGAAAAACTGCCCTGCATTATACTCAGTACAGAGTAGTGGCTTATGCTGATTACGATTCCAAAGTGGTGAGTGGCAGATTCGAGGTTTAAATTCAGCAGCTGATCTTCACATCCTGAACTCATCCTGCTAAAATCGAGCCAAACTTTCCATGACAATTCCTCTTAGAGACATTTCTGGATTCCCGGATCTTAATTTACCATTAAAAGCTAAATCCATCCTTCTCTTAATCCATTTAGGATTGAAAACCAGGAAGACAATTTTTTTCCTAGTCTTAAAGTTATTTTAGTCAGCAGGGAAAAAAAAAGCTTTCCCGTATTCCCCCCCCAGATTTTGTGCTAAAGCTATTATAGGGGCCCTTAACCTGAGATCTAAAGGTGTCTTGAATTCAGGGGCCTGTGAACTTGGAAGGGGAAACGTTACATTCTTGTTTTTACTAACTTCTGAATGAAGTTGAACATTTCCTTAAATGACAGATGAACATAATAAAGCACCGTGGTCTCAGCCTGCGACCTTTGTCACCAATAGTAACATGGATATCTTCAACATATTACAGTTTTCCATGCATCACTTTGAAATTATAGGAGTTGTTGGACCCACAGCTAGAACATGTTATTCTGTGTAACAAAGAAGCACGTGTAATGAATAGCACAGAGGTACTTTTTAATAGTTTGATAACTGCATTTCAATCTAATTGCTGTTTCCGTAATCCTATGTACTTTATTTTACGCATTTAAAACAGCATTCTAGCAAGGGACGCACAGGGTCACCAGACTATGAAAGGAGCCACAGCACAAAAATGACTAAGAACCTGTGTGAAATGGAAGAACTTTCAGAGGAACCGACATAATGAGAAGGTCTCAAATGACTGTGACATAAAATTGGGCACAGTAACATGCAGTGTGAGTTTCCTTGCTTTGAACTTCTCCCGTACCCAGTAGCTTGGTGGGGAGTGATACCTGTGATTGGCTAGTTCCACAGGCTTAGCTGGAGTCCACAGTCTGAAGCCTGGTGGGACCTAACCTAACCCTGTTCATTCCAACTAAGGTCCCTAGCCAATAATGAGCTATTAAGAAGCTGCAGCAGGGGGAAGGGTATAGATCAGTGGTAGAGCACGTGCTTAGCATGAAGGAGGTCCTGGGTTCAACTCCCAGTGCCTCCAGTAATAAATAAATAGATCTAATTACCTCGCCCACCACCAAAAAAAAAAAAGAAAAAAGAAAAAGAACTTTAGATAAGTTAAAAAAAAAAGGAAGCTGCAGCATATCCACTGCCATGATTACTCGCTTTCCAAATAAGACCTTTATCAAGAAGAGCCAGAATATTAAGTGCCACATAAGTATTAGCTACAACGTGCCAGGTACTGTTCTAAGCACTTTACGCATATTAACTCATTTAATCCTCACAACAACTTTATGAGGCAGGGGACAGGATTATGACCAAAAGGAGAAAAACCAAAGTTCAGAGGTGTTGGGGTAATTCTTTTCAAATATTACGCAGCCACTAAATAATAGAACCAGATTTGAACTCAGGAAGACTGGGTCCAGAACAAACCACCTTTTATTCAAAGGCCTGGGTAAGGAACCATCGTTCATCCTTACTTCTAATTGTGCACCAAGATGGAAAGGACTTGGTGATCTTAACACTCCTAGCCTTCAGAGAGTTGTTAGAAATGCATGCTAGAAGTAAATGCAGCACCATTGCCACAAAACCAAGTCTAGGACAGCCCACCCACAGAGATGCCATAGTGATGGAAGAGAAAACACTACATTAACACAAGGCACACAGACAGCTACCTCCAGGAATAACTCTGGACAGTAAGATGTGGGTCTGGGAAAATAGATGGAGAAGAATATGTGTTCAGGACTACTGGCTTCCATACTAACAGGATATTGTTCTAGAAATCATAGGCTCTGGTTGCAGCCTCTACTGACCTGTGTCATCTCAGACAAACATTGCTAAAATACACTGTGCTTTTAGTTTCTCCAGCTCTTAAAAGGTGAAGATACTGCATCCTAAAGCCAAGGGGCTGTTCTGATGAGAACATGAAAATTGGCAATGAAATAAAGCACTTTGAAGTAAAATCACTATGTTCCCATAGGCCAATTATTACTTATGAACATACTTAATAAGCTCTCTTGTTTATAAGATCCAACATTCTATACACCTAATTCTGAGCATTACCTTAGATTTTAGTCTTTTTCACCTAGCATGTCAATCTCAAAATAAAATTCTCCTGCTGTGACCTTCAGGTCCACATTTGTTTCACTTGAACAAAATCGAGTTCATTGCTATTCTCAGGCTCTAATGAAAATTAAGGCTATTTCTGTTCCCTTCACATGCCCCATAATTACACAATTAGAATTAGGAATTCCGCTATCAGAATTTTGCTGAAGTACTCTTCATCCGACTGCTAAAAATGCGTGCTATCTCAAAGGTAGGACTTGCATTATAAAAATCATAAAAAATACTTAAGAAAACTTGAAACTAAAAGCCTTCACTGGACTGGACTGTCAAGGCAGAGTGGGTACTCACGTTTCCTTTGACCACATAATTAGAATCATTCTTGATGTCTCGGGCTAGACCAAAATCACAAATCTTTGTGATCCGACCATGAGTAAGGAGGATATTTCTGGCTGCCAAGTCTCTGTGAATACACTATTAGGAGAGTGGGAGACAAAAGAGAAAAACCATTTAAACTTATTTTAAACTTTCAAAGAGTGAAAACTATGTTTAATGCTAGAACGCTGCTTATGTTATACAGTGCCAATACTTTAGTTTTACATTTTAAACTATTCGGCGCACCAAAAATAAATATCCAAATTACGCTTTGAATGATGTTCACATTTGTGTTTCACGTCGTTAGGACCTTAATTACTATAATCACTTGCAAAACCAACTCGAATAAATGCTTTTTTTCTTCTGCGAACTGCTTTCATTCATAGGAAAATACATTATAAATAGTTGGATCATTTTTTAAAACTGAAAACTCATTTTGCATGGTTCTCTTTGAATGTTCTTTTAAAGAGTTTCTAAAATGCCTGCAACTTTCCATTGGATACCCCCAAGGACACAGGAAAGAGGCTCTTTATTTCAGCCATCCACATCCTCTTTTAGTTTGGTAATTGCTTGGAAATGTCACCAGTGACATTTAAGGGTAAGATCTCTAACCTCATTCTATTCTGCAAGTCCCAGTTCCTAAGGAATTCCTCTCACTGACCAGAGACCATGTTCCTTGTTTTGGTTCTACAGTCTCTTCCCATCCCCATCGTCTCATCAAGTGTTTATTACTCTCTCTTGATCCCTTACTCCACGCCTCACCCCAGTACTTCATGAACCATGCAATAGTTGAGGTCTCACTTCAATAAAACCCAAGTATATGCTTCATCAAGCATTGCAGCTACATGAAGGACCCTCTCCTTTGGCTGATAAAATAATTCTCTCCCTATTTTCTAAGAGTGGCTCCTATATCCTAAGACCCAAGTTTTAAATGAATTCATTGCATATAAAAAATAGATTCATAGAAAGCTCATTGAGACAGGCTTGCACTTTAAAGCTTATACACGAGAATAGGAATTCCAAAGAGACAGCAGTTGGAACATGAATAAACTCTATTTCCTCTGTTTCTGGTTAACCACACTTCATATGACACTCCACATTCTCACTATAGCTCTAAAATGCTCCTTGGGGGCGGTGGGGGCGGGCAGAACCACCCCTACTTACATTCTTCGAAGCGAGGAACGCCATGCCCTTTGCCACCTGGTAAGAAAAGCTCAGCAAGTCTTCCAGGTCGAGGGCCAGCTCGTCGTCTTCCATGATGGCAGGAGTCACATCTCTTTCTATGTATGAGCCTGTTAGGGGGAGGAGGATTATCTTAGCAGTTAAAACCTTAAAGACAAGGAAAGTCAAAGACAGTGACACCACCACCACCACCACCACCACCACCACCGAGGGCTGGTAATAAGCGAACTGATGGGAATTTGCAGGTAAAATCACCTCCCTAGTGTTTAGGACAGGTAGGTGCTGAATCACAAAGCTAATATCCCCAGTCATGGGCTAAATTAAAAAATCTTTAGGGAAGAAGAAGGGTGGATGAATACAAAAGTATCTTATTTTTCATATGCCAAATATGTATTTGATATATTTTGATATGTATGTTATCATGGATGCAGTCAGACACAACAACACAAGCTCTGACCCCCAATACCAACTTGCAACCCCTCACCGCCACTGACCACCGGCACTGCCCCTGCATCCTACTGTAAAGGAGAGCCCCACTACCAGGAATGCTGTTGTGTTTATTCCACAGTGGTACGAGAAACCCTGCCAATGAAGTTGCTTTTATTGCTTGGGAAGTACCCACCTATCCTGGCAGGCCTCCTCTTGTCTGCCTTGGTTGGTACAACGTAAGAAACTCCGGGCTTCATATCCATGTACTCATTAGTACTATCACTGCTGCGAGAGATGAAACATCCATCAAATCAAGATTAAGTAAAATGGGAAGTGGGGGAGCACCCATGGGGCAGCTCTATCTCCCCACTCCCTTTTTTACAAAATTGGCTGACTTTATCTGAAGAAAGCATTGCCAAGTTTGAATGAAGAAAATCTTGTTCAGGGAGATAAGAGTTTTTAAAACTCAACATTAGAATCCAATCCCCAGGAATTAGATGGTCTTTTTTGTGTTCAGTCATAGACAGGACTCAGGTTATAAATTTCCCATCTCTTGGCACCAGGGATAAATGGGAAACAGAGAACCAAACCATTATCCCATATTACTTCAAACTCTCTAAATTAGCCTCGAGAGAGGCAAGATGAAAGAGACAAGAGACAAAGAACCAGAGCTTCTGAGATGTGTTATGGGGGGGTGGGGGGAGGGAGAGACAGAGATCGTTAACATACAGCAACTGATGGAAGGAGGTTTAAAAAAACCAGGTTTGGTTCAGATAAACACCAATAATTTGGACGATTTTCTGAACCATCTGGACCTCTTGAGTCTGCAACATTTGGCTGGAGAGTCTTCAAGATTTCTAGTACTTCCTGCTTCTGATTAGCATAGAAACACCATGACAACAATCTCCTTCAGAGTGTGCTGGTGGTTCCAACCCCATATGGGATCCCAAAGCACAAAGAACACTACATAGGATTGAACAATTTAGGCCATTATTTCAGGAAGTTAAAAAATATATATATGGGGCCAAGGTTTTATAAATCAGGCAAAGTGGCTCATTTTTTTTTTTTTTCACATAAAGGGGCATATGCTCTAGAGGAACCAACAAGAGGTAGTTGGTACTGTACTTTACTGCCACTTGACGCTACTCAAAGTTTACAGGATTAAAAAAGAAATTAAAAAGCCTCACCTGGGGTTTAAAACTTCAGCCAGAGGTATAGAAAAGCACTTTAAGAGACATAACTGCCTGTGAATAATAATATTTACCGAGGTCTCCTTGAAGGCCCAGAGTTAAGCTTGGGAGACACAGTCTTGACTTCTCAAAATGTAGGGGATGTAGTGAATAAAAAGGAAAGAAACAACTGCAGAAATATAAAGTAGAAGGGACTGGGCATGATGAGTATGATTCCTGCTGGGCTGGGTGAATCCGGGAAGTCTTAACAACACTTGGAAAGAAGAGGCGAGACACGGCAGAGGATTCTATTCTGGCTGTAAACCACACCAACTCTCCTTAAAGAAACTTGAAGCCCTTGACACATCCTTCAAATTCAGAATGGTACCAGTGATGAAAGAGATGAAAATAAGGTGCCGAATTTTTTAAAATGTGCTAGAGTAGCTGTGCCTGTTTATAGCATGATGAGTTAAGGAAAAAAGACAAGGTATACAGAAATGATTCAGAGATAGATGGCCAGAAACCTACATGCAGAGAGCTGTTGGAGTTCTCTGCCATTCTGTTACAGGTTTTACAGGAATTTACTGTGACAACCTGGCAGGCCTTCCCATTTTCCCCATAAACAATGTCTCCCCGTAAAGATGCATACAGTACCCAGCTCAACAGTGAAAAGAGAATGACATGGGAGAATAGAACACGATAATAGAAACAGGCACAGAATGCATTCAGCTGAACAGAACTAAAGCTAAGAAAAGCACTAAAGACGCATTTTTAAAAAATCAACAAAAATTCAAGTTCAACGCTATTTGAATCTTTAAAAACTCAATTTGAACTTTCTGAACCGTTAATCACATTCAAATGATTTAATAATTCTGATTTTGCACCTCAAAGTACCTCAGCTCACTTTTTTAAAGAATCATCCTTGATTGCAAACCCTTATGACCCCATGAACTGCCTGTCAACAGCTATTTATGTAAATCAGCCTTACCAGGAAGACTCCTTTGAATGCAGAAGGTTCTTATAAAGCGCCGCTTCTGTGTGATCTTCCTGCTTTGAGCAAATAAATGAATCTCGTTTTCTTCTCAAAAAATTCAGAAGATCACCATAGCAACAATATTCTGTAATGACCAGGGTGGGCCCTATGAGCATTTAAAGAAAAGGTTAGAAAGAGGTGAGATAAACAGACCATGGAGCCTCCCATAAAAAGACCCAAGGGTGATCACGGCCACTCACATTCAGGTTCAATGCTCAGCCTACTCAGGACCAGTACAACCCTATCTATTAAGACTGCTTAGCAAAAAGCAGCGTTCTGTGGAGTAAAACTAAACAATCTTTTTACCTGAATTTCTGAGTGATTAGGGGCCAGGCATGACTGCTGGTTTCAGACAGGAGTTATGGCTTTCACCATTTTATTATTATCAAGCTTCCTACATGAATTCTGTGATTCACTTGTGTTTACAGTGGGGGCTTCACGCCTTCTTGGTAACGTTATTATGGAAATGATGCTCAGCGCAAGCACAAACTGCGGCATAATAGGAAAACCAGCCACCAGAACAGCCAGCTGAGACTGGAAGGTGGGGGACACCCTGGAATAATGGGCATCACCTGTGTGCAGGACCCCATCAGTCAAATTTTTTTCTTTGGTGCCAGGAATGCCTGAAAACTGCAGCTCAGAAGTTAACAGGCAACTAATTAACTCAGGCAGAAATCTCTCATGAACAATTCATGATGTGGTGAAGCAACATTTATGGGGGCTGTTTTAAGACATATAAAGCTGTCAACTTCACCATGGATCTTTCCAGATCTTGAGGAATGGCTCATCTTACCCATCTTTGTTCTTTTCAACCAAAATGCTTTCTGGAAACATCATAGAAGCCTTGATGGGAGGCTTGGCTAATGAAAGCTTCCGAATTGGACATTTGTTTTTTATAGAAGTGAAGTGTTGGCTCATTTGGTGTCTTTTTGAGAGCTGGTGGGCTTAGAGGCCTATTTTTAATTATGGTATGCAAATGAACATTAACCCTTTTGTGACTAAATATGGTCCGACAAAACATAAAAGCTTGTAAGATAAAAGAAAAGCCTTCTGGGTGAGATGAGACATTCTTGAGATAGTCAAGAGGCCAATGTCAATGGGACATACGTGACAGTGATGAGGATATGTCCTAGGCTATCCCATCTCAGGATGATAAAGCCAAAATTTACATTCTTAAGAACCACAGCCCACAGGGTAGGAATCTAGCAAGATGCTGACCACCTGGGTAAAAATCTCGCGAGAAGTTTATAATCAAGCATTGTCAAAACCATCAAAATATCCCCTCTTTTGATTATTTGACCGATCACAAGAGCTAGTTGGCCATGGTCTTACCTCCAATGGTGCACGCGCCGAGAAGATTCACGATATTCATATGATTACCAAGGTAGCTTAAGACTTTGAGTTCAGACATTAGGGCTTCTCGTTCCGTCAAATGGGCGCTTGCTAAAATTAGAAACATCTTATTTTAGCCAAAACCAAACCTGGCACACAGGTGTGGAGCACGCACAGAGGCCTGCAGGAACTTACGTTTTAGCATCTTCACAGCAACGGTCATGGCCGCATCCGACTTAATTAAGCCGTATGCGGTGGCCTCAACGACCTTCCCGAAGGCGCCAGCACCCAAGGTTTTCCCTATAGAAAGGAAGACGAGGCAGTCAGTGGTAGTGGTTGTGGTGGGACTGAAGGATCATTTGTGTCATTTCAAAACCAATCAAGGAATTAGGGACACATTTGTCTAGATACACTTCCTCTAAAGTATGCTTGATGCCAAACCTATCAAAGGTGGTGAAATTGCACAAAAGACACTTACTGTTTCAGGTGGAATAAAACAAAGGAAGTTATTAGGTTTCCCTAAAGCCATTGTTATGTGTACACAAAAAGGTTACATGGAAAGTCCCTGTTTCATACTGACCAAAACTCAGCCTGTTTCTGGGAAACTCCCATTTGTGATCATAAGGAAGTTGCGTTGGGTCTATGTAAACATAATTGTTTCCATTTATCTCCTCAACAACCTTCCACTGTACTTCATACATGGGTTTCTGGTGGAGGGAGAAAGGGAAAGAGACATCATCTTTTAATAGTTCATGGTTCAGTCATTACCGCGTTCAGGGCAGAGAACAAATAAACTGTTACCTGTAAATATTTGTATGTAAGAATCATCACGATGATACACATTATACCAGCTGCGATCACAAAACCAATCAGCAAAGGCGTGAACAGGGTATGGGCTTGGATTTGTTCTAAAATGAAAGAGGAGCCCGGAATCACAACCTGTGAGCAGGGTCAGATCTTCACCACCTCCCACCTGTCAGCCCCTCAGGGCAGCCATCGAACCAGGTGTATCTGAGCTCCTTGCCTTATCATCTTACTCTTGTTATTCAAAGGAATCTTTTAAAATAACAGCTTTAAACCAGACAAGTGTGGAAAAGAAGCTGAGATTTCCACAGTGCAAGAATAACGTTATGCCATTTGTCAATGAAAAGCGACACCTGGACAAACTTTGTACTTGAAATGCCTGCCCTGAACTTTAACACGTCTCCTCTATGGATGGTTTACAGTTTCTTCTTTATGCTTTCCTCTATTTTTCAGATTTTCTACATTGAGCATGAATTTCTTTCACAACCGAGAAAAACATTTGGAAAGTGTTCTTTTCACTGCCCTGTCTGAAAAAAAACCTATGATGAAGAACAATGTGAGATTCTTCCCCTCATTACTCAAAAAAACTGAACATACCCCACTGTTGGCACTCGCCTTTGCCAACTCAAGAAAACAAAAAACCAGTCTTGTGGATGTTCGTGCCCAGTTTCTTTGTCTCCTGACTTCACACCAATTCATCAATTCGTCACAAGGACCATTTAACTTATGTTAGGAGAGCTGGTCACTCATGAATCAAATTTTACAGACATTAATGAATTAGCTCACGGAGATTATTTCCTAGAAGGTAGTGTTAACTTTCTGAAACAGTCTGACAATGTGTTAAAATAACTGATTTTAAATAACAATTTAAATAATGTTTAAATGAATTTAAAAATTTCAATTGCCCTATTTCTGTTTCTGTTTGGTATAAGGTAAGTCTATTTCCCCCATCTTCTTTCTCTACCCCTTCCTAATAGAAACAGCTGGAAATACCCAATTTTATATATACACACACACACACACACACACGTGCATGCATACATACATACATGAATACACAAAGTACAGAGAGTACATGGTTAAAATTACCACAGACATTTTAGTAACTAGTACAGAATGAAACTTGGTGAGTTTGGTGACAGTCAAATGTGCAATGTTGGTATTACCAGAAATGACATGGCCCATGATGGAATGGACTTAAAATCATGATTGACATGGCAGGCAGAGCCTAAACATCCCCTTAAATTGGATTAAAAAGAAATATACCTTTGCTGTTACCTTTAAATGCAAAGTTAAAAAAGGCAGAACTCTTGCCCACATCGTTGTGAGCCCTACATTCCACTGTGCCATTGTGCTTGAACGCACTGTAATCGATGGAGCTGTGAATCACCAGTTTCCCAAACGGGGATACAGAGGAGTTTTGTATCTGCACATCCACTGGCCCGATGGGAACGGAACATCTAGGGGGAAAAAAGAGCAGCCCAGACTTACTCTAGGAAAAGTAATCAATCAAACACATTGGATTTGGCATACTTCTAAAACCAAGTCGGAGGTTCGTGACCTGACATTTCCTTTTACAACGGACAGTGTGTGATGATGAATGGGCACGTCTGTGGCACGGTGGGCAGAGAAGCACTTGGAAGACGAGAAAGAGGAGAAGCGGTTTTGGTGTGAGATGTGCCTTTGAAATCCTGACTCAAACACCTATTCTGTTGACTTCTGACTAGTGCTAAAACTCTCCAAGACTCAGTTCCCACAGCCGTGAAACAGGGATGGCAATATCCACCTTGGAGGGCTATTGAAAGGAATGAAATAAGAGGGTGGGCTCAGATCCTTTATAAACAAAGGACCTTTATAAATAAAGTAAAAAATTGTGGAAGGATGTCTGAAAGGTTAAAAAGGAGGAGCGTGGAGGAGGAAAGTGAAAAAAAGAAATTCTAAAAAAAAAATTTAAATCAAATGATGAAAGCAGTGGCTTCTGAAAAGTAGTTAAAATAATACTTTAAAGGAAAACCAACATCATAAACAGAGTCCCTGTGGATTCACTAAGAGATATTCATTCCCAATTATCCTCATTTCCTTTCACTTTTAAAAAAAAATTAAAATTTACTTTCATTCTAGTTTTATTGAGATAGAACTGCCATACGGCACTGTAAGACGTTTAAGGTACACAGCATAATGGTTTGACTTACATATGTCATGAAAGCATTAATATAATACATTTAGTGGACATCTATCATCTCCTATAGATAAAAAATAAAAGAAAAAGAAAAAAAATTAAGTCTATAAGGACGAAAACAGGACAACCCCCAAGCCCCAGAAGCAAGGACCCTGCGGCTCCAGGCTCTGTGCAGGGAGACAGAGGTTGTGCTGCTGGCTTGTAGCCCAGATGGAAAACCATCAGAAGCTAGACTCACATGACCCTATTTTAAATTACCCCCCCATATGCATAGCAATTTTCTATTCCCTTGCCTTGCTTTACTTTTTCCCTTAACACTTAACACTTGCATGTGGTAGTTATCTAACTCGCCTGCTGCCCACCTCAATGCACTAGAATATAAACTCACAAATGGACTCAGATGTGCTGTGCTCACTAGACCCACGTCGGGCATACAGTTGGCACTCCATGAATATTTGCTCAGTGGATGTCTGTAACTACTGGGGTTGATTCCCCTGTGGGCAGACTTTCCAGGGGTCTCAAACCCCTCTATTGCTCCCCAAAGAAAATACTCCACTCAAACTCAGACGAAAACAACAATCTTATTAACCTCTTCCAACTTGTTGTTGATTAAAAAAAAGGGTCTATTCTGTGAAAAGTGAAATTTCTATCATCATCCTGACTGTTCAATTGTGATGTTACACTGGGCTTTAAAGCCTGAGCGTAGAATAGCATTTGATGGATAAAAACAGCAATGCTGACCCCGTTTTCATCTTCAGGTAATGTGAAAGGACAATTTAAGGCTTAAGTGTGGATGGTGAGGGAGAGCAGGTACAAGGCCAGATGTGCTCTGCTCAGGAGCTGAGCACCTAATCAAGGAGAAAACCTTTTTAAAACACAGCTTCCCAGGGCCGTGTGTATGTGGTAATTGTACGATCATTACTTTTTGGTAACTTGGCAATTAACTTTTGAGGCACTTTTTTTCATGATAACTACAGCCACATTTCCCACACACGTTACTTTCCGTGGATAGATTGGAAATCTAATTACTCTGTCCTGGAAAATTGCTTTATCTACCTGCAGGCTGGAAATTACATGATAAATCCAAAAGATAACCACCAAAATAGAGAAGTCATTCAGTAATCATTTTTCAGCAAACAAAATTAATGTCTACCAAGAAAAATATAGCAATTAGGCCCTTTAAAAAAGCCACATGAATAGAAAAAAATTAATCAAAACAAAGCTTTTTTTTAAAAAAAAAAAACGGAATGGCAGTCATTTCTTTATGCATGCTAAGAGGTACCCAAAATAATCACCTCACCTCTGCTCGGTTCCTGGACAAAAATACCAATCAATGGTGGGTTCTGGAAATCCTGCTGCCACACATTGTAGCATGCCATTTGCAAGCCTGTCATGAGTCAGGATTTCTGGTTTTGCTGCAGGAAAAGAGAAATGGCCAGATGTCAGACTGCTGGAAAACCTCACCAAGACTCACTCCACTCTTTCCGATTCCTTAAAAACTTTCTCGAGGCTAAAGAAGACCCTGAGGGAACATGTTGTTCAAAGGGGGAAATCTGAACCAATGAGTGGAAGGCAGGGAGGTGGATGTGAGGGTCTGACCAAGAAAGACCCCCCCACCTCTGCAGCGCTGCCCAGCCCCCGCTCCACCCAGCACATTGTCCATCCTGTAACTGCGAGGCTCTCCGAGATCTGCCTGGCTGGGGTCGCAGGACCACCTGACAGGTTTCTGTTCCAGGGAGGGGGACTCTGAAAGATGGATTTTATTTAGGACTCCAGGATTCCCAACTGTTTTAAAGGTGGAAATCCAGTTTAAAGGATGCCAGCCATCAGGATTTCAAATGACTGAACTGCCACAGGAATTTCAAGTTATTGCAGGAAGTGGAATAGATCAAACTAGGAGGAGTTACAGGAAAAGAGAAGCCCCCCAGCTCGCCCTCGAGTAATTTCCTTGTTTGAGAGGCAGGCGTCTGGAGGGGGTGGTGCGGATAAAGATCTGAATTGCCCTTTTACAGAGAAGCCAAAACATAAGAGTGAAAGAATACGGGCTTTTAACTCCAAATTTTTATTTCAAATGCAAAATATGAACAGAAAATTTAACCAGCCCAAGAGTTTTATTCATACATCTATCTAAACCTGAGTACAATCACTGAAAAAGTAAACTGTATCAGCAGGAATGCTCTAATTTGACATTTCTGTGTAACTATAATAATCAACTGATATTCAATCAAGGGTGCCGTAAAGCCCTGAAAATTCTTGAGGTTATTTCTAAAGTGAACGGAAGATGAACTTACGTTCAGTTGTTCTACTGGTCACATATCTGAAGGATTCTAACCCTTTGAGAATGAGCCGGCTACGCTGAAAGCATCTGGTGACAGGAACAGTGATGTGCTCACCCTGTATCCATGGTGCAGCATCTGCTGCCACCAAGTCTGAGTACAGAGCGACGGGCGGCCGTGCGTGTGGCAGGCAGACCTGCACACCAGCCCCGACACCCAGAGCTGCTCTGCCCTTCACCAAGTCTCCTCGTATGTCCAATGGGAATAATAGTACCCATTTCATAGGGATGTTGTGACAATTAAATGAGATGGAGCACACAAAGAACCAAGAATGATGCACAGAAATGAAACAATAAATGTACTGATTACGAATTTATTAATGACTAGTTTATTAATGGTCCAGTTACGCTTTTTTATTCAGAGTACCTACCCTCCTCCGTTAATCAAGTCTGCTACCAATTAAGTTAACTGTACTTGTCACTAAATATTCTCCTCAGTGATCTGAAAATTGATTAAGATAGCATGAGAATGTGCATGTGTTTTAACCTGATGCGTTGGGAATTTGACATCAATTATCTTGCAACTGATAGGAAAAATATACATGGTCAAAGGAAAAGACTGACAGATCGGAAGTTTATCTCCTCAAAGGAAGGTAACATTGGTAAATGACATCTTTGTGGAACAACCTCTCAGCACCTCACCTCCTGGTGGCAAAATGGCTTGGCAGAGATCAGTGTCCACATGCGTGGCACACCCACCTGTCATTCAACCTGGCCCTGCTGACGGGCAGGCCATTTGGCTAAGACCCACAAAAGAGCAACACTCCAAAAGCAATCTCAAGGTAGGGGCATCCTTGAGAGTCTGGATCCAATGCCAGCTTTCACAAATAGAGCAAGAAGACAAGCCATCGTCTTGCGAAAGCATCCATCTGGCAAGTTTCATTTAATTATCGTAGGCAACTGTGTGATTGGGCTGAAAAGTAGGACATAACACAGAAAACAGTGGAACTTTGGGAGAATGCTATATGCTGAAGACTGCAGGCGCCATACGGCGGGTGTCTCTGGACTCAAGTCAAGTGTCATCTCCTTCTCCAAGCCATCCTCACTCTCCAAAGCCACGTGGGTTGGTCTCGCCTCCCTGTTCTGGAAGCACTTGTGGATACCTGATGCTCTTCTGCCACATCGTGGTCTGCCTCTACCATTAGACCGTACATTCTCAAGGGCAAGAACAGCGCCTTACTGACTGCACCTCTGACTCCTAGCAGAGTCTGACCGATGGCAGGCACACGATAAGAGCTGTTCGGTGATTAAGTCTCCCCCAAAGGAACAAGGCCCTCAGATCCCAAAATAATTCTGTTAGAGTCACAAGAAGGGACCTGGAAGAAAAGCCTAATGGTGACTTTCCCGTGTAGGGGCACAATTTACATTATTTTTGCAGTGGTGGGCATGAGATGAGAAATCCACACATATCCCTGGCTGTGTGAATTTTCTTCCATACTGAGATTAATGATGAGGGGAGGGTCTATGAATGGAGAGTAAAGATAACTGGGTAGGACTCAAGGGGGAATTAACTTCCTGATACCCATGTCCTTATACTAACCTTTCTTCTGTCCCTCATTCTTCCTAATGCTACATA
Organism: Camelus bactrianus; assembly: GCF_048773025.1. NCBI lineage: Eukaryota > Metazoa > Chordata > Mammalia > Artiodactyla > Camelidae > Camelus > Camelus bactrianus. The sequence continues at coordinate 98,986,048 of NC_133540.1, forward strand.
ATGGATTTTCAGTGGAATTCAGTTTTAACCCAGTAGGAAAAAAAGGGCTGAAAGGATGCCTTAAGATGTTCACAGTGGTCATCTCTGGTAGTAACGGGTTGAGGATAGATTCTATTTCATTCTTTTGACTTATTTTCTCATTTTTTTCTTACAATGAACACATAGCTAATAATGACCCTATAAAACATTTTTCAACTTAAAAAAAATTGGAACAGCTAAAAATTACATAATCAATTACATTTAGCTTTGGGTACAACTGCTCTCAGAGCCAAGCCTTCCAGCGTGACACCTGGTGGCAGTTATACAACGGCCAGGGCTGGCAAGGGGTGGGGTCCGGCTGGCCTACTTGTTTCTGCCTGCTGGCTAATTAGGCAGATTTTTAAGCCACTATCGCAACCGTTACCTGAGGAGTAGCTCTTGTCCTGGTGAATCTTAGGCTGGCAGAAGGTCCCTCAAACTTCGATGAGCATTTGAAGCACTAAGAGAAGAGGTTAAAATGCACATTCCTGCCACCTCCCCCCCACAGCCCCTGGAGATTTAGTAAGCTGAGGATCTTAGCCAGCAATGGGCTTTTTTAGAGAATCTTCAAGGGACCCTATCAGAGCCTTACCTCACTAAGGTGAGGCAAAGAAAAGCATCTAGGGTGAGGAATTGAAGAAGGCACCCACCCACCTTCTAGGTATTGCAAATATAGGCTAGCACTGTGATTGAGCCCCTCCTTGAATTTTACACCCTAGGCAACTCTCTTGCCTCATCCTAATTCCAGCCCTGTCCCTAACACTAGTGACAAGGACCTCATTCTGAAAAGGATAAATTACACGAGTACAGTTTGGGCTGTACGTGGCAAGTTGCACTAGGAAAATGTTTAATGCATAAAGAATGAGCTAGGTTTAATTCTGATTCCTAAAAATGAAAATCTGGGCTCATCTGCATTTTCTAAGTGCCTCAATGCACCGTCTAAGTCATTAAATATACATTTTGCTTTTAAAGATTCCTAACTCCCTGCAATTCTCCAGGTTAAATCTGAGCTGTGTTTTCTTAGATATTCTGCAATCAGCAGTACACCAAATGACACATTCCCTAATTCCTCCCAAGTTGGAGGTTTAGATAAGCCTAAGAAGTATATAAGTTATGTATTTCCTGTGGAGATAAAAAACAGCCTTGTCTCCTTTCAACGTGCCGTGGACCTGAGTCATTCTGGTGTCTCCAACAACACGGATCAGCCTGTGGCAGATTTCAGAGTACTTATAATTATAACCCTTCTGAGAATTTATTGCTCATGCAATTAAAAATCCCAACCATTTGCTGATTTACCCCCACAGATATGTGATCTTAAAAAAAAAATTATTTCACCACCATCAGGTCCATAAGGAAGGCAAGAAAAAATCAGATTTTAAAGAACACAGTACAGATAATAGGAGCTGGGAGTGCGTGGTGGGAGGAGGTACCCAAGTAACGGGGGAAGCTCTGTGTACAATTGTTTACTCACCCTAACCACCTCTACCAACTCCTGCTACAAATGCACATTTGACCACACTATATAATCAGCAAAGAACACAGACGTAAGTCTGCATATAACAGAAGACTAAATGAAGGGGGATCATAAGGATAAATGTGTTTTTATGATTGTAGATCTGATGAGATTCAATGGCAATACAGCAATACTTAGTAGCAATTCGTCACTATCCTTTTTTGGGTCTGAGTCAAATCCACATTCCTGCCATAGTATCATTATAATAAAGGAATTAAAATCAACTAAAACAGAAGTAAAAAAAAAAAACTCAAGTTAACTTTTACTTATAAAAGGAATATCGTACTTTTCAAAAATCCCCAGAATAGATATTACAGGAAATGCATTTTGGTTTATACATTCTTAAAGATACCCAGAAACTGGCATATGGGCACTTTCATAGAAATTTGGTTAACAAACACAACAAAACTTCAACTACAGTCTCCTGCATCTGCCTATGTTTAGCAGAGTGTCTATCATTGTAAAAATGAAGTGATGTTCTAAATGAGGGGTAAGCAAACTTGCAATGTAAAGAATGAGACAGTAAATAAGAGTCTCTCTTATAAATACTCGATCCTGCCATTACACCACAAACATAGCCATAGATGTGTGAGCAAATGTGCGTAGCTGTGTTCCAATAAAACTTTATTTATGGACACTGAAACTTGGCTTTTATATTCACTTCTCACAAAATCTGATTTTTTTCAACCATTTTCTCCCACCTCTGAAAGAAAGGAAAAGAAAGGGAAAAGGAAAAAGGAATTAATTCTTAGTTTATGGACCATTCAAAAATAGGATACCTGTCAAATCTGGCCAAAGGGTTATGGTTTGCCAATCTCTGTTCTAAACAACCATCAAAAAGATCTTCTAATCCTGAAAGTCAGTTTTTTTAAAATGACGAAAGTACCTGGAGAAAGGCTTCCTCAGCCAGAATCACGGTGCTCAATTTATACGAGTACCCTTGTCGGGCGATCCAGACAGGGAAGGGGGAATACGCACACACATCACAATGCAACTCTGCTTGCTGCCAAGGGATCAGGCATGTGATAAAATGGTATATTTTTCTACTCTGTCAAAGTAGTGAATTCATTTTGCCTCATAATTCAGAAATAGAGAAGAGTTACTGACACAATGTCCATGGAAAAATTATGTACCTACTCTTGGATGAATTTAAATTTCCACTAAATTATAGGTGACACTGTATACATTTGCAAACGAAGGGGGCTAATTTGATGTAAAAACACATGTGGCTCAATTGGAAAGGAGATTTCCACAGAGTAGAAGTTCCACTAATGTGAAAGTTACTACTCATGCTATTTTTAGAAAAGTATGTCCCAGGTCCAGGGTCAAGACTCGCCAAAGATTTACATGGTTATATACCTAGGTTTTTTCCTCCTGCTTTTCCACCACAGACATGAAATAATGGCCAGACCACACCAACAAAGGGCCTAAGGATCCAGACAGGTTACCCTGCCCTCCAAATGGTCAGCATTTAAATAGATCCCCCAATTAGCAACAGACCCCACCAGACCTCTTATGAGACATGAAGAAAAAATGATGCCAACACATTTCCTAAAATCTTTTCAGAATATAAGAGAATCAAATCCTACTCTGGAAGTAGGTTGCCATGATATCCCTTTTTTCTTTCAATTTAAATGTCTATAGCAATTCTTGCATCCAGAAAGATCCTCTGCATAAGGAGGAGATATTAAAGTGTCACATCAAAAAACAACACTCATAACTCCCAAGCAATTTGAGAACAAAAACTCATCTCAAGTTCAGGAAGAGAAAATAAAACCAGAGTTCAGACACTGTCAAGTATCTCAAATTATCTATGAAAAGATTAATGTAGAAAGACAAGCAACTATTTTTACATAGATTAGCTACCCATACTAAGATCTGAAAATTATTCCTTCATTTGGAACTGTCCTGAGAGCCAGCACAGCACATCTCCCATGACATATGTTCAAGACACAGGAGCAGGAAAGATAATGACAGATGATAACCTCATTGACTTCCAGGCACTCAGGCGAGGTCACTCACTTCAGATTAAACAAGATAATTGTAAACTTTAAGTAATCGTTTGATGGTTTCTTTAAAAACTCAGTCACATCATTTCAGAGCCCCACCTCGTATACCACAATGTCTCAAATGGCATCAGATATGGGTTCAAGAAATTACAAAACATCCACGCAGTGAGATGCCAAAGTGATATCGTAGAAGAAATTTTATGGCATGGAAAGTTGCTTACAATGCATTCACTGTTCCACACCAAAACAAGGTGAGCAAAAGAAGCTCATTTGTGTCCCTCCCCCAAAAAAAACAGTTTAAAAAAATGGCCTGTAAAAATACACATGAAGAGACATCTTAGCACTCGTAATCCATAAAATGCAAATAAACTTTAAAAGGCACAATTAAAACTTGTTTGATTCTTATTTTTGCTTATTTATATTTTCTAGCTATTCTATTCTTCACATAACTTTTTTATAAGAAGAAAAAATTACTTTCATCTAAAAACACACGCATACAAATGTTTGCACAAACCTTACAGCAAACTCTCAAAAGCAAGTAAATAAATCAGAAAGGAGTTCTTGGGGGAGGGTATAGCTCAGTGGTAGAGCGCTGCTTAGCATGCATGAGGCCCTGGGTTCATTCCCCAGTACTTCCACTAACAAAAAAAATCCAAAACAAACAAACAAAAAAACCAAAAACAAGTTTTCTAAAAAAAAGACGGAGTTCTATTTAGCACTAGCTTCATTTAATGTTTCAGCATTCCAATAATTTAACCCAGGAGTAGGTCTAATAGAACCCATCTAATAGGAAAAAGAGAGGAAAAAAAACACAGAAAAACACTAAAAAGCAAAGCTTCTCAAGCAAAACTTGGTTAGTGTGTTACTAGTAAGTCTAAAAATTTTAGCCTCTAACCCATGTATGGTTTGGACACCCAAACGTTTGGAAGGTCCTATATCATCTTTAAAAAATGGAAATAGAAAGGCTAACAGGTTATGAGGTAGGAAAACATTTCCACCTTCCAAAAAGGCAAAGTCCTAGTAACTTTGACTCATGAGGATCTCGAAAGGTGTCCCAAACCCCCAAACTGAGCAGTCCTTGCAGGCAAGCCCACCGTGGGTATTATTTCAGCCTAGATAAAGGCCCTGAGACTTCCAGCCAAGCGGGTGACCCAGATGGATGGCTGGGAGGCCGTCTGAAGCCATCTGTCTGCACGGCTGTCCTCACAGGTCTACCCACACCTTCAGCAAATGGTGGGCTGCTCTGTGCTTTATTTGCAGGGTGTGGCACTTAAGGTGGCTTCTCCCTGGAAGGACAGTTCAGCCATTTGTAACTGTATTTAACTATGACCAAAATTACATAAAAGGCAGCCCAGATTCTGCAAATGCAGTCAAAGGGAAGTATTCCCATCACGAGGCCTCATCCTGGGTGATTTACTACCTTGACTGATTTGGGTATACCGTAGGATCTATACATAATTGCTCACACCAGACAGGATGTCAATTATATGATGCAGTGGTTTAGAAATAATACATTATTTAGCTTCTCCTTAAATTGGTCCAACCCCCTGTTAACACTCTGCCATAAACAGAGGGAAACTGGGTGATTTTGAGAGTCAGTCTGGTAGAGTTCAGCAGTCATTAGGATATCCAATCGAGCCTAACATTACCTGTGTTCCTCGTAAGCCAGAAGATGAAAGGTGAGCCCCTTCGTTCCCTAGACCTTACCTGTCCTACCTGCCTTCCTGTACCACCACCTGAGTACACTGGCCTCTCACTCAGCCGGTAGGTCTGTCATTAAAGGAGAGATCTTCAAGATGGGAGAGGGATCTACGTATGGCCCCTAGATATCATTTGCCACAAATCTTAAATTCATAATACTGATCTGGAAATGCAACCAGATAGCATTTTGAAGTGTCATTTTAGTTTACTGGCAAATCAAAACCACAGTGAGATATCGTCTCACACCTGTCAGCATAGCTATTATCAAAAAGACAGGAGAAAACAGGTGTTGGTGAGGATGTGGAGGAAAGGGAACTCTTGTACACTGTTTGTGGGAAGGTGAACTGGTATAGCCATTATGGAAACAGTATGAAGTTTCCTCAAGGAATGAAAAACAGAACTACCATGTTCACTGCAGTAATATTCACAATAGCCTAGGTATGGAAATAAACTAAATTTCCTTCAATGGATGAATGGATAAGGAAAATGTGGGGGGTGTGTATGAGAAAGACGGATAAAGAGGAGACAAGTGGATAATTAGGGTTAAAATACATGTTTGGCCTTTTTATTATGTGACATTTGTTGTAACCGAAGAGACCAGAGGTTTCTAATCAAGCGTCACAGGCTACCTACAGGATCTTGATGATGCCACTTTTTTCCAACATCTGCAGTAAGTTTGGAAAGAGTAGTTAAAGCCTATTAAGAAAACACATTTGGAAAAGAAAAAAAAAAGGAAAACACATTTGGGTAGCTTTATAGTTCTTAGACCTCTATTTTCCTCCCAATTTTGATCTGAATGGGAAACAGTCATTTTCATTGAAGACATCAAACTTCTTTTTAGAACTAAGAATCTGATTTCCATATATGTCTCCAATAAGCAATTCAAGAGTAAATATAGTAATGCAACTTCAATGTAAAGAATCACTGATTTTTTTGTTTCATTTTTTGGCCATTATAAACCACGTTTAATGTCACTGAGTCAACTTAACAGACCCATGTAAATTATGGCTTGTTAGAGATGTTAAAAACATATTAAAACATTTTCAAGCTTAACAAGTACATATTTTTCTCTCAAAGTCTCCCACATAAGTGACTAAAACACAAACACACACAATATCTTCAGATCTACATGCGGAATTTTCAAAACAAATGGATTTTTCAGCCACCAACATTTAACTATTTAAAATCAAGGATTTTCCTGAGCATTTCTCACAGTTGAATCTATTAAGCAATTATGGGTCCCTGTCACTGAGTAAAAGTAGCCTGAATTTCCTACACAAATAGTTTGCAATTATTATTCTGATTTTTATTCATTCTAATTTTTGCAGAGTGCAAAAATTCCTGGGGCTCAGTTTATTTACAGACTAAACCATGCAGTAGATCTACATGTGTACTTGGCTCAGCTAAAACCACGGTATGTCAAATGGACACAATTGTTCCAAGTTTTAAACTATTTTGAGCTTCTGATTTTAACATATAACATTAAACAAAACAAAACAAAACAAAACTTGGCATCATGAGAGCATTAATTAGAATTTCCAAGCCCCAGAAATAAAAATCAACAAAGAAACTAGCTAACTATATCTGTGAAGATCAGCTGGGACATATTTCATAGGAAACAGATCAAAGTTTCATACAAAAATGCTACCTCTGTCAAAGCCTCTGGAGATCAAGAAATCCAAGGGGTTAGGTAAGTGAAATAAACAGCTTTTATCAGCTTAGTGTTTGGAATAAACTGACACCGATGAAGAGACTACCTGAAGAGATTCACCCAAGAGGGCAGAAACGACACACCTTCACCTGCGTGCTCAGTGCCACAAAGCAGGAGCTCAGTACATGCTGGGTGCTCTACGCACCCAGACCCCAGGAGCAGAGGCCTCCTGCACTAACAAGGAATCCAAGAAAGGATCATTTGGGAAGGTTAAGACCATAGTTCCTGTCTAGTTTCAAACAAGCATGTGTTCACCAGCAGAGGTGATTAAAACGGATCCCGTCCAGTGGTAAATTAGGCTGGTAAGTAAAATGGTAGCACTTCCGTCACCCAGAGGAAAGTAAGGGTGACTTCAGAGATGTCCTTCTAAGGTTGATGACTCATGACCAACTGGCAGACCATATGCTGGCAAATGGGAGCATGAAAAAGGGGAAAAGAGACAGACCTTAATGCATCCTTTGAAGCCAGGGGAAAAATGCAAGCAACCCAACCGTATAAAATTCCCAACTACTAAGCTTCTCAAAGCCAGGCCTTGTCCATGATCTGTTGGTAGTGGTCCACAGGAGGTAAGTACAGAAGCTGAGATAAGCATTTAGAAGGAACAGTTTAATTTAATTATTATATCTGCTGAATCTAATAATAAAAAAAATCCATTCTTAGATTTTTATGTATCTTTGTTCTTTTCCATCTCACTTTTCTAGTGACTGGTTCTCACTGTGTAAGTACTGATCCAGAATGAACTGGAAACTAGGAAAACAAAGGGTCCTTTACCAGGGATGAAGCACTGCGCTAGAACACCCAAAATAAAGTTTTGTATGGACAGGATGCAGATGATGCTTGCAAGAATATTGATTTACCTGCAATCATCTCTTCAATTACTTGAACATTAAGATTTTTCAGAAGCAGGTAATTTTGCCCATGTGTGATACACTAAGCTCCTCTGATTAACATCTGAATTAATCTAGAGATACTTGAATTGCGGGCCAGTGAGATACCATGTAATCAAAACTTTCCAAAGAACTGAGATGTTAATTAACATGTTTCCCTTGAGCTCTGTGGTCATACACATCGGAGATGTATGCTCAATCCCACGCCTCCCCCTGGGAAGGTGTAATACACGTTAGCGTATTAAGGATGCGGGGCAGGCCCGCAGGTCAGAAAAGTGTTTATGCCGATGCGACACTTATTTAACTACATGTTAACACCTTGTTCAGGAAACACAATTTGGGAAATGTTGAAATAGACAAAAGACTCCAGATTAGCAATCAAAAACCTGTCTTGAATGCCACTCGCTAGCTGTTTCTTGTCTTCATTTGTAAAGGGGTCATGCACCCCCCTCACCGTGCTGGTGAGCACAGCATCAGTGAGGTGGTGATGGAAAACCACTCCATATGGCAAATAATCAGCTCCTCGAGGACAGGGACCTGTCCCATCCTGCTGCCCAACACATGCAAAGCTGCTCTCTAGGGAGTGGTCCAGGTCATCACCTCACCTGCTCCCCCCATGCCCAGGATGGCTAATTTCAGTGGTCATTTTCTGGGCCAGTCCCTGGGGATTCTTTGTCTTTGGAAGCCTCCCGTCTCTGGTCCTTTCCCTGGTGTGGTGTGTGTGCCAGGAACCTGCTGCCCTTCCTGGGAAATGCAGACAGCCCCGGAGTAGAGCCAGGAGCAGACCCTACCCCTGGCAAAAGCCCCAGCTGGTGAACACTCTCCCTGGGCCTCAGCCTCTGTGCAGAGACACTGCCCCAAGACACTGTGGGGTGCTGGCCACGCAGGGCTAAGGTGTTCAGGTTCTCACGTCCACCGCCATCCTCCCACCCTAAACCACCTGCTCCCTTCCCCCACATCCCTGCATGGGACGCAGTGGCGACCCACCCAGACCAATACTACATTCATGTCAGTGGGAGAACAATCTAAACTCAAATAATACCCCAACCCCGAAAGAGAAAGCAACATAACAAAGAAATCATGTCAGGGCTTGAAAGCATCTCTTTCCCACCTAATACTATAATCCAGCTCCTATTCAACCTCTGGCTCCCCATTTCAACAATCAATAGCAATACACTCTCCCTCGAACTATTATTTTTCACTTCTATGGCTCCTCTGTTGACTTCAAAGGCAGCACCCAGAATCTGAGAGTCAGCTACCAGGTCATGTGGTCAGCGAAATGTAGGACAAGGAACTGGTTTCCGTACACATTCTTCCAACCACCAAACCACGAGGTCTTTGTTAAGGTCAAAATTATCATGAAACATTATTTACCCAGTACACAATGAACCCGGTGCGGCAGCTGTTACAAACACGAGCCACAACTTAAAAGAATAAAAAAATAAAAAGATAAGAGGGCATTTGGTCTACTCACTGTTCACGTAAACACTAAACGTCATGGAAGAACTGACATCAGAATTGGACACGAGAAACGTGTAGGTGCCTCCTTCGGTCCCTTTTAATCTGGTGAGATGAAGTTCACTTACGTATCTGCAAAGAAAGGACACCTCATCAGTCACCTGGGGACGGCCTGCCTTGGAGGGTGTGTCTTTGTCAGTTTCTACCTGGAAACACATGCCCGTTTTGGAAAAATATGCCCCACTTAACTCAGTAATTGCAAGAACCACGTTAAAAAATGCAAACACACACACATACACACATATTTCACTGGCGACCAGCGCCTAGCGTGTGAGAATAGAGTGAAGCAAGGTTTCTCAGCATAAAGGCAACCTCACGGACACGGCAGCCTCTCCCTCTTCCTGTGCTGTCCCCACGGCCGCATCCTTCCCCGCCCTGGTCCTCTGTTCAACCTCCCTCTCACCAGTGTCCTGAACTCGCCTGCCCTGCTTTACTGGCACTCGCCTGGCAAAACCCCAGACTGCCCATCGTCTACATGTAGGTGTCTCCACACAGACACTTCAGGGCCACACAGCAAGGTCAATACCACTGCCCTCACCTTCCTTCTTGCAACACCACCATCTCCTGGTTTTCCTCCTACCCCGGTACTTCTTCCAAGTATCCTTTGCAACATTTGCTATTCAAGCTTCTGTTTGACACCAGGGCCACCAGAGACAGCAGCGTAGACTGAGCACACAGTCCAACCATCGGGGGAGTTACCGACGTGGGCTCCAGTGTGGAGGGAGCACCCTGGCCAGCTCTCGGCCCACACAACAGACTTGACTCACACGGTGGCTTGTCCGGCCTCCCCTCTCACACTGCACACGCTCCCTGGGCAATCCACGCTCCCTTGAACTACTGGCTGTCCACTCACAACTTTCACAACCTGCCCTCTAGTCCAGCCCTGTCTGACCTATGTGTCCTTGCTCTACAGAGCTATTTTCATGCCCCTCAGTGCAGGGTGCCCCTGGGACCAGACCACGTTCACCCACATCCTTTCTTTCCTCTTTTCCCCTCCCCAGCCAGCTCCTCCACTCCCTGCCAGGTCTCTCGCTCCTTTAATGAAGCCCTTGCCTGGGACCCTGTCTCTCAGGCTCTGCTTCTAGGGAACCTGACTTAGGGTCTGTCCTACATGAATATCTCTACTCAGGATCCCACAGTCAACCCCAGATTCAACAAACCCCAAGCTGAGTCCATTGTCTTGGCCCCTCCCCACTCAGCTAGTATCGCCTCTCACCATCCAGTGTGCCTGCCATAACCAGACTCCTGAGAGCATCTTCCACTCCTCCTGCCTCTCCCCCACCCCTTCAATCACCAAGTCCTTTAAGAAGGAAGTCTGGACACCTCCCAATCCATTCTCTTCCACCAGCCCTTAGACCTTGGCCCAGGACAGCATCCTCTGTCACCCACATTCTGACAACAGCCAAGAGCTCCTGACTAGAAGAAAATGCCAGCTCTACCTAGGCACACACCGCTCACTAGCCTTTGGCTCTTGGACAAATTACTCATCTGAGTCTCCGATTCCTCTTCTGAGAAATGAGGAAAGTCAGAGTGCCTCCTCATAGGGTTTGTGGAGACTAAAATTGTTGAGTTAATACATGGAAGGGACTTAGAACAGGAAAAGGCACAGACAGCTTCCATGAGGTGTCACTACTGCTGTTTCCATTATACATGTTCTGGGGATCAAATGAGAGGTTTGATGTAAGAGCAACTTGGGTTCACTGCCCGGCCCAAAGGTACTTAATGAGGCTTAGTTTCCCTACAGTTTAAAAAAAATGATTAAAGGCACGAACATTCCTCTTTCTCTGAAGAGAATTATTTAACGTGTCCCCCCGTCTATGCCAGTCACTGCTTTAAACATTCTAGGAGAGAACTTTATCCTCCAGTTTACAAATGAGAACACTGAGGCATGGGCTTCTCTGTGCGCTCCAAACACACAAGAGAATGAAATGAAGAAGGCTCAGAAAGTAGCCGCATACTTCCTTCTGTCCCAGCTGTCCTCTCACACACTGATGGGTCACAGAAACAGGATCCGGAGAGTCAGGGGGGCGGGCGGAAGCGTGTAAGCCCCAGCGCTAAGCCCTCTTCTCACCTGATGTTACTTTCGTTCTCAGACTTGGGATAATCTTCCCACTTATCCGTGAAGGTTCTGTTCATATACACCCACTGTCGGTGTTCAGGCTTGGGATATGCCTCGTACTCAACAACCAGATCCACATTCTCTCCATCGTTGACAAATACGGTTGTGTTCATCGTAGGGAAGATATTAATGAATCCTTTATCTAGTCACAGCAGAATGAAATACAAAGAAACTGTTACCCACAAAATCCCGGCACACAACACAACTTCATCTTTGGATTATAAACGTAACTCACTGATGTCCAGTATTCATTGGCAATGACAAATAAGAATTTTAAGTAGCCATTTTACATTTTGTTTTGCTCTTGGAGTCTCGTGGTCATAAAGTGAGAAAGGACGCAAACTGGAGATGTTTATTCTCCCATCTCTGTCTCTTAAGCAACTCTGTTAAAGATCTCTCATCATCTTATAAGTCTTCTGGAACTACCAGTCATGATGTTTATTAGGTTAAACAGTATCTGAACTAAATAGTTTCTAGCCCATACTCAGACCCAGTGTAGTTGTACATGTGATAAGGAGATGTCATAAATCCAGAAGACTGCCCCAATGTTCCATAAACATGTTGAAAGAATGTCATTTAGTATTTGAAAAAAAACAAACTTAGGTCTTCTTATTGCATCATATACCACAGATGAACCAAGGACAGCATTTTAACAATCAAACCATTCTTTTACCTAAACGACTGAACTGACTTCTATCAAACTTCTACAAAGGGGATAGTTTTCTAGGCCTTTAAGAAGCAACAGCAGAAAAAAAAAAGAAATCATATAAAAGATAAACCTGAATACATGGACATTTTAAGATGTCTATATGGTAAAACGAATTAAGGTAATAGAAAAAAGAGGACATGAAAATATAGAAGGAAAAATAAACTAGTAACTTAAATAAAGCATCCCTTTCACATATTAAAAACAGCAAAACTTCAATAAAGCTGTTAAAAAATAATGTATATCCATTCTATGGGAAAATAGCAAAACTAATTTGAAATAAACTGAATAATTTTGCAAGTGTAGTAAAAGAAGCACACCGGTCACACTCTGCAAATTGGCACAACTCTTTTAGAAAGCATTTAGCAATAAAGAATTTTTAAAAATGATCTATTTTTCAATTTAATTTGGAGAACTCTTAGTGAGATAGCTACATGCAGAAAGAACCACTATTTGCACTAGTTATAACCATTTTTAAAATGAGAAAATAGGGAACTGGTTAAATAAATAAAGCAGCCCTGAGAAACGTTATATAATAATAATAATAATAATAATAATAATAATAATAATAATAATAATAATAATAATAATAATAATAATAATAATAATAAAAATAAAATAAAAGCTTGGAAAAGACTATAATAAAATAATTGTCAATATTATATTTATAGTCTCCATTTATGGAATGCCTGCTATGTGCCAAGAACTGCCCTGAGTACTTTAACATATATTTTATTTAATAATTATAGCAAATATTCACTGTTACAACAATACGGAAAGAAACCGCTTGTGACCCATAATTTATAGATGAAAAAAATCAAGTCCTGGAAAGCCATATAGCTGGCTACCCAAGGCTGGCCTCTTCTCCCTGCAGCACACCTGGAGTCTCCATACACTTTAAGTGAGAAAGAGAGAGAAAATGAAATTATATGTATAATTAAACCCCTGTTGCATGTAAAAATATAAACAATATGCCAAAACCTAAAAATGGTTATATCAAGTCAGCAGAATTATGGAAGAGTTTTAATCTTATTCTTCTATTTATTCTTCAAAATTTGAAAGTTAATTATAAAATTTTAAATTGCCCTTATCTTTGGCACTACTTGGCTAAATATAATTATATCCCACATGAGGTTCTCATTAGACTATTTACTGTCCTTTAGTTTCCTACAGATTCAGAATAAAAAATGGAGTCCAACTGCCCTTTGTATCGATGGAAGAAATATTTTTCAGGTGAAAATAAAACATCATCCAAATGAAATCAAGGATGGAAATCACCCCCTTTTCTAATATCTGAATCATAAATGGTACCCCCTCCTCCGCCATTCTTTAAGCTAATTTAGGTTAATTTCGAGGAAATAAATATTTTGTCTGAATGCTACATTAAATGTTCAGGTACTCAAGGTCATAAAGTCAAAGATACTACAGAATGCAAAATATTCAAATATTACAGGCAACAACATTTGCACTCAGTTCTCTCACAATCACGTATATGTAAAAAATACTTAAGTTCCTCCAGAGTTTATCTGTAGTCTAGTTTGCTCAACATAGTTTTATGTCCTATAATAGAACACAGTCTCAAATTCATGAAGTATAAGAATTACTAGAATCAAAGAGCCCCACCCGAGTTGTTATAACATAAAAAATGATTTCTTCAAGTAAGTGTGCATTAAGAAATTGGTGATACATTAACATTTAATCAAGTGCTAACACTATGCCAGGCACATCTATAAAAGCCATTGCCTTTCTCCTTTCTGCAGCTTTGGGAGTTAGAGGCTGTGCTTCTCAGAAGAGAAAATTAAAGTGAGATGCATTCAAAAGTTAAACAGCATGCAAACTACGATATACAAAATACATAAACAACAAGGCCCTGCTATATATAGTACAGGGAACTAGATTCAATACCTTATAATAACCTATAGTGAAAAAGTATCTATATGTGTGTGTGTGTATATAGATATAAAACTGAATCACCACACTGTATACCGGAAACTACCACAACATTGTAAATTGACTACACTTCAATAAAAAATTTAAAAAAAAAAAAAGCTAAGTGGCAGAGCCCCAGCTCAAAACCAGGTCGGGGCCATCCCGAAGCCCCGTGCTCTGCACCACTCCATCTCATGTCCAAATCCTATTTCCAGCCCCTAAAGAAATTAGTTTTCTCTTTGTCTCTTCCTGTCCTTGTTCCACTCCAACGCGCTCCCGAAACAGCATAAAACCAGATTCAGGTTTCACAGTCCCAAGTCTTTCCAGTTATACAGTTATATTGTTGGAAATTGATGAATGGATTTTAAAAATCTGATTACATACAACAATATGCTCAAAACATCCTTACTAATTGCTTTCTGGAGCTGAAGCTGATATATCAACATGCTCCCTAATCAACTTAGCAAATTAGCACTTATGAAGTTTAATATTTTAAAAGCATAGCCTTTTATTCAAATTAATAAATGGTTCACAACCATGCTTAGGGACAGAGCAATACTCTTTCTCTGGGCTGGCTTTATAATTGCAAGTGAAGTGTCTCTTCCACATTCAGTCTGGTGAGATACTTTCCATTAAAACATGGGCAGAAATGCCAAAATCATAGGCGATTACTGTGGGAGAAATCACAGACCTCTAACATTGCTGCATAAATTATTGAAGAAATACGGGGGAAAGGAGAGAACTGAACACAAATATCATTTCATTTTATCATTGCTCATGATGAAGAATTTCACCACCCTAACAAGTACTTAAAAGTCAAGAGCTGAGAATTTGGTTGCATTAAAAAGACAAGAAAATAGATTAAATGCCAACAATATTCAAAAGACAAGAGGATAAATGAAGTAATTTTTAAATTATTGTTATTTTCAGTAAATCAAAAACATCATGTACTTCACTATAGTCTGCTCTCATTAGGTAGATATTTAGTAGAGATTAGGTAGAGATTTCTGGAGCAGGGAAGACTAAACCCAGCGTGTATGCCAGAGATGATGGACGGAGTTAGGGCACAGGTTACCAGGTTTCCATTTATGCTCTGTAGAACCAATGACCTGTGCTCAGTGGGCTGCCTTCCTGAAGATTTATGCTACAAGCCCATAAGGTTGGAGGACAGGGTGAGGTCAGGGGTGTTCTGAGGAGGAAAAGCCCAATTCAGCCCTTTCTACTACAAAGGCACTAGCACCCACGAGCGGTAAAATGATAAACCAAAAGGCTGAGGAGCCTCATGAAATGACTCGGGGAAATACTTTCAGCTCTAAGCATATGCACTCCTCCAAAGGGAGCATCTGCATCCATTTCCAAACTCAAGCCATTCAGCAAGGACTAAAATTTTGGGGAAAGCTCAACCTACATTTCAATTGTTGGGGGGGAATCGGGGAAGCAGCAAATGACACGTTCAAACAACTTCAGTTACAGCTTTCCACTTCCCTCCGTGAAACTGGCAGAATCTGCCTTTGTGCTCTCGCCGGAAGAGGCTACAACAATCATTTTCTTTCATGTGTTCATTCATTCATTTATTCATTCAGTGATAATAAAATATCTAAGAATCTGTTCAACATTCCATTAACAGAGAAAGGAAACTATCTAGTAATTTCTTCATTCACTACTGCCAGTAATTTATACATTCCCAGAGATATTTACCTACTACTTCTAAGGTTGTTGTGACATTAGCTGATCCAAAAGTATTATTGGCATAACACATGAACACTCCAGAATCGTTAACTCTCGCTGAGCTGACAGTCAGTCTTTCCTGACGTAGAAAATTGAAGTCACCCTGATGCCAGCTATTCCGCTTCACCTGTGCTTTAGTCTGTGGGTTTCAGAAGGGAAGGAAAAAAAAAAATCAAAGATTACCATAAAATTTATATTCAGGATCTTTCCCAGATAAATTAAAAATAGCAGCAATTAACTTTTCCATATTAGCATTCATTATACACCACTTAAGAAAGAATAATAAAACATCATGACAAGTCTGTCTTTGGAACACTTCATATTACAGGATTATATTGAAAGATAGTCATTATTAATGATTGGAAAAAAACATGAAAATTCATTTCTTCATAACCATAGCATACATAATTCCAAATTCTCTGCAGTGCTAAATATTTTTTAACGGTAACAAACTTTAGAAGTTCCTACATAGGAAATATTACAGAATACTGATATTTTACAAATCAGCATACTAAATATATCCTTATCTTCGTACAGCACATTAATACTTCCTATTATATATATATTTTTCTATGCTATATCCCAGTGCTTGAAAGAAAACATATCACTAATAACAATCGTGCTATTTTATTAGCATTTATATTATTTTCATGAATGAAAATAGAATTACAATGTTTAAGTCTAACTTGAGAATTCACCCTATAGTTCTTACCCAGCAGGACTCTGGCAACTATTAAAGGAAGTTTCAAAGTATGTGAGACATGAGACCAAAGCCCAATTTTAAGCATAAGCTTAAAATTTTAAGCATAAGAAAAATGGTTGTAAATTTACTCTTGTGATCTCACCATCCCCCTGGTAATATTTATCTGTAGATAAAGCATGGAGAGATTCCTTGTATGGAAAACATCATGGGGAAAAACCATAGTATAAACTATAACCACCCTGTGAAGAGATTGAAGGGAGTAGCAGAGAGTGTTCTGCATCTTCCAAATTTTCTGTAACATGAATAAATTCCTACTACAATTGAAAAAAAAAAAAAAGCAACTGAAAAAAGAAAGTAAACAGGAGTTGATACTGACATGGACCAAGATCAAGGGTGATTCACTGGCCAGGCTTTGGTGAAGCTATTAGCATCAGACCGTTCTGACAGTACTGTAAATCAGAGCAATCCTTCTAGAAAGCAACTTGGAGGCATGTTCATACCCCGGATCAACTCTAGCACATTTATCTCAAGGAAATAACTCAACAGAAAACAAAAGCTCCAAGATATTTACTGCAGTGAAAAATTGGAGATCACCTAAATATATACCAGGTATCAATACTATGAATCTATGAAAATAAGAAAAATGCTTATTTTATGCAAAAAGCACAAAATGAGTATACCTTAAAACTACAACCAGGTGATAATACAAATGCATGAGGACAGAGAGAAAAGAAATATGAAAAAAAAATGGGCAATCCAGCACTTACAAGACGAAACACATGACTACTGAGAACTTGAAAGTAATTTGCAGTAAGTACAAATTGAGTTGTGTTGTAAATATACAATATGTTCCAGATTTTGAACACTTCACATGGAAAAAAAAGTATAAATATCCCATTAATAATTTTATGTTAGTTACAAGATAAAATATTTTGGATATACTGGATTTCATAAAAGACATTAAAATCAATTTTACTTTTTTGCTACTCTCTCATGTATCTACTAGAAAACTTTAAATTACATAGGAGGCTCACATTATATTTCTATTGCACAGTTGCTGCTATGTACAATGGTGGGATTTTTATCTATTCTGTTTTTCTCATGTTATTATATTTTTGGAAAAGTTTTTACACTAAAATAAGCACACATAAAATGCCAAAGTTGAATGTTTTGAAATAAAAAGAAGAGAAACCTGCTTTGTTAACTGACTGTGAGATCTTGGCCAAGTCAAAGATGCCACTTGTCTCAGCTTCTGTTTCCAAAAGGGAATGAGAGAACAAAGGTCGTTAAAGGCCTTTGGAGTTTGGAGCACTATGTCGACTTAAAGACATTCCCTTCTAAGAAAGTCTCCTAATAATTGGCAGAAATCTGACATTTTGCTGCCTAAGAGCAATTGTTAGGAAGAAGAGAAGGGCAAAGAGACATTTTTCTCTGGCTTCTTCCAGTCCACCACGTCACAGACTTCTCCTCTGCAAAGGCAGTGACAATGGACAGGCCACATACTGTGTTCTAGATTCACAGTCTCTTCCTTGTAGTCCCTGCACGAGCCCAGGAGGCCCTGTTTAAGGAGTTAAAGAGGACAATGAACACTTCGGTGCCCAGAGGAATAGTTTGGTCATAATTGATACAATATCAACACCTAAACCCAAAGGCCATAATTTAAGATCCTGTCAAAGATCATAATTAAAAGCAAGTAAAAACATGAGGGTTTTCTTAGAAGTATTAGAAAAGCTAACCAAGATTCACAGTATTGAATAAACTCCAAGACTCTCTTTAATGTTTTAAAACAAACAATTGCAAAAATTCTACAATAGTCATTTTACCCTAAACTTCACTGTGAGTTAAACTTATTCTAAATGATCCAAATCAAATGCTACGGATTTTTAAAATAATTTCATAGTGCTATCACAGTGCTACGTATTCCAAATTAAGCCAAAGGATACCAATAAAAGATTTATGGATGAACCCTGGCATGCAGCCATGAGCCCCATCTGCAAGTCACACGTTACATATTGTTTGCCCGTGATTTGGTTTTCCTTAACCCTTGGAGGTGCACGCTGGGATTTCCCCAGAGCTCCCAACACTAAAGCCTTATCTACCAGCGCCAGTGGATTAATTGGGAATGGCACGCAGGGCTCCTGGGAAAATGATTCAGAACAAAACTGCCTGGGGCAATTTAATTCCTTGGCTCAAAAAGGCTGATTTTCAAGTTACACGGAGACTCAGATACACACACACAGTTTAAATTGTTCTCTCATCTGAAATCAAGGATCATAGAAAGGCAATTAACATGGGATTGTGTTCTATCAGGATAGTCAAAATTCCATATATAAGCTATGGTTTTTATTAAGTTATATGATGCAAAACTAGAACTTGTTTCTCTGAGCCACTGGTTCCATTCTCCTAGCCAATGGCAGGCTTCACTGAGCAAGGTTATCATCCATCACAGGTCTGCACCAATTCCATCGTAATGCTTTGCTTTATGCTAATCACCATGGTTACTTGTTTAGCCAAGGATTCTCTAAACAGGCATGAAAATGCCAATGTTGAATACGGAGCATGAAGAGGAAGAAGATGAAGAGGAGAAGAAAAAGATAGTATATTTCCAACGTAACACATATGTGTACAAAAGAAAAACTACCATGAGAACAAATTAATGAGATGGCCAAGATTATTCAAACAAAAATTTATTGAAAACTCTGTCAATAAGAATCTCAAAGCAAAATATTAGGGAAATTGGACATTTTAAAGGCTTGTTACTAATATGAGTATTCAGGGGAGAGGAGAAACTTCAAATGTAACTGGCTAAAATTTATTTAAGATATGCCTAACATGGTATCTGACATATAGCAGACATTCAATATGCATTTGTCAAAAGAATGATAACCAAAACATGTCCAAATGTTTCAGGTTAAAGATTACCATTTTATTAATAGCAACTAAAACAAATAGAAAACCATTAGCAACCTGATCTCAGGTAACCAGGCGCAAAGGAGGAAATCAGATCCATACAAAAAGAAATCCATCTCTGAAGTGGATAGGCCACTTTGTGGGGGAGGGAAGAGCATCCTGGTTAATATCTGAGACCATTTGTTTTTATAGATGGAAGGAAAAAAATCGGCAACTGTTCCCAATATTTTAAATAATCTAGCCTGAATAGCTTTAAAAATCAAGATATTTATACAGTTAACCATTACTTTAAAAAAAATCATTCAGAGAAACAGCATAAAGTAATAATGAGTCTGAAGTTTCTCATTTTCTCAAAAGAAATTTACAAAATGACATTTCTTTGTTACTAGTAATGGATGTACACATCTACATATGGTGCTAGAAAAGGGGGAAATAACGCATCTCAACACACTCCCAGACGGTTCCACCTCTGACAGACACACCAGCTGAGCCATCCCCAGACAATTAATAGTCTCTTTTAAACAGAAACCTTCAAAGCTCCCACCTACAGAGAATGGTATGTTGAGAAAAATGGAAGAAGCCATTCACTCACCTGGCTGTTTTCCCTTATCCACATGGAGTCCACAGAACTAGACACATCTTTTATCAAGCACGTCACTGTGAATTCCTCCCCTTCCCTGAGAAGAAAGCTTGCTTTGGACACAGACACAAGTGGTACAGTTCTGATGGCTAAAAGAAAACACACAAAACACAGCCCTCAAATAACTGGTTGTACGATAGCATGACATCTAAAAATTTTTTTTTTACTTTATTACATTGGCGGCTTGGGATAATTAATTAGGTTTGTTTATTTATTTAGTGGAGGTACTAGGGATTGAACCCAGCACCTCGAACATGCTAAGCACGCACTCTACCCCTGAGCTCTCCCCTCTCCCCTAGCATGACATTTTAACTTACCATTTTTCCTCAGCTGTCCACAGCTCACTTAGTGGTCTTTTAAATAAGACATAAGGTAGGGTACTAACCGATCTGTATTACATGAATATCTGAAGGAATCAGCAATTAAATTATGCATCCCTCAAGTAAACTCACTCCCATCGAGTGACAAAGATAGCAATGTTGCTCTGAGATTACAACGCCCCTGAACAATGCTGTTTTGAAACAGACAGAAGCCCTGGCATAGTGAGGCAGCCTTCATCTTCACCTCACATGACCTTGATGGTTTCCTGAGGATGTGACCTACAACTAATTATATTCTTTTAGCCAAACAGGCATTTTCCCCAGGCACTGTAAAAAAATAGTATCTTACTCGTTTCTTAAAATCACAGGTTTTAAATCATCAAACTTTCCTTAATTCCAGTGAGCATCCTTTTTCAAAATCCTTAATCACTCAATCACTAAATGCCGACTGGTATTGAATTAGATGATCTCTGAAATACAAAAAAATCTAGGTATCTTCCAGCTACCAAAATATTCTACATAATGCTGCATTAGTAACAATGTCCATCGTCAGCTGGTACTTTCCTCCTTAGATTATGAATAGTTTGACAAGGCATTAAAATTAAATAGCTGAAGAGGCAGTCAATTCATAGATCAATAGTAAATCAAGGAGTGAAAATCTGTACGCTCATCTTTTTAAACAGTGTAACTAAGGCTTTCCAAAGAGTTTCTCCTGGAAGCAATTATAAAACTTCGGGATGTCCTGATGTCAGTAGGTTTGACGACTGACCGCAGGACAGTCTAAATACTCATCCATGGTAGACACACGCAGCCGAAGGTGGTCATGGACCAGTCACGTGGGACTGAGACTGTGAAATAAAGAATTCATAAGCAGCTGGCGTTATTTTGAAGCTAGGGGAACTACTCAGAGCAGCTGCGTGATCAACATACTAAGATGGACCACTGACAAGAAAGAAGACTTCTTTTAGATCAAAGGATGCTCCGACTCCCGGAGGAAAGGAGGCACGGGCCCGTACCTGCCCGGACTTTGAGGGTGAATTTCTGCGACAGCACGGACTTGCCCCCTTGGTTCGCGGAGCAGTGCAGACAAAGCCGGTGATACTCGCGCTTCACGTTTCTGATGGTGATGCCAGCCTTGGGGTCAGCGACAAACGTCAGGTCCTTGGGAAGAGGTTTCCCCTCGCACCCGGTCAGGGAGTAATGGGTCACCTCCGGGTCCGTCAGAGGACAGCGGACCAGCGTGTCGCTGTCCTCTTTCCCGTACAAGGGCAGGAAGACGAGGAAAAGCTTCTCGGGATCTACAGCATAACCAACAATGAGTGGTTGAAATGGCTGGTCACAGACACCGAAAACACACAGATCTAAAGCAGTGCCCCTCCTAACAACAATCCCTAGTGACCCCAGTGGCTGCCGGCTTTATTCCTTGCAAGCAAAAGTAGAATTTACCCTACTCATATTCACAAGTAAGAGCTAACATTAAGGAAACGTTTGCCAGGTGTCAGGCACTAAACTTGGACCGTGACACACTTGACCTCATTTAATTCTCAAAACACCCCTGTGTGGTGGACACTATCATCATCATCATTTTATAGGTGAAGAAACTAAGGTCTCAAAAACAGCAACTCTCCTCACGTGAGATGGCCCAGAAATGTCTGGCTGGAACTCAAAACCGGGTCTGATTAATGTTTTTACTTTTATTTTTTAGTGGAAGTACTGGGGATTGACCCCAGGACCTTGCACATGCTAAGCACGCACTCTACCACTGCGCTATATCCTCCCCCAAAACCGGGTCTGATTGATACCACAATTTGAGCTCTTAAAACTCCGAGAATATTTTATCATCATAGTTCCTTTTTTTCTAAGACAGGTAACACTCCAAGGAACGTGGGCAAGGAAGAACAGGCCAGCCTGGTGACACCTCACAGCTGGGGAGAGGTGTTCTCCTCTGACCCCTCCGCGTGGGCTGCTTTCCAGAGTTCCCAGTCCCCAGGATCATTCAGCTTCTGAGAAGATTCTAGAAAACTATCGAGAGGCCAACCAGTACACATAACGTGTGGGCCTCACTCTATTCATAGTCCTTGAAAGATGTTTAAATAGAACTTCTGGAAATCAAATAAATTCCTATGCACAAGTGTAAGTGAGCAGAACCCTATGGGGCCTTCCCGGGGCAGGTCCCTCCCCCATATCCTCTGCTGTGGCTCCTCTCTGAAGTACTCATATAATAGTATTTCCCACATATTTCCTGAGTTTTTCAGATGTTAAAAACCACCATCAAAGGGAAGAAACGAACTACTTGATGATCATGAGCACGTGGCCCCCAGACTTCTAGCAACCAGGGGTTGATGGTGTTGACCGCCCTGTTACCTCAACATCAACACATCAGAGAATCGTGCACGAGCTGATCACATACCTGCGACCCTCCTCCCTCACCTGGCCTTTACATATGCTTTGCTGAAACCCTTCAGGGAGTCTGGGGTTTTCTTGGGCAGAGTTTTCTTGGGCATGGGCCACCCCATCCTCCTTGCTTGGCCCTACAATAAACCTTTCTCTGCTCCAAACTCTGATGCCTCCGTTTGTTTGGCCTCATGGTGCATCAGGCACATAAACTTGCATTCAGTAACACAAGGGGACCTTATGAGTTTCAAGCCAACTGGGACCTCACATAAGCAAATACAAACCTCATTCCATAGGTAAAATATGCTGCCACCTCTACTGTGTAAAGATAATACAGATACATCATTGGGCCAACAGATTACACATAAAATGTTTTTTAATTGTCCATTTCAACACCCATGGAAATTGGGTGTTCCAGAGAAATCAATGTCATAATCAAAATATACTTCTCATTTAATTCTGACCAATTTTGAAAGAGTTCTCCAAAATGAATTATGCACCTCCCAGCCTCACTAATTTATTCTGCAAATAAATTATCTCATAATGGTTGAGCTATGGTTCGAGGCTACAATTAGTTAGTTTTCCATCTACTCTTTCTCAGTCAGTTGAGTCTGGGTCCGACAACAAAGCCCTGATTTCCTTCATTGCTGTAAGATAAATTACTGAATGCTCCAAACATCGTAATCCAGTAATAATTAAGTAGAGTTCTGAGTTACTGACGGTGACTTTCCCTATAAAGAAAATCTGTGAGCTCTGGTGATCCTGACTTGGCTAATGCGATCGTTTCCCCATTTTTCCAGATGTCTGCCCATCCTATTAATAATAAGCAGGATACTTCATTACCACCTGGAAATTACAGAGTACCTTTCTTGAATGTCAAAGAACAAACATAGTTGGCTTGACAATCAGGGACCCAGACCCAGAGGCTAGTTGTGGCTCATTAACCTGTATTTCTTTTCAGCGACCCACCCAGGGAAGAGTAATCAATAAACTAAAGAGAGGCCGAGTCCATTTCAACCTTCTTTATAGCAAATATGACAATCAATTTTATTCACCCTTGATTAACCTTGATGGAGCCAGAATTTGCACAATTCTGTCTCCCTAACAACAATTACATAAGGAAGACAGAGCAGGTGATCATGTCCAAATGCTGCAGTGAGGAACTGTGACTCTTGAGGGCGCTCTGACCAACAATCTAGGATAAATGCATTTGGTCTTCTTCTGCAATGCCATGGATGAGGCTGCAATGATGACCCCAGTCCAGGTACAAGTCCAGGGCTGGAACTGAAACGTTTTCTCCTCCTATAACCTGGGGATGTCTCTTCAGCCCTGAGTACTTCACTTTTTACATCAACAAAAAGATACTCCTCCCCCACCCCTCCCCTGACTCGCCAGGAAACCTCCTCCTGGCAAGGATATTAACAGCACAAACACCGATGAATCACTGAATTCTTCACAGGAAATGAGGTACAGAAATCCAACGATCAAATTTTCCTTTTGTTTCTAAGAGGTCACAATGTTTTAAATGAATGAACTGCCTTCTATTAAGAACCCAGGAAGGACATGGGGTACTTAGCTGACTGAGTTATTTTTTCTGGAATTTACTCCCTAAAAGTGGGTCAATTCTTTTGAAGTGTTGGTCTGTTTAGGCCTTCAGAGGCCTTGAGTTCCCTGAAGTGTTTTTACTAAGTGGGAGTATCTGGAATCTGAAGGCATTAAAATGCCGCTTTCCCAGAGGGCCTAATTTATTCTCAGGGTTTACTCACAGCACCAGGACAAATGGGCTAACCATACTGTAATCTCATTAGGAAGAGTCGCACAGCCTTGCAGACCTTCGGCTGGAGTCGTACCCAAAGTCGCTATGTATCAAAAGATCGGGGAAACTAACAAAGATTTTGCTTGACGCCCTCTAGGCCCCGCCAGTAACATTTTATCTATGATTCAGCCATATGTTCATATGTCACCCATAATTAGGGACAGGACAGAAAGTTCTCCAAGCAGATCATCACAGAAAGCCAAGCATTTACCTCTCACAAACACATAGGTGGAAGTGCTTAAGCCGCCTTTGTTGGTGCACGTGTAATTGCCCGTATTTGTGGCCTCTGCTTTCTCCATGATCCATTCCGCATGTCTATTCTCACTCAGCTGACCCAGGGTCTCAAAAGTCCATTTGACAAATCCTGGGTCTGTGCATAACAGCCTAATCTCGTCGCCAACACTGACGATTAACTCTGATTTTGCTGGATGGATGGATGGTGGAGACAGTTCCCCAGGACTCACAGATGGTTGAGACAAGCCTGCCAAGAAAAACGAAAATCGTGTTGAACATGATCTTTTTCTCTGGCGGAATAAAGCCTTTCTTCCAATATTGATTTCCATCTTCTGTGTCCTCGACAATAAAAATAGGACAAAGCTGCCCAGCTATTTATGGTGACAAGAGTTCTGTTTAAAGTTTCTTATGTTCATCTAGAAAATTAAGTTATTTTCTGCAACCCTCAATTAATCCTGAGGGTCACATTTGGTATGCAGGCCAAGATGTGCTGATGCCACGGCCTTCTCTGGGTTAAACACACATTGGGGTCAAGTTTCCACTCTGAACATGGGCCATGGCGATGATACTGACATGCCGACACCCAGCTTAGAAATAACAAAAACAAAATCTCACACTCTTATAAAAGATGACTGGCCCGTCACTCTTTTGGCAAAATATACATGACCGTGACATAGCTTGGCTTTTTCTTAAAGCTCTGTGAATTCAGTTATGTCTATGCAATCCTCCTTATATGGTGATGTTCAACAAAAGGAGATCTATGAGTTTCAAACAACAAAATGAAAATCTTATTTTAGTGATCAGGCCACATTCCCTAGCATACACTGGGTTGCAGCCTAATCATCCTAGTGTCTAGAGTGGTTTCCTACATAAGAAACTAATTTAAAGATGCAAACCTGAGACTCTGAATATGAAACCTGAGCCTTAGAAAAATTCACTGCAGCTCGTTCATTCATTCATGCATACACGCATGCATCTGTTGCACGAAGGCAAGTATCTGTTCATCCATCACTTGTGATCTGCAAAAGCATTGTGGTAGGTGCTAGGGAAGAATCCAAGTAAGTGGGACACACAGTCCTTACACACCAAAGCACTTAGAGTAAGTACACAGTGTTCAACGTCAGAATTTGGAGACATAGATACAAGATTTAGCTTTAGGCTAAAGAAGACGTAAGAGGTGGGCTGGACCTTCACAATATCAGACAAGGCAAAAGAGAAGACAGACGCGTACATAGGTATAGACCATAAACACACTCGTGCACAATGAGATACCAGAGGTCAGCTAGATTCAAGGCAATCAGTGAAAAGCTCTGGTCCCCACGTAAGCAGAAGCCACAGAATCCACAGTAGGGATTTGAGACTACAGAGGAAGACATGACGTACTGTCAGAGAGAGGGCACTTTCATGGTGATAGGTTACAGGGCCACGAAAAACACACAAGGTTGACTCACATATGACCTGGGTGAGGGGGGCTGGGGCACCAGGATAACAGAGCTTCCTGAGGGGGCTTTCAATCACTTCTGCAGGATCATAAGGGGAAAGGTTCATGTACCTGAGACTTGTGCCCCCTCCACACATACAAAGTGGGAGATATGAAGTGACGTGGGTTCTGAAGGAGGAGTAAAAGCCATCCAAGCCAGGTGGAGGAAGGGGTGGTGGGAGGCAGAGGCAGCAGGAGAAGCCATACCAGGAGCCTCTCAAGTTCAGGAAGGCGGGGATGGGGAGACAGAGGCATGGTCAGAACAGGACTGGGACGGGAGAGGCAAGAGACCTGCTCCCAGGCGCTACCTGTCAGGTTCTCACCTGACAACTTGAAATTCAGGTGGTGGAAGAGGAGAAACTTTTAACCTGTGAAGTTAAAAGATAGTATCAAATAATCAAAGGAAAGCGTTTGTGGAAAAAAGAGGAACACAATGAGTATCGATCTTGGAGAGCTCTTCCAGCTGAGAAGGTGTAGCAAAGAGTCAAGAGAGATTTTTTAAAAATGAAACCACCGGAAAGGAAGGGGAGAGGCTAAGAGGTAAGGAAGGCAACACAGCAGAAGGTTTCAAAGACAAGGCGGATGGGTCCCTGGGCAGATGCTGAGCAAGATCAAAGGGCAGGAACACAAGTCCCCAGGTTTGGTTAGAGAGACACCACAGGAAATCCAGTTTCAGTTGAGTGGGAATTTCTGTTGGCGTCAAGGTTAAAGGCTGCGAGTGTAGACCTCTCCTTGGAGAGCTGCAGCAGGAGAAAGCACAGAAATAGATCTGTAGTCAAACAAGGTTAAAAGTCAAAAAAAAAAAAAAATAGGAGGCCTGTTGACATCTAAAGGTAGGTTAAACAGAATCCGTGGAGAGGTACAGACCAAAGGGGCTCCGAGAAGGGTTCCTGCCCCTGAAGGTGTGTATAAGTGATCAGTCTCAAGTCCAGTTTGTTGTCCAGACAAACATTTCATTTGGGCACCTTTCAGCCATGGTATCAATTGTAGCTCCGTGATGTCACGCCAAGTCCACCCCCAGATCAGAAGATGCTCAGCAGCCCTGATTTACAGACGATTAACAATGAGGTCAGTTATAATAGTCAAATGTTACTAAGCACCAACAACATGAGAAGTGCTACATATGAGACTGTGCCCGCTAGGCCCAGCTTCTAAAAGGAGGAGCCAGAATATGGAAACAACATGGCTGGGATCATTCTTAAAGGCATACAAAGTATTAAGTAATGAAACTGGGCACAGTGGTAAATGGAGATGCTATTATTTCAATAACTTATCCGCTTTAAAAAAAAAAGGAGTTGTTCCATGTCAATACGAGCGATGCTAATAGTTAATTCTATCCAAAAATTCTCAAAGAATTTATATTGCAATATATTTCAATCAATTCAATCTTCTCAAGAGTGGATCTTAAGGGCAATGTAGCTACTACAATCTGGTTAAATAAATTACAATCTGGTTGAATAAATATTACTAACTTCTAGAGACCTGCCACCCCAATGTAGGCAAGGCCTAGCTGTGTGACCTAAGGCAGGCCACTTGACCTCTCTGTGCCCAAGTTTCCACATTTGGAAAATGATGATAGATCCCCATGACTCATTTCACAGAGTTCTTATGGGAATCAAATGCGATAAATACGTGAAAGAAGCTTAACACAGGACTGGGCAGTTTATAATAAAAGCTAGCTATTACAGTTAAGCAGTAAAGCATCTTAGATAAGAATGTGGCTCTTGAGATAGGACTGTCTGGATCTGCATCCCAGCTCTGCCACTTAACTAAGTGTGTAGCCCTTAGGCAAGTTACTAACCAACTCAGCCTCGGTTTCCTCATCTGTAAAGTAGGGACAGTAACAGCACCTATTTCATAAGGCAGTTATGTCAAGTACTCAGAACTGTGCTCAAGCACACAGTAAACACAGTAAGTACAAGACACAATTACTCTAAAAACAGAATCTCTTATCTTCCCTCCAATCAGTCCTGAGTTACTCACTTCCTATGGATGCAAATGGTTCCATCATTTCCCAAACAGATTTCTGCCTGACTTCTCCCTCCTTGGCAGCAAATCATAGCAATCTTTCCTCAGAGCCTTCGCCACACATCCTCGTGTGACTTTCCACTCCTGCCGCCCCACCCTAGACTAGCCATATAACAATGTCACAGAGAGAACATCCTCTCTAAAAGATCTCCGTGCCTCCAGTCTCTGCACACGCCCCTCCCAAGTGATCCTCCCTAATAAGCCTCAGATCCATCATTCAAAAGTACCATCTTTTCAACAATCTCACTCCCAGCCTCAAAAACCCGACTGACATCATGTACATTACCAAGCACATTCACAGGATTACTTTCCAGCTGTCTCCTCTGGATCCAACCAGCCTCTCCAATCAGACAGAACCTTAGGTCAAGGATTCTGCAAATATTCTTCACTCCTTACTATGCCCATCTCTCTGCCCGTGTCCCCAGGACACAGCTACTTCACCAATACATCTTGTCGCCACGTGGAAAGCCCAGTCCTCATGGATGTCGTTGCCTAACCACCCTAGGTCATGATTACCTGTCCCCACTAAATCCCTCCAACATGCTCAGCCCCATCACCCATTTGGCTTCTACTGATGCACCATGCTGGTCTACATCTAGACCCTACCCCCCTGCTTACTGCAAGGTCTTAGGACCCTCAGAGTAAGGATCATTGTACTCACATAGTCATCAAAAGACTCCCTTCAATCCCTGAACATATAAAAGATTGAAGGAAGGACAGCTTCCTAAACACCCAAGCCCTGAAAGAGATGCCAATAGTCCATTGACCTATCCCCCAAAGAGGACAAATGTCCACTCTGTGGCTCCACTAAAATAAGGAAGGTTTAATTCATCCATTAAAACTACTATGGATACCGCCAAACAAGGCACCTCCAAATTGGAGATCACTAGTTAAGCTTTACTCCTAGAGTTTTAAAAAATAATACATTTTTTAAAATAATCGCCACCAGAAGCGTTCAGGGTTCTATTTTCAAAATAAACTATGTACAAGTTCAACCCTCAAACTCACACTACAAAATGAAATAGAGCTTATATCAAGAGTGGGACTGTAGATATGATTCTTTTTTTCCAAACTCTCTTGAATGTTGTTATAATGTTCTCACAATAAAAAGAAGTCTAGAGATTCATGTTAAAAGATGTATTATGTGTATGTGTGTATGTGTATATATACCTTTATTATAGTTAAAAATCAAGACCAATAAGTTATTCCAACTGAGATTTGAAATTGCTCTGGGATCACACATTTTGAAATACGTCTGGTACATAGCAAGTTCTCAACAAATGTTTGCTGAATTGGGTTTTATCTATATCAGGACCCTCTGCATTAGAAAATGTACTTCCCTTAATTATGTTTGGCTAATAAAAATACTAAGTTATTTTCTGTCCCCTGAACACATGTTAATTAATGAGCACCCCATCACCACCAAAATGATAAAAGGCAAAACCCATCATTCTGGGGACCAAGTGATAGTGAATGATGGCTTGCTCTGGGCTAGGAACTCAAGGACCTATTCAGCAAATATTTCCCATGTATCTTGCTAAGTGCTGAACCCAGGAGACAGTCCTTGCTCTCAAGGAGCATAAACAAGAGAGTAAAGGGGAACTTATGAACAGTTGACAATGCAAGATTTTAACAAGAGCTCAAGATAAATACCAACATATGCTCTGTAACCTCTTTAACTGGTATAAAACTCAACCATACTCAGTTGAAACAGATACTTGTACACCAACATTCATAGCTGCATTATTCGCAATAGCCAAAAGGTGCAAAAGGTGGAAATAACCCAACTGTGCATCAACAGATAAATGGATAAACAAAATGTGGAATAAACATACAACAGAATATTATTCAGTCATAAAAAGGAATGAAATTCTGACATAGGCTACAATAAAATGGATGAACTTTGAAAACATTAAGCTAAGTGAAATAAGCCAGACACAAAAGGATAAATACTGTATGGTTCCACATATATGAAGTACCAAGAAGAGGCAAATCCATGGAGACAGAAAGTAGGATAGAGGCAGAGGTTACCAACGGCTAAGGAGAGGAGGAAATGGAGAGTTACTGTCTAATGGGTACAGGGTTTCTGCTTGGGATGATTTAAAAAAAAAAAAAGTCCTAGAAATGGATATGGTGATGATTACACAACATTGTGAATGTACTTAATGGCACTGAATTAGACACTTAAAAATGGTACATTTTAAA
Source organism: Camelus bactrianus (assembly GCF_048773025.1). Lineage (NCBI taxonomy): Eukaryota > Metazoa > Chordata > Mammalia > Artiodactyla > Camelidae > Camelus > Camelus bactrianus. Next base: position 99,016,617 of record NC_133540.1, read on the forward strand.
CTGTGTATATTTTACCACAATTAAAAAAAAACTAAAATTAAAAAAAAAATCAACAATTCTTCAAGGCCCAGGTGTTTTCAGCCACCTCAGCTCTTTCTGTTAGCCCCTCACGTTTATCTTAAATTACATCATTTAAAAATTAGCAGTTATTATTTTTATTTGTTCCACATAGTGGTGTTTGCAGGCATCAACAGCATCTTTCTTCCCAGCTCTCTATTACAGTATACAAAGTAGGCGTTCATAACAGAAGCTCTTTTAATCCTCTGGGCTGAATAACCTAGAAGTTTTAACCACACTGACTATTGGCCAAGAGACCCCGATGCTCAAGGCTACTAGTTCTTCTCCCACACATCTTTGCTTTTCTTCTCACACTATCTGAGTCCTTTGGTTTTATTCTCAAACCTGTTTATGGAAGTTGAACTTGATATTGTATTATAGATAAATTAAGTACAAGTTATGAAAATTGATTAAATGTGAGTGTGTGTATGTGTTGGGGGAGAGCTGTTAATTCTCCGATAACCAAGCAACCCACTTCATAAGTGTAGCTTAGTGGCTCAACCAAAAAAAAGACTATAGGTACTTCCAATTAAATGTGGGTTAAACACTGGAAGATTGGGGGAGGGCCTCCAATTCATTTACACAGGGGGATTCTGCATCCGACTGTCTCAGAAGCACTACGTTTAAGGAAACTGAAATTAAAAATTGCAGACCTTGCGTTGTGGGTGTGGTTTATGGTGAGGGCAGCAGCTCAGACTCCCTGAGAACTCCCATCAGTCAACCCAAACTCAAAGAAAAAAGATTCTGCTTCTCCATCCAAAAGAAAAAAAAAAAGCTATCCACCTTTCTTCTTCTAAGCAAAAGTAAACCATTCAAGGTAGACCTGTATTTTTTGTGATCTGAGTCTAGACTGGGCTTCTACAGTAGAAGGTTCTTAATGATCTGTGTAAATGGGGGTGACTTTCTTGAGCATGGAGTGTGCCCCAATCACCTTTGGTAATGGTTGGACCATGTCAACTGTTACTTCAATCTTGAGTCTCAACTGTCCTCCTCAACTTGTTACATCTTTCTCAAATGTCTAAAGGTGCAAAGACTGGATTTATAGCTGGGGTTAGAAGTAAGGAGTCATTTCAAAACCTTCTCCTCTTTGGAAACAGATATAAGGAACCAGGCAAAATGGTGGGGAAGAAAACCCACGCAGAGAGACTTACTCTGGTTTTGGGGAAGTGGAGCTGTGACTAAGGCAAAACTCAAAGCTCCATTGTTGTTCAACTACTCTTTGGTTCACATACTCTTCCACCGCAATTTGTAATAAAAAAGCTAATGGTTTGTACATCCTACTGTTTCTGACATACTTCTACATTCCCATAGGAATAAACTAGATAAAAATCAAAACGGAAGGATCCTAGTAATTGGCCCCAACACCCATGAGGCTTTAAAAACAAGTAGATGATACTGGAAATAGAATAAAGCCGGGGGAGAGGGGTATGAGCTCAGTGAAAACCACACGAGTCCTAAAAAATGCTCTTGCCCAGTAGCAGGGAGAGAGTGAATCCACTGCGAAGGAAGCCGTGCCACAGAGGGTCCCAGCATGGCCCCCATTCCACTGCAGTGAGGACACGCCAGCAGAACCATTAAGAAGTCTTCTATTTCAACATGCGTCTGCTGCATAATTATGACTATGGTAGTGAGCTAGGTGCTGACGGGGAACTCAGCCCTGTGTAGGAGACGAATCCAATGTACATGAAATAAAAGTACTGAAAGGGGACAAGCATGTCCCAAGACTCAAAAGAGGCAGCTATTATTCTGCCCAAAAGGATGATGAAAAGCTCCAGGGGGAGGGGCCGTAAGAGGTGAGTCAAGACTGTGTGTGTTTGCATGTGTCTCTGTTTGTAAGTGTATTTGAGCAAAAGTGCATCCTATGAGGACCCCATCCCACCCACAAGCAAACTGTGAGCTCTCAGACTCCAAAGCAAGGCCTGGACCCATCTCTAGCCTTAAAGGATCGCAGGGCACCAAGAATACACGATGTGCTGGGAGAAGGAATGACGACATACGGGAGATGCAGGGGTGCAGGACAGGGGAAGACAATTTGGGACATCATCCTACAGAGCGGTGCTTTTCTGATCTAGGATGTTTGCTAACTGTCTCCTTGAAGGTCAATTTCACTCAGTGGCAAACAAGTGTAAACATTCTTTTATAGTATATTACGTATCATAAAATAGAAAGAAAGAAAATTTTTCAGGGGAAAAAAAAACCACGAGTTTTCAAAGAAGTTAAACTGCCTCACAACTACATACTCCCAAACACCACCATCCAAATCCCTACTGCCTTCAACTTTTAAAAGCACCTCCACGGACAAGTTTGAGAACAGTCTTAAATGGGTCACATGAATTTCAATTCACAAATCTATTTCCGAAGGATTTTCTGGGTAAAAGAAAAGCTCAGCTGTATCTTTAATCTTGTAATATATAGATTTAAAGTACTCAAATGGGTAGAACTCATTGTTAAAATCCATTTGGGTTTGACAGGAGGTAAATAACAAGTAATTGGGACAATCTCCTCACTACCCTTTAAGTCTCTCATCACAATACTCCTATGTTCAAGGCCTGAAAAGGTAAGTCCTTGACACAATGCAAATTTGTACTTAGCTTTTAAAAATAAACGAAATTTTCTCTCTGCATGCCAGGTCTTTGTACTACATTAGGTCCAGGATATTTAGTGATTAGACACAATCTGTTTCAATATTCAAGACAATAGATGGTTTCAAGCAATAGCCAGAGACCATCGTAAAATGATCAGCCATTTGAAAGTCAGTTTAAAATCACAAAATAACAAAGACTTCCTGTAGCACAGCTTTTTTTTTGTTTTTTTTTTACAGCAGCTCCTTAAGTATATTTCAACATTGGTCTAAAGATTATGAACTAATTGACAGAAGGGACTGAAGGACAGAGGAAGAAAAGCGGGCGTGTTAGTCATTAGTGGCAAAGAGAGACGGCTCAGTAACAAAGCAAGCACTTCTGAAACATGTCTTCATTGATGAAATGGTAATTGGGCTCCTACCATTTGGCCTGGGTGGGGCTGGGGACCAGGAATCCAGAGCAGCCCAGTGGGGAAGATGGACTCACACAGATAATTACCGTACAATGAAGTAGGCACAGGCAAATAGGACAACAGAGCAGGTGGGCAAGAGTAGGGGTCAGAAAGGATTCCCAGAGCTCAAATTAAAAGATGTGTGTGACCTGGCCAGGCTGCAGGCAGAGAAGATCTAGCAGGTGGGGGACCACAAGAGCAAATGTCACACAAATAGCAAGGCGCGTCCTTAGAGGTGGTACCATCAGAATCATCACGGCATCGAGGTGTGAGGCTAGAGACCCAGTAGGGCTTCCTTTGTCAGGGTGAAGAGGTGAGGCTGCCCTGATGGGGAGTTATGGGTGTATGTTTCCTGGGGTGGGGGGGGAACCCCAACAGGAGCAGTGAAGGACTAGTGACCAGGACAGGTAGGAGACAACTAAATTCAGACCAGAGCTGATAAGAGCATAAGACAGAGGTGTGGGGATGGACAGAAGGGATGGGTGTTTACTAGCTGAGGACAGGGCCTTGGAATGGGTTGGATCTGGGCAGTGAGGAAGCAAGAAAAAAGAGAGAAAACACCACTATTTTTGGCTGAGGTGATGGGAAGATGGGGTGCCAACAGACTGGAAGGGGGAAAACTGATTTAGGGGCATTTGAACCAGCAGCTGGCAGCTGAAAGTTCTTGCAAATCGAGGTAGGGAGGTGGATCGGGGCCACAGACATACTCACCAGCACACAAGGGGTGTTTGTCGGGGTGGTAGCCAGGGGTGTCCATGAAATCATCCAGGGAGGGAGTGCAGACTACAAAGAATACAGGGGCTGAGGAGGAAATGACAAGGCCCAAGGTGGCTGGAGTAGGGCAGAGATGGCCATGACTCGACTGCTAAGGGAGAATCAGCAAATTCCAGATTAGATGGTGCAGAGGGACTTCTAGGTGGATGCTAGGATCTCAGAGGACATGGCAGCAGGCAAGGGAGCAGAAAAGGGCAGAGAACCAGTCCCAAAGACTTCAGCACACAGGATTGGTCACTGACGGCAGCGAAGAGGGATGGAGACTCGTGGAACTTACATCCCTCATTCGCCACCCTGGCTGCACGCTGGAAACCCTGACATCCCAGCCCGACCCTTCACTAGTCCCACCAGAATCTCTGGCAGTACCACAGTTGTGGGATGTGGGAGGACAGGAGCTTTGACTTCATGTGCTGTTGGGGGACAGCGACCTGAGGACCAGTCAAGGGGAGGAAGACGAGGGGGAGAAGGGTAGGGAGGAGAGGGAAAGGAGGAGAAGGGAGGACTCTTGAAGTCAGTGAGCAGGGGAGGCAGTGGCTAAGGGTGAAGTGGAAGAGACACGGAAGCTCCCAGAGGGCTCACATGAAAAGTTGGGGGGTGAGTATGCACAGAAGCAGGCGGGCGGGGAGAACAAGAAGGAAGGAGTGGGAGGCAGGAACAGAGAGGGGTGACTAGCAGGGAAGGCCACTAAGCACTGCTGGAGGCACTAGGCTGTCACTGCCTGACCTCAAGGGCTGATGAATGCGGCCATCAGGTGCATGAGCCCATCTGGGGTAGAAGGCACCAAAGGCAGGGTGAAAACCCTATTTTTAAGCCCCTCTTTCTTTGGACCTGCTCTTTTTAGGAAAATAACCATGGCACAAAGGAGCTGTGATACCACATGTGGGTCCCACAGTCCCACAAGTATCTGAAGCTCCCTGGTGCTAGAAAGAGATGTACCAGCACAAACTGGTGTGGCCCTTCACTGGGGAGGCAGGGTCAGGCCACGCCATCCCATTCTCACCTCCTCATCAGCTCACTCTTCTGTGGGCTTCCAGCCTGGGTGGATTCACCTGTGGTTTGGGCCCTTCCTGCCTCAGCTCCTGAAAGCGGTTTCCTCCCAGGGGCCAGGTCAGCCCCTCTACTTTCTGCCTTAACCACATGGCCAAACCCAGCACTAATAAATCACGTGTGTTGATCATAGCTTTCCTGTAGCATTTGCATTTTCCACTTTCCTGACGGTTATTGTGATCCTCGGACAAATCATGCAGGCTTCGTCCTCCACTATAAAGCAAGAGCATCCCACGCAGATTCCTTCAAAACTGCCCAACTGGGAGCTTCCCTGCACTTGAACCCTCAACTCCCCTCTTTCCATCAGTTCACTCACAAGCATGCCATCTGGTGGCAAGAGAAGTGCCCTCGGGCTGCTTTTGCTTTCTGAAAAGCACACCCAAGATCAAGGGGATGTTAGATGTTCTGCAGACTTCTAAGGAAACTTACTAAGGGGACTCAGCAGCAAGGAGCCAAGTCTCCAATAAACGCCTTTGCAAGGACATCTGTCAAAGCTTTTCTCAGGTTGGAGGTAATGAGCAAAATTATTGTTTGGTGTCTGTTAAGATATTTACTATTTGTACATTTTAGATAAAGTGTGTAACTGCATATTTTTGCTCTGAAGCAGTTGGTGAAGGATGTAAAGGAAAAAATGTAATGGTGGGGACACAGAGAAATTCTGGATTCTACATTTTGAGCAAGTCCCTTAGGTTTTAGGCCTGTTTCCTCTTCTGAAAAAGTAAAAAGAAGCCATCAAAAGCTCTAAGGTTCTAGAATCTGTCATCAAGTACTTAGGCCATAAAAGGGTCAAAATAAGTAACGCTTTATAAAGATCCAGTGGCTGGACATAAAAGGTACTCAACTCTTTGTGCCAAAAATGAATAGCACTAATTCTCTTATGATATAACTTTTTTCTTTTTTTTCATTTTTCACTTCTTATATTCTTTTTCTTCATTTCTTATATTCTTAATTGTATAGTCAGTTTACACTGTTGTGTTGATTTCTGGTGCACAGCATCATGTTTCAGTCATACATATACACACATATATTCCTTTTCATATTCTTTTTCATTATAGGTTACTACAAGATATTGAATACAGTTCCCTGTGCTATACAGTAGGATCTTGTTGTTTATCTATTTTATATACAGTAGTTACTTACTTTGTTTTTAAACTTCCATTTAAAAACAGAATTAGACTAAGGGCCTAAACATAAAATCTGATCCCTGGCTCTTACGTCTTATAAAGTGAGTAAGTAACAAGTGTGAAGATGCAGGTATCACCTATTCAACACTGAAAGAAGGATCCTTTTCAGCTTATTATTCTGCAAAACTTCTAGATACGCATACATCCCCAAGCAGCAAAGGCTTTCCTAGGGCTACTTAATACATTTCCTACTCACTCATCCTAAGAAAAATACAACCCAGTGTTTGAGGAAGCAGGACTTCCCCTTTTGATCTCAGACAAAGATATGTAGGGCCATTATGAAGTGGGTCTTTGAGGAGTCAGATAAGGTCTGGATGTGACAGCACAATGTATTAGGATTCATCCCTGCAGCAGAAAAGAGGAACTTCCTCATTTCCAGTAGGTTTTTCCCAAAGCCCAGCACAACTCCTGTTGTAAATATGTTGATTTCCATGTTTTGAGTTCTGGAAAGCACTTACTAAGAAGCAGGTAACAAGCAGAGGGTCTCAATCCAATTATCACCCAGGCAAGATCTGCACTGTTGGTGAGGTTGGGGGGTAGGGGAGGGGGTAGCTCTTGACTTCTTTCAACATTAACTTCCTTGACTTAAACAACAACTAAAGAATAAAGTGAAAAGGAACAGGGGAAGAAGACCGTGGAGAAGGTCAGCCACACTCGTCGAAGACCAGCTTCACCTCAGACCTACTGAGCTCGAAGCCTCGGTGGGTCTCACCTCCAAGCAGGCCCTCCTGGCTGCAAGGCTCAACAGAAATTCTGCAGGAGCTGGTCGGGCGCAAACTGCCTGCAGGTTAGCATTGTCCTGGACATATGTGGTGGAGTGTGGGCAACGAGCGCTCCAACTGGACTCATCACCATGCCATTTCCTCCAAGCAGGAAACTGAGAATTCTGCAAAATGCCAATTCCTAGGCTCAGGAGGGGACATAAGGTGGTGTTACTGGCAAATGAAACCTTCAAGAAATAAAATGATGTGACACCCTTAAGCTCCAGTACTAATTCTATATATCTCATTCTAATGACATCAGGTGTGGTACCATTAAGCAAGGGTGAGGAGGGGAGGGTAGAGCTCAGTGGTAGAGCACATGCTTAGCAAGCACGAGATCCTGGGTTCAATCCCCAGTATCTCTATTAAAATAAACAAACATAATTACCGTCCCCCAAATAAAAACAAAACAAAACAAAAAGGTAAAGGATTGTCTGGCAACATCGACAGTCACGAACATAAATATATGCCAACTAGGGCATTTAAGAAACATTTTTTTTGGTGGTAAAATAGGCATAACACAGAATCTACCATTTCAGGCATTTTCAGTTTCACAATTAAGTGGCAATAAGTATTCACAATGTTGTGCAACAGTCACCACTGTCCATCTCCAGAACATTTCATCATCCCAAAGTGAAACTCCGCACCTACTCAGGAATAACTCCCCATTCCACCTGCACCCCTGATAGCAACTGCTCCACTTTCTGCCTCTATGAATCTGACTACTCCAGGGACCTCACATAAGTGGAACCACACAACATGCGTCCTTCTGTGTCTCATTTATTTAACTCAGCATACTGTCTCCAAAGTTCATCTAAGTTGCAGCATGTGTCAGAATTTCCTTTTTAAGGCTAAATAACACTCCACTGTATGTATATATCACATTTTCTTTTATCCATTTATCCTGACCTTTGGGTTGTTTTCCTGAGGCACTTTTTAAACACTGCCTTCAAATGTGATCTGCATTTTTGAAAGGCTTCTCTGATTTACTAGCTCTGAAAAATGCTCGGAATAATACTTGGCTTAAATAGATATTTAAGCTAATTTTCACCATAATGGGCAAACCAATACATTGTCTAGTGATTATACACTATGAATTTTTTAATAGACCTGTCAGAAAAGGGAAATCACACCTTCCCCTCTATCCCATACCCAGAGTGGGCAGAATGTTTTTCCCTCTATTTCCACTTTCAAAATGAAGTTTTATAGCCACAGGGCTGGTTTAAAACAAAGGAAGTAAAAATAAAAGCATTCATTTTTTAAAAAATGAATTTTATCTGAATTAGTTGCCAGAGAAAAAGGTTACCAGCATTGTCGACTGTCTTGCAGAGAGACTTGAATTAGCAGGGGCCAAACAGTTTAGCTGCAGCCCTGGATAACAAATTGGGGCAAATCCCCAACCTCCCCTTTTTTTTCACCGAACAGGTAGAAACATACAGGGAGACTCTTTATATTGGCTATATTATCTTGCCATGGAAGAGGTTCTGTTTGTCAGGTGCTAGACAGAGCCAAGTTCCAGGAAGGCAGGGGGTGGGTTTTAAGGTCCAAGTTGAATTTCAAGGAATGGGACTAGGGCTGAGGGCAGAAGTGAGCACGTGTCCCTCCTGAAGCCAGGCCCCACCCTAGAGGCACGGGGCAGTGGGGGAGACCACATGGGTGGGGGGCAGAAGGAGGAACTCAGTCTGGGTGGCCTCAATATTCTCCTCAAACCCAAGGCTGAGACTCACGTGGCTTTTCGGGGGCATGTTAGCAACTTCTCAAATAGGTCAGAATGGTATGTATATACATGGACAAAGTAAATGTGGCAAAATGTTAATAATCAGAGAGTCTAGGTGAAGGGTATCCTGGAGTTCTTTGTATTAATCTTGCAACTTTTGTAACATTATTCAGCAATCTTTCAAAGTTTAGAAACCAGCTCAGAGACTGTAGATGATGGTGCTTCTCTGAGCTTGGATGAGCAAGGGAAAAAACAAGAATATAGAAAAAGGTGTGGGTTTTGGAGATTCCAAGCTGAGTCCCCTGACCTCTCCAAGCCTCAGTTTTGACATCTATAAATTGGGGGTGAGATACATCAGGATCCTTACATTATCTCTAAATCCCATACCTACCTTGCACTCAATAAATGGTCACAAGAGAGAAATAGTGTTTATGTCGTTTGTTCTACAACTTTCTGCATTGATTACGTTCACTTAATCTAACAGGAGTTTACAATAGGTGTAAGAGAGTATGCGGAGCCCCAAATGTAAAACAAACACAACAATCCATCTGGCAAACAGTCAGCAGATCAGTTCCTCTATCAAGAAAGATTGCCACAAGCCACTCTAGATCCTAAAACCTCCATCCTTAAAAAGAATTTGAGCCCTAGTTCTCAATATACGTATTTTTATAAATTACACCCATGTGTGCTATTTGCCAACGCTTCCACTAATTATCAGCAAGGCTGATTTAGCTTCTGATTTGAGGCAAATGCCCCCACTTTGAAGCTGCCACCTCTGGGAGGTAATTCCCATGCTGTCACCTTCCAGAATAGGAATGAAAACCCCTAGCTTTATCCAGGCCAAGACAAACTGACCAAAATTTGTGCATCTCTGTTCTATCAAACAGATCTGAAAGTGGGTGGGGAGCAAGAGGGTGCCCCAACATTAACTGTGAACAGAGCAGACACGTCTTCCCAGAAGCCCTGAGGGGACGAGCCACAACAGTCAGTTCCCTGGAAACTTCCCAGGTGCCACCTCTACCACTCGGGCTGCTGGTTTCTGGCCCGTATATTACGAACATCTTCAAGGTCAGTGGATTTCTCTCCTTTCGCAAATCCCTGGAAGCATCATACTCAAGATTATTTTTCTTGGCTGTCCCACAGGTCAGACCCCCAACGAAAACCAAATTATGAGATTCTGCTGCCGCGGTGCAAGGGACTCGCCTTTCCAGGAGGATTAGATGGTGGTGACAACCGCTCCTGAAAATAAAACTCATCAGGTGACACCTCCATGGAACTGCATATATTATCCAGCCCACGTGTCCTAGGAACAAAGATGGGGGGTTCCTCCCACACCATTCATTCATTTATCTAAAATTTTTTCTTGAATGTTTGCCAGGTGCTGGGCCCTGGGGCAGCAGTGAACAAAGCAGGGTCTCTCCCCCTCCTCGAATGTGTATTTAGCTCCACCGGTGAGCAATAAACCAATAATTATACAATTATATAATTACAATGTGAAGAGTGTGCAGAAGTACACTGTACAGGGAGAGCTGGCCTGACCTTCGCTGGGGGGTCAAAAAGGACTACAAAGGAAACATGCGAGCTGGGATCTGAACGCACTGAGACCAGGGAGAAATACAGTGTGCCCGGCAGCAGGCAGAGTGGCTCCTGCAGCTTGAAGGAGCAAGGACACCTTGAAAGAGTGAGGAAAGCACAGAAAGCAAAGGATGTGGCAGGCACCATGTGCAAAATGGAGATCAAGAAGAGACCCCTGGAGGCCTTAGCTGGGCTCTACATGGACAGACTTTATTCCGAGAGCACTGGGAAGTCTCCAGGTTTTAATCAGAGAGGTACCTGATCATATTTGTCCTTTTAAATACCACCTGGAGGGGCCTTCCTGTCCCCTCTCCACCCCATCCTCCACCCCTCGCCATGTGCATGTTTTCCAATGGCCCTTGCAGCCTCTACCGAGGCACTGTCCCACGCACTGCGATTGTCTGTTTTCCAGTCTGGACCAACCAAAGCCTCTATCTTTTTAATGCAACAGAAAGAGAACTGAGAATTGCACCCTCATCTGACATGCAAAAGGCCACCCAAGCTTTAACTTTTTAATGACCACAGCCCAATGCTGTGAACAAGCCCAGTAATGTTTACACCCTAGACCAGTCGTTCTCAAACTTGAGCCTGTACCAGAATCACCCGGATGGCTTGGGAAAAGGGACCGCAGGGCCCTGCTCCTAGGCTCCAATTTCAGCAGTTCTGGGATGGGAAGGGAGAGTCTGCCCTTCAGACAAGTCCCAGGCGATGCTGCAGCTGCAGGTCCAGGACCACACTTGGAGGACCAGTTATCCCCTCCCCCACAAGACAGTCAGCTACCAGGGGCAACCCGTGGCATTAATGCAGCAAAAAATTTTTTTTTACCAGAATCTGTATCTTGGAACTCAAAGCAAACCTGCAAAAACAGATTTTCTTGAGTGAGCAGATCTGCCTGGCTTTTACACCTAGAAATCGGCCTCGCACTGGGTCCCCCTGACAAGCCTTGGCAGCCACTCGGGCACAGATTTCTCGAATCCCCCAGCTTTAGAAGTGGGAAATGTGGCAGAATTCACCAGTCACAGCTACAGGACTCCGGAATAGTGACACTGGGTGGCAAACACAACTTCTGCAGCACATGAGACCTCAATCTGGTGCACAGTACCCGAGTGCCCAGAGCCCAGGTCCGCAGCCCAGGCTAACCCTGGGTTCCCCTTTGCAGTGGGTGAGAAACAGGGAAAAGAGCACAGGCTTCTCCTTAGACTGTGTGCAGGACACACAGTCCTACCCAATTCCAATGCCAGGCGCTTCCTGGTGAGTCGTCAGATACCAGTCACCAATTTTCTAAATTGCTAATCAGATAATTGCTGTAATAGTTAATTTTGCAGCCATTCTACATCTGAATAAACAAAATAAAAAATAATTAGACCAAAACAATCACATTGGTCTAAAAGCACACTAATGGACAAAATTAGTTTATTCAAATTTGTTGCGACATTCATCAAAACACTTGGCTGGTCAATTTGCTTAATGAGTGTTGACTTTTCCCTTAATTTTTCTTGGGTGACGTTCACTTAGAACAATACATTAAGCTTGCTACCCGCTTGCAAAGAATTCTTAATGACCAAACCCGTTTCTGAAATGATTTCTTCCTCAATCTCTTCATAGAAAATAAGAGGAAATGTCTGAAAACGACCTTGCTCTATTCGCCAGAATTAAAAAAAAAAGTTTCCAATATGCCTACTGAGAAAGTTTTACTTCTTTACATGACTTTGGAATAATGGCTATCCCTAAATGCAGGAGGGAAAAGGGGCCAATTCTAAAATTGCAACCTTTTAGTATATAATTTAAATCGATGGCCAATTGGAGGAAACTCAAGTTGGAGGAAGGAAATTTAGTATTTTTGGAAATCTAAATTAATATTATGTCAAGTCCTGGCAGCATTTTTTTTTCAAATGACTATAATTAGAGATATGCAAATTCTTCACTGGGGGAAAAAAGCTGAAAGAGAAAAATGCACCTAATTAAGTAATGATTTTATCTTTATTAGATGGTATTGAAAGTGTAAATGTGGTTTAACACTTTTAAAACTATAAAATAGCAGTATCTCCTTCAGAACTCAAGGAATATCACACCAGACAAACAATGGCAAAGTCTGTCATTTTATACATTTTCCTTAGAAACAACAGCTCGAATATGGGCTTCCTGGTACTTGGATGATTCCAACCATTACATGTTGTCATAAACAATAAGCTTGGAATATGGCTTAGGGCCATAAATTGACCATTTTTCAGATAGTTACAACCACTAACTTCTCTCTACAATACCTTTTTAATAACTTATTTTGGAAGAAAATTATTTTTTAAAGGCAGCTACTAGTGATTTAATGTTTCAAGACTTTGCTACTTTGGTCCTGATTTGGTAGACCCAAAAGCTACAAATTTTGTCAAAAAGTGCATATAGATTCTGGCAAGACGGTGGTGACAACATAATTATCAGATCTCCCCAACCCACCCCAATGATAAAAACAGACAAATAGAACAGAACCAAAAGCCCACAGATGACATCTACAGCAAGCCCACATGCTAAGGTTTCCCCGTGAGCCCTGTGTATGAGAAGGTGGGGACAAACTCCTAACAGCTTGAAGAACTGTTCTTAGGTACACACTGGAAATCTCAAGGGCCACTCTGAGGACACCCACAGAAGCTGGCAGAGGGCCCTGCAGGTTCCACTTTACTAGGAAATGCAGAGGGGATTTGTACCCATGTATTTCTGATGTCCTGGTATGTTTGGGGGTGGGGGAGGTCTGATCCCTGTGAACTAACAAACTAGGTCATAGCCCCATACTGAGGAGAAATTGCTGAGGATGAATCTATGACGAGGAAGATGGGGCAAAAGAAAGGAAAGGTTCAGATGGGTAAGGGGTGGGAACAGGGACCCAAAAAAAAGTAAGATCTTAAGATGTAGAAAATAAGAGTCCAATTTTTTTTTTTTTTACCACTTCGTGGAGACAATGTAAGTGGGTACTCTCTACAGAGCCATGAAGCTAGAAAGGCTATAATGGCCCTACTAAGAGTATAGGAAGACTCAGAGTGAACAACAGAAAAGAATTGCAGTGAATTCCAAATATTTTATTTAAAGAAAAAGTAAGGAACTGAATGATATCCCTAATACAGACAATAAAATTATGCCAGAAAAACACAAAACAAATGAGAACTATAACCTAATATTTCAAAAATGAGCTAAAAGAAATGTATAAAAGAAGCTAGAAAGAATGGCCTAAATCAGAACTTTTAAAATTCAGAAATGAGCTAAATAGAGAAAAGGAAGATTTGAAAATGGAGATAAAGAACTAAGAAAAGGAAAAAAAAATCAGAAATAAAGGGTAAATAAAAAGAACACAGGAGCAAATAAAATGAATAATGCCTTAAAAGAGGTAGAAGATGGAAAGGAAGAAAAATTTTAAATTCAAACAAATGATGAAGATATGAAAAGGACTGAGAGAAAGTGATGGAAACAGAAGGTAGGCAAAGAAGATCTAACATACACATAATGGGAGTTCCAAAAGCCAAGAAGAAATTATAGTCGGCCCTCTGTGTCTGCAGGTTCTACATCCACAATACAGAGTGCCAGCTGTACTGTGCTGTTTTATGTAAGGAATTTGAGCATCCAAGATTTGGGGAGCTGTAGGGGTCCTAGACCCAATCACTTGCAGATACCCAGGGACACTGTACCTATTAGAGTGGCACATCATATCCCTAAAAAAACCAGCCCAGAGCAGCCAATGCTATAGAACTACAGGACTTTAAAAAAATGAAGGTAAAAAAGCCCTTTGGATATCTAGGCAAACATACCAAGTTAAACATGAGGGGGAAAAAAGCAGATTGCCAGCAGACTTTGACAACACTTCATAGCAAAATACAACACAGTTAAAAATTAAAGATCCTTGAGCAAAGAAAAAATGGGCCAAGGACTTGTATCAGCCAACCTGACTTTTAAGTACACAGGCAAAGGCTATAGACAAGCTGCTGTGAACATATAATTCAGGAAATACTTCCCTTGAGTGCTTCCTGAGGTGTCTATTAGAAGATGAGCTTCAGAAAGACAAAATGTCAGGAAAGACAGGACATAAGGACTAGTGGCTAGCATTAAACACTTATTTCCCTATGGAACTAAGACTAAATGGTAACAAAGCAGAGCATGTGATTGCTGTATCTTCTGATAAAGCAATTTTGGTACAGCTATCAGAACAATTAGAGGAGGGAGGAACGTCTGTAAAGTAGAATATGCTTGTTGATTGCCTTATACATAGTAACTAGGAGTAAAAGGATATTACTTCAAATCCCAAGCTCGGGGAGAAAAGGGAGGGGAAAGAACAGGCTACTAGCTAATTTAAATGTTACTCGCAATAGGAAACCAACAGGAAATAGCACCTGCCTGACAGTGGCTTCATGGTGCTTTGTTGGACTCAACATGCTATCAGTCAAACATGTGTATTATTAAAAGCTGAAGCTGGTCAGATTTTGACAAGAAAAAGATGAAAGAATTTTAAAAGGAGGTACAGAACTTTCAGTCCTTGAAGGGCACTCAGCGTGGACCCCTGGAGCATCTCTCTCAGCTGTGAAAAAGCATTCTGGTCCGTTCTGAGAAAAATGGCTCCAAACCTACAGACAGACGACGCACTTGGCACATTCAAGGCTCCATGAAGTCTCAAAAGTAAAGACACCTATCTGTGTCCCTGGCATTGCAGACACTTCTTCCACCCCCTTTGGTACATCCTTCATCAGTACATCCTCATGCCTGCTGGAGAGGCTGAAGTTAAGACTGGAGCCGTGACAAGCTGGAAGACTGCCCAGTGCTCAGCCCTTCGAAGGGCACCACCGGGACAGACAGGACTCAGGTGACAAACATCTCTCAAAGCTCCTCCTGCGTCAGCCCCTACCCTGTCCCCATCCCCCTCCCCCCATCTCTCTCTGCTTTGCCTCCTCTGCACCCTCCTTCCTTGTCAACCCAGCACCAGCCACCACCGGGCCCTCTGAGAAACCTTGCCTTTCTTTGCTTTCTTCCTTAGTTGACCATAATAATCAACTGAAATAAATCTAAATTAAGCTGCTTTCTAAGAGATACCTAAGATTTTTTCCCCCCTTCTGGGCTCTTTGTGGACCTAGGCTCATGAAAGAAAAAGAATTCACTAGACAGAAGCCCCAAGAGGACAAGGATTTTGGCTTGGTGTGTTCACAGCTATAACACCGCCCTCCCACTTGCATCAATAATTATTTGTGAACAAATTTATAAATTCCTGGTACGTGTAGGGTCTGTTTAAAAGATACTGAAGGGATTAACAGAATGAAGCTGTAAATCTTAAGTGCTACAGTTTTATGCCCAGAGCTTCTGTTCCAAGTTTCCCGTATGGAAAGAGAGGCCGTCTGCACCTGTCTGGGACCATCTTCACCTGGTGAACTCTTTGGACTTCTGCTCCCTTGGCCAGCCTCTCCCTAGAAGGCACTCATTCTGAAACTAAGGTGATAGTTCCTTTTAAACAATAGCTCTTGAAAATGCTAGAATGGAAATTAGGCTACACATTCAGATCTCTTAAAAAATTCATAAACCCTTCTACATATGCTAGTTTATTTTAAAAAGCAGGAAAGGCAAAGGAGGGTGGTTCTTTTTCATGAAAGTGATGCATTTCGGTTGAGCTCGAAACTTGTCTACTATTTCCCTATAGTAAATATACTGACTATACCAAATAAGTAGAAAAACATTTAAATATCCCAATTAACTGTTTTCAAGTGGCTGTTCTAATGACATTATTTTCGGAGTAAGAATCCTGGGTTAATTTAACAATGACAAAAAGCCTAAAGGCCAATTCGTGCTGTTTTACTGGGCCATTTTTTGAAATGAAAATCTTCCATCAGCTGTTAAAAAAGAAATCTACATTGCGAAAATTAGGATAGAGACTTATTTCCAACACTTTACAAACTAAAAAACTGTATCACTTTGAAAGGACCCAGTCTTTCCAAATAGAGTAAGTTTCCGTTTTTTAAAACACAGCCTTGCACTAGGCCAAGTAGAATAACAGATATCCAAATGCCACACGAAATCACCAGGAAACGTTTTCCCCAGAAGTCAAACCTACATTAGGTCCCTTCTATAAATACTTCCCTCCAATAAAAAGAGACACCAAGTAATTTCCACAGTTCTTTGTGATGTTCCCTCCTTTGTTCTAACCCTGCAAAGCAATTCCTCTGCTAACAAATCTGCATAGGCCATTATATTTAAATTACTGGCAGCCCGGGACCATTTTAAAGAATTTCATAACAATAATACTGTTGAAATAAACCTAAGTCACCTGGGGTAAACCTAACTGAAACAGGGTAAACAACTCAGAGATATAAGGGGGAAAAAGGTTTCTCCTCTTCTCATTTTCATTATTATTTTTATCCATTAGGTCAAGAACGAGGCATTCCTTGGAAAATACCATCACTTACACCTTTCCCTCATGTGATACACTTCTGCATCCCACAAATAGCCACCTCCTCCCGCAGGCTCACTGCTTTGGGGAGGGCAGTAACCAGCGCCCCTACTGATCTTCTGGTTACCTTCTAAGGCAGGTTTGGGGAACTCAGGGCAAAATCTCAAGATGCCCTAAGCCACTCAGGACTCTTATCAAGACTTGGGGTTTTGGCTTGCTGCTGGGTTTTGTTTTGTTTTTTTAAAGAATGAATTTATGCAGACTGCTACATACCTGGCTTACCATTTTACTAAATATTTAAAATCTGGTAGTAAGCAAAGATTCAATGATCATCTCCTGCCACTACCAGATGTTGAACCTAAAAAATCTGTGATCTTGCCTGAGGGTGAAGAGGCAGGAAGGTGGGAGAGGGACCTAAAAGCAACTCAAAGTACATATCCTGTGGACCTAGTCTGGATCTGCATTGTGCATGCAATATACGTAATACCATGCAAAAGTGAGATCTATACACTTCCATTTTTAAGAATTATTTCTCTGAGTAAGCAACTACTTGACCAGATTACACTTAGAAAAATCTCATCACATATGGCACTGCAGGAAATACTGTTACTTCTGAAGAATAAAAATCCAGGCACCCTAAAAACTACCCTTTTCCTTCTGCTAGCTTCCAGAGATTTTTTTCTATGAAAGTCTTTCAGCTAACTAACCCTCTGCTTCTGCTGTCCACACCTTGACCAATGCCAGTCCCCACTCATCAAGATTTAACTCAGGTCCCAGATCTGACTGAATTAGCCATTATACTCAAAAAGTAGGGAAATGAATATGTTTCCCAGCTTCTGGACCAGGACTGTTATTCAAACCTTGTTACAGATTTACTATATTAGCATCTACCCCACACTTATGTTCCCATAGATCCTGGGCTCCTGAAAGGCAGCGATCACATTGTAGAAATCATCACGCATGTCGACATGACAGGTGAAATGATGCAATCAACTAGAAGCTGCTGAATTGCTATTTTATTACTACCACCTTCCCCTGCTGGACCACGGGCTAGTCTGGTATGTGCCACTGAGCCATGACCATGAAATGACCAAAGGGAAGGGGCAGGTGGGAAAGGAAGTCAGGGTGCCGGGTGAACCTCAGAGTGATCAGTCCATCCCTGAGTAATCAAGGGAAAAGGACTTCCTTCATCCTGACAGATTTCTCAGCCTACGTGCGGCACAGCTGGCTGTATCTCAAAATTACCAGTCGGCCGGGCGATCACAGAGCACATTCTTAGGTTAGGGGTAATTATGGTCGATTATGGATTTCCCTAGAATTTTGGCACTCAGTTTAAGCTCTCACACTGCACAATTCATTCTGTGGTTAGATCCCCCCACCACCACCACCTCCAATAGATCAATAACCCATTTCTAGGTGTGGGTTCTTTACTGGCTATTTTCCATGTAGCCAAAAGTTGTGAAGAGAGTAGTGAATCCTGTGAGAGTCTACCCAGAATTTATAAGACACACTCTACCCCGGAGCCAAGGCAGTGAAGGGAGGAAAACAGCTGGTTATTTTATTTATAAAAGATTTCAGGCTGGCTCTTAAAAAGGGTCATTGAACCAACCAAGCAGGGCAGGACCCAACCATTTCAAAAGAACAATAGCTTCACTTCTCATACCTGCAGCAAAGACCCTATAACTAGCTCTGGTAACACAACAAAGTCTTTTTTAAAAGTTCCAATCAAAGAATTTTCCCTAAAAAAAAAAAAAATCCCAATTTCCTTCTGGGGCAGTTTAAACTATTCTCATCTTGTCCCTTTCTTCATTCACAGGCTACAAATATTTGAAGGCTGTCATTCACTAAACCTTCCTTCACCTTATCTTCTCCAGGCTTAATAAATCCAATTTCTTGAAGTTGCCTTCAAAAGGCCTATTTCCCAAAGCTTTAATCAACTCTACGTGGTCTTCTCCACCCAAAACATCCATTTTGTTCTCTGAGAAAACCAATAAACATACTTTTTAAATGGTTTAATACAGAGAAGAAATGCAGGGATTATCTTCCTGCTCTCTCTTTTCATGAAAATTTACTTTTCATCATATGACTGGTACAAAATATACAATTCTTTCTAATCTCCGAATCCTACCATAATAGTATAAAGCCATGTTCTGTGACTTTTGGGGTTTAGTTTTGTTTCTTACAGGGACCTGACCCTAAGAAGAATTTCATTTATATCTACCACCGTGTCTGCAAAACTGAGTTTCGAGTAAATGCAGCCTGTAAATGATCAATGAACAAATACAGTGGAGTCAAGTATCACATGCCCTCTTTCAAACAGGCTGCTCCTCCTCTTGGCTCTATTTCTGTTAATTCCACAGCACCACCAGTTCTCCCAGTTAGCACACCCACAATAGCTCCTGCTCCCCTTCCCCACAATCTCATTGGTGCCTGACACATCCAAGATGCCTGGAAATTTGCCAAGAGAATTAAGGTTGCTGCCTTTATCTTCCTTGTGTCTCTTAAGTGTTCCCCCTTCTTCCCAGAGCATGCACCTCAAGACTCACGTGCTCGCCCCTTCATCCAGAGACCATCTAATCATCTAAAGAGTGACTGATGGTCCCTCTGCCCAGCTCCCCACTAATACATAGCTCTCAGCCACTGGATTAACCAACCTAAAAGAGGCTCCCCCTCAGATATTTGTACACCCACGTTCATAACAGCATTCTTCACAGTAGCCAAAAGAGGGAATTTACCCAAGAGTACACTAATGGATGATAAAACAAAATGTGGCATATGCATACACATACATACGTAAATATATACATTAAAAAGGAAGGAAACTCTGACATATGCTACAACATAGATGAACCTTGAGGACAGTATGCTAAATAAAGTAAGCCAGTCACAAGGACAAATATTGATTCCACTTATATGAGGTCCCTATACAGACAGAAAGTAGAATGGGGGGAAGGTATAGATCAAGTGGTAGAGCGCATGCTTAGCGTGCGCAAGATCCTGGGTTCAATCCCCAGTATCTCCTCTAAAAAATTTAACATAGTTACCTCTCTCCCCCCTCAAAAAAAAAAAAAAAGGTAATACAATAATAAATAAATAAATAAAATATTTTTAAAAATAGAAAGTAGAATATTGGTTGCAAACGGCTGAGGGACAGGGTGTTTCATGGGTCCAGAGTTTCAGTTTAGTGTCCTGAAGATGGGCTCCCGACATTGTGATTGTCATACCACTGGACTGTACACCAAAAAAATGGTTAAGATAGTAAATTTTATGTTATGTGTATTTTGCCAAAATTTAAACACACACCCCTCCCTTAGTTTCAGCTGCCCCCAGCAAACTCCGATTGTTTGGAGCGGGCTGGGCAGTGTGGTTGGATAGAATGGTGGAGCGAACAGCCGTGGACTAGTAAGCAAAGCCAGGAGGGCCTCTACTGGGCCAAGGCCACCTTAGCCTAGATTCCAAAGCCTTTTTCAGAATATGGACCAAACTCAACGCTAAATACATCCTCCCTCCAATGCTCCTTGAGTCTAACCAGAGTGCCTTTCTAGCCTCTTCCCCTCCAATTCCCTGCCCTCAGCCATCACACCAATTGAAAGATTTGACAATCCTCAAATAAGATCTGAATGTTTTGCTCCTTGTTTCAGGAGCTTTTTGCAATCTAAGCCTCAACTACAGGCAACTGATCCTCTTTTAAGGTGCAGAAATTAATGTCAAATATTATCTCCCACGTGAACACTTTTACTGATCTCCGCCCAGTCTCTATCACCTGCCCACCAAGATGTAAACTCCTCTGAAATCTTGCCTGGCACTTCTTAAGACACCAAATTCTACTCTGAATTAGTGGCTCTGGTCTTACTCCGTTCCTCCCCAACCCCCGGAGCCCATACCTAGAGTCCCTGCAAGGATTGAGGCATAGGGATTGATCAGCCTTTGTTAAACTGAATCTGTGATGTTGACTGGGCATTTATTACATTCAAAGCTCCATGCAAGTGCTGGAAAATAGGAGAGAGGTTAAACGGGTATTGACTGAGCACCACTGTGTATCCAGCCCTGGGCAACAGACAAGCTCAGCTTGATCCCTCCCACCTGGGGAAGGTCAGAAAAGCTCCTCCCTCCCAAGGTGCTTTCAATGCCACTTTACAAGGCAATAGGGTTCAAGGACCCTCTGTGACCTACACCTGTCACCTTGAGAAATTAGCCATTTACAGAAAGTTCCCCATCTAAATGTTTATCCAGAAATCTTTATCCCCTTTGGTGGAAAGCAGGCTATAAGGTTAAACAAAGAACCAGGGAGAAAAGTCTACATTAACACTAACTGTGAACCTTTTAAAAAACTAGACATTCAATGTATAAACTCCATCTTAATACTAAAAAACAAACAAACAAAACAAACAAACAAACAAAAAATAACCTCTATATAGTCTGTTTTTAGACCATTTCCAAATTTCTTTTCTAAGAGACAATGCTGAAGAGGGAACATAAAATCAGCCTGATGGTGGAGTCCCTGAGCTTTCCCCGTAAGGGACACTGCGCCAAGTGTGTTTCCCCCATAATCTAACTTCGTCCTTCCAGTAGCCCCGTGCCTTCAACCCCATTTTACAGGCGAAGAAATGAAGTTTAAGTAGAGGTGAAGGGTCTTATCTCAGATCGCAGAGCTGGCAAGAGACTGGATTAAAACCCTGCTTGTCAATTTCAGAGCCCAAGCCCTTGACTCTGGTGCCACATGCCCTGAATAACAATTTAGCTTAAACTTTCAAGTTTGCAAAAGCCTTGGAAACCTGTCAGAAAGGTATGCAGCAGAAGGCATCTAACAAAAGTGTGTTATAATCAAAATGTAAGCACGAGGGCTAGAAAGTAAGATGAATGGGGAAATTAAGCAGGTATGAAAGTCTTCATTGGAGAAATCGTCCGGGGGTTTTTCCCCTGGGGAAAAAAAATTTTGCAAGATCTGTTCAGTCTCTAAGACTAGTGATTCCCAACTGTTACGTCGAAAGCTATATAAATCTCAAGACAAAAGTTAAAGCCTATTTCTTCTTAAAAGCTCTCAAGTTAGTACCTATTGGTATCTGCATGCAAGGATTATAAAGAAAAGTAGTCAAATTCCACATAACCATGGAGTTTCCTCATTCGTTAGGTGCCTATCCCATCCCCAACCCAGTGCCAAGTATCTTTACAAGAATTGGTTTCTAATCTTTAGAGCAATCACATTAAAGTAGGCATTATTCTCGTTTTATGGATAACAATTTCTATTTTACAGATAATAATTATGGCTGACATGTATTGAGTTTGGACCATGAGTGTGCCAAGTAGCATCATTCTAAACACATATGTAGTCACACATTTACTGGTACAGAGAAGTTAGGTAATTTCCCCAAAGTCACACAGCTAAAACTACGATGCAAACGTGAAGCTCAGCCAGAGTAAGCAACTTGTTTCAAGGCTGCAAAGCTGTCACTGATAAAAGGCTCTCACCATTCCTTAAGCCTGTGCTCCTTCCACTAGTTACCTGCGTGATCCCACCTGTGCTCACCGGGGCCCAAGGCTAAATGCCTAAAAACCTAAGGAAGTGTAGTAGAGAGCGGTATTGCCTACAGCAACCAGACCAGCAAAGGTCCCATCTAAAGAGGCAGAGTTTTCTAGAGAATAAAGAAATCTAGATCTTGATACAAATTCTCCAGATTTTTAATATTGCCCCCAACGTTTTCTAAAAAAGCATAATGTGGGCCAAACAAAACAAGTGCAAGGGCTATCAGCTTGCAACTAAGAGTCCAAAGTCAGGACCTAGAGATTGTCATACTAAGTGAAGTAAGTCAGACAGAGAAAGACAAATATATAACTTATATGTGGAATGTAAATGTGGCACAAATGAATTTATTTACAAAACAGAAACAAACTCACAGACACAGAGGACAAACTTATGGTTACAGGGGAGGGGAAGGAGAGGGAGAAATGAGATTGGGATTTGCAGATACTAACTACTACAAAATAGATAGACAACAAGGTCCAATCATTTAGCATAGGGAATTATATTCAACATCTTGTAATAACCTATAATGATAAGGAATATGAAAAAGAATATATATGTGTGTAACTGAATATGTTGAACACCAGAAACTAACACAGCATTGTAAATCAACTATATTTCAATTTTTAAAAAAGTGCCTAAAGTCAAAAGGTGGGCTGTCACATATAAAATGTCAGAAACCAGAGCTGCTAGGCCATGCTTACTCATAGGTCCCCTCTACTTTCAACAAAGATTTACACTAGATACACCCTAGATTCAAACTCTTACCACTGGTAACTCCCTTGTAGGCCCTTCTTCACCCTGGATTTGCAGCCATGAAAATATCTAGTTAAAGAGACTGCATGTGAAATTTTGCATGCTATGATTTTTTCAAATGTCTTACAGTCCCTTTTTTAAAAAGGTTACTACCACACGTGTTGCAGCTACACTAAGCACATCCCTTGTCTGAGGGCTGTGAAATTAAATTCATTCTGGAGAAAATGCTGCTCCATCCTTGACCACTGCCTTGGAGGGGTCCCTGCACTGCAGTCCAGCTTCAAGAATTCCGCTCAGGACATCGCCGCTCATTTCCTGGTGTCCTTCTTTAATCAGCTGGGGGAGACTTGAGGAAATGAGTCAAAATCCTAAGGGCCACTTCTGGCGGCCGTCAACAACAGCAGCAAAATCCATCACCACAACAACATCTGTACATAAACATGCGCCAAGGGAAGCCCACTAAATAACTTGGCATGTTTCTGATGAGAATCTGTTTGGAAGAAGAAAGGCTCTGGGTGGTGAGCTGCCATTATATTTCATCCGGCTCATCCAGGGTAAACGTCCAATGGTATTCCCCACCGCTGGGGGTTTTCTTTCTCACGAGTACGCCGCAAGTATAGGATGCTCAGATCACTTTTCTTTGGAGTGGGGGATGGGAAAATTTCAACTGACTTGCACCAACACTTTAGAGGCAGCTTATCTCCATTTCTGAGGGATTCTAACTGCAATGGACAGCTAACACCTAAAGCCCTCACACCCAGGGTCAAATCCTACCTAGCCCACCCCAGGCAGCTATAATTTAATGACTTCCCCTTCAGTGAATACTTCCCTCCAATTGAAAATGCTCTAACCCAGACATCCTATGCCAGGCAATTCTAGGTCTTTTTCACCAAAATTGGGAAGGTGATGATCTTGACCATCCTGTATTCCCAGAACTTCCAACGATGCCTGGCACAGAATATTTAACAGTTTCAAATAAATCTCACTGTACAACTGATTCTGATAATCATGTGAATGGATCTATAGCTGGGCATATGGGGCCAACCTCAGGCTCCAGCACTGATTATTTTGGGAACTGGCTTATCCTCAGCCAGTTTCTCCAGTGATATGATAGGGATGGTACCTACCAGGGATTGAGAGGACAGGAAATGTCAGGTAAAGGCCCCAGCGCAGGGTCTGGCACTAACGTGAAATTTAAGGCACATCAGAAAATGTGTTTGCAAGAGCACAGCGTGCATGATTTATAAAGTCCTAAGAAAAAAATGTGTAGGTGAGTGGGGAAGACCAGAATGGGGATAACCGAATTTTCTGGGATCCCTTTCTAAGACCATCATGTTATTTCCAGCAGGACAATAATCCAGAATGTCCTGTGTCCAGCTGCTGGGGATGACTCTAGCCTCACACCTGCAGGAACAGGGGGAGGGTATGATGTGCTGGGCACAGGAGCTGTAAACACTGTGGTCGGGTGGGGTGGGGGGGCAGGGACGGAGGGTCCTGCAGAGTTGGCACCTTCTAGCCCTCAAAGTAAAACTGCAGGTGACCATGTGTGGACTGGGGAGAGGGTAACATAAACCACACCTCCCTGCTTTAAACAGGGGTAGAAGAGCAGGATACCACCAAGGGGTCCCTGTGAGCAAGAGAGGCAGAGGAATTTCAAGGAGGCAGGAAGGATTCAAAGAAAGGGTTCAGAAAAAGAGAAGATTCTCCACTCAGAACACTGGAAGAGGAGAATCTGGGACCCAGAGGATCCTTCATGGTGCAGATGCCTCACTGTCCTGCCGAGGGCCCTGGACTCCCCCAAATTTAAGGGACTGGCACAATGGCACACAGTCAATAAAAGCTGAGAAAAGGAGAACAAGGAAGGCAGTACAAGCCTTTGTCACTACACCATACTGCCCCCCAGGAGCCAGACCTTAACATCCCCTTTGCCAAAAATCTGTTGGATGGAGCAGGCTAATTATGAGGAATAAGGAAGCAATTGATTCATTTAATTTTAAAAAGAGGAAATCGTCTGTGTGGTCTGTCTTTCCAGTGCCCTCATCGGGTCCGGTGCACACACCTTAACTGAAATTAAAATGTCAGGGCACAAAGATGTAATGACCAAACGGCTTGTCTGAAGCTTAGGAGGTCAAATCCGCCACCGGAATCCGGACACTCAGTTCATGATCCCTCCTACTCTCTTCCCCTACAGGAAAGCCCTTACAATGCCTTACAAGACCGGGAAGGGGCGGCTGCATCTTAAGACTTTACAAGAAAACTGACCAGCAGTCTATATAGCCAGTAACAACGATGCTTCCTTTGGAGCCCTTTAATTCCCCTTCTATCCTTACATTAACAAATCAGTCTTAAAAATTAAAAAAAAAAAAAAAAAAAAAAAAGACCTGGGAAAGAGCAAGGCTTCAGGGGTTATCCGGGCGACCTGCGCTCGCTCGCGCACCAGCGACACCCAGAAAAAAAAGAGAAGGGGCAGGAATCTGAGGGCTTCCAGGAGCCTGCAAATTCTCCTCATTCTCCACCTGAAGACCCAAGTTCCCGCGCAGAAGTAAGCGATTTTCACAGCAGCTTTAAGATCCAAGTAAGATTTGCAGAAAGTTCCACTCCATCTCCTACCCCCTACCACAGGCAGCCCTTAAGTAGAAAGATCACATAGGAAGGGGTCTTGCGAATCTTAAAATTCTCCCCTCAAAAACATGGACCTGCGATTACAGGTCTTAGACACTGAGTCGAGGGGTTTGCAGAGCCCCGCCAGCCTGGCCGGGCACTCTAGCAGGACATAGGCAGTGGCCAGGGCCAGGGACCACTGTCCCGGCGCACAGTCCCTGCCTCCCTCAGGAGCAGGCAGCAAACGTATCCACCCGCCGCTCTGAGGCGCGCTGCAGAAAAGAAACGGCACCGCGGCAGAAAGGGGCGAGCCTCGGGCACGGGATCTACAAAAGCAAAAAGTCTGCAACCTAGCGGCTGCTTTCCACACGCCCTGCTCAAGTTGTCCCCGGAACCGCACCTCCAGGTTGGCGGCCCCAGAGCCGCACGCGGCGCGCTCCCCGTGCAAAAAGCGATCCGGGGACGCCGCAGCCTTCGACTCGGGTCCAGGGTGGCGCCGCGAGCAGACGAGGCAGCCGGTACGGTCTCCGGCTCCGGTGCACAAAGAGCGCAGCGGTTTAGAAGGTAGCTGCCGCACAGCAAAGCAAATGTTCTCCTCCAACTTCGCCCTCGGCGCGGAGGAGAACCTGCTAGCCGGTTCTCCCGTGCCCCGCTCACACACGCACAACTTTTAACAAAAGGAAGCAGCGGCCGCGCCTCTCCGGGCGGAGATAACGCGCTGGGTGCGAACCCCCGAGCCGCCTGCCTCTGCCCCGGCTCGCCCTGCGCACAAAAGCAGCCCCAAACTCGCACGCAGCCCGCTGCCCTCAACCCGCACCTTGCTCACGCCTAAGCCCCCTCACCGCCCCCGTTCCACGAAGACCCCCAGCTCAGAGCCCCAACACAAGCGGCGGGGGGCTCCTGGCGCAGGTGAGCAGGGCAGGATGCAGGAGGGTCCCAGGGCCGCCGCGAATCTTCCGGGAGGCTGAAACGCACGGGCACCGGAGGACCGGCAGCCACCTCTCCCAACACATCCCAACGTGTTCGAGCCCTCGGGAGGCACAGGCTGCGCTGGCGGGGGGGCGAGGGGGGGGCGCGGCCCGGCTGCCCGCGGCGTCCTCCCACCTGTGTGGACGCGGAGCAGGAGAAGCAGGACGAAGAGGAAATCCCAGGCGCCGCGAGCGCCTCTCATCGCGGTGGCTGCGCTGGGACCGGAGCTCTGTTCCACGTTCCTGCTCTCGCCCAAGTGCACCGAGCGCGGCAAAGCCAAGCCCCCAGAGCCGCGAGCGCGGAGCAGCAGCCCCTCCTCCCAGCGCCCTCCTCCGGCGCGCCGGCCACGCCCCTTCTCCGCGCCCCTCCTCGCCTCCCCTCCCTCCTTCCCGCCTGGGTCTCGCTCCCTGGCGGCGGCGTCTGACCCCTGCTCTTTCGAAGTGCTGATCCCGGGGGACTGAGCCTGCAGGGAGGGGGGAGGGCACGCCGGCCCTCTCCGCCCGCTCCCGACTTCAGAGCCCCTTCATCTCTCCACCTCTCCTCCCCTGTGATGTGGTCCGGCCGCCGGAGGCGGTTCCGGGACGAGGGTGGTGCTGCCCGCGCGCTTTGTGAAGCTGGGCACCACGCGCACATCAGGGCACGGGCAGCCACCTGGCAGGTGCTCCCTAGACAATAAAGGTCCGCCTCCTCCCCTCGAACACGCCCCCGAGGGAGGAGGCTGGGGGCCGAAGATAGTGGAGGTACTCCGGGGGACAGGTATTGGGGGAACCTAGGCCTCAACATTCTGCTCTATTCCTGTTATTCGAGGAGGACCAAGCGTGGCGCCTGGCACCGCAGTAAAAGGCTGGGCCAGGGCGTAGGTAATTCTTAATGCTGTTTCTTCACCTGCTCCTTAATCTGTAAGAACACAGTTGTTTACTATTGGTCGGCGTGGCCTCTGCCCAACAAGCCCCTGCTGAGACCTTTCTGGAGACTGCGGCTTTGGGGTAGGGAGTGGTGCCTGGCGAAGTTTGCTGTGGGAACCCGAGTTTTTAAATCCACTTGTGCCCGCGTCGTTGTGCTAAACCCTCCTGGCGCCTTTTTTTTTTTTTTTTCCCTCTCTGTCTCTCTATCAGACGACAGTTACAGGGGTGGGGATTTTTGTGTTCCTCTTAGCTGCCCGAGCCTGCACCAAGAGCAAAACAATAGTAAAACGATCCTCTTAAGCCAAGTTCCACTGCATAGGAAGTGCTTTACCCAAGGAAACAACAGTATCTGTATAGGGTTTTATAGTTCCTCCTTAGGGTGAATGTTATTTCATGTTCACAATAACAGCTTTGTGAGGTAGATATGTTTATTATTTTGCTTCTAAAAGTGACCCAAGATCACAGCTAAGAGAGGGGAGACCCAATTATTTTAAGATGCAATGAGCTTTCTCTGCATTCTAATAAATCAGTAAAACACCTCTCTAGAAAGCTGAAGAGTGGAAAATAAATTGGAAGTGCCCATCAGAAAGAGCTACAGAATAATTTAGATACACCTGGACTCTTCTCTAAGGTAGCATCCAAAATTTATAATTAGCCAGTTCTCCCCCTGCTTTATTTAATATTGAAAGCTCTCCTGTTTGTTGCTGATAGGACCTAAATTGGTTTAAGAAAAGTGATTTTTAAAGCTAATCACTTTAAAATGATCATTACTCGACCACTGTATATGATTGTCTCTTTAAATGTATTCTTTATATTCATTCAATAAGCATTTAAGTGTTCACCGTGAACAAAGAGGAGGAGCTAGGCACTGGGAGGACTATTGTTCATAGACAGCTGGGGGCCCTGCCACAATCTTTGTGGTCAAGTGGGGGAACCCACACCCCAATGTCCTAGCAAATGGTTCAAGTCATACAGCTGTGGGAGACCAGAAATTCAAAGGGCTCTGTTTGTGCTCTGGGCCATCAGACCACCTCTTTTTCTTAGAATGACAGAGATAAAAGCTATCACTCAAAGCAATCATAAGTTTCTGAGATCTCGATTTATTTCCAAAGTTATTCTGTACTGGGGGAAAAAATCACTATGTGTTAAAATATCAACATTATGCCTGAGAGAGAAAATTTACAATTTTCTTCTTCAATCAGCTGATATTGGAGAGGATAACAAGTCTTCAGAAGAGTGGGTGAAAAAAAAAGGCCATATTGCAATTTAATTCTAAGCAGGAAACGTCTACCAGGAAAAAAAAAAAAAAGGATAGGGCACTATACAATGCTGGACTGTCATTCATGCCCACCATTCATAAACACCTATCAGCACTGAAGTAGGCATAAGCTACAGAAATCAAAAGACAGATCCTTTGCCTAGAGGAGTCAGTCCAGGAGGGATAACAGATACCCAAATAAGATACTATAATAGTTACCAGGCCTCGTGTTCAGCCAGTAACACCAAGTTGGCCATATTTGTTGGTGGAATATTGAAATCTTTCTGTACTGACTGGGAAAAAAGCTACTTCCCTGAACACCTAAGTGTCCTCTCTCTCCAGCTTTTCCCTTGAGATACCCCAAATCTTCCCAGATCTAGTAATTAAAAGTTTAATGCTGGTCACAGCAGAGAGCCTCCAGTCCCTATGCCTTTAGGGTTATTAGCTATTTTTAATAATACCCCCTGCCAGCTATGTACTAAAAGGAGGCATATAAAAGGTGCTATGAGTGAGCTGCCCTGGAAATGAACTAGATTTTAGACCATGTCCAATAGAAGCATTTACCATAATGGAAACGTTTTATATGTCAGGTGAGATGTATGGGACCAGTTCTGCACTCTTTTGTGATAGCCCTGGACCGATTCGTGAATTATACTTTATATGTCTTTATTGTTTTCCTAACTGTATTAGTGAGAACTCTTGATTGCAACTCGTAGAAACCCAGCTCAGACTGAAAAGCAAACAAAGAAACCTAAAATGTATTGACTCATATAACTGAAAAGTCCAGGGATGATAATGTTGCAGGCTTTCCTAGATCTAAGAGCTCAGAGTCATCAGGACTTGAAGGTATGTGTGTGTGCATGTGTGTGTGTGTGCGCGTGCACACATGCATTCTTACCCATCTCCATCCTTCAGCAATACTTTTCTGTATTGCTTTTCTGACCTCATGTGCAGCTCTAGGCTTACAGCTCATTAGTACTGAGGCGAGAAGAGCTTTTCCACCTTCAGGAACATCTCCAATAAATGTACAGACTTGGCTGAAGTCACATGCCCATCCAGAACCAGTCACTGAAGCCAGACAGATGGAACAGGAGGATTGGCCAGGCCTGGGTCACATGCCCACCCCTGAGGCCAGAGTTAAGGGCCCACTTCATCAACATCACGAGGCTTAAAAATGGAGAGGGTTGCGTCCCCAAAGAAAAAGTGAGGTCCTCTCACCAGAAGGAGGAATGATGTTGCACAAAGCGAGTTAAAAATGTTCACTATAGTCTCACACAGCCCAAATCTATAATTTGAATTATTTTTATATTTCTGATTGTGAAAGTAAAGATGTTTATTGTAAAAAATTTAGAAAAATACCCAAAATTGTAATGAACAAAACAAAACAAAAATCTCCAAGATCTAATTACTGAAGGGTTCATTTTGGTGTATTTCTTTCAAATCTTTTTTCTCTGCTTATTCTAAGCATTTTTTTCCATTATATGATTTAAGATTTTTATGATATTTGCTAGTTGTCTGTCTAGCTTTTTCATTAATTATAACATAAGCATTGTCCCAGATCATTAAAAATCCTTTGGAAACATAACATATAATGGTAATATAATGTTCAGTCAGTCATATGTATGTACCATAATTCTGGATGTTTAATCATTTCTCTATTTTTTCCAGCTTTTTTTTTCTATCATAAATTACTTTGTGGTAAAGATCTTGGTGGATAAAACTTCCCTGTCTCTGATTATTTAGAATAGCTTCCTAGACGTGGAATGACTACATCAAGGGAACAAGCCTTGTCAAGTTGTCTACTTAATGGTCCTTGTTTTTCTAGTAACCATTCGAAAGTCTTCTGTCCATCAAGTGGGACAAATGAATATATGATCCTTATTGGTAGGCTCCATGCTAACAATAACCCTACCAGTTTGTGAGGATGAAAAAAGATAATGGTACGCTCTCAGTTCAAGCTTTCATTCAGTATTTATTGAACACCTTCCATGTACCAGATGTGCTGTGTTAGGTGCTGGAAATGCAGTTAGACAAGACCCAGATGCTGTCCTCGAAGTGTCCTCTGACATGTACAGAGAAAGAAGAGAGGCACGTAAGGGGGTTAAAGATTAAATCATTACACGTGCTGTAACAGAGCTAAGCCCAGGGTGATGTTTGAACATATACATCATATTGTATGGTGGCCTCATGAGACACCCCGAAATAGATGGCAGTTAGATTCTGAGGCATCAGGAGGAGAGGAAGGTGGAACAGGGGAGAATGTTGGAGGGGTAGGAAGCACACATGCAAAGGGCTAGAGGCGTGAAACCTCGTGAGGCACATGAACCATAAGTAACGTGGCACAGCTAACGGAAGTGGGATCTGGGCTGGGGGTCGGGGATCAGGGGGAGAGTTGAGACCACAGAGATAAACAAGAACCATTTGTGCCAAGAAACATGAACTTCACCCTCCGAGGAGGGATGAAGCTATGAAGAGTCACTAAAGGACTTTACTCCGGGGGCAGATGAGATAAGATTTCCATTTTGGAAAGACAGTGGGGAAGCTCAGTGAAGGATGAATGGAAAGAAGCCAAAACTTGAGGCAGGAAGTAAATAGTAAGGAGCTAAATGTGGGGAACCACGGAAAGAATGGTGAACTGGATTAGGTTCCCAGAGATGAGAATGGCGAGGGGGGTGAAGGAGAGAGACGCTTAGCAGACCCAGTAGATGGTGATCACTGACAGTATTGTGGTAGGTGAGTGGAGGGAGGGACAGATGTCTGGTGTCAGCTGCCACCTGCTTCCCTGCAGCAAGACATGGAAGCAGGTTTGTAATGGAAAGAGAAGGATGTGGAGTTGAGCCTGGCGGGTTCTCGCCAGCCAGATCTGCGGACCTGAAGCTCAGCATGGGGCCGGGCCATAGAGAGGTGGCTGCAGCCAAGGGTTTGGGTGAGGTCACCCCAGATGGAGTGTACCCCACAGGAAAAACAGGGGCTGATGTCAGCACTAAGGGAAACACATTTAAAGGACAAGCAGAAAAAGAGGATCCCACAAAGGCCAGAATTCAGATAAGGAAGGGTCAGAAAGGCAAAAACAGAGAGGGCTGTGGCACAAGGAGATTTCAGGGAGTGTTCAGGTGTCACTTATCTCTTAGGGAGGTCAAATAAGATAAGGGCAGAAAAGCATCAGTTGGCATTGGTAATCCTGTAATAAGAACTGACAACGCCTAGCCAATTCCAAATTCTTTTTTTTTTCCTCTTTTTTTTTTATTGAGGTATAGTCATTTCACAATGCTGTGTCAATTTCTGTTCTACAGCACAATGCTTCAGTCATACATGAATATACGTATATTCATTTTCATATTCTTTTTCACCATGAACTAGTACTACAAGATATTGAATATATTTCCCTGTGCAATACAGTATAAACTTGTTTATCTATTTTATATACATTAGTCAGTATCTGCAAATCTCAAACTCCCAGTTTATCCCTTCCCACCCCCCAAATTCTTTATATCAACTCGCTCATTTCATCCTCACAATAACTCTACCGGGTAGGTAGTCCTGGTCTCCCCCGCTTTACAGATGAGGAAACTGAGGCTCAGGGGACTTAAGTAACTTGCACTAAATTTGCTCCAAGATGTGGATCCTTGGCAGGCCGACTTCATAGCCCCTGTGCTTCGTTCCCGTGATAATTTGCTTCTCTAGTTAACCTAGAGGTCATTGGTGACTAAACACATATTCACACACACAGACACAGACACACAGTTTGTGATGCCAGAATTCATGCTGCAGTGGGTTGAACAATACAGTAGAGGTACAGAGGTAGATCCAGGGATTTATTGTTTGATAAATTTTCAAGAGATTGAATGGTATAAGGAAGGAGGGCATTGGAACAAGAGATCAAAGGGAGACTGGGAAGCCTTGAGCAGCTGATAGGCTGAGGTGAAAACACCAGAGAGGGAGATTTTGAAAATCCAGCTGGTGGGGGAGGATGGTTGAAAAGGGGAGAGGAAAACAGAATCTAAAGCCAAGGCAGTGTGGGGAGGATATAGCTCAGTGGTAGAGCGAATGCTTAGATGCACGAGGTCCTGGATTCAATCACCAGTACCTTCGTCAAATAAATAAACAAAAACCTAATTACCTCCCCCTAAAAATAATAAATAAATAAATAAATAAATAAATAAATAAATAAATAAATAAGCCAAGATGGAGGAATGAACATTAGAAAATGGAAGGGATAAATCCAGAGAAAAACATGGAAATTTGTGGGAGGCAGTGTGAATTTTAAAATCTTTTTTGTTTATTTATATACTTTTGGTACTTAATATTTAGTACTTAAATATATATCATTTTAGTACTTAAAATATGACACTGAAAGATTATTTTATCATACTTATCAGCAGCCATTGCTCTGCCTGGAGCATTGTACAAATATGAATAAATAAATAACAGCTTGATAGGGCCTCTTATCTAAATCCATGTTACTTCCCAGAATCAGGAATATTTCTAAACTTCAGAGTCACATTTGTGTTCCATAAATCCCCACAGCCCATGGTTCAGACATCTTTTAAGTCATGTTATCTTTCATTGCCTTATATTAGAATTATTTGTAACCTTGTCATAGCCTTTCCACTAAATAACACAATCTTTGAGGAAGCCGTGCTGTAATTCAACTGTGGGTCTCACTGAAGGGCTTGCCCAAAACAAAGCCACGGTGCACGCAGTAGGTACTGTGTGTCTGCAAAATGGAGTTTCTGATAAATTATGCATCCTCTTACCATAATTTTTATTTTGCCAGGGCTTATTGGGGCTCCAAGAAATCCAGCTTCTTTTGCTGAAATTATTATTGTTGTCATAAATTTGTATAATCCAAATCTGTCTTAATCTCATACTGAACGCCATGACCTTTTTACCTTTTGACGTTTTCCTTAGGATCTGATAAAAAAGTCACATTGCAGGAGGAAGGAAGAAAGAAAAACTTGTTTTATGATTAAAAGCATTCAATGACTGAGTAAATACCAGGAGAAAAAGCGTATTTAACACACAGAAAAAAGTACATATAAATCAGGTCTTCTGATTGGGGAGGGAGGGGATAGAATTGTTTAATCCACTTGCAGTTCTTAAAATTTGCAATAAAATGATCTCAGATTAGGGACCCATCCCACATTCCTGAATGATAGAAACTGTTTTTACTTTTGAAGGGATAGCAATATGAACAAGGCTTTTGTAACACCAGTGCTGTAGCAGAAACCGTTCCCAGTGTCGGAAGTAGCTCTGGTCTTGGTTTGCCCGTAGCCCTCTGGTAGTTACCGTGATTGTGGAAATGGGGAGAGGCTGGGGTAAGGAAGGGGCTTGAGACACTTTGGGGAGTGAAAGGGGACAACAGCCAGAAACCAAACAATCTAGGATGAATGGTTATCTTGAGAATAAGATTATAGCAACCTCTCTGTGGCTACCTCTTTTCAATTAGGAATCAGATTTCTTCTATCCCCAGGGCCCTTTAAGACAGAAATGCCTTGGAGATGCGTCTGCAGGGATTGAATTCTGACCTCAGCTTAGGGGGAGGTGTGAACCCAGAGAGAGAATATAAGTAAAAATGAGAGAGAGAGAAAGAATACGAGTGCAAAATCACTTGCCCATTAATTGTGATTGACAATAAGTCAATTAATTTTAACTAACTTGTACCTTAAAAAAAATAAATCCTGGCCAAAATCATCATCATCATCATCATCATCATTATCACTATACATAACAATTATTATTATGTATTATTATTATTTATGTCGTAATAACCAGAGCCGCCCACCTTTCTACTATAAAGTGCCTTTAAGACTTATTAATGGATCATAGCTGTTTCAGAATGTAATAATAATAATGTTTATTAAGTAATTATGGTGTTTCATATGCTGATCTAAGTGTTTGCCTGTAGTAACACGTTTCTATTCCAAACAACCCTTAGAAATCGGTCTGTCATTAGCCTCATTTTACAGATAACGAGAGAAGAGCATTGAAAGATCAAGTGACTTCCTTAAGATCACCTGGGCGGTAAGTGGTGGAGATTGGCTGGAACCCAGGCAGCCAGCGAGCTGGTGCCAGTAAGCCAGGGTGGATGTTTGTTCCACTTTGGTAGAAGGGTTTTCAACTTCATACTTGACTGTTCAGAACCAAAGGTTGGGATTGTTTTTCCACCATCCCTGTGTCCTCCACAGTGTCTTGCATTTGGTTAAAAGTTCAAAACTTGCTTGCTGCCAACTAACTCTTAAAACAGTAAATGGCAGAGGGAGATACAGCTCAGAGGTAGAGGGCATGCTTAGCATGCTCGAGGTGCTGGGTTCAATCCCCAGTACCTCCATTAAAAATAAATAAATACATAAATGTAATTACTGCCCCCCCCCAAGAAAAAATAAAATTAACTGTGGCAAATGGGGCAACTTGAACCCTGACAGGCTGTTTGAAGACATTAAGCAATACTGTTATTTTTAAGGAGTGGTAATAGCATTGCGGTCATATCAAAAACAGAGTCCATATAGTTTAGATATGGACAGTATTTATGATGAAATGTGTGATGCTTGAGATTCCCTTCAGAATCACCCAGTGGGGACTGGGGGAGGAGGTGGCGGCAGTGGGTGGGAATACAGATGAAGCCAGATTGGCCAAGTGGCTGATGATTGTTGAAGCTGGGTAGTGAGACTCCTGAGGTCCATTATACTATTGTAGATATTTAACTTTTAACCATGAACAGTATGTTTTGTTTTTTTAATTTGTTTACAGTATTTAACCAAATGGGAAAAACCATGGGCATGGCTGAGGGCAGTGAGCAGCAAGATCCATGGCCCCAAGGATCATCAGCAAGCTTGAACTTTGCCCAAGTTGCTCCATGCTCTGGGCCCAGTGTCTTTCTCCCTTCACATGAGAGGTTTGCCCTTTACCGTCTCCAAGTTTCCATTCAGCATCGAAATGCTAATGATTCTCTGATTTGGGGGCAAAAGTTGAAGTAAAAAAAAAATTCACCAACTCTTTGTCCTGGTGGCCAAGAAGAGATGCTAAAACCCCTCATTTTATTTATTTTTTTATATCTTTTTAAAATTGAAGTATAGTTGATTTGCAATGTTGTGTTCATTTCTGGTGCACAGCATAGAGATTCAATTCTACATGTAAATATATATGTATATATATATTCTTTTTCTGCATAGGTCATTATAAGATATTGAATATAGTTCCCTGTGCTCCACAGTAGGACCTTGTTGTTTATCTACATATTCTTTAAACTTCCTCAAAGCATTGCATCGCTGGCTTTCATTCCTCTCACTCCCTGGCTATGTAACATTGGGCAAGTTATTTAACCTCTGCAGCTCAGTTTTCTCATCTGTAAATTGGAATAAAAATAATACCACAACCACCTCATAGGGCTGTGGTGACACTTACATGCATTGATATATGTAAAGTGCTACAAGCTGTACCTGTCATACAGCAAGCACCCAATAAATGACAGATATTTTTTACTGTCTTAATTTTATAGCTATTAAAACCAATTGTGGTTCAGTGAGGAGCAGTGATTCAGCCAAAGACTATCCGTTTTAATAAACCATAGAGCAGACATTTAAAGGCAAGTTTTCTGACCATAAATCCAAGGCTGTTTCCCCTCAGATTGCCCTCTGAGGGCATGATTATGAAAAATAGCAATTAAGAAAAATTATACTAGACACCAATCTAGGAGGATCAGGTACTATCCTCAGACTCTGGCAGTCATCAGAAACCAAGTTAATATTTGTTGTTAACAGAAAAACTTAGTCTGAGTCGTAGACTCCGGCCTCTGGGCCTTGGAGCCAGCCGGCCTCTCTCCCAGACAGCCTGGAGCCCGGCACAGTGCAGTCACAGAACGCAGGGCGGCTGAAAGGTAAATTACACGAGGCAGCGAGAGCCAGCCCAGCACAGTGGAGGGGATGGGGCGTTCTTTTGTTTGCAAACTGAAAAGCTTCTTAACCATGGACACTGGGCCCCTTGGAAAGAACTGGGCCTTCCAGTCAGGCTGACCTCAGGCAAGCAGTTTATTTTTCAAATAGTAGCAAATTATGAGTAATATTTCCAGCAACTCTGCCATCATCAGCCTCTCCTCTTCTCTAGAGTCTTAATTTATCATCTCAGGATTATTATTTTTTTTTAACAGTCCTTTTAGAGATATTACATGCCGAAGAAATAAAGTTGAGCTCTGCTTATTCACATAGAAGTGTAAAGATACGCTGTTAAAGAAAAAGGGACATCCAGAATAATATGTGAAGAAGACTCAAATCATGTGAAATATTACGTGGACTCATACAAAGGTACTGATAATTTGACCATTTCTGACTAACGAAAATGGCAATTTTACCTGGTTCCACCTAACGTAGAACTACATTTCTGAAGTGATACATACCAAACTGTAAACTGTTCATCTTAGGCAGGGACAGCAGGGTTGGGGAAGGGGGGGGGACGGAAGAAGGAGAGTTCACTTCTTCCACTTTTTCTTTCTGTACTGTTTGGACTTTTATTCGAGTATGTTCATGTATTACTTTTACAATTTAAAAAATAAAAAAATAAGTGGCCCTCTGCCAAATTTAGCTGCATCAACTATTTCCCGGAAAAAACTTGGGAATTCATAAATACTTAATGTCAAATTAAACATTCCCATCCTCGAATACATCTGCATTTTGCACATCCC
This sequence comes from Camelus bactrianus, assembly GCF_048773025.1. Lineage (NCBI taxonomy): Eukaryota > Metazoa > Chordata > Mammalia > Artiodactyla > Camelidae > Camelus > Camelus bactrianus. The sequence goes on from NC_133540.1 coordinate 99,053,861, forward strand.
AGGGCTACACGCTTCAGATGTCACCAACTTCCAGGTTCCTCCTTGACTGAGTTTTGCATTTTTTTTTATTTTATTTTTTATTGAAGTGTAGTTAATTTAGAAAGTTAGTTTCAGATGTCCAGTAAAGCAATTCAGTTGTACATATACTTACATATATATTCAGATTCTTTTCATTATATGTTATTACAAGATACTGAATATATTTCCCTGTGCTATCCAGTAGATCCTTGTTGTTTATCTATTTTATATACAGTAATGTGTATCTGTTAATCCCAAACTCCTAATTTATCCCTCCCATACCCCCTCTTCCCCTTGGTAACCATGGTTAATTTTCTATGTCCATGAGTCTGTTTTGGGTTTGTAAATAGAATTTGTATATTTCTTTTAGATTCCACATATAAATGATATCATATGATATTTTGTTTTGAGTTTTGTATTTTTATCATCAATATGACTTACCTATGTACTTACTTTCCTACTTTATTGATTTATGAGGGCAGTGGGGATAATTTTCTTTTTGTTTTTACATGGAGGCCACATTTCTAACCCCCGAAGACTGAGTTAGGGGCCCCACTATGCATTTCAGTTGATGTGACTTCTGACACCCCGTCCATGTCAGAGCACTTCTCACTCTGTATTATAATCACCCATTTACCTGTCTGTCTCCCAGGTCCTGCCTCCCTGGCTTCTCCCACCACAGCAACTGGGAAACCACCACCATGTCTGCTCATTGAGACCTTAGCATTGACTCTCCATCAACATTCAGTAAATGAATGAAAGCTGGCGTGCATGGGGGTGGGGAGGGCAACTCTGTTCATAATTTGTTCATTTTTATCTTAAAAAAAAATATGTGCCATGTTTAGAGCAATGGAAGAGCAGAGCTGTAAAGAATTACTCATGAAATGGTTCAAGGGCAAAGAGCTAAAAGCAAGTCAGAAACTTCTTCATGTTTGGTTCAAAGCCCACTAACATTTCAACATGTATTAAATGTTAATCAGCAGCTGTCTGGGTCAGTAGGTTAAGTAATAGCGACGGTGGAAGGTGAGAGGTGAAGAAATACATGGAAATTACATTCCAGATGGCTTAGCTCACCAGAACGCAACTTGTAGAAGAGCACGTGAGTGATTTAACCATGTTCTCTTTTTCCCTTTTCTCATCCAGCCGGCTTGGTAATGTGACAATGTTCCTTTCACTCGGGCATCTACACAGCCTGGTAAAATCTAAAAGTCTCAGGAGGCATCCAAGGGTTGGGTCACCTTCTTTTCCTTAGAGGCAGGGGCAAAAAAGAAAATCACTATGTTGAATAAAACTGTCAGGAGCTGATGATACAGATTGTGGCTCATCCTTTCCTGCTCTGTGCATTTGACCATTTGTCTGCGCATCCTCACCAAGACCAAGGAGAGAAACAAAGAGATTTTGTGTGCACAGTTACCATTCCTTGATGACAATACAAAATGATAATAATAGCTAATGTATTTTGAGCATTTACTATGTGCCAAGTACCTTATTAAAGTCATTGGTTGAGGAGAGGGGAGTGGTTGTGCCCACCAGGGGACATTTGGCAATGCCTGGAGATATTTTAATTGTTTTGTCCAGGGGAGAAGAGATCACAGGGAGGGTACTGGCATTTAGTGGATGGAGGCCAGGGATGTGGCTAAACATGGTACAGTGCACAGGACTACTCGCCCACCACAAAGAATTATCCAGCCCCAAAAGACAAGGTTGGTAAACCCTGCTTTAGATGAATTGTCTCAATTAACACTCAAAACCACCCTGGGATATTATTGTCTCCATTTTACAGATTTGGAAACTGAGGCATGGCAAGTTTAGAGGCTTGCTCTAAACCACACAGCTAGTAAGCAACAGAGCAGCTTTCCAGTCCAAGACTGTCTGACTCGGGAGGCCCTAACCTTGGTGGATTGGTAGGAAAGGAACAGATAGTCTTGTATCAGCTGTGGATTTTTCTGATTACATAACAGAGAATTGCTGTCATAGGGCCCTAGTGTTCATCACTGGTACCTCTAGGAACTTGGAGGCAGGTGACTCCTCTTTGCTCATAATGTGAACTCTGTGAGTATACTCACTGCTCTTTGCCATCTTTCCAACTAAAACGGTCTGAAATTGTATAATTTTTATGAAGATAATATTGACTCATAATTAGCAATAGCTCTAGTTAATGAAAATACTTATAAAGCAGCTTGTGAATAGTTCTCCAAAATAATAAGAGTATTAGCAAAATAATGAAATATTAAGTTCAGCCTTCCCTCATTCTGTGGGATTTTTCTTCAGCCTTGCATCTCAGTGGGCAGAATGTATCCCAAGTCATGTGAAATTCATGAAACAACTTTATAGTCCTTATCAGCTGTCATTTTCCGTATTTCACAAGAATTGAACTTTTAAGTATGTCTCGGTGCAGTGCAATAGTAACACACTCAGCAATAAGACATTTTACGTGGTTGTAATTGTATTTTATATGTCAGGGCTCCCTTCAAAATTCCCCAGTCTGTCATTGGTAGACTCTACCGAAAATCATCCATTTTCCATGAGGCTGAAACAGGTTCCGTAGTTAATGGACCAATGTAAAACATACCAGAAATATTAGCATGTGTGTTCTGTTTTTCCCCCTTCTCAGTGGGTTACTCTTCTTTTGCATTCCTGCTTCTTGTCATGATCAGATTTTTGGTTTATTGGCTTATTATCACATTTGACTTGATAGTTTCCATCCCATACGTCTTATGACACTGTCAGCTATCTGTAGCAAAAGAGAACAGGGATCTTGAGGGTCATTCAGTCCCCCAAACTGTGTCTGAAACATTACCATCCCTGCTTCAGTGCCCAGGCTTTATACAACTGCTCCAAAGTCACTGCAAACTGCTTAGACTCAGTGAAAGGAAAATGAGGAGGAAGAGGAAAAGACCATAGGAAATTCATAAAGAGGAGAAGGAAATCCTTAAATAACTGAACTGTGGTTGTTTTTTTAGCTATACTACTTTTTAATGAAGAGTACATTAGAATATGTAAATTGATGTAGCCGCTACGGGAAACAGCATGGAGATTCCTCAAAAAAACTAAAGATAGGACTACCGTGTGATCCAGCGATCTCACTCCTGGGTATATATCCAGAAAAAAGTGAAAACACAAATTTCAAAAGATACATGCACCCTAGTGTTCTTTGGAGCACTATTTATAGTAGCCAAGATATGGAAGTAACCTAAGTGTCCATCAACAGATGAGTGGATAAACAAGATGTAGTATGTGCATATTATACCATAAAAAAATAGAATATTAACCATAAAAAAGAAGGAAATTCTGCCATTTACAGCACTGTGGATGGATCTGGAGATTATTATGCTTAATGAAATAAGTCAGGCAGAGAAAGACAAGTATTGTATGGTATCACTTATATGTAGAATTTTTAAAAATTATACAAATGAATATATATGCAAAACAGAAACAGACTCACAGACATGGAAAACAAACTAGGGGTTACCAAAGAGGAGAGGGAAGAGGGGAGGGCCAAATTAGGGGTATGAGATTAAGAGATACAAACTACTATGTATAAAATAGATAAGTAATAAGGATGTATTGTATAGCATGGGGAATTATAACCATTATCTTATAATACTTTTTATGGAATATAATCTGTAAAAATATTGACTCACTATGCTGTGCCCCTGAAACTCATATAGTATTGTAAATCAACTATGCTTCAATACAAAAGAGTGTATTACTTTAACAAAATAATTCAATTTACTGGGTGGCCTCTTACTCAAACCTAAAATTAACATTAAACCACATCATTAAACAAGATATAAATTCATATATTAAAATTAAGATATTTGACCTTTCAGATTTCAGGGAGAAAATGATAACAAATCTAAGTTAAAAACCTCAAAATAACTTTGTCTCTCCCTCCCACCGCCACTCCACCCCTCCACCCCTCCGATCCATACTGAACACTACAGGGAGAGTTATTTTGCTAAAATAAAAATATGCTAATTTCAAGGTCCATCTCAAAAACCTTCAGTGACTATCACTATTACCTAAAAATAATGCTCCAATGCCTTAACATGGCATTCCAAACCTTCTCGATTTGGCTGTAATTTAGCTTTCTAGCTTTATTTCTTGCCAATTCTCCTTTTTATTTCTCTCATCACCCTAGAAGCTTTCATTCCAGGCATAGCAGGAACTTTCAGGGTTCATAAAACACGAGTGCTATTGTCAGGCCCTTTGCCTAAATGCTCCCCATCATTTCACCACCCAACACAGCCCATTCTACCAGGCCCATCCTAAATGGTACCTTCCTCCTGTTTCCTTAGCATGTTGTTCGTTTCTCAACACTAGACTCCTTTAAAACAGCCAATGGATATTTTTGTCACTTGCATAGATGCTTGTAACACACACTAGCTTCTGGGCTCAGATTTTATCTGTCTTATAGACTCATGCCCATAAATGGGGACAAAGAAATGCTTGATTTGAGTGATGTGAACCTAGGGAGTGTGCCTTTGGCACTAATTTGCCTTGGGAAGCTGAGAATCATAGCTACACTGGCCACTCTTTACGTGTGGAGTATTTTGAAGGTGTTTAGGCAGAAGCAGTGTGAAAAATATACCCTGAATAGGTCAATCCCTCCGATAACTGTGAGGACTGATTAATTTACAGTCAGGTGTATATCAGGTCAATAGCATTTCCCACATCCCTCAACCCCAACTATCTGTCCCACCTTTAAACTGTAGATGGTTCTGAAAAAGCAGAAAAGAAATTTTCCCACTTTTGTTTTCCCAGAAAGGCTACTTCCTTTCAGTAATTCCAGTCATGCAGTAATTATTATATTGGCACACAGATTTTGGATTCAGTGCCGTACAATTTTCATTATAATTTGCAAAAACCTGGCAATTTAGCAATGTCTTTACTCGTGGTGGAATGGCACATAACCAGTGATACAAACATTTGGCCTCAACAAAGCCCACTTGGGTATATTGTACTGAGAGATTTGTAAACATAAAAATTTTAGCTCTTTGGATCCTTTCTGAACAAGCGGACACCACATTCCTTCAGGCTCCTACTCTTGCTTCTTCCTTAAAGACTCCCTAGGCCCTGAAAAAGGAATAGTAGAAATTGCTTTCCTGACTCAAAAATTAAGGAGGAATGAGCAACAGCTAAGATCACAGGGCCCGCCCTCTAGAAACAGCCTAGAGACAAGACATGTCAATGACCTTGGGACAAGAGTCAGGAGGGCCACCATCCCAGGTACCAAGCAGAATCATAAATGTATGAACAGGCTGGTGGGTGGGAAGTGTGGTTACCATTGGAATACAAGAGCTCATGGTTCTTTTAAAATGACATACTCTACCAGGCGACAGTTGTTGGGTAAGAATGAACAGTGCGTTGTTGCCCAAAATTTCCAATTTTCCAAGAGAAGTTGAAAATTTAGATCTGGGGTGAGGGGGGAATCTCCCTATTGGGAAACTAATTGAAATTCATTTTCAAACATCATGTAGGTCCTAGAAAAATCAATCTGCAGTCTGGATGTGGCCCGAGGCCAATGGTTTACAATTCTCGTCAAATCTTGTCTTGAGACCATTTAGCCCTACTCCTTCATTTTACAGACAGTTATGCTGCAGGTGAGATTGATTGTACACAGCTGGTTGGAAACAAAAAGATGACTAGAACTAAAGCTCTCTGACTGCCAATCCCCATCTCACCCACCTTGGATCTGACACATTGGAATGTAAGGACTGAACCAGCCTGGAGGGCTCTTGCCTGCTTCACAACATGGGTTCCAGGCTCGCTTGAGTTTGATGGAAACGGGAGGAAAGATCCATTTCAAATCTCTCTAGTGTCTCTGAAACTGCCTGGACCAGTGCTTCCTTAATATGGCAGATCACCAGATACACCTGAGGAGCCTTGCAAATTACAGATTTCCAGGTCCCAACCTCGAACTAAGCAATCTGAGGCTCCAGGTACATGTATATTTGTAACAAGCCCCACCAGTGATTCTCAGTGATTCTAGAGCTCTAGGCTGGGGAGCCAACACGGGCCAGACCAGGAATTCCAGATGAAGCCAATTTCCAGGCTCTGGTCCTTGACCATGGAGCTGAGCAGCTCTTCCAGGGAGAGACTACATGTTAAGTTTTTTCCACACTGAGAAAAGTGTTCTTTTCCAGTTTCCTAGATTCTTGTTTTTTTTTTACATTTTTAGGGGAAAAAAAGAAGAAAGAAAAGCTAACTCTGTTGTGGTAACACTTTTGGTTTTCAATAGTACTGCTGGGTGTGGGATATTTTTATTCGGGAATGCAACTGAACAGCTGCAATGAACTACTTAATTAAATTAAATCATGGATGATAAATTCCTCATAAATTATACTTACACATTTTATAATTTTAATAGTCCTTTTTTATACTATAATCTGTAAACATTTAAGGAGAAGCTATGAATTAGATTTCAAAATAGATGAGTAATTTTAGACTGTGACATCCATTTTCATAGCATTCCAGTTCATTTTAGGGGACAATTAGTAGCACTTGTAAAAAATGTACCTAATTGCTAGGCTAAATCAAACTCTGAAGTACTTGGATGTTTTTACCCTCATCAGTCCTATTTTTTCCCACAGTGACCAAAATAATAAGGGAATAGAGGTAAAAAAAAAATTCTAAAAGCAAAATTCTTATCATAAACCTAACTCTCATTTTGAAATCAGCCCAGATTTGCTTAGGCCAATAACTCATTTCTAGGTCTCATAAATCACTTGTTATTTTGACCCTGATTGCAGACAGGGCCACAATATTTCCTGATCGAGTCTTTTTATATGAAGTTCAAATGATTTGCTTACATGGTGTGGGGGCTTCACTTGTCTTCAAGTGCCCAGATTAAAACTCAAATTTCATTGGTGGTGGTGGTGGTGGTGATGATGACGATGCTGCTGCTAAGTCATCATCCGTCAGTACAGTAAGCACTCTGACTTGTCTTGTCCAGGCACTGGCTGTTTGCCAGCTGTCAAGGCATATGGCCCAGTAACAGATTTAAAAAATGCCTATACGTGTTTCCTCCTTTCTTTGGGAACATGGTGCCCTTGAGTAATTTTTATAAGCTGAGTTAGCCTGGTCCTAAGAGGAAGAAATCAGTTTAGCTTCTTATACCATGCCCAGAATTTAAAAACATAGAAAATCTCAAGGCGGGATGGGGGTGGGTATAGCTCAGTGGTACAGTACACACCTAGTATGCACAAAGTCCTGGGTTCAATTCCCAATAACTCTCCTTAAAAAAATTGACAAATAAACCTAAAATTACCTCCCATTTAAAAAAATAATTGAAAACAAAAAGGAGAAATTTAAAAAAACATAAATACAATGGAAAACCTCAAGAATAGCAATAGTTGTTCTATTCCACCCACTGCCTACTACACTACTTGCAGATAGTTTTTTTTTCTTTTTTTTTAGTTTTTTTGGTGGGGGTAATTAGATTTATTTGTTTATTTATTTATTTAATGGAGGTACTGGGGATTGAGCCCAGGACCTCATGCATGCGAAACACTAGCTCTACCACTGAGCTATACCTTCCTCCCAGCAGAGAGCTTTGAACAAATCTCTGAAGCACCAATCAGGTCTAACACTATCTTAATCTTGCACAGATATTTCCTGAGTTGATTCTTCATTCCTGATTAGTTTTCTGGTTATTATAGTGAAATTCTGTATTTACCGAGTTTAAAAATCCCACACTTATTTTCAGGATAATTGCAACGGGGCAGGACCCTTGGGTCAACACAAACTGTTAGAAAAAGCAAATGGAGAGGACGTGGGCCTCCAAAAGGGTCAGGTACCACCCAGCCTCAGCCTGCTGCATCATGGGACAGTGGTCCCCGTGTGGCTAGATCTAGCTTTTTAAGAGAAGTTGGCATTGCAATTTTTATATGAGGTCTCAATGTTTAAACTGATTTAAAACAATTTAAAATACTATGCAGGTTAAACAAGACACTTCTGTGGGACACTTCTAGCTGATACACTGCCAGCGTGCAAACTCTATGTTGTAAGAACCATTGCTCTGCGGGTTTATAGTCTTAACACTAAATCAGTTTAGAGCTTTCATCCTGAATAGCTTTTATGTAACAGAGGTATATAAATAATGCCTACTATGTGCCAAGCACTGTTCTAGATATTGGAGATGCAGCAGTGAACTAAACAAAGTGATGCTTACATTCTAGCAGGTATTCATATCTATAAAATTCACAAAGGATGAGACAAGAAAACATGAGGAACTGGCGGATGAAAACAATCTCAATGAAATTTAGAACTAGATGATTTTAACAGATATTTCAATATGTCATATGGAGTTTAATAAAATTAAAACTTCAGAAGCAGGCTACTTCTTGGAAAATGCAGCCACGTTTCCAACCTCCTATCAGAATAAAGTTGTTTCTTGATATAACAGATATTTGTTGAGTTACTACTTTGTGCCAAGTGCCTTGCTAGACAGAATACAATGGTGAACAAGAAAAACATGATTTTAGCCATCTACATTCAAGAGCAAGAAGCAGAAAATAAATCAGAAAAAAATATAAATAAATAATAATAATGACAAATCATGATAAATACTGTGTAAAGACTAATATAGAGACTAATGATCCAAATGAGAATCCTAGTTTAAATAGGATGGTCCGGAAAGTTCTGCCTGAGGAAGTGACATTTAAGGTGAGGTCTAACAAATAAGAAGAGGGAGTCACTTGAAAGAAGGGAATAGGATGGAGGAAAGATTTCTAAACAGTGGAAACAGCATGTGCAAACGTCCTGAGGCCTGAAAGATCTTACTTAAGGAATTGATGTCTCATGGGGCTAGAAAATCATGGGCTGAGTCTGCAGGGACAATCAAGGCCATGAATCCGCAGTAAGAACTTTGAGTTTGCCCTAAAAGCAAAGGAAATGACTACAGAGTTTTAGTCAGGGGAGTGATATAATTTGATTATACTTTTTGAAAATCACCCTGGCCATTGTGTGTGGAAAAAACACACAGGAGCCAGGCAAGCATTAACACAGGGAGGTAAATTAGGAGGCGGCTGTAAGCAATCGAATCAGGTAGAGCTGGTGGTTGATTGCCCTAGGAGAGTGGCACTGGAGACAGAAAGAAGGGCAAAAGTTTCACATTTTGATTAGGGGGTTTCCCCCCAGGTCCCATGACTCTCTCTGTTTGCCTAGTCTTCTCATTCTTTTCTTGGGAAATAAAAAATCACAAGATTTAAAGTCAACTGTGGCTTCTGAGATGAAAAGTCAGTGCAGGAAATGGACAGTCCTTTCCAGCCTGGTAATAATAACTCTGTGAACTGACTTTCATTGAGTTTAAATCCACAAAGATAAAAATCAGGGGCATGATCCTGTCTGCTAAGTATCTCTCTTAATGCCAAAAACTTGGGTCACTAGGAGTTCTTTCTTCGGATTCTGAAAGATAGACAGCGTAATTGCCCCTCTTATCAAAATACTTTGCATGTTTGTTTTATTACTTACTTGCTTTAGAAAAAAAAATCTGACACCATAGTTGCAGGAGAAACTTTACTGTGACTCTTAACCAGATAAAACTAATGAGGAGTTAGTTGCGGAGAGAGATTGAGTCCAACACACTGACTAGCTCCGTGACTTGAGATTCCTGTGGTTTACTTCTGCCCCTGTGTAGTAAGAACTCAGGGAAGCCAGCCTGGGCCCAGTGCGGCAGTGTTAGCCTGGGCCCAGTGCGGCAGTGTTTGCAACAAGCGTGGCTTGAAAATCAAGCACGTTTGAAGAGGAAAATCAAAGTAAATATCTGATGTTTTTGCTCCAAAGAGATGAGCAAGGAGAGGAGAGTAGAAGATGGGGCAGGAGCTCTCAGCCTAGAGTCTGGGCCCTCTGAAGGAGATGTTCTCTTAAACCCCTTTATTCCGTCTCCCAATTCAAGTAGTGCAGTTCCAGCTTGATTCTGATCATTTCATGTCTTCTGTGACCCTTCCCAGCATGGGTTTGGACTAGGGAGAAGCAAAATTGGAGAACATCTATGCAAGAGAAAGAGGCAGATATACCAGGGTTGCCGTATTTGAAGATCCTCAACTGTTAACATTCCAAGTAAAAAAGGAATTAAGAAAAAGTCATAAAATGCATGAAGAGTTTAGTCTATCTTACTACCCCTGATTTTGTGTTGAAGGGATGCCCAGGATTTTCAAAGAACACAATTCCTTTAGCTCATCTCTGGAATCATTTTCCCTAAATCCCTTTTCTCCATCCAATCCTAACTCAGATAAACACTAGCATCAGCCGTGTTGACAACCTGCTTACAGTTGTAAATGATTAAACGCTTAATCCAGGGAATCAGTGCTAGTGGAGGGTTATTCTAGTAGCAGATGAAACAGAGGGTTTGTGGCCAACTCAGGAATTCAGTCTGGATGTCCAAGTGTTTTAAAATTCTTGGGAAACTTGCAAGGTCTAAATCAAGGGCTTTGTCCTAAGTGTTGCCTTTGTGGACAGGTTGTAGCCTAAGAATGATTATGGCAAACATACATGGTGCCTATCAAGTGTCAGGTAGTGTCCTAAGAGCTTTACTTGTTTTATGTCATTTAATTCCCACAATGACCCGCCAAGGTCACCCAGCTAGTGAGTGAGTGGCATGGAACCTCACTTACTTACGCAGCCTGGCTCTTAACATCCCTCCTCCCACCCTCTAAGCCCTTATCCCTGCCCTCTACCCCCCTACCTGCTCCCTGCTTTACTGATATGTGTCTTAAGTCCCGATGGGTATTCTTGTAGGATTCTTCCCTCTCCTTTCCAGCTCACCTGTTAAACATTTGGGTTTAGGTAGAAAGGATAAAGTAGAAAAGGGGTGGTGAGAATAGTATTGATCACAAAATCTAACATGTAGGGGACCAGATGTCAGGCACGGTGCTGAGAAATCCACATTTAAGACTTACAACAATTCTAAGAGATAAATTAACTATCAGCGTCTAATCTAGAGGTGAGGGAGCTGAGACACAGAGAAGTTCGGTGACATCCCCAAATCACACAACAGGAAGAAATAGAACTGAGATTTGAAGTCAGGCTTACCTGCTTGGGAGTATGAGCTGTAAGCCTCTGAGCCCGCGAGCTATGCAGCCTGTCAGGACTCTTACCATCTGTTTCCTCTCTGGTCTTTAGCCAAGAAGACAAGACGGTTCGCTGCTGTAGTGGAAACCATGGTAGACTTCCCAGGTCCCTGCTGCAGGGACACGCACTCCCCCAGCTGCTGGAAGCATTGGCTGCTGCTGAGTGCTCTCCAGGGACAGCCTTGGTGGGAGAGAGCCACCTTGGCCAACATCATGCCCCTTCCCAGGGCAACACACATATAATGACTACAAATCTCAAAGTCAATTTTCCCTGCCAAGAGTCCCTGTGCTCCCTCCCAACCCCTAACTCCAAAATCCCATAATGCCTACCCATCATGTGCTAGAGAAGGGGGAGGGCAACTGAAGTTGACTGTGTTCTTTCACCACGCAAGGCACCGTAGTGGACATCCTATGCAGATGACCTACAAGCCCAAAAGGAATCAAGTAAAATACTACTTCCTTTTTATAGACGTAGACAGCAAGGCTTAGAGTGAAGTGAGTTGTTTTGTGATCACAAAGTTAACGAGGAGAGAAATCAGATTTCTGGTTACCAAAGCTTAGAAAGTACGGTAGGCTGAATGATGGTCTGCTCCAAAGCTGTCCCATCCCTGGATCCTGTGCTTATGATACCTTCCACAACAAGAGGGACTCTGCAGATGTGATCCAATTAAGGCTCTTGAGACGAGGTGAGAGCCAGGATTGTCCATGTGAGCCCAACGTCATCACAAGGGTCCTTAAGAGAGGCAGGCAGGAGGGTCAGAGTCTAAGAGGGAAAGGTAATGATAGAAACAGAGAATCTAAAACCAGGAGTCAAAAAATCTGGGTAGCTTCTAGAAGCTGGAAAAGGCAAAGAAATGAGTTCTCCCTTAGAGTCTCTAGAAGGAAGGCTGGCCTTCCAAGCCATTTTGGATTTCTGACCTCTATAACAGTGAGGTTGATCTGTGTTGTTTTAAACCACCATTTGTGGTGACTTGTTACAGCAGTGATAGGAAACTAATACATTTCGGTTTTTCCCCCTGTCACCAACTTGCCCTTTTGCATGTATGTTTTGCTCTCGTCCCGTCCCACTCTTCCCCTGGAGTGACATTAAGCCTGCTCTTTCTTCCGTTGTGGGGACATGAGAAGAGGGATGATGGAGGCCGCTCCTCTGACAGTCTTCTCTTCAGTGGGGCTGGTCGCTGTTGGCCAGACGCTGGTGGTGTCTGCACGTCAGCCCTCCCCAGGGTGGAGGTGGGGACGCAGGACTGAGGAAGGGGAAACTCCTATTATGACTTCTTTTAGTGGAACCCTACTGTGTTTACCCTTTGGGGACAAGCCGGTCTCCTTTAACTTCGGGTTGCTTCATTGCTGCTTCTCCCAGTCTTCCCATCCCTTGTCTCTGAGATCAGAGCAAAGCTCTTTGAGAAGTCTAGAGGAACTTGAAAGGAAAAACAGGGGCAAATATGACATCTTCATTCCTCCTTTAAGATCAAAGCGTTTCATAACTGCTAAGAGTTAATTGGGTTTTGATTTCTTAGGTTGGGGTTTGGGGTAGGCTGGGGATAGAGGCAGTCCTGGCTGGTTGGAACAGAAAAGAGCCTTTATTGAGTCTTCGCTCAGTGTTAGTGTGATTCCTGTCCTATCAAGGAGAAAAACGAAGGCCCTTAATCAGGATCACAAGCTACAAAGTGGCAGAAGAGGCATCAAGCCCCCGTGTGTCCTGTTCCAAAGCCCTTACGCTCCTTCTTTATGTGCTGCCCTTCCTGTAAGATTTGCATTTTAAGAATGAAACAATTGCAGCTTCTCTTTCTTTCCCAATATCACATCCATAGCCACAAAATGCAGTGCCACTTTTACTTGTTGTTTTTTTTAAACCATTTTCCTACCTTCTACTCTGGATGAGTCCTCCACGGCCTCTCTGTCCCATGTCTCTACAGCCCACATCAGCTCTCACTTCCCCTGGATCACAACACTGTTCTCCTGACAAGGGGTTTTACCTCCTGAAAGTCTCACTAGCACCTCGGGCTCCTGCATGAAGCACCAGCCTTGTGTAGATCTCCTGTTCTCAAATTTCTGAAACTGCGATGTTTGCGACCCACTTGTCCTGAAGCTATAGTGAGTGTTTGTTCTCCAGACTCCTATTTAAGAAAATGCAGACTTGTTAAAGTACAGAATTACTGGGCTGGCAGATACTTTGGAGGATGCCCATTTTACAGATGAAGAAACAGAGGCCCAAGATCAGACAGTTAGTTTAGTGGTCACGTCTACTCCTTGAGTCAATAACAGGGTTCTACACGCTGCTCTACACTTGCAGTCATTGGTGGGGTTACTTATTGATAAAGTGCACAGACTCTGGATCCAGACCGCCGAAGGTTCAAAGCCAGCCTCTGCCACTTGTTAACTGTGACCATGGACAAGTTTCTTAACATCTCTGTGCTTAATGTATAAGCCGGGAATCAGTACCAACTTCTTAGGGTTGATGTGAGAATTAAATGATCTAATATGTGTGATTGTCCCCAGTGATTGTTCAACAAGGATTCATTATCTCATCTAATGGACTGAAGGTTTTAATGAAACAGAATTACTAAACTTTTCTGCAGTGGTTCAGAGACTTCCAGATATAAGTGGGTGTTACAGCAGGGTAGGGAAGAGCCATTATGAAAATGAATTGTCGAGGTTCTGGCCCTTCTTGGCTTCAAGACTTTGGGAAATTATTTAACTTCTTTGTGCCTCAGTGTCCTCATCTCTAAAATGAGGAAAATGAAAGTATTGCCCAGTAAGTTTTTTTGGGGAAATTAAACAAGGTAATCTAAGCTCAGCTCCTGAGACATAAAGGCTTCATACTTGTTAGCTCTTATTATTATATGTAATATTATTATATATCTTATTATATGTGTTTATACATTACTGTACAAGCAATGTGGACTTCCTTCTGTAGCTTTTAGTCTAGACATTAGTAAGTCATGCAGAAGAATTACTTAGTATTTATAAAGCTTTGCATTTACAAAATCATTTGTAATCACTGCATTACTTGACCAATTAATGTGCATTGCTCAAAATAGCCCTGGGAAGTTATCTGAGGTTCTCTGTATTTATGGTAAGTCTTAGAAACTCAAGGTCATACAGAGAGTTGACGGAAGAATTAACAAAGAAATCTGCAATTTGTCTGCCTATTACTTACTCGCTGAAACTTGCTTCTTTTCTACCTATTCTGATAATCTATCTCCTATCAAAACAGAGTGTTTGGTTAGCTGGGTATCAATGGGCGACTTGACTGCACAGGTGCTTTGAGGAACTCCATCCAGAAGACTTCTAAATCTGCTTACATCCTTGCTAAGAGGAAACATGGCTCCCGTGGAGACTGAGGGCGGGAGGTGGGTGAAAAGCTCTTGTCTGGGACTTACAGGTAAAAGCTGGGAAGTTAGGCTAAGGAACACAGGATTCTGAAAATGTCCTAAAGAGAGCAACAGAAAATAACTTCTAGGGATGAGATCAAGGGGAAAGAATGATTTTGAAAAATGGCTGTGCATATCCGGAGAATTGCTGTATCAAATTATAAACCATGTGTCCTGAGCTGTTCCTGTGTTCACATACCTTCCCAAGGACAGAAGCACCTGGCAGGAGAACCAGCCACAAGCAGGTTTCTGGAGGCTGGAGCCAACCTTTCAGAGGAAAACAAAAGGAGTCTAACCCAGGAGCAGCACCAGTAACCAGCCCCACCCCCACCCCACCTGCGGGTCTAAGGACACCTCCCAACAGTCTGGCCTGGGGCTGTAACTCCACCTCCTTACAGCCCAATAGGTCCCTTCACAGGCAAATGCACCTGATAGGAATCAGGAGTTAGTTTTATATCCTGAACTCCTTGCTCACCTTTCCGGGCAGATGAGCCCATTTCCCCTACTAATGTCCCACGTGCAAATGGATAGTCTTTTACACAATAGCTCTGAACCTGGCAGCAAAACCCAGAAAACAAAAAGCTGGTTGTGAATCAAATTGTATGCATATGCATAGCTGTATGTGCAAACTGAACCATTTAAAATACAATAGGAGACAATGGGGGAGGGTGTAGCTCAGTGGTAGAGTGTGTGTTTAGCTTGCAGGAGGTCCTAGGTTCAATCCCCAGTTCCTCCATTCAAAACTAACTAAATAAACCGAATTACCTCCCCCATCAAATAAAATAAAATAAAATAGGAGAGCTTGCTGCTCCAAGGAATCCCCTCTTGAAATGAAAGAATTAGGTTCACCTTTTTTTTAAAAAAAGAATGAATTTTTGCCTCTTGTTTCTAAAAGTAAAACATACCTTTACCCTGCAAATGTTCTCCTTTTAAAAGATAGTAAAAACAGTGAATAATTGTTGCAAAACAATAACACTGATTTGTCAATACCCTTCTTTCTTGACTTCTGACCTTAAAACAAGGCCCTACATACAGTAAAAGGTCTCCTGTGGACTTTATTATAAAACAGGTTTATTTACATAACACAGCAGAGTTTCAGGAAACTCACTCCAAGGACACTTTTTCATTCCAACTAAAGCCAGGAGTTTGGAAGGATATACAGCCAGCCCAGTGACTTTGTAGAGAAATTCTAAAGACCTGACTACAAAACAGCACTCCTGTAATTCTTGGCGCGGGTAGGAGGATGGAGGGATGGGGGCTTTCAATTTGGCCTCATCTCTTTCCCCACAGTTTTGAATTGCTCCATACCAGCTGAACAGAATTCAAATTCCATACGTAAAATGTGACCTCACTTTTCATCATGCTGTCACACATTGCTTCCAAGTACGTGGGTTCCTCCTGGTGTGATGACTTATGAAAATGTGCCCATTGTCTATGAAGTCAATCCATCAAACCAAATACCAGCCCTACGGAAGGATGAGCTGCCTATGCCCAACCCTGAAAGTCAACAACCAGGCAGGAAAAGTGAGGGGCGGGTATTCGAATGTCAAGGTCCTCTGTTTTGAATACCCAGTGTCCCCATTTTAAATTTGAGAGGCATCAGCAAAGAGCATCCTGGCATGTCTTAATAGTTACCAAGGGATGAAGGGTGATTAGACAGATGCTGGTACCCAGCTGTTCCCCAGCTAAACTGAGGTCAGAACAAGAAATAACACTTTAGACCAGTAAAGGGGAGGGCAGGTCATTTAGATACAATAGAAAGTATTTAGGAACTAGAGACTTTCACAGAGAAGGTGTTCAACACAGATCAGATTGAATGCTTGAATGTTATATGAATGAATGGATGAATGAGGTTGTAGAATCTGACGTATTGGATTCACTCCTTAAATGAATCTGAGGGATGAGTACATGTGACCTTGATGAGCAGTCATACCCATTAGTTCCTTAAATCCCTGAGATGTTACAGTCCCACAGACTTTTGAGGGTCTCCTCTCTGCCAGGCACTGTGAATTCATCTGAGGAGCTTCAGGCTAGTGGAAGAGAATGAGTCTTAAACAGAGAATCCTACTAACTAGGGAGGCATTTATGAGGGGAAGCCACATAGACTTTTTAATGCAAAATATGAAATTCTGCTTCCGAATGCAACCCGTGGATTGATTGAATACATGTGTTTATTGACATTTTTAAATTAATTAATTCAGTCATCAAATATTGAGTACCCACTCTATTCCAGGCACATCTGAGACACTGGAAATATGGTAGGACATACAACAGACAATGCCTGCCCTCCAGGGGAAGAGAGCAGACAATAAACAGACAAATATATAATGTGTCAGGTGAGGATAATACTGTGAGAAAAATTAAGCAAGGTAAGGCTTATAGAGAGAGGCATAGTAGGGTGTTCATTTATACAGGCTAATCAGGAATAGCACCCTAATATAGTGGCATTTGAGCAGGTAAGACATTAGAGAAGCAAGGGAGCCAACCATGCTGCTATATGGGAGAAAAGCATTCTGGGAGCGGGAACAGCACGTGCAAAGGCCCTGAGGTTGGAATGAACTTAAAGGGTTCTATGTGTGGTGGCAAGGAAGCCAATGCTGATGGAACAAAGTAAGTTTAGGGAGAGTGGGAAAAGATGCGGTCAAAGACACAGCAAAGCCAGATCTTATAGCACCTTTTATCTGTGTAAGAGAAAACCATTGGCAAAGGGGGAGGGAAATAGCTCAGTGGTAGAGGGCACACTTAGCATGCGTGGGGTCCTGGGTTCATCCCTGGTACCTCCATTAAAAAAGAAAGAAAGAAAGAAAACCAGTGGAAAGATTTGAACAAGGAAATGATGTGATAAGATTCATGTTTTAAAAGGATGATTCCAGCTGTGTGTGTGGACAAGTAGCTATGGAGAGGCCAGGATGGCAGTAGGGAGCCCAGTCAGGAGGTTATTGTCATAGTGTGGGTGGTAGATGATAGTGTCCTGGACTTGAGATGGTAGGAGCAGGGAGTGGTGAGAAGGGGTTGGATTTTTGATGTATCTTGATGTAGAGTTGACTGAATTTTCTGTGGATTGGATATAGGGTATGCAAGGGGAAAAAAAGAGACAGGGACAATTCCAAGTTTTGGGTCTTAACCAACTGGAAGAACGGACATGCCATTTCCCGAGGAGAGGAAGGTTGTGGTTCCAGAGGAGGGGATCTGCTTTCAGCCAGTTAGGTCTATGGTGCCTGTGGGACATCCGAGTGGAAATGTCAAGTCAGCAGGGGACCACATAAGTCTGGAATTCAAATGAAGATGAGACTGGCAAAATAAATTTGGGAGTTAGAAGCATTTGGATAATATTTAAAGCCATGGGGATGGCTAGGGAGTGAGCATAAACAAAGAAAAGAAGTGGTCCAGGGCCTGGGCCCATGGTTCTCCAGCATGGGGAGATCAGGAAGAGAGCTGATTCTCCTGGTTCAGAAAAGCGGAAGTAATAACGATCTAATTCTTGCCTCAGCAGTGGTAAAACAGTATTTTATATGGTCACAGTAATCTGACCACTAAATACTGATTTAACTAAAAATTGTCCCGAAAGAAAGAAGGACTAGGTCTGTGTGGAGGTATCAAAGTGACATGTGATCATCTTCCAAAGTAGGACTATATCAATATCACAAAATTATAAATCAATAGCAGTATAAAGATGCTTTATGGAAACAGGGAGGTACCTACCAGGAGAAATAACTAAAGAGTACGAAGTGGTTCCTTTGGGGAGTAAGAGTGTGGAGAAGGATAGAAAAGAGCCTGGGATTATTCTTTTCATTCAAACTTTATACCGCAGTGATAATCAAATAGGTAATCAAAATGTGGCATACCATGTAATGGAATATCGTTCATCCACAAAAAGGAATGGGGTACTGATACCTGCTGACACTAAGATAAGCCTTGAACACATTCCGCCCAGTGAAAGAAGTCAAGCCCCAAAGATCATATTGTATGATTCCATTTATATGAACTATCCGGAACAGGCAAATCCACAGAGGCAGAAAGTAGATTCGTGATTGCCAGGGGCTTTAGGAAGGGAGAAATGAGTGCCTGCCAAGAGGTACAGGGTTTCTTTTTGGGGTGATGAAAATATTCTGGAATCAGTTAGTGGTGGTGGTTGCACAACCTTGTGAATATACTACAAACTATGGAATGGTACTCTTTGAAACGGTGAAATTTATGATATGCAAATTAATTTTAAAAATCACATGCTATTTGAAATAAATTATACAAAAGCATGACCTCAATAAAAATTAAAATTAATTAAAAAATAATATTAGACTTAAAACCCTGAATTACCTTTGAAATAGGTAAGGAAGTCTACCTGATTTAAACCTTCCTCTAGGATTCCTATTGTTTCTACCTTGTGATGAAAGTGACAGAAGCCACGAGCCACGGCTGGTCTCAGCCAGAGGCAATTATGTGGACGAAAGTGATGGGGATGACAGAAGATGGTGTCCATGTGATTTTGCTTCCAGATCTCACAAGAGGGAGGCAAACTGATGGATAGGGTCTGCTCTGTAATATGTGGGGGCCAGCAAAAAATGAAAATGCGGGGCCTTTTGTTCAAAAAGAAGGAGAAAATGCTGCTAAAGTTACAAAAAGAAAAAGCTTTTCCCTTTCTTCTGCAGTCTCTCTCTCTACTTCTGGTGTTTTTTTATTTGCTATTTAATGTCTTTCTCAGAAAGAGAAAGTTAAAAATTTACTAGCAGGCGTTTTATCGTTCATCTTTACAACATGCAATGCCAGTTTCGTGGATGCTCTTTGAGCTCTTTAAGCCCTTCTCTGACCAGAGTACCAGGCACTTACTCATTTGGACTCTGTTTTGTTGCTTTTTTCTTTTGTCGTGTTAGTTTTGTCTCTTCAACTAGACTGTAATCTTTGACTCCAAGAATTGTCTCCCATCTCTTTGGTGTCCTTCACAGCCCTTATTACTGCTGTGTCCTTAGTATCTGCTGAATGAATGAAAGAGTAAGTGAATGAAGGAGTATGTGAATGAATAAATGAATCAGAAACTACAGGATGGAAGTCAGAAAACCTGAGTCTACATTGTGGCTTTTCTGTACATAATATTTGACAAGCGGTGAATGTACCTTTTCTGGCCTCAGTTTTTCCATTTATTAAGCTGAGGTATTTTGTGTATTGCTTCAATTCATCCAGGAAAAATGGAATTATTAGTACAGTTCTTAGAATTTCTTGGGAGAAAAGAGCTATAGTAGTATAGTAACTTCACCATACTCTTTCCTCTCAATCCTCACGAGGATGTTTGAGGATGTAGAAATAATATTTAAAGTATTTACTTGTATTCCTTTTAAATTGATGCTATGTCCTTAATGCAAAAATCATCATCATCATCACTGATACTGTAAGTGCAAAAAAGAAAAATTTATCCTGAAGTTTGATGTATCTTGGGAAATAAAAATATGCTCCAAGTTCATGATGCATTACAAGTTTCACTGATTTTTTTCTGTGCATAATGCAGTTCACCAAGTCTATATTCTGCATTGTACCTTTATTTAAGGACTGACTCAGACACGAAATGACTGTAAATTTATTCTTGGCTTGGAAATGGCAAAAAAACCCAAACCAAAACCCACCAACAACACCAAGTTTATGGAAAAATTGGTCTTTCTCTTAGCTTTCAAGGAGAAATAGATGGCTCACTAAAATGTCCCTATTTAAGTGTGACATTTCGATGTCATGTTTAGGTAAGCCTTCCTTCCTGGCCCCACCCCCACCCCCAGCCCAAAACAGAACCTACGTGAACAATGCCAACGCACTCCTGAAATGAATCCTCCAAGAAGGATCTGAGAGTGTATGGGAAATGATGGAGGAAACTCTTATACTTTCTGAGCCCCGATGTCTTGCCGGAGCTGCTATGTGCATTTTTAATTTTTAATCAAAGGACACTGGGGCTCTAAAAGGTTAATTGACTTGCCCTAGGTCAGACAGCTAGGGAGTGGAAGAGTTTGAACCGAAATCTTCTGTCTGTTGGATTAATAGGCTTTCATGTATCCAGCACTTCTCTTTCATTCATAGAAAGGAGGGAAAGGAGGGGGGCTACAAGCACCCATAAGGATTTGGAGCAGAACTCTACATTGACTACCAACAATTGTCAATTTTGTTCCTAAACACAAACCAGGCTACCAGAAACATTAGAAAGTGAAAAACACGAAAAAGTCACAATTGAACCCAGTTGTCATTTCTTTTTATTTTATTCACACAGTTAGAGATGGGGAGGCTGATGTCATAAATGCTCATGCTTCATAAGTTCATGGGAAAATGAAAGTCAAAGTATCTACGCACCAAAATGTCTTTCTGCTCTTTCCTTGGTTCACAGCTGAACGTCATTTCCTGTCTTCTCTGGCCATGTAACTGGAGTCTAGCCAATGGGAGTGGAACAGAAGTGATATGTGCTGCTTCCAATCCAGTTCACAAGCTTCCAAGTGTCCTTCTCCGTCCTGCTGACTGAGATGGAGAGCCCTGAGCCGCCTCAGATGCTGTATGCTGAAGGTGGCAGAACTTCCATCAGCCTGGGTTCCTGAGTAACTGAAGAGTTCCCACCTCCATCCCCTAACCCCCCAGAATGGGAACCATTCTGGACTATCTTGTGAGCAGGAAATAAGCTTCTGTTGTGCTTAGCTCCAGCTTGTATGGGTCTATTTATTACTGCAGCCTATCCTATCCTAATACAGGTCCAAAAAGTTCCTTCTTCCACATCCAGGCAAAGCCCAGCTGCTGTGGTCTTATTCATAAGTACAGGGTTTCCGCACAACTGTAGACCCAAAACAGATAATATGTGGGGAGGGTGTGAGGAGGAAGATGATAGCATTTGGTGATTTTTGTCTTGGCTATCTAGCAGCGAGTTATTCACTGCATTTCATGGAGTAACTGCTGGTGTGCCCCATAATTAGTGGGCTGGGGTTTTAGCCCCAATTGTGCCACGAACCAGCCATTTCTCTTCCCTTCCATCCAAGGAGGTGGTTGAAGAATAAGGTGTCCAAGGCCTCTCCAGTTCTATTAAGCAATGAATCTAACTAATGAACTCATCTACAAAATTGAAACAGACTCCCATAGTAAACAATCTTATAGTTACTGGGGGAAAGGGGGTGGGAAGGGATAAACTTGGGAGATCAAGATTTGCAAATATTAACTACTGTATATAAAAATATATTAAAAAAACAAATTTCTGTCTAGCACAGGGAACTATATTCAATATATTGTAATAACTTTTAATGAAAAAGAATATGAAAATGAATATATTTGTATATATATGCATGACTGTGACATCATGCTATACACCAGAAACTGACACATTGTAATTGACTATATACTTCAATTTAAAAATTAATTAATTTAAGAAAAGAGAGAGGAGTCTAAATTCCAGCACAAGAATTAAAGGTAGCCTGAGAAGAGAGTGGGATTTTGTAGGGCTGATATTCAGCTTGAATGCCCTGGGTTGACAGTTATCCACTCATTCACCGGAACTCATGCGTTAGACATTTTAAATATTACCCTTGGTTATTTCTGCCAGAAGTCAAATTGAGAACTTTCTCAAGCTCCGTTCTTTAGTCAGATGATGTGAAAGGGGAATGAATAAGACCAGAGTGTTCCCAAATTTGAATCTGCGGAGTGCCAGTTCTGAGATGTTAATAGGTGTTGGAAGAAAAGAAATACTGTGTTGAACAGATAGAACCCAGTTGGACGGACATCCACCCCCCATCTCCGTGTGCTGACGCATCTCAAGTCCATGCCCAGTGGCATTCAGCTCCTTTACCATTTTCCACAAGGAATCTCTATTACATGCAGCCATTTTGTGATTTTTTTTTTCAGCCTTTGCTGAAGTTTTCTTGGGAAAAATAAAGGTTTGTCCCCCATATCCATAAAAGGCTGTCTTAAATATTCTCACTAGAGTTACCTCTTTTCCAAGATCTCCTTTTCCTGACCCACGTGGAAGTCTTCTCTATCCTTTCTTCATTCAAATCCAGCTTTTTTGTTTTGGCCCCCAACCTGCAAATTGCATTCAGTAAAAGAAAACTACAGTTAACTGGCCCAGCTCTGTTTTTTCTTAAGCAGGGCACTTACTGACTCATTGCTACCCCAAATCCTTAGTAAATTATTTTTTAAAATTATTTTTATTTGACTTTTTTGGGTGGGGGAAGTAATTTGGCCTATTTATTTATTTACTTATGATTTATTTTTAACAGAGGTACTGGGAATTGAACCCAGGACCTCGTGCATTCTAAGCATGTACTCTACCACTGAGCTATAACCTACCCCCTTAGTAGGATATTAAAGTAGTCCTTCCACGTCCCTGTAGTGTTTTCCCAGAGAGCAGTTACATTAAAATGCATATTTTCATTATTTGACCCAAAGTTTCTTTACTGCAGGACTTCTCAGAGCCTTTAATATGGTGACTTGTAATATAACTGTGGGGAATATAATACACAGTGTTTCCTAAATTTATTTGACCACAGGGAATATGTTTTGAGAAATCTTGGGTATCAGTTAAGCTCTCTTTGCTTTGGGTCAGGACAGGAAAAGAGGTGCTTCTATCCCAATGCCTGCCTTCTCAGTTTTGCCCTGGAACTCTCCCATTTGGGTTTCCACCATGGCCCCCTTGGGAAGCCTTCTCTACTTCTGGTTCTCTGGATTGTTCTGTGGAGTTAGAGTCCCCCAGCCGACTGGTAGAATCCAGGGCACCTTTGCTCCATCTAATCTCAGCTCATTCTTTCCTTTATTCACCATTTGTTGGTAGAACTATTTTTTTGAATCCCAAATTGGGCATAAGCTCTGACAAGTATGCATTTCCGTATGAACGTACTTACCTACGAGAATGGGGGAGACTCTGAAATCAGAGCTGTGCCGGGAACCATGGGCTGTGTGCTTGTCATGGTTCTAGTTCCGCACCAAAGTCACACAGCCTTTTCCCAACTCCTTGATGCCCAGAAATTACCTTCTCTCCTCACTGTCAGCCATGACATTTTCTCCACTGTCGTTGGATTAGGTCAAACTTTAGTACCTCAATTTTCTTCCTTCAATGTCTTCCACTCACTCTCTTCTTTCCCATTTCAGGGGAAGACACATCCTTGCCCCTTTCCAGGGCTGCCCTCATCTGGGCTCCTGAAGGTCTCCCCTCCAGGCCCTGGGGCTGTTCCTCCAGCTCCCCTTTCCCTCCTACCAACGGCCTCTCCTCTTCTACTTATAGTCCTTGTCTGAATCACCTCGGGCTGTTATCACAAAATACCAGAGCCTCAGTAGGTGAAACAGCAGATGTTTATTTGTCACAGATCTGGAAGCTGAGAAGTCCAAGGCCAAGGTGCCAGCAGATTCCTGCCTTGCAGGCAGCCGTCTTCTTGCTGTGTCCTCTGGTCATGAACAGAGAGCGAGGTCTTGTCCCATCATGGGGGCTCCACCCTCGTGCCTTAATCACCTCCCAGAGGCCACATCTCCAAATATCCTCACATTGAGGGTTAGGGCTTCGACAAATAAATTTGGAGGGGGACACAATCCAGTCCAGAGCAGCAGTGGTAAATCAACTTTCTCAGAAACAAACTTCAAACACCAAACCTTCCGTAGAGTCATCTACACCTGCTGCCTCCTCTTTTTCATCTCTAGTCACTTCTCAGTCCCTCGTTATCTGTCCCTGTTCCCCCGTCTCTCGCCCTTAGAGTCATCAGGGCCTTCTGAACGCCAGATCTGGTTACTCCTAGTAATAATGACAACTATTAATACCATTTATTGGGCAGGTCAGTGTGTTAAGCGCTTATACGTGCCATCTCATTTCCTCTTCACAACCCTCTGAAGACAGGCTGGAGTTAATAATGGAAGGTCACAGCTCAGAAGTGGCACAAAGATCCCTGCGAGAAGAGAAGTGTTAGCTGCTTTTATGGTTATAGTGGATTGGCTTAAATTTCAGTTCTTCCACTTATTATTAGCTCCCTGACATTAGGTAAGTCATGTTCCCACTCTGTGCCTCAGTTTCCCCATTTGTAAAATGAGGATGATCAGAATAATCAATCTCATAAGGATGCTGGAGATCCTTATATGAGTGGCAAAAGCAGTTGTCGCATGTGAAACACCCACACAGGGCTTGGCACAGAGTAGATGCTCAAAAAAAAAAAAGATTGATTCCCCAACCCTACTTCATTTGTAATTTCCATTCTGAATACATGGTAATACAGCATCTCCAGCCCACCATTTAAAGGACGCAAATTTGAACTACAGTGAGAGGGGAGTCTTAAGACATGAATTGCCTGTAATCAAGTCATAGCTAAAGAGGTTTGTATTTTTCAGTCTGGCCTCCCAAAAGCATTGCTCATTTTCCTGCAATCCTGAAACAGGGGGGTGTAGCTCTTTCTATAATAGAGGATTTTGATTTATTCTCATCTTTTTCTGACCTTACTTCCCTCTTCTGGTAGAAACTTGAAGCAATTTCCTTTAAGCTTTATGTATTCCTGAAGGAGTGAAATTTCTCCCCCTGAGTGGCTCCTGGCGTACCAGTATTGACCACAGGCATTCCTATCCTGGTACGTCATGTGTCCCCGGACCCTGACCATACAATTTTCCTGAAGAAGCTAAGCTCTTCCATTACTCCCCATATTCTTAGTCTTCCTCACTTTGAGGGTTTTTTTTGAGCTTGCTGACCTGTTTTCTTTTCATGGATTATCTGAGGGTCCCTACATCCTTTCCCTAGGCCAGGTCCTCATGTTCTTTCTCTGGTGAAACATCTTTGATTACTCTGGCCTTGGGCACAAATCCCACTGGAGTTCCAAATCTGGCCCACCAAAGCGTTTTGTTTGGAACACACAATATTCTAAATTTGTTTTAGTTGCTAATATGTGGGGGTTTTTTTTAATGGAGCTACTGGGGATTGAACCCAAGACCTCGTGCATGCTAAGCATGCATTCTACCAGTGATCTATTATCCTCTTCCTGCTAATATTTGAAATGGGCAAATTTCACATAAAACAACAGACCCTCCCATGCTGAGTCCCTGTGCATTAAAATCAACAATTGGCTGGACCCATGTGCCTGCTCCCTACACAGCCCCCTTGCTCCCTGCTCCGTTCCCCACACTGAGGAACAAGGTCTCACACAATTATGCCACTGTCCTTGGTAGGCTTTTGAATCCACAACCTCTGCTCTGGTCCTTACTAGGCTAGGGATTTTTAGAACAAGCTGCTCTTTGAGGGCAAGAGGATTTGCAACCCCGACACAGGAGGAGCCCATGTTTGGGTCCTCGCACTCCTCTCTGCTCTAACACCACCTCCCAGGTCCTCCCTCGGCTCTCTGCAGGCCCTGTTGCCTTCTGCAAGTCCCAGTCCATCCACCCTCCAGAGCCATTCAGTTTTCTGTGGCCCTAACCACCTCTGAAGTCCAGAAATGTTGCCCTACCTTGACACGGGACCCCTCTAGTACTCCCTGTTAGCCAGTCAAACCAAGGGGCTGTGAAGACACATTGCCTCTAGAAACACTCATAAAGGGCTCATTGTCTTAAGTGTCCAGAATAGGGGTTCAATGCATCTTATAAGGGTTCAACTCTTTGAGTGCAGTAGCAACTGGCACCAAAGAAAACCACAGTTTATAGATAAACAAGGACCTATTGTGTAGCATGGGGAACTATATTCAATACCTTGTGATAAACCATAATGGAAAAGAATATAAAAAAGAATATGTATATATTTTCATGTATAGCTGAATCACTATGCTGTACACCAGAAACTAACACAACATTGTAAATCAACTACACTTCAGAAAAAAAAAATCCAAGGTTTTGAGGCTCCAGCTGAAAAGCTGGTACCCACTCAA
Organism: Camelus bactrianus; assembly: GCF_048773025.1. NCBI lineage: Eukaryota > Metazoa > Chordata > Mammalia > Artiodactyla > Camelidae > Camelus > Camelus bactrianus. Next base: position 99,080,153 of record NC_133540.1, read on the forward strand.
GGCACAGGAAAGTCTTTTCAGAGTAAGCACTACACATACTCTTTCCTAACTTGTTTGCTGTGTTGTGAGGTTGAGAAATGTGGAGGGAGGGGATAGAAGGGAATGGAGAATTCTAAAATGTTAGAAAGAACTTCAAACATCATATAATTCAACTCTCTCAAATTACCTAGAAAAAAGTTCACCTGAGTCTTCTAGGGGTGTTTTTCCTCTAAAAGGACTGAAGGGTTGTGCCCAGATCAGTTCAGGAGAGTGAGGGCTTATAGAAAATATTCAGCACCCTGGTCAGCCTCTGTAAATGTGCACACACTCTGGATCCCCTGGGTATAGGTGTGTATAGTGCTCTGTTCCCCAGGTGGGTGGGAGGATGTGGAGGTGGGGCGTGGGCAGAGATTTAAGGTTGTAAAGCAGTTTAAGGGGAAAGGCTTTATTTCTTACAATGTAGCTATAAAGGAAGTGTCTGAATGAATGCACTTGTGTACTAAGGAATCCATTATGAGTAGCCTTGTTTGGCTTTGGAGAAATCTCTCATCAAGAAGGCTTATTCACCTGATAGGCTGCCACCATGTAGAGAAAATAAAAACTGGGAGAGATCTTGATTTTCCCTTCGTAGGGAATGTGTGTTTCAGGTTCGTAAGTTTTATGCAAATAGGATTCATGAGCCGGCCGTAAATGATATTTTTCCTGTCGTGCTGCATGTTGGCAATCCTAGAGTTTTGATCTCATTACACTGTGGCTACTTGAAGCCATCTATTTGAAAACTTCTATTGTATGGGCTCCAAGATTGCTTGCAGGCAAAACGGCTGCTGGAACAGCAATTTGCATGTCCTCGTTCCACATTCTGACCCAGGCTTTGAACAGGGGATCCTGGAGAGGCTGCTGACTCAGGGGGCGAACAAGAATGCTGCTTCTTAGGCAGTGCTGTCACCCACTAAATCCCCCTTTCTTTTTGGACTCAAGTTGGACAGTTTGTTGGTCCTTGGTAGCACTTTTCTCAAAAGACCTAGAGTAGATCTTGGGATGTCATCTTCTTTTGTAGACTGTCCCTTTGTACCCCTGGAAGACTCACCTCCCATCTCTCTTCTGCCAACCTTCCCTTTCCTGGCAATTCTTCTCTGACTTCACCTCCCCATACCCTTCAGGCAGAGCTGGGGGCTCCCCTTTATGTTTTCCCAAACATTCATGGTGAATGGTGCTTAATGGCTGTCCCTGGGCTGGGAACTGGGGCCCTCCGTCAGCATGACTTACCCCCCACCCCGACCTTCTGTGGCTCATGGTCTCCTAGAGGAGACAGGCTTGTAGATTGCAGGACAAGAGCCATCCTAGAGGAACACTGACGAAACCCAAAGGGTCCACAATAGGGAGTGAGTTAGGAGAGGGGGAGGGAGGCAGGATCAGGGAGGTTCATCCTAGGCCATGTAGGCCATTGTTCTTTCACTCCCTGTTTACTGAGCACCTGCTATCCGCCAGGCACTATTCTAGGCCTGCTCTCATTGGAGCTTACATTCTAATGGGGAAAGACAATCCCAAATAAAGAAATAAATATAGAATAGCATGTGCAAAGGCCCCGAGGCATAAAACAGTGTGGTATGTTTGGAAAGAATTGTGGCTGGAGTGTCCCACTCAGGGGAGGTGGGAGAATGGCAGGAAAGTAGTTTCTTACTTCTCACTGCACGTACAGCTGTTGCAGCTGACACCTCCTAACCTAAGGCTTCAGCAAATCCGGAAAATCATAGCAGCTTTCTAATTTTGGAAAATCCCCCTGCTCATTTTATTTAAGCCCATCTCTGTGGTTCTCAGTCCTGGATTCAGAAAGCAGGGGATAATCTTGCTTGAACTCTCCTGCAGCACCGTTCCTGACAGTTAATTCAAGACTCAGCCCCGTAGGCAGAAGACAGGTATGACAGGGAGTCTGTCTGAGTCTGGCTGCCCTGTTTTACCTTTTGTCCCTTCTATCCTGTCTCATTGAGCATCTGAGTGTTTGGGATTTAACACATCAGCTTTTAATGCTTCCGGGTTTCCCATGTTCTCAGTGTGCATGCTGGTCCTGACCTCTGCATCATCTGGGTGAACAGGAACAATGGGAAGATTGAAAACAGCAGAAATAACCAGATCAGATTTGAAGACTATAGTGCCAGTGGTAAAGCAGAGGAAGGCCTAGTAGCTGGGAGCATGGTTGTTAGGAAAGAGCAGGGAGACCCCCTGGAAGGATACTGAGAAATACTCACATGAAAGCAGTGGCAGAACTGGCAAGAAAGTGATAGATCTGAGAGCTGGTTGGAAGGTAAATCAGCAGGATCTTGTGATTATCCGGAAGCTAGGGCTAAGAAAAGAGAGGAGAGGAGAGGAGAATTTCTAAGTTTGGACTTGGAAGACTGAGTAGGATGATGATGCCATTAATTCGATCAGGAAATTAAGGGAAGGGGCAGTTTTTGAAGGCAGAAGGGCTTGAAGGAGGTCACTTTGGGCCACACTAAGTTTGAAGCTCTTGTTGGGCACCCCCCACCCCCCCACCCCCCGTTAAGAATCTGGGGAGGGGGAGTCATAGGAGCAAAAGCTTCTGAGCTCTTCCTCGTGTCAAGTGTGAAGCTGGGTGCCTTAAATATGTGTTCTTTTTTAAAAACCTGAGAAACAGATATTCTTCAGCCTATTTTACACCCAGGGAGACTGGGATTCATGGATGTTGACTGATTTACCCAAGTTCTCCAGCTGCAAAGGATGGGAGGCTCCAACCCAGCTTCATGTGATCCCTCAACTCGGGAGTTGATCAATCAGCAAGTCTACCCTCGAGATGAACATCAGAGAGTCACCAGCACATCCATGAAAGCCACACCTTAGTGAGAGGTGCTTTTTGCCCATCAGATGACAAGCTCCTTGAAGTCAAGCATCAGCTCTCATTCTCCTTTGCCTACCTGAGCAGTAGTTGATGACGGATGATCCAGGCTTCTCTTCCCCGCCTGGTCCTTGCTTTGTTCCCACTGCCATCATCCCACTGACATATCCTCTTAGCCAATTTTGCTTTGTTTCAATTGAGTTAAGTAACCCCTGCTAGTGTTTATCGAGCTCTTGCTGTGTGAATGGCTTTCCAGGCTTTGCTGCTCCTGGGGCCTCTGTAACACATTACCATTGACTTGGCTTGAAGTGATAGAAATGTATTTTCTCATAGTTCTGGAGGCCAATAATCAAGGTGTCAGCAGGGCTGTTTTTTTCTGAAGCCTCAGAGGGAGGTTCTGTTCCACGCTTCTCTCTTTGCTTCTGATGGTTGCTGGCAATTCTCAGCATTCCTTGGCTTGTAGATCATCACCTCAGTCTCTAACTCTGTCTTCACAGGGCTTTCTCTTTGTGTCTCTGTGTTTCTAATCTCCCTCTCCTTTCTCTTATAAGGACACTAGTCGGTGTATTTAGGACCCACCCTAGATCCAGGATGATCTCATCTCTAGATCCTTAACTTAATTGCATCTTCAAAGACCCTTACTGCAAATAAGGCCAAATTCTGAGGTTTAAATGGACATGTCTTTTGGGAGACATGGTGCCTAGAAACTTTGTGAGTTAAGAAAAGGCCTCGTTTTCTGTATTTTGCAAGTGAGAAACCAAGGCACAGAAAAAACAAAAACAAAAACAAAAGAGTAAGATGCCCAAGGTTCCTAGAGAGGATAGTAGAGCCAGGATTCAAACCCATGCGGTCAGTCTCCAGGGACCTTGCTCTAACCATTTCACTTTTCCTTTTCCACACATGAATCTGAATTTTCCGCTGGATTTGGCAAGAGCTTCCCTATCTCCTTCTTCCTGGAGAAAATACATTTCAAGAGTGACCTTCAAGAAATGATATCTTCCTTTGGTTGTTAGAAAGAGCTCAGGAGAGCATGTCCTTTCCAAATGGAAGGAGGGGGAGGGTAGCAGGCCCTGGTAGGAAGGACGAATGGGAGGGCGGGGGAGCTTGGGGCTGTCCTTGAGTCACACCAGGTAGACACCACCAGTTAGGCATGTAAATCATGGCAGCCTTGTCTGGAACACTCTGCAGCCACAGATGGCTTGTGTTCAGTCTGCAGGCTGCAGGGCCCATTTGCCAAGAGGTGAGCATGGTTCCTCATAAGTAAAAAAAAAAAAAAAAAAGAAAACAAAAAAAGGAGCTTGTTCTCTTATACCCCAGGAAATCATTGGATCTCATAAATGACTCCTCTTTCAGCCCCTAAAAACTTTCCCTCATGATGAGACTCTGCATACACCATACAAAGAGCTCCAGCATGGACCCTCACACAGCCAGGCAGGCAGCTCACACAAGATCCTGGCTGCATCCACATGCCCCGTCGCACCAGGAGGCGGACCAGCCCACGTGCCTTTCACTCTGTGCACTGGCACCACGACACTGGACCACATGAGAGGGCCCTTCCGGCTGCCCTCTCATCACGCATTTCCCATCCTCAGCAGCTGGGAGCGGAAAGCAGTTCCTCTCACCATCTCAGACTCATCATTATATATTACATTCCTACATACCCGGGGTCTGAGCTCAGCAATAATTTTTCAAAGCTATTTGGGGTTAAGTAGGTAATACTAGGAGTCTGGTGCTGAGAGAACATTTGGAATTTTCTATCCCGCATAACCTGCCTTGTTCATATCATTCAGCTCCTGGCTGGTTAGATGTTCTTCCCCAGTTCTGGAATCAGGTTTAAGATCATTCTGAGGATGACAAGTGTAATCTTTCAAGTATATGGCTTTGCAGTTCTGCATTAAATGCCAATCTGGGAAAACTTTAAAAAATCAGCATATGAAAATAATGTTTTTAGAATGTTAACTTTTGTGTAAGATAGGGAGATATCACTATGTGTATGTACCTGCTTATATTTTCAAAAAAGAAATAATGGTAGAATAAACAAAAAGACTAATGAAAATGACACCTCTAAAGGGAGAGAATACAATCCAGATGATTAAGATGGAAACTACACTTCTCTGAATGTGCTTCATTGTGTGCTTTTGGCTTTGAAACAATGTAAATGTTGTATATTAGAAAATGTATTTTAAAAATAATTCCTCAGAAATTGAAAACAATCTGAAGCAAATGAACTTAATTCTGTGTCAACGTGGTGGCTAATGACACACAGTGGAGAATTCCTTCGAGTAGGGTGACCGGCACACCTGGTCTGGGGAAACCCCTCAGTACTAGGCAAAACAAGACAACTGATGCCCCTAACAACTGATCATAAAATCCAGTATTCTGACAGTACATCCCTAGTTAAATCTATTCTAAGGACACACAGGAACCACAGAGAAATATTTACCTGCATTCTGTAGACTCAGTGCTTTACAAAATATTGTTATTCTGAAACCATTATAGCATACTTGTGGTATATTATAAATATAGTATTGTGTAGTATAACATAAATAAACAATTGTGTTAAGATTGTTAGGAACAAAGGTTTTCAGTATGTAGGAAAAATGATAAAATCAAAGAAGTTATATAAACCTTGTAAATATCAGCATGAACTCATGATTTAGAGCCCATGTCTTAGCTCTACCCATTGAGAAGGTAAGAATTAATGACAACTTAGCAGCAACAAACACCTGTAGCTCTTTGAGTGCCACCTCTAAATACCAGTTCCCTACTCAGAGGTGTCAGTGCTCCTTAGAGAAATGGCTGATTTCAGATCTGGGCAAGAAATGCCCAAGTTGAACTTGTAATATCTTACTGTGCCTAAAGCAAGGAAGCAATCAAAAACTAATAAAATCATGACAAAAAGACACTTGATCAATCTTGAAGGAGCTTTCACTGGTCTGAAATGGGAAATTTGAACATCAAAAGGAAAAATGACTGCAGTGGATTGAAAATATTAAATGCATAAAAATAATGAGCTCATCTGAAGCCAACAAACAATCAAAACCAAATTTCTTTGGTCATTCCCCAAGGCAACAAACAAATCAGAACTTTGAAAATAAAGAGACAAAGTCAAACATTTTTCTGCTTTTCCTGTATAAATTTCATTTTAGAGCAACAAAATACCTTATGAGTAAAAGTTCTTCCTTATGTAAAAATTACAGCTAATAAATTCAAAAGGAATAACTGAATTAGAAAATCATCAGTTCAGGAAAAAATGAGTCTAGTTAAAAAGAATCTTCCATGGATGACAAAACCATTAAGTAAAAAGTTAATGGTCAAGAAAATAAGAATATATGCCACAGACCAGGAGAAAATATTTGTAAATGATGTGCCTAATAAAGGACCATTACCCAAAATAGAAAGAACTTTTAAAACTCAACAATAAGGAAATGAACAATTCAGTTGAAAAACGGGCGAAAGACCTGAACAGATACCTCATCAAAGAAGATGTACAGATGTAAAGCAAGCATACAAAAGATGCTCAACATTGTATATCATCAGGGAACTGCAAATTAAAACAATGAGATACCAGTATGTACTGTTAGAATGACCAAAATCCAAATCAACTGCTGGCAAGAATGTGGAGCAACAGGAATCCTCATTCATTGCCACTGGGAATGAAAAATGGTACAATCACTTTCAAAGACAGTGGCCATAACTAAATATACTCTTACCATATAATCCAACAATTGCACTCCTTTGTATTTATTCAAGTGAATTGAAAATTTATGTCTACACAAAAGCCTGCACATAGATGTTTCTTGCAGCTTTACTTACAACTGCCAAAACTTGAGGCAATGAAAATATCCTTTAGTAGGTGAATAGATAAACTGTGGTACATCCAGACAATGGAATATTATTTAGAAGTAAAAAGAAATGAGCTGTCAAGCTATGAAAAGACATGGAAGAAGCTTAAATGCACACTACTAAGTGAAAGAGGCCAATCTGAAAAGGCTACATACTGTATGATTTCAACAGGACATTCTGGAAAACACAAAACTATGGAGAGAATAAAAGGATCAGTGGTTGCCAAAGGTTATGGGGAAGGGAGGGATGAACAAGCAGAACACAGAGGATTTTTAGGGCAGTGAAACTATTCTGTATGACACTATAATGGTGGATACATGTCATTATAAATTTGTCCAAATCCACAGAACACCAAGAGTGAACTCTAATGTAAACCATGGGCTTTGGATGAAATGATGTGTCAATGGAGGCTAGTTGACTGTACCACTCTGGTGCAGTATGCTGATAGAGGGAGAGGCTGTGTTCATGTGGGGGCAGGCACTGTATGGGAAATCTGTACCTTCTGCTCAATTTTGCTGTGAACTTAAAATTTCTCTAAAAAATAAAGTCAAGTTAAAAAAAAAAGTTGATGGGGAGTTTTTTATTGAATGGGTCAGGCTAATATCACCTGAATCCACTGATCAATATTTTAAAAAAAAGCTGAAACAATCTCAAACATACAGAAGTCACAAGTACAGTACAAAAACCTTTTTTTTGTTCCTTATTAGTAACTTTCCCACATGGTGCCCCAGCATCCTTAAATACTGTAGTGTGTATTTCTTATAAAAAATGACATAATCTTATTAAATGACAGTACAGCCACATAAGTCAGGATATTAATACTCATATATTACTGTCAAGAACTAAGCAGGGATTTGTTTTTACTCTCCTTGCAAGTCAGCAAGTTAGCCTGTCGCAGTTTTACGGATGCTAGCAGAAGTCAGAAGACCGCTGGGTCAGAGACAAAGGATTGGTTACTCATTGCACAGCAAGCAGTATGAGCAACATGTTTGTGTCAGTTCTTGCCTCCAGATCCCACAGGGGCAATGTGGCTAGGCCCACATTGCAAGCACACGTTGTGGGTTGCCTCATGAGAGAGGAGCCCAGAGCTTAGGGGACGCAAAGGTTTTATAATGGGCAATAAGTGTACCTGCTCTTCACTTTGGAGGGAGTCACTGTCTCTGTCCTCCGAGGCTGTGTGCTGTACAAACATTCCTGACAAGCAGCCTAGAATAAAGGGCGACGAGTGCCTCTCCCTGCAAGATGCACTTAAATGTAATTATATCCCAATACTGTAGTATTGGTTGCAGTTTTCTTAACTTAAGTCTTCCTGAAGGAAGTCATGTCTAATGGGAGCCATAAAAGTTAGCTAGCAGGCACTTGGGGATGGAAGGTTAGGTAAGCAGGCAGGAGGGGTCTCTGGTGGGAGGAGTAGGAAGAGAATGTACCCAGCGGAGGGAACAGCACAGCTAAAGAAAAGCCTAGTAGCCATGGAGTGCCCAGGAAATGCTAAGAGCCAAGTACAGCCAGAGCAGAAGGAAGAGAAGGGGGCGGAGGAAGGGGCTTCAGCTGAGGCTGGAGTCAGGCCCACCTGAGGGAACTTTTAAGTCCTGAGATGCCATTGAACTTGATCCTGAGTCCTTGAAATGGTTTATGCTGGGGAGTGGCATGATTAAATGTGTGCTTTTAAAAAGGCCACTTGGGCTGCAGCTGCAGGCGGACTGGATTCTGCCCAAGGTTAATTTTTTCCACTCGGCTTCCTGCAATCAGGTTCGGGGAAATGGGGATGTATTGAAATTCTGGCACTTGGTGGTTGGGGCCGTCCTTGAAGATGTACTGATCTGGGGCCAATCTCACAGCCCCTCCCCTGATCCCGCCCCCCAGCATTTCAATCCTGGCACCCACAGTTCTGATGAATGTCAAAAGCAGACTTGAAGAGGGAAGAGGAAATGATTCATTAGTCCCTTGTATTCCAGGTCAGTTCACTGAAGAGCAAATCTCCACATGATGAGCCAGATTTTCAAATAAATTTGCCTTGTTTATCAATGTACCTATTTCTTTTACTTGTTCATGAAGTGTACATGAATTTTTTGGATGGAATTATTGTTAATAGGTTTAAAAGATTTTCATGAAATATCAGTTGATGAATTTGAAGTTTTACCTTGGTTTACTTTTTTAACTTGGTTTAGTCTCACTGTACATCTGTGACCAAAGTTCAGTGTATTCCAGATTTTTCTCCATTTTGGGTCAATGACTATGGGGAATGAGAATTTCATTGGTATTTCAAATTAGATTTCATGTATTTTGGATGACAAGAGTTTCATGAATGGTAGAACAGGTTTCTCTATTCCGATACCTTGTCTTTCAGTTCATTGCCTTTTGTATGTCTCTTAATTCACAGATTTGTAAACCAGCTAGTTCAGATAAATATTTTGCCTGTATTTCAAGCACTTGAGAAGGGATTAGTGTCTGAGATGTGAGTCACACACAAAATTGAAATTCATTTTGAGTTGGATTGACAAATCTGTTGCAAAACAGTTGGGGTGAACAAGCTGTGGCACACTGAAAACCAAGTCCGCGCTGCAGCTCTAACTACAAGCTGACAATCCTTAAAGGCATTTGAAACCATTTCACATACCATAATTTGCCAGTAAAATTTAAAAGTTAATCATATATTTTAAAATTTTGGCCCTTACAGCATAGTAGAGTGAGTTAATCATTCTCCTTCATAGAATATTGTCATCATTGACCCATACAAGGTCCTTCTCAGGTTTTATTGTGTTTTATATATTCCCCCTTCATCTCCAATCTCCACTCTCATTCCCTGCCTCCATGAGGACTTACTGTAATGTGTTTGTTCTATGTCCTTAAAATGTGTGGAGAAGGGAGGGTAATAGCTCAGTGGTAGAGCACACACTTAGCATCACCAGTTCCTGGGTTCAATCCCCTGTACCTCCATTTAAAAAACAAACAAACAAACAAAATTTATTTAAACACGTGGATCCTAACTAGTGTTTTGTATGTTTGCTTTTAGTCTACACACATAGAATGGTGCTATAAATATCCTTCTATTTCTTACTCTGTTTTAAAGATCTATCCATGTTGATCTTTGTATACTCAGTTCATTGCCTCCAACAGCTGCTTTGTATTCCATAGGATGCATTCAGTCCATTTTATTTTATTTTTTGGGTTTTTTTTTTTTTGAGGGGGAGGTAATTAGGTCTATTTATTTATTTATTTTTAAATGGAGGTACTGGGGATTGAACCCAGGACCTCGTGCATGCTTGGCTTGCGTTCTACCACTGAGCTACACCCTCCTCCCTGGGCCATTTTACTACTCATACTCTAGGTATAGGTTGTCTCCAGCTGTCCGCTACCATAAAAAATTTCCTGATGCACGTCCTTACACACGTCTCCTTACTGAGGAATGAGATGAGTTTTGTGGAGGGCACATGCAGGAGGCTGATCGCTATATCACAGAGCATATGGACATGTAATGTCACTAAGTACTGCCAGCTTGTTTCCCTGAATTACTAACCGGTTTAACAACCATTGGAGGCAGGGCAGGGAGATGGAGGCAAAATTTAAGGGAATGCCAACAAACTTAGTAATAACATAATATTTTTTATTGAAATATAGTTAATTTACAATATTGTGTTTGTTTTAGGTGTGCAGCAAAGTGATTCAGTTATATATGTATATAATATATACATAATTAAAATTATATATAATTATATATACAATTATTATATTTATAACTATATATAATTATTATAATTATACATATTTTCCAAGTTATTTTCCATTATAGATTATTACAAGATATTAAATACAGTTCCCTGTGTTACTATGTTATACAGTAAATCTTTGTTGCTTATCTGTTTCATGAATAGCAGTTTGTATATGTTAATCCTAAACTCCTAATTTATCTCTCCTCATCCTTTTCCCCTTTGGTAACCATAAGTTTGTTTTTCTATGTCTGTGAATATGGTTGTTTTGTTTACAGATTCATTTGTATTATTTTTTAGATTCCATATGTAAGTGGTACCATATAATATCTGTCCTTCTCTTTCAGACTTACTCCACTAAGTATAATCTCATCTAGGTCCATCCATGTTGCTACAAATGGAAAATTTTTTTTATGGCTGAGTAATATTCTCTCTCTCTCTCTACGTATAGGCATTTGGATTGTTTCCATGTCTTCGCTAATGTAGTTTCTCCAAAGAAGACATACAGATGGCCAAGAGGCACATGGAAAGCTACTCAACGTCACTAATTATGGAGAAACGCAAGTCAAAACCGTAAGGAAATATCACCTCACACTGGTCAGAATGGCTATTATCAAAAAGTCTACAAATAATAAATGCTGGAGAAGGTGTGGCGAAAATGAAACCCTCCTACACTGTTGGTGGGAATACAAATTAGTGCAGCCACTATGGGAAACTGTAAGGAGGTTCCTTAAAAAACTAGAAATAGAGCTAAAATATGATCCAGCAACCCTACTCCTGGGCATATATCCGGAAAAGACAAAAACTCTGATTCGAAAAGATACCCGCACCCCAATGTTCACAGCAGCACTATTTAACATAAAATTTTGATGCAATATTTTTAACGAGCTAAGTTAATGCAAAAAATCCATGATGAACCAAATTTTAATATCTAAAAATAAAGAAAACAACCAATGCTACACTTGCCTAACTCTCAGATCCCACCTCAGGGATGAGGAACGGAGTCCTCCAGCTACTGAGAATAGTGCTGGAAGACATTCCTTGGCCTTCAGCCCCTTCAGGAATGTTCTCAGCTGGAAAAAACCACCGTGAGTGGTCATCCAGTTGAGGGCATAGAAATGACTCATTCCTTTACCTCTGCTGGGTCAGCAATGAGGGGTGACCCCAGCCTCAGTGCTCCCTGTGGGGCCGGCTGAGTCTTTCTTTGTGACAGCGACACAGCTGATGTCACCTGTCTCCCCCCCGCCCCCCTCCACAGGTCCTTCCCAGTAAATGTCTTGCTTGCTAAGCATAAGCTGGGAGTTTGCTATTGAAGATTCCAACTTGTGTCACTTGCTAATATTTGGTATTCTCTTCCTGTACAGCATTTGTCATCCTGATGTATGTAAAATAGAATCTCAGTGTTTTTCAAAATTTGCATTGCTTTGATTATCAGTGAGGCTGTACATCTCTTGGCACGCTCTGTGGTCAGTAGGGCTTTTCCTTCTATGAACTGCCTATCCGCATGCTTTGCCCATTTTTCCACATATGCTGTAAACTTTATAACGTAGAGTTGTTGATGAATTGATAATTTGGTGAGCTGGCCATTGGGTAGTCTAATTTTAGCAGTTTGACTGTCAGTGGATTAGCTTTCTGTGGATTCCATGAACACTTTTTGATTAACTGAAAAATTTGGCAAATTAGGTGAATTCCATTTGGCCAGTGGAATTTTGGTGAATTGACTTCAATGTAAACTGGTTTTTGATGAATTGGCTTGTATCTACTAAGGATGTTTGAGCCGCTAACTCTCCTTACAACTTTCCTTGAGAATGTTCTATGAGATCTGTCAAACCCAATGATGGGGGGAATGTACATGGAAGACCCCTGCCTCTCATAATCCAAACCCCCTACTGTGTTTCCTCCTTCTCCCCTTTCTACCCATATCTGATCGCTATGCCCCTCTGCTCAATATCCTCGGTAGTCTCCCTCCACTCCATCATGCAGAAGATGCCCTCTGCCTTGTGACCTAGTCCATCCACTTTTGCTCCTTCCTTTTGTCAGCAGTGGCACGCCCACTGCTACCTGCATCCAGCCATCTCTACTGTTCCTCAGACCAGCATGGCTCTCTCCCGTCACAGAAAAACTGCTTAAAAGGGCTGACTAGACTTTTCATCTCCACTTATTGCCTCCATTCTCTCCTCAACCTATTCTTGATGGATTCCACCCCCAGGACCCAGCAGAGGCTGCTTTTGTAAAATGCCCGATGGCCTCCAAGTGGTAGCGTTCAGAAGTAACCTGACCTTTCAGGAATATACTTTCTGCACAACTACTTGCTCCTCTTGAAACAGCCTCAGCTCTTGGCCTCAGTGACACCACACTCTCAGTTTTTTGTTGGAATTCCCTGATTCATCCCCCCTTTTGTGGCTGTCTGCTTCTTCACTCAGCCTCTAAATGTAGGAGCTCTCCAGGGCTGGAGGCTGGGTCCCTCCACCTGTGTCCTCTCCCCAGGGTATTGCACTGTATGCCATGGTCCTAATACTATCTATATGCTTTATTTGCTGTCTCCTCAGGCCAAGCTCACCCCACATTTGAGTGGAGAAGGAGACAGCCACAAAAGGGGAGAAGAATCAGGGAATTTCAACAAAAAACTGAGAAAGCGTGGTGTCACTGAGGCCAATTAGCTGTTTCCTCGGCCTGAACCCCCTCCCCCAACTCTGCCTATCCCCACCTTTGCAGGTCTGGACCCTCTGTGCCATTCAGGTGTGACTTTAAATGGCATCTCCTCAGAGAGGTCTTCTCTGAGTATCCAATTTAAAGTAGCCGTCCACTCACTCTTTACTTCACACCATTTTAACTCTCTCCACAAGCCCTTCTGGTTTTCTGGGGTTTTTGTTGTTGTTTTTGTTTGTTTGTTATTTATTTCTTCCCTTTCTGACTACTCCAGAGAGAACATGAATCCCCATATCAGTACAGACTTCATCTTTCTCATTAGGCAATCAATAAGCAAGTAAATAGATCTACTTTAAAACACTTTAGCATATACAGTTTGATTTTAGGGGCATGCCCGTTCCGTTAAGTTACATACAACTGTACCTCAGGCTGTTGGCATTTTCACCAGAAATGCACAGTCCTGGGAAAACCAGCAAGTATTCTCATTTGGAATTCCATCTTCTGTACCCTACAGCAGTTCTGTCCGACAGAAATGTAATGTAAGCCACATACTTAACATTAACTTTGCTAACAGCCACTTTTTAAATGCTAAGAAAGAGGCTGAAATGAATTTTTGGAATGTTTTATTTAACCCAATATATATGATATTATTTTGACATATAAAATTATTAATGAGATATTTTATTTAATTTTTTTGTGGGGGTTGTACTAATATTAGGTAATTATAGAAGTAGGGGACTGGGCAGATGAGGGAGGATGGTCCAGAAGATGGCGTTATGCCCGCCTCCAGCACAAAGGGACTTCACTTCTTCTAAATGAGTGTCAGCAAAAAAATGGGTTAGAACCAACAGCAGCAACTGCTCGGCAGAGAGAAGAACTTGACCTGACAGGACCTAGTACTCGTTGTAATATAATTAACATTGCAGTTTTGCCCTCCCCCCCCCCCACGGGTTTTTCTGTGTACAGCATGGGTAAGGACGTGCGCAAAGGAAACAAGCATTCCAGGAGCAAGAGCCGTCAATCAATCCAAAGACCACCTCCAAGCGCCGGTACGGCATAAGAGAAAGGGCAAAGAAAGACCACCGCTTTCCCTTCCCTGGATCAGCCCGCCTCCCGTTTCTGGAAGTGCACTTTTCTTTTCCTAAATAAATCCTTCAAAATCTTTTGATACATAATGCACTCCATCTCCTATCTGTAATCTTGTCTTTCGGGTAAGACAAGGACTGGGGTCTGTTCCTTTTGGTGGGGAGCACTGTCTTTCAGCTCTAGTGTATCTTACGCTTACAGAGCACCTCACTTTGGCCTAGCTGAAGCACTCCACAGCCACACGTGGCTCCTGGCTACCATATTGGATAGCGCAGCCCTCAAGAGTTTACCACAAGTGCTCCTGTTAGCGAGATCTTGATCAATACTTGAGGTTGTGCAAATTAGCATCATGAATGTCCAGCATTTTTTTTCCCTTGGGGAAACTGATGGCCTCTTAAACAGCAAGATGAATATTTAAAATGGACTTTCATGGGTGAAATGAAAGATGTTAAAGAAACATGGAGCAGCTACAATACTTTTGAGACACTTTCCACTCTAGTGTGCACAGGGTGTAAGAATTAGGAGGCCTATAGCTTGCATTTGCAAGGATGGCACTTGAAGTTGAATTCCTAAATGGTCCCAAGTCCAGCCATTGGTTTAGGAAGACTTACGGTTGTCTGATGCCAACTCTACGGCTAATGGCATACTGCCTTTGGAATGTAGTTCTGCCATTCTGGCTGAGCTGAAATTCTCTTACACGTGGTGGTCAGAGCCCACAAAGCACCTAAAAGGATAGAGAGCTGCCACTTCATTCACCCGACCAACAGGAACTGCTTTGTGCTTCCTTAAGGAGTATTTATTTAGAAATGTTGTGTGTTTGGCAGATTTTTTTTTAAGGCTTGCTTTCATAGTAGTAGTAAGACTGTGGAAGTAAATAAAGCCTCAAATTTTTCAGCAGAAATTTTTCAGCAAATTGAATCGCAAGTTTACCTATAACCCAATGGACTTGGGGCAGTTCACCGCTGTCCTCACAGCAAACCTCTTGTCAACCATTAACGCTCAGCTGAAGCTCCACCTCCTCCCTGGGCAGACTTCAGCCCACTTCCCTTGACTCCCATTACACCTTTTCAAAGGCCCTCTGCATTGCAATTATTTTTATGTATGTATGTATATTACATTGTAATTACTGTTATGTGTGTGTCCCTCCCTGGACTGTTAACTCTTCCAAGGGCAGGGGGGCCTAGCTTTTAATCTTTGTATAACTAGCAAACTCAAATCAATGCTTTGCTCTCAATATGCATTTAGTAATCATTTGCAAGATGAATGAACTAATGAACCACAGACTATACTCCATTTAATGCTAAGGAAATGCTCAACACGGAGTGGAGACACAAGACATGTCCTGCCTCAGTGCCTTGTAATCGAAGTAAGGCAATCAATAGACAAGAGGGGGATCAGAGATGGCCTGAGGTGACAGAAAATGGCAGATGTTGGTAGCAGTTTTCTTAACTTCTCCATTAATGAGAGTGATTTTTTTGGTTTTTTGTTTTTTGTTTTTTTGTTTTTGCTTTTTAATCTATCATCTGACTTCATTTAGCTAATATAGTCTTTTCCATCTTTGGGGTGACTAACTGTGGATCTTGGCTATTGTCTTTATTAGTTTGGTAATGACTTTATTGGGTTTAGGGGTCATTAATCTCTTGTTAATGTTTGCAACTTTGACAAGCAGATGAAACATATTCCCCTTCATTCAAAATCTGATCTAAAATTAATTATCTTACTTTTTTGGCTTCAGGGCTTGTATATTTTCACATCAGAAGGTACATTTAATTTTAAAGGAAGTGATTTTTATAACCTTCCTCTGAAAATTTAAGAAGGGCGCTTGCTCTTTAATCTAGGTAATTATATCTCTGGTTTTGAATTAGCTTTTCTTTTTGGATGCGCTAGTTGCCTTCAGCGTTTTTCTGTCTCTGTGTCTTCTGTATCCAGTCACAATTTGTCATGATGTCCATGCCTTTTAGCTTTTAATTCCCTCCAGAGACCCAGCCATAAAGCCAAGACCTTTTAAAAATTGTGTCACATGTTTCTACTTTCAGGAAAGTGCACATTCTGGGGCTTTTTTGAAGTTATTATTTTTTTTTTTTCCTTTTTACACTGAAGTCTACAGTCCCCTGAAGGAAGTTACTTCTACTGGCTTCACTCATTCCTGTTTCTTTAGTGGCTCACTCTGATTCGAGAAGGGAAGAGTTACGACTTCCTGTTCCAGGAAAAGAATGAAGAGAAGACAACACAGACCATCAGGAGGCTACTCAGAGCACTGGCCTCAAGTCTGGAAGCTTCTGATCTGTAATGAGAAGCCCTGTGGCAAGGGGTGTCCTTCTCATCCTGCTGCTTTGGCTCGCCTTGTGAGTCAGGAGCACATGACTGCCTGAAAAGTATAGGTCAAGCAACTTCATGAAATTGCTCTAATGTTTAAAGCCTGGAACCCACAAAGCATAGAAAGAAAGACAGAATGAAAGAGAGGGATGACTAGCAGACTGCAAATAATCTTGTTTATTCAATAAGAAGGAAAATGTGAGTGACAACCATAAGGATTCCACCTATTCATCATGGTCTTTATGTGGGTTGGAATTTGAAATAAAGAGTAGCTGAAGTTTGTTTCTGGGTTGAAAGTTGAGCTTCAGTAGATCTTAGATTTTTTCCCTTAGTGATAATAGAATCACGGATTCTTAATAGAGGGCTGAACCCTGGAAGGTGGCTCGTCACTTAGACCAACGCTATCAAACCAGGGTCTGAGAGAGGGAAATGCTTCAGGGACGCCATGAAGGTTTGAGTTAAGCTTCATTTTAAAAATATTAGTAAACATTTAAAAAGCTGAAAAGCTGTGACTTTAAAAAAATTACACATAACTCCAAATATTTGATACACCAAATTTAACACATTAGAGACCATTGATGAAATAATGTGTGCTGTAGGTTAACACAATAATCAGACCTGCAGCATAAGAATAGTTACCACTTATTATATGCATATGCTGTACTAGGAATAATGCTAATTAATAGCCAATTGACTAATAACTATTTAACTAACAGATAAATAAATATTTGACTATTTATTTGATTATTTCTTCATAAGTCATTTAATGTCTTTCTCACAGTGTTTCTATGATGATTAAATGAGAAGATGCACATAAACTATTGAGCCCAGTACTTGGCACAGAGTAAGCATTCCATATATATTAACTATTATGAATTCTCACAAACATTCCTGTGGAGGGATTTTTACCACTGTTATATTATCTGTAATTTGCTTTAAAATTCTTCAACGTAGTGCGTATTAACTTTAATCCCTATCCTCGGGGCGTTAGTTAACATTTGTAGTTCCCTAAATGTAAATATACAATCCAGGGAGTTAGCATTTTAAAGACTCTACTCCAAAACTGAGGCTCCACTATCATTATCCCTGATCAACACCGGAAGGTTTCTAATTAGCATAATGGATGTTAGAAATGACATTTCATTGGAGAAATGAATAGTGTTCAAGGATGAGTGAACTGACTAGAAGTAATGAATAGACACCCCTGCCCTTGAATGAAGAGGAAAGAATCAAGCTAGCCCAATAGCCTACACCGTTTAAATAATATTAGGATTCTGATTTGCTCTGAGTGTAGCATTTAGTGGAGGTTTACGTCACCCAACTGACCAGACAGTTAGCTGAGTGAAGCTGTCAGGATATTTCTGCACCTGCCTGTAGTGAAACTTGCAGGCAAGCTGCTTTCAAAGTGTCTGAAAGGACAGAGAGTTAGCACTTCCCTGACCTTTCGTAAAATAAGACCAAATGGCTATATGGTAAGTGCTTGTATGTTGCAGAACTTGGTGCCGTAACGTACTTTCTATGTCCAGGGTGCCGTGGGAGAAATCTGCTTCTCCCTGTTGGAGGTTTCCTCTGTCTTCTCAAAAGAACTCGGTAACTGTAAACAACCAGATTGGCTTGGCTGGTTCTTGATGATTCTCGTTTGTAAAGCTGAGGCTGAAATTGCTTAAGAATTGTGCTTGGGGTCAGTTTTGTAGTTAGTGCTGGTGGCGCTGAGCTACTTCGCGTCAAAGCCTAAGTTCCTAATGAGTGTGTTCCACCACCTCTCAGAATTTGTTGAGTGAGTAACTGCCATGTGGTGATTATATCGTATCATAGATTGTTGTAGCAGTTTCTGTGAGCTTTGTGTACTTCTCGTCTGACTTCTGTGTTATGATAAGGCAGGCGTGTGGTTGTTAGATACTGTTAATGATTGAGACTTCAAACAAAACGTCCTGATCTTCTTTCCAGCTTCTGAATTAGTCCAACTGAAGAGTATCTGGAGATATCAAAAAGGACAGTGAAAACACCACACCATTTACAATAATACACACTGAAAACAAAATAGAAATATAACCTGAGTGCCAAGGCAGGTATTAGATGATGTCTGTCGCTCACCACTTCAGATGTCATTTTTCTATTGTCATTAAACAGCCTCATTGTTCTCATTGGGTGACTTTATAATGAGCAGATATTACATATCTGAAATTGTAAAATAATAGCATATGTCTGGATTCAAATCCCAGTGTTAATTATTCCATCTGTATGAGAGTTGGTAAATAATTTAACTTCTCTGAGCTTTGGTTTTGTAATGTGCGAAAGGGATACTACTATAAAATTGGAAAGATTTCTATGAGGATTAAATAAACGAAAATATGTGAAGCATGTAGCACTTCAATACACGAAAGCCATGATTTTTATTACTCTTTGTATCATTATTATCCAGTCCCATGTTCTACATAAAGCAAGAATATTCTCTCCGCCAGTCTTGGCCTATAATGACTAAGCTTTCTTGAATGCTTCCAGTGACAGGGAGATCACTACTTACTATTCCATTGAGTGCATATCTGTACCTGGAAAATTCCCACCTTTGGTCCTAGTTCTGCCTCCGGAACTGGTAATCTACCTTGTATATCCACGAAGCAACCCTTTAGCTATTTAACATGACATCTTCACATGAGATGGAAGGGTCAACCAAAGAGAACAACCTAAGGTTGGCTTGTCTCATTTGATTACAGAAAACAGGTGACACAGGACTTGCTTGGGGGCATACACCGGCCTCCAACCCAGCCAAGTTGAGTGATTATATACCAATAACCAGAGTTCTCAAAATATATAGACTGTAAGCAAGATGAGTGGCTTTCCAGGAAGAGCAATTTGGAAAGTCAGAACAATGCTTCTTTCTTTTGTGACTTGGAGGCTGTTTGTCCTTAGGAGCCTCAACTAAATCCCAATCCCCCAGAATAATGATCATTCTGTTAGGGGCTAGGTACACATATACCCATTACTCCCATTTTATAAACGAGGCGCTGAGGCTTAGCGGTGAAGTAGCCCTAAGACATACATTTAGTGATGGGCTTCCAAGGCAGTCTGGCTGAATCCAGAGCCCACGTTCTTATCTCCTCAGCAGTCATGAGTCACTGGAACAGTCTTAGTGATGTTTTCTGGTAGCTAATTTCAGCCTGAAAGAGTTAGAAAGCTGCCTTAGAGTTGTTACTTTCCAAATATAACAAATATTAACATTTTAGCCACTAAATTTAGCAGATCTGAGGTTTTCATGGTTATGTTTTATTTTAAAATGTGGTAAAGGAATTGTAAGAATATTATCTCTTCCTTGGAGGCTCAAAAATCAAACTGCCATTGGGGAGGAAAAAGATAACGTGATCTATAGGATATTTTTATAATTCTGGAGTCAGCATCCGTGCACCTTGCACGCATGAATTTGCTCCAACTGCAGCTCACAGCCTGAAACTTCCGCAGTGATTGTCAACTAACACCTTTGCCTCCCTGAATATTTGCCTTCAAAGCATAAAAAGGATAAGGAAATGTTGGTGACTCGGAACACCTGTAATCCAATAATTCTTATTGTCAGAAGGAATTGCAGCAGAATATAGTGGTTAAGAGTGAGGGCTCTGAAACTCTGCAGCAAGTTTGAACTTGGCCCTGACCGCTTATCAGCAGCATGAGCTTGGACGCATCCCTTCTTTGGGCTTCAGCTTCCTCATCTGTAAAATCAGGGTAATAGTAGTGGTGTTGTTGTGAAGGTTAAACGTGTACGGCTCCTTGAACATGGCTGAGCATGTAATAAGCACTATATGTTCTTCTTACTTTCCCTCCAGAAAGGTTTTGGGAATTGAATGGTTTATGTAGTACAGTACTGCGGAATAAACCCATGTGTATGTGTAAATGTGTGTGCACAGGGGGGAGCGAGGGAATGGGGAGGGGGGTGGTTATTTAGCGTTTTAAAGAAACTAATCCAGAGCCCACGCCTCGGAAGTGGTTGTTAAGCATTTCAAGTATCATTAAGAATCTACACACCAGAAGGCTCAGAAACTGGTATAAGGTTGTACCACAGCTTTTCTTTCTTCCATTGGCTCTACCGAGTGTTAGGATATGGGTTTGGCTAGAAAGTTTCGCAGGACCCGCTGTCCTTACCTGAAGGAAGAGGAAGAGTCCTGGTGTTTTCAGAGCTGCATCTCCATCCTGAACTCTGCTTGGTCTAATGTTTGTTTTCTCTGTTCACAGAGGGCTCTGCCCTGAGATGCATTTGGAAGGTTGGTTAATCCATCGGTCAGAATCCTACAGAAAGACTACAAGTGAGCTTCCCACACAAGGTGCAGTCAGAAGGCCTGAGGACAAGGAGTGGGGTTCTCTGCACTCATCAGAATAGGCTGTGTGGCTGTTTTTGGAAAGTGTTTGGTGGCCAATCAGTGTTTATACTTTACCAAGAGGCTGGTCTAGGATATACTTTCATTGAAACATACTGTCTTACTAAGTAGTCTGTTGGGGGAGATCGGAGGAGAGGGAATTGACAGCTTTTATCCGCCTCGGAGGCCAGAGGAGACTAATTCTTACCAGAATAACCACTGACTGTTGACTGACCAAATTGGCATAGGTCAACCCCCAACACTGAGAGGTCTTATGTAAAGAACCCAGCTCGGTAATTGATACTCTTTTCATTCCCTGAAACCTGCCATTCCTACCAGAAAGCAAAAAGGTAGGCCTGCAGCCAATTCATTCATTTATTTGACAACTATTCAGAGTGCCCACTCTGTGCCAGGCACTGTGTTAGGTGCTGGGGACATATGCAGTAGTGTGTAAAGCAGCAGTTCTGCCCACACGGAGCTGACGTTCCAGCGAGCGAAGACAACGAACAAACTAAAAAAATGCCGTCAAGCCTTCCTCTCCGTCTCCCCTGATCCTGCGTCAGTACCAGAGAGCAAGATGGAGGTGGACCGGCCTTGTGAGGTAGAGGCGGGCGCCATCCTGGGGAGGCTACTTTCTTAGAAGCAGTCGCAGGGGTCCCGGTGCTTCAGAACAGTTCTCCAATGTCCACGAGCAGTAAACAAACAAGAAACAAACAAAAACAGAGTCACTGAAGAGCCACCTCCTATGTGTTATATGTGTTCTGAGCAGAGACAGTGCACGTGGGCACTCCACTTCCATGGGACCAGTGTGGTGTTTTACCTAAAGAGGTGTCCTATTTGAGAAAAACTTCCAGTTCAAGATTCCCTTTCAATGTTCAGAAGTAAACAATTAGCTCAGCTCTGAGCCAGCCTGACTCTGAAACATCTATTTGCCCCTTATTTCAACCCTCCTTAGATTCAAGAGCTTGTTTAGTTTCACATCTTTCCTTGCCTCCCGTCCCCAGCCTACCCAGCCCACCTGCCTCCACTGCTTGCTGGTAAGTGACCTCTTTGCTCCCGGGGATGGTCTTTCTCTTCTCCTCATTGTTATCCGAGGCTCCCGGGCCTCCATTTCCCCAATATTCTAGGATTATGCCTTTGTCTTTTATTATCCTGTCGCCTTTCCCTTTTAATAATTGCATTCACCCTCCTTCAATAATAAAAGTAAAAAGGGAGAGTAAGTTAGGTTTTAAGCATAGGACTCAAGAAAAAAAAAGTCATTTTGGTGTTAATCCAAGCACAGCTGAGGGTTGCCTTGGGAAATATATGACCTAGACTTTTGAATTTAGGAAACAGGTTAATTATACTGTGATTATTCATATCACAAAAATATTGCAATGTTACTGATGGGAGTATTATATCTATTTTAAAAACTCCAGCAAGGTAAACTATTTAAAATAATGAGCTCCTGGAACATTTAAAGTAGAATTTGATTTACACATATTTTACTTACAAATTTTGGAGACAGTGCATTTTGTTTTAAATGAGTCACATCAATGTAATACTGAAATATGAAAGCAAAAATCAAAAAGTATCTCAACTGGTTGGAACCCCTTTGGGGTCATCATTGTCTCATGATGATTAACAATGACTTCAGGTATTGAGATAAACAGAACCGTCACACTTAGTAATTACTTACTTACTTTAATGATTGAATATTGATTTAGCTGCCAGCCATTTGTAAGGACTGGGTAGGTCCCCCCTAAAAGTGTAAGACAAGGTACTGACTCTCAAGGTTACTTACAATCTAACCATGAAGATAAACCATATGTATAGAGAAAGTGAATAAAAACCTCAAGGATGATACAGTAGGTACCAGTTGAGGGATGTAGATGGACAGGTGGTGTGTCAGTTTTGAGGAAGGCTGATTGGCAGGCCAAGTGGATAAGGTTCACTCCACACTAGTGTCTGGATCATCTCAATTACTGTAAGTAGCTTTGGCATCTTCTTAACTCTCGCTCTGTATCTTTAGTCTTTTTCACGCAATTGATTTATTTAAGTGGGCAATATATAGTTACGTGGTAACATATTTTAATAGTTTGAAAATATACAGTGAAGTGAGTCCTTGTGAAGACATACCCTGATCCAGCAGCAACAAAGTCAGCTGTTCACTCCAGAAAATGAACCAGGAGGGGTTACCAGGAGGCCAGTAACTTATCTGAAATAATATTTATACCACCCGGCAAATAGTGAAGAAAAACTTCCTTCAGCCCTGGACATGGTAGTAATCAAATCCGGTGGCAGGGCTGACAGGAGCACAACTCAACAGACAATTCCAGCATATCTGTCTTACATCTGGCTGCCGCTACCCAAGGATTATTATGACATCCAACAGTGGTAAGTATCAGTAATTCAAACCCCTGTAATTATAACTAAACTGCACCCCTCAAATAATACATTCATGTTGATTTCTCCATCCAAAAATATATATACAGTGAAAATTGGCCACCCCCTGCCCTCTTTCACTGCACGTACCCGCTTTCACCAGACTGCTTCTCTCCCTAGAGACAACCACTGTTACTGGTGCCTTATGTGTCCCTCCAGAGTTAGTTCTATGTATGTACAAACATACACAAATGACAGAGTCTACATACGAGTCCAGATCTTTCGCTCACTTGATTTATCTTGGAGATCATCATATTTCACTAGATTTACTTCACTCTTTTTGTTTGTTTGTTTTCTGTTTTTGTTTTTGTTTGGTCGGGGAGGTAATTCAATTTATTTATTTATTTAGTGGAGGTACTGGAGATTGAACCCAGGACATCTTACATGCTAGGCATGCACTCTACCACTAAGCTATACCCTCCCCCTCTACCTCATTCTTTTTAAAGCTGCATATTATTTTTTTCTTGCATCCTTTTTTAAATTGTAGTATAGTCAGTTTACAAAGTTGTGTCAATTTTTGGTGTACAGTGTAATATTTCAGTCCTATGTATACACACAGATACTCATTTTTATATTCTTTCTCATTATAGGTTACTACAAGATATTCAGTATAGTTGCCTGTGCTAGAGAAGAAAAACTTGTTATTTACCTATTTTATATATAGTAGTAAAGCTGTATATTATTTCAGTGTCTGTATGTGCTATAATTTGTGTCACCTCTTGATGGCTATTTAGGTAGTTCCTGAGTATGTACATTTATTTTTAATTTTTAATTGAAATATAATTAACATCAATTAAAATGCAGAGATCTTCAGTGTTCAGTTTGGAAGACTTCTGATGATCATTTACACCCATTAACCACTACCTAAGATAAAACACAGAATATTTGCATCTTCACAGAAAGCTCCTTTGTCCCTCTGCAGTCAGTCTCCCCTGCCCCTCTACTGTTCTGATTACTATCCTCATAAATTAATTTTGTCTGTTCTTGAACTTCAAAGATTGGATTCATATAGAATCTACTCTCTTTTGTCAGACTTCTTTCATTCAGCATCACATTTTTCAGATTTGACCATGTTTTTTGCAGGTTTAATCTTAATTTATATAACTAATCTAAATAAATAAGATTTTTTATTGAAGTGTAGTTGATTTTCAAAGTCGTGTTAGTTAAATAAATAAGATTTTGCCTATGCTCTGGGTATTTTAGGGGGTTACAAATGCTAATTAATTGATTTACTAATCAATCTCATCAAAAGAAGGTTGGACCTTTGAAATGGTTAAACAAAGATTTGAAAGGAGTCATGAAATTAATAGTAACTTTCATTTAAAAAGACCACAGGATTTTAGGTGACGCTAAGATTGATACGTGTTACCTCTTTGATATGTAACAAGTGGATGTGATTTTCTGAGAGTCTATGATTTTAAACCATTACACTTTTAAGTGCCTTACTTCCTGAATTTCTAATATGTGTTTTGAGATTGTTGCCTGATGGCAATGATAGTCCTGATATAATTATATTCAATGTTCCTGGAGATGTAAACAGAGAAGACTTCTTGGAATGAATGCACAATAAACTCAAGATTGACTGTGGTAGACACCCTCGCATGACTATGTAAAAGCCATTCCTCCCTGCTCCCTTCACCGTAGCTAGCAGAGCCTTGGTTTGTTCCATTTCCCTTGCTTTGGGGAGTACAGGTCTGTCCTCAGCTCCAGAGGCTGAGCCAAACGTTCTAAGGATGGCAGAACTGAGAGACAGCGAAACTGAGGCTGTTACTGTGTACTTAAAAGGAAACCTAAGGGACAGAAATTTTTTGTTGGAGGTTTTAAAATTTATTTTATTTTTTTAAGTCAAGTTTATTGAGCTATAATCTACCCTGTTGTAAAATTCACTCTGTTCATGATGAGTTAATTAAAACTAAATTCTTCGTATGCTCTTTATCATGATTTGCTTTTTAAATACTAATAGCAAACAGAGGACAGTTTTGGTCCATTTAAATTCTGAGTAATCTAGAACCAGTTATAGCATCTTGAAGCTTGGAAAGAAACTGAGCTCTGTAGAGCTTGTACCACATAGGATGCTTTGGCTGAAAGTAGCAGAAAGTACTGATGCAAAATGGACTAAAACAATAAGGAAAAGTATTATGTTGCAGAGCTGGGAGTCCATAGTCGGACAGGTTCAGGTGCAGTATGTTCTGAGGCTCCAGGGAATCCCAAGGACCCAGACTCTGTACATATATTCACTGTTGTCCTCTGCTTTCACTTTTGCCTAATGCAACTTCACTCTTGGTCGCAATTTCATTGCTAGCAGCAATCTGGGGTACCCCTTCCTTTGTTTGGGTACAGCGGGAGTGAGAGCCATGGAATAAAATATGCCCTTCCATCTGATTGGGCCCCCAATCTCTATCACACCTATCTGTAGATCAGTAACAGTCTCACACCTATCTCTAGATCAGTACTAGTCAACAGAAGATTGGCTTAGAAAAATAGGATTATTTGATCAGGTGGATGTCTGATCAAATATTAGGGTCCTCTTAGGAAGGAGAAAGAGGAAAATGGATTAAGGTAACAAAAACAGCATTTACTACAGAGCTGTATGAAATCTTAGGCTGCTAAGGTCATATTTAGTAGACTAGTTATTGCCTCACCAATACTTGGACTATTCAGGTGGCCTGAGAGGATTAATAGAGCTCCATTAAGTGCTTTACTCTCTAGAAGTGCTTTTATGCACTGCAAAACAGTCTTCACTCAAACAACTTTTATTATATCTCACGGGTAGGATTTCCAGTCCTGGACTCTTTCTGAAGTACTTTTACTTTGCATAACCACAAATATAACTTACGGTTGTCAAGAAAATCTCAAGAGAAGCTTACAAACTTTGTTGCAACTTAAAAATATAGATAAGAAATTAATTTGATGCTAAAAAGCAATGTTAGGAAAGTGAAAAAAGGAAGGGAGAATATGGGAAAAAAATGCCACCTGAAGCAATCTGAAAATGCTTATACTATACAAATGTGAAAACCTGAAAATCACTTTTTTGAACTAGGCAGAATTGAGCTTCTTCAATTTGAGTCTATGTCATATTACCATCAAATTCTTTAAGAGCTTCAAATACTTTTAAGACCTATGTGTAAGAATTATTCTATGTGTATAGTAAACAGTCTTATGGTTACCGGGGGGGGGGGGGAATGGGGGTGGGAAGGGATAAATTTGGGAGCTCGAGACTTGCAAATATTAACTACAATATATGAAAATTAATTAAAAAAATTTCTTCTGTATAGCACAGGGACCTATAAACAATGTCTTGCAATAACTTTTATTGAAAAAGTATATGAAAATTAATATATGTATGTGTATGTGTGACTGGGACATTAAGCTGTACACCAGAGATTGACACATTGTAATTGACTATACTTCAATTAAAAAAAAAAAGGAGAAAAAAAAAAAAAGAATTGTTCTATGTCTAGAAAATAAAACTGGAAGGAAACATACCTAAATGTTGATATTATCTCTGAGCATGAGGATTAGGAAAGATTTTCTTAATTGTTTTTCATATTTTTCACATTTAAAAAAAGAACAGTATATATTACTTTTTTCAATCAGAATAAAATAGTGTATTATAAAATATACAATGTTTTGTCCAGCAATATAATGTAGAGACTAGATTTATAACTAGTGAAGAATACTTAATCTTGTTCCATTACTAAGAACCTAGGGATTTATAAGCCAGTATCAATCTCTGTGACCAAATATTTCATCAATGTGCAATATCCAATTGGCTGCTTATATTAGAAGCAATTGCTCCAGGTGGTTTATAGCAACTAAAATGATCCCACTAGATCACTCTTCCTGACTAATCTCATCTTTTCCAAAAGTTAGAGACTCCAATACCAGTCCTTTGTGACAATGATACTATATTTTGTGGAAAAGATGAACTCAAAGTGCCAAATTCCAAATAGCTAAGCAGAGTTTGCAAACTGGTACCCAGAAGGCTAAATCTGATTAATATACCCATTCGGTTTGGCTTATACAGAGTAACTTAAACATTAAGTAGTCAGTAGTCAAACAAATTAGAAGATTTTTTATAAAATATGAATTTTTGGATTCCTTGAATAATTAGAAGGCTGGAATTGCTTCTAAACAACCATCATATTGCCTACCTTACAAGACTGGCTCCATTTCTTAAGTGTGTGTCTTTGACAAGTTACTTATCTTCCACATGCCTCTGTTTCCTCTCTGGCAAGGCGTAATAACAACAGTGCCTGCTTCAGAGGGTTGTGTTGAGAATTGAATGAACTAATACAACTAAAAGACATAGAAGAGTACTTAGTACCTAGGCAGGGATGGATAAATGTTAGCCATTATTAATGTTACCAGGCAACCTCAGGAGGCACTTGAGTTTGGTCCTTCTGAAGTTGGGGATCACATCCTGCAGAAGGTAGGAGAGGTGGATGGTGCTGGGTACAAAGAATAGGTTTGGGACATGGGATGAATTTGCAGGGACTTGGCTTCTGGTATAGTGAGACAATGAGAGGGGAATAAATATCACTCAGAACTGGAGAGAGGAGAGTGTAACAGGAATCTGAAATCAGATGAGCACAATTCTTTGCTTTGCCATTTACCAGCTGACGTTTTCCAAAGTTTTCAAACTTCTGTTTCCTCATCTGCAGAATGGGGATAAAAACAATGCCTATCCTGAGGCATGTCTTAGCCTGGGTTTCCTCCAGAAAGTAAAGTGAGAGACAAGAGCTTTCATGGAGAGAATTTATTTTGGGAAATGATCCTAGGATATAGGAGCAGGGGACTGAAATAGTGTCCCAGGAAGAGGAAAAATAGCACAAAACTGTGCTGCTGAGCTGGACGCTCCTGTAGTCAGCTGGACCTGAGTCCCACGAGACCCTCTGAAAAGCCATGTAGAATATACCCCAGATTTGTTCACTCAAGTGGTAGAAAAGAGGAGCATTCATCTATTGTCTCTGTGCCCTCTCCCCACTGCCCTGCTCCTTTGGTCACTGGTTGCCCATTGGGGTATTAGTTCTCTTGCACTTCCAAGTTTGTGCATATGGAGACCAAGTGGACACCTGCAGGCTCCTAGTGTCAGAGGTGTCCCAGGGTAGACAACAAGGGGTACTCAGTACAGATGAGGCAATGTGCTGTCAGGAGGCACCTGTGGGAAGCAGGTTGCTGCAACAATGGCTGGAGGAAACTGTGGACCAAGAGGACTGTAATGAGGCCCACTGGGGGCCCAGCGTCTGCTATAAGAGCAGTCAGAGTGACGTGGTAGACGGGGGTCAGGCTTTGACCGCCTCAGTCTTGTTTCAGCCAAAAACTTATTTTGTCCCCTCACCTCCCCAAGCCTGTTTTCTTGTTTGTAAAAGAATTTGGATTAAACGACTTAAAATTTCCTTGATATGGGAAAGAATGAAACTGGGCTCCCTACCACACACCACATACAAAAGTTAACTCAAAATTGATCAACAGGGGGGATGGGGGACGGGGAGGGTGTCATGAGGCTTTAGCTCAGTGGTAGAGTGTGTGCCTAGCATGCACAAGGTTCTGGGTTCAATCCCCAGTACCTCCATTAAATAAACAAACAAACAAACAAGCAAACCTAGTTGCCTCCATCTTCTGTCTCCCCCAAAAAGAAAAAACAAAATGGATCAACCACCTAAATATGAGATAAAACCATAAAACCCTTAGAAGAAAATGTAAGAATAAATTCTCATGATCTTGGATTTGGCAATGGTTTTTAAAATATGACACCAAAAGTATAAGTGAAACATCAACAAAATAAATACACTGGACTTTCTTAGAGTTAATAACTTTTGTGCATCAAAGGATATTATCAAGAAAGTGAAAATACACCTACAGAATGGAAGAAAATATTTACAAATCACATATTTGATAAAGGTTTAGTATATCCAGAATATGTAAAGAATATTCTCAATAATAAATAAATAGTCCAATTCAAAAACAAAGGACTTGAATAGCCATTTCTACAAAGCACATGGCTAACAAGCACATGAAAAGATGCTCAATGTAATTAGTTATTAGGGAAATGCAAATCAAAACTACAATGAGATACCAATTCATACCAACTAGGTTGGCTGTAATAATAATAAGTTTAAAAAGGAAAACAAGTGTGAGAATGTACAGAAATTGGAACCCTCGTGTACTGCCAGTAGGAATGTAAAATGGTTCTGCTCCTATGGAAAACAGTTTGGTAGTTTCTCAAAAAGTTAAACAGAGAATTCCCATATGACCCAGCAATTCCACTCCTAGGTATATAACCCAAAGAATAAAAGCTGGTACTCAAAATATGTGCACACATGTTCATAGTAGCATTATTCACAGTAGGCAAAAAGTGGAAGTGACCCAAATGCCTATCAAGGGATCTTAGGGCTATTCATCCCTTAACAGTAAATAAGGGTACACGCATACAGTGGATAAACAAACTGTGGTATGTGCACACAGTGGAATTTTATTCAACCATAAAGAAGGAATGAAGTACTGTTACATACTACAAGACAGATGAACCTCAAAAACATTATGTTAAGTGAAAGAAACATGATTGAGAGGTCATATATTGTTTGATTCCATTTATATGAATTACCCAGAATAGGCAAATCCATAGAGACAGAAAGCAGATTGGTAAGTACCTAGAGCTTGGGTTAGGGGATAAGGCAGAATAATGGCTTAGTGGGTCCAGGGTTTCCTTCGGGGTGATGAAAATGTTTGGAACTAGATAAGGGTGCTGGTTGCGTGATACTGTGAAGGCACTAAATGTCACCGAATTGTT
This sequence comes from Camelus bactrianus, assembly GCF_048773025.1. NCBI lineage: Eukaryota > Metazoa > Chordata > Mammalia > Artiodactyla > Camelidae > Camelus > Camelus bactrianus. The sequence continues at coordinate 99,110,147 of NC_133540.1, forward strand.
CTTTTTAAGATGGCTAATTTCATGTCATATGAATTTCACTTCAATTTTTTAAAAAGTCTTTGATAGCTGTGAAATCTCTGAACATGACGAAAGTAATAAAACCATAAATAGTTCGTGAGATGGGAAGAGCAAAGAATGGGGCTTATTACATAAAATGAACGGTACAACTCTGAAAAAGCCAGGGACCCCCTGGCTTAGATCACGAACTTTCAGCAGTGGGGAATCTGAGTCAGGGTCCTAATGCTTACATTCATGTTGGCACTGTTTGGCTAATTTTTTCAGGCAAAAAGTGAAGGCGAAGAGTAGTGTCTTTACATCTACGATCGTCTGTAAGTAGTCTGTCTGTAAATCACATGCAATGCAGAAACTTAAAAATAACTCCCCGTATTTTATGGCTGCCTATCTGGACAGGCATGGAGACAATATGCTGTATTCAAGGCATCAAAGAGATATCATCAAAAGTGTGTAAATGACCTTAGGTTTATTAACTTTTTTAAGGCTATTCATGGTGTTAGTGGAGTGAGCATTTATTGCTTGTGACAACCCCTCAGGGCAGATGCCATGGTCCTGCCACTTTAGCATGCTTATTACTTCTTTCTTGTGTCCTAAATTTCAAGAAGATGGAAATGGACGTTTGGAAGCTAGTAATAGTGTCGTCTCATCGGCAGGAGCGAGAAGGGAGACGCCTGCGGAAAAACTATAACACCGGGTGCCTTAAGGCATCCGCAAGGGAATGAGGGAGAGAAATGGGACAGGAAGGACCACGGGGAATCAATAGCACAGGAAGGCAGGGACAATGAAAGCATGTGAGCCCGAAAATCAGCAGGAAATAAAAATATGTATGTAAGAGCTTAAAAAATGGGAATCAGAAGCAGAGCCTGCTTGTCGTTCACTTCGGCTGTCAAAATTCACTGGGACTTTAGCAGTATTCAAACCACTTCACTTGGTAACTTCGCCTCTGGGGATCTATCTTAAGGAAGTGACCCTATTGAGAATATGTCCTTTTACTTGACATTATCAAACTTCAGCAGTGTGGGGAGGACTAGTTAAGTGAAACATTGACCACCCCCTTGACCAAATAGCCATTAGAAATGGTGTGGTCACAGCTTTCATAATAATATGGGAAACTGTTGTGCTATTTTTGCACAATAATGTATTTCTTCCTTTTATGAAAGTGAAATACAGTAATTGTGGAGAATACCAATCACGACAGCATCAAAAATAAAATAATTTATAACCCTACTTCTAGAGATAACCAAGTTGTATTTTGGTTTACTTCCTTCCAGTCTTTTTAATGAAAGTATGCATATACATACGTATTTATAAAGATGGGTTCCACATTGTACCAACCTTTGTAATCAAACTTAACTAAAATAGGAGGAAAAAAGTAGCAAGATCTTATACACATATGGTATCATGTATGTCTTTGTATGACGGACTGGGGAAGGTTTCCCCATTTTTATTCCTCAATAGTTTTTTGATATTTGTCCACTTCCTTGATAGAATGGATTTCTGGTTCTCTAAGGTTGGAAATGGTAGGAGAATTGAGAAGGAGATTTGGGAAGGGATGGATGGCTGACTCCATCCTGAGATTCTCCATTCAGTGCCACCAGGTAGGATGGAGGCTTGGCGTTACCACCGGAGCTGGCAGCTTCTCTCCGAGAGCTGAAACGGGATCCTTGCAGGAGAGCATCCCCAGGCTGAAGTTGGGAAGCTAAGTCTTTGTAAACCTGCATTGTGCAGCTGTACGTTAAGTTTCCCAATTTAGTCCTGGCCACCCTCTGACCCCCTACTTCCCCTGCCTCCTCCACATCTCACACACACACACACACACACACACACACACACACACACACACAGAGGTCTCCTCTCATTGGCAACTCTGGACTTGCTTTTATTTAAGAAGCAACTGGTTTCCTTAAAGACAGTGTGTATTATTCTCACAATGGGAAAATAAATAAGCTTTAATGGATAAATAAACCTGGTTGCAGGGGCAGATTTCTTAGGCCCACACTAAGGTTTTCACTGATGCTGGGGGCATCCAACATCATGAGTTTACACTGTCGAGAAAGACTTGCACCCCCACCCGGGCTTCGTGCTTACCCTGGCTCCCTAGGTCCTGCCCAGGGCACATGACCGAGATCCAGGCCAGTCAGGCATCTTGTGACCACTCAGCTCTTCCCTTTTGCTGAATCCTGTCTTCTTTTGCTAACAAGTCCATACAGAAAGAGCAGCTGGGCCCCAAAAGGGTATTTTATCAGGGAGGAATTAGCCTGGTTCTCTGACACCAAGATGAGTGTGTTTGAAGATTATTGTTACTCTGCTCCTTGACCCTCTGTCCTTCAGTCTAAATAACCCCAGTTCTTTCAGTTTTTTCCCCCATAAGCATTATTGTTTCCTACCCTTTAATATCCTTACAATTCTTCTCGGAACCTCTCCCAGTCTTCCTCTTCCCTCTGTAATTACAGGGCTCAGATACAATATTCTAGGAAGCGCTTGAGCCGTGCTCAGTAAAATGGAAAGCTTATCTCAAGATTCCTACATGCTGGGGTTTATGCGGCCTTCCCAGAGTCACGCAACGCTGTATTTTTAAGCAACTGCTTAAGAATGCCTCGTGAGCAGTTTATTATCTCCCAGGAGCAGAAGCCTGCAGAGGTGGGCATGGTGCAGGGGCCCCGGGGGGGCACAACACGACCAGCCGTGCTGGCAGCCAGCACTGTGGGCACAGGAGGCATACTTGGAGAGTTAGGCCCTCGGGCCCTGGGTCCCTTTTTAAGAGCATTTTCCTCTTCAGAGGCCTCCTCTCCCACCAAACAGACTGCTCCTTAACCTTCCAAAGTAAGAAAGAATCTAATATCATCATTTATGCTTTGCCTAAAACTCAGTCATGTCAGTGTGTGTTTCATTCAGGAATTTACGTTTTTAACCCTTTTGGTTTTAACTGAAGAGTGAGACACATTCACTACTGAGAGAATATCAAACAATAGCAAATGAATGGGCCGTATCATGTCTATCTATTATCTATCTACAGATCTATTTACCTACCTATTATCTATCTATTTATAGATCTATTATCTATCTATCCACCTATGATCTATTTTCTATCTATCCATCTATCTGTCATCTATCGGTCATTCCTTCTTTGTTCTTGCCTCTGGCTCACTGGCCAGGCTGCTGTTTCTGCCTATTGGGATACCTAAGGGGACTGAGACAGACCAGCTACTCTGTCTCCTCCCCTCTCTCTCCCCTCTTTCCTTCCTTCTATTCATTCAACAAAACTCTGTTGGGTACCTGCTCTGCTCCTTCCACGTTGTCAGCAAAATTCTGGGATTAAAATAATGAAAAAACAAAACAGAGCCCCTGCCTCCAAAGGACTCGTAATTTGGTAGGAGGTGTAATTTCATCCAGACTGATGAGAAGAGAAGTGTAATGAAGCATCTAGACACAGCCCTGGATGTCGTGTGGCAAGAAAAGAGTTGTTGTTCCCACCCGGGAGTGGAGGAGACAGCTGGAAAGCCCTCTTGCGGGGAGGGCGCTGAAACTTTTCTTCTACTATGAGCCCATGCTCCTCCTTTACAATCTTCTGTCCCACACCTCCCAAGATGCAAGCGAGACAGAAATACTTTTTTTCCTTCTGAGCCAGTTGTGTTTCTGCTTTCCTGTTCACTCCAGGGCGGCTGGGTCACAACTTCGTAGCCTGGAGGCTCTTGTTTTAACTTCCTCTCGACACAGAACTATGGAAGCCCTCAGTGTATAAACAATCTGTGAGTATACGTGTGTGTGTGTGTGTGTGTGTGTGTGGTGTGAGTGCTGTACACATGACCAAGTACTAGAAATCTCCTTCCTTGGGATTCAGTGGGAGAGTTGAGGAACCTTGGACATTGGAAACTAGGATCTCATTTTTTTCATGCAAGTAAGTACAAATCAAATACATCTTTATCTACTTGTGCTTTTTTTCACTCTTCATTTTCCACAGCAATTTATTACAGCAAACCTCAGAGATACTCCATGTTCGGTTCCAGGCCACTGAAATAAAGTGAGTATCACAGTAAAATGATCCACATGAATTCTTTGGTTTCCCAGTGCATACAAAAGTTATATTTATACTATACTGTATTAAGTGTGCAGTAGTCTAAGAAAACAACCTTAATTTAAAAATAATGCTATTGGAAAAATGGCAGCTATAGACTTGTTCAACGCAGGGTTGTCATGGATCTTCAATTTGCAGAAAACGCAGAATCTATGAAGTACAGTAAAAGCAGCGTAACAAAGCTAGGCATGGCTGTGTTCCAATGTTTAAGTAAACTACTGTTCCTTCTCTGCTCCCCTCCTCACAGCACTGCTGACACTATGTACGGGCTTTTCCACACCAAGCAATTCTCCGGCTCTTGGTGTCATACGTTTAACTGCCACTTACTGCCCAGAGGGCGCAGACCCCACAGGGGAAGCGCTTGGTCCCACAAGGCTTCAGACACCTCTCGTAAGTCCATGCTGTCACCTGTGCTTCTGACCAGCCAGCCATCGATCCAGGGCTTCCACGACCTTTTCCTTAGGGTTTGATAATTTGCTAGAATGGCTCTCAAAACTCAGGAAAAAAATTTACCAGAGTACCAGTTTATTAGAATAGGGTACAACTCAGAACCAACCAGATGGGAGAGATGCGCAGGGCAAGGTGTAGGCAAGGAGTGCTGAGCTTCCGTGCCTTCTCAGGGCGCGCCACCCTCTCAGCATCTCCACGTGTTCCCCAACCGGGAAGCTCTCTAAATTGCATTGTTTAGGGTTTTTATGGACGTTCCATCAGGTAGGAATACTTGATTAAATCATTGACAATTGGTGCTTGAACTGAGTCTTCAGCCCTTTCCCCCTCCCTCAAGATCAGTGGGTAGAGCTGAAAATTCCAACTGTCTAATCACTAGCTAGTTCCTCTAGTAACCAGACCCCACTGTGAGGCTGTCCTGGAGCCTCCAGCCACCTGTCATCTCATTAGCATACAAAAAGACACTTATCACAGAGGAGATTCCAAGGGTTTTAGGAGCTGCTTGTCAGGAAAGCAGCAAGGCAGGCAGAAATCAAATATATATTTCTTATTCTGTCCCAATGTTATTCTTACATTTGAATTTACCTTGAATATTAGACTATAAGGTCCTTGAGAGGAAGGACCAAACCGTATACATCTTGATATAACCTTTAGCTCTTCACATACACTCAATAAATACTTGTTAAATAAATGAATAACTTCATTAGTCAAAACAAGTATTTTCTAAATGTTTGTTGAATGAATAAATGAATTCATGTGTATTGATCTCTTGTAAGTTTATTTGGTTTCCACAGTAAAATTGACACCATTGTTTCAGTGCCAGGGTGTTTCCAGCCCTAGGAGGATTTTGGACACATGTGAGGTATCTTTAGTTGTCATAATGTTGGAGGAAACATCTCTGGCAATGCATAGGACAGTCCCACACAAATTCACTCCAGACTTACAAGTAGGTGAAAAGTGTCTTTCTACTTATGAATCCCCAAACTAACTCAATTGTACCCATAAATACAGAGCACTTTCGGCATCATTTTAATACATGCTCATTGTCCCAGCAATAGAACAATCATACGAAGCAAGGGATGGTTGTACTTTGACTTTTTGGAAACTTTAACAAGAATTGTTCACCATTTTCAAAAATCATGTCACCTGTGGCAACAGCCCTCATGGCATACAAGTCGTCATCACAGCTCAGCTCAATTTGTCAGCATTTGTGATCGTGCATTCATAGTGCTTCTCTCTAAAGATCTAGCACCTGACAGTCATCGCTACATCTTGGTGTGGTCGTGCCTAAGCATTTGTGACTGAAATACACATTACTTTGTTGTAAATTACTTTCCTTTTATTTATTTTATACTACATTGATTTTTATATTGATTTTTTAAAAATTATGTATGATGGTGGTTATATTAGCTATACATTTCAGTTCAAGGTAATAAAGGATGAGCTATATGATATTTGTATTAAAAACAGACTTTGGGTCTGCTATAAACTGAATGTTGGTGTCCCCCCCTTTCCCTGCAGATTTCCTATGTTGAAGCCCACTCCTCACATGAGAGTTTTAGGAGAGAGGTGACTAGGTCACGAGGGTGGAGACCCCATGAATGGCATTAGTGCCCTTGCAGAAGAGGCCCCAGAGAGCTCCCTTGCCCCTTCCACCACGTGAGGACACAGAGAAGACGGCTGCCAGTGGACTATGAATCAGGCTCTCACTGGACACTAAATCTGCCAGTGTCTTGATCTTGGACCTCCCAGCCTCCAGACTGTGAGACATGAACGTCTGCTGTTTGTGCACCGCCCAGGCTGTGGTGCTGCGTCACAGCAGCCTGAACAGACCACAGTTGGGGCTGGGAGGGCTGAGGTCTTCTTTCTCTCCCACACTTTGCTGCTTCGACAACTTTTTTTTCTGCTTACAACCTCAAAGAATCATGGGGAGACGACTGCCATCTCTTAGATCCCTTGTCCCCTTTATACTTCCCAAGAAGGCCTTCCCACCTTACTTGGGTGCCCTCAGTTATCCTTCCTAAGGGGTGCAGTGCTGCCTCCCCAGGTGTCTGCTGATGGTGACACCTGACAAATCCTCCTTCCTTAGAGCTTAGCCATTCATCTTGGTTTGGAGCATTGCTCTTCTGCCAGATGAACAATGACATCAAACTCAGTAATGAGGCTGGGATTAGCTGGCCAAGAGGAGGAGGTTGGCTCAGGCCAGAGAAGTTGTTAGGAACTGTTGGTTTATTATCTCAACTCCCGAGAGAAGCTTTTGGTCATATCCTGGGCTTTCTATAGAAGGCATGTCTGCACACAGCACAGGGGTGGCCCATACAGTGTCTTTGTATGAATTTGAAACGGTGCCCCTTGGAAGGCAAAGAGTTGCTACAAGGCTTCTTCTCCCCTGGCTGGTGCGACTGAGCCTTGATCAGAGCCGGGATGGATCACAGCTCCCACTCACCTCTGCAGCAAGGACAGCCCTGACTTGGGCCTTTAAAGATTTACTTTTAATGAATGATGATCACCTGGGGCTGGGCTAAGGGATACGAATGATGATCATCTGGGGCTGGGCTAAGGGATACTTGTGGCTACCTGAGGTCTAGGCTCCAGAGAATTAATTTCCAAAATATGTCTCTCATGGGCCTCCATCCAGCTAAGACCTTGGATCCTATAGGCAGGCTGCCTGATCCAAAACTCAGTTCTATCATTCAGTATCTCGGAACCATTGGCAAGGTGGGTGAACTTGGGAAATTTACTTAAACTTTTAATACCTGTTTTCACATTTGTACAATAGGGATAGTAGTATATCTAATTCTCTAATAAGGTTGTTACATGGATTAAATGAGTTAATATATGTCCAGGGTGTAGAACAGTACACCCTGTTAAGAATTATATAAATTTATATAAAAGTTTAGAACACTTTATATAAATTCCATATCTTTATTGCTACACTTCCTAAATTATATGAAATTATGTTTGCATCTTTGCTACTAGACCGAATCTCTTACAAAGCAAGACTACTTTTTACCCACTTTGAATCTCTCACACAGTAGCAGAGTGACTGCTCCTCCTGGCTCAGTGAATGGTGTTGATTGACTGACTAACGACTGAATGAATGAATGAATGGATTCCCAGGGCAGAGCAGTGCCTTCAGGACACCCTCTTCCCTGGTAGGGCTTCTCCCAATATGCCAAGCCTTGAAGTAGAGGAATTAGCAGGAGCAAGGAGGTTCCCTGCCCTTCCTGATCGCACCTGAAGTTACCAACAGGCAGAGAGACTGTCTGGCTACCAACCAATGCTGTTAAATGAACAAAGACATCTGTGGTCTCTGGGGCTGCCCGTCTGGCACCTTGCAGGAAAGTGAAACCGAGTGTGAAACACACCTGTTCTCTCTGGCCTTTTAACTGGCAGGGCTTTAATTGCTAAGGGGCGGGAGAGGTGGGAGGTCCAGGCTTTGAAAGAGCCAGGGGATTAATTGTGTGTTAATGGATGGATGTACAGGGGTGAGGCGGCGGCGGGGGGGGGGGGGGGGGGGGGGGGGGACAGCCCGGGTGGGGAGGGGAGTGGGGAGCAGTTGCACATTCTGGCCTCTTGGCCTCTTTCTTCTTCACTGCTGTATGCCTTGTCAGCAGCCAGATGGCCCAGACCAAAATGAAAACAAATTCAGTTTGGGAAGAGAAACCGTAGAGCATGTCTCTAGTGAGTAATGATCCTGAGCGGCATGTCCAGTTCTGGAGCTGTCCTTTGTTGCTCACATTTCAAACAGTGAATTTCCAACCTCCAGTCAAGGCATTCGAGGCCTTTCAGGGTTTGAGAGTTTCAGCCCCAATTCCCTCTCCCCAACCAAATTCTTCTCTGTCCTTCAAATCTTAGTGCACATTTTGGCCTCAGCATTGTTGCTGTTATCTCTGTGCAAAATGCCCTCTGCCTATTCAACTGCTCTTGTTAAAAACTCCCATTCTTGTGACAATGAATGTATGTATGTTCATGTATAACTGAAAAATTGTGCTCTACCCTGAAATTTGACACAACATTGTAAACTGACTGTAACTCAATAAAAAAATGTTTATATAAAAAAAAACTCCCATTCTTTAGGGCTCCACTTAAATGCATTTCCTTGAAGACGCCTCTGAGATCCTCTTAACTCAAGCCATTTTAAGACTCTCATAATCCCATGTACATTTCTACCTCCGTTTGTACCCAAGATATTAAAATTTCAAAATATAACTTTCCTTATTAAATTACTTATTATTTTTAAAACATTTAATTTACAATTTGCCGTGGTATTTTGGCAAATCATTGTTTATCCCTGGGAATTCTGGTAAAGTTAAGAAAATCTACTCTATAGATTGTTTTCAATTTATAATGATATTTTATAAATTTTAAATTTGACTATCATTGAAGATAATAAATGCTTATAAATTTTGGTTTTACTGTTTTTCTTTACATATTAGGAAGCCATTACTTTTTTATTTGGTTCTGCAATCTCCATAGGCCCTTGGAAAGCTGGGTGGCCCTGGATTCTAGGCTATAACTTCTAAACGGGACAGAGCCCTGTCACCAACAGATGCACTCTCTTTCTTCTTGAGCACAAGGCTCTCTGCACCTCTAGTGGAGGGCTAATTTTGATCAAATTCTGCCCTTGATTCAGCATCTAGCTACCCGCTAGAAACAGAGGGTCACAGGAGATGGTCACGACCAACCAAAAAGATGCCATAATTGTGAACTTGTAGGCACCAGATAGTATGCTATGAAAACACAGAAATCAAACATGTCAAATCATAAGGAGAAATTTTAAAACTCTTCATAATAGTTGTAGATTTTTATATACTAGTAGATTCAAAGTACACAAATTATAAAAGATACGGAAGACTTGAATAACACAGCTACAAACTTGATGATATAAGTACTTATAAAACCCTGTACTTAACAATGTGACTATACATTGTTCATAAGCACACACATACCATAGAAGACACCATACTCTGGTGAGGTTGTCCTCAGACTGAGAAGCACAAATGAATGGGGAATTCTCCCTGCTTAGTTTGGTGAGAATGACTGAAGGTGGCTGTCACCAGTGGTGTCTGGAAAGGTTTTATAGGGTGGTCTTGAAGGAATTCACTTGTTAAGGTGGTAAGGAAGAGAACACATTCCAGTAAGTAGAACTAGCTTATAGAGACCAAAAAAAAGAGCCTCAAAGGGGGAAATAGCAAGTACTTCTATGTGACTAGAGTGTAGGGAATGTTGAGAAGACACTGGAATTTTAAGCAGTAACCATTAAGAGATGGCCTTACAAGACATACTTTACCTTACAAAGTAGCAGTTTCTAAAATGGGGCTACCCAGACATGGCCATTGATTTTTGCCATATCCATTCACCAAATGTATTTTTTAATCTTAATGTTCTTTAAGTCAACAAACTCTAAAACTCAAGTACATTTACTGAAAAAAGAAATTGCAAAACACCTCTGTAAATGAACAACTGGTAACCTTGTCATTAATAGGAATTAACTATAAAAAAAAATATAATGAAAGCAAAACAAGATGACTACATTCTAGTTATGTATTATGGACTATGGTGAGCATCCCACATACCCCCTCTCCAGCAAAATAAAAACTATCAATGTGCTACTAATTGTGGGTTATTATTCACATTTAAAAAAAACTGATGCAAAGGAAGAAATCTGTAGTGTTAGAATCACAGGGCCTTCAGAGAAGCTCATTTATTTAGATCACTTAGGTAACCCTTCTCTTCACCAAATGTTTCTGCAGTCCACAGAATAAAGTAATAATAAATGCCCTCTTAATTAACAGGGATATGGTGAGGATTTAATGAGTTTGTGTAGCGGATCATAGCCTGATATTTACTGAGTGCTTATTACAGACATACTGTTAAATGTTTTATACACATTATTTAATCCTCATAGGGTAGGTACTATTATAGTTACCATTTTACAGAGGATGAAGCAAAGCCTCAGAGAGGTTAAGTAACATGCCCAGGATAGCATAGCAAACAATTCAGAGCCAGAAACTGAACTCAGAGCTTCTTGGTTTTTAAGCTTTCAGTGTTAGTTCTAATAACATTTTTTATTTGAATAGTTTATTTTCCTTTTCCCAGAGGCTTTTCCTTGTCACCAGATTCCATTTAGAGGCAGGGGATTAATGTTACTAATATTGCCAGGGAAAAAGCAGGGAGAAAACCATATACCCAAATCCACTGACCACCAGTTGGCTGGATAATTATTTTCATACTTGACTAAGTTTACTGAATTGTTTCATCACCTCTATACAATTAGGAACAAAGGCCATTCAATCAGTTCAGGCAAAAAAGTCTTCACATTAAACAGCTGAACCTATCTGCCTCCCTGCCTCCCTTGAGAATGATCTGGTTTTAATCTAATGAACTTCAAGAAATATTCAGCTTATCATGTGCTTTTCCTTGGGTTGAATGCTGGAAAACTCATGGTGAAACTGGAGCCTTCCATCTACAAAGGGTTCATCTGCACACTTGACTCCCAGATTTCTCTTATTTTCTAACGTTATTGTCCCCTTGGCCTGATTGCCTCATCTATCTATTTATTTGAGATAAGTTCTTATTTTTTTAAAATTAAAATTAAGGTTTAAAGTATATGAAGGTATCTTTATAAGATGATACCATTGGATACCAACAGATTTTGACAGTCATGTGTGTAAACATGTGCACTTATTGTAGGTTAACTGTTTTCCGTTTTAACAAAAGTTTCTGGATCCAAGTTCACGATTCCACAGAAATGTTGGTGATTGTCTTGGGAGCTTAATGCCTTCCTCCATTGGAAAACCCCAGTCTTCTTTTTCCTTTATTTTCATTAAATCTGGAAGTTTGGGGTATTTGACAATTAATATGTTTACTTTCTCCGTTTCAAGTATTTTCCTGTGTATTTTTATAAGCTAATTAAATTCCTTTAAGAAGTTGGAATATCAAGACAGCAATTAATTACTTCATTAACAAAATGACTATCCCCGAGTCCACTTCCCCAGTTCCTCAATCATTTCCTGGATTGGCTAATCCACAAGCAGATGCGCAGAATGCCTAAAAAACACCTTCATTTTGTTTTTCTGAACCATCAAAGTGAATAGCTTTTTACCATTATGAGAAATAAAAAAGCCTAATAAAATCTAGGTGATTGATCCCTTTTATGCCTCTTGAGGGGTTTCCTGAGACATCAATTAGACGCTTGTTTTATTTCTCTGACAGAGGCTCACCTTGGAAGAGCCAGGGGCAGGATCTGCGGGCAGAGGACCAAACAGGTTTGGAGGCTCTAACCACCAAGCTGATAGCAGAGGCCCCCGGCTGGACTGGGATTCCATCCCTGTGTGCAGAGGGCAGAGCCACCCATCTGGCATCAGACCAGGGCCCAAGGTATCAGCTGAGAGCTCAGCCTGCCCCTGTGCCATGAGGCACCTGCTTTCTACTTGACCTAAGGAGGCAGCAGGGCCATATCTGCAAGCTACACCAGAACTATTGCTATTATTATGACAATTATGACTTACTTTTTAAACACCAAGTGAATTGGGTCCGATTATCCGTAACGGCCAAGACTGTTAAGTTAGCTGTCTGGTATTTAGGGCCCGGCATTTGCCTGTGTCTGCCAGTAAAGGCATGTCCCAGGCCTGTAGGAGAGGGACAATGCCTCATCTTCTGCACCCAGCAATGCATCTTTCCTAGGCAGGAAAGGACCTCACCAGCCACAAGTAGGCTGTTAGCTGGATCCCTGATACAGCATCATCTCCAACTCCCCAGGAGCCATCAGAGATCCGGCGTTCCCTGAGCCCATCTCTTGTGGTCCAGGGCATTCATTTACCCAAGTGAAGGGTGTGATCTGGGCTTGCATCATAGCCTCTGATAGAAGAGCCTTTCTCTGTGGTCTTTTTCTATTTCCCTTTTTAGGTGTCCTTCTTTGCCCTGCCTAACTGATGATGATTAAAGACAAGTATTTGGGCTTATTACACATAATAAGCATTACACAACTTCACACTCTTAAAAAAGAGTTAAGGACACATAGAGCTTTGGCTGATATGTGTTGATTTGTGGCGATATGTCTGTGAGTATTCGCTATTTTAGAAATTTAAAATAAAAAACTTAAAAATACATATTAATGAATTGAGGAATAACAAAAATAAACATATAGTATGCTAACATCAATACAATTTTTATGAAAATAACTACTTTCAAAGACTAAAAAAATGTAATGAGGAAAGTCACATTGCTCTACAGTTTTTGCAAAACTCTAATATCTGGCTTGATAGAAACAGCTGGATTCTAATATTTGCTTCTTCATACAGTCTTGTGATTTCACGTGTCATATACCTTCTAGAAAACCCTGCTGTATGCTCACAAGAAAATGGGAATGAGAAAAGACCAGCAATACTCTAGTATTGTCATGAAAGTAGCTTTGACTCTGTAGATGCCCTGAAAGGTCTTGGCACCCTCTCCAGGGTCCCAGGGCCACACTTGAGAACTGGTGACTACTGTGTAGCATCTTTTCTTTAACATACAGGAATTACAGGAAACAAGCCCTTTGAGATAATTGATTTTTTCGACCAATCCACTTTTGGATAGCCCAGAGGATCCAGTTTATCCAAGTCTTAGCATCCAGTTAGTTCTTTTCATCTTGGATTCATTTCTGCCTTCCCAACTTTAAAATATCTGACATACGCCCTCAAGTCCTCAGGACTTCCAACACACGAATGCCTCATTTTCTTAGTTCTGCCTCAAAACTCCTGAGAAAGAACTTTCATTGGCTCACCTGAAGCCATTCTATTCTGGTTAAAGATTAGGGTCAGGATTCAGGAATCTGATTGGCCTTGTTTGAATCAGGTGACCTCCTTGGGACCAAAGGACAGTAACCATGGTGTTAGGGTGATGCTGACTCATGATTCAATATGGAGTCTGCGGGAATATGGACGAATGTGGAGGTCTGAGTCTAAGACACATCTCTGTGTGTGTATGTGTGTGTGTGTGTGTGTGTGCGTGCGCGTGTGCACATGCGTGTGCGCTTCGTATGGAGGAAGGATTAAGAGAAGTAAGGTAAATCTACAATCTCCTGGTGAACGATATGTCAACTGCCCTCAACTTCCTTTCTTTATTTTCTTTGTGTCTTTCTGTCTTTGTTTGTTTGTTTGTCTCTTTCTTTTGAGATGCTGGAGATCGAACCTGGGGCCTCACATATGACACTCTTTCTTATTGCCTCCTTTATTATCCCACTTTTCTAGACTCAGCAGCAAGGATGCCTGTATTCCCCTCGTTCACTTAAACACAGATGTCTCTTCCTGGCAGGATGAGGAGCTACTGCACACCCTTTGGACAGCCAGTTGCCCCCTTGACCTCTTCAGACCCTAATTGAGAATTTTTTCCTCTGTGACTTCAAAGGCCATTCACCCACTAATATCCTGTTGATGGTAGCTATTTACTTCAAGAAAAGGAGTTCCTGGAATTCATAAAAGCAGGAGTAAAACAAAGCAGGGGCCACAGTCTTTAGTGCCCCCTCCCCCAGGGTGTTCAAGAGTGTCCAGGGGACTTTGCTGTTATCAGTCAATCTTTCCCTGCCATCTGTGCCTTTTGTTTATAATGCAATTGATTAAAATCTGCTTTGCTTAACCTCGCTATTTCAAGTTCAATAATAAGGGGAAATTAGCTCCAGGACTTCCACGATCATCGTTTGGGCTGTAACTTCAACGGCCGGAACCCACGCTGAGTCTTTCGTGCTGTATGCACACCGCTGCCTGTTCTGTGTTCCCTGCTTGAAGCCTGTGGGCAGCATCTTCCTCTGCTGCAGGGGCCTCTGGAACTGAGCCTGGACTCGAAGATCATGTGCGAACATTGCACAACCCCCAGAGGGCTAAATTAAGCCAGTTACCTCCTAGCAAAGCTTAGCACGAGCCGGCAAAAGTGAGGAACTAAAATAATGCTTCCATATTAGTACAGTGCGTAGGAGCTGGAGTCCGGGGAACGCGGACCCCTCTCCCACACCATTTCACTGGCGTGGAAGAGTCACTGCTGGCATTTCCTGGCCCTGCTCTTACCGGCCGTGTGGGTAGTAGGAAGGAGGCACTGTTACCGTGATCACACCAGGGGGAAACTGAGGCTTGGAAAGGTTGAGTAATTTGTCCAAATTAACCAATCAGTCATGGGTTAAGGATTTGCTTCCAAGTTGCCCTACCCAATGGCTTGACAAGTTAACTGTGCTGAAGTGACTGGGGTGAATGAAAGGCATCCCGGGCAATGATGGCTCACGGTAATCTACATCACCAACTAGGGAAAGCCTTGTGGTCTGTCTTTCCTCCCTGTCCCCTCCCTGTCCCGGCCCTCCCTCTCCATGAGGTTCCATGAACCATGAAAGCAGGAGCTTTGCCTGTCTTTTTCTCTGTGGAACCCCCAGCGCCTGAACACACAGAAGTGCTCAATAAATGCCTACAATGAATGAATGAGTGAATGAAAGAATAAATGAATGAATACATAAACAAGCAAACAGAATTGCTCCATAGGTTACCAATGTGTGACTTATGGGTCTTTCTCTGGGGACAAACCATAGCTTATCATTTCCCTCACTCTTTCCAGCAGAAGGCAAGGCTTCCGTTATTGGGGTAAACTCCAGCTTGGTATGGATGCCAATTTTTCCCCACACAAATAAATACCTTTTATTTATTTCCCAAACATTTACTGAGTGCCCGTTAGCTCCTGTGCTAGGTGCTCAAGATATAAATGTAAACAAGGCACAGTCCTTATTCTCACAGAACCTACAGTCCACGGTGGGATGGGACAGCAGCAAATGGGCAATCAGAGTTCAATGCAATGAGTGTTATGATGGGCAAGGTCTGGTGCTCTGGGAGGTGTAGAGGGGAGGGCACCCAACCAGAGGTGGGGATAGTGGAGGGGAAGAAATCTGAGAAAGCTTCCTGGAAGAAGTGACCTGAGGATAAGCAGGAGTTGAGCAGGGAATTACCCAATTATAGAAATAAAAATAGGTTTTTAAAACAATGACGTTTCACATTTGAGAAAGCATGTATCTTTTCTATATTTTGAGTGTTACTCCTAAACAACTTCTTAGTAATTAGATGGCATCTCCATCCAATGTCAGAATGGAGTTGGGAATGAAGACATTCTGATTAGTTATGCATTTATGCTATCCTGCTATCGAATAGTAATGTCTTTTGTTTACAAAGGTGAGGGGTTGGCACACCCTCACAATGGCCGCATTGTCAGAATGGCTCTTGGATGTGTCATAACCACATCCAGGAGGGCTGGATACTGGGCTCAGGGTGGGGCAGGGCACACTGGGAAGGGGAAATCCCAGCAGCTGACCAATACGAGGAGGAGGAAGAGGAAGGGGTCCAGGGAGGTGGACAAGGTACCTCTGACTGGTCTTGCAGTGGGTGATGGGTAAAGAGCTGAAGGCCTGCAGGACTCCACTTCTATAGGTTGGAGTGGATAGGGACATGGCTAAGTGGCTGGGAGATGGGGTCAGGTAGGAATTAAAGGCATTGGGCTGCGGCATCAAGAGTACCTCTCTTGGAGGGGCTCGGAGAGGGGGCTGCTACCTGCCATGCCACAGACTGTGCCCTGCCCAAAAATGCCTGGACTAGAGGTCAGATGGGGGCTGAAATCCAGCCCAACCTCCACACTCCTTGCTAGGGTCCTATGACACTCTAGGAACCCAGAGGGGCCACTTCCCTTTAATTTGCACAAAGGCACCATCTGGGACAGCAGAGTCCTGCAGATGGACCGTGTCAGTGATTCATAAAGCATCTCATTCCTAAGGAATGAGGGAGAAGGAAGAAGGGAAGAACATGGATTCTTGGACCCAAGTAAAACCATTTTTGAAGGTTTGGCTCACAACTTGATCCCCAACACCTAGAACAGGGCCTGGCAAATAGTTCAATATATCTGTTGAATGAATGCATGAATATCCAGATGAGTGTGAAGGCGCACGGACTAGGAGAGAGGGCGCTCCCAGATGGTGGTGGGGGAGCCCATCTGCCCCAGGCAGGAAGCCAAGTGAGCGTCGCCCCTTCCATCTTGGCAGCAGGGGAGCCAGGCGCAGAGTGGGGCTGGTCACGTGGCTCTGCCCTCAGCCCCACGCCTCCGGTTGGCCCTCATTCATCTGGAGATTTTCACTGCCTGGGGTGTTGCAGGAGAGTGTCAGGGTTTACAGACTACAGGCTCTGAAGTCAGATGTTGCTGGTGCCAAGCCTAGCTCTCCACGTGGGCTCATGGACAGATCCCTTAGCTTCACTGAGCCTCAGTTTCCTTACCTGTAACACGTGAAGACTTGGCTGTAAGGGTTAGGATCTTGCGCTCTACGTTTTAATTGCCTGCATTTTCATCTCGCCTCCACCACTTGCTAGCTGGCTGATTCTCTCTGCACCTCGCTTTCCTCATTTGCAAAAAGGGCGTAATAAAAGTGCTTTCCTTGTGGTGTCGTTGTGGGCATTCAATGAGTCGGTACAGACAAAGCACTCAGCACAGAGCCCAGCAAGGCAACGGTCATCATCAGTGTCACCCTGACCGCCTTGCAGGGCGGTGGGTCTGAGGGCTCGTGGGGATGCTGAGCGCTCAGCGCAGTGCCTGACATGAAGCAGGTCTACTCATTCTGCTGTCATTACCCAAGGGCCCTCCCCTGTGAACGCAGAAGGGTCCTTGTGACCTTCATGGTTTTCATCCTCCACTGGCGCCTCTCCCAACCCCGCTGGTAAGGGAAGATGAGGACACGCAAACTTACCTTTCCTGTTCTTGTCCCTTTGCAGGCGGCTGAGATGCTGCAAGGGCAGGAGGCTGCAGAAAGGCCCTGTCCTGAGCAGAAGACGATCTGAGTGCAGATATTGCTCCATCGGTGTGTCTCCCATGAGATTTTGAGATCCTCACAGGCAAGTCCTGGTCTCGGGGATACATTCCCAGCGTCTCATAAAGCATGGGTGGCTTACGTTTTATTCTTCCTTACTTTCAAGCAGGCACTTGTGGTTGAGAGGTTAGGTCACTGCATCAGGGTGGGGTCGCCTCCCCTCCTGCTGGCCGCTGTATCTACCTTACCCCCTGTGCCTGGCACATGACAGCCACTCAGACATGTGGACAAGAACCGGACAAAGGAATGCAACATGTCTAAGGCCACATTTCAAGACCTGAAACTTGAACTAGCCCTGTGACCCCAGACTCTCCTTTCTTTACTGCATCTTCAGCCATCTGAGTTTTGGGTTGGGGCTTTGGGTTTTTGTTTTTGTTTTTTTTGCTTTATTGTGGTAAGAAGAACACAGCATAAAACTCACCATCTTAGCCACATTCAAGTGTACAGTTCAGTAGCATTAAATATGTACTCTTTGTTGTGAAATACAACAAACTGAGTTTTTAAAGTTAAAGTTTAATGACATAACACAGTTTATGTCTGTTGTCCAAGAGCTCATGAAAATGTCGAGTTGTTGACATTCTGAATCCCTTCTTGGGGTGGGGGTTGTTTGCCCTTCTCTTACAGTTTGTTATCCACTGTGTGAAACAGTCAGGTCTGTCTCATGTATAAAAATATCAAGGAAAAAGCAGACAGATTTCTATTCTGTATTTTGGTTTTGCAGATGCAGGACCATATGTTTACAAAATAGAGTATCTGATCCAAATTTCATGGCACAGTAGGAACTAAATAGGAACTCTAGTGGAATTTTTCCAAATTCTTCACATCAGGGAAAACACTTCTGGTTTTCTTTTTTAATGAAAGAGAATAATATAAGCATATTATAATAGCTTTATTGTTCATTTTTAATACTTTTCAGGGGACATAAAGGATTTCCCTTTTTCTGGTTTTTAGTAAATTTTAATCTGGTCACCAGAGAAAAACATGAACATTGCAAAAAATCTCAACATTCAACAAACGTGATTGAGAAAATAAAAGTCACTTTAATTCAACCTATATTGATGCCTATTGTTACACACTCTTCTAGACCTTCCTTGAAAATACTAACACACAAAGACATATATGATTATATGTCATATATAATTTGGTGCACATTCTTTTAGACTTTTCCCTTTATATTATACAATATCTATTTTATAGTAATCAGATTATATGATATATATATTATTTTGCAACTTGCATTTTTCATGTAAATGTCTTAGACATCATTCTATGTCGGAACACACAGATCCTTTTTAACAGCTGAGTAGTATTTCATTGTTTGTACCATACTCCATCTATCAGGTTCTGCACGGAGACACTGGGTCATTGCCAGGTTTTGCTGTCCCTGTGATGTTGCACTGACCACGGAGGCCACACCTTTGTGACACCCCTTGGTCCACGGAACGAGACAGAATCCTTGTACTTTCTCTCTTTGGTTTTCCATTCCCTTGCCGGTCCTCTGGCCCCTGGGGCACCCCCTGGCTGCTCTGCCGCACATCGCTCGGACTCCTGAGCCTCTGTGCTCTCAGCTGTCCGGGGGGATAAGCCCTCTTGCCAGCTTCTTCCCTCAGGACTGTTGTGAGGACTAATGAGATCATATCTGCTGAGCACTTTGCGTTCTCTCACTAACTGGCGCTACATAAATATAGAATGTTTTCAGTCCCAACAGGGTTTGTGGATTCCTTTCAGGAAGAAGTGAGGGCCCATTTAAAATGTGTGTGTTGGTATAAACACTTAGCGCTTGTCCTTTGTATTCTAGGTGAGGTTGCGGAGAGTGGCGCGCTCACCCATGCTGGGGTCAAGTGCAACTGTGTCCTGGTGGCTGAGAGGCAGGGGAGACGAGAGGGCACTAGCAGAGGGGCTACATCTGGGAATGGTATCCCTCAGTCGAAATTTTCAATGTAAACAAGCACTTTCTGGTTTTCTGAGCTCTTTTCATGCTCATCTACTCAATACTCAATTATTGAGTGTCCACCATGAGCCAGGAATGAATCAGGGCGAATCCAACAATGAGAGCGGAGTCCCTGCCTTCAGGAAGCTTACAGTCTGGTACATAACCCAGACGGCAGCTGTGGCTTTCATGTTTTTTGAGATATAGAAGAACTGGGCGCAAATTCCCGAATCTGTGCCCCACAGAAACCCAAATCCTTTCAGATTGTGTGCAAACTGGCAGCTGAAGGTTTGCAGCCTTGCTGCCCTCCTCCCATGACCTCTGCTCCCATGTGGACTAGCTCTGTCTGTGCAGCATGGACCTGGGGTGAATGTCAGCCCCTCCTCTTGTTCCACAGAGGCCCTCTTCTCCCACATCACTCATGAGTTTAAACAACTCCACATCCTTGAGAGGTGTGGTAGGAAAAAAAGAAGCTTTTACACCACAGAAAGGCAAAGAACTTCAAATGATAACAACTAACACTTAAGTGGTGCTTACTCTATGCCGGGCTCTGATTGAAGCACTTTCTTAGCTTACCTAAACCTCCCGATAATTCTATAAGATAGGTACTATCATTGCTCCATTTTCAAGGTGAGAAAACTAAATGTAGCAGACACAGTGGGATCCTCCCTGTGTCCCTTCAGCCCTCACCAACTTCAGCGCATGCCAGCCCAACTTCCATGCCACCATCACTCTCCTGAGGGGTTTCTCTGCCCACGTGTGGTCAGTCAGGCATGCTGGGGAATTACTGTCTTCTGGAAGCAGCCCTCAACCAATGACTGACAGGAGCCGATGTATAAGTCCTCTGGATCCCTCGCCCCTTGAGGGTGATGACTCAGAGGCACATATTCTACGATGTCCCCAGATTTCCCTGGAAGGCTCACGCTCCAGCTCTTCACAGCAGTAACTTGCTTAGTAACAGGCACTTACTGGCCTCCTTCCCTTCCCTGTCTCACTTTCCTACTCCCCTATGCATATTTCCTGGAATCATCTCCAAATAAACTACTATGAGATGGTATTATTATCTATCAATAATTACTTTAAATGTAAACAAATTAAATTTTCCAATCAAAAGCCATACAGTTGTTTAATGGGTTTAAAAAATAAGATCTAATTATGCTGTATATAAAAGATTGACTCAGTAATCAAAAACCTGCCAACAAAGAAAAGCCCAGAACCAGACGTCTTTATGGGTGAATTCTACCAAACACTTAACAAGGAATTAATGCCAATCCTTCTCAAACTCTTCCAAAAAACTGAAGAAGAGTGAGCATTCTAAACTCATTTTTAAGGCCAGCATTACTCTGATACCAAAGCCACATAAGGACACTACAGGAAAAGAAAGCTACAGGTTAATATCCCTGATGATGCAGAAATTTTCAACAAAATGCTAGCAAACAGCACATTAAAAGAATCAGATACCATGATCTAGTCCTGTTATATCTGGGAAGACTTCCATAAGGAGGTAAGTTGAGTTTTGCAAAGATGAAAAAAAAAGTAGAAGAGAAGACGGTCTACTGTAGAATAATGAAGACTCTGATTTGTAGCCAGTGCTAGACTAAGCCAATCATGGACACGAAGAAACCCTGGGAAGAAGACACCGAAGAGACCAGATGAAGGGCAATTCTATACAAGGACATCAAGCTAAGACAGAGGCATTTGTGTAGAAGTGCTTAGCCTCTTACTAGAAGGGAAGCTGAGTGAAGGATCTTCTATCAGTATGATGCTTTTGCCTGTAACAGAATATCTGACCAACAGGCTAAATTATAAAGATGCTTCATTATCTCATTTTCAAGAAGTCTGGAGGTAGATGTTCCAGGACTGTTTGGTTATTCAACAAAATCATCAAGGACCCTAGTCACTTACCATCTTTAGCTCTGTCATTGTCAGTGTATATAGCTACGTTTCTCCTCATGGTTACGAGATGGCTGCCTAAGTGCAAAGTATCACATCTTCATATTACATCAGCCTAAGCAGGAAGGAAGGAAGGTTGGTTGTGGGAAAGGGACTTTCTCTTTATGGCTCTCTATCTTATCAGGGAGGAAACCTTTCCTAAAATTCCCCATAGATCTTCTTTTTCATCTCATGTCTGATCAGATGCCCACAATGAAATCAATCACTGGTAAAGAGGAAGGAGATTGCCATGACTAGCTCAGATCAGTGGTGATCATCCCCTGGGGCTATATGCATGGCATTTAAACCAAACCAGAGTTCTATTAACAAGGAAGAGGTGGGCAATGACTCTTCTCCAATAGCCTAGGAAACACTGCTGGAGGCCTATTCTAGTTAGGAGTACAGGAACATACTGTCTCTCAGGGCTTTTCCTTCACTCTGAGCCAAAAGCTCTTTTCAAGATAAATTCTCCAACATATCCCCACAACCCACTTGTCATCACCTTCGTTCTTCCTTCCCTTCATTGGGGGTTGCTCACTTACAGCCTGTGTTATTTTGGGCAAGCTACTTAACCTCTCTGAATATAGATATTCATTTCTAGCTCTGAGGATTCTTTTAGGGATGAGGTGGTATAACAAATGTGAAAGTACTTAGCCAGGTACCTGGCACATATGAAATGTGAAATCCATGTTAGTTACATAGGAATGATAACAGGGGTTTGTATATGCTGATGACAGGGCTCTAAATGCTCACAAGTAAGAACACAATGGAAACGTTGTAGGGGGCTTTGTGGAGCCTGCACACTGAGCTGATAATCAGCCAACAAATATTTATTGTGTGAGTTCCTTTGTCTGTGATGCCAGTTAAAATAGCCAGGCCTATCAAGAAGAATCTGCTTGTAATGGCAATTTTGAGCAGTTTGGTAAGGGAGACATAATTGTGGTCGCCTACAAAACAGGTTATCAGGGCTGGAGAGCAGCAGCAGGACAGAGTAGGCAATGAAGAAGGAGGGGCTTTCTAACCATCTAGGGTGGGTATAGGTCCCTGACTCTTTTCTCAGTGATAGTTGGGACCTTGACTTGAAGTTGATGCTCCTCAAACTTGCCATCATGCCATCAGGGACAGGTTCTTGAGGGGGCTTAGGGGTTCCCCTCAACTTTTCCAGGTGCACCCTGTCCATGAGACTAGCTGCCTGGGGCCAGGCGGCTCTCACCTGCTTTCCTATCTCAACCTCAAGACTTAGTGCTGAGAGGGATTGGTGGCTACATCCAACTGCAGGGAAGGGAAGGGGAAGAAGACAGGCGGAGGTCCACTGGTCCATATTTACTATTGATAAAGGTGATATTTCAATTCTTATATACACATCTCCATGCTCTGCCCCTCTCAAACCAACAATCTCAAGACAACATACAGCAACACCTAAACTAAACCCTCCATTTTCCATCGTCTTGCCTAAGTAACCCATAAAAGCTGTTGGTTCCTGGTCCAGCCTCAACACCTTGTCCAGAAGCAGAGATGAATCAGCTTTGTAGTGTCTTGCTACCCAAAATGAGGTCCCAGCCCAGGAGTCTCAGCATCCCCTGGGAGCTTGTTAGAAATGCAGAATCTCAGATCCTTCCCCATTCACTGAATACAAGTAAATCTGCACTTTAACAAGGTCCCCAGGTAATTGATGTGTACCTTAAAATTTGAGAAGTTCAGGTCTTCCTACCTTCCTGCCTCCTTCCCTTATCACTGATGGTAGACCGCTGTAGGACTTTGCAGCTGAGAATGTGTCTTCACTGGAAAGACAGAGTTTTCTACTGTTCTATCACTGGACCCCTCCTTTACTTGACAGTCATCAGAATCCTAATGTCCATAAAAATCCACCAATACTATTTGAGTGTTTACTCTCCCAATTATCAATTACAGTTGGGTATTTACCAATTGGTAGAGTGTCTACCAATCATACACATGGTTTATTACATATTTAAGATCATTTACTCTATGCTATTTTGGAATCTGCTATTTCTACTCAGCAATAAAACACAACCATCCATGGCATTGTGCCACCTTCTGCTGTATCAGTTTCAATCCCTGCATGGTAGTTTACTTGTCTAGATGTACTGTGATT
The DNA here is from genome assembly GCF_048773025.1 of Camelus bactrianus. Taxonomy (NCBI): domain Eukaryota; kingdom Metazoa; phylum Chordata; class Mammalia; order Artiodactyla; family Camelidae; genus Camelus; species Camelus bactrianus. Next base: position 99,133,521 of record NC_133540.1, read on the forward strand.
AATTTCATCTGTTCTCAACTGTTGCACATCAGAGTTATTTGCATTTTTATTAAAAATAATATATACAGTGAATATCACTGGTACTAACTCTTTGCTACCAGCTCAGAAACAGACCTATGGATATATGGGAATTTAATATGTGACAAAGTGGCACCACAAATCAAAAAGAAAGGGAAGGTTTGTTAGGTGGATGAGATGGTATTGGGGAAACTGAAAAAAAAATTAGAAACTTCCCTATAACTTTGCTCAAGGGCAAATTCCAGATGATATGATGACCTACATGTGACATGTAAAAGATAAAACGTAGGAGAATTTCTTGTGATCTGGGGTTATAGATGGACTTTGTGTGCAAAACTGGAAAAAAAAAAGCATAAACCAGGGGCTAAAATATTAATATATTTAATTATATTCATTTTAAAGACTGCTGTTCGGCCAACAACACCATGGGCAAGGCACAAACTGACTGAGAGAAGATACCAGCAAAGCCTAAAACTCGCATAAGACTGATATCTAGATTCTAGAATATTCCAGACACTCCTGCAAACCAAGATAAAAATCAGCAATAGAATTGGGAAAATAGATGAAGAGTGGTAACAGAGAGTTAACAAAAAAGAAAGAAAACCAAAGACTAATAAGCACGTGCAGAAATGCTCGAACTCTCATCGAGATTTGCAGATACTAACTAACGTATATAAAACAGATAAACAATGAGTTCATGCTGTCTCGCACAGGGAACTATATTCAATATCTTGTAGTAACTTATGGTGAAAAAGAATATGAAAACAAACACATATGTATGTTCATGTATGACTGAAACATTATGCTGTCACCAGAGACTGACACTTTGTAAACTGAGTATACTTCAATAAAAATATACATACAAGAAAAAAGAAAGGCTCCAGTTCGTGAGTCATCAGAGAAGCACAAACTAAAACAACAATGGTCATCCCTTTATAAGTATTTAGACTAGAAAAACTAGAAGACAGTTAATGTCAAGTGTTGGGAGAGAGGTGGGACTAAGACCTTGCTCTACTGCTGGTGGGAGGATGGACTGGTGCTGTTTTCCTCCAGGGTTGTCCACCAAGATAAAGTCACATTAAATGTTCACATACCTCACAGCCCAGCAATTTCACCGCTGGTTGGAGATCACAAGGAATTTCTTACCCACGTCCATAAAGGAAGATGCATAAGGTTTTCATCACAGCATTGTGTGTGATGACAGGAAGTTGGAGGTATCTTGGATGACCCTCCCTGGAGAATGGAAAGGCTAACTATGTTGCATGTGGAGTTTATGCAGCAGTTCCAAGAAACAGATCTGGTTACACATAGCTACTGGCTGGATCTATAAAAGATGGTGGTGGGTGTGAGTTCAGGATTTGTAGATACTAAGTACTATAAAATAGATAAACAACAAGGTCCTACTGCATAGCACAGGGAAATCTATTCAATACCCTGTAATGACTTATAATGAAAAAGAATATGAAAAGGAATATATATATATGTATAAATGAATCACTATGCTGTACACTAGAAATTAACACAACATTGCAAATTGACTGCACTTCAATAATTAGAAAAAACACGTGGTGGTGGATGAAGGAGCAAGGAACAATGGGTTTTTGCACCTAAGGGAGGAGAAATCTTTATTCACATTCATAATTATTTTAGAGAATGAATTCCTGGAAGTGAGATGATGTCACCTCATTCTGAAGTTATGAGAAAGATGGAGAAGCAACAGGGTCTCCAGGATCTGGACGAGGCCCTTGAGCAGGCAGTCCTCATTTGCTACTTTGGAACTTGATGCTTGAAGTGATTGCCCTTTCCCCCAGAGCGGTGGGGAAATTTCAGCCTCCTGTTCCCTGGCTGGGCCAAGAGATAAGGGGGCAAGGGGCTGAACTCACCAGCTGCTCTGAGTCGTGGTTGCTGATAAACCCTGGGGAGAATCAGATCCTGTGTGTGCAGATTATCTCACGACAGCATCAGATTAGCCTGGCACGTTAGCATCACAGGATCCCAGACTCTGAGTCAAAGGGGTTTATCCTCCCACCCATCTAGAAAGCCCCTTTGATAACCTCCCGCCCCTGCTACACCAGTGGTAAAAAAGCTCAGCAGTGTGTGGACCATTCCCTCTCTCTCCTCTGGTCCCCAAGACTGCAGACCCCTATGTCTCCAGCCCTCTCTGCATGCCTGGGAGTCCAGACCCCTCACCATCCCAACCGATTCCTTCTGGCATAGGTCAGCCTCCCTCCTCTCTGTCACCCAGACTGGCCACTGTGGAGGCAGCCTGTCTGGGGTCTTACTGCCCCGAAGACCACACCTAATTGAAGAGCAGCCTGCAGCTCATATCCACTGTCTGGAGATGATCCCCACCCGCTCGTGGGCCTGGCGACCTCCCTACCCACAGTGCTCTAGGTCAGGGGACCGTGCACTGCTGCCTGGGCCAACTGCAGCCCCGGGGCCAAGAGCTAAGGGTGATGCTCTTTTCTAAAGCTTGTACAAAATTCAATATTTATATTAAATTTTAATTATTTAAGATTTTAATAATTATTTCATTCTTTAAATTATAAAAAGAAAAAGAAGAGTATGCAACAGAGACTGTGTGACGTGCCCCACAAAGCCTAAAGTGCTCCCTCTCCGGCCCTTCACAGAAAAGGGCTGCCCGAGGGCCTTCGCGACCGGCAGCAGCATTGGCATTGCTTGGGAGTTTGTTAGAAATGCAGAGTATCTGGTGCGTCCTGGAACTCCTGAATCAGAACATACTTTCTGACAAGGGCCCCCAGTGATCTGTGAACACAGAGAAGTTTGGGCAGCCTCAGCCCTGGGCCTAGGTGTTTCCTGGATTTGGTGGCTATGAGGCAGACTCTGGCGCTCCACTGCATGGGTTCAAATCCTCAGTTCATCACTTCCTCGCAGAGCAACTGGGAAAGTCCTTTTATCTTCAGCAAGCCCTGTTTCCGCACATCTGAAATGGGATCATCGTAGTTACCACCTAAAAGGGTATTTGTGAGGCTGAATTCGAGGAAATAGCCCAAAATAGGGGTTCAATAACATTAGATTTTATGTCTACTGTATTGTTTCCAATGTCAGCCCACTGGTTCTCTCTGCCTCGGATCAGGGGGACATACTTTGCATAGATTACCCAGAGCTTCAGCGGTGACGCGCTTGAGCGTTTCCTCAGAATCCCGGCTATGCAAATACTCTGAGTCAGCAGGTGAGAAGGGAGCAAGCCTGTGCTCAGCCCCGCCTCGGTCAGGCTGTTTCTCTTCTACCCCAGGAGAGGGAAATGATTGCTCTCTGACTGTGGACAGATTAGTTGGTGTGGGCCAGGGTTACAGGCTCAGGGATTCCCCTGAGAAACGCTCGGGGCTTGGGTCAAACTAAAGCAAGCTTGGAAGAAAGAAACGCAACCCTGCCCTCCCCCCGGAAGCTGCCACCAGCAGGCTGCCCTCCACGGGACACTGCCTCCCTCCCGCTGGCCTTCCTTGGGCCATAAAATGGTTGCATCGCTTTCTGATTTGCATTTAGTATCTGCTTTTTCTGCACAGAGTTCAAGTTGAAACTGCCTGGCTGGCAGATGGGGGCAGAAGGTAGCGGGGAAGGTGGGTAGATATTTAAATGACGAGGGGCTTGCAGGAGCTGTGTGCTTGCAAGATAGAGCACTGTTTCCTCTTAGATTTGCCAACTGTTGTTCCAAACGAAGTGCTCAGACAAAGGGAGGGCTCTGTGCTGGGGAGGCCCCCGGAGGGACAAGTGTTTGTTTTATACAACAGCATGAGCTTGGCTTCCTGTTTGACTTTCTGAGGGCTGCTTCTTGGGATTAATGAAGACCATCCAAATATTTTCAAGGATACAGTCTCTAGAAAAGGCATTTGTCCCCGAGCACTGTTTACTTTAATAATACATACACCATTCACACTGAGTTACCTTAGCACAAAGCAATCCCCTTGCTGTTTGCTTTGTGGATGTCTCAAGTGTAAACTGGATGGCTTTTAACTCCTGACCACTTTCCTCATGATAGAAATGTCATATAAATTTTATAGGAGGTACATCCTTCAACATATACAGCAAATATATACAGAAGAATATATATACAGTAGAAATATATATCATGAAGAAATCCATATATTATGAAAAGCTAGCAGAAAGTTGGATGTATAGACACTTAGTTTTAAGACCATTTGGCAAACAGGAAGGAGACTCGGCATGGTGGAGTCATCACTATGGATTTCTAGCTTGGGTTCTTCCATGAACCAGTCATGTGACCTTAGGTAATCCCTTCACTCAGTTCCCTTGTCTTTAAATTAAGGTACTGGGTACCAGAGATGATGCATTAAGTTCTAAGTCTCCCATTGCTGGGCAGAGGGCTGTCCTAGCACATAGATAGGATGATTGTGAAGGAGATGGGGTGTGTGTGTGTGTGTGTATGTTGGGTGGTGTGGGGGTGGTGATTCAGCCTCCTCCACTCCCTTCAGCCAGAAGAGCTTTCCTTTTTTCTGTTTTACACATCAGGCATCAGGAGTCAGTATCTGTTTGAAGAAAAGTTCTTCCAGGCTCAAGAAAAACTTGAAAACCACTTTAGATGATCACTAAAGCTGGGTGATCATACATAATTTATCATCCACACCAGAACATTTTGAAATCAGAAAGAAGATGTTATTAATAACTACACTGGGGCAACAGACTTAAGGGGGAACATCCCAGCCAAACAGAGATGTATGATCACTGACCACCGAGTCCTATCCCAGCAGAGGACCTTTGCTTCTTCACCCTAGAATTCTACGCTCTTCTCTTTCTCAGCATCAGGCAGAGCTCTGGGAGCAGCCCCAGCAACAAAGGCAATCAGGGACACAGCCTCGGGGACAGCAGCCATCAGGGACAGCCTTGGGGACAGTAGCCATCAGGGACAGCCTCGGGGACAGCAGCCATCAGGGACAGTTCCAGGGACAGCAGCCATCAAGGACAGCCTCGGGGACAGCAGCCATCAGGGACAGTTCCAGGGACAGCAGCCATCAGGGACAGCCTCGGGGACAGCAGCCATCAGGGACAGTTCCAGGGACAGCAGCCATCAGGGACAGCCTCGGGGACAGCAGCCATCAGGGACAGTTCCAGGGACAGCAGCCATCAGGGACAGTTCCAGGGACAGCAGCCATCAGGAGATTAGCACCATGACTACTTACTAGAGCATGCCCTGGAAGAAATGCACAAAGCCACCTGCAAATAACAGAGGACATGGGTTCAGCCTGGTTCTTGTTCAGAACCATGTGAGAATCACAAGTTTTGTGGCAAAAGCATCAGTGAATCAGCCAGCAATTGGCCAGTGAGTAAGTGCCCACAAAGACCTCAGCCCAGGAGACTGTACTGGTGGTGAGAAGCTACGTGAACTGCCCAGATCACGGGTCCTCAGAGTGGAGGAAATAGTCAATGGAGGGGAAGGTCACAAGGCAGAAAGAAGGTTTCATTCCCGAGGCAGGCTATCTGACAGCATGTTGTACCAAACTAGAAGACTCATGGCAGGACTTCTGCAGAGGAGGAAAATGCACCACCTCCCCCACCGCATGCAGCACAAGGTCTGTAAGGGCTCCCTGTTCCGTGGGCCTTAGCTTGACCCTGGTTGGGGCAACTTTTCCACTTGCTTCCTAGATTCCCATCCTTTGCCCACCCATCCGGAGTTGGCTGCCATGATGTTCCACCTAGCTGTTCTGCTCCAGCAATAGCTCTTGCGTCAAAATGCCTCTCCCTTCTCAGTGATGGCGAAGTTTATAGCAGAATGACACGGCGAGGAGGAGGCTGATGATGTAACGAGTTCCAACAAAGTATACAGAAGGTGCTCATTTACTTTTGATTATTTCTTCTGGTTTCCTTTCAGCTAGCAAATAATGGTGGGGAAATTTTCAGGGAAGGACCAACATGGAGCATTCTAATCTGGACTCCCCCACTTGCTAGATGTGTGACATAAGGCCAATATCGTAATCTCTCTGAATCTTGGTTTTCTCATCTGTCAAATGGGGATATATGACTTACTGCTTGCCCTGCCTTCCACACAAGACTGGTGAGTGTCCCCCAAGTGTCACCATTACTCTGCTGTCTCACGCCCCTCCATCCTTATCCAGAGGGTTCTGCAGTTCCTTTGGGATGAAGTTCTCATGGAAAGAAACTTGGCTCCATTCAAACCCTGTCCCCCTTACATCTTGCTCTTTGGTTCTCCTCCTCTACTTCTGGTCATGAAACATCTCTTCTTCCTTACTTTTTGCACAGAACAACTCACTTCCCACACGTAAGTCAGACCTTGCTGACCTGGGGGAAACAGAAAGACTTCACAATACAGCCCTGCAAACAACTAAAAGTTAGATACTAGACTTTCATGCTGACGAACCATCTTGGCTGAGTCTGCCAACTCGGGCATCTGTCTCCCACTGGAATTCAGGCCTCAAGTCCCCGCCCCCTTCTTGGTTTTCAGCAGCATAGAAACGTCTTCTGGGAATCCTTTTGCAGAACAATTCCACTCCTCCAGCCCCTATCTCCAAACTCAACTCTGGCTTCTCTTGCTGGCTCCAAAGCCTCATTAATATGCTTGGCTGAATAATGCACTGCACTTAATGTGTGGTTTAAAATAAGAAAATATTTCTCTTTTCTCATGTAAGGATGAAAGTATTCGATTTAGGAACTAGGTTGGGATCCATGGGCTGGGAGGCCCCCCTGTGCTGAGCCTGTGGAGAGGCTGCTGGCTAGTGACAAACACGTCCCTTGGATCTACTGGCAAACTGAGAGGAGTCCGGTGTCGGGAGGGGACAGGCAGTACTGAAAGGGGACCCCTGCTCTGTGCCCTCTGTGAGGCAGGCTACTGGCTCCTCAACTACCTTGAAGGTAGGGGACACCTCAGTGGAGACCCCCAAGCTTAAGGCCACATTCCAATAGGGAAGGAAATTTGTATTCTATTATAAGTTAATCACTAAAGGGATGATGCTAGAAGCTTAAGTTAAACATAATGGCCCAGTGCTGGGAACCCTGCCTCCCAGGTAATGAATGTTAAGCTAAAATATCTTTGTTTAGCTCACAGGAAACCTGACCAGGCCCACCATAGAGCGGCTGCAGGAAGGAAGAAATTAACCCATCCCCTCCAGAGTCTGGCCAGAACCAGAACATTAACCCCTCCCCTGTTAGTACAAAAGAAGCCTGAATTCTAACTCTGGGAAGATGGTTCTTTGGGACACTAGCCCACCATCCTCTCCATCTGCTGGCTTTCCGAATAAAGCAGCTATTCCTTGCCCAAACAACTCGTCTCCTGATTAACTGGCCTGCCACGCGATGTGCAGTATGAGCTTGGACTGGGTAACGACATCACCTCTAAGGCCTTTACTGTCTATCCTTTGATAAACTCTTTCCTAACATCAAAAGAGTTGAGGGGTGGGGCACTCTCATCCCCTCCTTCTAACATCACAGCCAAAACCCGAGTCCGTCACATGCCCTGCTCTCCGGAGACGTGAGAGGAGCTCCTGGTTTGCTACGTGTGGGGGCTCATGAGATTTTCACTGGTCTCCCATTGACTAATGATGTCGCTGCAAAATGTGTTTGAAAGCTCTTTGTAAAACTGAAACACGGTATATGAAGGACGAAAGGATTAAATGACTCAGCGCTCAGGTGGGATCGATCCTGGCTTGATGCTAGACTGTAGGGTAGGGAGGTTCCAGGGAGCTCCCGGCATCCTATCAGGTGTGAAGGGAAGAAATGAAGCCAATTATTATGGCTTCACTGTAACTAATCAACACAAGGATGGTTGTGTCCAGGGTGGTGAGGGACACTCTCGGTGATACAGCTAGAGGTCTTATATAAATGCTAACAAGGCAAGAATGGGATTTCAGCTGGCCTGGCCGAGGCGGCAGGGAGCAGAAACTGCAGCTCACATTTCCTCCCACAGCAGTGCCATCTCACTTGAATTTGTAGATGCATGGAGCCCTGGATGCCCATACCCAGAAGGCAGAAGGGGAGCAGGTGCCACCTAAAGGATGGAATAGATTAAAGCTGGAATCTGCAGGGATCCAGTTTCTGAGATGCCATTGTCTGTTTTGTGCCCTTCTATATGTTTCATTCACTCCTCACTCCTATAGTGTTTGCTGGGAGAATTTTGACTTCCATAATGACAAATGTATAGTCAGGCATGGGTCCTTACAAGAATGAGCTTCAGAGCCAGATGGTTTGGGTTTGAGTCCCTAACTGTGTTAACTTGAGCAAATATATTTAGCTCCTTTGAGCCTCAGTTTCCTCATCTGTAAAATGGGGCCAATGAGACTGCCCGGGGTATCTTCAGGGATTAATTGAAATACGTATGTTAATGTTCAGCTTGAAGCTTGGCATATAGAAGGTGCTCAGCAAGTGGGAGCTATTACTATTACCATCATTATTATTTCTTGGCTACTATTCACCTGGTCATGCTGAGTAGTGAACTTGAACCAGGAGAGACCCTGCAGGGCATGTAGGATATAGTCGGCTGCACCGTCATATGTTTTTATTTCTTCTCGTCGAAAACAAAGCCTCCTTTGAAAAAGGAATTGCTTTCTTTTCCCATGGGAAGTAATTTCTACAACCCACGAGTAAATGCAGCCTAATGACTAGAATGTGACAGCAGCTCTCAAGAATGAAATGTTCCGTAAACAGTACTGCCTCCTAAAATTACTCAAATCTCAGTGCTCTGCTTGAGTCTTTTCTCGCCCACTCATTCTCTGCTGCTGCTTCTCCACCTCCCTCCCACCCCCGAATCCCTTAAGAGCATGGGGCTGTCCCAGGGTTCCAGATAAATCTCGAAGGATAAGCTGCCATTCTGCTTATCCCGAGCGGTCTGTGGGGTGGGGGATGGGGATGGAGGGTCCTGATGCAGCAGAAGGCAGTTTGCCAACCGGCAAAGCAGCAGACCATGCCTCGGGCATTTTCAGGGAAACACCATTTCATCTCAAAACATCTGCAACTGTCGGCAACATAGTTTCCCCAGGGTTTTTCTCTAAGCTGACAAAAGATGCCGGACACCCCCACGGATTCTGTGACATATCTTGCCACTATTGAACAAACATCAGTTAGGTTTCTGCCTTGGAGCCGTGTCAGCCTGAATAGGAAATCTGCCAGCGCTCTTATCATCGCTGACAGACTCTGTAACTCACCTGCTGATAGTGTCAGTAACACAGCTCCCGGTGGTGGGGGCTCTACTCCGACTTCTTTGAAAACATTGTTCTCAGGCAGGCAAAATAATTAAGGTGCTTTTGGACTTTATGTTTACTTTTTAGGAGTAAGCAAGAATCCCATGATCAATACAATACACCTTGCAGACACACAATACATGTCAATGAATTCAGTACTTTTGGAAACACACCCAGGGCTTATTTTTCCACTACTCAGACTTTCTCTCTGCCCCCTCAATAATGGGAATTCCAACTGTAAAAGAGCATCAGATGTAACACCTTCATTCCATGGATAATGAGACCATGGCTTAGAGTTTGTAAATTATTTTACGGAGCCTACACAATTAGCTGCCGAGCAGAGCCCAGAACCCTGAACCCTGGACTTCTGGGCCAGAGCTCTGACCTGGCCACTTACTAATGCCATTCATTGAATTACTGGCTTTGAAAATGGGAACTGTCTCTGTATTTCTCTGTCTTCTAAATTAGAAACTACATACAGCATGAGACATCATTTGACTCCTGAAGTTTAAAAAGATTTTTTTAATTAGTTAATTTTTTTTTAAATTGAGATTTTTCTCAAACATTGACATTTCTGGCTTTCTCTTAACATGTGGACTATCTGACAACATTGGGTCCACATTCATGCAAGGTGACACTTGGCTAGAGCTGGGTGGCCGTTGTCCCTTTCTAATGGAACTTATATTCCTGCTGCAGTCTCCACCATTCCCTGCTGTCTCACATCCAGCCCATTTCATCCCTTTACCTGCCTGGCGGTGGTACGCATTTGAACATGACACTAAGTTGAAAACATGACAAACAACTTTGTGGACATCATTGCTCCAACCTGGATAGAGATCAGCTGGGGCCTCCCTGCTCCTCAGGAGCTCCCTGAAATTGCCTTGACTCCCCAATCCCATGGCCTGAGAAATTGAAGGCTTTCCCGGTAACTGTGTGAATGCTCGTAGACGAATATTCTCATGGTCTGCTCTGCCTCTAGCGCCTATGGTTTTGACTCATGACGACTTAAAAGGACCTAGATTCTTTTCTTTCTTGGTCTCTTCCCCTCACCCCAGGCAGTTCAGTATATGAGTGAACTGTAATGATGTGGGGGTTTTTGGGGGGAGGGACTGAGGGTGGGGGCTTCCAGAGTAAAGATTTTAATAGCACACCTCGCAGCAGATGTAACTAAAAATTCATTCTTCCTGGTTTTTTCCCCTTGGCCTCTCTTCTTGTGCAGAGTTCTGTCATTCTGTCTCCTCCTTCTTCCTCTACTCTGTACTCTTCCCAACCTGTTTAAAACTTTCCTCTCTCACTAGCAAAAGAATTCAGCCTTCTCCCAAACATGCTGTTGCAAACCCATCAAAGTGCTCACAGAGCAAAGATTTCTTCTCTGCTAGCACTGTCCGTGTCTCTTAGAGACAAGTCAGGATTCCAGACACCAAATGTTTTCCAGTTGCACTTCTAAGACCTTCTACCACTATGTACTGGTCTCCAGGAAAAGTTCTTAGGCATTTTATTGTTAGTATGAATCAGCCCATTTGCCTGACTTTAGACATGTATAAATCATTCAGGCCTACGTATCAAAATCCTAGAAATTTATCTGTTTATATGCCTGCCTCCCCTCCTGAAGTCAGGGACAGTGTCTTATTTATCTTTAGATTGTCATTACCTGTGGTGGGGAGGGCAGGCGGAAAAGCTCATGAGCAGGGAACAGAAGAGATATTCAATAAACAACAGCTGAAGAAAAGAGGGAAGGAGGAAAGGAAGGCTGGTCGCCAGGTATTGTTGTACTGGTTGTTCACTGCACAAGGGGCACCAACCGAATGGGACAAATGGATCCTGAAAGCCAGGACACTGTTTTGCTCACTGAGCCAGAACCCTTATGTCTGGCTGTATCTTTCCACTTGCCTGCCTTGCCCCCATTTGCTGCCTTGTTCCGGAAGAGGCATTTTCTGGAGCTGGGACCCTCAAGGAGTAGGAGATATCACAGCAAGGGGAACCCCCCCCCAACTCTAAAGAAAGTGGAGCATTTGGACCTGAAAATAAGTAAAATCCTGGCTCCCCGCAGAGTGTGTCCGTGGACCTGTCCTGTGACTGTCATGGTCAAGAAGCGCAGGAACACAGCTCTACCCCTTCATGGTCCCAGCCTTTCTGGGAGAAGCGCACTCAGCTGGCAGAGGCTCAACCTCGCGCCCCAGGTCCCAGAGCTCAGCCTGTCACCTCCCATTACCCAAGCTCTGGTTGGGGAAGAGCATCTGGCGAGGAAGTGTCTGCTGGCCCAAGGGGTGAATTTAGGTTGCATTTCCAGGCTGAGTTAAGCAATATTTCAGCTGAGCTCCGGGAAGGCGGGCGCAGCAGCCGCGTGTGAAACGAGCGCGCTGCTGAGCGGGGACGCGGAGGAGGTGGCACCCTCGGGCCCGGGCGCTGCGCCCCGGCTGCTGACTGGGCTCGGGGGCCAGGAGCGGCGGGGTGGCTCGCCTTCCGCTCCTCGAGGATCCAGGGGGAGCAGCTAAGCACCAGCGGCCGGGCTGCCGAGGTTAGTCCCTCAGGGAGCCAGCGTCATCTCCCACCCTGGATGCGAGCCAAGTCTCCGTGCTTCTGTTCCGGACTCCAGTGCTTTCCCCTGCTCTGCATGCCAGGGTCAAGGCTGAGGACTTCCAGAAAACAGAACCACAGGAAAACGTGCCTCAAAGCGGTGCTTTTCTGTGGAGTGGTTAGGAACTCAGGACCTGGGCTCTGACGGACTTGTGTTGGTTATTTAATCTCCCTGGGCCTCAGCTCCCCCTGCTGTAAAATGGGAATTATCTTTAATAATAGCTATGTGGAGGGCTCTTTGAAAATTGAGTGAGAAAGAGTGCTCAAAGCACTTAGCACAGTGCCCAGCAGACTCTAAGGGGCCAGGTGGTGATGCTGATGTAGAATGTTGACTCTAAATCAGTGACATATCTACAGTCTCTTTCTCCAAAGCCCCAGCTACTTAAAGCGTGGTCCGTGGACCAGCAGATGGGGCATCAGCTGGGTGCTGGCTAGACACAGACTCTCGGCCCTTACTCCAAACTTTCTGAATCAGAATCTGCATTTTAACAAGACACCCAGGTATCTGTAGGCCCATTGAAATTTGAGAAGCACTGCTCTAGAACATTCCAAGGGCTTCACTCCATTCTAACCAATGATCAACAGAGGTCTTGAGAGTCAGAGCATGTATTTCAAGGTGCATTTAGGTACCCCAGCTCTCCCCTCAATGACCATAATATTTTCTCCAGGACCTCATCCTAGCAGCAAAGCATCTGTCTAGAGCTTTATTTCCTCCTGCTTCTTCCCGACACCCTTAGAAGAAAGTGCAGAGAAGTGACCAGATGGGGCAGATGGAAGGGAGGAGAGGGAGGAGGAGGGAGGAGAAGCTTGGAGCAGGATGATCCAGTGTGGGTTTTCAGCCTCCCTGGAGCCTTCGGGTACTCTTTCCACCCCTGTGAGATTAATGGGACCAACAGGGTGAGGCCCAGAGAGTCTGAGGTCCAGAATCAACCTGATTTGTTTCTGCATTGCATGGAGATTCGGTCTTAGGGATCCTGGACCTTGAACTCCTTTATAGGCTTCTCAGGATTCTATAAACCTGGGCCAAATCGTTCATTCATTCACCCAACAGATAAACACCGAATGTTTACTAATGCTAGATACTATGCTAGGTAAGACCTGGAATCCTGCTCCCCAGATTAAGCTCTGGCTATGCCTTTAGTTAAACTATGGTTTTAGGTAAAGTTAGGGGTATGATGGTAGTGGGGTCCTTGGTGAGGGGCCCCTCATTGCCCCAGCTGCCAGAGTTGTTGGTGGCTGAGTTCTCAGCTCAGTCCCAGTCTGGGATGCCCTTGGCCGCTGTCATACCACCACCCTGGGCAGCCCCAGTGGAGAGGGGCTGGTGGATGTCTGGTGGATGGAGGGGGCACTTGCCTCAATTCAGAACAATTCTGAAGGGCCTGCATTACCAACGTGATTGACTGAGGCTGCACTGTGACTGCGTGACATACCTGCAGGGAACTCTCTGCACAATCTTGCTTCTGTCATCCCACATAAGGCTGAGCACAGTCCCATCAAACAGTTGCCAAGAAATCTCAGTGTCAGAATCTGTTTCCAGGGACTAGACCTAGGACCATGCTTTTTCTAAGTACCCTCTATGTCTAAGGGTCTCCGGCTATGGCAACAAACTACAGGTAATGAATGGGCTCAGACTGATGTCTTTGTATTTTTGGAAAAACATTTTTGTGAAGCTTTTGCAAGACCTCTTAGAGAGAAGAGATTCTCAGATGTGTTTACTTTTTTTTTTTTAAGTATAAAACCAATTTTAATCTAGAATAAATATATGGATACAATCTCATTATAAAAGAGGTGACCAGTGTAGAAAAATATACAAGGAAAGTTGAAAGACACTTTTCACCTGGGTCCTTTCTCCAATCCAGCCCTTTTCCTCAGAACTAACCACTGCTTGGTTGACTTTTTTTTTTAATTGAAGTACAGTTGATTTACAATGTTGGATTAGTTTCTGGTATAGAGTATAGTGATTCGGTTATACAAATATATATATTCTTTTTCATTCTACAAGATTATTACAAGATATTGAATATAGTTCCTTGTGCTAGACAGTAGGACCTTGTTGTTTATCTGTTCTGTACATAGTAGTTTGTATCTGCTAACCCTAAACTCCCAATTTATCCCTCCCCCTTCCTTTCCTTTTGGTAATGATAAGTTTGTTTCCTATGTTTGTGAGTCTCTTTCTGTTTGTAAATAAGTTCATTTGTGTCATTTTTTTAAGATTCCACATGTAAGTGATAACATGATATTTATCTTTATCTGACTTATCTCATTTAGTATGATAACTCTAGGTCCATTCATGTTGCTGCAAATGGCATTATTTCATTCTTTTTTGTGGCTGAGTAAAATTCTGTTATAGACATCACTGAGTACAGGGTAGTATTTCTATAAAATAGGTACAAGAGGAATTGATGGTGTCATAGTCCGCTTGGGCTATTATAACAAAAGTACCATAAACTGGGTGGTTTATAACAACAAACACTTATTTCTCACAGTTCTGGAGGCTGAAAGTCCAAGATCATGGTGCCAGCAGATTTGGTGTCTGCAAAGGACTCAGTTCCTCATAAAAAGCTGTCTTTTTGCTATAACCTCACGTGGTGGGAAGAGCTAGCTAGCTCTCTGGGGTCTCTTATTTATAAGGTCCCTGATCCCATTCATGAGGTTTTATCCTCTTGACCTAATCAACTCCCAAAGGCCCCACCTCCTAATACTATCACCTCAGGGGTTAAGTTTCAACATATGAATTTGGGGACAGAAACATCAGCCCATAGCAGATAGCCAAATGGTATTCATATTTCATTTTGAGGGAGACATCAAATTGTCTTCCATGGTCTTCACCATCAACATCTCCCTATCGAGAGATACTGTCTTTTCTTTTTTCCTAATTTTATAGAGAAAAATGTGATTTTATTGTTCTAATTTTTGGTTCTCTGATTAATGGAGATTAAACAATTTTTCATATTCTCATTAGCCATTAGGATTCCTTCAGGATCTCATCTATCCATATTTTTCCATTTACTAAGTTAAAAAAAATTTTTTTAAAGATCTCTAAAATAGAATGTTTTCTAGAAAGTTTTTGTAATTGAATTCTTTGTAATCCAAGATGCCTCCCCTCTTGACTTCCCAAACATGTCTCTGTGTTCATTTATTCATTACAAATATTCTTTCATTATTTCTTTACAACTACTTATTAAGTAGCTGCTCTGTGCTGAGCACTGGGAATGCACTGGTGAGCAGAACAAAGTTCCTGTTCTCCTGGAGCTTTAGGTCTATCAAAGAAAAGTGACATCAAACCACTCCACTTACTTTGTCTCTGGCTTTATTAACAGGCAGTGAAGCAGGAGAGGGACCCTGTGATATGCATGAGATGGAAGCAATGAAGGGGTGGGTGGTGTAAAAATGAGGCACCACTCCTTCCCTTGACTTTGAACAGTGACAACAGATGTTTTCTGAGTCCCAGAGTGGGCTCTTGGAATCATGGTACAATAGATTAACAGAACTCCCATTTTACAGATGAAGAAACTGAGGCCCATATAAGCAAAATGATTTGCCCAAGGTCTCCTGACCCCTAGTCTAAAGCTCTGCCCACTCTCTCAAATTGCATGCCTGGTAGGTCTTTGTGGCTGTACCAGATGCTTTCAGGAGCAGAGCAAGAAAGAGATGAGTACTGTCCTAGGAAGTATAAAAAATACAGTCCCCACCCTCAGAGGGATACAATCTAGCTACTGCAAATTTCTTTCTAAAATACTGTTTGTCTCATTTGGCTATGAGCTGATTTTCGAAGAAACAAATGGAAAATCAGCTTATGCTGGACCTTAACAGATCATCCCTTGATGTTTGAATATGTAATGAATTAGGGTGATGATTTTCAAAAGGAAGTTGAAGTTCTCCAGACAGGATGCTGTCCCTGAATTTTAGAAAGTAGGCTATGCTTCCCTGTATTGACTATTCATCCTGACATTTCACTTGCTTTCTTGGGAATGAAAAATTCCGGTGTCCATCATGCAACTCCTTGCTGTACAAATTATTCGGTCTTTCCTTGCAGAACAATTTGAACAGGTCTGGGAATATTAGAGGAAAAGTTGGGCAAAGTATATTGGGCCCATTAGCCATATTCCTTAAGCCTAAATTTTCTCAAAAGTCCAATGGGGATAATAATAAGACCTCAGAGGCTGGTCGGGAAGCTTGAATATAAAGCAGGTGTATGGTCATATCTGACTCAGAGTGAGTGATTGATGAATGTTGACTGTTATCATTCTATTCAGTGCCATGCCCTTCTCCTTATTTATCAACAACCTGGGCGTCTGAGCTGCCCTATCTGAGAAAGCAGAACCATAAACCACAGCCTTCTGCCTTTGTTTTGAATATTTCAAAACGGATGAACCCTGAAGAACAGACGAGGCATTAATCCTTGCGTCTGAGTCACGGACCGCCGTTCACTGGGTTTCACGCCCGCTGTTGAGCACACACCTCTGCGCCCGGGGGTTCCGATCAGCGGAGATCTCAGCGATTCCGAGCTTTGAAGCCGGTCCTACGGCGCTCACCCGCCCCTTCCGCCTGCCCCCCTCGTCTCCTGGCTTCTCATCTATTTGAAACCCTGAATTCTCTTCCATCTTTCATTTAGGCTGGCTCACCTGTTCTACTAGGCTAAGAAGCACAGATTCACGAAATCCAATCTGTTCTTAGGTCCTCGTGTATAGAAACATAAAAATCCCCGACTGTGCTCAGGCCGTTGTCAGGAAGGGGTGAATGGGCCACTGGCAGGCAGGGGTCAGACGACGCGGGGTTTATTACTAGCAGTCTCTCAGGTTCAGATTGACCTGAATTTCTTTGGGCCTCGGTTCTTTCCTCTGGAAAGGAGCAGACAAGGTTGACAAAGGATACCTGTTCCTGGTCGGCCTCATCAGGCTGTTGGGCGAATGAAGGGGATTGTGTCTAGAAGGCCATTGGCGTTCCTCAGAGAAGAGCTCTCTAAACACAAGGCATGATTTTGTGTCACTCATGGAAAGAGGGAGGCTGAGGTTGCCCAGGCCCTCTCCCCGTCACTGTAATTGCAAGATGCTTTAATAATAGAGGCAGACACTTGCCGGGCAGAAGGGCCAGGTCACAGGTGTGGATGCTGTTTGAAGACATGTGCAGGCTTTAATAACAGCTTGGGGGCAGGGAGCAAAGCAGAAGCCAGAAATCCTTCCCTCAGCTTTAAGGACTCCCTCCTCCAATCCCCGAACCCCACCGCAGGGGCGGGAATCTTAGGCGGGCTCTCTGGCAGGCACTCAGTGCTTGCGCCTGGAGTTGAGTGTAAGTGGATATTGATGCATTATCTTCCTCGGAAGAACAGTGGCCATGCTTTCGTCTGTGTCGAATATTTGCTGACACTTGAAGTGATTACAGATTAAGGGATGTCCCCTACTGTATTGGGCAGTGTGAGGGGTGACGGGGTGTGCACCCTCTGGGTCATTGCTTCATCTCTGTCAGGTTGTGGAAGGGGAGGGGACTGTCAGGTGGCCCAGTGATCTGACGTTGCTGGCAGATGGAGTTGTGAAAAGTTGAAGGTGAGTGGGGAGCTAGTGTCATTAGAATAGTCTGTTTCACAGAAGGAAGAGCAGCAGGCTGTCCTGAGGGAGATGCTTGGAAGAGAGGCCCAAGGCCAGTGGTCAGAGGAGAGATGAGAATAGAATCCCCGGGGTAGAGAACCCAGGAAGATACTTGCACTGCCAAGTCACAGCCTCTTCACTCTTCCTTTCCTGAAAGTTAGGGCCATTTGACTTTCACTGGCAGACCCAGCTTTATTTTGAAACTCCCAGATCAAACCCCTAGTGTCTTGGATTTAGATCCCAACTCTGCTTCTTGGATACATATTTACATTCTCTAAGTCTCTATCTTCACCCGTCAAACAGGGGCAATGGTATCCATCCTGCAGAGTTGTAGGCTGGATGATGGCTATCACGAGTAAGATTCCACAAATGAGGATTAATGGCAGTGATGGGGAAGAGTAGCCAGATCTTTGGCTCTGGTCTTATCTATGAGATCACTGTGCTATTTGAGGTGTCTGAGGACCTGCCTTGGTACCCTGCCAGGTACCCCACAAAGACAGGAGTTCCATCTCCCATCCCACCTCCCTGAAGGCATCTCTGTCAGCCCCTGTTTCTCTGTTTATGAGCATCACCTGCCTGTCATTCATCCATTCGTCCTCCAAATACATTTTATTTCTATTCCATTCCAATACATTTTAGCTTACATCCTAGTAGGATAAGACAGACAATAAATAAAATGAACATGTAAAATGTTAGATGGTAATAAGTTCGTTAAGGGCAAGGGGTAGGGGGAATGGAATAAAGCAGGGAAATGTCAGGGTGGGTGGCAAATTTAGAGAAAATGGCCTGGAAAGAAAGGTCTCCCTGAGAAGGAGGCATTTGGATAATGACTTTAGCCTGGGAATAACTTCTCTGATGCTACCTGCCAAGGTCTAGGACTACCTACTGTCTGGGACTGTATATCTGGACAAAGCTTTCATTCTGCAGGAAAGCCTAACTTTAGACCAAGACAGACACGGAGTTGGCAGTGTCACGCAGAAGCCAATATAAGACAAGGAACCACATCAGAAAGGATCCTCGTGTTTGACAGACCATGGGCAGGAGATGGGAGAGGGAGATGCACCCTGTTTCAGAGACCTGGACGGCCCTGCAGACTGAAAATGGAGCAAATAGGGGGACCGTTCAGAAACCAGGGTCAGTGCTTTAGACCCTCACTTAGAGTGTGTTCGGACCAGCATTTGGCATCACAGATTGCTAGAAATGCTGAATTTCGGGCCCCAGCGCATATCTACTGAAATAAGACTGCATTTTAACAAGATCTTCAGGTGATTCATATGCACATGAAAGTTCATTTCTGCCAAGTGGAGTGTGGTGTGTGCGTCTACCCGACTGGTATGTAGTTTATATGCTGCAGTCACCTTGCTGCACCTAAGGAGAGTGTAATGGTGGTATACAGGGTGAGAGAAGAAACCGCTAGGGAAGGCTACAGCAGCTCCACAGTCTTCAGAGAACAAAGTCCTTCTATAAGTCCTCTGCATTTCCTCTCCTGGATTCCTTCCTGCAGACGAAATGGCTGTCTCAGCTTTCAAAGCCGTGTCTCCGTTCCAGGCAGTGAGATGGGAGAGTGAGGTGAGAGGAGGGCATGTTCCACTTCTTTTAAGGGCATGGCTTTGGCTCACATCCATCCCTTTGGTGTTGATCTTAGTCACATGGCCACACATAGCTGCAAAGGAGGCTGGGAAATGTAATCCTTAGCTGGGTGACGAGGTTCTCAACTTGTGTTACTTCTACACCATAGAAGAAAGGGAGAATGGAGAGTGTACAGATGACAAGCCGTCTCTGCCACAACAAGGAAGAGGATCACTTGGGGCAAGCCATAGGCTGACACATAGGCTAGAACGAGGACTGAAATCTAGGTGCTTGGGGGACTTGGGCCAAGTTCCCATCACTCAGGACACTGTGAATGTCAACCAGAAGAGAACTCCTGTACCCGTTCTGAGGGTCTAAGGTGCTCTCACCCACACTGTACTGAGATAGTATCACTTGCCAAGGTACTGGGTAAGGGCCAGTACACCTTCTGCATGATCCATGTCCTTGACATACCAACTGTTAAATATTTTTAATACCACCTCTCTCTTATCTCTTGAGAATATATATATGTAAAACTGAATCACTATGCTGCACACCAGAAACTAACACAACACTGTGAATCAACTATACTTCAATAAAAAATAAAAATAAAATAAAATAAAAATAATAAAATAAATAAAATAAAATAAAATAAAAGTCTGATGAGGGGTAACTGGTGCCTGGACGGAGGATGCTGGAGGCATAGCATCCTCTGGGCTACCTGTCCTAAATGGAGTCTACAGCGTACTTACGTACAGGCCTGCAATCATGTGATGTTTGAAATGAGACAGTCCCTCACGAACAGCTTAAAAGCTGCCCTCAGCTTCATGCCCCACCCCACTGCTCAACATCAGAGTTGTGTGCAACCACGTAGGGATAAAAAGGAGAGACTTCCTTGTCTGGGGTCTCCAAGTACGTATCAGGGAGAAACCGTGCAGATTAGAAGCGATTGCAAGGTCTAAGGTGTTAAATAAGGCCCAAAAAAGGCATGTAATTGTTCACGTGTGTTAGCTGGGATATGGGTCTGGCAGCTCTGAAAAGGGCCAGAATAACAGACACCAGGCTCTTTTGAATAAACATGCCCTTGAGCTGCAGTTCTCAGAAGGAGCTCCGGTATCCAGGTGAACAGGGAACAGAGCCAGTGACCATCCTCACGTCTGGTCCTTCTGGAAAACACAGTCTGCACACAAGTCCCTACCTTTGAAGATGAAACCTTAAAAAAAGTAGGGCACATGAGGCCTATACAAATATTGCCGAAGAAGAAAAATATAAGATTATCCTAAAGACTCAGAGGAATAGCAAACCTTCAAAAAGGATTTATAAGAATCAGAGGAACATGATAAAACCTCACTGAGCATCCTCAATAGGATGCAAAGAAACCTTCCAAGACAAGAGCCGAAATGCATGTGGGAGAACCAGTCTGACCTAAAAAGCGACAACTGAAATATTAAATGGGCACAACTTATGGGAAATAATGATACAGACACTTTTTTTTTTTTTTTAGTTTCTTACTGGCACTTTCCCTCATTTTATTTTTTAACATGAAAAATTTGAAGTATATATAAAAGTCGACAGAATAGTGTTACGAGCACCCATGTTCCCATCACCCAGCTTTAATAATTTCCAGCTCACAACCAAGTCATGTAAACCTTCACCCTGTCACCCTCCAAGGCAGTTATTTTGACCCCTATCTCTCCTGCATCCTCCTAGTCTAGAAAAATCCTTCAGCAAGCAACCCCGCTTCTCACCAACTCCTCTACCCCCTGCCCCAGTCCAAACCAGCCTTACCTGTTACCTAGATAATCTTTGTTTCCAACTAATCTCTGTTTCCATTTTTGTTTTCAACTCCTTTCTTAGAAAATAAAAGACACAGAAAACTGCCCAAAACAAATACAGAGATTGACAATTATTATAAGGCAAACACCCTTGTAACCACCACTCAGAATAAGAAATTGAACTTTGTCAGTGACCCCAAAGTGTCCCACCTGTGCTCCATCCACCTGCAAGTCCCTGTCTCCCTCCGTTTGTTGGCTAGGGCTGCCACCCAATGAGTAGTTTAAACTACACAGATTTATCCCCTCACTTCTGGAGGCTGGAAGTCCAAGATGGAGGTGTTGGCAGGTTGATTTCTTCGGAGGCCTCTCCTCCTGGCTTGCAGATGGCTGCCTTCTTGCTGTGCCCTCACGTGGTCTCTCCTGTGTCTGCGAGTGTATGTGCCCCAATCTCCTCTTCTTACAAGGACACCAGTCATATTGGATGAGGGTCCACCCTAAAGCCTTTATTTAACTTTAATTACCTCTTTGAAGGATCTTTCTCCAAATCCAGTCATGTTCTGAGGTACAGGAGGTCAGGACTTTAACGTATATATTGGGGGGGTGCATAATTCAGCCCATCATACCCTCCAAATATAATCACTATCCTGCTTTTTACAATCATCACTTTCGTATGTTTCTTTATGTCTCATCAACCAAGACGCCAGAGTTCAGTCTTTCTGATTTTTTTAAACTTGGAATGTCACGAAGTCTCAATCTACAGGCTTCCTTTCTATTACTATTTTTCCCTTATAATTTATCTGTTAAAGAACCTGGACTGTGTGCCCTGCCGAGGGTCCCAGAGTCTGCACTGTGTTGCTTGCACATCATGGTGCTGCTCAGCATCTTCTTTTCTCCAGTTGTAACTGAGCAGGACCCTACTGTCATCATCTGTGACCATCTGATATCTGTAATGATGTTTGTAACTGCTTAGCTGTATCATGGTTTCAAGGGTTTTTCTCATGCTCTTGCTGACCAGGGTTGGGCTGGAGAGGAGGGGGGTTTGGGTGGTCTGCCCAACCCCCTCATGGTGCTGCATGCATGGATCATGCTTAGTGCCCTGCTCTTGCCCCCAGTTCCCTACTCTTGACCCCAGTGCCTTCTTCTTGACCCCTTGTGGTTTCCTTGTACCCTGTTGTTCAAGCTGCAGGCTTTAGCCTGTAGCAGGCGACCCCAGGACTCAGCCTGCTTAAAAAGCTAAAAGCATTTATCAACCTGACTTTAAACTGCTCAAGTTTTTCTCTAGGGCTTTTTCCATGGAGCCCCTTCTTATGCATCCTTTGGTCTAGGTACAGGAACATTAAGAGAATCCTAAAGCTGGAGGTGAACTTCACACCCAGCAGAGGGAAAGGGACCACTGCATCGCAAAACTAAGAACAACATTGCAACAATTTGTTACCCTATATGCAGTCTCTAAGGAAATTAGCTCCGCCCTTTGAATTCTTGAACTTTTACTTTAAAACCCATTGCCTCCTCTCCCAAGCAGGTTCACAGTCTCAGAGGCATCAACCCACTGACACCTCTTTTGCCTGGCAAAGAAGTAAAGCTGCCATTTCTACTTCACCCAAAACTCTGTCCTCAAGTCTCAATTTGGTAAGTAGGATACCAAGGCTGTGTTTCAGCAACACTCTCTTTCCTAAAAACTGGCAGCTGGACCCAGAGACTTGAACAGACTTGGGTTTGATCCCTTTGGCAAGACTATTAAGAGTGGTATGTCATATTCTTGCAAATAAAAACATTTTTCCTATGATACTTCAGTCAAGATACACAAATATGCTTTAAAATATCAAGGAAGGAAAGTCAATGAAATGCACAAAAACTATATATTCATATGGATGCAGAAATATGAATCACCATCATAGACCAACAAAAATATCTTGAATAGATTTTAAAATGTAAAAAAAAAAAGAGTGGTATGTCAGATCAGCTAACTGAAGTGCAGTATACTTACAGCACATTTCACCCATTTAAAGTATACAGTTCAATGAGTGTTGGCCAATGTGTACAGTACACAACATCACGTGGATATACAGCACACAGTATATGTAGTACCCCGAATGTGTGAATATATACAGCACCATGATCAAGCACCGTTACAGTTCTATCACCCCAAAACTCCCCTCATGCCTCTTTGCCATCAATAACCGCCTTGGCCTCTAAAAACCACTGATCTGCTTTATGTCACTATTATTTTCCTCTTGCAGAATTTCATGTTTTCATAATTGTCATCTTTTCTGTCTGGCTTCTTTCACTTAGCAGAATGCTGTAAGATTTGGCCATGCTATTGTGGGTCTCCGTAGTTTATTCATTTTTATCTTCAGGCTATATTTTGTTTATAGATATATCACAGTCTATTTTCTGTTGATGATTGACATTCCGATTGCTTACTGTTTGTGCTATTAGGAATAAAGCTACTGTGATAATCTGCATATACATCTCTGTGACATGTATTTTCATTTCTCTTGAGTAAATACCCAGGAGAAGAACTGCTAGGTCACTGGGAAGGTATATATTTTACTTAGTAAGAAGAGGCCAATTTACTTCCTAGAGTGGCTGTACATTCGGAGCTGTGTGGCAGAGAGTGCCCATTGCTTGCCATCCTTGCTAACCCTCATGTGTAGTCTTCTCAATTTTAGCTGTTCTCATGGATGTGTAATGCAATCACATTATGAGTTTAAGTTTCACTTCTCTAATTATTCATGATGTTGAGCATTTTTATGTGTTCATTTGCTTTCCATATATATATGTGTGTGTGTGTCTAAAACTTCTTTAGTGAGGTGTCCAAGTTTTCATCCATTCGAAACATATTTATTTATTGAAGTATAGTTGATTTACAATATTATATAAGTTTCAGATGTACAACATACTGACTTACAATTTTTAGAGTTTATACTCCATTTATAGTTATTTCATCCATTTTATTTTTCATCCATTTTAATTGTCTTATTATTGAGTTATGAGTTCCTTATATATTATAGATACTAGTCTTTTGTTAGATGTATGTTTTACAAATAATTTCTCTCAGTCTATGGCTGTGTTTCCTTTTTCTTAAAGTATCTTTTGAAGAGCAAATGTTTATAACTGATCAATATTTTTCTTTTATGTTTTGTATTTTTCATCTCCTGTATAAAAATCCTTTGCCTAACCTAAGGTAATGGTGATTTTCTAATTCTGTCATTCCATCTGTTATTTATCAGCAGGAATGCTTCTATGAAAAGGAACTTTTCCTCATCAATTATTTGTTTACTTTAAAATACAGTTTCTATAGAAAAGGCAGTACAAATGGTTGTCTTTCATCAGCTTTCAGAATATTAACTCTGTCTTCAGATCAGTGTATTTTGTACAAGCACAACCCTCTATAGCAAACACAGGGGGAAAATTGTGAGGAATTACAACAAAATGCTAAAGTTGCTTTCTTTTGATACTGGAATTTCTGAGAGAGGTTTTTCTTTTCCCCTACCTCCTGGGAAGACACATACACGCCATGCTGTTAACTATAGTTAAATGTGGCTGGTGAAAATGCACATGATTTGCTTTTCTTCCTGTTTTTTCTGTGTTTCCTAAATTTCCACAATAAATTATATTATTATCAAAATGGGAAAGTACACCTATAGCACCTACAGTATACATCTATCATCTGTCTAGCCATCAGTCATGTCTCTGGTACTCCCTGTCCTTAAGTTACTCTTTTTATAATAGGACATCTGTGTTGGGATGAAGTATTTCCCTTGATGGATTTCACTCTCACAAAAAGTTATTTTGGTAAATTGTAGGGTAAATGATTGGATAAAGAAGTTGTGGTAAATATATACAATGGAATGCTACTCAGTCTTAAAAAAATTAAAATAATGCCATCTGCAGCAGCATGGATGACCTGGAGATCATCAGACTAAGTGAAGCAAGCCAGAAAGAGAAAGAGAAATACCATATATCATTTATATGTAGAATCTAAAAAAGTGACACAAATGAGCTTATTATTTACAAATCTCCTCTTCTTATAAGGACACCACTCCTAACGGATTAGGCCCCACATGAATGACCTCATTTAACCTTCATTACCTCTTTAAAGACCCTATCTCCAAATACAGTAACATTCTGAGGTACTGGCGAGTTAGGACTTCAGTATATGAATTGGCAGGGTCACAATCCAGCCCATGACACTACTCATTGCCTATTGTGGTCCCGTTTTTTTTCCCGTGTGGAAATGACTTGCTCCAGTAGAAAGCAGCTCTTTACTACTGAAGAACTTCTGCCCAACTCACCTAAGCCTCCTCACAAAGTCTTTAAGTCCCAGACCCAGGTTTCCAGACCACAGCCAGCTTCCATGCTGGAGAGCTGATGAGAATGTCCCCATCTTCGCCCTGATAGTCACTGCCGGCCAGATTCTGCAGGACTCTCCCATGATCCCTTCCAGCCTGGAACCCAGCCCTGCCTCCTCACTGGGTCCTGACTCCATGGCTTGCCCCGCATTTTCTTGCAGCTGTATTTCCAATCTAAAGAGCCCACTCAGGTCCTAGTTCTCAGAAGAATATTAATGCTGTTTTCCCATCATCCTTACCTTTTTTTTTCCCCTCCCTATTTTCTCTCTGTGTAAAGAAGGCAGAGCCTAAAAAGGCAGATGTTCAGTTTACAATGAGTTGCTCACATGGTTACTTTTAAATTCGACTTTACAATGATGGAGAAGTTCCACTGTCACCCCAGAAGGAGGGTTATCAAGTTTTATTTGCATATAAGAAAACCTGAAGCAATTGTGAAAGAAAATAGGCAAATGAGAACAGGTTTGTTTACAGCAACAGCAGACATGTCTCCCATTTACTTTTCCACAAAATGCTGGGATGCAGGTTCCGCTTCTGTGTGTAGGTGGTAATCTATGCACAGCTCTTTACATTGTAATCCAGCCGAAGGTTACACATTTGGGAAGCCTTCTAAGGAAGAGAATGCAAAGAAAGAGAACACAAAAATATATTACTTTTGCAAACTTTACAAAAATGTGTAAGCTGATCAGTAAATTCCCAGCCTGTGTTCCATCCCCACCCAATATTCACAGCCTCTGGGGGGGCATGGAAGAGGCTTGTGTAAACCAGAAATCCCAAAGCTTACCCCAAAGCTCATGTTTTATTAACTTCCTAGTAAATATGCTTCTAATTATAATGAACCACTTAGATGTTTACTTGTTTATTGTTTTTCTCTCTCAGCTAGGGCTGGAATCACAGACCTGTGTTCATCACATGTACCTCACATTCCTAGCAGAGTGCTTGTTTATAGCAGATGGTCAATAAATGTTTGTTAAATGAAATTGATTTCTGGAAGGTAGGAAGGAAGAATGAATGGATAGGGTGATGGACCCAAGATGCAGTCATACTCACGCAGCATGGAGAAAGCTGAGCAAGGTCAAGGTGGCTGACAGATATCCTTGGGCATTCTGTTCCCAGGGAGCACAGATCATCCTGACCAGGGGATTGGCTCCTCCCCAACCTCCTCCCAGGGGCTCCCGTGACAGCTGAGACCTTTCCTCTACCAAGATTGTTGCAGATGGCCTCCAGTGTTCTGAAAGTCCTTGGCCGAAGGCCTGCAGCTGTGGGGGCTTTAAGTAGGCCTGGAGTTGGGTGACCTTTGGAAAGAACTTCAAGGCTTATTCTTTCCTATAGACTTGTCTGCAGAAGACATGATAACCAGTGACCTTTTCCTGAGGACACACTTAGAGTTGTCACTGGGAGCAGGCCTACAGAATTGTGGCTAAAAGCCTGCCTCCCCTGTGAGCTTAAAATACCGCCTGACATTCCCCCAGCAGAAGGCTCCCAGGCAGGAGCAATCCGTAAGAGCAGTCATCTCACGGGAGTGACCTCTGGATAAATTCACGATGAGAACACAACATCCCTTTTTAAAAGAAGGGTCATCAGCAGACCCCATCTAGAGAACTGGGTGGTGTCTTTGTGCACCACACAGCATTTGGTTCTTTGTGGGGCTCCCACGACACTGCTGAAATGCTAATAATGCATTTCCATTTCTTTGCCTCTGCCTTAGGCAACTTTGCTTTGATGCTTTCAGGATTTGGGCATGTGAGCTAGGGTTAGAACCTTAATTATGACATGATATTAGGCATATTTAGAAAAGCCAGAGTTGTTAGAAGAAGGAATGTAATAACAGGGATTTAGAGATTAAAGCAGTTTGGGAGAGAGAGTACGAGCAAAAGTAATAGAAATGGAACTTGACTCAGATCATGATGGAAAACCGCAGTGCGAAAATACAAGGACACAGGAAAGGGCTGCTCCCTGTGCTAAGGGGCCTGGCTGGACTAAGCCGGAGGCTAGAGCTGGGCTTCTGTAGTCTGAATCCCTAAGTTTGAACCCCACCTCTGGCTCTTACTAGTTGTGTGCTCTTGGGCCAATTCCTTAATTTATTTGAGTCTATTTTCCACATCTGCCAAGAAGGGACTGATAAGAGTACCCACCTCATAGGCTAAGTGAGGTTTCAACGAGTTAATGTGTGTACATTGCTTACGAGTTTCTGGCCCTTAGCACTCAGCAAAGGGTAGTGACTAATCATTGCCAGGAAACCACAGCACATTTAGAATTACGGGTCAAGTCTATCCTGAAAAGCAACGTGTCTTGTGTAGATGGCTTCTTAGCAGTATGACGTAAATGCATGCTCCAGGCAGAGGGAGAAATGTGAGTGCAAAGTGCTGGATGGGCTTTTCAGATGCAGAGAAAAAAGCACTGGGTAACTGGTGACTTCAGAAGATAGCAGAGAAACCAGATGTCGGATAGCCAGTAAGGAGGGAAAAGAAAGGAAGAAGGGGGGGGGGGGAGCAGAAGAAATAAACTTGGAAAGTATCTCTGTCACTGAGTGATGAAGCAAGGTCACCCACCAGCAAGGAGCATAATAGTGATGAAGAGGAAGGTTCTAGGGGGAAGAAGATGTATGTGCATGAAGAGCCTGGTGGACAGAAGGAACAACACCCTAAGGTTCCAGGGACACTGGTTTGTCTGTCTGACTAGCTAGGAATAGTCCTTCTCCCACCAGGGACCTGCTGGGAGACACACACATCCATGACCCCGGAGGTAGGTCAGCTTACCTTGGTTTGGCTGCAGATTTTTTTGACTATTACTGAGTCCTGCTGGTAAAACTACAGGCCTCTCAATGTTCATAGCAGCACTATTTACAATAGTCAAGACATGGTAGCAACCTAGATGTCCATCAATAGATGATTGAATAAAGATGTGATGTATAAAGACAATGGCCATGGATTTGCATTTCTATACACTAAAAATATGCCCTCCAAAAAATAAATTAAGAAAACAATTCCATTTATAATAGCATCAAAAAGAAAAAAATACTCAGGAATAAATTTCACCAAGGAGGTGAAAGGTCTGTATACTGAAAACTAGAAGACACTGATGAAAGAAATTGAAAACAAAAATAAATGAGAAGAGATCCTGTGTTCATGACTGGAATAATTAATATAGTTAAAATGTCCATACTACTCAAAACAATATACAGATTCAATGTAATATCTATAAAAATTCCAATAGCATTTTTCACAGAACTAAAAAAAAAACAAAACTAGGGATCCACAAAAGACCCCAAATAGCCAAGCAATCTTGAGAAAGAATAAAGCTGGAGGCATTGCATTTCCTGATTTTCAACTATATTGTAAAGCTATAGATATCAAACAGTATGGAACTGAAACAAAAACAGACTCAGATCAATGGAACAGAATAGAGAGCCCAGGATAAAGCCACACATATGTGATCAACTAATCTTCAACAAGAATATGCAGTGGAGAAAGGATAGTCCCTTCAATAAATGTGTTAGGAAAACTGGATATCCACATGTGAAAGAATGAAATTGAATCCTTATCTTACATCACTCACAAAATTTAACTGAAAACTTATTAAAGATTTGACTGTAAGACCTGAAACAGTAAAACACTTAGAAGAAAGCAGAGGGGATAAACTCCTTGACATTGGTCTTACTAAGGATTTTTTTTTTTAATATGGCACTGAAAGCAGAAGCAACAAAAGCAAAAGTTAAGTGGGACTATAACTACATCAAGCTATCAAGCTAAAAAGCTTCTGTACAGCAAACGAACAATCTACAGAGTAAAGGGGCAACCTACCAAATAGGAGAAAATATTTGCAAATCATATATCTGATAAGGAGTTAATATCCAAAATATATCAGGAACCCATACAACTCATTAGCAAAAAAAAAAAAAAAAAATAGGCAAAGGATCTGAATTTACAGTTTCCCAAAGAAGACATACAAATGACCAACAGATGCTCAATATAAATAATCATCAGGGAAATGCAAATCAAAACCACGAGATATCACTTCACACCTGTTAGGATAGCTATTACCAAAAAGACAAGAGATAAAATGTTTACAAGGAGTGTGGAGAAAAGGGAATTTTTGTACAGTGTTGATGGAAATGTAAATTGGTACAGCCATTATGGAAAAAAGTATGGCATTTCCTCAAAAAGTTAAAATAGATCTAACATATCTTCCAGCAATTGTACATCTGGATATATATTAAAAAAATGAAAACAGTATATGGAAGAGATATCTGCACTCCCATGTTCATTGCAGCAATATTCACAATAGCCGAGATATGGAAGCAACCTAAATGTCCATCAATGATTGAATAGATAAAAAAATCTGGTATATAAGGGTTATTACAGGATTATATGAAATCATGTGTGAAACTTCTTAAAATTGTAAAGCATTATAGAATTTAAAGAATCTTTCATTCAATTAAAAATATGAAAAAACTAAATAAAATCAATCAAGGAAAAATGTGGTATATACATATAATGAAATATTACTCAGCCTTAAAAAAGATGAAAATCCTGGCTTTTGCAACAACACAGATGAACCTTGAGGACATTATGCCAAATGACATAAGCCAGACACAGAAAGACAAATACTGTACAATCTCACCTACATGTGGAATCTGAAAAAGTTGTACTCAGAACCAGAGAGTGGACCAGGAGCTGCCAGAGGCTGGGGTTTGGAGAAATGGGGAGATATTGGTCAAAGAATTCAAACTTCCAGTTATAAGATAAGTAAGTTCTGGAAATCTATAGCATGATGGCTATAGTTAATGATACTGTAATGTATAGTTGAAGTTTACTAAGACAGTAGATCTTAAGTGCTATCACTACACAGACATACATATACATACAAATGGGAACAAAAATTTTTTTTTACTAATATTCATTAAAAAAAAGAAAAAAAATTTGAAAAAAGTAATTCCCATTCCTTTTAACCACATTAGTCTCTGGTTTTATTTGTAGTGGAAATCATGATAAAATCTGAAATGTCCTTGTTTCTTTGTGCATTTGTTTTTGACGGCCCCACCCCACTCCCAATGTGACTGTAATCATCACAAGAGCCTGGAACATCATTACTTGGTTCACTACTGTATTCTCATACCTGAAACAATATCGGGCACATAGCAGGCGCTCAAAAAACATTTGACAGATGAATGAACAAATGAATGAATGAATAAGCTAGCAGGAGCCATCTGGGCCAGAAGTCACATGTCCTAATGTATCTTTCTGATACACAATGTTCTTCCCTATTAGACCAGGGATAGAGTTTCAGAAACTGTTGTGTGAATTTTGTTGAGTACAATGCAGGCAGTGGATGGTGGTGAGTTTTGAATGATCAGTTAAAGTAAAGAAGCAATAACCAGGCTGGCAAATATCCCCAGAAGCAGAGGTGTGGGATTCGTGTTTTGGGAAGAAACGCCAGCTCTGGATTAGGGCATCTAGGGATGGGGCATTTGACCCAGCATAGCGGGTGCCTGGTATCATTTGGGCTGTGTATATGTGAATAAGATGAAAAGACTGTTGAGTCAATCCTAGGCAGGTAGAGTTCTCATAGAGCATCTATTCGCAGGGTGAATGCCAGCAGGGAGGGGACGCCGCTCTCCAGGTTATCCTCAAGAGGGGTGCCTGCGTGTGGTGTCAGATGTGTCCTTCACACGCTGTCCATTACTCAGTGTTTCATGTGGTCCAGATTCTGCTTTCCTCCTGGGCTCCCATTTCCTTATTTAGTAGTTGCTAAGCAGAGGTGCAACACTTGACCTTCTAATAGTAAGGCTCACTTTCTGAGCCTATGTGCAATCTGGAAACAGCAAAGAAGCACTGTCAACACAAACACCAGATGGCCCGTTTCCTTGGAATGAAGTAGATGAATAACTGAGTGCAAGTGAGGGTTCAAGTCTTTCAGGGAGCAAAGCAAAGACATTAAGGGGAACCACCTGTTCAAAGGGTAGCGAGGGGAGAAAGACGTGGTGTGGCCAACTCCGCTGACCACTACCCCCTACTCTGCCAACACCTCGTTCTAGTCATGAGGCCGGAAACCTGGGGCCAAGCACCCCACGTGTGGCCTGGGATTCCACCAAAGGCAGAGAACGCTGGCTGTGGGTGTGAGGCCATTTAATTCAGTCAAAGGATGACTCATTTCCAAGAGAATACTTTTGTTTGGATTTTCAACTGAAATTATCTTCAGCCTTTATGTAATGTTTTAAGTATCAGGAGGGCAGGAAGTTGTATACCAGTAGTCTTCTGAAAGTCCAGACTTTCTCATTATAAGCTGCTTTCTTTTTAATTGACGTACAGTCAATTACAATGTGTCAGTCTCTGGTGTACGGCACAATGTCCCAGTCATGCATGTACATACATGTATATTCATTTTCATATTTTTTCCATTAAAGGTTATTACAAGGTATTGAGCATAGTTTCCTGTGCTATACAAAAGAAACTTTTTAAAAAATCTAGTTTTATATATAGTGGTTAATATTTGTAAATCTCAAACTCCCAAATTTTATCCCCTCCCACCCCCTTTCCCCAGTAACCATAAGATTGTTTACCAAGCTGTCTTTCTGACAACACTTGGTAACCTTGGCTGGCTAGATATGTCATATTTTTCAAAAAGGACCCAAAGGGTACAAATCTATACAATTGGGTTAAATATTTATTTGAGACAGGACGACTCAGATTTAAATTCAAGATCTGTAGTTACATTGCACTGAAACAAGAAGAAAGATATTTTCTTCCATGGATTTTAGTTATTTTAAGATTTCTCAGAAAAGGCATATATGAAGTTACCCATCTCTCCTTTGCTTTTGGTTTTGGTGAAGTGAGTGAGCCTCAAAGTGAGGTGAATACCAGGGATTAGATCTAAAGTGACTCCAGCAAGGTCAAAGTGGGAAGATATTGTTGGGTTGAGGATAACACAGACCAGCATACTGTAGTCATCCTTGTCCTCTGTGTGGCCTTACGTAACAGCTTCCCCATCTCAAATGAAAACAAGGTTCAGTTCACTTAAGATTAAATTGATGGAAAATAGCATCACTACATTGATTTACTTAAGATTAAGTGCACTGGAAAGAAATCACTATAATCTGGAAATTGTAATAGTGGAAAGAAATAGAATCGAAGTTAGGGTGTAGTTTGGAAGGAAGATGCGGTAATCATGTAAACAGAGGCCCAAGTGGAATATTGAGGAAGAAAGCGCAGGGTGATGTTGAAGTGATATATGAGTGTCCTCACCAGGCACCAAGCAAGTGAAATGCCCAGCTTGTCCGCTTCCTACCTGAGCAATCTGCATTGCAAGAGCGGCAGCGGCCAGACAGAGCAGTGGCACTGCTCACACTCCATTCCAGGCTGGAAAAAGTTTGGCTGCTTGGGTTGGTGGATTCGCTTTGCATCACAAAGGAACACCCAAACAGGAAGGAAACAGCCTGTGATGGACAGAGATACACCGGGTTATGGGACAGGACTCTTCCCCAAGCGTGAAATTTGGTCTGTTCTCCTTGCCGGGTGACATTTAGACGGCACAAAGAAGTTGACAGAGGATTGCTTGATTGTGGAGATTACCTATTGACATTTTTATGTAGGGGATTGAGTTGAGCTGGGATAGATTATGAGTCAAACAGGGGCAAAGGAAAAGATGTAAGACCAAGACAGCCCTCCTTGACCTGTTCACAAATGCCTGAAATATTGAATATGAAAGGACAATGAGAGGGGACCACTGGCCTCTACTGAATACCAGGGACCTTGAATATATGGTCTCGTTTGCTCCCGATAGCAATGCCATCATGTCATAGGATTATTATCTCCTTTTTACAAAAAGACGGTGAGACTCAGACAGATTGTGATGGGTAATTTTACATGTCAACGTCACTGGGCCAAGGTGGGGTCCCATATACTTGGTCAAACATAATTCTGGCTGTTTCTATGAGGTTGTCTGAATGAGATTAACATGTAAATCAGTCAACTGAGTAAAGCAAGATAGCTCTCCTCGTTGCGGGTGGGAGTGGGCCTCGTCCAATCAGGTGACTGCCTGAATAGAGCGAAAGGGCTGACCCTTCCATGAGTAAAAGAGAATTCTTTTAGCCTGACTGTCTTTGAACTGTGACCCAGGCTTTTTCCTGCCTTCAGACTTGACCTGAACTCCACTCTTTCTGGGGTTTGAGCCTGCTGGCTTTTGGACTAGATCTATACCATCAGCTTTCCTGGGGCTGCACTTCTGACCTACCCTGTAGATCTTGGGACTTGTCAGTCTCCATAATCACATGAGCCAATTCCACGTGTGTGTGTGTGTGTGTGTGCACATATGTGTTTGTGTGTATGTACACACTTATATCCGATTGGTCTTGCTTTTCTGGAGAACCCTGATTAACACACAGGTTAAGCACATGGCCTGAGTGACACAGACAGTGAGCAGAAGAGCCAGAATTCCAACCCAGGCCTGTCTGGCTCATTTTAAATTTATTTTGAAATGTAAACAGGTAATAACAGATAAACGTAAATAGGTGATAACACGTGAGAAGCTGAGAGCAACTCTAAGCTTGTATGAGTCTAGAATGTGACAGGGCAAAAGTGTAAATATCAGAGCACTGAGATCTGAAATGAATGAACAAAAATATTGGAGGAGGCTAAAGGGTGCAGCAACTCCCCAGACTTCTCCTGGGCTCAGCCTCTCTGATATGAGATGGTGACCATGCTATTAACCACCATTTCTCAAGCCCCTCCTACATACAGTCAAACACTTTCCACACATTCAGTGTTTACAATAATCTTATAGGGTAGATATGATGGTTCCAATTTTGCCTATAAGTTCATACAATTAGCAAGTGGCAGAGGCAGGATTCAAACTCAGGTCTCTGGTTCCAGAGTCCATGCTTTTCCCATGAAGTCTGACCTGAGCTCTGGTGACCTGATCCTGAAGCAAGATGCCCCCAGCATTGGCCCACCACCACTCTTAACGTTTAAGTGATGCTCATACTCCCTGCAGGATAAGTTGTTGCCGGACATGTGTAAAATGTGACATAAATATTATATAATTTCCTAAACCAATTCCTGGATTAAATCCAGACTTATTGCCTAAATGGTCAGTAGGTAAGGAATCTGGCTACAGAAAGGAAAGAAAACCAAGGAAGGGAAAAAGATCAAGGCTGAGAGATTCACAGCCTCTCGAGTTAAAGAGGTGCTTGCTAATAATAACTGTTCCTGTGAGTTATGAAAGTAGGTTCTGAAAATATAAGAGAAAACTTATCCATTTAGAAGTATTGAGCCTTAATAATCACAAAAGAACCATTGTCACGAAGCCAGTGAATCAATAGTATAAAGTCTTTCTTTTGTGTTGGACTTCACTGTAAGCTTCATAAGGAATTGAGGGGGTAGGGGACTGGCTTTGGGAGGGAGGAATGGTCCCTGATGGGGAGCATAATAAAAATAAAAATAAAAAGTTTCATGTATAGCTAATTTCACGGAATCTAAGATGATGTCAAGTGTGAGATTCAATGTTATTTTATGTACTACAAAGAAAGAAAAATTGCTGACAAATATAATTGAGAGACACCATGCATTATAAGATACTCTGATTTCAGAAATGTTAAAAATGCAAAGAAGTGTCTTAGATTCAATTAAATATCATACGTAGCAGAGAGAGAGAGAACCTATTAATAGTCTCTTTCAAGGCCAAGAGTCAGAACAAGTCTTCGAACAAGATGTTTCAAACACAAATTTACTCGAAGTGTGTATTTGTTAGTTTCTATAACATTTTGTAAAGAAAATTAAAACACATTTGTATGTTTCTTTGATCTGTTTTCTCTTTTTTTTTTTCCTTCATGGTCAACCCGTAGTTTAAAAGAAAAATTCTCTCTCCATTAAAAAAATGTTTTTCCCACTTTAGAAAATGTCTTTCTATAGGTCACTCCTGTTCACCACCATCATTCTAATCTTTCCTCACAGAACCGAGAGCCTGAAAATGTCAACATTATATGTCAAGAACTTCAAAGGCATAGATTTCTACAATTTGACACCACAGCTCTGAGACAGTGAAATGGGCTTTATGAAGAAATACGCTGTGTTATAACCCTTGTGCTGTGGGCACTCGTAACTCAGAAGGCTTGACTTGCCTTCTGGGAATCAAACACACTTCCTCACTCAGCCCTCCTCTCTGCAACCTGGGACATACCCACCTACGAAAGAGTCGCCCTTTTTGTTTACAAGTGTTTCAACAAGAAAATGTTAGAAAGGAATTTAGTTAAGCTAAGCAAAGGAAGAGGAAAATAAATGGCCATTACTTTTTCAGCAGAAGACATGGTAACCAAAAGTTCTCCATTATGAGGGTTGCTCAAAACCTTGCCAGATGTATTTCCCAAAGGAAAGGAAAGATCTTTCCGTTGGGGGTTCTCAGGGCTCTGTTGCACCACACTCCCCTCATGAGATTTGCTCATCTTCCTCGCTGGCAGGGCCATCTGGCTGGTGTGAGCCAGTGTTCTCCCACCATCCTTGGGGGTCCCAGGCCAGTGGTTCTCAGCATAACTTTTTGCTCGCTATATGGCAGTTGTCGGATGCTGTTCCCACAAAAGACATACTCTCTTGTGCATTCTCAAATTATTCATTCAGCAAATCATACATTGTGCACCAAGTATTCACCAGACATCCTTCTAAGCACTGGGATTAGGCAGCATGGACAAATGCAAAGTCCCCACCTTCACAGAGCTTATTCTGCTGAGAAAATACAGAAAATAAATGAATAAACAAGTCAGGACACAATGTGACAAATAGCAGTAAGTGCTATGTGGGAAAAAGGAAAGTAGAATTTTTTTAAAAAAGCAGTTTGCTATTGAAGGCTTTAGTAATAAGAGGATTTTTGAGTAGAGACTTACTGGATGTGATGTCATGTGGCAGAAGAACATTACAGAAGGTATAGCAAGTGCAAAGGCCCTGTCATCACCTTAAGAATTAGACAGAAGACAAAGGGGGATGAAAGTGTAGGGTTTGGACTATTTATTAAAGCTCTTGCAAATCATTTAACAGTATTTAAATGTTTTTTTTCACAAAGAAAAGAGAATTTATATGTATGTCCTAAGTTTTGAAAGTTGATCATGTTTAATAGACTATCTTGATTCTTTAAGCCCATTACTCCAAAAGTAACATTGATAAGTAAACAAATATGTACTGTTGAAGAATACTTAAAAAAATAGAGTTTCTTTTAGTCTAACATTGATATCTAACATGTCAGCATGAATGGAATATTAGAAATTTCACCTGCATCATCATCTCATTGATATAGTCATAAGTGTTGTAGTTTTACTAACATATGTTTATAGAAGGAGTTGGCAAACTACAGGCTGTGGGCCAAATCTGGTCCCCCATCTGTTTTTGTGTGGCCTGCTAGCTAAGAATGGATTTTACATTTTTAAATGTTGGTGGAGGGGTGGGAATCTGAGGAGGAATAATATTTCATGACATGTTGGAATGATGTAAAATGTAAATGTCAGTGTCTTAAAGTCTGGTCAAAGCACAGCCACACCCATTCATTTACCTATTGTCTGTACCTGCTTTTGTGCTACAAAGACAGATCTGAGTAGTTGTAACAGAGGCTATATGCATGCAAAAACCTCAAATACTTATTGTCTGGTCCATTAAAGAAAAAGTTTGCTGACCTCTAGTTCACAGCATCCTTCTTATTTCCATATAAATAGGTGTAGATGCTTTGAGTTTTGAGGGCAGCTTTATGGAGATAAATTTACATATGATACAACACATCTATTTTAGAGGTAGAGTTTAATGAGTTTTGACGAATGTGGCAGTCATGTAACTACCACCAAAATAGATACAGAACATTTTCATTAC
Source organism: Camelus bactrianus (assembly GCF_048773025.1). NCBI lineage: Eukaryota > Metazoa > Chordata > Mammalia > Artiodactyla > Camelidae > Camelus > Camelus bactrianus. The sequence goes on from NC_133540.1 coordinate 99,170,407, forward strand.
TCTAAATGCTGCTTCATGGCTCTTTGAGGTCAATCTACTTCCCAACACACTGACCCCTGGGAACCACTGATTTGCTTTGTATTACCAGAATTTTGCTTTTTCTAGAACAGTATGTAAATAGAATAATAGTCCTTTGTGCTTTGTAAATTTAACATCATGCAATATAGCCCATGTATCATTAGTTCTTTTCTTTTTACTGCTAATTACTATTCCACTGTATGGATATACCATAATTTGTTTATTCATTCATGTATTGATGAACATTTGCATTATTTCCAGTTCAGGGATCTTATTAATAAAACTGAAAAGAACATTCACACATAAGTCTTCATATGTTTTCATTTCTCTTGGGCAAATATGTAGGAAGGGACTTGCTAAGTCATATGGTAAATCACCTAGTTTTTAAGAAGTTGCCAACCTCTTTTTCAACATGGCTGTATTATTTTCATTGTCAGCAATGATAAATGAGAGTTACAATTGCTCTGCACCCTTGCCAACAATTGGTATTATCAGTCTTTTTTAATTTAGTCATTCAGGTAGGTATATTATGGTACACCATTTGGTTTTAAGTTGTATTTCTCTAATGGTTAATGATTTTGAGCATCTTTTCATGTATTTGTTTACCATCCATATATATATTTTTGATAAAGTATCTGTTGAAATCTGTCACCAATTTTTTATTTGGTAGCTTGTCTTCTGTTTGTTGAGTTGAAATCTTTTTTTATGTATCCTAAATACAAGTCTTTTAGCAGATATATTTTTGCAAATATATTCCTTTTATTAATGGTGTCTCTTAAAGAGTGACATCTTCAATGAAATCAAATTTAGTATTTTTTCTTTTATACTTTCTTCTTTTTGAATTTTGTTTTAAAAATTGTTCACTTAACCTCAGATCACGAAGCCTTTCTCTATGTTTCCTTCCAGAATTTTATAGTATTATGTTTTACACCTAGATCTATGAACCATTTTGAGTTAATTTTTGTTTACGATGTTAGATAATAAATGAGATCCCTTTTTTTTTTTTTTTTTTTTTGGTGGAGGAGGAACATATGGATAGCCAATAGTTTTTGTAGCATTTATTGAAAAGATTGTCCTTTCCCCCTGAATTTTCTTGACAGTTTTGAAAAAAAAAATCAATTAGCCATTTCAGCACTCTATACTATACCTTTGATTTATTTATCTATATTTATGCTAATATGACACTGTCTTTATTACTGTAGCTTTATAACAGGTATTGAATCAGGTGGTATAAAAACTTGGTTTTTTTTAATAAAAAAATTTTTGGCTACTATAGGTCTTTTGCATTTCCATATAAATTTTAGAATCAGCTTGTCAATTTCTATTTAAAAAGACTGTTGGCTTTTGATTATGATAAATTGAATCTATAGACTAACTTGGAGAGATTTGACATTTGAACAAATTTTAGTCTTCTAACTATGAATCTCTTACATCTCCCCTTTAATTTTCAGGTTCCAGGTCTTACATGTATTTTGTTAAATTAATCCCTGAGAATTTCATATTCTCAATGCTGTTTTAAATAGTACTGGCTTTAAATTGCAATGTATAATTACTCATTGCTAGTGTCTAGAAATACAATTGGAATCTGTACATTGATTTTTGTCCTGCAATGTTACTATAAACTTATGTATTAGTTCTAATAGGGTTTTTGAAAATAGATTTCTTGGAATTTTCTATCTTCTTTCTAGAAGGTTATATTGTCCTTTATTAAAAACAGTTTTTCTTTCCAATCTCTGTGTCTTTTACTTGTAGTTCTTGCATGATGACCTTGGTGAGGACCTACAATGTTGAATAGAAATGGTGAGAGCAGACATTTTTATCCCATCCTCAGTCCCAAAAATGAGTGGGGCTAGCTTAATGCACAGGGGCACAAAAAACTTAAAAGCATAAAGCATGTCGTTTGGTCTTGGTCTGTGTCTTCTCTTGGCTCTACCTTCCTATATGTTGGCATCACCATCAGGCAGATTTTCTTCCTATAAAGTCCCCCGGCACTTTCAGGGACACATCTCACAGTTTCATTCTAGTGAAGTGGTTCTCAACTGTGGGAAGTTTTGTTCCCCTCTCCCCCTGGAGAGGGAGACATTTTAGATGATCACAAACGGAGATGGGAAAGCTGCTATTAGCAACTAGTAGGTTCAATCCAGGGATGCTGTTAAACATTTTATAATGATTAGGACAGCCCCCCACAACAAAGAATAACCTATATGTCAGTAGAGTCATGGCTGAGAAATGGTGTAGTGGAAAGGGCCTCTCCTATCCAATGATTTTAATCCAACTCCCATGATTGATTTTCATTGGACCAGCTTGTGTCATTTGCTCATCTGTGAACTGGTCAAAGCATTAAACACACCAATTGGCCAGGTTTGGGCTATTTGTTAACTGCTGGGGCTGGGGCTGAGACGTCACATCTACCCAGACCACATGATCTATGAACATGGCAGAGGGTAGCTCACCAAAATTTAAATGAATGGCATCAGAGGAAGGGATAAGAGATGGTGTGAAGGCAAGAAAACCAGATGTTTGAGAGCTCACCCTTGGAGACTGGTAAGAACCCGTCAAGTAGATAGAGGTTACAGTCCTAACAGGGACTTGGAGGGCAATGGAGGCAGGCCAGGCCTCTGGCCCACACCGGAAAGGGAGGCTGGGGGTGCTCTGCTACTCATGGGCACCTGGGAGTGTAAGCCCGTGGATGAGGTCCATCCCAGCCTCACTGGCCTACACTGGGACTGGAATGAGGGTGAGTGACTCTACAAAGTAGCTGAGAAACTGAACTAGGTTGAAGTGGCCTGTGGAGGGCTTCAGTGACTCCAGATATAAAGATAGAAACAGGGAGCGAGAAGGGTGATACTGCAGAAACCACAAAGGTGTTTGAGCATTTCCTGCTCATATTTTAGTGGAGTGAATATTTTCACTAATGAATCAGATTAAAAATAGTTATTGTTCAGATAATTTCACAAGCTGGTGATATTGTGATACGTGGTGATTATATTTAAAATTTCTTTTCTTTCTCCCCTCTGGAAAGAAAATGGGTAGCCGACTGGCTCAATGGATGCATAATACTAAAATGATCACTTTGAGGAAGGCTATACTTTTCTCTCATTCAGTATTTTCCAACAAAAAAGGCATTCTTTGGGGGAAAAACTCTGATCAAAGGCCCATAAGGTAATAATATTACCTCTACTCAACGTTTCTCCACGTAAAAAGTTAAGAAACTTTCAGAAAACTATTCAGAAGTATTACTTCCCCCCCCCCAAAAGAGGGGGAAGGGTAATAAAATTCTTGGGTGCAGGAGGAAGAAGTGGTTTTTTTTTTTTGTTTGCTTGTTTGCTATTAAGGGTTAGACAACTCTACAACTTTGAGATCCATCTGAGTGGAAAATATTGCAGAAATGTGAGATTAACACTAAGTCATAATGTGTATTTCTGACTTAAAAGGCACTGAAGGTCAAACATATTTGTGTAATGAAGGTTTTGATCTTAATACTAATAAAATGGGCTTTCTACCACTATTCATTTTCTTTCTGGTTTCCAAGGGAATGGGGTTTTTGAATAAGGGAGCAGTCTGAAATCAATTTACAAGGTGCACGCGAGGACACGGCAAGGTGGGTCCTGCCCAAGATTATTACTGTACAAAAGAAACCTCAAAAGCAATTTTCCACTTACCTTTCTCTGCAATAGAAAATCAGAGGCCCTGGGAACACTTGAAGAGTTAAAACAGGGGAAGTGGATTAGTGTAGTTCCCTGTTGGTTTTTACAGGTTTACACAGAACCGTTTTTGAAAATTATTCATTGGCAAGCCTCAGTAACCTGGGAGCATCACTGTCTGAACACAACTCTGGGTTCTGATGGGCTTTGTTTACCCACATTTTCATTTCTACAATTCCTGAGAAGTCCATTCATAATTTTCAACCCCTGCCTACCTCTCCCACCCCTCAAGTTTTGGGGGAAAAAAAGAGTCAGGAATAAAATAAAAGGGATGTTAGGAAATAAAGTCAGATTGTTGTTCTTTTTAAATTTTTGTTTGTTTGTTTTTTCTTTTTCTTAAGATGTGTTTGCTCTTTTCCTTGACCTCTCCCTACCCCACTCCTGCCACCGGGAGTATTCTGGATTTCTCTTTCTTTAAAAATTGAAAACCGACATTAAAAAAAAATAATAAAACAAATCTAGTTCCTTGGTAAAGAAGCAGGCAGGACCCTCGTGTTTATAGCCCCTGGTTGTGGGGGACAGTAGTTTAACTCCCAAAGTAGAAGCAGGGGACGCTGGTCGTTCCTGTCCCTGTCTTCACAACACAGTGGGTTCAAGGTGAGTCAGCCTAAGGAAGGAAGGAGGGGCACTGCTGCTTTAGCTGCTCTCTTGGTGTCTTCAAAAAAGAGGCTTCTTGTAGCAAGGGGCAAAACTCCACTGCAAATTGAGCAAAGAGGCAATTTATTTATTGGAGCTGTTGCATCCAGTCTTAGAGACTAAAGCCTTCAAACAGCTCCACCCTGTCTAGACGCTTCCATCTCTGTCTCAGCTGCTCCTTTTACAAGCGGCACATGTCTCCACCAGGCTGGCATGCTGGCTGCCCAGACCTCCGGGGCCCGTGTCTTCTCTACCAGTGGAGAGGAAGCACTCTCTTCTCTTACTCTCAGACTGAAAGTCCCAGGGCGGTCCCCTGCTCTGCCCTACTTGGGTTTCTCGCTCTCACTCTGCAGCCAGAGGAGCAGAGTACCTGATTGGTAACTCACAGTAGGACCCCCAGGCTGGAGGCGACAAAGAACTGCTTTCCCAAACCCCTATCCTGAAGAAAAGATGAAGTTCTGAATCTGGGCAGACAATGAACATACTACATTTTAAAGACCAGAAGATACTTTTTTCTCCCCACATGTTAACATCTCTGAAATCACAATCAATGCCATGTTGTCTTTAATTGACAGCATTTCTTCTTTCTTAGCATTACATAAAATAGTGGTTCATCTTATAATGGATGGGTTCTTACAGTCAGTGAAATATGGGGTGGCAGAAGGCACGTGAAGGTCAAAAGGAGAGCAGTAACAACAGCAAACTAACAGTGGACGTGACTCCCTGGATCAAGGAAGAAAATGCCAAGGATCAAAACCTCAACACCAAGGGAGGGATATGGGGGGCATGAGGGTTAACACTGTGCAACACTGTCATGTTTTTGAGGTGGTGAAACTCAGCTTCTGTCACTGACTCAGATGTGGTGCCGGAGGAATTGTTCAACTCCTGGAGTCTTTGTTTCCAGCTTAGGAGCAGACAGTTTGGAAGCTTGTCTACTTCTCTGGAATGCTTGCAGTAAGAGTTAGAGGACTGACAGCCCACCGAGTGTGGGTCTTTGACCTGCCCTTCTGTGGTGTTCAGGACAGTTACTGGGGCAAGAGAGATGTTTTGTCAACCCCACGGGGGCCCAAGGAACCCCTTGTCAGGAACTAAGTATTCCTCTCATCCAGGGTCTAGACTGCTCATGAGTCACTTCAGTAACATTTTATCTTCTTATATCAATTCTAATTGCCCAGAAAACAGCAAAGGGGCACTGTGAAAGCGAAACCCAAATGACTTTGCAGAGCCCCTGCTGTGCCCTCCAAGTCTGTTTTAAGATTTATCTCTACTCAGAATTAACTAGAAGGAGGAGGAGGAGGCGGTGGCGGGGAGGGGGTTGCTGGGGTGGGGAGGGGCACAGCAAATGCTAATAGCTGCATCACGTTACAACAAATTAAGCTGTTTCTACAAAGGCAAAATACACTGGGTGCATATTAACTAGGCACTATATTGCAGTGATTTTTCTGAAGGTTGTTTTTGTTTTTGTCTCTGAAAGTGTTTCCAGATCTGACGTCTATGCAGCTTTTTTTTTTTTTTTTTTTTTTTAAGGAGGAATTCAAGTTTGACTGAGACAAGCTGACTGAGCACATCCTTTTTGGTGCAAAAAGTCCAACATGCCAGGGAAAATCGAATGGGACTAATGAGAGTGGGGGGTAATTTGGGGGATTTGAGGTACCTGTGAGCCCCAAAGTAAATTCTGGGGCACTGGGATAGCATGTTGATGAGAGAGAAAGTAAGGCTTGATTAACAGCAATCGACTGGTTATTCTGGAATGCCACCTCCTAGGCTCCCACCAGACCAGTGCCATGAATTCTAAGTGAGTGGTATCACCACCCTGGCTTTCTGCTTCGCAAGGGGAACATGCGGAGAAAGGGCAGCAAAGCCTGAGGCACATCGATCTTGTAGACACAACCCTGTAAGAGAAAGGGACACATCATCCTTCACACGAGGAGGACTGGGAGCCGCCAGACTGTAAAGCTCTGCTCTTATTAGAACCTGGCGCTCCAGGCCTCCATTTAGCTCTGTGATTGACATGCTCTGAACACCAACACTGCAGTGACACGTTCGTTCACCGACACATGACTCAGCTGAAGGACCAGAGGTTCTGCTCTCCACGCTCATCCGTAAGCACAGTGTGCCCACTCTCACATCGCCTGGCATCATGGTCTGTAAGGACGTTTATTCAGTTATTCCATCATTTGTTCAATGAGTGTTTATCGAGTTTGCTGACCATGTGCTCAGCCCTGTTTGAAGACCTGGGGAGCCATCAGTGAAAAAAGCAAATTAAAAACAAGACAAAAATCAACTCCCTGTCTTTATGAAGCTTACATCCTAGTGGGTTTTGGTAGCTTGGCCTCTCCAGCGTCCCTGCCTGCAGTGCCAGCCCTTCGGTGCTCCTGTGGGGGGCCGTTTTCAGGTTCCGCAGGAAGATGAAGTGATGAATCTTTGGTTGCAGAGGCAGGCGTGAATGCCAGGTCTGCACAATCCAGACACCGCAGCCCTTAGAGACCTGCTGTTTCAGCTGGTGGTGCAGGGAGTGATTGGCTGGTGAAAACTGAGTCTAGAACTGTGGCTGGCCAGCTCTGCCACCACACGGGGACAGGCTGCCTGGCACTGAGGTGGACAGAGGAAAGCTAAGCTGAGAGGCAAGGAGAGATTAAGAGAACTCTTAGCACATTTTCTATACTCATGACCCAGCGATTTCCATTTCCATCAGTTGAGTTGGGTCTCTGTTATTTGCAAACAAAAGGTGCCTGAGAAAAGCGTCTGTGTGCTGGTGACGTCACAAAGCAGGAGTTAGTTTTCTGGTGTGGCTTTCTCTCCCCCTTCTTCCTGCAAACCGTCCCCCAGAGAAATCCAGCACATCAGTCCCGGGATACCCCCAGACAGCTTTCATCCATGGGACCGCAGGTGCGCATTCCCCCCACTCTTTGGTACTCAGGTCCCCTCTCCTTTCGTGGGGAGATAACATAGTGTGGGGGCAGCTGTCAGGCTTTGGAGACCAACAGAACTGGTTTTGAAACCTATCTCTGCCCCATCCCAGCTGTGTGGCCTTGGGCACATCACATCCCCCAGCCCCAGGATCAGCATCTGGAAATGGGAATCGAGCCCCATCCTCGGGGCGTCATGCATGGGAGGAGCAACACAAAAAACGAAACTCCTTTTCTCTCCACTCCATCATTTCTGTCTCATCAAAGCACTTACCATGCTGGTCGTGTTGTCACAAATTGATCAGGCTCCTGAGAGCCCCTGAGTTAAAAAAAACCTGATAGTGGAGCATTGTGGCAGAAGGTAGGGGGAACCCCAAGCAAGACTGGCTACAAATCTTTACAAGGGATTTATATTTGGTCTGGAGCCCTGCCAACCTTCTGGGCCAGCTTCTAACCCTCAGCCCTGAAAGTGAATGCACCAAAATTTAAAAGTGACAACAAAGTGATGTGTATTTCTTTCCAGGGATATTTGCATTTTAAAGTGGAACAGTCTCTTATTGTAAACAGATGTCTCAGTTACAGGCATTAGATTGAAGCTGAAGGGAGAGAGTCTGCAAGTATTGAAGGGCAGGTCTACCGCAGCAGCACCTACCCTACTCTCTTGAGGGACGAACCCAGGCACTGCCGGCTCTGACTGCACCACTGTCCCCTCGCCTTTCTGAAATACACGTGTGGTGTGGGCTGCCGAGTCTAAACCACCTTCCCCGCCACAGTCATCCTAGGAAAAGCAACACCCTTCCCTGCTATAGAGGCTCCCATACTGTCTTGGCTTCTCTTGCTGCTGGGATGTGGTAATGACTTAGGTTCTGCCCATTAGATGCAGCTCCTGGGATTCTGTGATGCAGAAATCAAGGGGAGGGAAGGCTTCTTCCTGGGTAGAGGGGGTGGCAGTATCAACCTGTCTACAGGGGCAGCGGTACCACGGGAGTAAATGGGGATGCCCAATGCCCGGCACCCAGAGGGTCAGGAATCTAAGATGTTCTTTGCCTGATGCTCCAAACTCCCCAGTGACTTGGTGATTTAGAACTATCATTTCAGTAAATTAGCTTCTATCTAAATCAGCTAATATAAGTTTCTGTTGCTTGAAAACTAGAATCTTAACCAATACCAACTTGTCCACCAAAGATGTCTAGTCCTGCTTTCTCACATTATCTGAACCATGTATCTTGTTTCTAGCCAAGACTCTCCAGATATATCTGCCACTTCCAAATTTACCTGAGATCATTTCTTTCCTGAATGTCACCCGTTCACTGTTACATCATCATCATTGGTCCCTCCAGTGTCCAGTATCCTGGTCCCTCAGTAGTAATTAGTGACTCTTTTTGTCTTGCATCCTGTATCCATTCTGTCCTTCGGTACCTCTGGTTAGGCAACAAATATGCATGGTATGCCTGCTACGCCAGGGCAGCCAGGCAGCGGGAAGGCTGTGCTTGTGCTGGCTGTGAAAGGCTGTCCATCCAGACTTCAAGGGGCCACGTTCCTGCAGGGGATTCTTCTTTAAGAGTTCCCCAAACCATTGCAGATTTCTTTCCTCTCTGGAAGCATGTCCATCTTGTCCCTGAATTATTAGTAACACACTCCTCGCCTTGGGCTGTTTTCTTCACCAGCCTTTTCGGTGTGCCTTCCTCTGATGTATTTTGAACCCCATCACGCCTCTTGTTAGACACTCCCAGTGGCTCATTACAGGGTTGCAAATCCAACTAGGGCCTTAGATAACGTGGTCTCACAGGCCCCTGGCAAGTACCTCTCTCACCTCTCTGCCGCCTCTCCCTAAGCGCCACACTTGACTTTTGTTCTCTTCCTTACCCAGGCAGCCTGTGCTGTTGGCTCCAAGCCCAGATCCCCCTGGAGTGTAGCAGGAGTTACCTGTAACCCGGAGTGCTTCTCTCCCCTCGGTTAGACAGCAGCCTACTCCTGGGAGGTATCTTCCCACAAGAACCATCTGGCTCCAGATGCTCTAGAGATTCCAGCATCCTCTGGGCACATGTGCTATTTCCCTGCACAGTTTTTGTTGGTTGTGTGCTTGACACAGTTGGGCATTTTTAGTTTATATTTTGGTGTGTGTGTATGTGTGTGTTTTCTAAACTTTAAGTCTCTACATTTCTCAAAGGCATGGACTGTGTCTCTTATTTCTAACTCTCCTTGCATGTAATTAAAATAATAATAATGGTATTAATATTTTTATTTCACTTAATTGTTTACAAAGTGCTGCCACGAATATTAAAAATGCCTCACAGCGACATTCTGCAGTGGGAATAGAAGAAGCATGGGAGTTAGGACATTAGGCTCCGGATCAGGCAGATCAAATTAAATCCTGACTCCACAACTTAATATGCACGTGTGCCTCAGTTTGTTAATCTGTGAACAGAGGATATCAGTGATTCTGAGTTCATACAGTGGCTGTAAGAATGTTGTAAATGACTCTGGGTATGGAAAGTGCTCGGCACAAAAAAACAGGCACATAGAACAGAATTACGAGTACAGTTGGCCCTTGAACAACATAGGTTAGAACTGTGCTGGTTCACTTAAAGGCAGGTTTTTTTCAATACGTACGTACAGCACTACATGAGCCACGGTTGGTTGAACCCTCTTTGGATGAGGAATCGCGGATATGGAGGGCCAACTCTGGGACTTGAGCACCTGAGATCTTTGTTTATGCAGGGAGAGGTGGGGGGGAACCCATCCCCCAAGGATATGGCGGGACAACTGCATTGTTATTGTTTGTTTCAGTAACCATCTTCATTTTACAAATGAGGGAAATGAGGCTCAGAGAGGTTAAGGAATTTTCTTAAGGACTCAAGAATACCAAGAGGCAGAGCAGGATACAGAACAAGCTCTAGGATGCCACAGCTGTGCTCTACCCAATATACCAGAGACTCCCTGATGATTCAGAGCATCACATTCTGCTCACAGGGAGAACAGGATGGACCCTGCTGATTTGTGTGCAGGGTGCAAACACCGCAGCACCTGAAGAGCAGCTACATAAAGGCGCCAGTGTAGATCACTCTGAGAAGGTTTGGGTTCACCCCTATTCAATTACACCTTAAAAAGTTAAAGCGTCCTCTCCCAAGGGATCAGAAATGCCGAGGAAAATCCTCAGGTGCTGGCTGCCAACTGCTGCAGAGAACTGGAGGGGAGCCACTGCAGGGCAAGACTCCTGTCTTGGACACTAAATTAGAGACTTTTAAATTCCGTTTTTCTTCATTGGTGAGAAGAAGGGCAAAGTCCCCAGAGCAACGTTTCTCAGGTAACCCGTGGTCACTCAAGATGTCACTTTTCTGTCGTCACAATAGAGCATAAGGAATGAAACACCCAATCAGCAAAGAAAAAGAGTCACTTTTTGGAATGGAAAAAAAAAATTATCCACAAAGGACATTCTAATTGAGAGGCCAGTGCTGTGGGGTTGTGAAGAGGGCATCAGCTTGTTCCATGATGACCTCTGTGACCCGGGACCACCTACCCAGCCGTGGGGGTTCAGGTTCCTCATCTGTGTAATGGGCACAACACCCCCCACCACAGGATTATTGTGGGGATTAAATGAGATCCTGTGCATAGAGCAGTGGGCATTGTCTGGTTTACAATCATGTTCAGAACGAATATTTCAAATTCTGGGCTCTGCTCGGGGTCAGTCTCAGCTGAGTCCATCCAGCAATTTCCATGGAGCCCAGCAAACCTGGGCGGGGGTGTGTCAGGTAGGAAGTAAGGTGCCTGCTCGGTGCTGACAGGTCCATGTGACTTTATGCACCTCCTGTCTGAGCACCTTCCCAGCTTTGGAACACCCACACCCTGAAGAACACAGCTTATTGTATTTTTACTTTCCTTTTAAAATTTGACATAATTTTCACACTGTCAAGGGCACAAATCTGGGGCGCACATCTCCATGAATTTTTAGCATAGGTGCACCTGTGTTGTGATGACCCAGGTCGAGTGAAAGAACATTTCTATTTCCCTAGAAGATTCCCGCCTGGCTCCTAAGACAGTCCCTTCCACCCCCAGCCCCCAGCCATGACCTCTCTTCTGGCTTCTATCACCTCATATTTGGTTTGCTTATTCTCTAAGAATTTGTTTTCAAAAGGGAAATAGAGTTGCAGAGGGAAATAGCTCAGTGGTAGAGTGCATGCTGAGCATGCACGAGGTCCTGGGTTCAATCCCCAGCACCTCCATTAAATATAAAAGAGAAAACAATAAAAGAGAAATAGGAAAAGCTCTTCATGCTTTTAAGTCAACTGCCACTATCCCCAAGAACAAATTCCTTTTAGCCTAAGGCTCTTCTGAGACAGGAGAAAGAAGTGGGAAGGAAAAAACCAGATTGGGGAAGAAGACAGGGGTCCAGAGAGGCAGGGCCTTGGGAAAGGGTCCCTGTAAACTGAGGACAAGTCCTGGAACCAGAGGGAAAACAGCTGATGTGACAGGAGGTGTCTGCAGACTGCAAGGTTAACGAAGGCCTCCGAGCGGGCCTGAGCACTCAGGTGCTCCGTTCGTGAACTGCACTGAGACACTCAAAGACCACCTACACTGGCCTCAGTGGGGATGGATCGAAGGAAGCCTTCCAGGTAGAAAGTCAGTTTTGCTAGTTGCCTGCGGAGATGAGCGCCTGCTGTCATCAGGCCCCAAAACAAGCCTCGGGGTGGAGGGGGTTGACTCCTGGGAGGGTGAGGCGTCCAAACCCCACAGAGAAAGGGGGGAAAGAGGAGGGAGAGAGAAGACGACTCCAATTCCAGACGGTGTGCCCAGAGCCGATCGTGTTCAAACAGCTCCGCGTGATCCGTGAGGCTCTAGACAATCTTCCCCTTCTGCTGTGAAACTGTGAGGGGGTGATTAATTCTTCCTGATTCATTCCTCTGTGGACACCTGGATTATCTGTGCTGACAGTGGCAGGGGGAGAACATGGCCAGGGACCACACTGAGCTGGGCTGGGGCAATGCAGGGTTAGGGTCACCGCTACCAGCTCAGGGAGCCAGGGTGAGGGTCTAGGAGGAAATGGGGCTACCCTCCTGAGTTTTCCTTCTCAAGCCCAGCCGCCTACTGAGAGGGACCCGGACACAGTCAACCTGTGGGATTACCTTGGGCAATCTGAGGGCCTCTGGCCACTGGGGAGAGATCTGAGGTCTTGGTTTCTAATCTGATAGCGAAACACAATTAGATTCAATCTATAAAACAGAATCAGCCTTCATACAGGTGAGTACGTAAGGCTGAGGGCTGCCTGATGCTCTTCGGTGACTCCACTCCCTTTCACTGACTGCGTGTCTCAAAGCTGCAGGGAATATTATAACAGGTTCCCCAAATTCTGTTTTGGCTGTATGGCTTTAATTAAAAAGATGTTAAGCACACTGCCAATATATTTATATCTGTTTATAAATTGCCTACATGGACTGCCCTGCCAGTGTGCTCTGTAGAGTAAAAACAACAACAACAAAAGGAAAATGTGCAAAGAGAGATAAAAGATGAAATAGTATTCTTACACTGATTTTAATTTTATTTTTTAACAGTGCAAAATATTTTGCTTTCATCAAAAAGAATGAATACTTTTTAGCAAAAGCAGTGGTTCAGTAAATCTTGGTTTAATCCATTATGAGAAAACAATTTGATGATCTGATTCTAGCTGATTCTAAAGTAGAGCAAAGGAGTTCAAATCTTGGTTTTCAAGACTGTCAAAACTGAAAAAGTTCCTCACCAGGGGACACAGAGACTAAAAGCAGAAATGCACCGTTGGCTGGAATTAATACATCATGATAGTTTTTTTTTAATCTCATTTGTAAATTATGCAAATTTTGTTGAAATTTGGCTGGGAAATTTTCATCTTCCTTGATGTCTATCAGTTGTTCTTACAAAATAATCTTGCGCTGTCCTTATACTGTTAGCATTTTTAACGAACAGCTCAAAACCCACTGAAACTCTTTGTTTGGAAGCTCTTTAAACAGGTTAAAAATTATATTTTCAACTTCTAAAGACTGCTGACATGTAGCACACTTACACTGTGCCAACAGATGAAAAATTCAAACCATTTTCAAAATGCTCTTTTCATATATAAGTTTCTTTAGAAAAACTTTGTGACTGATTAAAATGTTATCTTTACCTTGAGGGGACAGATGAAGTGTTTATTTTCTCAAAAATATCTACTTGGTATTATTTGTCATCCTAGTAAAGGTCTGAAATATGAAACACTTTGTTCTTATAAAAGAAAATGTGGAACTCATCTTTAAGTTTGACAAGTCTGTTCAGAACTTTTTCATAAGACAACATGTGCAACTCTGGTGGTTCAAAACATTTTCATCCATCTCAATAGAAAGGACTGCTGAGTCTCCTGTCTAGGACCACATAGCAACCAGGCAGTGTGAACAGTTTACTCTCGGGAGCTAAAGAGGATGGAAGAAAGAGGGCACCATGGCCAACCCTCTGCCTTGGATACCTGCTCTCCACCTATGGGGTGTCTCCCATGCTGTGTGTGACAAGTGCCCGTTTGACATTCAAACTGAGGGTGCCAGTGACATGTTTACTGCATAATACATGTTTTGTTTTTGGACAAAAAATAAATGTAGAGATAGAGAAGCTAGATGTCCCAGTGGCTCATGCTCCACTTTGAAACTTGCGTTGCTCTTGAGTTAGCCTGACTTCGTATTCACGTGCTTCATCACTCCAGTTGTGAGACTTGGGGTGCGTGATGTGGTCTTGCTGTAGATAGGTTTTCTCTTCTTCAAACTGGAGATAATGGTGGCACTGACCTCAGAGAATTGTCATGAGGGTCACATGAGATGTTGCATGAGATCACTTAGCATGGTGCCTGGTGTGATGAGAACTGGCTGTACTGATGCTTACGTGTCAGCTTCCATGAATCAAGAAGCCTGCTTTAACCAGATCTCGCTCCAAAGAGTCTGCCTGGGATAATCTATTATTCCTCTCCAATCCCACCCTCTATCTCACGTCTGATTCTGGGCATGGTAAATATGCTTCATTGGATCTCAGATGTTGAATCCAGTTCACTGATGGTAGCTTCTTAGAGCACTGGGTTGAAATGGACTGTGATGTTGAGTCTGAGTTCAGTGTGGAAAGAAATGCTGTGATTGATTATCAGTGTCTGCCATGGGTACAGGAAGAGGAAGTGGTAAGAAGCCTCTCAGATACTACGGATCCTTACCTCATTTCTGAGCACCTTGGACCGGAGAGTGCCTTGGTCATCCTTACATCATAGTCTTTTCAATATACCTGGGGATCAGAAAAGTTTGTTGAATAAGGTGAACACTAAACAAATGGCTCTAGCTTTTCACTACTATCACCTCCATTAGCTTGAAGAAAATTTTTGTTTTCCAAAAAAGAAGCCTGATCACAGAGGGCTGCCGAGAGGGCTTCAGAGTTGGATCAGCAGGTCTGACCAGGTGGGTCAAGTTGAAGATGGGAATATTGAAGGAGGATTGTGGAGAAAGGTAAGACTGAAGCAAGCCCGAGAGGAGGACGTAGGGAAAGTTAATGGTAGGAAGTCTGGCAAACTGTAAGTCAACTTGTAACCATGGTGACTGCACTGAATTCTTTGAATTAAATAAAGGAATATTTTATATGCTCTTAAATCAATATTTCTTTTTAAAAAATGTTGGATAACACAGATATTTCTGTGACTGTAAAAGGGTTTAAAATTAGGTCGCTCTTTGGTGTTCATTTTTGCTACCCTGGAATGTGTGATTCTAAGCTGGATGAAAGCAGCTGGTTCGTAAGAAAAACTTATCTTGTTTGGTTTGGCTAGACAAACACCTATGAAGCTTAGGGATTTGTAGAAATATGAAAAAAAAGATTTTGAAGATCAGATCAAGGAGTCAAACCTTCCAATTTGAAGATCAGAAAATATTTCCATTTCGTTTTTGGACACAATTTCCATGTTTCTAGTCCATCTTCCACTACCAATGTGCCATGTAGATGATCTTGTCTTTTTCATACTGAAGTACATTGATATGAATTGAGTTTTAGAAATGTAAGATTGGTCGTGCCCTCTTGAGCTAAGCCAAGATTCCTTGTGTGCTATAAAACTGAAACTAGGAATGACTGTAAGCAGTGTGCATACATATAAAACAAGTTTGCATTTAAGCATATGCATTATAATTAATGTATAATTACAATCTAATGTCTGCCATTAACTGTTGAGTAATGCTCATCATTCACTGTAAACAGGCAACAGAAAACACCCACTCAAGTTTTTAAGCACACCTTTGATTCCCCGATGCTTTTATGCCTGGCTCAGTAAATTAAACCATTTAGAGTTCTCCTCTAGATAAGAGAGATTTTCTTGCCACTTATTTTGTAACGAACATTCGTCAGTCCTTGACTGATGCTGGATATGAAGTTGCCCATTAACTATGTATTAAATAGTGCCTGCTGTGTTTACAGAGCACAGCGGTCCAAGGGAAGCTTTGGTGGAAATTGAGAGAGCCCAGTAAACAGAGTTCCTCTTCCATGATCAACTTCTGAGCCATTTGAGAAGTCAGACAAAAACATAAGGCAGCCAGGTAATGAAATCTTTTTTTCACTGATAAAGCTAATATTGGAGAATGTGGCTTATATATGCAAGCAGTTGGGTATTTTGAGACTAGATTCCAGAATTAGGCAATCAGCTCACTCAGTCATGGACAAGCCTGGATGACCAAAGATGTGGCCCCTCTGAAGCTGACAAGTGTGCAGGAGCACAGAAGTGTCTGTGTCCCTGCAGAAGAGATAGGAGCTGGGCCCCAAGCGTCATCTTCCAAAAGGACCAATCAGATGACGTCTTTCTTCACATCTCTTTTTCAATGTAGCCCTGTGAAACTGTGACAAGGGGACAGTGCCCAGATCCAGATTCAGAAGAAGGACAGCAGAAGGGCATCAAAATACGAAGAAAAATCAGAACATGCGGGAAATACATCATTCTTTTGAAGACAGGTTCCATGAGGGCAGGGATTTTGTCCACAAATTTTTTCCTGCAGCAGTTTGTTTGCAGCTATGTTCCCAATACTTTGGAAAGCTACCTGGCACAGGAAAGGTGTTCAATAAATATTCATCGAACGAACGAATAGGGAGGAGGAAGTGAGTAGGCAGAGGGGCAACCCCAGGGTAACACACGTGGAGCTCCCTCTTCGTGGAAAGAAATATTGTCCATCCATCATGCACTTGAGAGATAATAAAATAATAATAATGATGATGATGATCATTGCCATCCTAGGAAAGTCATTTTTGATTTGACAACTTTGCCGTTATGTGATGTCACAGAGTTATTTATGGGCAAGGAGAAGGAATGGTCCTAATTGCCAATATTTATTGAACATATATATTAGGTGCCAGGCACTTTTCTAAGCTGTTTACGAGTACGAACCCATCCAAACTTGGTAGCAATCCTTTGAAGTAGCTGCCATATTGGCCTAGGTTAGGGGTGTGCCGAAGATCAGGTCCAAGTGTAACAAGTTCAAGTATAGGCATTCTAGTCCCTGAGCTCATGCTGATAGTCACAACATTGCATTTTACAGTCGATCCTTGAACAACACGAGTTGGAACTATGTGGGTCCTGTTAATTGCAGATTTTTTTCCATAAATACATACTCCGGTATGACATGATATGTGGTTGGCTAATCTGCAGGTGCAGAGGAACCATGGATATGGAGGGGCGACTGTAAATTTACATGTGGATTTTCAACTGGGGGATGGGGGGGTCAGTGCCCCTAACCCCCATGTTGTTCAAAGTTCAACTGTGCATGTGAATTACCTCTCTCTCTCTCTGATCTTTCTATCTCTATCTCTTCTGGCCAAGTTTTCTTCCTCCCTGTGTGACTTAGTTTCCACATCTATAAATGGTGATAATAAAACACTTGATGTAGTGGAGCTAAGTCAGATAATGAGTGTTAAGCAATTAGCGAAATGCCTGGTACATGGTAAATGGCTGATAAATAGTAGTCATTGTCGTTATCTTTAATAATGACACTGCCCCTGTTGCTGTCTTCGCGCCAGGCCTCACACCTCTGCAGACGGACTGCTCCTGGGTCCGGCCCCCACCCCGAACCAGTCAGCTGCAGCACGGACGATGAGCCCCGTGCGAGGGAACCGTGGACTTGGTGGGTTCTGAACTCTGCTTTCTCCTAAATGCAAGGTCTGGCCTTCCATCCACAGTGAGCTCTGACTGCTGGTGGGCCTCACTTTCTATCTTATCTGGGAGGCCAACGCCTGCCCAGCTCCTGTTCTCAGGGAGGTCACAACGGTACACACCATGTTTTCTGTGATGGAGAAAAGGATGCGACCATCCTACAGGCTGTGGGGGTGGTGAGTGTGTGGAATGCAGCTATGTGAACTAAGCTCCTCTTAGGGTCAGAGAGAGCCCAACAGCCTACAATTCCCTTCCCTTCCCTGACAAAGCGCGGAACTCATGAGATATAAGACAAAGGAGCAAGGCAGTATCCCCTTTACTGATACGGGAGAATGTGGTTCACATAAGAGTTGAATTCTGAAATTAGGCGGACCAACCTACTCAGTCGAAGCCAGTGCTGGGACGGTGAGTCCCTAAGGGGATCAAGGTGATTCAAGTTAAGAGAGATGGTGCTCGTCAGGGCACAGATCTGTGCCTCAACGTATGTGAGCTGCTGTTGTTACTATTAAGAAATTTTATTTGACAGATTCAAATGCAGGAACTTGGGGTTGAGTGTAACATACAAATTGCCACTCTGTTCTAGGCTGTGACTTGAAAGCCTTGAATCCCTTGAACCTCGATTTCCAGTAACTTGGAGGACGTGAAAGAAAAGTGCAGATTATGATAGTGAAGAAAGCTTAGACCCTTTCCTTAATGTGCTAATGCAGCCAAGCACTTTTTCCTCTGAATCTCTACAAGAAGCAGAAATGTCAGAAAAAGTACTGAAAGTCTTTAGAGACATGTGATCCCAAAGAACTCACTCATCAAAGGTTATTATTAAGGGGAGGTTCAATCTGTTTTGTAGCAAGACTTTAAGGTAGCATTTTTTTTCTCTCTCTCTTTCTTTCTTTTTCCTTTCTCTTTCTTCCTTCCTGCCTTCCTTCCTTCCTTCCTTTCTTTTTCTCTGTCCTTCCTTCCTCCCTCCCTCCTCCTTGCTTTCCTTCCTTTCCTCTTTTTTTAGCTAAGGAGCTGTAAGCAGGACTAGATGGCTTAGTGCCAGAAAGGCGCCAAGGTGAATCAGCACTGGTTCCCCTAAGGGAAAATGTAAAACTGCTAGTAACTTGTTTGCAAAGGTAGGAGAGGTGGAAAGTGTCTGCCTAACATCTCCTGCAAGCTGCAGCTTGTTTCTGTGAGGTGAGTGTTCTCCAAGCGCCAGAATACCGTGTGCACCTGCCGACTGTCCGTGGGCCGAGTTCACCAGACCTCACTGTCAATTACCACGTCTTTGGAAAGAAGCCGCAAGCCCGGGTCTCGTTTCCTGCACAGGGTGGGTGGGACTTGTTAGCAGTTGAGTGTTTCTCTCGTTCTGAGGACCTCATGGTCTGACAGGACAGAACCTGCCTGGAGGAGATGTCACAGGCAGGAGCGTAGCAGGACGGGGAACACAGGACGTTAGGATCCTGATGATGCCACTCGGAGAAAGACTTCCCACCCGGAGTCATTTCATGTTTTCTATTCACTTCATACCTCGTAGGTCTATCAAAGATGTTCACTTATTCATTTATATATTATCTGTCTTCCCCACAAGAACATGCAGTTGCATGAGACAAGGGCCTCATCCATCATGGTCATCTCTGCAACATCCATGTCTAGGGCTGGCCCTGACCCAGAGTCATCAGGAAACAAATATTTGCTGAGTGAATGATTGAAAAAATGAATCCTGTCTTCTGTGCTCACTTTACAAAGGAAGAAACAGTCACAAAGGGACATGGTGACTTGACTGTAGTCACACCAGGGAGGGTGAACCTGGCCTGGAACCCAGTTCTGATGCCCAGCTCCACTCTCAGTCCTCACCTCCTTCTGGGCTTTGACCCAAAGTCACCTTCTCAGGAGGCCTTCCCTGGGGCCCCTGTGGAAAGAAAACTCCACCCGCTCCACCAGACAACATGCCACATTGCCTTCCTGGCTCAGTTTCCGTCCTGAGCACTTACCATGACTAACATACCCTGTATGTTTCCATCTTGTTCGTTGTTTGCCATCCCCTGCGGAACATAGGGCAGACGTTTTGTCTATGCTGTGTCTCCAGCAGCAGCAGCGCCAATGGCAATAATTCATGTTTACTGAGCACTTTCCATGTGTCAGACAATTTACGTGGATCATCTCACTTAGGACCCCTATCAACTCCATGAAGTAGTTGTGGTCAGTATGCCCATTTTACAGATGGGAAAACAGCTTAAATAAGTTAAGTCACCTGCCCCAACTAGTAAATGACAGAGATGGGACAAGAAGCCAGTGCCTTAACCATGGTGCATATACTGCCTCCCACCGGGGCCCTAGTCGGGGCAGGTGCTGGAGGTCTAGGGCCCGCAGTGCCCGGTGGTGGGGGGTGGGAGGGAGCGGTGTATCCAACACCCACATTGTTCCTCCATAGGCAGCTGCTCTCTTCCCGTGACCCAGCTGTGCTCAGAGGAATTGAATAAAACTGCAAGTCAGCCTGGATGGGGAGACTCTCCTCCTACTCCCCGGGCAGAAAACAGCTCACACGCAGGGACCCTGAAGCTCCTGTCCTGCCCTTTCAAGGGGGCATTTCACCTGGTCATGTGACAGCACTGGCCTCTAAACAGGAAGACAAGGAGGCAACCTGCCATGAACTCCCTCGGCCTCACGGCCTCGCTTTCTCAGAAGCCCGGCTTCCCAACCTACTTCGCCTTTGCAGATGTTCCCAGAGCCCAGCCTGTTACCGCTTTCCCTTTGCCACGATGAACAGACTGTCTCCAGCCCTCAGAGCCAAGTGTGCATGACCTGGCTCAGATGTCAAGGCCAGGGCAGGGACTGAAGGGGAGCAGGAAGGTGCCTTCTCACTCGTCCCCTAACATGCTCCACACTGATGTAATGTCTACTTCCTCAGCCCTCATTTCCAAGGGCTTTCCATGTTTCCTTGGATTCTTAGACCCAAGGACGCTATTGTGAATCCTCCTAGAGACAGTTAAGAGCAAGAGAGAAATCGTGTTTATTGAGCACCTACTATGTAACAGACACATGCTGGGGGGGTCTACAGAAACAGGGTCATTTAATCATCATGACATCCTGTTCCGTAGACGAGAGAACCAAGACTCAGAAAAACCTGCCCAAAGGCCAAAGGTACTGAGAACACAAGTTTAGTTCTAAACATCTCTCTCTACTAGCCCCTCATTTGAGTTGCATCCAACTTGTGGAAACTGGGTCCTAATGTGTCCCTCAAGGCTGAGGGCCAAAGTCTTGCCTGTTCATTGCTCAGTAGCAAATATTTATTATCAACTACATGCTGGGTGTTGTGCTGGGTGCTGGGGATGCAGCAGTAAACACAACAGACCCAAATGCCTACTCTTATGCATGCTGTGTTCCACAAGGAGGGGACACACAATAAACAAGGTAAAATATAGAGAGTCATGATGTGTTCATGGGTTGGGGAGAGCACAGAATAGAACTACGAAAAGAATGTGGAATGTTGGCTGGTGGAAGGATTGGAGGTTTTTTTCCCCACGGTGTGGGGGGCAGAGAAGGCCCCCTGAGAAGGTGACTTTGGGTTAAAACCCAGAAGGAGGTGAGGACTGAGAGTGGTGCTGGGAGTCAGAAGACCTGGTTTCCAGGCCAAGGTTCACCCTCCCCCTGTGTGACTACAGTCAAGTCACCATGTCTCTTTGTGACTGTTTCCTCCCTTGTAAAATGAGCACAGAGGACAAGATTCATTTTTTTCAATCATTCATTCAGCAAATATTTATTTCCTCATTATTAGGAGCCAGGTATTGTCCTCAAAGTAGAGACTGCAGAGTTGCACATGACAAATGAGGTCTCTGTCTTCATGGAGCCTCATGTTCTTGTAGGGAGACAAACAAAAATGAATGAATGAATAAACGATAGACCCAAGAGCTGTGACGTTCATTAAATATGCAAATGACTCTGGATGGAAGGTAATTCTTTGCATGAGATAGTCAGGGATCCTAACATCCTGTATTCTCGCTCCTATATTCTCCCTGTGGACCAGGACCAGAAAGGGGCTGCCAGGCTGGGGCTGCCAGGCTTGGCCTGGGCTAGTCTCAGATGGGGAAACCGCCATTGCAGAGAACCATGGGAACTATGAAGGCATTACAGGGACCAGAGCCCTCCCTCGTCCCTGGGGTCTTGGAACCTCCCTGGTCCTTTCACATCTCAACGACATTTATAGTCTGCAGAGTCAGAAGGTGGGAAGCCATTGTTAATGGGATTCCATCTCATAACTGCCATCCATCAGTTGCCTTCTTTCAGCCTGACATTTTCACATTCTTTCCAGGTTTTTTTTTTCTTCTCATTTGTCTCTACTCCGCGTCGTCAGAAAGCTATGCTTCTGATTATTCTTCTCGTGACAGTTACAATATTCCCTCCTTGCTGAATCTCAGGCCTTTGATTTTGCTGCCTGATGCCCTAAGTTATACTAGCCTGGTTTGTATTCTTCTCTTTGCAGCCACAGTGGCTCCCACTGCAGGCCTGGCTGCCACTTCATTAGCAAGCTGCTGACACCCCTTCCAGGTCATTAATAAAGATGGTAAATGAGAAAAAGCCCAGTCCCAGCCCCCCGGTACCCCTGCAGACACCTCCCTGGTGGGTAATTGCTGTTTATTGTGCTGCTCTGTTTATCATCTTTTAGCCAAATGTGACTCTGTTATTCTCTTAACTAACTTTAACAGATTTTTCAAGATTTCTCATGAGGCAGATATTCACTTGGAGGCTTAATAACACCAAGGGCTAGAGAAACTTACTTCATGGGTGGAATTGTGTCCAGGACTGGACAAGTTAAAACTCTCCCAGATGCTTCTTGACCCCATGGATGCATTGGCCCTGGGCCTGCCTTTAGTGGCATCCAGGCTCACGTCAACTCTGGCCACCACAGGAACTTACTGGTCTTATTTTTCAAGGCCCCTTGATTAAGATCTTTATGCCTTCTAAAGTCTAGTTATTATTTTAAAAAATTAATATAAACTAATGAGAAGAAGCTTTCATCCTCCCTTGCCTTTAATATATGTGTTCATTTTAGTGATGCACTTCTACTGAATTCTATCCAACACAGAATGTTTCCTGAGGGCCTCCGCAATGTATCAGATGTTTTTTAGACATAGAAGCATGAAGACAATAAGATGCTTCCACTTCTGGTGGGTGTGTAAGCTCCTAGCCGACCACTTCTCTCACAGACCACAACTATAGACTCTGGGTAAAGCAAAACAAAACACAGCAACAACAATGATTTGAAGAAACTGAAGAGTGAACAAGAGCAGGAAGCTTCTAGAAAGGGATTGACACTTGGAAGAAGAAAACAGCACTGGATGAGTTTCCTATTTTAATGGCTTCTAGACTGGAGGTGCCAAGAGGGGTGGAAAGGCTAAAATATTATTTTTAAAAAATCACTGGTGAGTGACAGGGGGAGCACAAAAAGGAAAGAATTAGAGAGAGAAAGAGAGAGCGAGCGAGCCTAAATCCTGTATGTAAACTCTGCCTGAGTCTCTATCTGCCTCCTGAACAATGCATGTGTCGTGTAGATAGTAGACAGATCAACTAAGGATGAAGGAACTGAACACAGATTTGAGTTGCTGCCCAAAAGACAGAGTTTGCATGTTGAATCCAGCTAAGTAAATTCCCTGCTAAAACAAAGTCAATACTCTTTAGAGGAATATAGCATAACCCAGAGTCACCACAATATAACATTCACATTGTCCAGGATATGATCCTACAAAATTACTTGACATATGAAGAAACAGGAAAATGTGAATTATTCTCAAGAGAAAAGGACAACAAATGGAGACTGACCCTAAAGGGATCCAAAGATAATAAAGTGTGTTAAATAAATTATTAGAATGCAATAAAAACTATGCCTAATTATAGTCCTAAAGTAATGTACTCAACACAGAGGAGCTGAGAATGACCTGGAAAATAATTGATGGATTTTAAAAATCAAAGTGATTTTGAAAATCTCTAGTGGTCCAAAGAATAGAAACATCCAGTTTGTGATTTTATTACATTTAAAATTTCTTCAGATTCTAGTGGGAAACCTTTGCATAGGCCATTCCAACTGTGCTTGCACTGCTAGAAGCACTTTACAATTATTTTTTGGATGGAATAGATTTATGTGAGCACTTCAAACAAACAGCAGTACTTATAGGTTGAAATAAAATAAAATTTTAATAAGAAAAAAACAGCTAGGAAATGTTCCTCCTAAGAGTTAGCATTTGAGCTGGAGTTAGAGTCTTAGGACTTGAAAGATGAATAAGAGTTAAATAAAACAGAGAAAAAGAGAGGACTATGAGGAAGTACATGTGGGAAGAGAGGCGGGTATTTTAGACAAAGGAAATAGATGGTGTCTTGGGAAAAACACAAGAACAGCTGAAGTCCTCCTACCCTATGTTAATTGGGTCATCAAAAATATTGGTGAAAGTGAAGTGCTATAGAAAATTATTTTTACATGCCTTAAGCATTTTATTCAAATTTAAAACATATGAGAGAGTGCTATTTCACTAACCTATTGATTTTATCCCCAGACCTTGTCTTGTGATTAGTGTTCCATGTTAAATTTCTTCTATAAATGGTCCCATATTGCATTGTACACTATTTCTGGTTTTGATTTCTTTAAGTGAAATGAAAACTTTAAAAGACTTATAAGGAACTTTAAACAGAAATTACACTTTTTAATATCCTTCCCCACCAGCTTTCCAGTTGCTTTGTTCACACCTAATCCACCAGCATTGTAGGACAACTCGTCTTAGTGAATCTGTTCAAAACATTCAACCTAGTTTTCATAGAAATGGTGATTTCTCTCTGATATGGCATCTCACTGTGTAATCTTTATATACAAATTAATTACATAATAGCAATAACAGATACAGAGACAGTGGCCTCTTGGTAAACAGGCAACTTGACTTGTGAGAACAGAAGAGTATGTACCCATGAGAGAATCACCAAACTTCTTTAGTGCTACTGAATGGAGAGCTTTGATCATTTGGGTGAAGAGCAGATGTCCTAATTTTGTGTGCTTGCTGCTTGGCCCAAATACCTCTCTGATATTGTCTAACCCAGAACAATTATTCTAACATTACAAATTCCAGCTAGGAGAAACACAAGCGTCAGTAGGGTAGACATACAAAAGAAGTCCGATCTAACAGAACACCACAATCACTCCACCCAGATGGATCCTTATCTAAAATTCTGTCGAAAACTGGTCATTTCTAGGTCATCTCTGTCCTCGCCAACTTCCTTCTTCAGAAACATCTCCATCAACTGTAGTTCTATTCCCTGATTTCCTGTTCTCAGAGAATAATGTTGAGTTGCTATTGTAAGTATAAGATGAGTTCCGGAAATTTAGTAAACATTGAATGGCCGGAGTTAAGCATTTCCTCAAAACCAATTTAGAAAAGTCATTTAAAATTCAGTTGAAATGTTTCATTAACAATTTGGATTGGCAATCACATGTCAACAGCCTTCCACAGCTACCGACATTGAGGAGCTCAGTTGAAAAAATCTCTCAGTGCATGTTTTCTTGAGTGTGGCCTAGTTTAGGTTATTTATTGGTTAGGACAGGGAATCAAAATGGAATAAATATCATTTTCAGACTAATGGTTCAAATAAAAGATAATAAGTGAAATAAGGCCATATTTCCAGCAAAAATAAATCCCAGAAGATGGCTAAGGTAAAATAAGGATTTATTTACATGTCTATCTTGGCTGACTAGTTTAAACTGATTTGGGTAATCAAGTGAAAAATGAGTAAGAACTAATGAAGACTTAGTGAATGCTTTCTAAATGGACTGAGCTGGTAAATTACCCCCATAGATCTGTTTTTCCTTTGATATGATATTGTGCTCTTCTGAGCTTTGCTACTGTAGTCATTTTCATTGTAGATCTAAATAATGACATGAACGCTCTCATTTTTCTAACTTCTGAGCTTGGTCATCAACCAATAGTTATTGAACACCTACTCAGTGCCAAATGCTGGATGAGATACTGATCTTATGTTTATTAAGATGATTATTCTCTGACCCTAATTCCTTTGTAACCATCAGATCAGTTAAAGAAGAGTTTTACAATATTCTCTGAGTGTCTCAGACTTCTAGAGTAAACATTTGTTTGATCACATATGGGGCCTAATTCTTACCACAAATAAACAGGGCTTCCAGTTGTAACAGAATTGCCTTGTCAGAATCCATTTCCTCGTTGCCATATGAGGCAGAGGGCATAACAAACACCTTTAGGTAGGCTTTTTATTTGAGATCAGGGAGGGACTGAGCCATGTACATCTTCTCATGATTTTGAAGATATCATTTATTTTTAAAATTAAAAAAATTAAACTATAGTCAATTTACAATATTGTGTTAGTTTCTGGTGTATAACATAGTGATTTAGTTATACATATATATTCCTTTTCATATTTTTTTTCATTATAGGCCGTTACAAGGTACTGAATATAGTTCCCTGTGCTATATAGCAGGACCTTGCTGTTTATCTGGAAGATATCATTTAAAAATCTAGGTCAGTATTTTTACAGTATTACATTATTCAATATTGGACCATTGTTTTTTCATTAACATGTCTGTTGAAAGTTCTCAATTTGTTAATGATCATTAGTCTTTATCTTACTAAACTTATCTACATTTAACCCACATGAACCTTCCTACCTTCTTGAAAGACTCCCATCCTTTCTTTTCTTTCGTTCCACACTCTCTTGTCACTGTTGTTGTTTAGTAGGGTTATGGAGGTATCTTTTATATATCATAAAAATCACCTACTTCAACTGTCCAATTCGGTGCTTTTTAGTAAGTTTACTAAGTGATGTAACCATCACCATAAATCAGTTTTACAACATTTTCATTCCCCTCAACAAGATCCATTTACTCTGGTTAATCCCCTTTCTCACCTCAGCCCCGTCTCTCTTGATTTTCCTCCCTGACTACTCCATCACTCCTTTGCAGGCTCATGCTCTTCTACTGGGTCATTAAATATTTACATTTCTCAGGGTAACTCGTGGGCCCTCTCCTCTTCTCACTCTGTAACTCTCCCCTTGGAGGACCTCATTGTGACCATGGCCTCAGTTACCACCCACATTCAGATAGCTCTAGACATCTCCATGCTGCTCCAAATCTGTATCTCCAAAGGATCTACTAGACATCTGCATTATAGATGTTGAAAATGTACTTTAACTCCACATATCGAAATCCAGACTCATCGCATCTGCCCCACTTCTGGTTCTCAGTCTTGGTAAGCAGAGAAATGATCAATTCAATCTCCAAAGCCAAAAATCTCAGGGTCATCCTTGACAAGGCCCCTCCTTCTTGCTACCCCTATATGTAATGCATCATCAGGTATCTTCAATTTTCTATCCTAAACATCTCTTCAATGTACCTCCTTAACCTCATCACTCCTGCCATTATCCTTGTCCAGGATTCCATTATTTCTCACCTGGAATATGCAATAATAGCCTTAAACTTGTATCCTTATCTCCTCTCTTCCTCTTCCAATCAGTTCTCTATATTGTAGCCAACGTGAATTTTCTTTTGAAGAAAGCACAAATATGATCCAATAGTCTTCTGCACCTCTTAGACTAATATAAATGTATTAACATAGCTCGTTGAGTGCCACCACCCCTGCCCCATGTTCCCCCGCTGTACAGCCCACCTTTAATTTTCTTAAAAGAACATGTGTTACTATACATTGCAGGACTATGCACACTTGTTCTCTCTGCTTAAACCTCCTCTATCACCCACTTGGCATTCACCACGTTAAACTCCTACCAGTCCTTCAGAATTAGTGCAGTCCATACTTTCTCATTGACACCTCTCCCACCCGTCGGCTGTCTGTCTAGATCAAATCATTAATTTATGTTTTCTTAGCACCCTCTGCTTTCCCTTTATAAAATCTACTATAGTTTGTAATTATATGCTTCTGTATGCCAATTTGATTAATATCTGTTTTTTCTTCTAGACTGTAGTGCCATGAAGACAGTAGCCATGTCTGTTTCTGTTTATCAGCTGACATAACATACAGGAGGTACCCAGTATGTTTTGTTATATGAATAAGGAATGAATAAAATGAGCAAAACCAATAAAACCAAGCAGCATATAATGGCTAAGATCTGTCAGTTGCTTACACTGTATATACTCCCTGCATCACCACCTCAGATCTCTAAAATGGCTTTATTTCGTATATAATGTGTTTTTATGCAGAAAGAAGGACTGAGTTTAAATTCAGAGGTTATATCTTGACTCAGGCATGTCATGGAGTCAAACTCTTGTTACTTTTCTGTGAACATCTCTTTAACTGTGACATGTCTTTTTTGATTTGTTTCTTTGCTTTTGCTTTTTTACTTTTTTTTTAATTGAAGTATAGTCAGTTTACAATGTTGTCTCAGTTTCTGGTGTACTGTATAATGTTTCAGTCATACACTTACATATGTTTTCATATTCTTTTTTGTTATAGGTTATTACAAGATATTAGATATAGTTTCCTGTGCTATACAGTATAAATTTGCTGTTTATCTATTTTATATGTAGTAGTTAGTATCTGAAAATCTACAACTCCCAATTCATCCCTTCCCCACCATTAACCATAAGTTTGTTTTCTATGTCTTTGGGTCTGTTTCTGTTTTGTAAATAAATTCATTTGTGTCTTTTGGGTTTTTTTGGATTCCACATATGAGTGATATCATATGGTATTTTTCTTTCTCTTTCTGGCTTACTTCACTTAGAATAATAATTTCCAGGTCCATCCACATTATTTCATTCTTTTTTATGGCTGAGTAGTTTTCCATTGTATAACTATACCACAACTTCTTTACCCAGTCATCTGTCGAAGGACATTTAGCTTGTTTGTGACATGTTTTTAATTTGTGAAATGATATAACCTCTATCCCTCTTTGGAACTGAAATTAAGAACTAGTCTTCCACATTCAGCAATACACTAGTAAACGTTTAACAATTGGCTCTCTGTAGGGGAAAGCCCTGATTGGTAGCATTTGACGATTTCACTGTAGTAAATACTCTGACTATAGCTGATTTGAAGCCACCAAACTTATCGACCCCAAAACAGAGCTGAGGAGAGAGAAAAACAAAATGCTCTTAAGAGCCATGCCAGCCAGCTCCTGCACACCATTATATCTGAGGCTCACTTGCCTCCAAATTTTCCTTTTCCCTCTTTAACCAGAAATTTGGATTGCCCTGGGCTGTGTCCAACTTTCTGTGACTTCATGATTATTTTCATGGTTTTATACTTTCAATTAGTAATTATTGCTATTTGAAATACAGAAACTTTGGGAGAAGTTTTTCACATCCATGCCATTCCCAAGGCTGAATTGCCCTTTCTGTCACAAACTCTAATCTGTCAAAAGAATTAGGCAGAGGGGTTCAACTTTGTGCCTGCCGTTTCACAAAGATTTGCACCAGACAGTAAATCCCATGAAAAAGAAACTCAGGCTCAACAATATGACCATGAGTAAGTGTTATTCATCATGACTGTTTACCAACAGTTTCACATGCTTTTGCAGATACTTCATACATGGTTTTCAAGGCAGTATTTACGCAAAGGATTAGAGAAAGGGCAAAAGTTTCAAGGGAGAGACCTCACCAAAGCACATATCTCTCCCAGCATTAAATTGTCAACAAAATTAAACCTTTGCTCCACCCTAGAGCACAGCTTCCCAGCCAACGTTAGACACCCACGTGTGCTGGCAAAGATAAAGTCAACAACAAAAGCACACATGTCACATCTCCTGCAGAATGACATGCCCACCACTGCTTGGGTGGGGCAGCCCAAGCCTGCTGGAAATCCTCACCGTCAACACAGCAGCAAGCCCATCTCTCGCTCTGTGGCTGACGGCAGGAGATGGAACGTTGCTTCTGAAAGCAATGATAGCAAAGCCAGCAAGGCCCCAACTGTTTGTTAAATGCCTAACGATTAACAGAAGCCCCGGCCTCAGCCTTTGGGGCTGCCACTCAGGGTAGTCTGTTTAGTAAACAGTCAACCACCAATATCTTGAACAGTTTGAACAGATGGCTCCAGGGTTCAGGCCAACTGTGTTGCCCTCAATTTCACACAGCTTTGGGTAGTGAAGGCCATAAAAATCAAGCAAAGTATAAACATAGACACTCCCCCTCCCTTCTTCCTCCTCCACAAATGCACAGGGGCTCCAATCTCTAGGTGATGAAATCTGACAAAGATTTAAGATTAGAGAGGGAGCCTGAGTGGAGTGGATTTGAAGTCATTAGAAATTGTCTGTGTGTGACTGAAAATTGAGGAGAAGGAAATGGAATCCACCCACGTTTCTCAGCATGGAGCACATGAAGGAACTGATACAATGAAAGAATGTCATGAAACTCAGCCAATGGCTCAGAAATCTCTAGCAGAAACCAGTGCTTCTAGGTGGAGGGTACACCTCAGCGGTAGAGCACATGATTAGTATGCATGAAGTCCTGGGTTCAATCCCCAGTACCTCTGTTAAAAAGTAAATAAATAAATCTCATTACACCCCTTTCATGAGAAGCATAAAATTTTAAGAAGAAAAGAAACTTATAAAAGAAAACAAAAAGAAACCACTGGTTCTAAAGTAGAAATACCTGGCAATTCAGTTGTAAATGGGACATTTGGCCTACCCACTGTAGAACTTCTCCATTACATTCCAGATTCCATTGTAAACAAGAAAAATATTGGAGGCTGAGCTATGAACATCTCAGGTTTGATGTAATTATGAATATCACCTGCTGGAGACAGACCACCCTCTCACCAGTTCCAACCTTGCCGCTGAGCACCTGTTATGCTCTCTCTGCATTTGTGAAATGGGTGCAGAAAGCCTGACTTTGTATATTTCATAGAGTTGTTGCTAAGATACCTGAAATATGTCTTCTGGGCCAGAGGGTGCTGTAAATTCATGCTTTTAGGCCATGGTCTACTCCAAATAAATGGTAGATCAAATTTTAAAAGAAAATTTAATTTTCAGAAAACTGAAACAGACATATCCCTCATTCCAAAACAAGGTAAATTTGGCATGAATCAGTAGCGCAAATCAGGAAACAAAGCGGGAGGTGAGCTCCCACACCTGAGTTATGGATGGAGCTGAAATATAGATGGATCTAATATAAAGCTCCCTACGTGGGGAAAAGGGAGAAAGCAGACCCAGGTCCCTGCTCCTGCCGGCTGGAGTGGGTGACTGGAGAGGTGCTGTTGTCAACCTCACCAAAAGACAGGTGCCCTGAGATTCCAACAGAAATGCAGAATTCTTAATCAAGAACCCCTGGGGTCTAATTGAGACGTCCACAAAATAAAAGGAGGGATGATATTAGAGAAAGAAAACAAAGCCCTTCTGCTCAAGATGGACCTGTAAATCAAAATTCTAAAACACAGAAGGGAGGATGAGGGTATAGCTCAGTGGTAGAGGTTGTGCTTAGCCTGTGTGAGGTCCTGGGTTCAAACCCCAGCACCCCCATTTTTTTTTAGGTTATTAAAAAATTTAAAAAAAAGGAAAAATAAATCTAAGGAAGTTAGCCAACAACATAAAAATCAAGAGAGCAATTCACTCCTGGAAACCGGCTATTATTTCACTGGCACTTGTTTTTCAAATGGACCTATCTGAAAATGACTATGTAAGCGTATTTAAAGACATCTAAGAAATAGAGAAAGGACTGGCATCCATAAAAAAGAACCAAAAGTCATTATACAGAGAGGAAGAAATAATAATAATAATATAATGACAATAAAAATATGCAGAATACATAGATTAATAGAAATCCCCCAAATGACTTCTGGTTTCAGTTCTAACATGTAAAGAGCTTGAAAGTCATCACTCCTAAACTTACAACAACAGAAAGCTGAACAAATTGAAAATCAACAACTTTTCATGAACCTATCGGAGAAGTAGAGAGGTGAATTCAGAGAGTCATAGCCAAGATTTGATTATCTGGGGCAGAAGATGCTGGAGCCATAACCTGGTAGGAATTCTCAAATAGTAATTCTGATGTGTTGCTGGGGACTGAGTATGGACAAATGAGAGTGAAAAACTCCTGGGGATTCAGTCTCGGGAAGATCCCCCCACATTTTCATGGGTTTTTCCTCTAGGAACCCCACCAGGTTCTTACAGTCATAATCTGAGAAATAGCTCTCTGTGGCTCAGGCAGGAGGAAGGAAAGAGTAAACCTTATGAAATACACCCAGAGTTTTTTTTTTTTTTTTTCCATAGCAAATGCTTATTTTCCGGGGAAACGAATTTATCAGGGCCTTATCTTGGCTAGGGAGAAGGACATCTCTCCTATTCCATAAGAGAGGAAAAAAGTTGAGAAACATTTGTGAAACTCTTAGCTCAGGGACACACAGCCTACTAAAAGACAGTTTGATTAAATAAGATTATAGAGCACTTTCTCTGTCCCTCACCTTTCCACACATCCACAGTGCTCCAGCACAATAACAATGGCTCCCAGTTGAAAGAGTTGCAAGATGAAGACTCTCTGAGGAGGAGTTTTTAGAGAAGCCAAGAGGAAAGACAAAAACAAGGATGCTAAAATAATTTGAAACCTGTGGACGCTGTAGCTACAGAAAACAAACAGAGCCCAACTTTTAGCCAGATTAACATAGAACTTCATGCCAAAATCTTATTTACCTTAGTTCCTATTACCTGATATATCATGTCCATCTTTCAACAAAAAAATTGCAAGACACATTAAAAGAGAAGTAAAAATCTAAAGAGAAACAAAGCAATCATCAGAATTGATATGCTAAGAGGGAAGATAAAGTGGAATCATGAAAACTACTCAATTAACATCAAAGAAGACAGAAAAGGAAGAGGAAAAAAACAAAGAAAAATGCAACAAATAGAAAAGAGTTACAAACATGGTTGGTATTAATCCAACTACGTCAATAATCACTTTAAATATGAATGGTCCAAATACACTAATTAAAAGATAGAGATTATCGGAGTTGATTAAAAAAACCAAAACTCAACTGTACATTGTCTGCAAGAAATTCCAAGGGGAAAAAATGCAATGAAAAATTCAATGGATGGAATAAATGTGTTTGTTCACCATCAAAAGAGGTATTAAGAAGATAAAATTAAAAATCATGCAATGCAGAGATTTTAAGAAGATTGGAAGTGCAGTTGTGACACATGAAGTCTTTTTTTTTTCTAATTAGAGTACAGTTAGTTTCAATGTATCAATTTCTGGTGCACAGCACAATGTCCCAGCCATACATATGTATACATACATTCACTTTCATATTCTTTTTCATTAAAGGTTATTGCAAAATATTGACTATACTTCATATGCTATACAGAAGAAATTTGCTTATCTTTTTTTATATAGTAGTTAATATTTGCAAATCTCAAACTCCCGAATTTATCCCTTCCCATCCCCTTTCCCCCAGTA
Source organism: Camelus bactrianus (assembly GCF_048773025.1). Classification (NCBI taxonomy): domain Eukaryota; kingdom Metazoa; phylum Chordata; class Mammalia; order Artiodactyla; family Camelidae; genus Camelus; species Camelus bactrianus. The sequence continues at coordinate 99,203,206 of NC_133540.1, forward strand.
TCCATAAGATTGTTAACTATGTCTGCAAGTCTGTTTCTGTTTTGAAGATGAGTTCATTCAGTGACACATGAAGTCTTGATTGGGAGACTCCAATAAATTTTGAAGAGGAGATTCAGAGGAGGCTAGAGGAAATGTGAAGGAAGGCACAGTATTCAAAGAGGTGACAGCTGAGAATTTCTCAGGACTGAAAAAAAGGGTATGAGAGATCAGGAACACCAAGGACTTAACAGGATAGATGAAAACAAATCCACACCTATACACATTGATGAGAAACTGCAAAACATACAGAGGTAACCTTAAAAGCTACCAGAATGAGAAGACAGATTATTCTCATTAGCATCAATGCATGACAGGAGGCAAGATGATACCAGCTTTAAAGTGCTAGGGATTCTGTCTGTAAATTAGAATTAGGTTTAGCTAAAAGTAATAGGAAAACTGAAAATAGCAGCAACTTAAACAGGGAAGTTTTGTTCCCTCTTAGGTCAAAGTCCAGAAGCTAATATCCAAGACTACAGTGATAGCTCTCCTCCCTGCTCCTTGAAGATTCAGGCTGCTTTCTCCTCTCAGATCTGTGACCTCTGGGTGGTGTCCCTTGTCTCATAGCCCAAGAGGACATTCAGCCATCAGATCCATATTTCAAGCAGCTGGATGGAGGAAGAGAGAAAAGAGAAGAAAAGGGCACTCTTGAGTATTTTGCTGAGGAGGGTTCAGAGGCAGCTTCACAACACTTCTATCTACAGCCATTGGTTAGAACTTGGGGACATGGCAACACCTGGAGAGGATGGAAAATGTGGTCTTCATTTTGTTGTGCCCAGTTGAAAGTTAGTTTTCTATGGAAGAAGCAGACAATAGATATTGGAGGAACCAATAGCAATTCCTCCCATAATATGTTTAAAATCCTTTTGAGGTTCTTTTCTGTTTTCTAAGATATTTTAATTCCAAAAATCACGACTATAGCATTATTTAAAACAGCTAAACCTAACAACAACAATAACAAAAAATCACTGAGATCTGGTAAGTTTTGGGAAACTATGGGTAACAGAGTACCTGTAAAATGGTTGCTCCTGCTAGGGATTCATGGATGGATTTTAGAGGCTTTGTCAACCTCTACAACTATAGGCAGATTTGGAGGGTTTTGTGCAGTTTCCTGGGAGATGCTTCAGAACTTTTGATAAATTCTCAACAGTGTCTATGACCTCCCCACCCTCCAGGGAAACTAAAATTAACTTTTCAAAATGAGTTTAGGTTAAATCTTAAGAATTCTACTTAAATGTTTACACACTGTTGAAGATTGAGACCAAATTAATCCAACCAAGTCCTGTAATATAACAGCTATACATAATTAAATGGTGCAGCTCGGGTTTACAACTGGAAAATTTGCCCTCTAGCCTTTTGGTTTGAATACCTCACCCAGTATATAAACTCCTTTATTATTAGTTATTGTTTTATATCTTGCTTGCTAAGTAAGTGAGCAAGTAACCTCTTTAAGACAGGACTTTATTCTTTATTCATCTTTGCATGATGTCAAGGGCAAGTCCTTGCCTGTAGTAAGCATCCTACCGATTGCCAGATATCCGTTTAGTCATCCCCTAGTAACTACCTATCTGGCTTGGCCCTATCCATTTCCTGCTCCCTAGAGGAGAGTCCATTGGTGATAGAAAGCTATAATCCTCCTTTCAATTTTTAACTTCTGCTGCTGCTCTCTAATCCTTCTCTGAAATTAGTTTGCATAGATATGGTATCCTCCTCTTCCTAGAGAGGATAAGGAGCTTGAGCTTTAGATATGTTAATTACCCAAGTATGGATAAGAAGCCTGCAGCACCAGTTAATAGAAGCGAGATTGCTTAATTCCCCCTTCTGGTCTTATCCATATACCCGCACACTTTATGCAGGGGATGAAGGGCAAGACTTACCATTCCTGCTCTTTCGATACCATGCCCAGTCTCTACACCCAAGGAAGTGTCCCCTGGTCCTCTTCTGCCACTGTGTTCTAGGCTGAGGACTAAGAAGTTGATTTTATCAGCAAGATACAACCAGAGAACCTCAGAATTTCAAAGGCTCAACGAACATCCTTACAGCAATCACTGAGAGTCGACACCACATCAGCTCTATTTTGGAGCTTATTTGGCAATAATGACAATACTTGCTAATATTTATTGAGCTGTTTTTATCATTGTTGCTTTTAAAGAGCACCTACTATGTGTCTGGCTGACCTAAATGTTTTACATGAACCTGATCCTCCATGTGGCCCAAGGAGCTTTGTGTTGCTAATATTTTCCTCGCTATTTATAGATGAGGAAACCACAGTAAAGAAAAGTAATGTAACTTGTCCAACATCACACAACCAGTAAGTGAAGGAGACAGATTTTGAATCCAGGCTCCAAACTTAAGTTCTCTATCACTGCTTCTCAGTGTACCCAGGACAGGCACCAAAACCCCAAGTGCCTTAAGTTTTTACATTTTTCAGCATGGTGTTGTGGGTAAAAGCACACTCTAGAGTCAGGTAAAGAAAGCTGTGTTTTAATTTCAGGTCCACTAGTATCAACTCAGGTGAATAAACCCAATTCAATGAATCATTTCAACCCTCTAAGTTGTCGCTCATCAGTCAAGTCTCCATTCCAGTATCTGCGTTGCAGGATTGTTGTGCGGATTAAGTGTAAATTGCTTCACACAATGCCTGGCACAAAGCACATACTCAGTACCCACACACATGCATAAATAGACATGGGGATGGAAATGGGATACTTGAGACTCCATCTGAATTATATGATTTCTATACAGTTACAGTTTGTCATTGAAGAAAATCTGGCTAGAGAGAGTTGTTGAATCAAAAGAACTAAGCAATAGAGGGAGACAGGGAGCAGGAAAAAATTGGATTCTGGAATCCAGTTTTGGTACAAGGGACTTCCGCTTAATATCCTCACACACTAAGTGAAAATGGGCTGAGAAGCCTTCCAAACACAGCCATTGGAAATGTTCAGGTTGAATTCAGAAATGGCTCAAAATGGTTCGGGAAGGAATCTGAGTACAGGGAGAGGAAAAAGACACACACAGGTGACGAAGGAGAGGAAGAGGGAAAATGTAAATTGCATGAATCCAACAAATGGGTAAGAAGGAAGACTGCTCAGCGATCATGACTGCTGTCTAGTTCATTAGAAAGACAAACTCAACCTCAGACAAAGAATATTAGGAGGGAAAATTAGATAAACCTTTGCACATTAGATCTCATTAATAACACTTAAGACATAGTTAAGAGTCGGGTGTCAAAGGTAACATTGTTTAGTGACAAATATATTGATTATAAAATGCATAACAATTGAAGGAGAGCATTTCAGAGAAGGCCTCATAGTTTCAAAGATATTTGAAAAAGAAATTGTTAAAAATTTGTGAAAACTAACAGAGTAAGACAAATACAAAATCACTCCAGAGGTCTTTTTTCACCATTTTAGGGAAAAAAAACCCCATAAAGCTGGTAGTGGAAATTTATGTTGGGTGCTTTTAAATTGCCATTGTGGCTTCTTCCCTGGAGCCTGAAAAGGCTTCATGCATTCATCCACCAGGTTCTGACCGTTAAAGGATCATTCATCGCAAAACCGCATGGAATAATTAATATGGCAGAAACTCATCAAGTTGTCTCTGCAAGGTCAGATGCATGATGCACTGAATACAATTAGGAGGTTAAACTCGCCTGTCAACTTTTACAGTAATAGCTGTTTGTAGGGGTCAATACCTTTCAAGGATATGGGCCCAAGAATGAAATTACTAAGGAGCTGGCACAGCTGTGGAACCTTTTCTTTTTGCTTTCATCACCCAAGGCAACACATTTCAAAATCCCTTAAAAATATTAAAAACATATAACATTTTAAAACCGACATTCATGAATAGGCTAAGGTACATTCTCTTGTCAGTAATAAGTGAAACAAACAAATATATCCGCTAAATTGAAATCTTTAGTTCCATTCTGGCCAAATGAAAGCGTAACAAACAGAATTTCCTGACCTCTGCTCTCAAATCATATCAGACCTTTGGGAAAACACTGTCACTTTCACAATAAAGCAATTTGTGAGATGGGAGAAGAGAGTGGAAGAGAAATGGAGCATCTAAATCTTGGTTATATCCTAAATTGCAAAAAACTTACTGTTAAAGGAATAACTGTATGTTAATTACTCAATCCGAATTTTTAAAAGAGAAAAACCTCTCAAGGGCATGTGTGGATACATGTGTGTCAGGATACAGGGTCAGGGAGAATTGGGGACATAGCTGGAAGAAGAGAGCTAACTTGAGTAGACAACGTTTTTGGAGATGGGTAGCTAGAAAGAGAAAGAAAAAAGGAAGAGCCTTTTGTCACCCTCTTCCTTCTTCTCATGGCCAAAGGGCCCTGTGACCAGTCATGACAACTCCAACCCCTCATAAAGACCAGATGGTTCTAGTTATAAATAGATATGCATATATGTGTCTATATATATGAATACGTTTATAGACACACATATGCTATTTATTGAACACCAATTATGTGCTAGATACTGTCTCAAGCATTTTTAATACATGATCTCCTTTAATTCACAAAACAACCCTAGGGAGAAACAGGTATTGCCTCCCTTTCACTGAGCGAGAAACTATTCTATTGATTATGTAACTTGCTCAAGGTGACCCAGCTAATAGTTGGACTCTGAAACCTTTGCTTCCAACAGCACATCATGCTGTTATCCAAACACCAAATGGCCTCCGTCTTTGGTAAGACAGGCTCTAGCCACAGGATTGGGAGCTGGGTTCATCATGATCTCTGGCTGTCTTCATTGACTTTGGGCATCTCTAAAGTGCCCCTGGATGCCGCTTCAGATTTCCCCACCTCCCCTCCTTCTGACTGGTCTTCTGCCTAAACTGCTAAAGGAAACCACACAAAACAATGTAGGACAGAACAAAATCCGGCTTTATTAATTCCATTAAAATACAGGCCTCTCAATGCATTGGATTCCTCCAAGAGCTTTCATGCCAATAATTTCAACTCCCATGACCCTCCTTCTTACACCTAAGTTCTTGTTTTATCGTGACCATTGTCCTGGCAGGAGCAGACTGCCACCAGCTCTCCCTTGCCAGGTATCCGAGGGCCTGTTCGGAGGTTCTTATCCCTAAAACTCTTGGCTGCATCCAGTTCTGACTCAAAAAACACAATGAAGAATTTACAACACTGGTTTCTGCCATCGCATAAAATTAGCCACCTAATTCCACATTTACAGAGGGCTTTTTTCCCTAATTACTTCTTTATTAAATGACTCATGGCACAGCAGGAGGGCAGGCTGATGTTATTGGACCCCAGAAACTTAATGAGATGATGAGCTGGGTATCTTCCCTCTGCCCCTCGTCCCTGCGCTGGGCTCTGGCAGGCTCTCCCCGAGGACTGCACCTGTAGGCTGCCTTGTCCTCTGGCTGGGTTTGGTCAATGGGCGGGGGAGTTGGAGCTGGAGTATCTGGTCCCCTGTCTCCCTCTGTGTGGGTTCACTGTGGGTTTCTGTGAAGGCACAGGCCTTGTCACATGGCCCTCTCTCTGGTTGCCATAAACCATTCACTTTAAATCTAAGGGTGACAGCTCCTAGCTGGTGTTAGCCCTGGGGTACTGCACCATCTCTTGTGTTGTCTCCCTAAACTCTGCCTGCATCTTTTTTTTTAAGTCTTTAAAAGGTCTTTTATTTATTTTTGCATTACAAATATGGAATAATACCACTGCAAGTTTAGCAAAAAAGAAAAAAATGCCCATAACCTAAATACAACTTATGATTTTTGCTTATTTCTTGTTAATAGTCAACATATTTAACAGAGTCATAAACATGACGTTTGAATAATTTTATATCTTGCTTCTTCACTTAGCCTACCATTGTTCACATTTTTTCCATATTGTTTGAAAGTTTATGACTTTTTAAATTGCAGTATAGTTCATTAACAATATATTAGTTTCAGGTGCACAATATAGTGATTCAAAATTTTTATAGATAATACTCCATTTATAATTATTATAAAATAGTGGCTATATTCCCTGTGCTGCCTAATATATCCTTATTTATTTATTTTGTATGTAATAGTTTATAGCTTTTAATCCACTACCCATATCTTACCCTGCCCCCATCTTTGTAAAACGTTCCCTTTGTTAAACTCTCCTAGCAGGGGAGAGTATAGCTCAGTGGTAGAGCATGTACTTAGCATGCACAGGGTCCTGGGTTCAATCCCCAGTACCTCCATTAAAATAAATAAATAAATAAACTTAATTACCTCCCCTCCCTCCAAAAACCAAAACAAACAAAATAAATACGATTAAATTTAAATTAAAAAAAAACTCTCCTAAATACCCGTTTGGCATGAGCCATCTCTTCCTCTTTCCTGCACTCTGATAAATACAGATGGCATTTGTGTGATTCAAGGTTTTCCACGCGTGAAGATGATGGCCTGCTTAATCAAGTGACCTTGGTGGAGGCTGAGTCCTACCTGTGCACTGCATTGCCTGTGGTTTCATCACAACATCACAACCAAACTTTCCCCTCATGTGGGAAGAAAACACTCTGGTTAGTACGTCGAATTGTCAGGCAGATGAAATGATGCCTTAATGGCTCAGACTGAGGTTGATCTTGGGATCAGATTGGCCCACAAAAGCCACCTGAGCCCTTAGTATATCTATTTAAAAGCTAAAATGAAACAAACACAAATGTAACCTTGACACTGGAGATATGATCATTTCCATCAAGTTTCTTGGAGGAAACTACAATGTTCTTCTAGAGATCATCCAGATTCTCTAATTTTCCAAATGGTTCCCTTGCATACCCTAAAGTTGGGAGCACTTCCTAATATTTATTTATTATTCATCTGTCTGAGGGTGAGATTAAGCCACTTCAAAACCTTCAATTCAGATGTGAGACCAATTAAACCACATATTTACCTTCGAGGACCAGAGCCATGGCTGTTTTGAGCAGAACCCAGGCCCGGAGTGGGGTTTGATCTGCTTCGTGTTACCAACCAATGAAAACTTCTACCCTTTTCTATGATCATAGAAAGAAGCAAAGCAATTGTTTTGGTTTTGTTGGTTTTATTTTTTTTACATGAAGTGGAAGAAGGCTGGAAAGGAGGAAAAGTTGGCCTAAAAAAAATCAAAGAAACTGAGTTCTTAACTATTTCGCTTAATAACTTAATTATTTCGTATTTGATATTTGGCCAACCACCTAGCACCCACGTACCTCTGTGTACTTCTGCAGAAAGAGCTGACTGACAGCCCTACTGTGTGTCAGCACAAACGAGATGGTGAGAATTGAAGACAGTCCATCCCGCTGCCTGCAGAGGCTAGACCGTGAGGTTGGGCTCAATCAAGCTGCCCGGTGTTGGTTCCTGGCCTCACCCCTTGGGGAGTCTGCCTTGGCATCAGTTTACTGATCTGAAAATTAAGATAATATCAGTACCTTCCTCAGGTATTAATGTTAAGATAAAATCATCATAATATCAAGTGAGTATTGAATATGTGTAAAATGTTTGGAACAACATCTGATACGTGGAAAACGCCAAGTAGTAGCTGGTATTACTGATGCCAAGGGGGTGGGGGATGGGAACCCCTCAAGGGGCTTCTCTCAGGTCTTCCCGTTCCCATTGTCAAATATAAGAACTGTGGACACCCAACCTTGCTCTGAAGTTACTCTCAGCACAACACCGAGTTGCCTCTGGGGCCCACTTAACCCCAGCTCCGTCACAGGACAGTTTTGGGCAAGTGAGAATGTCCTTCATTGTTTTTTACCTCTTTATCCGAAATGAACAGTTTGCAACATGTGATGATACCACCAGCGTCTGTTTCTGAACGTTTCCACTCACAAGAACCAAAAAACTCTACGAAGAAAAGACTTTTCTTTCCGCTGTCCTGGAGTCTTTCTAAAACAACTTTCTACTGAGAGATTAATTATAGCAGACGCAGTATTTCCTGAAAATGGTAAAACATTTGAAAGGAATACGAAGACACCGTTTGATAAATGGCTTGACTCTTTATTGCCTAACAATCCAAAAGAAAAATGCATGTTTGAAACAGAACAGGATGTAATGGAAATCTAAGGAGATGGACTGTAAAAAGGATTTTATTAACTATTTACAGTGGCTATGTAAATTGTTTTCATCTCTGCCTGAGAAAGTTCCCTGTCAGGGTTTCTGGGCTATTCCTGGTGCTTCTCTCTTTGACTTGTAGTATAAAGGTGAATGGCTCCAAATGTAAGGGTTGTTGGCTTGATCTCCAAATAAGCCTCACCAGGTACTGCTAACCTTGCCTTAGAGTGGGTCTGTGTCCTTCAGAGAGAACCTCTTCCATTAAAAAAAACGAAAGAACAAGGAAAACCAGTGCCTCTGCGTCCTGGTGAATGTGTCATGTCGCCATTGTTCTTTGCAACTTGTCTCCATTGTAATAGACCCAGATGGTGCAGTTCAGGGGTGAGGTCAGCTTTTAAGGCATAATATGTAATTGACTCTGCAACTTGCTGATCTAAATATGACCTTTCCTTTGTCCTGTTTGTGCAAAGTCCATCCCAGTCAACCCACAGGTTTGGAAAGAGTGTCAATTTACCTTTTTATATGTGGATTTGATCTTGCCTTAAAATGTACAACCACTTTTCCATTATTTGTGGGATTTGTCAAGTAGTTTGTGAATTATGGAGACCCTTTCCTCTCCAGCCTCTCTGCTCTCGGCCTGCCTTCTGATGCGGTCACTGAAAGTTAGGACAGCCTTTGGGGTCATGTTGCATTATGCTATAAGCAGACTAGTTACCTACAAAATGAGGGCACCCAAAAAACATCTTTTTGAAAAAAAATTGAAAATTAATATTTCAAAAGAAGTACTAGGATTGTCATCACAATGGGGAAAATATCAGAACATGGTTCTTCTTCTTTACACTTAATTATGGTCTGGTGCTGTTTTTATTTTTATTTTTAATTATATACGGGGATGGCAGCATCATTATCTCCTTAGTGTTTAGCCCTTCCAAAATCTTCATCCAGTCCTACTATGCCTGCGGGCTGAGATGTTCGTGAAAAGGCCTCACTTGTGCTGCTGGGCTTCTGTGTTGCAGGCGCCTCGAGACGGGACCATGAGTCCTCCTGCCTTTCTGTCCTCTCATCTGAGTGCAGAGCAAGTACATGACAGAGACCCTTATAGTTACAGTCACTGACTGCTTTTAACGGCTGCGAGGAGGGTGGCTGTGACAGCAGCTCAGTGTAAGAGATGAAGTTGATGAATACGTGTGGTGCTGGATAGCTCTGTCCCTGTAGCCAGTGGAGGACAGAAATGGATTAAAGCAATGAATGCACTCCAGGCACTGTGCTGGGCGCTTTCCATGGGTTAAGTCTCTCTTTAATCCTAGTGTCAAACCCCCAAGTTGGTATTAGCTCCATTTTACACAGAAGAAACCGGAAGCTTAGAGGTAAAGGAACTTGACCAAAGTCATTCTGCAGCAAACGAAATAGTGGAGCATGAGACCAAGGTCAGCCTGACCCCCAAACTTGTGCTCTTTTCATTACACATGTTGCCAGGCCACTCGGTGTTCAATGGACTGGTGGCTGGTATATAGAAATTAAGATAGATGCTGTTGAAATAGCTCAGCAAGTTGTGCTCAGCATTAAAAATAAATGAACTAAGGACCTATGTACAAGAGTGCAGGTGGGAGTGGGGTAGAGGAAATTCCCTGCATGTTTTAGGTCTCCAGGGAACAATTCCTGAGTCTGAATAAATCTTAGAAGACTCTTAGGAACCAGGCCCTTCCTTAGAGCTTCGAGAAGAGCTGGATTTTGGAGCCAAGCACAAAGCTAAAGGCTGTTTGGTAGGCCTTTGATCTGATCCCACATTTTCTGAGCTGTGAGGTGGGGGTGCGGGAAGGAAGTAGTCAGCATCTAAGGAATGGTGCCGTGATGCTGGCAAAGGAAAGAAAAGAGGAAAAACTTTCCTCATCCTTGTTTCTTCTACCTCGAACACTGGTTCAGTTCAAGATCACTTTCAGGAAATCCTGGAATTTCCACAATTAATCAAGTTGTGCAACAGCAGGGAAGTGGGAAAGCAAACTCCACAGGTCCAGGAGAGGGAAGGGGCCGGGAGGTGAGACGTCTCAACTAACGATGGCTCAACTTAGTGATTTTTCAACTTTATGATGGTGCAACAGTGATAACGCACTCACGAGAAACCATATGTTGGAATTTTGAATTGTGCTTTTTTCCAGGGCTAGTGGCAAACGGTAGGACACTCCCTCATGATGCTGGGCAGTGGCAGCCACTGCAGCTCCCAGTTGGCCATGCCATCACAGGGCAACAACTGATGCACTTACAGTCACTCTGTACACAGACGACCACTCTGCTTTCCATTTTCAGGACAGTATTCAATAAGTTACATGAAATATTCAATACTTTATTATGAAATAGGCTCTCTGTTAGATGATTTTTGCCCAACTGCAGGCTACTATCCATGTTCTGAGCATGTTTAAGTTGGGCTAGGCTAAGCTGTGATGTTCTGTGGGTGAGGTGTATTAAACGCATTTTTGACCTATGATATCTTCAACTTCCATTGGGTTTGTTGGGATGTAACCCCATGACAAGTCAAGGAAGATCTGTATTTCTAGGTGACATGAAGCTAACCAACTCTTCTTCCTCACAACACAAAGGAAAGAGTCCGAACTAGAGAGAGAAAAGGTATTGAGCTGTATAAATGAAGAACTTTCTTAAATGGAGGGCAGAGGCATGGTATTCTGTGAATTCTTTGGAAAAAGGAGCCCAAATTACCTGCTGGATTGGTGTGGGGCAGGTTAAGGTGCAAGGAGGTGGACAGACAGCATTTCCATGTTCTCCCAGTCAGAATTTCTATAATTGTATGGTTCCTTTGGATAATTCCCATTCCATCTTTTTTCTTTTTCAGTCTAGCTTTTCATTGGCTCCATTTATGATAGAAAAGATAAAGTTATTCCCGAGTTGCATAAGGCCAAGTCCAGGTCATATAGAAAAATGAAATGGGAAATCTCAGACTCCAACATTAGACAAAGAAAGAAGAAATTCACAGCCATCTGGTCACGAGATGAAATGGGAAAACATGCATTTCACTTCCTCCGTGGCACATTGGCTTTTGAAGAGCAAAGAGAGACAAGAGGATGGGTTAGCATAGGCAAACCTCCGATATCTGGTTTACCTGTCTAACTTGATCTTTGTTTTCTATGATGTTTGGACACACACTGATTGTAAAATACAACATCAAAGTTAATAGTGTGAATTGAGTGTTAGGTGTGATAAGTCATGAATAGGAGATGGTTTATGAGGGCGCTGACAAGAAATTGAAGAACTCAGGCATAAAGTAATCATGAGTTGTGTCAACTAAGCGACATAGGGAAGAAAGGAGAATGAGATTTGAAAAATAGAGTCCATGTGGCAGAGAGCTAATTATCTTGACGTCTAATCTTCCAGGAGGCTAACAGTTCACTTGCTGAAAGTCACCTAGGAGTGAGCTGCAGAGATATTTTTGAACATGCCATTTTCATAATCCAGCCATGCCTGCATCTGATCGTCAAACCCTTAAGGACCAACTGTTAGAGCAAAATATGAAATGCTCTGTTCAGCTCTGTGCTTTAGACTCCGGGAGGTTATTAGCAATAATAAGCCCTTACCACCATTCAAATGAGTTCCTGAAACTCGCTGCTAGTACTTTGAGACATTGCAGCACCTCTAAGTGAACCACCCAATACTTTATTTTGTGTCACTATTTTTGTCTGATTAGATTTAATGATTTTAGAAAGTGGTCTGGGCAGAGAGGTTGAGGGATATTGGAGGAATAAAAATTAAAAAAAACAAGATCTCTGTAGGATTCTAGTTCCAGAACTCCCTGTAATTGACTTTGTTATATTGGTCATTTTGATAAATTAATAGAGTTACATTGTTTTAGGCACTTTTCATGAATTAGCTCATAATCTCAGCAACAGCCCTATGGAATAGGTCCTATCATTATTAGTCCTATTTTACAGATAAGGAAACTGAGAATCAGAGACGCTAAGTAACTTGCCCAAGGTCACACAGGAATTAAACAAAAGAGATCAAATTTGTACCCAGCTTTTCCTCTCTGCAGAGTCCATGCTCTCAACTTCCTTGCTATGTGGCATCTCTGAGCTTGTCAGCAATTACCTTATATACACAATGTACCAGACACTGTGCTGGACCCTGAGCTGTGGCTAAGGGTACAGTGGGGACCAGACAGCCATCATCCCATCCTCATGGTGTTTATCATCCAGAAGCAAAGGCAGACATTAAAGAAAGCATTTAAAATTCCTAAAAAAAAAAAAAAAAAATCTTAAATGAGCAAAGAGCTCTTTGGAACAAAGAAAGGGGCATTTGTTTCCTAAATAGAATGAAGAAACCAAATTATAGAACCCCCTCTTCCAACTCTATTGTTCTATTCTCTTCAGAAATTTCCATCCCCAAATAAAATGGAAGTCCACAATACAAATCATGAGACCTACAAAAATGTTACTCAGCCCATAAAGCGTGTGCTGATCTACAAAAGCCCCGTGTTCTCCAACTACAATCTCCTCCCTTCTTTCTTTAGGCCTTCTCTGAGTGTTCTCATCCAGATTATTTACAGAGTGCTGTAGAGCTGACCAACACATTCCCAAATGTCATCTTGTTGAGTCTTCCCAAAGGTCTTGAGAGGTGGATGCTGGTCCCTCCATTTTTTAAGTAATAATAATACTCACTGAGCTCTCTGTTATGTGCCAGAACCTGAGCTCAGCACTGCACATTCTTTATTCCATCAATTCCTCATAACAATGCTATGAAGTAAATATCATGACACACATTAAGCAAGTTAAGGCTTAGAGAAGTACTTTGTCTGAAGTCCAGCAGCTCGGAGGTGGAGGAGCAAGCATGTGTCTGCTTCAGAGCCTGAGCTCATGGGAACTTGATGGGAGGTATGACTTTCCCAAGGTCATGCGGCCAGTGAAGGGTAATGTTAGGACGTGAACTTGAGTCCTTGGCTCTTTCCTCCATAACCCAGAACCTCCTATACCTACGTCTGCTTCTGGTGTGTGGGCACCTAGGCCAGTGGAAAGATATTTTGAAAGTAACTCAAGTGTAGATAAATTGAGGAATCTGTTCTTCTGCATTTTAAAATGATATATGGCTATCATCCACTTGTTTTTTCTGGGAACAAAGAAGGTTGGCATTTATAAGGCAGAATCACTAACAAAAACATTTCCCATGTATGACTGGAGTTGATCCTTGAAGTAGGTCTTATTTCGTTTTTGATATGTTTATTATTGTGGTAATAAAAGTCAAGAAATGCAGAAATGTGGCATGCAGACACGCCAAAATTAACTTCTAATGTAGCTGGCTAAAAGAAACTGACCTCTGAGCCAGTACAACCATTGAATGTAGATATTGTCCAAGAAACTAGGCTATGATAACAGAGGTTCTGGGGATTGAACCCAGGACTTCATGCATGTTAAGCATGTACTCTACCACTGAGCTACACCCTCCCCTTTCAGGCTTTGAGAACTTTAATGTCCTTAGGTGTTCTCACTGAATTTTTCCATGACCCAGTCTTGTTCCTCTAAAGTTCTTAGGAGTAAAGAACCTTTGGAGTCTTTTGATTAAATACATAGGATAAATGAATAATATTATTTACATCAAATAGTTTAATCCATAAATGCTATGTAGTGCTATTCAAGGAACATGGCTGTCCAAATTTTATTTTTATTTTTTAATCTTTTTTTTTAAGTTGAAGTATAGTTGATTTACAATGTTGTATTTAGTTTCTGGTGTACAGCATAGTGAGTCAGTTACATGTGTATATACTTTTTCATATTCTTTTTCATTACAGGTTACTATAAGCCATTGAATATAGCTCCCTGTGCTATACAGCAGGACCTTGCTGTTCATCTATTCTATACATAGTAGTTTTATCTGGCTGCCCACATTTTAAAATTCAACAGTAAATGGGGAAATCTGGCTAATTTTAAGCAAGGTAATTTTTTAAAGACTAAAATTTAAGTTACCAAGAAAAAAATTTGCTTGGTATAAAATCTTGTCTATGCTCAGAAATAAAAGTTATAGGCAAAAAGGAAAAAAAAAAACCAGAGAGGAACAGAAACATAAGGGCATAGGCACAGATAGAAGAATGTAAAAATCAGATTAAAGATGGGAGAATTGCAGACCCAGTTTTGAACAGCAATTTACTTCCCTGTCACTAGATGGGGCTCACTAGTTGAGGTTATTTCCCTTCCAGATTTGCATTTTGTGTCAGAAAACATAAAGAATTCAGCTGGGATTTGGGTTCAGCATTTTAAAAGATAAGTTATTGGAAAGTATTCAATGGGAATCCTAATAAGATTGACTTTTTTGTTGACTACAATAGTCTTATTCAGCAAAGCTAGCTTTATCCCAATTTAACATGAAATAGGTCACTATTAGAAAAGACAGCTTTATTGTGTTTGTATTTGGGATTAACGGATAAAATAAATAGTTCTTTTCTTCCCACAGGGGTTGATGAGCCAGCTTTATTCTAAATGACTGAAGACTTCTGTTCTTTTCAACAAACACAGTCCTCCAATTAGGAGCTGCAAATAAGATTATATGCCCTGAATAAGTCTGAAAAGGTCCTTTTATAATTAGAAAGTTTGTGTGTGGGAAGTGGAAGCAGCATGAAGTGCTCACTGTGGCTTTATTAAGAGAGTGACACGAAGATTTCCCGAATCCTCATCCGCGTGCTCTAAAATGATAAAATAAAAATGATAGAAAACAGTGTCTTCCATTTCTTTTTTGTTTCCACCCTGGAAGCCTTCACATTTAGGTTATAGAAACAAGTTCTTTTTTTTTTTTTTTCCTAAGCATATTTTGGAAATATAGTGCAAAGATTTTTAAAATACCAGTGAAAATAATTTTGGTGAAGGGCTGAAGCTAAGATAGCCTGGTCAATATAGGGCGTTCTGTGTATTTTCACTGAAACTCTTTCCTGATTGTCACTCTGTTACTACTACGACATAATATTTTGTTAACTACTGTTGAGTTTGGTATAGTTAGCTCCCTGGCCTGTGGACACAGAGTAGTTATTGTTCCCGTCTAACCTTCCAAATCAACCAGAGTTTGGTATGTAAATGGATATTTCCTGGATGAATAAATACCCTCTTCACAATGTGCTCAACGACCTAGTCAGATGCAACCCCCACAGCCTCACAGAATAAGATGCAACCATGGAAAGCTGGCTGGAAGGGTGGGGGTTTGTCGGGGGGAGAAGCTTCCTCAGAACTAAGAGGAGGAAGGCAAGGCTGGCCCTGGAGAGGATGAGCTGAGAGCGCCTAGTTACAAAGGGTCAACAGCAGATCCAGACACAGCTGATAGAACCTCATCCAAATATATTTTGGATGCTTACAATATACCAGACACTCTTCTGGGATTAGGGACACCCAGTGGGCAGGACAAAGATCCTGGACCTTATGGAATTGACGGTCTAGCCACTTCTTAACTGTGTGACTATGTTGCACCATTCTTTGCCACACTTTTGTCTGTAAAATGGGTATAATAATACTTACTTCCCTGGGCTAATAGATTGGAATAAATAAAGCTAGAAGATCCAGAAAGGCACTGACATCTAGGAGGGACTCAATCAATATTTCATGAATAAATGAACATATAGTCAGGGACTAACTCTCTATACCTGGTTTCCTAAACTTTTAATCCTACTTAAAATTAAATTGCAGATACCACCTCCTGACATTTTCACTTTGTGTACACATAATACACACATACATCCTTTAGATCACTATTTAGGAGTAAGAAAGATTTTGCTGAGCTTTACTCTTTCTAGTTTAAGTCATGAAAAAAAATTATTACTCAGAAATAAAATTTGATAACAATAGTGATCTTTCAAACTACATTCTCCCTGCTTCACCCCTGTCCAATCCCGAAATGTAGACACATCCCTCCTTTGAGGGTTCTCATGCCAAATAGGAAATAAACGTGGTTAGCTGCTGGCCTGATTGACTGAGATCGCTTTCACGCCCAGGTGGAACCATCGGCTTTATGCCATAGCAAGGTGCATTCTAGACCAATGGTTCTCTTGGCTGCACATTGAAGTCATCTGGAGGAGCTTTATAAAAATACTTAATACCTATGATGTCTTGACTATGACACCAAAAGCACAGGCAACAAAAGCAAAATATACAAATGGGACTCTGAAACAAAAAAGCTTTCATAGAGCAAAGGATGCGGTCAACAAAATGAAAAGGAAACCTACTGGATGGGAGAAAATATTCACAAACCATACATGTGATAAGAGGTTAATATCCAAAATAAATAAGTAACTCCTACAGCTCAATAGCAAAACACCAAATAATCCACAAAGCGCTTGAATAGACATTTCTCCAAAAAAAACAAAAACATTCAGATGGCCAACAGTTACATGAAAATGTATTCAGCGTAATGAATCGTAGGGAAATGCAAGTTGAAACTACAATGAGATATCACTTCACATCTATTGGGATGGCCATTATAAAAACAAAAACCAGAAAATAACAAACCTTGGGGAGGATGTGGAGAAATTGGAAATTTGAGCATCATTGGTAGAAGTGTAAAATTGTGCAGCCATTGTGGAAAATAGTATGGATATTCCTAAAAAAAAATTAAAAAATAGAACTATCATGTGATTCAATAATCCTACTTTTAGGTATCTACCCAAAAGAAATCAGGATCTCGAAGAGATATTTACACTCCAGTGTTCACTGCAGCACAGTTCATAATGGCTAAGATAGGAAACCAACCTAAATGTTCATCAACAGATGAATGGGTACAGAAGATGCAGTATGTTCCCCAATGGAATATCATTCAGCTTTAAAAGAGAAGGAAATACTGCTTTATGCTACAACACGGATGAAACTTGAGGACTTTATGCTACATAAAATTAGTTACAAAGGAACAAATGCTGTATGACTCTACTTACAAGAGGTAACTAAAGTAGTTAAAGCCACAGAAGCAGAAAACAGAACGGTGGTTGCCAGGGACTAGGAAGAAGGAGAAATGGGGAGTTGCTATTCAACAAGAAGAGAGTTTCAATCTTTCAAAATGAAAAAGTTCTAGAGATCTGCTCTTCAACAATGTGTATATAGTTAACAATACTGTACGGTACCCTTAAAAATTTGTTAAGAGGGTAAATTTCATGTTGTGTGTGTTTTTTTTTTAATCATGAGAAAATTAAAAAAAAAAAAAAAAAAACAATGCCTGGCCCCATCCTAACCAATTAAATCAGAACCACGGAGTGGAGCTGGGAGGTGGACATCCCATTGTTGCTTTTAATGATGTGGTTTTTCCTGTTTCAGCTGTGCACAGTGCACATTAGAGTTCCATGCTGCAGGAAAATCTCGATAAAGTCACAGTATCTTTTATTTTTTAAAGTTTCCATTCCCAGGCCCATATTTGTGCCCTAACAATAATTATAATAGTTAATAATAGTTAATAGTACCTGTTTTGATCAATGGCATTATCATCCTTTAAGTTGTCTGCCCTGGAAACCTGGGTGTCAGTCTAAACTCACCCCCTTTGTCAGGTCATTAATGACTATTAATTCTACTTCTTAAAGATCTAACCAGCCATCCCTCCTTCTCTCTCTTTCTTTCCCTCTGTCTCTCTCTCTCTCTCTTTTCCTCTCCATTACCGAATCTTTAGAATGTTTTTTGTCTCTAAAATTGAAATCTAATTTTGTTGCTCTCATCTTCAAAAACTTTCCACAAGTGGCCTTGACCTTCAGAATAAGTTTAAACCTAAGTGTTAGCCTGCTCTAACCATTAAACAGAAGGGCGAGGGCCAATGAAATGAAGTAAGCGCTACATAGCATATTTTCAATACTCATTGACAGCATTTCTTTCTAAGCACTAATCAAATTGGGGTTTGACTTTTGGGTGGGCCTTGCTATTCTGGATGTTGCCATTGATTTGGAGGTGGCAGTGTGTCTTATGCCCAACTGCCTACCATCTCACCCTGCCTGGTGCTCCAGCCTCATCTTCACGTGCAAACAGTGCTCCATTGTTTCCACCCCACTCACAGCTCCTTAAATGTGCCATCTCCCCCTGGCCTTTGAACATTGGCTCGGGTTGTTCACAATCCCTGAAACACCTTCCCCATCCCTGCCCTTCTCCATCTGACCAGGTCCTCTTCAGACTTCAAGATCAGCTTATGAATTACATGAGAGTAGGGATGAGGATGGGGGAGCCACAGCGGGAGACAAGGTAACAAACATGGCAGGCGTTACCCAAGGGCTTTGGAGCCTATGTGTTTTCACTTCCAAAGCTGGCACTGGGAGCCAACCTGGCTAGCTTAAGAGAGTTTATGAGAGCCCACTCAAATGATCTGTAATGGAAAAGAATCTGAATATATATATATATATGTATAACTGAATTGCTTTGTGGTACACACGAAACTAACATTGTAAATCAACTACAGTTCAATAAAAAATAAGAATTAAAATCCAAAAAAAGGACCCACTCATTCCCTCTTCTCTTCTTTACAGGTTACCCAGAAGCGAATGCTCTCAAGACAAGGGCACAAAGCCACAGAATTTTAATTGCAGTTTAGAATTACAAATGTGAGTAAGCCAAAGTTTGCAAAATTTGCAAAATGAAGAAGTCACCATGAATTTTGCAACGACGCCAGGAACAGTTGTGAGTAGGCCCACACAAATATACACACTAGTTACATAAATACAGAAAGCTTTTTTCACCCATCCCCAACCACTGAAACCAAAGCCAACATGCCCTTTTCCCTACTATCCACTGAAATGGAAGGAGGAGGGGTTGAATGAGAAGAGGTAAGCTTTACATAGCCTGTTTTATATCCCTATAATTAATATTTCTTGCAAAGTACTAATCAAATTGGAATTTGGGTTTTAAGTGGACCTCTTTTCTAAATGTTGGAATTGATTTGGATACGGCTATTGATTTACTTTTGAAACTAGTATCTATTTGATGACCAGGGAAAATTACCTTCTTTGGATCTGACCTGCCAGATTTGACTCCCAAGAAATAATGAACCTCTATTAGAGGGTCCATATATATTAATGAGCAAGAGGGTGTTGAATTGCATACTGTGTAATTATATTCCACAACTGCTTCCACATTTAAAACAAATTCTGATGTTATTTGCATGCACCATTGGAAACCAATTATTTATACATGTTGCAATTTTAACTCATAAAAAGCAAATATTTGTTTTATCCTTTTTGAGGAGGGATTCATGCAATGAAGAGAACATAATGGGTTCTCTGAAATTATCAGTTACCAAAAATATTTCTTTTTAATCCAAGAAAGCCGGTTCAGTAAGAATGTTTGCATTATTTAGTTTGTTTACTTGCTTGTAGTTATTCTTGTTAAAATTTACAAGTCCAATTATTTGACTGTGACATCAGAATTATGGTCAAAGAAATTATAGAAACATTTGCCCATTGGTAATTAAAGTTTCTGGGGTGAAAGGATTTAAAAGATTATATAAGAGATAATAAATAATATAATCTATTGAGTAACTGTCCCCTTACTTCTTTGGAAAGGGAATGGTATTAACTTTTTCATTTCTACTCAAGTAGGACTTGAAGGAAAGGGTTAGCTGTAGTTAGTGAAAGCCAATTAGAAGCCAGACACTGTCCCGGGAATGGAGAACACAATGACAAGAAACACCCCTCCCTCATGAAGCTTACACTTTTTTCCTCCTTTGTTATTTATTTATTTATTTATTTATTTTTATTTCTTTATTTATTGAAGTACAGTTGATTTACAGTGTTGTGTTAATTTCTGGTGTACTGCAAAGTGATTCAGTTATGCATTAATGTATATATTATTTTCCATTATAAGTTATTATAAGATATTGAATGTAGATCCCTGTGCTGTAGAGTAGGACCCTGCTATGTATTTATTTTGTGTATAGTTGAAACTTATATTTTAGAGAGCCGCAGTTTAAAATACCACGTATAGGAAGTTATCGACCACGCAATACGCTTTCCATCAACGCTGAGGGAAGCCCAGGCACTCTGAGCCCTTGCATTAAGTGTAGGAAGGATCATGAATATTTCAGAGGCTACAAAAAATGTCTGCAGGCTCATAAAGTTTTGGAACTCATCTGCAGGAAGATTACATTGGCTGATTCAACAGACAGATGAAGCCAAACTTGCCGACTTCTCCTGCACTCCCTTCCCGCTGGGAGACAGTGAAGGATAGCGGATACAAGTGCGGGCCGGGGTGAGGCCCTAAGTAGTCTTGTCATTTATCAGCGAATGGTGTTAAAAAACGGGTGTAATGCCCCCTTGCCTCAGTTTGCACTTCTGTAAAATGGAAATAGCAATTACATTCACCCTGTAGGACTGTTATGAAGATGAAGTGAATTAATGCTTACAGCAGAGCTAGGCTGGTAACAAGGCTACATAAATGCTAGCTATTACTCTAAGGATCTCGCCTCCTCTCTCTCAAGCCAGAGCCCTCTATGCCTTTAGAATTCTACTCCAAATCCATTTCCAATAGCTCATTTTTAAGATTAACTTGAGACGTTTCCTCGGGCTGACTTGACAAGGAGAGGGAGCAGGGGACAAAATTGTCCTCACTCTCTGCCATCAAGTTTGAAATTACCTCATTAAATGCCTTTTTTTAATTTTTGCATACTGTAGGCTTTTGGAGCTTTGAAGAATTCCATCTTAAAATGCAGATTCCCCTGGGAGAGGCCTTTCCCAGTCTCAAGGAGAACAAAGGTGGTGAGTGTGCCTCTAGGTGCCGAGGGGAAGCGAGCCCTTCACAGCTGCATTTGTAAACACTGCATTTGGAAGGGAAAAATTGACGATGTCTTTTCCCCTGATGCTCTGAGAACTGTTGCAGGTCCTTCCCCAAAGCTACATCTGTGAAAGGCAGCACTGGCAGAAACAATTCTCAATGCACTGGTGTCGGGCATGCCAGGCAGATGAAGAGCTCAGGGGAGCAGACAGAACAGCAGCAGACCCCTCCCTCCATCAACAGGAACGTCAAGGAAGCAGATACTCAAGCCTACGGTTTAGACAGGCCACATGTATTTTTCACTCTGTCTCAGATTGTTGAGGTGGGGGAAACGCAGCGTATTGAAACGAATATGGAATTACATGGTACTTCTCTTCCAGAACCAATCATCTGCGTTATGTTGCTGTTGTGGGTAAAGTTGCTATCTGGGAGGCGAGATGAGATAGGGAATGTGATGGTCTGTCTGACTAGACCAGTGCTAGTGTTCACAGGTGTGACCACGCCATTCTAAACTTTCTAAGACCCACACATCTAAGAAAAGGAAAAATAAAGAGGAGAAATTAATTTTAATCATGTATTTTACTGAGTCCAGTATATCCAGGACATCATCATTTCACAGAGTAGTCAATAAAGATTCTTAATAAGATCTTTTTGCATGCATTTTTTTTTCATATTAAGTCTTTGAACTCCAGTGTGTGTTTTAGACCTATAGCACATCTCAATTTGGACAAGCCACATTTCAAGTGCTCAATAGCCATCTGTGCCTAGTGGCTACCATTCTGGACTGAGCAGGACTAGATGCTTCTTTGAAAACCAGATAAAGCAGAAAACGTCCATACTGCCAAACCATGAAATGCCTTCCATCTGAGTGACTGAGTCAATCTGAGATTCCTCTTTCTAAGCTAGAGGTTTTTCATTCCCAAACGGAACAGTCACTTGCTCCCTTTTCCGGCAGCATGAGGCAGTAGACCCTCTATCCCAAACCCCTGTTCCTCAGCAGCCCCTGAGAAGGAGCTTTTTGGTTGATTTTTTTCCATTTCCCAAGTTCCCCAAGAGTTCTCTGTTAAGACTCCTCTGGGTATTCACAGTTACTTTTAAGGGTTTCTAGTTCTTTCTGACAAAGTTCAGGTTGCGTAAAAGTCAAAAGATGTGAAATTCAGGATCCACTTTGGAACAGTGTGGTGAATTCAGAGAATGGATTACTTCATCAATCCCGTGTAGGGAAGGGGGCTGGAGGGGAGCAAGCCTTCACTCAGCCTCCCATGATTTCCTTCTCTTCCAAACTTTCCCTCCTGGTCCTCAGGAACCTGCAATCCATGACAAAAGCTTCTCTCCAACACCCTCTCCTCATCACAGAATTGTCCCTTTAAGGCCATCTTCTGAGGACTCTGGCTGTCCCTACAGCTCACAGAGATGTTTCTCGTTCTCTCATACCTCAGCCTGCTGGTCTCAACCCAAAGGTCTCCACGTCAGGAAATCTTTTACAGACCCACAGCTACAACGGTTGTGGTGAGATCCGTGGATGTTCTCTGAGCTCCCTGTGGTTTTCTGTCATCTGTGGTACTTCTCCTATAACCATTATCAGTCTAGGTAACTACAAGATTAATATCTACTCCCCCATATGTTTCCTGCAGGCAGAAATGGATCTGTTTTGCCCACTTTTAATGGAGAAAATTTGGTGTGTCGTCTCCTCCAGCAACCTAACAACCCTATGAGATTATTAAGAATTTAATACTGCCCCAAGCTTAAAACAACTCAGTCCCAGCCGTCAACCAAATCTTCGTTCAGTTTTGCTTCTGCTTGTTTCATTCTGTCTTTCAGTGGAGACAGTTCTCAGACTCTGGTTTGCAAGCCCTTCCTGAAGGCGCCCCACCCAGTCTTCATGGCTCCCTTCTCCTCATCCTGTGCCCAGGCCTCCCTGTTCCCACAGCGAAATGCCTGCCTCCCAGCTCCTCAGCTGGTCATTCAGAGACCACTAGAATTTTCCCTCTGTCCTGTGGGTAGACCAAGAACTCCCTGTGTTTCTATTGCTGTATCCTTGAAGGGAAGGAAGTCATACCCTGAAATCCCTACCTTTTCTTGTGAACAACTGCAAAATCCCATCAAAATACTTAAGGGAAAATATGGCAAATCAAAAAGACAGACCATAAAGAAGCTGGATGTCAAGGCAAGTGCTAGCTCCCATATTTCCTAAGTCCGCCTGGGGTTCATTTCCCCCTGTTTCTGCCCTCAGCCATGACTGGTTTCAAGATCCCACCAAGTGAATTAGGGATTTAGAAAGCTTTGTGCAGGCTTCCTATTTTCTACGGATGATGATAAACTGAGGTTCTCCAGAGACATTTTGGTGGATGGAAGGTTACTGCGAGAGAGTGATTCAGCCCCAGTGCCAGCAAGGAGCTCTCATTTGGAAAGACTTAGTGCCTGAGACAGCGGCTTTGGAGGGTCCCTCTGGCTTCACCAAGCACCGAGATTCACTGGAAATAATGCTCTCCGTAGCTTAAGAGGTCTCTGATTGCATGTAGGTCCACGTCTTTGAGTCCTAGGACAGGGGAGCATGAAATCTTTCATTTTCTAGGCTAGGATATATGCTAGAGTGAGCTAAGATGAGCAGGACCTGTTCTTGAAGAGAGTGGAAAATTACTTCTTGTGGTTTGCTGAGAGACAAAAACAAATAAACAAATCAAAAAACCCAAAACAACAACAACAAAACCACAAAAACCCTACACAAAACTATGAAAACAGCCAGTTCTTGTAGAGCATTTTCACGTCAGTCCTCGGAGTCAGGTAAAGAACATTTTGGCCATTGCACAGATGGGGAAACTGAGTCTGAAACCTGCTGGGAGACTAAGAGTAGCAAAGTCTTGAATACATACTTCCCCACCTCCTCCACTGTTCACTGTTATCTTCTCTCTCAATGTTATCTTTAAATATAAGGCTATAATTTACTATCTTAGAATGACTATTGGTAGAGAACAAAGTGCTGTATTTTTATTGCATTTTGGCAATGACTTGAAAATTATCTTAACCTGCTAAGTTTAGAGTTATCTTAACCTATAAAGTTTGCTGAAGTGTGTAACCATCATGTGTTTTTCTGCAGAATATAATATTGTTTTTACAGTAGAGACAATGACATAGAATACGAAAACATAATGCCTTCTACCCAGGGGATCTTTTGTTGACTGGAGATTGTTTTTCAGCAAGTTGTCCTAGAGAATAGGTATCAAAGGAGAGAAAGAGAATATGGACAAAGAAAATGTTCTTTCATGCAGCAAAAAAGGACAGCTCGATAAGACAGAACTGTACACACACACACACACACACACACACACACACACCCTACACACAGACCCCTTCTTCTTTTCCTCCAGGTCTTAATAAAAACCCCAAAATAACTTCTGCAAACAGTAGACCATTACAGGGAACAAACAGATGCCCAGAGCATTCTGACTCTATCAATCATACTCTGGAACTAAGAGCACAATTGAGACATTTTCTTTTTGTTCCAACAGTTTATAAAATTGGAGGAAATAAGAGAGAGCAAAACCCATCCATGATCCTACCAGCCCAACATGACTATTTCCCTGTTTGCAAATTCCCCTCCTGTTTTTCTTAATATGCATATTTTTTCCTAAAGTCCCTGAGGTGCCATTATTTCCTTTGAATTCTATCAACTATTTCAGAAGGGAAGTTTAAATATCATCGCACTCTTGTTTCTGTAGTGGTTATTTTATATTTACTTTGGGGGTTATTTCAGAAGTTTATCTCCTGGGCAAAAGTTTTTACTTCATAGGTTTCACTCATGTTAAAGAGAACGTATTAATACTGTCCCAGGCTCACATCCAGAGCCCACTGTTGGTCTAAATGTAAAGGTATGTGACAACATGTATTTCTTAACAATTTTCTTTTCTCACACAAGTTACTTTAACAAATAAGGCCCATCTCTTGTATTAACCAATTGAAATTTATAATCATTACTTCAGTGCAAATCAACATCCAGGCAATCTTCATACGTGCAGGATAGTACACGGTTGACAGTTTGTGCCATTGGATCATGTGGTCTGGTGTTTAAATAATGCCAGGGTTCATGTGATTAAATTCCACTGTGGAATTGGTCATTTTAAACAAAGTAACTTAATTTCCAGTATCTGATTTGCATCCTTGCTCAGCCTCTCTCAGGTACTATTATTGAGAGAGAGATTAGGGAATTGATCCTACATTTCCAGGAATACTTTTTCAGAGTTGAATTTGGTACTTTGATCTCACCAGTGGGTTTTTAAAAAATATTTGTCAATTGGACTTTTTTGCCACCTAAAATCTATTTCTATTCCAATGGAGTTTCCCATCAGAGAAACAGTCTTGGACAAGAGGAAAGAAGATATTTGAATTTGTCCTTGAAAAAAGAAACTATAGCAACTCTACTTAAAAAATACAACCAAAATCCAATTCAGCTCTTGCCAGCAAACTAAATTCTCCGTTATCAATGTGCAGGTCACATCTGGGATTTTCTTGAAAAATCAAGAGGGAATTACTTTTCTAATGATTCTGAGCATAATCTTTCTCAAGAAATAGCAAAAAAGGCAGATGGGCAACTCATATATTCCAAACATGCCTGGAAGGTAGACTGATTTTCACAACTGACATTGGAAAGAAGCAATACACAATTTTAGTCCTCTAACTTAAAAAAGTGTTAGAAACTTCTAATGATTTGCTGTGGTCTTCACTTTTCCAAGGAATCTGGATACATTATCTCCCAGCTGCTGTTTTAATCTTTATGATTATCTTTGAGGTCTGTAATGCCCTTGACCTTCCTAAACTTTTGAACCTTTTATTTCATATACTAAGTTCAAATTTCATAGCATCCTTCTCATCAACCCACTCATCCACTCCTGCTTGATCTGTTCCTCCAACTACAAACTCACTCAGTTGTCAGTAGCATGTTAGGGGCTGCAGATATAACATGATGTAAGATGCAGAGCCTGGCCTCAAGAAACTTAGAATCAGTCCTTAAATGAAATTTATATGCCAGGGACTACATACTGCTGGAGAGGCAGATTCTCCTGTGATGAGTCACTTGCTGTGGTACATAATTTTAAATAAATTTAGAAATTAAATGGGAAAAAAAGAAGGACTAGGTTATGGAGAAGAGAGTGGAGAATTGGAGAGACTAACTCATCTGACAAATACATACTGCATCATTTATTTACTGTTGTAGAATAGTCATTGGAACAGACATGGTTAATTATAGTATTAATTAGTTAATTCATAATGATTAAATCTTGGTTCTGGTTGGCCCAAGATTAAATGCATTCCTAACATGTTGATTTGTTAGTTTTATTGGAGAAAAGCTTCAAAGCCTAGAGACTATAAGGAGGGTGAAGAGTGGAAGTGGGGTAGAGGTAGAATTTATCATTTATAATCCATGTGTGAAATATTTTAACTTTGAAACAGTATCTTTTCTTGAGATGCTTAATTGATCTTCCAATGACCACATTGGTCATAATACTCTTGGGTAGGGAATGAAAAGCAAAAGTCATGAGAAAAGAATGGTTTGTATTTATTCTGGGCCAAACCCAGCAGACCCAAGGAAATCAGGCTTATGAAGAAAGTTGAGAGCAGCCTAGGGCCACAGACGTCCTCTTGAGGCTTTCCTTGGACTTTTGGAGTTTTCATTTGTTTGTTTCTGTTTTTTTCTTTGTCTTTCTTTCTTTCTTTTTTTTTTTTTTAATGGGAATTGGTATTTGGAAGAAACACTTAAGGGTAACACCTTAGGGTAAACACCTAAGATTCTTCTGTCCTTAGTTTCATGCTGAGAAGTAATAAGAATGTCAGGATGGCCAGGGAAATAGGAAACTTTTCTTGAACTCTGAGATGACCATACAGATTTTATCATTCCCTCCAAATAATTTTTGAAGTTATTTTGCAAAGCTAGAGCAGAGGACTTTGGCTATCCTTACGAATTATTCTAGTAAGGTAGACACAGGAGGTGGGTTTTTTTGAAGAGTTAATTGGGGGAAGAGACAACTTCCATTTTACATTTCACCCTGAAATTCCCTAAAAAGTCTGTCCATCAGCTAGTCGCATGGTGACTTGGAAATGACAAAGTGGGTCTCAAGGAGTCATGTCAAGGGTGAGTGTCGCTCCACCCACCTTCCCTGGATTCTCCATTTACTTTTCTTTGATCTCCTTCTCTATGTATTGCTTCTGTGGTTGTTGATAATAACATGTTTAGTTGCAGGTGTCATTCTTTGTCTGTGAATTTACAGCTTTGATCAAGTAGAAATATTCATTTATCATAATAAAAAACCTCAAATTTCATCTATGTTCAGATTGGATTGTATTATGCCACCCATTTATTGTAAAAAAAAAAAATGGGAAAGGAAATCAGGAAAAGAGACCTACTTTTCACTATTTACCCTTTTGTTCCATTTGAAAACCACCATAAATATGTATTACTTATTTTTTAAATTCTATATGATAATTAATTAGTTAATTAGTTAAAAATCACCTCTGAGATGTTTTTCAGTAAAGGTCTTTGAGATGCCCCAATAAGAGGGCATCTGAGGTCCAGTACTGCTCTCATGCAGACTGAGAGCAATCAAGGGGAAAAACATAAAAACTGAAATATTCCGGAGAAGGAAGATTTGTTCACATAATTTAAATTTGTCCCAAACTAACAAAGACCAAAGCAAGTACTGAAATTCTCTGGAACAATTGTCTCTGCAAAATGGAGCAGCATTTTATTGCCTCTCTATCCACTGATAACAAGCTAGAAAACAAAGCTAATGACAACCACAGTTCAGCAAGTCACAGAGGAGAAGGTGCCCATCAGTTCAATCTCCATGTGCAGCCAGTCAGTAGACTATAACTTTTTAGTGCCTTCTTCTCACAAATCCTGAGGCTAAGGTTGGGAAAAGCTTCCCTGGGAACATAATCAGCCTCACCTGGGCAGAAGGGAAGCTGTGGCATGGAGGGCAGCTTCAGGAGAACGGGATGACGGGAACAATGGATCTGAGTTTGCCACAGGGATGTAAACATAGCTACCCAAGGACAAGGGAGTTGAAGCTCAGGAAATCCGTGTTAGCGCAGTCCCAACGTGGAATCAGTGAAAAAGAGCATGATGCATGGCCTTGACTTGTGCACTATATGCACAGGGAAGAAGTGCATGAATTTCCATTAGTTCATCATGCCCAGCGTCATGACCTATCTGAGTTCCTTTTCCAGTAACTCCATGGTAACAACATATTATTACCCGTTCTTACTATCCTGAAGTTTTGGGTACTTACTAATGATCGTATTCTTCTTAAAACTCCCTTCCATGTCACTGAGGCTTCTTAGAGGGCAAGGCTCTGTCTAATAATAGTAATAATATTAATAATTACTACCAATTATGAAATGTCTTCCAGGCATCTGGTACTTTGTATAAGCCTCTACCCTTTGATACCTCATAGGTATAATTATTCTTAGAAAAACAAAGCTTAGAGAGGTGAAGGGACTTAATTTACATGTCTGATGTCACATCACTGGTGTCCCCAACCCTGTTACTTCCTAGCAATGGGACATTAAAGTGAACTACCTACAGAATATCTACCATGCTATAGAACTGTGCTGGTTACAAGGAAGTGGGGGCATGTTAGAAAGAGTAGGGGTTTTAGAAACAATTTAGGCTGATTCTTGATTCTGATACATGAAAGATGCTCAGTGATTGATCATCACCACCATTAACATCCCCATCGTCATCATCATTCATCATCATCACCGCCATCAGCAGCAGACTTGAGCTTTCTTCTCCAGGAACCCTTGCTCATTCCACTATACTACACCTCCGTGTAACTGCCACGGTGTCCATAGTGTGGGAGATACTCTTTAAACATTCCTAAAACATTTGTTGATGGATTAACTGTTATTTGTCTTTCCAGATAGAGTAATATTAACAAAAGGACAAATCAGCAATGTAACAAGTTCGGTGCTACAATGCTACCATCGGCATGCTAGTCTACAAATTAGGCTTTAAGTATTTTTGCTATAAGATCATTTCCCAAATTTTAGCACCCCGAGACCTGCAGGAGCCCAGCACACAAGAGAGTGTCTTCAGGCTGCCCTTTAACCACTATCTCTAGCTACAAGTTCAGGTAACAAAGAGTTACTAGACAACCTCAACCAAGGAAATCAGAACAAGATTTAAGAAGCAAGAAAACTCCAAGACAGTAAGTGTAATCCCAGCTAAATGCTTTGTTAGACTGAAAGGAACATGGCTTTGTATGTTGTAATCTTTTGACCTTGTTAATGGAAGGCATGGAATAAAATTGTGTTTACCTGAATTTTACTATAGCAGAGCTAAAGGAAATCAGCTAACGTCGGAAGTTAGCATACATGTCTTAAAAACTTCATCTTCTGAAGCCAGTCGTAACATTGCCACTCCAAAGAAAATGAAAAAGAAGTACTTCCAAATGCTAAAAGAGATTTCTATCTTCCCATCATTTCAACAGCAACTGCTATAAAATATGTTCTAAAACAAACACAGAGCACTAAAAATTCCACTGTTTAAGCTAAAAGTCAAACATCTGTCTCACTGCCTTCTAGTTACACCTGGGTTCCTGAGGGTCCCCAGTCAAACTGCAGAAATTAGTACTTTTCCCCCTCGCAGGCATTTCAGAATTAATTCTGGTAGTTTTAAATCATCTTCATTAGTTAATCATGGCTTCTCTTTCAGCCTAAACAGACATGGAAAGAATGACCATCTATGGAGTGGAATCAGGATCTCACAAAGGAAGTGGGGAGAGAATGTAGGGTACCAGTGAAAAGGGGGACAGATCTGGATTTGAACCCTTCCTCTGCAGCTCACTTTCCAGGTGACTTTGGTAGGCTACTTTACTGAATCTACGTTTCCTGTTTATAAAAAATATCAATAATACCTGAGTCTAAGGATTGTTATAAAGATTCGAAAAGAGAGTTTATAAAGTTTTTGCCTGGCATCTAATAAGGAATAAAGATCATTATACATCATTGTCCTCCTTCACATGGATGGAGGGAAGTTAGTAACTGTGACTCATTGGGTATTTATTTATCTTAAATGCACTAGCATCTAATTCTTAAAATCATATTGCAAGGACAGTATCATTACCCCCATTTTACAGAGAAGTCACATAGCTACCATGTAGTAGAGCGAAGTTCAAATCCAGGTTTGTCTCCCTCTAAAGCCTTGGTCCTTCCTGCTATTCTCCATTGTCTCCTCAAACCCAAGAAACAGATTCAACTAATCACCTGAACACTGGTAATTTTCAATAGGGAATTTACTTTTCAAGAAGCTTTTCCTAATTGCCAACCGGCAAGTTTTGCCATGTTACCAGAATTGATCATGAGCCAGGAACCTCATCCAGCCCATGTGTCACCATCTCAGTCAAGAGACTCACAAGCCTTAGACATGTCTGTGCCATTTATACATCTGGTCTTGGGTGGCAGATGGTTGTGAAACCCTCTGTCTCTGAGAAACTACCACCTGTCAATTCTAGCAAAAAGTTTGATTCATAAGTATCTTAGTCTGTTTGGGTTGCTGTAACAAAACTACCATGGATGGGAGGGCTTGAACAACAAACACTTATTTCTTATGGTTCTGGAGCCTGGGTCTGGTGAGACCTGCTTTCTGGTTCATAGATACCCTCTTTTCCCTCCTTGTGTCCTCATAGGGCAGAGGGTGAGAGGGAATTCTTGGGGTCTCTTTTATAACCGTACAAAAGAGGACTAATAGCAGGACTAATTCTATTCATAAGGGCTCCACCCTCATGATCTAAACACTAAAAGCCACGCCTCCAAATACTATCACTTTGGAGGTTAGGATTCAACATAGGGATTTTGAGGGGACACAAACATTCAGCGCCTAGTACTAAGTCAATATTTGCAAGAATAAAATTGGCATGTTATCCCCTATGGAATTGTTCTTTATTCCCTTCTGGTCATCTTGTTCCCGATACTTTGGTTTCTGTTGTGAGCTCTCAGCATCGTGTGTGTTATATGAGTGATGGAGAAGACACCATAGTTTCACATCAAACATACTACCCATCTGTATCTCCTGTGGGCAGCCTGGTAGTTCACTCTTGTACTGCATTCTGGGAAGAGGACAGGTGGTTGGTAAAAGACTCACTGGGGATAAGTATGTATAAGTTACCCCAACTGCCGTCTCGAGGTGCAACAATTCTGAAATTATCTTTGTATATAAGGTTAGAAGAGTGAACATATCACTTAAACTATAAGCCCAATCATTGCCTGTGTGAAATGAAGATTACACTGAGTTCTTTCCAGCTCTACAATACTATAATTATATTATTCTATATGATCACCCACCCCATTGGTCTCCCCAAGAGTAGAAAACAGACTTAGAATGCATGATGAATTGTATCCATAATCAAGGAATAGTGATACAGATTAATCTTAAAACCCTTTATGAGCTCTTTTAGACTGAACAGATTAGTCACTTAGAGTAAAAAGAATCTAACCCTAAACAAAAACATGAATAATGCATGTGCGTGTCAATCTGTGGTCACAAGTATTGGTGATAATGTAACAATCAGCTCTCATGTCATAAGTATTCTTTAAAAATAATAAATTCATAACACATGAAGACATGTGATAACTAACACATGAAAGAAAAAGAAGAAAATTTAAGTGCACCAGTAAGGCAAAATTATTTTTTTAAACAATTTTATTTCTGTGTAATTTGAATGGTTTCAAGGTTAATGAAAAATACCCTTAATAAAACAAATCTTAGTTGAAATGCATTCAGAAATGTTTTGTTTTTCTAACTAGAATAGATTATCTTAAATTTACTTACTAACCATTTCTCAAGAAAGGGCTTATGTAAAACATTTACTAAAATAGATTTGCAGCCCATTTTGTGAAGCAGGGGATTGGGGTAAGCATACTTAATCTACGATTTTGATGGAATCCAAAGGATTTTCGTTAAAAGCTGAAATACTTTGAACCCAAGTACTTAAGCTTCAAACCAAGCTTTAAGCACTAGAGGAAATGTAAGTCATATTTGATTCAAGTCAACCTAAGATCCTTAGCTGAAAAAGTACTTATGTTCTTAAAAATATATATTAGTTGAGATTCTTGTAAGTATTTCAGTGTGCACACAAACCAACACGTGTAATTTTCTCCTATGAATTCTATCAAACCAATTGACCATCCATCATTTTGAAGCGTTTAAAACCTCTGATTGTTTCTACATTCATTTAATGAAGATTTTTATTGGATACCTACCTGTACCAAATGCAAACTCCAAAACAACTCAAAATAAAGCATCAGAAGACACAAATGACAGCAAGCTGTCAAAAAAAAAAAAAATCGAAGAAAATTTTGTAAGGAGTGGGTAAAATCCCAGTGTGCTACTTAAATTAAGTCATCAAAGAGCTGAAATATTGATGCCTTCCTTGGGGTCACAGAGACAAATACATCAAACAATTGCAGAATAGCTCCTCTTTGATGGCAGGGATTGGGTCTTATTCCCAGCATACCCGCTACAGAGAAGGTGCCCAGATAAATTTGCCTTCTTTCAGAGTCATAAGCCATGATAGGACACTTATATGAGATATGTGTGACATCACTGCTTACCATTGATTGCCGAAGTGAGCACTAATTTGGGGGGCATCTTTTGTTAAAGAACTGGTAGCCCCTGGAAACTGAATGTTCACTGAGCAAATGGCCCCAGGACCTTGCTGTGATAATCAACAGGACAGACTAGACTAGTCAAGGGAATCACAAGTCTCCTGTTACAAAGACAAACTCATCTTTAATGATCAAATGAAAATGCAAATTTAGGGAAAACAAATCGGGTTATTTGGAGGACAACATGTACTCAGAGGATATTTGTGTCATTGTGGTTTCCTGAGGAAAGGGCCTCTCTGTTTTGCTTGCAAGCAAAATGTCGATTCTAATTATTCAAACTGATATCCCACAGGAACTTTTATGAAAATTGAGGTAGATCCAGAAGAATGGGCAGGAACTGGAGCTTTCATTTTGGGAAATGGGGGAGGTCAGACATGTTCAGTAGAATTCTTGAGTGTTTGAATCCAGCTCTCTTGGTAACAGAACCTGGTTGAGTGACCTTGGGCAGGAAGACTTCCTCCGCCATCTTGTCTTCTATTAAAGCAATTGAACAAGCCCTTTCTTTTTTTTTTTTTTTTTCTTTTTTCTTTAAGGGGGAGGTAATTAGGTTTTTATTTATTTATTTTGATGGAGGTGCAGGGGATCGAACCTAGGACTTTGGGCATGCTAGGCACACATTCTACCCCTGAGCTATACCCTGCCCCAAATAAGCCCTTTCTCAAGTTAAAGCCCTTTTGTGGCTCCCAGTGCAACATGAAACATGAAGATGAGAAGTGTTGTTTGAAATTACCTAAGGAGATGGTCTTTGAAAATTTGGTGCATATTTTATTGTAATTATTATTATTATGAATATTATTATTGACTAAGGTCTCCCAATGGGGGATATCAAGTACCTATTGCCACAATAATGTTCCATGACAAACAATTCATTGTATACAAAAAAACACACTTATTTAAGTCATGAATAGGCAATTTGGACTGTGCTTGGCTGGGCAGCTCTTCTGGTCTTCTCTGGGCTTCCTCCTAGGTGTAGTTGCTGGCTGGCTGTCACCAGGTCTAGGAGACCTTGGCTGGGAGACTAGGGCAATTCCACTCTTCTCTGTGTGGTTCTCATCCTCCAGTAGACTAGCCTGACTTGTTCTCTTGGTGATGGTGAAGGTCAAGAGCAAACCTAGGTTCATGAGGTCTCTTCACACCTCTGCTTGCATCTCATTTGCTAATATGTTACTGGCTAAACCAAGTCACATGACTGAGTGCAGGGTCTGAATGGGAATGCACAGAAAATTTCTCAGGGAAGAATGTCGCCACAGAGGAGTGAAGAACTGGGGTGAATAAGGCAATCGGTCTACTACATGGGGCATGCTATTATTGTTTATTTGGAATATTCATCAATGTTACTTCATTTTTGCAGGATTTCAAAGCAGTGTTTCTCAAATTTTTCTGATGCAACCTACTGTAAGGTATAGATTGTACACAAAATGTGACTCATTTTGTACAAAAGCTTCACTAAATATTACTTCCTCTCACTATGAACATTTCTTTCTATTTTACTATTTAATTTTTTAAACTGCTAGTTGTCCACTAAATTAATTTCTGGATTCTCTAATGAGTTAAAACCAACAGTTTGAAAAATACTGATTTATAGGGCTCTGGCCTTCCCTGATCCTTTTCTTATTTCTCAGAGCAGCCCACACATGTCTAGAAGGGCCACCAAGAAGAATGTCTGAATTGGGAATGTTACAATACAATGACAAACCATCCATAGAACTCAGAAGTGTGGGCATGACTGGTCTGGGACCTGCCTTCACCTGGCCATCCCCAGAGCCAAATGGCCTCTAGCATTTTGATGCTGAGAGATGGCAGAGGGACAGAGAGGAGAGTGTTAATATTTATTTAACCATTTGGCTAAGTTCTTTCATATAGCAACACTTTCACAAGGAAACTGAAGCTTAGAGAAAATAAGTTAGCCAAGGTCACACAATATTTGGCAAAGCAGGGATTTAAAGGTCTCAAGTGCCCCATATCCCATCAAAGCCCCCCCGTCCTTGGAAGGGTAGGAAGAAAGACGCTATGAGTCAAATTATTCACATTAACAACAATCCACACTCATGTGTGGCATGAACATACATTTAATAAGGGTCTACTAAGAGTACGATATTGTTTTGTGGTATATTAAGAAAGATACGTAAAGGGGTGTCTCAGATGAAACGAAGATTTTTATTGGAAAATGTATGAACACAGTGGTTGGAAAACTGCAATTTAGAAGGTTGCAGCTTTTACTTTGTAAGTGTGTTTATAGGAGAAGGAGGCCCCAGGTGAAGATTTGCATTTACTTTTGAGACAGGTTATTGTCTTTGTTCGTTTATTTGTTTGTTTTTTCTGGAACAGCCATCACTTTGGGAACTATTAGTTATGCAAATATAAGACATATTCCACTTACTGTTCATGAGAAAAGCCTCAGTGCAGGGAAATAACCTGAATTTTAAAATGTAGTGTTCTGTTTAGTCAGGTCAATTTGGAAGACGTTTGAAAGAAAGCTGCATCTCTGCAGACAATTCGTCCCTTAGAGAGCAGTTATTCTAAATACGACTTAGACTGCTCGGTACCTCTTTAGTATTATGTGTCTTTGGAGAAATTTGTATATGTTTCTTTTCTAAGTCATCGTCCATAAGACATCAGAAAAAGGAATGAACTAGAATCAGTGCAATCTCAACTAAACACGACTGGTAAAATCCTACACATGGTGCTGCATGAGAGTAAAAGATCCAAATGTTGGACAATGCGCTAATGTCAGGCTAGTGCTGGGGTGTCTTGAAAGTGGAGGGGGCTCATAAGGTAAGGTCCCTATTCCCTTGGACTTTTCTGAAGGAACAAAAAATTCCTCTTTCCCAGGACCACGGAAGGCACTCCTTCCTGGAAAGGAAAATAGAGACTGGGAAGATGGGACTTGGCTTGGGAAGAAGAGAGTGAAAATCCCTCTCTCCTGCACGCTGAATATTAGCCTGGACTCCAAATCCCAGCCATGAGTACGAGGCTCTGGATATTAGAAAGTAAGCTAGCCATTGTCACATGGCGACCGGCTGGGGAGATGCAGGGAGGCAGGTGACCCAGAAGACCTCAGGATGGGGCTGGCACCTGGAGGTAGTTGTCAGCAGATCTGTGTGTTATAATTCTCTCTCACACCCTCTGTGCTTTAGAGAACTGGGGACAAGGGTCAATTTAATGTCCAGGATAAAATAAGAAAAGGAGGAACAGTGTCTCAGCCCAAGACCAATAATGGTAGTGACAGTGGTGGTCCAGTGAAGGACAGCTTCCGGAAGCAGAATGAGGAACTCATGAGGGTCAGCAGCAGGAGTGGTGTGATGGTCTGATGAAGAAGGCAGAACAGAAAAGTGCAGGCTGGAAAGGATCTGAACCTAGGAGCCCATCAGGCAACCCCTGAATGGGAAAGTTCTTGGGAACAGCTGGGAGACTCTTTGAAGGAGGCTAATTTCAGGCAGTCAGCGTGGTGGGGCATAAGACATAATTTGGAGTCCTTTTTCTGGGAATGTGATGGTACAGTGGTTGTCCTGAGGAATCCTGGTACAGAACACCTTAAAATGCTGGATGAAATATTCATAATACAATTTTAAATGCTTAGCTGAGTTAAAGAAAATGAAAGAAATACTCATTGGATAAAAATAGTAAAAAGGCATGAATCCAAAGCAGTAACTGGGCATGAAAGTTAAATCTTGTCTTCAGGAAATCTGCCAATACATGGTTGTGAAGAATTTTTTATTTTAACAGGATATAAATATGTGCTGGGGACAGGAGACAATGCCTGGGGTTCAGGCAATCAAGGAAGGCAAATTGAGACCCTTGCATAGAATAAGTCCTACAAAAGGCAACAGCCTCAGTGAAGGCAAACTGGAAAAATAAATTTAACATCATGGCAAGGACCCAGTAAGAACTCTTGCCTCTCTCAGCTTTGACTCTGGGTAAAAAAGGAAAGTGAAATCTCCTCTGAGAGTTACTAACCACAAGGCGACCATCACATAGGTTTTGTGTCAGAATTCATCCTACTTAGGTGGCCTGAAAAACCTAACCTGAGAACTGAATTTAAATGATTACAGGTTAGTAATGAAGCAAGGTGACTGGAAGACGCAATCACAAATCTCTGGGGGAATGATTAATTCCAGTGGGAACT
Source organism: Camelus bactrianus (assembly GCF_048773025.1). Classification (NCBI taxonomy): domain Eukaryota; kingdom Metazoa; phylum Chordata; class Mammalia; order Artiodactyla; family Camelidae; genus Camelus; species Camelus bactrianus. Next base: position 99,239,761 of record NC_133540.1, read on the forward strand.
AATCCAAGCCTCAAAAATTTCCTACAGAAAAATTTCATTAACCATAAGCTCACAGTAAGAAAACAACAAACAACAAGAAACAAAAACCCCCAGACACATGAGGAAACAAACCCACTATGAGCAAAAAGCAGCAGAAATAACAAATATAACAATACCAAACCCACAGCAATAATAGGTTTGGAAAATTAAATATAAAATTTTAATTAAATGTATTTAATTATATTCAAAGAAATTAAAGGAGAGATTAAAAAGTATGATCAAGGAACCAGAAAGTATTTTTTTAAAGACTGGGAATATTTGATAGTAAAGAATTGCAATGGGTTTTCAAGAGGTTAAGAAAGTGGTATTGTTTGTTTTAAAAGGAAAATATTTGTCTGTTATTTAACTATTACAAATAAAAGGATCTGATGTCTGGGATTTGCTTCAGAATTATGTGGAGTGGGAGGGAAAGTAGGCAGAGATATAGAGGACACAGGATTAGCTGTGAATTGTTCATTGTTGAAGCTGGATAATGGATACACTGGGGTTTACTATACTATTCTCTTTACTTTGAAGTGTGTTTGAAGGTTTTCACATTAAAAAGCTTTTTTAATGAGTAGGCAAGTATGAAGAAAAGTCAAATAGAACTTTTAAAATAAAAAAGTACATAAATAAAATCAGACTCAGCAGATGTAGTATGTATCATATTAGAAACAGCTGACAAGAGAATTAGTGAACCAGAAGATAGATCTGAGGAAATTGACAAAAATGCAGTAAAGAGACTGTATCATGGACTATGTGACAGTTTGAGATACCCAGGAGGTAGAGTCAGGAGGCTAAAAATACATCGAGTAGGATATCACAGGGAAATAATATAGAAAGTGGGGAAGATGTAACATTAAAGAGATATTAGCCAAGAATTCTCCACAAATGCAGATTCAGGAAGTCCCAGTCACAAGCAAAGAAACCCAAACTTGGGTCCATAATGATTAAACTACAGATCACAATAACAAAGAAAAGATCCTTTAAAGGAGAAAAGATGTATCATATGGAAAAGAATAGTTAGACTGAAAACTCAACAGCAGCTTTGAAAATCAAGAGACAGAGTGAGAGGAATAGCTCAGTGGTAGAGTGTGTACCTGATGTGCACAAGGTCCTGAGTTCAATCCCCAGTGCCTCCCTTAAGGAAAAAAAAAATTGAAAATCAGAAGACAACAAAGAAATATCTTCCCAAAAAAAAATGGGGCTAATTCTCTCATCTTACACAAATGTGAATTTTAGCTGAATCAAGCACATAAATGTGAATCTAAAAAATATTAAGCTTTTAGAAGAAAATAAGAGAGACTATCTCAAGAGACTTGAAGTAGGGAAGACTTTCTTAAACAAGACACAAAAGCACAAGCTATAAAGAAAAATTTTATTTGATTCAATGAAAGTTAAGAGCTCTATTCAGAAGGCCATAAAGAAAGCCATAAGCTAAAACTAGAAAAAAAAAGCTTGCCATACAAATAACCAACAAATGATTAGTATCCAAAATGTAAATATTTTAAAACTCCTATAATTTCATAAGAAAATGATAAGCAACTCAATAGAGAAGTTGATATAAATTATAAAAATATATTTAAAAGAAAACATAAGCAGCAAATAAACACATACTAAAAACATCCAACCTGTTGAGTGAAAAAACAAAGCACAGAGGTATTCATTCAATCTCACTTCATTTATATAAATCCAAAAATACACAAAACTCAAAAGATGTTGTTTAGAGATAGATTTTGGTCTGGTAATAACTATAAAGAACACAAGAGAATAATAAATATAAAATTCAGGACAGTGGTTATCTCCTGGGAAAGGATGAGAGATGGGAGAAGTACAATGGAGGATTCAAAGATGCTGAAATTCTCTCTGTCTTGAACTGCGTGATGAGTACAGGGGTGTTTGCCTTATGGGTATTTGTATTATGCTTGAGAGAGAGAAAGAGCTCTGACACATAATATGATCTAGCGTATACTGTGTATATAGAGAAATTAGATCATGTGTATTATAGCTCCCTCTATACAGAGATAGATGTCTATATCTGTCTATCTATCATATTTCCATACAGAATAAATACACATGTATTATTTATCATATCTTAGGGTGGGAAATGATTGCAAAATAGATCCAACTTTTCACCCTTTTCAGAGGAGGAAATCAGAGGGAAACGAACCTTCTTTTCATGGACTATGTAAAAAGCTTTTCTTCAAACAAGGAAATTCCACGCCAACAGAGCAGGACGGTTGACTTCCAAGTGTTGTCTGATCGCTCACTTCCATGTAAATCATTTTTGTTAGACATGTAGTTTAAGAAAAATTGATGTGTTTTCCATGCTTCCCTTTTCCTGTAAAGGCCAACGATCTTAAAATAACACGACTGAGCTCTAAGCTGAAACGTAAACATGGCAAAACATGTAAATCCTGAGGCTATATCTGACAGAGCGCTAATTACACAACTCAGGGTTTTCCTTCCCCAGAAACAAGCTCTTTCTACCTGCCTCACTCAACAGTGATTGGGAAGGGAAGGTATATTCTGAATTGCGATGAAAAATTCTCCTAACCATGAGGCATTTCCAGAGCCATCTTTATTTTTCCTTTATACAGGGCACTGATACATTTCAGGTGTAGTATGCCAAGTGTCAATTTAAAAATAAACTTTCTAGATTTACAGAAAAATTATGAGGCTGGTACAGGGTTTTCATACACTCCATCCCCCCAACACACACACACTCACACCATTTCCTCTATTATTTACCTCTTCTGCTTCTGTGGTACCTTTTTCACAATTAATGAACTAGTATTTATATTTTGTTATTACCTAACTCATGTTTTAGTCTGATTTCCTCAGTTTCCTCTTAATGTTCTTGCTCTGTTCAAGGATCGCATCCAGGATCCCGTGTAACATTGCATGTCTCCTCTTGGTTGTGATAGTTTCTCAAACTTTCTTTTCATTGATCTTGAAAGTTTTGAGGATTCAGAGTCAGATGTTTTGTAGAATGTCCCTCAACTGGGATTTGCTTGATGGTTTTCTCATAATTAGGTGAAGGTTCTGTTTTCTTGGAAGGAAAATCACAAAAGTGAAATACCTTTCTCATAACGTTTCATTTTTTTTAAATTCCATTTTTCTTCTTTTTTTTAAGGTGGGTGTGAACGTGGAGAAGTGAATATCTACAGAAAAATAAATTGCAAAGGAATAAATCAGAATATTATCAGATATCATTTCAGGATATGAAGTTCCTGGATATTTGTATTTTCTACTTTTTGCTTACCTGCAGTTTCTAAATGTTCTGCAACGGACATGTGGTTTTAAAATAGGAAGAAAAAATTAATGTCTATTTTTGGAGCTGTCAACACCTGTTTGAAAAAGTACTTCGCTTCCTCAAATGTGCAGTTTCTTCCCAGGGTTGGTAGAAATAAGAAAGTACTTGTAGGTGCCACTTCCTAAGCAGAGTCAGGATAAGCCTCCACTCTGTTTTGCTTCTCGATCAATATCCACACTTGAAAGAAAGCCAGGGAGGAAGTCTGGAAGGGGGAAGGACAAGGAGAAGGATTAGTCCAAAAGAATCATTCTTACTTCAAGCATGGTGGCTCCAACAGAGAGCAGGATTTCTCTGCCTTTGTCTGCCTGTCTCTGTCTCTTTCTCCTTGTTCACTTCATTCATTCATTCATTCATTGGTTTATTCACACAACAAGAATTTATTGAGTGCACTGAAAATTGAGTAGGAAATCCAAAGATGTCCCTATCCTCAAGGCACTTGCTTTCTAGTGGGTAAAGGCATCTGGCAACAAATATTCTGTTGGGTGGTGACAAACACCATGGAGAAAATAAAACAGGTAAAGAGGGATAGAAAGGAAGGAGAAAAGGCTTTGCTATTTTAGAGAGGACGATCAGTGAAGATGTCTCTGACGAGGTGATCTTGAGCAGGAATTCGGTTTCTGGGCTGAGAAAGTGGCAAGGACAAAGGCCCTGAGATAGGATCTGAGTTCGCAGAGGTGTGCTAGTGGGTGGGGGCAGTGCCAGGTCACGGCGAGCCTTGTAGACCTCTGTATACAAAAGGTTATTCTGTTAGATGGGAAACCATTGGTGGGTTCTTAGTTAAACAGTAATAAGACCTGAATGAGGCATTGACAAGATCACTTTGGCTCCTATTTGGAGATTTGATTGGAGGTGGGAGATTTGGGGGTGGGGCCTGGCGAGACAAGGAAACTTGTTTGGAGACAACTGTGTTAGTTTGGCATGAGAAGACAATGGATTAGACCAAGGTTGTGCAGCAGAACTGGAAAGAAATAGGCAGATTCCGTATATAACTTGAAGGAAGAGACAAAGGGATATACTAATTAATTGCATATCCGATGTGTAATCCAATTAATTGCATATCCAGGTTTCACACAAGTGAAACTATTTTGTATGCCCCCAAAATATTACTTCCTCCAACTTTTCAGCCTTTGAATTGGTTGAGATTTGAGAAATTCTCATACATACACTCTCTCTTTCAGAAGATAATGGAAAGAAAGGAAGACATTTTTCCATTTATTTTTCAATTCTCTTCTCCCTCCCATTCCCTTTTCCCAAAACCAGGCACTCTAATATATTTGTGTTTTTAAACATTCTTATATCCTTACTAAATTCATAGTGTTATTTTATATATATTTGCATTTATAATTTACCAAGAGATGTTAACTTAAAGATCTCTTTTTTTCCCTTAATTTTTTGCTCAATATTGTTTTTAGGACCTATTCATGTTGCTGTTTGTACATCAAGTTCAGAGCTTTTGTTTCCTGTGTAGTAGTCTACTGTATCAAAACCCTACTGATTAATATCTCAGTTGGTTGCAAATTCCAAAAATTAAAATACCACTTCTAGGAATATTCTTTGGCAGATTACATAATGGACCCATTTGTGGGTATCTCTGGGGTAAATAACTCTCACTTTCTACTCACATCTTTTACTGGTTTTGATTTAGGAGTTCTTCATATTCTGGATACAAATCCCTGTCAATTTCAGACATTGCATTTAGTTCCAGTCTGTCACCCATATGTTAACTTTTTCTGTAGTTTCCTTATGTGCACTAAAATCTTTCATTTAAATGTGGTCAAATGATCTGTTATCTTTTAAAAATCCCTGATGTGTATAGAGTTCAGAAGACTCTGAAAAAGACTTAGACACAAGGTAGGAATATATCACACAAAAAAAGAGCATTTTTTAACACTGGCAAGTTGCATTTCTGAGGAATGGGGCATCATATGAAAAATAATGGGGTTGTAAGTTTCATCCACTTGTAAAGCTATGTTCTGTCCCTCCTCATCTCCCTGCTCCTCCATACTTTCTCCCTCAAGAAGTCAGAAGCTCTCCTGTCTTCCTGGAGCACTGTAGTTGAGAGAACTCTTGCATTCAGCAGACTGACCAAGACCTCTTTTCAAATTCCAGACTCACATTTTCAGCTGCCTGATCCAGGTTGTGGTTGAAATGTGTAGGTTTCACCTCCCTGTTATTTCTTCCCCTTCTTCTAACAGAATAGAATTGTAATAGCAAAAATTTACGTGACTACTAATTACATGCCCAACATTTTTCCTGTGCTTTACAGATAAGAATTCTTTTAAACTTTATAACAACCTTATGAAGTGGACACTCTTATTATTTCCATTTTGCAGATAAGAAAACTGAAGCTCAGAGAAATTAAGTGACTTTCCCAAGATGATAGAGCTAGTAAGTGGTGGAGCCAGGATATAACTTTTATCTGAGGGGAACCTAACCTATATTTGGAGAGGAGTTGACACCATCACACCCCCAGCCATAAAGTGGGCATATGACCCAGGTCCCTGACATATGACTGGATCAAGATGTGTGTGTGACCTAGAACCCTTGTCACATGATTGTTGGAGGATGGGCATATGATCTGAACTGGATCGACCAAAGTCCTTCATGCCTGAAGAAATGTTCTATTTCTGCTGATAATTCTCAGGTGATGTTGTGTGAGTCCTAGGGGCCATTGTGCTCTCCAAGTCAATCTGACATGAAAGAGAGAGACTGCTAACTGATGACATCATTTGAGGCCCTTCATCCAAGCACAACAGAAACCAGTATGAATCTGGACTTTTTCAGTTTTGTGAGTAAATTAATTTCCTCTTTTTCTTAACCTTGTTTGTAATGAAACCTGGGTTTTCATCACATGTAACTTCAAAAGTTCCAACTGCTATAAATGGCCTAGGAGCACCTTTGTCAGATACCCGACTGTTGGTCATCATCCAAAGAGCCTTTCTCTGATGGGGGAGATTCCCACATTATGAATTCATTCTTGTCAATGTGTACCTTTTCCCCATTGTCATTCCTGTTGAATTCAGAACCCAAAAATTAGAACCCAAATTCCCAGCCTCCTCGTCAGCTAGGATGCAAACATGTGACCTAGGCTCTGACAATCATCTGATTATCTATACATAGGACTTCACATATCATGGAACTTCCATCTTTGCTGGTGCAGGTAGCGGCCTATGTGTTCAGCTTTCAGGAGTAGCAGGAGTTATAAAGACAAGTTCTCGATGCAAAAGTAGCAGTGAGGCTGGAGCCGTAGGAGCTGCAGTAAAGTCAAGTTCCTTCCATTTCCTGTTTGGTAAAGGCAACAACAGCAAAGGTAGCTACCTTAGCAGGTCAAGTCTGTGATACGGTTTGGAGTATTGTTTGTAAAAACTCAGCCTTGAATCTGGTTCTACAGGTCTCCCAGCAATTCTGGGCAGGGACTGATCTCCTTTGATAAATCAGATTTCTGCTTAAACCAGGCAGAGGGGCTTCTGTTGTTTGCAACTAAGAACTCTGACTGATATACCTGGCCGTAAGACGTAAGTTGTATGAGAACAGGGGCCAAGTCTCTCATTTACCATTATATCCCCAGCACATAATATAATGTCTGACACATAACAGGTAATTAATAAATCACAGGATACAATCCTATCATGATTCTGCTCACAATCTATGAAGGAAGGAAAAAAATAAGAAAGAGCACACACAGTCCCATCACCAGAGATAACGACTATTAAACCCTCCACAATTCTGCTTCTAATTTTTTCTCTATAAATATAAGTATAGGTAGACACAGAAGATTTTTAAAGCAAAATTTGATGATAAAATACACCTTGTTTTTAATTGGCCCTTTATTTTTCTTTTTTCTTCCTTTTTCACTTTTTAAAAGCTCAATACATCATAGGCATCATTCTATGTCAACAGGTTTACCTACGTCATCATTCCTACTGGATAATGGCTGCAGATATTCTGTTGTTTGTATAAACCATGAGAAACCAATTTCCCATTTTTGAACTTTCAGGTAGTTGTAATGTACATGTATTACATATGTGCTATATTTTCTGCATGTGCTAAATTACTATATACACAATTATATATATCACACAATTATGTAATAATAACCCTTTTAGAGGAATATCTTTGACCATATATCTCTGCTTCCTTGATTGAAATTTTCTCTTACTCTGTATTTCTCTGCAGGAATTGCCCCCATTCCTAAACCTTATACTCTAATCCCTGGAATCAAATCAGCAAAAATTAGAAGTAAATCAAATGACTCACACTAAATATTAAAGGATTGGGGGACTTATTTATTTGCTTGCTTATGTGTTTGCTCGTTTACTTATTCATTTATTTGGCAAGATTTGTCAAAAATGAAATTCATTACTTTTTAAACCAAGATTGTGTATTATGTTTTCAGAGACAAACAAAAGTTTTCTTAGGTGAGTTTTTTAAAAAAGCTACTTTCCATTTGGATGTAGTGACATATTCTAGGTAATTAAGTATAACGAACCATGCACCGTGGGAAAAAAAACAATCTTGAATCAAAAAGAGAAAAAGGTCTGGCAAAGAAGAAATGTCTGCAGATTGCTGAAAATGGGGTTTGATAAGTGAGACCTGCCATTCCCCTCTTCTGTGAATAGCAGAAAATCCCATCCGGGACTGAAGATCTCCCTCCAGGCGAGGTGGGAAGGGCTGGTGCCCTAGTGATTAGCATACGTGTTATTTCCACTTTGGGGCACCTGTGGTTAATGGCCTTTTTTGTCTCAGGAATAGCTTTTCTGGCTCCTCCCCAGAAATAGATCATCCTCTCAAAGATACCTCAGTATAAATAATAGAATAATTGTTAAAATGAACAAATGTACTCTCCCCTGCATTTGAGTGGTTGCTATGGTAACGAGAGAACCACCAGAGCAAATTTCCAACGAGCCTGCCATTCGGGTCCATGAAGGACCCGACTCTGCATCTTTTAACCAGGGGCTGCCTTGGCAGCTGAGCTTGTGAGGACCTGTTTTTGTGAAGTTAAAGGACACTTGAACCTCTCAGAGGAGAACTGCCCACCTTCTAAATCACAGATCTCTCAGCCTCTCTCTCTGTGATCCCACTTCAGCTACACACTCATTGGTGTCCTAATGGAGTCAGCAGAGACTGATTCAGACCAGTCCCAAGTGTTCCTAGAAATACTGATGCTAATGAACTAAGGTAATTTACTTGAAACACGCACTTAAAAATCTCTCATCTTTCTGTTTCCAGGTTAGTGTGCTCTTTTCCCTTTAAGCGGCATAGGAGGCTCTCTATGCCATTGTCATAATCTGCTATATATTTAGGGGCTGGCTGCGTATTGTATCTTTATGTTTTTGTATCTTTCTCTTTCTTTTTCCCTTCTTCCAAATCTTCTTCCCAAGGACTTGCTTCCATGTCAGCAGTTAATGTCCAGAATATATTCAGGAGATCATTGTTACTAGGATGCATAACTGGGATACAGCCTAAAAAAGCCAACAGAAGCAAGAGCTTCGGTGGGGAGAGGGGGAAAGACGAATGCCAAACACACAGGATGTTTCGGTCATGTGTGATAACCACAGAAGAGGATCCGTGCATTCCAGGACCCCAGAGTCTCCCAACCAAATTGCCCTTTGCGCTCTGGCCAAATCAGAACCCTTCTTCCCCAACTCCACCTCATCCCTCAGGCTTTTAATGGCAAAATTCCTCACATCTGGAAGACCCTTGGCTGGTTCTGGAAAAGCACTGGGTCCTCGCTCTGTCTATTTGCCAGTACTGAGGGGAGGGAGGGGGCTCACTCCTCAAGCCTTAGAGGATCTTAGACCCTTTCAAATCTGATGACAGCTAAAGACTTTGTCCCCAGAAAAGTACTCAAGCACACACACACACAAGCACAATTTGGCTAAAGTTTTGGTACCATTTCAGAGGATTCATGGATCCCCACTGAAGCCCAGGGTAAGAATCACAGAGCAAAATGTACTTATCAGGAGGAAGGGGTACCATCCCAGATCCTGGCATCTGGTTTCCTGTCCTAACAACATTTCCTCCAAGAGTGCTGATCAAACTCTTCTTTGATGCCTAATCTCTGGCTAGAGACCTTGAACTAAAACTAAAGAAAAAGATACAGTCCTAGTTCTGGAGGATTCTGCAGATTAATGAGAGGGATAGGGAGGCAAATATCTGAATGAACAAATAGAAAATAACAGAGAAGAATAAAGGGGGAAGAAGCTAAGTCACACATGCACGCACACAGACACATACTCATATACACACACCACAGGAAGGGAGAGACCTGTGCCTGGAATCGGTCACAGAGGTCTTCCCAGAAGAAGCGATTCTTGGTTAAGAATCTAGGTTACAGGTCGCACCAGAACACAATGGGAAGGAAATTAGAAACTTTCAAAGAGATTGGACTCGCTGAGGTTAATAGCGTGATGGGTACACTTTCTTCCATATTAAAGCTCTGGTTTGTTTTCCCCACATCCGGAAATGGCAAGGAGAAAGGATGAAGAGTTTACAGGAAACGAGGAGCTTTTCTATTCGCCTTAAAGTGCTGTGGCTCTGCATATTCTCTCACCATTTTTAAAACAGTTGTGGAAAACCAACACTGCCAAGAAGCTATTTCCTTGTCACCCGGGGCAGAGTTACTGAAGGCAGAGAAAGGCTCTGTTATGGGAAGAGCTCGTGGAAGTATTTCTTAGGCAGAGGGAAAAATAACAAAAGGGTTTTTTCCAACTTAAAATATTTATATGAACAGGAATACTGCGCTCTATCAATCTTACACAAGGCTGCAAATCCGGGCACCCTTCCTCGGGGCCAGTCCTCCTCCGACGAGCGGCTGAGCGAGGGAAGGTCAAGTTTATGTAAAAATGGGTAACCGTCACTTGATTATCCATATGTAACAGTCCTGAGAATGAGGGTCTTGCATATGAAGGATGTGTCATTGGCTTTCCCAAACATCAGGAGAGGATGTATACTTTAGATAGCATGTTCTGGTTTCTATCATTTTTTTAAAAGATTTTAATACAACCGTCTGGGCTGACCAAATGATTTAGACGAATCTAATCATGGCTGTAAAAAGAAATCATTGCCTCTTGGAGTTTCACTCTAAGGTTTGCATATCTGAAGTGCAGCAAATGACATTTAAGAAAGATAAAGTTTTCAGAGACATAGAGGCAAGAACACACCCAATTTAAAGTTCTCCGAGGCAACAACTTGCTCCCAAATTGTGTAGATTAGAGTGCTCTTCATCATTATAGGAATAACCCAAAATATCACATGCAAGCCAAATGGGAAAGCGAACAACATTATTAGAACTGGAACATTTCTATTTTTTAATCTGATTTTTCAATTGGTGACATTATTGCTGAGCAAGGACATTACAAATTGGAAGTTATTCCTAAGGACGGCACGAATGTGCCTATTTGGTTTTGCATTTAATTTAAACTATTTGGAATCACTTGCTGATCCTTTGGAAAAAGGAAGTAGAAAATGGTCAGAAAACCCTTCTACTGGTCACCAAGGGAGGTGTGAGCCAGTGTCTATCTCCACAGCTTGTAGGCTCACTGATGACATCCAAACCCCCAGATCAAGCAGCGCTCTCTGATCCTCTTTCTACCCAAACCCTCCACAGCAGCTGACACTGCTACTGCTTTCTTGAAGCTACTTCTCGGAGTCTGTAACACAACGCCCTATACCGTCTCCTACTCTTATATCCAGTCTTTCTCCATCTCCTTGGCTCTTCTTCCTGTATCCCTCCCGCCCGTCTCAAGTGTGAGTCTTCACCCACATTTCCATTCTTGACTGATTTCTCTTCTCATTCTGTACACTTTCCCAGGTTGATCTTAACCATTCCGTGATTTCAACTATGTCTCATGGGCCAACATTTCCAAAACTCAACTCCAGCCCCACTTTCCCTCCTGAGTATCCAGCCCAAATTTCCATTTTCCACCAGAAACATTTTCACTTGGATGTCCCACAGGTCCCTGAGACATCAGCACAGCTGGAATAATGACTCACTTTCTTCACCCTCAAACTTGCTAGTCCCCCTACATTTCCTTCCTTGTTTAATATCACTACCATCCACTCACTCGTTTGACAAATGTTTATCGAGCACTTCCTATGTGCCAGTCACTGTTCCAAGTGCTTGGGACACATCAGTGTACAAAACCAAGACCCCTGCTTTCATGGAGCTGACGTTCTAGTGGAGTATCCCACCCAACACACGCCAGAAGCTTTGCAATCTGTCCCTGACTTTCCCTCTCCACTGCCATGGTCCTAAAAGGGTTATTTTCATCTCTACTTCCTATCTTACAACAGACACATAACTGCCTCCTTCTCTTCCTACCTCTGTTTCTCCTCTACATTATTATCAATAAGATTTTTCTAAATTACCAAGTCACTTAGGGCTTCTATGGTTTTTCATGGCCAACAGGATAAATTCGAAGTGAAGCCATGTGCAGCCTTCTTTTTTCTTCCCATTGCTTGTACCCTTACTCACTCAGAATCCTGTGTGCTCCTCTCCAGACGCTTCGAGTCCTTCCCCACCTCTGTGCCTCCTACAGAGCAGGAAAATGTCCCCATCACCATCTTCTTTCCTAGTTCAGAAATGATCACTGCAATAGTTACTGTGTATTACGTGCTCATCTAACTGCCAGAGGCTGTGCATAAACTTTACATATACTTAAATCGCTGCGACAGTCCTGTGAGGTAGGTGCTGTGATTATCAACTTTGTTTTACAGCAGAGGAAAGTGATGCTCAAAGATATTAAATAACTTGTCTGTTACACAGCCATAAACTCTTCCAAAGCCCTGGCTTTCTGCATAAGGATGGACTCCCCCAGCCCTGATACCTTGCACATGTTAGAGTCTCACTGAATTCTGATTAAATGATTGAATTTTGGCTCTCTTATATCTGCATCTTTTGTTGGAAGCTGCCAATAACATCTTAGGAAGTGGATAAGGTATAAATTCCAATCGAAATGAGTTTAATTAACAGGGATATCTTGGCACACTCTCTTCAAATCTCAGAGTTACAGTCCTTCCAAGGTTGGTGAGACATTTTCTCCTCTGCTTCCCATCTTAACTTCAGAGCATGCCTTGGAGGCTGTCAGAAGTCAGAGGGGATGGAGATAAAGGGATAGAAGTCATCCTGGAGGGGGAAGACGATGGTCCCATCTAATGCCCCAAGAAAAAACAGACCCCTGCCTCACAGCCCACACTAATTTCCTCCCCATGTCTTGGCTTCTTTCCTCAAACTAATCTGGCTAGAGTGACGATAATTATGGGCAAAAGTAACAAGGGAAAATGTATGAGTTCTCCCTGTCCTAATTCTGGAAGCCCAGGCCCGGCTGATAACTTGGAGACACCCTCTGGGAAAGCAGCCAGGTTGGGAAAAATTATGGGCAGTTCCAGGTCAGAGATTTCCCGTGCTAATCTCAAATCCAAGTATTTTGCCCTGGTTTTACTCCCTGTAACCTAGTGTTTTATTCAAACATTATGGAGTTTCCCATGGCCCCACAAGCAAGTCAGAGGGCAGAAAGAAACCTCCATGGTTTCCCTATCTGAGAACTGGTGGCCCTCATTTCCACTACACCTGTTGACACAGCCCTGCAAACGTTATCCCGTGAGACAGGCCAGCTGCTTCTGCCCGTGACAGACAGGCCCTAAAGCAGGTGTCCCCAAACCTCTTCTCAAGGTGGGCCTGTTCAGAGGTCAAAAAGGTAACCTCCATGAAAGAAGCTACCAACCCACTCTATGTCAATTTACCCACTTACCAGACCTCTCTTAGGCCCGGGGACAGGAATTCAAACTGGCTTTAATAAGAGGCGCAAGCAGAAAAAGAGGGAAAAAGCCGGGTGATTGTGACAACAGGAGATGTCGCCGGCAACTGATAACTGATTTTGATGAAATATGCAGGCGTGTGTGAATAAAATAAATATCAAGGTGATTAGTACTTAGATTCTCAAGATTTGGGGCCAGAGTGGTGGGTGGCAAGAGTGTTAACAGAATGGTAAAACCTTCAGCTATGCTTTTCTGATCATTCTTCAGTTTCTAAAGAGTTATACACAAGTGTATGGTTTCAGGGACTCCTCAGTTTTATTAAATAATGAGCTGTTTCAGACCCTTCGGTTACCCTGACAAGCTTGGGAGCCTGGAATCCTGCTAGGGTTGCCTTAGGCTCTGCAAGAATCAGATCCAACATTACATTTTTTTTGCTTCAATCTTTTATGGATATGATGATGCTGATTTTTAATATAGATCTTTTTACGATGAGTCTGAGGGTGGCAGAATGACTTTTATGAGGACAAACCTGGTTGCTATGTATGTAATTCATTGGGGCTTTTAATATGTAGAAATATGATTGCTTGTCTAGCGTGGGGACTTTTTTTTATTGCACATTTAAGTTTGTTTATGAAATCCTCTTGGCACCAGATAACATTGCTGGATGATAAGAGCAGGGAGTGTTTATGTGACCTTGTGGAGATAATGCTTGCGGCTTGAGGGTCTCTTTTCCTAAGCCCTCGCTTAGTAGAGGACATGCAATGACTCCACACAAAGAGAGTGTCATCTGCTGATGTACAGAAGCGGCTTACGAGCTTCATAAGCACAGTGAACGGGTGGGTGGGTCCATTTCTTCCTCATTCTGGGAACCCTGAGACCCCAAGCTCACCATATCACAGGGCAGGCCAGCTTTCTCCTGAACCATGGAAGACCTCCATGGAGGTGGGGGTGCAAAAGGGTAGGTGTACTGTCCAAATGTGCAAACCCAAGGGAATCAGTCAGACAAACTGTCACAATAGAAGCTGCAGGCAGAGTTTCCAGAGCCCCACCAGGCAACTCACTGTGGGACTTGCCAGCCTCGAAGAAGGCACATTCCTAATCTCTGCCCCCTCCCTGTAATAAAATGTCAGGTACCACTACTCAGGTGCTCTGACTGTTTCTTGGACATCATTCAACACTCTGCATACCTTCCTTCATCAGTTCCTACTGTAATCCAGATGGAGGGGGAAATAGAGGTTTCTGGAGGCTAAGTCGCTGGCCGAAGGTCACGTGGTGCCTGGGCTTCTAACCCTAAACATGTCCTGAATCTGGTCTCATGACACCAGATGACAACCTGGGTACCTGTCTTCTCCAAACTCAGTGTGTCATCATCTTTCCTCCCAATTTGCAACTTCCTCCTCATTATCTCAATTCAGGCCCTTCCCTCAAAATTTTGATCTGTATAATTGTCTCCTTATCAATGTCCCTGCCACCAGTCTCTCTTCCCTCATCTGTCTTCTATACAGTTTGCTTGCTCTTTCTTTTTAAACATACATATATATACATATATTTTGTTGAATTATAGTAAGTTTACGTTGAGTTAGTTTCTGGTGTACATCATAGTGATTCAGTTTTATATATATATATATGTATATTCTTTTTCATATTCTTTTTCATTACAGCTAATTATAAGATATTAAATATAGTTCCCTGTGCTATACAGTAGCACCTTGTTGTTTATCTATTTTATATATAGAAGTTAGTATCTGCTAATCCCAAACTCCTAATTTATCCCTCCCCACCCTTTCCCCTTTGGTAGTCGTGAATTTGTTCTCTGTGTCTGTGAGTCTGTTTCTATTTTGTAAATAAGTTCATTTGTGTCATTTTATAGATTCCACATATAAGTGATAAAATGACTTGTCTTTCTCTGTCTGACTTACTTCACTTAGGATAATAATCTCTAGGTTCATCCACGTTGCTGCAAATGGCATTATTTCATTCGTTTTTAATAGCTGACTTGTATTCCATTGCATATATAAACCACATCTTCTTTATCCAGTCATCTGTCAATGGACATTCCGGTTGCTTCCAGGTCTTGGCTGTTGTAAATAATGCCGTTTGCTTGATCTTAATGTGTCGTGTCACTACCTCATGTTCCCAGCCCACAGTCTTCATGGGCAGTCAGTGTATGTGATCGAAAAGGCACGAGGTTTAATGCCACACAGTCCTGGGTGCCACTCTCAACTCTGCCTTTTATTCTCAGGTGATCGCTGAGCCTCAGTTTTCTCTGCTAACCTCCAAGAGCTAGTGTGAAGATAAAATATACTAATATATGTAAGGTGTCTAATACCAGCCTTGACCTAAAATTGTCAGTGCTTCATAAATATTAGTTTGCCTCCTTTCAAAAAGCCCTCGCTGCCCCATGGATAAATTCAACCCTGGAAACTACAATACATCTCCAGTCTCCCTTCCTTTCTGATTACCGCTCAGCTGCACAAAGCCGCTCTTCTGGGCAAACCCTCCTTGGACCTTTCCCCTTCCTCCCTAACCACTATCGTGTACTGTGGTCCATGCCATCCCTTTTCTCCATCAACCAAAAACTTACCCATCCTCAGGGTGAAAGGGGGTCTGCCTCCTCCGATTGTGCCCCTGGACTGCTCTCACCAGGGGAGCTTCTTTTCTCTCCTAGATGCAACAGAACAGGTCTGAGTCCCCCATTCAGGCACTAATCTCTGCTATATTTTGATTTTGTGATTCTCCCTGCATCTCTGTGTTCTCTCTCTAACTGTATCATAAGCATCTCGGAGGCAGGACCCAGGCTTCTGCCTCTGCTTCCCCACACTGCCTTCCCTGTCTTCTCCACCAAATTAGTGCCTAATGACTGTGATTGAAAGGCCGAGTCACGTGTGAGACAGGGTGTGAGTATGTCTGGGCGTGTCTCACTCCCCACCCCTGCCCACAGTCGTGCGTGGTCTGCCTGTGACTCCCTAGTTCCCACAATCCCCACCAGGGCAGGACAACGCCGGCTGCTTGCTTGGCCCATCACAAAGACAGATAGATGTTTAAATAAATGATGTGGCTGATGATGACAGGCTTCAAGAGAACTTTAAAAAGGATGAGCTATTACTACCCTGGTTCTCATCTTCCCAAGTAACATCTTTACAGTCCCTGCCAGGCCCCTGGTAATGAATTTCTTCGATGTCCAAAGCAGTGCTGGGAGAATTAATCACCTCCAGGCTCAGGTGGAATGCGGCTGGAGGCTCAGAAGCAGTATCTTGTTTCATGCTGCCATGTCTCTCCTGCCAGATTGTAGGTCACCTGAGGAGCAAGGCTGCAGCTTGTGTGTCTTCTGTCTTTGACCCAGGCTGTCACAGTGCTTTGCATATAGTTGGTATCTTGTGGCTGTCATCCTAGTCAAATATGGCTTTTCCTAGAATTGTACTGGAATCCCTCCATTTCTTGAATTGCACTGGAATCCTCCTCCCACCCCCCACTCCCTACTTCTTGGAATTGCACTGCCAGCTCCCTTGGGAATGGGTGGGGCAGGTGACCGGTGCCCAGTGAGTGGCAGGTACAGTGATGAGGGCCACTTCTAGGCTGAGGCACCTATTTGCTGGTTTCAAACCATCCACAGCTCTCTTTTTCCGCTGGTCATGAGTAACAACAGTATTTCAGATGATAGCTGCCCCATCCCCAGGGTCACTGAGTTGCTTCGATGAGCAGAGCCCCCTTGCCAGCCCTCCATGGGTACATAACATGAACAAGAAATGAACCTTTTCTGTCTTAAGTCACTGAGATTTAGAGATTGTTATTGCAGTAAATCTGGCCGATCTCTACCGATATACTCAAAAAGCATTTATTGAAGGGAAGAAGAAAGGAACTGGGGGTAAAATGCAGTAGATTTGTACGTTTTACAAAGTCTTTTATGAAAGTTAAAAAAGCAATTCATATTAAGGAGAATATTTGCTGAGACACTTGCTCCTTTCCAGAGTTGGCATTTAAATACCAAATAGGAAGTCCAGTAATTGGACAAGGCAGCAAAGGAACTCATAAAAAAATAACCATTAAATAAGAATTAATAAGAATTACTGTCATGTATTGAATGCTTGCTATATTCCGGGCACTGTACTGAAGCTGTGCATAATTGTCCCATTTTGTTCTCACTTTGACTTAATGAGACAGTTATCTGTGCAACATGTTCCCCTTCTGCAGATGATAAAGCTAAAATAGGGAGACACAAGAGAACTTGTTCAAGGACACACAGGTAGTGAGTGACAAGACCCTGCATCGAACACTCTGGAGAGGTGATTTCCATTCCGTCAGAAACTGCCCGGAATTCCCCACGGGCTCTATCCGGAGGACACAGAGTTGAGCCATGAGATTGGTGCACAGTCGAGAGCTCATCTGAATGATCTACTTCTAAACATAACGTCAGTGTATTTATCTGGATGGGCACTCTGCAGCGAACCCGACATCATCTCATTTCAGCAGCTCTGATTTCTATATTCGTAGGCTTCCCATATGGAATGATTCTCAGCTAAGACCTTAAGGACAAGTAAGTGTTAATCAGGGAAAAGGGCCGGGAGCCAGCAAGGGATGGAGGGGGCGGTTCCAGGAAAGTAACAGAGGGAATACAAGTGTTTACAGGCTGATTTCTTCTGAGGGCACCTGAGTGAAAGATGAGAGCAACCATCCAATGTAGAGTCTCTGCCTCTGTTTTCTCAGCTGTGAAATGAACTGGCAGATAATAGTAATGAACATCTGCTGAGTGTATACTGTATGCCGAGCGTTATTCTAAGTGCTTCATATATATTAAGTTATCTATGTCTGCAACAACCCTATGAAGCAGGCACTATTATTTATCTCCACTTCACAGGTGAGGAAACTGGGGCAAAGTAATTTTCCCAAGATTGCACAGCTAGTAAGTGATGATGAAGCTGGGAATTGAACCCAGAGCCCACACTAACCACTGTGCTCTGAGTTGTAAAATGTAAGTTCCCTGAAGGCAGGAGGTTTTATCTATCTGGTTTGCAGCTGAATCCCTGATATCTAGAACACTGTAGCATGCCTTCCATAAGCAGTACTTTTGGTTTTTTTTAATTGATGTATAGTCAGTTTTTACAACATTGTGCCAATTTCTGGTGCACAGCATAATGCTTCAGTCATACATATACATACACATATTCCTTTTCATATTCTTTTTTATTGTAGATTACTACAAGATATTGAATATAGTTCCCTGTGCTATACAGTATAAACTTGTTGTTTATCTATTTTATATATAGTAGTTAGTATCTGCAAATCTCAAACTCCCAGTTAATCCCATCCCACCCCCTTCCCCCACCTCCGCAGGTATCCATAAATTTGCTTTCTATGTTTGTGAGTCTGTTTCTGTTTTATAAATAAGTTCACTTGTGTCATAGTTGAATGAATGAATAATACCAGTAAGTATTCAAGTAAAATATTGTAGTTTTGCTTCCTTAAGAATTCTACAATTCATTTTTTCTTCAAAGTTATTTATGTAACGATGTAAACCTACTCTAAACCCTGCCAGAACAATCCATCGGGATTTATCAATCACATACACATCGGGCATTCCACCTCTTCTTTAAAATGTAATTCCACTCCGTTCCATTCCATGAAATCCAGCAAATATTCATTGACCCCCTGCTATGAGCCAGGGTTGCAAAGAATAGGCTCAGACATCAAGATGGGAGCTCACAGTCCAGCAAAGGAGCAGATATGTGAGCAAAGAGTAACAATACTGTCTGACAGTGTTATAATAAAGAAATTCCTGAAGACTTTTGTAAGGTAGGTACGCAAGCTCAAATTCTCCTGCAGTAAGAGTGTCTCCTGGAGGGAGCTCCGGCAGAATGAGATGGAGAAGACCAAAGACACAACTTGTGGAATGGCGTTGCAGCATTGGACAGCATAAGCAAAGACACGTGGTGTTGAGATGCATGAGCCCCAAGCTGTCAAATATAATTCAAGCCTAAGTGTGCAACCGACAAGGGACCAGGAAAGTATGGTGAGGTGGGTTTGGAAGAGATTTGCATGCTAAGAAATATGTGCTTTTTCCTGGGATGATGTCCTGGGAGCCATCAGATTTTAAGCAGTATGGTGACAATGATCAGAGGAGATAGAGGTGGAAGTAAAAATATTCAAAATGACTATTTCTATTCAACTACCCTTTTTAAGATCTCCTTGGGAGATCAAAAGAGACAGATAAACGCTGTCAGAAGATCTGAATGGGATAGGCCCAGCCCAATTACAGAACTTCTGGCCATTTCTGATAATTTCTTAATCTGCCAGGAGATCTGAACAGCTTTTGTCTTTGTCATTCACAGTGTTTTCGAATCCCCACTTTGGTGTCTGATTTGGTGGCTCTGTTTAATCTTTTGAAAGATTTATGGCCCCAGCACTTCTGCATGTGATGAGCTCATCTGATGTCAGATACCATATGGGAGGCTGGTGGAGAGATAGTTGGTTACAGTTGGGGACGTGTGACATGTCTGATCAAAATGTACTGTGGGAGGGAAACATTTCTCGGGGGAAAGAACTTGGCATTTCAGCTTCATGCAAGGGCCCATTGGGGAGAATAGAGGATGAGATGCCAATTTTGCTAATGGGAATCTACAACCCCGAGCCTCCTCTCTGCAGAGAGCTCGCCGGCATGTTGGCAAGGATTGTCTGCATTTAGTTACATCTCGGAGGCTTTGGTGGAAATACAATCTCTAAATATTGAAGGCAAAGCTGGAGACACAAAAATCACTATGCTTTTATTCGCCCCAAACCACACACACTCAAACAGATGAAATATGTATGAAGGGAGAACCATCTGTAGCATGCAGAGAATGAGCCCCACAGAAGCATCTGGGGTCTCATCCTGAGGCTCAGATACTGGGGTGACTCATGACAGAGATGGAGGGAGAGGGGCAATGGCACCTTTGATTTGGGCTTGTTCGGGTTCACATGCAACTAAGAGCAGTCTAGAAAATGCACTTTGAGAATACACCTGCCCATGTTTTATTCTTGAATCACGGAATTCCTCCAGAGTGTCTCTTTTGGACGTGTGATTTATTGCAGGGCATGGGGGGACAGGCAAAGTGGCGATAAAGGCTGTTCACAGCAGGTGGCTGTAGAGTGTCTAGAGAAGGGGGCTCTTTATCTAGTTTGCATGAGTCACCATAGAGCCTGGCAGCGGGGTGGGGCTTTTCACACTACGGGGGACCCCTATGGTGGGAAGCTTCTTATTGCTGTTCCCACCAGTCAGGGACCCGGAGATGAAGGCAGAATCTGGCTGTGCCTGGTGCCTGTGCATGGGGTTGGGGGTGGCACAGAGGCAGACAGGTAAGACTTTTCTACTCACCCACATCCTTGACAAATCAGTGGGGAATCACCTTCCTTCAGAACTGCCTCCCGGCACCCAGTCCTCATGGTTTCTAACACACAAAGCCCATTTTCTGTGTTGCTCCATGGAGCTCACAAAACTCTCCTGATCTCCAACGCTCCCAGCCAGCCTTCCACGCTCTTCTCAGTATCCTCTGCTGGCTCCAGGGAGACAGGAACGCCAACCCCTCCCCTGGTCATTGCTGGACACAACCACCCTATGGTCACAGAAGGTACCTCTTGGGCTCACCTCCCTATCTCAGATTGACCTCAGAGCTTCTCCAGTTTTCTACCCATCAACCCCCAAACTGCAATGTGCCACTCAGAGAGCAGCTGCACCATGTCAGGGGCGGTGAGCAGTGGGGACACCAGATGTGAAGAAGAGTGACAGAGGGAAAGAGAAAGAGGAGACAGCTTTTACAGCTCTGCCTGAGGACTGAGCTTTGGAAAACCTGCCGAGATTTATGTCCCTGCCTGGCCAAGCCCTCAAACCTCTGGCACCAGACACACCCCTGCAAAGTCATAGGTAAAGATGGGTAAAGAGAAAGGTGTTGGTTAGAAATGGAGGAAATGGAGGCTAGGATCCCAAGACCTGGGTTACTACTCTGATTCTGCCACCTGCCAACAAATCTACGATGCCATTGCCACAGAACCACTCTAGACGTCCAAGTTCAGTGTAAAAGGCCCCACATGACTCAGCTCCCCAAACTCATCTCCTTTGTGCTTCACTCCCTTCTTGTCCGGCCTCCCTTCCATCCTCCACACTACCTACCCCCCCCCACACACACACACATACACTCTCAGCTCCAACGGTATCAGACAACTTGGAATTTTTCAGACATCTCATGCTGCTTCTGGCCCCAGTGCCTTTGCACATACTGTTTCCTGTGCTCTCCATGTCCCTCTACCCATCCACTCTACAAACTGTTTTTGAGCATCAGCTACATACCAGGCACAGAAAATTAGAAGACACAGTTCCTACCCATGTGGGCTTATAAAAGAGCCCTTTCTCTTTCTCTCTCTCTCCCCTCATCCACTTGGTGAACTCGTATCCATTCTTCAGAATTTGGTTTTAACATCACTTCCTCTGAGACACTACCTGTTTCTGCCTGGGCAAGAGACCCTTCTCACATGTGGGCTCCCCCTGTAATGTTGCCTTCCTCGGAGAATGAAGTCCCCTAGGAGTCTGGGTGCCAAGACCCTTCAGCATAGAATGCAGTGCAAAATCCCTGTTAGTTTGAGTCTCAGAGGATAGAAAATTTGGCTCAAATCTTATTTGGGGCCAGAGTTTCTGTCCTTCCAAGCATTACGTACACGTGGATGCATATTAGGACACACTCAACACGCTTTAAGTACTTCGTACTGGGATCTATTGGCTTTATTTATTTATTTAGATAAAGGTTAGATGGTGACATGAATTTTCTTCATAAAGAAACATAGATCACTTGAAATGTAATGAAGCTGAACAGGGTGTAACTTAACATTCCTCCTTTCCTATGAAGTCTTCCTAGAAAAAGTACCACCATAGAGTTTAACCCTCTTTGTCGCAATCATTTTGGACTGCCGTAACAAAGTGCCCTAGGCTGGATGGCTTAAACAACATTTACTTCTTGAAATTCTGGAGGCTGAGAAGTCCAAGGTCAGGATGTATGGAGATTCAGTTTCTAGGAAGAGCCAGCCTCCTTGTAGATGGAAGCTTTGTAGACGGCCACCATCTTTGCTGTGACTTCACATGGCAGAGTGACAGTAAGCTCTCTGGTGTCTGCTCCTGTAGGGACACTAATCCTATGAGATCAGGGACCTTTGTATCCTCATTTAACCTTAATTACCTCCTTACTCCAAATACAGCCACTCTGGAGGTTAGAGCTTCAACATAGGAATTTGAGGGGACACAATTCAGTCCATAGCACCTTTCTTACTTTGTATTCCTTATAGTAACTTGATCTCATCCTTCTCAATTCCCAAACAGAAAGGTCCTGTGTGCCTGGTGACTTGTATGTGACTCTGACACACACCTACCTTCCATTGTATTTTTAATAAGCTCTTTGAAAAATAACTCTCCAAGCCTTGGAGAATATAAAATGTACTAAAAAAGAAAATTGAAAGTCACTGGCAAATCCCATAACCCAAAAATAACATTTTGATGTGCATCTTTGCAGATGAGCTATATGATTATCTACTCGTCTGTATTTTAATAAAAACAGTATCATCCGGTAGAGGCAAGCTTATAGCAGCAGAGGGCTCACATACTGATGACAGCTCAGTCTTGGTCCTCTGCAGATGGATGGGGACCTAAGTGACACACCCAAGGATCTCATAGACCAAAAACTGTTCTTAAAATTAGAATCTCAAAGAATTTTAGAGACTCACTTTTTATGGTGCCTGTCGCCTGAGGGATGACGTGGTTGGGTGATATCACGCGCACACACACACACACACACACACAAACATACACACGCTTCCCATTCTTCGCTTTGGGATAAAGACCAAGTCTTTATCATGGCCTGGAAGGCCCTGAGTGTGCACGCTCTGGCTCTGTCTACCTTCCAGCCTCATCACACCACTCTGCACCCGTCTTTCAGTCTTTCGCGTACACTGTGTTCCCTCCCACATCACAGTCTTGCATATGCTAGACCCTCTGCCTGAAATGCTCACTCCCTATGCCTTCGCTTGGTTAACTCCTACTTGTCTACAGATCACAACTCCTTCCTTAGAATCTTTCCCTGGATCCCAGACCAGCTCAAATTTCCCTTTTACTCATTTATATAACACCTGGTACCTCCTTTCTTAGCATTTATCTAGGTTTCCGCTTAACACATATGCCTGTCTTCCCAGATGGGGAATTCCATCTTCCTCACTGTGTCCCTCCTGCCTGTCTCATGGTAGGCACTCAGTATTTGATTTTAAAAAATGATTGAAGAATGCATGCTTGATTTTTTTTTAAACTGCATTTTCTAATAAGATAAGCAAAATGGAAGCCCTAAGTTTATTTTCCCTCTGAGATCACACAGCCGATTAGATATAAAAGGGGGTGAGAGCAGGGCCTGGGGCACCCCCAGCTGTTGATCTGTCACAGGATGAGACTTCCTCCCGGAAATCAATGACTGTGGGTGAGCTGTGTGGCAGGTTTCCCAAATCTAACTTTCAAAGCAAGGTCAGGAAATGGGGGGTTATTTTCCTGGGGAAACGTGGAAGCTGCCAAACCATGAACAGGATAAAAAGTTATGACTTATATTTGAGGGAAATTGCTTTTTACTCTAGAAAATTACTGCATGCTTTCCAGCTCTAACACAATTCCTTCTTGAATGATGAAATCATCTTCTTTTCCATAGATCTTTTTTTCCTTTGGATTCTGTCTATAATACGTATCAAATAACAGAGATTTTATTCTTTGAAAAGAGAGGGAAAAGAAGAGAAAGAAAAAGAAGAAGTGACCAGGCAGATTATTTTCCAGGGTCCACTATCTGTTTCTTTTAAAAATGCAATAGTTTTCTTTTTCATATAGCATTTACCGTTCACCAATATCGATTCTAGCTGTATTGAACAGAAAAATCTGTAGGGGAGAGAAAAAGCAAGTAGTCAGTGATACACATTTTCTAGAAAACATAACTGCTGGCAAGGTCAGTATCTGGCTTGTTGAGAGCCTGGGTGAAAAGAGGTACAAGCCTTAACAACAGCTCTGCTGGGGGTTGGGGGGGCGTCAATGACAGGTGTAGTGGGCGTAAACCTTGGTTCACACGCTTAACTACACAAGACACATAACATTTTAAATGATCTCTCATAATTTTAAATGATAAACCTGATTTCTTTGTGAGATAAGCACCCTCCACCACGTGTGTTTTCCAGGGTGTCAGGGCATCTGGGGGGTCCGTAGAGAAGGCATCTCAGTTCACACAGATAGGCATGAAGTTGGCCCTGTTGACATGGTCACCCAGGGCCTGGGTGGCCCATGGTCTTTCTAACTGGATACCCATCACTGAGGCCTTTCTCTCTTGGATCTTACTGCCACCCCTTCCACTATGGCAGGAAGCCAGTTGATCCGGAGCAGATGGAGAGAAAGTCCAGTGTTTTGGGTTGAATGGTGTTCCTCCTAAAAATATATGTGGAAATCCTAACCCCAAGTACCTCGGAATGTTACCTTATTTAGAAATAGGGTCTTTACAGAGGGAATGAAGTTAAAATTGGATCATTAAGGTGGGCTCTAGTCCCATTTGATGGGTGTTCTTACCAGAAGAGGGTATTTGGATGCAGAGATGGACAGGCACAGTGTGAGGACCACGTGAAGACACGCAGGTAGGAGACAGTCATGAGACTGGGATGTCTGTAGGCTAAGGAATTCCAAGCACTGCCAGCCAACACCGGAAGCTGGGAGAGGGGAGGAAGGGTTCTTCCCTAGAGCCATCAGGGAGAGCATGGCCCTACTGACACCTTAATTTTGGACCCTTAGCCTCTGGAACTGTGAGACAGGAAATGTTTACTGTTTCAAACTGCTCGGGTTTTGGGACTTTGTTATGGCAGTCCTAGGAAGCCAATATGTCCAGATTCACCCTTTCTTCTGGCCAAAACACTGTCTCTACAGCCTAATCCACTCACCTTGGGAGTTTAGGTTTTTGGAAAACAAGGACAGAAAGATTTGCTTGCTATCTGCTCTCCTACTGAAACACACATGCCCCAAGCACAGGCAGAAAGAAAAAGGGAATGGAGAGAAAAAACAAACCTATTGATCAGTATCTCAAAATACTACCTGAGCCACCAGGTAAGAGTAAGCTCACAGGGCGTCAATGTCTTCAGTGGCCCTAATACACACATTGTAGTGTTTTAGCTGGATAAGCTTTGGGGTCATTTGGCTCAGAGTCGGCATAAATATGGCCCTTTTGTCTCCATAATCCAGCGCCCCGGAGGCGTTGCTAAATCATCACAGTACTCCCTTCCCTGAAGCCTGGGCTTGGTCGCCAGATCTTCAATGCCAAGTTCTAGGCATCTACCATCAAGCAATCAAGGTGGTGATTTAAGTGAATGAACTTAGTAATAACACAAACGCACAGCCAGTCCTTGGCCCACCTTCCGAGAGCCTGTCCCAGGTAGCGAGACTCTGCTGGAGAAAATCGAACATCATGGATTTGGGACATTATACATTTACAGTCTTTGGTTTCAGTCAAACCCTCAATATTTCACATGTCTCTTTAGTCATCTGGTTCTATTTAGTCAGCTTCTGACCCCACATCAATTAAGAATTCCAAGTCTACCTTTCTCAAACTTTTCTCCCCACATTCCTCTCCTCTGTGCAACACATAACTTCACTACCTACTTTACAAAAGAGCGGAGGCACCATCAGTTTCCTGCTCCTGTATCAATGAAGTTACCTGTATCCGCATTCATTGTCTCCTTCTTCCTTCCTGCCTCCATGAACTTGGAATTCCTCCCCTTGGACAAGCCTCACCTTTCCCCCCACATCCTCTGCCATTCACTCCTCCACCCCCATGACCTTGAGCTGCTAGAACATAGGAGCCTCAAGACCCTGGCTGCTGTTCACCAACCACATGGCACTTAGTAAGTGCTCAATAATTATTTACAAATGACCATATCAATCAACTTCTTCCCCTTGCAGTTGAATTCTTTATGTAAATTTTATCCTCTCAGTACAAAAATATGCTGAAATCCTTTTTGTTAAACAAACAAATAAACAAATGTTCTTTCAGCACATGAACACCCTTCCAGCCCCTATCTCCTTCTTTCCTTGAAAACCAAATTTCTCAAAGGAGCAGTCCACACGTTCACTCTTGCCATTGTCTCACCCCAAGGCCCCCCTCCCCTGTTTATTCCTCAACCCATAACCACTTGGACCTCCACTATCTTACCCCTCTGTGCTCTTTGAATGGGGTCTATCTCTCCAAGATCACCAGTGACCCACTGACAGCCAGTGAAAACCCCTCCATCCTCATTTGGCTTGCTCTCTTGCTGCCTTTGGCACTCATGAATAAGACCTCCCCACTGACACCTCTATTTCCTGTTTTTCCTCCTCCCTGGGCCACTCCTTCCCTGTCTCATCTAAGGGTCCTCTTTCTCATTTCTAGTCTCCTCCCTCCTCCCTCTGGACAGTCTCAGTGTGCCCATAGTAACCCCCCAGCCTGGACTTTTCCACAGCTGCAGCCCCATATGTCATACTGGACACCATCTTAGCAAAAGCCCCCAGTGCCTTCCTGAATGTACACGTGCCAAACTGAGCCCATCTTATCCGCCTCTCCAACCTGCCCTCAGTCTGTATCTTCTGTCCCTACAACAGGCAACACCATTTGTTCAATCACCTGCCCAAGACACGTGGAAGTTGCCCTCGATTTCTCCCTCCCTCTCAGCTTTGAGCACTAATTGGTCACCAAGACTGGTCAACTTTGCCTTCTAAAAAGTGCCCTTGAATCTGGGCATCTCCCCATGGTTAAACTCTTAGTTCAGGCATCATCATTTCTCTTGTAGAATCCCATCCTGCATTCTAACTTACTTCCTCCCAATCTACATCCTCCTAGGGCCAGTTATTTTTCAAAAATCTGAGCATGATCATCTCACTTCCCTGCTTAGATTATTTCAATACCTCCCTACCCCAGGTCTCATGCTACAGCGTTTAAGACCTTCTGTGACCTGGCTCCTGTCTGCCCCTCAAGCCTCCACTCCAGCCACCCTTGGTTTTCTGTGCCTCTGTACTTTCAGAATGTATTTTCTCTCCTTCCTTTACTGGCTGAATCCTACTTCTTTATCAGTATGGGGTTAATCAGGCCTCCTCTGGTTGTAAGCGATAGAAACTCTAATCAAATATGGCTTGAGATAAAACAGGAATTCATCAGGATAATATGTTGTCTCATAAACTCCAAGGGCAGGAATGTCCTTGGGCTTCAGAAGTACCATTGACCTTTGAACAACTCAAGGTTGGGGCACGAACCCTCCACACAGTTAAAAATCTGAGTGTAACTCACAAGAGGCCCCCTGAATTCATCCCATGGGTCATATAGGACCAAAGTATTTACTATTGACAAAATCTGCACGGTTCAAACTTGTGCTGTTCAAGGGACAACTGCACTTGGACAAGGGACCACATTATTTTTCAAGAGCTGCCACAGCAAAATGCCAAAGACTTGGTGGGTTAAACAGCAGAAATGTATTTTCTTACAGTTCTAGGGGCTGGAAGTCAGAGATCAGAGCACCAGCCTTGCTGGGTTCTGGTGCAAGCTCTCCTCCTGGCTTGCACATGGCAGGATAGACAATGAGCTCTGCTGTCTCTTCCTCTTTTTATAAGGACACTTATCCCATCATGAGGGCCCCAACCTCAAGACCTCACCTAAATCTAATTATCTTACAAAGATTCCATCTCCAAATACCATCACATTGGGGGTTAAGGCTTCAATACATGAATTTGGGGAGACACAATTTTGTCATAGCAACAACCCAGTGCTGGGGGATCCTCTGGATGTACTGGGTTCAGAAAAGCTTTTTTTTTTTTTTTTTTATCAGAGCAATCACCCTGTTACAGAGCAATCACCCTGTCACAGAGTAGGACAGAAAGAGCACACAGTCTAGGGTGTGGCATTTGTGACAAAGAGCATCACCTTTGCAGGACCTGACTAGAATCTCCCACCTATTCTAAGACTGAGTTGGGGAGGGGCTGTGGGCAGCACGTACACTTGTTGGGGTAGAGAGCATACTTTCTCCTAGTTTTACAAGTGAGGAACAAGTGTTTGGAGCGGGCACCCGGAGGTATACCGATCTCCTTCCAAGTTTCCAGTCTTCTCAGTTTAGTCAAAATTAAAATAACCTAGCCAGAGGGCATATACTTTCCACAAGACAGCCTACACAAGAAATGAGTGTTTTCTTAATCACTTTTGCAGAAAGGAAGGATGGAGATTGGCCAAAAAAAAAAAAAGTGGACTTTGTAAGACAATTAGAAAATAAAGAATTTGGGGTTTTTCCATGTGATTTTTGTGCTACATTAGGGGTGGGAAAGGGAACCATTTCATTGTTTCCCTGGAAACTATTTCATTGTTTCCCTGGAAACTCAGAGTCTTCTAACCCAGGCTTGCCTGCCTTCCCTGGGTAAGTCTTATCTTTGCTAGGTCTTCCTTAGTGGGGTCATTCTATAAACATACTGGTCAGGAATCCCCAGGGAACAGGCGAAACCTGCATGCTTCTTTGTATGAATCATTGGTGCCCACTTGCCTCTTTTCATATGGCAGATTTCATTGATCCCCAATCCATCTCTTCAGATCTTATGACAACTAAAACATCTCCTTCCTAACTCCCTTGTTAAGGATCATTACATCTGTATGCACCTCCTGTTTCTGTTTCTCAATCTCAGGCTTCTAGATTTTCTTCCTTTCCATGTCTGAAATACATTACCCTTTCTTCTAAGGAAAACGTTCTCTTCCTCCAGCTCTGTCAGGCTGCTTTCCTGTATTTCACTTTCATTCTTTCTATATGCCTATCCTGGTGGGAGAAAGGAAGCATATTTTTCATGCCACTCTAGTTCCTCTTTAATTTCCAGAGCAATCTGATTTCTAGCCACAGAACGTTCCAGGAATGGGTCCTGTTAATTGCATCTTGAACTTTGGGTGTGCAGTAGTTTGATTTGTTTCTCTGCCTCATCTCAAGAAGATGACACATTTTCTTTATAATAAAAGTTCTTATTCTTTTTCCCTTCCTTTTTTTTTTTTCTGGTCTGTTTATCAAAAACCCACCACCCTTGTGGTGAAACCATCTAAAGCCATGATCAGAGCATATATAATCAACAAATCCAGAGTCAGTATGAAACCACATGTTAAGAACCAACAGACAAGTCCAATAGTTTGGGTAACATCTCAAGTTGCCTCCTGAGGCCTTGAAGGCAGTTAGCAGATTTGGGGGTGTCTTGTGCCACACTGTCTCCTAGGTCTGATCTGACATTAACAGTTTAAGCCATTACCTCATACATTAGAGTTCCGTAGCATGCGTGAATCTTAGCTTTTTTCTCATCTGTTTTTTGTTGTTGTTATTCGTTTGAAGTCTCTGCCTGCAGACACAGCTGAGAAACACAATAAAGGCAGCAAATATTGCTCTGCTTGCTCATGCTTAAAATGATCTAATCTTTGACACAGCCTTGCCCACAAACCAGTGTCTATACCAAGCAGTGTGTGCAAAGCTTCAAGTCAACTGGCAGCACTCAGTACCCTGAGACTGAAAAAGTACATGTTCACTCAGACCCACAACAGAACAAAACCAGTCACCCCTGTGAACAGCTTTGACAGGAGCAACGGCCCCCACAGGTAGAAATCCCACTTAACTAAGCCTAAGGCTTACAGCTACCCGGAGCAAGACAACTTCAGAAGTCTTACTTTCCACCTGTTACTTTGCTGTCCAAATGCTCCACCTTGTCGATGTCTCATGGCTCCAGGTCAAGCAATGGATCGTAGTGCTTTAGGGAGCCCGAGAAATAACACCCATGCTCTCCAACCATGTTCAGATAATTACCTCCGCTGCGCAGACAGAGATCAAAATATCACCTTTACCACCAATAAAGCTGTCGAGAATGTGGCCTGGGTCTATCGTCAAGTATGACCTGCTGATAACTCACCCTCGAGTCTGACACTTACTCCTCGAGACGTGGGCTGACTTGCACAATCAATTCCTGCTGCTCCACTCTCAGGGGCCCCTAACTCTTCCCTCTCTCAAGTCATGGGGACATCACAGAGCATCCCCAAGCCTCAGGACAGAAAAGGGATTAACCATCGCAAACCTATCACATATGCCACTCATAGACAGCCTTTTCTCCTTAATCCATCAGCCTGCCTAAGAGTGTTTTTGTCCGTTCTCTGATTGTTCGCCCGGGGAATGATTCCAGCTAGCCTCTCCGGTCGGGGCAGTTAAACTTTAAAGACCCTCTCATCTGCCATGTCATGGGGACCCTGAGGGAAGCTATTATTATTTGACACATATCCAGAGCCTTCAACTCCCTGTGCTTCCCACTGATCTCCCTCTCACTGGTTACACACTTTGTACATCCCCTGCTGGCATTTCTGCACGGTATCGCTGCTATAAGGATATTGATAAATGCGATATAAAAGTCTATTACGTTAATCTAACGGCTGCCATGCTGGTTCCCCTAATGACATGGCAGATAAAAGAGTCTTGAAAGTTGAAGTGCTTCCAGGAAAGCTCGGAATTGTCCCCCTCCATGGATGGTTGCTTAAATAACCCAACTGTAGCTACTAATGGGATTTCCTCAACCTCCTGTGCCCAAACTACAGGTTCCACGTGAGGAAACACTTTCCTGGGGCTCTTAGATACAACTTTCAAAGCATTCAGATTTATTACTTATATTTTCTCTTCTATGCTTTCCCATCTCTGCTTCCTGTGCCCTTCATTCCTGTTGTCATTTTCTCTTTTAGAAAATTCTGCATATAGGTGAGATCATATTGTACCTGTCTTTCTCAATCTGACTTATTTCACTTAGCAGAATGCCCTCAAGCTTCACCCATGCTGCCAAAATAGCAGGATTTTCTTCTTTTAGTATTCCACATATACATCTGGGTACCACATTTCCTTATAAATTCATCTGTCAGTGAACACTTAGATTATTTCCATACCTTGGCTACTGTGATTAATGCTGCAATGAACCTGGGAATGCTGATAACTCTTTCAGACAGTGATTTCATTTCCCTGTATATATATCCAGAAGTAGGATTCCTGGATGATATAGTAGTTCTATTTTTAATTTTGGAGGAAAACTTCATACTATTCCCATAGTGGCTATGCCAATTACATTCCAAATAACAGGGCACAGGTGTTCCCTTATCTCCACAACCCAGTCAAGACTTATTATCTCTTATCTTTTTTGATGATAGTCATTAAAACAGATGTGAGGTGATATCTCATTTTGATTTTGATTTGTATTTCCCTGATGATTAGTGATGTTGAGCATCTTTTCATGTACCTATTGCACATTTATATATCTTCTTTGGAAAAATGTCTATTCACGTCGTCTGCCCGTTTTTTAATTGGGTTATTTGATTTTTTGCTATTAAGTTGTATAAGTTCTTTATATTTTTGGACATTAACCCTTTATCAGATGGATGGTTTGCAAATATTTTTCTCTCATTCTGCAGGTTGTCTCATTTTGTTGATCGTTTCTCTTTTTTTTCTTTTTTTCTAAAATTTTTTTATTGAGTTATAGTCATTTTACAATGTTGTGTCAAATTCCAGTGTAGAGCACAATTTTTCAGTTATACATGAACATACATATATTCATTGTCACTTTTTTTTTCACTGTGAGCTACCACAAGATCTTGTATATATTTCCCTGTGCCATACAGTATAATCTTGTTTATCTATTCTGCATATGCCTGTCAGTATCTACAAAATTTGAAATCCCAGTCTGTCCCTTCCCACCCCCCACCCCCTTGGCAACCACAAGTTTGTATTCTATGTCTATGAGTCTGTTTCTGTTTTGTATTTATGTTTTTTAATTTTTTTTCAGATTCCACATATAAGAGATCTCATATGGTATTTTTCTTTCTCTTTCTGGCTTACTTCACTTAGAATGACATTCTCCAGGGACATCCTTGTTGCTGCAAATGACGTTACGTTGTCAGTGTTTATGGCTGAGTAGTATTCCGTTGTATGAATATACCACAGCTTCTTTATCCAGCCATCTCTTGATGGACATTTAGGCTGTTTCCATGTCTTGGCTGTTGTAAATAGTGCTGCTATGAACATTGGGGTGCAGGTATCATTTTGAAGTAGGGTTCCTTCTGGATATATGCCCAGGAGCAGGATGACTGGGTCATATGGTAAGTTTATTCCTAGTCTTTTGAGGAGTCTCCATACTGTTTTCCACAGTGGCTGCACCAAACTGCATTCCCACCAGCAGTGTAGGAGGGTTCCCTTTTCTCCACAGCCTCTCCAGCATTTGTCATTTGTTGATTGTTTCTCTTATTGAGCAGAAGCTTTTTTTAGCTTGATATAATCCCACTTGCTGATTTCTGCTTTTGTTGCTTGAGCTTTTGGTATCATATCCTCAAATAATCGCCATTTGAACAGTTTTAATTCTTGAATTTAAGTCTTTAATTCATTTGGTGTGAATTTTTGTGAGTGGTAGGATAGGGGTTTGATTTCTTTCTTTTGCATGAAGATATCCAGTTCTCTAAACATTATTTATTGACAAGACTATCCCTTCCCATTGAGGATGCTTGACTCCCTTGTCAAATATTAGTTGACCATATTCGCATGGGTTTATTTCTGGGCTCTCAAATCTGTTGCATTGGCTTATATGTCTATTTTTAAGCCAACACCATGCTGCTTTGATTAGTACAGCTTTGAAATATAATTTGAGATCAGGAAATGTATTGTCCCCAGCTTTGTTCCTCTTCCTCAGGATTGCTTTTGCTCTTCAGGATCTTTTGTGGTTCCACCTGAATTTTAGGATTGTTTTTTCTATTTATATAAAAAATGTCATTAGAACTTTGATAAGGATTTGACTGAATCTATAGATGGCTTTGAGTAGTGTGGACATTTTAAAATATTGATTCTTGTGATTCATGAAAATGGGATATCTTTCCATTTAATCTTGTCATCTTCAATTTCTTTCATCAAAGTTGTATTGTATCAGTGTAGAGATCTTTCATCCCCTTGTTCAGATTTATTCCTAAGTTTTTTTATTGTTCTTGAAGCTATCATAATTAGAATTATTTTCCTTATTTCTTTTTAAGATATTTCATTGTTAGTATATAGTAATCAACTGATTATTGTATGTTAATTTTGTAGCCTGTAACTTTATTGAATTTATTAATTCTAACAGGGTTTTTTTTTTCAGCGTATGGGGAATCTTTATGATTTTCTATCTACAAGATCATACCATCTGAAAATAGAGACAATTTTACTTCTTCCTTTCCAATTTGGATGCCTTCTATTACTTTCTCTTGCCTAATAACTTTGGTTAGGGCTTCCAGTACTAAATTGAAAGGAGTGATGAGAATGGAACCCTTGTCTTGTCCCTGATCTTAAAGAGAAAGCTTTCAACCTTTCACTGTTGAATATAGTGTTAGCTGTGAGTTTGTCATATATGGACTTTATAATGTTCAGGTATGTTCCTTCAATACCCAATTTTGAGGGGGGGTTTTGAGATAAAATTGACATATAACATTTTATTGGTTTCAGGTGAATACATATATTATATATTGTGAAATGGTCACCACAATAAGTTTAGTTAACATTCATCACCATACATAGCTACAATTTTTTTTCTTGAGATGAGAACTTTTAAGATTTAATCTTTAACAACTTTCAAATATGCAATATAGTTTTGTTAACTATAGTCATGTGAGTTTTTAACATGAAATAATGTTGAATTTTTCAAATGCTTTTTCTGCATCTATTGAGATGATTGTATGATTTTTATATTTCATATTGATTTGTGAGTATTGAACCATCCTCACATCCTGGTGTGGTGGAACTTCTTCACTGGAATCCTGAACTTCCACAAAGTTTCTCTCTCACCTGTAGGTGACTTCTAAATCAATGTTCTTTGGGGGGAATACGGTAAAAACAAAAAAACAAAACAAAACAGTCCACTATGGTAATCACTCCCCATATTTTATTTATCTATTCATCAGTTGATGGACATTTGGGTGGTACCACTTTTGGTTATTATGAATAACGTAGTATGAACAGGTGTGTACAACTTTTTGTGTGGACGTTTTTTCATTTTTCCTGATTTTGTACCTAGAATTGGAATTTCTGGGTAATACTGAACTCTAAATTTAACCTTTTGAGGAACTGCCAGACTGCTTTCCAAAGTGGCTATACCATATTACACTCTAATCAGCAGTGTTTGAGAGTTCTAATTTCTCCATATAATCATGAACATTTATTATTATTTCTGTTTTTCACTCTAGCCATCCCAGTGGTTGTGAAGGGGTATCTCATTGGAGTTTTGATTTGCATTCCCTGATGGCTAATGATGTTGAACATCTTTTCATGTGCTTTTTGGCCATTTGTATATTTTCTTTGAAGAAGAGTCTATTCAGATCTCTTGACCATTTTTCAATTAGGGTATTTGTCTTTCTAGTTGATCTCTTGTATCTATTCACTTCTCTTTCCATCTCCATAGTCCAAGACACCATCATGCTTCACCTGAACCACTACATAAGCATCCTAATTGACCTTGCTGTATCCACTCTTGCTTCCTTCCAATCTACTCCTCACAGAGCAACCAGGAAAATATTTTTAAAATCCAAATCTGATTTCATCACTTCCTTACTTAGTACTTTTCTATAGTTTCCCACTGGTTTAAGGACAGATTCCCAGAATCCTTCACATAGTCCCTAGGGCCTAGAATAACTTTTATATCCCTATTTTGAACCTCTCCATCCCTCACTCTACACTTTCCCACACCAGCCTCCTTTCAGATTCTCCAATGGCCTGAATTCCTTCCCACTTCTGAGCTTTATATGTTATAAGTGTTATACATTTTTATAACCAGTAAGTTTTTACTAAGCACCTGATACGTGTCAGGCACTGGGCTGGACACTGAAGGTGCTGCAGTGACCAAGACCAAGACAACTCCCAGTCTCTTGGGTAAGACAGTCTAGATGGGGAGACAGAATTGTAGACAAGTAATCAAATAAATGGCTACATAATGCCAGTTGCAAAAGGAGCCAAGAAGGAGCATAATGCATTGTTTCCTCTGCTTAAAAAGCCTTCTCTTCCAATCTGGCCCAAACAACTATTCAACTAACATGTTGCCTCCTCAGAGTATCCTTCCATGATTGCCAGATTAGGTCAAATTTCCCTATAATGCACCCTGTAACTTCTCTTCAGAGCTGACATTGAAAATTTAAATCAACTATTTTAGATTGTATAATTATTTGCTAAACATCTATCTCCCCCTACGCATCATAAGTCTTCTTCCCTACTATGTCCATGTTACTGGCATATTAAATGTCTTAAATAGATGTCAGTTGAATGAATAAATGGATGAATGATGACTAGAACCCTTGGTGCTCAGCAAATCTTCAATATGACATCTGCTGTCTTAGACCCTCCACCTCCTTCACAACCATTGCTCAAGTACTGGGTATTGTCTTCTTTAACTTACTCACAGGAATCCAGGTCTTTTCCTTTAATTCCCTCATTCCATAAATATGTGCCCAAAGCAGAATTGTTTGCTTGTCCTTTTCAGAGATGACTCATTGGAAACGTCACACCCAGACAGCAATCAGAGTACAAGGAACAAGGACACACTGGAGGTCCTGAGGCATGGACCCAGGCTTCCTTCTGCCTGACTGGCCAACATGTTGTCAGCCTCTATTTAATTCCTGGCTATTCTGGGTCTATCCCAGAACACCCTTTTGCAATAATGTATACAAAAGATCCAAGGACCTTCCTGACTAGTTTTCTTGGCCTAATTCTCAGGCCAAGACAAACTGTGACCCGAGAACTCACGCTTCCCTCTAGACTCCCAGCCTCATGCTCTGCAACCTCCTGCACCAATTCTTCCCTGGCTTCCTCAATCCTCACTCATTTAAACCTATCACATTACCCCTCTAACCAGAGCCTCCCCTTCCTCTCCCTCCCTGACTAACCCCCAGTTCCTCTTATTCCTATTTCTCTGTTTCTTCATTCCACATCCCTAGGATCTCAGAGTCACCCATCCTTCGTTGACTTTTCTTGATATACCTCACTGGGCTACTTTTGATGATGATTTTGATGAATAATCAACATTAAAAAATAAAATTTAGCAAAATTGGGTACCCATGGTATAAAAATATTTGAGGATGAGAACCATACCCATGTGCTCATTGGGCCCTGACTATACACCTGTTCTTCCTACACCCTGTCACTGTCATCCAACCTTTGTTAATTCCTTGAAGGCAGAGAAATCTCTCTAATATCTACTCCCTGGTACCAAGCACAGAGCCTACATGAGGGAGATACTCAGAGCATGTTTAAGGAAGGAAGGCTAGAAGAATGGCAGAGATGCAGAGGAGAAGAAAGAGGGAAAGGATGATCTGAAGTTTATATAGAATTCTGTTTCTTTAGTACACTGTCTAGAATCTGAGTTGTCCAATATGTTAGCTGTGAGCTACATATAGCTATCAAAATTAAAGTTAATTTAAATTAAAAAGTCAGCTCATCAGCACTAGTCATATTTCAAGTGCTCAAAAGCCCCATATGGCTGGTGGCTGCCATATTGGACTGAGCAGATATAAAACATTTCCATCATGGCAGAAAGTTCTATTGGACAGACTCTAGAAGTCTCCTAAGTGTCTACAAACATTTTGTTTGGGGGAATTAGGAAGACTTCTCGCAGTGGTTTTGCTGAGGATGTGGTAAGAAAGTGAAGACACCAGTTCTTAGGCCCTGAATATAATGTAGGCAATTCTGCCTGTGCTTCTTTAATCAGATGAAAAACAAACAAACAAAAACAGAGCAATGCTTAGTTCATCTGAACTTAAAAAGGTAAAATAATCTTATGATTTAATGGACCTATAGCATAAATTTAAAAAAAAAACACAAAGCCCTTATGATTAATTATTTCTATTATTCTTAACCTTAATTTATGTTTAAAATATCATCCCTCTGTCACAGGGATCACCTCAACGAGGCAAGTGGGCAAGCCTTAAGGTCCTCGTTATTGACTGTAACCCACTAACAGACTTTGGGGAATTGCATTTATTTAATGTACCAATTTAATAACATAGACACTCAAAAAAAAATTCCCTTTGCAGGATATTTTTAAAAAGCACTTTAGCAATAATGTGCAAACATTACATATTTCTCACACTTATTAAAGTGTATTCCAGCAGGACTCCTACTTAAAGAATTTTTATTAGCTTAGTTTTTGTTATTATATTTACTTAAAAGAAATAAAGTAAAACCAAAATTCTTTAGCTCTGAATTTTCATTAAAGTTAGGGCTTTTCCTCTCTCTCCCTCCTGACTCCACTCCCCTGCCACCTACATTCTGAAATAGAGAGATTTTATTGTCTCTCCAGGCATTAAAAGATCTTCTGACTAATCGAAAAACAGGGCACCATCTTCTTTTAGGAAAATTGTTCAACAGTGAAGTAGGAAGATCTTCTTCTGAAAGTTTAGGAAGAGAGGAGCAGCAGAAACCACACACAAAGCAACACATCCCCTGCAGAACAGCAAGAGAATCTGACAAGGAAACCAAGAGAACAGTCTTAGCCACATGTTCCAAACTTCCTGTGGTTGCTTATATCTTCAGACAGATAAGAAGTTTCTATATACACCTGTGCTTCAGCAAAATACTTCTTAGCTCAGGCTATAGCCAAAGAATTGTAGTAGGTACAGCACAATGAAATTTTTGTAACCAAGGGAAAATGATTTTTTTCACTTTGATATATCAGATACGCAAAGTGTTAGGGTGCCAGGTACTTCTTCAAACCATCCTGTCCTCTTTGATAGGGTAGAACCAAATATTGAATAATTAAAGCAAATGTGCAGTAGTAAATAATGCTATATTGACCCAAGGCTATAGAGTGTAGAGGCTTGGCTCTTGCCCACTGCTTTGGTTCTAAAGTTCCAGAGATATCCTGGTGACATCTCCTAACAGAAACAATCTAAAGTGCAAAGTGGCCACTAACCCTCATTGAGATAAGATGCATGTTACTCTAAGTCTCAAACCTGAGTGTGCTTGAGCTCATAGAATAAGTCTATGATCTCAAGGTCCTCAGACCCTTTGGCAATGCCTCCTTCCCTGTGATCATTGTAACACCATTAATAACTCTGTGATCTTTTTTTTTTTTTTTTTTTTTTTTTTTTTTGAGGGGAGGTAAGTAGAGCGGGGAGGTAGTAAAAAAAAATTCTTTCTTTACTAACTTATTTATTTAGAAGGTATTGGGGACTGAACCCAGGACCTCGTGCATGCTAAGCACACACAATAACTTCGTGATCTTAACCATGAACTCCTTTCTACCTCTTCTAAAATTATGTAAAAGCAATTAGTAATGCATGTCTTTCACTCCAGTGCAGACTTCTCATGTGAACCCCAGACAGCCCTGCCTTCACACTTATCTCACGAATGGTCTTCCCCATCTCCATCAATGGTAGCTCTGCCCCTCAAGTCATTCAGGCCTTAACTCCTCTGTCTCGCTAAACTCAACAAATCCTGAATCAGATCACTTCTCATACCTCCACGCTGTCACCCTAGTCCAGGGGTTGTCCCCTATGTTTGCTAATTTCACCTCCCAGTGGATATTTGGCAACATCTGGAGGCACTTTGGGTTGTCACAATTAGGAGGGCACTACTGGCATCTAATGGATAGAGGCCAGGGATGCTGCCAAACATCCCTCAAAGCACAGGACCGCCCCTCACAACAAGCTGTCCAGCCTAAAATATCAATAGTGAGCAGGTGGAAAAACCCTCCCCTGGTCCAAGACACGCTCTCTCGGGCCTGGATTATTTCAGTAGCCTCCTAACTGTCCTCCCTGCTTCTGGTCTCACCTCCTCCCCATAGCTGTTCTCCACACAGAGTTATCCTGTTAAAATAAGTCAGATCATGTCACTCTACTGCCAAAAACACTCACCCCATTTCCCATATTGCTCAGAAAAATCCGTCTCCCCAGCAGCTTTCAAGTCCTTATGGTCCCTGATACATCTCTGACCTAATCTCCCCCTTTGCCCAGCTCTTCCTCTGCTCCAGCACCCTGGCCTCTGTGGTGGCCATTGGGTCCTCCAGGTATGTTCTTGTCTCCAGGCCTCTGCTCATCTGCCCTCTGCCAAGACACTTTCCCCCACTTCTCTGCACTCCTGATGCCTTCATTTCTCTGAAGTTT
This sequence comes from Camelus bactrianus, assembly GCF_048773025.1. Taxonomy (NCBI): domain Eukaryota; kingdom Metazoa; phylum Chordata; class Mammalia; order Artiodactyla; family Camelidae; genus Camelus; species Camelus bactrianus. The sequence continues at coordinate 99,279,037 of NC_133540.1, forward strand.
TTGCTTAAATGGTGTATTCTCATTGAGGCCAACTTGACCCACCCTTTTCAAAATTGCAATCACAGTCCCCTGCCCTGGCACTCCCTATGTCCTTTCCTTATTTTATTTTTTTTTCCATTGCATTATTACATTCAAATTTACTATGTACTTTACTTATGTATGTGATTCGTTGTCTGCCTATAACCTCCATTAGAAGGTAAGGTCCATGAGAACAAGGATTTTTGTTGGGTTCCCACTCTAGAACACGGGCATGGCAAGAATCCCAATAAATGAGGCAGTGCTGAGATGCTTAGGCATTCAAGATTATGTGCTATCAAGCTTGTTAGAGGCTCCCCAATCCAACTCCACCCCACCATACTCCTAGAGCTCTAGTCCCCAGAAGCAATCCCAGACTTTGGTTATTTGGCTGTTGGAATCAACCACCCACCCTCCCTCAACTGTCTTACGCAGGGGAAGGGAAAGTCATATGATCAGAGAAACTAACAGAAATGAGGAAGGGGATCCCTTTTAATATTGCTCATCCCTGGGTCACTGGGACTAGATGTGAGGCTGGAATGCACTAGGAATGGACAACTACAGGGTTGGGGTGCCCACTCTCCCCTTCACCCAGTGTTCTTGGCACAGACATACTTAAGACACTTTGAAAGGTGTGCTCGCTGCCAGGACAGCTCTTTAGCTGTCTTCGTTAATTATGTAAAGTGGAACATTTACATTTTCTTAATATCTCTCTCTTAAAATGATTTGCACCCCCCTTAGGATCCTTACATTTATTTGAGTTCCTTCAAAATGCAAATAAAAGTCCTAGCGTACATTTGGGAAGACCCTCATAAATGTTGCCACTCTCTGGTAAGTTGTAAGAAGCATCCAATAATAACTTTAAAATGCTTGATAAATGCCCCAACTGTTGCATTTTAAAATAATTTGGAAGAAAAAGAAAGGGATCCTATACAATCTTCTAAGGAGCTATGGGCATCTTCCTTAGGGATAGTCACTGAATAAGTTAACACTCATATTAAACAGAATAAGCTGAGGTAGATACACAAAGCTACTCAATCGATAATTTAGTGGTAAATAATAGAACTAGATTAACCTGCCCTTCACCAGAAGTTTGGATACACAAACAAAGGACTCTGCATTAATGGCACTGTCCTCAGACTCAGGTAGCCCTGGACTTAATATGGTTTTGAGACAGGAGGGAAGGGGACAGGGCACAACCACTGAAGGAATGACACAGCAACCGAGGGCAGGACAAACTGGTTACAACCAGGATGGTGGAAGGTCCCACTTCCAGTAGACTCTGAGGCTCATGGTGCACTCACAGGCTGAACACAAAAGGTCAAAAAGTGGGTGGGGGCCCAATTCCTGGAAATCTTTGCCCCTTCCCCAAAGTAGTTGGAATAATCCTCCTACCTCATTAGCATATGGAATTACGGAGCCTATAAAAACTAACTCTGCACCTCATGGTTGCTCTCTTTCTTGCCTTCTGGGATGGCCCACAATATGTCTGTGGAGTGTGTATCTACTTTTACTTTAAACTAAACACTCCCACATCTTTTGGTCTCCCTCTCTCCCTCACCTTTTGAGATGGCCTGCACCTTGCCTGTGGAGTGTGTATCTCTCTAAATAAACTTACTTTCACTTTACTTTGCCTCACTCTTGAATTCTGTCTCCTGCTCGAGACAAGAAACTATTCTCCAGCAACACTTTGAAGCCTCTGACTGGCACTCTCCTTTTCATTTTCCCTCCAGGAGCAAGAAATGGGGAAAAGGCAAGAAACTGAACCCCTCCCTGCTCCTGGTCTCCCAGAGGACAGTGGGCGTGGCACTCAGCAATGGGAGAATGATTCTTTTCAGGATGTGCTGCTGGAGGAGCCAACCGCTGTCTGAGGCTGCCCAGGACTCCACGAAGAGGCCAGCTCTGAGCCGTCCTTCAGGGAAGCCGTCCGGGCCTCTCTAGATTTTGGTGCCACCGACCCCCTAGGACCCACTTCCTTTCTGTCGGTTCCCACTCTGCTGTGTGAATTTCTGCCCACTTCTACCCTTGTCCAAAGCCTTATCTGCCAATGCTTGAAATACACACTGAACAGGGAACTATATTCAATAGGCTGTAATAACCTTTAATGAAAAAGAAATGAAAACAACTACATGTATGTATATGCATGGCTGGGACATTATGCAGTACATCAGAAATTGACACATCATAACTGACTGTGCTTCAATTAAAAAAAGAAAAAAAAAAAAAAAGAAATACGCCCTTAATAGTGTTCTCTTTTACCTTGACTTACATAGAATGAGGAGTCAGGTCCTTTGTGTGAATGGCCAGGTCTGGAGCACATCAAGCAAGGAGTAATAGGGAGTAGAAAAGGGCCAGGATGACATGCTTCTTAGAAACTCCAAGCCAGAGCAAAAGAAGATCTTGGTGGGGTGTGAAGAGCTCAGTGGTAGGCTGCATGCTTAGCCTGCATGAGATCCTAGGTTCAACCTCCAGTACCTCTGTTTTTAAAAAAATTATTTAAAAAATAAATAAGTAAACCTAATTACTGCCTCCCTGAAAAAAAAATTTATTTAAAAAAAACCTCAACATTATGATTATCCCCAGAGTCATGTAGCTCATGCACTACATACATCACACTCCATCCTTTCTGAGTCCTGAGGGGACTCGACACCCTAAGTTGAGTGGGAAAGGGATTCAGGTTGCTGTGTCCCCCACTCTCACCCACCTGGTTGTCAGAAGCCCTGTACCTGCCCCCTACCTGTACAATCCCACAAATATCTATTGTGGATCCAGAACCGTGTTGCTAGATATTTCAATGATGTTTGAGCAAATTTAGGAATAAATGAGCAAATGAATGAATCTCATGGAACTCACCATTCCTAGCCCTATCAGTTTTTCTCATTTATTTCAGCACAGTCTCTGCCAAATCTTGTTATAATCCAGACAGTCTTGGTCACAGGGTACACTGGGAATTGCAGGACCTACTCCAGATGGAAGTGAGAGAAAAGCATCCAAGAGAGTAGAGGGCGAGCCTTCCCAGGGAAGGTCCAGGAGCCTGGCTCCAAGGCCAGGTGGTGCGATTAACTCAAGTCCAACGTCATGCTGGGACTCAAATAGTCTGAGCCAAGCATGTGGGGCATGGAGTGGGCCTCTTGGCAAAAATGTGAGTGCCAGAGGTCAGAGAAGGATCAGGAAGCTCGGTCCAGGAAAAAGGGGCTGAAAGAGATGGGAAGGTCAAGGTCCCAACTGACTGGGCATCTGGGGCAGCCTCTAGTCCCAGAAAAATTTGTCTGGGACCTGGGAAGCAAGGATGCACTGAAGGCTAGACAAGTGGAGGGGCACTTGGAGGGCAGGGACATGGCAGGCTGCAGGTTGTTGAATGGGATGAGGGTACCCTTCCTGGCCCTCTGAGTATCCAGCTCTCCTGTGCCAATAGAGGAGAGGGGAGCCCCCAACATACTGCAGTCCTGATTCTCCCCACCTTCTGCATTACATAGTGGGGGTGGGTGCAGCCACAGCCATTTTCTATGGGTAGTATGATCAATTAATTTACTGTCCAAAACAGGACCCTTTTCAGAGTGGAAGTGCGGTTAATAATTACTAAAACTAATGTCTAGAAGTCCTGACCCTTCTTGTATTCTTCTAAAAATACTTGCTAAGCCTGTTCTAAAAATACTTGCTGAGCCTGTCTCAAGGAAGCAGATTGACCCCGGGAGCAGGTGTTTTTAAATGGGAAACAACCATTTCACACTCCCTTCCTCTCCCAATCCAGGAGGCCAGGAGTAGCAGACCCCACTGCTGCCCCCAACCCCGCATCCCGGCATCAGTCCACTGACCGCTCACCACCTCTCTGCTGCATCACCTGACTGAGGGCTTTCTCCCACCACAGGGCTTGCTGTGATGCCAGGAGCAACTTGGGCTCTATTTGTGCTGGACCCTTGGGGATAAGAGGACAAATAAACCGAAGTCCCTGCTCTTAAGACAAAAAGGAGGTGACCAGCAAACATGGGTTCCAAGTCGAAGTGCTAGGTTTCCCAGATGGCACATACACACACACACACACACACACACACACACACACACATAATATTTATAGAGAGAGAGTATGGTTTATTATTAGGAATTGGCTTTCATGATTACGGAGGGTGAGAAGTCCCAGTTTGCCATCTGCAAGCTGCAGACCCAGGAAAGCCAGCGGTATAATTCAGTCTGGGTCAGAAGGCCTGTGAACCAGGGCTACAGATGGTATAAGTCCCATTCCAAGTGCAGGAGAAGACAAGTCCGGCTTCTGAATGGGAGACTGAGAGACTGGAGGACAGGAGGAGAGAGCGGCTGCGATACTTACTTACCTGTGCCTCTTGCATTCCCGCTGTTTGGCAACAACTCTGTTCTCTCTGCCTAAAGCCCCGACTCTGGAGGGACAACCCCTTTGCCATGCCAGCCTCCACCAGACTCTGGTATCACCGCTCGCTCCCCTTGCCCTTTGGGTCTGGGATGATAACAGTGCCTTGCTGTTGCCAGCCCCGGGGTGCCCCTACCCTGTCCACATGGCTCTTCAGTTAGGCCTTCTGAGACTGCCTCTGGTTCCTGCTGGGACCCTGACTGATACAGGAGGCCATTGTCTTATTCAAATGGGGGCTGATGAGGACTGACACAAGGCAGAGGCACCAGAAGTGCAGGAGAACATAGAGATTCCAGAGGTCTGACAGGAAGAATCAATAGAACTTGGTGCCTAATGAGATGCCATGAAATGGGCTAGTTATCTATCGCTGTGCAACAAATTAACACCAATGTAGTGGCTTTAAAACAATACACACTCATTATCTTGCATTTTTTTATCTGTTAGAAACCCAGGCATGGTTCATTGGAGACCTCTGCTTCAAAGTATCTCATTACGCTGCAATCAGCTTGTCAGCCAGGGCTGGGATCTCATCTGAAGGCTGGACTGGAGAAGGATCCACTTCCAAGCTCACATGGTTATTGGCAGAATTCAATGGGGTTGAGGGCTTCAATTCCTTGATGGCTATTGGTTGGAGGCTGCCTTCAGCTCCTTGCCTTGTGAACCTCCCCAACATAACAGCTTGCTTTATCAAAGTCAGTGAGAGAAAGACATAGCAAGACAGAAGACAGTCTTATGTACCCTAATCACAGCAGTGACAGCCCATCATCTTTGCCATTTTCTGTGTGTTAGGAGCAAATCACAGATCCTACCCACCCTCAACAGAGGGCGTTACATCAGAGTGTGAACATCAGGAGGTGGAGACCATTGCAGGCTGGGTGGTGGGGGGCACATTTTACAGTCTACCGGCCACAGGAGGAAGTGGTGTCTCCTGGGATTTTTACGAATAAATGGTGCCATTTATCAAGAGAGGGAATTGAAGAACATGAGGATCCAGTGTGGGGGGCAAAGTGGGTAGTGAATCTTAGGGTCCATAGGAATCAGAACCAGAGGTCATCCCCAGAGGATAGAATTGACCTCAGTCCAACTGTGCAAAGAGAGAAAGACATAGGTTTTGGGGACCCAGGACAAGGTCAGGCCTTGGGGTCTCTGAAGCAAGTTTCTCTGGTCCTGTTCATTTTTCAGAAAAATCAAGTGATAAAACAGACCTGTGACCAAATTCTCTGTAGCAAGGATGCAGGGGAAGAAGGCCCACTTATATTTTCAAGAAGAGGAAGTGCATTTTTTAAAGGATGTGTTTCCACGCTTCCTGAAAGAGAGTAAGAACCAGACCCATTCTCTCAAGTTCTGAATTTATTCCTTGAAGAAAAGACTGAGGCTTCTTCTGAGAGAAAAAAATGATACATGGCCCTCTGAAGTGCCTGTGAGTGAGTGCTTTGGATTCAGAGAGAAGGCAGCCGAAGGACTGAACGAGGTACTGGGCGATGTAAGAAACACAGAGAAACCTGGAAACCGTTGTCCCGCTCCCTGCTGCACTGCTTCTTAGCTCTGTGACATGCAGTCTGTCCCTCAGCCTCCCTGAGCCAGAGTCTCCAGGCCTATTCCCTGGGGAGAGCACCTGTCCTGCCCACCCTTCCCAGCTGTCCTGAGAACCAACACAAGCATTCATCCCATGGAAATGTAGAAGGGACCTACTATGTGGAAAGCACTGCCGTGGCCACAGAGGGAAATAAGACTCAGGCCCTATCCTTGGTTAGTTTACAGACTTGTTGATACATGTGAACCTGCTTTATCAATGAGAGAGCAGCCAACAAATGTGAGACATTACCCACAGGACACCATCCACAGTGACAGTGCCATTCCCTAGCTTAATGGACCAAGCAGGAGAAGGCAGGAAGTTCCCTGAAATGCCCTCAAGAGTTCTCTTGCAGCCATACATGGTCATATGACTACATTTACACCAAAGGAATTCAAATGCAATTTCCTTAAAAGAAAATGACTCATCGTGGTCTTCCTCTCCCTCCTACTTCTCTCTAACTGGGATGTCTATAGAGTGGTATTGCTCTAGCTTTGATCATGTGAACAAAAACACCACCTAGAGGCTAGCAGAGCAACAAGAGAGAAGGACCTAGGTCTCTGGATGCCCTCCTAGATTTGCCACCTATTTCTAGATTATTATATAAGACACAAGCTCCTATCATATTAAAGCTCTTGTATTTGGGGGTATTTTGTTATAGCATCTGAGCCTATACCTTGACTAACATACCTACACATTTGTGAAAAGACTGACTAACATTTAGGGTGACTGCAACAGCAAAAATACATACATATATTAAATGATCTGCTCTTTCAGATATTAGACCTGTGACCAGAACATTGAACATCAAAGTGCATAATGAATGATGAAGAACTCAAGGATCATGCGCTGTATTTTCAAATCCTCACAGTTTACAGGCAAGTATTAACTTCTTGGACCACTAAGTACATGGAAAAGACCTTTTACGGTGGGAGAGGAGGATGAAGACTGAGGAAGGAGGAGAGGGCTGAACTTTAAATAAGCACTTACTACATACCAAAGGTGGTACTCCACACTTCACATCTGCCAATGGTGGGAGGTAGAGACTACCTCAGATTCCCACTCCCCACAGCCCATCTTAGGGTGAGAAGACAGCCCAGAAAGGCTTGATTTGCCCAATGTCAGCAAGTGTCAGAGCCAGAATTTGAATTTCAGTCTACTAGTATCAAAGCTGCTTCTCAAGAATGAAGAATCAGAGGCCAGGGGGTATAGCTCAGTGATAGAATGCATGCTTGGCAAGCACAAGGTCCTGGATTCAATCCCCTGTGCCCACGTTAAGGGGGTTAAAAAAAAAAAAAAAAGAATGAAGAATCAGTAAGAATAAAGTAGATTGCTGCCTCACAACAATCATCAGAACTCTTAAATAAATTACAAGCACTTCATACTCCTCTTAAAGCTCTGCTAAGATCAAGGGAAGTAGGATTCTGAGCAGATGAAAGCATGCTGTATTTGCTTCCCGTGAAATGTGGGTGAACACTGCCTTCCATCTCTATGCTTCTCGCTTTGGGATAGAGAATGGAGTTGGGGAAAGCTGTTCCTGGGGTGCCTGTCCATAGTGCCCTTCTGTCTGCCTGCATGTCCCCTCCTAATTCCTGAGACTGTCCACTCCAGCCCCGCAGAGGCTAGTTCTCCAGGGGGGTGGAGTTGACTGGGAGGAGCCAAAATCTGGAACCAGACTTACTCACTGAGACAAGTACCAGGAGGCCAAACCACCCGCTGGTATCAGGTTTCTCGATGAAGTCCTAACTGCCCCTAAGCTGGTATTCAAGCGGGAGAAACAGACAACAAACACGTCCACGTATGTAGTGAAGACGTCCAGGCGAGTAAGGGGATGGGGGGTTGGAGGCGCTGTCTTACATCGGGAGGTTGGGGAAGGCCTTCCTGAGGCCTGAGGATGACATTGGAGACATCTCATCTGAGTGAACTAGGGAGCGAGTCACACGAGGTGGGGGAGGAGGGACTGAGGATGAGGAATCCCAAGTGCAGGGGCCCCTGAGGTAAAGGTGTGCTGTTTAAGAAAGATCAGGAAGCCCAACAGGGACTGAAGTGGCCGCATCCTCTAGCCCAGACCGGAATTCGCGTCTCCATCCCCTGCCCTGGGAGAGACCGGTTCCCTGGAGCGATCACTGGGACACCAATACCAGATCTGAGTGCAGGGAGGGACTGGGCCTTAGGAACCAGGCAGCAGTCAGTAGAGTTGGGACATGAGATGGACAAACAGCCAGTATCTGGATGTGGAATCTCAAGGAAGGGGGTGGAAGGCTCTCCAGTCCACATCATCCCCACACAAAGTGCCGGTTACTCTTCTGTCTGTCTCTCCCCTCCCTTTTGTTTATTCCATCCTAGGCACATCTGCCAGCCAGCCAGGCACACATCTGCCTCCGATTCTTTGAACTTGCTCTTCTATCCTTCTGGAGCCCCCTTCTCCTGAGACCTCGGAACACATTCTGTCACTGACCTCAAGCCTTGCACAAATGTCACCTTCTCCGTGAGGCCCACCCTAACCACCCTCTTCCAACTTGCAAACCCAAAGAGTGGGAAGAAGCTCCCTGGCTGAGGAAGAAGAGGAGCCCCGAGAGGGTGCCTGGGCCAGCCGAGGATGAAAACCAAATGTCACAGCACTTCAGGTGCAAGTCCAGCTGTGTGGGTTCCAGACTGTCACCCCATCCTGGTACCCAGGACACCTTTCTCAGAGCCTTGAGAGATTGGGGGATCAAAACAAAATCTCTGACGCTCACAGATGTACCACTAATACGTGGGTCTGTGTGCATGCATTTTTGAAAGAAAAAAACGTTTTGGGGAAGGAGAATATAGGCAATACATTTACAAGGTTCAAAATTCCAAACACACAAAAGGGTATTCAGTGAAAATCCCTCCTGCCCCTCCTGCCATTCAACTACCTGCTCTCCCCACTGAAAGCCGCAGGTGTTACCAGTATCTGGTGTATCTTTCTAGAGATATTTTCTAGATATCCTACTGAGCATGTTTGTATTTTCCATCTTTTACCCAAATGGTAGCCTACTATCCATATGCTCTGTTATTTTTTTTCATTTAAATGTTTTAAAGATATTCTCATTTTAGCTTCTTCACTCCTATTTATAGCTGCTTAGTAATCTCTTTGGGTGTACTACCCTGTTTTATTTAAGCAGTTTCCTTTCTTAATTTTTTTTTATTGAAGTATAGTCAGTTTACAATGTTGTGTTAATTTCTGGTGTACGGCATAGTGACTCAGATATACATATGTATGCATATATATATACTCCTTTTCATGTTCTTTTCCATTATAGGCTATTACAAGGTATTGAATATAGTTCCCTGTGCTGTACAACAGAAACTCACAGACAGAAAACACACCTGCAGTTACAGGGCAGAGGGGTGGGGAGGCGGAGAAATGGGAGAGTGGAGGGATAAATACTAACTACCATATATGAAATAGATGAGCAGTTCCCTTTTGATGAGTGTGTGGCTTTTCAAATACTTTGATGTTGAAAACAGTAGTGCAGAGAACGCCTTTGTGCACAGGTCCCTTCACCACAGGTAAATTCCAGCAGGTGGGATTGCTGGACTAAGGTACGAGCATTCTCAGTTTTGGCAGACAGCACCACACTGTCCTTCCTAGGGAAGGCCCTCTGTGTGAGTGTGTGTGTGGTTTCATCTCAGCCCTCTCAGGCAGAGAAGCTAAGACTGCTAAAATATGACTACTACAGCACAAAATCCACCACCTCTGTGTTCAGGGCCTGGCACATAGTTGGAGCCCAGTGAATGCTTGTTAGCTAAGTGGACAGGAGGATGAGTGGATAGTAGATGGGTGGGTGGAGAGATGGATGTACGAAAAAACCAGCAATGAAGCTCAAGACAGATCCAGTACAGCGTCCTTCCAGAAGTTCTCTCTCAAAACTCCAGCCTACACTTGCTGCTCTCCCTTTTTGCTGCCAGGGCCACAGAGTTTAAGACTTAATTGTTCTCTGCTTCATATGTGTTCCTTTGTGTCCTCAAATGAAAAGTAAATTCCTAATGGGCTGAGAACACAGAGAACAGCAGTAAAAAGCATGGCCGAGGGACTACCAGCTCCACCTTTGCTAGCCTCTGGGCAAGTTACTAAATTGACATGGCACCGATTGCCTTGTATTTCAAATGGAGATGATTACACTCATACCTACGTACCTATCTGCCTACCCCATAGGTGCTGTTGAGGGAATAGAACACACTAATGCTAGTAATGAACTTACAACATGTCTGGCCAATAGGAAGCCATCAGTAATAAACTTAGAACGTGCCTGGCCGGTCACAATGTGATTGTGCTTCTATTGTATCTCCTCCATCGCCTAGAATAATGGTGGGCACACGAAAGGCATTCCACTCATATTCCACCACTGATTCCATATACTTTAATTAAGAATCAATTTTAGTTCGAGGTTACCATTTTTCCGGCATGCATATTGCTTTGATTCCTGCTGAACATCCTAAACCTTACCTGCCTAGCTCGGGTCAAGGTAAGCTTTGAACAAGTATACATTAACTTATTCCATGAATATTTAATTTTAAGTTCTATGAGTTCAGATTACAGCAATGAACAGGACAGCAAAATCTTTGTCCTCATAAAGGCTTCATTTTAGCCTGCGGAGCTAGCTGAAAGAGGCAGCCATTCTGGGGAGTTCAATGCACGACATGACTTTATTTTCGGAGGTGCAGAGGCAAAATTATTCGAATTGTCTTGTCGACACCTCCCAAACGTATCTGGCTATTTGCTTTGCTCCCTGGTTAATTTATTTTAGCCATGAAGCTTTACCTAAACGCTCTGAATTTCCTCTTTCTTCAATATCTCTTTAATGAGATCCCCTCTCCCGCTCACCTCCTTGATCTTGCTTCTCAAATAGAGTTGCTAATGATGTGTGCATGTGCCAGACTTGCACAAATGTTGAGCTGCAAACCGCTCCATGTCTGTTAATTTCACCCTCAGTTCGGGCGGGGATCCTTGAGTTACAGCAGATGCTGCTTCCCCGGGGTTTTCGCGCCCATCCATCAGCTTTGTTGTTGAGGGAGGATAGGGAAGTTTCCCCCAAGACTGCCGTCTGAATATAATTTATTGTGTTCTGAAAGAAAAGTGGAAAGAAGAAAAGGTACTGATAGGCGATAGAAGAAATGAATAGTAATGACAAATGGCCGATTTCAGGTTCAGAGGAACGTGCTTGCAAGCCAATAAATGATTGCAATGGCCAGGTGAAATTCTCCACAGCTGTGTCAAATGGGCTCCTAAACCGCCAAGGTGCCTGCTGTGGGGTCCTGTGGGGAGTTTAGATTGATAATTATAATAAAGAAACTAATAAAATCGTCACGGAGCGTTTAAGAGCACGGACACTATACAGAGGGCATGGATTTGAACCCCAGCTCCACCCTCGGGAACGTTTACTTAATATTTCCTCCTGTGTAAATGGGGATAATAGTAACACCTTACTCACAGAAGGATCGAATGAGTCAACATATAGAAAGTGACTAGAACAGGACCTCTCACTCACAAAGCTCCACATTGATGATCGCTCTGTTGTTAACGGTGAATTTTGCTCTCTGCCAGGTCCCACCCTAAGCCTATCCGTCCACAGCTTCACTCTGCTCTGTCCACCACCACATTTGACACTGTGATTGCCCTCCTTTTCTAGAGGAGGGAATGACCATGTGCTTCCAGATCCACTTGAACTTCTGACTTTGTTCTTCCCCTTATTCAGGTTTTATGTGAGTGTCTTCCGTTTGTTTATTCATTTGCATTTCCAATTATGTCTAGAAAAAAATCTGTAAGGCTGGAAATAAATGCTCCAAAACTACTCATAGGATTATGAGGGTCTACTTTCCTTCCTTCAACTTTTCTGTATTTTACAACTTAAAAAAAAAAAATAATTGTGGGGCGCCACCCCTGCCGCCATGAATACAGAGGCTTTGTACGGAGTCCGTTCTTAGTGCTCAATCGCCCCAACCCAAGGCTGAAGACGCCGCCCTGGGTGCACACGCCCTGGGCAGTGACGGTATGCGCTCTGATGGCGATGTCTTAGTTCCTCATTGCCGGAGGGATAATTTACGATACTACCGATGAGCATGCGCAGCAGAGGCGCACAGCTGTCTTTACCTACGGAGTAAATGGACAAAATGCTATGAAGGACTCACGTCCAGCTTCCTGTCTACAGTGGGAGGTCTGGGCTTCATAATCCCTGATTGATCCGAGGCACATAACACTCCAAAAATCAATAGATTTCTTCCTCTATTCATTGGATTCATCTGGGTCCTATTGAGTTTTTTCATGACTGGAGTAGAGCATTTACGAGAATGAAGCGCCGGGCTATCTGCTGGGTTAGAGTTCCTTTTGGGAAGAAATCAGAGGATACTGGATTTGCTCCTGTTCAGGGAGTTTAAAGGCTGTACCACGTCCTCTGGTGTGAAATATGGAAAAGGATGAGGGAAAAGCAGCAGAAAAGAAGCATCTAGTGAAAACATAGGAAGCATATTAAAAGCTTGGACTAGAGTGTCTTCCGGGTATCAAGGAGCCAGACTTACAGCAATGTCTTTTCTGCCTGCCTAGACTGACAAGCCAGTGGTGTTCCGTGGCATTTTCTTCTTAGTTTTTCATTTCTTAAAGAAAATATTCTCCATCACTACAGCTATAATATTGAATGCAATGATTTTTTTGGAACCCCCTTAACATTTTTGGAGATGATACTTCTTTTTTTTTAACATTTTTTAATTGAAGTATAGTTAATTTACAATGTTGTATTAGTTTCTGGTGTACAACATAGTGATTCAGTTATACATACATATACTTTTTCATATTTTTTTATTACAGGTTACTACAAGCCGTTGAATATAGTTCCCTGTGTCATACAGTAGGACCTTGCTGTTTATCTATTCTGTACACAGTAGTTTGTATCTGCCAGTCCCAGACTCCCAGTTTATCCCTCACTCCCTGTTCTCCCCTATAGTAACCATAAGTTTGCTTTCTATGTCTGTGAGTCTGTTTCAGTTTTGTAAATAAGTTCATCTGTGTCATTTTTGTTTATATTCCACATATAAGTGATATCATGTGGTATTTGTCTTTTTCTGTCTGACTATTCACTTAGTATGATAATCTCTAGTTTCATTCATGTTGCTGCAAATGGCATTATTTTATTATTTTTTATGGCTGAGTAATATTCCATCACACACACACACACACACACACACACACACACACACACACACCCCACATCTTTATCCAGTCATTTGTCGATGGACATTTAGGTTGCTTCCATATCTTGGCTGTTGTAAATAGTGCTACTATGAACATTGGGGTGAATGTATCTTTTCCAGGAAGTGAGATCCCATAAGGTGTGTGCCCCGGACAGCCAATCAGCTTTACCTGGGGTGCTTTGCCTTTAAACAGAGCGTGTGACAGTATGTTACCTCAGTTATACATGTAAGAATGTTTCCTCAACAGTAGGATGTGTGAAAGCAGTAGAAATAATTTTTCTAATTAAAAAAGGATAATAATTGTATGCTATTTTTTTACAATGGAACAAATAAAATGAATCTTTTAAAAATAGAGGAAGAGCAGATTTAATTCATTCTCCCTCTTCCTCAGATGGGTAGTACCAACCTCTTCATCAGAGCATATTCACAAGAAATCAGGGACGCAGTGGCATGTGCAGGACGAGACTGGCTGCTGCTGTCCTCGCTGCTTGCTGAGGGGTTGTTGCTCTGTCTGGGGACTTGCTTGACCTGTGAGATGAGCCTGCCAACAACATAATTCCCTACGAGGAATCTGACTTACATGTACTGTACTGGGAAATGCTGCATCTGAATGAAGGTACATCTAGACCCTAAATCATTTAAAATTAGAATGAAAATAAATAACAGCAGCAGCAGCAGCACCTCCCCTACAAAAGGGTAAACTGCTTAAATTCCAGGTGGTTTTGTTAGATCCCTGTGAATTGGGCGTTTCTATTATCAGGGCCCCGGCCTGATTCTGAGGTTCATTAGATGGTACCTGGCAGCTATGGAGATCATTTCTCCTTTAACAATACCACTCCAGCTTTCATTTATCTTTTCCAGTTTCCCGCTCACTTGAAAATCTGTTGAGAAGAGATTATAGGCTTGATAGTTTTGATAGAAAAAAGGAAAAAATAAAACAAAGTCAATCCTGCCTCACATTCACCCTATTGAAGAAAGAATCTTGAGAGCCTGAGGGTAGATTGTCTGAGCTGCAGTATTCAATGGGGATTCGAAATACTTCTCAATCTATAGTGTCTACCAATCCTTGGCCTCTTGTGGAAGATGTATGAAGACAATGGAAGCAAAGTATATGTCCTCTCTATACAACCCCCACTCCAATTTGACAACTTATTGTAACAATAGAAACTCAAAGGGATAAATTAGAATTGTGCAAAATGTCAAAATGTGATAGAACTTTATATTAGTTATGGATTACCAAAATAATGCCGTACAATAAATCACCCACGACTTAGTGGCTTAAAATAGCAACTAGGTAATGATTTCTCAGCTGAGCCAGCCTTGCCACATTTCTGCTCATCTAGGTCAGCCTTGGCTCATCTTTCCTTGGTTCACCTAAGCGTCTCTGATCAGCTGGTGGTTGGTTGGGGCCCAGACCTCTGTTGGGCTGACTTGGCCCTAATCCACGCAGTCTCTCCTCCTCCAGCAGGCTAGCCCAGGCTAGTGAGGGTGTGCACACAATCTCTGAGTCCTAGGCTCAGAACTACCACTCAGTCACTTCCACTGCATCTCATTGGTCAAAGCTTACCAGGAGCCCAGCCCACATTCCAGGGATGGGGAAACAGATTCTATATCTTAATGGGAATAGTTGTGAAGTCATGTTGCAAAGGGTGAAGATATAAGGAGGGGTGAAAGATTGGGGCCATGTTTGCAATCCACCTACCACAAACTTGAAACATGATAGCACGTGAGTTTACCCTAGTTGTGAAATCCATTGCGTTGTTGAAATTGTTCTGAGACAGTGCAAATCATAGGATTTTCATCAAAATAGGAGCTAAAAATACTCAAAATTTTAATCAAGGACCATCTGAGAAGACATCAGTCACCACCACATCAGATCTTGTTCCCGACCCCCTATCCAGAGGGTTTTCCTTCCCGCAGGGTCTCCTGATCTCAGGGTTTTTCGAACATAGTCAAGTTTTGATGAAATGTAGAGATATAACTTGGGCAATTTTTCTGTACCTGAAAAGCACCCTCTTTGAAATGTAACTCCAAAAATTCATATTCAAAATTGTATACAAGGGGGAGGGTTTAGCTCTAGTGGTAGAGTGCATGCCTAGCATGCACAAGGTCCTAGGTTCAATTCCCAGTACCTCCATAATAAATTAATAAATTAAATAAATAAATAAACTTAATTACCTCCTACAACCCCCCTACAAAAACTGTGTACATACTAAGTCTGCAGCCATGGAAAGCTGTGTACATGAAGGGAGAAAGATGGACGGTGAATACGAAAAAGGGAAAGTAGTTAAATTCAAATGATGAGATGGTTGTGTTTTTCTCATTTTTCAAAACGGTCTGTAATGCTGGAGTTACACTGTCTAACAATAAAAAAGGAGGAGATGTAAATAAGTTGAAAGCAAAGATTAATGAGCATTTATCTTCAATATTGTACACATTATACAACAGCAAAAACTCATATTGTCTTTTCATTTCATAATTCTAGAGGCTGACAATGAAATATTCAAATGCCAAGAAACACAAAAGCGCTTCAGAATTATACTTGAGGAAGAGTTATGTGACTCCACTCTCATTACTTAATTCATACAAAGTGACTTAAATAAGTGGTTTTATCTTCATCGTGTGATTTTTTTTTTTTTTTTTTTTTTTTTTTTTTTAGTAGAGTTCTATGAAGGTGTCTAATGATGACAAGCCAGCAGGGCCCATGAGCTGAAGCATATTAACAATGCAATCACAGTAACTTGAAAAAAAATAACAAAAGAATAATCATGGTTATATATTCTCTGGGAGGTTTTGAATATAAATGCAAAAATGTGGGTAAATGTCACAATGAATGTATCTGAAGCCAAAAAGAAAAACCTGGCTCAGTAGGAAACATTTTAACTTTGAGCATCAGATAATAAAATTAACTTAATGTAACAGAAAAAGAAACACATTTCATATTTTGTTTTCCAGAGTTTAGCAGAAACCTTTTAATCTTAATCAGAAACTTGATAAAAGAATGCAGCACTGTCTGAATCAGAAAAGTCATTTTTTTCCTTAAGACAATTTTGTAGCTTGTGAGAGGTGAACTGATGATTCCATCCTGTTCTTAGATCCCACCCCTGTGTCCTACTTCCCTACCAAGACCAGAAATAACCACACTAAGAACATTTTATATCCATGCCATATTGATTCTTTCCAAAGTATTTTTGCACACATTTTTTCATGCAATGCTCTTCCAACACAGTGGATTAAATAGCACAGACATTATCATCCCCATTTCACTAATAAAGAAACCAAGACACAAAGAAATGTAAGCAACTTGTTCGAGAACATTCAAAGGGTAAGTGGCAGGACTGGTTAAGGTCACCTTTATGAGCAGTGTGAAAGGACACTAGGAGATAACACCTACTACTAAGAAAAAATACATATTACATGCTTGTTAGAAATCAAAACTACAAATGCAAAAAGAAAATCATTTAAAATGCCCATAATTCAACTTATCAGAGAGAAACACATGTAGCATCTTGGAGTCTCTCCTCCTTCCCTTCCTTCCTTCTTTCCTTCCTTTTTTTTTTTTTTTTTTTTTGTAGGTAACACCACAGTGACCATCCTCATGTATAATTCTGGTCATTTCTGATTTCCTTGAAGAATAGGATAAGAAGAATTTTCAGGGTTTTGCTACATTTTGGAAAATCAACATTCAGAAATAACATGCCATTTTGTTCTGCCACTGGCATCTGTCGAATCTTGTAACTTCAAGACTTGGAAAAATTGGCCTGTATCACAACCATATTCCAAGTGGATGCAGTATGTGTGGTTCCTGCTGGACCACCATTCACTCAGTGCTCAGTGCGCCTGAGACCCCACAATAAAAGCTCGCTGATGCCTCTTGTTTGACACTGCGGGTCTGGTACAGGAAAAAATGTGCAGGCTCGGGAACCACTGCCTCTGGGGAAAAGATTGCTAACACTTCCACTTGTGAGCTCTGCCCCTTTGGTCAAGGTGTTTTACCTCTCTGTCTTTCACATGGGAGTACCACTCCCTACCTCACAGGACTGCAGCAAGCTTTAGATGAAATGATGATGCGAAGCACCTGGCAAGAAGCTTGTCCTTGTTCAATACTTTTCCCCATCCCCCATCCCACCAGATCCCCCTTCTTCAGGGTCCCCACCCACCAATGTCCTCATCTCATCCCCCCCTAAAACTGTACTATTGGTTCCCTAACAGTTTAGGATTCTGACTTTAAAGAAATTATTTATACCTCTTTAATTTGATTGGATGTCAAAAGTCTCTGAAGGTGTGTAGTTTGAAAATTCAGGGAGAGGAGTTCCTTCTATGACATCTCCAGATCCCCTTTGGCTGGAGGTTACTACATCCACCCTTTGAGTAACAACCAGGCTCTTTGAGCCAACAGCCTCTCAAATAAAATCTCCCTTTGGTTTAAAAAGAACCTCATTTGAGGGAGGGGGGATAAATTAGGAGTTTGGGATTAACAGATACACAGTACTATATATAAAATAAACAACAAGGACCTACTGTATAGCACAGGGAACTATATTCAATATCTTGTGATAAGCTATAATGGATAAGAATCTGAAAATATGTGTGTGTGTGTGTATCTATATGTACAACTGAATCACTATGCTGTACACCTGAAACTGACATTATAAATCAACTACATTTCAATAAAACTAAAATTTAAAAAAAGAGCCTCCCTTGGAGTAATGCCTGTGTGATGCTGTGGTTTTCTGGGTTGAACATCTACCAACAACAGTAGAATCAACACCAAGAAGTTTTTAGCCATTTACAAAGTCGTAACTGCAAGTTGTGTTCCATTTCTTTCCATCTGCAGCCATTTAATGTATGAATTCAAAATGAACTCATGACCAAATACCACTTGAATTCATGGGGTTTTTTGGTGGGGAGAGCTGGGGGTTGGAGAGAGGCAGATTTTTACTCAGTATTTATTAGATGATTCATTTGATGAGTGTTTATTTAGCACTTGCCATGTGCCAGGAACTGAGATAGGTGCTGCAGATCAGAGGTGAATGAGAAAAACACAGTCCTGTCCTCAAGAAGCTTATAGTCTATGCCAGAGACAGACAAGAAGCAATAGTTGGCAAACACGTAATGGAAAAGAAACTGAAAATACATGTATGTATGTATGTACATATGTATGTATGTATATGTATAACTGAATTGCTTTGCTATACACCTGAAATTAACACTGTAAATCAACTACACTTCAACAATAAATAAGGATAAAAAAAACAGATGGCAAACAAAAATGCCACAGAAAACACTGTACGCTGTAAAATCATGATAAGAGCCACAAAGAAGCAAAGGAAATGCCTTGATTATTTCTGGGGCACCTAATCTAGGGAGGAGGGTGATGTTGCAACCAGACCCTCAATGATGACTAGGAAGAAAAAGAGTAAGTCATGGGAGATTTTTCTTTCCTAGAATGATCAGGATTATAGATCTGCCCACAGGCACTTCCAGAACCTGCCATTCCTCCATCAAGTGGTGAAGCACATACCCCTCTCCCTTAGTCCCTGGGCAGGTCTGTGCAACTACCTTAGCCAGTAGAGCACATTGGAAAAGATGCTGCGTGACTTTTGAGAGAGGTCACCAAAGGTAGTGAGTCATCCAATCATCCTTCCCTCTTGCAAGCTGCCTTTGGGACCCAGAGAGGCCCCTGTGGAGAACGGAGGCCCCAGTCCCTGGCTGAGCTGACAGCAGCAGATCACTGGCCAGGTGAGGGAGGTGCAGATGCTGCGAGATGTGTGGATATGGCGGTGGGAAGAGGCTGGCGCTCCTCTTGAACCGTACCTGTTTTCTCTGAGCGGTTAAAGCTAAGTTATCAGCCCGGAGTGAGGGGTGTTGGAGAAATGGGGAGGTCTGGAATCTGTGGAGTGAAGGAGAGTAAGCAGATTAGAAAGACACAATAAGATTACCAGGCAGCATAGAGATTATTGAACATTACTGAAATGAGCATATTTGAAATGATATCAATCTATGAGATTTTCTCCTGAATCTCTCAATCATTTGGGAGTAGGCATGGAGAAGGCAGGTGGTTGGGGCTGGGTTTTTCCAGAATTGTGAGACAGGTAGGACAGAAAGGTAACAGAAGGGGTTGGCCGTATTTACAAGAGAATAGCTATAAAGATGAATCTACGGGAGAGACGGAGAAGATGGCGGAGTAGAAGGACGCTCGCAGGTCACCCTCTCCCACAAATACACCAAGACCCACATCTACAGACCCACTCAGCCAACCAGAGCACCTGTGGAACTCCGACAGAACATCGCCCTCTTCAAAAGATAAAGACGCCAAAAATCTGGTAGGAGAAAAGGAAAAAAGAAAGAACAAAAGGCAAAGCAGCGCGGGACGGGTCCCGCGGGGAGGGAGCGGCAAAGGACTGGCGCTCTCTCGCTGGGTCTCCCCTCTCCAACTGAGAGGCCAGCGGGACGGAGGGGGAGCCTCCGAGGCTCGGATCTGTACAGAGCAGCCCTTGACTAACAGAACTAAGTTAAACGGGCACAGAGCGTCCCCCCGACACCCAGCCTGAGACGCGGGCCGGCAGCGGCGGGCAGGGCCAGGCTGCACAAGCCGGGCAGAGGATGGAAGTGGCTGCACGGAGGCAGCCCCGGGGGAACGCAAGGGGCTGCGCGCCGTGGCTGTGGGTGCACAGGGCAGAACAACCTGGGCCCTCCATAAAACAGCAAGGTTGATGTGCTCTCGGGGGAAGGGTGCACACCCCCATCTCTGAAAACCCGCGGAAAGTTTTTGGGGGAAGAGAGGCGGGGCTCAGGCACAGCCGCCATATCCTCCGCGCTTAGCACTCAGGCGGGGGCGGGGGCGAAACCTGCATCCGCACCGAAGGGCTTAGCAGCCTCAAAGGCCAGACTGAGACTGGCCTGCAGCCCGGGGCAGATAGGATCCTTCCATCCTGGTCCCTCAGAGAACTTGCTCCACAAAGACAAACAAGGAGCTGGGTTTTGGCTCGGAGCAGAGACAGGGCTGTCCCTCGGTCTTCCCCGAGCCCACCCGCGGAGGGCTGACCAGGGCGGAGCGCGCAGCCGCACAGAGAGCGGAACTATCGGCGGTGCAGGTAGAGGGAGAGCGACACCCCGCCTTTCGGGCAGGAACACAACCCCTGACCGAGGTGCTGGGAGGGGGCACGACCCGCCCTCCTACCCGGCCAGTCTGCAACATCTGACTGCGGCATCCGGAGGGGCAGCGACCCGCCCGCCCACAGCAGAGAGCTGCACCTGACCCAGTGTTAGGAGGAGGCGCGATCTGCTTGCCGACAGGTGCTGGGAGCAGCACAGAAGAGGGCGCCAACGGAGGGCCTCTGAAAACAGCAAGCTGAGCTTCCAAAACAGGACGAAGACAGAAAGACTTCACATTAAAAACACACAGACTCCAGGAGAACACCGACAAACCCACCCCCCCCCCCTTTTTTTTAAATCTGTTTTTACCTGTTCTATTTTCTATTACTCTCTTAATCTTTACTTCTTAATTCATTTCTATTTCTCTTGGGTTTTGATGTCCTGCTATTGATTAGACACAGGTTTCAAATACATCTATTCATCCCCCCCCCTTTTTTTGTAAAGGTTTTAAAAGGACGTCTCAACCCGATTAATACTCTGCTTCAACTCACTCTTCTATTATTCATTATACACTGTTTTCAAACCCTCTTTCTCCCTTCTTTTAAAATTCTTTCTCTCTATCTCTTATTTTTTTTTTCTTTTTTTCGTAAGTTCTATTCCTAAATAGGCATCAGATAGATAAAATCCTTAAGGACCAAAATAAACAACTGATACTCCATAAACCACAGTGCCAAAGAGGTATGAGCAAGATGAAGAAGCAGAAAAACCTTTCCCAATTAAAAGAACAAGAGAAATCCCCTGAAAGAAAGATCAACGAAATAGACATCAATAGCCTACTAGATCAAGATTTCAAAAAAGGAGTGATCGAATTGCTGAAGGAATTAAAAGAGATAGTGTTTAGAGATATAAAATATGTCAAAAATGAAATTGAAGCTATAAAGAAGAGCCAAGTAGAATGGGTAAACTCATTGACAGAGATGAGGAATGATCTAATAGCTGTGCAAAGCCGACTAGATAATGCAGAGGAACGAATTAGTGATCTAGAAGACAGGGCAATAGAAAGCACCCATTCAGAAGAACTACAAGAGAAGCAAATAAAAAATAATGAAAATAGCATAAGGGACCTATGGGATAATATAAAGCGTCCCAATCTTCGCATAATAGGGGTCTCAGAAGGAGAAGAAAGATCAAAGGGGATTGAAAAGGTTTTTGAAGAAATCATGACTGAAAACTTCCCAAACTTAAAGAAGGAATCAGATATCCAAGTACAGGAAGCTCATAGGGTCCCAAACAGGAAGAACCCAAATAGACCCACACCAAGACATATCATAATCAAGATGGCCAGAGTCAAGGATAAAGAAATGATTCTAAAGGCAGCAAGAGAAAAGCAAAGAGTAAGTTACAAGGGAACCCCCATAAGGCTCTCAGCTGATTTCTCTACACAAACACTACAGGCCAGAAGGGAGTGGCAAGATATATTCAAAGCCCTGAATGAAAAAAAGATGCAGCCTAGGATCCTTTATCCAGCAAGGCTATCCTTGAGGATAGAAGGAGAAATAAAGAGTTTCACAGACAGAAAAAAAAGCTGCAGGAGTTTAGCAACACTAAACCCATGCTAAAAGAAATATTGAAAGGGCTATTCTAAATAGAAAAGCAGCAGGATGCTACAGAAACGAGAAACACACAACTGGAAAGGTGATAACTCATGAATTACAAATAAAGTAAACATGAAATTATAAAAGAAGACATACAAATCACTGAGAGTGGGAGAGGGAGGCAGGGAAATATAGAATATTTTTTTCTTTCTTTTTTAAATTTTTTTAACAGTAGGATGGGTTTGAGATCATGTTACTATCAGTTTAATAAAAACAGTTATAGTAATGGGTTGACAGATTTACAAAAAAAGGGTAACCACAAGCCAAAAATTTACAAAGGAGTCACAAAAATTAAATAAAATCCATGATAATACAAAGGAAAATTACCAAACCACAAAAGGAAGAAGAAAGGAACAAAGAGGATATACCAATTTAACTGCAAAGATAAGTTCAAAATGGCAATAAACACACATCTATCATTAATTACTGTAAATGTTAATGGACTAAATGCTCCAGTCAAAAGACACAGAGTGGCAGACTGGATAATAAAGCAAGAACCTTCAATATGCTGCATACAAGAGACCCACTTTAGGGAGAAGGACACATATAGATTGAGAGTGAAAGGATGGAAAAGGATATTCCATGCAAATGGAAAAGCCAAAAAAGCAGGTGTTGCAGTACTGATTTCAGACAAAATAGACTTTAAAACAAAGGCCATAAAGAAAGATAAAGAAGGACATTTTATAATGATTAAAGGAGTGATACAAGATGAGGATATTACACTCGTTAATATATATGCACCCAATATAGGAACACCTAAGTACATACAAGAATTACTAACAGAGATAAAGGGGGATATTGATGGGAATACAATCATAGTTGGAGATTTTAACACTGCATTAACATCACTAGACAGATCTTCCAGACAGAAAATAAACAAGGCAACAGAGAAATTAAATACTACAATAGAAAAACTAGATTTGGTGGATATTTTCAGAGCATTACACCCCCCAAAAATAGGATATACATTCTTTTCAAGTGCACATGGAACATTTTCCAGGATCGATCATGTACTTGGGCACAAAAGAAACCTCAACAATTTTAAGAAGATAGAAATTATCTCAAGCATCTTTACTGACCACAATGCCATGAAACTGGAAATCAACAACAGAGAAACAAAGGAGAAAAAAAGGAAAGCATGGAGATTAAACAATATATTATTGAAAAAACAATGGATCAATGAGGAAATCAAAGCTGAAATTAAAAAATACCTTGAGACAAATGATAATGAAAGCACAACCACTCAAAACCTATGGGACACAGCAAAGGCAGTGCTAAGAGGGAAGTTTATAGCAATACAGGCCTTCCTCAAAAAAGAAGAACAATCTCAAATAAACAATTTAACCCACCACCTGAATGAATTAGAAAAAGAAGAACAAAAAGCCCCAAAAAGCAGCAGAAGGAAGGAAATAATAAAGATCAGAGAGGAATTAAATACAATAGAGATTAACAAGACCATAGAAAAAATCATCCAAACCAAAAGCAGGTTTTTTGAAAAAGTAAATAAAATCGACAAACCTCTGGCCAAACTCACAAAGAAGAAAAAAGAGAGAGCACAAATTAGCTAAATAAGAAAGGAAAATGGAGAAATTACAACAAACAAAATAGAAATACAGAATATCATACGAGAATATTATGAAAAACTATATGGAACCAAACTGGATAACCTAGAGGAGATGGACAAGTTTCTGGAAACATACTGTCCACCAAAACTGAATCAAGAAGAATCTGAACACTTGAACAATCCGATCACTAGAAAGGAAATAGAAATAGCAATTAAAAACCTCCCTACAAATAAAAGTCCAGGACCGGACGGCTTCACCGGGGAATTCTACCAAACATACAAAGAAGAACTCATACCAGTCCTTCTCAAACTCTTCCAGATGATTGAAAAGGAGGGAATACTCCCAAACTCATTCTATGAAGCCACCATCACCCTGATACCAAAACCAGGCAAAGACACTACAAAAAAAGAGAATTATAGGCCAATATCACTGATGAACATAGACGCCAAAATCCTCACCAAAATTTTAGCAAATAGAATCCAACAACACATAAAAAAGATTATACATCATGACCAAGTGGGGTTCATCCCAGGGACACAAGGCTGGCTCAACATATGCAAATCAATCAGTGTAATACATCACATCAACAAGATAAAGGACAAAAACCACATGATCATCTCAATCGATGCAGAAAAAGCATTTGATCAAATTCAACACCCATTTATGATAAAAACTCTCACCAAAGTGGGTATAGAGGGAACATATCTCAACATAATAAAAGCTATATATGACAAACCTACAGCCAGCATAGTATTCAATGGTGAAAAACTCAAAAGCTTCCCACTAAAATCTGGGACAAGACAAGGATGCCCACTATCACCACTCCTATTCAACATAGTCCTGGAAGTCCTAGCCACAGCAGTCAGGCAAGAGAAAGAAATAAAAGGGATCCAAATTGGAAAAGAAGAGGTAAAAGTGTCATTATATGCTGATGACATGTTACTATATATAGAAAACCCTAGAAGGTCCACACAAAAGCTACTAGAGCTGATTGAAGAATTCAGCAAGGTAGCAGGTTACAAAATTAACGTTCAAAAATCAGTTGCATTTCTTTACACTAACGATAAATCAACAGAAGAAGAAAGTAAAGAAACAATCCCCTTTAAAATAGCACCCAAAGTAATAAAATATCTGGGAATAAATCTAACCAAGGAGGTGAAAGAATTATACACAGAAAACTATAAACCATTGATGACGGAAATTAAAGAAGACTTTAAAAAATGGAAAGATATTCCATGCTCTTGGATTGGAAGAATCAATATTGTTAAAATGGTCACACTGCCCAAGGCAATCTACAGATTTAATGCAATCCCTATCCAATTACCCAGGACATATTTCACAGAACTAGAAAAAATCATAATAAAATTCATATGGAACCATCAAAGACCTAGAATTGCCAAAGCATTACTGAAGAGAAAGAAAGAGGCTGGAGGAATAACTCTCCCAGACTTCAGGCAATACTATAGAGCTACAGTCATCAAGACAGCATGGTATTGGTACCAAAACAGACATATAGACCAATGGAACAGAATAGAGAGCCCAGAAATGAACCCACAAACTTTTGGTCAACTCATCTTTGACAAAGGAGGCAAGAATATACATTGGAATAAAGACAGTCTCTTCAGCAAATGGTGTTGGGGAAACTGGACAGCAGCATGTAAAACAATGAAGCTAGAACACTCCCTTACACCATATACAAAAATCAACTCAAAATGGATTAAAGACTTAAACATAAGACAAGATACAATAAACCTCCTAGAGGAAAACATAGGCAAAACATTATCTGACATACATTTCAAAAATTTTCTCCTAGAAGAAATAAAAGCAAGAATAAACAAATGGGACCTAATGAAACTTACAAGCTTCTGCACAGCAAAGGAAACCAGAAATAAAACAAGAAGAAAACCTACGGAATGGGAGAACATTTTTGCAAGTGAAACCGACAAAGGCTTGATCTCCAGAATATATAAGCAGCTCATACGACTCAATAAGAAAAAATAAACAACCCAATCCAAAAATGGGCAGAAGACCTAAACAAGCAATTCTCCTAGGAAGACATACAAATGATCAAAAAGCACATGAAAAAATGCTCAATATCACTAATTATCAGAGAAATGCAAATCAAAACTACAATGAGGTATCACCTCACACCAGTCAGAATGGCCGTCATTCAAAAATCCACAAATGACAAATGCTGGAGAGGCTGTGGAGAAAGGGGAACCCTCCTACACTGCTGGTGGGAATGCAGTTTGGTGCAGCCACTATGGAAAACAGTGTGGAGATTCCTCAAAAGACTAGGAATAGACTTACCATATGACCCAGGAATCCCACTCCTGGGCTTGTATCCAGAAGGAAATCTACTTCAGGATGACACCTGCACCCCAATGTTCATAGCAGCACTATTTACAATAGCCAAAACATGGAAACAGCCTAAATGTCCATCAACAGGTGACTTGATAAAGAAGAGGTGGTATATTTATACAATGGAATACTACTCAGCCATAAAAACCGACAACATAATGCCATTTGCAGCAACATGGATGCTCCTGGAGAATGTCATTCTAAGTGAAGTAAGCCAGAAAGAGAAAGAAAAATACCATATGAGATCGCTCATATGTGGAATCTAAAAAACAAAAACAAAAGCAAACAAACAAACAAAAACAAAGCGTAAATAAAGGACAGAAATAGACTCACAGACAGAGAATACAGACTTGTGGTTACCAGGGGGGTGGAGGGTGGGAAGGGATAGACTGGGATTTCAAAATTGTAGAATAGACTACACTGTATAGCACAGGGAAATATACACAAAATGTTATGATAACTCACAGAGAAAAAAATGTGACAATGAGTGTGTATATGTCCATGAATAATTGAAAAATTGTGCTGAACACTGGAATTTGACACAACATTGTAAAATGATTATAAATCAATAAAAAATGTTAAAAAAAAAAAAAAAGATGAATCTAGGAAAGACAGGGGGAATCTGATGGGACAGGGGAAGGGTCCATGGATTGGAGGGCACAGTTGGGGTCAAAAGCCAGCTTCAATGCAGGAAGTCTTTAAAAGTCAGCAGAAGGATAGGAGAAAGTGAGATTTTCACACAAGAATTTCAGGTGGGGATTGGGCTGACTGCACTATTGGCTGATGTTTGCAATCTCATTCCTGCCTTAATCCACAAATTTCTGGTGATTCTAAAGGTTGATATGGTAGAAAACATGGTGCAGTAAAGAACTCTTCTGCATCAGCCAGACCTGTGCTGGGGACAGGGCCCTACTGCTTATCCTCTGTGTGACCCTGGGAAGTTTTTTATTTACCCACTTTCAGCCTCCATTTCCTTTTTTCCTTGTAAGTATTAAAACAAAATTCTAAGGAGGAGAGGGTATAGCTCAGTGGTAGGGCACAGGCTTAGTATGCATGAGGTCCTGGGTTCAATCCCCAGACCTTCATTAAATAAACAAACAAACAAACAAACCGATGGAGGCAAAGGATCTGTACACCAAAAACCATAAGACACTGATGAAAGAAACTCAAGATGACATAAATAGATGGAAAGATATACCGTATTCTTAGATTGGAAGAATCAATATCATTAAAATGACCATACTGCCCAAGGCAACATACAGAGTCAATGCAGTCCCTATCAAATTGCTAATGACATTTTTCACAGAGCTGGAACCAAAAAAAAAAAAAAAAAGTTGAAATTTTTATGGAAACACAAAAGACCCTGAATAGCCAAAACAATTTTGAAAAAGAACAGAGCTGGGGGAGTATCATGCTCCCTGACTTCAGACTATACTACAAAGCTACAGTAATCAAAACAGTATGGTACTGGCACAAAAACAGATACATAGATCAATGGAACAGGATAGAAAGTCCAGAAATAAACCCATGCACTTATGGCCAATTAATCTATGACAAAGGAGGCAAGAATATATAATGTGGAGAAAGGACAGTCTCTTCAATAAGTGGTGCTGGGAAAACTGGACAGCTACCTGGAAAAGACTGAAATTAGAACATCCTCTAACATCATATACAAAAATAAACTTGAAATGTATTAAAGATCTAAAAGTAAAACCACATAGTATAAAACTCCTAGAGAAAAACATAGGCAGAACACTCTTTAACATAAATTAACAATATTTTTCTCAAACCAGCTCTTAAGAGTAATGGAAATAAAAGCAAAAATAAACAAATGGGACCTAATTAAACTTAAAAGCTTTTGCACAGGATACTATCAACAAAATGAAAGACAACCTACAGAATGGGAGAAAATATTTACAAATGATGTGACCAATAAGGAACTAATTTCCAATCAAAAAATGGGCAGAAGACCTAAATAGACATCTCTCTAAAGAAGATATCCAGATGGCCAACAAGCACATGAAAAGATGCTCAACATTGCTAACTGTCAGAGAAATGTAAATCAAAACTACAATGAGATATCACCTCACACCAGTCAGAATGGCCATGATTAAAAAGTCCACAAACAATAAATGCTGGAGAGGGTGTGGAGAAAAAGGAACCCTGGTGTACTGTTGGTGGGAATGTAAATTGATGCCGCTACTATGGAGGACAGTATGGAGGTTCCCTAAAAAACTAAAAATAAACTTACCATGTGATCCAGCAATCCCACTCCTGGGCATATATGCCTGAAGGAAAATATAATTCAAAAAAGCACATACACCCCAATGTTCATGGAAGCACTATTTACAATAGCCAAAACATGGAAACAGACTAAGTGTCCATCAATAGATGACTGGATAAAGAAGATGTGGTGTACACACACACACACACACACACACACACACACACAGAGTGGAATATTACTCAGCCATAAAAAAGAATAAACCAATGTCATTTGCAGCAACATGGATGGACCTGGAGATCATCATTCTAAGTGAAGTAAGCCAGAAAGAGAAATATCATATGATATCGCTTATATGTGGAATCTAAAAAAAAGACACAAATGAACTTATTTACAAACCAGAAATAGACTCACAGACATACTGAACAGACTTATGGTTACCAGTGAGAAAAGGGGGTGGGAAGGGATAAATGGGGAGTCCAAAATCTGCACCTCGTGGGGAGAGATGAAAATGTTAGGTATCTTGATTGTGGCAGTGGTTTCACAGATGTATACAACTATCAAAATTCATCAAATTGTACATCTGAAATATGTGTAGTTTACTGTACAGAATTTATACCATAATAAAGTTGTTTGAAAATAAAAAATAAAATGAACCTAATTACCTCCCACAATCAAAAAATAAAAAATAAAATGTTTTTTAAAAAAACAAAGTTGTAAACATAAAAGAAAATGAGAAATATAGATATATTGATACATATGCAGATATATAGTGATGTATAGACAGATATGTATCTGAAATAAACATATATATCTGTATGTCTCTATATATTTTATATATAGAGACATACAGATAGAGATGTGTAAATTGATATCTATTTATTAGATATAGGTATCTTATCTTATAGGTATATAGATAAAATTCTCAGCACATAGCATATACTCCACAAATGCTAGCCCATCACATGCACACAGCATACACTTTTAATCTCCCGCCTTTTTTCACACTTAAGAAAATGAGAACTGGCTGATTTAAATTATCCTTCCACCAGGGCTCACGCCTTAAGAATTGGCACTTTCAGACCCTGGGAAGCCTTCTCAGCCGACCGGGAGACAGAACCTGCAGTGTGAGGCTTTCCCAGGCACTGGGTTTGCATCAAGCAGATGCCCACAAACCCTTCATTCATAGCGTGCCTGAGCCCGGGCTGGGGAAGCAGAGCAGACTGGAGATAACCAGGTCTTTCATGCACTTAGACACTGAACAGAATTTCTGTCTTTTCCCCCTCTCTGGGAAGGCTGCTCTCGACTTTGCAGCAATAAATAAATTTTTAAATGTGGAATCAATTTAGAAGATATATGGGTAGTACCAGGTTTCATCAGTGGATACCAAAATTGGCTTCACTGTCTTTGTAGTTCAGAAACGGTGCCGCTCATGAGGCATCCAGGCATGACAGCTAGGACACTTGATTTTCTCAGGCTGGCACCCTCATTTCTAATACACTACCCCAGATCGGAGTAGAGGTTACCAGAGGGAAAGGGGTGGGGGATGGGGAGGAGGACCAAATGGGTAAAGGGGGTCACTAGGTGACAGATGGAAACTAAATTTCTGGTGGTGAGCACACTGTAGAGTATAAGTATATAGAAGTAGAAGTATAACGCTTTACACATGAAACATACATAGTGTTATAAACCAATGTTACCTCCATAAAAAAATAAATCTAAGCGCGCACACACACACACACACACACACACTGTGTATGTCAAATATCCTATGAGGCCATTAATCAGGCTGTGTCCTGGTTTGGGTCTTTGAAAACATGGTCACCAGTTAGAGACAGAGGAGAAAGTAGGACACGCTTTTCTTCCCAAACTTAAAAGAAAATTATTTATTATAAAAACAACATCCTAGCAAGCAACATGACCAGAAATTCTATTGACAGAAAAATTCACCCCTGAACCAAACATACCAAGAGATAAAAATGTTTTCTTTTCTGGATGTGCCCTTCGCCATCCTTAATTTGTGAAATATTTGTGATCAAACTTTAAAAACAAAACAAAACACAAGACCCAGGCAATGCCAAGGCTGTGTGAGCTTCCAGACCTGCACTCTCCCACCCTCTCGCCTGCTCTTCTCCCAGATACAGAGAAGCAAACCATGGGATGCTGTCTCCTCCTCCCCAGCCCACCTGCAGACAGTTCAAATGAACCCCCTCAAACTCTCAATCAATCAATGTTTCAAAACATCACCTACTGCGTGTTCAGCACTCTTCTAGACACAAAGGGGGGTAGGGAGGAGGGGTGTAGGAAAGAAATAGAGGGCCTGGTCCTAACTCTCTAGGGGCGTTGCCATGGCAACGGGAAGGAGGGCGGCGGAGGGGGTGGAAAAGGGCACAGTTTCAGCGAGAGGCCAGGGCCCAACTGGGGTTCTTGCCCTGTTTCGTGTGTACAGGATGCAGCTGCCTTCTTTGTCCTTTGTGAATGAAGCCACTGATTGTAGTTTCTGGGGCAGTTTCCCAAAAGTGTGTCATGAGAAAGAGGCAAGATGTTAATGTGCTGAACAGAAAAAAACAATTCCATGGCCAGATGAGTTGGAACACGAGGGTTAAAGAAAAACAAACAGGTCTCTTTCTGCGGGAGATCTCAGAGCATTTTCTCTCCTGAGGGGCAGTGTGAATCTCAACGAGGGTACTGAAGCTCCCTGCATTTCCCAAGCTTGCATGGATACAGAGGAGAACGTCTTGAGGAAGCAACATCCAAGGAATTCACTTTGGGAAATGCAGCTGCTAAATACTCACTCCCATGCCTACCGAAGATCATACACCAGATGCTCCCAGGTCTTTCTAGATCAGGAGAAGCCATTCTCTTGCCTTCCTTCCTATGCCTGGAAAATGGTGGAATGGAAGGGACATAAGATGGAGTATCCCTGTGCAGTGAGGCCAGAGAAGACTGAAAAGGAAAAGAATCCAAATGAAGATGCCATTGATGGAGCCTCTTCTCTGCGTCCTGCACTATACTCTCAAAGCAGTACTGGGTCCCAGCTACTGTTGTAACCAAGACCAAAGGTAGCCCCCAAGTAGAAAGTTCCATGGCCACCTTCTTGAGGTGCCATAGAAATCCCAGCCTTTCCCCTACTGCCTTCTCTTTCCAAATACCCTCTTCACAGTGTCATGGAAAGCTCTTCCATGAGGTCATGAAATGTTCCGTGGTTCACACTTCTAGGATTGCTTAGGCTGTTCCGGGTCCCTCTTCTTCCCTCCAAGTTTCCTCCTGTAACTTCTTAAGTAACTCTTTTCTTCTACCCTCTAGTCCAGTGGTTCCCAACCTTGGCATATTAGAATCATCTGTAGTTTAAAAAAGTGAAAAAATCCCATTAGCCAAGCCTCAGCCCAGACAAATGAAGTTGGAATCTCTGGAGGGTGTGACTAAGGCGTCAGGAATTTTAACTGCTCCTCTGATGATTCAGATTTGCAACCAACATTAAAAACTGCTGATATAGTCCAAGGATAGAATTTTATCTTTTAGCAAGCTTGGTCTCTCAGGAAGCAGGTTCCTTTTCATCTGGAACCCAACCATCCTTTATTTTGAGCCCGAAGTGTTCTCTCCAGGGTTCCTAAATCCGAATTTACTGGTGTCTCTCAATTATGACCACCAAATTTTCTGGAACCATCATGTTCTCTGCTCTGGGGATTCACTTCACTTCAGTTCCTCTGAGCATCTCTTCAGTTCAATCAATACATTAGGGAGCATAGTTAGGCAGGCAGAGTGCTGCCTGCTTCTGAGAGCTTTCCCTCTCAATGATTCTTGCCAACTTCCAAGTTCTATTACTAACCCAAATTTCACCATCTTGGTGCCATTAACCCACATTCCTGCTAGGAGTGCCACCCCCAGAAACTCATCTGCCACCATTTCTCTTCTCAGAGAAGCCTAAGTGCAGAACATTAGCTCCCCTGTAAGATTTTAGTCTGTGACTAGAAGGCTACAATAGACTGCCCCTTGGATTTTCGGGAAATGAATAGAAAATGTCACCTTACTTAAAATAGAAAGTAATGGAATTAATATAAAACAGATAAAGTAGCCTTTCTGATCTCATCTAAATAACCTGCTTTAAAAGATGGATTTGTAAGGTCGGTACAAATAAGAGTCAATCCAAGTGAAAAATCAGATGACTAAAGTGTAACTTTAGGTCTGGGATGGATTTAACGCAAAAACACAAAATTCTAAAACCGTGTTCTTTAAATGGAGAAGACAAGACAATCTAGGGCATAGAAAAAAAAATAATAACATTTCCATTTAGATTCACTTTAATTTAGAGAAATAAATAAACATTCATTTTAATATACAAATTGATAGTAGTACATGCAATATAATTTATAAACAAATAAATATATGTGTGGTTAGCACCCAAAAAGTTTTAATCACAGGGGTGCACAATAAAAAAAAGTTTGGCTATTACTGTTCTAAATGATTACATAATAAAATCTCAGTGTACAGAGAAAGCCAGGGGTCAATTTGCAATGGGAAGGAAATGGTGAAAACAGCAAGAGTTGGTCAGTGTTAATCCAGCACTACTGAGAAGTAGAGTGTCCTGAACAAAAGAATGCCTATCAGACACATCAAAGTGTGTTCAGCTATTACAGCTTACATGTCAATTCCTTAGAGTTATCCAGTCCTCTGGACCTGCAGCGATACTCACAAAGCAACCTTCTGGTAGTAATCTGACTTCTCATGTAGACTTTCCTACAGGCAGAGCATGTATTAACCAGCCAACTCCTGATTCCAGGTCTGTCTGGAGATATTGCAAATTCATAAAATAGCTTCCTGACTTATTAGGTGGTTTTGGTTAGTGTTTCTAGTAAATTTGGTAAATGTAAGTCGAGTTTCCTGATCCTGATCACCTCTGAGGGAACATAAGACGCTCAGCATCCTTGAAGTTCTGTCATGAGCAACATGACACATCACTTGACAATACGGAACTTGATTTGTCTGAGTCCCATACATACCAGGTTTTCCTAAGCCACCTATGTCTTCAGGAAAGGGAAATGGGTCTTATTGTTTGGTGCCTAGTGGTAGAATCCCAGGCACTACAGGACACATAAAATGAAGAATTGGAAACAATACAAATGCCCATCATCTGACAAATGGATAGATAAGATATGGCATATCAATACTATGGATTATACAACACTATATATAAAACTGATAAGCAACAAGGATTTACTATATTGCACAGGGAACTGTATTCAACATCTTGTAATAACTTATAATGGAAAAGAATTGGGAAACATGTATCTATCTATCTATATATGTATAGCTGAATTACTTTGCTGGACAGGTGAAAATAACACAATATTGTAAATCAACTGAAGGAGAAGGGTTCTGGGGAGGAAGGGGGATGATAGCTGAGGCATATGGTGCTTCATTTTGGGGTGATGAAAACGTTTTAAAATTGACCATGTTGATGGCTGCACATATCTGTAACTATACTAGCAACCATGGAATTGTACACTTTAAATGGGTGAATGTATAGGGTACATAACCTGTACCCCAGCTCTTTTTAAAAAATGAAGTATAAAATTAAGAGTTGATCAAAAGTTGCTGTGGATCTCCTCACTGGGATATTTTTTCCCCACTGATCTCAGTTATGCTTCCCGGAATTACTCTCTAAGTACAAAGAAGAAAATCCAAATGCTTCTGAGACTCAGAGTTCCCATAGTGGTCCTCAGAGCTGACAATCCACACCTCAATTCAGGATAGAAAAGGGAGTCATGAGCAGAGGAATCTTGATCCCTACCTCACACCCCTCTGTAATTCCTATAACCTCAATACGACAGATAGTTTACAATCAGAAGAAACTCAGAAAATCCCAGCAAAGCTAATAATCTGGATTTTTAAAATATCCACCCAATCTGCATAAGAAGATTTAGAATCATAGAATTTCAGACCTGGAAGATCTCACAGAATTTAAGGATTTAATTTAACCTTTCATCGTATAGGAAACTTGCCAAGCTCCCTCCCCACAGGATATGGGGTAGAAACTTCTTCTGTCTTCTCACCCCTAAACCTGCCCACAGAGTGTCCCTTGCCCACCTTCTCCCAGGGTCCTTTACTTTGTCTAACTCCCTTCTCTCCTTTCCCCCCAAACTCCTCCTGCTAGTTCAGAAAATTTGAAATTGCCTTCCTGTATGGCAGGAAATTGAATTTGTCATAGCCTACATTCTTCTAACTCTTTAGTTTAGAGGAAAAAAAACAATTATGTTCAGTCCTCCAAGCTCTGGTACTGAATATTTAAAGACAAGCTTTTGGCATTTGGAAAAATACATTATTTTTTCTCTCAAGGGCCTGGCTCTTGTAATTCAATGTGTGGCTTTCCCAAAAGCTACTGCTGCAATGGGCATCAAGAGTCTATTTTGGCCACCAAATCCTCAACTTTGACTCCTTATTTCTCTGTGTATTCCAACCATAAAATCCTGACCCTCCCTGAGGGAAAGGCACCTCTGGTTGAATATTTGAAAATGTACCAAATGTACCTCAAAAATGTACCCCAAAAATGTACCAAAAAAGGACCAAAAGAAAGCATAGTATCATTTATGTACCCAAAAACTAGCTCATAAAGCTCTCAGTTTGAATATTTTATGATTCTATGACTTTAACCATGGCAGTGAACCAATCTCACTGCAACCAATTCTTCAGTCTTCCCATAAATTCCTAGGTGGCAACTCCTCCTCCTTTCTCCCTCCCCTTTCCTTTCCTCCATATGGATGGGCAATGGACTTCTAAAAATATCTCCCAGTGGGTTGGCAATGGTAGAAGAGAAGGGTCACGTGGTCCTGGAGTCCCACATCAGAGCCTAAGACAAGTCTATGAACGCTTTGAAATCACCTGTTTTTGTCTTGAAATTTCATGCATATATTCCATTCTTCTCCAAAACCGATAACTATTTCTTTTAAATACTACAAATATGCTTTAAATGACATATCAAAAGCACTTAGCTTCTTTTAATCTATGAGTAAAATCAACCCTTCAGTATAAAGCACTACTTTGATTCTGTGACTTCTAATAGACCCTAAAACATTGCTGAGTGCCCCTAGTGGTAAGCAGTAAAAATTATTTTGCTCATTGTTCAGAAACAACACCAGCTTTTCTGCATTTACCAGTCATGTATAAATATTTACATCTTTGTAGCGAGCATATAATGGGAAAATATTTGGGGACTAGTAAACCACCATATTAACCATTGGCTGTCTTCAGTTCCAAGTCATTCTAGAACATCCAGAGCAGGAGTCGATTCGTGTCTAGAGGTCTTGGATCATAGATTTCCTTGAAACTGTAGAGAAGAATCCTTCTCACGTGGCAGCAAGGCCACAGGGCTGGTTGTTCTAGGGGAGGGAAAGCCTGCCCCTTCCAACTGGGAGAATGATAGGGAGAAAAAAGGAGGAAAAGGGCTGAGAAGGAAGGAAGGTAAAAACAGCGCTTCCTTCCCCATCTTGGGGTCCTTTCCCTAAGGAAGGGCATCATACTGATTTTCTACGCTGTGTAACAAACTACCACAAACTTAGTGGCTTAAAATAACACAGACTCATTATCTTAGTTTCCATGGGTCAGGAGCCCAACATGTTCTAGCTGATCCTCAGTTCAAGGTCTCGTGAAGCAGAAGTCAAGGGTCCAGCTGGCTCTGTTTCTACCTGGAGGATCAGCTAGGGGAAGATCTGCTTCAAAGCTTGTTCTAGCTGTTAGAATTCCTTTTTTTGCAGTTGGAGGATGAGGGTCCTGCTGTCCTGCTAGCTGTCACCCGGGGTTGTCTCAGCAATGCAGGCTGCCCTCAGGTCCTTGTCGTGTGCCTCATGCCCTTGTCGTGTGCCTCATGCTTTCAATCTCTGACTGCTCTGTCTCCAGCCTCCACAAAAGGGCTCATGTAAGTAGATCTGGCCCACCTGGGTCATCTCCCTCTCTTGAGGTCAACTGATCTGCAAAATCCCTTCACAGCAGCCCCTGGATTAGTGTTTTACTGAGTACTAGGAGTAGGTGTGAGTTCACCGTGGGCCAGGAATCACCGTGGGGTCATCTTAGAATTCTGCCTATCCCAGGCAGGATAAACACCCAGATATGAACGAGGAAGACTGAATACATCTGGGCTAGCGCACGCTTCCCCTGACATCCTGGGGGGAGGTTTCAAGTCTCTGGGGAAAGCCCACACCTGATGCTGTCACTTCTAAATGACAAGAGCAGGGATGGACATTGTGGCAGTGGAGGGTAATCAAATGAGCCTAAGGCAGGACTTTTGGTTCTCCCAGTCCCCCGCATAGTGAGCAGGTGACCAGAAGTGCCCCAGCCTAGAGAGACATCCTGCAGGGGCATAAGGGCTGGGGACCTGGCCTGAGGGCAAAGCTAGATGGAGTAGATAGAGACTTTGAGATCAAAGGCCCCAAACAAGAGCCAGAGAGGGTGGGAGTCCAAGCTGTCTCCGAAGCTGCCCCGGTCTGCTACCCTCAAGACAGGTAGACAGGATCCAGAGGATTCCACGGGGACCCAAAGACCTGGGCTCCTCTTCACTGCTGAGTCAGGCAAACCACCAGTGCCCTCTTAAAGAAGAGAGGAGGAGAGGGGTTGGAAAGCCTGAGCATTGGTCCCAAAGAGACTTGTGTTGAGCTGAGTCCTGGTTTTCCTGGGACTGAGGGGGATTCCCAGGCACTGGACTTGAGTTTTAAAACTGGGAAAGTCCTGGTGAACCAGGACAATTGGGACCATGGTCCAAAGAAATGGTCTAAATGATTAAATTGAGCTATTTAAACTAAGTTAGATTTAAACTAAATTGAGTCACACACACAAGCACTACCCACCTTGGAAAGATCACAACAGTATAAATAATGAGCTGCAGTTTCTTCACTCACCTAAATTGTAGTGCCAGTAAACTTCCAGTCCTGCTTTGCCATTTTTCTAAGTGCTTTCGCCCATATTCTCTTGCTTCATCCTCACACCAGCCTTGTAATGAGACAGAGACTTTGGGGACCATGAAAAAGAGACTTTGGGGACCATGAGGCTAAAAGACGTCCCAGTGAGTTCACTTCAGGGCCAGCACTGGAACCAGATCTTCTGATTCCAAGTTTTCAACTAATGATGAATCTTCTGAATCTACAAATTTGCCACCTATCCTCATCTTTTTCAGTGATTTGCTTAATTTCATTAATAAATTAGATCCTGCATATTTCTGAATGTTAATTACTATTCATAGCGTGTCCATGAGCTACATGGCCATGATCAGACCGCAGGCAGACCTGGTCACAGCTGAACAGCAGCCGCCTGTCGTGGGCCTCACCTGCCTCCCTTTCCTGGATGACAATAGGAAAGTCAGAACAAAGAGCAGGCCCAGCCAGAGCGCTCTCTCTGTGTGATGCTTCCCCCTTGTGGCCAGCTTGTTGCTCTGGACAGGAAGTAAAGCATTCTCCAAAGGGTTTCCGTACATGGGGATTACGTATCCACTCAGGTAAGAAGCCTGGACCTGGCTGGGTCTGGGTGGGGTGGGCTCCCCCCAGCCTTCTGCCCAAAGATTCCCCATGAAATTCTTACCTTGTGGGTAAGGGAGGTGGAGGTTTGCTCTCAAGAAATCTGGCTGTCCAAAGATGAAGACCCACAAAATGAAGTCTCTGATCGCCAAATTCCAGCCAGGAACTTTATCATTGTTCCTGGGCTGACTTTCTAAGACAGAGCAGCGCCTAGCTGCCAGCAAAGGCTCATCGCATCTCGAGGATATTAGCAGGTTGCAAGCAACAGCTGATGTCAAAGGATGGCTGGTGTGGAGGAGAATTAGTAGGTGGCTAACCACCCCTTAATCATCATCAGAGCTGCCCTCAAGCCCTCCTCAGTGTTCTTATTCTTTCATTATGTATATATTCCTTCAATTTTATATAAACTTGAATAAAAGCAATTTTAGAAACTACTCTTTTTATTTGTGTAAAGAGAGCTTTAAGGCAAGCACCCTAAGACTGCCCGCCCCCTTACCCTCTCAGAGCCCCTCTGGCTCTTTGTCCTCGGGCTGCCACAGGCTGCAAGCTCAAACGGGCCGCCACAGCCTCCCTTCTCCATGGTGACCCAGTTCAGGAGCCCAGGGGGTGGTGGATGGGGGGGGCATGTATAGCTTGGTGTATGGAGCCTTGTTCCACCCAAGTTCCAACGAGCACAGAACCACCCTAAGAAGGCAGAGAGAGTCTGAGGGTAGAAAACTGCACAGGAAAATGGTGGAGGGAGAGGCAGAGGAATTAGCAGCA
Source organism: Camelus bactrianus (assembly GCF_048773025.1). NCBI lineage: Eukaryota > Metazoa > Chordata > Mammalia > Artiodactyla > Camelidae > Camelus > Camelus bactrianus. The sequence continues at coordinate 99,317,383 of NC_133540.1, forward strand.
AATTCCTAGATTATTTTTTATGACATCAGAGGCTCTAAGAAGACAGCACTATGGTAACCAATGGGTTTAGAAAAGATTTCAATTGAATTGAACTGTCTCACACTGGGTTTATAATTGTTGGTCCATTGTAAGGCTAGGGGTTGTGGTGCAGGGGAAGGTTAACGTTGAGATGGCTGGAGTAGGGAGTATAGCTCAGTGGTAGAGCCCATGCTTGGCGTGCACGAGGTCCTAGGTTCAATCCCCTGGGCCTCCATTAAAAAAAAAAAAAATGCTGAGATGGCAAAAACGTTCCTATTTATGTCCTTGATAGAAAGCTCACTTTCCCTCCTCCTCATCCCTCCAAGATAAGGCCGGATCCCACTTTAATGTATGTTCTTAAGTCCCTTCTTCTACTTGCAGCCCTGATCAGAACTCTTATGAAGTGACTATTTGGGTACTTAGTTTACCAAGTCCTTCCCCACCACTGAACTGTAAATGAGGACAGGGAGATCAACAAATATTTTTGAGTTAGTGAGTAAATGAATGAAGGATCGTGTCATCGAGTGAATATGTGCCAAGTTCTGTGCCAGGCCTGGGGAATACAGAAAGGAACAAGACAGAGGGGGGGCGGCCTTCAATGAACTTACAGTTTAGCAGGTAATTAGAAAGCAGATGAAGGTGTCAAAGGACGAGTACAGTGAGCTACGGGGGCCAAAGGTAATCTGGTATGGATCTGAGACCTCACATAATGCATGGCCATTCACTAAGTGAAGAGGTAGGGATCCCAGGAGAGAGCATTCCAGGCAGGGAGAACTGCCCGTGCCAAGATCTGAGACGGAAAAGGACTTAGCTCATGGCCGAGACCAACAAGGCTGTGCCAGAGTGAAGGGGAGAGTGATGCAAAGTGATGTGGGCAGAGGCCAGAGCACTCAGGGCCTGTTAGTCCTCGTTATTGACTGGACTTCTCCCTAAGGGCAACACGAAGCCACTGGTTGGCAGCAAGCTATGGAGTGACATAATTGGGTTTATGGGAGTTTTAAACAATAATTTATCTGGCTGCTGTGTGGAGCGTGGATTAGAAGGAAGGCAGAATGGACAAGGCTAGGCCAGTCAAGAAGCTGTGGTAGCTGTCCAAGTGAGAAGTGATGCGAGGTTGACCTTGGTGGTGGTCATGGAGATGGAGTGGGGGGAGGGTTCATGAGGAAGCAGAACATGGACAGTGTAGAGCCAGAGGAAGGAGTCAAAGTGACTTCCAGGTCTGGGGCTTGAGCAGTTGGTACACGGACACTGGAGGAGGAGCAGGTCTCCAGGCTCATTTGGGGACCTCATGAACTGAGGGTTCTGTGTGTCCTCCAGGAGGAGTTATCGAGTCAGTAATTGGCTATGTGCATCTGGAACCCAGGAGAGAGGACAGCACTGGGACTAGGGAACAGACTGATGGTAAGTGAAGCTAGGTGGGGTCAAGAAAAGAGAGGTGGTGGGACTCCGCCTAACAGCCACTGAATAGATAGCCATTCTGTGACTGTGAGGACAACACAGCAACTCTCCATGTGTTACTCTGCTTGCATTTTGTTTCCTAATCTCTGTATTCTCCTGGGCGATTGAATTCTTATATGTGGTAGAGGCTGCTAGTAGCCTACCCCATGTCCATTCTCCCTCCTGCCTTAATAACAGGCTCATATGTTGTCAAGACTCTTAGCGTGTCTAGCCAGAAAACTACATTTCCCAGATAGGGATGGCAAATGGGTTATAAATGGAAGTTGCTGAATGAGACTCTTGAGGGGGCTGACTCAGCAAGAGGCATGTACCTTCCTTTATTTTCTCACTGGAACTTGGGCTTGATGGCTGGGGCTCCAGTGGCCATCTTAGACCATGAGGTAATTTTGGAGATAAGAGCTGCACATAAAGTGGGGAGAAATGGACAGGAAGAGAGTTTCTGGTCTCTGATGTCTGTGGAATTACTATAGCCTAGGTGACTCCCAGGCTTCCGTTATGTGAAATTAAAAATGAGCCTCTATGCTGGATAAGCTATTGATGTTTGGATTTTGTGGTTTATGCAGTCATACATAATCTAACTGATAGATCATTCTTGTCATAATCAGTCGAGAGAGTGAATTCAAGAAGGAGACTGTGCAGGGATGCACAGGAAGGAATAAATCAGGCTAGGCTGGTGCATGAAGGAACAAAAAGCTCTTTCATATATCATCAGGGAAATTTTCTATGTTTCTTGCAATATCTTGAACTGGCAACACAACAGCCAAAGTATATCATCCTAAATACCTCCCCTTGGGAGTCTGTTAGCAATTGAGCATCTTTGAATCACAAGAGAATGTTAATTCCATGAACATAAAAGAAATACAGAAACAGTGCTCATTGTGATTAAGATCTAACAGCTATAATTGAATAATTGCAACGTTTAGGATGTTTCAGACAATGTGGAAAGTGCAAACATCTCAGCTGCAAGCACACTCTGTACAAAGTTCCCTCACAAAATTTCCAGGAAAAAAAATTTTAAAATATGTAAATAAACCTCATGTTATTCTTAGTTCTCTTTGGTCTACTGATTCTTCCAGAATTTTGTCTCCAGGTTGCCTGGCTAAGGGAGTGAGTGAGGGCTGAAATCCAGCCTAAGCTTAGCTCCCAAAGTCTTCCTTAAGGTCAGACTAGATCACCTCAGAAGCAGTGGTACTTTTTTACAATTTCTTCATCCATAAGAGGCATCCTTTAGTAACTGACACAGAGATGTTGGTGAGCTAGCTTGTTCTCTGGTGGATACATGGGGCCAAACTTATTCCTTTCTTCTGAAGACCGTGTTGATTTAGATCACATTCAAGTAGTTGAGGAATAGGAAAGCATATTGGGAGCCCCTCCAAATAGGAGGAAAGACAGATAAAGCTCTTTGAGGGACTGGTATAAAGAAAATTATTACAAGCAGACAAGTATGGGTAACCCACTGCAGAGCCGTATCCACTAAGTAAATATAACCCCCAAATGGAAGAAAACATCTTGCTTTCTACCAAGACTAAGGAAATGAGGATGTGGCCAAAGGGGGAAATTTTAAAGAAGTTTCTTTAAAGCTTTGTTGCTCTCTAGCAACCCCTTGTGGTACTTGAAACAATCTGCAGTCCAGTGACTCTTCCAGGCCTGGTTCTTGAACTATAAGAGATTTAAACTAGAAGAAACTGATACCTTGAATGCATTATAATCCCTATTCTAAGCACAAGAATCGTATAGACCTTGCAAAAGAAAGTTAACATCAACCAAAATAAAAATACCCGTGAGTCCATTTCCTGTACACCAATGAGACTCAATTCTTTTTTTTTTTTTTTTTCCTGCTTGTTAACAGCTTCAAACGGTCAGAGGAAAACTCCAAATAAATATAATTAGAAACTTGTAAAAATGTCCTCTCTGTATGCCTGCTCTCCAGGACCTACCCTTTAAGGGACCCCCTTCTCCAAGCCCCCCTCTCCCAGCTCACATATCCTGACACTCCACCCTCACCAAGAGATTCCTTAGATGTGTCCTTATTCTGGATCTTCTCTCCAACCCAGCAGCTCCTGCCCAGGTCTGTCCCCAGCTTGTTACCATGAGTGACCAGATGCAGACAGCCCCTGGCCTAGGGCTCTGAAATCCAAACCCCACAGCTGTCTAGGGCTGTGGTCACAGCCACAGGGAAACCATAGGTAAGAAAGAGAGCCATGGTGCCCTATTTAAGGGTCATGATTTTGAAACTCAGTTCTTTGGGAGAACCAGTTTGGTTAAGAATTTCAATCTCTCTCTATCTCTTCATTCTCCAAATATTCAGTAAAATGCACTAGTCCTAGGATTGTGGCTCAGGTCAGTAGATGGACACAACATCATAGTGTTGTAGGACAGCCAGATAGGTGATGGGCAAGAAATGGATCATGAAAGACCCTTTATATTCTGCTGAGAAATTTGAAGGTGATAAGGAGGCATGTAGGATGTAAGCAAGGAAGAAATGCAATCAAATCTGTCATTTACAAAAACTCATTCTGGAAACAGGATGAAGCAGGGTTGGGTGTAGGTATAGGATTATGAGACTTAGAATTCAAGATAGGCTGTCCCAAGGCCAGGGTAGTAGGCATAAAGAAAGAGGAGGACAAATCTAAGAGGTAATTGGGAGTAGAACTGAAGGATGTAGCAGATGGGTCAGGATTCTAACTAAAGCAACCAAGTGGCTGGAAGTGTCAGTAAGTGATGTTGCAAATGAGGAGATTTGGAGTTGGGTAAGGGATGCAGAGGCTCGAATGGGGAGAATTTGATGGAGTTTAGGTGTTTTCATGGAAAGAGCTTGGCACCTGGAGTCAGGCTCCTGCACTGATGCCCTTTTGTCCTAATTGTATTTTCGTGGCCTGCACTTGTCTATTTGGCATTCATTAGTTACAGGGCCAGACTGATGACCAAAGCTGTCTACATCTGCCCTGCAATCCAGCTTTCTCAGGTGCACAAAAATCATATTACAAACTCTCCAGATCTCAAGCCCATACCCCCAACTGTCTCCTTTATCTCACTCTTACAAACCAAGTCATATTTCCCCTGTTATAAATCAACCCAGGGCCAGATGTCAGACATCTTGATCTTGGAAAAGCCCTGAAGCCCCCAAATTTGCTGGAATTATCCAAGCTAGCCAACCACAAACTGTTTGTCCTCCTTGCCCTCCCAACACAAACCCTAGTAAGGTGGTGCCTATGCTTTTCCCTCTTCATGCTGCCTCCTGGCCAACTCTGGTGCTTCTCCATATGGCCCTACATGGCCTGATGTGTGCTCCCTCCTCGCAGGAAATGTAAGTAATAAAAATTCTCTTTCAATGGCATTAACCTTTCTGTGCCCTTTATCAATTAAGACCTGGTCACAAATCACAAGTCTTCCTTCATAATTCTAAATATTACTACATTCTTTGAATTTTCTTTTGCTTCTAAAATAAATCATTTTGACCCTTGAATAACATGGGTTTGAACTTCACGGGTCCACTTATACACAGATTTTTTTCACAATAATAAATACTACAGCACTATGCAGTCCAAGGTTGGATAAATTTGTGGATGTAGAACCACAGATACAGAGGCACCTCCAATATGGAGGGTCTACTACAAGTTATGCATGAATTTTCAACTGGACCGAGGGTGGATACCCCAACATTTGTGTTGTTCAAGGGTCAACTGTATAGGAATAATAATAAGAGTTGGTTCATGTGGTTATCATGAGCCTTATTTAAGATATGTGATACTACTCAGCCATAAAAAAGAATAAAATAATGCCATTTGCAGCAACATGGATGCACCTGGAGATCATCATTCTAAGTGAAGTGGGCTGGAAAGAGAAAGAAAAATGCCATATAATATCACTTACATGTGGAATCTAAAAAAAAAGGGGGGGACACAAATGAACTACCTATTATTTATAACTTAGATGATTAATTTCTTGAATATGTGTAAGCACATTTGACTGTCCTTTATGATTGGATTACCACATTCTGTTGATTCTTATTTTGTGGTTGGCTTTATTCCTTTGATAACTATGTAAGTTTAAAAAGCTAAAGCTCTAAACTATTCTTAGAAACAATGATCAGTACATATATGTAAACTAAAAAAAATGGGCAGTATATTGTATATATGTATTTACATGCAATATATTGTATATGTGCAGTCAAATTGTAACAATACTACCTAATAAAGCTGAAAAATGAAAAAAAATGTGATAGCAGTCTTTGCGTATTATAAGCATATTCATTATTATGATTAGCCCTCAGACTCTGATTGGCTAATGACTTTCCCCAGCAAAACCAACTTATGAATTTTTTCTGATGATCTAGTTGGTCCACGCATCATATTTATGGAGCATCAACCCTATGCAGGTGCAGGATTTCTTATCATAATCTGAGTAAATTCCTGCAATCTAGTCTAAGCAACAGGGATAGAACTACAAGGAGCTGGACTGGTTGGTTTTTCTTAATGCAGTATCATGTACAAAACTCTACATTTAAAAAGAAAAATCAATAAAAGGCTCCTCTAATGTATTAAAAAAAAAACTGGATTTATGATCATTCTAGTTAGAACTTTTCAGGAGTTCAGCTAAACAGATTTTGACCCTTAAGTCTTTATTGAAAGCCAATTGCTAGTTTATAAAAACTTCCCATCAGATTCTTAATTACTATTGTTATAAACACAATGATTTGGCAACAGAAATGGAATAAATCATGTTTAAGGGAAAAGGAAAGATAAACTGTTGGGGAGAGAAAAGGAAGTAGAAGGAAAATGCCCTTTTCCAGCAGAAAATGATATTATTGTTATTCTAAAAAATAACAATTTTCACCAAGAGCTCTCCACAGTTTCAAGATGCTAACAAGGAAAGGCTTGTTCACAATCAGAAACATCAGAATCAAGATGGTGACACTATTTAAAGGAACTCAGCATGAGGAAATTCTAGATTTCCTGGAGCATTTAATGCCAGCTCCCAGTGGTTCAGAATGAGAACAGAGTATAGCAGGACCACGACAAGGTGAGGCCAGTGAGATGCCTCTGGTGCAAAATTTAAGGAGGCACTCAGGATTCCCGGCTCTGTGGAGGTCCCCTGGTCCCCATTCTACAGTACAGCTACAAGGATAAAGAATTTCCACTGTAGTGTCATTAACACAGAAGCGCGCTATCAAGTGGCCAGCCCTCAGCTGGAGCAAAACCCTTGTGTGCCGCCCTCCTCGCTGAAGCACGCCTCTGTGGATGGACTGGGTTCTTTGCCAAGTAGCCCCCATCGAAACCTAACCAGAGTTCTGAATCTGGAGAGGAATTGAGACTAAACAACGTTTGCTTATTCATACCAGAAGTGGAACAAATTCTCAATCTTAGTGAGGTAAAAGTCAGTGTTTCTGAGAAATTCACCCCAAGTTCCACAAATACGCAAGTGTATTTCTTATGAAAACAGCCACCACCCAAGGCCACCCACACACTTCATTCCACTAGTGCTCACGACCAGAAATTCCTCTGCCTCCGGCTCTTCTTGCTTCTGCTTCACTCCAGGCTTGGACAGACCATCCATTTTTGTAGCACACTTTTCAGAAACAATTATAACCTGGTCCCATCTTTCTAGGGCCTGGACCTGCTTACACAGGAGGAAGAACAAAGCCACTAACTTTTACACGGCCTAGCTAATCATGCAAGTGTGTCCAGGCTTCAAATAACTTGAATTTTAATTTTCTTTCCTTGGCAGAGTAATGACCAGTAAAATTCCAGATTTTATTTAAAATAAAAATGTGATTCTTCCCATAGGTCTATAAAGGATGTTATGGTGGCAAATAGCCCTCAATGGAGGGTTTGATTTTTCTTGATTCAAGAGACAATCTACTTAAACACTTTTTTCAGCACTTTTCAGATGTGTCCCTGCTAAAAACATCCCACACATTTGCTATAGTGTTTGCTGTCCCTTTTATTTTTTTTAAACTAGAGAAAAGCCCAGCCATTATGTCATAGGCATTTGTATTGTGGCACATGGGCAGGAGCTTTGGGTCAGCATTGAATTTGACCTCCAGAGTTGCTTTCTCAGTTAGTCTGCTGCCCTAAATCCTACTGTAACTCCTCCCTTTGTGGGTGAGGGATTCATTTAATCTTACAACAAATATTTACTAAGCATTTACTCTGGAACAGACATTATTCTAGGCACCGGGGATGCATCAGTGAAAAAGCAGATACAAATCCTGCCATCATGTAGCTTACAATCTAGCAGAGGAGACAGAAAATAGCAATGAGCTCATTGATAAACCATATATTGAGTTAGAAGGTTACAAGTTGGGTTCAGGGTTGGCGGGGAGAGAAAGTAGAGCAGGGTGAGACAGGAAGTGCTGCGGGCAGGGGCAGCATGGGCTGGGCTGTGGATGGTGCCGATGTCAATATTAAATCAGCAGCGATGGCCAGCTTCATGGAAAGGGTGAAGTTGAGCACACGTGTAAACTGAGGGAATTATCCAAGCATGGCTAAGGGAGGAACATTCCAGGCAAAGGGAACCAGTTCAAAGGCCATAACATGGATTTGCCCTTGTGTTCTGGAAACAGCAATGAGGCCAGTAAGGTTGGAAGGGAGAAGGCGAGGGAGAGAACAGGAGAAGGCGGAGAGGTGGCAGAGGCTGGATCTTGCAGGACTTTGACAGCTATTTTAGACACTTTATGTTTTACTTTGAGTAAAATGAAGAATCATTTGAGCAAAGGGGTGAGCATGATCTGACTTCATCTTAGAAGGGTCACTCTGGCTGCTATATTGAAAACAGTCTGTCATGGAACGGGAAAGAGCAAAGCAAGATAGACGTTTTAGGAAGATACTGCAGGAGTCCAGGTGAAAGGTGATGGTGGCTTGGCGCAGGATGGTGGCTTTACAATGGAGGTAGTGGTCAGATTCTAAATACATCCTGGATATGCTTAAGGTAGAGCCAAAGTCTTGACATATTAGATGAAAAGTGTGAGAAAGAGAAAAAGAATTGTCAAGAATGACTCCAAAATTTGGGGCATAAGCAACTGGAAGATTAGAGTTGCCATCAGTGGAGATGAGGGAGACTGAGGTAGATCAGCTTAAGGGAAGAAGTAGAAGTCAAGTTTTGAGGTTAAGAGGTCAACTCTTTGACATCCAAATGAAGATGTTGAGTAGGTAGTTGGACACAAGAATCTGTAGTTCAGGAGAGAGGACTGGGTTGGAAATAGATGTTTAGGAATTGTCAGAATTTCGATGCTGTGTGAAGCTATGAGGATAGATGAGACCAAAAAAAGAAATTCAAAGACATAGCCTTAGGGCGCTCCAACATAAATAGAGGCCAGGAGAAGAGAAGGATCAGCAAAGAGACTGAGAAAAAGCAACCAGTAGTGCAGGAGAAAAACCAAGGGAGGTTGATGTCTTGGAAACCCAGTGAAGAAAGTACGTTAAAGATTGGAATTACAAACATTCCCATACAGCTTTCTCATTTGTGGCAAAAGGGTTGCATCACTTTGAGTTTTGAATGCATTTGTTGCAAGTGACAGAAAACATAAAAACTGTCATTTAAACATGCATGTCTGTCTTGCAAAAAAGGAATCTGGAAGTATGTAGGTCAGAACTAATGCACCTGTGCATGAATGTCATCAAGGAGACTGACTTTGTCTCTTGGACTGCCATTTTTAGTGTGTGCTTTTTAATTTCCTGGTCAAAAAATGGCAGCTGCAACTCCATGCAGTGTCTTCAAGTTCCAGGCAGGAAGAAATGGGAAGGACAAAGTGAGAGAGAAAAAACTTTTTCTGAAATTTTTCCCTTTTTAGTGCAACATGGAAGTCCTCTTCAGAAATTATACCAACATTGTATTGACCACAATCCTGTGACATGGCAAACCCTAGCTGCTTTCCAGCTTTCATATTAGGAAAAAGCAATAAAAACAATATATAGAAAAGTTGTTGCATGAACCAATCTATAATTTCTGCTGCAGAGGGTAAGAAATTATGCAGAGATAAAGATCTCATGGCTGTAAAAGTAGATCAGAAGTTGGAGCTTCCAAGGTAATATTTCTCTGATAAATTTATGCATCTTAATGACTTGGTACCCATATCTAAGAGTTGTAACCAGACCACTGCCCTTGCTTCCATTTGTACCTCATTTTGCCTTTAGTCTGATCAGTACCCAAGAACTTCACATGACAGTCCTTCTTATGACTCTTTTTTGGACCAATACCATTCTCATTTAAAATGATATCAACTAAGAGGATAACTTCAAGAGCCAAACTTTCAGCCTCTTGATCCTGCCTTTCAAAGACATGTTCTATCTGTAGACTAAAGATATTAAATATTCACCAGTACACTTTATAAAGGAAAGGTCTATTCATGAAGCCAGGAATATTGTTCTTTTGGCTTAGAATGCTCCTACCTTCCTCTCTGCCTAGAAAAAAATTCCCTCAAAGCCCAGTTCAAACGCTTCTCTGCAATATTCCCCAGATTAATTAAAAGCTCTTTTCTCTGTACTCTGATAGTACTTTGAACTATATATCATACTGCATTTTATCAAAATTCGTAGGATGCATCTAAAATAATACTTAGAGGGAAATGTATAGCACTGAATTCTTACATTAGAAAGTATTAAGGTCTCAAATAAATTAACTAAGCTTCTACCTTAAGAAACTAGAAAAGAAAGAAAAAATTCAAACAAAAGAAAGGAAAAGAAGTAACAGTTAAAAAAAAATCAATGAAATAGAAATGGAACAAACAATAGAGAAAAGACAAACAATGAAGCCAAAAGCTGATTCTTTGAAACTATCGCTAAAATTGATAGACTTCTAATCAATATCACCAGTAAGACACAAATTAATATCATGAATAAATGAGGATATAACATTACAAAACTTACAATATTAAATAATAATAAGGAATGTTATCAACAACTTTATGGTAATAAATTCAATAACTTTATGCTAAAAAATTCATAATTGATATGGACATATTCTTTCAAAAATACAAATTATCCAACTTACTCAAGAATAAGTAAATAACATGAATAGCCCTTTATCTATTAAGGAAATTGAATTCTTAATTTACAACCTTCCAACAAAGAAACTTCCAGGCCCAGGTGAATTTAATGGTAAATTATATCAAACATTTAAAAAAGAAATAATACCAATTCTACATAAAACTCTTTCAGAAACTAGAGAAGGAAGAAATATGTCCCAACTCATTCTATGAGGCCATTATTGCCTTGACACCAAACCAAGGAAAGATATGACAAGAACAGAAAACTACGGGCCAGTATTCATTATAAACATAAATTTTAAAATCCTTAAAACATTATCAAATTAGTCCAGCAATATATAAAAAGAATAATAATCACAACTCAGAGAAATTTAACCCAGAAATGCAAAATTGCTTAGCTTTTGGAAATCAGTCAATATAGTTCACCATGTTAACAAATGAAAAAAGAATGATAATCTCAATTTTTTATGATAATTTCATCAGATGCAGAAAAAAGCTTTCCTAATCAGCTTTCACCATTTCCATTCAACTTTGTACTAGAATTCCTAGTCACTGCAATAAGATAAGTAAAATAAATAAAAGGCATCCAAATTGGAAAGGAAGAATTTTAAAATTGTATTTTCTTACAGATAACATCATTGTCTATGTTAAAAAAAAATCCTTAGGAATCTACAGAGTTGTAGAATATAAGATCATTACATTTCTATACACTAGCTTCAAATAGAAAAAGAAAATAATGCCATTTATAATTGCATCAAAAATGAAATATTCAGAAAAAACAAGATATATGTAAGTACACCAAACACTACAAAATATTACTGTTAAAATAAAGAAGATCTAAGTAGATGAAGAAATGTAGCATGTTTACAGATTGGAAGACTCAATATTGTTAAGATGTCAAGAGCATAAGCCCTTTGACACAAGCAAATTTCGAGTATCTATTGTATCATAATAATAATAATCTATTATTATCCTGTTAATAAAAGAGAGTCACATGGTCAAGCCTAACATCAACAAAGTGAAAATATCTAGTCCTCCTGTGAAGATGAGGGAGAGGAATATAGTTGTGAAGTACAATTCGATTCACCACAGTGTTCACTGAACATTAGTGACATCAGTATCCCTGGGACTTAACATAATACATGGAAAATGATTGTTGAATAATGATTAAAGAAATGTCTTTTTAGACAAGTCACCCAAAATACCACTTTATGGTTTAATTTGGAAGGATCCTTGTTTCTAAAATCACAACTAGAGTGTCACAACCTTACTGCGTGGTGATGCTGTCACCTCACCAGGCACATTTCTTAGACTCAACCATCACTAGAGTCTCACTCTGGTTGCAAAAGGAGTTATAATAGAAGCCAAACAGCAGCACTAAAACACAATCATTCTAGCTAGGAATGGGAAATTGCCTTTTATTTCCCTTCCTGTTTTCTATAGAGTTGAAGTAGAATGGTTGGGTTGAACAGGTGTAAGAATAGAAAATAATCTTTATTTATTGGTGTCCCAAAAAATCCCCCTTTATACCTGTTCTGTAAAGTTCATTCTTCCTGTCCCTTTAGATAAAATTTAGAATCAACTCACTGACATTTCTTGCCATGCATAGATAATAAAATATTCTCCACTTCCTCCAGTATACTAACTGTAAACTCTAGACTTCATGTGAAGTTTTAATTTCTATTTCTCCACCTTGGACCTCCTGAAGAAGTAAAGGCTGCAGTGGTAAAGAGATGGATATGATGAATTCCTTGTCTATTTTCCCTAACTAGAGCTTTCTTTTTAATTCCTCCCATACTCACTTTGTTACCTCCAGGCCCTCCAAAGTTCAGGGGAGAAGGATATCATTTGGGGAAGAAATAAAGAAGATAAGAGAGATCTTACTTGACTGGTACTCTGTTGGGTCAGTGTCAAGACTGTAAAGGGTCTGAGATTTTATCCTACTTGTAAGCTAATAAGTTAGTTCCCCATAGTTTCATGGATGCTGTCAAAAGATACAAGACTCCTAGGTCAGAAACAAAGGATTTACTGTACTTACAGTACAGTAAACAGCACAAACTTTATGTTAGTTTGCCCTGCCCCCAAAGCCCTATGGGGACAATACAAGTGGCCTAGGTGGATGGTACACAGGGAATGGGTTTGTGTCACAGCTGCAGAACCCTAAGCTTAGGAAACACCAATCTTTTAAAATTGCAGGCAAATCTGACCAACCTCCATCCCAGAAGAAGACATTGTCTTCATTAAACTGGCCATCCAACGAATCTGCACTCTGCTCTGGAGTCTGTCTCTGTCTTCCATGATACGGAGACGTGGTTGTCTATTGTATTAATTTCTGAATCCCAGTACCTAAAACAGTGCCTAGCTCAATAACACCAAAGAAGAGAGGGATAAAAGTTTGGGAGGATGGATGTGAAGGTGGCCATGTTGTCTGGAATCAAACCAAGACAGGGATTGCAGGAAGTAAGGCCACCCGGTCTGGCTCCCCCAGCCCTAGCTTCCGTTCACAAATGTTCGGACACCACTTGTGAACTCTGGTTGCAGAAAAGCTTTCGTTTTATCAGAAGGCTCCAGTAAGCTATACTGTATGTCCTACTCCCCAGGCTCTTTGTTCCTCCCGAGCAAGGACTCTGGCCTGCTCCCACCACAATTTTCTGCTTGCTGCTCTGCTGTCACATAATGTTCCCCTCAGGTAATTAGCCAGGTGGAAAGTCTGCCAGCTGCCTAATTTAGGTATAAGCATTCTAGAGATCAACAAAACAAAGGCAAGGCTGTTCTCTAATATATATTTGTTGAAGGAATTAATTAAAAAATGACTTTCTGGGGCCAGATCACTGCATCATGTTCTCATGCATTTTCTCCATTTAGAAAACCAAACCCCAGCCTCTCTAGGAAGAAAGGATGTCCAATAACCTCAGGCTAGGGAAAGATGCACCCACTCTGGAATTGTCTTCAAATACACCAGATATCGCACGCCATCCTGCGGGATAGCAAGCTCAACAAGATAAGAAATGTAATGCAATCCTCAAGATGGGGGGGGAAAGGTTTTCTTCATTTCCAAGAAAAGTTACTTACTTCCTCATCGAGCCTGAAACTTGGACCAACCAAACGATCTGCAGCTTAAGGCCCTGCACAGAAAATACTGGATCTGATTCTGTTTGGAGCAGTCAGCATGAAATGTAATGAAATTCAAAATAGACAGGATACACATGCTCCAGAGGGAAGTCATTAATACCCATGAATAATGATAAAGCAAAATACCATCTGCCAGGATAATGTGGCAAATCTTTTTAAAATTCCAATTAGCCTATTACCAGAAACAGGGAGCAAATATACTCCCCCAGCCATGTGAGACCATGTGTCCTTGATGTCTCTGTCACTATATATGTAGACAAGAATGTGGATGATGGAAACATTATCCATGTAGGAATACATGGGGGATGCGTTCATTATTCTTCAGGACACGGATACTGTTTATGTAACTGGGTGGAACAGAATGCTGTAATCTGCTAATTAAGGAGATATATATATATATATATATATACCCACACACATATATATATAATTTTCATATATATTTTAAGGCTGAGGGTGAAAAAATTGTGTCTATTATAAACACAGTATATTAATTTTGCTGTAACAATGTGGTTGGACTTAATCCTTGTATGTATTTGAAGTCAGTGATAATGAAGCATTTATTTCTATCACTCCGTTATCCCAGGGAAAATTGCCTAGTTTTATGATGGTTTCAGATATTCTAAGCCATTTTCCTGACCTGCATTTTATGAACCACATAGCTATTAAAATCATAATATCCATTATTAGAACTGTTGTAGTAGAGCCTGAAAAGAAATTGCTCTTACACAGAAATGCAAAACAGTTCTGCAGGCCGGCTAGTCCATCAGTTGTCTTTTGAAATATTTCAAGAAGCAAAGCAACTTATTTCTGAACGCTGACATTTCCCAGTAACTCTTGCTTTTCCACTGTTTGTTGTAGCGCAAACAACATTGGAATTAGTGTATTTGGAATTTCTAATCCCAAGGTTCCCATTACTGGAATTGTTATGATTTTTAGAAATCAAGTGATTTCCTCAGCTATAAAGTCTTCCCTTCCTCAACACACTATTGTAAGAATCAAAATAAGCAAAAGTGAGAAGGATCTTGAAACAGTTTTAAAATCTTCCAATAGTAAAAGCCATTTTTTGTTACCATACTGTATAAAATAGGCAGAACTGCCTGCATTAAATTAAGAGGTAGAATTATACATTAAAAAGGAGAACAAAAAGACCTCTCCACAGGCTTGGAGCCCCGATTTGATGCTAGATTAGGCCGCTATTGTTTCATCAGCAGGATTATTGCTCCCTACGATCTGCCTCCCTCCTGGGGCTGGAACAGAGGCTGATCCAATACGCAACCTGCAGCCACGCTCCTTCCAGCCTTAACTGCAAGGAAGTGTGCTTTGATCTGCAGGCTACCTGAACTTGGGCAACAAGGAGTTATGTTGGAACAGGGTGCTATATTCCAATTATTAGCATAATCAACTTCCATTATCCATGAGTTGAAAACGAGGTGAGTTGTTTTTTGTTTTTTGATTTTTTAGTTCCTAAAGTCTTTTGATTCGGCGTGCTTTAGAACACAAAAACCCACATCCTGCCACACACATCACATCCCACTGAGCAATGTGAGGCAGAGGAAATCCTAGAAAACGGCAGGGAACTGGCAGAGCAGGTGATTCACGTGCCGCCATTCAAGAACTTACTGTGACAATCATATCTGAAGGCTTGGGCTCAATGTCAATTTATTTCTGCACCTGCTTTGGCCTAGCAGGTTGATTTCTAGGAATCTATCCTGACAAAACACTACTATATGTGCACAAGGATGTATGTACGTGCAAGGATTTTCATGAGTCATTTAAATAGCAAAGGACTAGAAACTATAAATCTATCTACAGGAACATGATTGCATAAATTATGGTATATTTACATAATGGGATACTATGCTGCTGATAAAAAATGAGGGAGGTCTGTCTATCTTCTGACAGATATCTCTAAAATACAGCATTAAAAGAAAAAAACACTGTGGACTCTGGTGATAATGACGTGTCAATGTAGGTTCATCAACTGTAACAAAGGTACCACTCTGGGGGGGATGTGAAGCTGTGCATGTGTGGGAGTGGAGGGAAGAAGGGAAATCTGTACCTTTGCTCAGTTTTGCTGTGAACTTAAAACTGGTCTAAAAAAATTGTCTGTTTTTTTAAAAAGAAAAAGAACAAAGCATATTACAAAGCATTACATAAAATGCAATCTCATTTAGGTAAAATATGAAGCAAAAATAGAGATGTATATATATGTATATAAGCAGATGCACCGAAAGGGGCTGAAAGGATAAAAACACACAGAAGACGCAGTTCTGAAAAAATAGAAAGAAAGAGAAAAAGAGAGAGAGAAAGAGAAATAAAAAGGAAGGAAGGAAGGAAGGAAGAGAAAAGATGCAATTCCATCTCTGGGAACTGGGACCAAGACAGGGAAGAAGCTATGGTGAAAAAAGACTTTAACCTTTTACTTTACATCCTTCTGCAAAGTCTGAATGGTGTCCACAGTAAATGCAACCCTGTACTTGTGTAGGGGAAAAAATACCACACATGAAAGTACTATTATAACAAAGAAAAGACAGGATAAGGATGAGCCAAGGGCCAGTCATCTTGAAGTCAAATACTGGGTCTGAGAACTAACTAGCTCAAATAATATTTAAATCTAAAATTTCCTATCAGCTTCATGAAAACCACAATACAGAGTCCTACTGGAATGTTGCTAAGAAAGTAAATTAAACAGGATTGCTGTAATTTATGGTTAAACTAAAGACAACAATGCTGGAACTTTAGCATAACTTTAAATTATACGTATATATCTTATTTATTGAAATATAAAGATCTTCATTTACATGTCTTAAAACAAAAACATGAATGGGGCATTTGTAATACAATTGTATTGGCAGACCCTTCCTATAGAGTTAGTTCTCAAACATTCACCACACCACTGTTTGGGAACATGTACGTATTTTTCTCTTTATTATTTCTAAAATAAAAATTTTGGACAATCAAAAGTGCAACAGTTAATGTGCCTGTGGGGAACATCACAGTTAAAAAAATATAAACAAAGGCAGTGATACAGCTTGTCATAAATGTTTTGGCAGTATTCTCCAAGTCTATATAGAAATACATATATACATATTGATGTATAACATCATTTTATCTCACGTCCCTCTTCACAAAAATAGGACCGTTTTGTACAGATTGGCAGACCACATTTTAAGGACATCATCGATCATTTGAAAAGTCACAAATTGTGTTTCTCAGGCCAACTTTGATTGTCTTCATAAAAATAGAAAGCAGGAAGCATTGACAAATTTTCATCTGGGGACTTTGCAGGAGGCCAAAAAGGAAACAAATCTAGGATACACTGAAAACACTGTTACATTAAAAAAAAAAAAAATGCAGTCACACACAAACTCAGGTGAGAGCGTTCGTGAGGACTAGACCCTGATGGTCTGAGAATTTTCATCCAGCTTCATGATGTCACTCAAGACTCAAAGGACATCAAAGTGCAAAGCACCAACAAAAGAAGGCTGTACAAGGGAGAGGGAGAGATAAACAGAGTGCTTGAGCTGTGATTCTAGAAACACAAATGTATTTCAAGTCTAATGGGCTCTACAGAACCTAGTCAGGGTTTCTTTTTTAATTGCCCAATATGGCTCAGTCTTCACGCTTACCGTAAGAAAGGTGGGGCTTGCATTGAGATTATACCAGTAGGTAGTCAAGTACCTTGTGATTGCTTCTACATCTTCCAACGCATCACCTGCCAGGAGCACGTACAGTGATTGCAGTAATCACAGCCCATGTTTCATTCATATGGTATCAGCAATTAAGCGGCATTGCAGAGAATGCCAAAGAACCCACACCAACCGGTTTGACAGTTTGGATGGATGTGACAATCTGTCCTCCCATCTAACCCCAAGATACCAGTAAAACTTTCCATTTTTTGCACCAAAATATTGACCTGGTTTTAGAGACTTGGTACACTGAATTGCAACATTTGCACATCCCTTTGGGGGGAAGTTGGTGGGGAGGGAATTCAGTTCCCTCATGTAGTGAGAAGATCTGAAAAGCCAAGGTTTCACTTGCTCAGCCTCAGTTAAGACTGGAAAGTTAAATGAAGGGTAGCAATTGATAGATAAATGGCATTAAACGTCACTGACCCAGAGCCAAGATTTAAACAGTAGGTTTCCTACATGGTTGATTTCTAGCCCAGTTCCTAATTTCAAATTATTTTTTTCCCATGGCAACTTTCTGCCGTCTATGTTGGTGTTTCCCAAGTCTGGCTGATCAGAACAGCCAGGATGTTTGTGAAAATACAAGTCTCTGCTCCCCCAGACCTCACCATTCAGAATCTCTGGGATGAGGACCTAGAGTCTGGTGATCCTGGTTGACAGTTACATTTGGAGACCGAGTCCAGGCTAAGGCACACAGCCTTCACTGTGAACGCCTTTATTGTCTCAGAATTTCAAACTATTTCTCTTGGGGGTAAGAGATGAAGGAAGGGGGCTCCTGTTCAGGGAATCCTTCTGACTCTTTTAGGGTTCACAGAATCAAATATATATATATATGTTGAGATCCACCAGAGTTATCACCAGGTATGAAAAAAACCTCTGCAAATCCAGTCTTTTTGCTGATGATTATCTTTTCCACCGAGTAATAACATGACAAGTCATGTTAGGCGTAGACTCATGCCTTAATATTTAGGATTTAGGGGCTTGTTTATTTATTTTAAATCCCATTACTTCAGAGGGCAGTTAATTGTTTTTAGTACAATGGATTAGGGAAGCTATTCAGTACACGGTTAAAAACTCTGACTTCCTGGAAGACACTACTTTTACTTTGTTCTCTATGTTCAGCTAAATTTAATCCACTAAAGCTATAACCGTATTTTCTAGAGAAACATGTTATTTAATAGAAATGTCAAAAACTGTCAAACTTGTCACCTACTTAGTAAGGATTTTTTTTTTAAATTGTGCTTTTTTTTGTAGGGAAAACGTATTACATATTACACATTTAGCATTACCGATAACAGTAGTATTATTATAAACGTAGATTACAATATGAAAATGAGTTGTCGGGTTTATAAATGACCCAAATCTAATAAACAAGGTTGGTTAATTATTATCCTTTATCTCTTTAACACTAAAAAAAAAAAAAATTAAATGCTATAGTACCAGTACCTTTTAAGGTTCAAAAGTGGTTTTGCATGTACTTCACAAGAAAGTTCAACAGCAGCTGATACCAGGTTTCCAGCAGGAAGTACATGGATGGGTTGAGTGGTCTCTTCAGAAGTCCAGAGAAGATAGTTAATACAAATCAAAACACATCCTTGGTTAGAGTTATTTACATAATTACAATGCTGGAGTTTTGTTGCAGTAAAAATTGTGTACGTTGGAATCTCACCAATGCCCTTGAAACACAAAGTTCGTCTTCCGTGGCCCATGATTTCCTTGTCTATCTACCTCCAAACTTCGCACGCCGCTGAGATGCTACTGAAGCATTGCGAGAGGCAACGCTGAAAAAGTTCATTTCAAAATAGCCCATTCCTTCCTATTCAGAAGGTTCCCTGAGGCCCTTGGCCGGGAACCCCTCTTCACACATCATCCAAGTCCTCTTCTCAAATTTTGCATTGCAATAAAGTGGTTTTCTTAAAAGGATCCAAGGTGGTTCCAGGAGAGTGGAGGGTCCCCCCCGAATCTGCCAGTTACAGGAAGCTGTCCTCCACCAGGTCTGAGGAGTCTATGCCAATGTCGTCCATCATGTCGATATCCTCGATGGTCTCGTCCCCTCTCTTGATGAAGGTGGAACTGCTGGAGCCTGTCTCAATGGCACTCTCTTCAGACGTCTGCGAGCTGGAGGAGGAAAGGTCAAGGTCAGACCAAGGAGACCATGGAGACGTTTCCAGGGTGGCCTGCTGGAAAGGCTCCCCCAAAGGAGCTCTTCCTGTGAGATCCTTCTGCATTCAAACTCAGGCTACCCAGTCGGGCAAGGTTCTGCCACCAAGCCAGACCCATCGCCCACTGCACTGCAGCGGGCCACATGGGAAACCCGGATCCACAGGGCATCCCTACTCCTGAGTGCCCCCTCTCTTCTGCCAAGCCTTTCACCAAAGCTGCTAACAAGCTGTGACAATTTCTACATTCTCTACTCAATCCTAGTGGAACAGAAAACAAGCAAGGCCTGAACAAAAAGCCTAGGAAAGAAAAAGCAGAAGGATGAAACCAGGGGCGAAGTGCAGCCAGGCCAGTAGGTTGCTCGCTCTGAAACCTCCTGAATGTCTAAACTGTGGTCTCAGGATCTCACCCAGGCCCGGGAAATGCCCTCTCTCCCCTCCTCCCCTTCTTCTCTCCTCCTACATCCACCCTCTTTGAGTCTTGAAGGCCTAGGTGAAGGCTCTTTACTTACTGAGGGGGGAGTTCTAGAGTCAGAAAACCTTAGATCTAGAATGGTCAACCACATATCAGTTGTGGGACATCACAAAAGTCACTTAACCTCCTGAACTTGCTCCCTTGCCTCAAAAACAGCATGACAACAGTGCCTGACAATAGTCCTGTTTGTTGGAGTGATTAAATGAGGTAATAGCCATAAAGCACTGAGCACAGTGCCTAGCACATAGTAAGTCCTCAGTAAACGTTAGCTATGACATCGCTATTATTATTCAAGCTCTTACCTGAATGTGAATAGGGCCTGGATATTAGATGATATTAGGGAATAGCTGTTAATTTTCTCACATGTGATCATGCTATTATGGCTACATAGGAAAGTATCCTTATTCTTAGGAAATGTGTGGAGTTTCAAGTGATTTAGCAAGAAAAAAAAAGTATGAGTGTGTGATACACACGACACCTATTTTATGTATATAGGTAGGCAGATGGACAGACAGACAAGACAAACATGGCACAATATTAACAACTGCTAAATTTAAGTGGTAGATGTGTTCCTTCACTTTTTCTGGACATTTAAAAATTTTCACAAAAATCTAAATCTTCTCTAAAATCTCCAGACTGTCAGTATGGCCTGTTGGTCTTCCTGTCTCTGAACTCTTACTGTCTTATTGTTATCTTGTCTTGTGTTGCTAAATTTGCATGGATCTCTTTTCGCTCTGAGTGATCATCATCTGCTGACGGCAGGACCATGCTTCACCTCTCCCCTGTGAGGCTGCAGCACAATGCTGTACACGCAGCATATAAGCCATAGCGTCGGCTGGTGAAGGTGGGAAGGCACCTCAGACACACACACACACACACACACACACATCAAATAGGGGCTTTCGACCCCTTCAGCTATTTCCTGCCTGGCAGGCCAGGCCTGACCCTCAGCCTCTCTCCCTTCCTTTCCATGTCAGTTTCCAAGCAGAGAACTGAGCCCAGCCCACAGGAAACAGTCTGCTTCCATCCTCCCCCAGGCCCCTGCAGCCCAGAGAACCCTTAGAACCTATGGGACTACTGGACGGAGGTCCCCCTTCACAACTCCCCAGATTGGGCCCTTCCCTAGGACTGAGCTTTCGCTCAGTTCCTATTTGTACTCCACCCTCCCTCCCAACTTACGCCCTGGTCCCAGGGCCTCACTAAACCCCAGTCCCCTTAGCTGGTCTTGACTAGTCCTGACCACCCCTCTTCCCAGGAGGCCCAGTTCCTGGGATCTTGGCCAATGGCTGGAGGCCTGAGTCAACCCTTGGATATTATATTGACCCCAGCCCAGCTAGGACCTGTGTTGATGACACTTCCTTGGATGCTGTGATTTGGACCACCAGCCTCCCTCTTGGGATGAATTCCACAGCTGGGCCCTGTGGCGGAGTCAGTCTCCCTGGCACTGGCTCCCCTGGGCCTGGCTTACTCCTCTCTCTGCCAGTGCATCTCACAGAGGAAAGCAGGAGTGTGGGCACAGAGAGAGCTAACTTCCCCCATGACCCAGCCCCACATCATCCTTGCTGCTCGTCAGGCTTCAGAGCGGTTCCTCATGCTGACGACTGGGCTTATATCTGGTCCCTGAGCCACAGTGCCCACCTTATAGCCCAGGGCCTGGCTCCTGATAGGCTCTGACCTAGCACCCCCAAGTCCTGATTCCTTAGGCCCACTCCCCTCCCAAGGCCATACATCTTGAGCCTTGAGGAGAGGGTTCCACAGGGCCACCATGCTCACTCCTGGCTGCCTACACCCAGAGCAGCCCAAGTCTGGGATCCCCCCTCACTTTTATGGGCTGAATGTGTCCCCCCAAATTCATAGGCTAAAACCCTGACCCCCATTGTGACCATATTTGGAGACAGGACCTTTAAGGAGGTAATTAAGGATAAATGAGGTAATAAAGGCGGGACACTAACCCAACAGGATTGGTGTCCTTATAACAAGAGGATGAGACACCAGAAATACACATATAGAAAAAGCCCAAGTGAGGGCACAGTGAGAAGGTGGCCACGTGCAAGCCAAGGAAAGAGGCCTCAGGAGAAACCAAACCTGCCAACACCTTAATCTTGAACTTGCAGCCTCCAGAAATACAATAAATAAATTCCTGTTGTTCAAGTCCCTTAGTCTGTGGTATTGTGTTATGACAGCCCAAGCTAAGACCCTTACCACGTTCAGCCCAGCTGGGCCACAGTATGACCTGGTATAGTTATCTGGGACATACTTCGTGTGATTCAAAGAAGATCAAATGTATCATCACCCTTGCAGAAGTTCTAGTTATGTAATACAACAATTACCTGTCAACTAGAATTATTCTCCCTTGGAACATGTGTCAAGTTCTAAAGACCAGCCTTGTGCACCCCTAGAAAAGTTCTTGGCACCTTTCTTATGTTATTTATCCCAATGTAATTTTCTAACTTTATTTATAAGCAAAACCCTCTTTTACAGTTGAAATAGTCAGAGCTCCCAAACACAAAGTAACCAAATAGATGACAAATCTGGGGGACAGGGCTCCAAGACCCACTGCTCAGCCTGCCCCCTACCCCAGAACTACCCAAAGCTTGGAGAAACACTGTTTGCTAAAGGAATATAAGTACATTTAAAAACTGTTCTGAGCAAAGGATAAGTAGAAAGGTAAGTCAGGCCACTTTCCCCATCTCCAAATCTCGTAACACATGCCAAAAACAAAAACAAACAAAAATTATACTTTTAAAATTACCCACTGCATACAAATAAACAAGGGCTGTCTATATCTTATACCTAAATTGGTTGAGAGAAATCACACTTCTAAGCCTCCAAAATAATGCCATGTGCTTCTGCCTAAATAATTGTATGTAGTCTGCTGAATGGGGCAGAGAAAGCAACACCCTGAATGAAGGGGGAAAAAAAGAGAGACTCATAAGCAATTTGGGCCTTGAACCAGGGGCCACTCTATCATCATCTTCTCCTGCCTCTGTCCAGGGGCGATGCATAGAGGACAAAGAACTGGGGCATGGCCCCTTCGTCTGGCCCATGTACACCGCTAGGTCTAGTCCTGGCTGTGCATTAGCATCACCTTGGTAATAAATTAATGAGTCAACGTATGACCACCAATGGCTAGTACTGTTGCAAAAAGAGAGACAACTGGACAGAATGCACCTCCTGTACATAGCACCATCTTTGAAGCACACTTGCCAAAAATCTGCCAAGTCAGATTAAGCCTTTAGACTAACTACCAGTTTACAACAAATATAGGAGACAAAAATGTGATAAAACACACAATGGTAATGCAATCAGCAAAGTTCTAAATGTGGGAACTCTATATGCAAATGCTCTGGTTTTTACACAAATAACATGCAAAGGGGCCAAAAAAGGCAGGACGAACTTAGAGAACTCTACCAACCAAGGGCCATGTGTGACTCTTATGAAGGTCTTGAATAGAACAAACCAAACATAAAATAATATTTATGAGAGAATTAAGGAAATTGGAACACTGGATATCTGATGTTCTTAACTACTGTGGATGTGGAGGTGGGGTGAAATAATAGTATCACTGTTATTTTTAATAACTAGTTATTTTAAAAAATAGAGCCTCTTTTTGAGATACATGCTGAAATATTTATGGATGAAATGATGTGACGGCTAGGATCTGCTTCAAAATAACCCAGAGGGGAGTGGTAGAGAAGGAGTAGATATGGCTATGTGTGCAGACAGGCCATGAGTTCATAGACACTGAAGTTGAGTGATGGATACCTGACAGTTCACTATGCTATTTGAACAATGCATGTTGGAAATTTCCCATATTACAAAGTTAGAAAGAAAGAACAAATCAGCCAGAGAGTGCTTGGGCCTCACTCCCAAAGATTCACATTTGTTGGTCTGGGGGAGGCTTGGATATTAGCTTCCAAATCTCCCCAGGTGGTTCCAGCTTGCAGCAAGGAGTAAGAACTGCTGACAGGGGGAGGGTATAGCTCAGTGGTATAGTGTGTGCTTAGCATGCATGAGGTCCTGGGTTCAATCCCCAGTATCTCCTTTAAAACTAAATAAACCTAATTACCCCCCAATCAAAATAAAGTCATTTAAATAATAAACAAAATATTTAACAGATAAATTGGGAGTTCCAGACTTGCAGATACTACCTAATATATATATAAAATAGACAAACAACAAGTTCATACTGTATAGCACAAGGAACTATATTCAATATCCTGTAGTAACTTGTGGTGAAAAAGAATATGAAAATGAATACATGAACATTCATGTATGACTGAAGCATTATGCTGTACACCAGAAATTGATACAACATTGTAAACTGACTATATACCTCAATAATATATATATATACAAAAAGAAAAAAAAAAAAAAAAAGAACTGCTGATATAGTGTCAAACAGCCCAGTACAGCCAGACTCCCAGCTTTCTCCTCAGTTCAATGACTGAGTAAGAAAACAGAAAGAGAGGCCTATACAGTTTCAATATCACAGTTGCTGTGTCAGTTTGATCAAATTACCTGAGGACTTAGATCAAAGATTCTCCACCAGGGAAGCACATCCCTCCCTGTCCTACATCTCTGCCAGCTCCAGGGGGCAAATACAGGCAGTACGCTCCTGGACATTGGTGTCAGCAATATTTTTTGGATCAGTCTCCTCAGCCAAGAGCAACAAAAGCAAAAAATAAACATGAAATCTAATCAAACTAAAAAGCTTTTGCACAGCAAAGGAAACCATCAGCACAACGAAAGGCAACCTACCGAATGAGAGAAGATATGTGCAAACAATATGTCTGATAAAGGATTAATAACCAAAATATATAAAGGACTCAAACACTTCAGTATCAAAAAAAAAAAAAAAAGCCCACAAGTAATCCAATTTAAAAATGGGCAGAGGACCTGAATAGGCATTTTTCCAAAGACATATAGATGATATACATGTCAACAGGCTCATGAAAAGATACTCAACATCACTAATCATCAGAGAAATGCATATCAAAAGCACGAGATATCACCTTACACCTGTCAGAATAGCTATCATCAAAAAGACAAGAAATAACAAGTGCTGGTGAGTATGTGGAGAAACGGGAACCCTTATGCACTGCTGGTAGAAATGTAAATTGGTGCAGCCACTACGGAAAACAGTATGGAGGTCCTTTAAAATTAAAAATAGAACTACCATGTGATCCAGCAATTCCACTCCTGGGAATTTAGCCAAAGAAAATGAAATCACTAATTAAAAAGATACATGCACCCCAATGTAGTATTACTAAGCCATAAAAAAGAATGAAATCTTGCCATTTGTGACAACATGGATGGACCTGGAGGGTATTATGCTTAATGAAATAAGTCAGACAGAGAAAGACAAATACTGTATGTTTTCGCTTATGTGTGCAATCTGAAAGACAAAAAAAATGAACAAATGAAACAGAAACAGACTCACAAGTATAGAGAACAAACTAGGGGTTACCAGAGGGGAGAGGAGTGGAAGGAGGGGCAAAGTAGGTGAAGGGGATTCAGAGGTACAGACTACCAGTTATAAGATAAATAAATCACAGAGATGTAAAGTACAGCACAGGGAACATAGTTCAGTATTTTATAATAACTCCATATGGTGTGTAATCTATAAAAAAATCAATTACTACATTGTACACCTGAAACTAATATATTGTAAATTAACTATATTTGAATAAACTTTTCTTAATTAAAAAAAAAATCATCTGGGAAGCATTTCCAAAACTAAATAGACCCCTGGGGGATTCTTGCACTGGCTCCCCCAGGACAGATTCGCCCCGGGGAGGGCCTCACAAGGGGCAAGGGCGTCGCCCCTTCAGGTGTGCTGGGGCAGGGGCGGGGCTCCGCCCGAAGCTGAGGTCGCGCCAGCTACCTGTGTCTGTTCCTCTTGCCAAGGTCTTCCTCCTCAGGAACAGGGTCGATGTCGGGCAAGGGGATGATGTAGCCGCTGTCTGCGCTCAGCCTCTGCTCGTCGAGGCCCCCCTCCCAGTCCTTCAGCTTGTCCTCTTCGTTTTTGTAGGTGACGCCAATGTAGGCATTGTCGGAGTCCACGCGCATGCGTGCCACGGCGGGATGGTCGCTCTTCAGGAAGTCCAGGTGGATCTTTTCGTAACTCTGTAAACATTCATTTCATATAGTTACTCAAGTGCAATTGACAGAACTAAAAAGAAGAATGCAGACCCTCAGAACTTACTATTGTCTAACTGCCTGTGTTTCCAAACAGATGTGGGTTTTGACAACTGAAGGAGAGTCAGATGTCAGCTGTCCCCAGAAATGTGGGACATGAAGAAAGGGCCACGAATGGCAGAGATCTCCTGCTGGCAGGTCTTAAGATACCAAGAACCCTTTCTCAGACAGTAGCTACAGCTATGCCCCCTACACACACACTGCCTTCTTCTGGGACTAGCATGGACCCTTCTACATATCACGTAGTCACTCCAGGGGTTTGGATAGGTCCAAGAGGTGATGAGGACTTCCACTGGGAGCACCAAATCTGAAACCTTTCTGATCCCTAAACACTGGGGAAATCTGACTCAAAACTTAGGGACCATTGATCTACAAAGACCTTATTTTCAACAATAGTACCAGTCCATCCCCATCAACACATCTTCACCAACCAGAGTGTCTTTGACTAACCTATGGTTAATGTCCTTCTGCCTCACTTACAGCAACTGTACTGGGCAGTGAGATCATCAATAAAGAAAAATATTTAACTTCCAGTTCTGATAACACTGCTCCTCCTTGAGAAGAAGGAAGAGCAGTAAGTATGGAAACTCTACATGGTGACTAATCTGAATGTAAGAAATTGAGCTTATGATACAAGTGTGCCTAGATTTCCTTCTCAGCATCTCAGCAGAAAAGTTGTTTCATTCATTATCATATCCTGCTTGGTTCCATGAAATTACATTTGTTCCTTTGAACAATACTTCCTATTCCACAAAAAACCAGCTGGAGCCACAGATAACAGCTGAGATTGTTCCTTCCAGTCAGCTGGTAAAAGCCAATTTCGTATGGATTTAAGTGCATTCAAATTAGCCATTTAATGGCTGCATATGCCCTGAGACTTCTAACTGCACAGTAGCTTCAGCTACTCAAACATGTGGAGAATAAAGTGCTCACAGGTGTTGCACACTTAGGATGAAAGGGAACCTTTCAGGAAGGGGAGAGTCTTCATTCATCCTTACTACCAGGGGCCCCGGGGAGCATTCCATGAAGCTCCAGCCACTGAATCACACAATCTTTTTCCTCCTTTGAAAACATCTCTTTAAAACATTGCTGAACAGTACTGCTTGCCAGCATAATGACCGGCTATCGTCCCCTTCCTTTACCCATTCCTTTCCACCCATCCATCTTTTGAGGCCCAGACAAACCTTTTTATATTGTCCAGGCAGCAGATTCTCCACAATCTCACTCAGGTGGTAAAACGAGGGTCTCTTCTCCGGCTCACTGTTCCAGCATTTCACCATGATCTCGTAGCTGGGGAGGCACAGGACTCAGAGTGGGCACAGGGAGCAACGCCCGGGCACCGCCCGCCCCCACGGACCCACTGGGCATGAGCACAGGCCCACAGGATGGGGAGGGGGCTCACACTTCACTGGTGGCGTGGTCAGGCTTGGCCATCCGGTACCCACTCTTGATCTTATTGTAGAAAGTAGAATCCACCATCATGCCAGGGTAGGGGGTGCCACCTGAGAGCCCAAGAAGAAAACAGCAGGACTGACAACCACGTGGTAAGTTGCTGAAACACTTAGGGGGATACAGCATCTTTAGAAATCGTCTGGGGATCCCCACTTCAAGGCGTTGGTTCTTTCAAGGAAACTATTATCATCTCCTTGATTTCATAGCCCTGCCCAACTTTTTTTGTTTTTTTTTTAATTTTTAAAACTTTTGTCCAACTATTTTTTTAAATTAAATTTAATTCTTTTTTGGTTTTTGTTTGGTGGGGAGGTAATTTGGTTTGTTGGTTTGTTTGTTTTAATGGAGGTACTAGAGATTGAACACAGGATCTGACGCATGCTAAGCATGCGCTATACCACTGAGCTGTACCCTCCCCCACCAATTCTTAAATTTAACCAGCATTTCTAGGTTGGTCGAGTTCAGACACCCCTGGCAAAAATTCTACATGTCTAAAAGAGTGCTTTTCAATATTTCTGACTCCTGGATCTATCTATACGAAGCAAAATAGAAAAGCCAGAGAAATTATGAATCACTGAGGCCAAAAAACTCATTTTCATCAGAAATGTTCAAATAATTAAGGCAGAAGTCTTGAAATGTCTAGATAATTCTCTGCTTTTAATGGAACATGAGCCTCAGTTACACCACACCCTAGGATGACCCACAGTGACCTCAATGGAGGGACAGAAAAGGGATGCCAGGCAGGGAAGCCCTTTACTATCACATCAGGATGACAGTAAATTCATGAAACATTTCACATTTTTGTGGCCAAGGCCAGGTCAAGTTTAGCTTCCTTCCAAAACTACTCCAGGACTCCTTCCTCTTTCCTCTGGGCTTCTGTTAGAATTTTAAATGAGGACCACACAGCTGACCACTAAGTGGGTAAGTCATACCTCCCCAGGTGAAGTGTCCGGAGGTCAGAACCCTGAATCACCCCTCGCACAGGGCCCTCACCTGGCAGCTCGGGGCACCTGTGTTGCTCAGGACCTGGGGCCTGACTGACTGAATGACTAGGTCTCTCTCCTCCAGAGCGATGACCAGGAAGGGAGCCGTGCCCTTGCCCTCACTGCACTACCTCTCACCAAGTATCCCTCACCATGGTGAGGGATGGGCGACTCTCACTGGTGAACCCACTCAACCCAAAGTCCAAGACGGAGAAGCAGACAGTCAGTGGATGTCATCAAGAGCATCTCCAGTAGGAGAAAGTCTCTCTGATGCAGCCCAAAGGAGAGGAGGTGCAAAGGCCAGGGGTGAGGGTGCAGCTGCCCAAGACCCCTTCTCCATCCGCACCGGCAGACATAGATATCGTTAAGTGCACAACATGACGTAAATCGGCTGCAGTGCA
The DNA here is from genome assembly GCF_048773025.1 of Camelus bactrianus. Lineage (NCBI taxonomy): Eukaryota > Metazoa > Chordata > Mammalia > Artiodactyla > Camelidae > Camelus > Camelus bactrianus. Next base: position 99,346,337 of record NC_133540.1, read on the forward strand.
CTTGACTCACACCAGATATCATAACATTGTTCACACCCTGGAGCGGGGAAAACACGGTGTCTCCCTCCTAGTGTTTTTCCAGAACAACCCAAACAAGCAGAGATGTCAGGCTCGTACCAAGGGAAAAGATCTCCCAGAGCAGAATGCCGTAAGACCAGACGTCACTCAGGGTGGTGTAGAGGTTGTCGAAGATGCTTTCAGGGGCCATCCACTTCACTGGGAGAAAGGTCTGCAGGGAAGAGGGGAGGACATTAAACCCGGTGTACGCACCAGTGATCTACAGCAGCAGAAGCAGAAAGGCGTCCTCTCTGGGCTAATAATAACGCTAGTAAGAACACCCTAGTAACCTTGCCCCACATGCGTGTCTCTGTTGTTTTGTTCACGTCTGTATTCTCCACACCCAGAAGAGTACCTGGCACCTAATGGGTGCTCAGTACATATCTGATGAATGATGGATGGTCACTGTTGCCTCTTATGCCCTCCCAAGGACTAATATCCAAAGATACTTCATCCTGAATTTGTACCCAAAAAGTGTGAGCCCTAAATGGACCTGTCCCCTATTTTCTGGTGTTCCTAGAAATAAAATTAAGAACAGACCCAGTGATCTGAGAGCTAATTACATTTTGGAACTGTAAGAATCATTTCCTACTAATACAAAAATATAATATTATGATAATTTTGCAGCCTCTTTTGAGAGGCTGGTCCAAACATCAGTGGAAATATTAAACTGAGGTAGATATAGAAAGTAGCCACAAGTAGCATCCTTCAGCCGCCTAAGATTGTGAGGAGATAACAGAGATCCATGACCTTTTAGAACAGTCCATTGATTTGTGCAAGATGCCTAAAGCTACAGGTCATGGCCACACAGTACATAAAACATGCAGAGCACAGACAGAGACCAGAGTCCTGCAGGGCTGGGCAGCAACGCCGTGAGCAGACTCACAACCAGTGCAGTGGGGTGATTTGGAATTGTACCTACAGGTGGCAGATGTATCCCAAGCTACTTCCTCTGCTTAGAGTTGGACATGGTGGGGAGAAGGTTCAAGTGTAGTACAGAATGATGACCTTGGGAGTTGGGGAAATAGCTCAGGAGTAGCGCACATGCTTGGCATGCATGAGGTCCTGGGTTCAATCCCCAGTGCCTCCAATAAGGGGGGCGAGGGGGAAACCAGAATGAGTATCTTTAAGGAAATTATGCTTCTAAGATGTATTAACACAAATGGTTTCAACATTTTAGGGGTCATGGATGCCATCTGGATTTTGATAAAAGTTAAAGGCATTCTCCTTGGAAATAAATGCACAATTTCCACATTGATAGTTACCACTTACTGGGTGCTCTGTGTGGGCCAGGCACTGTCCTAAGCATTTTACTTGAATCCACTGATCTAATTCCCCCGGCAACTCAAGAGACAGGTACAACGTCACTTCCCTGATACAGAAAGGGAAATCGAGGCACAGAATGGCCACGTCACTTGCCCCAAGTGCCCACACTAGTGAGTGCTGGGGCTGCTGCCCACAGCCGGGCAGCCCATCTGCAGAACCTGCGCTTTTCATAACTGACCCCCGGAGTCTGTTTGTGAAGCTCATGGGCTCCGTGTTAAAGATCTGGGCTCTGAAAGGCTAGAAGCAATATCTGCTTTCAGAGATTCATGTCGGGGAGGGTGAGCACGCAAAAGGTGGCAAGAGCACTTACGCTGCCTTTCGACACATAGTTCGAATCATGCATGATGTCTCTGGCCAGACCAAAGTCACAGATCTTCACGATCTTCCCTTGTGCCAGGAGGACGTTGCGAGCAGCCAGGTCCCGGTGGACACACTGCACAGAAAATGGGAAGAAACAATGCCGAGGTCAGTCCATCTGCTGCTGGACAGCATCACCCCTGCAAGACTGGCCACTTCATGGGGGCGCTTGGAGCTGCCAGGCAGACCTCAGGGAGGCTGTCCTGGCATGAAGAGCTCACCTCTCCCGGCCTTAGTCCCAATCCTCACCCTCCACCACCAAGAAGGAGAGAGCTCTGGAGAAAAGTAGACACCTGATCATGTCAAACTCCCTGCCCTGCTTTGGCGAAGAGGAAGAGAGATGCAACCTTTGCTAGTGGCTTCTCCAAGATCTCCCTCATACGCTGACCTCACTCAGATCTGTGGCCTGAGTCTCAAGAGAGATTTCCCCCTTGAGCACACTTACATTTTTTGAAGCCAAAAACTCCATTCCTCGGGCAACTTGATAGGTAAAGCTCAACAAATCCAACAGAGTAAGGCCTTCTGAGTTATCATCTGACAGGAGGTTTTTGACTTCAGAGTCTGCAGGAAAGGAATTAAGCGTGTTGGAGCTGGCGGATGACATGAAACATCGCCCACCGTGACACTCCCTCACGGCTGGACCACTCAGGCTGTGGAGGCTTACTCAAAGAACATACCAAAAGTATTTTCTTTTAGAATTTCTAGACATCACAGGTGGGTGTGTCAACTATGCAAAAGTTCTCTCTTTAAAAAGAAATACATCCACAGAAACATATACCTGGTTTAAATACATATGTATCTCTATGAGGACCAGTCTCAAGATTCTTACATGTATTTTGCCGTTTGCCTCCCAAATTTCTTTTTTCAACCTTAGTTAACGAATCCCCTCAGCCACTTTTAAAACACACACACGCACACTCGCACACATGTGCCCCAATCTCCCATGATGAATGTACATGAAGGCTCTTTAAAAAAGCAGCTTCTAGGAATAGCTTTTTTTCCTTTTTAAAGCCACCTTCGTAGTACTTGGCTTACTTCATGAATAAAATTAGCCACCAGCCACTAGAGGTGGTGATCTTAACGAGTAGTGCCAAAGACTTTGCATGTAGTTCCCCTTCCCCAGTTGGTCCCATCTGGAAGGGTCCCAGGGTTTTCGAGGAAGGAGGCGCTCTAGGCCAGCAGTTCTCAGTGTTTTTTGAAAAATTTCAGGCAACTGCAGAGTAGCTGCAGCCATTCACATTTTTCCAGCCAGAAAGCAATGGTCTGCCTGCCAACTGGGCCTGGGCTGAGCATGAATCAGGTCCCCCCTACATCTGAAGCCAGGTCCAGCCTGGGAAGCAATGTAAACTATTTTTAACAATACAGGAGGGAAAGGAAGTGTTGGTTCCGACAAGTCTCATTGGCTAATCTTTAAAAAGGGCTTGGAAGTCTCCCCAGTTGGCAATGAGAAGTGAGTGGAACTTGGAACTGCAGGAGTGGAAAATATTATTATGTACTATGCTTTGCAAAACAAGCACATTCTTTTTCTTTTTCTTTTTTTTTTAATGAATTGTACCTTTCACTTAAGAACCCTGAAAGCATTCAGAGTACATCAGTGATTTTCAAAACAATTTCCATGGCAGCTCAATGCCTTTTGCATGGACCAATGGGAGGACTCAGACCCAGTAATACAAGATTAGGGAGCAAGTCACCACCAGCTCCATCTCACAGCCTCCTCCCGACTCCAAGCCTGTGATTAGACTAGAACCCTGGAGGGGCCACCCCCGCAGCAGATGTAGGGTGGTCCATCTGGTATGGGCATCAGCTAGGCTCCCCGGAGTTTATAAATCAATTCAACCTTGCCACATGCTCGTCTGCTTTGAAAACAGACAGATCTTCCTTCAAATGACATTCAGTAGAAACACTCAACCCCTTTGTCAGAAAATATAACCTCAAATTGTCCACTTTCCAGTTTCTGTCACAAACTGGGATATCAGCAAAGCTAAAAGCAAAGGCTATAGAACTCACAGATATTAGGGATTTATATAATTAAATTAAAAAAATAACATTAGGATCCAATGTAAGATTGTCAGCTTTTAATTTTGCCAAGTAAGGGCACTGAGAAAAAACATCAGTCATCACCATAGTTTCAATTAAAGGAAAAATAAAAAAACATGTTAACACCCAAAAAAAGAATATCATTATATTCAAACAAATAATTCTTTAAACAATTACATTTAAAGACACATTACAGGGATGTAATATACAACAGGATTAATATAATTAACACTGCTGTATGTTTTATATGAAAGGTAAGAGAGTAAATACTGAGTTCTCATCACAAGGAAAATAATTTTTTTTCTTTTACTTTGTATCTATATGAGATGATGGATGCTCACTAAATCTACTGTGGTCATCATTTCATGATGTATGTAAGTCAAATCACTACGCTGTACACCTTAAACTTACACAGTCCCATATGTCAACTATATCTCAAAAAAAACTAAGAAAAAAGTAAAAATATACAATAAAATTAAACTAATAAAATAAAATAATTTCACTTAGAGTCTGAAAAATTTGTTACATTAGGTCTGTCTTTATTCTTTTTCTTCTTTTTCAATTCACAGGCTGCAGACCTTTAAAAACATGTCCCGGGCCCGGCCTTGTAGATCTGCGGTTAGGGACCCTGTGGCCTGGCAGTCCTACTTACCCTGCCTGCTCACTATCTTTGGAGTATTTTAAGCATCATTTTAAATCACTGGACAATCGCAACACCCAAAACAGGAACAAAGATACTTTACCTAGCATCGACTTCTTCTTGTACGAGGCTGGGCGATCATACAGTGATCTCTGGATGTCTGAGTATTTAGACACCTCTTTCCTCTCCAGCATGGGGACGTACTGTGTAGTATCAGCTTGCTTCATGTCCATGTAGTCCCCATTGTTTTCAAAAGATAAAATAACGTAACTGTAAAAACACAAAAAGAAACCTTATCCAGGGTGCCCCTCTGGAGCGATCATCCCACATTTGGTAGATGGTGATCAGCTGTGCAAGGCAGCGGTGGGCGCAGGGGCGGCGGGGGAGCAAAAGCACAGCCAGCCGCGCCCTCCCGTGGGGTCTAGCGGGGGGACGAGCGCTCGGCGACGACCACACGAACACGCAGAGCAGCTCAGCTCAGCTCAGCTGTGTCTGTGCTCTGCTTTCCGGTTTACAGGCCACGGACCTGCACCATGTGACCAACTGGCTTGGGCAGACAACTCCTGCTACTCAATAAGTTTAGCAGCAATTTGGTGCCCGTTGAATAATTTAATATGAAGTGAACTCACGTACTGTCTGATCTGACAGAAATTCCTATCTACAGAGATCTTTGCAGACACGTATAGGTTTCCACAGTGGGGATCATCACTTCACTGGCTTGACTTACAGGCCCAGGTTCAGCAAGGACCTGCGTCTTAAGCTTGGAAATCCTCAGATTCCCACAGGACACTAGCACTGAGACATCCCTGGCGGAGACGCATGTGGAGGTCGTGAGTAGACCACACATAAACAGCAATATGGCTCCCAGAATGATTCCAACTCTCACTCTCATTCTAACCTATCAGCAAACCTATCCCCAACATGATAACCTGGTCCAAAACACCTGCAGACACCAGGTATCTATCAGCATCACGTTATGGGATGACGGAGCAGGGACGGGGACTCTAAGTCCTGCTACCACCAGGCTCTGAATCTCAGACATGGCCTCTATCAGGACATGGGTTCTCTCGCTGGTGAGGCTCGTAAGATCGTCATTCACAGCAGCACCTCTCTGCACACCTACCTCCGTGTGCTTTCATCCCCAGGGTTCAATCCAAAAATGTCCAGCTCTTTCTTTGGCTTCTCTGGGTGGCGGCTCAGGAAGCTGTCCCTATTCTTATGCAAATAGTTGACCAAATCCCCGTAGAAGCAATACTCAGTGATGATGTAAATGGGACCTGGAGGGACCAAAACCAGCCAGAGATCAGTATGAAAACAAAGAACAGAAAAGCCATGAGTCGCTGTGTTTGCCTGGGCAAGAGAAATTGCTCAAACAGTGAGCTTCCCTCAAGTAATGGAATCCAGGCAAGGACTCCATCCAAGGAACTTGTATTCACTGCCATGTCTGGAGGTACAGGGTGGGGGGTGAAAAAGCCTGGACAGTTTTCACAAGCACAGCGCTCTATGAAAATCCTCAGTCTCAGGTGAGCAAGCCTACCTGACTTGGTACAGGCTCCCAGCAAGTTCACAATGTTTAAATGTGGCCCCAGGTGGGTCATTATCTTCAGTTCAGACATGAGAGCTTGTTTCTCACTGGATCTGGCTGTGGCTGTTGAAGAAATAAATCACATATCAGTTCAACCAAGCTATCTACTACCCAGAAAAAGCCCAAAACATGGCTAATCCTATGACTAGATATCATTTTATTTACCAAGGGTCTAAAAGAGAAACAGATCAGTGACTCATAATAGCTCATCCCCAGGCTTTAACATAAAAAGAAGTCACTAAAAATAACTCTTGATTTTCCAACATACAGGCAACAAGAACAATCTAAATAAACCTAACTGACAAAAGAATCTAAATACACATAAAACCTAGAGTGAAAAGAACCAAGATCTAGTCCTACATTTGGCATTTACTGGCTGTGTGATTTTGAGCCATTTACTTAATCTCCCCATATTCAAAAAGTCCCCAGAAAGGGGCACTTACGTTTTAGCATCTTCACAGCTACTTTCATGACAGGTTGGGACCGGCTTAATCCATAGGCAGTTCCTTCAACCACTTTCCCAAATGCACCAGACCCCAGGATACGACCTGTGGGCGACCAGAACCATCAACAGGCACAGAAGTCAGGCATCTCATCAGCTTTCTTTACCATGGCCAGCGCTCGTGGGTGCACAGCTGGGTGGTGTTTTTCCCGTATGGAGGAAGCATAATGATCCCTCCAAGTCATCATGTCAAAACCAGAATTGAGCCCACAGGGAAGGAAATTAGTATAATTGCTTTTGTCAAATAACATTTGCAAAGGAAAGGAAAACACAGACGGGAGAGAGGAGGGTGCAGCCCTCCCTGGCGTGAGCACTCTGTCTCCCAGCTAGAGAGCTGGGCCAGATCGTGGGCGCTCAGAAAGCACTTGCCTTCTGTGGCTCTCGCCCAAACCTCCTACCCTTCTGTTTTCTGCACGCAAACAGGGGCATCTTTTGCATCAATAAGCCCTTATCCACTGGAACTTCTTCAATATTCAAGACATCACTGATTCCAAGCAGTGATGAAATAAACTTCGGGCTGGCGCCCTTGCTTCCCGTTTGTTAGGAAGACCAGGAGGAGCAAAGGCTAAAACACACCCAAGGAACACACTTTGCCACAATGTTGGGAGCTACAAAATGAAACAGAAGCTGTCATCGCCACTCTTAAACAGCTCACAGCCTAAAGGGACGTTTCCCAGAGTGGTCAGTCTCATCACATAGAGCCAAGCCAGGGAGCGATTCCACTCATAAAGGACACTGACAGCCAACAATGCCTGTGACTGCGTATCTGCATGGCTGGAAATCATTCCTGAAAGGGTACTGCCTCCCCAGCAACTCGACAATACACAGGAGCAGAGCGATGCGGAAATGCCTCTTGGCACATTCGGGATGTTGGTTGCCCTTTTTCTCTGTATTTTATTCCCTAAGCTCCTCATCCCTTTTTGTAAAACAAGAAAGAAAATATAATAAAGCTTAGTTCTCAGGTGTAAGTATTTGAATGGGAGCAGCCAGGGTGTCTTGTTCGATCTCAGATTAAGTAGCTCTCTAAGAAGACCCACCTTTGCTGTATTTTGGAATGAGACAAGTGGATAATTTAAAAATGCCTTTGACATCCTCCAAAGTACACACTATTAGAATATTCATGATGACACAACTTCTAGATCTAACTTTCACTTGTCTTTGTCCTGTTTTCATTCATTCAGAATGAGATTGAAAAAAAAAAAATCCCTTGGACTAAAGCTTCATGCACTTGGTCTAAACCCAAGATTGAAATACTTGAAAAGTTTGTGATAAGTTGGCATGACTATTTTTTCATATTTTGCTTTAAGATGTACTTATTTTTTATACTCTGTATTTTAAAGTAGTATCTAATACATCCTCAGGATGTACTGGATCAAAATATATTTTGCAATTATTCTCATTCATCTCATCTGTTCCATTTCAGTCACTGAAATTCATCTCATATTCAGTTGGTACCATTTCCAAAGCAAAGCCACTTTGATGGGTATCTTTGGCACGCTTCCTCATATTCTCTTCTCTTTTTGTAAAATGCTGTTTAACTATAATTTGTTATGGATGAGGTTTTTAAAAAAATCATTACAGTGATTCAATTAACTCATTTTCAAGACAGAAATGTTTCTGAAAGCCGATTTCTAATGCCAAGCTCTTACTAAGCACAAGTTCAGATCCTTTATTCCACCGCAGGCCTGTAAAGAGTAAAGCTGTGTCAGAGGGAGTCTTGGGAGATCTCCCTGGTAAGAGCTTACCAAGCACTAGTCCATCTCTTGGAAACTCCCATCTCGAGTCATAAGGCAGCTGCATTGGGTCCACATAAATATATTCATGTCCATCGGGGCTGATTGATTCAATGACCCTCCAACGAATTTCATACCTTGGTTTCTATAAATGACCAGGACAGGTAACTGGTAAATTACCCACATCCAAATGTACCACAGCACCAAAGTGACTGGACATGGTGGATTCAACAACATGCACTCATCATGTAATTACTGGGCTCCTCCTCTGTGCCGAGCACTGAACTAGGATGCTTTTCTTCTTGTTATTGGTTTCAGAGATTTTTACTCTCTAAGAAAATATCTACCTGTTTCCAAATGACAACCAGGACAATGAGGGAGATGATCACGATCACCAGCAGCACCAGGACTGCAGCTGCCACTGTGAGTTCAGATCGCAGAGCTGGAGGACGAGACAGAGAGAGAGGCATGGTGGAGAATTTGTACGAACACGCAGGAGGGCAGGAAGGCCGGGTGGCTGTTTCTGGGCCAGAAATCTCTCACTGCTGGTAGGGAAGTATGAGAGCTGCCTGGCTTATTTTAGGGATGGACGAGACCAGCTCTCAATTACCTACATGCATGAAACTACGCCAACTCCTCCCTTAGAAGGGAAAGGGACAACATTCAATTGGGAACACGGTACTTTTTCCAAAGTTGCTCCAGCATTAACCTTGTGGACAGAATGTGAATTGGAATACAAAGATTGGTAAATGAGACTGAGAGCTACCATTAGTTCAGGAACTTAAGTTCAGTTTACTTTGAAAGGTGGCAGTTTATTCATACTGCTTTTGGCTTCACTGATTTTTTTTTTTTTAAAGAATTCAATCTGTCTTAACTGTTATAAGGAGCAACAAGGGAGAAGATGCTCCTTCCCTGTCCTCTGTCCCCACACTCAGATCAAAGAGACTGGGTAATTAGACAAGCAAAATGCTGAGGAGCCACTACAGGATATGGTTTGGGATCTGAATCTGAAAGAAAAGGCTCCCACACGGATGCCCAGAGAAGGCCCTTTAAGAGCATCCAGAGCTGAATTTCTGCCAAGGGACCTTCATTCCCACCGGACCCTCTGGGATTCAAAGTCCCACCAGAAGAAGGAAGGGCGTGGCTGGTGACTTAGTGTTGTCCTGACTCATGAGCACTCACTGGGCGCCACCAGCTTCAGTTCTCGGCTCTCAGCCCCAAGGAGGTTCTTTGCCAGGCATCGAACTGCAATGGTCTCCTCCACTTTGGCAAATGTCACCTGGCCCTCCACCGTGCTCCTGTCTCGGGGGTGGACCTCCGTGATGATGTTGGAGATATTGTTGGCCAAAATCGTCCATGAAGTTTCATTATTACATCTGGAGAGAGAAAAAGAACATGGATATAGAGCCAATTACAGGGAGTCACAGGGGTGAGTGGAGCTTAGAATCAACTAAGATGGCAAGTGGTCATGACCTTGTCTGCATTGGGGTGGAGGGGCTACAGCCTGATTTTCTTATTTTATGTGCAGATTAACATTAAAACCTGTTCTCCAAGAGAGCATAACCTCCACATGGATAATTAAAAGTTAGCTGTTTATGAAGGCAAGGTGGAGATAAACAAGTTCAATCAAATACAACCACCCATCACAAGCCCTGAGCCCATAAACAAGCTAGTCTTCAAGAACGTTTAACTATCCCAACTTCCCACACCTTCCAAAAGGCCTGGTGCCCACCCTTCTCTCCACCCACACTGTGAAGACCCCTTCAGGTGTCACTAGGGTTGGAGCAATGCCCTGGCTAAGTTAAGAGAAACAGAGTCCAGCTTCAGCCAAGATCCAAGTCTGGTCGGTGCCTTAGGCCTAAGAGGGAGTAGGTCTAGGAGGCTTGGCCCCCAGGAGAAGCAGTCGAGGCTTCGGAGCACCGCAGTCGCCATGCCAGGGTTGGAGGTATGAACACGCAGCTCATGTGCCCCTGGGGGAAGGTGGAGGAAGGCAGGTGAAGGAGGAGCCGGTCAGGTAACCCTCACCATGCAGCAGGTAATGAGAAGTCATCTGGGCAGCAATTTCATTCAAACGCCAATCTAGCCAGCAAATAAAGTTCACCATGTGCAAAATGTGCGGTGGAAATGTGGGCCAGGGTAGTAACAATCCTCTTCCCACAGTTTTTTAAATTCACCCTTTCTTGATGATCTGATGAAAACTATACACCTTCTTACAGCTATTCATGAACACAGAGTGCACATATGTGCACAGACACACGCACAAGTTCCATGTTCAGAACCCTATCTTGCAGTTTATGAGACTCAGGCCAAATAAGAATCATAAATGCAAAAAAAAAAGGAGGAGGGCAGCAAAAGAAATAAAATGCATTTGAAGTCCTCTGTGCCAAGGAAGAAACATTCTGACCACAAAAAGGAACATCTGGTTTCCATACTTCTTAATATCCTTGCAAATCATCCACTCAATGTCAGGAAGAGGGGTCCCTTCAGCTGCACATCTCACTGTCTGTCCCCCGTTAGAGCCATGGTGGTCGTCGACCAAGTCCAGAATGGATGACGGAACTGCAAGAGGTGAAAAGAAATCGGCATTGAATGGTTCCTGTCCCAGAACTTGTGGGCACAACAAAATGGAACGAGTTCAGAACTTGTCCATGTGACACTCAAACCGACAAATCAAGTAACCACCCGGGAGGGGGCTGGGACCGGTCGTGTGCACAGTAACACTCCCGTTTGGACAGACCCACTTGGTAGAAGCATGGTCACAGTTTGAGTGTTTTGGCATTTGTGCCCTGCGGTGTTTAAATCTGGAGTGAAGAAAGCAAAAAGCCCTGTAGTTACTTGGGTGGAAAGGCGAGGAGGCTCTTAAAACTATATGATAGTTTGGATTCATCTAATGGATTCATCTAAACGGTATAATCTAAAGCAGCGTTTACCAAAGTGCACCTGTGGGATATTACCAGGTTTTAAAGATTTTGTTTTTAACCTGTGACCAAATAAGTTAGAAATATGCTGGTACTTGTATCACAGATTGACAAAGGGGCAGAAGAGCCCACCTAAGACAGTACCTGGCCCAAGGCAGGTACTCAGGGAACAGGTGTGCTCAGCACTGGAATCTAAATAGAGTTGGGCACTGCTTTCTGGTAAGGGCCGCTGTATGAGGTCTACAATGAAAGCTAAGCAAAAAGGCCAAAACACTCCAGAACAGTCTAAGGTCATGTAGACCAAAAAGCATCATTTCACTCTTCCCAGAACTAGAGGTATCAGACTGAGAAGCAGGTGGTGACAAAGAAGCTACTGGAGCCTCGGAGTTCGGAGCTGTCCCTGACACGGGACATCCACGGTCCCTACTTCTCCCCTAAAAGGGCAGCTTTTCCCTCCACGACCTGGGAGAAGATGCCAGGCTCCCCTCGCCGAGCTGGCATCATCTTCCTACGGCCCTTCCAGACCTTGAGTTAAGAGTTCAAACGTGTAGCTCTTCATGTCATCCTCGTTTTCAACTACGATGGTATAATGGCCACTGTCTTCTTCCTTGGCCCGGATCAGCTTTAATTTGCTTCGATACCTTAAAAGAAGAGGACTTCGTTTCAGCAAGGAGTAGCCAACTAAATTCCAACCGCAATGTCCGTCTCCAATTTAAATTCTGTTTTCATAAAAAAGTAAAAACGTCTTTTGTCCTTGTTCTTATCACCACGTTACTGGGATTTTTGATACATTTTCTGCACATGGAATGTCTTGAGTCATAGATGCTTAATTCTTAAACAGAAGACCAGACAGTCTGAGAAGAACAGTGGCTTATGTGACTAGAAGAGCAGTCAGCTCTGCTAAGGCCTGACCTTTAAACAGCAATAAACACATGCAACCAACTTTTTTTAAGCCCTTGATTTTTATCTTAAAAAAAAAACTTGCTTCCTCTATCCATCATTTGAGTGGTCAGCTAAACAACAGAGCATCCTTGGAAGAAAGAATGAGGCCACAGTCTCTGTATTGATAGGAAGAGGTCGCTGGGATATAAAATTCCTGCTTAAAGAAACTCTAGAAAGTTTCATAAGAATGTTAAAAAACTAATAGAAGTATTCCCCTGTGGGTGGGGAACAGTGGGACCAGGCACATGGGGACAGGAGTGGAGTAAGGCTTCTTACAATGCACCTTCTTTATGCTTGGATGTTTTTAAAGCAGAGGATTCACCTCTTTAAAAAAATAGAGAAAAATATTCCTTCATACTTTATTAAAGGGAAGTTTCCCCAAAAGATCTCTTCCACATATTATAAATGACATTTGGCCATGAATGAGAGTGTGTGTGTGTGTGTGTGTGTGCGCGCGCGCGCGCGCACGCACATATCAATAAAGTATTTACCCGTTTGATGACAAAAAAGCACAGTGGGGAGTGGGGGTATAGCTCAGTGGTAGAGCACATGCTTAGCATGCACAAGGTCCTGGGTTCAATTCCCCATACCTCCATTAACCAAAACAAACAAACAAAAAATTTGGAACAGCAGGTGGGGTGGAGAGGAAGAGCACTGGTCATGGAGGGAGGACACTGGGCATTACTGAAATTCTCCAAGCCTCAGTCTCCTTATGTGCAGCATAGAATAACTATGCAAGGCACAGTGTCATTGTGAGAATTCATTCAATGAAATAATCTACATGAAAACATTTCATCAGAGGCTCAGAAATACCCTGCAAATGTAGTCTCCCACCCCAAGATGCCAGGTGCTGGAACCTGCAATGAGAGTGTGCTGGGCTGGCTTTCCCTCTGCCGCACCACACTGGACACACTTCCCAAGTGGACTTCCTTAGGGTCCCCTAAGCACCCCTCCTGCCAAGGACCAGATTTCTGTCATTCATTTTCTGTGTTCATTCACTCAAGAAAACTGGTGGATCCACCAGTTCTGGGTAAGCCAGATACCCTCCATCATGTGCATCCTTGTTCCCTGGGCTGTCATGGGGACCAGAAAAGTATGTGCTGGAGGAACCCACGAAGCACCTCAGGCAGCTTTCCTGAACCGCTCAGTTAGCGGCCACAGTCTGGCCGTTGCTACCAAGGACAGCTGGCAGACAGGCTCCCCCTAGTCCTCTCAGGCCTCACAGTCTCCTGGAAAGTTCGGCATTGCCCACCTCTCTGTGCATCCCCATTTCATGCCATCAGAAAGCCTTCCTGAGTCAGTATCCCACTTTTTCCATCCCTGTTCCACAGAGGTTGTCACACTCCATTTCCCCAGATGCCACTTCTCAGTTACACATGAAATTTAGTTCATGAAGAAGAAAGCAAATCCTGAGGTTAAGTGAACCAATGAGAGAGGTTCTGTCTCTTCTTCCCTGAAGGCTTGAAATAGAGGAGTGACTTTTGTCTCCCTGGGATAGCTTCTGACAAGGGCACAGGGCTGGGTTAGCCGGGCCCTTCAAGAGGTACCTTCTACTCTTAGATTCCAATCAGAGCTTAAAACTGCAAGAGACCTCAAAATAGCATCTGAACCAGTTCCTCACCTTGAAGGACATAAGGTGTAACTAACCCTACATTACAGATGAGGAAACTGAGGCTGAAGGGTGACTTACACAAAACTCCACCACTAGTGAAGAGATGAGAGTGGTCTACGGTCTCATCAGAGGGCAGGGATCTAGACTACCCATTGTCTGTTTCCTCCTAACCAAATTTAGCCAGACATTGCTCTTATTTCCTGTGGAGGCCTCACTGGGGCAAAAGCATTTCAAATTAAGCCAATGATGCTTTGTTTCATGTAGCTTTGTGTGATAACTGCCCTGGAACTGGAATCACCATACATCTCTACTTGCAATATGGGTGATGGATATCAGGGAACATATATTCAGTCCAAGTGGGTTCAATTTTACTTTCTTTCCTCCACCCCTTGCTGAATCCAGGGACCTGTCTTTCATTGGGAGCAGAGATTTTCAGTTCTTCTTTCTTCTCATTTCGTTGTTAAATACTTACCAACATACTATGAACACATTGCAATGTTATCGTCAAAGGTCCTTGAGTCCCAGTATCTCCTATTTCCGATCGCTAGATTTTCTTGGTTTGGGTTGTAAGACACCCACAATCCTCAGTCTATCTAGGGATGCCCAGTAAAACAAAAAGGCATACTTGCGGAGGGTATTTCTTTACCTTATTTCCTGAATCTTTTCTACGTCCGTAGTGATCTCCGTGAGATTCTCAATCAGAGTCAGGTTGTCCTTCAGCCAGGATATCTTGGGAGGTGGGTAGGCCTGCACATCTACCACAAAATGTTTGACTTCATGCAGGTTGACAGCTTCCAATGGGCTGAAGTTGGGTTTGATTTCAATAAACCCTTTCTCTGTACAGGGGAGAATTTCCATTAAACAATGATGACCACACAGCGGACCCCGAGCAGCACGGCCAATGGACATTTTAGAAAGCAGAATGTACCATGGACAGAAATGGTGACTTTCTTCATTTCTTTGACCTCCTTGGTGGCCTGGCGGGCAGCACATTCGTAATCTCCGCTGTCTTTCACCGTGGCCTCGGGGACCCTCAGAGTGTACACCAATTTGATGTACGGGACCTTGGTTTCCTCCAGCATCGTGACGCCTTTGCCCTTCTGCAGCAGGAGGGGAGGAAAGCCGACTTTAACAAGCTAGCTCCTCAGAGTGAACCCTCGCGTAAGCTACGGACTGGTGGATCGCGATGCAGCGGTGCAGGTTCGTGGGTTGTAACAAGTGTACTGCCCTGTGGGGAAGCTGGTGATAGGTGAGGGGTGAGCCCAGGGGTTACCGGAAAAGCCTTGTGCTTCCCACTCAGTTTTGCCATGAACCTAGAACCGCTCCAAAAAATAGTCTAATAAAAAAATCTTTTTAAAGCTTATTCCTTTGAAAATCCTGTTTTAAAAGGATATTTAATAACATAATGTGTTTGTGCTATACTGCCAAAAGAAAAATATATAACAAAGCACTATTTAAAGTACAATCCTATTAATTATTACATGTATCTATGTATACAGAGTATTTAAAAGATTTCTCTCCCTAAAATTATAATGAGGGTGTTCTAAATAGTGGCTTTTCCTGTTTCTCTAAATTTTATGAAGTTACAACAATAAACCTGCAATATTTTTAACATCAAGCCAAAAATGTGATTTATAAACCAATACTTTGATTATATATTCTGGGCCAAACAACATGTACTTTGGTTTTTGGTGGGGATATGTCTATCTCCAATAAATGATATGCT
Source organism: Camelus bactrianus (assembly GCF_048773025.1). Classification (NCBI taxonomy): domain Eukaryota; kingdom Metazoa; phylum Chordata; class Mammalia; order Artiodactyla; family Camelidae; genus Camelus; species Camelus bactrianus. The sequence goes on from NC_133540.1 coordinate 99,361,772, forward strand.
TATGTTTTAAGGATTAAAGACAATCCAGCATGAACAGAAAAATCAAATAGCTTCATATTTCAGGGAAGATGTATGCATATTGGTCTATGAATGTCTCTTCAGTACATGAGGTTTATAAGGTCGTATGTGAAAACGCCCAACTTCCAACCACACGCCCTGGAGAGAAAGGAACAGGGCAGCAAAAGCAAGGGGGGCGGGGAATGGATAAAAGGAGAGATTATCAAATGTCAAAAAAAGAGCAAGGAGCAGAAAGCTGCAAACCAGGAGTGAAGGAAAGAAAAATCACCATGTATATACATATCTGGGCTTTGTGCTCCATAAGGCCACCACGTTAAACACTGTCCATTGTATCTGCGTGGCACCATCATAGCCTTTTACACACGGTTCACACATATCTACCACAATACATCAGAATGAATGAGACCCTATCTGCAAACCCCCAGTGACCAGAGAGCACAGTGGCTCCCCATCCCCATGTCCATCTCCACTCCTGCCTTCGCCCTCTTCCTGTGCATGGGCCAGCTTCTCACAGCACGCTTGGGATTTAGCAAACATCACTAAATCTTTGTTGAATGATTCAAGTTATGCCTGTTCCCTGAAGGGAAATCATGCAAAGGAAGACTAGGCAGGCAGGAGGCAGAATTCTTGTGGGTGTCCACAAAGCAGAAACAGAAGAGAGCAGGCAATCAACATTATCCAATGCCTCAAAACCCAAAGGCATGGGAGCCAAGAAAAGGAGAATTCATAGCTCTCTCAGCAATTAGCAAATTTTAAAATCCATTCATTCTTTGCTTTCTAATTGTAGGGCTGTGATCTTGCAGCCATAGAACCTTCCTGTTTCTCTCTGACTTATGAGAAGGGAGGCTCAGTGGGAAATTTCCATGGATTCTGAAGGGCCTGGCTGAGCCCTCATCATCTCAGGCTCTCCCATTGCTCCAGGAGCCATAAAGTCATCTCGTCACGCATGCTCAATGTAGAAACAGGAAGTTGAGGTCTAAAAAGGTCAGTGTCGTGCCCCACCTATGACGGGTCTTGGGAGCCCTGCTGTGCCCACACCATGCCACCAGGAGCCATGAGGCCACCTACCACTTGTCCAGGGTAAGTCCACTGAAGGTCAACTACTTCGTTGTTAAAGACGGCGCAGGTGACCACAATCAATTCCCCTGACTTATACACAGTTTTCAGAGCTTCCATTTCCAGGTCAAGTTCTGATGTTGCTATTTAAAAAAAGAACAAACACAAAGGCCTAAATATTCATAGTATAGTTGGCATCTTACGAAGTTTGGGTTTTTTGTTTTTTAAGAAAACCCTGAAAAATAATTTGCAAACCATTTTGACCAAGACAAAATTATTAAAATCTCAGAAGCCTTGATTCGTGTTGACATACATAATTTGGCAGGTAGCTATAATAAAAAATGGCACGCGCACACACACACACACACATATGCACACACACAAACAAACAATAACAGTAGTAAAAATAAATTCCAATTGGACAGAACACCACAATCTCATTCCCAAGCATTTGGGTTAATTACAACTGGACTTTTGCAATCACCTTTATTGATGGATTTACTCATTACTCAGCCAGTCTTTACTGACCTGCACCCCTCTAGGGACTTGCCCCATCATTTATTCTCCTCTTCTCTCCCACACTGCCCCCCAGTTATTCTAAGCCCTTTGAGAACCTAGCACAGGGCCCGGCCTAAAATAAACCCTTCACAAGAGTTAAGCAGTGCACTCTCGCTAACGCCATACCTACACATAAGTGTTTGATAAATCTGTTGACCCAAATATGGTGTACACTTTCCTGTTCGCATTAACCACTCACATCAAAGAGATGAAGTCGACAACTACAAGCTTTTCCAAAAAATCAAAATCATGTTTCTTAAGTTACTAAAATTAACCGACACGTCCAATCCCCGCAGGTGTGTGTGTGTTGTTAGGGCCTTTGTAGTCAGGAATGTGACCAAAACAGTAAGAGGCTTAGGCAAGAAAAGAATTCCTTACAGCATTTTGAAGTCAACTGATGAAACACAAACTCCCACAGGGGTAGGAAAGCTTTTTCCTTTGGTAATGCTAAGCTTCGTAATATTGCAGCCACAGAGGTCAGCCTAACATTGTGTGGTAAAGGTGGGGTCCCAAGGCCCCCATATCAGAATTTGGAGTTTCCATCACTGGGGACTAGGATTTTTTTTTTTAAATCCTACAATCCTACATGCATCCAATTATTTTGTCTGTAACCCTTATTTAAAGAGGGAAGAAGAGGGTACAAGTACCTTTTAAAGCATAAACATTGAATGGGATGGTCTGGAACTTCTTCCCTCTGACGGTGGCCTCACAGATATAGGGCCCAACGGTGAAGGTTCCGTTAAAGCCTTGTCTGCTGTCATAGGAGGCGTGCACCACGTTGTCACCGCTGAGCAATGTCACTGGAGTCTCCGGATCAGTCGTGCGACAAGGGATGATGGCGGAATCATCATCCTCCACGATGACCAAATAATCTGTCATCCCTAGAGGTACGAAGGCTACATCTGGGTCTGAGGTTTAAAAAAGAAAGAAAAATATATCAGGGCCCCATTTCACCTTTATACATACATGCCAAAAGTTTATCCCTTTGGCATTAATCATGTCAGGTATGAATTTTACCTTCACACATATATCCAGAAGTGTCACCCCACTGACACTTTGCTTCATTGCCCTTCGCAGATACTGCATTTCTTACAAACTGAAAGTTTGTGGCAACACTGCACCAAGAAAATCTATCCGTGCCATTTTTTCCAACAGCTTTTGCTCACTCGATGTCTCTGTGTCACATTTTGGTAATTCTTGTCATATTTTGAACTTTTTCATTATTATTATATTTGTTACGGTGATCTGTGATCAGTGATTTTTGATGCTACTATTGCAAAAAGACTACAACTTGCTGAAGGCTCAGATGATGGTTAGTATTTCTAGCAATAAAATATTTTTAAATTAAAGCATGCACTTTTTGTAGACATAATGCTATTCCACAGTTACAGGCTATGGTATAATGTAAACATAACTTTTATATGCACTGGAAAACTAAAAAAAGTTGTGGGACTCGCTCTATCGTGATATTTGTTTTATTGCGGTGGTCTGGAACCGAATGCACGCTATCTCCAAAGTATGCCTGTATATGTTTCATTGAATATGAAAAACAGCGTGGTTATTTGGGAGCTATTTTATGAACTATAAGCAACTCCAAGAAAAAGCCTACGGAATTAATTTTTGTGTCTCTGACAGCACAGTTTCTAACACTCAGTAAATACAGTTAATATTTGTTGCATTTGATTGAACTGAATAGAGATGAGTATATTTCAGATTTTTTTGCACCATGCCAATAAAAGATGCCACAATAAAAATGATGTTCAAAACTTAATACAGTTCCAAAATGTTAACAATAAGTATTTCGGGATTATGACATTATGAGTGATCTTGATTTTAGCTTGTATGTCTGCCTGCAGTTTTCAAATTTCCTCCAATGAATACTTACTATTTTTATTCTTTTAAAAAATTTTCATACAGTTAACTGGTGGGACGGGCCAACAGCAAGCATGGCCCAGGGACACAGGCGGCTCACCCGGCACATAGATGTAGATGCGTCTGCCTTCAATCTCGCTCTCCTCCATCTGCGTGTGATTGTAATAGCAGGTGTACAAACCCGTGTGGGCCGCCGAGGCACTGACCACCTCCAGCACCTTCACAAAAAGGCCACTGTTGTTCTCCTCGTTTCTGATTTCCACGTTGGGGTTCTCTTCTTCAGACATGGGGTACTGCCAGCTCACTTCACTCTCCCCAAAGCATCTCAGAGAAAAGGATGAATTCAGCTGCACAACCTTTTCGTTATCATTTGGAAGGATGGAGGGTAATGAAAGCTGGCAGAGGATTAGGCTGGGCCCTGGAAAAGGAAACATGCTCTGAATAGGATGCAGCCCAAAAGGACGATCTCACCCAGAGCAGTTTCTATGAACAATGACCATTTCTACGCAAAAATCCGTTAGCCGGGATGCCCATGAAAGGCCCACCATTATAACAGCCACTGCATCTGAGTGCTGCAAACGCTTCAACAGCCTCAGCAGCCCCACCGACCACCCCGACTCCTGCCCCCTGCCCCGGATTCACCCCTCCAAACACTCAAATGGATAGAGGACATCTGACTCCAATTCCATATTTTACACTCTTACGTGTAACCCTAAAATATCCCAAGACAGCACAGGCTCTAGCACATATGGGTTCTTTATTGTCCACGTTCCCTGCAGAGAAACAGGATGAGAACAGGGGCCGGGAGACTGGCTGAACAAAGCACAAGGCGGATTTGTGCTCAAGAATTCCGCTTCTTCCATTTCTCACAACACTCTGGCATGCCTCCCCTCTAATGACTTCCAGAAACCAGAGCTGGATGATGTGGATTCCAATTCAAAAAAGAATGAGTCGAGCCCAAGAGTGAAAACTCAAAGCTCATCTTGGAACCTAAAATGTCAGTCCAGCTTCCCCGGTAGATAAAACTGATGGAAGAGATACTGTGACTCAATTCACTCACAATAAATGTTCTCTAACCTCCCTCGGAGCCTGATGTGGGAATCCCACCCAACTTCAGTGTGTCCTATGATCTGTGCAGCTTGTTAAGACAGAAGTTGTAAGTGCATCTGGTCCTGTAGATGGAGTGTACTGAGTGGAGTTCAGAATTATTATATCAGTGATCTTGCTCGACTCCACCATCTCCATCTAGATAAGACCTGAAGATGCTAATGGGCTTAAGTTGACTCCTTGAGCTAGAAAAACATTGGTGTCATGGTGAACATCTGTAATTCATAAATATCTGGATGAAAACTAAGAAGGTACAATAAATATTTCAACAAATGGCCCCAATGGCGATCTCCTGGTGGAAAAGAGTTAGTTAAGATTCCCCAAGGGTCAAATAATCATTCAATTCAATTCAAGAGAAAAAGTGGCTCTGAGATTTTACAGCAATTAAAGCATCTTCCACTTAAGACAGGTATAACTTAAGGCAGGTATGATTCCCTGGATGAGAACTTTCTAGCATTTGTTTCCTTTGAACATTCCTGAATTTCTCAGATCCATCGCTACTGGAAATCCATGTCCCAGGGAACAGAAGAGGGTGGTGGGCAAATTTAGACCATTATTCCTCACAATATTTCAATGCCGTGATTATACATATACGAAAATTGCCACTGGAGAGCATTCTTTTTGAATTGGAATGAGTGCAGTACAGCAAAGGGGACTGAAGGTCTTTCTAGATCACACCCTGTAGTTTCTACGTCTCTTCCCTCTTTTGGACCGTTTGCAGAGTACAGATAAGCTACCCCTCCCCACCGCCCCGACTCCCGCCCAAATACAGAACCTAGAGATCAAGACCTTCCCCAGGACAAGGAACTCAGAGAGGACTGGGATCCATACCTGTGAGGAGACAGCCTAAGACCAGAAGTGTCTGATGGGAAGTCCCCATAGTTCTGGAAAACTGAAAAAGTCAAAAGTCAAACAGAAACAGGATTAGCCAATGAAACGAACCCTGAGCCTAGTTCTTTCTGAGCTTTGCACTATGCAGAAATGTTAACAGAATTATTTTAGTCAAAAACATTCTGGTTTGGCGAAGAGGGTACAGCTCAGTGGTAGAGTGCATGCCTAGCACGCACAAGGTCCTGAGTTCAATCCCCAGTACCTCCACTGAAAAAAAACCCCCACACACATCCTGGCTTAAGATTCCTGGTTAACAGAAACTAACACAACATTGTAAACCAACTATACTCCAACTAAAGAAAAAAAAAAAAAAAAGATTCCTGGTTAAAACAGTCAAATGCCTAAGAGGCAGGAATGGGATAGCCTGGTGCAGCCCCAGGATCATGACAGGAGCCGTCTGAAGGCAAAACCCTTTTGATTGCATGCAGCTTTCAAATTCCGCAAAGTCTCACTTTATTGTCTTGGAGTGTGTCCAAAAGCACAGAAGAACTGTTCTTTTTAAACCATTTAAATTAAAAATGCAAAAAACAAATAAACCTATGTATTTACTCAACTTCCAAATTCAAGCTGCTTTCGCTCAAAATGGGTTGTCATTTGCTTCGTGTTTCACTACAGAAAGTACATGAAGGTCACATCCTCTACCACCTTTGGGAAAGATGCTCGGGCTGCCAACAAATATCTTAATATTTAAGAGCCATTCTGGTCTAGAGGTTGTGAAAGTCACACTAGGCAGTGTCACTGGGAGGATACACTTTGTGATACACAGGCCTGTACCAGGCTCAGGCCTGGGCTCCCAGCACAAGTTCTCCTAGGACCTGCTGCACTCACAGTCTGGCTCGACAAAGCACAGAAAGCCCAGGGCACAGGCGTGGAAGGAGGAACACTAAAGGAAGTGAAGGGAGAGGAAATGAGAGAGAAAATTGTGACTAAATTCCTGTGTTTTGGGGAGGCAGCAAACCAGAGGATAAAATTCGCTGGGTGACTCGTTTTCACACAGGTAACACACAGTACCTGCAGAAACCAAATTCTCCGCTCTGATGTCCTGCAACAAATTCTGGGGGATGGAAGAGAAACAGAGAGATGGACAGTGAATGTCCCTAAGACACGAACAGGGAAAAGCAGTGCATGAGGAAGGAAGAATAATGGAAATTAAGGAAGGGAAAAATTGAAGGAGAGATCCTACTGCCCTGCAGTAAAACCACTGAAGAGTCTCTTCTGGTCCACCCTCTGAAAAGGCCCCTTTTCTTTCTCCTTGTCTTTGCATGCACACCCCACACATTTTATCATCTCCCCCTTCACTTCCCATGTGAAGTCATTGAAAAAATGATCTTCCCCAAGTCGAGAATGAGCTTGCAGGTGTAGGGGCCACTGAACACGCAAGTTTCAATTGAAGAGGCTCCACTGAGCCTCTTGGCCTGGGCTGTTCCAGGCTCCTGAGTGGCTCAAAACTCCAACTCGTGCTACGGAATGAGTTTGTAGGACTTAATCTGTTCCATCACTAACTTTGGAAACTAAGATGTGTGTACATGCTTCCTAAGTAAACTATGTAAAAAACAAAATCAAAAAAAGAAATTCAATGTATGCCCGGGTTTAGCCCTTGTTTGCCCACCCCCCTTTTTTTGGTTTGTTGGTTTGTTTGATTGGTTTTGGTTTTTTGGTTGGAGAGGATCCAGTAGATTAATAGTAGCCTAGTAGTTTTTGGTGGAGACTGAGCATATATTTTTGCTTGGAGGTGGCCAGGTGGCCTACTTGCAGACATCAGATTTAATCAGCCTCATTAAATTCTACCAGGAAAATGGAGGAGGAAGAAAAACAGAGTAAAAGATGGAATGCTGGTAACAGGGATGGAATGGGTTGGACAGGAAAAAAAATGATAATTCTGTTTTCTCCAAGGCAGGAATGAGAAATCAGTATTTCCTAAGCCAAAGTTGTCATGTGTGTGCCATGTTTGTTAATAATAACCCTGTGACATAGTTGATTTTAAAAAGTGCCGCCTGAGGCTCAGAGAAGTTTAGCAAAACACCGGAAATCACACAGCTGGTAATAAAGTCAGGATTCTAACACCAAGTGTGTGTGATACAAAGCCCTTGCTCTCTCCAATCCGCCATATGGTCTCTCTAGGAAAGGTCAGTGTTTCAGCCCTGTGTGCTAACCCCTACCCCCCTACCCCCCAACCCCTATTGCCTAATGCAAATTGGGGCCCTGCCTTCCTTCTCTGCTCACTGCAATGAGAGAAGCACTGTGTGCTGTGAATCCAAATGTCATCTGCACAGTGCTGGCTGGCTGATGGCTTCAGAGGATCCTGCCACGTACCCGGGGTACAGGGTTTCCTCACTGCTGTGGTGATGGGCACAGCGGGCCCCAGAGCCAGGCCAGCCAGCCTGATTTACCACAATTAGCAGTAACGGCCTGTGTATTTGTGCATATAAATATCAGCCTCCCACTGATAATCCACTTAGCGAACTTCAAAGGAGCCCTCGAGAGCCAGCTTGATGTCTTGGGTTTTATCACGTTTATATCCTGCATTTCTTTAGCAGGCCTTGCCAATGATGCATCTTTAAAGCATTCCCGAGCTTAAGAGAGGGGCTCCCTGCTTTTACAGCGCAGGCTTTGAGAAGCGTTTTGCCCTGGCCAGGCCCCACCAGATTTCCTACTGTGCATCCAGATAGGGGAGACCCGCTGCCAGGAAGGATTACTTACTGACATACAAAGTGGGCAATGAAAACAGGGTCCCAGAGCAAGCGATAATGATGCAAATACTGAGAACCAACATGTGTTTGCTTAAGATTTCAAACTCCCTTCTCTGATAAGAGTGGTTCTCTGGCTAGAAATCCAGGCGTATATGTGAAGTTTCGTGTCATTACTCATCTGTAACTCAGACAATTTACTGGTGAATAACTGCAGAGTGTTAGCCCTACAGGGAGGTAACAGGAAACAACAGGACAGAATGGAGCCTTCCCTGCTGTCCTGGAGTGAGACTCTCTGGGAGTCTGTCTTGCTGCTTCCAGTGCTTTTCTACCCTGGAGTAAACGCTCATCCTTAATCAGTAACCCCTGTCTTAGAGCTTATCCAAAAGTCAGATGTGCAAATATAAACAGTTGAGGTTACAGATTCAGAAAAACACTGCACATTATGAGCCGGCAAGAATAAATCACTTTGCAAGGAGAAATAATGGATTTCATCCAAATCTTTTTTTTTTTAACTGTAATTATAGCTCTTATGCCAACTATATGTTGGATATACTGGACTTCAGCGTCAACCTTCTATAATCACAACTCATTGCCATAGGTTAGAGAAACCATCAGAGAAAAGAGATTTCTGTCATGTTCACTCCCGCACCCCCATTCTCTTGTCCTTCAAGCCTTCTCTCAGAAGACATGATGGAAATGGCATTGGACTAGGTTCTGATCTCACATCTGACACCTAGTCCAACTCTCAGAACCCCAGTCTCTCCTTCTGTAAACCAGGACTAAGAACACCTGACTTTGCCGGCTGGCCTTACTGTATTACTATTACTACAAAGACAAAATTCTAGCTTTTAATTGAATGGGCTTCAGAAACTGTTCCCTACTGTTTTTCATACTGACTCTTTTTTTTTTTCTTCCAGACTCTGAGGATGTTTTAGATGAGAGGGACAGCAGAGTGGCTACTTCAAATTCTAACTACTGTGGTAGTCCAGCAGAGGCCACCTGACCAGCCCTGCACCACCTGCATACTGAAGAATCGGATCTGAACTTGTATGCAGTGGAGACTGGTGTAGCTATCGAGACCATTTTAAGTTGAACCAATATTTACAGTCACGTAGTTGTAAACAGAGAAACAAATCTGTTTGCAGCCACTATTCTTTCTCTTTAACAAGTTGCCATCTCTTCCCTGCAAACAGAAGTGAAGGGCCATTAACTGTGACTCCAAAATCAAAGACAACGTGCTAAGCCAGAGAGCAAACAGGCCAAACAATGCAAGGGCACTGCTTCCAGGAGAGAAAGCAAGCACTCTTCTCATAAAGCCAGAGAGCTGGCTTCCTGATCACCAACTGCACAATGCAACCCGCGGCAGAGCCACCGAATATTGAATTTCACCCCACCCTGGCATGATTAGAGGCCACAGAAGACTCTCTCACAGTCCCAAAAGCCACTGACGACTTCAAGATTCAGATTTCCAAGGTTCAGTTAATTTCAGTTCTCCCAAGTTAATTCTAACTGTGAAAATTATATATGCTGTTTTTTCCCTGTGACAAACGTTCTACTCGGTCTTGTAACTTCAGCCCAGGCAATCCAAACGCTGGTCTACCCTGGTGGCGACTTCAGCGAGGGTGTTTTTACTGGGATCTGCACCTCATCAGAGCCTGTTTTGTTTTTATCTCCTTGAGTTCCCTTAGACATTCCAGTGATGGGTGGGGGCTGAAGTATTTTTACATGGGAATATTTTATGGGACAATCTGAGCTCATAAACCTTTCTGCTCTCTCTGGACAGATTTTAACCATGGGAGATTAAAATGACATTTCCTTTTAACTGTCACCAAACTGGTATTACTCCTAATGGGACAGCCTTAGGTACAGCATCTTCCAGTACTCTTGAGCTCACCAAGCCCCTAGCCCTAGGGCTTCGCTCGTAAAAGGAAATGCAAATGCCCACGTATCTCCTTCCCAGGTCGGCTCTGATAATCAGATATGGGAGGTCAGTGCTTTGCTCATTACGTAAATGCAACGGATTAACAACTAAGGCGAAAGACTACCCAAAAGTCCATAAAATAAATGTTGTCAGCTCAATGATTCTTGCAACTTTATAGGAAAAGAAAATGAGTCATCATCTTTCACTTGATCCTACCAAGAGAAAAATTCATCTTCCTGAAGCGACGACTTGCTTAGAAACTCGGCGAAGCCCATTCCAGCAAAGAATTGTTGCTGTTCTCAAATGCGACCAGCAGGTGGCAGTGTTGGTTCAAGGGATGGGCGGTCCCGGGTGTGTGCGGACGCAGATGCCGCTGCAAGTTCTGTGCTAAAATGTCCCAAATACTTACTTCCAAACTCTTCCCTTCTTGCGTTGTACTTTTGGGTTTCATGGTGACCTCAGTTCAAAGCCCGCAGAATAGATGCAGGAATAGGAAAACTGCCGACGAAAAAGGCCTAACACTCCATAGGGCCCCAGGAGAATTCGCTGGGAGACAGACATCATGATCATCATCACCATCACCATCATCCCTGCCAGCGGGTCCGCCAGGGCGACTGGGCCTCGGGAGCCAGGAAAATGGCGCTGCCAGTCCCAGGTCGCGTATAAGGTTCAGCAGGAAAAGCCACTCGGGAGGAGGTTGGGTGGTTCAGGGTTTTGTTTGGCGAAAGCTCTCCCCACCTCGAAGTTTCCGCCCACTCGCGGGAGGGAGACCACCTGGGCCGTGGTAGGTGGGAGCCGCGACGCCGTGGCCCGGCCGCGCTACCCAATCTGTTAGCAGGCCATTGTCACCCCCTCGTAAACCCCCCGCGGGGGCCGGGCAGCCCTGCAAATGAGGGCTAGTTGGAAAGGACTGTTCCTGTTGCACAATAACACAGGGTCGTAAAACAAACAAACAGCAAATGGCCGCCTGCTCGGCAGGAGAACTTTCGAGGGGCTTGAAAAACAAAAATCGGTGACCACGCACCCCTAAACGCGCCCGGAACCCTATGTCCTCCGCCTTCCTCCGCTTCCCCCCGCTTCCCCCACATTTAATTATTATGGCGCCCTCACCCACATCCCTAAACCCGGTAACCTCCGACCCTCTAGCCTTCCCAGCTCCTCCCCGGCACACGCAGTGCCTGCCAGGCGTGTATCCGAGGCCTCCAGGAGGCGCCAAGTTGACCGAGGTTGGTCTTCCTGGGGCCCCTGGGTCTCAGCGCTGCGCTTCGATCCCGCGGCGGCGCCGACCGCCAGAGGCTGGCGGAGAGCGGGACGGTGCTCCGGACGCCCGCTAGAGGGCGCGGCAGCCCCACGAATCTTACCCGGCTCGCTCCTAGCTCCCGCCGGCCGCTCAGGCTCCGGGTCCCCGACAGCGCAGCGGGGACCGCGGCTCGCCCACCTTCGCCGGGGAGGTTCTGCGTTGGCACTGTCCGGCCTCGGGACCCACCACACCCAAACAAACACGGAGCGGGCCACTCCACCTCCCGCCGGTCCACGGCCTCGGCGGCTCGGTCACCCCGGGGCTGGGAGCAATGACCGCCGGCTCCCGGTTTTAGTGCACTCCTAGCCGCAGAACTGCGGTGGCCGCTGCGCCCCAGGCACGAAGCTTAGTGTTTGCATTGTTTTCGGCTGAGACCTCAGAGGGGGCCGGACGGGGTGGAGGGAGAAGGACTGGGGGGTTTAGGGTTACAGTCGCGCGCCAGCGCCTCCTATGGGCCCGAAAGCGCCACGGGCTCCGCGGGCAGCTACTCGCGGAGAAGGCCGCTCGAACCAAGGCTGCGCCCCCTCCGCATTTAAGAACCCAGTCTTCCCCAGCGCCCACTTGCCTGACGCTCGCTTTGCCGAGGCTGCCTTGCGCACACGCGCGCCGCCTGCGCCCCTCACTCCCCTTTCGCCGGGAAGACTGCAGTAGGCAGGAAAGGAAGCACCCCAATTCCGAGGTGCTCTACCCACTCCAGTCTACTTTTCCAACGGATCCTTGGCTCACTGCTTAGTTTAAAACAAAAAGAAATGCCAACGAGCCACTTCAGCAGAAGACAAGCACCAGCGAGCCCGGACTAGAGAGCAGTGGGGAAAAAAACAATTTGCCCTGACTGCATCCCGCGCGGGAGGCGAGACCGCAGGACCTCCCCTACTTGCACCCCGACGGCTGATGATACGCGAGGACCCCACAAGACCAAATGCAAAGGAAGCTGAGAGCCGCACCTTTCGGTCATCGAACCGGCTTTTGGTTTTTCCCCCAGAATTGCCGCTTTTCCACCAGCAACACATAACCCTGTCATAGCCCCCCAGGGGCCAGAGGGAGTCCCACCCACTGGGGTCTGCAGGAAGGCGCCGGCCACCACGTCCCCAGGACGCGTCCCGACGCTGCGCGCCGCCCACGGCTGGTCCCCAGGAGGCACAAAACGGGCCCGCCTCGGCGCCAGACGCGTTTGCAGCTGGAAAGCCTGGCCCGATGCCCCTCCCCCCTACCCCAACCCCCGCCCCCCTCCCAGTCCTCGCCCCTGGAGGAAAGCGGACCTGAGACTGGGAGTCGGGCTTCGCTTCGCGTCCCTCTCGGTTTAAGGGCTAGTGGAAGGGCCGAGGGGCAGCTAAGGGCTCCTTCCCGGTTCCTCCTCCCACCTCGTATTCTGTCTCCAACCCGCCACCCTGCTTGCTCTTGGGACTCCAGTCCTGGAGTCCAGCTACACTTGGGTCAAACCAAAAGCAAGAGTGTCCAAGAGTCCGAAGCAGGGACTCATCAGGGGGTCTGTGAGGCTGATCGGGCCTGAGCCTGTCGGGGAGTGGAGGAAGGGCCCACTTCATCGTGAGGATTGTGGAAAGGAGGAAGCCAAGAGGGAAGAGATGCAAAACAGCAGCATCAGGGTCCAGGAGGGTCAGAGGGAGGTGGGGGTTGGGGATGGGAGGGAATGTTAAAACCCGAGCCAGCGCAGCAGCGAATGGGGTGCGCACGTCCGGGGCGCCTCTTGCTCCCCTCCGGCGGCCCTGGGCCTCCCTGGGCTCTGAGGTGTTAGTCCCGTGAACTGTGAGGCTCGTTGTCGTGCCCCGTTTGCCCTGGATGTCTCTCCCCGCTCTAAAAAGCTGCCTAGTTCTGGTCGAGAGAGACTGCGGCAAAGCGAGTCTGTCCAAAACGTTGAGCAATTCGGTTGCGGAGCCAAAAAGCCATTTCCCACACTGTGCAGCCCGGGGCTTTTCCAGGCAGCTGGGCTGGGCGCGGGGCAGTTCGGACCTGATAAGGGCCATTCATGCTCCCTCTCCAGCCCGGGTCTGCGTCTCATCCTTAGAGACGGAGTTAGTGGCAAGTTCTTCCAGGCACTCTTTCTGCACATCCTGGGTTCCTAGCAGGGCTAGGGGAGTAAAATGCGGTACGGGCGCTCTGACTGTGGGAGAGACGGACAGCGGACAGACAACCCAGCGCTTCTTCCACGGCCGAGACGCTTGGCCAGGGCACTGGCAGCTCCTGCACACCTGGCCAGGCGGTCCGGGTTCCTGGCCCACTCAAGCAGCTAGACTCCGGTCGGGCCACACTCCCTCTCGCTCTGAGCTGGCCCAGACCCTTTCCTAACGGAACCGCTGATCCCAGTTGTTTCCGAGCCAAGTGGACACCGCCCGCTCCCCTGGCGCTGCCTGGAGAAGTTAATCTCTCGTATAAAAGCCGATTTCCATGGGGATAGACGGTGGTGGAAGGCGGGGCGCTAGGAGACGGCTCCGAAGCGAGCAGAGAGGAAGGAACAGAGAGTGGAACAGGGACACTAGAGAGGGTGAAGCAGTGCAGGGCGACTGCAGGCGGCGAGTGCCACGCATCTCCGGTCTGAAAGGGGCACGAGAGGAGGGGTGCGGGGCTCGGTTGCCCCGAGGGAGGTAGTGAGGGCGGCTCGCCTCCCACCTTTCTGTCTTACCTGGAAGCCAAGTTTCTCCGTTTCGAGTTGTCCCTAACTTCACTCACAAGAAGTTTTGCACTTTTTTTGGCGACCTTCCTTCTTTCCTTCCCGCGGCCAGGACTGGGCAGCAGCAGAGTCCCGGTCTTTGCAGAAACGGTTCCACCGAGAAAGGGGGCGCGCAGAAATGAATGGGGGTGGAGACCACCGCGCACAATGAGATCCCCTTGGAGCACTGTTCGAATTCCTCAAATCCTAGTTGCTGGAATGCGAGGCGACGACGACTTCTTCACTCGGGGCCAAATGTGTTTGTCATTACTCCAGACCGCCTGCCTGCCTGCCCGCCCTCGCCGCCGTCGCCCCCGCGCTGGGGCGCGCACCCTGAGCGCACTGCGGGGCTGGCGCCCGCTCTTCCTCACACTTCACTGATCCCACAAACCACTAGGGATCTCCCCAAACCCTCGCCCATATCCGCGCCCCCTCTGCTTGTCTCGCAGCCGCCACGGTTGTGCTGAGTCTGGCCCGGCTCGCAGCGGGCGCAGCGCCGTCCAGTAATTACGCGCCCTGGGTCAGCCCCATGTGCACCCATCCGGCACCCAAGATCCGGCCCTCCCCAGCCAAGCCCTTCACGCCTCCGCTCCCTGCAACTCCTTCTGCGCCCCACTCCGCTCTCTTCTCTCCCCACCTCCCTCCGTCCTCCAGCCGCGCTCCACACCACCCGCTGCAGCGCGGTCCCGCCAAACCGCGGGCAGGAATGAAAATACTCATTAAAAACCTGTCGCCTTCCAGGACCCACTGCCAAGAAGAGGACAAACACCTCTGCTCCGACTCCCAGCATTACTTGGTGCTCGTCCCAGTATACACGAATACCACCCCCAATCCCAAAAGAAACCTCAAAAATGTAAGCCTAAACAATTTCTTTGGGATGCTATAGAGTTGTTAGAAAAACACTGCTTTTTAAAAATAGCTCTGGAAAATGTGTTTTTAAAAATCCTTAGACTTTCGAACTCTATGGTTATCTTCCTTCCAAGTGAAGTTTATTCAAAATAAATTACTCTCTGGACACACAACTGGAATTCGACACCAATATTTTTTTTCTCATCGCCTAAAGTTTAAGTGAAGTTACTTCACTTCTAGCCCAAAGGGCCTGCTTAGGGGCTTCTTAGAAACAAAAATCCTTTTTCTCCTCCCTTACCTTCTCCTCCTATGTCAATTCGCAATGATAATCCTACATATGGAGCAAAAACTGTGTCCACAGCCTTCAGTCCTCTCCTGTAGTCCCCTCCTCTGTTTCTCTCCCTCTAGCTCCAACTGTAATGGGCTCAAAAACCGCGTTTTGTAATTGATTCAATGTTATAGTCCATCCTTCTAAAACTAATCATTTGCTCTAAGTAAATAGCTGTCAGGAAATGAAGCCCCCCCCCTCCCCTTGGCCTCTTCAAAATAAAAGTTTCCCTCGAACTCCGTGCGCTCTGAATCGTCCAGCCTCCAGATTGCGCCTTCGTTTTTCGCTCTTACGCAATCAGGGGGTCCAGCCCCAGCCCCCAGACTTCGACAACAACTGGGGGCGGGGAGAAGGAGACCAGATGGGGTGGGGGTGGTGGAAGGAGGAGGTGTTGATGCTCTGCCGGGAAAGAGGTTCGTGAAAATACAAACTGCCCATCATTTCCAGAATGAGTTTGCCTCCTGATTTTCCTACGCTATGTTGCTTTGTAGCCTCTTTGAAAGTAAAAAAAAAAAAAAAAAAAAAAAAAAAAAGGTAAAATTGCAGTCAATGCCTGGAGGGAATATAAATCTGGAATCGAAGAGTGTCCCTTCTGTAAAATTCCTAGCCCAACTAGAAATGAGGCCGTCGGAAGAGGCTCTAAGCTGCTGCGTCGTTTTGAACCTGGGGTCTTTTAGGGAAAGTGCCGTGTAGTTGCTAATCCTTTAACGGGATTAGGCAAACTGTTGAGTCTAATATGAAGATGATGGGTGTTTTTTGGTTTGGGGTTTTGTATAGTTTTGAAAACAAGTTTGAAGGAGGGTACAGAGAGTCGAGGGTCTAAGGAGGTTTGGCACGTTCTCCGACAGAACGACCTTTACTCCCTTGGAGTACTTATCTTGTCATGCCTTTGTTTTCATGGTTATCAGGGCGAGGTTGTCCTGGCTTCTATCACGCACACAAAAAGGCTTAAGATTGAGCGTTCGAGGAATCGTCTACAACCAGCCTGCCACCTCCGCGTTCAGGCAGAGGGTGCGATTTGACTCTCCCCGCGCTCCCTCCCGCCGCGGGGGTCGGACCATACTAATGCCCTGGGGTAGAGAGCGGAGCTGAAACGCTGTGTCCGGCGCGCGAGGCAAGAGACAGCGCCAGGAGAGAGCGATCCTGCTCACGAAGGAAAGGGGGCGCTGACGCTCCAGGAACCAAACGAGGATGGAATGAGTCTTCCAAGCGAGGGAGGGGGAGGGGGCGCGTTCACCTTCCCCGCCTTCTCTAATTTTGAATGCTCTTGTTGGGTGGGGGTGCTCACCCTTACCCCCACCCCTCATTCCCTCCCCCACAACTTAACACACTCACTCTTGAGAATGGCCAGGGCCTCCTGGTTTGGACTGAGACGTGGGACAGCCATCACCTTCTCCCTCGTTAAGGTGGACACGGGACAGCCTGCAGGGGATGGTCACAGAGAAGTACTCCAAAGAGTGCTGTATTTAACTGGGGCGGGCTCCTGGGTGTCAGGCTCGGGAAGACGCCTGAGGTTGGGCTAGAGGCCCCATTCCCCCAGCCCTTCTGCGCAACGGCCTCTCGTGCATCTTCACTTCGGATGACTGCACTGCTCACTATTACTTCCACATGTTCCTTCAGGAAATCATTGAAGGCAAATATATGAGCAGCCCCTTGTTCGGAATGCTAACAGGATACCGTAATGTTTGTAGATAATGAACAAGAGTTAAAGACCCCCCCAAAAAAAATCGGAATGCGCAATAACAGGGTTAAAGCGGGTGCCGGCTTTCATGCTAGTAATAAAGACAAGCTGAGATATACGTTTTTATACTAAGTGCTCAAGAGGGTAGGAGGCGAGGCACGAAGCCTACCCAGGAAGGCCTGCTTTGTCGATGAGAAACTCCCAGCCTGGGGTCTCCAGGACGCAGGGCCCCAGCGCTCCCCGCCCACAAATGGTAACTTCACAGTTCATTTCAGAGACTCTTAAAGGGGCCCAAAAAGCGGCCTGGGCGGGGGTGTCTTCAGGCCATAACTCCTCTCGAGTTTAAAGCTGAGAGCATGGATGAGCAAGTGAGCACCCAGTTGTCCTTCTGGTAGTAATTACCTGCCTAATTTGAATGATGCCTTTGTTATGATCATTAACAAACATTTGCTAAAGGTTTCCATGTGTGACATTCCAGAAGGTTTAAAGGCCTGGGGAACCGACTCCCGGGATAGAGCACCGGTGGGGGGTGGCTCAGGGAAGCAAATGGTTGGGGAAAGATTTCGCCGAGTCGGGCGAGCAAAACCGGATTGAGGTCAACATCTGTCTCTCCTGCAAAAGCAAAATAAACCCAGTGGTCAGGAGCAACCTCGAGGCTGGAGGCCCTCTAAAAGAGGCGGTTCTTTCCTTAAAACGAGTCCTGCATACCCATCCCTCCCACTGCTCATAGGCGGGTTTGAATCTTGCCGTCCGCCCTCCGCGGGTCCAAGGCTTGGAGAGGTCGGGTCTGTGCGCGTCAGTCAGCCCCCGGAGTCGCAGGAAGGTGGTGCGAACCGAGCTTCGCTCTCCCGGTGTTCTAAGATCCTTCCAGATTGTTCCCCTGATGCCTAGGGTCCTGGGTGGTCCTGGAGCCGCAGCAGGCAAGAAGCATGTCCTGGGCGAGGCGAACTGAGGGGGTCTCGTCTCGTTGGTTTCTGCTCAGGGCATCGCAGGGGACCAGGCCACCCTGTGCGCCCCGAGGAGTGACCTTCGCCAGCCTGGGCAGCTGTGCCAAGGTCCCAGCCTGCACTCGGGTATTGATTTTCAACTTCTTGTGTTTTTCCCTTGAGCCATCATCATGAGGTTAAGAATTGGGATTTTCTCCCCAAACCCGGAGTCTGGGAGGCTGCGACCCTCTGGGAAGGAGTCCCAACTCGGGAGTTGAGCTGGGCGGGCACGTTTGGAGAGTGTGGCGGTTCTTGCGTGGCCTCCCGCGTCTAGGCCCGCAGGCGACTATGAAATTCGGGGCTAGGGTATAGAGAGATATCGTAGAGCCAGCCCTGCAAAGTTTTTACAACCAAATCAAAACGGTCACTGAAAACAAAAACAAAAAACAAAATCTCCCCCTTCCCTGCCTCCTGGGCTCGCGCGTTCGGCCCCCGCCCCACTGCCGGGCGACCGCCGCTCCAGCTCCGGGCGTCACACCTTTGGTTTTGGTGGGCGTTTCCCGCTGAGTTGGCTTTTTGTTTCTCCTCTACTCCGCCCCTGCTCTCCAGCTCCAGACCCCAGTGCTGCTTTCCTCGGAGGATTCAGAAGGTCCTTAGGCTTTAGAAGACCTATGGTTTCAGCAGTTACCAAAGCCGTTAGTTGCGAAAATCACATTTAAACAAATTTGCAGTTGTTTTTTCAAATGAAGTTGATGGGGTGGGGGCACATTTCTAGCTTCCTGAAATGAAAATGAAGGGCCGTTTGGTGGTTGGGGTTGAGGGAGGCGCTAACGCTCTCTTCCCCCACCCCCTTCAATTCTTGACTGACCCTGGAAGAGACGCCTCCCTGGGCCTAGCGAAGGGAACTTCGTCGGGGAGGCAAGGAGAAGACTTGTGGATGTGGCGCACAGATGTGGGGTCCCCGCGGGGAGACCGGCGAGGACCCCACCCTTGCCTCGGGTCTGCCCCAGCTGACGCTTGGAAGCTTGCTCCCAGCCTCTGCACGCTCAGAATACAGAGGGAATACGTCTTAGAAAAAGAAAGAGTTCTCCAAAAGGGTCCAGACTGGCCTGTGGAACTTGGGGTGACAGGTACCCCCTCATGGACTTCTGGAACACCTCCACTTCTCCGTCGCTGGCTGGCTAAGGGTGTAGGGTCTCTTCTGAATTCCTTGGGGCTCTCCAGGGGTTTGTCTCCAGAGCAGTAGAAAGCAGTTTCCTGTAGCTGAGACCAGAGGCACCCTCTCCTAGGGTTCCTAACGCCTCAGCCTGCGTGCTGACCTGAGGACCAGAGACTGTGAGCTGGGTCTCCTGCCAGCCCAGCCCAGGGGAGACCATGCTCTGCAGAGCTGGGAAAGATGGGGGAGGACTGGGGCACCTCTGGATCTGGATTGGAGGATACCCTTTTCCTAGGGAGAGAGCCCTGCTCCCTCAGTTTGGGGAGGTTTTTGCGCCTCCTACTCCCCTCTCCTTCTCTTTGGGGCTTAGCTTTTAGTTACTTTTAATTTGAAAACCCACATGAGGGGAGGGGGAGGGAACGAGGCGATTGGGAGGTCTGCTCTTTATTAGGGGCCTCTGCATCCAGCTCTCCAACACACAGCTGTGGCCTGGGAGGGGAAGGGGGGCTGGCTCTGTTTAGGTCAGCTTGACTGAAGAAAGGGCCTTGTCCTCTGGAAGTCCCAGGAGTACAGGAGTACAGCAAGGCCCTGTGATGCAAAAAAACAAAAAACTTCCAGCAGAAACCTTGTAAAGTATAAAGCCAGTAGAATCAGGGTTCCACAACTACATTAATTATAGTACATAAGTTTGAATATGAGCCACATTATTTAATCAGGATATTGTTATTTAATCCCCAAGACAACCCTGTGGGTTGTGCATGATTACCCCAATTTAATAGATGTGCAAACAAAGTCAGAGGGGTTAAGCAATTTGCATGTAGCAGTGCCAGGATTTGCCTGACCATGACCTGGCTTCAGTTGACAGTATGATCCGGTCAAGACAGGTCATGTCTCTGAGCCCCAGTCTCCGCATCTGTGCAAATGGGCAAAATGCCTGCACTACATCCCTTCATAGATAGTTGTGAAGATTAAATGAGATGGTGTATAAGAAGCCCGGGAAGGTACTCAATACTTTTTATCTTTCTCTTCCTTCTTCAGGCTTTGCCATAGAGTTAGCCAATCACGCTCATCTCCAGTTTCCTGCTTCCCTTGGATTGGTCTTAAGAGCTGGGTGGAGGCCAGTCTAGTTTTCTATTTCATATTCTCAATGAAGGGTGGGACATGGCATCTTGGTTCCCAGCTATTACCCCCCAATGTCCCAGGCTCTCTCAAAAGATGGACCCCAGGCAGGAAGGCAGAAGGAGCCAGGAAGGATCAGAGAAAACAATTGAAAATGAGAAGACAGGTCTGGCGTCACCAACTAGAGAGTCTGTAAGAAACAAGGAGAAAGGGGAGCTGAGGCCTCAGTCGAGGAACTCGGGGTGAGGCTCAGTGAGGGAGCCTTAGATGTGTCTTGCAGGCTTATGCACGAGACCCCCAGACTTTGAGAGGAGGCACTTGGCAGGGCAAGGTGTCCCACGCATGCATCTCACACATAGCCACCCTCCCCCACCAGACTTCCCCCAGCCTTGATTTTGGAAGAGTTTCTTTTTCCAGTTTTCAACTCAACAAAAACTGAAAGCATGTGCCCGTCAGAGTTTCTTCTCCACTTTGGAGAGTGATTCACTGATTCAAGAAGCAGTCGTTGATCGTCTGCCTTGTGTCTGGCTCTATATTACACATCAGGGTTACAGTAGGAAACAGAATGGATATGGTCCTTGCCTTCAGAGAATTTGCTAGAATCCTCTTGTCTAGCCACCAGTGTCCCCCATGGCAGTCTCACTGCTCAGTATTGAGAGAGCTGCATTGGAACACTCATTTCTTCATGAGACTGTTATGAAGAAGACAGCTCGAGGAGGCAGACCAGGCAAAGTCTTGAATCAGGGGTCACAGAATCTCCCCAAATTCTCCAGAATGTGTGCAATTGGGATCTCCAGGCTGGCCTGGGAGAAGCTTGTCTTTATCCAATTCAACATAATAAATACTGAGCCTAAAATGCCTATGACTCTGTGCCAAGCACTAAGGATTCAGCCCTGCCTGCATAGAGTTCATAGACTAGTTGAGCCAACAATCAATTAAACACAAAGCTGCAATATGGTGCAGTAAGCCAGTGTTAGGGGTGCACAGTGATGGCAGAGCACGTAGGAGGAGTCAGCCTGGAGGTCGGAGCGGGCTTCTTAGAGGGAAGGGACATCTCTGTGAACCTAAGAGGAACAGAATCTAGCTCACGTGCACCGGCTTGGCGGTGAGAGAGCATGAGGCTGTCAGAAGCGAAAGAGGTTTGGAATGACTGGCACTTGTGAAAGTCCAGATCCCGCTTGGTTCCCAGCTATTACCCCCCCAATGTCCCAGGCTCTCTCAAAAGGATGGACTCCAGGCAGGAAGGCAGAAGGAGCCAGGAAGGATCAGAGAAAACAACCGAAAATGAGAAGACAGGCCACGCTGAGAGTCTGGACTTCATTCTCTGGAAGTCCTCGAATTGATTTAAGGAGGGGCAGGACTGGAGAGGGGATGAAATTCAGGCAAGATTAGCCTGGACGATGCCAGGAGGCAGGGAAGCTAGCAAGTAACCTAGCAAGAGCGATGCTTCCCTGGCCCCAGGGCCGAGGGCAGGGGTTTTGAATCAGACAGAGGGAAGTCGAATGTGGACTGTGAGCTGTGAGGGAAAGTGTAGTCCCTGACTTAGGTCATAGCTGGTGCTGTTGACTCAGTTGGGGGACAAAAGGAACACAAATTTGTGAAGGAAAATGATGAGTTTACTCTTCAGCATGATACATTGAAAAAACTCAAGAAGGGAAGGATTAAAACGAGGAGAAAATTCAGCGAGAATCTTGAGTGTCCCGAGCATTTCCCGGTGTGCAGAGAAGATGCTGAGAAACAGCTCGGAATCTTTATCTCCTGAATATGCAGCTATTGTCTCTGAATCCACACAGTTGGCATTAGTTGCATTTAAAGAGTTGCCTGCCCTTACGGTCTAATAATCGTGGCCAGACATACCTGGTGATTTTGTATTTATGAGAGATTACAAATATTCTGTGAAAACATGAGAGCTTTTTTAGATGACTAACAATACTAGATTATTTTTTTCCCTCATTCATACTATTAAATATACATTTGCATTCACTCTTGGATTTCAGATCACCCAAAGACCCAAGACGGGCTGACTCCAGATTCTGGTCCTAAGGATACTCAGCACTAGCTCTGTACCCCCCAGCTTCCGGCCCTTGCTAAGCCCTGGAGGGACTGAGGCAGGACTCACTTTCAGTCAACTTTACAAAAAATTATGTATGAGTCCAGGGACAAAGATTTCATGTATGTGTACCTCAATCACTATGCTGTACACCTGAAATTAACACAACATTGTAAACCGACTATAATTCAAAACAAAAAAAAAAGAAAAAAGAATAATTTTAAAATAAATAAATCAATAAAAATAGCCACCTTAAAAAAAAAAAGATTGCATATTGTCCTCCAGTGATCATTCTCCCTTCTTACTTGGTAATTGAGCCTCTAGATTTTTTTGCCTCCTGACAAAATCTTCCTTTCATAGTCTCTCTTGCAAGTAGCTGTAGTCATGAAGAAAAGTTCTGGCCAATAGGATGTAAGCAGAAGTTGCAGGGGCAACTGCCAAGAAGTGTCCTTAATAATACAGGGCACATCCTACTCAATCCAGTCTTTTTGCTGGATGGAATGCAGGGGCCTAACAGGCTTCTGCCACCACCTTAGATGATAAGACAACCTTGAAAATGGAAACTACACACTGTGCGATAAGACGGAAGGTCCCTGACCGGTGAAGCTCCAAACAGCCCCTGATAAACTACCTATTGTCTTCTTGAAAAAGAAATAAAACCCTATCTTGTTAAGCCTCTTATTTTGAATTTTTCTGTTACTTGCAGCCAAGCTTGATCCTAACAGATGAAGTCAGAAAGGGTTGGCTCGTTCTAACCACAAACACAACCATGCTTACTCAAAACTGAAAAGCGTCTGGGGAGAGAAGGGCTGAGAACACATACACAGCTGCACAACATCCCCATTAAGACTGCCGAGACGGGATGTCTCCCTGCCCATGGGCTCACGTTTACGATGATCCTGTGGGATTCTAAGTGTGTGCATGTGTGTGTGTGTGTGTGTGTATTTTACAACACTCACTCAGACACACTGCTTGTTCAACTTAATTTGTCTTTGGATAGTCAGTGACACAAAGGGAAACTTGAAGGAGACAAAAGAAAGTCCACACTAGCTCTCTTTTTATATCCCTTCTCCTGGTCTCATATTTTCATTCTTCATTATAACCTTGTTCTTACCCTGCATTATATTCTTACAGCCTGCACGCTTCTGGCCTTCTGTCTTTACTGCATCCCAGATCCTCAAAATCTTTACATCCTCATTTCATTTTTAGTGCTTTAAAAATAAGCCTTCAAAAAAAAAGTAATATGCCTTCAGAAAGGTCAACTTCATGCCCACATGTTGAGGTCACAGAACAATCCTGCAGATAAACCATCCACAGACTTTAGGCCAACTTCCACCAGGCTCTTGGCAGAGAGATGCAGCCCCAGGAAGCAAGGAGATGAAGGTTTCTGATTGATTCAAGCATTTAATGAGCGAAACTCTGAGAGAGTTTGTCCTCTCCCTGCCCTCAGGTGGCTACAGATGTCCAAAGGCATCTGGGTGCCCAGCTCAGCCTCCAACCCAGCTGTCATTGAGTCTTTAATCAGATAATTTTTCTGCTCACCATTTGAGTGAAAGCGTCCCTCAGAGCCCTAAAATAGGAATCAAAATCAGCTTCCTTCTGTGGCCTGTCTCCTCAGCACTTAGCCCACTGAATCGTGTGGGTCAGGGCACAGATGTTTACTCAGCACCACGTGTGCCAGGCACTGTGCGAGACACGGGATGCTGTGCTGGAGACACAAACGAGACCTCTGCACTGAGGGTGGGGGGAGACAGGCCTAGAGCAGACCAGGCCCTGATTAAAAGGCAGGCTTGACGAGGGCTCTGCAGTCATGTGGTGCTGCGGGAGGCCAGCCTCCCAGGCCTCAGCTGGTCCAGTGCCTCAAAGGCCCTTCCCTGGGAAAGTGATATTTTAAGCTGCAGGCAAGTCTGAGGAAAGTAGCTATGTTCTGCGCTTATTTTAAGTCATTCAGAAAGGTAGGTCCCACAAGAAGTATATGCTTTGGGTGGTTACAAAGGTAGCAAAGCACACCCTCCTGTTTCTGAAAATGACAGTTTTCAGTGCCCCCAAGGGAACAGTAATCTTCTGAAACTGAATCACAGAATGATTGAACACCCTCAACTAAGGAACTGTCCTTGCTCAGAAGAGACAATTTGTTTCCCCTGGGGTTGGTTATCACAAAATTTGAATATAATCGAGACTCTTGTGACAGTCGCAAAGCTGGTTTCTTGGTCATCTGGGGGGTGGAGTTGTCTTGGGGAGATAGAGAAACATATACTGTCATCCAGCTCCCGGAGCTAATGTTTCACAGGCTGACAATGACAGAGTGATCGCCTTTGATTAAGGCACATTTTCAATTATCCACTGGGTAGATACAGACTGTTAGAGTGTGCGCTACAAAATAAAGGACCCAAGGCCCTACAGGGATCCCATGAGAGGTCCCAAGTTCCTTACTGTGTGCATTTGGTTAATTATTTTATTGCTCCCTAAACGTATTTATGAAATGACTTCACTGTGTGGTAAAAGCCTAAATGGTTAATGCTGATTCCTGCTTGGCCAAAACCCAGCCAGTCCGTTGAGCTCTATCTCTGCTCAGCTGTGATTTGAAACCACCAGAGGGCGCAAGAGGCCAGCTCAGAATCTCAGCCTGCTCTGGGTGCGTCCACAATTAGTGCCTGAAACCAAGCCAAGTGTTCCCCAGTGTTCTGGAAAGAAGCCAGATCAGGGCCTCTCCCTTCCCCAAGACTCCCCAGTCACCCCTAGAAAGCGGTTCAGTTCCAGTCCAGCCCTCAGCAAGCTGAGGTTCCACCAGCAGGTCTGACCCTGTCTGGCGTCATCCTTGAAATATTAAGTTTTACGCATCAGTACAACGGGGAGGGGAGGAGGGCGCAAGAAGTAATTCAAAGGACAGTTTGCATCCCCAACCAAGTGTCAGGCTCTGTGCTAGGTCGACAGGTAATTTCCGTGAAAAATTCAGTGATAACACCGAGGTACGGATGTAAGGCCGTGAATGCACGGAATCGAGGCACTTTGCCAAACCTCAGAGACTGGGGAAGCCTTCCTGGAGCTGTGTGCTAAGATTTGAAGAGTGAGTAGAAATAAGCAGGGAAGAAAGGTGAGAGACATGTCCCTGGTAGAGGGAAGAGCTTCAGCAAAGGCATCCGGGTGTCGGGGATGCACCCCATCAGAAGCAGGCGCTGAGAGCCCCTGACTTTGTGGCCAACATTAGAGCAGACTGAAATCCAGCAGTCCCCCAGGAACTTCAAAGAGACAACTCAAGACCTGAACGTAAGTTCAACTCAAATTTGAAATGCCCAAAATGAGCTGCTCTAACAAAAATCAGTGCCTCATAATGCTCAGTCTGCATCTGTCGCTGGAATTCTCAAACACCGAAACAAAAACTTTAGCTGCTGGCGAGGAATGTCCTAGTAAGATCTGCATTTATTACCGCAAAAACAGTAAATTTTTCACAAAATTCTCCTGCATCGAGAAGCCAAAAGATTTAACTTTCCGAGGCTCTCCCAGGAAGACGGTACTCTAAAATTGGAAGGCATCAGGGAAAAACTTAAAAAAATTTTTTTACAATATTGTGTTAGTTTCTAGTGTATAGCATAGTGATTCAGTTAAACGTATATATACACATATTCTTTTTCATTACACATTACTATAAGCCTTTGAATATAGTTCCCTGTGCTGTACAGTAGGACCTCGTTGTTTATTCTGTACATAATAGTTTGTACCAGCCAATATTTCTTATCAAATAATTTTCCATGGCAGACCTGTGAAAAACCTGATATCGTGACTGTGGGTTAGCTCCCTTATGTAACTTAGGAGTGTTAAGGTCAATTGAACCAAAGTGATATATCCAGCTGATAGACTCACGTTTTGATGGTTAAGTCATGTTACCACAGACACAAATACTTGTCTCACAGCATTAGAAATTAAAGTGACACATGCACACATCTTTAAGAAGAATCGTGATCATTCAGATCCAATACCTATTCCATTCTGGTTGAACTCAGATATGATTGTGATGACTTCCAATCTTTGAATTTCATTCTCTACTACTAACCCATCTTCTGCTAAATAAGGGTGCAATGGCATGATTTTATTTGTAAAATACATGAAAGTAAATCTGTTTTTAAGATATATTTCAACACTCCTTGGATAATTAAATACACACCAGACTATCACACATGCAAAAAGTAAGGAATGGCTAATATAAATTCCTTCGGATTCCTGTGGGTCACCTGAATTTGCCAGAATCAGGATTAGATTTGACAACTCTGGCATTTGTAACTGCTGTTTCTCTAGGTCCACAAACAACTGGATATCAGGAATTAATACAGTTTAACCTAATATCTAGCATATTAAACTAGCCTCTTATTGCAGGCAGAAATTCACATCAATTCTGCATACTTAATAAGTGAATTGTCTATCGCAAGGTGCTTAAATATTTAACTTTTGTCCTGGCCTTTAAATGAGATTGACTGTATTTCCCAATAAAAGACAATTTAAAACTGCAGGCTCATGCTTCAAGTAGTGGTTATCTTATCTGCCTGAGTTCTGTTTGCTTTCCCTTAAGACTCCAATAACACTTGAGAAAGTAGAATTGGCCACTCAAGAATTCCCTGCCCCCACCCTACCTGGAAGAGAGAAGAGCTTTTCTGATGGGTGCTGCTGGTCTCTGAACACAGTGACCTGCCCAGATGACTGGTTAAAATGCACAGCCCTCCCGTGACCATTACAAGTTCCACTCTAATGCTGTGAGACAAATGGCTCACCCTTATAGCTCCATCACATATACCATCCAGAAGACAAATGCCCTGAGTCTACATTATTACCTGAAGGTTGGATGAAAAATAAATGTTACAGTTATTTTGAACTTTCAAAATCCCGACAAACCACTGGAAAGATGGGTCACTTTTATTTTTTTAAAAATACATTCTCTATTTAATTTTTTAAATTGAAGTCTATTCAGTTACACTGTCACGTCACTTTTCTTTAATTTCTGTTTTTCCAATCCATTGTAAATGACCCCATACTGCCATGCCATTTTACACCTTCTGAAAGTGTTTCTGAATATGCTAGCTTATCTGCTGCCCTACACAGCCATCTAAAATGCAAACCGGACTGCACTACTCAAAGCCTTTCAGTAGTCCTCCAGTACAAGAAGACCAAGTTCCAGAATCCTTGGCATCGCCTATAAAGCCTGTTGCGCTTCCCAGCCTTGCCTGGACACCTAGCCTGCACCCAGCCACTCTAGCTCTGCAGATCTTTCAACATCCATTGTTTGGGTTGAACCTGGACAACTCAGAAAACACTCTTTTTCACTTTTTCTTCCCTCATGTCCTCTGGTGGGTATTTGGGTTCCTTTCCTTTCTTTCCAAGTAAAAGTCTTAATTTCAACTTTCTATGACCTTAGGGGAAGAGATGGGAATTTTCTACTTTCTGGCTAGGAGAGTAATGCTGAGAATATCCTTGCCACCTTCCTGGTGGCAGGAGTTTGTTAGATCCAGAGCTACAGGGATGGGAAGAAATTTGATAGACGGTGGACTCCCAGGAAGAGAGTATGTCATTCTGAGTAGGAATGGTCCTCCTTTTTCCATCCAGAGAGTTCAGGACTGGCAAGGCTCCAAGTGTTCCGAACCATTTTGACCTTCTCCAATTCCCTGGGGATCCAGCCTTGCATCAGTAGAGGTGGTGGGAAATCTTCATTCACAAACTATAGATTTTACGGGGTGGGAAGGGATAAAAAGGGAATTCAAGATTTGCAGATACTAACTACTACGTATAAAATAGATAAACAAGTTTATGCTATATAGCACAGGCAACTATATTCAATATCTTGTAGTAACCTATAATGAAAAAGAATATGAAAAGGAATACACATGTATTTATATGACCGAAACATTATGCTGTAGTCCAGAAATCGACACAACATTGTAAACTGACTATACTGCAATTAAAAAAAAACTTAAGATTTTCACCCAAACTTGATTCTCCCCTAGTCTTTCCCATCTCAGATAATGACGCCAGCCAGCCAGCCCTCAGTTGCCCAGGTCCCAAATCTAGGAGTTCATTTTCTTCTTTCTTCTCCCTTATCCCCATATTCAGGCCATTAGCAAGTTTTATTGATTTTTACCTTCTAAGAGTATCTCAAATCTGTTCTTTCCTCTCAATCTCCACTCTGTCCACCTGGTCCCAGGAGAGTCCTCTCACTAGGAATCACCCTCCAGTTGCTTCTCTGTATCTGCTCATGCCTACTGTCAATTCATCCTCTGCACAACGGTCAGCATGCTCCTTTTAAAATGTAAATTCTTAATTTTTATGCAAATGAAATATATATGTTGTTGAAATATAACATACATACAAAAAGAACACAAGCCATACTGTATAACTCAGTGATTTTACATAAAACGAACACACTTGTGATCAGTATCTCAGTAACCCCTTCACACCCTTTTCCATGCTGCCTGCCTTCCAAATGTACCCATGTCCTAATTTCCAACATCACAGGTGGCTTTAAAACTTTAGATAAAGAGAATCATATATACATTCTGTTTCTGGTTCCTTTCACTCAACATTTTGTTAATGGTATTCATCCATGTTGCTTGCAGTTGTAATTTGTTTATGCTCATTTCTGGGACGTGTTCCATTTTGTGAATTTGCCACAATTTATTTACTCGTTCTACTGTTGATGGATACTTGAACAGTTTCCAGTTTTTAGGCATCAAGGGTAATACTGCTGTAAACATTCTCATGCCTGACTCCACGTGTGCATTTCTGTTGGGTGTGCATGTTTTAGTAAATACTGCCAATTTCCCAAGTAGTTGTACCAATTTATGTTCTCACTAGCAAGGTGTGAGCATTCCATTTGCTTTGTATCCTTGCCAGCACTTGATGTTTATGTTTGTTTAATTTGAGCCATTTTCATGGGTAGTGTGCTCTTTCATAAATCTGACCAGTTTCCCTTCCCACTTAAGAGTCTTCTCATTGAATTTAAAACAAAACCCAGACTCATAAATATGACCCCACGAACCCCTCCAGTGTCACTGCATATCACTCTTTCTCTTTTTGTACACTAGTCTTTTCCTTCTTAAAATTTATCAAGCTGTTTCCCACTCTGGACCTGCATACCGCTCTCTCTAAGCCTGCAAAACCTCACTCTATCCCACCTTCTTCCCAACTCTTCCTGACAACCCTTTAAATCTCAGATTTAAAGTCTGTCCTTGTCCTTAGTGAGTCCCCGACCCCTCTCTCATACTCTTCCCTTCACAGAGCTAATCACACAGTGCTTAAAGCAGTTTGTTGTTACACATGTGTTTCCTTTTTTTCCCTCTCTCTCTATCTCTCCCATTAGACTGTAAAGTTTATGAAAACTGGGAACTCGTCTGCTTCATAAACTACTCTAGCCCCTGTGCCTGGCAGACGGGACACTCACCGAATGTTTATCAAAAGAACAAGTGAATGACTCCAGCCTATTTCAGGCTATGAGTTAAGTAGTGTTTAATATCATCTTTGAGTGTGGAGTTTTTTGACATCCACTGAAGGAAGCAGGTGCACAGAAAAAACATGACCAGAAGTGGGCTTGACGGATGAACCGACAACGTTTAGGCAAGCAGCCCAAAGCTTGCCCATGAGTGAGGAATTGCCAGAAAAAGACAGAGTTTACCTAAAGAGAGGTAAAATGTCTTAGTCCCTGGGGGAAGGTGTGGGTATTCCAGGAAATAAAATGTTTTAAAGAATCAAATAACCCTCCATACCCGCAAGAAGCATCCTAATGTATTCCAAGAGGGAACGCCCTTTTCTCAAGGGCTTACATAATTCCTGGGGAGTGGTGTAGGCGTTAGGGGTCAGCTGGCTCAGTAACTTTGGTGTAAGAAAGAACATGCTTCAAATATTCTAACATTTCAGTAACAACGGGGACAGAATTTGATAATGCAAAAATTAGTGTTCCTGGCAAGAATTTTGAGAATACATTAATGATGATAAGTTGGTAATTTTGTGCATGTCTTAAATATGTTCAGCCTCTCTTGTGCTCACCTGATTTCCCTCTATTGTCTACTTCATCTAATAGCACCCATCTGACAACCACTGTTGTAAGTTTCCTGCTGGACCGGAGAGGCTAAGCACCCTCTGGATGTGAGGAGAACGGAAAGTACAGAGTATTCAAATGAGAACAAGAGCAGGCTTTATTGTCATTTTCGTTTAAAATTAACTTTCCAGATAATTGGAAGGCATTCATCCCTCATGGCATGTACATTTAAAAGGTTTACTTTGGCTCCAGTAATCCTACTGATTTAGCCACGAAAGTATGTTTCAAATAATGAGCTGCATGTTCAACATATCTTCACACTATATAAACAGGCATTTCTGTAGGGCATATGGTATTTTAAATTAAATGTAGTCATTTTGTTGTGTTAAGTAGCTAATTTCAGGGAAAAAAAATTTGGTGGGAGATCATATCAGTAAATCCTTGAGGGTCTCCTAGGTGCATAGAATACAGAGAATGTCCAGGCAGGCAGATCTCTGTCCTCAAAGAGCTTATATTTAACAAGGGGAAGGACAGCTAAACAGGCAGTGGTGTAAAAGGTACTTCGGGTTACAGCAGAGTTGATAGAGGAGCTCAGAGGAGGAGCTTACCCCAGAATGGGGGTGTGTGGGAGGGTGTGTGTCTGTCTCCAGGAAGCTGTTCTCTCTTACTTGATATTCTGTTCCCCAAATCTTCCAAAATGCAACTCAAATTCCCATCCTTGGAGAAGTCTTCCCAATCGCTTGGCTAGAATGTTCCCACAGTGGGTTTTCTCACCCGTCCCTGAAGGTTATTCTGGTATTACTGCTATTTGCATACCCTTAAGGGGGAGGGCACTTTAATGTCAGGTCAGGAGAGCGGACTCTGGATCAGACAGCCTAGACTAGAATCTGCTGCTTGCTGTCTGTGACACCTCACTTACCTTTCCTGAGCCTCCATTTCCTCACCTGTGTGAAGACGTGATGGGGCAGCACGAGCAAAGCACTTAGAACTGCGCCTGGCACGTCGTTGAGTACTGAGAGCTCTATGACTGTCCATGAGTGTCTTGTCTCTTTCACTTCATTGTACATTCCCCAGAAGCAGGTACTCTGCTGTGCACCTTTGGGTCCTGCCCATGGGCCCCAACCATTCTCCACCCCCTCCAATGTCTAAGATGGTCCCTTGTGCATTTCAAGTGCAAAAAATAATGTCACTGTCATTGATAAAGATCTCCCAGGTGCCATGTGGATCAAATTTGAGTTCTTTGTGAAGATCATTTTAAAAATGCATACAGCACATCGTTTGCATCGAACACTTACTTAGACTGTATGCTGTCACCATACCTAGTACTTACTGAGCACTTACTACATGCCAGGCACTTGGCTAAGCACCGTACACAAACTATGTTGCTTAAATTGCACTTTAACCTACGAGGCACTTTCATACTATTATAGAGAGCCTGAAAAATTGCCATTACTAGTTTTTCCCGGCATCAAAAATAAAATATTGCCAATAAAATCAAACTTTATATTATCAAAATGCAATACACTTAGATTATATACTATTTCAAAGCCATTTCTTTCTGCAGACTTGCTATAATTACAGTGGTATTGTACTTCTCTATGTTATAATTCTAAAATTACCACAGGCATAGAGGGGAGATTCCTTTGTACTTTCATAATAGGAGACTTTTTCCACCACTCTCAAGAGTGCATATACACAAATGCACAGTCAGCCATGTTGTTAGAATATATCGTACAGGTCAAACCATAATTAAAATAATTATTATTTACATAGCACCGTAAATGTATCCACTACTTGAGTCATAATCACAGTAGTCAGAGACAGAAAACAGCAATTATATAATCCAGTCAACCCCACAAGTGTATGTCAGCCAGGATCCCAGCGGAGAAGGTCTGCGAATTAATCCCAAGCAAAAATAACAGGCACACGGAATCACATCCCATTCTCAGATTTCCATTCTCTTCACGTTACTATGGTTTTCATTCATTCATTCACTCACTCATTTGTTCATTCATTTACTCATTCATTCAACAAACATAGTTTCTACATTGTTTACCATGTGCCAGGCCCGTTGCTAAGGAACAGGTATCTACAAGAATAAAAGGTCCCTGCTGCTACATGTCCTTATTCCCACAGCTCCTATTTTAGCAGAATTGTCAAAAGAGCGTGGCCTCCTGAGCTAGACTTTCTGGGTTCAGAAACTGATTCTATCACTTATTAGTCCTGTAACCTTGGACAAATTACATAAACTCTCCGTGGTCAAGTTTCTTCACCTGTAAAACACATAACTATTTCACAGGGTTGCTCTGAGGACAGAATGAATTACAGCATATTAAGGGTCTAGAAAAATGCCTGGCAGACATTGGATGGTCCACACATATTAACTGTTACTACAGTGGTTTGCATTTGTTCAAGATTTATCTGTTTAAATAGAGCATAAAGACATGAGAGTAGAGTTTTATTGCCTACACCTTGGTGAACGTATTCACTCGATAGTCTTTACTGGGCACCTCGTAGCCAAGAGCCCTCAGGTAACCAGTACAGAAATGAGATGTAGCAGAAGACAGAGTTCTCCTTTATGATGAAAACTGGCCACTTTGGGTCATATCATCTTTGTTGTTGTTTTTAATTAATAGACATAACTTTTTAGGATAGTTTTAGGTTTACAGAAAAAGTGAGCAGATAATACAGAGTTCCCATATACCCCTCCCATACAGACAAACCGTTTCCCCTATCATTAACATCTTACATTAGTGTGGCCAATTGATGAACCAATATTGATGTATTATTATTAATAAAAGCCATAGTTTATATTACAATTCATTCTGTCATATATTTCTGTGGCTTTTGACAAATGCACACTGTCATGTGTTCACCATTATAGTATCATACAGAATAGTTTTGCCAGCCTAAAAATCCTCTGTGCTTCACCTATTCATTCCTCACTTCCACACCTCTCAACCCCTGGCAACCACTGATCTTTTTACTGTCTCTGTAGTTTTGCCTTTTCCAGAATATCATATAGTTTAAATCATAAAGTATGTAGCCTTTATAGATCAGTTACTTTCACTTAGAAATACACCTTTAAATTTCCTCCATGTCTTTTCATGAGTTGATAGCTCATTCTTTTTATGATTGAATAATATTCCACTGCATAATGTTCCACAGTTTGTTTATTCATTTGCCTGTCACAAGTACCTTCGTTGTTTCCAACCAATTATGAATAAAGCTGCTATAAATATTTGTGTACAGGATTTTGTATGAACATAAGTTTCCATTTGGGTACGCACCTAGGAGCGTGGTTGCTGGACCATTTGGTAAGACTATGTTTAACTTTGTAAGAGACTGCCAAACGGTCTTCCAAAATGGCTGTACTGTTTTGCATTCCTACTAAAAAGGAATGAGAGTTCCTGTTGCTCCACATCCTCACTAGCATTTGGTGTTGTCAGTGTTTTCAATTTTCACCATTCTAAGAAGTGTATAGTGATATCTCATTGTTGTTTTTTTAATTTTCAATTTTCCCTAATGGTATAGATAGATGTCAAGCACCTTTTCATATGCTTAGTCCATCTGTTTATCTTCTTTGGTGGATTTCCAGATTTTCTGCCTATTTTTTAACTGGATTGTTTGCTTTTTTATTGCTGAGTTTTAAGATTTCCTTGTATTTTTTGGATACAAGTCCTTTATCAAATATGTTTGCAAACAACTTCTCCCAATCTGTGGCTTGTCTTTTGACTCTCTTAGGAATCATATTATTTTGAATGCAAGTTAATACTTATTGCCTAGAGTTAGTTTTCCATTATGCCATTGTTTCAATACTAGTGCTAGCTTCTTTCACAAAATAAACATAGAAGGAAGAGGCAAAAACTGATGAAAATATCCTAAGGAATGCGGAACAGTTTCAAAGTCTTCAGTTGGTGGTGTTCATAGCCATGTTAGCTACAAATGCAGAAGGATCTCATTAGACATTTTCTGCTGTAATTAGAAATTAAAATAAATAGGCTCAAACAGCATCAGAAAAATTTCGTATGAATTGAGGTTCCTTAGGAAAAATCCTGTCCTGAATAAATATTTAGAAATAAAGGCTGGTATTTTTTTTTTTTTTTTTACCCTCCTCTACCTTTATACCCATCAAGGTCTTTGCTTTAGAATAAGCCTCTGTATTTAATAAATTCCACTGGGGGCATGGCCTTGAGAGTATTAAGTCCTTGAGGGGTTGTTATAAATCTCATTTCTTGGCCACACTAGCAGAAACCCAGCCCAGGAACCCCCCTCAACCCATTCCTGAAGAACTTTACAATGTTAGTCATCCACATGGATGACTTCATCCATTACCTGGTTGAAACCTCGCAATCATTCTGCATCAGAAAGAACTCCACTTGGCACCTTGGCAGGGGAGGAACAGGGAAAATCACAGAGAGGACCCAGGCAGGGACATGAACGAGCTGAAAGTTTTCCAGCAACATTTAAAACATTCTTTTTACACTTGTGACAAGTGACATGGGTTTTCTTAATGAGCACATGCAGCCAACAATCCCAGTTCATACATTGGAAGGAAAACAGTCCCATATAACAAGCTGTACTGCTCTAAGAAATGATTCCAGACCCAAATGCTAGGAGTTGGCTTCTGAACACCCTGCTCTCAGACCACCTGGGAGTGGTGTCCGGGCCTCACCCTGGCCTCTAGAAGATTCTCAAGCCACCACTCAAGATGGCTTGTCAGCCACCAATAGCAAGCAACACCATTAGCCTGAAGGAAAATGCAATCTGAAGCCTTCTAGCAGAGGAAATATAAAAAATAATCTTTTCCACATGGATGCACTAAAAAGTTCATTAAAAAAAAAATACTTGCAACTATTATGGAAAATTCCAAGTTAAATGTACTTTAAAAAAATTCTGGTAAATATTTTGCTGGAAAACTCACACTTTAAAGAAACAATCTTTGAGGCTCCTGGGGAAAGCCTGACACTTTTTAAAATGAAAACAGCTGCTCTGAAAACATACACCTTCAAAGGAAACACAGACGTGAGCCCAGTTCTTTCTGTGCTGAGGACGCTCACTGCGCACTCAGAGCGCCCATGCCAGGAAGTCAAACTCCATAGCAAGCTGGCCTGAGCCCTATTCATACTGGCCAGTGGAGAAAACCGTTTTGGTTCGTTTTGTTTTTCAGATTGTGATGATCACATCTGTTCCTTATCTTTCCTCTTCCACCAGGGTTTTGTTTACAAGGGTCCCAGGAACAACAGGGACTGTCGAATCTCTGCACAGATGACAGAAGACAAGACTCGCAGGGAACTGGCGGGGTCTGCATCCCAATGAGCCAAAGGTGGGGTTTTCAGAGCAGCCGCCAGCCCTCATCAGTGACTCAGACTCAGGAACTGAGACCAGGACTGGGAAGGAGCTGGTCTCATTCACGGAAGCTCCAGAGACACACAGGCAGCTTTTCCAATAGAATCCAAGTGTGTGCACTCTTCCTCCCCACACAGACCTTCTCCGGTTTTGTAGGAGGCTTTCTAATGGCTCTGGTCTGCCACCCTGCCGCCATGCCATTCTCATCTTCTCCCTCCTTCCTCCTTTCCTCCCTAGATTCTGGGAAATCAAGATCAGAGCAGCCTCACCAGTCCCTAAACACCATTATTTTTTGGCAAGGTATTCTGATAGTGGAATAAATGCCTGCAAAAGGCAACCCAGAGTCCTCACCTAGACATCCACCATTCAAGAGTACACCTGTGTCTTTTCAAAGTAGAAGCCAGGCCCTTGGTTTACGACTTTTTTTAATCTTTTTTTTTTTTTTTTTTTTCACATATATTGCACGTCAAGCAGGAGAAAAGTCTGGGCTACGGCACTACTCAAACTGTGGGCAGGATGGGCTGCTTGTTTACACAACTGTGCTCTGGTCAACAACAAGAAGCGTGTGGAAACTGAGAGAAAGCGTTTAGAAACTTTCATAGCCATTTCAGTCACCTTATGTCTGTTGACTCTAATGATAAAAATTAGGGGACCTATTTTTTTGTCTTTGGGTTTTTTGTTTCACTTTTCTAGATAGTAATTTTTATTATATTTACAAAGATATTAGGCTATAATGGATTGGAAATTTTAAAAGAAAAAAACTTTACCACGTGTAGTTTGAAAAGCAAACCACAGAGGATACTGTAGAAAACATTCATATACCCATTAATTAGCCAGAGTTTGTCAAGTCTGAACATTTCACATTTGCCTTTGTGTTTTTAAATGAGATAAAATATTACACGTTGCTCATCCTTTTTTCCTTTCTTTTCCCTTTCTTCCCTCCATTCCCCTCTATATCCCTCCCCTGCTTTTCTCCCCTCTTCCCTCCTCTTCCCTTCCTCCCCATCTCCTCTCTCCCTTCTCCTCCCCTGCTCTCTCCTTTTAAGTGGACAGACCATGATTGGGAGAGAGGGAGCCACAGTGCCCAGCACGGAGAAGCAAAGTCTGCGCACAATAGATATGTGGGATGCCCACATGAAGGGAAGGGCATGGAATGTCAGGGCCCAGGACCAGTGAGGAGGGTGCTTACTCAGAAGGGCAGCCCCTGGTATGGGTAGTCAGAGCCCAAACAGGAGAGAGGTCTTCCACATGAGAGAAAGGGTGATAGAGGAGATGGGAGATGAGCTATATTCCTAGGAATTGATCAAAGGAACAAATATAGTAAGAGTAACAGGAGCCAGGTTTCAATGGAAAGAGAGAACAAGAATAAATTCTATAGTGTTGGCTTGGAATTAGTTGTGTTTTGGTGAGAACATATGGTTTTCCATATGCATGGATCAACAAAAAATAAATATAGATATAAATGTGTGTATACACATGTACATATGTATATTCCCTGGCTCTGTTCGCTGGGAGCAGTGTCACCTCAATAAAGATGAGCATACCTAGTGCTCAGATCTTGACTTCTACACACTATTCTCCACTAAGAGCAATGGAGGCTTCCTGAAGAATTGGCTACTTCTAGAACTAGGACTGAGAAGGAAAGTACAAGATAAGCCTGGAACATCTTGTGCTAGAAACTAAAAAAACTGCTTAAGTAGTGATGAGAACCTGTTAAAGGACCATATGTGAGCTTGAATGGTCTCCCAATGGTCAATACGAACATGATTTGAAGGTAAAATTAAATAATAATAATAAGAAATTATAACCTATTTAATAAAACAGGAATCATGAGTCCATATAGACTTAAATAAATAAATGAATAACTTGAGAGTTTGAAGAGAAATGGGATATTTCTATAGCTATTAATTATAAAGAAGAGAGTACCTTCACAGTGGAGGAAGTTGGCAGATACCACTGTAATCATGTGATCAAAATGAACATCATTAGTAACAGGACAAACTGAAATTGTCACCATCCAACATACAATGAGAAAAATACATCATCACTTTTGTGATATTCCTGCTAAAGATGTACAGTCTAATCACAAGGAAATACCAGAAAAATCCAAATTAAAGGACATTCTACAAAAGAACTGACCTGAAATCTTCAAAAGCAACAGGTCATAAAAGTCAACAAAAGACTGCGGAGTTTGGAGTTAGGAGTCACAACAATGAAATGCAATGCTGGATTCTGAATCGAATCCTTTTGATGTAAGTGGCACAACTCGAAGGGGGTCTGAAGATGAGAAAGCAGCAATGTTAATATTTTTTAACACCCTTATTGTAGCATAATTCCTGTACAGTAAACTTCATAATGTTAATATTAATTTCATCATTTTGATGATTGTATTGTGGTTACATGGGAAAGTGTTCTTATTTATAGAAAGTATACAAAACATCAACCACTTTTTTTTTGAAATTTTCAAATGGATTTTTATTGGTTTCACAAATCTCAAAAGTTTTAGTAAGTTTTAATTATAATTAAAATTTTCCTCACTAATATGGAGATTTTACTTGCTGAAAGGCTAATAATCAATTACTCCGAATTTCCATGAAGCTTAATCACCCCTCTCCTTAACTTTTACACTAAATGTCATAAAAATTTGATCTGAAACCCAGTATTCCATAAACTCTCACTTTATGAAATTATTACAGAAGTATCCATGGAAATCCAAACATGTCCATTACCGTTAAACGCTAATATCATGAACATACACATATGATTAACTAGTATAAACTGAATTCCCAAAGAGGACGTTCTTAGGCATATACGTACACGAAACACAGCCAGAGAAACAAGATATTGGGGTTCCCTCCTACAAAAATCTGCCTTAAAACCATGTTGGAAAAGGTCCTTTCAGATACGTAGATTTTAACAGTTTTCTTGAGGTATATAAATGCATACCATGAAAGTCATCCATTGTAAGCGAACAGTCTGAAAATTTTTAGTAAATGTAAAAAGTTGTACAGCCACCACCACAACCAAACCTTGGAACTTTTCTATCATCCCAAAATATTCCCCTGTGTCTGTTTGCAGACAATCCCTGCTCCCTCATTTGGGTTCATGGAAAACAGATTCAAGATCAACCACTTATTCTTAAATGAGTCAAATTTTAAAATGTTTGTATTATAATTTCAATTTTTTTCTGCAACATTCTGATTGTTTTGAAACAACTATAATCAATTACAGATCCCTCTTCTTTCCCATTTCCTGTCTCCCCCTGCCCCCAAAATTTAATATTTTCATGCACTTGTATGTTTTTATCTTTTTATAATCTGTATTTATATTCATAAACAAGATACAGCACTGTTCTACAAATTTTAGAACTCCAAAACATAGTATATGGTGTTTGTTTTTATTATTGGTTTTGGTTTTTATACTCAAAACTGCTTTTGAAATTTATCCATTTTGGTACAGGCAACTCAAGGTCATTCATTTTAACTATTTAATATTATTCCACAGCACGAACATCTCACAGTGTATTTATTCATTCAGTTTCCTATTGGTGAAGATGTTTATTGTTTTCGTGTCTTCACAAACAGTACTGCAATAATCAGTGTTTTTCCCCTTGAACCAGTGTACAAGAATTTCACTGGGGTGCGTACTGGGAAGTAGAATTACTGGATGGGAGGGCAGGAGTATTTTTAGCCTTAATATAAATCGCCAGGTTGCTCTCCAAAATAGTCATATTTATTTGCATTCTCCTCAGCCTTTCATAAGCAGCCCCACTGGTCCACAACCCAGCTAACACGTGGTTTTGTCAGACGTGATTTTTGCTAATCTTCTCTGCATTAAATTGTATCTTGTGATTGTATAATTTGTATTTCCCTTGTTATGAATGATGCTGAAAATCTCTTCATGTTTATTGACATTTAGCTTTCTTTTCCTGTATCATTTGCTCATTTTTCTATCGGATTGTCTGTCTTCTTCTTTTTGATTAGAAAAGGGTACTATACATTCCAGATTCTAGTCCTTTTTGTAACTTGTAAGTATCTTCTTCCAGCCTATGATCTACATTGTCATTTTGTTGGTAACATCTTTTGTTCTTTAGAAGCTTTTCCATCTTCCTGTAATTAAATGTATTATTCCTTGACTTACGGTTCCACTAGACTCTAAGTTCTCTGGTACGAAGAATTATCTTATCCTCTTCTTGTTCCCAGTGCTTACATCAGTGCCTGGCATCTAGTAGATTCGCAGTAAATATTTGTAAAATGAATGAATAAAGTAATTAATGGATAAATGCTTTGGGCATTTTGTGTCTTCTTTTTTGTTGTTGTTATTTTGTGTCTTAATACATTCTTCCCAACCTTGGACTCACTAAGATATTTTCTTATATTTTCCCCTAAAACTTTTAGAGTTTTGCTTTTGTCTTTAATCTACACAGAACTGACATTTGAATACAGGGTGATATCGGAATCTACTTCCCCTCCTCCACCCATTTGAATAATGAATTATCCCAGCATTATTTATTGAAAAGTTCCTGACCCTACTTGTCCAGTGTGTGAGTTTTACACACCAGATGTGGAAAAGAGAGTTAAATTGCCTTCTGTTTTGGATTCCATTGCCATCTTACTTGTTCCTGGTGCTACAACTTTAAAGGAAATCTATCTCAGAATGCTTCATCCTAAGTGGAACAAGACTGAATACTCTGGCAATATGGCACAAACTTTCCACATTTTCATCAAAGTGATAATGGGTTTTTTAGTGAAATAACCTCCTGCTAAACTTCCGAAGTCGTAAATACTAAAGGAGCACTCCTTGGCATAGAATAGTCACCCATTACATGATGGTTATTTCTCAAATCTTGGTATTTGGGGAAGTCTGCAGGCCACCAACTTGTAATAGACATTAGGGCTAATCACACAAGTTCCCAATCTTTAAGCACAAGGTAAGACTTCACTTTCCTGCCATCCTTCAAGTTAGAAGTTGCCATGTGACTTGCTTTGGCCAATGAAATGTGAGCAAAGGAAATATGTTATACTTCCAAATAAACAAATTTAAAAGTTCCTTTCCAGCCCCTGACGACTTGAATCATGTGTCAAAATGGAGCCTCTATGAACCTGACTCATTGGATGATTGACTTACATTGGACATTTTGCTTACGCGCTTGGTTATGTTAAGTTGTGTTAGAATACACCGTGCTTGCTTATTTTAAGCCACTGGGGCTGCTTGTTACCGCAGCATG
Organism: Camelus bactrianus; assembly: GCF_048773025.1. Lineage (NCBI taxonomy): Eukaryota > Metazoa > Chordata > Mammalia > Artiodactyla > Camelidae > Camelus > Camelus bactrianus. The sequence continues at coordinate 99,402,552 of NC_133540.1, forward strand.
ATACAGCCTACCTTAACTGATACTCCACTAAAACCAAATCAACATTGCCAAAAACAAATAATATCTTACTACCGAAAAAGAACAGGCTTTAGAGACCGAAAGCCAATGGTTCAATATAAATTCAGCAAAGTTCTCCCTAGTTTTCATTTAGCTTGAGATCTTTAGTAAGCTAGAAAAAAAAAAAAAAAAGCAGATCTGCATTTTCCAATATAGTAGCCCTATGTAACTTGAAATGTGGCTTCTGTGAATTGAGATGTGCTGCAAATACACGAGATTTAGAAAACTCAGTCTGAAAAAAAAAAGAATGTAAAATAACTCAACACTTTTTAATGTTCACTACACAGAAATAAGGATATTTTGGACATATTGTGTTAAATAAAATATATTATGAAAATTAACCTTGCATGATTCTTACAATTTTAGCATAGCTACAGAAAATGTAAAATTATCTGTGACCTGCATTTGTGGCTTGAACTATTGGGCAGCACTGATCTAGACCAGAGACCAGGGAAAATACAGCTTGTGGACCAAATGCAGCATGCCACCTGTTTTTATAAATAAAGTTTTATTGGAACACAGCCAGGCTTGTTCATTTATGTATGTCTATGGCTGTTTCTTGCTGCAGAGGCAGAACTGAGCAGTTGCCATAGAGACTGTGTGAACCAAAAGGTTCATGTATTTACTACCCATCCTTTACAGCAAAAGTCTGCTGACCTCTGATCTAGACTATACAGCATGAGAATGCATTCTAAGAGTAATGCCCTAGTCTACACATTCCTCTCAGGGCATCTCTGTATAATGCCTTCTCCCCCATTTAATTGACTATAACAGGTATTAAGGGTTTTATGTGGTCCTATCATAATACTTGCTGATTTCAATACCTACAATATTCTCCCAATATCTTGGACTCTCATTTTCTTAACCTCTTCATCTGTAATGATTTTTTGTCTTCTTCAGTCCTACACTGCCATGGTCATCTGTAGATTCTGTCATTCCATACTCTTTGTGATGCACCCTCCCGTAGTCTCAGTCAAGTATCCCACTTTCCAATCACCATTCTATATTTCCAGCTCCTTTCTTCCCACATTCAGACCTCTGTTCTTCTGGGTCCTCAGTCTGACAACCTTGGAATCACCCTTGCCACCATTCCCTGTGACAAAGGAAAGGAAGGGCATAAGGAAGGACAAAACCCTATTGCCAAGAGGTGGGGTAACATGGATGCCGGGAAGAGAGATTATAGGATTTCCTCGTGTGAGGTCAACAATGCCCTTGTAAAGAGCAAAGTTTCTGGAGGGTGGGGACAAAATCCTGATTAAAGAATGTTGAGGAAACAAGAGGGGAGGGTATAGCTCAGTGGTACAGCTCATGCTTAGCATGCATGAGGTTCTGGGTTCAATCCCCAGTACCCCTATGAAAAAATTAAAAATAAACAAATAAGTAAACCCAATTACCTCCTGCCCCTTCAAAAAAGAATGTTGAGGAAACAGCGCGGTATTTCTCTAGCAATTTGTTGGAGTCTGAATAGTTAAAAAGCTCTTATTAAGCAAATAATGTGGGCTAAACAGTTTGTGGAGCCATTTTGGAAAAGCTTGAAACTTTAGCCCTGAAAGTCATACTAATGAGTTTATATTTTCTTTGACTCTGAAGGTCTTTTAGAGTTTTGCATTAGGAAAATTATTCAGGCAGAAATTGGCACCAAGTATCTCGATGGGTTTAGAAGTCAGTTAAGAGGCTACTGAAAATAGTCCAGCTACAAGCTAATGAGGTACTAAAGTGGGAGGTAGGGGGCCCAACAGCGACACTGGGAATACGAAATGTGCCTCAGATGGAATTAATCAGATTTGAAACTGGCTAGATGTGGGTGAGGAGAGGGAAGAGTGAGCCAAGGACATCCAGAAGCGCTTGAACTTGGATCCCTGGGAACTGTGGAAGCAGGAAGAGACACTGAATCTTAGAGTTGGTTTGAGGGGAAGATGATGGCTTGAGTCTTAAATATTTGGAGTTGACAGAGCTGGACGACAGTCTGGTGAAGACGGCAATTAGAATATGGTCACGGCACTAGAAAGAGTACTGAAGCTGCAGTTCAGCGAGCTGCATAGAAAAGGAAGTTGAAGCTTCAAAAGATGATGAGATAGTAACAATATTTCCTTTTACTGGGAGCTTACTTTCTAACAAGAACTACCTTAAACATTCTAAATATTCCTTTCCCAATCCTACAGTGTAAGTAAGTAGTAGGCAGGTCTGGTCTGTATTATAGACCAGAACGCTAAGATTAAGGGGGATTGCACAACTTGCATTAACAGAGCTCAAAGATAAAGGGTTAGAACTTGAACCCAGACCTGCCTGATCTCATGGGGTCTGAGGCATGAATTTGATAGCAGAAGAAAGAGTCAATGAAGGAGACAGAGAGAAGTTATTAGGAGAAAGAAAATCATAAGCTACTGAGGGTAAAGAAAGAAAAAAGAAGAAATTTCAAGGAGAAATTCATCAATCAAATGCTGTAGAACTGAAGAAAAAAAAGAAGAAGAAGAAGAAGAAGAAGATCACTAGGTTTAGCTGCTACTGTCCATTTCAGTGGATGGAGAAGGAGAAAGGCAGATTTCTAAGGTTAAATCTGAACAAAGCCCAGAGTGAAGAATGACAAGGGGGTGCTGTTGTCAGTAACTGTCCTAGTTGCCTGGACACCCAACGTCCTGTCTCCCAGGAAACCCCCACTGCTCATCCTAGTAGGGGCATGTGGTGGAGACTACTTTTTCCCACTTTTTTTTTTTTATTGTGGTAAAATACACATAACATAAAATGTATCATCTTAACCATTGTTTAGTATACAGTACAGTAATATTAAATACATTTATAATGCCAGCTGTCACCACCACTCACCTTCATAACTCTTTTCATCTTGTAAAAGTGAACTCCATACCCATTAAACAATAACTCCCACTCCTCCTACCCTCGTGTGGACCACTGTTTAGACGCTGGGCAAAAAAGAACAGAGAGATAAGGTGTGTGCTTAAAGGAGTATCAAGGCCAAGGAAAGATTTTTGATTCTGATTTCAAGGTAAAGAAAACCTGTGAATAAGTGAAGAGAAGAGATTTAAAAGTACAACCAAGAGGAGGAATAGTTGTTGGACTGAGTCCCAGAAGAAGTGAGACTATATTGTCCAGAAAGACAGAGGGCAATGTGCCCTGCTGGTCTCAGCCCTCAGGTCTGGGCTTGGAGCTGCCTAATCCTGGGTCTCTAATAAGCAAGGAGTTCCTGGATGCCAGCCTTCGTGCTCCTTCACAGATCTGCAGTGGAGTGTGGGATTCAAGTCAGATGCTTTAGGTCTCAGATCCTAGCTTGCAGTCCTCGGGAGACCGTGGGTGTCACAATCTGAGTCTCAGTTTCCTTCTCTGTGTGATGCACTAGTATTATTTTGCTTGGGCTGGTGGTTACAAAGGTAGAGTAGGGCAGGTTGCAAATTCCCAAGCACTCACGACTTTTATTATTTCTCCTATCTGCTGTGTTGGAATTTTTCTGGACCTCTGCAGCCTATGAATACCTTTCCCCTCACTCACCCAGTCTACTTCTGTCCTGAGGTGTAATCCGGGGTGATCACAGAACTGGGGCAAGGCATAGAGGTGGGGTGATGGAAACCCATTTAATGGCCCTGCTACTGAGAGCTGGGTTTAGAAACCAGCCCATCTGGCTCTCTTTTCACTGCCAGTGGGACACTAATGATGTGTCTTTGCACACAGGCTGGGAAAAAATGAGATTTACATATGTTTCAGTAGAACCCCAGATGCTAGCACAGGAGGCTTGGGTCAGGGAGAAGGGCCGTAGGAAGATGGAAAACCAGATAGAAGTCGGGAGCACAGCAGCTGGCCCGTGATCGGTACTCAACAACTGTATGCTTAAACTGCAATTCTATGCTTCCCAACTCTATGCTTAAATTGCACCTATTTTGGGGAAAATTTTCCATATTTGAAGTACGCATCTAGTTCACCTTCCCCAGGGCGGATCCCAGCTGTGCTCTGTGAAGCTCTTCCCATCAGACTGATACCCTGACTTCCAGGATATCTAGAAGGAATACCTGATAGGGAGATAACAGATAGGAAAATAGATAGGAAGGCTTATCTACATAGATGGAATTTAAATGATTTTAAAACAGACGTGTTTGGAAATCAAACTGATAGCCATCAAGTTTCCCGGTTAGAGAAGTCCTCTCATTTCCTGGAAGAAGGAAATGTTTTTGATTGCTAAAACTCTTTATGAGAAAAAAAAATTCGCTGTGGGAAATTATAAACATTATATATAGTATCAAATTAAACTTATTATCGCATTATCAGAAATTGGAATCATCGTTGCCATGCCTTTCCAGAATAGTGACATTCAAATTCATGATCTGATGAGTGTCAGTACATCACTGTGGCTAAATCTACAGGCTTTGGAGTTAGAAAATATGGTTTGTAATTCTAGCTCTCCCTAGCTGTGTAACTGTGATCAAATTACTTAACCTCTCTGAGACTCAAAAGCCTCCACTGTATTGTTGTGAAACTTAAACAATGTCATGTATGCAAGGCACTTAGAATAGTGCTATGAATAGTCTCAATTATTATCATTAAGATGACAAAATACCTAATAATATGTTTAGTATATTTTTTACCCTAAAAGTGGTTATAATGTGCTAATTAAAAAAAAAAAACCTGATCATCTGTATTTGATATAGATTCTAAAGCTCCGATAACCTACTAACATAGGGAATAATACAGAGTGAATCAGGAGAATTACATCATTTGTGTTCTGGTCTCTCCCATCTTCTTCATCAGCACAGTTTTCAAACAGTAGCTTTTTGAACAATGTTCAGGTGGCTAAAAAGAGTTAATAAAGATTTCCAAGAACCTGAGTTTACCACCTAAGAAAAGCTTAGGCGCTGGAAGATTCTTACTCATTTACCCCAAACACAAAGGCTGAACTAACAATCAGCCCACATTTTCTTTTAATAAATGGCATAAATTTTCTTTTTAAGTGCATTAAATTAAAATTTAGACTACATTTAAAAGGATCTTATCAAAAGAAACCACATGTAATGACAATTAGTCAACGTTTATAATTCAAATTTTAACTTGTAACGTTGTAGTTAGCAATTGCCTCCCTATTTACATCACCTATCTAACTTTCTCGTCAGCAGTTCCCTCCACTGTTACAAATAGGCACAAAACTCAGAAATGTTTGAGAGATTTGAGAGTTTTTACTTCTTTGCTTTCCCCAGTTTATTGCCTTATAAGAGGCTTATTTAAATAATGGGTTTTAAATATTTTTTAAAAGGGCATCTGTATACACCTCTTTATTTTACAAGCTAGGTATATATTTAGGAAATTCATTTTATGCACAACATTTACCTTCCTTTTAAGCTTATTTCTCATTCTGTATGTTTATATAAACATGAAATTTTCATGTTTTTTAAAAATTTCATTTTCTTTTCAATGAAAAAGAAAGTTTTAGAGGCAAAGGTTACAAAACAGACACAGTCCCCACCCTCATGGAGCTTAAAGTCCAGGAGAGTAGACAGACATTGAACAGGTCTTCACAACTGTGATGATTCTTTGAAAAGCGAGGTGCAGTGACATTCAGGGTAGGAAGAGGTTTGCCGACAATTTGGGGGCGTTAGGGAAGGATGCCTGTGCCCGGGCCTTGGGGTTAGGCAGCAGAAAGGCGAGTTAAGAATATCGATGGTACAGAAAACAGCCTTGGTGTAGCCTCAGGACAAAGCAGAGTGTGGTGAGCCGGGTAAAAAAAAAGGGGAATAGTCCCAGGGTGAGGTTGGAGGGGTCGGCAGGGGCTGGCTCATTGGAGCCTTATGGGCTGTGGTATGAATTTGGACCTGATTCTAAGGGCATTGGGCAGTCATTGAGAGATTGTATGCAAGAGAGTGGCACGATCATATTTTGCATTTTTAAAAGATAGCTCAGGTGGAGAGAGGGAAGAAAGGAGACAGAGTAGAAGCAGGGAAACCAGTTAAGAGACTAGTTAGTAGAACAGAGACAGGGGATTTTGGCTTGTACTGGAGGATGACAGTAGGAACAGAAAGAGATCTTTAGCCAGTAGACTTGACAGGATCTGGGGTTTGATTACATTTGAAGGATTAGGGAGGTGGAAGAGCCAAGCATAACTTCCAAATTTCAGACTTGAGCCCCTAGATAGATGGTGAGAACTATTCATGGGGCTAGGAATCCTAGAGGAAGTGCAAGTTTGAGGAGAAAGTGACGAGTCTGAGATTAAGATGTCCAGTGGGCAAGTGGCTGTCGGTGTCTGAAACTTAGTGAAGTCCAGTTGAAGGCTTAGATTTAGAGTCATTAGCATTTAAAAGGAGTTTTAGGTCATGGGAGTTGAGAAGCTCAGCAAATGCGTATGGACTAAGAAGAGCAACAGTCCTAGAAAACAATCTGGAAAAACTCCAACATTTAATGATTGAATAGATGGAGAAGACCAAAAGTGGAGAATGCTGCATCACAGAAACAAAGGGAAGAGAAATGTCTTAGGAGAGAGCAATCAACATTAAAAACACTGCTGAGCTGTTAAATAAAGAAAAGAATACAAAAATAGCTTCTGTACTTACCAACATGGAGTGGAAGTCACAGGAAGCCCTAAGGAGTACTCATGGCACACTCTGAGCAGGCCTAGAATGTCAAAAGATGTTTGACTTTCTGCCCCCACTGCTATTTGGGGGCAAAAGGGTTTGATTATAGCTGTGCCTAAAAGGTATTAACCCAGTAACAAACTACAAATCACAGGGACACGGATTAGAAGTAGGGAGGGTAATTAAGAGGCTCCTGCAATAGTCCAAGCAAGAAGAACCTGAACTAGGGGGCTTAAAGCAAAGCTAAAAATAAGAGAGAGAGTGTATCAGTCATTCATCTTTCGGTTGTAAGTGAAGAAAACAACTCATTTTGGTTTAAATAATAAAGGGGATTTACTAGTCGTGTTAAGTGAAAATGTTACCGGTGCTCCCAATTTGGTTGCCAACCAGGGTCCTCCTGTCTCGTGTCAGTGGTGCCAATAGAATGAGACTGAGTTCTGTTCAGAAGCAAAGGAAAGCTTTATTCTTAGATCAAAAAATGGGCAGGTTCAGCTCTCAGAGTCCACACTCTCCCCGAAGGCCGTGGGCGGGGCTCTTCACAGGGTTCTCCGCAGCAGGGAGGGGCGCACTTCCCGCTGGGCGGGCGCAGGCGCAGGCGCAGGCCCAGGGGGGCTGCTCCCCCTTCAGGTCGCGGTGCCAGGGGCAGCGGCTCTGCACACGGCCGCCATCTTGAATCCGGGTGTCGTGAGCAGCCCTTCTGCGCGCAGGCCACCGCACTGAGGCGTCCGCACAGCCGTTTGGCACTAGGAACTCTGGCCTGAAGGGCTGGGTGCGAGGACTCTGCAGGCAGCTCCCTGTGAGCAAGTGAAACTGGACCAAGCACAAAGAAAAGGATGAAAAGTTTAGACTTTGTTTATTACCCAGATTCTAGTTTTATTTCCTGTAATTATTAATGGGCTTTGCTGGTGACAGATCCCTCCCCTGCCTTTTGTCCTGCTCCTCATTCTTCAGAGGCACAAGTCCGTCTTCTGTAACTGATTCCTGCTGATTTGGGGCATCGTCCTAACCCTGGGGAGAGGAGCAGAGCTTCCCGCCAGCTGCCTTTAGATGTGTTGGGTTGTCACCAGTACTCAGCCCTGACTGTCTGTATCCCTGAGCCGCCACCATTTGTCTAATCTTTAGAGACACAGAACACCAGGTGATTTAGGTTGTGAGGCCCAAACATTAGCAAGACAATAATGGTCATTAAGGGCACAGGAGAGGTAGGAACCCGGTGACACCGGAGAGGTCCTGATTACCCTCGCTCCATGTTAGTTCATCCAGACTATGCAGCCTGGTTTCTGCCAGCCAGGTTGCTTTTTCCAGTTGTCTGTGCTTTCATAAATTAGTCCACTTACATCAAAACAGCACAGTGGCCAGTGCATGCCCCTCCCTGGGGAGCTAACAGATAATCTAGGGCAATTTGGTTATCCAACCATACCGGCCAGGAAGGCAGTGGACTTCTCTGTAACAGCTTGAAGTCAAGACTGGTCACATGGGCCACCAACATCATCGTGGCTGTTACCTTTCTTTTTTGTGGTAACAGAGTTATATACAGTTCACCTGGCCAACGTCACTAGCACCCCTATTAGTGCATTGATTCCAATAATTAGTAGTCTGTCCTTATGGGACACTTTTATTGTTTTTCAGGAAGAGAAGTTTCAGAGAGAGGCTCAAATCAGTAGTTAAGAGGGTCTGTTGCCCCAGGTTGTCTCTCTGGAGGTTGGAGCTCAGGGACCCTCTTCACTCGAGTGTGATGTACACACGGAGTGATCCCCTGCAATGTCAGGGCAGAATGGCTGGTTAGCATCACCAAGTGGGCTCCGTTCCACTTAGGAGTGAGCTGATCTCATGGGCTGCTGGTTTTCAGATGCACCCAGTCTCCTGGCCAGAAGGGGAGGGCCGGGTCAGTGGGTGCAGGCAGCACCTGGTTACCACATGCACGGAGGGCTTTCATGGTTTCTCCTACCTGAAGGGCATATTGAGTTGTTCCATTTCAAGGGGGCTAAGGTGTCCCTTCTCTCGGGCTTGGGGGATGGGTCTACCATATATGAGTTCAAATTTAACTATAACGTATCCCCTGTGGCTAACCACATACAGAGAAAGGCAATTGGGAGTAACTTGATCCAGTCTTCTTGAGTTCCCCTGACACAGTTGGGTTGGCTAAGGCCCATTATAAGGTCTGACTGGATCGCTCTACTTTCCCCCATGATGGGGTCTCAAGGCTGAGTGTAAGGTCCATTTTATGCCCTGGGCACCTGTTATTCCTTTTGTTACTGGAAGAAGGAATGCTGGGTCATTATTACTCTGTAGGGATCCTGGGAGCCCAAACCTGGGGATTATCTCTTTTAGTAATACTTTAGTCATTTGGGCTGCCATTTCCATTTCCGTTCTAGTGGGGAAAGATTCTACCCACCCTGAAAATATGTCCACTAGCACCAAGAGATACCTAAAAGTGCTGGTATTGTCATGTCTCAGCATGACAGCAAAATCAGTCTGCCAGTCTTCCTCAGGATATGTCCCTCTGGTCTGAATGGGCTTTATCTGGGGGCCTCTGGGGAGTCTGGTGTTGGCGCTGTTCATTGGGCAGATGCAGCAGGTCTCAACTATCTGACCGAGTATACTTTTCATGCCAGGAGTTACCATGATCTCAACTAGCCAGTTACATTGGGCTTCCCTCCCGTAACAAGTACCTATACAAGCCTCCCTTGACAGTCTGTGGTTTGGGGAAAGTATTGCCATTGCTCATTAACTAGCCACCCATGGCATCCTAGATGTCTACTGAAGCCCCGTCTCTGGGCTTTGTCTAATTCTTCCTCTGTATTGACTGTGAAGTCATTAGATGGATCTGGCCTCTCAGGTATGAGGGGTAGTTGCCAAGTTACTGGATCTAGGGCTGCCTTTTTTTTTTTTTTTTGGTAGTTTCATCTGCTTTGTTTTCCTTTATTTACCTCTGTATTCTCTTTATGATGACCCCAGCAGTGAATCACTCCCACTTTTTTCAGAAGTTGCACTGCTTCTAGGAGTCTCAAGACGATCAAGCCATGTTTCACCTGCTTATTCTCTGCAGTCAGTATACCTCTTTCCTTCCAATAGCCCCATGTGTGCATAGGATGGCATACACATACTGGGAGTCTGTGTAAACACTTAAAACCTTCCCTGTCCTGACCTATAAGGCTTAGGTGAGGGCTACCAGCTCAGCCTTTTAGGCAGAAGTCCCTGGGGGTAGGCTTCATGCCTCTATGACCTGAGTCTGGGAGATCACTTTATATAGCAGCTTTTTTTTCCCTCTCTCCAAAAACTGACCCCATCTGTGAACCAGTCCTCATCAGTGTTTGGGAGATGCTCACTTTCCAGTTCAGGGCAACAGGGATAGATCATCGCTATGGTTTCTATACAATCATACTGCAGGGGCCCCATTTCTGAGGGTAGCAGGGTGGCAGGATTTAGTGCGTGAGAGGTTCTTTGTGCTGTTTGGTTTTTGTTTTTTTTTTTAAATTAAAGTACAGTTGATTTACAATGTTGTGTTAATTTCTGGTGTGCAGCATAGTGATTCAGTTATATATATATTCTTTTTCATATTCTTTATCATTATAGGTTATTATAAGATGTTGAATATAGTTTCCTGTGCTAAACAGTAGGACCTTGTTGTTTATCTATTTTATATATAGTAGTTTGTATCTGCTAATCCCAAACTCCTAATTTATCCCTCCCTCTTCCCCACCCCATAACCATAAATATGTTTTCTGTGTCTGTGAATCCATTTCTGTTTTATAAATAAGTTCATATTGTGCCATTTTTAAAAGATTTCATATATATGAGGGGGAGGTCATTATGCTTCTTCACTGATTTCTGCTTGGAGAAGGTACTGGGGTTTGAACCCCTGACCTCCTGGGTGCTGAGTGTGTGCTCTACCACTTGAGCTATACCCTTCTCCCAAGATTTCATATATAAGTGATATCACATGATGTTTGTCTTTGTCTGACTTACTTCACTTAGTATGATATCTCTAGGTCCATCCATGTTGCTGCAAGTGTGTCACTAATGGGCTGTTTAAAAGCACAGCCTGAACTTGAATCGGCTTTCTGAGGGTTAGCCATTCTGTTCGTTTAGAACTTACTAAAGCCTGAACCTGGTGTGGCATCCATACCATTGATTGACTATTAACTTTTCAGCCTCCTTTAACCAGGCTGTAGTAGCTGCTCCTGCCCAGAAGCAAGAAGGCCATCCCTTAACCATTTGATCTAATTGTTTAGAGAAATAAGCAACCACACAACTAAGGGATCCCAGTCTTTGAGCTAATATCTCCAAGGGTGATTCCTCTTCTCTCATGAGTATAAAGATCAAAAGGTTTAGCTAAGTCTGGGAGGGCCAGGGCAGGGGCTTGAAGTAATCGCTTTTTTAATGTTTGAAAGATCCCTCACATTCTGAATTCCATTCAAAAGGATCATCATCCTTTCCTTTCAATTTTTTGTATAGAGCCCTTGCTATTGGACCATAGTTAGGGATCCAGATGTGGCAAAACCCAGCCACCCCCAGGAAACCCCTAAGCTGTCTTCCAGTTTTAGGAGAGGTGAGGCTGCAAATGGCCTCTTTCCCTTCCTGGGGTAGGCTTCTCTGATCTTCCGTGAGAATGAAGCCTAGGTAGGTCACCTAGCTTTTGAGATTTAAGACTTTTTCTTGGACACCTTATATCTTTTATCAGCTAGGAGGTTCAGGGTGGTTACAGAATCTTTGTCAGAGGCCTCCTGAGTAGGGCTGGCAATCAGAGTGTCATCCACTTACATCTGGAACCCTCCTCCAGATGTAGATCTTTTAGGTCATTAGCTAAAGTTTCCCTGAAGATGGTTGAGGGGATTTTTGAAACCTTGGGGCAGAACTGTCCAGAAGTATTGTTGCTGTGGTTGCGTATTTGGGTCCTGCCACTCAAAAGCAAAAATTTCCTGTGATTCTGGGGCTAATGGAATACAGAAGAAGGCATCTTTTAAATTTAATACAGAATATTAGGTTCTAGTGGACAGTAGAGTGGCCAGTAGGGTGTAGGGATTAGAAACTACTGGATGTATATCTTTAGTGGCTTCACTGACTGCCCCGAGGTCCTGTACCATCCAGCACTCTTCAGCTGGGTTTATGAGGAGAATGGGCTGTTACAGGCTGATTGGCGTGGTCTAATAAGCCCTGGTCCATCAGGCCCTGTATAACAGGGGCAATGCCCACAAGGCCTCCCGATGGAGAGGATACTGTTTGCTACTGGGCCATGTATGTCTGGGTTTTAGGTGGGTGTTAGATGGCTCCTAGAGCTTGTCCCACCCATCCCTGGGCCCAGACCTCGGGATTTACTCCATGGGAGTCAATGTGCTCTGTCTAGGGAGGTTTGTCCTCAGCCATTAACATCATCATCTTGTGCCCTTTGTCTAAGGGGATATCAGTCTCCAGTTTGTCTCCTGTTAGGAGGGTAGTAGCTCTCAATTTATGTAAGATAGCCCTTCCTAGCAGGGTTATAGAGCATTCCAGAAAGTATAGGAAAAAATAGGTGAGAGTGTATTCATCCAATTTGCTCCTCATGGCTCTATGAATGCCTGGTCTTGGGCCTTCCTTAATACCGTCATAATTTTACAAATCTTGTGACTAGGTTTTCCTGATCTGGTGTTGACTAAGAATTTCACAGGCTTTCCCTTTATGTCCAACATCAGCCAGGGCTCCTCGGGGTCAGTCGGAATGCCGGCTTTGAATCCCCTAGACCCATCATTCTTCATCTCTTTGGACCATCTGCCTTCAAGGGTAGTGGCTGGGCTCTGCCATTTCCATCCCCTCTTCTGGCACGGTGAGGGCATTCTCCCTTCCAGAGTCCCTTTTGTTTACATTTGGTGCACTGATTGGGTCTTAGTTTCCTTGGCTTGCTATCTCTTGGTGGGAGCCGGGGGTCGCTCACAGAGCTGAGTCTCCACAGGTCTAGATTTCCCTGATGACTGATTGGCATTTGAGGGCAACAGCTAGTAGGTGGGCTTGCTCCAGGCCTTTTTATTCTCTGGCTTTTCCTCCTCTATATCTTGGATATTAAACACCCAGTAGGCAACCTCAACCAGACAAGAGGTAGGGGTGTCTGGCTCTGAAACTGAGCGGAACCCTGTGGGACCCTCCTGGGTACAGAAGCCTTTCAGTGTCCCCCATTCCTCATTTGTAGGAAAAAGGCTTTCAGCCTTTTAGACCTTCCCTGAGTTCCAAAGGTCAGATTCAATCAATTATGAATTAGAGAAGTGAAGAAATGCAGAAACAAAGGAAAGGCAATCAAGAAACAATAGCGCAGTGATGGTCCTGGTTCCTCCTCAAGGGGAAGGTCCTCCTCAAGCAAGGTCCTGGTTCCTCCTCAAGGGACGTATATAATCTGACACAGATCTCTGAGTGTTCTACAGGAACTAAGGCCACCACGCAGGTAGACGATGGTAACTTCAGGCTGAGCACAAGCCGGTGGACCCCCGAGTAGTCAGAACCAGAAGGCTGATGATTGAACTGTTTGTTACCTCACCACTAACCAGAGGAAAGTACACACACACACACACACACACACACACACCAGCTTTTTGAGCACAAGTCACCCACTCTCCTTGATTGGCCCTTGCAGTAAACCTTTCTCTGCTCCAGACTCTGATGTTTCAGATTGCTTGGCCTCACTGTGCTTTGAGCACACAAACTTGGGTTCGACAACAGTTCTAATTCCAGTTTCTGAAGTTTACACCTAAGGTTGGGGGGCACTTTGGGAAATGAATTATGACCTCAAGATTGCATTCCCTTCCAATGACTCAAGGTCAGTGGAAGTGTAGATTCCGAGGCATTCCCTGAGGCGCTCTAGGAATGCTGAAAGGTTTTCCTTGGCTCCTGATTGGTTTCCTTCAGCTTATTCCAATGGACAGGCTTCTTTCCTGCTGCCTGGATTCCCTTTAGGATCTTGCTGTTATAATGGGTCAGCCTCTGTCTGCCTCTCCCTTCCTCAGTGTCTTAGTGGTCCCAGTTACATTTGTAATCTGGGACTGCTTGGTTCTCCAGTCTGAAAATAGCATGACCTGCATTTTGTCTGCTGCTTTACTTTCCTCTGGCCCTTTCTTCTGTGGTAGGACTACATTGAGGAGGCTCTGGATGTCAGCCCAGGTAAGGTCATGGGTCTGAAAGATTCTTCTAATTAGATTCAGGAACCCCTCTGGACTCTCCCTCAACCCCTTACTATGACTTTTCCGGTTACACATGTAGGAAGTGGTAAACAAGACGTACACCTGGATGTGTCCTCCTCCATCAGGAACCTGCCCAAAGGGAATACTTTTCTTAGTGGGTTGTTGGACCCTGGCTGGGATCAGTCCTGCTTCCTGTACTTGCTGCTGGGTTCTGGGGCAGGGGGCTGGTCTGGAGGGGGTTCCTCTGGCCGGTGGCACAAATCAGGACATATGAAGGAAGGTGGCAGGGAGGAGGAGGGCTGGGGAGGAGATCAAGAAGGTCTTCAGGAGGAGGGTCAAGGACTGGTATTACCTCAGTGGAGGAGAGCCCATATCCCTTTTGAAGGCCTTTACTCGGATATATAAGGCCATGAAAAACTCATTATGGGGAGTTCCATCCCATTTCCTTTGTGTCTGGCATAGCAGGTCCAATTATAAAATGGTGCTGTAATATTTAGAGACCCATTGATGAACCAACTTTCCCCATCTCCCAGCTGGCATTGGAGCCAGGCTGTATTACATAGGAGGATTAAATGTTTTTGGGTCAGGGAATGATACCTGAAAAACTTCCAATTTTGCAAAATACACCGTAATGGATTGCCCATACCTTAGATGTTCTGTTTTGGATTTGCTTTCAACTACCCCTCAGTTGGAGTGATTTGTTGGCAGGCAAATACCACAAGATTTGACCCAAAGAAGATTTCCAGTTCAGGAATTTGGAACCAGAACCAACTGTTCATGGATTCCTCAAAGGCCCAAATAGGAGGCGTCCAAGTGGTGCGGACTCTGATATAACTGAGGGTCCCCCTTGAATTTGTAATGGACCATGCTTGAGATGTAAGTCCTTCATTCAGAATGTGCTGCAGGAGGCTTCAGGGCCTGAGCTCCTGCGCCTCCAGTTCCCCACCCCTGTGGTCCATTAGGGAGCAGCGCAGTGGCTCTGTTTTCAGAGGGAATTTCTGGATCTCCCACCACGTGAGGGCTAAGAATGCAAGGGAATCCCACAGGGTACCCACAAGATCGCTCGGGCAGTTGACACTTTGTGCTGAAACTGGGAGGAGAGCCAGGGGGACCTCGGTGGAGTAAGAATCACCCAAGCCTCACTCTCAAGCAGAGGGGGGAGGAGCCCTGAGGATTAAGAACAGTGGTCAGGCAGTCTGCAATTTCCTCGTCTTGCCAGCAGCTCACAGGGCTTCCTGAGCCAGGTTTCCTGGTCTTACAAGTGGCTCACAGGGCACCCCAACTCCCTTCAGAGAGAACAGTGCTAACTGGAAGAGAGGTCAAGTCACCCGTCACTACCTACTTGAGACCCTTTTACACTCAGGCATCCCTGAGGACCTTTCCTGAATTTGCATCAAGTGTCCTCATTCCATCTGTCAGATGGTCCTCATTACCTGGGCCTTTTCCTCATCTCGCCTGTAGGCTCACAGGGCTGCCCACTTTCCTTTACCAGATTAAAGTGACTATGGAGAAGGCTATGTTGAGCCTGGAGGTCAATGAGGGGGGCAAAAGCCCTGGTGTGGTGGCAGCAACTGAGATTCAGAGGCAAAAGAAAGCTTTATTCTTGGATCAAAGAATGGAGAGGTGTGAGCTCACGCTCTGGGGTCCACGCTCTCCAGGCAGCCGTAGTGGGGGCTGCTTTATAGGGTTCTCATCAGCCAGAAGGGGGAGGGGGTGGAGGGATGAGCTCAGTGCCAGGTGCACGCTTCTGCACACACCCCATCTCCCCCCGACAACTGAGCTGTCAATGCAGCCATTCTGCAGGAGGATCTCTGGTCTGAAGGGCTATGGGAGGCCTCTGCACACAGCACCAGATGAGCTAGTGAAACTAGGTGAAGCACAAAGGAAGAAAAAGGTTAGACTTTATTTTATTACTCAGATTCCATTTTTATTTCCTGGGAATTGTTAATGGGCTTTACCAGGGACAAAAACTCCAGAAGCAATGTTAACTTCAGGCAAAGCTGTATCCAGCCCCTTAAACAATGTTTCCAAGGAGCTTTTGTTTTTTTTTTCCTCTCTCTCTTACTTGCTTTCTGTGGTAGAGCCTCATCCTTAGGCTCCATTTTGTGGCCCTCTGCAACTCTTATAGAAAAATAACTCCCATAATTCCATTTCTCACACCATGCAGGGAAACAGGCAAGCTTCTCCACACTGGAAGTCCAACAAGCATCTCCTTGTATTTTATTAGCTTTGACTGTGTTGTGCTTCACCCCAGAACCAACACATGAGGCCATGGGATATAAGCCAATCAGCCTATCCCTGGAATCTGTAGTAAGATTTTTCCCACCCAAATCACAAGACTTGGGGAAAGAAATTTTGGAGTATGGTTAGAGGAAAAGTGGAAGATGAATGCCAGGGAAATAACTAGCAATGATCATCACAAATACAAAAAATAACCTTTGATTGCTTTATCCTTTGAAATTCAGCTTTAATAGCTATCAGGTCAGTCTGATAATGGAGTTAATACAACACAATTATAGTAAACCTACTCTAATAAAGCTGAATTAGCTAGGAAACAAGTAGAATTAATTCATAAGTAATAATTGAATATTTTAAAAGAATACATAGCATGTGGAACCAACTTCAGAAATAAGAATTCACTTTTAGAAAGAATGGATTTCAGCAGAGATTAGCTTCAGTTATAATTAAATTTAAAAATATGCTGAAATTATTAAAAGATTATCCTCGTCAGCAAATTAACCATATTTCTACATCCACTCAGTGTGTTTTTCCTATTTCATGTATGTAGAGCATCCAACCTGCATATCAAGATCTACCTATAAATTCCAGCATCTTCACATTTAAACTATATCCCTGCAGCTGTACCTGTCTCCAGGACAGCAGCCAGAAGCTCTCAAAATCCTTTAGCAACTTGCATCACCCCCTGTCATTCATTAGTCATGGAGAAATGAAAAGCCTTGTGTAGGCAAAAGGCTAAGGACTGTGATACAGGCAACTCTGCTGATTTTGGCTGTCCTTCTCACAGGATGGGGAATTGGTTGGCTGTGAGTTGTTCTAGGATGGCCTTTGCAGGAATACCTGGACCCTCCTCCATGTGGTCTCATCGTCCAGCAGGCTAGCCCAGGCTCATTCACAGGGCTGTGGCAGGGCTCCAGGAAAGAAGATCAAAGTATACAAAGGCTCTGGAGGTCTTCGCCTGGAGCTGGTACGCGGCCCCTTCTCCTTCGTTCTGTTGGCCAAAGCAAGTCACAAATGCAGCCTTGCTTCAGAGGATTGGGGAAAAGACTCCACCTCTTTGTGCAAGTTGCTGCAATGACATATCGCAAAGGATGTGGATACAGGAAGCCATTAAGGCAGCCACTAAAGCAGTCACTCTATCAAAGCTGTAAGGATTATAGGTTCAATACATATTGTGGAGGATCTAAATTGTGGTCCAGGGCAAATCGACATCTTGAGTGAGGTGGCGGCAGCGGCAGTAGCAGTGTCCATCCAGGTTTGTGCTTGTCTTTAAAAATGTAGAACATGCACTCACTTTGAAGAATATTAGATTTTAAAAATTACACGTAAGCAAAGAAATCTGAAAACAGACTAAGCCTTTTAGAAGCACACTTTTATAAACCATCTGCCTTCTTATCAATATTTTTCTAAACAGTTTGGCAAATTGAATATTGCATTTTTATGGAAACTACCATACTTGTTTATAATTTGGTACAGAGATTACATCTTTTTAAAGAAAGGAGCAGGTGCATGCTTACCTTCTTCTCATTGTAAATAGTTCCAGATGGTGACTATTCATTTCAGAAGTTTCTTAAGAAACATCTGTTCACAATATTTATATTTGACTTTATTATATTTTCCAAAAATTTCATTTTAAATACAGTTTCCTTTAAATTAAAAAAAAAACATTCATTTTTTCCTATTCATAAGGGAAGTCTTTGCGTTAGTTTAGTCTCACTTTGTGCACAAGCTCTACATTATTATATCACAAACAAAGCTAGATTTAAATGATAACTGTGAAAGGAAAAGGGAGAGGAATACATGGAGTCTCTTTTATAGTATGTAATATTGTCATGCACAAATTAATTATTTCTCGATTAAGAGAATCTAATTGCTTTCAGTTTTCTTTTTCAATTGCTATATATCTGAGTTTTGCAACTGATTTTCAATAATCTCAAGGGAAAAAAACAGGTTGTGGTAGAATATTGATAGTGAAGCTGATCATTCCTCTGGTTGTATGAAAAGCTTTTATGACAAAATGCTTTCTCCCAAAACAAAGTACATAATGATTATAAATGCAGCAAAATTGCACACCATGAAAAGACAAAATGCAGTGAAAGAAGAAAAAAAGGAACCCTTTTCAACATTTAAACAATAGTGTACAAAAACTCTGTGTACTCATTGTAAGGAGCAGCTTTCTAAGGATTTGTAAGAATTCTAATTTGTGATATGATGACAATAATGAGAGATGTGGACAGCTGATTTAGTACTTGGTCCAAGGTAATCCTGGGTTAGTGAAGGATCCAACCTATACGTGTTAATCCCCTGGTCCTCTCTGCTTGCCCAGTCCTCCTTCACTTATTGTTCTCAATGAAGAGATTCATATTGTGGGATAATGTGAGTATTGCTTCTCTTAGCCTGCCCAGCATTAATTCACTCTCCTTGGGGTAATGGCATCCCTCCTTTCTCTCTGGACATGTTACCCCTTCCCCTGTGACTCTCAGTCCCTGCAACCGAGATAGGTGGAGTCGACCACAATCTCAGATATTTGTGTTGATCTTTAACTAAGATCCAGCCAACCAGAGCAACCATGCACCCTGCCTCCCTCCCCAGCCACTGTGACTGGTTCAGGGATGGCATTCCACCCAGTCAGCCTGGCTCTGAGCCAGTCCCACAACTTTTGCTGAAGGGACCAGGCAATGGGTACTCTCTGTGCTGCTAAGTGCAAGTTTTGAAGATTAGGCCGGCTGTTCCACTGGCCTTCACTTTTCCAAGAAGGGTCTGTTTGATGGCAAGGCCAACATAGGGAAAAGTCTAGCCAAGAGTTGGGCTGGACTCTGGTGACATTATTTGAGACCTGAAATCCGGCTATGACTGAACACTTCAGTGTTAAAAACCAGTGGAGTTCCCAGTTTTGCTAAGAGCAATTTTAGTTATTTGTTTGGGGAAGAAAGGAAAGAAGAAAGGAAAGAAGAAAAGAAAGAAAAAAAAAAAAAAGGAGGTCAAGCTACACACCCCAAAGAGAAAGAGCACATTCCTCTGTGCCCATTCAGGTCTCGCTAGGACAGTGCCTTTGGGTGTCACTATGTTCCCCATATTGTACACATTATTCTCTAGAAATTTGGTACGCGTATATTGGTATGATTTAACAGCGAAGCAGAGTGAAAGGCAGCCATTTGCTGTCCCTGTGGTTTGCAGTCAAGATCCAGGCAGCTGGTTAATCCGGGCAACAACGTTCAGGCACCCCCTGCAGTGCCTTTACCTGTCAGCCAGCCACCAATTCTGCCCCTGCCGCACAAAAGGATTTCCCACCGCTGAGCAGGATGGCCACTCTTTTATGACCCAGCCTGGTTGTTAGCTGCTCCTTTTTTGTGAGGAAACACAAAAAGCAGAGAAGTTTTTAGAACCAAGGAGTCATTAGATACCCAACAAAACCAGAAGGGAGAAAGGCATGTGTATCAATTGTGACTTCACATCTTCTCTCGTGAGTTGTTTCTTGTAAGCCCATTATAAAGAACAAAACAGCCTCCTGGGGGGAGTGGCTCAGTGGTAGAGTGTGTGCTTAGCATGCACGAGGTCCTGGGTTCAATCTCCAGTGCTTCCATTAAATATAATAATTAATAAATAAATAAACCTAATTACCTCCCCCCCAAAAAACAAAACAAAACAAAAAAGAACAAAACAAAAAAGTAAATAAAGGAAAAGAATCAAGGTGTTGATGGTTACAACTAAAAAAATGGCTTCATGATCATTTGTTCCACCTCTTCTTACTGGCTGAGGAGCTGAGGTTGGAGGAGTGAATGACGTGTCCAAGGGCACGCAGCTCATTGTTGGCAGGGCCAGGACTCGAGGGAACTCAGCTGCCTACTGCTTCTGCCACACTCCGCTTTCTCCATGTTTGACCAACACAAAATGCCAGGAAAGCTTCTCTAAACGTATGCCCTAATAGTATAAAAGAGTAGGGAATAGTCCAGTATTCTAAGTAAGATAAAGGGTTAAAAAACTTGGCAATGTGGGACAAACCAAGCTTTCACTTTTCCATTAATTCCTCAGAGTTAATGATCCCCAGAAGGGAAATCTGGGCTTTCCTAGAGTTCTCCATAGTTTTATTTGTTCCTCTAAAAAATGCTGTCAGGTAACTTTACTTTTTGGTATCCACTGCTTCCCTTGCAAAATAGAAAGTCTCTTGGTCTAAGTGCGTACGTCCCTCCCTGCCTCACAAGGCTGACAGTGAACTTGGCTAGAGCTTCCAGAAGAAACACTACTAATACAAAATATTACATTTTGTCCACAAGAAAGTAAAACCATTTGTATCTGCTGTTAATTGGAGGGCCTCAGATGACAAACATTTTAGGAATTAAAAACTTTTATTCCAGAAATAGTCTCATCTTAAAGAGGCATAGATTAATGGGTTATTGCCATATCTAACCCTGACAAGAATTTTCTAACTTAATTTCTGCTTCAGTAGCTTACATAGGCTAAAAGACCAAAATGAATTTGAAGCATGAAAGTAATTTCACAGGCAAACAGTTTCCAAAGGAAAATATATTTATCAGCTTTTGAGAGACGTAGAACATCAGAACATTCTAGTTTCTAAGTTTTAAAAATTTGACACATATTTCCCACTCTCTTTTTTCCAGATCAAAGCAGAATTCTTCTCTTTCTCCTCTCATTTTTTCTTTCAACGTTACTGTGTTTCAAAGTATTATACATGATTCCATTTGCTGAAGTTACTTTTGGCGGGGGAACAGCATTATAAGACTACACATTTGAAAATGAAGACAAAAATTTGGAGGGAAAAATAGCAGCTCTCTGCTTCAAAATACATTAACAAGGAAAGCGAAAATGTCTCTTGTCAGGTAAAGAGATTAGATTAAGAATTTGAGGAGGACAAGAAAGAAGAGGAACTGGGAGAACATGGAAAGGGGAAGAGACAAAAGAGAACAAGGCAGAATAGAAACAGCATCTCAGTATCATCCATTTATCTTATAAATATTTTTTGAGAACCTACTGAGTACCTGGCGTTGTGTTAGACTCTGGGATGTAATGCTGTGCAAAACAAGTTTTGGGCCCTGACGTTGCAGAGTTTATACGATAGCAAAGGAGACAGACTTCAATCCAAATAATCACACAAGCAAATGTAAAGGAACTCAGTCCCAGATGGTCTGTTGGAGAGGAAGTGGGAAAAAGGATTCAGGGAAGGCAGAATGGTTCCATCTCAACCTTGAGTTTCAGAGTTGAAGGGAGGCTGGATAACTGAAATGGTGCTGCCTAGATAGGCACAGTGTCCAAGAAGCATAATAGATCTGGCCCTTGGGCCTTTACTGGCCCCTGGGTTCCCAGGCTAAGGGGAGGGGGATCCAGTGGCTGACAATACTGAGGAGGCAGGTGAGCAGGTCAGGTCATCTGGGATGGTTTCCTAGGACTCTGTCCCTTGAACTGTGGGGCAAGCCTCCAGCCTCCTGCAGTTGGCAAAAGGAAGGCAAAGCTATAGAGGCCCAGCCCTGGGCAGAGATTCAGAACATGGCTCCAGCCTGCAGGGACTGGGAGAGGTGGGATAGACAGACTGGGATAACTGGGACTGGGGAGTGTGGAGCTAGCCCGTGCTTCAGGCCATTGGGCTCAAGGCCTAAGGTTCTCGGGGGCTCAGGGTGCATGGAAGAAATTTCAGACCTGAATTTTTTTTTAATTAATAAAATCAAAATGAATGAATGGTAATTAAATGTTTAAAAAACATTGCATTATATCACTCTTACTTAGTATTCGCACACATTTCACTGCGTTGCAAAATTAGTTGTAGGTTAGATTTTCTCATTTGTAAGATTTTCCTAATAAGCCTGGTGATTGTTGAAAATTCCTGTCTACCATAAAATCAGTGAGACTTAAGAGACAAATAATTTTACCATGTGTGAATTCGCATGTTGAATGTATGATGCTGTGATGGTGGCATTACACAGTTATCCGAACCCATAGGGTGGATAATACCAAGAGTGAACCCTAATGTGAGCTAGGGACTTAGAGTGACAGTGATGTGTCAGTGTAGGTTCATCAGCTATAACAAATGCACCCCTCTGGTAGGAGAGGTTGAAAATGGGGGACACTATGCATGTACGGGGGCTGAGGGCATATGGAAAATCTATACCTTATGCTCAAATTTGCTATGAGCCTAAACCTGTTCTAAAAATATATATATAGTCTTTTTTCTTTCTTAAGTGAATGACTGAAGGTCTGGGACAATCTCACAATGAATGACCCTGGACTAAGGGGACTCTGGATGGGTCGGATAGAAAAGAAAGCAACTGGGAAAAGAAAGCTGAGTTGGGTCATTAAAGTGTTCTGGGGTCCTTCCAGAAACTGCATCAAAGATCTTACTGCCTCACTGCTGCCCTCTCTAACCGTTACATTTCTGGTAGACAGTCACATCATCTTTAAAACATAGATGGAGCCGTGTCACCTCAGTGAATTCCCACAACACATGAGGGAAAAATCAAAACCATGTAGTATGGCACTGGAGGCCCTGAATTTAAAAAGACTGCAAACTGGTAAGCCTCAAGCCATAATGAATTCAAAAACAGCTTTCACTCGCTCAGTATCTTTAAACATTCTTTTAAAATTAGTGGACAAAGTTTAAAAATTGGGAAATTTTATATAAAAAACTATGGCTTCTCTTGAAATCCTGTAAGATAGATATTATTTTTAATTCCCTTTTTATAGATAAGGAAACGGAGGCATGGAACTTGCAACTCATATGAGGTTACAACATTAGTAAGAGACCGAATTGGGACTCGAACCTGGGGATTCTGGTACCAGTCTGTACTCTTTATCAACCATAACATACTGCCCCTTGTGCTCTGGGTTTGTGCTCTGTAGCTCCCCTCTCTACCAGCCCACCCTACCAGGGCCCTCACACACACTGCTCTGTCTTCCATGGGACAATCTTCCCTCTACTTGAAGGATGTCTGACACCTTCTCATCTTTCTGTCAACTTAAATGTCACCTCCTTGGAACGCCCTTCTCTGAGCAAACTCAGAGGACCCTTTTTCTCTTTTTCTCTGTCACTGGCATCTGTGCTTCCTTCATAGAACTTAACACAGTTTCTAATTTCTTTTCTCTTGTGACTTCACTTTGTCTGTGTCATCCATGGGATTATCAGCTCCGTAAAGGTAAACACCATTTGTTTGATTTATCCAGGGCCCCTCATGTAGACTTTCAACAAGTGATTGTTGATGGATGGAGAAATGAACAGCCTCACATTTAACTGTACAGACAGGTGAGGACCATCAGTAGGCACAGCATTAATGAGCTGGGATGATGTCCCAGTAGGGGCAGATTTTCAAGCCTGCTTTTTCTTTCAGAGGCAAGAAAAGGTTTATCCTTCTTTAACCTATGAAACCAGCTGTATTGAGCAGGCTTTGGGGTGTGGGTCTCCTGAGAAGGGAAGTGGAATGAAGATAGCTCTTTATCAGTTTCCCACCCCCATCAGAAATGACATAATCTTATCACAGTTAAAGAATGCCCAGGAATCAGGACAAAGTTAGAACAATACTTTATAATTTTACATGGAGGATATTATAGTTGAGAACTTGAACTCATAATGGCAACACTTAATTAGATAACCTAGGAGATTGTAAAAAGACAATAAACAGATGAAAAGTTTGGGTTAGACTCCCTGAAATTGTAGTGAATTCAAGTAGGATAATTTTTGGAATTTCTACAGCAACATTTGAGGAACTGTTATGTGCCAGACAATCTGACAGGCACTAAGGGAAAAAAATAGTCAGCAAGCATATAAAGGTTATCACTATTACTGTATCTTTCTCTCCAGAAAATATATCTGGAATCCCTGAAGGAAAAAAAAAAAAAAGACAATCTCAAATTTGTACCCTGCCTTCTCTTGAGAACTGAGTGATACCTGAGTGCTGCCACCTGTGTTACTCTCCAAATCACACGTCCCGCATCAACCATCCAGGCTTCTGGGACGTAGACCTTGTATCCTGACCCTTCTCTGCCCACAGGGGCACTGCCTCCCAGGGAGGGGCATTTACATGTATCCATCATAAGTGAAATTGTGGGTGAGAGTTATCATTCCAATTCCTTAGGTCCAGACTGTTTCCCCTAACAATCAGTAGTTCAGAATGTACGGCTAGATCCTGGAGGCAAATGCATGAAAAGGCTAATGGCTTCTCTAGGGATACCAAAAAAAGGAATTGTGAAAATCATGAATTATCACCTACAAGGAACTTCTCTGA
The DNA here is from genome assembly GCF_048773025.1 of Camelus bactrianus. Lineage (NCBI taxonomy): Eukaryota > Metazoa > Chordata > Mammalia > Artiodactyla > Camelidae > Camelus > Camelus bactrianus. Next base: position 99,426,783 of record NC_133540.1, read on the forward strand.
TTTTCAGCAGGCCATTTGTCATTGTGGAAATGTCAAGAAATATAAGCCGCCTTCAATTCCTTCAGATAGAGTTAGGGATTCTTTTTCTGCCCAAGGCTTTTCTAAAGCCATTTTCTGCTCAATATTGCTAATTATTAGAGAAATGCAAATCAAAACTACAATCTACAAAACAGAAACAGACTCACAGACATAGTAAACAATCTAATGGTTACTGAGGGAAAAGGGGAGGGAAGGGGTAAATTTTGGGAGTTTGAGATTTGCAAATGAAAAAGAACATGAAAACAAATATATGTATGTATATGCATGACTGGAACATTATGCTGTACACCAGAAATTGATACATTGTAACTGACTATACATCAATAAAAATTTTCTTGAAAAAGTGTTAACACTAAAGCCATTTTTATGTTGAATTATAATGATTTGCTTTTGTGTTACATCTTCACTTAAATGTGAGCATCTTAAAAGCATGCTCCATGCCAGTTTATAACGCTTGCACAGAGCCAAAAACATAGTAGATAGCCAGTCACTGTAGAATTGATAAGTAAGTGATGTAGTCCTTGCTCTCCAAGATGTACAATCTCCAAGATGGACAAATAATTCCAAGGCAGTTATTTGCCAAGGACCAGAAGAAAAATTTGTAATAATTGCTAAAGAGATGGAGGAAAGGGAGGAATTAGTGTGTGCTGGAGTGCACAGGAGGTGTCTAAAGGAGATGGTGAGAGATGCAGAGGGAAAGAAGGGCTCTCCAAGTACAGATAATGGCATAGCTACGATGTCGGGGCAGGAAAACACACAGCCTATTTAATGGAGGTTTCTAATTAATTAATTAAGGATATTAATATATTAATCAGAAATCTTAAGGGCTATGTTTAGGTAGTGTTGCTGAAAGTGGATGAAAAGTAAAAGATACCTTGTATGTCTTAAGCCTGAGTTGCTGGGGGAATGGGTTTCATTTAGGAGGGATCAGCCATGGCGGAGCTAAGCGAAAGTATCCAGTAACAGTTGGAAATGTGGCGATGATGCTCAGGACAGAGGTTGCTAGAAGAGACATTAGAATAGATACTTGTACACCCATGTTCGCAGCAGCATTATCCGCAATAGCCAAAAGGTGGAAACAACCCAAATGTCCATCAGCAAATGAGTGGATAAACAAGGTAGCATATACATACAATGAAATATTCAGCCTTAAAAAGGAATAGAAGTCTGAAACATGCTACAAATATGAGCGAACCTTGAAAGACATTATACTAAGTGAAAAAGCCATTCACAAAAAGATAAATACTGTATGATTCCACTTACATGAGGTTCCTAGAGTAGTCAAGTTCATGGAGACAGAAAGTAGAATGGTGATTGCCAGGGGCTGCGGGGAGGAGAGAATGAAGAATGATTGTTTAATGGATAGAGTTTCAATTTGGGAAGACAAAAACTCCTGGAGATGAATGGTGGTGATGGTTGCACAACAATTCGAATGTATGTAATGCCTCTGAAGGAAACACTGGAAAAATGATTAACATGATAAATTTTATGTTGTATATATTTTACCACACAGAAAAAAGAGATCTTAGATCTGTCAATTGTCCTTGTAAAAGGCATCACTGATCCCATGGGAGAAGTGAGAGCCCTGAAGAAGAATGAAGAACAAGAGAAGGACAGAATCTTAGGGAATGCCTACACTTAGGGGCAGAAGGAAAAGGAGTTTAGTTAAACCTTCCAAGAGTTTACATCCCTACCATTCAACTTTCTAGCCTGCAAATTAAATTTGAAAATTCTGAGTCCTGTGGAATATTCCTAAAGTGTTCAGTGGAGGCATTGAAATGTAAAATTGCTGGGGGGGTGGAAAAGGATGGTAGTGATTTTAATCTACTTTCCAAGTTGTTACAATGGCAGGTCTATGATGTTTTAAAGAAATACAGTAGCTGTTTGGCAAGAAATGAGTTCTTAATAGTCATTGGCTTCTAGCCAGTTTTTCTCTCAGAGCTTGGAGAGAGAAATAAATGTATCATAAAATATATTCACTTCAGTCATTTGTAGAATTGTGGTTCTCTGCATGTAGGATGTAGGAAAAGATGAAAAACTATGGAATATATATCATACATATAGATTATATAGCATATATATATATATGAAGAGGAATGTAAGACAAGGAGTGATTTTTAAACTATAATTACAAAATACAGCACCCCAGCACCAATAATCATGTTTACTTAGGGAAAATTTCTCTTGAGAAACAGGAATATTAAAATGGTTTACAGGAAGAGGTACTGTCCTTTGTCACCCAGCACAGGTAGGCAGCTAAAACAAATAGGTCTTTAAATAGCAAATAAGACTTTGGTGTGAAGAATGTTTTTTTTTTTTTAAGTCCATTTGAAATACAACAAATTTTTCTAGGAATATATACCAATAGTCTTTTTATAAATGATGCCATTTTAGCCAAAGAAATGTGCAAAAATTCTGTATTCACAAATAGTTTGATACCAGCAACCACTTGCTTGTGCTGTAAACAGGTAGCCAGCTGAAATTTTTTGACAACTTAATTACAGCTTGACAGCTATGAAGACAAGCCAACAGGCTGCCCTGCTGGCTCCATAAAACTGACTCATGTGCATTATGTGAGCTGCCTGATCTTTGAGTAATCACAAAAGACAAATCAGCAAAGAGAGAAATTCATACAAAGAGAATAAAGCTTTGCAAAAAGGAACCTGTCTTTGGTTCCTCAGAAGTGACTAAAATATTTTAATAGGGCTATTTTACTGCCTCTTTCTGCTTACCTATGAAATATTGACAGGTCTTCCTGACTGGGAAAAATCAAAACTCATTAAACTCACTGTGTCTTACTTGATTGAATTAGAGGTAGAAAGAGAGACTGGTTATTATGAGAAAAGAGAAACAATAGAAAGTATGGAAATTGGAGCTCCAAACATCAATCTTAATTTGTGCATTCCTGAGCAATTTTCTAACTAGACATCAGCTTCCCATACCGCATTACCATTGCTAGCCATCGTCTTCTGAGAATTCCCCAGGGCATCCAGACCTGCCACTGAATACCTTCAGTCCAAGTGTGCCTCAGAGGTTCAACTTCTGTCTGATGTCCTCCTACTCCATTTCCGTTTTCTTCACCTTGCCCCCAAGATCTGCATGATGACTTTTGTTTTGAGACTATATCTGAATGCCCCCTACCCCTCTTACGGATTGAAAGGATTCTGTAAGCACAGAGAAGTCAGCTAAGGACCTCACCTGAACACATAAGCCTTTGCTCTTTCTGATTTTTAGACTAAGGGAATGTTACGATGAGAGGAAAATGGGTGAGGAGAGGTGATAACATGTCTGGATGAAACAAATATTTCAGATTAACAGCCTTAGTTCCTTCAACCACATCTCTGATGACTAAGGTCTTGACATCTTTCACCATCCTGGCCATCTTCTTGTTCATTGCCTAGAACAGATAATATAAATATTGTGTCTTCTATTTTTATTCTTCTCATAGCTGTTGGAATTTGGAAAAACCTGGCTCATAATTCAGTATTTGCACAGTGTTTTGTAGCTTACAAAGCACTGTGCATGTATCATCTCATTTAATTTCCACCACTCCCTCAACTTTACAGATAAAGAAAACTGAAGATCAGAGAGGTTAAACAGTTGCCCAAGGACACACAGCTCATACGAAAAGGAGCCAGAGCAAAAAGCCAGGTAGGCCCTTATTTTCTATATAGTGCTCTCTTCATGCACAAATTCCACCTTAAAGAAGGTGAAATGTTTTGAAGTTCTTGATAAGCTTGAAAGTAACCCTTATTTTCAAATATAGCTTATGAAATTATATAGCTTTATGAGTGTTCTAAGGAAGATATAATTTCATTTGTAGTGCTTCAAAAGCAATATAAAGAAAAAAGATATCCTATTTCTTTATTTTAAATTCAAGGTCTATTAGAGAACAAGACTGTAAATTCAAAATCCACTTAGGCCCACAAAAATCACTTTTTTTTTAAATACTGTATTCTGAATTTCAGTTCTATAGATATGTTTTGTTGTTAACTCCTCTGATCAAAGAGTTCTAGGGGTTATAAAATATACCTTAAAAACTATGTCCTCTTATACTCCCTTCCTCAGAAGTTGACAGATTAAAACAAAAATTCATACATTATAGACAATGAACTATTTCCCAACAAATAATTAAAATAAAATGTATAATCTTTTTAGCTACACATTTGGTACATTGTGACTATGCACCTCCTGTGATTTCAGTTTCATTTGCACGATTTCTTACAGATGTGTGAATTTCTCAGTAAACTGAAAGTCCATACCCTCTGCACATTGAATAAGGTTTTTGAGAAATGCTATTGAGCTGCTGAGTTCAAAAGTTTGGAAACTTTTCTGGAAACTTTTCCTATGCTTCTGAGTAACAGTTTAACTCTTTGTGTATACATATATAAAACATCATGATTATATATAATAATTATGTCATATTATATAATTAATATATAAGAAATAAATTAATAATATGATTATAGTGTATTAATTATGTTATAGATAACTTATATTCAAATAGAAACTATAATATATAATTTAATCTCTTCCTTTTTAATATTGGTAGTTCTTGATTCACTTTCTTTTCTTATGGCTTGCTAGAACCTACAGAAAATGATTAAGTAAAATGATTAAAATGGGTAGCTTTTCTTGTTCCCTACTTTAATGAGGATAGTGTGAATGTTTCACCATTCAATAAGATACTAGTTTCTGACAAATATCCTTTATTAATTCAAAACAATTTCTTTCTGTTTTTAGCATACTAAAAATTCTTATTAGAAATAGAAGTTTAGAAAGGAATTTTGGCTAAGGTATGGGTACCTCTAAGACCAGACCTAATGCAGTGTGCTTTGAGAAAGAGATTTAGCAACTTCAACTCCACAAGGAAAGTCTAGGAAACCAAAACAATTAAAAGGAAATTGTTTGGTGCTATAAAGCTTTCAACATGGAGGAAAGTTTTTTTAAAAAACACAAACATTTTGTATGTACCCATGTCTTGAATATCTCTATATGTACGGGAGGAGGAAGCTAAAATTCAAAAATAATTATAAAAGTAACCCTGGCACTGACCAAGAATGCATTCTGAGTGTGAACTTGTTCCTATGCTTCTCAAAACTGAACAGGTCATAAAAGCCAAAATCATTTTGTGATTATTCTTACTCTTTGATTAAGCTTATTCTTTGTGATTATTTTCTTAGTTGTTTACTGTTTTAAGAAGCAATTTTACACACATTAATTCACATTTCTAAAACTCTGTCTCAGTAAGCATTATCTCTGTATTTGGGTGATGACATTTTCAGGCATTTTAAAAAGTATAATTTCTTTAAAGCTATGTCTTTGGACTCTTTGAGCTTCACTTTTCATATTTACTAATATAATCCTCATCTATTTAGAGAAGCTATACACACTGGCTCTGGGCATAAGTCCAGGAGCAGTTTTTTGAAGTTTGCTTTCAGTTAATCCTATGGAAATATGTTGGTATTACTCAGTAGCCCGGCATAGTTTATTTAAAACATAGCTAAAGCCATTCCTGCTTGATAACACCAGCTAATTATCACAAACTAATCACATGGGGAAAAAAAGTTTTCCTAGACTAAAAGCTGCCATTTCCCAGGCCAGTCATCCCTCAACAATGTGAGCTCTTGGTCATTAGGATTACAGGAGGGGAGGACAGACTCATCACCATCCTTGGGAAGAGGAGACCAGGACACGAGTAGAAAGACTGCCTGTCCCGGCTGTCCTCCCATAAGGAATTCCAGTTGTCCTTCTCATAATATGCTCAGAATATGAAACAACATGTCAAATTTGCTATATTTCTTTCTTCAATCATTATGCCTTCACTAATGAACTTTTTCGTTCCTTTATTCCTTGATATCCCTCTAGAATTACTTTTTATTATTGCATCTTACAGTCCTTGGTAGCCTATTCATTATACCTCTTGTCATTTATTCTGCTTTGGTTTGACTTGGTTTGGTTGTTGCTTTGGGGTTTACAGTATGCATCCTTACTGTCACAGTCTCCCTCCAAGTAATATTATACCATGTATAGTGTAAGAACTTTATCTATTGCAGGAGATCCTTATAACAGCATTCTTCTATCTTTCCCTCCCAGCTTCTGTGCTATGGTCACATGCACTTTACTTCTACATATAATTGATCCTTATTATTTGCAGATTCCGTATTTGTCAATTCACCTAGTTACTATAATTTATTTGTAACCCCCAAATCAATGATCATCTCACTTTCTCAGTCATTTGTGGACATGTGCAGAGGAGGGAAGAATTTGGGTCATCCAAGGTATATGGTCTCATCTGAGGTGGAACAAGGCAATGCTTCACCTCTTATATAGTAATTAAGTGTACCATTTTCAGTTTATTAGTGCCACTGCCCAAATTTTGTACTTGTTGGTAATTTTGCTGTTTAACAGGACCTCCCAAAAAACTTGTATATACTGAAAACTACAAAACATTGCTGAAAGAAATTAACAGCACAAATAAATGAAGCAACACCTCATGTTTCTGGATTGGAAGACTTAGTATTGTTAAGATGTGTATATCACTCAAAACAATCTATAAATTCAATGTGACTCCTGTCCAAATCCCAATGACATTTTTTTGCAGAGATAAAAAAATTCATCCTAAAATTCACATAAAATCTCGAGACCCACAAATTGCCAAAACAATCTTGAAAAAGAAGGATAAAGTTGGAGATGTCACACTTTCTGATTACAAAACTTAACTTCAAAGCTATGGTGTTAAAAAAAAATGGTACTGGCATACAGACAGACATATAGATCAATGGAATAGAATAAATTACCCAGAAATAAATGTCAAATAATTTTCAACAAGGGTGCCAAGAGCATTCGATGGAGAAAGGACAGTGACTATTCAAGTACAAAAAAAGAAAGCTGGATTCTTATTTATACCATAAACAAACTTTAACTCTAAATAAATTAAATACCTCAATGTAAGACCTAAAAATATAAAACTCCTTGAAGAAAACACAGGGGAAAATCTTCATGACATTGAACTTGACAATTTCTTGAATGTGACACCAAAAGCACAAGCAACAGAAGAAGAAAATAGACAACTGAGACAAATCAAAAGTTTAAACTTTTGTGCATCAAAGGACAGAATTAACAGAATGGAAGGCAACCTACAGAATGGGAGAAAATATTTGCAAATCATAACCTAATAAAGGGTTAATATCCAGAATAAATAAAGAACTCCTACAACTAAACAACAAAAAAAAATCAAATAACCCAATGAGAAAATGGGCAAAGAAATTGAATAGACACTTCTCCAAAGAAGATACACAAATGGCCAACAAGACTATGAAAAGATGCTCAGTATCACTAATCACCACAGAAATGCAAATCAAACTCATAATGAGATATTACTTTATACCATTAGGATAGATAATACCAAAAAAAAAAAAAAAGCCACAGAAAATAACAAGTATTGGCAGGGATGTGGAGAAGCTGGACCATTTTGTATTGTTGGGAGGATTGAAAAATGGAACAACCACTATGAAAAACACTACAGTGTTTCCTCAAAAAAATTAGAAATAGAACTACCATGTGATCCAGTGATCCCACTTCTAGGTATAATCCAAAATAATCTAAAGCTGGATCTCAAAAAGATATTTGTACACCCATGTTCAGAACAGTACTATTCACAATAGCCAAAAGGTGGAAGCAACCCAAATGTCCATCAGTGGATGAGCTGATAAACAAAATGTGGTATATAAACACAACGAAATACTATGCAGTCTTAAAAATGGAAATGCTGTCACATGCTACAACTCAGATGAACCTTGAAAACATTATGCTACGTGAAATAAGCCAGACACAAAAGAACAAACACTATGTGATTCCACTCATATGAGATATCTAAAGTAGTCAAATTCACTGACACAGATAGTAGAATGGTGGTTACCAAGTACCATAAGACAAAAAAGTTCTGGAGATCGGTAACACAACAGTGCAAATATATATGAACTATTGGACTATATACTTGAAAATGGTTAAGGTGGTAATTTTTATGTGTTTTTCAATTAAAATTTTAAAATTATTTTAAGAATAAATAAACTCAAAGTGGATTAAAAACCCAAATATAAGAGCTTAAACTGTAAAACTCTTAGAAGAAAACATAGCAGGAAACCTTGATAACATTGGATTTGGCAGTGATTATTTGCATATAGCAGCAAAAACACAGGCAGCAAAAGAAAAAAATTAAGTTGGACTTCATCAAAACTAAAAACTTTTTGTATCAAACGACATTATCAACAGAGTGAAAAGGCAACCCATAGAAATGGGAGAAAATATTTGTAAATCATATATTTGATAAGAGAATGATACCCAGAATATAGAGAGAACTCTTAGAACTCAATAACAACAAAATAATCTGATTAATAAATAGGCAAAGGTTTTAAACAGACATTTCTCCAAAGAAAATATACAAAAGGCCAATAAACACGTGAAAGGTACTCAAAATCATTAATCATCAGGAAAAAAAATCAAATCAAAGCCACAATAAGATACCACTATACATCTTTTAGGATGCTTATATCAAAAAGCAAAAACAAAAACAAAATCCAAGTGTTATTAAGGGTATGGAGAAATCGGAACCCTTCTACATTGCTGGTGGGAATATAAAATGGTGTAACTGCTGTGGAAAACAGTGTGGCAATTCTGAAAAAAAATTAGGCATAAAATTACCATATGATACACCAATTCCATTCCTGGGTATATACCAAAAGAAGTGAAAGCAGGGAACTCAAAGAGATTTTTTTGTACCTGCATTCATAACAGCGTTATTCACAATAGACAAAGGTGGAGACAACCCAGATGTCCATTAATAGAGAAATCGATAAACAAAATGTGGTGTATACGTATAATGAAGTGTTATTCAGCTTTAAAAAGGAAAGATGTTCTGACATAAGCTACAGCATGGATGAATGTTGGAAACCTTGTTTTCAGTGAAATAGGTTAGTGACAAAAGGACACATATTGTATGATTTTATTATATGAGGTACCAGGAGGAGTCAAATTCATAGAAACAGAAAGGAGAATAATGGTTGCCAGGGCTGAGGAGCAGTGGATTGGAAAATTATTGTTTAATGGGCATGGAGTTTCAGTTTGGGAAAATGAAAATGTTCTGGGGAGTAATGATGGTGATGATAGTTGCACAACAATGTGTAAGTTCCTAATGCCGCTGAACCATACACTTAAAAATAATTAAAATGCTAAATTTTATGTCATGTATATTTCACCACAATTAAAACAAAACAAAACAAAACAAAAAAACCCTAGTGCTAAACTGCTATTTAGTGTTCCTAAGTGCAAGAAGATTGTGACGTGCCCTATGTGTGTGAGGTGAGCTTTATTCAGGCATGATGCTATAGACTGAATTTTGCATACCCCACAAATTCATATGTTAAGATCCCAAAACCCAATATGATGGTATTACATGGTGGAGTTCTTTGGGAGGTGATTAAGTCATGATGGCAGAACCCTCATGAATGGCATTAGTGACCTTATAAAAGATATGCCCAAAAGCTCCCTTCATCCCTTCTACCATGTGAGGACACGGTCATCTCTTACCTGGCTTTATTTAACAGCATCTTAACTTCTCTGCTTCTTTAACATAGCCAAATTCATCCAGATTACTCATAAGTCATACCACATCACTCCTCTGCTCAAATCCTCCAAAAGCTTCCCAGTTAACTAAAAATAAAAGCCCAAGTCCTCACTCTGACCTATGGGTCCCACCCCATCATCACTCTGTCCCTCCCACCCCTCCCCAAACACACACACATACACCCTCACTCTACTCTAGCCACTCTGCCTCTTCATTATTTCTCAACAATTTCAGGCATCTTCCCACCTAGGCGTTTGCTTGGAATTCTTTACATCTGTTTGGAAATCTCTTGCCCCAGCAAGTCACATGGTCAGGACTCACACTCCCTTCAGGTCTTTATTTCAAAGTTTTTTTTCAGTTAGACCTTCTCTAACTTAACTAAATATCTATCTTTATGTGTATTTCCTTATTTAGTCCTCATCACCCTATGAGGGAGATACTTATTAATTACCCCCATATTACAAGTGAGGAAAATAGAAGAGAGGTTAAGTGAATTGCCCAAGGTCACACTGCTAGTAAACAGTAGAGCATGAAGACTGATTCTAGAACCTTCTCTATATCCTATCTATATTTACTCTATATATAGGATATTTAGTCTATGTATGTATATATATTTTTCATATATATTTGTTATTTGTATGTACATATAGCTACAATGAAATATAGCTGTTTCTAACCTCCATGTTTGAGGCAACTGGTGGAGGCTTGGAAGCAGAATGATGCATTGATCCAGTGAGTATTTTGGGGGCATCTACTATGTACTAGGCATTGTGATGTGTTGATGAGGATGTAGAGATGAAAGATGCAGTTGCTGTCATAAAGGAGGTTGCAGTTGGGAATAGGAAAGAAGGCAGACACCTAGAAGTCCCATGACGAAAGAACTAGGTAGGACCCATGGATAGAAATTACCAAAGGAAGATTCTGATACAACACAAATAAATGTTCCTAATAGTCGAAGCTGTCGAAAACAGAATGGGCTGAGACAACTCCTCTCATTAAGAGACGTCCCAGCAAAGGTGAGGAGACAATTGACCTGGCTGTTAGAGAAGAGATTGACTGAAGCATAACATGGCTGGGCAGCCACTAGGCAACCGCTTTAAGCTGGGATTTTTGAAGAATTTTTCAACAAAATGACTATTTGTATAGGCATGTGCAGGGCTGAGGGAACTAACAAGAATTTTGATGAACCTATGGGACCAGTAGAAACTGGAAGATACTGCCACCGTTTTTCATGAAGGTGCAGGAGGAGCCTGATTAAGAGCTTGAGCCTTGGCAAAGAGGCTCTCAGAATGGGAATCTCTGGAAAGTAGCAGCAACTGCAGAACTGGGCCAATGCAGCATCCCCAGACACAATCAGTATACCTCCGCTTCTCTCGCATCAGGTTGTTCTGTGATTATGCAGTGCCACTCATTCACCAAGCCCAAATGGAAGCCAGAGGCAAGAGGCTGCAGGTGATGCAGTTAATAGAGGATGTAATACAATCCACAGCGGCCAGTGTCTGCTGGCACCCGGCAAGACAGAGGAAGGTGGAGGTGGATCTAGACCGGCAAATGGAGAATAACCAGCACAGTTGGCTAAGGGCCATTCTTACTTTAAGTAGCAAAAAATTCTCCCTGAGGTCTGTAAAAATAAATGGTTAGGAAGTGAACTTCAACTATGGGAGAAAATTGGAGCTGAACAGAAAATCTGGCTCTGCTCTTCCCATGTCTCTTTTCCCACCGCAGCATTCCCCTGCTGAGCTCCAGTGTGCACCACCTGCCCGGGCGTCTGGGCGAAGCACGGGGCTGGGGAGCCTCCCATCCTGAGCGGGGGAACCAAGAACAGTCGGGCGCCGGGTCTCAGCCCAGCTTTCGGAGGACGAGGAGGCTAGGCTAGGGCAGGCGTCCCGCCCCGCCCTGGCGCTGGTGCCTGCAGGGTCCGCCCATCCCAGTTCTGCGCGCGGGGGTCGCCGCGACCTTGTAGAATGCCCTGACTACCAGACCAGCAGGGCTCTCCACGTGGGCAGAGGCGAGGTTGTTCAGGTGGCAGGGATCCAAGGCGGAGCCTTCTTCCCCTCCGGGTCCACCCACCGCCCCTCCCCACCGCCGACCCAGAAAAGGACACGCACACAAAAAAACTTTTGCCACACTATTAATATATTCGAGTTTCCTCCCACTTTCCCAATGGGCTACCAGCTGCAGAACTCCTGAATAGAAAGCTTAATTGTGCTTTGTCATGCAGAGTACCTCGATTTTCTATAGAAGGTTACAAAGGGCCATTTGAAGTATTTCTTTCTCGCCTAATAGTGAACCATTTGCATAGGGCACCTCTGCGCCTGCCAGACCCAGGTAGCAGTGCGGAAGCTCCCTGGGACCCCGGGGTAACAAAACCCACTGCGGTTTCCAAGGGACGCCCTACTCTGCCTCCAGCCCGCACCCTGACTTTTCTCTTCATTTGCTCGGGTCACGGCCAGCCTGGGCAGCAGCAGATTTAGAGGATGCGAAGCCTAAGGCCCTTCTGGCTGACCTCCCATCCTGGCCCCTCTACCTTGGGCTGGGGCCTGCTTTAGGCGGGGCCTCCGGAGCCCAAGTGGTGTTTTCAGCTTCTACCTGCAGGTCCAGAGACCATGGGAGGCCCTCTGCCCATTTGCCACCAGCATTAAGGCCCAAGGGAAATGTTAAAGGAACTGAAGCTGAGTGTGATTTGGATAGACACTGTAACATTTCTCCTAGTTGATTGGCAGGGCTGCCTTCAGAATATCTTTTCTTGTTGCTTGTTTTGACAGTTCAAATCCAGGTCTATGTGACATATAAAGCTAATAAAATTCTAATTTCATTGTTAATCTTACTTCATTGCAGTATAGGTTTTTACCCTCACACCTGCATGGCAGGGTGTAATTCCATTAATAAAAAAATCAACATATTCATTGCATGTCTTTTCCTTGATGATATATTGTGAGCAGTGTGAGTTGAAAAAGAACCATTTATTCCCACCGTGAATGAGCCTGCATGGGGCGGGAGCTTCACCTGCCCCTCAGTCAATTAGGAATGTATCGAAAAGTCTAGCAGAAAACGAGTTAAATTAACCGTTCGCTAATTTCCTTGTGTCCCTCCTACATAATCCCCCCTTTTCAGCTTGCCCCAGAAATTACCACGTTGCAAGGTTCAAATAGTGCCTAATGAAACAGTGACTAAACGCTTCTCCCTCCAGCGCCACTGTCGGGGGAGCCCTTTCGCCGGCCTTCAGAGCCAGCGCGATCTCCTGCTCCCGGCTCTTGTGTCCTTAAAAAAGGTTTCTTTAGCAGGAAAAAAAAAAAATCTAAACTGTCAATAACCTGTGTATCCAGCCGGTGAGATTATACTGCTGTCCCTTCACTTCCGGCCACTGACTAGACGACGAGATTCCGAGGTGCCCGCATCCTCCCCTCTTCTCGGACAGCTGGGGTCCTTGGAGTTGAGAGGGTTGAACCAGAATCGGGAGACTGGAGGAGGTTGAGGAGAGGGGCCTGGAGAACAAAGAGGAGAGAGAGAGAGATAAAGAGACAGAGACAGACACCAAGGTAAAAAGAGTCCAAGAGGGCGAAAAGAGCATAGGCAAAGAGAGACCAAGAGAGAAGCAGACAGGAGACAGACTGACAACACTGCCAACATTCAACTTTCTTCTCCTAAGTTAGAACCACGTGTCTGGCTCAAGCAACTCATCAGCCCCTGGGGGAAGACATTTTGAAGTCTTGAGATGCAAGACCCTAATAATTAATCGTGGTCATTAATTAATTAAGGAGGAAAGGGAGGAGGTGGCTTGCTGCTGCTTGACCCCAAACAATTTAAATTAGGCTTTGTGAAGGTGGACTCCAAAAGCCTGCCCTCCCCCTCCTTCCTATTATTTCTTTTTCACGCTCTCAAAAATTTCCATTATAATCCTCAGCGGTCTGGGGCCAGCAGAGCTGCACGTCCCTCTTGAGCCCTTCCCAGCAAACTGAGGCCAAGCTGGCTTCAGATCCTCGGAGCCGGCTGCCGCCCATGGGCAGGGAGCTCTTTCCCATAGGGAGTAGCTCCCACCTGCCTGTTTTCTCTGCACCTGCTGTGGCTTGTTTCTCCCTGAACTTCAGAAACCAAATAGTGAGTGCCTAAGAATGAGACCCGCTGCATTCTCTGTCTCTGCCTCTCCCTCTCTCTCTCTCTCTCTCCCCGCCTCTGCCTCTCTCTCTCGCTCTCCCTCTCCCAGTCCCCTTTTTCCTCCCTCTCACTAGAGACTTGAGTTTCTTATTTGAAATGGGGCAGCTAATACAAAGTCATCAAAGCACTATGGTTCTTGTCTTAAAGTGACAGCCCTCTTTATGGGGCTGTTTGAAATACGCCCCCTGCTTTTCAATGTCTCTCTATCCATCTTTGTCTGCTCTTCAGAAAAGCGGACAATATAAAGCCCAGCCTGGCGAGCTCCCCACGCTCAGGCCTGGGCAGTGCCAACCTCCGCCTTTAAGCAGATTGAAATTGTCACTGCTTCATTAATCTGAAACTAGTTACTTTCCTAAGCACACAGCACACACTTCCGATCTGTTGGGATTCACTCAGAGGAGCCCCTGGGGCCTTCCTGAGTTTGGGATTTAGAAGACTCAACAAAGGTAGGACAAGGGTTTAGGGAAATATAGGGCTGGGCTTGAAGAAAAGCAATGCCCAGTGCAGAAGGGCAGGCATTGACATCAATATAAGGGCACACAGAACACTGTTTTTAGAAACAGTGGGATGCCCAGGCTTTTGGAGAGTGCACTTGAGAAGAAGAAGTCCAGCTGTGGGAACAGACCAGGGTATCTCCCTCCATGTGGAGTAGCTTACAGGACTGTGAGGACTCACAGGCTTTGGATTTTCTCTCCCAGAACATTGCTTCCAAATGTGAGTCAGGGTTCTGTTTCTTCACTGGAGCTCTGATTCAACTCTGTTCCTAAGAGATCTCTTTAAGTTCTGTTTTCTTTGCTCCTTCCCAGTTCCAACCTTTGTTACCCACTCCTAGTGCCAGGGCCTTGGATGGGGAGCCCGGAGTTTCTGTGGAATTCCTCATCTTCTGTGAAACAAGCTGACTCTTTTCTTCATATCTCTACCATTAACAAAAGACAATACAAAAGATTCCTCTACTTTTAATATTTCCAAGCTGGCTTAGAATAGCAAGTTTTTGGATTCTATTCTATTTAATTTAAGGAAGAGACGTGGGTATTTTTTTTTTCAGAGCAGCTCAATTTTCAGTAATGTAAGCCTAAAGATTTATGAAATAGATTTATATTAAATTATGTTAATAGAAGCCTAGTAAATGCACCATTTAATTGCATGGAAAAATGTTCCCTTTTAAGAGGTCTGTCACCTTAACAGGTACATTCAAAGATTCCCTGTGAATAATAAAGGAGCAATTGCTTTGATGCACTGAGCTGCATTCAGTCTAGGATAGCTTTAGGCTGTGTTTGGAGAGGATGGGAGGAGCTCCTTTTAAAGCAGTGATTGCTCCTTTAAACCCAATTTCGTCTAGCAAATAGGTCCTATTAGGAGTATCATTCTTCCCCTTTATCTTACATAGCTAGGGCTGGACCTGAGGTCTTGCCTAGAGCTGTCTGTAGTCTTCCCTGGATGGTCAGCTTTTTTCTCCTCCCCCTAGCCCAGCTCAGCATCTTCCCATCTCCCTCAAAGAAATCTCCCAAGCAGTATCATGAAAAATGAGTGGAAACTGCAGGAAAGATAGAAGTGGGAAGCAAAACAAAACAAAACTTCTCTTTCCACATATATGACCACCACCAATAGAGTTCCCCCACACCCACACACACATATGCATATGTCCATATACACACAGAAACACACAGAAACACACAGACCCTGCTGCCCTCTGTGACCACCTTTAGTTGGAGTAATCAGCTTTCTGGCAATTCTCTGACCACAGTCAGTGTGGGACAAGCAAACTGCACTTCTAATCCTGATTAGATAAAACTGGACAGCACTGGTGAGGAGTGGGAGTGAGGAAAGGAAGGAGGATGCAAGAAATCAAAGACTTCACATCTCCTCATCCCTTTTTGTGTCCCCTAAAATATCTTTGGTTATCTTTAGGGGGATGTGTTTGGGGGTGGGGGCAGGGGGACTAAACTATGATGATCACTTCAGACCACTTCAGAATAAGGAGAGGGAGTGATGTCCACCATCCCCAGTGTCTCTATCACCTGGGCCCTGAACACCCCAGGGATGAGCTGCTGGGCCGCTTCTGCCCTGGGCATGGTTTGCAATCCAGAAGCCTTGCTGAGCGCCACTATCATTGTTAGGCCATTGGCCTTGGGCTTGTGTTGGTCACTGAGTGGGAGGGTGAAGGGGAAAGGTCTCTGCTCCTCTTCTTTCCTAGGAATGTCTGGAGTGGTTCAGGACACAACGGCAGGAGGTCATTCTTCCCGCTGTCCACACCCCCCTAACCCTCAGTTTTTCCTGTTTAAAGAGGTGGATTCATCCATGCTAAAGGCTCCTGCTGCTCACTTATTTTCTCTTAGTGGAACAAGGTTCTGATTTCCAATTCTTATTTTCATTCTCTTTCTCTCTTTCCATTATGTGTGTATAGACCTTCTAAGAGTCCATGTTTTGGGGAACAGAGTTCAGTGTTTCAAGTGGGGCTTGTTGAAAAGCTAGCTAGCCATCTAGTGCTTCCCAGGTAGAAAAACAGTCAAATGTGACCCCACACATCTCAGACATTCCTCTCGAGTAAATCTGGGGACACTTCTTTTAGGGTGTTTGATATCAAGACTGTTTAGCAGAGTATTTGTGTGTCTGAGTGTTGGCTTAGGTGTTCTTAATCTAAAATTAGACAGATCCCCAAAGCCTTATTCACAAACCTCAAAAACATCAACTGTTGGGGGGGGGGTGTTGGGGAGGTGTAAGATAGTAGACAAGTAGACCTCGTGATCCACTCTGAAAGTGACAAGAAGATCCACTCGGCTCAAATGTCTTAGAACAAGAAGGACCTGCCTGGGAATCCTGGAGGACCTTTCTTTGGATAATGTCCAACTTCTGCCTGAATCTTTTTTGCCTCTGGTCAGGAAATCCAGTGTTTATTGTCTTTCCTAAAAAATTTCCCCAAAGGCAGGAGCGAGAGGGCCTGAGACCATGCATGCAGCCCAAAACCAGGCAAGGAGGACTGGCTCCAAGTCTCCTTTGCAGGAAGGTGGAGCTGGGTGCAGCATCAGATGTGGCAAGTGGGTGGTTCCCTGCTCCGGGGCAGGGCGCAGGGCCTGGGGTGGGATGGGGGCAGTCAGGCAGGGCGCAGAGGCCCTCCCCAAGTCCCTGGCTGGGCAGGGACTTGGGGAGGACCAGGCCCGAACGCCGGCCGACAGAGGGGCCAGGCTGGGTGTAGATGGGAGGGGGGACGGGGGTGTCTGTCCACTTCACAGATGAGGCTTTGCTTTGGGCAGGAGCACGAAGAGCTGCGAGCTGCAGCTGAGGCTCTTTGACCTTCTTATTATTTCCTGCGAAGGAATTCTTCCTTAGATGTTCATTCTTTGCGCTTAGAAACCTCATTTCTCCCACCCCTGTACTGGTGCCTGGAGAGACCAGTTTATTTGCAAGGAGGGAGACAGGATCTTTGGGAAAGTCAGCAAGCCGGCACCTCTTCTGCTTCACAGCTGGCAGGGCGAGGGGCCTGAGGCTGTGAGAGAGACAGATGTGGGAGGTGGGGAGAGAGGGGGAGATTGAGATTGAGATCGATCCAGGGCCTGAGTCTCCCAGGCCCGGGGCCGGAGAGTCAGATGAAACCACCACGCAGGACCAGGACCAGGTCACTGCACAAAGCAGCGGCAGTACACTATTCTATAGGACACCATCCGGCGTCTCCTCCCCCTGCCTGCCCCTGGCCAACAGCCGAATGAGAGTTGACAACAGGTCTCAGAGTCTGAAAGAGGACTTTCCTTCTCCTGAGCCTCTGGAGTGTGTGTGTGCGTGCGTGAGGGAGGGGTGGGGGAGAGTCCCTGGCCAGGGGAACCTAGTCACATCCTCCCTCCCTTCTCCTCATTCGAACACTAGAGCCTCAACCCCACCTGGTGAGGTTTCAGTTCCTACAGACCTATAGTAAATCAGACCTGAAGAAGTGTGTCTATGTGTGTTGTGAACAGTTCCTATATAGATTGAACCTCTTGGTGACATCTTTACAGAAAATAATCAGAAATAACACCAGTGAGTATTTGTGGGACTCAGCTTGCAGGGAATGAGATCTCCTAGTTTCCATGTTTCCAGCTTCACTCTCTCCCTTAGAGGATAAGACCTGGCTGCGATTAGGAGAGAATCAGGTTGCCTTGCTGAAGGCAGAGCCAGAGTAATTCTTCTCCATAGCCAGGCTTGCAGGAATTAACTCTGCAGGGTCCTTGGAAGAGAGACTAGAAGGGAGCCAATTTCGGTTAAAGTTAGGGAGACCAGGGCGGCGGACTCAAAAGTCCAAAGGCACCTCTGAGCTATTTTGGAAAAGTGAGAATGTAAGTCTTTGGACACAATAATTCTCTATCCCTGAACTTTTGTCTTTTTGGCAGTGGTGAAAACTAGCCAATTTTTCAACTAGATGAATAACCAAAAACGGTATTGTTTCTGGTCACTTACAGCATTATTTGTCACTTTTCCTGTGTCTGCTTCCAATCTGTTTGATGGATTGTTGCTCTTCCTAAAACAATTCTGACTATTCAAATTCCTTCACATAATTCAGGTTTTAATATTAAGAGAGATAAAGAAGGGGGAAAAGGGGCATGGGGACTGCTACAGAAAATATATACTAGGTAAGGATTTTCCCCTTCACCTGCTAAATAAAAGAGTTGGCTGTAATTGATTGTCAGTGTCATTCTAAATGAAATGATTTATCCTATTTAACTGTGAGGAAGTGAGATATTTTGAAGGATGCAGTGTACTACCTAGTATGTGGCATCATGACTAAAGATTTCTTCTTGGTAGAAGTTTCGGTGACACAAATCATATAAAGCCACAAACTCCCTCAACCAAGAGACCCACATTACCAAGTTCTAGTCAACACTTCCCTCTAAATTCTCAGAATACTTTTTTTTTCCTGCCCATGCCTTTCTCTAGATATGAAGGTGAGAGAGACAGGAGAAGCTGGGAAGAGCAAATACCACAAATTTAAAACCTTGATTTTGTTTCATTTATTTAAATAAATATAAATATAAGTTTTATATAAAACTATTCACAAAGGGACTTCCAGCACCTTGGATTTCAAACTGTCCCCAGGAAAATTTCAGAAAGCAAGACCTACAGGGTTTAATTTTCTAAGTTATTTGCAACTTAATACTTTCATTAAAAAAAAAAACTAACAACAAAAAATAATCAAGAAACCTGGTGTTCTTATCAGGTTCTGAAAGACAGCAGGGAAAAGGAAATGACATGCGCTTTCAAAAAACCCCCATACAGTGTTAAACCAACCCTGTTTTTCTTTGTTATATGACAAGACTGAGTTGAATCTAGATTATTTACATTAAAAAAAAAAAAAGATCTATAACTGCGAGTGGAGCCGCAAACAAATAGGTCAAGGAGGAGACGTGGAGGGTCAGGCCCAGCATGTACACCCCCCGGTATGCTTGTCTGCACCTTCTCCAGGTGGGACCCCCCCCGAAAGGGGGAGGGTTTTGGCCGCTGGTATCCGCCTCGTCGGGCGCTGTTAGGGATGCCCGGAGCATGTGGCGAGAGGGGGTGGCCCTCCCTCATAAGGGGGAAATCTCCTTGTCATCGTTGGCCGAGGCCGGCGACAAGGAGTCCTCATCCTCAGACCGCCCGTAGTGCGCCTGACTGCCTATGCACTTGCAGCCCGCGTGACTGTTCCTCTGCGTGCCCTTCCCTTCCTTCTTATGCTTCACCCGGCGGTTCTGAAACCAGATTTTCACCTGCTTCTCCGACAGGTTCAGGTACGTGGCGATTTCAATCCTCCGGAGTCGAGACAGATACATGTTGGAAGAGAATTCCCGCTCCAGCTCCAGGAGCTGCGTGCTAGTGAACGCCGTCCTCATCCTCTTGCCGTTGGGTACCTGGCTGGCGTCCGAGCCCCCTGCAGACGGGCGAAGAGAGGGTAAGAGAGGTAATTTTCGGGAGAGGTGCTCCTACCCCACGTGCCATCCTTTGCAACGCATGCCTCTCAAGGAACCACCTGCGAAGCTCAGCCGAACACCTGTATCCATCCCTCACAGTTTCTCATTTCAAGACACATCGTTACTTAGCTGGGAAGGACAGAGGCGCCCAAAGCAAGTGAAGGCCTTTGATGTTCGGGACTTAAAGTCAGAGGATTAAAGTTTGGGGTCGGGGGGAGGCGTTACATTGTCCGGTCATCTCTCTTCAAGCCTAGCAGAAAGGCAGGGAGGCTTAGTCAAAACCTCGAAGCGCTTTTAGCCAGCCCCGACGCCGGAATGCCACACCTAAGTTCAAACACCCACCCCGGACCTCAGCCAGCTAACCTGCGGTTTCTCAGCCCTCAGCCCTCAAGTTTGAAGTCCCAAGGGCCCCGGTATTACACAAGACTCGGGCACCAGGCACTGGGAGTGAGGCGTACCAGGCTGCTTGGAGAGGCTGGCAGGCTAACTTCCATCTTCGTGGAACTTCTGGGAACGACTCCACAGATACACTAAAAGCCCCTCCTCCCTCCCCACCCCGCCCCCCGGGCTCCCACTTCCTCCACTGGAGGCAGAAAGTTTGCTCCCGGGATCCCGCACCGCGCGGCGCGCAGGTGCCCAGAGACCCCGCCCTACCCATGGTGAGGCAGTGGAATCTCCGCGGATCCGCCACGTTGTAGGTGGTGGCGGTGCAGACAGGTGCGTGGTGCTGCGGATGCCCCAAGGCCGCCGCGGCCGCCGCCGCTGCCGCCGCGGCCGCAGCGGCGGCGGCCGAGCCAGGCTGCTGGGGCTGGTGATGGTGATGGTGGTGCTGCGGCGGGTGGTGGTGATGGTGCGCGTGGCTCACGCGCGGGCAAAACTGAGCGTCCCCAGAACCTGAAGAAAACTGACTCTTGAGCAGAGGCAGGGCCCCGGCGGTTCCAGCCGCCCCGCCACCCCCAGCCCCTGCACTCCCGTTCCCTGCGCCCGCGCCGCCGGAGCTCGCGGGCCCCCGAGAGGGGTGCAGGTGCGAAGTGACGCAGAGCGGGCAAACGCAGAACGCGCCGCTCTTGCGGGACGGGCAGCCTGGTCCGGACACAGACATCACCAACGGGGACGGCATGCCCAGCGGGATGAAGAAATCTGGCCCGGGGTGCGGCTCAGGCAGCGAGGGCGCGGGCCTTGAGGAGTCCTTGATGATGAGCGAGTCGACATAGAAGGAGCGCGACATGTCGGGAAGGGTGGGTAGCTAGAGGGCCCGGCCGGCCGTGGAGCCCCCTCCCCTCTCCTGTCCTGAGCTCTGCCCCGGGCGCGGTGCGGACGCAGGCGGTCAAGCCCTTGGGGACGCGGAGGTGTCGGCGTCTAGGCTGCGAACAAAGGGGTCCCTGGAGAGGGCTGGTCCTCACGTCCCCCGCCCGACGCCCCAGCTACGAGATTTTATAGCCCCCACCCCGACACGTGATGCTGCGGAGTACCGCTCGGCTCAGGCTCCTCGGCAGCTCCCCACCCTCGGGATAGGCTGCCCGAGTCACAACAGAAGCGGCGAGGAGGGGCGGGCGCGCGGCAGGGAAGAACTCGGAGGAGGGGGATGGGGGAGACTTTGCAAAGTGTAGGTTTTGTTAATTTCGCGGGGGGGCCAGCCTCCTCCCCCTCTTTCTCCACGCTTTCCCGAGAAATCACAGAGCTGCATCCTCCATCCCACCCCTCTCCCTAACCTGGGCCCCAACCCAACTCTTTCTTGCGCCGGGCCGCAAAGGGCACCAGGTGGGGACTTTGCGGCCTTTTTAATAGGAATGCCCAGAACTCCCTGCTCCTCTGTGTCAGTCGTGGATAAGGCAAGGTATAGTGTGAGGCCTGCGGTTTAGGGGAAGATTGTGAGTGCGGTGGACACACACACACACACCTACACACATTCCCACATACAGAGTCCCCCAGCTTTTAGACTTGGCCAAGGTCATTCAGGTGGTTAGGAATGAGGGAGGGGGGCATAACAGTGAAGCCTCCCAGCTAAGATGCTGCTGAGCTTTTCATTCTGATGCCTGAGAATCTCTAAAATGCCCTTGCACTTGGGGCCTTCCTGGGGCCACCCAGATCAAGGAAGCTTTCTTGTACTTCTTTCTAACCTGAAACTCCCCCTTTGGCAGAGAGAGACTTTGAAGGGTCACTCTTTCTTTCTCCAAGTGGTTCTACTGCTGTATTTCCAACCCTACAAACTCCATCCCATGGATTTTGGGGAGAGGACCGAACCTCGGCCCTTCTGGAGACTGGGCAGGGGTTGAGAGAAGCCTTTGCTTTGGATCCCGTGATCTCCTGCCCCTTTGCATTTACAGATCTCAGGCAGTTAGCAGACTAACCATGAAGCACTCCCCTATGCACCCTTTTTAAAGCCCAAAAAGATTGAAGGGAATTGAGCTTCTCAATGAATCCTGCCTTGGGATGGGTGAAGTGGCTTGGTAGAGGAAACCTCTCTGAGTGGCACAGGCTCCAGTGGAAGACTGGTGTACCAGTGGCTATGTGAGAGAGGGTGGCTGCCCACATAGGAGACATTGGTCTTTTGGGGAAGGCAATGCTGCAGAAGTGACAGCTTTCTCTTCTTTACCCTATAGAAAATCTGGCTGAAGCAGGGAGGGTGAGCAAAAGCTACAAGTCCAATCTTTTCCCAGAACAGCTAACTCCAGGCCTCAGATCACAATGGTACTAAGAAACTTGGGGACAGGACTCCCTTCACCTGCGAGAACCAAGTGCCCAAATCCTAGGGGAGCATCAGCTTCTCAGCCGGCAGCATGGTTGTCTCTCTGTCTTCTGTCTTTCTGTTTCTCCTTTTCCCTTTCCATTTCTGTGACCGTCTCTCTTGCCTGCAAAAGAAGTGTAATTGAGTTGTAGGGACGCCCCGCTCTGGGGAGCCCAGGATTTATGGATGGCAATTAAAGTTTTATGAATTGCAGCTGAGGCTGGTTATTGAGCTATTTGAATGTGATTAGAATTCAATTAGAAAGCGGTTAGTGGATGGTGGGTCTCCAGAGTGTAAACAGACAGCTATTCCAGAAATGTGCTAATCCAACATCTTGTGACAACAATTAAGGAGTCTCAGGGCTTAACTCAGGGCAGCTCAGCTGTAACTACTTTTATACCACAAGATTGGCCGCTGCAGCCATCGCAGGCACTCAGCCTCAACCCAGTCCACCCTCACTCAATCGGAAGAATCTGGGAAGTACCCAAATCATTCCAGCCTCAAAAAGAAGACTGGGAGCTCAACCACTGAGAGGTGCTTAATGGCAGGATGTTTTTACAGGCCTTAATTGTCCAAACAGGTGATGTGATTTCCTCATTCACTTTGCAAGTCTATATATATATATGTAATTTTTTTACTTAAAATTGTATATATTCATATGTATTTATTCACTTTATATAATATATATCCTCAGTGGTTCTAGTTGTGCTTGAAGGAAGAACTCCTATGTTAATGGGCTAGGAGTTATGCTTCTGTGAGGATCATTTTATTTTAGAGAATCCTAATTACGAAGCTTTAACATCTAACTCAATTTATGTCTGACTGCAGAAACATCCAGTTGGTGGGCTGAGAAATTTTGAGAAAAGTGAGAGGCCCGTGGGGTTGCTTAGGGCTGCAAGGGGAGCAGCAGTTTTGGGGCCAAACTGAGGCTGAAAGCAGACCATGTTCTGAGAAATTTGTCTATTAGAATTCTTGGTTACTTGCTTAAGCCCACCAAGGCTAAGTATTTAGGGTCACGTTCCACTTTGGAGTCTCTCAGACTCTTTAGTTCTCTTTGGATCTCTCAGTGTCTCTCTCTCTCCCCTCCTTTCCTCCACTTCAGCTCCATCTTCAGAAGCTCCCCCTATGTGCCTTGCCATCATCTCCACCCCACCCCACCTTGGTCCTGGGTAGCTTTGTGGCTGGCCCTTCCCAGCCCGGCCCTTCCCAGCCCTACCCTTCCCGAGGACAGCACACCTCCAACCAATTCAGAGCAGAAAGGGACCCTGGGCAGGCTGTCAGCGTGCCCCCCTTGTGCCCCTGCTGCCACCCAATTTTATTTCTCAGTGATTCTGTCCGATAAAATTTCATCGTCCATTAAGTAATCCCTGAAATGAGAGCTCTTATGAGCCTATAATGAGCTCTAATTGCCACGACTCAAGGAGCCACGTGGAAGGATTTATTCGGTATTAAGCAGTCGGGTACAGAGTACAGGCTGTTACCTAAGCCATTACTTTCATAATTCAAGGAGAAAATTAGTTCTTTCAAGTGGGGGGGGGTCCTTTGATTTTTTTTTTCCTCTCTTGCTGGAGCTGACGAAGGATAGCTTTGTCTTCCTTGAGTGCAAGATGATGTCACAAATGTGAAGGTAACAAAATTGTCCCCCACCAACCCCCACTCCTGTCAGGACACCCCACCCTTACCCTCAACTGAGAAAAAAAGTAAAAGCAGTCAGAGGTACCATTTTCTTGCCTCTGAAGTCTGGATGAGCAGTTTCCTCACAGCTCAGCCTTGAGATATGAATTCTTGAATGTTGCTTTCAGAAAGCCTTTCAGTACTTTTCCGCACCTAGGATCACACCAGACCTGAACCTCACATTCTCCTCTTCCTTCTCTCTCTTCCTGTTTCCTTTTACAGGCTAAGTCAGGGAAAGAAAAGTGCGTGGACTTAGCATTACTTGTTCAACAGGCCCTAGAGTTCTGACCCACTGATGTGCTTACCACTCTGGGGGGAGCTAAGGGAGCCCTTAGGGGGCGCAGTTTGCCCCTCCCCCTGTGCCCCTTAAGGGCGCCCCCCCCCCGCCCCCCATCCCTGGTCCTTTTTTCTCTCAGTTCCAGCGTTTGCCCACATGGTTCTCCTGCTCCAAGTGGAGGAGGCCGGCAAGCAGGGCGGGACAGCCGGGAGTTGCCCGGCCGCCTCGGATTTATTTGCTCCTCTTACATTGATTTCATATTAGTTTCCAAAGCGATGAATGATCTCAAAGCTGGGTTTTGTTAGCTGAACACAAACAGGAGACAGGACTTACTTGCCCCCAGCTCCCTTTAATGAGGTCATTATCAAAGCGTGAACAAGTCTATGAATGTTTTATTGAAAGCGCATCGTTAACTTGTATCCATCCTTTTCTCCGAGTGGCATTGTGATATTGCTGTCTGTGGCACATCTTACCCGATATAGCCCGAGATTTCCCCATTCTCTGTAACCAGGCAACCCTTTCTGAATACCCCAAAATTGAAAAGAACCGCTTAGTCTTCAAGAAAGTCCTCAATAATAGTGGAAAAGAACAAAGATCCAGGAGACAACAAAATGCCACAGGGGTGACTTTTCATGAGCAATTATCTCTCATTAATCAGAAGAACAGCTGCAATATTAATTTTCTCTCTTTCTTCCTCTCTTTTCACAGTCCCCAACATTTGAATAATCATAAATTTTGATTTTATGAAGGAGTCACATTTTCAGGGACTGGAGAAAAGCAGCTACCTAGGTGAAGACAAGGAAAAAACACTCTCATTTGATTTTTTTTTTTGGGGGGGGGGTTTGGGTAAAGCTGCCAACAAAGCAAAATGAAAAAAATACATATATAAATAAGGGAAATGCCAAAGAAAACTGTCTCCCGCCTTCTTGTAGATGGTGGCTGAGAATCAGGACTCTTTCCCTGCTCACCCTTCTAACAACCGCCTCCTACTTTCCTCCCCCTGCCAGGACCCGTTCCCCCGTTCGGCTCTGAGCAGGGCGGAGGGAAATGTCCCTGGCGTCTGGCGTGGGAGTTTCAGCCGGGTTTCTGCCCGTTTAACTTGCAAACGTGAAGCCAAGCGTTGTCGATCTGACCAAAGAGACACTCTTTGGGCGTAACTTGCATTGTGGCCATCAAAAGCCCGCCAGCTTTCGATGAACGGAGACTTGCATTCAGCAGAAATGGGGCGCTCTCCCTCTTTTCAGGAGCCGGCAAGGCGATTGTTCACGGGATGTGTAGTAAGGGTGGAAAACGAGGGTCCCCAGATAAGGCTGTAACCTGCAGACGGGCTTGGGAGAGTTAAAGAATCTCATTAAAGCGGAGACTGCAATTAGCAAATACACACTCATAGAGAACCCAAGCTCCCCTTGAAAAGCCGCAAGTCGGGATGAAAGAGGGGCAGTTGGAAGTCAGTCCTCACATTCCTGTGCTAGCTGAGTGGTGAGGGGCTCAGGCACCCGCTGTCCCTTCAGCTGCCCCAGTACAGTTACTTTTAATGCGTGGTGCGGCAGGCCGGTCCATGGAGTTGTGGCCTTGTGTTCACCCATCACCAAAAATGATCTTGCTTCTCCCCCATGTTTATTCAGAATGGATGGGCCTTTGAGAAACGTGAATTCGCCTTTGTGCTCACCACAGGCACAGAGTTCAATTTGGCCCTCGCAGAAGAAGGGGTGGGGGGAGGTTCTGGGAAAGGAGTGGGGAGTTTGGCTGAGAATTTCAGGGCCCTCCGAACAAAGTTTTGATGGTACCCAATCTCCACCACACCACCCCTCTGCTCCCCACTTCACCTTAATTAATATTCGCCCACCCCCAAATCCTTAAGCCTAACAAGGCATCCCTCCCCGACCCTTAAAGCTCTCCTCTGTCATCAGAATAAAATTTATTGGGCGCCAACTCAGTGCCCAGCGTGTGCAAGACGCCGCAGGGGAGCAAGCCTGAAAAGGCCAAGACTGTATCCAATAGAATATTGTTTCATTTTAGTAACAATGGTCTGAGATGGGGAACAATTATCCGGATAATTGAAGCAAATGCTCCACCTCCGTCCCTCTCCAGTTCTCTTGGTGCTTGCCATTTTTTAAAAACTACGTTTTTCCAAGTTGGTAGTGTTCCCTTGTTTAGAAGCAGGGACATGGGAGTGTAAGGGGAGGCTGAATGAACATGAATTCTCCACTCCCCTTGGCCTAAGTTTGCTGAAACCATTGGGCCTAAATAGCTGCTTAGTAATGGGATTCAAGACAGGTTTTTCAAAAGTTACCAAAAAGAGCGAACTTTAATAATTTTTAGCAATCTGGCCTTTGTGGTGTTCAACCTTGGTCATCTACAAAAATCACCTGGAGAGTACAGAGGCCCTAGAAATTTTAATTTAATGAAAGCTTAAATTAAAACAAACAAACAAACAAAAAACCGTGGCAAACTATCTACATGGTTCTGATGCAGGTGAGGGTTCAGAAATAATGGATAAATCCTACCCTCCCTTATCCAAGAGATTAACCACCTCTCCGAGCCTCATTCAGCAGTTAATCATTGTTGAAGGTGTATACTGAGTGCCTACTGTATGCCAGGCTCCCTGACAGGCAATTCCGTTGCACATGACGCATCCTCTGGGAGTTTCCAGTGTGTCAAGCAAATCGACAAATCAACTCAGAGCTGGTGAATTACAAAAGGTCGCGTGAATATGAAAGAAAAGCCCTCACGGCTCTGGGAGTGGATAAAACCGAAGTCTAAAGTGACCTGCAGGACAACCGGATATTGGCCTGCGACAGGGGGGATGGGGAATGTGTCGGGCCACCAAAGGGCAGGTACAAAAGTCGGTAAGAGTTTCTCTTGGCTAATTGCAAGAACTGAAAGGAGACAGGGAGATGGGTAGAAGAATCTGTTTCTGCAGCTGTGAAATAGGAAAAACGCACGCCGCTTTCGAGTCTTTGCGAGGAATTAAGCACTGCCTAGCACCGGGCTTGGAGCTTGGTAAGAGCTCATGGCGTCTCTTGTTTTTGTTATTATCTGCGACCTGCCACTCCAGGGGCTCTGAGGCTTGGGAATGAGGTATCAGAGCCCCGGGTTTCGTAGTGAGTAACCAGGAAACCGGAGCCTGTTTCCAATCACCTCTCTGCCCCGGCACTGCTCTTCCCGGCTGCATTTTGCTCTCTAAGGCCCCTCCACAGCCTGGCAAGGCGCCCTGCCCAGCGGCTTTCCTAGTTCTTGGTTTCTGGGTGTACCTGTCCCGGTTTGGCAGCTGCATCAACCCGAGCCTGCCAGGAGAACCTCGTCCCCTCCCATTCTCCAGCTCCATCAAAGGCCTTGCATCCTGGCAGTCCCCATTTGGGACTGCGCCCTAAATTTCAAGGCTCCTTTGGCCAGCTTTGCTGACTTGTTTCAGAGAGGAGGAAACCGATGCCTTTGGAGGCTATGACAATCTTCATAGCCATCGTTTCCAGAGCTCTCATGGTGCCTTGCCCTGAATCAGGAGCCTTGCCTACAAGACCTCATTTAATTTGCATAACTGCCCTACCAGATAAAGCACCATTTTTATGGTTGTTTCTTGATGAGAATCCTGAGTCTTACTGAAGTTCAAAGGCTTATCCAAGGTCACACAGCTAGATATGCCACAGCCAGGATTCAGACCTTGTCTATAGAATGAATGTAGAATCCAGAGTCCTAGGCACTAGGCAACACCATCTAATAATATCTAGCATTTTTTGAGCAGCTGCTATGTGCTCAGCCACGAGTTAAGCCATTAATGCATCTTTTATTTCTCACAATGACCCCGTGAGGTAGGTACTTTTATTATTTCTCATTTGTTTATGGTCCACTCCTTGGTTAATATGGTTTCTTACATATTGAAGATCACAAAGGCCCTTATGACAGAAAGGGCACACACTGGACTTAGGATGTGGTAGGGAAGGAATGTGATTGCTTTTATCCACTTGCTCCCAGAACATAGTAAGTGCTGAAGGACATTGAGGGTAGGTGAAAGCAACATCTTATTTTTTTTACTTCAGAATCCTTAATCCTAATCAATACATATGTTTGCTGGTTTATTTCATTGCTGGTTGGGTACCTACCCCAGTTGACTGCAAGCTTCACTGGGCAGAAACTGGGTCTCTTTTATTATCCAGTGTGTATAAACCGTCCAGCCCAGAAGTGGAACATATAAGGAGTGAAATAATTAATTGCTGAATAACTTAATCCCTCACTTTACATATAGGAAAACTGAGGCTCAGAGATGCTATGCAACTTGTCCAAGGCCACATAGCTTAGAAATGGCAGAGGGAGGATTCAAACTGAGGATGTTTTAACGCTAAGACCCTGCCCCTCTTTTCATCCTAGCCTACAGCTCCCTGTGCTGTGTCCTCTGCGCGAAGGAGCCCGGACCGCGCGGCCAGGGCCAGTCCGAAGTCCGTGTTCAGTCATCCCCCTCCCCAGGTCTCGGTGAAGCCAAATGAGGCAGAAGCTCGAAGTCCCCCGAGAGGCCGCTTCCTAGATGGGGGTATATAGGCTCTGAGACGGCGCGGGCGCTCCGGGCGTGTCCGCTCCTCCCCTCTGTGCTCTGGCTCCCCCGGGGGAAGAACTGCAATCTACTCCTTCCTGGCGTGTCTCCCTGTTTGGGTCAAGGTCTTCCCCTCTCCCTGGTTAACTTATTACCGGAAAACGAAGCGATTCTAAGAGATCGCATTGAACCCACAGTCTGAAAATACCTCCATCAGCAACAGCCCCCAAACTTCAAGCATACCGGCATGCAAACTAGGCACAGCATCCTCGCCGTGCCAGGTGCGCATGCATGAGTGTGAGAGTGTGAGAGAGAGAGTGTGAGAGAGTGTGTGTGTGAGAGAGAGAGAGAGAGGAGAGGAGAGGAGAGGAGAGAGAGAGAGAGAGAGAGAGAGAGAGAGAGAGAGAGAGAGAGAGAGAGAGAGAGAGAGAGAGAGAGAGAGAGAGAGAGTGTGTGTGTGTGTGTGTGTGAGTGAAGGTGGCATGTGAGAGCGCATGCGTTGGCGAGGTGCGTCGCCTCCAGCCGACCTTTCGGCTGCTGACTCCCGCTCATTCAGTGCAGCGCTCATCGCAGTGCAAATTCAGCTTTCTGCCTGGGTCTTTAGAAACTGTAAGGTCAGAGTTGGGGCTGGGGAAAGGGGAGCCTCTGGGTGAAACCTGGCTGTGCGAAGCCTCAGGGTCACCAGGTGCATCACCCCGAGTTACCCTCTTCTTGGCTGCTTGCCCCCAGTTTTCTTCACTACCCTCTGGATCATCTTTCCGTCTATTTATGCAGTGAGCATTTATGGAGTGCCTACAGTATGCCAGATTGTGCTATAGGCGCTGGGGAAACTAGGAGAACAAGATAGCTTAAGTCTCAACTCACTGTGTGAAGTTTCCACAGGGCTTTCTGTTCTTGTGTTAACTGTTTTGCCAAATG
This sequence comes from Camelus bactrianus, assembly GCF_048773025.1. Lineage (NCBI taxonomy): Eukaryota > Metazoa > Chordata > Mammalia > Artiodactyla > Camelidae > Camelus > Camelus bactrianus. The sequence continues at coordinate 99,456,636 of NC_133540.1, forward strand.
ATGATGACACAAACATAAATTTTGGCCTCTGCCCTCAAGCAGAGGGCCATGCAGGGCTTGTAAGACAGACAATGAGAGCAATAAGAGGATGCACTGAAATGAGTGCATACATATTCTGGCTCCATCACAACCCCAACATTTTCACTGCGCTATTGAGCTTGGGCTGGGGGTTAGGAGGTCCTGGGTGTGACTCTCCCCTCCTCTCACTATAAAAATAATAATGACCCTTCTGATACAGTGGCTGTGGGTGTTAAGTCATGACAACCTATCAGGAAATGCCTAGCACGTGGTTAGCACTCAGTATATAAACCAGCTATGATGATGGTGATGTTGCCAAGGCCTGAGAATGTGTGGAGAAGAGGAGATGCTGGGCTACAAGTTTAAGAGATTATCTATGGATTTGAATTAAGTTAATTTGTGCATGATTATATTGCATTCCTCTCTAGAATCAGGCTGTGAGTATCAGATATGTGGTGATCTTCATTCTTCTTTAGTGGCTTTTCCTCCTGAACCAATGGTATCAATAGTGCTGTTGTCAAGAGGAAATGAAAAAAATATTGGGAGAAGACGGTAAGAACCTTCAGGTGCCAAATGTTCTTTCAGGCTGACTTAGAAGCATTTCTAGTCCACTCATGTACCAATAAAGTGAGAGGGAATATTTTTGAAGTGACACAAAGTGCATGCTGTAATTTAACCTTGTGAACAAGATTTCCGATGAAATATGACATAGGAAATATGTTTCCTGATTAGCTATGTGCTTTCTTGGAACAAGATGCTATATAAACAATTTCAGGACATACTTTTTTTTTTTTTAAAGAATGCTATCTTATTGTTTCTTCTTTTTATGTTTTAACTAGGATCACATGATTTTATTTCATTTTATTTAATTTTAAACCAAATAATTGGTTATTAGTTTATTTTAATAATTTTATTTGAAACCAGAATGAACATGTTTAAAGATTGAATTTTCCTATTGAGACTTTTTTTCCAAGAAAAAAATAAAATACAGATCTTGAAAAGTTTGAGAGTTGGTTGCAGTATCTAGGTTCTTGAATTTAGCAACTGGAAAAGGAATTTTGCCATTATCCAGCTTGCCCATCTCATGTTACAACCAGAGAAACTGAGGTCCAGGGAGGTGAAGTAGTGTAAGTAGTCAGTCCCTTTAGCAGTTAACAAGTAGACCACCTCAATTTTGTTCCCCTATCCACAGTTTTACATTTGCAGGATGAAGCCCAACAACTAGGAGGGAAAAAGGAGGAGGCGTTCCAGTTCCCGTCCATATGGGCATATCTCTATTCCTAGCAACTCTATCCTCTGGTGAGTCAGACCCAAACCCTTGGACTCCTCTTTGACTCCTTCCTTTCTCTCTGTATATTTAATCCTTTGGAGTTAGTCCCAGTGGCTCTACCTTTAAACATATCCAGAACTTGACCACTCCCACCACTATCACACTGGTCCACATCACACTCTAGCCTCTTGACTAGGCTTTTTCCTCTCATGCTTGCCTCTACAGTCTGTCCGCTCTCAACCCAGCAGTCAGAGGATACTCTAAAAATAGAAGTCAAATCAGGTCAGAGCAAGAACCGAAGATGTTACAATAGCCAAAAAGGCCCTCTGTGATCTGGCTGTGTCTGTCTCTCTGATCTCCTCTTCTCCTATTAGCCTACTGGCTTGCCCTGCTTTCCTTGCTTGTCCAGCTCTCTCTTGCACTGGCCTTTCTCTCTGCTGAGAATTCTTCCCCACAAACTCACTTCCTCAACTTCTGGTCTTCCCTCAAATGTTATTTTCTCACTATTTTTAAAGTACCAGGGTCCCTCCTGTGCTCTCTGTGCTCCCAATCCTCTTGCCATGCCCTATTTTGTTCTCCCATAGCACTTAGCACTTTCCAATATGCTGTATAATGTACTGTGTTTATGTGTTTATTGTCTGAACCTCCCTGCTAGAATGAGAGCTCCTGGAGGATATTTATGTCCGCTGGGGTCAGTGAGAACAGTGCCTGGCCCAGCAGGTGCTCAGTCAGTACTAGATGCGGGATTGAGAGAAGAACGCCAGTGTTCTGGGTAGATGCCTAACCACAGCTCTCTCTGACCCCTACCTAGCACTTTGGAGCTTACAAAGACTCTTAAATATGTTGTGTCTTTGGATCTGCACAATTATATAAGCTAGATAGGACTTTTTCCCCCCAAGTGTTACTTCCACAATGAGGTATTCAGAGGTTAAAGGACTTGTCCAAATCAGATCTAGGACTAGGTTCTAAATCAGAGTGGGTTTTTTTTGAGGGGGGGGCAAGACACTTGACTCAATGAGGAAAATTAATAGGTTAGTGGATTCACTGTGGATCGTTCTAAATCCTGGCCCTGGGATGGAGGCTGGGGTCCTCCCACTGCTGTCTGCCTTTAGTATTATATAGCTGCTCAAGCCCCAGCTAAATGAGTGGTGTTTGGGGGAATATAACACAATGGGCACATCCTCTTGTGTTTATAATTTGCACAGGGTTGAAAACAAGAGATATTGTCTTGTTAGCTCGAGCTCATTTGGAGTCTGCCCTGAATCTCTGGACTTGGCTGGGTGCCCTCCCTTGTCTGACCGCTCTGGGCAAACCAACATACATAGTCAGTGTATTACAGTTCCTTCCTCCTGTTTGGGTTCTCTGTCAGTCCATCAGATTTAGCTGATGAGCTCATTGACTGCAGACTGATTTAGCAAGACAGTGTCCCTCATTCTCTAGTCATACACAGCACCATTGTCCTCCACAGATACTACTAGTAATTGACATATCCTTTCAAGAGCACTGATATCTCAACAGTCATTAGTCAATAATTGTTGTTAGAGCAACAATTTATCATACTGAATTATAAAAGTTGAAAATGAATGTGATTCAGAAAATAGGTATAAATACAAAATTACCAATTCTAAACAAATTTTTAAGGATAATACTTTTCCTCAAAGATGTTCACAGGTAGTAAAATAAGTGACAGTTGCTTCTTTGTTATTCCTCAAATGGCATAAATTGTTAGTTTTTTTATGTGAACGGGGAAAATTTAAACATTTTAAGACAAGAAAAGGAAAAGAACAATTTAATTGTTTATTGAAATATTAATTCAATGTTTGGTTATTCACAGATTATCTCCATGCCATTTAGAATTTAATACATGTCTCAGTTATACAGTATTTTTCAGTTCCAGTTGCTCTAAAGCAGCAGAGATGTTAATTATGAATGCAGAAGGCATAGTTCAGAAAGGAACAGTGGCAGCCATAGTTAACTGCATCATTGCTGTACTAAAGGGGGCTTTTTACCTGTGCTTTTTTCTGAGATCAGGCAAGATAAATTCCAAACAATGTACCTAATAATGATCACAGTACCACTTACACTGGCCAGAGAATGACCCCTACCCAGATAGAACTCTGGGTGTGTTTAGTTGTAAACACAAGACAAAGCATATCAGAATAATGGCCAAGTTAAAATATGAGATCTAGGCCATATTGCTAGAGGAACTTTTGGAAATAGAGCCACAGTTGCTATTGAAATGCAGTTTAATTCACCATTATTTACTGAGTTCCTACTTGTGCTAGGTGCTAGGGTTACAGAGACGGCTAGAACTTAACCACAGCTCTGGATGAACTCTAATGGAATGCAACAATCTATGGAACCATGGAGAAAAGAGACATTCCTTCTACTTGGCATCTGGGACTCTGGGATTGGGCCTTGAATTGTTTATTGCATATGCTCAGCTTTAGAACAACACAACAACACCAACTTTCCCACAACAGCAGTGAGAGAAGAGACTTCTAGGCCAAAGATCTGCTCGTGAGCACAGGCCTAGAAGATGGATTTGTGTTATGTGGAGGTGGAATGGCTGCACGCAGCAAGGAGAAACAGCAAGGGCTGCTTGGTGGCAGAGAGCAAAGGGTCTGAGTGACAGGTGAAGTAATATGAGGTATCTCTATATTAGATGGACAGTCTTGGAAAGGTGCTAAGCAGAAAATTGAAATGATTATATTGTAATCATCGTAAAGGATGAATTGGAAGAGAGAGACTGGAAGAGAACAGAAAGACTTTAAAGTTTTAAAGTCTAGTCCTGAGATGATGAGGGTCACATTAATCAGGGGGGTGGGAAAGGAGAAGAGAGGATAAATTCAAGACGCTTTTGGAAGGGAGCACCAACAGTCCTTGTCTACTAATTAGATGGGATATGGATACAGAAAGAGAAATGAATTGGTGGGGAATTTGGGTTTCTAGCTTAGGCATTTGTGTTGATGTTGGTGTTAACAAATATAGTGCTTACAGAAGGAAGATAAGCAGTTTTTTGTTGTTGCAGGTGGACTTGTGGATAGAGTGGGTAGAAGAGGAAGAAGATAAAGCATTTGGTTTTAAACATTTTGAGTTGCAACTACTGCTAGAATAGCCAGGGAGAAAATTTTTATGTATAGTACTTGGAAATATGGGTCTGAACTTAAGAGACACTGGGGTTGGAAATAAAAATGTCACCAATCTGTTGTATTTGAACTGTATTTGTATAATAGTTCTAGCATTAAGATAAGATGAAATTACTGAAGGTTGAGGTGATGGTTAGGACAGTGGTCAGGAAAGGTCATTGTTTTGGTATAGTGCCCATCAAAGTAATTGGCATGTAGTATCTAACATATTTCTTGAAAGCTGACTCTGTTCCAGAGTCTCAATTCCCTGCTCTCAGGAACTGTATAATATCTCAGTCAGTCTATCTAGGGGTAATTAAATACTTACCACTTGACAATGGAACTAGAATATGGTAAATTTGGAAACCAAATCAAGATTGTAAGGTGGCTTGGTGTAAATATGGGATTAGAACTCAAAATAGCCTCCTTTAGCCAATTAGGAGCCTTGGAAAGTTGTCCTCATCCCAAACCAATCTAATAGAAACAGAGTCAAGTAGGGAAATCCCGATGTAGTATTCAGATAACCTGCTTTGTTTCTTTCCAAAAGACTTCCTTTTCCATGCAGACCTTAGATGCTTTCTGACTGACACAACTTTATCTGCACAGGGCCTGCTGACAACTTAGCCTGCCAGGCACCCATCGAGTAGGGCAGCCAGATGTTTATGGCCCGGTCCTGAGCGACAGCATTGCTCAGATCCCCAGTGTGCATCAGAATCCTAAGTGACTGCTCCAGGTCACAAGGTGTTTGTGTTTCCTGAAGGACTTAAAGTGCTTGCCGAATGATCTGTCATATCCACCTCCAGAGAAGACTGCTGGTCTTTGAGATCCCAGGTGGATGAAAAAAGCAGGGAGAAATGGTAAATCAATGCACAAAATCATAAACAGTATCGCCGTTTATCATCAGCTATAACTTTTTATTTATGTGTTTTCCATTAGTCACCTCGTTACCTGTCTAACTGCCCTCACCCTATTACATTCTGGGAATTCTCTGCTTTAAGCAGGCAGGCCTGTTTGTGGTTCACCAGACACAGAGCTCCATGTCTGGGGCTTCCTACTGAGATCTTTCCCCACTTAAAGTGCTTTTACCTTTTTTCAGTCATTCATTTTTAATGTTTAAAATGTTTCTCAAAACTGTAGCTTCTTCACAGAGCTTTTTCTTCCTAATGGTGAGACCTCAAACTATCTAAAATTCCTCAGTGTTCAGATGTATGGTCACTATAGGTTTTGTCTCTATATAGTGTGTCCTGGAGCATAATTTCTCAAGACATCTGTTTGTGCAGGTGCTTAACAACAGATGCTTAATCTTTCAAAAGCAATATCTTATAGACTAGCCCTGAGCACCACCTAGAGAATTGGTTGAGTTGAATGAACTATTCAACTAAGTCATCTGGAAGTTTCTTAGATGATGAGAATAATAATGATCACAACCATCATTTATTAAGTGTCTGCTATGCCAGGCAAAGCGTTTTGCCATGTTATTACATTTGATTGTCAGTAAAGGGTGAGAAAGGTATCAGCCTCATTTTACAGGTGAGGAAACTGAAGTTCAGAGAGGTTCATTTGCCTGAGGTCATGAGATTAGTAAAGAGCAGGACGTAGATTGAAACCCCTGTCTTTGAGACGCTGCAGTTTATGATCTTACCAGTGCACCATGTTTTTAGTCTTCATTTTTTAAAGGACAAAAATGTTACTGATATTTTCTTGATCTCTTTCCATTCCTTCTTGTTCAAGGCTGTGTACTGAACACAGTAATTAAATGGGCTTTTTTCAGATTGCAGGGACACATGGATGCTCAGTTTCCTTCAGCAGATTGAGTGTTATTGGTAAGGACAGACAGAGAAGTAAAGTAGGATACATCTCAGCAGCTATAAAGCCAGACCTCGTGGAGAATTAGGAAAATTGCTCCTCCTTATGTCCACTTCCTCAGAAGGGGCTGACTTAGAGATTTATGGGTCCTCCATCCCTTTGAGAACAAAGCTTGCTAATGTTCAGATAAAAGGCCCTTCATTAGAAACCAGTTATTTTATTAATTCAACAAATATTTATTGAGTGCTTACTATATGTCAAGCACTCTTTGTGGCACTAGGGAAAAGAAATCAGATAGTTTTCTCCTAATGGGGCTGACATTCTAACTGTTCCTTATGTTAGGTTTTAGCAATGTGCTAATAAATCTCATGGGGCCGGTCTCTTCTTAATGCTTATACTCCAGGTTTGAAGCCTTTTCCAATTTCAAGATTCGACTTGAATTAAGAAGTGGGTATAAGCCAATATTTCCCAAATTATTTATAGTGGGCACCAATTATTTCTACAGCGTTCATAGTGTTTGGTTTCAGCCTTTGAATTCTGGGAAAGCTGACACCATCTATGACTCCAAAGAGGAGGATGTGATCTAAACTAAGCCAATCAGTATATGTTACCCCTTTCATAATGGTTGGCTTGCTAAACAGCTTGTGACCTGAGAAGTTCCAAAAAGAGGAGATCTCAGAACTTTTTGGTGGAGGAGAGTTTAAGAACACTGAGACTCTCTCATACTCTAGAAAATGTGATGTGTAAATATGAGGGCTGGATCTGCTGCAATCATTTTGCAGAGAAGGGGAAGAATCAAATACACAGATATGAATAGAGTCCAGAAATGGAGATGGCGGCCTGATTAATTGTACCTTGCTGGCCCCACCTCTAGACTTTAACCATCAGTGAAGTCAATAAATGTCTGCTTATTAAGACAGTTTGAATTCATTTTTGTTAATTGCAACTTAAAGCATAACAGTGGACACTAAACAACAACACCAACAGAAGAAGGAAGGAAGGACGGAAGGAAGAAAAGCAGGAAGGAAGGAAGGAAGAAAAAGAGAGAAAGAGAAAGAAAAGAAAGGAAGAAAAAGAAAAAACACTTTCCTTCCCTCTTTGTTTTTTTCTAGAAGTGTTTCACAGGACTAGATTTTCTCAGAATAAATTTACACTGGGAAATGCTGATTTTGACAGTTGAAAGCTGTTAGCCAATGTCCCAGACAGGATAAAATATGCATCCCTTTGACCAAGATCTTTCCAAGTTTTAAGAAATATCTTTATATCCACTCTTATGTAGTCTAAGTGCAGAGGAATGTTCTTAAATGTTCATCTTCAAAAATAGTATGTTGAGGGGGAGGGGTATTGCTCAGTGGTAGGGCCCATGCCTAGCATGCACAAGGTCCTGGGTTCAATCCCCAGTAGTTCCATTAAAAAATAAATAAACCTAATCCCCCCACCCCAAAAAACTAAACAAACAAAAAAATGGTATGTGGTTTAAATTTTCAACATGATTTTTCAGTGAGTGATTAAAACATCTTAGAGATATTAGTTAAGGAAAGGAAGAGGGAAAAAAAGAGGTCACTATGATTATGATCAAAGGGAAGAAATACTGTATCTCAGGGGAAAGAAAATATAGAAAAGTTGAAAGAAAACTGAAGGTAAGGGTAAAAATTAATTTTGAAAGGGAAGTTTTTAATCCCAACCTGGAAGAGAAAGTATACAGTAAAATTTCTAAGATTGTATAATTAAATGTCATATAGGAAAATATAAAGATAGTACTTAATAAATAATAAGCTCTCTTAAGACTAAGTGGACAAAAAAATGAGAGACAGACTCGATATAGACAAATATAACTCAAAGTATATTAATAAAGTTGTTTCTATGTTATTTTAATTATGATCCAGAAACTAAGAGGGGATTAAGGATTGTAGGGCTATTCCTTAACAGTATGAACCTAATCTGACTCAATTAAATCAGATTGACCTGATCTCTTCAACATAACCATCAAAACGTTGCTTTTGATCATTTTAGGAACGAGAACAGAAAGTAATATCTGACCCTCCAGCAATGGTATTTATCAAAATGCCATTTGATGTGTATGTGTTGGTAGGGTCCTGAGCTGCCTAACATTTGTAAACTCATTTCAGGGACCTGAAAAACTTCTATTAGTGGGCACTAGTTACAGAATCAACATGTTAGAAACATTACATTCATGGGTTGATTGGTATTACTCATAGTTGATCCGAGATTATCATCTAAAGAGCTTTTGATTTGGGATTCATTTGCCAAGTTACATCATTCCTAAAGCATCTCAGATCAGGCAGAACCAGACAGGACTGCATGCTAATGCCATAGAGTGTAGATGAGTTGAATGGGCCTTAAATGAGTTTAGTCCACAGTCATACTCTAATCATGAATGATCAGCTGCTCTGTGACACTAACAAAAATGATCACCTGCTCATGTGACATGCCCTTAAACAACAGGTCCTCATGGTTGGCAGTGGGTGGCAGGAGGGCTGCTGTGGGAATGAAGTTGCAGAGACCTGACAGATCAGGGAAGAATGGGATCTCTGGGCCAAAGTGAAATCACTTCCCAGGTAAGCAGCAGCCACAACAGCCCTGCACAGACAGTTGGAGGAAGCAACTCCTTGTGGACAAACCTCTCACAGGCTCATCACTATGCTGATCCATTCCTTAGATGACATGTGCATTACCACTTCAGTGAGCCTCTCAGAGATCATGTGAACTGTTTGAATCTCAGAAAACGATAAAGTCAAGTTGACTGTTTTTTCCAGTTCAGCCATTGAATCTTAAGTTGCCAGGCAACTGCGTAGGTCTGAATGAATGGCTACTCATAAACCCTTTCCACTGCCCCACAGAACAGCTTTGCTCAGACTGACAAGGAGGGAGAAAGACTGGAAGAGAATTGGTTGCAATATTTTCTTGTATTTCTGTAGGGCTCTATAGGTGCTCAGAACATGATACAACATGGTGAGTTGTTTCTGCGAAGGAGGCAGCTAGAAAGGAATATTATCTTCATTCTCTAGATAAGAGAATTGAGAAGATAATTTAGAGTAGGCTGGTTTCAATACAGCATGAAAATGCGTATCTACTACTCTTTGTCCTAGTATTCTCTCTGCCCTGATTTACATAACGTCATCATTAATTGTAACAACTAACACGTATTGAGTACTTATCATTCTTAAATATATTATCTTATTTAACCCTCCCAACAACTCTGCAATAAGTACTATAATTAGCTCCCCCGCACAGATGAGGGTAAGAAGTATTGCATCAACCCAGTTTCCTGTTTCTTAAATATCATCTTGGGATTGCTAAGTGTTTGGGGAGGTAAATGAGCATTTGTATAATCGCTCAGCAATTCCTCATTATATTACATAAACATGGTTAGCCTCATTTTCTCATTAAGTTTTCATTTTTTCCTTCTTATTTATTTTCCCTTCCTTGTGGTGGAAACTTACCCACGGAAACAAAAGGAGTCTTAGATCTTTGTTTTATTTCAGGCTTTTAGGGGGCTAATTGAGGTTGGATAACTTATTTAACTTCAGTTTCCTCTGAAGTTTATAGAATGGGAATATCTATTTCATTGGAGTGTTGTGAGGGTCAAATGAGATATTCTAAATGAAAATGTTTATAAATTGATAAGTGCTTTGTAAATAATGATATAAATATTATTTCTACTTATAGATGGTCTTTTTTTTCTTTGCCTCATTTCCCCCCCTTTTTTCCTGAAGAAAGACATTGCATTCTTTTACATGTTCATATCCAAAAGTCCTCCAAATGGTGCAATTAAGTACAACACAAAAGATAATATCAAGATTTCTGAAGAATTCACTTTGAACTGTTTTGTTCCTCTTGGTCTAAGTTATTCCAATGGTAAATAAGAGGCATTTAATTTTTGGAACCTCCAGATTACATCATAGTGCAATATATCTTCAAAGAACACATTAGTATCTTTAAATATGTCAAATGCAGAGTTATTAGATAATCTCCCAAAGCCTAAAATATTTCATGCATCTCCTTAAGTGCATAACAACACTAGGAACAACATAATATCTTGGGTATTGAAGCCCCAAAGTTAACTTACTTAGGAGAATTTGTTCTTTAAAAGTTTAGTTCTATATAAAAGTAACTCAGGTTTTAAGAGGTTGAGTCATACTAGCCAACGAAAGTAGAAAAGAAAGAAATTTCAAAAATATGATGGAAAACAATATGGAGATTCCTTAGAAAAACTAAAAATAGAGTTACCATATGATCCAGCAATCCCACTGCTGGGCATACACCTGGAGAGAACTCTAATTCAAAAAGATACGTGCACCCCAATGTTCAAAGCAGCACTAGCTACAATAGCCAAGATATGGAAGCAACCTAAATGTCCATTGACAGATGACTGGGTAAAGACACTGGGGTCTGTCTGTCTATCTATCTATCTATCTATCTATCTATCTATCTATCTATCTATCTATCTGTCTCAATATTACTCAGCCATAAAAAAAGAATGAAATAATGCCATTTGCAGAAACATGGATGGACCTAGAGATTATCATACTAAGTGAAGTAAGTCAGACAGAGAAAGACAAATACCTTGTGATATCACTTATATGTGGAATCTAAAATATGACACAAATGAACTTATTTACGAAACAGAAACAGACTCACACATGGAAAACAGTTATGGTTACCAGAGGGGAAGGCAGGGAGGGATAAATTAGGAGTTTGGGATTAACAGATACCAACTACTATATATAAAATAAACAACAAGGTCCTATTGTATAGCACAGAGAACTATATTCAATAGCTTGTAATAATCTATAATGAAAAAGAACATATATGTATAACTAAATCACTATGCTTTATACCAGAAATGAACATAATATTGTAAATCAACTATACTTCAATTTAAAAAAAAAAAAGTATGGATATGAAAAGCAGACATTTAGAAAGAAAGTAATATGAAGAAAATAAAAGTAGTCCTGAAACTAAAATTGTAAATCAACTATTTATACTTCAATAAAAAGTAAAATTTTTTAAAATTTAAAAAAGAGAAAAAAGTAGATATGAGTAAAAATAAAACGTTGCAAGGCCAGTGTGTTTGTGTTGGGGGTGGGGGTGAACAGTGAGAGAGCGCAGAAGCAAGTTGTCTCCTAAGTTCCCATGTGAAGCGGGTGCTGCCTAAACTCAGTCACATGAGAAGTCCAGCAGGTCTATAACTATTACATCCAACTCTCCCCTGTACCATGTTCAAAGAAGTGTTGAAAAATCTCAACGTTGCTGAGTGGGAAGGCCATTGGCTCCTAGTGAGAGTTCCAAAAGAGTAGAGAATAGATTTCACCATACCCAATTCAGGAGCAAAAGTTGATCGTGCCCTTCAAGCCTGAAAGTTAAAGTCCAATATTTCAAAAATTATGTACTGAGTATCTATATAAGTTAAGTATGGCACTACAGCAATGTACTGAAGCATAAGATAAAACAGCTAAAGAAGATAGCAAAGAAACTTGACACATGGACACACGGACACACATACACATACAAATCCCCCTAAAACTTTAAAAATTAATAGTTTAATCAATCTATTCAATCTGTTTTTCTTTGTCTTTCTCCTGTTTCTACTAGGATCAAGAAGGAAGTGCTAGTCCTTTTATCTTCTGACTTGACTGTAATAATCACTTATTGCAATATAACCAATTACCCAAAACTTAGTGGTTTAAAACAATAATAGACAGTTGCTATTTCTGACAGTTTCTGTGGGTTAGGAGTGAGTGACTTAGCTGGGTGGTCAGGCCCAGGGTCTCTCATAATGCTGCAGTCATCTGAAGGCTTGACTAGGGCTGCTTTTAGGACAGCTGATTCACATGAGTGGTGGGAGGCCTCAGTAACTCTCCATGTGAGCCTCCCTATAGGGCTGGTTGAGTGTCCTCATGACACGGCAGCTGGCTTCTCCTGGAGTGAGTGATTTAAGAGAATAAGGTGGATGCTGCCATGTCTTTTATAACCTAGCCTCTGAAGTCACATCCTGTCACTTTCACAAATCCTCTTGGTCATACAGGTCAATACTGCTCAGCAGAAGAGGGGACTACAGAAAGGCATGGATACAGACGATGAGGCTCTAGGGATTGTCTTGGAGGCTGGTTATCACACTGGTCAAATCACTCCATGTCTGGTTTTGAGCCCCATCTACTAAGACTGTTGACCAAACAAAGCTGATAAGAGTCAGATATAGCCTCTGCAGAGAGTCAGGAACTTTTCTTGGAGGAAAAATGATTGAAGTAAATGGATATGTTTAGCTCAAAGAAAAAAAGATTTTGGGTGGGATTATCTTCCTCTTATTTGAAGTACTATCACATAGAAGAAAGAGTAAACTTGCTTTGTGTCTCCCCAGAGGTTGGAAAGAAAATAAATGAAGATATATTGAATGACTCCTGGAGGATTTCAGGCTACATGCAAGGGTTTGGAATAAAAATAAATAGCCAAGATACATTCTCACACCTTAAAGAATCCAGTCTTTAAGAACTGTGGAAGAATATAATGAAGCATTTTTGTACATGCTCAGTATGTTACAGACATTTAATATAATTATTGGAGATGTTCCACAGAGAAGGAAAAACACCACATGGTTTAGACTGAAGCAGGGTTTTGGATACCAGTTGGGACAAGATGACTTCTGGGCTCCTTTCTGATTTTGTGAGACTATGATTGTAGGAGTAGTTTCCAGACATGTGCAAATTTAAAAAATGGCAATGAGGAAAATCCAGTGCAATGGTATGTCATATATGTAGCATGAGTTTAAATCAGGTAAGCAGCTGTAGATATTATTCTAGGGTAATCTAAGGAATCTGTATGGATTTTTATAAATTTATTATAAAAATATTTGGAGATAAACATTGAACTAATTATGTACATACAATATTAAATGATCAAAGAAAAAATGAAAACAGGATGATTTCCTATATGTAGCCATCTATTTAATATTTATAAAGCAATAACTATGTGTAAGACACTGCTATAGATGTTAAGAAGATGGAAGTAATCTGAATATTTTTCTGCTGGTATTTAAGAGTGTAGAGCATAGTGGTAAGATCATGGGGTGAGGAAACATACTGTTTAGGCTCACATCCTGGTTCTACCACCTCTGAGTTATGTGGCCTTGGGCCAAGTTACCTAATTTCATTTTGCCTCAGTTTGCGTATGTGTAAAATAGGGATAAAAATGGTACCTACGTTACAGGGATGTTTGCGAGGCTAAATGGGTTGATATGTGCAAAGTGCTTAGAACAGTGTTTGGAAGACTATATATACCATATAAGCATTTGTTTCTTTTCCCAAACAGAATAGAGTCTGCCCTCAGGAAGCTCCCAGTGCAGTTTGGATTACCTTTCCCTCTCCCTCAGTTACCACAGATGTTGAGATGAATATGGAAGAAGACAATCTTTGTTGCTACTCAAAGGCCTTTCGCAGACTTGTATTGCACATGAGCTTTCCTTAATCCTAGGATCTTGAAGCATCAGTGCTATTTTTCACTACTTATACTCTGAGCACCACAAACTCTAGGTTCGTACATATTGTGCAAATTTTATGCTAGAAAAGATTTTCTAAATGATCGATGTGGCTGAGAGGATTAATTTCTTTTTTGGAATTATAACTATAAGTAAAGGCTAAGTGAGACATTTTATTTGTTTTCCCAGAGGACCAACATGTTTGGATTCCCCTAGACAGTATAAAACTCTCCTGATGCGATTTAAAATTCTTCCTCACACCTAGGGAGATGGTACTCATGGCTGGCACCAAATATTTCTATTTTCGGGGCCGTTTTCCCTCATACCACATCTATACCATCCAAATAAATTAGGCTCAAGAACATGTAAAATCATACATTATTGTTTGTATTATTGTCCCTATTACTCTTGTTAGGTAGTAACAGAGATGAGTAATAAAAAGGAAAACAGCTAACTCTGTGTGATTACCAGGTTTTGGGCACTGTATTCTAGATCCCATCCATTTGCCTTTTTCCAAATCGTATGCTAGACATGATTCCTCCCTCAACTAATTTCTTAGGTTGGCCCTTCCTATATACAAGTTTGGTGTAAATTTAGACATGGCAGTCAAGCAGGGTGCAGGTCTGGGGCTTTGGTTTTTCACCAGAAACCTTTATTTCCCCAACTTAGAATTCCAGGAGAAAAAGTTTTGGACATTGCTTCCTTGGCTCATAGGCAGAGTATTTCTGGTTTCTCTCTTGCAGCCTTTCCTGGCTGGTTGCCATGATCTTTCCTGGATCCTACCCAGGGCCAAGTCTCCATGTTAAATCCTGCCTTTAGCTGCTGGGGCCGACTTCTGGTCCAGTAATTCCCCCTGCCCCTCCCAGTCCCTTGATGGGGTCTATGAGTCTGTTACTCAAGCTTTAAACTTTATTTTTTTTTTTTAAGCTTTATTTTTAATTCAAGCACTAAAAAGTTTCTCCTTCTCTCTTTTGAATTTCATATTTACAGTATTACTAATTTTTGAAAATTAGGCTTTATTTCTGGGGAGAAAGGTAATTTGGTTTATTTATTTATTGTTTTTAGTGGAGTACTGGGATTGAATCCAGGACCTTATACATGCTAAGCAGACACTCTACCACTGAGCTATACCCTCCTCCTAAGGCTTTATTATTTATTTATTTATTTATTTATTAGGCTTTATTTTTTAAGAGCTGTTTTAGACTTTAAGGAAAATTGAGAAGATAGTAGAATTCCCTATACTCTTGCGTGCAGTTTTTTCTATTATTAACATCTTATATAATATGTTTGCTCAAATTAATGAGCCAACATTGATACATTTTTATTAACTAAAGTCAATAGTTTGTTTAGATTTCCTTAGTTTTTATCTAATTTCCTTTTTCGGTTCCAGAATCCTGTCCCAGGACACCGTGTTACGTTTAGTCATCATGTCTCCTTAGGCTCCTCTTGGCTGTGACAGTTTCTCAGACTTCCCTTGTTTTTGATGACCTTGGATCTTCAGGAGTACTGTTCGGGTATTTTGTAGGATGCCTCACTAGGGGAACTTGTCTAACATTTTCCTTATGGTTAGAATGGGTTATGGATTAGGGGAGGAAGATCAGAAAGTTTCAATGTCATTTTTTGTCAGGTGTCACCACTGTAAAGTTAGTCTTCCCCCCTTTTCCTTGGAAGCAAGTCCCTGTGTATGTAGTCCACACTTCAGGAGCAGGGACTTACGCTCCCCTTTATTATTGTTTTTTTAGTAGTTGTATTTGATTAAGAGGTTCTGTGTTGGCTCTGTCTGTCAAATTGCTGGTTGTAGAAATTGAATCCTTCTCCAGGATTTGCTGTCCTCCTTAATACAGTGGATACAGGTTCTTTACATCATCTCCACAGCATCTCGCATTACAACCTCCTTTTACTTTTCTCTCCCTTTACTTGTAACACCGTACTCTCTCAGTTTACCTCTCACCACTTTGGCTACTCTCAATTTCCTTTGTCAGTTCTTCCCCCTATCCCCATCTCTACTCACTGAAATTCCTTCATCCTACATCCTCTTATCTTCTTACTCTCTCCCTGGGCCACCTCACCTCTTGACTTTTGAGCCACCATGGTCACTTCTATGGCTACCTCCACCATCTATGAGCTGATGGGTCCCAAATGTATTTATTTCCCACTAAGACTTATATTTCTAGCCTCTCCTCTGACTCCTCTCTCTTTCTCCCCCTCAATCTTATTTATCCATTCATCTACACACATACCTATCCATCTATCTATGTACTATCTCTGTGTATCTACTTATATCTCTGACACTCTACTGGGCATCTCCACTGGGTGTCTCACATTCCACAAGCTAAATACATTATCCTCTTCTACAAATCTAGGACCTTTTCAGGTGTAGCTGAACTCAAGGGGCTCAGACATGGTCATCAGGATATAGTCAAGCTTGCTTCATCCCTTGGTTCTGCTTTCCTCGGTGCTGGCATCATTCTTAGACTGTTCCTACCATTGCAAGAATAATGTGGTTCCTAGTTGAGTCACAGAAAAAGAGATCCCCATCCCCTTTCCCAATAGTTCTATTAAAAGTCTTGGTATTGAATCTCATTGGTTCTGTCTGAGTCATGTACCCATTCAAACCAATCACCGTGCCACAGGGTATCCCATACTCTCTAATTTGCCACCCTAGGTTATACTCTTGGAACTGGGGATGTGGTCAGCTTAACCCAATCAAATATGCCAAGAGTAGGGGAGGGGAGGATGTGTGCTGTTTTCAGAAGAAGAAGGGGATATATGCTGCATATGTTGGACTACTGATCTCCCATTTAGAGATTTTAAAATGCACACCTGATAATGTCATGGCTTGACTTCACATCCTCAGTGTATCTTTACTTTTAGAGTGAACGTGTGTCTCTTTACTAAGACCTTCAAGTTTATGTCAACCTCTTTGACTTTATTTTATTTTTATTCTCATTTTATTGAAGTATAGTCAGTTACAATGTATCAATTTCTGGTGTACAGCATAATGTCCCAGTCATGTACATATATATATATATATATATATATATATATATATATATACACACACACACACACACACACACACACACACACATATATATATATACACACACACATATATTTGTTTTCATATTCTTTTTCATTAAAGGTTGTTACAAGATATTGGATATAGTTCCCTGTGCTATACAGAAGAAATTTGTTTTTTATCTATTTTTATATATAGTGGTTAATCTTTGTAAGTCTCGAACTCCCAAATTTATCCCTTCTCTTTCATCTTTTTTTTTCCTTCAGCTAAGACAGCAGAAGAAATGCTTTATTTTGCACACATTACATTCAGCCACAACTGAGAACAGAACTAGTCCAGAATATCACAGGTCCAGGGCAAAGGACCCAAAGGGACCATTTTGATAGGAGCAAGATGTGTCTCTTAAAGGTGATCAAGGCGATCAGAATGGTGACAGATGTTCCCCATTAAGACAAGTTCTAGACTGTAGACATGCAGTCCAACAGTTTCTGTCAGCACCCCTGGCCTCTGGCTTTCCTTGCTTCTGCTCCTGCAGCTTCCATGGGTGTACATGTTCACTGGGACCTCTGCATCATCTTCTTTTGCGCTTCAGCCTGTGCATTCGCTTCTTCCTCCACCTCGTTCTCATGGCTCAGAGGCTTCTCAGAAGATGGCATTAAGGCCGGGACCTCCTCTTTGATCTGTTTGCAGTTTGGCTCTGCCTTCCTTGCTATGGTCCAACCACACTGTCTTTACTTTGTACCTGATTTGGGCCATGCTCTTTTCTGCCTCAGAGTCTTTAAGCATTGCTATAGACTGAATGTTTTGTTCCCCCAAATTCCTATGTTAAGATCTTAACCCCTCAGTGTGACAGTGTTAAGTGTTGGGGCCTGTGGTAGATGATTAGGTCATGAGGGCAGATAAATAAATTTCTGTTGTTTATAAGCCACCTAGTCTATGGCATTCTGTTACAGCTGCCCAAACGAAGACAAACGCCATTTTCACTACCTAGAAATTTCTCCTCTCTTCTATTTCCCCACCCTCATACTTTGACACTTTGACACTTAAGTGTCATTTCCCCAGAGAAGAATTCCTGACTTCTCAGTGAGTTAAGTCCATCAACTCTTATGGTCCCCTGTACTTCATGGGACTAACCACAATCCTAATAGTTAATTATTTTTATAATTATCTGTCACCCTTCCCCCATGGCCTTTCTGCTTCATGAAGGCAAGGACCGTGTTTTGTTTACTACCTTATTGCTAAACCCTGGTTCCTGGCAGAGGGTATGGCATGTGGGAGTAATTCAATGGATATTTGTTTAATGAATGAATGAGTGAACAAACGAGGGCTTACTTGCTGTCTTAGTCAGATGGGGCTGCCGCAAAAAAGTACCATAGACTGGGTGGCTTAATCTATAGACATTTATCTCTCACCAGTTCGGGAGACTGAGAGTCTCCAGAAATATCAAAATGCTGGCCCGTTTGGATCCTGGTGAGAACCAGCTTCCTGGCTTGCAGGTAGAAGACTGTCCTCCCACCAAGGGGAGGGTGGTGGGAAGAGCAAGCTCTCTGATCTCTTCTTATAAGCACACAAATCCTATCCCAAGAAGCTCACCTAAACCTAATTACCTCCCAAAGGCCCATCTCCAAGTGACACATCACCTTGGGGGATAGGGCTTCCACACGTGAATTTTGAGGGGAAGCAATTCAGTCCATGGCACATGTGCTACCTCACAGGACCCTTGACAACCCCATGACACAGGTCCCATTTCAGGATGGAAAAAAGGAAGCTTAGAAAGTGGAACCTGCCAAAGGCCACTCAACTAGGTGGTGACAGAACTTAGAAGTTTTCAAATCTAGGAATATTTGCCTTAAAAGCAACTGCAGATGTGTTGCCTCATGAGGCCCCTGAGGCACTATCTTGTTTGGATTTTAGCCATTTGCTGTGAAGGTAAAGGTGAAAGTATGTGAAGCAGAAATATAAAGGGGAGCTGGGATGTCGAGAAGCCTACGCTGCAGAGCACAGGAGAGCGCCTGAACTCTGGAGGGAAAAGTTACTGAGAAGGTCTTTTCCATGTCCCCAGGAAAAGACTGGGAAAGGTGTTTGACAGGAAACAGGACTCGGGAGGGCCGGGGGGGTGGGTAGTTTAGGATTATGATTTCAACAATCATCAGGGCCGTGTTTCACTCATCTCCCCTCACCCTCTCGGCCTTCTTCTGGGTCCTGCACCCTTTTGCTGGCTCTGACGGGTTTTCCAGAACAGGAAAAAGAAGTGCAAAATAGGAAGAGCAAAAACAAGGCAGCCTCTACCTTACACTGAGGTGGTGGGAGTTACAAAATTCTCTCTGTTGAATAGATCTCAGAATAAGAAAATTTCTCCCAAACAGAACCAGTGTTAAGATAGGGATGAGGCTCTCACAGTCCTTGGAAGCCTAACTAACTCATGATGTTCTGGAAATAGCACTAGTGACAATAAATCTCAATTCAGATAACATTTATTGAGCTCCTTCTCTGAAGCAGGAGCTGTGGAAAGTGCTGGAGATTTAAGGAGCTGTGGATGACCTCCCTTGGGAGGTTGTCAGTTATGTGATAATTTAGATACTTCGGGGCACCAGCCCCTTATCTTGGCCACCATTCCTACAGAAAGGTGAATTCTCAGTCACAGCACACAGGGTGTGGGCCATGCCTGGATCATACAGACCTTCCTTCATCTGGTTCCCTTTTCTCACCCTCCCATTTGCAGCCATTCCTTTAACTGAGTGCAGCCACTTGGCCTCCCAGTTCTTGCCAAGAAGGAAAGTCAGGAGCTTGACCTATCCAGTGCACTAGAGTTGAGGTCTTGAGTTTGACCCTTAAATAGCCATTTGACTGTAAAGCAGCTTCTCTGAAACTAAAGAATAAATTACATCCTCCTTGTTACCTCACAGAGTTCTTGAGGAATATTAAATGATGTATATGTGCTTCATAAACAGTAATGC
Organism: Camelus bactrianus; assembly: GCF_048773025.1. NCBI lineage: Eukaryota > Metazoa > Chordata > Mammalia > Artiodactyla > Camelidae > Camelus > Camelus bactrianus. Next base: position 99,476,332 of record NC_133540.1, read on the forward strand.
AAAAACAAAATGCAAAAAAAATTGTGCTAACCCTCACAGAGTCAGTTAGTTGGATGGAGCCTTAGGCCCTATTGCTACCCCGTATTTACTATGTGCCAGGCTCTCTTTTAAGCATTACACATGTTTTAATCCATTTCATCTGCAGAGCAGCCCAGTGGGGTAGTACTATTTATTATTCTTATTTTGCACATGAGGGGCAGAGAGATTAAATGACTTATCCAGGGTCACATCATAAATGGCAGAGCTAAGATTCAAAGGCAGGCAGTCAGGCTCCAGGGCCCACTATTAACCACCAAACCAAGCTGCCCCCTGTCTGCTCTGTTACCACCCAGTCACTGTATAGTTCTCTGGGACCACTTGACAGAATTATGATTGCTTGCCTTAGTGATAAATAAGCTACTGGAAGGCAGAAACTCATCATACACACACACACATCCACACCCACAGTGCCTGCCACATAGTTGGAACTCAGTAAATATTTATTGAATGAATAAATGAACAAATGTCAAGAGAGATATACAGGAAGCCTGATACAATCTACTGTGTTTTTTATCTTTTCCTGTCTAACTATGCTCATTTCCTTCAAGCTTTACCAGTAGGATGTTCCTTGGCATTTCACTGTCTTAACTGCACTTTCTCAACTTCAACAATAACCCATCTAAACTACTTGGAAGTGAACACTGTACTTGGAGAATATTCTGACCCACACTGGTTCCAGTATGACTATTCTCTCCTGTCTCCCCAGTGGATGCTCATTATCCAAGATCTTTCAGGAGCCCACTGCTGCCCCTAAACTGTATGCCTGGGCAGGTTCTTTAAAACCACGTAACTGATGTGACCCTTGGGCCTTTATTACTGGTCTTAGGCCATTAAATGGAATCCATAAACTCTTCCCTCCCCTCTCTTCACCTTTCCTTTCCTGGGAGGAGCTATAAGGAAGGAAAAGGGATTCCCTAAGGTCTTAAGGATAGAAAGAAGTGTGTAGTTGATGAAGCAGTTGGGGCAGGAAATTGCATCTTCTAATCTGGAATTCAGAGAATTTGTCAGTTTTGTTTCATGGCATGACTACAATGAGTTCTCTTGTAAGAAAAAAAAAATCAGCATCATTGGCCTCATATATTGTACTATATTTAAGGGGATGATGGGATAAGATGTTTGAATTTGGATATGTTTTGGAAAATTCGGTATTCTAGTAGACAAAAATATGTGCAGTGTGTCTGTTGGGTTCCTCAAATTGGAAAAGTACAGGCCCTGGTTCTCATCACAGACTAAAAAAAACCGACGAAAAGAGAGATCCGATGATTAGATAAACTGGCAACCACACGCACAATAAATTCTCTATTCCAACTGGGCTTTTTATTTTCAGTTGTTTTGGTTAGAGACTACTTTGGGAGTCTAAGTGCTCCACTGGACACTCAGCGCTGCTCTTGGAGCCGGGGTCAACGCCACCAGCCCCCAGAGCCACTCCCCCTCTCGCATGGGTGACCCATCTGCCGGAGGGCGGGGCCGCGCCGGCGGGAGCGCGCCCTCGAGGCGTCACCGGCGGGTGGAAGTGGAGGAAGGCAGGCCACCCGGGGGAGCGCGCAAGGCCTCACGTGCGCGCTCTCGCGCGTCAGCTCGCGCGCCCACGCGCCCGCCGGCTCGCCCGCCTGCAGTCCCGGGAAGTCTCGCGATGCCGTAGCCGGGTGCTCCCGCTGCGGGTGGCTCTGGCTGTTGCTGTGGTTGCCTGAGTTGCTGCTGCGGCGGTGGCGGTGGCGGCGGTGCTGGTGGAGGTGTCGGCCCTTGGGCGGATGTTGACATTGTGTTGTTATTGCTGACGGTAATGGCGGCGGCGGCGGCCAGGACCCCATCTCCTCTGTAGCCGAAGGCGAGACAGCCCAGAGCGAACTCCACGGCCTCGGAGCTCGCGGCAGCGATTCCCCTCAGCCTCCGTCGCCTCGCCAGCCCGTATCCCGGCCCCCAGCCCCACTGGAGTCAGGCCCCTTCGGGCGGGGGGCCTCGGCGGTTCAGGATGGCGGATTTCGACGAGATCTACGAGGAGGAGGAGGACGAGGAGCGGGCCCTGGAGGAGCAGCTGCTCAAGTACTCGCCGGACCCGGTGGTGGTCCGCGGCTCCGGTCACGTCACCGTGTAAGGCCGGAGGAGGGCGAGGGCGAGGGCGAGGACGGGAGGTGCAGGGCTGGGCGGGCCCCCTGGCTCCACGGGGGCCCTCTCTCCTCGGTGTCCGTCTTGTGTCGGAGGCCTGTGGGCAGAGTAGGCGACCAGGAAGTGAGAACTTGCTTGATTTTCATTTGTCTGTCCCCGAAGTGGGGACAGACACTGCCCTTCCTCCCCTACACACCCCTCTTAGCAGGCCCTGCGGGCCTGGGTGCTGTGACGGATCCCAGAAGGGAAGGTTATTCTTTAGGGTCTGCCCTTCCGGCCACCCCTTCAGCTTCGGGCTGCAAATACACGTATTTTATGAGGCGCCTCCCCCTTGTTTTCTCTTCCAGTTACCCTGTGCTTCTGTCTCCTCGGCTGTGCCTTTGAGCCTAGTGACATGCGGCTCAGAGGCCACATCTGGGCCGAGTGAGACCCCAGTGACAATCGGTAGTGAGTGGTTCACTGTCGTTGTGTCGATTTCACACATCCCCAGCGGTCTCCACAATTTCTTGCAGAATCAATTCCTGTGGAACTAATGCAAGTTCCTATAATTGTATATGATAAAAATGTGTAGATGAACATATATATTTATGATGCGGAACGATATATGTTTACAGATAATTTAAGAAAAATCTACGTGATGGACAAACACTGCTCAGGTTACCGAGGGTTCTCTGTAGCCTAAGTCCCTCCTTTGGACATGAACTCTGGGATGGCTTCTTCATTTGATAAGGGTTCCTGTTAGTCCAACTGGCAACATTTGAAAGTCCGATATTATTCAAACAATAAGGAAGGAGAACTTTCTGAAAGGTCATGACTAATAAAGGAATGTGAGGACTTGAACCAAATAATGAGCTGTCCGGAAGCAGGAAGTTTTGTAATGTTTTTGAGAAGTCCAGAGTTTTGTACCACTTTAAGTATTTATACTCTTTCTCATTTTAGATCTTTTGTTCAAGTCATAGATCAAACTTCATGCTTGTCAGATATATCCACACTTCACCTTTTTAGTAAAACAAAAGGGCCAGCAAGTCTGAGACTGTCTGGAACACTTTTCATTATATTTTTGGTACAGGGTGAGTAGGATGTGCAGTGAATAACTTCGAGTGAAACAGTAGGACTTCTCATATAAGATAGTCAGCAAAATCCTTGCATTTCTCAATACGTGATATGACCAGCCATATTGTTGTTTGGATATGCTATGTAATGCTTTGATTTCTTTAGCACCTGTTAGTTTTTGTTCAGGTGACTTAACAGGATAAAAACACTGCATTATCACTGTCACAGTGCCATGGGAAGACAATGGAATTTATCACCACAATAACAGTTACTTAGTATTTTAACTGTTATCACCAGCAGAATTAAGAAATATAACCAAATATTATGGATATTAAATCTTTCTTTAACATATATCATAGAAACTTTTAAGTCTCATAGCCTGCCATTTAAGTTTTGTTTGACTGTTAGGACCTTTTTACATTATTTTAAACCTAAGGAGTGTATGGGTGCTTAAAGAAGAAATTTTCAAAATTTATCATGGTATCTGCCCACTCTTCCCCTTATATTCTTCATATCAAAGAAAAGCTAGCAAGATTTTATTTTAAAAGGTGCAGCTATGGTTGTAATGTTTCCTCTGTTTAGGGAAAAGGAAAGCTAGGTACTTTGTTGGGCATAATGGAAAGTGTAATAGGTGAAGTGCTCAGAACCAAATAGGTGATTAGTAAATTTGATTTTAGTTGGCTACTTAGAGAGGCTAACAGGGTGGAAGAGGTTAACAGGTGGTTCTCACTTAGTTGCCCATTAGAATCACCTGGAGAACTTAAAAAAATATATATCCTTGTCTTTACCCCCAGGCCAGGCAATTGAAAGCCAAGTATCTGAGTGAGGGTCCCAGGCTTGGATACTTTTTTTGAAAAGTTCTACAGATGATTCAAATATGTATCCAGGACTGAAAACCACTATTCCAGAGTATAAGAGGAACTGCCACCAGTAAGGAGTATGCCTTTCTACATGGGGAGCTGATGTTTCTGTGGTCTCCCTCAGCATCTTCCCTTTCTTTCCTGTTGCCTTGGTTCTAATCTCTGGGTTCAGATCTACCCTCTGCCACTTCTTGGATAAATTATTTATCTATGTCTCTTTATTTAAGATAAGGATAGTTATAGTTTTTAACTTTTAAGATTATTAGGGATTAAATGAGACAATACATTCAAAGACTTCATCACATTGTGTGGTACTGTGCTTACTAAATATTAGCCTTCATTAATTATCATCCACACATATAGTATTCTACTTTGAGAAACATAGGTATAAAGCACAGTGCTAAGAAATCTGAACTGCTGTTTTCAAACCTAATAGTAATTCACTTTAGCCTTGTTTTTCTATTGCTAGATGACTTGTATGAGGTTAAATTGTTGTGAGAAATATTTTGATGAGAATTGATAAGAATCTTTCTGCATTGAAAACCTAAGCCTGTTTTGTGGTGACATAGTTAAGTATAGTAATACAAAACTTTTTTTTTTACATGACTCTGTCATGCATAATTCAGTCATACTAATGCTAATAGGACCGCAGTTAACACCTATAAAAGGTTTTGAAATTGGTGCTTATGGGTTGCTATACCTGTTGAGCATGTTCAGTTTTTCTTTCTTTTAAGTGTAAATGAAAAGAGCTATTAAAACAATTATAATAAGACTGGTTAAGCTTATCACTGCCACTGCCCTACCCTCCCACCCCTCCACCAACCACACTTGTTTTTTTTTAAATTAAGGAGCTGTTCAGAGCAGTTTTCCCTTACCAATTTGAAAGTAAATTATGTTGTAAACTGAATCATCTGTAATCCAGATCAGTCTGAAAAGATAGATTCATCCACATGGTTTTTCACAAATTTTACTTTCGAGTAGACCTTTATGGTTGAAAATTTCTAGTCTTTTCCCCCTCTACTTTAATATATTATAATATTACTCTTATTTTATTTTAGAAATCATTATATTCTCATAGGGCATAATTTGGCATGTCATTATAGTAATGTAAGAAAGTAAGTTACCTTCTATTTACTGCTACACAATCAGGTCTTGGTTACTTTTGGGGTATAGATTTGGGGGACATAAAATTGGATCTAAAATGTATAATTTGCCCTAATAAAATCTGCTTTAAGTGTGGTTTTTAATAAAATATTTTCATAGTGACCCCAAATCAGACTTACACTTTGTACTTCCATCATGATCAGTATTCTTTCTTGACATTGTTTTAGATAAATATAATAATTTCCTTCGTAGTTAGATTTGTATGTAGCAATATGGAACAAGGTGGCAGCTCCAACAGGGAGAAATCTTGTGCAGAAGAATATTTTGAGGAAAAGTGGTATTGAAGGAAGAGAGGGAATGATAAGTTCCTATTATTGCATAATATTTATGTACATGTAATTTAAAACTCTAGAGCTCACACTTAAATTAAGAGTAGATTTCCTATGTGTGTGTGTGAGTATGTGTATTTCTCATTATGTAATGAAGATGAGAAATAAAGTGATTATTAGGTGGTTTTGGCCAGATTGGTTAATATTTTTAAATTATGGCATTCTTTGCCCCTCATAATTTGTGCAAAATATAATGACTCTTGGTTGAAGACTAATTTTTCAGAATGATGATAGTGATGTGTTAATCTAAAAATTAGAATTTAAAGCTAGTTTTAGGCCAGTATTTCCTAGCTAATTCATCGTTGTAACTGACATTATTTGCTTCTGTCTCATTTCGTGCCCTCCTAAATCAGAATCAAACTTGGAGCTTTCCTAGGGCATGCATAATCTTTGACTTCTGACTTCAGCCCTGTCTTAAAGCCAACTTATTTTTACTGAGGTTTGTTTCTAATGTTATTCTCTTCTGATTTCACAAAATTATCATATCTTTGAGTACTTCGTCTAAGATATAATCTTCACATCTCCACAAATAATTCCTTATCCTTCAGCACCAGTTTTTATCAATGGCTGTAGAACATCGCTCTCTTTGTCTTCATCTCAGGTATGCTGTAGAAAATTGAAAGATTTAGAAACGTGACTTGAAATGAAAGAATCTGGAAACATTTTGGGATACAATAGGGTCTTTGCATAGGAAATGGCACAGAAACACTTTAGTATTTATTGAACTTTCAAATGGTAGAGTTAAAAAAAAAATTGTCTGTCCTGAACTGTCCTTATTTCAAGACTGCTCCTAGATGCTGTGGTTAAGCAACAAGAGACATGAGCATGATTTGCCCAAATAACAGATTCACTTCAATTAAATACTTTTTCAAAACTTCATAACTCCCATCTCCTTTCCTCCACCCAGTATAGTCATTCCATTTTTAAAAGATTAAACTTTTTGTTTTGACATTTTTGAAGAACTTACTGATATTTCTCCATAAAGCTGTGTAGTTCTTTGAGGACAGGAATTATGCTTATTGGTCTTTATTTGTCCACTACTTAATATAATGTCTGGAATATTATGGGCCCTGAAATGTTCTCTAAATAAATGAGGTAATTGTATACATCTTTGGACCTTATCAGAACAGTAAACTGAAGTTTCCAAATTTTGCTATATTTTAATTTGAAATTCACAGGCTATTTCAGTCCAAACAGTTTAGTGTGGGATTTCTGCCTGCTAACAGATGTGAAATTAACTAATACTTAAAATTTTATCTGACTAGCTAAGTGGAATACAGAGACTAAATGATGGAGAGTAAATTATATGAAATTGTTTACAGTGGTAAATAAATAGTACTATTATTCTAAATCATGTTACTCATAATAATATTGCTCTAAAGAATAGTGTTTTTGAGAGCTGCTCTTGAATTCCAACTTGAGTTTATATTCCTATCAGGTTAAACGCCCAGTATATTAGACCAACTATATACTCAGAAGGGAATCTTTTAAGTCTCTATAGTGTCTATGTCTGGTTTAGCTTTCTAATCTACTATAAAGCTACTTAAGATTTCACTCTTAATAAAATAAAGCTTTTAAATATAACATGTAGCAACAAATGCGGTTAGGTACCCTTACTCTAGTATCTTCTGTGTAAGATTTGTTGGTGCCTTTCATGATTTGTTTCAGAATCCATTTATAAAGTCAGATCTTATACCAGTGTTTCCATGTTCATGTAGTCTAGCTTAATCCCAGTACAAGATTTCTTAAATTTACCTGGTTACCAGAATCACTAAAGATATTTAAAAATATATATATACATTACAAGTTTTTATCCGATTCATCCTCAGTCAGAATCTTTATGGGAAGAGTCTAGGAATTTTTATTTTTAGTAAGAGCTTAGGTGATTCTCATATCAAACACATTTGGAAAGCAATGGATGGTACTGTGGAAAGAGCATGGTCTTTGATGTCAAGCTAATTTCAGTTCTCAGAAACTTTCTAACTGTAACCATTAATCCTTCAGAACTTTAGTTTTCTTATCTGCTAAAGGGGTATCTACCTCAGAGATTAGGTGTCAGAGTCAAATAATTTATCTGATGACTTGGAACCATAGTAGGCACTCAGCAAATTATTGCTTACCACTTTTTGTTGTTTATCCCTTCATGCATATTTTTTTGTTTAATCTTTACCATTTTCTTGGAAATAAGTCTAAAAGGTGACATATACTTTCCTGCTTTAAAAGGAGATCCTGATCATAAATCAGAATTATCTGATTGAGGAAATGTTTAATCAAAAGCAGATATCAGATTGTTACACAGTGATGTTCTTAAAGGCTGTTGAGGTATTTTGTGGTTTGAGGGTCTTAAAATGGTGCTTTCTTTGAATTTCACATGTGATGGCTTTTGCTTTCTGTTTACCTTCTTTTCCTCCTAATTGATCAGCTGTAGGTTGGAAATGAGACAACCAATCTTACTAGAATGATGTATAAAGAGAAGTTGATTCTGAGTGCTGGGATTTAGATATTTGAATGTTAATACTTGAGTTTTAAGTTACTTGTTTCCTCAAGGTATTTTTGATTAATCTTTCATTATCAACTGTCTTACTGACATTTCTTGATAAGTAATTTAACAAATATTTATTAAATTTTATGCTAAGTATTATGTGAGGCTGTAAGTATATGGTTTTGAATGAAACACACGTAGTTCCTCTGCCAATAGACAAATTATGTCTGAGAAAATTGCTATGAAGGAGCTCATTCGATTCTGTGATAGAATCTAATGGGATCAGGGAGAACCTCTCTGAGAAGGTAACATTTAGGAAGACTAAAAGAGTCCTGTGAAAAGCGCTGCAGGTCTGGAGAACTAAGGCACAAACAAAGGAGGTAGTGCCTTGAAATGAGGTTGGTGAGCTCAGTAGGGACCAGAAAGGATTGTATAGAGATTAGAGTGAAACTGGGTAGAGTAGTAGTTGGGAGGCTATTGGAACAGTACAGATGAGATGATAGTGGCTTGATCTAGGGTGATGGACTTTAGATAATGGAGATATTACAGTTCTGCCTGTAAGCCATCAAATTTCCCAATTTTCCTATGAAGTATGGCAAAGTATAGCATCGGCCACTTTTCCCATCTCATTCCCCAGTTGTGGGGTTTTTTTGTTTGTTTTTGTTTTTGTTTTGGCTTTGTGGAGGCTGAGGTCGAGCAACTGTGGCTGCCCTTACTATTGACTGGAGACTGCCTTGATGACATACCTGCATTTCCTGTTCTCTTGCCACAGGGCAGCTAGTATGCCAGAACAGCATGAGCTGGAAGTGGAGAAGGGCTTTCCCACAAGATCGTAGGTTTTGAAGTGAGGACCTTTGTACACTTTAGCTACAAGATGTGTGGTGTTTTTGACAATGGTCTGCGCTTTAGATTTGAGGAAAAGATTTGTGCTTTTTACATCTTTACTCTTAAAACTAACTGTATATATAAGGGCTGAAGTTTTCTCCCAAAGATCTGGAAAAATAATTTTCTTCTTAAGCTGTTTTCCATCCTGCATCTAGTAAATGAAGTTTACTTAGGGTAGAGTTGGTTGGAATTTGGGTTAACTTACTTTTGCTTTTTTGACTGATAAGAAGTGAATGTGTATATATGTGTGTATCTCCGTCTGCCTGTCTGTCTTGTCTGTATCCATCTGCTTCCTGCTAGAGCTCCTTGTTTTATTCTCTTTGATCTTGAATTTTAATTACAATAGAGTCCTTGGTTAGTCCAGTGAAGGAATTCCTATTTACCCAGCCTTCTTCCCTGCTCTTTCTAAACTATTTAATTGTAAATGTTACTTGAAATTGATATTTTTGTAGTCTATAAACCAATTCAAGTATATATGATTTCTGAAATGAACATAATTTATCACCATTGTGTTGCTCATAGTATTTATACAAGTATGAAGAATATTCCAAAATGTATATAAATTAGATATAGAAATTTTTTTTTCCTTAGTCTGGTGAAGATAATTGAAAGTAGTTGAGTTGGATTAATTGAATCCCTATACAATCAGACGTTAATACCATGAAGTTTAATCAGTGTATATTTGCATAGCTTTCACTATTTAACAACATGTGTTATTAACTGTTAATACTTGAAAATATAATCTTAATAATTGAAAATTAGTAAAATTCTAATGCTATTCTATTATAGAACTGTATATAATGATAAGGTTTATGACAGAGTGAATGTAGTACATGATTTAAATAAGTTTTTGATTTCCCTAGCTTATGAAGAGATTATATTTTCACAGAGCTGACTGAACCCAAATGTTCAGAATTTGGTCACACAGTTAAAATTTTTAGACTTATTCTGAGACTCATATATTATATGTCTCCAACTCCAGGGATTCTGTATCTTCTGAGTAGACATAGTACACTTTCAGTTCTATCCCTCTATGAGCCACATTGATATTCATGTGTATATTAAGGCAGCCAGATAAATTTAAAGTGTGATTTTTATGCATTAAAATCTGTCAATTTCATCTATGGTTATGACTTCATCTCCCCAGATAGCTGAAAAGCTAATTCCATTGAACTCAGAGTTCAGCATTAGGAAATACGTGCCATCTTCACTCACCCTCTGCATAACCCATGTGTTCACATTGAATCTGAAATTTCAGGTTCATATGTTCAGAGGTGTTACATCAACAGGAAGATAAGATTCTCCGAGCCCATAGATTTGTACAGATTGAGTGTCTCAGAGTCCAAAATATCCAGAACTGAACTTATAATCTTCCCCCCCAAATCAGCTACAAATGCAGCCTTCCCAATTCTTAATTGATGGCAGATCTGGCATCTTATTTCCTTAGACTAAAAGATCTTTGGCATATCCTTGATGTCCCTCTTTCTCTTTCACTGCATCTAATCTGTCAAGAAATCAATCCATCGGCACTATCTTCAAACTGTATTCAAAATCTGACCACTTTTTACCATCTCGACTGCTGGTGTCTCTTTCTGTGTTACACTTAATACTTTTCTTCTTCCTGCTCCCCCCTTTGCCTTTCAAGCTTTACAATCTTTTTGGTACATCTGCTACATAAATCAGATCATGTCTCTTCTGCATCCAGACTTCCCAAAGCTCTCCACCTCCAGAGTTAAAAGTTCCTTTTAATAGTCTTCAAGACCCTACCTGATCTGACCCATCATTATTTCTCTGATTTCTTTTCTATCATTCTTTCACTTGTTCATCCCATTTTAGTCACATTACTTTCCTTTCCATTCCTTGAATTATTCTAGGCACACTCCTGGCTTAGGGCTTTTGCACTGGCTGGTTCCACTTTCTGGACTATTCCCCCTAGATATCAAAATGGCTAGTTCCTTCACTCTCTTCATATCTTTCACAGTTGTCTTGAGCCCTACCCTCCCTTCTACTTAAAACTCATCTACCTTTCCCTTACTCTGTGCTTTTTCTTCTTTCATAGTGTTTCCTCTGTTAGAACTTGAGGTGAACCAGACTTGATAAAGTCTACAAACTTTAGACAACCTTCCCTTGCAAAGAGGAAAACTCACTTTTTTGAGAAGAATAAAGTTTTAAAACGTTCTCCCTGTTTTGCAGCAGCTGTTCCACCTATAAAATGTGAACCCAGAAAGCCTTGCTATTTTTTTTTTCTTAAAAACTTTGGGATTGTGTTTGACCTTTGGGCCATAAATGGCCTGAGAAGCAGGTTGTCTTACGTGAGACAAATAAAGCCAGAAAGGAGATTTGCTGTTTTTTTTTTTTTTTCTTTTCATTTTACTGACATATAGTTGATTTACAGTGTTTCAGATGTACAGCAAAGTAATTCAGTTATACATATATATATATTTTTTTTCCAGATTCTTTTACCCCCCATTATAGATTATTGCAAGATACTGAATATAGTTCCCTGTACTATACAGGAGGTCCTTTGTTTATCTATTTTATATATGGTAGTGTTATCTGTTAATCCCAAATTCCTAATATATGCCCCCACCACTTGCACCTTTGGAAACCATAAGTTTGTTTTTTATGTCTGTGAGTCTATTTCTATTTTGTGAATAAGTTCATTTGTGTCATTATTTTAGATTTCACATATAAGTGATATATATTTATTGTCTTTCTCTGACTTGTTTCACTTAGTATGAGAATCTATAGTTCCATCCATGTTGCTGCAAATGGCATTATTTCATTCTTTTTTATGGCTGAGTAATGTTCCTCTGTGTGTGCGCGCGCGTGTGCGCGCACTTGCATGTACATACACCACATCTTTATCAATTTATCTGTTGATGGACATTTAGGTTGCTTCCATGGTTCTATGTCTTGGCTGTTGTAAATAGTGCTGCTAGGAACATTAGGGTGCATGTATCTTTTAGAATTTGTTTTCATCTTTTCTGGATATATGTCCAGGTGTGGGATTGCTGGATTATATGGTAACTGTACTTTTAGTTTTTTAAGGAATCTCTGTACTGTTTTCCACAGTGGCAGCACCAATTCACATTCCTACCAACAGTTTAAGAGGTTTCCTTTTCTCCATACCCTCTCCAGCTTTTATTATTTGTAGACTTTCTGATGATGGCCATTCTGGCCAGTGTAAGGTAATAAACCTCATTGTAGTTTTGATTTGCATTTCTCTAATAATGAGTGATGTTGAGCATCTTTTCATATGCTTACTGGCCATCTGTATGTCTTCTTTGGAGAAATGTCTATTTAGGTCTTCTGCCCATTTTTTGCCTGAGTTGTTTGTTGTTGTTGTTGTTGTTTTATATTGAGCTGTATAAGCTATTTGTATATTTTGTAAATTAATCCCTTATCAGTCTCATCCTTTGTGAATATTTTCTTTCATTTTGTAAGCTGTCTTGAGATTTGCTTTCCTGAGATAATATACCTAGTTGCTGTCAGAACCAGGATTAGAATTCAGACATTCTGTCTCTCCATTTAGTTGCTCTTATGTTTTCACCACAATAACTTCTTTGTGCTTTTCAACCTTTGTCTTATTTGCTTGGATTCCTGGCCTCATGATTGCCCATGTTTGCTACAGCTATTTAATGTTGCCTGACTTTCCTGAACTCAGCACCACTCTATGATCCCTTTTTTCCTCCACATTACCCCCTGACCTTACAGAATTTGGCAGAAAGTTGGAATATTTGACAGTTAACATTAGACATTAGCCAGTTTTATCACTGGCTATTCTATTTGCTAAGCTGTTTGAAAAGAATATTTGTGAAGTCATTGAGATCTGGACATTCTCTAATTTATCATTATCCAGAGTGGATGTTAAATGACAACATTGCCCACTTTATTAGAAGGATGACAACCTTAATAAAAATATAGCATACATTTACATTGTTTTATAGTAATAAAAGCAGTTAAACATACAGGGTTTATGCACTGTTGATGCTTTATGTATATGAACTCATTTAATGAGTTAGGCATTTTTATTATCCCTGGTATCTAAATAGGGAAACAGGCTCAAAAAGGTAACTGACTTGCTCAAAGTGACATACCTAAAAATTGGCAGTGTCAAGATTTCAATTCAAGCAGTCCGACTCCTGAGTCTTATTTGCTTAATTGCTTTTATTTTATTGAACTAAAGCAACAAACTGAAGCGTTCTCTGTGTTATTCATCAACACAAGCATTTATAACAAAATCCTGTATTTTGGGATTTTAGGTACAAATGTGAAAAGCTCAAAAACAGATTTTTTTTTCCCTAGGTCCATATGAGAATGTGAACATCTGTTATGTATTAGTTTTAATTTTGTAATTTCTGTTTGATGGAAAAGTTTTTTCCCTCCAATTTTCAAATATTTTCTAATTTTACAGTTTCTATTTCAAGGAGATAAACATTTTCTGTGCTTACAGAGAACGTTATTGAAGGCATTGTCCTGCAATAGAAGTTGCCCCCAGCTTGGGTTCTGGAGAATAAGGGTCTAGCTTAGATCCTATGTATTAATTAGCCATGAGACCCAAGATACTTGCCTTTTGTGCATCAGTTTCTTCATTTGTAAAATTAAATGTTTGTGCTAAATAATAGTTGTGGTCCTTTCTAGCTCTCAGATTCTGAGGTTCTACTACTGTGGAATTAGGAATTTTTTTCTATTTATTTTTAAAATTCTTTACAAAATACTTAATATATATTTAAATATACTTTAAAAATCCTTAAAATTTACTCAAAAATGTACTTTAAAACTAGCAGAATTGTCTTGAAATGTGACATGCCAATTGCACACATATTTCCTTAGGCTCACTTAAAAATAAAAAACAAAACCCCTTTAATCATCTACTTTTTTCTTCAGGTTTAATTATTTTTCTAATTATAATGAAAAACATAAAGATTATTAAAAATTGGGAAGTAGTACTTCAAGTGAAGCAGAAAATAAACCATCTATAATCACCAAGAGGAAAATATTTAATATTTTGGTGTATTTCTAGTCCTTATTAAAATCTTTTTCCTAGTAATCTTTAGTTTAAAATAGTAATATATGTTATTGAAATTTTAGAAAATGTAAAATATGAAAATGAAACATCACCCATAATATTATTGCCTTGGATTTTCTGTTTATATGTAAATATTTTTATTAAAAAGTTAAGACCATACTTATAAAGTGTTTTGTACTCCACATTTTTTGTTTAACATATTGGGAACATTTGCCGGTTCTTACATAGTATGAAACGTTGGCTCTAATAGATTCCAAAGAATAGAACACCTTAGGGGGCCTTAAGTAGTGCAAGTTTTTTGTAAAAATGCATAGAGACTAAAGAAGACATGAAACTCTGCCATTGTTTTGCCAGGCTTCAAGGAGACTGGAATATTATTGTTTTGAATAACTGAATGCAGCTTTGGTTATGAAATTTATTCTGTCATTTTTTTCAGCAGATTGTGTCCTTTGGTCTAGTGGTCTGTCACAGGGACTTACCTACTCTCAGTTCCAGCTTCTGCTGTTGCAGCAAGAGTTGGCAGACTGCTTTTTCCCTCTGTCTCATAGTTTCTGCTTACTTTTGGCTTTAGTTTATTCATAACTTCTACTTATTCATGACTTTACTATGTCTTGGCTTCAGTCTAAGCTTCGTGTTTCCAAAAACTATTGCCTCTTATTCAGATACCTCAAGAAAGAGGATTAGATTGAGTTAGTTAATGTTGTTTAAGTTGAGTAGGGCTGTTGGGCCCTGCCATCCCACGTGCTGCTAGCCAGCCCAGGGATTAGCTGTTCTTAAAGCAGATACCTATTTGTGGTCTAATTCACCAAAGTGTAGGAAGCTCCTAGTTAGGCTACTTTCTAGTGTATATGGTTTTGGACTGTGTAGTATCTCTTCAAATTGATGCATCATAATTAATTTAATACAACAGTAGTTTACTTCTGTTGTTTTCAAACTTTCACTGTTAAAAATAGCACTGCAACTCAGAAGCAAGGAAAATTAACACGAACAAAACAAAGTTGAAGACGTCATATTCTTGTACTTCTGTATTTAAAGGGCACAATTCACCACGAAACATTTTAATTCAAAATAACAATGCATTAATGAAATGTAAGAGACATTAATATGAGATACAAGGAACATAGAAGAATTAAAAATCAAAATAAAAAGAAAACTGGGGATTACATGGACTAGAACTATAGAAAAGGTTAGCACGCATTCAGGAAAGCTATTGATTAGTGAACCCCAAACCCCTTGTTTACTTGTGATAACATACCTAGTTAATAACCAAATAAAAGATTCAAATAGAAAAAATTACGTTGATGTTACTGTATAAAATACTTTTAAAGTATTTACTTAGCATTTACTATACATCTCTGAAAAATAGGTCCTATTTTAGAAACAACAAATGAAACAAAATGTCCCTCACCAAATACTCCCTCACCAAAATAACACTATAGAATACTTGATTACTCATTAACATATCTGTGCCATACAGAATTAAACCTATAATTATTTTCTTCTGATACATTTCTAGAAGTAGAATTACTAGATCAAAGGATATGAATTTTTTTGACTTTTTTTTGCATACTATTGAATTGTGCTCTTGAGGGTCTATCATGTTGTAAGTTTTTTCCTTTACATTTGAGATCATGTTATAGGTACAGTTTTTGTGTTTTCTTTTTACTTAGCAGTAGATTATGTGTATTTACCATGTTGTTTGCAAACTTCATTTTTAAGAATTGCCTAATATTCTGTTATGCTGGGACATTGTGATTTACTTAATCTTCCCATAATTTTATTTATTTTTAAATTAAAAAATTTTTTTCCTTAACGGAGGCATTGGGGATTGAACCCAGGACCTCATGCATGCCAGGGTGCTCTACCACTGAGCTATAACCCCATCCCTTTCCCATAATTTTATTTTGTTTATTTTTCTCTATTGTGAATAAAGATTCAGGGAACTTTTTTATGCATATATTTTTATCCATATTTCAGATTTTTTTTAGGTAAGATCTCTAAAGGAGAAATTACTGTGTTGAGGTATAAATATTTTTAGTGCCAAATTGATTTCTAGAATGGTTGTAATAATTTATAGTTCCACTTAAGTACATGATATTTTCCATTTTAATACTTTCTTGCCAGCATACATTGTTTTGGTTTTATTTCACTTATTAGTTTTTGTAGATAACTAAAGATGCCACTCACCTTTAATTATATCTTTTAAAATTAATAAGTGCTACTTTTAGCTTTTTGGATTAATAGAATGTTAGGTTATTAGGTCTGAAGAGAGTTCAGCTTCCTACCCATTGCTCTTCTTTCAAACATACCAAGTTACTATTTTAAGAAAGTTGGTATTTTCAATACTGTCCAGGGCCAATTGTACTTAGAAAAAAGTAAATTATTTTTTATTTAAAAACCTTTAACTTGAAGGAGCATAATGGATAAAAGGAGTAATTTATGATGCTGTCAACTTAAACTGAAATATGTATCTCATTTTTATTGTTAACAAACCCTACCTCCTGCCAAACTTAAAAAAAACAAAACCACCTTCCCTGAACTGGAACTAAAGTAGTATCTAAATAACTTATGTCACATCAAAACTATTAAAGATGATATTTTATAGTTATATTAATGGACATAAAGTGTGGCTTTTCTTATCTATTTCATAAATAAGGATGGTCTTACTAAAACTTTGACAGTGTTGCTTTGGTTTGCCTAGAATACATTAAAAAAAAAAAAAAAAGGCTTTGGCAGAGGTGAAGACATAGCAAACGAAGTCTGGTATATTAGGTTTGAACATTCTCCACTCTGGTACCCGAGCTCTTTGCTAGTAGAAAGCATGCTGTATGAAGTAGGACTTGTTAAAAAAGAATTATTTTCAACTACTCTGTTGAAAGCAGTCTCATCAGTAAAGAATGTGGATTAAATCATGGATTATGGTAGTTTGAATAATGAATGGGAGGTGAGATAAAGAGTGAATGTAGAGGACTCTTTCAAGACACTGGATGAGGAAGGAAAAGAGATGGATGCCATCATACATTGAGGGAGAAAAAAATAGGCATTCAGATTCTCAGGCTGGTAGACTTATGCAGGTTTGTAGGCTGTGTGTAAGGAACAAGAAGAGAGGGAGAAATAAGTGGATTGCAGAGGAGATTAAAGAAGATGCAACCAGGAGCAAATGGTAGTTTGCATTGAGAAAGATAGTAAAGATACTAAAGACATAGGTAAATCTAAAAATGAAATGGAGAGGAGGCATAGCAGGTTATGTTCATTGGTCTTATTTTTTCTTCTGGTTGGAGTTAAGGACTATGGTTATCTGCAAAAAAAGTATATTGTAAGGATAAGGCTGAGCTCATAGAGGAGCAACAGTGAAGTGTAGAAAAGGGAGCTGATTGGGAAAGAATAAAGATTACTGTAACAATCTAACTGAAGTTAGAAATAATTTGATTTTTTCAAGATTTTTCTCTTGTAGCTCCAGGTGGTGGAGATTAAAGCAAAGAAAGTAAACATTTCAATTGAACTGGATTGACAAGAGAGAGTCTAGAGATGCAGAGAATAAAGAGTTTTGTTAGAATATGGTTAAATGATTGACTCTTTAGTTCTGGCAGAGAAGGAAGGAAGTATAGTCATATGGAGCAGATATGGAGTGAAAAAGCAAAGAGGAGTGGTAAGGAGTAGGTTACAACCACAGACAAAAACAAAACAAAACAAATTTGTTAAGGGTAGGAGAAATGAAATGATTGATGGTAGTAGTAAGAGGAGAATTTTATTACAGTTCAGGATTTCAGAGATGATACAGTTCCAAGCGATGACAGTATTCAGACTGCTTCATAGTGAATTGTGTAGAAGTGAAATTCCTCGGAATAGATTAAGTCGGGTAACTAGTTAGGTTCTGGTGCTGAATATTGAATTAATTGGGATGAAGTCAAGAGTTCTTGTAGAGAGAAAAAACATGTGACATGAATGTCTGTGTCCTTAGAGAGGGTGGAGGTGTGCATAAAAGAGTTAACATAGCAGGCTTGAGACTGCTGCCCATGGAAAGCCTTGCTTGCAGTGTTGGCTCTTGGCTGGTGTCTGGGAACCTGAAATGTGGGAGAGTTCCCAGTATCCCAGAATTGATAAGAATGGCTCCCTGTGCCTAAACTGTACAAACAGTGTAGTTTATACTGAATACCTGTTTTCCTTCTGAGAGTCTGGAGTTTGGGTACATGCTAAGTAGAGGAGACCTACATGATGAGCCCTTGGTAAGAACTTTGGGCACTGACCGTCTAATGAACTTTCTTGGTAGACACCATTATATATACATGTTGTCAAAACTACATTGCTGATGGAATTAAGCACATCCCTTGTGTCTTCACGGAGAAGAGACTCTTGCAAGCTTGCTCCTGGTTTCCTCTGAACTTTGATTGATACGCCTTTTCCTTTGTTGATTTTTGCTTTGTATTCTTTTGCTGTAGTAAAGCTAACTGTAAGTATAATTATATGCTGAGTCCTATTAGTCCTTCTTAGTGAATTATCAAACCTGAGGGTGGTCTTGAGGACCCCCAACACAAAGTGAGTGACCTGGAAGGCTGAAAATGAGGGTTGGGGCTTGGAACAGTGTGGTATAAATAGAAATCCTGTTCATCGGAGGAAAAGAGAACAGTGGTGTGGAAGTTTGCAATGAGGCATTAGTGGAATGTACGCATTTCTTCTCGATTGGAAATTAACTTATTTATCAAGTATTTATCAGGCATTGGGCCATACATTTAGAGTATCAAGATAATTAAGATACCATGCCTACCAATAAAAAACTCATTGTTTATCAGGATAGGGAGTCAGGCTTATGACATAATTATAGTAAGATCTGACAAGGACTATACAAGAGAGAATGTAGTCAAGTGCTGTGAGAAGTTGGAAGATGGGAGTCTGAAGATAGACTCCATGGAATGAGCTATGATTGAGGACTTCTAAGGAAAGAGTGTCGTTTCAACAGGATTTTTGGTTAAAGGAAAGAAAAAAAAATTTTTTAAGTGAAGATACAAATAGATATTTAGGTAGCAGACCAACAGATTAGGGGTTCCAAAGTTAAATATTAAAGGGGGTTTGGAAGAGGAAGGATCTGTCAGGAAAGGGAAGTTTTGAGTTGGATGAAGATAAGAGTGCAGGGTAACAGATTAACATGGCTTACTTTTTGAATGTTGGCTGTAGATTTAGGAATGAGGTCACAGTGAAATGGAAGTAGGTGGGATATGAGTAAAACAAGCCAATTTCAAGATTCCATTTATATTTAAGTGTAAAGTTGCAGTCCCTTTGCAAAGTTGTACCGGGTATATATTATAAGAACATTCAAAATTACCTCAAATTATATAAAGACCTCGAAGGTTGGAGGTGAGTTATCTGTAGGGGCATTTTCAAGTGCAACCACATTGCTCTGAGGCCCCCAGATAAAAAAATTGGGTTAGCTTAGAGTCTTCCAGTCTTAGAAAGAGAATGTCATTAATGCCAGAATCATAGTAAACAGTAATGCTTGCCAGTTTATGTGTAGTGTGAAAAGAACTTTGGCTTGAATCTAGGTGGTTACATTGTCATCTTTTTCATAAATAATATCCATTGTTTATAAAGACATTAATGTTATTTCAATGCTGCTATTAAATAATTTTTGAGGGTACTTTAAGATGATAATAAAATGGTCTCAGATGGTCCATTTGCATGTTGTAGGGAAGTCTAGATCATGATGTAAACAACAGCCTGACTCACAGAAGTGTTGTGATTGACTTGCACAGTATTTTAAAGGTATTTTTTCTATTTTGCATAAAAATCTGGTTTTCCAGCTCCTCTTAGAAACAAACAAAAAAAATTATATAATCTGTCAAAGGTGGACCTGCATTTTAGTGTGACAGTAATCAGCTGGATCTGGCCATGACACTGCACACACACACATACACTCAAACTGTATGGCCTCCACTTGGTCAGGCTCCATCACTCTTACTGCCTTCACACAGCCTACCTTATTTGATTTCCCCCCACTTCATTAATGATTGAGTTAGAAACCGCTGACCTGGCCAACTGTTTCATGTACAATATCTCAGGGGATCCCCGTTACCAGTGCCAGCTACCTAAGGTGCAGTATTGTGTATTTAAGGGTTGCTTAGAGAGAGACTCTTGTTTTCTTTACAGAAAAAAAAATTTGTAACTGTATGAGGTGATGGATGTTAACTAAACTTGTAATCATTTCAGGATATATGCATGTATCAAATCACTATGTTGTACACCTTAAATTAATACAAAGTTAAATATCAAGTATATCTCAATAAAACTGGAAAAGAAATTTTGGCTCTAGGATTGAATAAAAGTCATCATATAAAAGCATTTCAGTTTTATTTCCAGGGTGCGATCTGGTATTACCAATGTGTGTATATGAATGTTTTATTCCTTCCTAATAACTTATGCAAAGAAGTAGTCAAGTGCCCAGTCAATTCTCATGATCTTTGCAGACATTTAAAAGGTTAAAAATGCTAAAATGCACTACCTTAGTTCCATTTCTTTGGGGCTATGTCTAGCAAATGTCTTGGTATTTGAAAGTTTAAGCAGCCAGGCCAGCTATCACATTGTTCCAGGTGTTTTTTAGCATTCTCTAGCTGTGATAGCAGTGTAGATATACTGATCTACATGTTACCACATTATTGAGTGTTAACAAATGCTCTTGACCTAAAGAATGATCAATAGCAGAGATTTTGGCTTTATATTACTAAATTGGCAGAAGCTTGGTAATTTTGACAAAATTTGACAGATGTGTTGTTTTTCCATTACATTAATATTTGGCTCACAAACATAGCACCAAAGAAGTAATTTCTTTCTGTGTTCTCAGCCTCCTATATCAGTTTTGATTCAGCTGCTAAAATTGCTTACTATATTTCATAAATTGCTGATTACAATGTTTGTGTCTCAAACTTCCATATTCTGTATAGGAAGCTGCACTCTATTTACTTATCCTTTGATTAAGTTAAATGGTATATTTTGGCAAAAATGACATGTAATAACCTGTTTTTCTTCTTTTTTAAAAAATAGATTTGGACTGAGCAACAAATTTGAATCAGAATTTCCTTCTTCATTAACTGGAAAAGTGAGTGTCTGTCAATTATTTAGGTATTGTTTATATGCCTCAAAACTAAAATCTTTTACTAACAAATTAGAAAAAAATTTATGCTAATGAGACATGTTTATTGACATTAATATTGCAGTGTTGTTATTTCTTAAAATTTTTCTTTAGGTAGCTCCTGAAGAATTTAAAGCCAGCATCAACAGAGTTAACAGTTGTCTTAAGAAGAACCTTCCCGTTAATGTACGTTGGCTACTTTGTGGCTGCCTTTGTTGCTGCTGCACGTTAGGTTGCAGTATGTGGCCAGTTATTTGCCTCAGTAAAAGAGTAAGTTGAATTATATATTTTAATTTAAATTTAGAAGTAGACAAGCCAAATCTTGGGTTTATCTAGTTTTTATTTTCATATTAAATGACTCACACTATCCTAAATACTTTGCAAAAATAATTTGATCCAGTAGAGGAGTGAATAAGTAAATTATGTCACATGCTATTATATTAAATAGCCATCTAAAATTATATTTATAATTTTTATGACAAAGGATATTATGTTAGAGTAGAATACAGCATTCTCTATATGTACATTAATGGTGGTATGGTATAGTGATTGAGAATGTTGGGTTCAGGTCTAACAACTTACCTCTGTGACCCTAGGCATGTTTCCTAACCTCTTTAAACTCTTGTTGACATATCTGTAAAATGGCAGTATTTACCTCCTTATTTGAATAGGATTGTTGTAAGGATAAAATGAAATAGTATTTGTAAAGCTTGTAGCTAAAGAGCTCAAAGCAAGTGTATAATAAATATTGATTAATAGCATTATTACTGATGTAAGAAGAGTACCAGTAGAAGAAATCAAATGGTAATAATGCTTATTTTTAGTTGGTGAGATTATGGGGAATTCTGTTTTTTGTTTTTTTTTTAAAGAAAAGTTTTTGTATTTTATAAGTTTCCCATGGTGATTATATAATGATCCTATACAGAAAAAATGATCTAAAGAGTCATAATTTTGACTGCTTATAGGAACAGTTTTTCAAGATATGGATAGATACGGCAAACTAGTATAGATTGAATGTTATATTTGTGTTAAAAAGTTTTTTAAAATTATGGTAATTTTATGTATAAAAATTAAATATTGTTAAATTGAAAGTGAATGAATAGATTTATGTGGATACATTTTATTTTGTCATCAAATAATTATAAGAAATATTGAACAGCAAATTCTGTTTGTCCTTTGTTGTTGCTATAAAATAAGATATATATTTCTACTGAAAAATTTTTTAACTAGTACATTTTATTGATAGGAAGTAGATATTGCCTTTGTAATAGAATTACTTTTGTAATATTTATTGTAATATTTACTTTGCTCTAAGAATGTTTCTTTTTTTTTCCCCTCATAGTTCTCACCAGATCATCTTCCTATTATAGTTTTCTTTCTTTTTTTTTTTAAATCTGGTTGTCTCTGCATCCACAGTTGAATTTATAGCTCTTGTAGTTTAGATCTCCTCACTCCCTCCTACTGTTTGGCCATTTCTGTTGTTTACATGACTGCTATAACTTATTTGGTTGGCAATTTGCTATTACTTAAGCCAGCGTATCAGAGAGCTTTATTACTTTAGAAACCTTTGCGATCTAGTTATTGTTGCTTTTTGAGGTTTTGAAATCCTTTTTTATTTTAAACTTTTTAAATGAGTAAACAAGATATTGCAATGTGTACACAGTGTAGGATTTAGAAAACAAAAGTAAACTTCCTATCCTTCTCTACATATTCTTAGTAACAAGATCATTTTTCAGATGCTTTAAATTCCTTTTTTTTTTTTTTTTTGAGACATAAGGTGGATTGACTTTTTTAGGTTATTCCAGTGTGTAATTTCAGAAAGAACATTTTATCCATCTTTGTAGCATTACGTCTAAGGTCTTTCTTTGTGTATATATATAATATAATTTTGTATGGACTCTACTATCCAGTGAGCCTAAACAAATATGATTACTGCTTGAAAAACTGCATTTCCCTGTCATGGGTGTAAACTATTAAGTAATTGGAGAGAGTGACCCTTCATTTATGAAGGATTTTAGAGGCCCTGAAAAATGGTGTTTTGTAAGATGGGGGCAGGATAATTTAGAGCAGGGATTTTTTGCTTTTTATTTATCATAGACCCCTTTGTCTGGGGAAGCCTATGAACCCTTTCGTAGAATAATATTTTATTTGTATTTGGAAAAGTTTAATGTATTTTTAATGTGTAAAATCCAATATGTAGAGTTAAAGGAAACCAATATATATAGTTATCAAAATATTTAAAACCCCTCAGATATATAATTTATAAATATTTCTTTATTAATGTATGCAAAATAAGATAGCAGGGGATCCATGGCAATATGATGTGATAGGAAAAATCTGTGATTTCTATGAGTGATAAAGATACAGGTCCTATTTAATGTACCACACTTAGTTGCATACATTCACAGCCTAAGGGAATATACTACGTTTCAATTAGAGGTTAGTGAGATTAAAGATGAATTTTTGTTCTGTCAACTTTCGTGGACTCCTGGAATTCTATCTAGGTATTCCATGTTAACAACCTTTGATTTAGAGGTACTAATATAAATAAAAACTAAAACTCGGCCTAATTGTCAGCCTCTGAACTCTTTTTTGTCCTCATTTGTGATGTGGAATCCTATTGTATGGTTATAATTGTCTCAGACTCTAAGATTTAAATCAGGACCAAAGGCATACTCAATATGCAGCTTAACGTTTTCACCTTCCTGACACTATTCAATAGTTTGGATAACTAGGTTTTTGTCTTGCCTTTGAAATTCATCCCCAGCTGAGTGCCCCTTTTTATGATGGGTCTTGTTCTGGAGACCTTGTTGTTTATCTGTCCCTTTATTATTTTTAGATCTTCCAGATTGCCTTTTCCTTTAAAAATATTACCCTAGCCTTTTTGGAAAATTATTTAATATACAGTAAAATTCATACTTTTTGATGTATAAGTCTGTGATTTTTGATAGATGCATAGAATTGTGTAACTACCACCACAATCAAGATACGTTTCAGTTTTCATTCCAAAAAACTTCCTTTTTCTGTCCCTTTGCAGTCATACAATCTTCAGCTCTTAAACCACACTCATCTGTTCTCTATCCCTACAGTTCTGCTTTTTCTAGAATGTTATATAAATGGAATTACACAGTGTATGTAGCCACTTGAGTCTGGCTTCTTTCATTCAAGTATCACTTTTAGAGTCATCTCTTTTGTGTATCAATAGTTCATTCTTTTTCATTGCTGAGTCATATTCCATTGTATGGCTGTATCACAACATATCCATTTGCCAATTGAAGGATTGCGTTGTTTCCAGTTTTGGTGATTTTGAATAAAGCTGCTATGAACTGTCACATGTATATTTTTGTATAAACATAAGTTCTATTTTTATGAATGGAGTTGCTGGGTCCTGTGGTAAGTGTATGCTTAATTTTATGAGAGACTTCCAAACGGTTTTCCCAAATGGTTCTATCATTTTGCATTCCTACCGGCAATTTATAAGAATTATAGTTGCTCAGTGTCCTTGCCGGTACTTGGTATTTGTTTGTTTTAGAAATTTTAGTCATTCTAATAGATGTGATGGCATCTTATTGTGGTTTTAATTTCCATTGCCTTTGTGACTGATGGCATTGAGGACCTTTTAATGTGTTTATTTGCCATTTATACATATTCTTTGTTCAAGTGTTTATTCAAATATTTTACCCATTTTTAAATAGTTGTTTCTTACTGTTGAATTTTGAGAGTTCTTTATATGTTCTGAATATAAATCCCTTGTCAGATATATAATTTACCAGTATATTTTTCCAGTCTATAGTTTGTCTTTTAATTCTCTTAGTATCTTTGGCAGGGCAAAAGTTTGATTTTGATTAAGTTCAATTTATCAATTTTTAAAAAATTGATTGTGCATTTGGTGTCATATGTAAGAATTCTTTGCCTAAATTACAGTCACAAGATTTTTCTCAGATGATCTCTTCTGCATTTTACTTTTAAATCTATGACTCATTTTGAGTCACTGTGTGACTCAGTGTGTGAGATATAGGTCAAAGTTCATTTTTTGCATACAACTCCAAGTTTTCCAGCACAATTTGGTAAAAAGACTATCCTTTTCCATTAAATTGCCATTGTACATTGTAAAAAATCAATCAAGCCTATTTATGTACATCTGCTTCAGGACTCTGCTCTGTTCTATTGATTTCTGTGTATCCATTTTGGTTTTAGTACCACGTCATCTTGTTTATAATACTTTATAGCTTTATAGTAAGTACTTTATAGCTTTATAGTATATAGTATATGTACATGCTATAGCAATGTAGTACCTATTAAAAAGTACTGTAAATAATATACATCTATATATGTGTATATATAGATATATAGTGTGTGTGTGTATAGAGTAGTACTTTATAGTAAGTCTTGAAATCGGGTAGGATGAGTTTTCCAAACTTGATTCTTTCTCAAGATTGTTTTGGATGTTCTAATTTCTTTCATTTGTCTGTATAAATTTTAGAATGAGCTTGTCAATATCTTAAAAAAAAACTTGGATTTTGATTGGATTGGAATTATAGATCAATATGGGGAAAATTGACATCTTAACAACATCTTCCAAACAATGAATATGGCATATCTCGGTCTTCTGTGATTTCTTTTTCACCAGTAATTCATAATTTTTTGTGTAGCATATAGATCATATTTTGTTAACTTTGTATGTGTTTGTGTGTGTGTTCGGCACTATTAATGGTATTTTTAAAATTTTGATTTCCCATTGTTCATTGCTAGTACATAAAAAATAAGTCATTTTTTGTATACTGAAATTGTGCTCTGTGATGTTATTGTATTCCAGGAATGTTTTTATAGATTTTGTGGGGTTTTTTACATAAATAACCTTACTGGTTTTTTTTTTTTTCTCCTTCTTCTTGGTTTCTAATCTGCATACCATTTGTTTCTTTTTCTCTTTTTTCACTAGGTAAGATTTCCAGTAAAATGTGGAGTAGAAGTGAGAGTGGACTCCTTTAGGCCTGGTTTTCTCTACTGTTTTTTTATTTTCAATTTCATTTGTTTTTGCTCTTATTTTTATTATTTCTTCTTCTTGCTTTGGATTTGATTTACTTTTTTTTTTCTTTTTAGTTTCTTAAGGTAGAAGCAGAGGTCATTGAGTTGAGAGCTTTCTTTTTTTCTGATATAAGTATATAAAGCTAAACATTTCCCTCTAGAGCATTGCTTTACCTGCATCCTACATATTTTTATATGCTATATTTTACTTTTATTCAGTTCAAAATATTTTCTAATTTTCCTTGAGACTTCCTCTTTGATTTATGTGTTATAAAGAAATGTGTTGTTTAAATACTTGGGAATTTCCCAGACACCTTTCTGTTACTGATTTCTAGTTTAAGTCTGTTGTCTAAGAGAACATACTTCTTGTGATTTCTTTTTTGAAAAATGTGTTGTTTTATTCTATGGCCTTGAATATAGTATATCTTGTTAGTGGTCTCTTTAAAATTTTTATTTAGGTTCTAGCAGTTTGAGATGTAACTGACATGCAATAAACTGCACATACTTAAAGTGTTATCACTTGATGAGTTTTGTTACACATAATACATATATACATGTATACATTAAGATAGTGAATGCATTCATCACCGCTCAAAACTCCCTGTGTCTCTGTAATCTTTCTTCCCCTTCCAGGCAATTGCTGATGTGCATTTTGGCACTATGGATTCAGTTGTATTTTTTAGAGTCTTATATAAATGGAACCATACAGTATGGGGTTTTGTTTGTTTGTTTTTGTCTTTTACTCATAATTATTGTGAGATTTATCCATGTCGTTGTATCAGTAGTGATCAATAATTAATTTCCTTTTAATGTGTATAATGTTCTCATATGGATATATCATATTTGTTTATCCATTTACCTATTGATGGACTTTTATATTGTTTCCAGTTTTGATCTATATAAATAAAGCTGCTGTGAATATTCTTAAGTCTTTTGATAGACATATACTTTCTTTTCTGTTGAGTAAAAATTCCCAAGAACGGAGTGGCTTGATCATTTGGGTATGTAAATGTTTAATTTTTTAAGAAACTGAAATACTGCTGAAGTGGTGCTATTATTTTACTGCAAGATTCCCACGAGCAGTGTGTGGTAGTCTGTTTTGCTGCATCCTTTTCAGCATTTAGTGTGGTTTGCCTTTTTAATTTTAGTCATTCTAATGTGTATGTAATGTTATGATTATGGTTTTATTTTTCATTTCCCTAATAATTAATGATGTGAGCATTTTCTCAGGTGTATTTGCCATTCGTATATTTTCTTTGATAAAGTGGGCTGTTTAAACTTTTTGCCTGTTTTTTAACTGAGTTTTCTTATCGTTTAGTTTTGAGAATTCTTTATATATTCTGGAAATAAGTGTATGCTTTGAAAAGATTTCTCCCAACAATAGCTTGTCTTTTCATCCCCTAACAGTCTTTTCAAGAGAAGATGTTTTTAATTTTAATTAATCCAGTTTATCCATTTGTCCTTTTATTCACTGTGCTATTAGTGTTACACCTAGTGTTACACCTTAGTTTCCTAAGCCTGGATACAAAGATTTTTTTTTTCCTTTGTTTCTTCTAGCAGTTTTATAGGTTTATACAGTTAGGTCTATGATTCATTTAGATTTAAGCTTTTTATATGGTACAGTGTAGGGATTGAAGTTCTTTTTCTTTTTCTCTTTGTATATAGTTATTCAGTTGTTCCAATAATATTTGTTAGAAAGATTATTCTTTACTAAATTGCCTTTGTACCTTTGTTGGAAATTAGTTGTCAGTGTGTATATGCACCTATTTCTTGGCTCTCTTCTCTTCTGCTGATCTTTTTGTCAATCTTGATACCAGTACCACACTGTCTTGAGTAATAAGTTTTGTAATATGTCTTATAATTGGGTAGTGTTAGTTCTCCTTTTACTCCTTTTTCAAAGAAGTTTTCTTTTCTAGGTCATTTGTATTCCATATAAATTTTAGAATCAGCTTTTCACTTTTTACAAAAGAAATCCTTTTGAGACTAGTTTGGATTGCATTGAATCTATGGATCAGTTTGGGGAAATTGGCATCTTAAAAATATTTTATCTTCTGACCCAGGAAATGATATCTCTCTGTTTACTTATATCTTTAAAGTTTTTTTCTGAGCAGTGTTTTGTAGTTTTTAGTGTACATGTCTTATATATCTTTTGTTAGATTTATCCATAAGTATTTTTATGTTATTTTAAATGGTATGTATTGTTAAAATTTCAATTATTTATTTTTCCATGCTAGGGTATAGCTCTGCTAAACTCATCTATTATTTCTGTTACCTTTTTTGTAGAATATTGAAATTTTTTATAGATAGTCGTGTCATCTGCAATGAGGATGGTATTACTTCTTTCTAATCTGGATTTTTTGTTGTTGTTGCTTTCCCATGCCTTACCACACTGACTAGAATCTCCAGAAACATTGATTAGAAGTAGTGAGAACACAAAAATAAACTCAAAGTGGCTTAAAAACTTAAGTATAAAACAAGACACTATAAGCTCCTAGAAGAAAACATAGGCAAAACATTTTCTGACATAAATCTTAGCAATGATCTCCTAGGGCAATCTACCCAGGCAATAGAAATAAAAGCAAAAATAAACAAATGGTACCTAATTAAACTTACAAGCTTTTGCACAGCAAGGAGACCATAAGCAAAACAAAACAACAACTTATGGAATGGGAGAAAATATTTGCAAATGATGCAAATATTATTTCCAGAATATATGAACAGCTCATACAACTTAATAACAAAAAAACCCAAACAGCCTGACCTAAAAATGGGCAGAAGACCTAAACAACCAATTCTCCAATGAAGACATACAAATGGCCAATAGGGACTCCTGATACTAGAGAGAACATGTTCACATTTTCATCATTCCGTATATTAACTGTAGGGTTTTTGTAGATGCCCTTTATTCTTGAGGAAGTTTTATTCTACTAGTTTGTAGAGAGTTTTATCAGGAATAGATGTTGAATTTTGTTAAATATCTTTTCTGCTTTTTTTGAGATAGTTATATGTGTTTTTGTTTTTGTTTTTAATTTAGAAATACATGGAATTGATTGAATTTTTGGATGCTAAACCAACCTTACATTCCTGGAATGAACCTTACTTGATCATGTCATGTCTATTTTAATATTTGTGTTGGATTTGATAATAAATTTGTTTAGAAGTTTTACACATGTGTTCATGAGGGATATTTTTATTAAGTCTTCTTGTAATGTCTGATTTTGGCATCAGGGTAGTGATAGCCTCACAAAATGAGTTGAGAAGTGTTCTCGCCTCTTCAGTTTTCTAAAGGAGTTTCTGCAGAATATGCATTATTTCTTTCTTATGTTTTGGAAGAATTCAACAGTTAAGCCATCTGGACCTGGAGTTTTCTTTGTTAGAATTTTTTAAACTATAAATTCAGTTTCTTTAATGGATGCAGGACTTTTCAGGTTGTTATTTTATCTTGTTTGAGCTTCTGTTTCTGTTTTTTTCAAGGGACTTGTCCATTTTATCTAAGTGGTTGAATTTTCATAAAATTCATAAAATTCATAAAATTCATTAATTTTTTTTTTTTTTTTTTTTTTTTTTACTATTTGTAAAATCTCTAGTGATACCACCTCTCACATTCCTAAAATTGTTAATTTATCCCTTGTTCCTCTCTCTCTCTCTTTTTTTTTAACTAGTCTGGCTAGAGGTTTATCAGTTTTATTAATCATCTCAGAGATCAGCTTTTGGCTTCATTATTTTTATCAATTTAATATTTTATATTTCATTGGTTTCACTCTGCCTTTTATTCTCTCCTTTCTTCTCCTTAACTATGGATTTAATTTGTTCTTCTTTTTCTAGTTTTTTTAAAGTGGAAGCAAAGGTCATTGATTTGAGGCTTCTCTTCTGGGGTTTAGTGTTGTAAATTTCCTTCCTGAATACTGCTTTAGTTGTATTGCCCTGAATTTGATATGTTGTGTTTTAATTTTCATTCAATTCATTTTATTTTCATATCACTTTTTTTTTTTCTACTAGTGCATTATTTGGAAATATTTTATTTAGCTTCCAAATATTTGGGAGATTTTGTAGAGATCTTTCTGTTACTGATTTTTAATTTAAGTTCATTTGGGTTAGATAAAACTGTGTGTGTTTTGAATTTTAAATTTATTAAGACCTATTTTATTACCCAGAATATGAACTGTCTTGATAAGTGATCCTTGTGCACTTGTAAAGAATGTGTATTCTTCTCTTTTTGAGTGGGTGTTTTTTTTTTTTTAATGTCAACTAGGTCAAGTTGGTTAACTATGTTCAAATCATCTGTATTCTTACTGGTTTTCTGTCTGGTGCTATCAATTATCAAGAAAGGTGTATTAAAATCTCTGACTGTAATTATGTAATCGTGGGTTTGTCTATTCTTGCCGTTTTTGTTTCATATATTTTGACATTGTAATTAGGTGCATAAACTTTCAGATTTTGTCTACTTCATGGATTGACCTTGATAGGTAATAATTTATTGAGGTGAAATTTATGTAACAAAAATTAACCTTTATTAAGTGAACAATTCAGTGGCATTTAGTACATTCACAGTGTTGTACAACTATCACCTCTGTCTAGGTCCAAAACATTTTCATCACTCCAAAGTAAAACTTATCCATTAAGCAGTTTCTCCCCATTACCCTTTCCCTCTAGCTACCACTACTCTGTGTTCTCTCTCTAAGGATTTATCTATCCTGGTAATTTCATATGAATGGAATCATACAATACAGGACCTTTTGTTTCTGGCTCCTTTCACTTAGCATGTTTTCAAGGTTCTTCCGTGTTGTAACATGTATCAATACTTCATTATTTTTTATGGTTGAATAATATTCCATTATGTGCATGTGTCAGAATTTGTTTATCCATTATCCGTTGATGGAGGTTTAGGCTCTTCCCCTCCAAAAGATGACTAGTGCTGCTATGAACATGGGTGTACATGTATTGTCTGATACTTGTTTTCAATTCTTTTGGGTATATACCTTGGAGTGTGGGGTCATAAGGTAATTTTCTACTTCTTAAAGAACTAGAGCAGTGTTTAGTTTAGGGCTATCTATTTCCCACTAGTGAGGCAAGACCTGCCTGGATACTCTACTCAGTGGCCTGTTAATTTTGATGTTTACTAGTCTGGCTGATGGGAAGAGGCATTGTGCTAGATCTTTGTGAGTTTTGGACACTCTTACCTCTAATCCTTTCTAGTAGTTCTTTGTTCCACCCTGGTAGTTTCCTTACCTGCATGTGCTTCTCAGTACTGACCTCAGTATTCAGTAGTGACTATTTGAAGATCTTTGGAGTTCTTTGCAGCATCTTTTCTCTGGTACTGTGTCCTGTGCTTCTAGCTGCCCTAGTTTCCTCAGTCTGAGCTCTGTCTCCTTACTCACAGAGTCCCCAGGCTTTGTCTAGGCTCTCCTTCCATTCATTCACTGTGACCTGGAAGCTCTCTTTTATCAATAATCTTGGGAAATCATAGGACCTTTCTCATATGTTTCTGGTCTCTCAGAAATTCTGGTCTTTTATTGTCAAGTTTTATGTGTTTTGGGTTTTTTGTTTTTTGTGGGGTTTTTTTGGTGGTTTCAGGCCAGAGAGTAAATCTGGTGCCTGTTGCTGCATCTTTGCTGAAAATGAAAGTCTGAATGTTCTCTTTTTATAGAAACATTTTTGACATATAAATACTGTGCCAGTGATAGAAGGATTTATATTAATGCTATACTCAAAGAACATATAGTCTATCTGGAGAATTGGGTAGGTGAATGCAGAGATAGTTTGAGTTTGTAAGTACTTGTCATAATTTTCATGAAGTGTCTCTTATAACAAAAAACAATAGATATGTGTCCTTTGGGTCTAGAAATATGAAGCAACCACTTGCAATTACAAAATATATTTGAAGTCTTGTATTATATCTCAGACGCACATTTGACTTATACATTCTATTACATAATGTACATTTGTTTCAATAGAAAAGTTTAAAATGACTTATTGAATAAAGTTGATACTCTTGGAATATAAGCATATTTGTCTTATGAAATTGCTGGTTTTAGCTGCCATTTCTTTATGCTGCTAATGTGCCATTCTCCGGAAGTTACTTATTCATTGAATCAGTTAATGTTTCTGAAGCTGCACTGTGGGCTTGTTACTGTTTTAGATGCCATTTAGATACTGTTTAGAGGTTATGTGTTTCCTCTTGTGGACTTAAAAGATAGAAAGCAGTAAAGTAATTACGAATAGTGGTAAGTGCTTGAAAGACAATAAAACAGGAAACCTCAGCCTTTTAGTAGGTTCTTTGTAAGAGCCTGAGGAGCTCACAAGCAAATAAGATGCTTCAGCTTCAATAAATAGATTTTACGACATTTACTTTGCAAAAGCTTATTTTCGTTTATACTTTTGTTTACTTTGCTTCTTGATTGTGCCTTAATTGTAGTATTATAGTTTAGAAAATTGACGTCTAAGTAAGTGAACTCTCTATGACTTGTAATTGCTTTCAGCCTGGCTCATTTATTGAGGAAACAAGATTCATAATTTTACTGTATGTTGTGTTACAGTATTTTCTGTTTATTTCTTTTGGTTTATTTTTTATACTAAAGTAACTATTAGCTTTAGTCTTCTGAGACTTTGCACATATATATCGTATCCCAACTTTAGTGATTTTATAGACTTTGTTCATATATGCTCTCAGCCATTATCCTTTCTGACTAAAGAATACTAACTTTTAGGGTGTTTATACCAACTTCTTAATCTTGTGAGTTGTCTTAACCTCTTTTTTTGGTGCTTTAATCTCTCTTACATATGATGACCAGAATTGTGTGGCTTTCTAGAGTGCTCTCTATATGATTTGTTGTAAATAGTGTTTATGTGGATTCCCTTTATACTCTTAATTTGTAGTCAGTCCTGTATCAAGGAATCATTCCCTTAGGAATAGGAAAGTAGGTTGCAACATGTAGCTAAGACTTGCACTTTGGTGCTAGAAAGAGCTGGCTTGGAAAGTGGCACTCAATGACTGATCAGTTCACTCTCTCTAGACCTCAGTTTTTAAGCTCTCTAAAATGAAGTTAATCTCTTCCTTGCAGCATTGTTTTTAAAATTTGAGCAAGTGCATATAGAGTACTTCATGTAGGATTTTGCCTATAGTATATGCTTAATGGCAGTTGCTATTAATACCATTTTATTATTATTCTTCCCAGTCTCTGTCTTGCTAACTGCTAAATCCCCAGTGCCTCTCACAGTGCCTCTCATCTACTTTATTTTCAATAAATATTTGCTGAATGAATGTACTTGTATATTTGCTGAATGAATGCACCTTTGACTTCTGAAACTCTAGAGTAGTAAGATTATAACATTTCAGAAGATATGGTCTTCACCATTCAAAACTAGATTCCCAAGTAAGTAAAAGCATCTTGTCTTTTAGAGTAAATAACAGACTTTTTCTACAGGGGCAATATGATAAAGTCTAAAAGACAGCAAATCACTGTTTGAAGCTGAGTGACTTTAACTGAGTCACTTAAAACCGTGTTGAGCCTAGAGTTTCACCACCGCCACCCCTCCTTTTTCTTTTAATCTCAGGAAAGGAGAGGCTGACTAATCGCTCCAGGTATTCTCTAGCTCTGAAAATCTATAATCCTTTGAAAACTGAACTGTGTAGGTCTACAAAACATCACTATTTCTAAGCTCTAAGTAAAAAAAGGTCTCCATATTGATTTTTATTTCAAATCTAAAGAATTAACATTTTAAAACATTTTCTTTTAAGTTTTTTTCCCTTTTTTTTTTTTGGCTTTGCTGAGTTTTAGTAGATAATTGCTGTTAGTTTTGAAACTTTGATTGAAAGAGCTTGTATCTAATCTACTTCTTTTACTTTTAAATTGTAGTCTGGCTAAGTATGTAGATTTACTTCTGGATTTTTTTTTCTTTTCCTGTCAGCCTCAAGTTTAGTTATCTAATAATTGTGAGTTACTTTGGTTGGAGTGCAGTAGGGGTGGAGAATCCAAATGGGACAGATCAGAAGTAAGACAGCCTTGTAAGACTTACAGAAATTCAAGGGAAAGTGAATCTGGGAGAATCAACCAGAGAGCTACAAATATTTGTATATGGGAGGAATTTGAAATATACTTACTCAGTTATACTGTGACAGTATTAGAAGTTACCCTGAACTTTCAGAACTCTGATTTACTCCATGTTTGGGATTTGAGCATTTGTAGCCAGTACCTCTGAATCATAAGATGGCAAAGGCAGTGAACATTTGGATGAAGAATTAGATACAGAAGAATGCTTCTAACATATTGCAGATAATAAAAGTAAAACAAACTTAAAAGCACCTTAATGAAACTTTAGCAAACAGGGGGTCTTGAAAAGTTTGTGGTGAACAAGGGATGATATTCTTATGACAGTCATTATTGGTTGAAAATGTAGGAAAATCAGTGCTAACTTTTTTTTAAAGAATGCTACACAATTGCTTTATTTCTATAAATATAATATATTTATAAGGGCTTTCATATTGTCAAGATAAGTATATACCTGTGAAACCATCATTATAGACAATACCATAAACATAACATCACCTCTAATAATTCACTCCTTTCCTCCCTCTTTGTGTGTGTGTGTGTGTGTGTGTGTGATAAGAACATTTAACATAAGTTCTACCCCATGCTTTATTGAGATGTAATTGATATATAACATTGTATAAGTTTAAGGTGTACAGCATGATTTAATACATATATATTGTGAAACCCATACATTCTCTTTTAATCTTTACAGCAATTCTGTGTGGTAAACATCATGATCACATGTAATAATTATTGAGTGCTAACTGCATGCCACAGATCGTGTTAACCAATTTACTTATACTGTGTCATTTAATCTTCCCCAAATACAAGAGTAGGCATTCATATTATTCCTACTTTAAGGATGAGAAGACTGAGGCTCAGAAGTTAAGTAATCTATTTGAGATCTCACAGTCTACAAAGTTAGGCCATAATTAGAACTCCAGGCTTAAATTCGAAATCTCATAGGGTTTTTTTTTTCTCTCTTTGATGAGGATACAGAAATCAAGGTGTTTTTTGTTTTTTGTTTTTTAACTTATCTAATTCGATTTTATTCCATGTGAGCAGGGGATTTTAGAGGTTTGGAAGGAACTTAAAAGATGATTATTTCACAAGTTAGGAAGTTCAGAGCCATTGAATATTTCAGTTTATCTAAGTTGATCCAGTAGATTTATAAATGGTAACAGTATCCAAGCATTTTATATTGGTTTTTGGAATACTTTAGTTTTTTAGCACATTTATCTTTCCATAATATTTTCCTAATATTTAAACAAATTTGTACTTCTTGAAGATACAAACTCATGGTAAAGAAAGGAGGCCATAAAGCAGGTAAATGCAGGAAAACAGTATATTTTGATAAGATTTTATACAAAGTTCCAGTTGGACAACTAAGAGCTGATAAATTGCTTTTGTTTCTGTTTTACTTTTATAAAAACAAAAATCAGCATCCCTGTCTTTGAAAATTATCAGGTTCCCATTCCCTAATAAACAATTGCACACTATTTCTGATAAAGTTTTTTTCCTAATATTTTACTCTTCGTTGTAACTTGTGTACTTACTCTTACGTTGAGAATGTTGCATAATGACAGTGTAGGAGGGACAGGGACTCTCACTGAAGTTGGAACCGGGTTTTCTATATCTAACCCTAGGCGTTCAGTTTGTGGTTTCTTGCCCCTTCTTCAGTATTTCTCATATTATAGAATGCAGGATAAATCAATAGGCTTAACCTTTTTAAAATCTTATTTTAATTGCTGTGGGAAAGGGGTCTTATGTAGAAGGTTTCTCATAACCAGAAAAATATATTTAGTGCTGTTTAATTTTAAAAGAATATTTAGGCTGAAACTTAGAAAACTGATTCTTACATAAACTAAATGAATTACTACCATTAGTGTGAATGGGACTGATGATTTGTTTTTAGTTGGAGTAAAAACATGTTACTAAATTCTCATTTTAAAAGAGGATATGCAAAAAAAAATGTAAACTTTGAGTCTTAAATGTGCGGAGATGGCACTGGGACTTCAAGATGTGTTAGAGCCCTTTAAAATATGTTTTGGCGAGGTCTGATGGACATTTAGTTCTCTCTAAATATTTAGAACATAGAATTGCTGTAGAAAGATTTACCCATCTTCTTCAGTATCCAGTCTGCTGTTACCCCATTCAATGACTTCTTAATTTTAGATGTTGTATTTTTCAGTTCTAGAATGTCCATTTGCTGTTTTTATCAAAGACAGTCTAGTTCTTTTTTGAAATTCTTCATCTTTTTACCCATTTTACCCATCTTTTCCCTGTATTATATTGAACATATTAATCATAATTAATTTAAATTCCTGTCACCTCACACCAATACTTTATCTCTGGACCTGTTTCTGTGGGGTTTTTTCTTTTGATTATTGGTCATGTTTCCCTGGCTTTTAAACTGTTTTACTTTATGCTAGAGGTTATAAACAAAATAAAGTAGAAGCTCCAGAAGAAATCCTCCACAAACAGGGGTCCCCTCTTTCCTCTGTTAGACAGATACGAGAAGGGGAATGATCATTTTGATCTAATCAGAGATTGAGCAGAATCTTGTCCCCTGAGTACTGGGAGACTGAATAATTTTTCTCTGCCTTTTTATCTTGGTCCCTACCCTTTCCATGCTGCCCCAGAATTCAGTAGTGTCTCTAGGGAAAACTGGCTTTGCATTTTAGAGCATGTGTAATTTCCAGTCCATTGGACCAGCCTGTACAACCTGCAAAAACTCTCTTAATTTCCCTTTTCCTCAGTAGAGCCCCACTGGTTGTGCCAAGCCTGATCCTCAGCCAACCCCTCAAATCAGCAAAGAAAGAAAATGGCCAGTACATAATCATCAAATGATTTAGGAAGGGTTCTTTCCTTCTCTGAATTTTATTTCATCTAGTCTTACTGTTTCCAGAATTTTCTGATGTTTTAAAAACAATGTGGGTTTTTTTTCCTTCTTCAGTTACATCCATGTATATTTGTGGTGGGAGTGTAGGCTTGAGTGTTGACATTCTACCCATAAATATAAGTCTCCAAATACTTTTACATAAAGAATTACGCTGTTCTTTGCATGGTGTGATTGTTACTATCTTGTTTTTTTATATTTTTGTTTGAAATTTCTTCATATTTGAAATTGAAATCATATTGTCAGTACCTTTTTTAAGGACGTATTCACTTTATGTTTGTGCCTTGAATGTAAGGATTTGTAAATTGATGTCACGTAGAGACAAGTAGAAATAGTTGCGTTTGCTGATCCCAAGTGGAAAGAGCATTGTGTTTAAAGTTTGGAGATCTGAGTTTGAATCCTATCATTACCCTTACTGGTTGTGTGACCTTGGGCAAACCAGTTAACTTCTGTAAGCTTGCATACTTAATCTGTAAAATAGAAATATACCTCAGTTCATGTTTTATTGCACAAAGTAAGGTATAAGCAAGAACAAAATACATTTTGGAGAAGTGTCATTGAGACTTAAGAGTAGAATGGGTATTTCCTAGATCTTAGAACTGAAGAATATTAGAGCTGGAGAAAATTTAGTTTTAGATTAAGTTGACTGTTCAAGGCCGACAGCCTAGTTAGTAGCTTAGATACATGTTACATAGACGTGTTATTTCACAAGTTAGATTCTTTACTAATTCATACCTCTGTAAATTCATGGAGAGAGGCATCATGTTGAAGACCGTACAATCCTGGTTTCAAATCCCAGCTCCACCATTTCCTAGTGTAGCTTTAAGTTTCTTAACCCCTCTAAGAGGTAGTTTTCATATGTAAAATAGAAGTTATACAAGGTCTCCTAGGTTTATTGGGAAGATTAAACAAGGTAACAAAGAGAAGACACATAGCATGGAGTCAGATCCAAAATGAGGATACTATTCCTTTTGTTTCTCCAGTTGTCCATTATAATCAATCAGCAGGTGATTTTTTTTTTACTGCCTACCTGTTGGTCCTAGCCAATGATTCTTCCTTGTGTATTTATATAATTTTAAAAAATCCCTGATAGTGATATGTTTGACTATATTCACTTAGGGAAATTCATTTGTCTTATGAATAGTTCTTCTAATATCTGCTGTCAATTGGAACTCAGTGTTAGTTTTTTTTGATATGTTATCAATATTTTCTGAAATGTTATCAGAGGTTCGTGGAAAACCCCTTTCAAATTGTTCGCAACATTTCATATATTGTGCATAAATGCCTTTTTTACCATTCACACAGTAGTGTGAGTAACGTTAAAAAGTTAAGAACCATTAGCCTAGGTCATAAACTCTTGATTAAATTGCATGTAAGCATTCCTTATTTAAGATTAGTACCTGTAAGTCACTGTTCAGTACTAAGTTAAAAGGACATTTTTGATACACAAAATGTCTGCAGTTGTTTAGCTTATCTTCATCTAAAAATAGTACTTTTAACAAACAGTACAAAAAGGATTGTTCCAAAGATAATTTGATGGATGTTTAGTTTTTAAAAGTTAATATTCACATAAAGTTTTTAAAAGGGGACTAGAAGTATAGGAGGGGAATTTGTTTCAAAATCCTTTTGAGGAATCTGATCATAT